>NC_073235.2:17505000-20005000 GCF_029281585.2 Gorilla gorilla gorilla | reverse complement strand
TTGATGTATACATCTGAGAGTCAGTCTGTAGACTGATGTTTTTTCTAAGAGAGTAAGTTTAGATTTTAAGAGGAAGGATTCACATAGGAAAAAGTTATCTCCTAGAAAAGATGCTGCAGAATTATTAGGTCCTTAGGATGGGCAAAACATAACCAATATTAGGTTATATCTTCAGGCCATTATTATGGGCAACAAGAGAAAATATTGTAAAGACTTTATAATTTTGCCTTTGTAGTCTTGTTTTTAATATTCTTACTAAGCTCTTCCATAGCATAAAGTACTTGTGGGAAACCTGCTACTGTTTCTTCAGTCATATCTTCTTCCAGACTGGGTCCTTCAGCTGCTTCTTTGCAGGTTATATGTGTTTTTCATTTGATTATCAATTATCATTGTATCAGTGTTTCTGGTGTAGTACGTTTAGCAGTTCTCATGCCGTTTCTTTTTTTTTCTTTCTCATGATTAACCTGGCCATGTTTGTCCAGACCTTGTTTGTTTGAAGTATTGAGTTCATTCTTTCTGAATCCTTCTCATCTTCTCTGTCTGAAACCAACCCCACGGGGTGACAACAATTGCATGCCGGGTTCTGGACAGAAATATAGTTAAAGTGAAGCACTAATCAGACTGCACCTTGGCCCACTTCCTTGTTGCTAAAAGCCACATAGCACTAGATAGTGGCCACTTGCATCCCCGTCGTTCCTGTAGGTAGGATTTCTGATATAGGGTCATAAGACTGTTTAGGAACTGACTTGCATCCTCATTGTTCCTGTAGACAGGATCTCTGACATTAGAATCATAAGGTTTTTGTTTAAGAATCACTTAAGAAGGTTTTTTCCAGCCCCAAATTCCAGTAGCCACTTTAAAGGCCCCCCTCCCAACCCCCCACAGAGGAACGTGATCAGCATGAGAACACAGCTTCTTGATCTCTGCATCCAATGACTTTACCCTGCACTCTTTAACCAATCAATGATCTCCACACTTTGGCCCACTCCAAAACTCTTAAAAACCCTACCTCCAATCTCCTTGGGGAGGTGGATTTGAGGTTTCCTAACATCTGCTCACTCAGCTACCCTACCTTTGAATCTCTTTCTGTGCTGCAACTCAGTGTTTTAGTGTATTGACTTGTTGTATGCATTGGGCAAGGAACCTATTACAGTTATAGGTCTTTCCTTAGAGCTGTATTTTGAGGCGACAATGTTACGTATCCATTGCTCCTTTGTGACTCAGCGATGCAGAAGTGAAGAAAAAAGATTAATGGCAGCTGAGCACAGCCCTGGCTGGACAGTCTGGGTTCTGCTTTCTTTTCTGAGATCTTTTTACACGTTCTGTACCAGTGACCATTCCACTCAGCCAGAGGTGCATCCTGTCCTGTGGGATTAGCTGAGCCCTCTTCCCCAACCTGGCAGAGTCATCTGCATTATGGAAAGCTCTGGTGGCCTTTCCTGCCCTGGTCTGACCCTCCCTCTGCTGAGGCAATGGCAGCGCATCAAAGTCCCTACTCTCAATGACTTTTTCTTCACTTTCCTCAGAGCTGCTCCACTTGACTCTGGTCCTCTTCTTTTCAGATTGGAAAGCATTACTGAGATTTCTCACGACTTTTAAATTGCCTGCATTCTGTTTTGGGGCATAGGGACAGGGTTAGAGGCCCTGACACGATGCTCACTGCTTGTCGTAGACAATCTTTTTCTTGCCATGGCCACTACTTCCATCAGTTACAGTGAGAGGTGGCTCCCCCTTCACTGTTTGGTTGCTCTTGGTGAGCTAGAGCTGAAATTCCCAGTGGAAGTTGAGTGTAAGTCCCAGTGGGAAGGTGAATGCAGGAAATCTTCCCTGGAAATAAGATAAAAGGTAAGTAGTGAATAATTATAATTAAAAATTTGGTGAGCGTTCACCTTGAATTTAGGTGTTTGCATTTATTTAAAATCTTCTAAATTGTTGTTTGTTATTTCTAGGTAGGCATTGTAGCTTAATTAAATCCATGCTTTCATCTTTATGAAGAAATATATTGTAATGGGAAGCACAAGCTTGCATAATTTTTAATCTTGCTTTCTCTCAGTTGTCAGTGAGTCTAATTATTTGTTTATGAAACTAAAATCAACTACCACCTTGTGGAAGCTATCAGAATTGCAAGCATATTGTAAAATCTTAAAGGATGGTTCTCAACCTTGGTAGCACAGGTGAATCACCTGGTGAGATTTTAAAAAGTACTGTGACCTAGGTCACACCTGAGATGGATCTGAGGTGGTACCCCATGCATTGGTTTTTTTGGAAGTCTCTCAGGTGATTCTGAAGCAGTGTCCATCTGCTTCTTCTTCTTCTCTCCTTGACTGCCATTCCTCTCTGCCACATCCTCTCAAACCAACCCCATCCCTAGGTTCTCCAGGCTCTTTCTCTGCACAAGTCCCCCTAAATAGTCCAAATTCAGTATCCCTCCTTCCATCAAAATGCTCATTCTCTTCTAACTCATGGGTTAAAATCTAAGTTGAGTCTATCCAGGATTCTTGCACTGTAAATGAGAACAGCCAAGGAAAATGCTTCATGCCATCCCCCAGTAAATAATCTATGTTGGCAATTTAGGCTGGTACAGAGCACTCCATACCAGCTAGACAGGCGTCCCTCCACCTACTGGGCCATCTGATCATTTCCCAAATAGTATTCCATTGTTTATTCAATGTCTTTTTAAGTTTATGCTTGACAAAAGATTTCCCATCAGTCACAATGCAGTGAGCCCATATGAGCAGCCCTACAATTAAAATAAAATTTTTAAAAACTTACTTGTTTTATTCAGCATTTTTCTAGATTGTTTATCAGCAGAACCTCTCTTTCTAGAATGCTTATTAGCCCTGTGATGAAAAACTCTTTAACAGATAAGATATGGTGCTCTGGACCCTTCCCTTATAAAGATCCGCTTCTCGCTTCTGTGTCTTATGGTCCTGCTTTCATGCAGAAAGCAGTGCTTTCGGTGAAATTCTCAGGGCTGCATTTTGCAGTCCTTTTTCTCTCACCTCCACAACAGCCCTGAACATTTATAGGCCTTTCCAAGTCAGATATTTTAAATCTTGATTAATATTTTCAGGCTGAGTTGAGAAGCCATAAAACATACCTAGGCTGGGAAAATCTTATAAAAGTTGCTTTACACCCAAGAATGCGGAAATGCAGGCACTTCTATTTTGAGAAAAAAGTGACTGCTCCAGTTGGTGTCATTACTGGTCACTGCTAATTGGGATCTGAATGTTTTAACTTGCATGAGTCGTCTCTGGCCATGCTGTACCTCTGCATTTTCCCAAAGAGCTGCCGAAGGTTTGTGCATGAGGAGCAGTTGGAGATGAAAGTCTAAAAGTGCCTTTTCTCCCTTTTCAGTTTGCTGGCTGTTCCCTGAGGAGCTCACACCTGTCTTTCTCCTTCCTTTTCATCTTTCTCTAGGCTGCTTTCTTAGGACTAAAAGGTGGAGGGTCTGTGCACAACAGGCAACAATTCTTCCTCTGAACCATCCTTCTCTCTTTTTCTTCTTTCTTACCCTCCCCTCTGCCTTAGCATCAATGCCTGTAGTGAACTCCCCAACAGACCACACAGCACATACTCAGAGAACAGCAAAGACCGCGTGCCAAAGAAATGAAGACAACACCATTAAAAGTAGAATCTGATATTTTGAAAGTCTGTAAAGGAATTTGGGGAGAAATCAGAACTGTACTGGCTTTTCTTGCCTTTATCTTATGAGCTGGTAGAGCTCTTTTTGGGAATTGCTTTTGTGAGCACCATAACCTTTTTCCATTTTGGTCACCCAAGGGTGCCATACTGCCTGTTGTGGTACTGGCACAAGTCGCTCAAAGAAAGGAAAGATAAAAAGGGACAGTGTACTTGGAAAAGGCCCCTGAAAGGACATGAGTTTGATCAGGGCCCCGAGGGATGTGTTGAGTTTAGCCAGAACAATAAGAATGAAAAAGTTAAGGCTGTCTTCCAACCACTTTGGTGTCCTCAGCATTAAACACAGCTGGAGTGAAATAGGAGGGGCCTCACCCCTCAGCCTTGATCTGTGGCAGACTGCTATTCTGCCAAGGCCCCGAATTCCATGACATCTCTCCGGAACGTGGAAAAACACCTGGTCCCACTGAATCCACAGTGAAAATAATTCCCCAGCTTAATGACAAAGCCCTTGCGGAGTCAAAGCAGCGAAGGATCCAAGGCTAATGCATGGGTTGCTTTCGAATCATTAATAACAATGACAATGCTAATAACATTAGTGTGGAGGGAAAAAAGGGAGGATCAGAATGGGTCTTCTGATTTGTCATTTGGAGCCTTCCTGTTTTATAGCCCATGGAAGATGGCTTTCCCTGCTCTGTTTTGTCATCTTCGGGTCCCAGATACAAATGTGAAGAGAATGGGCACGTTTCCTGGTGGGTCCTGGGTTCTACAGACCTTCAGGACATTGCCTGAGAGCCATATAAGCTGGAAGGGCAAAGGAGCGTGGCTCGAAAAGGGAGAAATGTACAGCATAAGCACCAGGAACAAACTCAGAAGCAGACAGGAAGGAGCCCCCAGGCTGAAGCTGACCCTGGTGAGCAGTCCATTAGCATAATTGTTTTGTGGAATGCTAAATCAAGCTAATTACCACATGCGTTACCTCATATACTTATCTTTTGCTTGTTTGTTTGTTTGGTTGGTTGATTTGTTTTTAGAGACAGAGTCTTGATCTGTCACCCAGGCTGGAGTGCAGCAGTGCAGTCATGGCTCACTGTGGCCTCAAATTCCTGGGCTCAAACGATCCTCCCACCTCAGCCTCCCAAAGTGTTGGGATTACAACTGTGAGCCACTGCGCCCAGCTGATTTTTGTATGTGTGGTTAAAACACTTAAAATCTATTATGTTAGCAGTTTTCAAGTTTACAATATATTGGTATTAACTATAGTCACTATAATGTAAAGTAGATCTCTTGAACTTACTCTTCCTGTCTAATTAAAATTTTGTGTCTTCTGTCCAATACCTCCCCAATCTCCCCACCCCAGCCTCTGGTAACCGCCATTGTTTTCTGCTTCTATGAGCTCAACTTTTATACATACATCAAAATATCATGTTGTACACCATAAATATACACACTTTTTATTTGCCAGTTAAAAAAAGAAAGAAGTGTTCACATTTAAAAAATAATAATTGTTTTGGGTCAAACCATCAATCCACCCAGCCTAGCAGCCCTGGTCTGGTGCAAAATTAAAAAGTAGAAGACAGGCTCTTCAGCACCCTCTCCCCAGCCTAAGGAGAGCTTCAGCCTCCGCATTCTTCATCTCCTCTGCCTGCGTGCCTTTCTCCTGATAGTCTAGACTCAAAGTTTGGGAGAGTCCTTGAGGTCATTTAGTTGAAAGTTCTCATTCACGGTAGTGGAGGTACCAGAATCACTCCACTAACTAGGGGCAAATCGGGACTAAAACCCAGGACTTCTCGCCCTGAAATCTTTCCACTACGTCAACTTGCTTTTGTTCTTTTTCTCTTTCCTAATTTATCTCTAAGGAATGATTTTTAAGTCTTTTACTTTAAAGTGTAATTTACTACTTGCTTAAAAATGTAGTCCTTCTAACAACCTTATGTGAAAAGAATAGTGTTACTATTATAAAATAAGAGAAAATTTTTTAGAGAAGGTGGCTCTTGAGCAACATCTTAGAGAGGGCAAGGCTTTAATAGCAAATGTCAGGAAAATGCATCCTGGGCAAAGTGAAGGGACTGAGCAAAGGTGGAGGGGCAAGAAGGGGTCTGTCTTAGAGAGGAGGAAGAGAATGAAGCCTGGCTTAATTAGAGTGTGTGTCGGCAGGACATAAATAGATGAAGGTGGAAAGTCTGAGAACAAATTCTTGCCAAAATGTTAGTGAGTTTCCCTATCAACCCAGGAACATTAACACTTTTTTTTTTTTGAGACAGAGTCTTGCTCTGTTGCCCAGGCTGGAGTGTAGTGGCGCAATCTTGGCTCACTGCAACCTCCGCCTCCCAGGTTCAAGTGATCCTCCTGCCTCAGCTGTAGCTGGAATTACAGGTGCCCCCCACCATGCAAAGCTAATTTTTGTATTTTTAGTAGAGACGATGTTTCACCATGTTGGCCAGGCTGGTGTCGAACTCCTGACCTCAGGAGATCGGCATGCTTCGGCCTCCCAAAGTGCTGGAATTACAGGCGTGAGCCACTGTGCTCGGCCAACGTTTACACTTTAACAAGTCTTCTGAAGGTCAGTCTATCCAAAGACGTCAAAGCTGTAATGGTGGCAATCCCAGTCCAGAGCCTGGCCAGTAAGGAAGGTGTTTCAGAGAAATCCCTTCCAGCCTGTTACAAAGCTCCCTCCTAACATCTCTTTGCTGGTATGTTTTATCTGAGTCTAATGGGTACTGAGGCCTTTGGACCCCTTGGCAGATGGGGAGGAGGTCTCAGAGGCTTTCTTGTGCAGGTGAATTTTAAGAGACAGCTCAGGGTTGTGGTTAAAAGTACAGACCTTAAGGCCAAGTAGCCTGGGCTCGAATCCAAGCTCTGCACCTCTGGGAAAGTTACTGAAGCCCTGTGTGCCTCAGTTTCCACATTTGTAAAGTGTCAATGCAAATCACGGTATTTAGCCCCTTGAGTTGTTCAGAAGATTAAGGTTTAATACATTTATTGCTGAGCATGGCATGTAACTAGTGCTAGGTGTGAGCTACTATCATGATGACCACTACTGTTGCTGATGATGCTGTTCTCTTTCTTCGCAGCCCTTCTTTTCTTCTATGCAGAGTAAACAAACGAAACTCTTCCTATTTGAATAACACTTTACAGTTCGTGACTACTTTCATACACATTTTGTCTTTAGTAGGGGTTGTTAAAGTAAATTAAAATGGAGAATCCCTGAGTGGACAAAACCAGTTAGGCCTCATAAGTGACCTAAGCCTTGCTTGATTTGCAAACATAAGGGAAACTTAACTCGAGCTATTTCTTGTAAACTCCTATATTAAAAACAAACAAACAAACAAAACAAACAGAATTTAAGTTCAACAAATCAGAAATAGCCAACAATCTTATAACTATATAACTAGGGACTTTCCAATTAGATAGGCCATATGAGGCAACTGTATAACGGTAACCAATCAAATACGTTATTTGCTTTAAATCTGTATCTGTTCTATAAAAGCTGCACCCTGCTCCACCCCCTTGCATTCCCTCAGCGGAGCACCTGAACTGCTTCTGGTTTAGAGCTGCCCAATTCATGAATCACTGTTTTATCAAATAGACTCTTTAAAAATTGTATTATGCCTCAGTTTACCTTTTCTTTTGAGACAGAGTCTTGCACTGTCACCAGGCAGAGTGCAGTGGTGCAATCTCAGCTCACTGCAACCTCTGCCTCCTGGGTTCCAGTGATTCTCCTGCCTCAGCCTCCCGAGTAGGACCACGGGCTCACACCACCACGCCCAGATAATTTTTGTATGTTTAGTAGAGACGGGGTTTCACCATGTTGGCCAGGATGGTCTTGATCTCTTGACCTTATGATCCACCCGCCTCAGCCTCCCAAAGTGCTGGAATTACAGGCGTGAGCCGCCGTGCCCAGCCACCTCAGTTTACCTTTTTAACAGAGTGTTAACACTTTCCACAATTGAAGATGAGTAAAATAGCCAGAAGAGTAATAAATAGACTTTTCCTAAATTACCATGGCAACAAATGGCAAATAAACCAGATCTGGCTTTATCAATTCGTTTTTTCATTCCTTCATGTGTTGTTACTCATCTTCCCACATTTTTTTGACCACCTGCTCTGTGTCAAGCATTGTGTAAATTACTGATGATATGGGTATAAGACACTCAATCCCATTTCTCCAGGGCTCATGGGCTAATGGGGTGCTGGAGATAATGTAGACAGTGTGGTGGTATGACTAGGAGAGAATACCGGTTGCCCCAGAAGACATAGAGGAGCCGGGAGGCAGGTGAGCAGAGGTTCCAAGGAGAAGGAACCCAGAGGTAAGTCTGGAAAGAGAAAAGCAAATCATCAAGCACAAAAAGCAGGAAGGGAAGGCCACCTCTTCCTTCTCTAACCCCACCCATGCCCCAGTGCAGGTCCTCCCTGGGATTGGCAAAACTCTTGAGTTAAAAAACAAAGCAAAGCAGAACTCCCAATATTGCTGCATGCCTCATAGGTGCTCAGAGCGTTGAGGTTCAGTCCGCAGGCGCTCAGCATCTAACTCAGGGATTGAGAATTGAGCAGGGCAAATGATGAGAAAACAAAGGCAGCAGGACGAGGTCAGGTACTGTATGCACAGTGTGGCCTGGAAGTGGAACTGGCCCCAGGTGACATAAACAGATGCCCAAAGGGAATCAGCCTGCTGGGTGTGTCTCTGACTTGTCTTGGTCACCCATAACATAACATCAGCTCCCTTTCACACACCACACACTATGCAGAAGACCCTTTACACCTGTTACCTTTTTAATTTCACCTGTGGACCTTCAAGAGCAGATTTTGTAGAGAATTAGAAAACTGAGGCAGAAAAGGGTGACTGATTTGCCAAAGGTGGCTGAATTAGTTATCTGTTGCTGTTCACAGATTACCCCAAAACTTAGTGCCTAGGAGCCACAATTATGACTTATTATCTCTCACAATTTCTGTGAGCCAGGAATTCAGCCTGGACACTGCAGAAATGTCTAGTCTCTGTTCCCACAATGCCTAGGGCCTCTGCTGGAACATGCAATGACAGGGGACTGGAATCATCTGCAGGCTTACTCGCTTACATGCCTGGAGGTTGATGCTGGCTGCCTGCAAAGCCCTTTGCTGCGGCTGTTGAGTGGTCTCTCCGTGTGATCTAGGCTTCCTCACGACATGGTGGTAATATACCAAGAACAAGCATCCGGAAAGAAAAAGAGCTAGGCAAAATATATTGCCTTTCATGAGCTTACCTCAGCGGTCACAGCATGCCACATCCACCGTATTCTTTTCATTGAAACAATTACAGACATCCATCCAGATCCAAGAAGGAAAAAAAGAAAGACGTCTCACTTTTCCAAGATCAATGTCAATGTTTCATTAAAAAGAGCATGTGAGATGGAGTATATATTGGAAATCTTTGCCAAAACAATCTTCCACAGTGACGTGAACTGGGGTCCTATCTTTGCTATGGCTATACCCAAACACCTGCCTTCTCGCAATACCAGCTCTGCTGCTGGGAGGGAGACACACTTGTCCACAGATGTCTGAGTACCCAGAGGTATGCTCGCTGGGCTTCCGTGCTGGGTGACCTTCTGTTGCTTTGGAGAAGTTGGCCATTCCCTGAGCCTTGTCTTCTTTTGACTTTTTTGTCCTCTGAGCCCCAACCAGAGCTTTCAGAGAAATGCATGTGACAAAACCTCAAGCTGATCAAGCTCAGAAGACTAGCACTAGGTAAACAGCAAAACAAGTTTGCCTTCCAGCCTCTCTGTTTTGGAGAGGACATCCTTAACCTTGTTTCCAGCTGTTTCTGTATTTCTATGCTGCCTATCACCTTTTAGACCCAGATGCGATATGAATTTTTCATTTGATTTGGGGCAGGTGCACCCATTTCCTTCCAGAACCCCAGGGGCAGGCATAGGAAATTAATTCACAACGTCTGTAGCTGAAGTCACTTGCAATTTCCACACCAAGGAAAAAATAAAGATACGGGACTTGAGAAAGCTCCAAGGTGCTGAGAAGACTCACCAGCAGTTCTTCATTGCCTCTGTAGAGACAAAAAATGGGTACTGATCCCTGTAGGAAAGGTTTATGCTTGTTATCAAAAAAGGGTTTCTCAGTCCTGGAGGTTACAAGTCCCCGTAACAGTGACTAGGGCATGTCACAGAAGCTCTTCCCTGGAAATCTTAAGACAATAATGGCCAGGCACATAATCCCTGCAATCTCAGCACTTTGAGAGGCTGAGATGGGAGGATCCCTTGAGCTCAGGAGTTCGAGAACCTGGGAAACATAGCAAGACCTCATCTTCACTAAAAATTAAAAAAAATTAGCCAGGCTTGGTGGCATGTGCCTATAGTCCCAGCTACTCAGGAGGCTGAGGCAGGAGGATTGCTTGATTCCAAGAGATAGAGGCTGCAGTGAGCTGTGATCACACTACTGCACTCCAGCCTCGGCAATAGAGCAAGACCTCGTCTCAAACAAACAAACAAACAAAGGCACAAAACCACTTGGACACAGAGGATGTGCCTGCTGACTACTCAAGGTTCCCTTCAACTTGACTCTTCTGTTATTGACTGAGTATTCCAGGACTAATAAGTTGAGGTTCTGTCCCTAAAGAGCGTAGAGTTTCAGGGTTTCTTCACCCTGGGTGTTAAATGCGCTTGAAGGGCAAGCCTTAGAGATGGTCGCTAACGGTGCCCCAGACTGAAGGCCAGCCCTCACTGCTCTGGATTTCCTAAGAGCTTAGTTATTATGTGCCCTCCATCATTAGAACTGTGATTGTGCTGCTACCTTCAGCATTTTTTTGAAGCTGACTTTTTCTTATTATAAATTTAAAAATATTCTGGAGCAGTCCTGATTCCCTAACCATGTCCTCAAACATGGGAAATTTCTGACTGAGAGGATTGCATTTGAATATAATAAAATAACCATAGACTCTTAGACCTGGGCAAGGAGAGGAAGTATTTTCTGATGGTCTCCATCAAGTGCCAGGGGTTGGTTCTTCTAGGTGTCCTTAGGGCCTTTCGGGTGGAGGAGAGGGCAGTTAGTGAACAGACTCCAGAACCGCCCATCCCAGATCTCACTAGAGCAACTTCTGTTTATCTGTTTATCAGGCACATACTGAATCAAGGGGTCCTAATTAAAAGAAATTTAACAAACACTAACCCAACTTGTTGGTTTGTAGAAGGCAAGATGGATGCCAGAAGAGGGCCACTTCTTACCCACAATAATATTAAATGGCTTTTACCCAAAGAGAATTATCCAGAAACTCAAAACCCCAGCTCTGTCACATTTTCTTTCAGAAAAGTCATCTTTGCACTGAGTGTTTGGACTGTAGATCATGCAGTTTTTTATAGCTCAAATCCATTGTTTGTGGAGGAGCTATGGAAACAGAAAGTTTACAAGTTATAAACTGCCTTCCCAGAATTACCGATAGGAAGGGTCTTTTTTGTTTTTTCTCTTTTGCATCCATTTTTGTTATTTCAGTAATTGCTCTCTCTGGACTCTTGGGACACTTAGACACCTGGTTAAATTGATTCTTTTCACACTTCAATTTGAAAAGAATCTTATGCCATAAAATACATCTACCCTGATTCTTTTCTTCATTGCCATTTGATCTGGGAACTGTTTGGCCTTAGCAACCCCTACTGATTGATAAGTGTGAACTACAAGGAAGCCATGTAACAACAATTCTAAGTGGTTATGGTTATTTATGGCATGAAATTTAGCAAATGCATTTGCTGCCAGAAATATTTGACATAAAATTTCCAGAAAAAAAAATCCTGTTAATACTGAGAGCTGAATTTTTGTTAAGAATCTTTTATTAGGTCATCCCCAGGAATGATAACTGAAAGTATTATTAATTATTGCTATAATTCTATATATTAGTATTATTATATAGTATTATTATTATATTAGTATTATTATACACTAATATATAGAATTATATAGAACTATATATTGCTATAATTCTATATATTAGTATTTTATATAATAGTATTGCATACTATTATGGTGATGTTGAGATTGAGACACTCAACATAACTCCGGGATACATGTTCTTTGTCATCTTATTGGAGCAGCCATCCCTTTATATGCCTTTAGAGTGCCTTTTGGCTAGAAATCACATCTGTTTCTTTTAAAAGCATATTTAGAAAATCATTTAAGCTTTTCATGGAAATGCTGAGCTATCATTAAGAATTTCAAGTTGCTTAAAAATTAAAAAGTGAATGAATACTAAAGAACTGTGAGATTTTGTAAGGAAACTGATCTCTAACTCAGTTGATCCCAACTCAGATATTTTTAGAATGCATTTTTTAAATTTTTATTTTTATTAGGTTTTCCGCCTTTTCTCTCACCTTTTCTTTTCACTTCTAGTTTGGGAAAATAAATCACTGTGTATGTTATGATTAGGTGCAAAGTAAGAGCTAATGGATTCCAAGTGGGACAACTGAGCTCCAACATATTGAGCTCTAGGACAGCCATGTCAACCACTCAAGCTTTTTGTTTCCTCTTGGGTCCTCAGCTGCATTTCAGATCACTGCTTGCAGGGCAAGCAACTTTGGGCTAAGGATATTTTACTATAATTACTATGACTGTCTGCCATTTCAACTGCAAGAACTCCTGTTATATCTTGTCAAATATTCAGATGCTGCCTAGTATCCTTTACAGGAATATTGGTTTGCAAAAACCAAAAAGGCTCTGTTATCTGGTAAGCTCATTTATAGCATATTCCATTGCAAGTATATCTAAAATGGTCATGTGCCTCCATGGTTTTGTGATAAATTATATTAACTTATTATTGGTATTATGCAATTATTGATTCACTGATTTATCAAATATTAATTGAACACCAACTCAGTGCCAGGTACCGTTCTAGGGTCTGGAAATATTGCAGTGGACAAAACAAAGTCCTTGTCTTCATGGATCTTATACGCTATTAGGGTTTTTAAATTTGGATTACAATTTTAAAATGCCTGCAAAATTTAATCCCACTCACCCTCATGTGACCTTCAAAAAACTTTGAGAAGTAGGCAGGGTGGGTATTAATTGTGCATTTCACAGATGAAGAGACTTACTTGGATTTTCCTCTTCCCATCTGGTAGAACCCAGGAAGGACTGAACTGAGTGAACTTTATCAGGAGAGACAAAAGGGCTGAGTGTGTGAGTGAGTATGCACAGTGTGTGCATACCTGGGTCTCTGCACTGTGAAGCCTGAGGACCCCAAACCGAGATGGATGTGGGTTCAACCTGCTTTGGAGCATCTCCTTTCCCTCTCAGATGTCCTCTTTTCTCTGTCTTTCCACCTCTGCAGGAAGTTGTGTGGAACGCAGAGGAAAGATCTGCTGGGCGTGGGTGTGCCCTTCCTCCCCAGCTATTATGCTTGGCAGGTTGGGGGGCCAGCACCTCAAGTGGGAACAGGTATCCCCACGTGTGTGGGCATTGTGCAGGAGCAAAGCAGTGACACAGCCATTTACAAGAAAGGACATGCTCGTCACTAACAGCACAGTAAACCTCTGCAGAGACTCACTGAGAAGGCATTGACCGCAGGACACGAATCACAAGAGTCTCTTGTCAGGAGGCATTTCTTAAGTGTTCCGATGCCCATTAGCTCCCCCACAGTGGCAGGGCAGGTTGTGAGAAGCATGGCGGAGCAGCAGGCTGCCCTGGCCACCCACCTGGCATTCAGCTTCTGTATCACCTTCCCCCTTTGAGACACTGGCAAGGCAAGGCGTCTCTCTAGTAGGCACACAGGGCAGGGGTCCCTTCCTGCAGAAAGCCTCTGGGGATAGAGATGAATAGAGAATCTAAGGGAATCCCAGGGAACCCCCATAGAAACTGAGATTCACCACCTGCATGGGCCAGCAGCCCCCACATCCCTGATTCCCACCCCTCCTAGGGCACGTCACATTTTCTCCTGTGAACATTTCGAAATATTCATACATGAAAATTAATATTTTATTTTTATGGCTCCTCATGTTCTCAACTCTCGAATGGGAGCAACTCTGCTACCTGCCCCGGAAGCTGTGAGGATTGAAAAAGTTGCTGTGAGAAGGAGCGACAAAGGGCATGGTGTGCTCGTGTCTACCTGAGAGTGGCTCAGCACTTGGGCAGGCTCCATGGCTGGGCAGGGCCAGGCAGAGCTGGGCTGGCACCCCAGTTCTGTATTAGCAGCTCTGAATTTAAGTCTCTTCAAAAACGGATGAGGACACCTACTAACACCTACAACACAGGGCGATAGTAAGGATTAAATTAATACCATGCATGTACAGTGGCCCTTCATGTCCATGGCTTCTGCATTCATGGATTCATCCAACTGAAAATCAAAAATACTTGAAAAAAAATGGATAGTTGCATCTGTACTAAACACATAGATAATTTTTCTTGTAATTGTTCCCTAAACAATATAGTATAACATCTATTTATACAACATTTACATTGTATTGGTTATTCTAAGTAACTTAGAAATAAAGTACGCAGGAGGGTATGTGTAGGTTATATGCAAACACTACTCTATTTTATATCAGGGACTTGAGTATCTACAGATTTTGGCACTTACAGGGGTCCTGGAACCAATCAACCCCCAACAGATATCAAAGGACAAGTATATTTCCCAGCATGGGTTCCAGCATATAGTAAGTGCTCCAGAAATGGAAGCTGAAGTTGGAGAGGTACAGATCTCAGAACTTTGGTTTCATCCACAGATCATGTGGATTAAAGATAAGATAAATTGCCTGTAATCCCAACACTTTGGGAAGTCGAGGCGTGCAGATCACGAGGTCAGGAGTTCAAGACCAGCCTGACCAACATGGAGAAACCCTGTCTCTACTAAAAATACAAAATTAGCCGGGGATGGTGGCGCATGCCTGTAATCCTAGCTATTCAGGAGGCTGAGGCAGGAGAATCGCTTGAACCAGGGAGGCAGAGGTTGTGGTGAGCCGAGATCCGCCATTGCACTCCAGCCTGGGCAACAAGAGTGAAAATGAAAAAAAAAAAAAACAAAAAATTAAAGAGCAAAGCCTTCAAGAGAGGGACTCTCAGGTTAGTATCAGGAGGATGCAGGGTTGAGACAGCCAGACTGAAAGTCTGTATTATTGCAAACTGCCTCAAAAGCCTATTTTTTTTTCCAGCTATCTTTTGGACCTTATTGGTTCTAATTTGCTTAAAAGGGCTTCCCTTTGGGAGGAAACACCCAATACCATCTGCTTCATTGTTTTGTGGGAATATATGCAGTTAAAAGGGGAAAACAGTATTTGCCCAGTCTGAAGCTTTTGGTGCTCTCCCACAACTATTTGACCTGAATATATTAAATATTGTAATGTTTTGTTACATGTCCCAGGGCAAAAAAAAAATCCAGGCTATCACTTATTAGCTTTCTGTTCCTGGATCCTTCCACAGTTGATTCAATGGAGCAAAAGATAGTGGGGAAATCCAAAGGTAAAGGTTAAACTCTGTTTTATTATGTTTACAGGATTTAAAGGGTAAGTCAGGAAGTGCTTACATAACATCAAGTGAAAGTGGTGGATTAGTAACCAGAGCGAGACTTAAAAGCAGCCTTAATCCTCCGAATCTCCAGGGGTGAAAGGTCAACCTCTAACACCAGGTTGTGTAAAGAATGGAGAAGGCACAAGCTTCTGTTTCATCGTGGCCCTGCTAATCCACTGAGGAAATGAGCAGCCGGGGGCTTGGGGAGAGGTAAACGCCTCCTCCAAGGAAAGCCACCTGTGAATTTAGCCAAGGAGGACGTAATTAAAGTCAGAAGGGCCCAGTGCAGGGGGGCAAGCAGGCAGACGGACACAGCCCCCAGCTGCAGCGTTTGACAGTGGGCAGGGGGCTTCTACCACCTCTGAGGAGTCAACTGTGCTGGGCCCCCAGCCAAACCTGCACACGGACCATTGCTTTTTTCCCAACAGGCTCTTGCCATTCTGAAAAAATGGGCTGGCAGACCAATGACAATCACACATATATGGACACACACACACACACACACACACACACACACACACACACACAACCTCATCAGTAATTCTGGAAGAGGATGGTTGACATACTAAAAGAGTCAGTTGCCAAGTACAGGGGCCCAAAGAAATATTAATAAATCAGGCCTGCCTTGCTTGCTCTCTTGCTGGCTTGCCCTCTCTTGCTCATCAAAAATGGAGAAAAAAAAAACAAAAAACCTTTTCTTACTCATGAATATAGGATTTAAATAGATCCTCTAAAATTATATTCAGGCTTGTCCCCTAGGATTTTAAATACTTTTGGAAGTAATTGCCTGTAATATATTGAAGCGTGTTTATCTAGCTGTCTGAGCTGCCGACTGTCCATCTCCATATCCATCTCACTGTCTACCTACTTATTGATTGGATGTGTATTTAAAGCATCTTAAGACACAAAAATAAACCTGAGGGCAAGGGTGACATCATATGGATATAAGCACTTAAAAAAAGAGAAGCCTAATTGTAAGGACAGCAAAATCCATGATGCAGACACCTTTTTCTTCTCTGTCTCCCTTGGCAGCCATTTTTGGCCAAGAAAAGTAGAGTCAACTTTTGGATCCTCAGCCCCTGACTTTGCCCAAGAAAGCATCTTTCCCTGAATTCCCCATAAAACCACAGTGCGTTACATGGAACATTTAAAGTCCACGACTTAGTAAACGTCGAAACAAATCGGAACTTTGAATACAATCAATTTACAAAAGAAAGTTTGAACACGTTTCAGCACAAAGCTATAAAAGCTTTCAGAGTAGCCGTTCCATATTTATTCTGAGCTGGCCTTTATTAAATCACTGGTGAAAAACACGGAGATTCGTCTCAGCTGTAGTTTCATCATCTTAAAACAGCAGAGGCATTTATCTTATGAAATTGCAGAAGTCGAGCCCTGTGCAGACTGATGGCTCCAAGGTGCTTTTGGCATTAGTATCTGATTGTCTCGCCTAAGGTGTTTATGACGCGTGCGGCTGTTAATAGCTTATGCTGTTCATTTTTTACAGAATTTGTGGTTTAAGCAATATGCTTAGAATATCTAAAATATTTCTTTCCTTCTTTTAAAAAATGGTATCAAACTGTTTCATGTGAAATATGAAAAGTGCTTAGTTGCATATATTTGATTCTTTGCCACCCTTTCCCCTCCTTCAGAACTCTCAGCTCTTTCCTTGGTGTTTCAGAGCCTGGCTCATTCCCACCAACTATTTTCTTCATTAAGTCAAAACCAATAACCTAACTGCATTTGGGAAATGAGGGTGATAATTAAGTATTTGCTTATCTTGGGATATGGGTTTTAAACAATAGATCACATACAAGATTCAGGTGCACACCGTGAAGAGCGTCTAAGCCTGCTTGATACTTAAGGTGGGACTGAGGATTGCAGTTTGATTCAAACACCCACTGTATCAGAGCTCCAGAAACAACTGCCTCATGACATTGACTTGGCTCTACAAAGGGTCAAATTTTGCCCCTTGATACAGTCATTTGGTGTAGTCAAATTTTATGCCAAAATGGTTCCCCTACATGGTAGGCAATGCCCCTCAGCCCTACTACAGCATTACTTCAATGGGGGAAAGCAGGAGGGACAGCAGTCTTTAAAAACTAAAGTTGAAATCAAAGCAATTTAAACTGGAAATTCCACTCACAAGGAAACTGGTTAGGAAAGGAACTGGTTATGATAAATGGGTACAGGGTCAACAGTCAAGGCACAGTGAAACTATTTCTAAGTTCTGACCCCCAATCTTAGAGAGAATGAGGGACCGCAAAAGGAAGTTGTGTCTAGTTTGTTTATGGGATAGAAGTCGTGGGAGATGTCAGGACACCGGCAGCACACCAGCCTGGATACCCAATTGGCCTATGGCAGGACAGCAGGGCACAGGGCATGATAAGGAAAGACTAAGTCCTAACTCGAAACCTTTCAAACCTCTTTCCTCACCTCTGCATTTGAAATCTGGTGTTGAGACCAGAAATCTGGTGTTGAGGGCAAGCCCTACGGAAGAGAATTTGCATATTTTCATTTTGCCTAAATGCAATGAAATAGATTTAAAGAGAAAATAGCTTTGTCTCATTAAATCCTCCATTTGAGGCAAACTTCAGCAAAGCATAAGCAGAAAACAACATCTTAGACCAAAGGGCTCAATATTCACATTTTGAGGCTGTCACGAATCCCAGCAACATGCTAGACAGAATTTATAACAATCCAAGAAAGCAGGATCCGGTAGAATACCTTATCTCACAGATGAACCGTGCATTTTGTTCCAAGTCATACAGGTCGATGCCAATGGGCCCAGGCCCTAGAGCAGCCCCTTTTCCAGGGCTGAAGCTCACATATAACTTCTCTCTCTCATGAAGGAGGAAAACAGGAGATATTTGCAAACAGCTCTGTGGTCCTGAATCACATAGGAGTGTGGGGGAGGGGGCCTCAGGCTGAAGTTCTAGCTCTGCCCCTGGCTTCACCTTGTGAGTCCCTGAGAAATAGGGGTGATAACGGCCTCTCTGCAGGGTTGCTACAGGGGATTTAAAGGGATAATGTGTGCAAAGCACTTAACACAGCGCCTAGCACAAAGTAAACCCTCCATAATGACAGCTGTTATTATCAATTAGCCTGGCTCATTTCCTTTGTAAGAATCAGCTTAAATGCAAATCAAAACCACAATGAGATACCATCTCACACCAGTTAGAATGGCAATCATTAAAAAGTCAGGAAACAACAGGTGCTGGAGAGGATGTGGAGAAATAGGAACACTTTTACACTGTTGGTGGGACTGTAAACTAGTTCAACCATTGTGGAAGTCAGTGTGGCGATTCCTCAGGGATCTAGAACTAGAAATACCATTTGACCCAGCCATCCCATTACTGGGTATATACCCAAAGGACTATAAATCATGCTGCTATAAAGACACATGCACACGTACGTTTATTGCGGCATTATTCACAATAGCAAAGACTTGGAACCAACCCAAATGTCCAACAATGATAGACTGGATTAAGAAAATGTGGCACATATACACCATGGAATACTATGCAGCCATAAAAAATGATGAGTTCATGTCCTTTGTAGGGACATGGATGAAATTGGAAACCATCATTCTCAGCAAACTATCGCAAGAACAAAAAACCAAACACCGCATATTCTCACTCATAGGTGGGAATGGAACAATGAGATCACATGGACACAGGAAGGGGAATATCACACTCTGGGGACTGTTGTGGGGTGGGGGGAGGGGGGAGGGATAGCACTGGGAGATATACCTAATGCTAGATGACGAGTTAGTGGGTGCAGCGCACCAGCATGGCACATGTATACATATGTAACTAACCTGCACAATGTGCACATGTACCCTAAAACTTAAAGTATAATAAAAAAATAAATAAATAAATAAATAAATAAATAAATAAATAAATAATCAGCTTTACTGACCCAGCAGAAATCTTTAAGCAAGAGTCCTCTGTTCACGGGTGAGTCGCGCCACCTATGCACAGAGGCCAACCACGTATCACAGACCTAAGTCACCCTTTCAGTCTCCCCTCAAATGTCCCTCTAAGGTGATGGAGTAGTGCTTGGTACCTCTACTTAGAGTAGTCCCTACAGCCTCTCGCCCCTTTCAGTCTTTGCCTTGTGGCTTGGAGTGGAGGCGTGGAGTAGGGGGATAAAGAGTGGGAAAGGGTGGGGCTAACTCAGAGACTTTAGCATGGGGAGGGGAAGAGCTGACAACTTTCCAGAAATTTAGCAAGCAGTCCAGGTGTTAGCATAATGTGCAAATTTTAGGAAAAGAGTTTAGAACAGGAAATGCAAATACAGCTCTCATTTTCACAAAGCAGACTTCTCTTACAACAACAAATTCTCTGGATATCTCCTAAATATCCAGGAAATAAAGGCGTGCCCTATATCCTTTTAAATAAGGACATAAGCGGCAAAAAGTTCCGGCTTTACACCGGATACTGAAAGACTTATCAGTCCTGTATAACAAATATCCAGTTTCTCCAGGAAAAAAAGCCCAAAGAGCCTTTAAGTCATACTTAGTTTTAACAGAGAAAGTAAACTGCTTTTTTATAGTATTTGTGACCATGACTGCAATCCTCCCTGTATCAGCCCAGTTACTTTTTCTTTACAGAGAGGTTCGGGAGGACTTTTAAATATTTTAAAAGTAAACAACTCTAATTTCAAAGCCTTGCTTTCAAAATGCTGGCCTAATGAAGTTAAAAACCTAGAGAAAGAGTGAGTGACTTGCATTCTTCTACGGATTCCAACACATGACCAGCAGTTATTCTGGCATCCACAAGTTGGCATTGGAGGTCAGCGCTAAAAACCTTTCACTGCCTCATTCTCCTGCTCTGAAAGACATTCATCTGGGCTAATCAAATGATAATGAGAATGAACACTTTCTATGCTCCAGGCACTGTTCTAAACACTTCGCATGTATGGACTCACTCAATCCCTCTTAACCCTCTGGGATAGGTACCACCCTGTGTTGGTTCCATGCGGCGCTCTGGCTTTCTTCGTGCACCAGAGGAGAAACTGTGCTTGCACCCTCCAAGCTGGGGCTCCAGTCCATAGCGCCAGGTTCTAATTCCAGCTCTGTCACTAACAGCAGGTGACTCTGGAAGGCTGCTTAAGCTCCTTAGCTTTAATTTCTTCATCAATAAATAAAACACAGGAAGCATCTGGCTTCCATAGTCCTTTTTAATTCTGGTTATGATTTTCATAAAACCCCAAAGCCAAGAGCCTTAAAATAAGTCAAGTGTTCATATATCCAATGAAATTGTGGCTTGGATTTCAGGCTTGGGTATCTTCTCTACTGGAAAAGTATTGCGCCAATGATTTGGGGCAGTGGATGGGTGGGGCCTTGCAAGCTGGTCTGCTGAGAAAGAAAGCAAAGAATAAACATAGAAAGCTTGGAGAAATCTGCTTGTCAAATCTGATTTTTATCACAGATGACTCCAGTTACCTCAAGGAGTGTCAAGAGAACTTCAAAGTAAAAAAATTAATTCATTCACATTTTACATTTTAAAGTGTTGGTGGAGGTGGGAGGAGTGGCTCACAGAACTGTCAGTAACAGGGGCCTGGGAAAGTGAGGGTCCTTGAAAAAGTAGATAGTGTCACAGCCCAAGAGTAGAAATATATCTTCCTTTAAACTGCTATCTATCTTTCCACCTAGTAAATTTATGGAGATAAACATCAACCTGGCCAGGTGTGGTGACTCACACCTGTAATCCCAGCATTGGGAGGCCGAGGCGGGTGGATTACTGGAGGTCAGGAGTTCAAGACCAGCCTGGCCAACATGGTGAAACCCTGTCTCTACTAAAAATACAAGATTAGCCAGGCATGGTGGCGCACGCCTGTAATCCCAGCTACTTGGGAGGCTGAGACAGGAGAATGGCTTGAACCCGGGAGGTGGAGGTTTCAGTGAGCTGAGATAGCGCCACTGCACTCCAGCCTGGACAAAAAGAGCTAAACTCCTTTTCAAAAACAAAAACAAAAACATCAACCCACCATAGACAGACCCCGGTTCCGTAATTCTGAGCACAAACCCTTTGAGATAATGAAGTTTTGCAGCTGGAATTCTAGTTCAGTCCCAGTGCAGGCGTTAAAACTTGGGAAATAAACAAGGTACAGAACTGGAAACTGGGTAGTTCTCTAGGTGGTTGCAGCAGGGTGGTGGCTGGGGAGGAAAAATATAAACTTTGGAGTCAGGCAAAATCCCACTTTCTCACTCACTAGTCATCTGTTCTTCTTAGGCAAGCTGCTTCCTATCTTGGAGCATTGGTGCCTCTAATTTGAGAGAGTTAGTGCCTGCATCAGCAGGTTTCCATATTAATCAAATGTGAGCACGTGTGTGCAAAGTGCTTAATGGAAAAATAGAATATTTGATTATTAACTTTTATGCCCTCCTCCCTTAAAGAAAAAAATAAAAATAATATTTTAGATTTTTTACAGGTACAGCCAAACCCCTCCAGCTACAGAATGCTCCTGGGTTGCCTGATGCAGGTTGCTGTAAATAAAAAAGCATTACGGCATTTGTGCGAAGTGTTTGGCACAAATAGTAACTATTCCATTTAGTTTTTGCCTTCTGTCTTTAAAAAAAATACCATAGTTCACATTTTTAAAATTTTCAATCCACTTTTTTTTTTTTTTTTTTCCGAGACGGAGTCTCGCTGTAGCCCAGGCTGGAGTGCAGTGGCGCCATCTCGGCTCACTGCAAGCTTTGCCTCCCGGGTTCACACCATTCTCCTGCCTCAGCCTCCCGCGTAGCTGGGAATACAGGCGCCCGCCACCACGCCCGGCTAATTTCTTGTATTTTCAGTAGAGACGGGGTTTCACCGTGTTAGCCAGGATGGTCTCGATCTCCTGACCTTGTGAGCCGCCCGCCTCGGCCTCCCAAAGTGCTGGGATTAAGGCGTGTCATTCCACATTTTTTTAAAGGTAGAGCAAGGATACTCAAGGCAGGAACTGTCCCTTGGCTGAGTAACATAGGTCTAAAGAGTTGGAAAAGAGAGGCTGGGGATGGTGGGGACCCAAGGCACAGAAAGTCAGAAATCCATGGTTCTCTCTAAGATGGAACTAAAAGGTAAATATCTTATCCTCCTTTATCAAAGTAGTATCTGCATTGTTGTTTTATTTTTTAAATGATAATTTTTTGTCTCTTTCTTGTGCTCTTTCAACATGTTCACCTAAACTATTTTTAAAATAGGGTTATTATGTTTATAATGACTAGAAAGAACTCATATCCAAGAAGCATTATCACTCCTAAAGTATGTCATTCTCTCTTTACCACACCCTAATAGTGAGGACAATAATTTACTCATAAAGACTAGTAGTTGGCATTTGTATGGAAGTTATTCAGCTATTGCATGAGAATTAAAATAAAATTATCTTCTCACCAAAGCAGTTAGTAATTACCCCAGGCTAAGGCTGAGGTAGAGCTCAGAAGAATATGAGTTCTGTGGATCTTCATTTCTCTATAAAATTAGTAACTTCCTTGCACATTAAATGAATTACGTACAACCTTAAATACCTATTTTCAAAACACAACCCCCAAATGCCCAGCAGGTCTAAAAATACATCTTTTTCTCTCAAAAATCAGCCCATTTTGACCACTTTTGGCATTTGTCCTTGTCAGAAACGTTTTGCCAAAGTCCTGATTGCCTCTTCCAGCCAGCAAAATGCTCATGGATGGTGTGTTTTGTGGCAGCAGCCCCTGGGGCTGGACAGCTCATGAGGCAGTCAGAGAAGAGACAGGAGGGAGAGGGAGGAAAAAGGGTGTCGGGTGGGGGCAGAGAATGGGAGGTGAGAGTGAGAGAGTAAGAGAGAGATGGAAAGGAAGGGACTCATACATTGTCTCTGTTGTCTCGTTTCTCTCTCAAATCCTCAGTCCATTCCAGAGAGAGGGTGTGTTTTTGGTAGACTGTCCTGGGCTCTCTCAGTTCTGTAACACATCTTTGAACTTGTGAGTACACACCAAGAATCTATTATCTCTATTCTATTTCCCATCAATCTAGCCACCTGTCCATCTCCCTCCATGCTAACTGTATCCCCTTCCTGTGTGTGTGTGTATTTCAGATGTATATACACATATGCGATAAATGCATTCTCATGTTAAAGAGTATTTGCACAGATTCACCTGGATGCACCCAAAATATGATGTACACAATACATATTCAATATCTTCTAAATTATTAAAATCAGGAAAGGAAGAGGATTACCAATTATGGATAATCCAATAGAATTCATAAATTATTTCTAGAAAATACTTTAATCAATGTAGATATGTTATACAATTTATAATTTCATTCTTTTTCTATGATCAAAGTTGCTCATGGTCATAGAAATTTTGAAAAATAGAACAAAAGAGAGGTGAAAAAATTATTCATAAACCTAGGATTTGGAGCAAGCTACTAGTAACATCTAGTGTGTTTGTTCCTAGTCTTTATATATAGCTTTAATAGTTACAATGTTAGGGTTTCTGAATTTTTCTATCATTGTGTTTTTCACTAAAAATAAAACAAAAAGCATTCTTCCTTGGTATAAGGTCTTCATAAACCTAATTTTAAATGACTATAAATAATTACGTTGAATGAAGTATCATAATTTAGCTAATCATTTTCCTACTGTTGTATATATAATTTCTTCCCAATAGTTTGTCATCAAAGCTGTTCCTACCGAACACCCCACACCATTTCTCTCATCCTCCTCAGGAAGCCTTTCCACATTTCATCCATTTAACAAATGTTGTTATCAGGGCAGCTGCCAGGATACCGGGCTAGACAAGAGACACACAGCAGTAGATAAAAAGAGCAGCATCCCTACAGCCATAGGACTTGTGTCCTGCCTGACCTCGTTTTCAAACTTCCCAAGGGTGGCCTCAATGCTTCTGGAATCTCTGTGCTTTGCTGATAAACCCTGTGCTGTGCCCTCCCACTTAGGCTCAACCACAGTGCTAGCCCTTGGGGTGAGAGAGCATTTCAACGTGTTCCTTCTGATACCCTCTAGAGCACGTAGCATGAGGCTTTGCGGACGGTGAGCATGCAGCAAATGTGGAAAGAGCCTCATTCCTATTACGTGGACCAGCCTCCCCCATTGTGTGGTCTCTAGCTTCATACTTGTTCACTTCATTCCACATTTTCTGAGCATCTATTATGCTCCGGGCTGTGTGCTAGACAACGTGGGGAGAACAAAACATGATTTAATAACATTCCTGCCCTAATCCCTCATCTAGGAGGAAATATAAACCTGGCCCAATGGTAACTGTAATATGAGAAAGCCTTTGCCCAGCAATAATGATTATAACAGGCACCACTTATTAGGTGCTAATTGTGTTACACAGCTTGCATACTTTACACAGTTCCTACAGACTGGATGTTATTATCCCCTTTTCTAGGTGACAAAGCTGAGACCCAGGGCTCTCAGGAACAGCCCCCACAAAGCGCCAGGGGAGCACAAAGGGAAGAAACATGACTCAACACTGGAGGGAACTGATGGGATTTCACAGGGTAAATGCTACATAGGTGGGGGCTCAGAGGCTCCCCAGCTTCTGGAAACGTGGAAATAGAAGGAAAAGGCACTCCAGCTAGAGGAAATCATTTCTATCTGGGATGCCTCTTCCTTTTAACTCCAGGTTTCCAGAAATTGGGAAGCCCCCAATTTAGAAAAGCCTTTGAGTCAGAGCAAAGCCGTTGAGTCAGAAATCTCATGGGTATTTCAGAAATGGTGACCACACGTGGCATGAACTAACATATCTGTCAATAATGCTCAAAGGTAGGTTTGGTGGGACTGGGAGGCAATGGCCAGGGATGTCTGAGCATCAACTGTATGCCAGAGACTTTACCTATGTTATTTCATTTTGGCCCCTTCAGCCCTATGAGGTTAGTATTACTACCTCCATTTTAAGGATAAAGAAACTGAGGCTATGAGTAAGTGGCCAACTCTGAATATAACCACAGTCTTACCTGGCAGCTCTGCAGGGTGGTTAAGAACACAGGCCTGCACCCTCGGCCTCCCAAAGTGCTGGGATTACAGGCGTGAGCCACAGCCTGGCCAACATAGTGAAACCCTGTCTCTACTAAAAATACAAAAAATTAGCCAGGTCTGGTGGGGGCGCCTGTAATCCCAGCTACTCAGAAGGCTGAGGCAGGAGAATCACTTGAACCCAGAAGGTAGCAGTTGCAGTGAGCCAAGATCTTGCCACTATACTCCAGCCTGGGCAACAGTGCAAGACTCCGTCTCAAAAAAAAAACAAAAAACTGAACAGGCCTGAGTACTTAACTTCCTTGTGCGTCAGTCTTCTCATCTGTGAAATGGCCATGCAGTGGCACCTTCCACATAGGGAAGTTGTAAAGACTAAATGAATGAATACATTGAAGTGCATGGAGTGGACGAACTGCTCAATATGTACTACTGACAGTGACGATCCTTCCCCTGCTCTCTGGCTCTGTCTGTCACCTGGCTCTCTGTCCATCACGGCTTACATCCATGACTACAACAGGGCCATTTCTTCCCTTCCCTGCCTGCTCATGACACTCAGTAACGGGGCCAGGCACTTGGAATTTGCAAACACTCTCTTGTTTACTCTTTTGACATATTCTTGGTTGTACCCAATATCTGGATTTTTTCTCCTTTCAACTCTTTTTGTCTCTTGGAAAGCAGTAGAAAGTCAATTATTTTTCTTATACTTCATAACACACTACCATACCAGCCCAGTATTCCACAGATCCCAGCATGAATTTTCATGCTTATTGAATAGCATCTATTTCCCAAGGTCTTTGATGCAGAGGGGACCCAGGGGATAGATAGTTCACCCTCCATATCTGCGTGTTCTGCACTCATGGATTCAACAACCAATTATGCATGGAAAATATGTGGGGAAAAAAGCATCTTTGCTCAACATGTAAAGACCATTTTTCTTGTCATTATTCCCTAAACAATAGAGTATAATGCTTACTTACATATCAGTTACATTGTATTAGGTACTAAAAGTAATCTAGAGATTATTTAAATTATATAGGAACACATATGTAGGTTGTATGCAAATGCTATGCCATTTTATAGAAAAGATTTGAGCATCTGAGGACTTTGGCATTGACACAGGTGCTGAAATCAATCCCCCATGGATACAAATACAAAACAAAACAAAACAAAACAAAACACCATACTACATGAGGCGAGTGGAAAATCTCTTTCATCATTTCTCAAATTGGGTCTCAAGTCTTAAGACAGCCCACAGGTGGGCTAGTGGGCTGCTTTGCAGGAAGCTGGCTGAGGAACAGGGTGTCCCGGGCCCTGCTAGGACAGTAGGAGGAGGTCTGAGTCAGCTCTCCCAGAAAGGATGGTGCCGGCATCAGGGCTGTTCTCAGAGGCCGATAGAGAGATGGGTGATGACAAAGAAAGTCCCGGCTTGGGGCAGGACGGCTGGCACCAAGTGGCCAATATCCAGGCCAGGAGAGGTGGAAACAACTCTACTAGAGACAAATCACACATCACCAAAGCAGACCCTCTGCCAGCAAGGACTCCATCAGCTACTGGCTGCACCGGGCCCACCTCCACCCAAAGGGATTTAAAACTTCAATTTGGGGGAACCTGAGCTCATAGTTGCTGATTTTATTTACGGCTCATATCCCTTCATTGTTCACCAGAGGTTTGTGTGTTTTAGTGTTTTGTGTTTGTGTGTGTGTGTGTGTGTGTGTAGTGGGGGGAAGTATTTCATTTGAATTTATTTATCAATTCTGTTTTCCTGTTTTTAAAATTAGTTTTCTGATTTTGTTTCATTATTGCCTCCTACTTGCTTTCCTTGGGGTTTGTTGTGTGCATGCATTTTTTTGTTTTATTTTGCTATTTTGAATTTCTTCATTAGATTTTTTTATCAATAATACTTTTAAAAATATTTATTCTCAAAAGAAAATATATAAGCAACCAAGAAACATGAAAAAATGCTCATCATCACTAATCATCAGAGAAATACAAATCAAAGTCACAATGAGATACTGTTCTCAAGCCTGTCAGAATGGCTCTTGCTGAAAAGTCAAAAGATAACAATGGGAATGTTGGTGGGAATATAACTTAGTCCAGCCACCATGGAAGGCAGTTTGGAGATTTCTCAAAGACCTAAGAGTTGAACTACCATTCGACTCAGCAGTCACATTACTGGGTGTATATGTCAAAGATATAAAGTAATTTAACCCAAAGGACACATTCACTTGTATGTTCATCACGGAATTATTCACAATAGCAAAAATAGAATCAACCCAGGTGCCCATCAACGGTGGACTGCATAAAGAAAACGTGGTTCATATACACCATGGGATACAACACAGCCATAAAACAAAACAAAACAAAACAAAACAAAACAAAACAAAATCTTGTCCTTTGCAGCAAGATGGATGCAGCCGAAGGCCTCCATCCTAAGTGAACTAAGGTAGGAATAGCAAAACAAATAGCACACGTTCTGCCTTACAAGTGCAAGCTAAACATCAGGTACTCATGGACATAAAGATGGCAACAATAGACGCTGGGTATTACCAAAGCAGGAGGGAGGGAGGGAGGCAAAGGCTGAAAACCTATCTATTGGTTATTATGCTCACTACCTGGGTGACAGGTTCAATCACACCCCAAACCTCAGCATCATGTGGTATACCTTTGTAACAAACATGCACATGTACTCCCTGATTCTAAAAGTTGAAAAAGAAAAAAATGTAAAATGTAAATAGTTGATGCACAACAACAACATTAGTATAGTACCTACTATGTGCTAGGCCTTCAACAGCACTTTGCATATATTAACTAATTTAATTCTTACCACCACTACACGATGCAGGTGCCATTTTCATTTCCATTTTCCAGATGAGTAAACTAGGGCACAAAAGGTTAAATAACTTCACAGAATCATGCAAACAGCACTTGGCAAAGTCTGGATTGAAACCCTGGGCACTCTGCCTCTAGAGTTCACCTATAAGTCACTACCTGTGTGCCAACCCGTAACAGTAATAGCCAGCATCACTTGTGGGCTTAGTGTATGCCTGGCTCTTGTTAAGTGCATTGCATTTGTTGCCTAATTTAATCCTGAAGCAGAGAACGTTATTATCCTTGTTGACAAATGAGCTAGCTAAAGCTGGAAACTCAAATTCTGGCTCTGCTTCTGAGTGCCAGACTTGGGATTTCATCCAAGTGTGTCTACTGCAGAGGCTGTGTCCTACAGACCCTCTTCATTGTCTTCATATGTTTTTGAATAGTAAAAAGCTTTAAAACTATAAATTTTCTTGAGTTATTTTAAAGGAGAATTGTAAAATTCCAAAGGGAAAAAAAAATGCAAGCTAAGTTCTCCCAAGCGATAATAACAATAAGATCTTGCCCTGCAGTTCTGGTTGGAGAATCAAAACAGGTACTACAGACTGTCTCCACCCGCACAGGGCTGGGGTTGCCGGCGGTCCTTAATAGAGAGCTTAGGTTTCCCAGCTCTGGGCTCACAGCGGACTTAGAACTTTACCCACCAGGTCTGATTGAACTTTAATGACTCTTTTCTGTTTGGATGCTAACGCCCAGAGA
Organism: Gorilla gorilla gorilla; assembly: GCF_029281585.2. NCBI lineage: Eukaryota > Metazoa > Chordata > Mammalia > Primates > Hominidae > Gorilla > Gorilla gorilla. The sequence continues at coordinate 19,976,356 of NC_073235.2, read as the reverse complement.
CCTGCAGGTCATAGGCGTGTGTCTGTAAATCAAGTGATGAAGAAATAAGAATTGGTGAAGACCAGGCTCACCCCAGGAGAGCCTGCGGGGATCCCATCAGCCGCTGGGATTGCGCAGCTCCCTGGGGTTGGGCACCTCATCATGGAGAGACAGATTGAAGAATTAACTCCTCTGCAGCTGGAGGATATGAGGCTGAAGGCTCCTACTGCTACGTCTTATCATAAACTTAAGTGTCACATTGGGAGGTAACGCTTAGGGTTATGACAGCAGTAGCCTTCTTTCCCCTCTCCTCATCACCATAAGAAGAGGAAAAACAAAACTGAAAAGGAAAACAAAAAGCAAAGGAAAGCTAGCATTTCTTGATCACTTACCAAAGCCACATATGATTTCATTTAATACTCAGCTGTGGCTGGGTCCAGTTAATCCAACAGCAGTGATTCTGCACTTGTGATGGGACTTGGGCAGAGGAAGGGAACCTAAGACCATGATGGACGCGGAGCCACACTGGAAGAGAAAGAAGGAGCCAGAGAACAAGCAACAGCCTCAGCATCAGGAGACTCAGCCTTCTGAGCATTGCCTTGGCTGTGGTCATCACACCGTGTCCTAAGAAAAATTTGCCTGACTTAAAAATAGAGATAGTAAATTTTTAAAGAAAACAAAAAATAACCTTTAATCCCACAGCTTGAAATAACTCCAGCTGGTATAGGAGAAAAATGAAAATACACATGCGTGCTTAGAAAATCCAATGTATAGCGAAAGGAAGAAAATGGAAGGTAATCTTCCCCTCTTTTTTACTTTCAACATTAGTAACAATTTTTGTTTTTTACAAGAAAGACATGCATGTATCAGTATTTATGATTCTCTCTGTATATATATATAAAATACATGTTCTGTATATTTTTGCACAATATATTTATATATTATGGTCACACAAAACATATATTTAACATGAGACTATAATATGCCACGATATATCATTCATCTCTGTGTGATATTTCATTCTAATATCTCATAAGCACAAACCTTATAATTCATTCTTTTCACCAGTTGCATATTTGCTCACCATATGGATATATCATAAATAAGTTTTAGTGAGTCCCCTATTGATGGACACTTTGTTTCCACTTTTATTTTCCTCCTCCCCCTTCAAAATTACAAACAACATGGCAGTGAATAAACTTGTATATCTGTTCTGGAATTGTTTACAAAAATATGCATATGTTCCAAAGATAAATTCCTACAAGCGATCTTAGCAGCCAAAGGAAGCAAACATGCATTTCCACTTCTGGTAGATATCACCAAATTGTTGTCTAGAAAGGTTATACTAACTTAAATGTCCATCAATAGTGCATGAAGCCAATTTTTCCACACAATTGCCAGCACCAGATACCATGAAACTCTTTAATTTTTGCCCAGATGATAAATTATGAAAATTACTGCTGCTTTTATTAAAATATGAGAGAAATTGTTCATGTTTTTCATTAGTTGCTTATTCACAAACTTTGCACATTTGTTTCTGTTGGATGTTACTTTATTCCTTATTGAATTTTATGAGCTCTTTGTTAATTAAAAAATTTAGCCCTTTGTGATGTAACACTTCCTTTTTTTGTCTTTTCACTTTCTGTATATAACTTTGCTTACAGATTTATTCATTTATTTATTTTAATAGATGGGGTCCTATTAGGTTGCCCAGGTTGGGGTACAGTGACTATTCACAGGAGTGACTATCCCATACTATACCCCTGAACTCGTGGGCTCAAGTGATCTTCCTGCCTTAGCCTCCTCAGTAGCTGGAACTACAGGTGGATGCCACCAAGCCTGACCAGGTTTTAAATTTTAAATCACCAACAGTATCATTTGATTATTTTATGGTCTCTCAATTATGTATCTGCTTTATAAAAGCTTGTTAATTTTTTGTTTTCTGAAACTTATATAGCTTTGTATTGTCACGTGTTTAAATCTTCACTCCAATTGTAATATCTTTTGTTAAAAGGAGTAATCTAGCTTATTTTTCCAAGTTCTTGCAAAATCATGAAAAAAAATCTCTCTTTCTCCCACTGATTTTTAAATGTTATTTTGTCTTGTATTTAGGACCCACATATATTTGTGTCTATTTCTGTTCTCTTCATTCTATTTCGGTATGGAAGGCCTGTGCATGTGTATCTGGGTTAGTGTGGGTGGGGGTGATTTTCTACCCCTGAATTTATTTTCTCCAAGTATTTTATTTATTATAACTGCAAAATGCATTTTAATATCTGGTAAAAGTTGCCTCCTCTCATTTTTCTTTTTTTTTGGATGTTTGTTTTTTCAGATGAATTTTGCATAACTTTGTTAAGTTTCAAAAAATTTTGATAACAACAACAACAAAAATCCTCTTGGTATTATAATTACATTTACATTTTGAAATTAATTTTGAGACAGATGGTGTCTTTATAAAATTGAGGCTTTCTATGCCAAGAGGCTAGTGCATCTTTTGTTGGTACGTAACTATTTTTGAGACTCTTGCGTTTAAAGTTTTCTTTATTTGGGACCTGCACATATGCTAAATAAGTTAGCATGTAGATATTATATCTTTGGTTGACATTGTTAATGAAATTTTTATTCTATTTATATTATTATATAAACATATATTACGATATAGTATTTATATCTATTATTTCTTTATTTTGTCTAATTGAAATGGTAACCACTTCCAGTATAATATTAAATGATAATTATAATGATAACCATTCCCAGCTTTAAAGAAGACATTCTACTATTTGCCACTAAGCATGATTCTCACTTTTGGTTTGGTATACACACACACACACACACACACGACATTTATCTATTCCCATTTTTTTTAAGACTTTCTGTTGTGTTTCTCATAATTAGAAACGAACGTTTCTTCTATATTTTATCATATTAAGGACTTACCTATATATTCCTGCTTTTGAGTGTTTTTTTAAAAATCAGGGATGAACTTGGTCAAGTTCTTCTAATACATGTTAAGATTATCAGATTTGTATTGACATAATAATGTGATGTATTATATCAACAGATATTCAAATCTTAAGTTCTCTCGTGTCTTCTAGGGTTGAATCTTAGTTGGCTGAAGCAAATTACTCTTCTTTCTGTAATCCTGAATACTTTCCAATGTGCTAACATTTTATTAATTCACATTATATTTATGTTTATATTTGTGAATGATATTCACCTATAATTTGTGCCTGTGCATGTGTATCTGGGTGAGTGTGGGTGGGGGTGAATTGTCAGTATCAGAGTGTACATATTTCAGCTGTTTACTAATCTCACCTTCACTAGCCTTTGAACCCCCTAAGGTGAAAAACTGCATCTGATTCATGCTTGACTCTCTGGCACCAAGCACAGTGCTCAGTACTGAGATGGCACTCAATATTTGTTTGAAGAGTTGAGTTGGTGGTAAATAAAATAAAGTGTTAGTAGTATAAGCCTATTCCTAAAACCATAGGAGGTATACTTATACTGAATAATTATTTATTGCCTATCTGAAATGAAGATTTTAACTGGATGTCTTTTACTTTTTTTGCTAAATCTGGCAACTCTAGTTTTTGGAATAAAGAAAGCAATGATCTTGTCAACATCATGTACCAGAATGATAATGACTGATACAACCAATCACATTGATCTCTCAGAGGGACTCTGAAGGGTGCAGCAACAAAGGCTTGCTAGACCTGGGAGCCTCTGGGGGTGCCTGTGGAGGAGCTGCTTGTGGGAGTTTTACCTGGCATCTCTGGATATGTGTGATAAGTCTGTCTCATGACTTGAGTACTCACCTGGCTTTGGGATATTACTACAATACAAAGAAAATAAAAAAGGAGACCATGCTGGGTTTATAGCAATGACTAATGCAATAAAATAGAAAAACAAGTAAATGGGCATGTTTAGTGAATGAAAGTAGTGATTTTCTTTTTGTTCATTTTGCCTTTGGCACTTGGCTGAGACAGCCAGACTAAAGCTCCTAGACCTTGTCATGCTCAGTGGAAACAATAGCAAGCCAACAAAGACTTAAGTGTAGGCTTATAGACATCAAGTCATCCTTAATTAGGCCTGGAGAAAGCCATTTGCTGGGCGAGCCTGTTGGAGGCCGGGCTGGCAGCTGCCCTGCCTTTTTCTAGCCTCAGCCTGGGGAGGCGTCGGGCTGCAGCTCCATGCCACCCTGCCCTGCATGGTGATGGACAGAGTGAAGGGGGCACATTTGGCTGCTCAATGGATGAAGAACTGTCGTTGGAGGGGATTTCCTGGACAAGAAAAAAACTTTAGGAACCTCAGTAATGGGAAAGAAGTAACAATGCCAAAGCTTCCTGTTGGCTGGGAACATTTGGAGATGATAAACACTCAATCTCATTAGCTTTGTTTCATAGCCAGAAAAAGCCCTATTTCTTAGTCCTTCATAATGTGTCCCCTTGCTACTTCTCAGCCTTATCTCTCAGCATTGCCCACCTTGCAGAGCACATTCTCGTCATGACGGATCTTTTTATTTCCTAGGAGGCATCAAGTTCCCAGCTCTGGACCTTTGAGCATGCTTCCGGTTCTGCTTTGAGGCCTCTCTGGCCATGATTGCTTCCCTAATGACCGCTGCTTCAGAGAGAACTGCCCCAACTCCACCCGATGCAGTGGCATGGTTGTGCCTCTGCACTCTGACAGAAGACTGGCTATGCAGCTGTCCAGTGTTGAACACAGCCTTGCATTGTAATTGCTTAAATGTTTGTTTCTCCAACTGCTCTATGACCTTGTTAAAGATGGGAACCATGTCTTAGTTTGCTTACCCCTGAAATAGAGGAGCCTCAATAAATAATAAATCTTCTTAAAAGTTTAATAAATAATGGTCCAGGCTTTTCCCAAAGACAAAGAAGGAAGGAGTTCCCAGTGAATTGGGCACAGTCCTAAACTGAGTGAGTTAGTCTACAATGGTGGACATTTTATTCCACTGATTTGTGGATTGTGGTCAATTGTGAATACTTAGAATGGGTTCAGCCCTGTGCTGGCTGCTGTGTGACATGTGAAGACAGAGATGGGACACATGGCTTCCAGCACATTGTCATCCACAGTCCAGTAGAGTGTACATAAGCATAGAAAACAGCTATTAAGAGTAAGGTAACCTGTTTTTAGAAACTTATGAGATAATGCATTTACCCAGCCATCAATCCATAAGAAAATACTCAGGTATTTCTTAGGAATAGCTAGGTGCTTGTAAAGGAAGAATCATGTATTGAAAAGAAAGCCAACTCAGGTTTGAATACAGGATCTACTATTCACACATTGTGTGAATTCGGACAAGTTAAGAAACCTCAGTTGAACCCCAGTTTCTTAATATATAAAATGAGATCATAACAAAAGATGAGGCTCAAATGAGATTATGCCTATGAAGCACTTAACACTATACCTGACATTTGGTAGTATCTCAAGACATGATAGTTGATGTCATTCTACAGGATGTTCAACCTCGAGATATTTGTGAATGCTCAGATATTTGATGTTACATAAACAAGAACAGTAGAATATGAACATTTTCTGTTATTTTTTGTGGTAATTTATCTTTTAACTGTGGGAACACATTGTGGGCTCATCTGCCACACTTCTATGATAGTGGGGGGTCGTTTTTAGTACTCATTCCTGAATCCTGTGAATTGCCTTAGTTCCTAGAGGGCCAAACCAAGGCATTGCATATCTGGATAAATGTTACCAACAGCCAAGTTCAAGTTTCTACAGGTTCCATATGTCTCATACTTGCTCATCCACTGCTCTTCTCAGTGGTGGAGAGGTGGGGTCAGAGGATGGGAGGCAGGGAGATCTGGTTTGCTAAAGAAGACGCAAACCTGAGAGTTTCCTACCGCTGTGTGCCACCAAAACACAGATTCTCTGCACAGATTTAGATTTTCTTCTTATATTGTGTGGGAGAGGCTGCTATTCTCTATCTGTCTTTAGGGAATACAGGAAAGAAACCCCTCTGGACATCCAGGGTCGCTCAGAATTCACTCGCTTAATACTTCTGGGTGTAATTATTGTACCCCCCTCCTGAGGGGGTGTCCTCAGCACCTCCCACTCTTCCTTGCTTACTCATTAACTTCTGTCTTTTCCAATGGATGTGAGCCCCTTTGGGACACAAGCAGTGTCTGGGTCACCTATATTCTCAGCACCTAGTGTAGTACCTGCCACAGAGGAAACACTCAACAAATATCTGATAAACAAATGAAAAACATGAACAAATGAATCAAGCAACAAAGAAATATTTTAACTTTTAAAGCATGGTTTTATTCTCTTTCTGGGAGATCATTTGCATCTGGGAACAGTCTACCTAGAATTGTCCCCATTTCTGTCTGTTATGACACTTTAGACAACACTTGCTTTTATACCAGAATCAGTATCCATAAAGCTTGCATGGGATTCCAAAGGCATTCCCATGCGCATGCCAGAGCCAGCTGTGTCTTTGGCCAGGCAGCTAAGGAGGAGCTGGAGGATCCCAGCCACCCAGCTGTCCTGGTGCTGTGACTCCCAGAGCCTGGACGCACACATCTGCCTGGAAGCACCTGCCATGCACACACTGTTTCTACTGGCCCTGGCTCCAGTCTCCCTCTGGGAGATTTTCCCTGACTTCCCCAATTACATGAGCATCTTCACATATGTCCGCACATACCAGATGCTCTTTTCAGATGTTCCAGGTCAGAACTGTTTCTTTGCAAAACTGTAATGTTCCCTCAAATTTTCACTTTAGATTCCTCCTTCTTAACATAGGTGTTTTATCTTCTGTCTGTCCCACTAAATGGTGGGACCATCTCTCAGCAACACAGAGTATCTTCATAGATCTCATAAAGACCTTATTCTGAACAGCTCCCTCTCATGTTCACTTCTGTCTCACTGAAATCAGGGTTAAATTTATCTCATCAGGCAAGATGGCCAAATAGGAACAGCTCCAGTCTGCAGCTCCCAGCAAGATCAATACAGAAGGTGGGTGATTTCTGCATTTCTAACTGAGGTAACTGGCTGATCTCATTGTGACTGGTTAGACAGTGGGTGCAGCCCACGGAGGGCAAGCTGAAGCGGGGGGGGGGGGCATCACCTTACTCAGGAAGCACAAGGGGTCAGGGAATTCCCTCCCCTAGCCAAGGGAAGCCATGAGTGACTATGCCATGAGGAACAGTGCGTTCCTGCCCAGATACTACACTTTTCCCATGGTCTTTGCAACCTGCAAACCAGGAGATTCCCTCAGGTGCCTACACCACCAGGGCCCTAGGTTTCAAGCACAAAACTAGCCAACCATTTAGGCAGACACCGAGCCAGCTGCAGGAGTTTTTTTTTTCGTAACCCAGTGGCACCCGGAATGCCAGTGAGAGAGAACCATTCACTTCTCTGGAAAGGGGACTGAAGCCAGGGAGCCAAGTCTTCTAGCTCAGCAGATCCCATCCCCATGGAACCCAGCAAGCTAAGATCCACTGGCTTGAAATTCTCACTGCCAACACAGCAGTCTGAAGTCCACCTGGGACACTCAAGCTTGGTGTGGGGGTGGGGTGTCTGCCATTACTGAGGCTTGAGTAGATGGTTTTCCCCTCACAGTGTAAACAAAGCCGCTGGGAAGTTTGGACTGGGTGGAACCCATTGCAGCTCAGCAAAGCCCTTGTAGCCAGACTGCCTTTCTAGATTCCTCCTCTCTAGGCAGGGCATCTCTGAAAGAAAGGCAACAGCCCCAGTCAGGGGCTTATAGATAAAACCCCCATCTCCCTGGGACAGAGCACCTGGGGGAAGGGATGGCTGTGGGTGTAGCTTCAGCAGACTTAAACATTCCTGCCTGCTGGCTCTGAAGAGAGCAGCAGTTCTCCCATTACAGCACTCCCTAAAGGACAGACTGCCTCCTCAAGTGGGTCCCTGACCCCTGTGCCTCCTGACTGGGAGACACCTCCAGGCAGGGGTCGACAGCCACATTATACAGGAGAGCTCTGGCTGGCATCTGGCAGGTGCCCCTCTGGGACCAAGCTTCCAGAGGAACAGGCAGCAATCTTTGCTGTTCTGCAGCCTCCGCTGGTGATACCCAGGCAAACAGGATCTGGAGTGGACCTCCAGCAAACTCCAGCAGACCTGCAGCAGAGGGCCCTGACTGTTAGAAGGAAAACTAACAAACAGAAAGGAATAGCATCAACATCAACAAAAAAGATGTCCACACAAACCCCATCCGAAGGTCACCAACATAAAAGACCAAGGGTAGATAAATCCATGAAGATGAGGAAAAACCAGTGCAAAAAGGCTGAACATTCCAAAACTCTGCTTCTCCTCCCAAGGATCACAACTCCTCACCAGCAAGAGAACAAAACTGGATGGAGAATGAGTTTGACAAATTGACAGAAGTGGGCTTCAAAAGGTGGGTAATAACAAACTCCTCCGAGCTAAAGGAGCATGTTCTAAACCAACGCAAGGAAGCTAAGAACCTTGAAAAAAGGTTAGAGGAATTGCTAACTAGAATAACCAGTTTGGAGAAGAACATAAATGACATGATGGAGCTGAAAAACACAGCATGAGAACTTCATGAAGCATACACAAGTATCAATAGATGAATCAATCAAGCAGAAGAAAGGATGTCAGAGACTGAAGATCAACTTAATGAAATAAAGTGTGAATACAAGATTAGAGAAAAAAGAATGAAAAGGAATGAACAAAGCCTCCAAGAAATATGGTACTATGTGAAAAGACCAAACCTATGTTTGATTGGCGTACCTAAAAGTGATGGGGAGAATGGAACCAAGTTGGAAAGCACTCTTCAGGATATTATCCAGGAGAACCTCCCCAACCTAGCAAGACAAGCCAACATCCAAATTCAGGAAATACAGAGAACACCACAAAGATACTCATCAAGAAGAACAATCCCAGACACATAATCATCAGATTCTCCAAGGATGAAATGAACGAAAAAATGTTAAAGGCAGCCAGAGAGAAACGTCAGGTTACTGACAAAGGATAGCCCATCAGACTAACAGTGGACCTCTCTGCAGAAACCCTACAAGCCAGAAGAGAGTGGGGGCCAATATTCAACATTCTTAAAGAAAATAATTTTCAACCCAGGATTTCATATCCAGCCAAACTAAACTTCATAAGTGAAGGAGAAATAAAATCCTTTACAGACAACCAAATGCTGAGAGATTTTGTCACCACCAGGCCTGCCTTACAAAAGCTCCTGAAGGAAGCACTAAATATGGAAAGGAAAAACTGGAACCAGTCACGCAAAAACATGCCAAATGGTAAAGACCATCGACCCTATGAAGAAACTCCATCAACTAATGGGCAAAATAACCAGCTGGCATCATAATGACAGGATCAAATTCACATGTAACAATATTAACCTTAAATATAAATGGGTGGCTAAATGCCCCAATTAAAAGACATAGACTGGCAAATTGGATAAAGATTCAAGACCCATCAGTGCTGTATTCAGGAGATGCATCTCACATGCAAAGACACATGTAGGCTCAAAATAAAGGGATGGAGGCATATTTACCAAGCAAATGGAAAGCAGGGGTTGCAATCCTAGTATCTGATAAAACAGACTTTAAACCAACAAATATCCAAAGAGACAAAGAAGGGCATTACATAATGGTAAAGGGATCAATGGAACAAGAAGAGCTAACTATCCAAAATATATAAGCACCCAATACAGGAGCACCCAGATTCATAAAGCAAGTTCTTAGAGACCTACAAAGAGACTTAGACTCCACACAACAATAGTGGGAGACTCTAACACTCCACTGTCAATATTATATCGACGAGACAGAAAATTAACGAGAATATTCAGGACTGGAACTGAGCTCTGGACCAAGCAGACCTAATAGACATCTACAGAACTCTCCACCCCAAATCAACAGAATATATATTCTTCTCAGCACCATATCGCACTTATCCTAAAATTGACCACATAATTGGAAGTAAAGCACTCCTCAGCAAATGTAAAAGAACAGAAATCACAACAAACTGTCTCTCAGACCACAGTGCAATCAAATGAGAACTCAGGATTAAGAAACTCACTCAAAACTGCACAACTACATGGAAACTGAACAACTTGCTCCTGAATGACTACTGGGTAAATAACGAAATTAAGGCAGAAATAAATAAGTTCTTTGAAACCAATGAGAACAAAGACACAATGTACCACAATCTCTGGGACACAGCTAAAGCAGTGTTTAGACAGAAATGTATAGCACTAAAAGCCCACAGGAGAAAGCTGAAAAGATCTAAAATTGACACCCTAACATCACAATTAAAAGAACTACAGAAGCAAGAGCAAACACATTCAAAAGCTAGCAGAAGGCAAGAAATAACTAAGATCAGAGCAGAACTGAAGTAGATAGAGACATGAAAACCCCTTCAAAAAAATCAATGAATCCAGGAGCTGGTTTTTTGAAAAGATTAACAAAATAGATAGACTGCTAGCCAGACTAATAAACAAGAAAAGAGAGAAGAATCAGATAGACACAATAAAATATGATAAAGGGGATATCACCACTGGTCCCACAGAAATACAAACTATCATCAGAGAATACTATAAACACCTTTACGAAAATAAACTAGAAAATATAGAAGAAATGGATAAATTCCTGGACGCATACACTCTTTCCAGACTAAACCAGGAAGAAGTCAAATCCCTGAATAGACCAATAGCAAGTTTTGAAATAGAGGCAATAATTAATACCCTACCAACCAAAAAAAGCCCAGGACCAGATGGATTCACAGCTGAATTCTACCAAAGGTACAAAGAGGAGATGGTACCATTCCTTCTGAAACTATTCCAAACAATAGAAAAAGAGGGACTCCTCCCTAACTCATTTTATGAGGCTGTCATCATCCTGATACCAAAACCTGGCAGAGACACAACAAAAAAAGAGAATTTCAGACCAATATCTCTGATGAACATCGATGCAAAAATCCTCAATAAAATACTGGCAAACTGAAGCCAGCAGTACATCAAAAAGCTTATCCACCACGATCAAGTTGGCTTCATCCCTGGGATGCAAGGCTGGTCCAACATACACAAATCAATAAACATAATCCATTACATAAACAGAACCAATGACAAAAACCACATGATTATCTCAATAGATGCAAAAAAGGGCTTCGATAAAATTCAACACCCCTTCAAGCTAAAAACTCTCAATAAATGAGGTATTGATGGAACAGATCTCAAAATAATAAGAACTATTTATGACCAACCCACAGCCAATATCATACTGAATGGGAAAAAGCTGGAAGCATTCCTTCTGAAAAGCAGCACAAGACAAGGATGCCCTCTCTCACCGCTTATATTCGACATAGTTTTGGAAGTTCTGGCCAGGCAATCAGGCAAGAGAAAGAAATTAAGGGTATTCAAATCGGAAAAGAGGAAGTCAAATTGTCCATGTCTGCAGATGACATGATTGTATATTTAGAAAACCCTATTGTCTCAGCCCAAAATCTCCTTAAGCTGATAAGCAATTTCAGCAAAGTCTCAGGATACAAAATCAATGTGCAAAAATCACAAGCACTCCTATACACCAATAATAGACAAAGAGCCAAATCATGAGTGAACTCCCATTCACAATTGCTACAAAGAGAATAAAATACCTAGGAATCCAACTTACAAGGGATGTGGAGGACCTCTTCAAGGAGAACTACAAACCACTGCTCAAGAAAATAAGAGAGGACAAAAACAAATGGAAGAATATTCCATGCTCATGGGTAGGAAGAATCAATATCATGAAAATGTCCATACTGCCCAAAGTAATTTATAGATTCAATGCTATCCCCATCAAGCTACCATTGACTTTCTTCACAGAATTAGAAAAACTACTTTAAATTTCATATGGAATCAAAAAAGAGCCCGTATAGCCAAGACAATTCTAAGCAAAAAGAACAAAGCTGGGGGCATCACGCTACCTGACTTCAAACTATACTACAAGGCTACAGTAATCAAAATAGCATGGTACTGGTATCAAAACAGATATATAGACCAATGGAACAGAACAGAGGCCTCAGAAATAATGCCACACATCTACAATCATCTGGTCTTTGACAAACCTGACAAAAACAAGAAATGGGGAAAGATTCCCTATTTAATAAACACTGCTGGGAAAACTGGCTAGCCATATGCAGAAAACTGAAACTGGACCCCTTCTTTACACCTTATACAAAAATTAACTCAAGATGGATTAAAGACTTAAATGTAAAGCCTAAGACCATAAAAACCCTAGAAGAAAACCTAGGCAATATCATTCAGGACATAGGCATGGGCAAAGACTTCAAGACTAAAACATCAAAAGCAATGACAACAAAAGCCAAAATTGACATATGGGATCTGATTAAACTAAAGAGCTTCTGCACAGCTAAAGAAACTACCATCAGAGTGAACAGGCAACCTACAGAATGGGAGAAAATTTTTGCAGTCTATCCATCTGACAAAGGGCTAATATCCAGAATCTACAAGGAACTTAAACAAATATACAAGAAAAAAACAAACAACCCCATCAAAAAGTAGGTGAAGGCTATGAACAGACACTTCTCAAAAGAAGACATTTATGCAGGCAACAAACATATGAAAAAAAGCTCATCATCACTGGTCAGTAGAGAAATGGAAATCAAAACCACAATGAGATGCCATCTCACACCAGTTAAATTGCGATCATTAAAAAGTCAGGAAATAATAGATGCTGGAGAGGATGTGGAGAAATGGGAACACTTTTACACTGTTCATGGGAGGGTAAATTAGTTCAAACATTGGGGAAGACAGTGTGGTGATTCCTCAAGGATCTAGAACCAGAAATACCATTTGACCCAGCCATCCCATTACTGGGTATATACCCAAAGAATTATAAATCACTCTACTATAAAGACACATGCATACATATGTTTATTGCAGCATTATTCACAATACCAAAGACTTAGAACCAACCCAAATGCCCATCAATGATAGATTGGGTAAAAAAAATGTGGTGCATATACACCATGGAATAGTATGCAGCCATAAAAAACGATGAGTTCATGTCCTTTGCAGGGACATGGATGAAGCTGGAAACCATCATTCTCAGCAAACTAACACAGGAACAGCAAACCTAACAACGCATGTTCTCACTCATAAGTGGGAGTTGAACAACGAGAACACATGGACACAGGGAGGGGAACATCACACACCAGTGCCTGTCAGGGGGTGGGGGGCTAGGGGAGGGACAGCATTAGGAGAAATGCCTAATGTAGATGACAAGGTGATGGGTGCAGCAAACCACTAGGCACATGTATACATATGTAACACATGTATCCCAGAACTTAAAGTATAATAAAAATTTAAAAAAAAAAATTCTCATCCAAGGTATTATGGTATTAGACTTTTGAAAAGAAAATTTGATATGATATTTGACTATAACAATTTTTTTTCTGAAAAGAGAGTAACAACAGACATTTCAAGATAGTAAAGAAGATAAAGATGATATTTTTAGAAAAGCAACGTGGGAGGTTCCTGAATGGATGTTGCCTAGGGTCTGCACCGGCATGCTGAGAAGACTTATCCTAATGCCAGGACTGTGCTCACTAAGCATTTGACAGACGAGAGATGAGCGATGCCAAGGTAGGTAGAAAAATTAAGGAAATCCGAATGTTTTTACAAGTTGTCCAAGAGCAAAGAGAAATCCAAACTTGCCTGAGAACACTGGACTGTTATTTCTTAATGATGATGATGAGAGAGATTTGCTTAGTAACTAAATATCATGCATTAGATGTGCCTTATCATGGGTTGAGGCACTTGGAGACTTTGTTTACATCTCATTTCCTTTGTTTTGGAATTCTGTGGAAAGTTCTGCTCATTATTCATTTTTTTTTGAAGAGTTCAAAACTCTATTCTGAAAAGGTGACTGATCCAGCCTACTTGAATGATGCTGAGACTTCTTGAGTACACGAAAGAATCAGTGGGAGGTGACGTCCTAGTGTGTCCAAAGGAAGATTGCATTCACTCACTATTTAAAAGCCAAAAAACACTGGCAAAAAAAAAAAAATCTCAGGAAAATTGTGTTGTAATGTTAAGCTTTAGGCAAAGCCATCTCCTCTTAACTCATATACATAGCTAAGATGGATAAAATACAAAAATTACAAAGATAAAGCTATGCTCAAAAACATGCCATTTCCACAGAGCAAAAAAGAACAGAAATACAAAATGCAAACGGGTTAGAAATGATGAAGCGGGGACCTACTGAACTCCAGGTATAGAAAAAGATAAAGGTGAGAAGAAATTTGTGTCCTGTGGCTAACAAGCTGAAAACATCCCCCTACCCCCAAACACACACACATGAAACAGGAGAGCAGAACTGAGCTCCTTGGTTGAGAGCAGACACTGAGGCAGTTCATCCCTACCCACAACAGAAAGCTGGAGAAGTTGTCCACATTGACCTGGGGACAGAAGTCTATAGTAAAGACTTAAGATAAGCATTTTTGCTGGCTTATAATTCCTAGGGGAATGAGAACCCCACACCATCAATATAAAAACATGGTTCTTGTCTTAAGGGTTGCCAAGGGGAGAGAGGGAGGTAATTTCAAAGCCCCTAGATGCTAAGTGATGAGCAGGAAGAAACAGAGAGAGAGAGAGCAAGACTGAAAAAAAAAAAATCTTATCCAAATGAGCTTGGAAATCAAAATTATATATATATATATATAAAAGAAAATAAATGATAAAAATGATGTTTGAAAATCATTAGACTTTTTACCCCAAATAAAATGAGAATAAGAAGAAATCTGAAAATGACTTTAAAATATGATTATGTTCTGAGAAAGACTGTAGTTGGTAGTTGTACACTACCAATTTTACTGTAACAGCTAAAAATCCAGATAGATTGCAAAAGTTGTGCTTTTAAAGATACTAGAGTGCTGTAGAAATGAAGAGAATTAAATGAACTAAAATTCCAGAGAAGAGAAATTCTTTCTGATGAGAGTAGTCAGTTATTGGCTGTTTCTTTCCTCTGGGTGCATTTGCCAATTTTGTATTTGGTTGAGGACCAGATCTAACAAACACAAAGGGATTTGTTAGAGAAAAGAGAAATGAGCAAAGCTTTTGGAAGTTGTGCAGGGCTGGCACGACAATTTAGAAACCTTGGGAGCCATTAATGCACAGCTGGCTTTCGCTATGTTTCATTTTCTAAATTCTAAGGCTGTACAAAAGGCTATGGGATTTTGACAAAGTGGGATAAAATCTCTTGATCTCACAGTATTTGGGAGAAAATTTCCTGCTTGAGGAGTGTGGCCTACTTCAAACATACACCTACTCTCCTCTCCAAAATATTTTCCAAATTTCCAAAGGGGCAAAAATCCAAACCTTCGAAGGTTGAGACTGAATTTTTCCCAGTGTTCTAAGATTGAAAAGATAGAAACCAGCAGCCTGTCAATCAAAAGTTCAAGAGAGATACATCCAAGAAATGGAGAGGAAACAGAGGTGAATGAAATAAATCTTAGCAAAACTGCAACCAGCCTTAACCTAGCTTACGCTGTGATTAGATCAAGGTGGTCAGCCCCTTACTAATATGCCTAACATAAGGGACAGAGAGCTCTCGCTTGTGAAAGATATTATCTGTAGCCTCTACAATTCCTTTTAATAAAATGTCTGGCATATAACAAAAAAGGTACTAGATATGTGAATCTACATAAATAATCAAATGGACCTTCTAGTATTACAAAATACAATATCCAAAGTTAAGAATTTTAGAAATAAATTTAAAGATAAGTGAGTAGAAATACCCAATCTGAAGCTCAAAGAGAAAAACGAATGGAGAATCAAAGTCGAGCATAAGAGACGTAAAGGAAATAATGTAAAGGACTGAAGTACCTGTAACGAGAGTCTCACAGGAGAGGAGAGAGAATAAGGATAGGCACTATTTCTAGAGAAAATTTTGCAAAGCTGATGAGAAATATTAATCTACGGATTCAGAAACCTTAAGCAATGTAGATACACAAAAAAACACACTTGAGGTTATCATAGTGAAGCAGCTGGAAGACGCAGGCAGAGAGATAAATACCAAAGCGTGAAGAAGGGGTGGAAAAGGGTATGTTACTTTCAAATGATCAGCAATGAGGCTGGAGGCTAACTTTCCAATAGAAACTATGAAAGTCAGAAAACAGTAAAATAACATATTTAAGATGCTAAAAAGGAATATTCCAACCTAGAATTTTCTTCTCACCAAAAATATTTTTTTACAAACTTAAGCTGAAAAAGAACCTACCTACTAGAGATCTTAGAAATGAAGTATAGACATTCAAATACAATACTTAGTAGGCAAGATTCCAAAACAAACTATAGATTGGACACAAAGAACAAACTGTGAAATGTAAGATAGTTCTGAGGACTTATCCCAGGTTCAGCACAGAAAGATAAAGATATTCAAGATTGTAAAATGAGGTTAAAGCTATGCTTATAAGGAAATGGATAGCTTTAAATATATTTATTGAAAAATGGTGTTTCAGTTCAAGAAATTAGAAAAGCAGTAACAACCTAAAGAGAACAAAGGAATTAATAGTTACATGAGCAGAAACTAATGGACTAAAAAACAGACAGTAATAAATCAGCCAAACAAATCAGCAAAACTAAAAGTTAGTTCTTTAAATAAAGACAAAATTTAGTGAGCCCAAACAAGCAAATAGTAGAAAACACAAAGAGACAATATTAGGGACTACAAATAAGACAAAGCTACAGAAACAATAGAGATGTTCTGTGTGTGTGTGTGTGTGTGTGTGTGTGTGTGTGTGTCTTACTACATACTCTCTTTCAATGTATATATTCATGTATGTATATATTTTTGTATATATTCATTTATATTTATATATGAGTATACATTTATTTTTATATAATTGATATGAATATCTTTTTTAAGTAAATTTTAAAAGTTAGAATGATGAACTGTCTGGAAAATGTAAACCACAAAAATTGACTAAATAAGAAATAAAAAGCTAAGTAATCCATAATTAACTATTACAGTATTATTGGAGTAATTACATAGTAATTACTTTAACATATATATTAATTATAGTATAAAGTAAATATATCTTTTAGGAGTAAGGCATATTATTACAGTCAATTATGAAAGTAATTGATTAAGTCAATTAATTATTAAGGTAATTGACTCTGTAATAATATACCTTACCCCTAAAATATGTCAACAGATATTTTTAGGTGACGTTTTACAAACCTTCAAGGAATAGATAAGTTCTATGTTGTATAAGGTGTTTTGAAAAATCTAAAAAGCAGGAAAGTGTCCCAACACATTTTATAAGGTAAAAACTCAAACATGACATCAAAACTGGACAAATGTAGGCAAGAAAATAACGTTGTCCAATCTCATTTATGAACATTCATACAAAAAAATCTAAATAAAATGTAGCATATCAAATCCATAATTTTAAGAACAAAAACGTTTCAAGACTAACAAGGCTTATCTAAAAAATACAATATTTAGACATCAGTATGTGTGTGTATATATATATATATATTTCCATTAACAGAAGAAGAAAAAATATGATACTCCTTCAGATGCAAAAAATGCAATTGTAAACCTCAACATTGATTTTGATTAAAAAAATGTTAGACCACCCTGGCTAACACGGTGAAACTCCGTCTCTACTAAAAAAATACAAAAAAAATTAGCCGGGCGTGGTGGCGGGCGCCTGTAGTCCCAGCTAGGCAGGACTGAGGCAGGAGGCTGAGGGAGGAGAATGGCAGGAGAATGCCAGGACTGAGGCAGGAAGCTGAGGCAGCAGAATGGCGTGAACCCGGGAGGCAGAGCTTGCAGTGAGCCGAGGTTGCACCACTGCACTCCAGCCCGGGCGACAGAGCGAGACTCCACCTCAAACAAAACAAAATGTTAGAGATCTAGGAATCTCTTTAACTTCATAGACTTCATCTATCTCAAGAAAGACAAGAAGGAAGTAAAAAAGGACAAAAGGAAGGGAGGGAGGGAGGCAGGGAGGGAGGAAGGAAGGTAGGTAAGGAGGAAGAAACAGAAAAGGATGAAATGTGTGGGAAAAAGGAAAAGTTCTTAGAAAACAGTAGCAACATTTCCTTTAAGTCAAAAACAACACAAGGAGGCCTACCATCATCCCATATGATGTGAGGATTGCCAATGGAGAAAAAAGATAAGAAAAAGAATAATTGGTATAATATTTCTTTCATGGATTTATTGAAGTATAGGTGATATATAATAAGCTACACATTTAAAGTGTACAGTCTGGTAAGTTTTGACTATATATATATCTGTGAAATCATTACAATAAAAATGATTAATATATTCATCACTCACAAATTTCTTCATATCCCTTTGTAACCTCTCCCTTATGCCTTTCCGGAACCCAACCCCCAGCCCCAGGTAACAGCTTATATACATTTTGCCCCTGTTTATTAGGCTGCAGCTTCTAGAATTTTATATAATTGGAATCATGCAATATATACTCTTTGGGCTGGCTCTTTAGCTCAGCATAATGATTTGAGATTCATCCATGATTTTGTAGTTATCAACAGTTTATTCCTTTTTATTGCTGAGTTACCATCCATCACATGGATATATCATAATTTGTTTATTTATTAACCTGTTGATAGACATTTGGGTTGTTTCTAGTTTGGGACTATTACAGAAAAAGCTGCTATGATCTGTGTGTTAAACATAATACCAATCAAAATCCCAGAAAATTTATTCTTTTCAAAATAGAAAAGCTGATTCTAAACTTCGTATGAAAATGCAAATAATCTAAAATAGCCAAAACAATGTGTAAAAACAGTACTTAATAAATTGGTTTCAAGATTTATTATAAAGCTACTATAATCAAGATAGTGTGGTTTTGACAAATAGATAAGCATATTGATCAACAGAACAGAATTTCAATTCCAGAAGTAGACTTCATATTTATGGCCAATTGATTTTTGGTAAAGGTGCCATGGCAATTTAATGGAAGAAAGGACAGTCTTTTCAGCAGTGCTGGAACGATTGGATAGACATGTGCAAAAAATTAGAAAACTTTGAGAAGAAAACATAGGAAAACATTTTAGTGACCTTTGGTTTGGCAAAGATTTCTTCAATACAACACACACGCAAAATGAACTATAAAAGAAAAAATCAATAAATAGAACTTGATAAAATTGAAATTTTCTTCTTGTCAAGGATACTGTTAACAAAATGAAAAGACAAGCCATAAACTGGGAGAAAATATTTGCTAAATATCTGCCTAAAAGAGAATTTTAATCTTGAAAACATAAAGTACTTTTACAAGTTAATTGCAAGAAGACAGATAACTCAGTTGTAAAGACTAGGCAGAAGACGTGAACAGACACTTTATTAGAAAAGTTGGCCAGATGACAGATAAGTACATATGAAGTACGAAACTTCATAAAGCATTAAATTAGTCTATAAATTCAACATAATTCCATTCAAATGACAAAAAGAATGCAAATGAAAACCACAACAAAATTGTCTACTCACTAACTAGAATGTCTAAAGCTAAAAAGGCTGACCATATCAAGTGTTGGCAAGGGTGTGGAACAACTGGAAATTTCATACCCAGCTAATAAGACTTGAAAACCATAAAACCACTTTAGAAAACAGATTGGCAGTTTCTTAAGTTAAACATACACCTACCACATGATCAAGCCATTCCATTCTTCATCCAAGAGAAGTGAAAGCTCCTGTCCATGCAAAGATTTGTACATAAATCATCATCATAACAGCTTTATTTGCAATAGTCAAACACTACAAGAATTTGAGAACAATAAAATGTTTTTTATATTTACACCATAAGTATCTAATTAGAAAATCCAAGCAAAATTTTGAAGCAATAAGAAAGTTCATAAAGATTTCTAGATTGACATTAACAAATAGTATGCCTATACACCAAAGAAAAACCAATTAGGAAATATTATAGAAAAAATAATATCCTAAAGATTTACAAATTTTAAGTTATTTAGGAGTAATTTAACATAAAATATTTTCAATAAATTTAATAGAGAAAAATTATAAAATACTGAGAGAATAAAAGATAATCTGAACAAATAAAAATATAGACTATATAAAACAATTTGAAAAACATGGCAATTCTAGTTAAATCAGTCTATAAATTCAACATAGTTCCATTCAAATAACAAAAATAATTGTCATGGAGTTAAAAAAAATGCTAAAACTCATATAGAGGAATAATGGGCCAACAGTAGCCAAGAAAAGGCAAGAAGAGCAAGGGAGAAGATTGGCTTTTCCAGATATTAAAACCAATTATAAAACTATAGTAATTAAAAATATGGCATTGGCTCAGAGATACACAAATAGGGTGTGGAGCACAGTAGAAATCTTAGAATGATGCATAGAAAAAAACTTTGTAAATGATGGGAATGTCATAGTAAGTCAAAAGGGAAAGGAAAAACTAATCAGTGGTTTGGGACAACTGGGGAAAAATTAATTGCAATTTCTATCTTTTCATATGGCAGGAAAAATGCTTTCTATTTATATAACTAATAAACACAGTTGGTTAGTATACAGAATATGCAAGGAATCCTACAAATTATTAGTAAAAAAAAAATTACCTAATAGAAAAATAGACCAAAATATGAATAGTCATTTCACCTACAAGAAAGTCTGATTGAACAACATATGTGGGAAATAATATTCAATTTCATTAATAATTTTAAAAATGAGGTTTTAAGCAATTACACATGCAACAAAAAATTTTAAAAGTTTCAGCATACCCGGTTTCCAAGTATGTGGGGACTTGGGAACTCTCATACACTGCTACTGGGAAGGTAAATTGGTATAACCTTTTAGGGAAGTAATTTGGCAACATCACATCAAGCTGAAGAAGCTAACAGCCTATGACCTAGGATATGAGTCACAGACTGAGAAAATAGCATGAATTTCAGATCTTTTAGTGGAGATCAGATTGGCATGTGGCTAACTTTGTACTTTGATCTCTTTCCAAAAGCATTTCCTAAAAAGGAAAGAAAGAAAACAAAAGGAAATTTTTAAAAAGGAAAAGAATGACAAGGAAAAGTTTGGGTCCTTCACATAAAAGTACTGTAATCCATTGTTTTGCCAACTGCTGGTCTCATTAGCATGTGTCAAAAATCAATTTTGTAAGTTATAACTAACATTTAAAAAAATATTATTTGTAAATATGTGGCTTTTCTACCATACTTTTTACTTTTTATCATACTTAGCAAGAGCATTATTTTATGAAATTTTGGTTTCAGGCATATGTGTGTGCATGTATATGCACACATGTATGTGTGTATACTGATTTGCAGTGTAAAATATATTTATTTCTGTGAGTTGCAAGCAAGGAAGTTTGGAATACATTGCTATGAGATACCACTGTAAGTCATTTGCTTATAGCAAGAATGGTGCCTGCCAACAAATCGTCTTTCTTTTCAAATCCATGGACCCATATGGAGAAGGAACCTCGCTACTGGGTTGCCATCTGCACTGTGCTCTCAGACACTGAGCTAAGTAAACAGTGCTGAACAAGGAACTGATCCAATAAGGTAGTGTGGTCAGCAGAGTGCAGTCCCACAGCGCTGAAAGAGTGAGCAGGCAGGTGTCCAACTGACACCCATGTGGAAGAGACACTATTTGGAAGATGATGAACTCTGAAACTATCTGCATTGAGGAAATAATTAGTGTGGATAATTTGCTCCTTGAGGTTATTGATCCACCATGCTCTTACAGCAAAGAGAGGCAACAAATCCTAAGAACACTAATGTTTGCCAATTTTATAGCATTTCCGTGAAGATCAAAATAAACCAAAGAGAAGACATTCTTCTTTCCTGTCTCCTAGTTGGTGATAATCTCTTGCCCTGAGAATATTGCATATATTTCTGTCTTTGGCATCTAAAAGAGTTGGGATAGAAGTGAGAGGTATTATGATAAGCAGTGGACTTAGGATACTGTTATACGAAGTCTAATTAAAGGGCACAGACCACTTTACTCTGAGAGGAAGGGCTGAGGAGGGATTAAATGGGCATTTATAAAACCTAAAAGGGCTTGGCCACTCATGCCCTGAGTACTGAAGTAATGGTGGTTACCATCGGCATTGCAGGAAAAAGAGACCTACATTATCAACAGGGGCTAAATGAATGGAACCTTACCTAAAAGTTGATACAGAAAATGTACTGTTTCAAAATGGGTCTGGATAAATCATGAGTGACAAATCTACCCCTGATTAATAACGGAAACCAGAGCCATTTAAGACATATCCCTAAACTGACTTGAGGAGAGAGAGATACATGTAGTTTTCCTTGGTGACCTTCATTAGGGAAAAAAAAAATCCTGGCTGGGAGAACATGAAACTGACCTCATGAGACACTTCTAAGGCCCTGATGTCTGACAAGAGACACAGTCTCCTAGACCAGTGACATCAAGCCACTAACCAGTCAAAACCCCACTGCTTCTCTGCAAGTGGAAGAAGGGTGATCTCATCTTTATTCAGCCTGACTCCAGGCAGACTGAGAGCTCTTTTCAGTGCTCTCCTTTGCTTTTTCCAGCAAATTCCCAAAGGCCTACCAAGACCAGATGTGAAAAGAGGTGAAACACAGATGCAAACGTAAATTCTTCTGTCTGTGACAGTGATTGCTTAGCCATGCATGCCACCACCCATGTGAAAGGTATGCTTCACTCAGAAAAATCAAGTGCACATGGTACTAACATTGCTCAGGTTTCCAGAGATGGAACTGGGATCACAGGTAATACGTGACTGTGTGACT
This sequence comes from Gorilla gorilla gorilla, assembly GCF_029281585.2. Taxonomy (NCBI): domain Eukaryota; kingdom Metazoa; phylum Chordata; class Mammalia; order Primates; family Hominidae; genus Gorilla; species Gorilla gorilla. The sequence continues at coordinate 19,953,624 of NC_073235.2, read as the reverse complement.
ACTGGGATGATCACTCGGGTGGTGTGGCTGAAGGAATGAAGCTGTTTCCCTTGTGTGACTCTATGAAAATTAACTTTTTCTTATGGCCATAGTGTGAATCGAAGGCCACAAGAGAAGTTAAGGGTTATATTGAAAGGAAAGTCAAGGAAGGCAATAACATTGGCCTGGAGCTAAGGGCTCGTGAGATCATCTACCCACTCCATTATTGCTGCATGACTTGAAGGCAACCACTTGACCTAAGACCTCACTTTCTGTTCCTATTAAAAAATAGAATGGGAAGGTTCTGACCACCCTGTGACTCTATAATCCAGCCTGTGTCTAACATCAGAAAAACTCTGTAAAATGCTGTAGTGCAAAAGCCAGTGTGTGTCTGCCCAATCTAGATAAATAATTCCCAGACAAAAGATGTACCACCCAGAAGAAATTGATTGGCTAAATCTAGTGGGGTGGTCAGTGCTCCTGTCTCATGGTATTGCTCCTGTTACCTTGCTTGCCTTTCCTGATCTTCATCCTTGGTTCCCAATCCCTGTATAATTAGCTGCTTCTCAACTGGTCTCCCTACATCTCCCAGTGACCTCCCAGGAAGCAATTCTGACTGTCCCAAGACCACGTCTCTTGGAACACAGAGGGATTCTGATGCTACTTTCTGCCCTATCTCCCTCTTTGTCCCTGCCTTGTCCGGTGTTAAGAGCTAAAACTTGGGAGAGAGCCAACCAACGCAAGGACTTGGGAAGAAACCCAGGCCTTCATGTCCCATCTCAGTAGCAAAAAGATTAATCTTTGCTTTTTACAGGGTAAACTAGATTAGCTGTCAAATAACTTTTCCCCAGATTCTAACTGTATGACAAGAGAAAAACTAAATTGCTTTCAGGATTTAGTATCAGAAAAATTGGGTTCTCACTTCTCAAAATGAGATGGTTAGAATCAGTGCTAAGATTAACATGCCCTTTTTCTCTCTGATTAGTGTGAACGTCACCACCAAACAGCCAGTCAACAACAGAATAATTACACAACGAAGCTTTGATGATGATGATGATGTCATTTATTGAACAGTTACCATGTACTCTCCTAAGCACATTGCATGTACTAACCCACTTACCCTCTCTCCAGCCTCCACAAAATAGTTATTATTATTCTCCTTACTTCACAAATGAATAAAATTAGGGACACAAAGAGGTTAAGTAACTGTTGAAGATTCCACAGCTAGCAAGTGGTTAACAGTAAGTTTCTAACACAGTCTGACTCCAGGAAACTTCTGTGCCTTTGATATGTTTATTTCCTGCTGGAATGCACCTATTCATCAAATATTTATTAAGTTCTCACCATGTGCAAGGCACTTGCCTAGGCTAATGGGTTACTGCCCTCATAAAGCACTTTATCTGGTGAGGGAGACAGAAATTAAACAAATGATTACACAAAACATTTGAATTATAATTGTCATTGGTACTATGAAGAAGAAGCCGAGTGCTTCCTGGAAAAACCATAACAGAGAGAATGGAGCCCTGCCAGGGAGTCAGAGAATGTTCCCTGAGAAAGTGTCAATCAAGCTGAGAGGTGAATGGTGAGAAGGAGGGAGGGAAACATGTACCACATCAAAGGAACAGCATGTGCAAATGCCCTGAGTCAGGGACTAACTCAGTATTGGGGAAACCAACAGGATAGGATGATGGAGTCAAGCAAGAGAGGGATGAGAGAAGAGCAGGGCAGGAGCCTTGTGGTGCAGATCTTTGTGAGTCAAAATAAATCTTTGGCCCTTTATCACCAGAGCTACTGGCAGTCCCATTGGTTATCTCCCTTTGTGCTCCAAATCCATCCTCCACCCTTTCCAAGTGTGCTCTGACCTGGATGGCGTATATCCACAAGCTCCCCTATCTTCTGGCTTCTAGTTGGGTTCCACCAATGGGAGGCACATGTAGACAGATGATCAGAGGACAGGCAAACATAGAGGTCAAGATATCTGCTCCCCAGGCTCCCTCCTTGTGTGTTGTGGCTGCAAAAATTCCTCTATATAAGACCATAAACTTTGTTAAGTAGTGCAATCCTTTAGCTATTACAGTGTTTCTCATCCTTTTCTTTTCTTCATTATTGCTCCCCCACCCCTGGAACTTTGTAATGCATTTTGTGTTCCTAATGGTTCCCCAGTGAAATTAGTTTTATGTAGCCTATGTATATCCGTGCTCTGTACATAACAAAGAACATTTTTTTACAATGCCCACAACCAATTTCTGCCCCCTTGAAGGGTGATATTACCCATGTTGAGAATGCCTGAGTTACAGCTGCTCCCTCACCATGACCCTCAGTCCAGGGGCAGCCCTGGGGGTGCAACATCATTCCTTGTTGGTTTCCCTTACAGCTGCGTGAACTTTTAAATGTTTACTATTTGAGTGAACCATCTCCTTCCAACCAGATTGCTGACTGGTACAGTAGCCATTAAAAAGCCTGAAGAAGGAGGTTGGCATTTTACTCCAATTTGCATTTTAAAATTGCATTGGGACCAGGTGCAGTGGTACATACCTGTAACCCTAGCACTTTGGGAGGCTGAGATAGGAGGATTGCTTGAGGTCAGGAGTTTGAGATCAGCTTGGGCAACATAGCTAGACCCCATCTCCACAAAAAATAATTTTAAAAAATTAGCTGAACGTGTTGGTGGATACCTGTGGTCCCAGCTACTTGGGTGGCTAAGGTGGGAGGATTGCTTGAGCCCAGGAGATTGAGGCTGCAGTGAGCCATGATTGTGCCAGTGTGCTCCAGCCTAGGTGACAGAGACCACAACTCAAAACAAATCAAAACACTAAAGGGGGTAGGAGTGAGTGAGGGCAGACCAATTTTAAGGCCATTAACATAGTGCCAATTGCAGGGAATGGTGTTCTACATACCAGAGGACATTTTTCAAATTTAATCCAAATGATTATTGTCACTACATTAAACTCAAGTCTCTGTGTCAATTCCAGCAATAATGACCTCTTGAAGGAAAACACAGTGTGAGAGTTTCCTACAATTCATATTATCATCTAAACCTTTGTAAAATTTTCAAGGAAGCTGAGGAAGGTAGCAGATGAAGTTTCCTCAGCATTTTAGAGTGATATATAAAGAAGAAAAGCCATAAGCTCAATTCTGTCTATATTCAGGGTCACAGACCAAATGTATTCTCAAGCCCTTCAGGGTATAAAGCAAGCCACAGCAGGAGCCACCACTGATTGAATGCCCTAAGTACTGTACTAGGCACTTTAAATACATTGTCTGATTATTACTCCAATAGGGCCAGGAAGGGTGGCTCATGCCTGCAAACCTAGTGCTTTGGGAGGCCAAGGTGGGAGAATCACTTGAGGCCAGAAGTTCAAGATCAGCCTGGGCAACACAGTGAGATCCCATCTCTACCAAAAAAAATTTAAATTTAAATTTAAAAATTTCTTAAAAATCACCTCAATAGCCATGCAGGATTTGTCATTATTTCCCCACTTCAGAGATGAGTAAACCAAGGTTCAAAGAAGTGAAGCAACATTCCTAACATCAAACAATAGTATATAGATGGTACTTTCTATCATTTAAAAGTCAAACTTATTTTAGCTACTTAACAATACTAAACTTAATATGATCCTGTCTATAGAAAGAGCATAGTTGGCAAATAAGTTTAATTCCTCATTTCAACTCCATCTGATTGGAAATGACTGCCTGTAGAACTGTAATGAGAAGAATTCTGAGACTGAACTAGGCAAAGTCAGAAACATTGTTATAATTTGTTAGTGATGTCTGTCACAGACAAGAAAGTGGGGAATGGGGCATACATGCCACTTCTTACGGGCTTCTGCTACCCAAAGAGATTTAAAAGTCAATAGCTCTTACCTTGTGCTTGCACCCAGCCAGGCTCCAACTTGCACTGACTGTTCTCATGGTGTTAAGTCTACCTAGAAGTGTGATGTTCTATTTTCAAACAAGATTTATGTCTATTACTCCACAACTTAGGCCAATAATCCTGTAAAACTAATGTGTGGGGAAAGTCCTCTTTCATTACCTGTCATACACTCAGCATGCTGACATTTCCAAGGCTCAAGGAGCTATTTTCACATAATATCACTCAGCCAAGGAGATATGAACTGAATTCTCTGGAATCTTCCCTGCTGCCCTCCCCCAGACAGGTTCTATGGTCTCTCATGGAATAGAGACTACAAACAGAAACACTCGAAAGTAACTGTTACCCCAGGCAAGCTCTCTAGGATTCCAGGGTAGTGGTGTTTTTATCTGGCAGAGGAACATGAAACCACATAAAACAGAAAAACCACTAGCTCCTCCAGTAGGGGAAGACAGTTGAGAATGGAAATCACAAACATTTAATTGTAGCTAAATATGAACAGATCTAGTAAATCATGAAATAGTCTCTGGTATTCTATTTATTCATTTATTAATTCATCTAAGATGTGAAGAAGACCATGTAATAAGAACAGAGTGTCCTCCCTAAGTTGCAATTTGAGCAATAGTTCTCAGCAAACAGAATAGAAGCAAGAGAAGATACAAGCGCAATGACAAGACCATATAGCATCCTGGCCAGCTGAGTGACAGCAATCACAGTCAATAGGCAGAAGGAATTCTGCAGCCCTGCGGATCACAGAAGACTTCACAGAGAGAACAGGGCTGCTATGAGCTCTGAAAGTGGGCAGACATTGAGTTTGTTCTGCTAAGAAAACTTTACTACAGAATGTCTCCCAAATCTCCAAATGTGTCATGGATAAGCCAAACTCACAGCGATCGACCAGTGCCTGAAACATCAGTGCTCAGCCTAATTTTACAATAAAATGAAGATACCAAATATGTACCTTGAAGGCAGTTGTAAATAGTCAAAGGAATTAATACAGTGCCAAAATGCATGGTAAGCACTCAAGAAACATTAACTTTTATTGGCAGCATTACTATTATAATTTCTGGTATTATATACATGGCAGACAATAATCACAATGATGATTATACAACTCCTGATGACATTCACAAATATTGGGGCAGCTACTGTATCTGGATCTCCATTGACTAACATCTTCTATGTTCAATTGTATTTTCTTCTTTATTCCACACCACAGCTCTCTGCAGATAGCTATTACTCTCCCCAGGCTGCAGATGAGAAAATTGAAGCTCAGAGAGTTTAAGTGGACTCAAGTCTGGCTGTCTTAATTATCACTTGATGCAAAAGCTAATATATGCACCCCCAGCCCAGACCGGTGAGGAGAGGGAGGGAGAAATTCTCCACACTGTTTAGATATCATTCAGAAGAGCCCAACTACGATTTAAGTTTTAAACTCCCCATCTTGATTTTTTAGGTTTCTCCTGGTTTCTTCCCGGCTTCTCTCAGTGTCATATGGTGGTCAAGAGCATTGGAGCAGGACAGGTGTGGTTGCTCTTGCCTGTAGTCCCAGCACTTTGGGAGGCCAGGAGTTCAAGACCAGTCCTGGACACAGGTAGACCCAGTCTATTAAAAACTAACAAATACAAAAATTAAAACTAGCCACATGTGGTGGTGTACTCTTGTAGTCCCAGCTACTCCAGAGGCTGAGGTGGGAGGATCACTTAAGCCCAGGAGATCAAGGCTGCAGTGAGCTATGATGGAGCCACTGCACTCCAGCCTGGGTGACAGGGGAAGACCTTGTCTCAGAAAAAAAATAAAGAAAAACAAAAACAAAAACAAGAATTTAGAACCACGCCTAGCTCAGGGCAACTACTTTCCTCACTGGGTCGCTGTATGCATCTGCCCCTTAGGCCCTTCCTGACCCCTCCTGGTTTCCTCACCATCTCTCAGCCCACCCTCCACCCCAGGAGTCCTGCATTGCCCCCCACCCCCCAAGCGACTGAACTCTGGCAGCAGCTGCAGGCTCGCCTATTGTTGACCTTTGTCCTGCCCTGTCCCCAAGCCCACCATGACTGCCTCCCTCAGTGAGGCTAGAATGCCTGGATCAATCACCACAACAAACACACATAACTCCCTGAGCCTCCCCTTCACATTCCTTACCTCCCTTCCGTTCTTTTCTGGGAATTTTGAGTCAGGTGCCCTTCTTGTACCCCACCCTGTCCCTCAAACCTCACCCCTCTCCAGTCACCCCAGTTCAGTGGGTTTCCTGCCCTCTGACATGAGTTGTGCCCCACCCTCTGCTCAACGCTCTCTCTTTCTGCCTTTGTCTCTCCAAGATGTGGGCACAAGGGACACAGGTGTGTGGGCAGTCAAACCACTTGGTAGGGATGCACTGTGGGAGACATAGCTGTGTGCACCAGGGCCCTGAGTAGGGCAGCTCTGGGAGGAGAGTCTTGCAAGTGTGGGGTCCAGGTCCAGTCTTTATTTAAAATTTTAATCGTATATTCCATGTGAGTTATTTTGCATCATTTAGGGACTTTTTAAAGACTTACATTAAAATGTGATCTATTTAGATTACTAAGCTTTGGGACACTTGAGGTAAGTGTCTTGTTTGCCTCACCTAGTTCAGCTCTCTGAACACAAACATATGATTTACATACCTCCCCTTCAGTTTTCCCATCTGTGAAATGGACATCATACACCCCCTGATAGCTACTCTCAGGGCTAAATGATGGGACATATCCGAAGAGCTTAGTACAGTGCTCAGAGCACTGCACTTCACAAATGCTGTGGCTACTATCGCCCGCCGAAGGGGAACCAGTGCTTCAGCCATCCACGCTTAGCCTCACATTCATCTTTTCAGATCCTCTTTTGCAGTCTTCTCTCTCTCCCTCCTCCAACCACTCCTCAAGGGTACCTCACCCCAAGAATCACTCCAGTGGCCTACCAACATGTCAACAGAACCAAAAACTCTGCAAATGAAATTTCTAATTTTTTTAGCATCAACAAAATTGTCATGCAAATGATGCATATGGCAGACCTGCAAAGTCAAACCAAAGAAAAGATGCTACAACTTTAAACATCACACTTAAAAAAAAAAATCTGTGTCTTTGCAAAAAACAAACACTAACATTAAAGTTCCTTTGTTGAAAATCTACCAAAACAGAAGAGGTAATAGCATTGGCTGCCAAGGGGTGGTACTAACAGAACAATGAAAGAGACCTCGCAGTCTGGAAATGGAGGTGGGAGGCAGAGGGCTGCAGGAGGAGGGGGAAGTGAACCCTAGAACAGCTATCATCTTGGAAAGAATAAAGATGGTTTTGACTATCAGGCAGAGGGCTGCAGGAGGAGGGGAAAGTGAACCCTAGAACAGCTATCATCTTGGAAAGAATAAAGATGGTTTTGACTATCAATCAGCTTTCAATGTAACCACCCTCCAAAACTGAAGAGAGTCCATCACAGGAAGAGTTTTCCCTTGTCAGTCAGCAGAGATATTTTTAAACGAGGTCTACATTAGAATTGTCCCTAGCCCCCAGTTTGACATCCATTGTATCCCACTGCAGTCATGCTTCACTTAATGACAGTGATGTTAGGAGAAATCCATCATAAGATAATTTTGTTCTTGCGGGAACATCACACAGTGCACTTACACAAACCTAGATTGTGAAGCCTACTATACACCTAGGCTATACACCTGTTATACACCTATAGTATAGCCTATGGCTCCTAAGCTACACACCTGTACAGCATGTTACTGTAGTGAATATTGTAGGCAGTTGTAACAAAATGGCACGTATTTGTATATCTAAACATATCTCAGTGTAAAAAAGGTACAATAAAAATACCATGGGGCCACCATTGTATATGTAGTCCAGCATTGGCTAAAATGTCATTATGGTAGGCATGACTGTACTTCCCCTACTTGAAAGGAAGTTTAATCCACATGATTCTGATTGATTTACACCTAACTCCTCACAACATTATACTGAGACAGCTTTTGGAGAGTCAGAAAAATTCCAATCCTTCTTTCATTTTCTCATGCTGCTTCCTCAATTCCCACCTCCCTCATTTTGTGGACCTGGACTCTTCCTTTGGCCAGCCATAAATCACCTTCACCTCAAAGGCTGCAGTTGAATTCCCCACTTCCAGCCCAGGATATTTCTTTGGGTTTGCAATTTGGCAAACACAGGTTCTTTCATCCCTATAAAATGGAAATCCAAACATGTCTTTTGCAGAAAGCCCCCACCTATCGACCCGCCTCCTGCTACCCCCTGCCCAGCCACAGCCATCACACTGATATGAAATAAAACAGATGTGCTCAGAAATGTGCCATGTTCACTTGCCCTTCCCCGCCCCACCACCCCCAGCACCCATTGCCAGCCAGTGACTCCCACAATGCAAGTCAGTGCATGCTGGAGATCAGGGTTCCTCCACTGTTGGCTCCTGCTAGAAGTCCACTGGGCTATACAATGCCTTGCTTGTACTACAGGGTCAAATGACAGCTGCCAAGAGGTTAAAAAAATTCAGCCCCAAAGCTCTTAGAGTAAGTGCAATAGGTGGGTCAAGGGTAGAGAAATGCAAGAAAACATTAAAATGGAAAATTTAATGCCTGTGATTTGTGGCAGTCAGAGCTCATCTACTCAGCAAATGTCTTATTTAAAGCTAGTTGAGTGTGTGTGTGTGTGTGTATGTGTGTGTATTTTTAAATCCTGTTCTCAAAGACCCATTAACATATCATGCACATACCCTTCTAGGAATAAGTTATCAGTTTCATGGTTTAGCCATTAAACTGAGAAAAACAAGTCATTTGTAAACCCAATACAATTCATAAGTTCCCAGTTATGAAGTAATCCCTGATATCCAGGCCAAAGCCCCTGAGACAGCTCTGTATAACCACGTTTTGGTGATCTGGTGATGAAAGATATATTATTGAAATCCAGGAAACCTTGGGAAAAAAATGTAGAGCAAAACTATCTAAATTGAAATGAAATGCAGATCACTTGGCTGCCAGCAGAAGTTTCTTCCTTCCTTCCTTCCTTTATTTTTTCCTCCCAAAAAGTCAGCCTAAATGTCACAAGGCTTAAGGCGTGCAATTAAAAGATTTATATGCAGCACTAGATGCAACATGATTGCATGGTTTCAGGGTCTGTGGCATTTTGGAGATGGATTGCAGGGGGCTTGTGGAGGACAGGGACTGACACATGACCCATCTCCTCCACCCTCCCAGCCCTCTGGCTCTGCTGGTGCCACTCTCAGCACTCATTTTTCCCAAGCTGTCTAAGCCTGTTCAGCTCTCCCATATGACTAGAGTTACTAGAATATTCACCACGTATGGTGGTTGGCCCAAGCTACCTTGTCCCGAGTGGCATTTTTTATTAAATGACACCATTTGAGGCCTGTTAGGGGAAAGAAACCCTATGGGAAAGTCAGATAGCTTAAGAAGACAAAAGACACTCTGTCTGGCCCAGTTGAACAGTTATTGCAGGATTTCACACTTTTAGCTCAACTCCCAAGTCCTCTGCAAGCCAGACTTATGATCGCAGACTGACTGTCCCTATTCCAACTCAAACAAGAAGGTCTCCAGATTCAGGAGCGACTTCACTCACAATCACAGAACTTTCACCTGTAAAAGGGACGTAGACTTGTCTGTAACAGTTACCAGAGAAGACAGTATTATTCATTAAGATTGCCAAGCCAGCAATGAGATCAGTGGTTTCTCTCCCAACTATTTCCCTTTTCTCACCTGCCAGAATTAGAATTTCAAATATATTAGCTCTTTTTCCCTGGGCATTCTTTCCCTCAATGCCACCTCCATTATCAACAGTTCCCCAGATTTCAGTAATGAAACCCTGGTGTGGAGTAGATGCCTTCTGAAAGGAGATGTTATTAACAGAGAAATGTACCCTGACTGGTTCGGTGTCTGCAGAAAGAAAAGTCGGATGTGATTCAGTGGCCATATTTTAAGAACACTCTGTCAATGACAGTTGGAAACATATGTTTTTTATAAATTTCTCATTCCAAAACAAAGACTGACAGTAAAGCCCAGGGCTTTGATATTTATATAAATTGTTAAGTGGTTCACTGGGGAAAGTACATTTCAATTAGCATGTCACTGCTCATCATGCAGGCTTCAGGAAAGGCGTTCTGATTAAGCTGGCTGTTCAGCAATACATCAAAAATTGGGGCTTACCTGAGAGCTGTTCCCTTCAAGGCCAATGGCATCATCTGATGCCCAGCTGATTTTCTGGGGTTTCATTTAAGATCAAATGAGACATTCAAAATCCTACTTTAAACTGCATCAATTCAAAAAATCACTCCATTTTAGTTCAATAAACAGGAGCCAAGCAACTGCTCGTTGGAAGGCACCGGGCTCGGTGATGTACAGAAGAGCTCTGAGTCAGCCCTGAGTAAGTCCTGGCTTCTTAGTGGCTATGATCTGGGATTGTTCTTGATATAAATAATGTTGGTTATCAATTTTTTACAGCTATTTCTGGTTTTGTGTTCTTTTGGGGGAGAAGACGTGAGCTATAGTCAAAACCAAATGAAACAAACTGCCTCCGCTTGTGGCTTTACAAAACTACAATTCTGCATGCTTCAAATAATATATTTTTTTCTCAGAATCTCTTCCCGTTCATCTTTTTAGGCTGAGATTAGGTTCATAAGCTATAGGTAAACCAACAACTCATCACTCAAAAGTCTTGCTGGTAGCTATTCTTCCCCCCTCTCTTTTCTGTATTCTGCTGCCGCCCTTAGGACAACATTATAAGTTAGGAGGTTTTCTGTTGGGTTTTGTTTTTGATGTGTCACTGTTTGCATCTAATTAGCTAGTGCAGATATCCTAAAGATTGATGGTACAATTTTGTTTAATTCAATTCAGGGGAGCATTCCTATCTCTCCCAGCCTGAAGAGTTCGGGAAAAACTAAGACACCAAATTTGTCCCCTATCTACCCAATTTAGTAGTTGTCATTGTCAATTAGTCAAGAGAGAAATAATTACCCATGGCTGGCTTGAATTTGGGAACAAAGTCTCGTTGGCAACAACAACAAAAAAAGGGAACGAGAGAACAATCAGTTCATATGAGAAATGTGAGGTGAGTAGGTGGTAGGGTTATAGGACACAGGGCAGGTCTACACCCAAAATATCTCTGACTCATGTCTGAAATTCTGCCATTTGTGATTCATCCCTTTGTGTTGTACATTGCTCTCTTCCTGGATTTGTTTTAAAATATCCAAAGTCCAAGAAAGGTAACAAAAGCAGTTTCTAATTCAACCAATGTATGTTTATTGAGCCTGTTCTATGGATCAAGCATGATATTTCAAAAAGAAATAAGATACAAGATTTCTTGTATCTTGCTCACCTCACAAGATACAAGAAATTTCATATCTTAGAAGGCACTCTCCTGATACCCCACCCCTTTAATTACCACTCTCCTCCTTCCTTTCTTACGCAAGCACATTGAGAGTTTACCTTCTCTAACTCTGCTCCCACGCATTACATTTATTTCCCCACCTTCAGTCTCCTTCCCCTACCAGTTCTATGAAGGAGGTCACCAGGGACTTTCTAATCACGAAATCCATCATTTTTTCTGTCCATATCTTATGTAATCTCCCTAGAGGGGAGATCTCCTTTTCCAAACACTTCTTTTTTAGAACTCTCCTCTCTTGGTTGCTCGCACTAACTCCTCTTCTTTTACTTCTTTTCAGATGTTGGTGGACTCTAGGGTTCAGTCCTTTGGCCTCTTGCCCTTATTCTATTCAAAGGTTTTCAACCAGGGGTGAAGATGTCCCCCAGGGACATTTCGCAATGTCTGGAGACATTTTTTTGGTGGTCACAACTTGGAAGGGGAAATGCTACTGGTATCTAGTGGGTAGAGGCCAGAGATGTTGTTACCTATCCTGCAATGCACAGGCAAATCTTCTACAACAAAAACTGCCCCATCCAAAATGTCAACAGTGTCAAGAGTGAGAAACCCTATTCTATGCTATTGCTAAGTGGCATTGCTCCCATGCATGGTTTCTGTGACCACTCCTGTGCAGCTATCACTCAAAGCATTACTTTTGAACAACATGGAGAGAACAGAAGCTCAGAGCCACACAACCAGTGGGCCATAGCTATTTCTACCTATGGGTCCCACAAGCACCAGGCAGTGAAGTGAACAGAGCAAAAGCTGAGCTCATCTTCTTCTCTTACAAAGCATCTCTTAATTGATGATGGTATCCAGTCCCCCAGACTTGAACCCTGGGAGTTTACCTCACCTCTTTCCTTCCTGATCACTAAGTCCTTCTGATTCTACCTCCTAAGCAGCTCTCAAATCACTGTCTCCATAACCACTACCTTGGTTCAGGCCCTTCTCATTATCATTTGCACTCAAAATAGACTTGGAACTGACATTTAGTCTCCAGACTCACACCCCTGCCATCCATCCCTTACACATAAGCAGACAGGTTTTCTATAAACTCCTTCATCACCACCCTACATCTTCTTCACATGAAGTTAATTATCACAATGCCTGATGTTTACTGAGTCTTGTTCTAGGTTCTTTATATGAATTCTGTATTTATCTCACTTACAGGATGGGGCTGTTATCATACCCATTTTATAGATGGGAAAGTCAAAATTGGGGAAAGCTTATTAACTCAGGTATGATCACATAACTATATGTGGCAGAGTAGAGGTTTAAGCCTACAAGTGTCCATTTCAAGCCTAACATCCATAATGACCATGTACTACTCTCCCAGATGTCTTCACAATGGACATATTCTCCTATAGGAGAGGAGTAACTGAACATATCACATATAGTGGAGTGCTAATCTAGCATAAACTAATTTATTCTCAGGTATCTGTCGTCCTTGTTCATACTTCTATTATAGCCCTTACTACACTGTGGGTTTTGTTTGTTTAATTCAAATAAATTGCCAAAATATGTATTAAATTCATATTTACTATATAATAAATATGTAAATATAAACATATTTATATCCACACACATATTACAGATTAAACATATAATCTGCACTTAACACTGAGGGCTTATAGTCAAGTCCCTACACAGAGATGTAACTGACTGGCCTGATTGTAGATCCTTTGGGTGCCAACCCAGAGTTCTTAACTATAATAAAGTGGCTCATCAGGACAACTTCACTGACTTTTCAGGTTTTCCAAAAATTAATCTAGGCTTTGCACAGACAATTCCTAATTCTCAAACTTCTGATTGGTAAAGCAAAAACAGTTAGAGCTGACAATAGTCACTGTCTTCAATTACTCTCCTTCCATTATCTCTTGAGCCTGCCCCAATCAAGCCTCCATCCTCTCCCTCCACCATCACTACCTTATTCAAGGCCATGCTTTTAATCCAACAGTTTCCATTTTACTTGATTTAGCAGTAGCATTTGACCTAAAAGTTCAGATGCCCTAAATGGGAGACATACAAAATACAGAAAACCTGCATCATATCCACTAGATCTTACAAAAGCAAGAAACAAACTTTTATTGTGTTAAGCCACTGTGATTTCAGGGTATGGCAGGCAGAATAATGGCCCTCCAGAGATATCTATACCCTAATCCCCCAGAACATAGAAATACATTTCCTTACATTGCCAAAGGAACTTTGCACATGTGATTTAGGGTATGGGCTTTGAGGTGGGTCATCTGCAGGAGTCCAGTTGAATCATGTAAGTCCTTAAAAACAGTGAACTTTTCTCAACTAGATCAGAGAAATTCCATGTGAGAAGGACTCAACATGCCATTGGGGGCTTTGAAGATAAATAAAGGGAATCGTGAGCTAAGGAATGTTGTGGCTGCTGGAAACTGGGGACTGGGTTCTCAGTGTATAGTCAGTCAAAAAATGGAAACCTGGTTCCTATAACCACAAGAACTAACTTTTACCAACAACCTGAGGAGTGAGGAAACAGATTCACGCTTAGGTCCCCAGAAAGGAATGCAACCCTGCTAGAACCTCAGTTTGGGTCTGGTAAGTCCTGTGCCAGACTTTAGACCTACAGAACTGTAAGATAATATATTTGTGTTATTTTAAGACATGAAATTTGATGTGATTTATTATGACAAAAAGGAAACTTACATACAAGGTAATTTTGTTACTGAAGCATACCCCTGACTATACTGACTAATGCATACATGTAAAGCACTGAAGTGCATAGTAAACTCAGTAAACCTAATCTATAACAATTATTTTTTAACTTTTAAAATTTTTTTATTTTAATTTTTATGTATACATAATAGTTGTACATATTTATGGGGCACATGTAAATAATAATTATTTGTATTATATGATGTAACTATTTCATGTGACCAGACTCTCATAAAAAACTACATCGAGTCCCACTGCATAGCAACAGTTTTGGATATTTCAGGATAATTCTGATGCTGATTGAGGTGGCTCTAGGCACTGAAATTCTCCTAAAAGGGCCAAACTTTCTAGTTTTCAGTGGAGAAAGAGTATCATGGCTCTTGTTACCTCATCAGCATCAGAGCTGACAGGCTGGAACAAGTACCTCCCTGCCCCATATCAACATGGCTCACCCTATGTAGTCTCTCTACAGCCTTTCTTGTAGCAAGTATCCATGGCACTGATATCCTAGGGACTTCAGATAAATAAAAGTGAATAAACAATAAATAGAGGCTACACAAATGTCAACCTGAACTTGAAATTACTAGGGAGAAAGTTAGAATAATCATGCAAGGAGGTCTTGTTTCTCTGAAGTGTTATGGAAACAAATACCCAGCAGTACCAGAACAAAAAGACCCCAGAAGCTCCAGGGATGGCTGATGTCGTAGATCTTGGTTTTCTCACCCACCCAAGGCCTCACTCTGCTTATGGAGTGAAGTGTTCCTCGCTTCAAGCTTAGAGCTTGCAGTTCTAAGGAAGAACACAGCAGCCAGGGTGAGGAGGAGCGCTCCAGGATCACTTGGAAAGTCAAAGCAAAGCCAGGCAGAATGAGGTGACCTTTCCTACCACAAATCTCTGGACGTGAGAGGAATCTAAGGTTTCCCAAATTTCTCCCTTCCCTATTGGTTGGCATGGGAGACAGAAACCCCATTTCTCACAGTCACAGATGGAAGCTAAAAAAATTAATCCACCTGGGGGAATAAGCACAGTTATTTATTCCTGTTGAGAGGTTAGTGGTGGACAGAGGCTGGTTTCTTAAAACCAATTCTGGATAAAGTAGAAGTACCTCACAGGGCCTAGGTACCTGGGAGTAGGTGCTGCCAGCCAGAGGAGCATGAGAAGGTGTACCTCAAAGACAAACACTGCTGATATCTCCCGTAGGAAGCCAACCCTGTGAGGCTATCCTGGGTGAGATCAATCAGAGGGTGCCAACCACCACCCCATGGCAGGGCCAGATGAGTAGATAGGCCCTTCCTCCATCATCCCAATATCTGCCACCATCCCCAGTCTGA
Organism: Gorilla gorilla gorilla; assembly: GCF_029281585.2. Lineage (NCBI taxonomy): Eukaryota > Metazoa > Chordata > Mammalia > Primates > Hominidae > Gorilla > Gorilla gorilla. The sequence continues at coordinate 19,938,373 of NC_073235.2, read as the reverse complement.
GTCATTAAAAAGATTAACAGACATCCATTCTCAGTCCAAAATAGTCAATTAATTCTCTCTGCTTCTTTGTGAAAATCTTCAAACCAGCCCTTAAGACTTCAGGCCATCACTAATAGGACCAAAGACTGTCCTCACAAGGTAAACTAGAGTACTTGGGGTTCTTTCTCAAATTCATCAACAGTGACTGCCACTTCCTGGAAATATCAGCTATTTCAGCGGACAAGGTTTTCGTCCTGTCCCAGCTAGTCTTCTAAGGTTTTCAATATTACTACCTTGACAATAATAAGTAACCCCACAGCTTTTCAGTTTTGCGCTATAGCTATTTATGGAGAATCTATGATATGCCTAGAGAGAGCTACAAAAAGAATAAAGCATGTAATTTCTCCCCCTTGGAGCTCTGACTTCTGGCTGGAGAAGCAAGAGTAAGTGTACCAAAGAAAAACCACAGTGACCACTCTGGACAGTGAAGCAGCAAGATGAGATTGGGTCTAGTTTTGAACCACTCCCTGTGCTGAGGTTAACAAGGCGTCTTCTTCTGGATGGGTGTTTGTAGCTAATTCATAACTATGGGCGGGATTTTTTAAAATTTTATCTTTGTCAGAGAAAGATTAGAGGGAAACGTATCAAAAGGTAACTAGTTTTCCCTTCAAGTGAAACAGTAAGAATGTCTTTTCTTCCTTTCCACTTTTGCGTGTTTTCCAAGTTGTTTTAACATGTAATGGGAAAGGTAGCATACATTTTATTTTTAAAAGGACAAATAAAGGCAGTTGTCCATATGGATGCTGAGAGTCCCTAAGCTTTTAATGCAGTCAGCCAGTGTGTACTCATCAGAAATGTGTTCCTTTCCTGCAATAACTGTATGACTCTAGTTCTGATAGGATCCCCATCTTATCATGTATGGAGATTTTGGGGACATAGGGAGCATGCAATCTTTGTCCAGAGCCACACAGCTGGTAAGTAATGGAGATGACAAGGAAAGCCAGGCAGGCTAGTTCTGGAAATTGCTCCTGGCCATTCTGTTCTACTAGAGACTTTTTCAATAAATTGATGAGCACAGATTTTGTTTGTAAATGTCTAAAAAGTCTTTCAAATCTTATTTGAAATTTTTTCAAAAGGAAAAAAGAAAGGAACCCACAAAAAGGGAACGAGTTAGGCTTCAACATATTCCTCAGCCATTGCACCATGGGTGTATCTAGACTATAGGAGTATGTCCTGAGCTGACACATTCCCCCCAAACGTGAAATTGTGATATAGGAGGGCTACGAACTGTGAAAGCTGGCAGGAGCCGCCGAAGCAAACACAGGCTCCCCAAGAATCCAGGCACTGAAGTCAAGGTTTACAGCAAGTGATGAATGCCAACCAGTGTTCTGATTCCAGCATGGGCTTTTGTGAAATTCATACTCCAGTGTCTTAAAATGCTTCATGCATGAAATGCACATTTCCCTTATTTTATAATTAGTTTTTAAAACACATGAACCAAGGGCTTAAACGCTTCCTCTATTTTCCACAACAGCTATAAAAAGGGGGATTGAGATAGTTTAATGTGGTGAAATTTTCTCACCATACTTTCCACTCCCATTCCTTCTTCCCAGACACAACAGGGCATTATGGAGGGGCGAGAGGGAAAAGTAAGCCTCTTTCTTCCCAGGGCTACCTTGTCTTGACATGGGCCTGTTCACCAAGGCAGAGGCCAGATGAGCCTTTTAGGATGCAGATGTTAATTCCTATCCTGCCAGTGATTTCCTATTAATGGAGCCACTCTCTGAGGTGATTTGAGGCAGAAGATTAACCCTTTCCTACTTGAAAGACACTTATCTCCCACCTGTGGAATGCTATCTCTGGTTCTACTGAGATGTCATTGTTGATGCCGGTGTCTGTCATGTCTGAGTCTCTCTGTACTAAGATACCTGCCAAGCTCTCCTCACCTCCCACCTTACTGTTGGCAATTCATTTCACAGCCACCAGATACAAGTACATGTTCTAGAGAGCTCTAAGGCATGAAAGAAGCCTAAGGAGAGAGACAGAAAGGCTTCTTGACTGAGTTTTAAAATTGGCTTGGGAGAAGCTACAGTGCCTATTATGAACTAATCTCTCATTTATTAAGGAGATCTATTCTCTGCTGAGAGAAACTGTGGCCAGAGATGTGAAGAAGGCAGGTTAGATTCCCCAGAGTGCAATGGTTTACATGCCAGACGAAGCAGAGGACTGAGGGTGTAAAGATACAAGTAATCTCCTTCATAACATTAATCGTAAATCATCCAAGTATACAATAGAGTGGGCACACTGTCTCAGATGGGACAGCAGGACATTAAGGTTGCTGCTTCTGTTATCTTCCACAGGATTCTCCTTCCCTCTGGAGAGCTCTCGGATTGCCCCGGCCCCGCAGCACTGACCTCTGGGAAGAAGGGAGACTGCTGTCAACATTTTGTTTCAAGGATGTGGAACTATGCTCCTTCCCACAGCCTAGCAGAGCTGAAATAAACTCGATGTGGAACTATGCTCCTTCCCACAGCCTAGCAGAGCTGAAATAAACTCTATAAGCAGTAGAACTTCAAAGCAAAAACTAATTCAGACATTTAGACTGTGGCTCACAAGATGGAACTTCCTCACCTTTGCCCACCAACTCTAGCCAAATGCTGGGGTCTCCTTCTCCTCCAGCCTGTCTTATGTAGTGGCTGCTACCTAATCATTCCTCATCCTCTTGCTCCTCCAGTGACACCAGGGGCACTTGTCAACATGTCTGCCCTGCTCAAGGTTGAGATGGAACACAGTAGGAAGGGCTCAGAGGCGCTGAACATGCCCTCTCCTGCCTTCTGCTCTGTCCCAGTGCCTGGCTGAGCCCGCACCCCTCCCCTGGGAGGACTGGCTCTGTAAATGAAAACGTATCCAGTAGAGACCTACCAGGTCTTAATATAAAACAGATCATCGTGTTACAAGAAATCTACAAGGAGCAAGGGTTATTTTTGTATGTGGCATTAGAGTATATTCTTTGTATTTTTCACAGGGAATCAGAGACATTAGAATTTCCCAACTGTCAACTTAGAAGTTTTCTTATTTAGACTTTAGGTTTGGTTCCTGTATTAACTAGATATGCAATTTTAGCAAGCCTTGTCACCTCTCAGAGTTAAAGTTTGCTCTTCAAGAAGATATGGGAGTTGGATCAGGTCATCTAGAAGGTTCTCTGCAGGGCTTCGGAGATGAGCAATCCAAGGTGAATAGTAAGAGAAGAAAGTGCTTAAGTAAAGAGTAGTGTTAGTGTTGGTCTCTTTCTGGACTCTATTCTTTTATATGAGCATGTTAGTATTTCTTAATTACTTATGCTATTGTCTTAATTACTATAGTTTTATATTGTCCTGATATCTGTTTGTACAAGAACTACATCTTTGTTGTTCTTTTTCAAGTTTATCTTGATTATTTTTGGCCCTTTGATTTCCATACATATTTTAGTATCAGCTTGTCAATTTGTATTTTAAAATATTGATGAAAATGCTGATTTGGGCTTCCTTGTATTTATTGATCAATTAAGGGAGACTTGACATCTTTACATATTGAATATTTCAATCTATGAAACATGATATGCCCCTCTAATTATTTAGGTCTCCTCCAATTTTTCTCAGTTGTGGTAGTATTTGCCTAAGAGGTATTGTGTATCATTAATTCTATTTGTTTCTATGTATTTGGTGGGTTTCTATGTTATTGTACAGGGTAGCTTTTTAAAATTTTATTTTCTAATTGTTTGTTGATTGTATGTCAAAATGCAATTAATGTTTAAATAGTGCTTTGTATCTAGCAACCTTAGTAAATTCACTTATCTTATAGTTATATAGAGATTCTCTCTTTGTTACTTATAAAATCATGTCATCTGTAAATAATGATGACTTTTATTTATTTGTTTTCTGTCTGCAGTGGGTTAAAGGATGGCCAAAGGTAGGTTAAATCCTAATCCCTGGAACTTACAAATATTATCTTATTTGGAAAAAGAATCTTGTGGATATAAATAAGCTAAGGATCTTGAACTGAGAAGACTGTCCTGTACTGTTTGGGTAGGTCCTAAATGTCATCATGAGTGTCCTTATAGGAGAGTAGCACAGGAAGATAATGGACACACAGGGGAAACTTTGATATAAAGATGGAGGCAGAGATGGAGGTGTGATGCAGCCACAAGCCCAGGAATGCCAGGTCAGTCATCAGAAAATGAAGAGACAAGGAACGGATTCTCGCCTGTGGCCTCCAGAGGGAGTATGCACCTGCCAGATTTTGGACTTCTAGTCTCCAAAACTGTAAAGAGAACAAATTTCTATTGTTTAAGCCACCAAGCTTGTGGTAATTTACTATAGAAGGCATGAGAAACCAAAACACCATCCTAAGGACTTTTATTTCTTTTTCTTGCTGTCTTGCGCTGGGTAAGACTTCCAAGACAATGTTAACAGTAGTATAACAGCAGGTATCTTTGTTTTGTCTCTCAATGATAAAACTTTAAATATTGTAGCATTAATTATGATGTTAGTGTAATAGGAGGTATCTTTGTCTTGTCTCTCAATTATAAAATTTTAAATACTTTAGCATTAATTATGATATTAGCTGAAAGATTTTTGTAAGAAACCTGTTAATTAAATTAGGGAAATTATTGCCTATTTTTGGTTTGTGAAGAATTTTGAGGGGAACCGATGTTAAATTTGATCAAAAGATTTCCCTGTAATTATTGAGATGACATTTTTTCCATTATTCCATTTATGTGATAATTACACAGATTAATTTTTTAATGTTAAATAAACATTGCATTTCTGGAATAAACCCAATTTGTTCATGTTGTATTATCTTTCAATGTTTTTCTGGATTTGATTTGTTAATATTTTGTTGAGGATTTTTGTGGGTATGTTTATGAAAGAGATTGATTGGATGGTGATTTTCCTTTCTTATAATATTCTTGTTAAGTTTATGCTGGCCTCATAATGCTAGTTCATTCATGTTGTAGTATGTATCAGTATTTTATTTCTTTTGTTGCTGAATAATATTTTGTTGTGTGGATATACCACATTTGTTTACTCATTTGTTAGTCTTTGGACATTTTAACTGGCTTCCAACATTTGGCTTTTATGAATAATGCTATTATGAATGTTTGTGTGTAAGTTTTTATGTGGGCAAATTTGTTTATTTCTCTTGAGTATATACCTAGAAATGAAATTGCTGTGTCTTATGATAATTCTATATTTAATTTTGTAAATAACTGCTAGACAGTATGCCAGAGCAGCTGTACCATTTTACATTCCCACCAGCAGTGTACAAATATTGTGATTTTTCCACATCCTGTCCAACACGTGTTATTATCTAACCTTTTGATTCTAGCCATCCTGGTAGCTGTGAAATGGTGTCTCATTGTAATTTGATTAAGTAATGATGACAAACATCATTTTATATATCTGCAATTATCTTTTAAAGCAATTAAAAATAAGAGAAAAATGTCTTTTTGTATTTTCCGTCATTTTTTATGATTTCCATTGTATGTATTTCATTTCTTTATCTAGAACAAAATTTCTTTTTAGTATCATATTTTCTCTCATTTAGTATTTCTTGTAGTGAAGGTTAGTTGGCAGTAAACTCTTTCAGCTTTTGTTTGTCTGAACAAAAATCTTTATTTCTCTTTCTTTCTGTAAAAATATTTTCACTGAGTATAAAATTCTGAGTTGACAGTGTGGCTTTAAAGATGTCACACCATTGTCTTCTGGTTTGTATAGTTTCTACTACATGTCTGCTGTCATTATTTGTTGCCCTATTTGTAATGTTGTCGTTATCTTTGTATACCTTGAAGATTTTTCATTTTGATTTTGATATTGAGCAGTTTTATTATAATCAGTGTGTGAATTCTGTGTGTGTGTGTGTGTGAATGTGTGTCTGTGTGCACATACAGGCTTGGGATTCTCTGAGCTGCTTAAATTTCTGGTTTGTTTTCTTTCATTAGGAGGAAACTCTCAGCAAATATCTCTTCAAATATGTATATATATGTATACCTATTTCATTTGTTTTCTCCATCTTTTCCTTCTGGGCCTCCAGTGACCCATATGTTGGACCACAGTTCTTGGAAGCTCTGTTTGTTTTTTTGTCTGTCTCTTCTTTTCCCTCTTTGTTACCACTTGAATAATTTATATTGGCTTATCTTCAAGGTATCTTTCCTCTGTGTGTTCTGTCTTCTCCCAAGCCCATCACAGAAATTCTTCGTTTCTGATATTTTGTATTTGATGCCTTCTTTAGTTCTTCACTTCTCTGCTGTAATTCCCCATTTGTTCACACATGTCATTCATATTTTTCACCAGATCCTTTGACATACATTATAATAGTTATTTCAAAGTCTCTGTCTGATAGTTCCAACATTTGCTTTATTTCAAAGTGTATCCATGTCTCTTGACAATGGGATAGTGTTGGCTTTTTCTGTTTTTTTCCTTGCTTGTATGTAAATCTCCTGATTTTTATTACATTCCAGACATTACATGTAAGAAGACAGCAGATGCAGAAGCAAAAAATATTTTTGCCTGGAAATAATAATGATTATTTTAGTATCAGGCCATTGGTGTTGGGAAATGGGGTTGAGTAGGGAAGTTGAGTCAATCTAGATAGAAATTGATTTGAATTTGTGTTTCATTGTTGCAAACTGACCACAAAGTTGAAGTCTCTCCCTTAGTGGGCTACCTTTAATATGCGCTTGCAATGGGATCTGGAGTATGGAAAGATTTTTCTCAATGTTCTTGTATTACCCTCAGCTTTTAGCAGTCTCTGCACATATGCACCATGCTCTTCCCTCTTCCACAGGAATAGACTGCTGTTGTTTGTTTCTCAGTGCTAAGCTAATTGTGGGCACAGAAAGATTCTTGGTTCTTCTGGTCCAGTCTTAGTTTCATACAGGCTGTGCACATCTGGGCTTCAGGGGTAGCCATCCAGGACAGTTAAACTATTTATTGCATCTGTGGGGGCTTTGGACAAGAGATGATTTTCTGCCCCTTTCCAAGTGAAAGCTTACTCTGCTCTGTATGCATACAGGATCCTGGAACAAAGGACATTTTCTACATCTCCACCAGTAGAAGACAGCTTTTCTTCCACTCTTTTTTCAGATTTTGCTTGAACCCTGCAAGAGAACATTTCTACCCCTCCTCCATTGGCTTAAGTCTTTGCTTCAAGTGAGAAAAGGGTTCAGGGAAGTGCATGGTGTTTCATACCTGTCTCCCCACCTCACAGTACTTCCTGTACTCCTGCACCGTGCAAGGAGGTCCTCTGGTCAATCTTTGTTGGGAGCGCCCAGTGAAGGCTCATAAAAATATTGCTTGTGAGTGAATATTGCCTCTTGTGTCTGAGGGTTTTCAGTTATTCTAAATTGTCACTCTAGCCCACATTGTCCTTGAAGAATTTATTACATTTTTTAGCTGTTTGATTTCCATCTGCTTTAATGGAGGTCATTTCTCTCTCTCTCATTCTCTGATGAAGTTAGAAACATTTGTGTGCCTCATCTCCTCTTGAAGAAATTTTTGGGTTTTTTTAATTTAGTTCATTTGGTTGACAGAAGATATATAATGGGTTCATGGAAAGTTTGATTTTGTAAATTATCCAGTTTTTTTCTTATTGCCAGGTTGGAAGCTACTTTTTCTTCTGGATTCTTATATTCTAAGAGTACACACATACACTGTGCCAAGTTCTCTTCTAGAAAAGACTGGCAAAGCCCATCCTTTTGAAGAACTAAAGAACTTATATTCTGGTAGAGCAAGACAGACAATAAGCACATAGAAAAGTAAATAAACAAGTAGAAGACACATGATGATATATAAATTCTAATCAGTGAAAAAAGCTTTAAGAAAAAATTAAGCACAGTGCAATGACAGACAGTGACTATGAGATGCCACTTTCCAGTATGTATTAAGATAAGACGTAAGAATCAACCAGCTTTGCAATGATGTGGGAGAATATGGAACACAGTAAACGGAAAGTGAAAAGTACATGAGTGAGGTGAGGTGTGATCTTTGTATTTGCCAAGAATCAACAGAGAACTACTCTGGATGGAACATGGAGAGTGATGGAGACAGTGGCAAGAGATGAGTTAGGAAGAGCCAGTGAGGGACATTATGTATGACTTTAAAACCCACATCAAGGAGTATGAATTTTATTTTAACTGTGCTGGGATTGACTAGAGTGGTTATAGCATGTGAACGATATGACACACAATCACTTGAATAGATAAAGTACTTCTAATCACTGCGGACTAAAAAAAGTTGGTTTCTTTCTATGACCGGAATCTCTAGTGGATCTTGGCAATGAACTCACACACTATGCAGAATTTGTGAGGTGAAAAGGATGAAGGATGTTGGAGTCACCAAGTCTCACCTCAGCAGTAGGGCATCTTATCATTTCTTTTTCTGTTAAAAATGCTGGTTTCTTTATTTCACACATGAAGTGTCTGCGTTTCTTTTGAAGGGGAAAAAATAATAAAATTTACCTTGTAACCTTGAATTCAGAATTCTTAGAGATCTAGATGAATTTCAGATCTCAAGAAGATTCCCTTGTAGAATTGCAACATTTCCTGATTAACTTCATAATATGGTTCCCACAAGGTTGGAGCTCAAAGTTCAATGATATGTATCAAACTTTATAATGGTAAGGCACTTTTACCCTACCCCAACTTGAAGACTTCTACTGGAATGTGGATTTTCCAGGGGATTTTCCCACTTTTCTATCCTTTGAATGAGGAAAAAAAGGCATTAGTATTTATAGATTTGATTTTCTAAACCTTCGAGATTCAAATGCCAAAACCATCTCATCTTTTAAATGCAGCTACCAGCATTAGGAGGCACTTACTAGCTACACATAGACTTTTAGAAAATATGAGAAACAGATTTTCAGAGAAAGCATGCTTTTGAAACACAACAAGACTCACCATAGTCATTAAAGGTCAGAGAACTGAAAACTGAGGTTCCCTTAAGGGAATATCTCATTTGTCCACTTGTTCACTCTCTTATTTGTTCTTTCAGCAAGTGTTTTTGAGCATCTATTGCAATCATTCTTTAATGTTCTGTAGAGCATATAAAAAATAAACAACACAGTCCATGCACTGAAAAAGCTCATACAGTCTAAAATAGGAGATGAAACAGGCAAAAATGATTACAGATCTAACGTAGGAGCCACTTCCAAGCTGCAAAAGGCTATAGGAATGAAAAGTACTTAACTTCTGGGTCACTTACTGAAGTAAAAAGGGTTAATTTTGTTTTTCTGTGAATAACATTGGAATATCTAGGACTACTTATTTCATGGATCTTCTTAATGTCAGAGTGGCCTCTTTCTTTAAAGGTGCCACTTATGAAAGTTCAGAGGGAAACATAGTTTTTGATGGCAAAGGCACTTATGTGCTTGGGTAGTGGAGACAGTGGAAGTGTAGGCTGGATACTTGACCTGGGCCTCAGAACTCATGCTCCAGAGACAGACTAACAATGGAAGGCTCTCCAAACTGGAATAATAATTAAAGTCATGAGGCAGACAAACTCTCAGAAGGAGACAGTATAAAATAAGAAAACCAAGAGCCAACCCTGGAGCTTTGGGAAATACTAATTCTTGCATAAAATTTGTAGCCAGGGCAGAGCCTGACCCATGTGGAAATCACATTCAGAGCCCTGAAGTCATTAACACCAGTCTTACTAACTATTCTCTGGCTGAGTATGGAGAAGCACTGCACAAAGCATTACTGCACCAGTGACTCAGCTGGATGCTTATGTGATGGCTAGACATGGATTCAAAGTTATTTAACTTGACCCCTTGTGTACAAAAAGCACTTGTGTCAAAGGTGAACTGTTATTTTTATTTAGCGTAAGGCACAACCCTCACTGTAAGGACCTCTCCGTCTGATTTTTCACTCCTAGGTAACTTTATCCTCTGTCCTCTGGGGATTCACATAGGTAAATTGATAAAGCACATAAACCCAAACTGCCTGAATCAAGTTCTGGTTTCTGTTCGTTCTTCAATTATAAGTAGTGATCTCAGGAGGGCCTGGGGCTCAGAAGACAGATAGAATTTATCTAACTGCTGACAGAATGTAATTTAAAATGAGTCCAAGAGGAAAAGAACCTTCCCAGATATTCCCACTGTGGGACAAGGGGTGGGAGGGAGCTTGCCAGGGCCAGGCATGAGGGGTGAGGAGCCTTGGTTTGCGAGGATGTTTCTGCTGACATCCATTCCAGGGACTTTACAGAAGTTGCTAACATGACTGGCTATACCTTCTGCCCTTCTTTTCTTAAAAGTGGGTTCTTCCTGCAAAAGTGACTTTATCTGTTGTATATTTAGCTCAAGTCATGTGGGATTTTTGCAATTTACAGATCCAGCATTGAGGCATGGTTGTAATGCAACTTCTTGCAAAGACAGGTTTAGTAAATGGCATCTCACAAATGCTTCCCTGCTGCTATGGGATGAGCCAGGACTTGAATCCAGGCTCTGCACTTTTTCCAATGCTCTAAGCAAATTAACTCAGAGCAACTTGAAGCATTTGACATAGGACATGCAAATTGCAGATAGGAGAGTGGCTTAAAAATATGTCTATTTTTTTATCTAGGTCACTCAGGAGCTGGAGAGAGGAGACAGAAATTAGCAAGCCTGGAAGGATGCAGAATAGCTGATGAGAGGACAGGAGAAACCAAGAGGGGAGGGGTAATGCTTAGACAGGAGCTTGGAGGGTGATAAATCCTGAACATGTTCCACAGTAGCAGGGAACTTGTATAATCCTGAGTGTGAGGCCAGGTGATGCTGTGGACCAGGCGAGAGGCTCCTCCCCATAGTTTAATGAGAAATTAACTAAGCCAAAGCTGCTCAGAAAGGAGGAGGAGTCAACAATGAAATTTGCCACCCCTTTTTGTCTCACACCAAGACAACCCAGATGGAGAGGGAGAAAAGGGGAGGCATACTTTGATGCCTTGTTCGAAAGGAACAGACGTCAGGAAAACCCAAAAAACAAATAAAACCTGTGCTCTGGACTTCCCTATGAGGCAGGGATTGCCTAAATCAGTCAAAATGAAATTCAGAGAACAAAAGTGTTATAAAGGGGAAGCTTCCCTCCCCTACCCACAAAGTGTGGCAAGTGAGAATAGGCTTTGAGGCTCTTTCTGAAGGGTTGTTCCTAGAATTCTGTAATAGAGGCACACACAACCCTGCAGACCAATAGGGTTGTCCACAGGCGCAGCCTAGGCACCCATTCCTCCTGTGACAAATAGGGTAATCTGGCCCTATCAGAACCTAACAAGAGAAGGTGGGAGTACAGAGAAGGCAAATGTGACCAGCACCAACCCTAAAATTCCCTTCACCTCCCGTCTTCCTCCAAATCTCACCTACCCCAAATGTGGCTTTCCTTGGTCCAGCAAAGTGTTCTTATTCATAGACTTCAAGGAAAACTCATGCCTAAGTATTTAGGTGAGTGAAAAGAGGACAGAGAAATGGGAAAATGACCTTTCATAAGTGACTGTCTTACACTATGTGCTTTATCTTTTAATTCATTAAGCCTTTATGACAGGCCTAAGATACAATATCATATTCACTTTACCAGTGAGGAAACAGGGTCAGAGATTGTCACTTGCTCAAGGCCACATAGCTAGGAATTGCAGATTCGAAATTTTAACCAATGATCTTCCTAATTACTGTAAAACCTAACATGCAACTGATTGCACAGTTCTTGTAAGCCTTGGAACCCAAAAGCAAAAGAGACTATGTGACTAGCCCTGAAACTTCAGGGTAATCATAGATAGGCCAAGAACTCATCACTGCAGTAGATTACAAAAGGGCATTTAGTGGTTTAATCCTAGGTAATTTTCTTCTCTCTACCTGACAAATTTCTGAGCCATATTTCTTTTATTATTATTATTATTATAATACTTTAAATTCTAGGGTACATATGCACAACGTGCAGGTTTGATACACAGGTGTACATGTGCCATGTTGGTTTGCTGCACCCGTCAATTCATCATTTACATTAGGTATTTCTCCTAATGCTATCCCTTCCCCAGCCCCCTACCGCACAACAGGCCCCAGAGTGTGATGTTCCCTGCCCTGTGTCCAAGTGTTCTTATTGTTCAATTCCCACCTATGAGTGAGAACATGCGGTGTTTGGTTTTCCGTCCTTGTGATAGTTTGCTGAGAATGATGGTTTCCAGCTTCATCCATGTCCCTCCAAAGGACATGAACTCATCCTTTTTTATGACTGTATAGCATTCCATGATGTATATGTGCCACATTTTCTTAATCCAGTCTATCATTGGTGGACATTTTGTTGGTTCCAAGTCTTTGCTATTGTGAATAATGCTGCAATAAACATATGTGTGCATGTGTCTTTATAGTAGCATGATTTATAATCCTTTGGGTATATACCCAATAATGGGATTGCTGGGTCAAATGGTAATTCTAGTTCTGGGCCCTTGAGGAATCGCCATACTGTCTTCCACAATGGTTGAGCCAATTTACACTCCCACCAACAGTGTAAAAGCATTCCTATTTCTCCACATCCTCTCCAGCATCTGTTATTTCCTGACTTTTTAGTGACTGCCATTCTAACTGGTGTGAGATGGTACCTCATTGTGGTTTTGATTTGCATTTCTCTGATGGCCAGTGATGATGAGCATTTTTTCATGTGTCTGTTGGCTGCACAGATGTCTTCTTTTAAGAAGTGTCTGTTCATATCTTTTGCCCACTTTTTGATGGGGTTCTTTGTTTTTTTCTTATAAATTTGTTTGAGTTCTTTAAAGATTCTGGATATTAGCCCTTTGTCAGATGGGTAGATTGCAAAAATTTTCTCCCATTCTGTGGGTTGCCTGTTCACTCTGATGGTAGTTTCTTTTGCCATGCAGAAGCTCATTGGTTTAATTGGATGCCATTTGTCAATTTTGGCTTTTGTTGCCATTGCTTTTGGTGTTTTAGACATGAAGTCCTTGCCCACGCCTATGTCCTAAATGGTATTGTCTAGGTTTTCTTCCAGGGTTTTTATGGTTTTAGGTCTAACATTTAAGTCTTTAATCCATCTTGAATTAATTTTTGTATAAGGTGTGAGGAAGAGATCTAGTTTCAGTTTTCTACATATGGCTAGCCAGTTTTCTGAGCACCATTTATTAAATAGGGAATCTTTTCCCCATTTCTTGTTTTTGTCAGGGTTGTCAAAGATCAGATGGTTGTAGATGTGTGGCATTATTTCTGAGGCCTCTGTTCCATTCCATTGGTCTATATCTCTGTTTTGGTACCAGTACCATGCTGTTTTGGTTACTGTAGGCTTGTAGTATAGTTTGAAGTCAGGTAGTGTGATGCCTCCAGCTTTGTTCCTTTTGCTTAGGATTGTCTTGGCAATATGGGCTCTTTCTTGGATCCATATGAACTTTAAAGTAGTTTTTTCCAATTCTGCGAAGAGTCATTGGTAGCTTGATGGGGATGGCATTGAATCTATAAATTACTTTGGGCAGTATGGCCATTTTCACAATATTAATTCTTCCTATCCATGAGCATGGAATATTCTTCCATTTGTTTGTGTCCTCTTTTATTTCGTTGAGCAGTGGTTTGTAGTTCTCTTTGAAGAGGTCCTTCACATCCCTTGTAAGTTGGATTCCTAGGTATTTTATTCTCTTTGAAGCAATTGTGAATGGGAGTTCACTCATGATTTGGCTCTCTGTTTGTCTGTTAATGGTGTATAGGAATGCTTGTGATTTTTGCACATTGATTTTGTATCCGGAGACTTTGCTGAAGTTACTTACCAGCTTAAGGGATGAGACAATGGGGTTTTCTAAATATACAATCATGTCATCTACAGACAGGGACAATTTGACTTCCTCTTTTCCTAATTGAATAGCCTTTATTTCTTTCTCCTGCCTGATTGCTCTGGCCAGAACTTCCAACACTATGTTGAATAGGAGTGGTGAGAGAGGGCATCCCTGTCTTGTGCCAGTTTTCAAAGGGAATGTTTCCAGTTTTTGCCCATTCAGTATGATATTAGCTGTGGGTTTGTCATAAATAGCTCTTATTATTTTGAGATACATCCCATCAATACCTAATTTATTGAGAGTTTTTAGCATGAAGGGCTGTTGAATTTTGTCAAAGGCCTTTTCTGCAGCTATCGAGATAATCATCTGCTTTTTGTCTTTGGTTCTGTTTATATGCTGGATTAGATTTATTGATTTGCGTATATTGAACCAGCCTTGCATTCCAGGGATGAAGCCCACTTGATCATGGTGGATAAGCTTTTTTATGTGCTGCTGGATTCAGTTTGCCAGTATTGTATTGAGGATTTTTGCATCGATGTTCATCAGGGATATTGGTCTAAAATTCTTTTTTTGTTGTGTCTCTGCCAGGCTTTTGTATCAGGATGATTTTAGCCTCAAAAAATGAGTTAGGGAGGATTCCCTCTTTTTCTATTGATTGGAGCAGTTTCAGAAGGAATGGTACCAGCTCCTCTTTATACCTTTGGTAGAATTCAGCTGTGAATGCATCTGGTCCTGGACTTTTTTTGGTTGGTAGGCTATTAATTACTGCCTCAATTTCAGAGCCTATTTGTCTATTCAGAGATTCAACTTCTTCCTGGTTTAGTCTTGGGAGAGTGTATGTGTCTAGAATTTATTCATTTCTTCTAGATGTTTTAGTTTATTTGTGTAGAGGTGTTTATAATATTCTCTGATGGTAGTTTGTATTTCTGTGGGATTGGTGGTGATTTCCTCTTTATCATTTTTTATTGCATCTATTTGATTCTTCTCTCTTTTCTTCTTTATTAGTCTTGCTAGTGGTCTATCAATTTTGTTGATCTTTTCAAAAAACCAGCTCCTGGATTCATTGATTTTTTGAAGGGTTTTTGTGTCTCTATCTCTTTCAGTTCTGCTCTGATCTTAGTTATTTCTTGCCTTCTGCTAGCTTTTGAATGTATTTGCTCTTGCTTCTCTAGTTCTTTTAATTGTGATGTTAGGGTGTCAATTTTGGATCTTTCCTGCTTTCTCTTGTGGGGATTTAATGCTATAAATTTCCCTCTACACACTGCTTTGAATGTGTCCCAGAGATTGTGGTACATTGTGTCTTTGTTCTCATTGGTTTCAAAGAACATCTTTATTTCTGCCTTAATTTCGTTATTTACCCAGTAGTCATTCAGGAGCAGGTTGTTCAGTTTCCATGTAGTTGTGCAGTTTTGAGTGAGTTTCTTAATCCTGAGTTCTCATTTGATTGCACTGTGGTCTGAGAGACAGTTTGTTGTGATTTCTGTTCTTTTACATTTGCTGAGGAGTGCTTTACTTCCAATTATGTGGTCAATTTTAGAATAAGTGCGATGTGGTGCTGAGAAGAATATATATTCTGTTGATTTGGGGTGGAGAGTTCTGTAGATGTCTATTAGGTCTGCTTGTTGCAGAGCTGAGTTCAGGTCCTGGATATCCTTTGTTAACCTTCTGTCTTGATCTGTCTAATATTGACAGTGGGGTATTAAAGTCTCCCATTATTATTGTGTGGGAGTCTAAGTCTCTTTGTATGTCTCCAAGGACTTGCTTTATGAATCTGGGTGCTCCTGTATTGGATGCATATATATTTAGGATAGTTAGCTCCTCTTGGTGAATTGATCGCTTTACCGTTATGTAACGGCCTTCTTTGTCTCTTTTGATCTTTGTTCATTTAAAGTCTGTTTTATCGAAGACTAGGATTGCAACCCCTGCTTTTTTTTTGCTTTCCATTTGCTTAGTAAATCTTCCTCCATCCCTTTATTTTGAGCCTATGTGTATCTTTGCAAGTGAGATGGGTCTCCTGAATACAGCACTCTGATGGGTCTTGACTCTTTATCCAATTTGCCAGTCTGTGTCTTTTAATTGGGGCATTTAGCTCATTGACATTTAAGGTTAATATTGTTATGTCTGAATTTGATCCTGTCATTATGATGTTCGCTGGTTATTTTGCCCGTTAATTGATGCAGTTTCTTCATAGCATCAATGGTCTTTACAATTTGGCATGTTTTTGCAGTGGCTGGTACCGATTGTTTCTTTGCATGTTTAGTGCTTCTTTCAGGAGCTTAGGTAAGGCAGGCCTGGTAGTGACAAAATCTCTCAGCATTTGCTTGTCTATAAAGGATTTTATTTCTCCTCTACTTATGAAGTTTAGTTTGCCTGGATATGAAATTCTGGGTTGAAAATTCTTTTCTTAAGATGTTGAATATTGGCCCCCACTCTCTTCTGGCTTGCAGGGTTTCTGCCTAGAGATCTGCTGTTAGTCTGATGGGCTTCCCATTGTGCGTAACTCGACCTTTCTCTCTGGCTGCCCTTAACACTATTTCCTTCATTTCAACCTTGGTGAATCTGACAATTACGTGTCTTGGGATTGCTTTTCTCAAGGAGTATCTTTGTGGTGTTCTCTGTATTTCCTGAATTTGAATGTTGGACTGCCTTGCTAGGTTGGGGAAGTTCTCCTGGATAATACCCTGCAGAGTGTTTTCCAACTTGGTTCCATTCTCCCCATCACTTTCAGGTAAACCAGTCAAACGTAGATTTGGTCTTTTCACATAGTCCCACATTTCTTGGAGGCTTTGTTCATTTCTTTTTACTCTTTTTTGTCTAACCTTGTCTTCTCACTTTATTTCATTAATTTGATCTTCAGTCACTGTTACCCTTTCTTCTACTTGATCGAATCAGCTATTGAAGCTTGTGTATGTGTCACGAAGTTCTCATGCCATGGTTTTCAGCTCCATCAGGTCGTTTAAGGTCTTCTCTACACTGTTTATTCTAGTTAGCCATTCATCTAATCTTTTTTCAAGGTTTTTAGCTTCCTTGCAATGGGTTCGAACATCCTCCTTTAGCTTAGAGAAGTTTGTTATTACCAACCTTCTGAAGCCTACCTCTGTCAAATTATCAAAGTCATTCTCCATCCAGCTTTGTTCCATTGCTGGAGAGGAGCTGCAATCCTTTGGAGAAGAGGCACTCTGATTTTTAGAATTTTCAGCTTTTCTGCTCTGGTTTCTCCCCATCTTCGTGGTTTTATCTACCTTTGGTCTTTGATGTTGGTGACCTACAGATGGGGTTTTGGTGTAGATGACCTTTTTGTTGATGTTGATGCTATTCCTTTCTGTTTGTTAGTTTTCCTTCTAACAGTCAGGTCCCTCAGCTGCAGGTCTGTTGGAGTTTGCTGGAGTTCTACTCCAGACCCTCTTTACCTGGGTATCACCAGCGGAGGCTGCAGAACAGCAAATATTGCAGAACAGCAAATATTGCTGCCTGATCCTTCCTCTGGAAGCTTCATCCCAGAGGGGCAGCTGCCTATATGAGGTGTCTGTCGGCCCCTACTGGGAGGTGTCTCCCAATTAGGCTACACAGGGGTCAGGGACCCACTTGAGGAGGCAGTCTGTCCATTCTCAGAGCTCAAACACCATGCTGGGAGAACCACTGCTCTCTTCAGAGCTGTCAGACAGGGACGTTTAAGTCTGCAGAAGTTGTCTGCTGCCCTTTTTTTTTTTTTTTTTTTTTTTTTTTGAGATGGAGTCTTGCTCTGTTGCCCAGGCTGGAATGCAGTGGCAGGATCTCGGCTCACTGCAAGCTCTGCCTCCCGGATTCACGCCATTCTCCTGCCTCAGCCTCTGGAGTAGCTGGGACTACAGGCACTTGCCTGTATTTTTTTGTATTTTTTTGTATTTTTAGTACAGACAGGGTTTCACCCTGTTAGGCAGGATGGTCTCGATCTCCTAACCTCATGATCTGCCTGACTCAGCCTCCCATCACGCTGGGATTACAGGCATGAGCCACCGCGCCCAGCCTGTCTGCTGCCTTTTGTTCAGGTATGCCCTGCCCACAGAGGTGGAGTCTAGAGGCAGTAGGCCTTGTTGAACTGCAGTGGGCTCCACCGAGTTCAAGCTTCTTGGCCCCTTTATTTACCTACTTAAGCCTCACCAATGGCAAACGCCCCTCCCCCAGCCAGACTGCCACCTTGCACATCGATCTCACACTGCTGCGCTAGCAGTGAGCAAGGCTCCATGGGTGTGAAACCCACCCAGCCAGGCACGGGAGAGAATCACCTTGTCTGCCGGTTTCTAAGACCTTGGGAAAAGCGCAGTATTTGGGCGGGGAGTGTCCCATTTTTCCAGGTAGTCTGTCATGGCTTCCCTTGGGTAGGAAAGGGAAATAACCCGACCCCTTGTGTTTCCTGGGTGAGGCAACACCCTGCCATGCTTCAGCTCACCCTCTGTGGACTGCATCCACTATCCAACCAGTCCCAGTGAGATCAATCAAGCACTTCAGTCGGAAATGCAGAAATTACCCGTCTTCTGCGTCGATCATGCTGGGAGCTGCAGACGGGAGCTGTTCCTATTCGGCCATCTTGGAACCTCCCCCTTATTTCTTTATTGCCATCTGGTATTTATTCACTCACTCACTCATTCATTCTTTCTTCTTTCTTTGGCTCAACACAGACTTATTAATCTCCTACTAAGTGCCAGACTATAAGAACACCATCTTTAAGAAACTCATTATTTTGTTTTGTTTTTTTTTTTAAGACACAAAACTAGATAAACAATTTCAGGATTGGTTGGCTTTCTTTGGCTTCAATTTAAAATACCTTACAGAATTAGAAGAAGCAAAATGGTAGCAGCAGCATGTCCCCTCAAAAAAAAATAAGAACACAGTCCCCTCAAAAAAAAAAAAAAAAAAAGAACAATTAGTATAGCAAAAGAAAAATCTCAGAAGAACACCAGCAACAGAATGTTGTGACAGAACGACAGCACAAAGTCCAGAATCCAAATGAGCATGGTTAGCAGCAAGAGTCTTTCGGGAACAGTAGCTGTGCAGAAGCAAGCAAAGGGCAGACAAATTTCCGATGGTCTTAAGGGCCAAGGAACCCAGGAACGACTTAGGTTTATTCCTCCAAAAGAAGGGGTTTTCCACTAGAAAGGAGAGCTGACCTGACCTCTCTGAGGACAGTGATCAGAGTCGTTGGGAGGGGAATTTGTAGACTTCAATTTGTGGCTCAGTCAGGAGGGTTATGGAAAGGTAAGATGTTGCAAATCAGCCTGGGCACTTATGCACTCAGAGAAAAGACAAAGGAGAGATTTGGAAATAGGACTGAGGAGAGATTTCTGGGAGTAGAGCACAATGTAACTGGGATAAATAGCAGAGAAAACTGAGATACCAGCTAGGGAGGGGCCAGAATTCAGATATCAGGTGAGCAAGCAAAGCACTAGAGCACAAAATTTAAGGAGGCCCTCATTCTTGACATCATTCAAGTGTAGTCAACACTGCATGGCTCTGGAGTGAGTGCCTCCTTCAGTTTGGTGTCCTAGGTTCTTCACTTGCCTCATCCTTCTCCTGGTCTTGAGGAGGGAAGAAGAAGAAGCAGAACTTAGAAGATACTGGAGAGGTAGTTTTACTAACAGGTCATATTTTGATTAGGGTGGCTAACAGCCATGAAGGTAGGAAAGCTATCCTTCTTTAACCCCTGTACAGAAAACTTTCCAAAGCACGGAAAACCCACTTCACTTAAACAGGAACAAAAAGAATGAGTTGAATTCAGAAACCATACAAAAACATTTTAAAAATGAAAGAAGATAACAATGATAAACTGAATAGCATCCTTAGAGGAAATGAAAATATGTCAGAAAAATATGGCCACAAACTGAGAAGAGCTATAAACTAACAGTAGGTTAATGTAAAGGAAATTCAGGGAATGGCAGAAACTATGGAAGAAGGAGGTAAATCAGTCATGGAAATGTTACTTTTCTCTGTCTAACAAAACCTTATTCATAGACTTTTAAAAATATGCAAAGCAGAAGGAAGATATTTTTAAAAAGTCCTGAAAAAGCTTAAGGAAGAATTATAAATTAAAAAAAAATTACTTTTCAAAAATAAACACTAGATCAGAAGGAGCGCAAAGTAGAATAAACACCACAAAAAGTACCAACAAGATTAGGAAGAAAGAAAAAATGGTTAAATAAACATCATGGAAAATATTTTTAAAAGAAGGATTTGAGAGTAATTAAAGGCAAGGAAGATTCAACAGATGTATAATAGTAATCCTTAAAGAAGAAACTCAAAACAGTAAAACAGAACAGGTACTGAAAACCATAATCTAAGAAAAATTTCCTGAAACAAAATCATCTTGAATTTACATATTAAAAGATCACATTTGTACATGGGAAAATTAATCCAGGAGAGTCTATACCAAAATCTATTCCACTAAATCTATGAAATTATGAGGAAAAAACTTCCAGGCAGGCAGGAAGAAAGGCTGTCACTTATAAGCAGGATGACATATAATTTATTAGGTAGGCTGGGACACTTGTGAGAATAAATGAGGAACCACCAGTAATTATTATTGGACAAAATATGTAAACTGGAACAAAGTGGAACTTGCAGTCGCTCTATAAGGAAAAGGAAATCAGATTGGCATCAGTCTTTTCAACAGCAACATTTTAGAATAGAAAACAGGAAAATAACAATTGTTAACATGATTTAGGAAATAGAATGTGAGCAGCCAAAGATTTTATATCCAAACAAACCAATCTTCAAGTATAAATCACATGAATAGTTATTACCTGTAATTATTTAGGAAAAAATTGTTCTCAGAAAACCAAAAGTGATTGGAAAAATTATTGGCATGAGGACTCATGATAAGCATGGCTGTTACAACCATTGAATAATAAAGATAAAAGTGGCATAATTTATGTAACTGTTACAATCTACTCTAACAATATAGATATAACACAAATATCAAAAATGTTTGGGGTGGGGGAAGCATACATAAAGTAAAATAAGCTTGCTAATTTTCTTGTTGATGTCAAGTAGGAGTAGAGTATTTGCCAGGGTGGCTGGGTGCAGTGGTCCATGCCTGTAATCCCAGCACCTTGGGAGCCTGAGGCAGAAGGATCACTTGAGGCCAGGAGTTTGACCATTTGGGCAATATAGTGAGATCTCATTTCTATGCGCACAAAAATCTTAGCAGGGCATGGTGGTGCACAACTGTAGTCCTAGCTACTTGGGAAGCTGAGGTGGCAGGATTGCTTGAGCCCAGGAGTTTGAGGCTGCAGTAAGCTATGATAGTGCCATTACACTACAACCTGGACAACAGAGTGAGATCCTGTCTCAAAAAAAAAAAATTGCTGGGGTGAGGAAAAAAGAGAGAATAAGATATAAGCTGTTACTGGCTTGTTTCAATGTTGTTCATAATAAGAACAAATAAACAGTATCTGATAAAAGGAAATTACATATATTATATGAAGATATTTGTTGAAATGTAATGAGTAAAACAACAATAAAAAATGAGACTTTTCAAATAGGAAGAGAAATGTGAAAGAGAGAAAGAAAACAAATAGACCACATAGTATAAAATATGCACATACATACACATGTATAAAAAATATGGCAACACTGAAAAAAAACTTACCATTCTTGTTAATAATTGTAAATGAGTTTAGCTTATCTACTAAAATAAAAAGATTTTCAAATTTACTAACAGCAAATCCTATGCTGTATACAAAAGACATTTAAAACAAATATTTTTGAAAGGTTAAAAATAAAAGAATGAGCAGACATATCAGGAAAGTGAAAATATAAAAAAAAGTAGATGCATCAAGATTTAATAAGATATAAATAAGTCAAGAAGCATTTTGTTAAGTTACATTTTATAATGCTAATGGATATAATTCACAATAAAGATATAATTAATAAATAAAATGAAGAAAAAAGTGCAAAACAAAAAAGATATAATTAATATATATGCATCCAGTGAAATAACAACTTGCATAAAACAGAAACTATAGAATCAAAAATAAATAGACAGAAATATACTATTTATAGATAACTTCAATATATTTTTCACAGTTCAAGACAAATAAAAAAATTAGTAAAGATGGAAGACTTAACTAACACAATGAGTAACGTAGATCTTATGGCATACATCAAATTCTGAATTCCAGTAACAGACAATAAGCCTTACGTGCACATGAAAAATGTTTTAATTTTGAAAGGGAGGGGTTATTTGCTGGCTCATGTGCCTGAGAGATTTAGGGGTTAATCTCCTTCGAGCACATGCAAATCCAGGTGCCCAAACAATGTCCAGCTTTGCTCCATTTGGGCTTGATTCTCAGGTGAGCTTTTCCCATGAGGTGCAAAGATGCTCACCAGAATCTCTCGCCTGCATTGCACTAATGGTTAAAGACTACTCTTCCACCCTCAAATATCCTTATCGGTCTCTAAAAACTCTGATAGATCATTTATTCATGTACACATCACAGCCCAATCGCTGTAGATGAGGTACTCTGATTGTTAAACCTGGGTCATATGCCAATATCAAAAACAAGATCAATCCATGTGATTGAAAATCTATCTAGCACCATGTAAACTAGAAGAGGTTCCTAAAAGAAAAACAGGTGCCCTTTTAATATAAGAGAAAGAAAGGTTAGACAAGCAAAAATAAGAGTTATCGGCCTTACCTGTAATTCAATATGATAAATATTATAAGGAAACAGGATTCAGGAGTGGAGCACATGAAGGACTGATCAGCTCTATTCTGGAGAGGTCTAAGAAAGCTTTAACATACAAGATAGTGAGCTGGGTTTTGAAAGGTAAGTTTAAGTTCTCTAATCATATGGAGGGATGGACATTAAAGATGAAAGGAAGAGCATGTGCCAATTCACCTATGAAACTACGAAAGAGAATGATACAACCGGGGAGTTCTGAGTAGTTCAGTGTCATTAGGGGGAAAGGAGAAGTTGAAGGAATGGTGAAACATGGAAATGAGATATCAGTAGAGTTAAGACCTTGAAGGTCTTTATACATCATTGTGCTGGTCACTTTTCTCTTTGCCTTCAGTTCCATTCCCAACCTTTCTCTGCTCCTCAGAGAACTACAGAGTACAATTATTTGCTACCTGGCTTCCTAGGAAGTTTGAACAATTGAAGACTCAAGCAGAAAACTGGAGGGTGAAAGCAGGACAGAAACCAGGGTATTGCTCTGCCTTACGGGACCTCTCTGGCAGCAGCTACATCATCTTTTTTTGTGGCTGAAGGTCCTAATAGAGCCCCTACCTCAATGATGGCTGCTCCCACCTCCTCCTCGTTAATGTCCGCATTGCCTTATCATCTTTCATTAGCTATGTAACCAGTTCCCTCTATTAAATTCCACTTATTTAAAATAGCTAGAATAGTTTCTTTTTCATTGGACTATGACCAATATGGTAACGTTATAAAATTTGGACTTTGCCCTGTATGCAGTGAGAAGAATCTTATGCAGGAGAGCAATATGTCAGATTTGCGCTTTAGAAAAACTCCTCAGACAACAGCTGGGGAGAAACTGGAAGAAAGGAGATGAGTCAGAAGGCAAATGTTATATAAGAAGAGAATGATGAGTGTTGGAACTAGAGCAGTGATTGAGAGGATGTGCTGGATTAGTAATATACATAGGAGGTGTCATTATCAAGTGCTAATGACTAATTGGATAAGAGAGTGTTTGCACATAAGCATCAGCCATTTCAATATGCGTCTGTGGGGTCTGTGTGAGAATAGCACATTTTCTCCCTCATCCCCAGTTTTTTCATCCATATCACACTCCAGCATCAAGTGGTATGTGTCTAGGCTCACTAGGAGAGCAGTCTGGGAACGCAATAAATAGGAAGGTATCAGAGCCAGCCAAGGCAGGAGTCCATTCCTGATTAATACATTATTTGATGTAACATAAACAGAGGGAAGAACCTAGATAAAGAAACTGAGAGTAGTGACAGGTATAAAGGAAGGAACCACTGACTCACTGGAGTACCATTGGATGGTACTGTGTAGGTGGAGGGCAGAATCATAAAGGAAATGAATCAAGCAATTCGGGTTTTATGATATCCGGTGACCAGTCATAGCTAATCTGACCCTTGCAGAAATTAATTTACTATCACTATCACTTATTTCCTCCCCATGGACATAAAGACATCAGAATCTTCTCCATGTTCCATCCAATCCATGATTATATCTTAGAGAGAGACCAAGCCCCTTGTGGTAGGAAAATGTGGTTGGTTCCTTGATGTCTACATCAGAAGATTTAGGTTCATGCAGCAAGGCAGTGGCTCTTTCTCAGCCTAGCACATCCATATATCAGGCAGGAAAGGTAAGGTATAACAGTCCAAAAACGTTCTTGTTTCCAACCTGTTCTCACTCTGTTCACATTTTTTGCTTAATGCTAAACTGATGACTTGTTTATCAAATTGAATCAAAGTGCTGATCTCTTGGTATCCCCAGACTCTAAGCTTTCGCTAGTGGGTCCTGGTCCTTCTAGCTTTGGAATGTCTCAGAGGAGACACTCAGGTTTCTCACCCACAAATAATAATTTAAACACCCCTACCCTGATATATCTATTCCTATGCAAAAAACTAACACCAAACTTAGAGGTTCAAGCAACTGTTCTATTATTTCTTTTGATTTTGTGAGTCAGGAATTCAAGCAGGGCTCAGCTGAGTGATCCATCTATTCTACCTGGTAGCAATGGAGGTCTTTTGGTGGTGGTATTCAGTTGGAGCATAATTTGGGTCTGGAATATCCAAGATGATTTCACTTACATGCTGACACAGTGGAGGAGATGGCTGGAGGAGATGGCTGGGCTTAGCTGCTGACCCCTACACCTGGATGTGGTCTCATGATTTTGGTAGTCTCTGGATAGTTAGATATCCAGTAGCATCATGGTTACATGGTGGCTTGGGACTTCAAATGCAATGTGGCAGAAGCTATGTGGGCATGTGTATCCAGGCACAGAGCACTTCTGCAGGACTTTATAAGTTAAAGTAGTCATAAACCCACCCTGATTCAAGGAGAGCAGACATAGACCCTAATTCTTGAAAGGAGGAGTGTCAAAGAATTGGAGGCCATGTATTAAAACCACGCTCCCTGTATTAGTCCTTTCTTAGACTGCTATAAAGACATACCTGAGACTGGGTAATTTATTAAGAAAAGAGGTTTAATCAGCTCACAGCTCTGCAGGCAGTGAGGGAAGGCCTCAGGAAACTTACAATTATGGTGGAAGGCATAGGGGAAGCAGGCACAGCCTTCACATGATCAGAGCAGGAGAGAGGAGGGGGAGGTGCCACACACTTTTAAAAAACTACATCCTGTAAGAACTCTATCATGAGACAGCAAGGGGGAAGTCCGCCCCCATGATTCAATTACCTTCCAGCAGGTCCCTCCTCCACCACTGGGAATTACAATTTGACATGAGATTTGGATGGGGACACAGAGCCAAACCATATCACTCCTTTATAAGTCCCCTATTTAAATTCAGTTCTAGAAATAACTAGTGAACACATGCGCCAAATATACCCTGCAGTGTGGTTAGAAAGTTTAGTAAAATATAGCTGCACAATGTTAAACAATTTTCTTCACCTACCAGGATTCTCAGACCATTTAAAAACCTTGGAAAAAGCAAGAGCAAACCAAACTCAAAATTAGTAGAAGAAAAGAAATAATAAAGATCAGAGCAGAAATAAATGAAATTGAAATAAAAAACACAAAAGATCAATTAAACCAAAAGTTGGTTTTTTGAAAAGTTAAACGAAGTTGACAAATCTTTAGCAAGAATAACTAAGAAAAAAAGAGAAGATCCAAATAAATAAAATCATAAATGAAAAAGGCGACAATATAACTGATACTTCAGAAATTCAAAGGATCATTAGTGGCCACTATGAGAAACTATATGCCAATAAATTGGAAATAGACAAATTCCTAGATACATACAACCTACCAAGATTGAAACAGGAGGAAATCCAAAACCTGAACAGCCTAACAAGTAAGAACAAGCAATGAGATTGAAACTGTAAATAAAAAGTCTCCCAATAAAGAAAAGCACAGGAGCTGATAGTTTCACTGTTGAATTCAACCAAATAGTTGAAGAAAAACTGACGCCAATCCTTCTCAAACTATTCCAAAAAACAGAGTAGGGAATATTTCCAAACTCACTGTACGAGGCCAGTAGTACCCTGATACCAACAAAACCTAACGAAGACACATAAAAAGAAAAGCTGTAGGTCAATATCTGTGATACATATTGATGCAAAAATCCTCAACAAAATACTAGCAAACTGAATTTGACAATACGTTAGAAAGATCACTCATCATGACCAAATGGGATTTATCCCCAGGATGCAAGGCTGGCTCAACATACAACCAATCAATCAATGTGATACAGCATATCAACAGAATGAAGGACAAAAACCATATTATTAATTGATGGTGAAAAAGCATTTGATAAAATTTAATGTCCCTTTATGATAAAAACTCTCAAAAAACTGGAGATAGAAGGAACATACCACAACATAATAAAAAGCCATATATGACAGACACACTGCTAGTATCATACTCAATGCGGAAGAAGTGAAAGCCTTTCCTCTAAGGTCTGGAACACAACAAAGGATGCTCATTGTCACCACTGTTACAGTACTGGGTTGTAGTACTGGAAGTCCTAACTAGAGCAATCAGACAACAGAAAGATATTAAGGGTATCCAAATTGGAAAGGAAGAAGTTAAATTATTCTTGTTTACAGATTATATGATCTTATATTTGGAAAGACCTAAATATTACACCAAAAATCTACTAGAACTAAAAAATAAATTCAATGAAGTTGCAGGATACAAAATCAACATACAAAAATCAGTAGCATTTCTATATGCCAACAGTGAACAATGTGAAAGAATAAAAAATGAAAAGTAATCCCATTTACAATACCCACACATAAAATTAAATACCTAGGCATTAACCAAAGAAGTAAAAGATATCTACAATGAAAACTATAAAATACATAAAAGAAATTGAAGAGGACACCAAAAAATAAAAAAAGTTCCATGTTCATGGATTTGAAGAATTAATGTTGTTAAAATGTTCATACTACCCAAAGCAATCTACAGATTGACTGTAGTCCCTATCAAAATACCAATGATATTCTTCACAGAAATAGAAAAAGCAATTCTGAAATGTATATGTAACTACAAACAACCCAGAATAAACAATGATAATCCTAAGCAAAAAAAGAAAAGTAGAGGAATCACATTACCGGAATTCAAATTATACTACAGAGCTATAGTAACCAAAACAGCATGGTACTGTCATAAAAACAGGCACAGACCAATGAAACAGAATAGAGAACCTACAAACAAATCCACACACCAAAGTGAGCTCATTTTTTACAAAGGTGCCATGAACATGCACTGGGGGAAAGACAGTCTCTTCAATAAATGGTGCTGGGAAAACTGAATAACCACATGCAGAAGAATGAAACTAGACCCGTCTCTCCCACCATATACAAAAATCAAATAAAAATGGGTTACAGACTTAAATCTAAGACCTTAAACCATGAAACTACTATAAAAAAACATTGGGGAAAATCTCCAGGACATTGGTCTAGGCAAAAATTTCTTGAACAATACCCCACAAGCACAGAAAACCAAAGCAAAAATGGACAAATAGGATCACATCAAGTTAAAAAAACATTTTGCACAGCAAAGAATACAATGAAAAAAGTGAAGTGACAACCCACAGAATGGGAGAAAAATATTTGCAAACTACCCATCTGACAAGGGATTAATAACCAGAATACATAAGGAGCTCAAACAACTCTATAAGAAAAATATAATAATCCAGTCAAAAGATGGGCAAAAGATTTGAATACACATTTCTCAAAAGAAGACCTACAAATTGCAAACAGGCACATGAAAATGTGCTCAACATTGTTGATCATCAGAAAAATGAAAATAAAAACTACAATGACATATCATCTCACCCCAGTTAAAATGGCTTTTATCCAAAAAACAGGCAATAACCAATGCTTGCAAGAATGTGGACAAAAGGGAACCCTTGTATACTGTTGGTGGAAATGTAAACTGGTACCATCACTATGGAGAACAGTTTGAAGGTTTTTCAAAAAAACTAAAAATTGAGCTACCACAGGATCCAGCAATCCCACTACTTGGTATATACCCCAAATAAAGGAAATCAGTACATCAAAGAGATATCTGCACTCCTATGTTTATTCCAGCACTGTTTATGGTAGCTAAGATTTGGAAGCAAACTGTATTAGTCCATTTTCATGCTGCTGATAAAGACATACCCAAGACTGGGCAATTTACAAAAGAAAGAGGTTTATTGGACTTACAGTTCCACGTGGCTGGGCAGGCCTCACAATCATGGTGGAAGGTGAAAGGCACACCTCACATGGTGGTGGCAAGAGAAAGAATGAGAGCCAAGCAAAACCAGTTTCTCCTTGTCAAACCACCAGATCTCATGAGACTTATTCACTACTACAAGAACAATATGGGGGAAACTGCCCCCATGAGTCAATTACCTCCCTCTGGGTCCCTCCTTTATTACATGGGAACTATGGGAGTACAATTCAAGATGATATTTGGATGGGGACACAGGAGACATAGAACCAAACCATATATTCTGCCCCTGACCCCTCCCAAATCTCATGACATCACATTTCAAAACCAATCATGCCTTCCCAGCAGTCTCCCAAAGTTTTAGCTCATTTCAGCATTAACTCAAAAGTCCACAGTCCAAAGTCTCATCTGAGACAAGGCAAGTCCCTCCTGCCTATGAACCTGTAAAATCAAAAGCAAGTTAGTTTCTTCCTAGATACAATGGGGGGGGTACAGGCATTGTGTAAATACTCATTCCAAATGGGAGGAATTGGCCAAAAGAAAGGGACTATAGGCCCCATGCAAGTCCTAAATCCAGCAGGTCAGTCAAATCTTAAAGGTCCAAAATGATCTCTTTTGACTCCAGGTCTCACATCCAGGTCACGCTGATGCAAGGTGGGTTCCTGTGGTCTTAGGCAGTTCCACCCCTGTGGCTTTGCAGAGTATAGCCCTACTCCTGGCTGCTTTCATGGGCTGGTGTTTAGTGTCTGTGGCTTTTCCATGTGCATGGTGAAAGCTGTCAGTGGATCCATCATTCTGGAGCTGGAGGACAATGGCCCTCTTCTCACAGCTTCACTAGGCAATGCCCCAGTAGGGACTCTGTCTGGAGGCTCTGACCCCACATTTCCCTTCTATACTCCCTAACAGAGGTTCTCTATGAGATCCCCACCCCTGAAGCAAACTTCTGCCTGGGCATCCAGGCGTTTCCATACATCCTCTGAATCCAGGCAAAAGTTCCTAAACCTCAATTCTTGACTTCTGTGCACTGGTAGGCTCAATACCACATGGAAGCTGCCAAGGCTTGAGGCTTGCACCCTCTGAAGGCATGGCCTGAGCTCTTTGTTGGCCCCTTTTAGCCAAGGCTGGAGTGGCTGGGATGCAGGGCACCGAGTCCCCAGGCTGCACACAGCACAGGAACCCTTGGCCTGGCCCACAAAACTACTTCTAGGCCTCCGGGCCTGTGATGAGAGGGTCTGCCATCTGCCATGAAGACCTCTGACATGCCCTGGAGTTATTTTCCCTATTGTCTCGGGGATTAACATTGGACTCCTCATTACTTATGCAAATTTCTACAGCAGGCTTGAATTTCACCTCAGAAAATGAGTGCTTCTTTTCTATCACATTGTCAGGCTGCAAATTTTCTGAACTTT
The DNA here is from genome assembly GCF_029281585.2 of Gorilla gorilla gorilla. NCBI lineage: Eukaryota > Metazoa > Chordata > Mammalia > Primates > Hominidae > Gorilla > Gorilla gorilla. Next base: position 19,908,850 of record NC_073235.2, on the reverse strand, counting down.
TATGCTCTGCTTCCCTTATAAAACTGAATGCTTTTAACAGCACCCAAGTCACCTCTTGAATGTTTGCTCCTTAGAAATTTCTTCTGCCAGATACCCTAAATCGTGTCTCTCAAGTTCAAAGTTCCACAAATCTGTAGGGCAGGGGCAAAATGCCACCACTCTCTTTGCTAAAACATAATAAAAGTCACTTTTGTTCTAGTTCCTAACAAGTTCCTCATCTCCATCTGAGACCACCTCAGCCTGGACCTAATTGTGCACATTGCTATCAGGCTTTTGGTCAAAGCAATTTAACAATTCTCTAGGAAGTACCAGACTTTCCCACATTTTTCTGTCTTCTTCTGAGCTCTCCAAACTGTTCCAACCTCTGCCTATTACCCAATTTCAAAGTCGCTTTGACATATTCAGGTATCTTTTCAGCAATGCCCCACTCTACTGTTACCAATTTACTGTATTAGTCCTTTTTCACCCTGCTGATAAAGACATACCCAAGACTGGGCAATTTACAAAAGAAAGAGGTTTAATTGGACTTACAGCTCCATAGGGCTGTGGAAGCCTCACAATCATGACTGAAGGCAAGGAAGAGAAAGTCACAACCTATGTGGAGGGCATCAGGCAAGGAGAGGAGTGCTTGTGCAGGGAGACTCCCCTTTTTATAACCGTCAGATCTCATGAGTCTTATTCACTATCATGAGAACAGAATGGGGAAGACCTGCCCCCATGATTCATTTACCTTCTACCAGGTCCTCCCACAACATATGAGAATTCAAGATGAGACTTGGGTGAGGACACAGCCAAACCATATCACAACCTAAGTGTCTATCAACAGATCAGTGGATAAAGAAAATGTGGTACATATACACAATGGAGTACTATTCAACCATAAAAAAAGAATGAGACCCAGTCATTTACAACCACATGCATGGAACTGGAGAGCACTCTGTTAAGTGAAATAAGCCAGAGACAGAAAGACAAACATTGCATGTTCTTACTTACTTGTGGGATCTAAAAATCTAAGCAATTGAACTCATGGACCTAGAGAGTAGAAGGATGGTTACCAGTGGCTGGGAAGGGTAGTGGGGGGGATTGGGAGGAGGTGGAAATGGTTAATGGGTACAAAAAATAGTTAGAAAGAAGGAATAAGACCTACTATCTGATGCACAACAGAGAGATTGCAGTCAATAATAACTTAACTGTACATCTTAAAATAACTTAGAGTGTAATTGGATTGTTTGCAACTCAACGGATAAATGCTCGAGGGGATGGATATCCTATTCTTCATGATATGCTTATTTCACATTGCATGTCTGTATCAAAACATCTCATGTACCCCATAAATATATACACTTACTATGTACTCACAAAGTTTTTTTTTTAGAAAAAGTCTTAAAAAGCTTGGGAATCAGCCAGGTGCATTGGCTCATGCCTGTAATCCCAACTACTTGGGCAGCTGAGGTGGGAGGATCACTTGAGCCCAAGAGTTTGAGGCTGCAGTGAGCCATGATTACACCACGGCAGCCCAGCCTGGGTGACAGAGTCTTAAAACAAAACAAAACAAACAAACAAACAAAAAACACTTGGGAATCTCCAAGAAGAGGATACAGTATGTACCACTTTTCAAGGTATTTTGACCTTGCAACATCCTAGGACTAGTTTTCTGCATAAGACATCTTGAAAACACCAACTTAGAGAATGACTGAAACAAGAGAAAAGGAAAAAAACATTCTCTCTTATATTCTATGACTTGAAGGGGGCCAGATGCAAGAATACACTTTTTTAAGAATAAAGCAGACATGATTTCCTAAGATGAATTAAGCAACTGGAAGGCACCCATAGACTGGCTGGCAATCAGAGGGCAACCATGGGTTAAAGAAGCAGATAGATGTCTCAGAGTTAATACGGAGGTAAAAATAAGTCCCTGCATCAAGAAATACTAGTCATAAGCTGCCCATAACTTTTTACAGGCTTTTCATTTTTTTCTGAACATCTTAATTAAAGTGGCTAACAATGCTGGCTTTCTTGAGAACTAAAGGAGCATCCACGGAAAGTGCAATGTTTTGCAATCATTGCTGAGGGCAAAGCAACCTCATAAAACCATAAAATATTAATTATTTATTATAGGGCTATGGAAGAAGCCAAAGTATAGGGTCTTTTTCGCTTTGGGGATTTGGGTTTGCAATTTACAGGACAAAAGGGAAATAACTTTGAAATTACAGGAAATCAGAGACAGGAAATCTTAGTTCTGGTCAAAAGCCATAACGTCTTTTGGTGAACTCCATTTGATGACCCTCTGCAATAACTGGAGGGAGTGAGAGAGTCTATTAAGCTGTTTCAGGACCTGGATGTATTCACCTGGAAAGATATATGGCTTCATATTACTTTCAGCATATTAAGGTGCCATTCACAAACAAGATGATCTATGGTATTCATCATTCACAACTCACTTCCATACAGATTGGGAACAGTACCCCCCAAAGATCCCACCATCCAGCCAAAATCCAGCAAAATACAAAGACCTAAAGGGTCTGGTTTTGATTTGGGAACAGGATGAGGCTGCAAAAGGCAGCCTGGATGCTGTGAGGACCTCTGGGTTGGGACCCCGATGGGGTCTGGGGTGGGGAATGAGTGAGGGCCTAGGACCACTTCCGGGGCAGGCAAGGCTGGTAAACATTGTACTCCTGGGCCATAGCCCCTCTCTTTCTTCATTCTCACTATCGTGGACAGCTTTGCTCTGCTGATCCCATTCAAGTGATGAGTGTGGAAGGGAAGTAGGAAAGCAGGGACGGGCAGCCAAGCAAGGTGTTTGTCTTCCATTATTTTCTTTGCCAAAGGAAGATATTTCTACATATCCCCCTCTTCGTCAGGTGTTTACTTCCCTTCCTCCTTACCAAGCAGGTCTAGGGAATGATAGGACGGTTGTGTCTCAGGCGTGGGACAGCCCGTCCAAGGCTTTTCAGGGTGATTTTAGATGGTACACAGGCAAGGCATGGAATCAAATGGTATTGCATGATGAGAAAGTCCGTTTTTTTCAAACTTCTGATCTCATCCCGGATGAGGTCTTAGGGCTTGCTGATGGCCCATTCCTTCCCATAAAACAGGATCTAGCCTGAGGTCTGGAGTTCGAGACCAGCCTGATCAACATGGAGAAACCCCATCTCTACTGAAAATACAAAACTAGCCGGGTGTGGTGGCACATGCCTGTAATCCCAGCTACTCGTGAGGCTGAGGCAGGAGAATCACTTGAACCCGGGAGGTGGAGGCGTCAAGCAATTGACGCGATGAGCCAAGATCATACCATTTCACTCCAACCTGGGCAACAAGAGCAAAACTCCATCTCAAAAAAAAAAAAGAAAAAGAAAAAGAGAGAAAAAAAAAACAACATCTAGCCAGGATAGAATCACATCGTTCTGTTTACATTGCATTTGTTTTGACAGTTGTCCCTTTATGTTGCAAGTGATTCTGATTTTTCATGTAGTGATATAAAGCTACCTTATGAAATGAATTTGTTGGAAAAAGGGAATCAGTTTAAATATAAAATACTTAGTGTCCTTCAGATGGCATGAATGTATGGCAAAAATCAAGATGGGAGGAAGCAAATGATTGAAATGAGGAAAATACGAAACTGGTGTGACCCTCCAAGTTAACATTTAGGGAAACTGAAGCCCTGAGAGTTTAGATAAACTGCCTACCGTGACCCAGGTATATTTTTATCTCTTTCAGTTGCCCATTTGTTAGCTTATTTATTTGATTGTTTCAGTATGAAAAGGTCTGACACTGTGCTACAGAGAATGTTAGACCTCAGGTGTCCTGCCTCCCTGCCTGGGCTTCCCGCCACCCTCAGGAGACTCTACCACCCCTTGCACAAGGAGGCAGAGGATCTAAGAGGAAGTGGCTGCTGTTTCTATGCAGAAAAGACAATGTATATGTTATTATAGAATGCCTGTGGCAGCAAGTAGCATAATAGCCATCTAAAAGTAGCTTAAACAACATGGGATTATTATTTTTTTATCTAATAGGCACTTAGCCTTAATTAAGGATTCGAATGCAGAGAGTAAATATTGACCCAAATAAGATAATAAGCTTTAAAAATATTCTTACTAAGAACTTAAGTGAGAGATGTCCTGCTGCATCTTAGAGGTTAAGCCAAATGAAATAGGAACAAACATGTACACCCCCTGACCCCCCATGTCCCAGTGATCCTGCTTATTTAGATGCAGAGGTGGAGTGTAATACCTGGTACTGACAGGAAGCGCTTCTGCGGAGGCAGGTACTGAGAGAAACTGCTGGCTGCCACCACAGCATGGGAACTGGACAGCAGGCAGCTGGACAGAAGGTGATGCCTTCTGTGGTTGTGGATCTGTGGGGCTGTGGCCAGCTTGCAGTGTGGGACCTGAGGCTCTCAGGCAGGTAATCAAGCAGGTAATGGAAACTGGAAATACCTTCAGAAGAGCAAGGCCCCTGGTTCCCGGTCAGCAGCACCAGCAGGGTGGACTTCAAAACCTAGACCAGACCTATTAGGTCCCTGCCTGTCTGTCTAACATCATTTTTTAAACCTTTAATTGCAGTATAACCTACACAAATTAAAGGGTATATATCACAAGTGTGTAGCTTTATGAATTCTCCTAAACTGAACACACCCATGTAACCAGCACACAGATTCAAGAAACAGGATATTGGCAGCAACCTAGACAACCCCTCATAACAGCCTTTTAGTCATGAACCCTCCAAAGGGGAAGCACTACTCTATTTTTATACCTTCTGTAGACACAGTCATGCAGTTCATCCAGTCTGATTTCTTTCCTGTATACAGCGTTAATGTTTGTAAGACTCCATCATCTTGTCCGATGCATAGTTTTCCAGTGTCAATGTGCCACAATGCATTTATTTCCTCTTCTATGGATAGGCATTTAGGTAGCTTCCGGTTTGGAGATATTACCAACCCTGCTGTTATGAACATTGGAGTGCGTATTTTTGGTGCACGAATGTATGTTTCCCCGTGAGGTACATACAGAGGAGGACAAGGCTGAGTGTCCAATCTCATGGTACCCTTTGTCACCCTTGCTTGTTTTGTTTCCCTGCTTGAGGCCTTCCCACGAGTGCCGTTTTCTTTTCCTGGAGCACTGTTCCTCTCACTCTTCATCTGGTGAGACCCCACTTGTCGCTGAGATTTGGAATGTGATGCTGCTTCCTTGGGGAATCCCTCCCAACCTGTTGTGCACACTCACCCCTTGCTGGGCTTCTGCTTTGCTGCACTTAGCACAGCTCCACCTAAATGACCACTGTGTCATTCCCCACTTGATGCTGCTGCCCTGTGTAGACTCTAAGCTTGAGGGAGGAGACATCTAGTGTTCTGCACTGGGTTTCCAGGCCCTAGCATAGTGGGTGGCACAACAGTGGATACTAAACAATTATTCAATGGATAAGTTGGTGGCATCCAAGGCCAGCACCCATCTAACAAACCAAGACTTCAGCTATTGGAGTACATGTGATTAATTGGAAACTTCCGGTGTCCTTGCTGATGCCAAACCCCATGTCGTTTAGTTCCTCAAATTCCTGGCCATGAGCAGGTTTGTCTCCAGGGCCTCTGATAGAGTTGGGTGAGCAGGTAGGAGCCAAATAGCCCTTGTGTGAGGGTTATGAGGTGAGGCGGAGGTCTGGGCCTGGAGACCTGGGTTGACAAATAGTTTTCAAAGCAAGGCTTGCTTCTAAATGAGATAAGCCTAATTTGCCCAAAGGGAGGTGTCTCTAACCTTCTTCCTCCTACTCCTTCCTTTTCTCTTAGGACACTTTCTGCTTATCACCCCTATCTAGCCTGGAACAGTTGGCGCACCCACCAAGCCTATACATACTTGCATACCCCCTACCCCAGATCATGGATATTTCATTCCTTTTTGGTATTAGGATACTAATCTGTGAAAGGACATTCATATTTTATATCTCTTTGATGCACACAGGAATCAAATACAATTTCAGAAATGCCTTTTCAGAATTATTATGCAACCCAACTTCATTTGTAATACATGTCAGTGATTGGTATAAACAACAACAATAAAAACACATATATAAATATTAAATAAAATGTTTATTTGTTTGCATGTTATATCTCCCAAGATAGGATTCATTTCTGTGTCACAAGACTTTCCAACGGTGCATGGGAGCTGACAACAGAAGAGGAAGGAGAAGTGGAGGAAGATTGTGATTATGAGTGTGAGACACTGTTCTTTCTATCTCCCCAAAGCTTGGGAGGTGTGGGCAGAGTCAGAGACTGGGGGCCACGGTTTAACCAATGGGAATGCTGAGGGCCACCTCTTCAACATTTCTTTCCAACCAGTGGTTTCCATACCATGAAGGCACCATTGTGCTATCGACATTAAGTATAAATAACCAGGTCACGGACGATGACAAGACTCTGGTCAAAGTAAGTTTGAGGTAGGGAATACTTTTTTGTTTTATGAGAAAATATAGGTATTAGGCCAAGAAATAAAATTATATATTTAGATTCCATATACATGAATAATATTTGTTAAGGTGCTAATAATTTATTATTTTTAAATTAAACATCAATCCATAAAAAGTAATAGAGAGTATAAAGGATTTTAGCTTTGAGGAACAAAGAAGAGTTCAGAACAGATTGCCAGAAACATGACTTTGTAGTTCCAGCTCAGAAAGTCTGTGTTGATTGATTTACTGACTCTTTTTAAGAAAGTGGGATACAGGGAGACAAATTTTTCCTTCTTCCCCGTTTTGTAGAATGTGTTTTCCCCTCCCACTTGGCATGAACCTGTTAAGCCATAATTTGACTGCCTACTCCATCCTAGCCTTCCACTATAACAAAATAAGCAACAAAAATGTCTATTTCTAAGTCATTTCAGTGAGATTTTGAGTTACATGGGTGGCTCATCCAAAGTTTTTTGCTTTCATTTGTCACTCATAAACTTTAGCAAGGAAAAAAGACATCCATTTTAAATTTAGGGAATTCAGTACATGCCTCTGTATTAACCTGTTCTCATGCTGCTCATAAAAACATACCTGAGGCTGGGAAATTTACAAAAGAAACAGGTTTAATTAGACTTACAGTTCCACGTGGCTGGGAAGCCTCACAATCATGGCAGAAGGCAAGAAAGAGCAAGTCATGTCTTACATGGATGGCAGCAGGCAAAGAGAGAGAGAGAGCTTGTGCAGAGAAACTTCTGTTTTTAAAACCATCAGATCTCATAAGGCCCATTCACTATCACGAGAACAACACAGGAAAGACCTGCCCCCATGATTCGATCATCTCCCACTAGATCCCTCCACAACATGTGGGAATTATGGGAGCTACAAGATGAGATTTGGTTGGGCACACATAGCCAAACCATAACAGACTCATAAAAGGAAAAAGATAATACATCAACGAAGAGGAAAATATTGGCTCATCTAATGGGAAATTTCTTTTTATTGATGAATAGATTTAAACAATTAGCACAGAATTTGACACACAGTGGACACTCAATGACAGCTTCCTTTTCCTCATCTCTTATTAACTAATGCTTAATATAGTCACTCATTCACTCACTCCTTCATTCATTTCTTGGTTTGTTCTTCCATTCAATATTCACTGAGTTCTTAATGCCTATGAGTTGCTGTGTCAGGAACTGAAGATAAAACAAGTTTGAGTTTTTGTCCCCAGGTTGCTCACAATTCACAATTTTTTTCTCTTGATAATCATGATTATTGCTTTACATAATTTTTCTCCTTGAAGTAGTCGAATGTAGTTGAACTTTTGTGAATTGATAATGGGTCCACCCAACTCCTGGTCTGAGCCTTGTCAGTAAATATATCATGAATCTTTTTCTGTAACACCAGCCTGTCTTGGGGTGTGGTCATGTTCACACTTCAAAATCAAAAGATGCACATGAAATTAAGAATGTGGAAGTAACTGTAAACAGCTCCAATGAATGAATGAATGTACCAGCCATGAAAAGGTGAGAAGAGGAGTTTTTCATTCATTCCACAGATAGCTGTTGATCTGTTACTACACACCAATCTATTGTAGATCTTGGGGAATTAGCAGTAGATGCAATAGATAACAATTTCTGTGGTCATGGATTTAACATCTGGAACAATCCTTGAGTACATCCTATTTGCCTGGATATTTGCTCATAATTTCAACTGTGTTCTTTGACAACTTATCTGAGGTTCGACTAGGGGTAAAAGTTGCCTGAGATCTCACAGCTGAAAGGCAGCAGAGCTAGAATCAGAATCCAAAACAATACTCTATCCACCTCACCCTGAAGTCTCCCAAATCACAGGTTTGATTTGACAACTGTCCTGGGAAGTTAAGATGGTCCAGGTCCATTCTCCCTCCACCGCCTGCCTTTGGAATTTTTGTTAGCAAAGGAAGTCTAATACCTACTTGAAGCCAGGGCAGGACCACATAGCAACTACTTGAGGTGTCTTTTAGCTCTAAGAGATATCATTTGTGAATAAATCTTAACATTCTCTAAAGGAAGAATGTTCCTGGAAGGGAGAGTAGGGATGTCCCCCTACCTAATTGTTGAACTATCCCTTTTTCATAAACATAGCTAGGACAATTAACAGCTACTGCAGTTATCCCTGATAGCCTGCTCTCTAATATACCACAGCTATGCCATGGCTTTAAACTCTCCATGTCTGTGCATTTCCCCCGGTCTGGAACAATCACCTACCCCATTCATTGCCCTGACTTTCATATCCATTTAAATACAGCAGTTCTTCAGGGCCAGGGAAGGGTCTGTCTCCATGAAGCTTTCCACAACCACCTTCTTCATCTGTCTGCTGGGACCCTTTGCTTGGATCCCCATCTCCAATTTCATTCTGTTTTGAAGCACACCATAGTTGGCTTCCTGTTGGTCTCCCCAGCGTGATTGAGAGCTGCAGAGGGCAAGGATGTGTCCCACTTGTTTTTCTTTTCCCAGGATCTAGCCTTGGGTTTGGCACAGATTGGTTACTAAACATATATTTATTGAATGAATGATTACATGAATCAATGAAGGAAGGAATAAAAAATGAATGAGTAATTTAATAAGTAAATAAGTGACTGAAGGAGTGAGTCACAAGGAGTGAGGAAATGGCAGCCAAGAGGAGCTCCTGTGATCATCAGCTATGTTAATCCCACTAGCATGGGAAAGAAGGTGATTTTGTGACTTTGCCATGTGTGGTCTTTTTTTCTTTTCCCTTTTTCTTCTTTTAGTACACTTTTTTAGTACATTCAAGTGGTGGGCCCTCTCTGGCTTGAAATGTGGCAGTGGGCCCCAAATGCCTTATATCCTCTGTGAGACCAAGCTGGACATACATTAAATTATTAAAATATAGAAATGTTAAAACTGTCTGGACCTGAAGGCAAGAAGAAACATATTTACTGAGTCCATGGACTGAGCTATTGCAGTTCCACAGTTCCTTATGCACAACTCCAACACTGAAAACCTAAAAAATCTAGTTTTACCACAACTCACTGTTTATTTATTTCACTTAGTAGAAAATAGTTTGAGGTTTTGCTGCAGAAATATTTCCGTGTTTGATTGAGAGTGATGTTCAAACCCTGCTAAGGGTGTTACTTAATATGAAAAATATAGACCATGTTACTTTTCTAAAACCCAAAAATGATTTCTGAAGCACATCAAGCCACAAGATTTCAGACAAGAAACTGTGAGCCTGTCCTATACCCAGGAGCCAAGTTATCAAAGTACAGTGGGTGTCCAAAAGTAGGAGATTCCAAACAGAATGTATTAAAAATCTAGGAAGATTTCAAGAGGAAAAAATCTGGAGAGAGAAAGTAGGAACACAGAAGCTTCAAAACCAGGGAGTACCCACCTCCCATGAACCAGATCCTATCCCAGGGGCCATCAGTATTTGTAGTTTCTCCAGACCACTAACAAGAAATGGCTGCCCTCACACCCTGCCTTTCAGGGGCCTCATGTAACCGGCATCCTCACCATCATTGCTGGTTTGCCTGCCTTCAAATGTTTATTATTAATCACACTGACAAAAGTTGTGCCCTGAGAATGCTTTGAATGTGTGCTGTATATGAAGTGTCTATGCCCAGTGCCTAGCTCAGGGCCTGACATAGAAGAAATACTCAATAAATGGGCCCAATAAGTCTTTAATGAGCATGTGTGATATGTTGCTCTTCATGATGTGCTTTTATATGCATTGTCTCACTTAAAATGACCCAGTGAGTCAGGCAAGTGGAATGAGTCCCAGGGAGGATAAGGCACTTGCTCAAAATCATAAACAGTTCTGCTGGGACTTGCACCAAAGTTGTCTGTTAAAAAATCCTATTCTCTTTCTTTGGCATCAGTGTGCCTCCCTCTTGTGTAGTCTGAACCCTCAGAATTAAAGATGAATAAAAATGCCAAGTCCTGGGAAAGCCTGGCCCTAAGAAAAGCAACTGATGAGCTATCAGCTCATGCACTGTCAGCAGGGCCATCTGTAGGTGATGCCCTCTCCTCTGTCTATCCTCTTGTGAGGTCAATCCAGCAGGAAGTCCAGCCCTGTCGAGAGAAGGGGGTACCATGAATGCACCGATGGGACCAGAGTCCCTTCCGGAGCTCCCCAGGTCCCAGCACTGCTGTCCTCCTTGTCTGCCTGTGTCTTCTGGAGCTGGCCTTGAGGCCCATGAAGAAATGCGGCCTTTTGAAGGTAAAGCAAGGACTACTTGATGCTGAGATAGACAGGGCGCCAGCACCCAGCTCAGGTCATGAGAAGCTGAGTTCACTGTAAGAACCCTATAAACATCTGCAGCAGATGGACCTGCCCAAGGTGAGGGTTCAATTTTCCCCTGTGAAAACAAGCCAACTAGGGAGGTACTAGCCGTGCATGAGGTCATCCTGACTCTCCTCTGAGAGAAGGATGATTCAGCCTATGACTCTCCTCCGAGGGAAGGATGATTCGGCCTATGTCCCTGTCTTCCTCTGCAGCCTTGCCCTGACATCTGGAAAACAGGTACTGGGTCAGAAGGGAGCGAAGTGTGAGGGTGGGGTGGGGCCCAGCATCGGGATCCTGCACATCTCTCAGTAGTGAGCAGGCTCTGAGGAGCCACCCCTGCCCTGTGACTTTCCATACTAGTGAAGGGAGCATGTCTTGCATGTTTAATATGTCTCTATTTTCCAGCAACATTACATGGATTCTTCCCTCACTCTGAACAGCTCGCAAGTTGGCCAGAAAAATGCTGTGTAAACTCCAGGCCAGGCCTCTAATTCTCTGGCGGCAGCACCAGAGAAATGAGAAGAATGTTCTCCCACTGGCTTCTTCAGCAGGATCTGTGGTACATTTCTAAAAAATAAAAGAAAAAGAAATCTACAAAGCTGTAATGCTCTAGCATGTCATGGCAAAGATTTTGTTTTTTTACGTTTGAAAAAGAGTTTGAAAGAATAATACGTTGAACATTAGGTTAATATCTGCTCCTGCTCAAAAATGATTTTCTTACACAAGAATGTCCCTTCCAGAATGGCTTTTTGTCAGTAGCATGAAAGCAAGTTTGGCATGGGCCCAGTGGTGATTCTGATGGGAAGTGAAAGGCAGGCACACCCTAACGATCAAGATCAAAGGCCCCTAGAGCACCCCATATGCAGGAGGAGTCGCCCACTGCCCAAATGGTGCAGGGCCATTGCCAATTTCCCTGGCATTGCCAGGAGCCTCTGGGATCTACCATAAAGCCTTAGACCAAGGAAGGCCTTGTCCCATACCCAGTGAGTGGAGTCTCTGCCCACCAAGTGCCCACCTGTCTCTCCTGAAGTCTCTCTACAACACTGCCACCACTAGCAATCTCACACACCGTTACATGGAAGAGTTAAAACATGAGGGCACAGTAGTCTCCAGGTCCTTGGGGGAAATTACTGGGCCAGATTCTAGCCCATTTTTCCTTAATTTCCTTCCTTTCTCCCTTCCTACCTCCCTCTCTTCATCCCCACTTTTCTTTTATCAGTCAGTTGGCAACATTTAAAGAGAACTACTCTAATACTAGGCATTGTGCGCGGGTGAGTCAAGTACTGTTCTCCCTCTCAAGGAGTGCACAGACTAGTGTGGAGACTGACATTCCAACACGTTATACCTTTTAATGGCTTCATGCTTGTCACAGCATTAAGTGTAGAATGTCACGCAAACAGAAGGAGGCCCTGAGCCAGCGAGGCCAGGCAGGGGTCTTCAACAACTCTGTGGAGTAATATATGAAACCAGGGGAAGGAAAAACACAAGCTGTGGGGCAGACTCATTGTGGTCAAGTCTGAGGTCTGCCTGCTTGCTCATTGGCTATGTAACCCTGAGCCTTGGTGACCTGAATAGTAGCATGAGGGTGATGTTCATGTCATGCTGATGTGGTACAGTGCCCCATGCAGTACAGCGACACTCAAATGAGGACACCCAGAGGGCACACCTTGCATTAATGCAGATGTGAAAATCATGCAACTGTGGATCGACTCCCTGCAGCCTGCACAGGCCTGCACCAGCTATTTCATAAACCTTGCAGTCATGCAACCCCATATTGTATTGGAGGGGATATTTAGGACCTCACCTCTGGCACTATGATCACTAGGAATCGTAGTAATCATAGTAGAATCATGGTAGGGATACTGCTCCTCCACCATGTTTCCCTCCACTGTTATAAATTGACATTTGGAAGTGAATGTCTTCTGTTTTTCTGGACTTCACCAATACAGTGACTGGGCAACTGTTTACATGTTATGTCGTTGGCTACTCAAGAACTTCGTGAGCATGTTTTTCACCAAGCTTTCCTTGGGCAGTTTATAATGAACCATCAATAGTCTCACATTTAATCCAAAATAAAAGACCTAACAAGGAATTTTTTAAATTCTGGTGAACGTGTGGAGAAATGAACATCCTCATGTACTGCTGATGGAAACAGGTTTGATGTAACCTTTCTGGAGAGCAATTTGGCGATGCATATTAAAAGTCTTATAATGTTCATGTCAACCCAGTGACACTACTTGTAAAACTTTACCCTAATAACCGTTTATGTGCGCAAAGATTTATCTTCAAATATCCTTATTGTATGATCCTTAACAATAGCAAAAAACTGGAAACAACCTAAATATACAATAATAAAGTGTATTGAATACGTTGTGACATAATCAAAACGTGTAATATACTTGCAACCATTAAAAATTACCTTTTAGGGGAATATGTAACCACACAAAATGTGTTTATGGTATATTCCTTGATGAAAAATTATTCAAAAACAGTTTGTACAGTCTAATCTAACATTGTAAATTTTTTTAAATGATTTAAAATGGACTAGATATATCTAGTCCAAAATATTAGCAGTGGTTATCTCTCAGTTGTGGGATTGTTAATTATTTGTGTGCATGCTTGTCTAAACTTTCCAAATTTTTTATAATCAGTGTGTTTCCTAGGCAGTTAAAAAGAAAAAAATGTAAAAGCTAAAGCTTAAAAGTCAGCAGGTTTGAATTTAAATTATCTCTTTGCAGTCATTTGTCATAGGATAAACTACTTACTCATTCTGTGTCTCATATTTTTTCTCTCTATAAAAGATAGGTAATAATACCTTCTCATAGAGTTGGAGGAGGGTTACATTAGATAATGTGCATACAGTGCTGTGTATGCAACATGAACTCAATCCATGTTCCACTCACTTCTGCTTATGTGAGTTCAGGGACAGGAGACATGACATACCCAACTACCATGACTAGGTAGGTAAGGCTAATGCAGGAGGTCGGACCAAAGCTTAGGCTTGAAGCTGCCCCAGGTGAGATAACAGGGGGTGAAGAATGTGAATGACAGGAGGACTTAAACAAAGGTCAGGGAACACACTGTACGTGACAAGCAACCTAGGGCATTGGTGCTCTGCTCCACTTCTGCTGCTCCATTGGGCAGGTCCTAAATGACGTCCAAATGCTGACATCTCATCCTTAGCACTTAAGCTGAAACTTTGTTTTGAATTACTCTACTAGTTATCTGAGTAACAAATTGCTCTAAGAATTGGCTTAAAAATTGGCTTTAAAATGCAATCTGCATCTATTCTCTCATATAATTTCAGTGGGCCAGGAATTTGAAAGTAGCTTAGCTAGGTGGTGGTTCTGGCTTGGGGATCTCCCATGAGGCTAGAGTCAAGATATCAGCTAGGACTGGGGTCATCTGAAGGCTTGACTGGGGCTGGGATCTCATTCCATGATGGTTCACACATATGATTGGCAAATTGGTACTGGCTGTTGGCAGGAGGCCCTAGTTCCATGACATGTGGACCTCTTCAAAGAGCTGCTTGAAGTTCCTGATGACATGGCTGCTGGTGTCCTCTAGAGTGAATGATCAACAAGGGATCATTCCTTTTACGCTTTTTATGACCTAGCCCCAGAAGTCACACTGTCATTGCCATGAGGTTCTGTTGGTTACACAGGTCAACTCTATTCAATGTGAAGGAGACTACACTGAAGAATGGATACCAGAAAGTGAGAATCTTGGGGGGCCATCTTGGAGGCTGACTATCACAGTGCCCTACTGCTGGAATATTCTTCCTACAAATGTCTGCAGGGCTCTCAGCCTCACTTCATCCAGGTCTCTGCTCAAAAGCCATCTTATCAGAGGGGCTTCCCTTGAGCTCTCTCCCAAAATGGAACCCCTTCCGATGTTCTATTACTTTGCTTTTACCCTGTTTCATTTTTCCTTAGAGTACGTATAACATCTACCACATTACATACTTATTTGTTCATAATTTGTTCCCCACCCAGCAGAATATAAGCTTTAGGAAAGGCCTGTGTCAGCTTTCCCACTGATACAGGAGATGCTTATAAATATTTGTTAACTGACTAAATGATTAAAGCATGGCATCACCTGATACTTCTGATGCTTGTTAAACTTCTGTACATATGACCTGTGAACCAATTAATAATTTCCTCCTCGGTGTCATTACCCTTGCTTGTAAATCCTTCTAGAATTGATGATGCTGGCCTTCTGAGCACCACCCTCTTACCTTGCCTCCCTCCCAGCCCTGCCTCATGAGTCCTCCTCGCCTGCCTTGTTCCTCCTAGTGCTTGGCCTTCTCAGGACAGGCTCTGCTGCCCAGGCTTTTCCCTTCCCTAGCTGCCACAGTGCAGGTCCTCTGATATTCACACTGTTGAGACTTCCTTGTTCTGGGCCCCACCTTCTAAAGGCCTAAGAAAAAGGATGACAACTAAGACTCATATATGACCCTGCTTCTCCGTCCCATATCCATGACAAATATTGCTAAATAACCAGACCATCTCTAATTATATCTGGGCCAAGGAACTACCAACACTTTACTGGAGACTCCTCACAGACAATTTTCTGGTCTCTGTTGCTTAACACACTGTCAATTCTAACAGTAGGCACTGCAACAAGCAAATAATGAAGATACAGCTGACCCTTGAACAACACAAGGGTGAGGGGGCCTTACCTTCCACGCAGCTGAAAATCTGCACACAACACTTGACTCTCCCAAAACTCAACTACTAGTAGCCTACTGTTGACTGGAAGCCTTACTGATAACATAAACAATTTATTAACACTTATTTTGTATATGTATTATACACTATATTCTTACAATAAAATAAGCTAGGGAAAAGAAAATGCCTAGTGTTCCATTACTGGAACACTAAGCATGTCGGAGTTATTTATATCCTACTGCTCAAGGTCATCGCCAAGGTCTGATTGCAAAAATTCAAAAAATTGCAACATTAGGCATAAATGGGTTAAGAAAATCATAAGAAAGAAAAAATATATGTACTATTTATTAAGTAGAAGTGGATCATCATAAACATCTTTATCCTCATCTTCTTCACATTGAGTAGGCTGAGGAGGAGGAGGAAGAGGGGTTGGTCTTGCTCAGGGGTGGCAGAAGTGAAAGAAAATCTGCATATAAGTGGACCCTCACAGCTCCAACCCAAGCTGTTCAAGAGTCAACTGTATGTGGATGTGGGAGGGACAAATGAAACCATAAAGACAACATTTACCATACATCTACCACATGCCAAGCATGGTCTCAAGCGATTAATGTAGATTATCTCTAACATTTATTTTTCACAATCATCTATAAGGAAGTTACTGTTATTCTGATTTTTATGGAGGGAGAAATGGACTCAGAGATGTAAACAACTTCCACAGCATCCTTTCACTAAGAATTGGTACAACCAGTCCAAATTCAGGTGGTTGGATCTGGAGTCCTCTCTTTAACCACTATGTGATATCATCTTAAGGTTTTCAATAACCAATTGGTTGATGAGGTCTTAGGAATTAATATCTATTTGTTAGGCCTAAGTGAAAGTTCCCAGGAAATTTCTGTCTGAAATGGGAATCAGAGAACTCTCACTCACTCCCGCTTAGAGACCCAATTCATTTCTTACCACCAGTTTTCACAGAGTTATACCAGCACTGCTTGTACATTATTATTTCACCTACCAGCCTATATTGCAAGACCATGTCTTCTTGGAGGTCTTCACTACTGCATCATGACTGCCTTTGGAGTTTAATAAGTTTTCTCATTTCTTAATCTTCATAGTTTAGCAAAGTACCTGGCCTGTGATAAGCCAAGTGAATAAGCCAGGTGAATAAATATGGTCTCTGCTTCCATGATACTCTTTGGCAGGCTAATTTTCAAAACTTAGCACTTCTCAAAGATAGGCTAAGTTGTACTTGTTTATTGAATGGATAGTTATAGTCTTAAGTAGACTCTGTTATCATATCAAAATGGAAACATTGAGCAAATAATGGTTTTCTGGAAATGCAGCACTGAAATCTTCTCCAGGAGTTTTAACCCTGAAAAACAAGTGTGAATATTCAAGTTCTGTCCTGGTAAGGTAATGAGACAATGTATTTAAATACGATTCATGATTGCATCCCCAAGCAGAGTTTCTCCAGCTGCTGAGCTTATGAATCACCTGCCTCCAGTTCTTCTAATTGCTTTGATCAAAGGAGGTTTAAACAAGTTCTCTTTGGGAGGTAACAAAACCAGCATGTGGCAAGAAATTGGCATTAACTTCCACCAGCCCTTGCTAACCACAGGGCTCTGAGGGGTTCAGAAATGCTCACAGGCTTGCCATAGAGTTGGACAGACACGGTAATGCAATGGGAAATCTGTGAAGGGTGAAAGTCACATTCTTTTAAAAAGTGGGAAAGGCTTTCAGACTTCCTAAAAGACAGTAGACTTAAAGCATAGATGAATATGAAATTAGTGCCAACCTGCCCAGGATAGGCCATCAGGAGGCATAATATGGGGTCCTTTAAGTTGACACCTATGTGGAATAAAAAACGCTGTGGCCCAGAAGACAAAGGATGTGACCTTTCCTAAGGCTCTTCCCATCTCAAGACCTTGGTTTATTTGTTGTAAAGGGAAGAGACTGGAGCATGTGATCTCCTCAACCTTTTCATCTTCAAATGTTCTAACAGATTTGAATACTGTCTGAGTGACAATATCCAAATGAGGTATCGGGTTGTATTTGTTAGTTTTAGGGATAAAAGCTGAAAATATCAACTTTGTAATAAGGTGTTTTTTTTTAAGAAAAACCTACGTAATATGTTTTGCTTGTTATTTTAACAACAGAATTGAGAGGAAACAGTCAAATCCTAGCGAAGGCCTGTAGAATCATTTATGATGCCAGAGCTGCAATTCCAACTATAGCCCTTACCTCAGCTTGGCCCAGTGGGGTCTGCATCTCTCTGACTTAAGATGTATATTTGACTCACCTTTGTGTGTGTCCCTCACTGTACCTTGGGCAGTGCTTGACATAAGATGTGTGCTTAATAGCTGAATATGGAATTGCACTGGATTGAACTGAAATCTGCTTAGACATGCTCTTTCTTATCAGACAATCCAATGCATTTCAGATTGGCCCAAAATATCTGTACTATATAAGTTGGCTCTCAATCATGAGGTGCATTTGATGGAAAAAGATGGGGGAGGGTTCTGTTTTCCCAGAAATATAAGGAGAAACAGGGCATTAAGAGTGCCTAGCCAATAAGTGGTAGAGTGAAATTTGTTAAAGTTCTGTCAGAATCTAAAACCTGTGGGTTTTCTACTATACGAAGGGGGACACTCTTGCATAGGCGTAGATAGTCCAGTGTTCTAAGTGTAAATAAAGTTTACAGAAGCAATTTGAAGATGCCTGATGCTTGAGTGACTGTAAATGGGTTCTCCATTAAAATGTAGAAGGGCATTTGGCAACACCAAACTGATTATGGGGAACAGAGCCCCGGTGTTCCAAATAATTTTCTTGGCATCCTCCAGTGTGAATAAAAAGGTCCAGCCATCTTCCCTACACATGTTCTATTCTTTCTCTGGTCTCCCTTGTGATAACAGAAAGGAAGCCCAGATGGACAGCTTTCCCAATAGGTGTTTATCAGTTACAATGTCAATATAATGGACTGTGGACTCTTTTTATTTTCTGTGTAGGATAAAGTTCATCAAGTAACAAGGCTATTGGTGGGTGCAGATGAAAGCTGTGTTAGGAACTGATGGCCAGTGCTGCCTGTGATAAGCAAATATATGGCATTGAGTAAACGCGGCCTGAGGATTCTAAAGCAACAAGGTCTGAACATCCTCATTAGCACAGAAATTTGACCTAGTCGTCCAAACCTTTTTGGAACAATGGTTTCCAATATGTTTAAAAGTCATGGTGCCCCTTTTCAAACAAAATCTTAATAGATCCCCAATATACAAAACAAATACAAGCAGAGGTCACTGAAACTAGGACAGGGAACCTTTGGCTGCACCCCTTCCTTCATTATCTCCCTGGGAAACAGTCTCAAGGTATTTCTCTGAAAATCTAGGGCTTCACAGAACACAGTAAAAATTCCTGGCCAAAATACCACAGCTCTCCAATAAAGTGATTTCTTTCCTTTTTTTTTTTCTTTTCTTTTTTCTTCTTCTTTTTTTTTTTTTTTTTTGAGATGGAGTCTCTCTCTGTTCATGCTGGAGTGCAGTGGCATGATCTCGGCCCACTGCAGCCTCCACCTCCCAGGTTCAAGTGATTCTCCTGCCTCAGTCTCCAGGGTAGCTGGGATCACAGATGCGCACCACCACACCTGGCAAATTTTTGTATTTTTAGTAGAGATGGGGTTTCACCATGTTGGCCAGGCTGGTCTCGAGCTCCGGACCTCAGGTGATCCACCCGCCTCAGCCTCCCAAAGTGCTGGGATTACAGGTGTGAGCCACCACGCCTAACCTGTGATTTCTTTTCTTATCAAGATTTAATTTCCTCTTGACCATTATTATAAAATTAGAGATGTGTTCTTTGGTAAACAAATTGACATAAATACGCAAAAACAACACCTTTTAAGAATGGAGCAAGCCTTTTCTACTTACATATTAAAAGGGGAAAATGTGAAATAAAAAAATAATTATTGTATAAAAAATATGGAAAATTTTCTGGTGGCCAACAGTTTAAAGGTCTAAGAGAGATGGGATAATGCCAGCTTAACTGAAGCATCCACTCTGGACAGGAGTCCCTTGGCATCTAGCCATCTCTCTGCCCAATATTCAACAGGAGGGCAGCATTGAACGCAATCTAGTAAAGTGTTGACAGAATTAATCAGGCTCCATTTTCAAGTTTTCTTTTGCTCCCTGGGCTAACAAATTAGAAGGTATCTGGCTAACTCAGATACACTTTGAGGTTTCCCCAGAAACACAGTTTTCCTGGAGAAATAAAGCTAATGAAAGGAGAGGTTAACTATGTTTGATTTCCTGAAAGCCCAGTGCCTAATTTTATGTGAACTGCCTGATTTCTTTTAGACCTTAAGCACATGGCTCAGTGACATTGCAGTGTTCAGAGTGGACAGAGGAAAAACATTTGTGAACAAGTCACAAAGCCAAAGTACTGATGCCTTGTGCATAAATGTCACTCACCTGATTTCAAAGCTCTTTCACAGACTATTTCAGTAAGTAGTGAAATTTATTAAATTTTATCTCTCTAATCCTCATCATGATAGGTGAGTTAGAATTTAGTCCTCAATTTTACTGAAGAAGAAATTGAGGCAGAACAAGAATAAGTGACTTGCTTATAAATAGCAGACTTCGATTTTGAATCCAGAACTCATTGACATCAAAGCCCTGAGTCTGACTGCCTCTCTAGGCTGCTTTGCAAATCTCAGTCCTTTTCAGGCATAATGCAACATTATAAAATTACCTCAAGAGCCGTGGGTCTGGACCTAGCCAAAACAAGTTCTCTTCAAACAAGAGACTGCAGAAGTATGTTGATCTTTGGAACTCACAGTTGGCAGCTGGTGTGATTTCTTCTCAGGGAAGAAGAAACTAGCAAGTTTAAGGCAACAGGGGTTTGGGCAGGTTGGAGTGGGGCAGTAGTCTGCATAAGCAGATTTCAACTTTAGGTAATGATTCTGGTAACAATGTTAAGGGTATATTAGACAGGAAAGAAACTAGAATCAGAGAAACCAATAAAGAGGAAGCTGCTGCAATAGTCCAGAAATAATACCTGTTGTGATTAAGACAGAGGAAGAGGGGTTCAGGAGAAGAAGGAAGATTCTGGAACTTGGTGAAGGTAGGAGCAGCAAGCCGAAGACAGAATTTCTCCCAAGAAACTCCAACCTAATTGTAGAGGTAAGTGGGGAAATAGTTCATTGCAGCAAAGGGTAACTTGGACTCTAACGAGGTCGACAGAAGTGGAGGAAAGCACAAAGCAGGGTCCCCTTAGTTGTTCTAGGGCCAGGGGAGAGCAAGTCACGAAAGGTGTTCTATCAGAGGTGATGACTGAGCAAAGGATTGAAAGAGAATGCAAGGAACTGGCCGTGTGAGAGGAAGTGAGAGACCATGGCTCCGGCAGCATGTGTCCTGCCCGGAGCTCTGAGAGGCTGCAATGAGGGATTGAGGCAAAGGGGAGGTGAGGATGGGAGGCCAGGTAGGGCCTGGATCGCAGGGTGCTCATCTGGGAGCTTGCTCGATAAAAGGCCATAGGAAGAAACCGAATCTTCTGTAATATGTTAAAGAGGTGGAAATGTAGGGCCCAGAAAGGTTGAACAGCTCGTCCAGGATCTCTGCTCTCGACCTTGGCTTCAGTATGTGGTCCACAGGTCTGCAGTGCAAGCCTGGGCTGGTTAGAAATGCAGAATCTCAGGTTGGCCTCAGACCCACGGATCAGGAACTGGTTTGAACAGGGTCTCCCGGTGGTGATGTGTAGGTGCACTAAGTTTGCGAATCGCTGCTCTACAGTATGCACAGTTTCCAGGATGCTAGCCCCTGTCTGCAGCCAAATATCTGCGCAGTAGATGGTGCTTCTTGCAAGTCAAAGAGGCGCAAACGTGCTGGTAGGGCATACTGGGTCTCGTTAGGCGTGGCTGTGGGGACGCCCTCCACTGCAGCCTCCACCCGCATCGGCCAAACCATAATCAGCGCCCAGGCAGGTGGAGCGGGAGCCCCCAGATTGTCCTACTTGTGGTACAATGCGCGTATGATTAATCAGTGTTTCCAGAGGCGCCTCATCAATCATCACTTCTGAGGGCCCGGGACAAAGGGGTCGTGGTAGATGAACGCTGGGTGCTGAGAAGGACCGAATCTCCGGTCTCTGATAAGATGGGCTCGTGGAGTTGGGATGGAGGAGGTCGGGACTAAGGAGCATTAGGCATTCACCCCGGCTGCTCTGATTGGTAATTAAGTGACTCGTCTACTGGCCGACAGTCCTGCATGTTCCCCCAGGCATCTGTTAGTTCTTCGAAAACCACTACTGACAAAATGAGGTTTGCCCTTGGTACACAGATAATGAGACTGAGCTTGACAGGTATGGCGCGATTAGAAAATTTCTACATGAAGCTCATTCTGCTAGCCACTCCACAGTAAACAGACTCATTAGAACTTGCGGGTCCCTGGAGGCAAAGCATGTTTGACATTATTAATTGGCTTTTCTGTATAAGGAGTCAAATAGATGAAAAGGTTTATCAAGCTGAAATAATTAATTTTGCCTGAATTCGCTGACAGTTCATTTCTCCTGTAAAAGACCATTTTAAGGTCCTTTTTTTTTTCGAATTTCAAAGTTCAAAAGACATAATAGTGGCAAAAGTGAAGCTTTTTAGTAAATGATAATTAAAGGGAATTTAATTA
Organism: Gorilla gorilla gorilla; assembly: GCF_029281585.2. NCBI lineage: Eukaryota > Metazoa > Chordata > Mammalia > Primates > Hominidae > Gorilla > Gorilla gorilla. The sequence goes on along the minus strand of NC_073235.2, from coordinate 19,886,799 downwards.
ACTTAGACCTGGGGAAGGGGAAAAAAAGGAATTGCTATCTGTGTCTATACAGAGGTCTAGATGGTTGAACATATCATGACTTAATAATGCATTAATTTTAATCTAATCAAAGTATAATAAAAGAGGTAATTATATGTTTAAAAATTACCAGGCTCCAATAGTGGGGTTTTTAAACACTTAATACTTACCCAGCTTCTCGTTAGCAAAGTTATAATTGTTGTTCTCAGATCCTGCTTATTTAAAGATGGGGGCTTACAGGCAAGAGGTTAATTGAATAAATCATTGTAAGAACCCATGTTGAAACTATGATGAACTACAAAGTTTGCATTCCCTGGCTGCAAAAGATTTTTCTTTTCTTTTTCTTTATGTCTTTCTGTCTCTAAAAATAGCAAATTATTTCCAGCATTCCTTTATCATGCTCCTGAATGCTCCCACGCCCAGTCTTTGTCACACAAAGCCAAAATCCAGTTCACACGAGATTCTGCAAAGTTCTTCCTCATTTTCCAAAAGTTGCCACTTTCATCTCCAACAAGGAGTTTTGTAGTTCCACTGTGAGCCTTCCCAATCTCAAACAATTGGCAATAGATAAACAGGATTTCTCTCCTCACTGAGATCGGGCTTGGTGAAAAGAACCATGAAAAGTTATAAAACAATGGGATTTCGATTTGCATATAGGCCAATGATTCCGGTCATTTCATTAATAAAAGACTGAGACTTCTTAGAAATGTTCTAAAAGACATAGCTGTTTGGTAGCAAAGAATTATCTTGCCACATAGGAAACATAATAATTTTGTAGTTCAAAGATGATGCAATATTTCCCAAGTTTCTTTGACACTGATAATATACAATCTGGTGGGGCAGGAAAAGGAAGGGGTAGAGGAATCACGGAGAGTGGTTCTTCTCTACCTGGTAGTATGTCTTGAACCAGCTCCTCAAGGCTTTTACCCACATCACAGGCTTGGCTCAGGCAGTGTGAACACCACCCTGCAATGACTGGCCTCCCGAAAACCTAATAATGATGATGGTTCTTTTCAGTTTTTCACAGACATTTTTGTAATCCAGAAATGTCTCTTGACTACACTCAAGTAAACAGCAGGGGCAGTTTACTGTTATTCCCCATCCTCAGTTGGAGGCACGGCTTGGTTCCTTGAGACTTGTTTTTTTCATTCCTTGAAGTAGGATCTTAAAAAAGTGAAATGATTCAAATAAAAATCCACACAGAGGCTGAGCGTGGTGGCTCATGCCTGTAATCCCAGCATTTTGGAAGGCTGAGGCAGGAGAATCACTTGAGCTCAAGAGTTCAAGACTAGCCAGGGCAATATAGCGAGACTCCTTGTCTACAAAAAATTTTAAAAATTAGCCTAGCATGGGGATGCATGCTTGTGGTCCCAACTACTTGGAAGGCTGAGGCGGGAGGATCATTTGAGCCCTGCAGATCAAGGTGGCAGTGAGCTACGATGGTACCACTGCACTCCAGCCTAGGAGGCAGAGTGAGACCCCATCTCAAAAAAAAATTAAAATTAAAAAAAAATCAACACATAAAAATTCACACCCTCATTGCATTATTTTGAAAAAAAGAAAAAAAAAAGTTACTTCTGCCTTTTGCCAAAACATCCTCAGGTCCACACTTCTGAGTAAAGAAGGAGAGGTAGGGTGTATACAGTGACCACTCAGTGCACAGCATCTCAATTCCCAGCACAACTACGTGAAGTTATCCCATGTTAAAGATGAAAAAACTGAGGTTCAGAGGTGGGGAGAAAGTCACGTAAGGCCACTCACTTCAGCAGCAAAGCTGGACTGCCTAAACTTAAAGCCCATGTAATTTCCATTAGAAAAGAATAACCCCAAAAAGTAACACATATCAAATTCCCAAACCATAAATACTTGTAACATTTACCAGAGAGTTAACATTTGGGGTAAGAAATGTCATAACCCAAAAAGCAAATATCTACTTCCTTGCACCAAGGAATACTTGAAAAGACATATATTTTTTCAATCCTGGGAAACTTGAGACCTTCCGGTCCAGCACTCACAAACTTACTGTTCATCATATTTCCCACTCCTGCTTCCTCATATTAGCTCCTTAATTAACTATATTTAATGTCCAGGGGCCATTATGATTAAATAAAGGGTAAGATGTGACTGGGGCTAGAAGGGGGAGGAGGTTACTTGTGCCAAGGTTCAGGGCTGGAGCTGTCATCCCTCACCAGCATGTTTTCTTCTGAAGTCAATACGTTGTTCCATTTCAAACATGCTTAAAGAAAACACAAATTGATTTCTTTGCAATTCTGAACTACTTATCAAATGGTAATGATCACTGTGTGGTAAATCTCAGACTGAAAATATGCCACGCAATGCTTAGTCATTCCGTTGATGGAACTAATAATTCTCCCCTATTCTCTCATTCTACTCTCTCTCTCTCTCTGTCTCTTTTTATGTCTTTCTATAATTCTGCCTGATAAGACTTAGCAACCCAGAAGGGCTTAGTGTTAGTGTGGTCAGTTCTGAAGACTCCAAAGAAAGCACACATCTACCCGGCACCTCCCTTTCATTCATTAACCCACCAGGGGCCAAGACTAATTAGATCAGCCTGCTCATTTTGAGCTGATAATTGATTTAAATAGATTGCTCATTTAAAAGAGAAGAAAACCCTGCTAAACATTTGGTGCTTGATTTTTTTTTCTTCTTTCCCCGCAACTTTCAATTGCTTGTGCAATGTAGCATAAAATGTAGAGGTCTCCCTTTTCTTTTCTCTCTCTTTTTTAAAGGGGCCATAAAATTAATTACAATAAGTAGGCAATGGGCAGGGGCAGGGGGTTAACTGATGGCTCTAATGAGCAGCCCAGCTTTGGGAAAGCTGAGCCACTCATGCTGTTTGTTGGCTGCAAGGGTGCTGTGACTTCCAAGAGGAGCACAGCCTGAAACCCTGAAACAGTCCGTCGTACTGATTCTGTTTTCATAGCAACCAAAGTAGCTTTGCTAAGCTTCAAACAAAAGGAGCTTTCCTTTGCAAAGGTGGGGACATTTTGGAATTGTCTCCTTCCCATTAAACAAGACAAGAGGCCATTCCTTGGTACTCCCCCCACCCCATAGTCCCTGTTTTTTATACAATTTGGGAGTGAGAAAGTTAGGGAAAGACTTGGTCCCATTCCGTATTCTGAAGACCTTTCCCTTCTCAAAGGGTCTTTCATGATCCGTCCTGCACCATATTGATTTATTTCAAGTGTGGATCAAAAAAGTTTAGACTAGGCTCCTCTTTGGAAACTAAATCGTCCTGCTAGTTTATACTGTTCGCCTGACTGTATCCCTTTGACACAATGAAAAGAGCTTTTGTCTGCAGCCTGGAGGGCAAGAAGTGGAAGCAACACTTGTAATTTGCTCTGGAAAATGTTCTTGCAGTGTTTCCTGTTGCTGAGAGAAGAGATTGCAGAACCTGGTAAAGGAAGGCGAGGAATGTTGCAAAATCTTTAAAGGTAAATACAATTATTGGAAATAGAAAGTTACCCACCAAAACTGCATATGCTATGTTTTAGAAGTTCATAGCTTCCAACCCTACAAAATAGCATGATTCCCATGGGAAGAACATGGGCTTTGGAGTTAGACAAACCTGGACACCCTGATTCAGTCACTTACTACTTCTGTGTAAGTCTTTACTCTCTCTATAACTCCATTTCTTTGCCTGTATGATGGAGACACTAACGTCTATTTTGGAGGCATAAGGGAAGCATAGGGGTTAGAGACAATGTCATAGCCTAGCACTGGCTCTAATAAGTGCTCAAGAAATAGCACCTATAATGCAAAATTTGGTTCCCTAATAGCCAGGAGAAGTCATTCATCCTTGTTTTGTCATCTGTTTGAGGCTGGGCAGTTAGGGAGAAGGTAACAGTGTATTGCAATCAGGTCCAGCTTCAACCTAACCTGTGCAGTAGCACAGAGCCCCACATTCAGACAGAAAGGCCCCGCTGTTACTGTCTTGAAATACTTAATTTTTGAACAGCGGGTGCTGAGAGGGGCTCTACATTTCCACATTTTGATTTTGCACTGGCCCTGCATATTCCGTAGCCCCTCCTGATTATATATTCCATTCTGCAAATGCCTGGGCCATTCCTGGCATCTTGAAGAGCCACTTATGTGGGGTCATGTCTGAGTTCGTGGCACAATGCTTTCACACTTATAAATCACATTCTTTCTGCCTCTTCAACAAATTAGAACCAGAGGTAGCCTCTCAGTTCCTGTGGGCCCAGGGCCTGACTGCCATGAAAAGCTATTCAAGAGCACATGCTAGTGGCCAAAGGTCAGAATCGCACCTCTGCAGTTCCGTCCACTGGCCCACTGAGAAAATCCACGCCTTTTGAGTAGGTGATGGAGCCCCTACCCAAGAGAGGACAAACAAGCACGAAGCATCCCTCTGTTAATTCAGCGTTCATGTGGCAGATTGTTTGCACCATTAATGACATATGAATTTAGTCTCAGGTAATTTTTTTTCAAAGCAACCAGTTGTGAAATATATTGAGAAAACTCTGCCAATTTCCAATCCTAATGACAGACACACTGTAGGTAAACAAGATGAATATTTATGGGATACCTGATTGCCTAAATGAGTTCCCTAAAGTATGAATAATTGAATGTGCGTATGCTAATTAATTGGGAAAAGCCAGTAGGTAACTCCTTTTTATTTACATTAGCCTCATTTTATTTCATTTCTTACAACTATTACTGTTCCCAGTTATTTCCTATGCTTCAGTAAAATTGAGTGTCATTGAGAGAATTTTTAACAGACATCATGATTCTTCATTTCAATGGATGCATAAGCCAAGGTAGAATATGTAGTGATGGTTTCTCAGGCAGAGTTACTTGGTTTTGCCTAACAATAAAAGTGATTGTTCATTCATGCCTACTGATCACCAATCTTTTTACATATATTTACTCTAATAATCCTCACACCAACTTTTTGAGGTTTGGTATTGTAGAAATTATGTCCATTTTACAGATGACAAAACTGAGACTCACAACAGTTACGTGAGCTACTCATGCTCATGTGGCTATAAGGATTAGGTCCCAGATTCAAATTTAGCCTACCTAAAAGTCATCTTTCCAGAAAGGGAATGCAATCGTTTACCTGGACTAAAATGTTTTAAAGCACTTTCCTTTGCTAATCATGTCCCAAACATGGGCCACTAGAATTTCAACAAGGTGTCTAATAATTCTCACACAGACAGCCAAGTCAACATCTAGTCAGAACAACCACTTATACTTTTTTTAGTCTATCTTTTAAATCAGTTTTATTTGTCAGATCATTTTTAAGTTTACAGAAAAATTACACAGAAAGTAGAGTTTTCATATTCTCCCTCTTCCTCCTCAATTTCCCTATAATTAACATCTTGCATTAGTGTGATACATTGTTTTCTAATTGATGAGGCAATATTGATGCATTATTATTAATTAAAATTCATAGTTTACATTAGAGTTCACTCTTTGCATTATGTACTTCCCTGGGTTTTGACAAATGTATACATATCCATCATTATCATATCATACAGAAGGGTTTCACTGCTCAGAAAATGCCCTGTGCTAAACCTTTTTATCATTCCATCCACCTGCCTTTACTATCCAAAACCCTGACAACCACTGATCTTTTTTACTGCCTTTTCCAGAATGTCATATAGTTAGAATCATACAGTATACAGCCTTTTTATGCATTTAAGTCTCCTCCATTTTTTTCTGTGGTTCATGTCTTTTTATTGCTGAATAATATTCCATTATATGGATGTACCACAGTTTGTTTAACCATTCACCTATTGAAGGGCACCTTGGCTGCTTCCAAGCTTTGCCAGTTATGAATAAAGCTACTATAAATAATCATGTTCTGATTTTTTGTGTGAATGTAAGTTTTCACTTTGTTTGTCTAAATACTAAGAAATATGATTGCTAGACTAAATGGTAAGAGTATGTTTAGCTTTGTGAGAAACTGCCAGATCTATCTTCCAAAGTGGCTGTGTCTATTTTGCATTCCCATCAGCAATGAATGAGAGTTCCTTGCTCTACCTTGTCACCAGCATTTGGTGGTGCTGGTATTTCAGATTTTCACCATTCTAATAGCTCTACAGTGGTATCTCATTGTTGTTTTAATTGACTATTTTTCATGTACAACTGAGAGTGAGCAGTGGTTGTCAGGCCTCTGAGCCCAAGCTAAGCCATCGCATCCCCGGTGACTTGCACGTATACACCTAAGTGGCCTGAAGTAACCGAAGAATCACAAAAGAAGTGAAAACGCCCTGCCCCGCCTTAACTGATGACATTCCACCACAAAAGAAGTGAAAATGGCCAGTCGTTGCCTTAACTGATGACACTGTCTTGTGAAAGTCCTTCTCCTGGCTCATCCTGGCTCAAAAGCTCCCCTACTGAGCACCTTGTGACCCCCGCTCCTGCCCGCCAGAGAACAATCCCCCTTTGACTGTAATTTTCCTTTACCTACCCAAATCTTATAAAACAGCCCCACCCCTATCTGCCTTAACTGACTCTCTTTTTGGACTCAGCCCACCTGCACCCAGGTGATTAAAAACCTTTATTGTTCACACAAAGCCTGTTTAGTAGTCTCTTCACACGGACACGCATGAAAGTGGTCTCCAAAGTAAGACAGGTAAATCTCACAGTGTGGACAAGGTAATCCATTGAAATACACAAAGAAAAACTAGCAACCACTACATTTATTTATTCATTACATTACAATTTTAATTTTATTCTTTATGTATATTCTTTTGTTTTGCATGTTTTCTGGGTTTTACCACATATTCTAATGTTAAAAGTTAAATTATTTTTTACTTGCAAGTAGTGTGAATAATTTTCTGCACATGGGAACACTGATTATAAGAAGATGACATCCAACATGGGCTAAGTGTCTTTTTTAATTGAAAAGCTAACAAACTGTCCAGTTACATTTATCCCAAAAAACCACAAACTGGGTAGTAACTGAGTCTCTAGGCAGTATATTTAAAGCTAAGAGGATTAAAAATGAAATTAAAGAAAAAGAAAACAAGTCCCCAGATGTGATGAAGGGAGCCCTGCTACATACAGACTAATCAATACAGTGGTACCCTTGACTGCAGGAGGCTGGAAGACATCCTAGTAACTCCACTCAGAACATTTACTTCAAGAATCCTTTTTTCCAGTTTCCAACTCATGAATAGAGATCATATTTTGTTAATTCTATTCCAGAACACTTTTTTGCAAGTTGTTTTATTTACAATGACAACTTTTAAAGGACCTTTAACTTTATTAACTGGACAATAAGCTAGACAGACATTGTTTTACAAAAACAATATACTTAATGTGGGAATTCTTATTCTTAGTGTATATTCTTAATGTACATATTATTATAGAAAATGTGTATCTTTTATAAATAAAAATATTTTGTTTAGATTCATGCACCCTGCCATTTTTTTGATTAACACCAGTGTTCCATCGAAAGAAGACCCACTACCATAGAGAACCCTATGTCTGTCAAGACACCAAAAACAGACACCTATTTCCTCCAAAAATTAAAGCTTGATTTCCATTCAATACTGAGTTTAAAGTTTTAAAATGTCTGAATTATGTTTAAGCTGACATTTAACTACATTATTTTGAACTGAACGAATCTACTGTGTGATGAAGTGGCTATTCCTGAGAGTAGCAGTTATCTGAATTCATCTACACACATATGGTGTGTTTAGAATATTGTCACAGTAGTCTTAGCTTTTCAAAGCACTTTCACTTGCACCATTTAACTTCACACAGTAACACAATGACTATTGCTGTTTTAGATTCAATTTCAAAACCAGTTTTCGACGATGGCAGTCAGGGCCAGTGTCTATCTGACACCCCTATAAAGTTGTCTATTTATATCTTCGATTTACAGATAAGAAAACTGAAGCTTAGAAACTTCCAATAATTTACCCAATGGTCTTTCAGTTAATAATTGGCAGAGCCATGATTCACACAGGTTCAGATGCCAGAGCCTGAGTCTTGCCCCCTAGAGTATCCTGCGTAAGTACCCTTGTGCTTTACGAGGAGGCCTACATGGCTTAGAGAAAAAAACTGGCCAGGTTAGCAAAAGGAAAACCATACTGTGGGGAGCAGCATTAATGCAGACCTGAGCTTTAAAATGCAAAAATATTTATTTTTTCCAAAGCACTAGATCTACATGACAGACACGGGCAAAAATTCTAATTGGCACATATTCTGTATATTTGATGGCAGATGCTAAATAGTCTCTTATACACAGAGAAGACCTGAACCAAAAAGATCATGTCTATAAAAATACCACTTTTCATGTCACGGAGGCAATGTGAAAGCCTGTATTTAAAAAAAAAAAAATCGGAGAACAAGTTGATACAACTAGTAGGAGAAGAAATGTAATTTTGTAAACTATTAATGGGCCTGATTCTTTAAAATGAAATCTTGGAAAACACTGCCTTCAGTGTGACAACTGGCACTCCAGAACACTTTAACAACAAGGTTAAACGCCTTGAATAGGATTTTCCCTCCCCTTTTTCTTACTTTCCACCCTCTTTTTCTCTTTCTCTCTACTTTCCTTTTTTTCTAAAATAAGAGAGGTTGTTAAGGGTTGTATAAATAAGATAGTCAATTCTAGAAACACTGACCAAGAATAACAGCTCTGAAGAAATTCAAGGAGAAAGGTACTTTAACAAAGTATAAGAGAACCATTTTCCTGAGATATGTAGTTAATACCTGAGTGGGTCAGAATTTTAGATTTGAACCTACTCTGGGAAATTTGGTGAAGTAAGATGATGTGTCAGTCAGCTTTCCATCCAGATGACCTCCAGTAGTCCTCATCTTCTAGTATGTTCTCCATTGTGAAGTCACCTTGAAGGCCTGCCAAGTGCCCAACAGCATATAGGGGAAGTGATGGAGGAAGTTTGATTCCCCAGGCTAGATCACAACAGGCATTGCAGTTTCTTCCTTGCTCCCTTAGATCTTTTGCTCTGAGAGAAGCCACTCAATAAACTCTGTGGAAAGACTCCCATGGAGGGCAACTGAGACCTTCTACCAACAATTAACACTAAATGGTCAGTCATCTGAGTGTGCCATCTGGAAATGGATTCTCCAGCCTGGTCAAAGCTTCAGATGACTGCAGCCCCAGCTGACATCTCACTGTAACCTCCTGAAAGATCCCAAGTCAGAACAGCCCAGCCATGCTGTTCCAAATTTCTAGCCCACAGAAACTGTGACAGAAAATAGATGATTATTGTTGTTTCAAGTTCCTAAGTATTAGGGTGATTTATTTTGCAGCATTAGATAATTAGTAGTGTAAGTAAGCTTGGAAGTTTGGTTGAAAAATACAAAGGATCTAAAGCCACCACTGAGCTCACAGCATCCAGGTTACTTAGCAAAGGGCTGTTTGGTGGGGGATTTAAGATACGTGGAACTCTGACCTTACAGCAAATAAATGAAGTCAAAGTAGTTCCGAAGACTGTAGATGAAACCCTCTATGTGAAAATCACATTGCTAGGCATGGTGGCTCACGCCTAAAATCCCAGCACTTTGGGTTGAGGTGGGCAGATCACTTGAGGCCAGGAGTTCGAGAGCAGCCTGGCCAACATGGTGAAACCCCATCTGTACTAAAATACAAAAATTAGGCACGGTGGCACATGCGTGTAGTCTCAGCTACCTGGGTGGCTGAGGCATGAGAATCACCTGAACCCAGAAGGCAGAGGTTGCAGTGAGATGAAATTGCACCACTGCACTCCAGCCTGGGCAACAGAGTGAGACCCTGTCTCAAAAAAAAAAAAAAAAAAAGTATGTCACCACAAACTGACCACTTGAAAAATGTCCTAAGAAACAACTAAACTAAATAAAGCAAACTGGAAAATATGTTGTTTTTTAGATACTCCTTGGAACATGGCAAGTTATCAGGTAAGTGAAAAGAGAAAAAAAAAAGGAAGAAAGGTAAGAAACATGGAACATCTCTAGGAGCATTTTGGTTCTAACAATCAAGTATTTCTTCAAGTCTATGTTGTTCAGACAATAATAATAAAGCCATTCTATTGCTCCAAAGAGCAAAATTTTCTGAGATAGTGGGGAGTCATGGCTCATTGATGGTGTCAGAATGAAATAAATACATCTATTTGGTGTAGAATACAGACTTGTGATGTTACTGCTTTCTCTGTGGGAGAGAGATGGGTCCCAAAGGTGGTTCACCAGCGTGAAAGCACCAGGACCTAAAATAAGGCCTGATAAGTCTCCTAGGTGTGACCAGAGGGATGTTAGGTGAAGTCATTTGACCAAATAATAACAGCAGCAACAATAATAACAACAATAATTATACTCAGTTAATTATTATTATGTAGACAAGCACTGCTCCAATTCCTTTACAAGTTTAAACTCATGTTATCATTTAATTAATTAACTAAACACCTACAAGACTGCCTTTTTAGCCTCCTTTCTTTGAGCTCTGAGAAAATATCAACACCTAAGAACACCTCTCTTAGGAGGGGATTCCTCTAATTACCACCATTTGCATGCCTACTGTGTGCTAGGAACTGTGCTTCATGTTTTCCATATGGACCAAATATCACACCATAGTATCCTTCATCTTCCCCAAAATCTATGTCACAATCATTATCTTCATTTCACAGAACAGCAAACCTTGGCTCAGAAAGGTGAAGTCACTTACCCGGGCCTCTAGCTTATAAAAAACAGATAATTTAATACCCAGAATTGTGTATACCCAAATGTATGCTATTTCTTCCCTAGCATGTAGAAGTTAATGAAAGAAGGACATGGTATCTAAGGAGTCTCATTTTAAACAGGGGTAATTTGTAAGTCAGTTACACAGAATAAAATGGCTTGTAACCTAAATTACTCATTAAAATCAATTAAATAGTTGTCTCAGATAAGTAGTGTGGCTATGCTATGTAACCACTTCCTCCCCCTCCCCCACAAAAAACATCATAATGGCTTAAAACAACAACAGCAACAATAATTTTGTTTGCTTATGATTCCACAATTTGGTCAGGGCTCAGGGGAAGGCTAATATCTCATGTTAGTGGGGCTCAGCTGGGTGGCTCTTTGCTCACCCAAGGTAGTGAGTGTCATGCATGTGACTGCATTTAGCTGAGGCTCAGCTGGGGTGTCTTGGTGCTCCTGTATACAGTGTTTCTCTCCAGGCAGTCTATCACAATTCAGTGACTTAACCTAAGATTGTTTACATGATGGCTGAATTAGAGGCTAAAAATGGAAGTTATAAGACCTTCTAAGACCTTTGCTTAGTAGTCCAAGAGCATCATTTGAACAGCACTCTATTTGTCCAAGCAAGTTATAAGGCCATCTTAGATCAATGGAAGGGGGAATACACTCTGTCTCTCAATGGAAGAACGGGTATGTATGTACAAGAGAGAGAATTTCTTGTTGGTCATCTTTGAAAATAGTCTACCATAGTATATCCCCTGACAGCAACATTTCATATCTCTTCCACTTGCAAAATACATGCACTCCTCAAGTCTCATTTCACTGTGGCAACAGCTCAAAATTCAAATTTCATCATCTGCATCAAGTTTGAAAGTATATGAGACTCCTTGATGCAACATTTTTAATGTGCAAACTTTTTAGTTTACAGTAAACTAAAAAGTTTTAGTCTTAGTTTTAGTTTAGTTTTAGTTTTTTGCCCTAAAACACCACATACAGTAGTGTGACATGGATTGGATAACTTCATTAGGTGCTCTCATTTAAAAAGGGGTAAAATGTAGTGATGGCAGCAAAATGGTAGATAGAAAAGTTCTCAGTCTCTGTTCTCCCATGAAAACTTCAGAAAACAACCAGAAACTAGCTGAACTAGTCTTATAGGAGCTCTGGAATAAAGGAAAAGTCTACAGCAACCAAGCAAATATTTAATTTAAAAAAAAAAAGCCACATTCAAATTCGTAGGACATTTTCATGGCATTTTTATTCACTTCTTCCCCAGCTCCTCTCTGGTATGGTATGGTCTTGGTCATGAGGAGACTATAGCCCAATTGAACCAGAGAGAGCAGAGCAGACCATACTTTTCAAGCTCTAACCTTTCTGGGGACTGCCTGAAGGACCAGTCTCTGTGTTGCTTAACTTAGATCTCAGGTGGGAAAAAGCTGCAGCCACTGCTTGTGAAAGCCACAGGATGACTATTAACCCACAGATACCTGAGGCAAGAGATTATGGGTGGAGACAAACAATAGACCATCTAAGGCCCGAAGGAAAATGAAAGGTGAGACTCTTTGGGAAATTAAGACATTCAAAAGCAGCCGTGTTTATAGGAGAATTGAGAAAGCCAGACATAAGCCCAGGCAAAACACATTCTCAAAAAAGACCTGAGAAGACTCCAAGGTCTCACCTTAGGCTGATCCCTAGGCTTAGAGCATAATGACTGCTTCTGTCTGCAAAGACTGCGAGGAGTGGCTGTTTTTTCAAACGCCCAATTTCCACTAAAAAAAAATCACAAAGCCTGTACAATAAATAAATAAATAAAACATGGCATATGTAAAGAACAAAATTCTCAGAAAGAGAAGATAGAAAGGGGCAGAGAGATTATTTGAAGAAGTAATGGCCAAAAATTCCTAAATTTGATTAACTCTATTAATCTATGAATCCAAGAAATTCAACAAGCTGCAAGTAAGATAAATTCAAATTGGCAGAAATAATTCCATTTCAAGCATAACATTGGACTTTAAAACAGCTGTCTTAAATATGCTCAAAGAGCTAATGGAAAACACAGACAAATAACCAAATAAAATTAGTAAAAGAATATGAGAAATAAAAACATCAATAAGAGATACAAGTTATTAAAAGAAAAAACTCTGGAGCTGAAAAAAGCAATAACTAAACTGTAGTAACCACTACAGGAATTCAGCAGATTGGGCAGGCAGAAAAATCAGTGAACATGTAGACAGGAAAATTGAAATAATCTAATCTGAGGGGCTAAAAAGGAAAAAGAATAGGGAAAAGTGAACAGACCCTAAGGGATATGTGAGACACCATCAAGCAGATCAATATGCACATTATAGATGTCTCAGAAGGATAAGACAGAAAGAAGCAGAGAGATTATTTGAAGACACAATGGTCAAAAACTTTCTAAATTTGTAAATGTATTCATCTACAAGTCCAAGAAGCTCAACAAGCTACAAGTAGGGTAAATTCAAAATAATCTATACTGAGATACATTATAATAAAACTGCTGGAAAACAAAGAGAGACAAAGAAAGAATCTTAAAAGCAGCAAGAGAGAATTGGTTTGTCAGATACAAAGGATCCTCTAATATTATCAGTCAATTTGTCGACAGATACCTTGCTGGCCAGAAAGCAGTGGGATGATGTATTTAAAGTGCTGAAAGAAAAAAACTGTTAATCAAAAATTCTACATCTAAAGAAATTGTCCCTCAAAAATGATGAAGAAATTAAGACACTTCTAGATACACAAAAGCTGAATGTGTTCATTATCACTCAATCTGTCCTATAAGAAATGCTAAAGGAAGTCCATTTTGAAATAAAAGGATGCTAGGCAGTAACTCAAAGTCACATGAAGATATAAAGATCTTTACTTGAGGTAAATACATGGGCAAATATAAAAACCAATATTATTGTAATTTTAGTTTCTAACATCACTTTTCATATTCTACAGAATTTAAAAGACAAATGGAAAAAAAAAGGTAGTCTCTGTTAGTGAATACACAATATATGGAGTGTGTTAGCTGGTTTGTGCTCCCATAAAGGAATGTCTAGGCTGGATAATTTATAAAGAAAAGAAGTTTATTTGGCTAACAGTTCTGAAGGTTGTACAAGCATGAGACAACATCTGCTCAGCTTTTGGTGAGGCCTCAGGAAGCTTTTACTCATGGCAGAATGTGGAGGGGGAGCAGTCACCTCACATGGCAAGAGAGGGAGCAAGAGAGATGCCAGGTTCTTTTAAATAACCAGCTCTTGTATGAACTAATGGAGCAAGAACTCACTTATTACCATGGGGAGGGCACCAAGCCACTCATGAGGGATCCATCCCCATGACCCAAACACTTCCCACTAGGCCCTACCTCCAGCACTGGGATCAAATATCAACATGAGATTTGAAGGGGACAAAAATCCAAACTGTATCATAGAGTTACAATTTATGATATCAATTATATAATGGACAGAAGAGCTTCATAGAAGTAGAGGTTTCATATGCAACTGAAGTTAAGTTGGTATCAATTCAAATTAGGTTGCTATAATTTTAGAATGTTATATGTGATCACTGTCATAACCACAAAGATAGTATCTATAGGATATACACAAGGGAAAATGAGAAGATAATGAAAATGTGAAACTACAAAAATGAACTAAACACAAAAGAAAGCAGTATTGGAGGGAATGGGGGGGGGAATGAAAAAACTATAAAACACCAAAAACAAATAATAAAAGGACACAAGTAAGAAGTTCGTTCTCAGCAATTACTCCAAACACAAATGGATTAAATTCTCAAATTAAAATAATATATTGGCAGAATGAATTTTAAAAACACGATCTGACTAGATAACCTCTATAAGAGATTCACTTTAATTCTAAAGACATAAGTAGGTTGAAAGTGAAAGGATGGAAAAAGATATTCTATGCATACAGTAACCAAAAGATAGCTGGGGTGGCTATACTAATATTAGATAATTAAACTTCAAGTCAAAAACTGTTAAATAGACAAAGAGCATGTTATATATTGAGAAAAGGGTCAACACACCGCAGAATAACCATTACAAACATATATGGCACAAACATCAGAGCTTCAAAATATATGAATCAGACACTGGCAGAATTGAAAGGAGAAAAAGACGGTTCTATGATAATAGTTGGAGTCTTCAATATTACACTTTCTGTAATGGATAGAATAACCAAAGATCAATCAGAAAATGGAGGATGCAATAACACTATCAATCAACTGGATCTATCAAATATATACAGAACACTCCACCCAACAACAGCAGAATATACATTTACTCAAGTGTTTATTGATTATCCAGGATAGACAATATATTATACCACAAAGCAAGTCTTACTAAACTTAAAAAGGTTTTAACAATACAAAGTACCTATGATCACAATAGAGTAAAACTAGAAATGAATAAGAGAAGAAAATTCACAAATATGCGGACATTAAGGAACACTTTTTTTTTCTTTTTTTTTTTTTTGAGATGGTGTCTCACTCTATGGCCCAGGATGGAGTGCAGTGGCACAATCTCAGCTCACTGAAACCTCCGCCTCCCAGGTTCAAGCAATTCTCCTGCCTCAGCCTCCTGAGTAGCCAGGATTGCAAGCACATGCCACCACGTCCGGCTAATTTTTGTATTTTTAGTAGAGATGGGGTTTCACCATGTTGGTCAGGCTAGTCTCAAACTCCTGACCTCATGATCTGCCTGCTTCAGCCTCCGAAAGTGCTGGGATTACAGGCATGAGCCACCGTGCCCAGCCAAGCAACAGGCTCTTAAACGGCCAGTGGGTACAAGAAGAAATAGCAAGGAAAATTAGAAAATATCTAAGATAAATGAAAACAAAACCCAAACATAACAGAACTTATTGAATGCAGCAAAAGCCATGCTAAAGGGAAAACTTATAGCTCTAAATACATTAAAATGAAGAAAGATCTGAAATCAACAACTCAACTTTACACATTAAGGGAAGAGAAAATGAAGAGTGAACAAAACCCAAAACTAGCAGAGGAAGGAAATAATAAAGATTAGAGCAAAGATAAAGAAAACAAAGAATAGAAGAATAATAAAGAAAATCAGCAAAACCAACTATAGTTTCTTTGAAAAGATCACCAAAATTGACAAAATCTTAGCTAGGTTGACCAAGAAAAAAAAGAAGATTCCAATTACTAAAATCAGAAATGGAAGTAGGGACATTACTATCAATGCTGCAGAGTAAAAAGTATTATAAAGGGGTACTATGAACAATTATAAGCAAACAAATTGTTTAAACTAGATGAAATGAACAAATTCTAAAAATATGCAACCTACCATGACTAAATTATGGAAAAAATAGAACATCTGAATAGGCCTAACTACTAAGATTCAATCAGTAATCAAGGAATCAAAAGTCAAGGAACCAAAATCAATATTCGAACTTCACTGAATTCTACCAAACATTTAAAGAAGACTTAACACCAATCTTTCTGAAACTCTTAAAAGTTGAAAAGGAAGGTTGGGCAGGCACGGTGGCTCATGCCTGTAATCCCAGCACTTTGGGAGGCCTAGGCGAGTGGATCACCTGAGGTCAGGAGTTTGAGACCAGCCTAACCAATATGGTGAAACCCCGTCTCTACTAAAAATACAAAAATTAGCTGGGCATCGTGGTGCGTGCCTGTAGTACCAGCTACTCAGGAGGCTGAGATAGGAGGGCTGCTTGAACCCAGGAGGTGGAGGTTGCAATGAGCTGAGATCATGCCACTTCACTCCAGCCTGAGTGACAGAGCAAGACTCCATTTCAAACAAAAAAAAATTGAAAAGGAGAGAACGCTTCCTAACTTATTTCATGAGGCCAGCCTTACCCTGATACCAAAGTCAAACAAATAATTGAGTTCAGCAGCATAGTAAAAGTGCTATGTACCATGACTAAGTGGGATTTATTCCTAGATTGCAAGCATGGTTCAACATATAAAAATCAATCAATATAATACACCACATTAGCAGAATGAAGAAAAAAATACATGATCTTCTCGATGCAAAAAAGTATTTTACAAAAT
Source organism: Gorilla gorilla gorilla (assembly GCF_029281585.2). Classification (NCBI taxonomy): domain Eukaryota; kingdom Metazoa; phylum Chordata; class Mammalia; order Primates; family Hominidae; genus Gorilla; species Gorilla gorilla. The sequence continues at coordinate 19,870,068 of NC_073235.2, read as the reverse complement.
TCAACACCCTCTCAGAATAAAAACACTGCACAAACTAGGAGAAAACAACCTTAACCTAACAAAGGCTATTATGAAAAGTACATAGCAAATATCATACTCAACGGTGAAAGGCTGAAAGCTTTTCCCAGAAGATTAGGAACACAATAAGGATGCCCACACCACTTTTATTCAATATCATATTGGAAATTATAGTCAGAGCAAGTAGGCAAGAAAAATAAATAAAAGACACCCAAATTAGAAAGGAAAAATTAAAATTATCTCTTTTTGCAGATGACATGATCTTATATGTAGGAAACTCAAACGGTCCACACAAACATTTCTCAGAATGAATAAATTCATCAAAGTTGCAGGATACAAAATTAATACACAAAATCAGTTGTGTACACTAATATAAAATAATGCAAAGAGGAAATTTGGAAACCAATTCCATTTACAGTAGCATCAAAAAGAATAAAATACTTAGGTATGAACTTTACTAAGGAGATGAAAGACTTGTACACTGAAAACTGAAAAAAGAATGTCTGAAAGAAATTAAAGAAGACCTAACTAAATGGAAAAGCCTCCTATGTTTTACAATGAAAGACTTAATATTGTCAAGAGAAAAATAATACCAAAGTGATCTACAGATTTTATGTTGTCTCTGTCAAAAATCACTGTGTGTTATATACAATTTTTTTTTAAATTCTAAAATCTACATGGATCCCAATGGACCCTGAATAGCTGGCGCAATCTTGAAAAAGAACAAAGTTGGAGGACTTACACTTTCTAATTTCAAAACTTAGTACAAAGTTACAATAATCAAAACAGTGTGGTACTGGCAGAAAGACAGACATATAAACTAATAGGATAGAATAGAAAAACAAGAAATAAATTCTTCCATATATATTCAAATGATTTTTGACAAGGGTGCCATTACCATCCAATGGGGAAAGACAGGTTTTTTTTATTTTTTGGCTTTTTTTTAAGAAATAATGTTGAGAAAACGGGATATCCACATGAAAAACAATAAAGTTGCAGCCTTACTTTATACCACATACAAAAATTAACTCAAAATGGATCAAAGACAGAAATGTAAGAGTCAAAACTATAAAACACTTAGAAGAAAATGTAGGGGAAAAAATTCATAGCTTTGCATTTGACAATAATTTTTTGGACATGACACCAAAAGCATAGGCAATAAAAGAAAAAAGAGATAAATTTGACACATTAAAATTCACTATCCACAGAGTGAAAGAGAACCCACAGAGCTAGAAAAACACATTTTAAAATTATATATCTAATCAGAGATTAATATCCAAAATATATAAAGAACTATTACAATTCAACAACAACAAAAACAACAACCCACCCAATTAAATATTGGCAAAGGACATGAATAGACAGTTTTCCAAAGAAGATATACAAATAACCATTAAGCACATAAAAAGATCTTCAACATCACTCATCATTAGGGAAATGCCAACCAAAAGCACAATGAGATACTACTTCATTAGGATGGCTATTATTAAAACAAAAACAGACACAGAAATCAAGTGTTGGTGAGAAAGTAGAGAAATTGAAACCCTTGTGCATTGCTGGTGGGAAAGTAAAATTTTGTGGCTGCTGTGGAAAATAGTATGGCAGTTTCTCAACAAATTAAACATGAAATTAACATACAATTCACCAATTCCACTTCTAGATACATAACCAAAATAATTGTAAAGCAAGAACTCAAACAAATAGGTGTACACCAATGTTTATAAAAATATTATTCAACATCCAGAAGTGGAAATAACCAAAATGCCCAATAATAGACCAAAGAATAAACAAAACATAGTATGTACATACAATGGAATAATATCCAGCATTAAAAAAGAATAAATTCTGTTACATATAGCAAGATGAATGGACATTCACAACATCACACTAAGTGAAATAAGCCTGACACAAAAGGACAAATATAGTATGATTCCAGTTATATGAGGTACCTAGAACAGTCAAGTTCATAGAGACAGAAAGTAGAATCATGGTTATAAGGGGTTGGGGGAAAGGGGACATGGAGAGTTATCATTTAGTGGGTGCAGAGTTTCAATTTGGGGTAAGAAAGCTCTGGAGATGGATAGTGATGATGGTTGCACAACAATGTGAACATACATAATGCCACTGAATTGTACAGTTAAAAATTGCTAAATGGTAAATTTTATATGCATTTTACCACAATTATATATATGAAGGGTACATAGCAGTTTCTGCCTAATAATTTTGAAATCCACTGGGCATATGTCAGTTCCCCAACTCAAAGCAGGGCATATCCTTTGATTAGTACCAGTTCTGTTCCCTGTGATCAATTCCCTAATTACTCTGGGCTTAGCTGCATCCTTATAAGAAATGGCCCATATTTATAGCAGAATAGCTCTTTTAGCCTGCTTCTTTTTATTACAAATTTCACTGTCCCCTTTAGCCCATGCTGGTGATATTTTTACTAATACGATCCTCTTAAAGACTCTGTGGATTTTCTATGAATCTGACTGAGTTTATCCCATGCCTCAAAGCCACTTCCAAATTCATTATGAGACTTATGTTCCTGCTGAGAGAATTTACCTTAAGATTCTTAAAAGCTTTTTTTGTTTAGCTGAATGGTCCACCAAGTACCACTTTAAATCTTTCTGAGGTCTAAACAATGAGTCTTTCAGCCACACTCTTATTTCATTTTAACCCTGAGGCTACTTTTACTGACAATACTGTAGATTTGTTATTTTCCATGAGATTATTTATTCTTAGGATTTTTTTTTCTGCCATCTGGAAAAACTGACCTGAATTCTCTATATTTCTTCTAAATTCTGCTTAAAAACCAAACAGTTCAGTTTTAGTTCAATTTTCTCTTGTAACACTTCATTATATGCTTTTAAAAGAAGCTTGATAATATTTTTAGCAGTTTGCTTGGAAGTATTCTTAGCCAGATCCACAAGTTTACTAGGTAATTTTTCTTTTTCCAAGTTACCCCAGATGGCAGTCTTGCTAATTACTCTGACACTACATAACACTGTCTGCTCTTTTCTCCACTGTTCAATCCCTGCACTAAATGTTCACCATTTTTTCTAGCATTTATAAACTGCCTTCTTTTGCTGTTTTTCCACCATCTCCTTGATGCCTTCGTGGCCCCCTCCTGACATTCAGTCGCAAAGCCAGTACCACAGGTTTGAGGTTTTTGTGATGACAACACATCCCTTTAGGACAAACCCCTGTTTTAATTATGTGTTGTTGCACAAAGTACATTTAAAACTTAGTTTCTTGAAACAATGATGTTTTAGTATTGTTCATAATTCTGTGGGTTGGCTAGGCTCAGCTGGGTGGTTCTGTTCCTCCTGGTGTGAGCTGAGTTTACCCATACAGCTGCACTCAACTTGACTGGAACAACAAATTAGGCCTGTCTCTCATGTCTGGCATTTGATGATGGCAATCTCCTGGGTGCCATTCCTCTCCTCTGTGGCCTCTCTTCCAGTAGTTTAAATTAGCATTTTTGTAACATGGTGTCTGCATTCCAAAAGAGAAAAAGTAAGAAGCTTCCAGGTTTTTTTGTTTTTTTGTTTTTTTCCTTTGAGATGGAGTCTCGCTCTGTGGCCCAGACTGGAGTGCAATGGTGTGATCTCGGCTCACTGCAACCTCCACCTCCCGGGTTCAAGCAATTCTCCTGCCTCAGCCTCCTGAGTAGCTGGGATTACAGGCATGTGCCACCATGCCTGGCTAATTTTTTTTATTTTTAGTGGAGATGGGGTTTCACCATGTTGGTCAGGCTGGTCTCGAACTCCTGACCTCGTGATCTGCCCACCTCAGCCTCCCAAAGTGCTGGGATTACAGATGTGAGCCATCATGCCCAGCTTCTTCCAGGTCTTCAAGAACTAGGACTGAAATCAGCATTTCTTCTACATTCTATCTTTCAAAGCTAGTCACAAAACCAGTCAAGTTTCAGTGAAAGGATAAACCACAACCTAATAAAAATAACCATGTCTATGACATCAAATATAGGATATAAGTTTATTTATATACAATGATGACACAATTTTTATCTCCTGTTGTTATTTTATAAGCTTATTGGAAGAGATCTTTTAGACATAACTAGCCATATTTTTTATCAACTATCACTATTTTACAAACAGAAAAAAGCATAATAAATTATTCAAGGCATTTTCAAAATTCCTTTGTATTCACAGTCTGATTTCAGAGTCAACATTTATGTTTATCTCACAATATCATCCTCTATACCATCAAGTGCATTGATGAGGCAGTATTTTTTTTTTTTTAGACGGAGTTTCGCTCCTGTTGCCCAGGCTGGAGTGCAATGGCGTGATCTCGGCTCACTGCAACCTCTGCCTCCCAGGTTCAAATGATTCTCCTGCTTCAGCCTCCCAAGTAGCTGGAATTACAGGCACCTGCCACCACACCCAGCTAATTTTTGTATTTTTAGTAGAGACCGGTTTCACTGCATTGGCCAGGCTGGTCCTGAACTCCTGACCTCAGGTGATCCACCTGCCTTGGCCTCCCAAAGTGCTGGGATAACAGACATGAGCTACCGCACCCGGCCTGAGGCAGCATTTCTTAAAAGAGAATTCCACTATTCTATCTGGAATTTTTCTTCATGCTGCTAACATGCGTTCTTCAAGTTTTCATGCTGATCTTTTCTTGGTTGAATGAGAGGCAGCATGAACCAGTCACGTCATTCCTTTGTTGCACTGAATTTCCTTTAGAGAGATGTGGCAATTCTTCTTGCCTTGGGTTGCACTACTTGGCCTATTTTAGACAATGTTTTTGCAAATATCTCAGAGACAGAATTTTCCACAGCTTTTGTTTGGGGATCCTTTCCTTTCTGAGGACCAAGTAGTTTGGTCTTTATTTTGCAAGAAAATGTGGAATTAAGGCAATTTCACAGTTATGAGTATTTGCTCTACAGATAACAATTTTGTTCCACCACTTTGTTTCTGTGCCTTCTGCCTTTACTGTAACTTTTTGCATCAATGTCCAGTCAGAGTGTAATCTTTTAAAATATATTTAAAATGACAATTAAACTCTACAAATATAATGCCAAGGGTGCACTTAACTCAACTGAAGTGATGATAATATGAGTAGTAATAACCAAGTTCATGCCTATGCAGTCAATGGCAACTATGCCTTGAATGTTGCCTGGCTCTCAGCGTTAAATACCATAGATTGTAATGTGCATCTCAATTTTAGAGACGTTAAAATATATACGTAATATTCATGGAGTTTCTTCAGGGTATCCATTGGTGAGCTAGGGGCTGTCTGATGGATATATTTTAAAGATCTAAATGCAGTGCTTGTTCTCTGGGGATGTAACAAGAAAAGTTCCCCAAATGAAATAGATAACCATGATAAATGGCACATAATACATTTTAAAGTAAATGACACAATTAGTAACAGCTATAGAAATGACAAGCCATGTCAGAACTGAAATGGATGTGAATGGCAGTGGCCATTCATAGTGACTTTACATTGTGTTGACTGTTTATATCTTTTCCTTATTTTCTATTTTTTTGTATTTTTCTTATTCATATATAAAAACTTTCATATATTCAAGATATTGATACTTTGTGAGTTATAAGTGTTTAAAATACCTTGTTCTTGTTGGTAGTATGTTTTAAAAATTTGTTTAGAAGTCTTTGACCATATAGCAGTTTGAATCTATATGGTAATAAAAAAGTATCCATATTTCCCTCTATGATGTGTAATTTTTGTTTTATTTTTGAAATACTTTACTGCTGGATATTTTCCCACATCTTCTAATTTTTAAATTGTGGCTTTTCATATTTTTTTTATATATCTGGGATTTATTTTTGTGTATGGTGTGAGATGGGAATTTAATTTTTTCATATGAAATGATCTCAGGATAGTTTACCAAAAAGTCTACCCTTCCTCACAACATCCCTGATTTGTAGGTGCCTTCAGTTGGAGTGCATAAAACTCCGACTTCTTGAAAAATAGAATTCTCCCTTGAGAACATAAAATAATAATCAAATTATATTATGTAAGGGCTGAAATAGAAGAGAGATATACTTTAATCTGTACTTTCTTTACCTTTTGATGTTAGAGATAAATTCTGATTAAGGCTATGGGCCTCTCTCTAAAAGAAAAAAAAATGCACAAACACATTAAAAATGTTGCATGACACTTCAAGTGTTCCCAGATTACTTGAAGCCTATACATAAACCCCTCCTCAATTTAGAGTGGGGAAAGTGGGAGGATGGTGGCATATTACCCCAAAACTCAGATATTGTATGACAGAGCCTGAAGGAAAATCCAGGAATCCTATGTCTCTGCCTTGTATCATTCCACATGTATATGTACAGTAGATCATTAATGCAGAATAGAGAAATATCACAAATTTGTGATCAAGCACTGAAAAGAATCAAATAATTGATACCAAAATATCCAAAATAGTAGCATGAGTTTCATTTTTGACCTGAACCTAATGGTTAATTGTAGATGAAAGATGGAATTGTGTAGGTGTAATGAAAAGGTTGAACTTGAGAGAAGGAATTTAATTTGTTAACTTCTGTTCCCCACTTAGCCAGAAGGCCTCTTATAGCAGATTATTTCTCAGTTGATTTATGGCTTTGGCACCCTATAAATAATCATTGGAAGATCTAATTTGTTTGTTATATGCAAATTACCTAGGTGAGCTTATTAAAGATAAGGTTGGACTGGTATCAAATGTAATTCAAGACAAAAAGGATTAAGGTGTTTTGTGATTGATTGAGCAGGAAGTTGAAAGTCAGCAACAAGATAGATTGATGTGTTCAGCAGGACATTTTGAATCAAGAGCTGTAACACATAATATAGAAAACTCAGTTAATAAACTAACCAAGAAAAGAATGATTTGACTTTGGAGGGACAAAATGAGAGGAGCTTAGTCAAGGAAATGAGAGAAATTTGGGATTAATGGTATTTTTCCTTCCAAAACAGTAAAAATTAAAGACTATGGAAACTAACCCGGTTAGTCAGTGATTAAAGTTCAATGATTATGACAAACTTGCTGGTGGTTTTGGTGACAGTGATCCAGATGTTTCTTTAGATTTATCACTCTGGGGAAAAAAGTCAAAACTCTCAGTTCTTGGCTGAGCCCAAGCTGCCAAATCTGTGAAGCTCTAGCTCCCATCCAAGCTGTTTTGATGTGAGGCTGTATCCTAAGAAAACTTTTGGCCTCCATGACCCCTGAAGCAGTTTCTCATTGTTCCAGTGAATCTGAGTAACCGAAAAAAAATGATGCTACATCTCCAGGGAGGTAGTTTTGTGGAGTTGACAACCTGGCTTCTCTGAACTAGTCATGAGGCTTGCTCTTGGGCAAGCAGCCTCTGCATGTTTTATAAAACTGATGGGCTTATATGACTTTTCCTCTCATGGAAAAAAATTACATTACACCATCTTTGTGGTTCATTGTCCTGTTTAATTTGTTTGTTATTCCTAGAATTCTACCCAATCAAGAAGTGAATTCCAGTCCGACTTTCTTTTCCTATTTCAATCTTCTTTCCCCTCCAACTGTATGCCTTTCACTTTTCTCCTGCCTTTTCAGAAATTCTTTCCTCTACCTAATTTTCCCACCATCACTTTAGAGTCTTCTTGCTCCACAGGCTCACTGAAAAATTCTGCTCCAGTGTTTTACTTTGAGGGCTTTGTTATACATTGGTGGTCATAGCAATACTAATAATGGCAGTAGTAAAAGTGGCCGTGGTGATGTAGTAGTAATAGCCATAGTATTTACAGGTGCAGCAGGAATAACATCAGGTTCTTATGTCAAGCTTTTAGCAAACCTTCCCATTGCTATCTCTTCAATCCTCCCAAAAATTAGTCTCACAAATCTTTGGAATTTTGGCCATCAATTAACAAAGTACCATTTATTGAGAACTAAGTCACAGAAATGCAAACTATTTCCACCAACCTTAAAGAGCTTGCAGAGCTAATTGAAAAGTCATTTGACTATAAGCCAAATAAGTGAACAGATTTCAGTGCTGTAAAATTTTAGAGAAAATAGAGACATTGCCCTGGGGTGGTCAGGCGAGGCTACTAGAAGGTGACAGAGCTTGGCTAGGCATTGGAAATGGGATTGGGCATTCCTAATAAGAGGGACACAGTGAGAAAGAGGTCATGAATGTGGGGAAAGGGGCCAGAGAAATGAAGCAGAAAGATAAAACAAAGATCCAGTCCCATCATCAGAGGAAATTATAAAAGGTATGATATGAAAGTGAATTCTTTTATAATGAAGCCAATATGTTACACAAAGAAAAACTATATATGTATACACATATATCACTTTAGTCAACAACTCAGTTGTGCAGGAAATGCCATTTGAGACTCAGAATAATTTTTCAACTCAGGGACTCAAGTGTTTCTTTATTTCTGGAAAAATTACACAACTCACTGCAATCACTTTGTTTTATGTTCCTAGAATTCCTATTATATATTTTAACTTCTCTTTTCTACTTTGCATCATTTTAGTTCTTTGTGTTGTATCTTAAGTAATTTCTTGGATCCGGCTTGACATTCATTGAGAGAGAGAGAGAGAGTAAACATATATATGTATACATACATATATAGTCTATTCTTTATCCATTGAGACTTTTTAATTTAAATTATTTTTTATTTCTAGAATTTCTATTTAGTTTTTTGTTCAACTATGCCTATTTTTTCATGAAATCCCATTATTAATGTTACTGATTTCATCCTTTCTTTATCTTTTCGAATATTTTAAATATATTAATTTCAAAGGCCCTTTCTTCTTTCTCTATTGCCTATTAGTTTGGGCTATGTTCTTTTTTTTCATTCACCAAATGTACAAGAAGTCATACATTGACTTTCCCTGTGCACTTTGTAATTCTCACTCATCAGTTCATCTTCAACAGGAATTATCTTCTAGGAGGGTGGTGTCTTATGGACCCAGGCTCATGCTGACAGATTATGGGATAGTTTCAATTTTGGCTTTCTCAGATAACCAAAGATTTACCACTTGGCCTGTTTTTATGTTTGTTTCTCAGTTCAGGGGCTTTTGAAACATTCAGTTAAGCTGAGAATTAGATCCCCATATTCCTATGAATGTATGCTTGAGAGCTGAAGTTTTTAAGAGTGACTGTGGCTAAACAGAGCCCAGAATTGGGGAATAAATTTCAGGCAATGTCCTCGAGGCCAATGGGTAGAATTATTCTAATGAGATTGCCTTTTCCATCTTTCCTTCTTCATTCTATCCCTGCATGGTTCTTATTTTCAGTCATCATATTGGTGTGCCTTAAAACAACCACCACTATTTATTACCTTTCATGAATCTGTGGGTTGACTGGGCTTAGCTGGGTGGTTTTTCTGTTCTAACTAGTATTAGCTGGGGCTGCAGTCATCTGGAGACTTGATGGGTTAGGACTTCTGTGAGGACTCACTCATCTGATGCTTTGGGTGGTATTATCTGGAAGTCTGGGCTCAGCTATGTGATTCTTTGGTTTGATATGGTATTGGCAAGAGTTGCAGTTATCTGGAGGACTGACAGGGTTGGAACATTCTAGAAGGCTTAATTATTTGGCTAGAAGTCAGTGCTGCCTATCAGCTGAGAGTATAGTTGACTCTGTGGATCGGAGTGTCTCAGTTTTTCTCTGTGTGATCTCACCACGCGGTTTGGACTTCTCACAGCATGGCAGTTGGGTTCCAAGAAGAGATGCTCTCAGTGGCAAAGATGGAAACTGCAGACCCCTTAAAGCCCAGATCCAGAAGATGCACTGTAGAACTGTTACCACATTCTTTCGGTCCCAACAGGCCAGAAGACTAGCCCAGATTTAAAGGTAAAGGAAACAAATTCTACCTCTCTATGGCAAAAGTGGAAAATAATTTGTAGTCATCTTTAAGATACCTCAGTTAACAAAATAAAGACTCCCAAAATAGTTTCTTAAAGAAGATAGGTTTGCTTTTCACTCCTAAATGATAGGTCCAAGGATGTGCTATCCAGATCTTGATTGCAGCTTTATAAATGTCATTAGCAACCCAGACCCCTGATCACAGTGTGGCTGCAAAAACTCCAGCCATTACAACCAAGTTTCAGGCAGAAACAAATAGATAGAGCAGACAAGCAAAAGGGATCTAACAACTAAGTCAGTCCTTGGAAGAACTTTTCTTGAAGCTTCCCATGGCTGCTGTTTACATCTCATTGGCCTCTCCTTCTACAAGAGAAGCAAGGATAGTAACACCAAAAAGAAAGCATACCATCACGTTGGAGATGTTTTTAAATGTTTCCTTGTTTAACAGGTGTTGTATATGAGCTCAGTGAAAGAAAGCAGTGAATCCCAGACAAGTCTATTTCAGTCCCTTTCCTTTCCATCCCCACCATCTTGTTTGCACTTGGCAAGGACTCTCACTGTGGCACTGTGAGAATGTGTTTGTGGTAGACTAATTTTGGTATTCTATTGAGACAGATGCATACGGCATCATGATAATAAGGGACATGCTTTAGCCTGCAGGCTGCTGACACAATGGTTGCAGGGTACTATTTAGAGAAGAATTTTAGTGCTCCTTATTAATAAAGGTCCATTTGTAAACCTAATTACACCCTTGCCAAATAATAGAGTTGACTTTTGTGCCACTTCCTCTTCTGTTTAAACTGGAGATGTTCTTTATCAGCAGGTTTCAGTTGTCAGCCAAGTTTGTGCTCAGGGACCCTGCTGCACACTTTTATAGAGTCCCTTCTTTTTAGGTCTGTTCTCCTGTCTCACCTCCTTGTCCTAGGTTCAGTGACTACAGAGAATTAAGAATCCCTCTGAATAGAGAAACTCCTTCCCATATAGGTAGTGCTCACTAATAACAGCTTTATCTTCCAGCCTTCTTGTAGGAATGTGCTCTTTAGAAGAGGACTGGTCAAAGCCATGCTTCACATCCCCCAAGATTATTCTTCCCTGGTGATATGGGAGGCACTACACCTAGCCTGTGAGGCGCAGGGCATCTTAGGGGCCCTTCTCACAGTCTATGTGTTCACAAAATCCCCTCTGCCTATATGCAAGGCCAGTCCCAGGCCCGTAGGACACAGTGACTGTGTGGCATATTTAAAGAGGGGACTCCATACTTGCTCACTCTGCATTTTTTCTGAAGCAGGAGTCAGCAAACTGCAGCCTGGGGGCCAGCTTGTTTTTGTAAATGAAGTTTTACTGGAACATGGTAGTGCTTATTTGTTTATGTATTGTCTGTAGCTTCTTTCATGCTTTACAATGGCAGAGTTTTGTTGTTTCAACGGGGACCAAGTAGCCCACAAAGCCTAAACTATATTTGCTATTGACTATGTAAAAAATTTGCTGTTTACATATTGCTGCTCTATAGTATCCAAGACAGAATTGGTTCTCTCTGAGGCTGTAGTTCTTAAGCAGAGGGGTAGGCAATTACTGGAGACATATGGCAATGTCTGGAGCATTTTTGGTTGTCATGATTGTGGGGAGGAGGATGCCGCTACTGGCATCTAGTGGGTAGCAGTCAGGGATGCTGTTAAATATACTATAATGCATAAGCCAGAAGCTAGCAACAAAAAATTACCCAGTCCAAAATGCCAATAGTGTTAAAGCTGAGAAACCTTGTTAGATGGAAATGGGTGTTCTATAAGACTGTTATTGTTTTTCAATAGATAGATAGATAGAGAAAGACAGATAACAGATAGATATACAGAGTCATTTAACACCCATAACAGATTGCAAACTTAGTACTATTATTATCTCTATTTTACAGATGAGAAATCTGAAGCTCAAAGAGGTTAATTCACCTAAAATCATCTAATCAGTAGCAAAATGGGGATTTTTACCTACTGCTTGCCAAGTACTCTTTACTTTAATAAACAAGGGTTTTAATGGAGGAAAAAGTTGCATTCTGAAGCTAGACAGATCTGCATTCAAATGCCGGTTTTCCACTTACATGCATGTGAAATGGAGACAGTAAAACCTTTTCTGAAGGAGGCAAGATTGAATGAGACAGTTTGCTGAAAGCACTCTATGACAGAGCTTGTAATAGTGGGTGCAACAAAAATGCTAGTTTCTATTATTTTATTTTCAGTTCTTAATACGAATGTCCTTGGACATCTGGAAACCAACTCATCCAGCCACATTCTAGAATTATGAGTGCCAAAATAGAACAGAAAAAATATGCCATTTCCTCTACCAAAACATGAACTAATTTTCTCAATTATTTCAGCCCCACAGAGAAGGTGGCATATTCCATAAATGGCAGGACCCATTCTTTAATACAGGCTCTGGAGAGAGAGCCTTTCCCATTCTGTCCAGCTCAGCTTCTCCCTGCAGAGCTGCTGGAGCTAGGATGACCCCCAGGAGTGAGAGTCTGTCAGTCAGCAACGCAGGGCCTAATCGCCAGGCCTGCACAGGCCCGCTCCAAACACTCCTGTGGAGCACTTGCAACTGTCAGGAAGGTTTCTCCTGACGGGAGAACACAATTTCACATTTTCAGAGTTAAAGAATAAACACATAAGGCAGCTGGAGATGGGGAGCCAACTGCACTCAGAGTGGACTTCAAAGCCCATCAACAAACAGGACTCTCTCTGTCTTTACCCAGCAGGCTTTGTCTTTTTTATTTCTCCTTTTGCCCAAAGGCTTGACACTTTACAAAGTTAAGTCTATTGCATTGGTCATGTCATTTCTAGACAAATAAAACAGATTTAGCTCTGAGGTAATTACAGAACTACAACATCACAACCTGGCCTTAAGGAAGAACTCACCAGGTTCTTCTCCATTCAGCTCAGTATTGCACCCAAGTCTTCTCTCTCCTCCTTTGGTCCCTTCTTTCCTCAGCCACTCCATAATTACCCAGTCTTCTTGCACCCTCCCTCCTGGTGCATTTGCTGAAATTCAGTTTGGCATCAGCATCATTGGCAGACAGAAATAAAGATGAAAAAGTTAGTCTCCAATCTTGGGAGACTCAGGTCCAAAGGGAGAGCCCAGGCTGTGGAGAGACCACACAGTACTCTTTTTCTGTGCACACAGATGTTAAAAGATAACTAATCATATTGTCTCCAGTTCTTCTGTTTTCTGACTACAGCTGAGAGCAAAGGTATAAAGCTCCCCACCTTGTAAAGAGAGAAGCCACACTACCTGTGAAGAACTTGCTGAAGGGCAGTGCCCCAAAATGTCCATCAAATCCTACCTCACAATCCATCTTGAGAGGGCCCTAGGGAAGGATACAGAATTGACCAGGAAAAACTGGACAGAAGGATTTCTTAGTGAAACCAGAGTGATTCCAACACATTCTCTATACAACTACGCCAAAAAGCATAGTTTTTAAATCCACATCCCAAGTGCACAGAGACACTGGCATCAGCAGAGTTTACTCCCTACATAAACCAGAGCACTTTCTAGACATGGAAACATACCTGAGCCAAGCCACGACCTCAAGGGTGGATGCTGGAATTGCAAATAAGGCTATCTTATTTTGGCATTTCAAAAGGAGCAAGATCTGCTCCCATCCCCACAGCCCCAAAGTAAAGCCTGCTATGGACCAGCCACCCACACACCGAAGCTTCCAAGTAGCCATCTCATTTGGAAGTGAACAAAGCATCTTAGAGAAACAGACCTGCATCACAGCAGAGGAAATGCATACCAACCATTCACACAACACACCTTGTGCTTAATTCACGAATCCAAAAGACAACAAACGATAAGGATATGTTTAAGGAAATCAGCAGTTCACAAGAAAATGTCTCTGTTTTGTGTTGCTCTGAAGGCATACCTGAGGCTGGGTAATTTATAAAGGAAAAGAGCTCACAATTTTGATGGCTGGAAAGTTCAAGACTGGGCATCTGCATCTGATGAGGGCCTCAGGCTGCTTCCACTCTTGGAGGAAAGCAAAGGGAAGCCAGCTGTGGAGAGATCACATGGCAAGAGAGGAAGCCAAAAAGAGAGCCGGGGAGGTTCCAGGCTCTTTTTAATAACTAGCTCTCCCGGGGTCTAATAGAGTGAGTACTCAGCCCTGAGGAAGGCCATCAATCCATTCAAGAGGTATCTGCCTCCATGACAAAAATACCTTTCATTAGGTCCCCCTCCTACACGAGGGTTCAAATTTCAACATGAGGTTTGGAGGAAGCAACCATCTGAGCCATAACAGAGAAGAGCCATAGAATACCTGACTTCAGAGGAAATGGAGATTTTAAGATTAATAATGAAAATATGCTCAGAGAAATTTAAGACAATATGTATAAAAAACAAGAATAAGCTACCACCAAAACAAGAACAATAAGTTGATTTTAAAAATAAGTATTAGGGCCAGGTGTGGTGGCTCATGCCTGTAATCCCAGCACCTTGGAAGGCCAAGGTGGAGGATCACTTGAAGCCAGATTCGAGATCAGCCTGGGTAACATAGCAAGACTCTATCTCTATTTTTTAAAAAGTAAGCATTAGAAATTAAAAATATAATAGTCTAAATTAAAACAAATCCAATGTGTTAAAAGAACTTATTAGGGAAATCTTCTAAAACGTTCCGTAAAATAACAAAGAATTAGAAATATGAGATTTTTTTTAAAAGGAAGTGAGAAACATAGAGGATAAACCAGCAGATCAATAACTATCTAATAGAAGTTCCAGGTAAAAAGGAAAAGAAAACATGAAGAGGAGAAGATAGTCAATGAAAAACAGAAGAAAATTTTCCAGAACTCGGCAGATTGACAGGGCTTAACCACAACCTAGTAGGATTTTTTAAAAATTTCTTACGGAGCCTCGCTCTGTCGCCCAGGCTGGAGTGCAGTGGCGTGATCTCGGCTCACTGCAAGCTCCGCCTCCTGGGTTCATGCCATTCTCCTGCCTCAGTCTCCCGAGTAGCTGGGACTACAGGCGCCCACCACCACGCCCAGCTAATTTTTTGTATTTTTAGTAGAGACTGGGTTTCACCATGTTAGCTAGGATGGTCTCGATCTTCTGACCTCATGATCCGCCCGCCTCGGCCTCCCAAAGTGCTGGGATTACAGGCGTGAGCCACCACACCTGGCGATTTTTTAAAATTTTTTAAAGGCCTTAATTGAATGCTCATGAATTTAAGAACACCAATGATAAAAATAATATCCTAGAAGCTGTCAGAGAAAAACGAAAAGCAGGTCACCTACCAAAGAAAATTTCAAATCCAATTGGCACCAGTCTTCTCAACAACAATACTGGATGCTAGAAGGCAGTGGTGCAATGCCTTCGATGTTCTGAAGGAAAATGATACAGAAACTAGAATTTTATACCTAGAAAAGCTATGGAGTGTGAAAATAAATATTATCATTATATACAAACAAGGCCATAATATATATATGCAAGGTCATAAAGTGTACCTATCACACTATGAAAAAAAATTATTAAAGGGTGTAGTACTTCTGTAAATAAAAATGTAATCTAGAAATAAGAAGTTGACCGGGCATGGTGGCTCACGCCTGTAATCCTAGTACTTTGGGAAGCCGAGGCAGGAGGATCACCTGAGATCAGGAGTTTGAGACCAGTCAGGTCAACGTGGCAAAACCCTGTCTCTACTAAAAAAAAATACAAAAATCAGCCAGGCATGGTGGCACATGCTCGTAATCCCAGCTACTCTGGAGGCTGAGGCAGGAGAATCTCTTGAACCCAGGAGGCAGAGGTTGCAGTGAGCCGAGATCATGCCACTGCCCTCCAGCATGGGTGACAGAGGGAGACTCTGTCTCAAAAAAAAAAAAGAAAGTAAAGAAGAAGTCATGGACTCTAAGAAACAAGGAAACTACTACAGAGTGCAAAAAAAATACCAACTTGACTAAATTAGAACCAGCAGTTGCAGCGTTCCAAGGAAAGTTTCTTCAAAGCAAATACATCTTATTCAACAACTACTATGATCTAAGGAAAAGCTGAAAGATCCAAGTACTTTGCTAAAAATGGGACAGCTTCTTTTCTCAAAAAGAAAACTAAGAAATGCAATTATAAGCCCCGTTAACAAGAAACTCATGAATCAAAAGCAAAGCACACTAAAATATGCAGTAATTTAAGCAATTTATGGCATACTAAAAAAACAAAATCCCATTGGCATTGGCATCTAGCACATTCTCTTACAAGCAGCACAAATTTAATAACATAAAATTATATTTATTTTCTCCATAGACCTAATCACACTATTTAGTTCTGCTGTAAATAATATTTACATATCATAATGATATAAATTCTATTTATTAATTTCTAGTATTTTGAATAAGCCTATGGACAGCATACTTATATAATTACAATACTTAATATCAGTGTCAAAATTTGGATAATATACAAATAATTATAAAGCTGATGCACAATTTACAAATCAGGGAAGTGAGAGAAAAAATGTCAAGTAATATAGAGGTTTAAATTTATTTCTAAATAATCATGAATTAAGAGATGATCTCTAAAGCAGATAGAACCAAAAGTAGAGGTTTCAGTATATTATTTAAAGTTATAAAAATCATCAATAAAACCCAAAATAATAATTTAGCCAACAAGTTCAAGGGAGACACAGAAAGAAAGGTAAAATTAGTATGCATGGGTGAGTTAAATTGAAATTTCCCAAACAAGGGTGTCTATAAATTAAGAGCTACTCATCTATTATTTGGAATTAGGTGGTAACCAAAGGAAAAATAAAAAACTTATAAGAAATGAGAGTGGGGATAAGAGCACCTTTTTTTGTTGTTGTTTTTTATTTTTGTTTTTTGAGACGGAGTCTTGCTCTATTGTCCACGCTGGAGTGCAGTGGTGTGATCTCGGTTCACTGCAACCTCCTCCTTCCAGGTTCAAGCGATTCTCCTACCTCAGCCTCCCAAGTAGCTGGGACTTCAGGCACCCACCACCACGCCCAGCTTATTTTTCTATTTTTAGTAGAGATGGGGTTTCACCATATCGGCCAGGCTGGTCCCAAACTCCTGACCACAGGTGATCTGCCCGCCTTGGCCTCCCAAAGTGCTGAGATTATAGGCATGAGCCACCGCTGGCCCAAGAGGACTGTTATTTTTTTAAACCATTGTACCCTGTAGTATTTCAATTATTCTTTTTCCTAGATGTATTATTTTTCTAATTTATAAAATAGGGAGTGACAACAAAACAAGTATACTTCCTAAGAAACAAATTTGGAGACATTATGGATTAGCGCAAGAGTCTGGTTGCCTAGCGTAGCTGTTACCCACATATCTAACGTTCAATACATATTTAACTGAAATTGTATTAATTTGGTAGCAAAATAAAATTAAAATCCTGCTGAGCCAAGACCAGGACCTCAAGTAGGTGCAACAGAATAGCAAGAAATACCACCATAATTTGCAAAGTTATATAAAGGCTTTGTACTCATTCTATAATAGGTTATAAAACATTGGCAGATAAGAAATTATGAACTCCAGTGTTAGATTCAGATGACATAACTTAAGTACATAATATGCATCAGACTAAACATTATTCTTTGTTGCTGTCAGTAGCAAGCACCTTAGTCCTACTAACCTTTAATTGTTCTCTTTCACTGATCAGCTAACATCCAGATTTATAATAGACATTTCATGCCTTCTACCATCTGACAGTACTCAACCCCTCTAAACTCATTCCCTACTACTCACATTTCCAGCTGGAGGTAAAACTAAACCAAAGCAGCTGCCTCCAGAAACTTGGGCAATAAAAAGACATAAATGCGAACTTTTTTTTTTTTCAGTATTCTCTAGTACCCAGATTGTGGTTTTTAAATACCACTTCCACTAAGAGGAACCAGAGCTGCTTGGAGAAATGGTCAATTCCAGGTTTCGGTTCAATTATGTAATATATGAGTCAAGCACATCTTATCATACAGATTTCTTTTCTACGTAAAATCTTGGTTCCTGATAATATTGGCATAATTTATTTGCTTTACCTCATATGAAAATTAAATAGTTTTCAAAATTGTAATACCAGTGTTGCTTCTAATATAAAAATACTAAGTAGAGTCAATTCTACTTGTTCTTAGAATATGCAAGCTCAGTTAGAGAATTGTGTTCAACAGTCACTTGAAGTTAATTCTTCTCTTTAATTTTATATACAATTTGATTAATTCGTTCCTATTTATTTTTGGCTTTAAAGTTTGCTTTTCTTCCATTACAATAAGACATTTACAAAGTTCAAATGTCAAAACTATATATAGGAGTGACATCAGCAAGGTGGAATAGGAGATTCCAGACCTTTCTCCACACCCTCCCCCCAACAGAGAGATCAACTAGCAATAATCCACAGACAAAAACATCTTAATGAAATGCCAAAATGTGGAAATAAGCCTGAGTCACCTGTGTGTTCCATGGAACTAAATACTTATGAAAGAGTATAAGAAACAGTCTTGCTTGGACTGCATTGCCTTTCCCGGTCCCACAAGTCAGCATAGCACCACATGGAGAGGATTCTCTAATCCCTCAGTCTCTACAGTTGGAAAAGAGAACCAGGAAGGTGAACATCTAGTTTTCCCAACATTCCAAGATGCTTCCCAAAAAGCCCACTCCACCTCTTAAGGAATGTAAGTGAAACTGCATGCTAGACCAAGTGGGATCTGGTGAAAACAAAGCAAGGAGGTGAAATCTGCAGAGATCAGCATGCAGATTTTGGTGAAAGCTCAGTGTACCTGTCAGTAATGGCACTCAATTAGAGATACCAGCTAACAGCAAAGCTAACCCTCAAAGCCAACCTAGTTGCTCCCAGAAGAGGTGGGAAGTGATGCCTGGCTTGAGCCCCTAAACAGGTACCCTCCAGGCCCAGCAATAGACCCTAACCCTGGGCCCCACCCAGGGAGTGAGACGACCACCATAGCAAATTTCAACCAGAAGCGGGCACTAGTTCTGCCACATGCTGTGAGTTTAATCAGCACTTCTCTCAGCCTCAAAGTCCACTCCCAGATCCTGCCCAGAAAGGGAGGAAATTCTCAACTGTGCGCTTCTGCTGAGCACAGCAGTTGGTCCATTCAGCCTGATTCACTTAAGCTCGTGGCCCCTTCTGAAACTCTGTCCAATTGCTGGACTCAAATAGCAATAGCTTCTGACCAGGAAATACACCCTGTGGCCCAGCCAGATTAGAGGTGATTACAGTGCCCGCACAGCAGCTCTGCCTGATAGTAAAACTCAGCCAGTGGTCTTTTTGGATAGCAGAGCCTAAACAGCTGCTCCACCCAAATTCAGAGCAAAGGCCACAGCCCTGCCATCTAAACAACCTGAAAGTAAGCTCTGCCTGCCCAGGGTCATTACCAGCTGGCCCATCTAGAATCACAGGCTAAATTAACTGGTGAAGGCCTATCTCTGCCAAAGAATTCCTGTAAAAGCCAGAAAACATGGTTGTCTCCACAAATATGTAAGCACCGACACAAGGACACAAGGATTGCAAAGACTCAAGAAATCATGACACTTCCAAAAGAAACTCACAAATCTTCAATAACAAACCCTAAAGAAAGAGAGATCTATGAAATTCCAGGAAAAAAATTCAGAATAATTCTCTTAAAAATTCAGTAGACTTCAAAAATATATGAATTTTAAAAGCAAATAAAAGTTGAAAAACAATACACAAACAATGCAAGAAGTTTGACAAAGAAATGGGAACAATTTTTTTAAAAACCAAACAGAAATCCTAGAGATAAAGAATATAACGACTAAACTGAAAAATGCAATAGAAGGCACAAAGAGCTGGCTTAATCAAGCTGAAG
Organism: Gorilla gorilla gorilla; assembly: GCF_029281585.2. Lineage (NCBI taxonomy): Eukaryota > Metazoa > Chordata > Mammalia > Primates > Hominidae > Gorilla > Gorilla gorilla. The sequence goes on along the minus strand of NC_073235.2, from coordinate 19,850,412 downwards.
AAAGAATCAGTGAACTCAAAGACAAAACATTTGAAATTACCCAATCGGAGAAGCAAAAGGAAAAAAATAATTTAAAAAATGAAGAGATCCCATGGGAATTATGGGACACCATCAAGATATATAACCTATGCATAATGACCATTCCAGAAAAAGAAGAGAAAAAGAGGCAGAAAGCATATTTAGAGAAATAATGGATGAAAACTTTTTTAATGTGAGGAAAAAAATCAAGGTCTATGCACAAGAAGTTCAGAGATTGCCAATTAAATTCAATCCAAAGAAGGACGTTATATAATAACTAAAACGGTCAACTAATCAAGAGGATATAACAGTTATAAATATATATGTACCCCACAGTGGGGCACGTAAACATATAAAGCAAACATTAAAAGATCTAAAGGGAAAGATAAATTATAATCCAATAATGGTAGGGGAATTCAATACACCACTTTCAATACTGGACATATTATCCAGACGGAAAACTAATAACGAAACATTGAACTTGAACAACATTTTAGACCAAATGGGCCTAATAGACATATACAGAGCATTCCATCTAACAACAACAGAATGCACATTCTTCGCAAGTATTCATGTAACATTTTCTAAGATACATCATATGTTAGGTCACAAGACAAATCTGAGCAAATTTAAGAAGATATGGAAATCATATCATGTTTTTTCTGACCACATGGTATAAAACTAGAAGTGAATAATAGGAAGAATTTCAGAAAATTAACAAATACATAGAAGTTAAGCAACATGTTCCTGAATAATCAATAGGTCAGTGAAGAAATTAAAAGAGAAATTTAAAAGTATCTTAAGACAAATGCAAATGAAAACGGCATATTAAAATTGATGGGATGCAGCAAATGCAGTTATAAAATGAACATTTATAGCAATAAATGTCTACATCAAAAAAGAACAAAAAGTGCAAATAAACAACTTAACATTATACCTCAAGAAAAAAACAGAAAAAGGAGAACAAACTAAGCCCAATATTAACAGAAAGAAAGCATGAAGATCAGACTAGAAATAAGTGAAATACAGACTAGTGAAACAATACAAAAGATCAAGGATGCTAGGAGTTGGTTTTTTGAAAAGGTAAGCAAAACCAACACTTTAGCTAGACTAAGGGAAAAGAGAGAAAGCTCAAATAAATGAAATCAGAAATGAAAGTGAAGACATTACACTTCACACCACAAAAATACAAAGGATCATGACTATTGCGAACAATTGTATGACCCAACATTGGATAACCTAGAAGAAATGGATAAATTCCTAGTCACATATGACCTACCAAGGCTAAATCATACAAATATGGAAAATCTAAACAGACTAACAATGAGTGATGAGTTTGAAACAGTCTCCCATTAAAAAAAAAAAAAGCCCAGGACCACATGACTTTTTGGCTGAATTTTACTAAACATTTAAAAAACTAATACTAATTGTCTACAAACTTTTCCAAAAAATTAAAAAGAAAGAATACTTCCAAACTCTTTCTATAAGGCCAGCATTACCCTGATACTGAAACCAGACAAGGACATCACAAGGAAAAACAACATATAGGCCAATATTCTTTTTTTTTTTTTTTTTTTTTTTTTTTTGAGGCGAAGTCTCGCTCTGTGTGGCCCAGGCGGGAGTGCAGTGGCGCAATCTCGGCTCACTGCAAGCTCCGCCTCCCGGGTTCACGCCATTCTCCTGCCTCAGCCTCCCGAGTAGCTGGGACTACAGGCGCCCGCCATCACGCCCGGCTAATTTTTTTGTATTTTTTTTTTTAGTAGAGACGGGGTTTCACCGTGTTAGCCAGGATGGTCTCGATCTCCTGACCTCGTGATCCGCCCGCCTCGGCCTCCCAAAGTGCTGGGATTACAAGCGTGAGCCACCGCGCCCGGCCGGCCAATATTCTTGAATATAGATGCAAAACTCCTCAACAAAATATTAGCAAACTAAATTCAACAACACATTAAAAGGATCACTCACCATGATCAAGTAAGATTTATTCCTGGGATGCGAGAATGGTTCTACATTCACACAGCCAAAAATGTGATATACCACATTAATGGAATCAAGGAAAAAAATTATATGATCATCTCATTAGATTTAGAAAAATCATTTGACAAAATTCAGTATCTTTTCATGATTAAAAAAACTCAACAAATTAGATATAGAAGGAATGTATTTCAACACAATAAAGGCCAATATAAAAACCCTCAGCTAACATTATACTGAGTGATGAAATACTGAAACCTTTTCCTCTCAGATCCAGCACAAGACAAAGATGTCTGTTCTCATTATTTCTATTCAACATAGTATTAGAAGTTCTTGCTAGAGCAATAAGGCAGGAGAAAGAAATAAAAGACATCCAAATAGGAAAGAAAGAAGTGAAACTGTCACTGTTTGTGGATGACATGATCTTTTATATAGAAAACCCTAAAGAATATACCAAAACAACCTACTAGAAGTGATAAATAAATTCAGTAAAGTTGTAGTATACAAAATCAACATGAAAAATCAATAGCATCTCTTCACTAACAACAGACTTTTCAAAATAGAAATCTAGAGGGCAATCCCATTTACAATAGCTACAAAAAAAAATAATAATGAATAAATTTAAACAAGGAGGCAAAAGACCTGCACACTCTAAATTATGAAACATTCATGAAAGAAATTAAAGAAGACACAAATAAATGGAAAAATATCTGGTGTTCATGAATTGGAAGAATTAATATTGCTAGAGTCCATACTACCCAAAATGATCCCCAGATTCGGTGCAATTCCTATTAAAATCCTAATGTTATTTTTTTAGATATAGAAAAAATAATCCTAAAATTCATATGGAACTACAAAAATCCCCAAATCATCAAGGCAATCCTGAGCAAAAAGAACGAAGCTGAGGCCATCACACTACATGATTTCAAGCTATACTACAAAGCAATGGTAGTTAAAGCAGCATGGTGCTGGCATAAAAATAGACACATCAACTAGTGCCATGGAATAGGAAGCACAGGAATGAACCCATGCATCCATGGGTTCAATTGATTTTCTACAAAGGTACCAAAAATATACAATGGGAAAAGGACAGTCTCTTCAATAAATGGAGTTGGGAAAACTGAATATTCATATGCCAAAAAATGAAATCGACCTTTGTTTCATACCATATACAAAAATGAATTCAAAATAAAGGCTTAAACATAAAACCTGAAACTGTATTTCTACTATAAGAAAACATGTATGAAAAAACCATATAACATAGGTCTGAACAATTACTTTCTTTTAGGTTTGACCCTTAAAGTACAGGCAACAAAAGCAAAACTAGAAAAATGGTATTACATCAACATAAAAAGCTTCTGCACAACAAAGAAAACAATTAATAGAGTGAAGAGACAACCTACGGATTGGGAGAAAATATCTGCAAGCCTTACATCTGATAAGCGATTAATATCCAAAATACATAAAAAACTCAAACAACTCTATAGAAGAAAAACAAATAATCTGATTAAAAGCAAAAGACTTGAGCAGACATTTCTCAAAAGAAGACATACAAATGACTAACAGACACATTAAAAAATGCTCAGCATCACTAATCATTAGAGAAATGCAAATAAAAACCACAATGAGATGCCACCTCATACCTGTTACAGTGGCTATTACCAAAAAAAAAAAAGGTAAGAATTTTTGAGGATGCAACGAAAAGGGAAAACTTATAACTGTTGGTGGGAAAGTAAATTAGTGTAGCCATTATGGGAAACTGCATGGAAGTTCCTCAAAAACCTAAAAATAGAACTGCCATATGATCGAGCAATCCAAATTCTGGGTACTCGGGTTGAAAATATTTGAAAAAGTATTTAAAATTGATATGTTAAAGAGACATCTAGGCCAAGCACGATGGCTCACTCCTGTAATCCCTGCACTTTGGGAGGCTGAGCTGAGTGGATCACCTGAGGTAAAAAGTTTGAGACCAGCCTGGCCGACATGGTGAAACCTCATCTCTACTAAAAATACAAAAATTAGCTGGGCATGGTGGCAGGTGCCTGTAATCCCAGCTACTCAGGAGGCTGAGGCAGGAGAATCACTTGAACCTGGGAGGTGGAGGTTGCAGTGAGCTGAGATCACGCCATTGCATTCCAGCCTGGGTGACAAGAGCGAAACTCCATCTCAAAAAAATAAAAATAAAGAAAAAAAAACAGAGAGAGAGAGACATCTGCACACCCATGTTCATGCAGCACTGTTCATGATAGCCAATTTATGGAATCAACTTATGTGTCCATCAATGGATGAATTGATAAAGAAAATGTGGTATGTATACACAATGGAATACTATTCACTCTTTAAAAAGAAAGAAATTGTGACATTTGCAACAACGTGAATGGGATTGAAGAACATTATGCAAAGTAAAATAAGCCAAAAACAGAAAGATAAATGTCACTTGTTCTTGCTTGTATATGGAATCTAAAACAACTGAACTTATAGAAGCAGAGAAAAGAATGGTAGCTACAGAGGCTGGGAGATAGGGTAGTGGGGAGATGATAATCAGAGGGCACAAAGCTTCAGTTAGGAGGAATCAGTTTGAAATTTTTTTGAGATCTATTGCACAGCATTTTGAATATAGCTAATAATTGAGTACTATACATTTCAATATTGCTAAGAGAATACATCTCAAATGTTCTTATCACAAAAAGTCAAATACTTGAGGTAATGAATAGATTAATTAGCTTAATTTAATAATTTCATGTCATATAAAAAAACATAACATCGCTTTGTATCCCATAGATATACACAACTATAATCTGTCAATATAAAATATTTTAAAAGATACAATAATGCTTATCTCTCTCCTAACCACTCTTACCCTCTATCTTGCTCCAAAGATAAGCATTTTTCTTAGAGGGGGCTACATCCCAGTTTATCTTTTCAATGTTTCTTATTTAATAGCTGGTGTACTACTATTCTGCACATTGCTTTAGTCACTTAAGAATATACCATGGAAATCAATTCATATTAATTCACAGAGATCTTGAGATATTATCTTTCAGAATCTTTCATATAATAACATTACTTTTATTAAAAAGAATGCTAGTATAAATGTACATAAGAAAATTGGTATTTTTTAGCTCTATCTTGAGGGTACATGAGGTTTGCATTGGAACCCTTTTTTATAAGCCACAGATGAGAACCTTCCCTCTGGCCCAGCTACTCTATTCATTATAGGCCAAGTATATTCCATCTCCTCTACTCATGCTCACAATCTTCCACATACTTGAGACATGGTTCCATTCTTCATTTGAGGCAAGACATTTGAAGTAGTCATTTCAAATGCTACCTCCTCATAAAGATTCCTTGCTCCAAGAGAACTGTGCCTTTGCAACCCCAGTGCCTATCATGACAGCCAGCACATAAAAAAATGTTTGATAAATGCTCAGAATGACATAGAAAGAAGGTAGCATAGAAAGAAGATGGGTTTAGGGTCACATAAGTTTTCAGTTCAAATTCTAGCTTACCCATATTCTAACTGCATTAGTTATCCTTTACTATGTAATAAATTACCTCAAAACATAGCATTTTAAAATAGCACACATTTATTATCTCAGTTTCTTATAGGTCTCAGGAAACTGGCGTGGCTTAGCTGGGTGCTTCTGTCCCAGGGTCTCTTACAGGCTTCCATCAAAATGTTGACTGGGGCTGTGATCTCAGCTGAAGACTCACCTGGGAAACCTACTTGCAAGTTTATTTCTGTGGTTGTTGGATAGATTCAGTTCATTGCAGGCTGTTGGACAGAGGCCTCCGTCTCTCATGAGCTGTTAGCTGGTGGTCTCCTTTGGTTACTTGCCACATAGGCTACTCCATAGGGCATCTCACAACATAGCAGCTGGCTTCATCAGAGTGAGAAAATCAGAAGGCAAGAGGAAGTACCAGAAAGAGACAGAAGGAGGAGAGAAATCAATCTTTTATAATCTAATTGTGAAAGTGATATCCCTTTGCTTGTACTATATTATATTCATTGGAAGCAAGCCACTAGTCCAGCCCATACTGGAGCAGATGGTCTGAACACCTGGAGAGGAGATCATTGAGAGGCATGTCAGAAGCTCCCTACCATGGTAACTTTATAACTTTAAGCAAATTAACTCTTTTTCATTGCCTGCAATATGGAAATAATAATGGTAACATTGCAGTATTATTGCAAAAATAAAACAAAAATAATGTATGTAAATCACTTGGCATTACAGATGCCAAATATTGTACAATAGTTTCAACTTACAGTGGGTTTTTCAAATGTAACCATGTCATAAGTTGAGAAGCATACTGAATGTGACTCATTTTTGCACCATCATAAAGTTAAAAAATTGTAAGTTGAACTCTCATAGGTTGGGGACCAGTTAGAGTTCAATATAGGGTAATCATTACAACAATATTGGCAATGCTGTCTAACCAGCAACAACTCTTCTTCCCCCTCTACGCAGTCTTTACTCTTTCTGCTTATGCTCTTTTGAACCTAAATCTCTTTACTTCTTTCCCTCCCCAATATTTTATTAGCAACATGCCTCAAGTGACCAATGCATTAGGTCAGTTACTAAGATAAAATTGATAAAATGTGTTTATGCAGCTTGGATTCACCTGTTCAGTGCTATGTTATAATTTAATTCTTCTCATGACTTCCCATTTGAGTTCATTATCTTTGGAGAAAGACAAACCAAACTCACCAACATCCTTAGAAACACTGATTTACAAAGTAGAACGGTCCTCATTTTTCTTGTAAACATAGAAAGTTAGTCCATTATCAACCTGCTAAAGAGCTCATGGTTTTGCAAGAATATATTATTATATTTCAAGATTTTGAAATACTCCAAGAGACTTTTGCAAGTATATTTTTTCCTTTCTTTTTATTTCTATAGCAATACATTTTCCTGCCAAGTTTTAATATTTTACCTTTGTTAAAGTAAGGAGAAACTCAAGAAACACACTTTTAAAGGAAGAAATTCTTCCAGCCAAAGTTATGGGAAACTATCCTCCCCTGCCTAAAATCTTTAAGATGTGTTCTAAAACATTTCGGTTATGAAAAATGTAGACTACTATCACCATTCCAATTCTTTTTCCTGGTCTCCCATGAATCAGAGTGATGACTCAAGGAATTAGATGGACAGGTATTGTCCTCATTCTGCCATGGATGTGTGTGACCTGGTCTCCCATGAATCAGAGTGATGACTCAAGGAATTAGATGGACAGGTATTGTCCTCATTCTGCCATGGATGTGTGTGACCTTTGTCCACTCACAAGACCTTTCTAAGCCCCAGTTTCTCATCCAGATAATGGGTCTCATCATTCTGTCCTCATGACCTATCACCTGATCCCCCTAGCAGGACAAGCAGAGCCTGGAAAATGCTCCAGACTCACCTGTCAGGGGCCCCTAGAAACACAGGAGGGAAAAGAAGGTACCGTGTCTCATGTAACTATGGTCAGGGAGACTGATTTTGCAAAAATCAACTTAAAAGACTAAGTATCAAGTTAGAGACTAGCAGAAAGTCAAACTTAAATTTCTAATCCTTGGGGATATTGGGAAACAGCAGAAGCCCAGATGTAAAACCCACATGAAATATAATGAGAAACAAAACAAAGAAAAAAGGAAAGATAAGTTAGTTCTAAGACACTAGAGTGGCTGGGAGCTGAAGGGCTGGGCAACTTCAGTGATTCTCTCTGGTTTCTTTATCTCCATGGGGTCCTGCTGGAAATACTTACAGAGAAATCCTTGGAACAGACAACTACCACCTGTGGCTATTGGAAAGATATATATCATTTAGATACCACTGGGTGGAAAAAAAAAATGCCTTGGAAGGAAACATCTTGACTAACAGCAAGGTGCAAAATTATTTCATTTTGCTCTGCATTTTTGGAAACAATTGACTTCAAGCTTCTAAAACTGTGTGCTTTAAAGTCTCCATCACAGCTGTTGGAAAAATTCTTCATGTTCTTTCCTACGATACTGGGATTTTTGCAGCCATGAATGGACACAAAAAGATGTCAATCATACCAGTGATGAAAAGTTCATTTCTCACTCCCTATTGTGAAGGCAATGCCTTTGTGATGGCCATTGTGTGAGACTGTGTTCAAGCTCATTTACCTTCACATACAGAATATCTCTTTTATATTAAAAGTTTAGACTATAGTCACCCCAGATCACATCTAATGCTTTAGAATTGTATTACCATTATCCTCTATTAAATCCGTGACAAAATTATAATATCTATGTCAGAAATAATGAAGAGATGAATGTGGAGTAAGAGATCTCAGTGTCACCTCCTTCTGCATTCAACATCAGATACTGATGGCATAAAAACCAGTCTCTGTCAGCCAGCAAGAAGGGGGCTTTTGACAATGGAGAATCCATCGAGAGATGTGAGGGGAATTTTCCCAGTCATGTAGACAGCTGCTGAAGTAATATCTGAATAAAAGTTAAACTCCTCCCTTTTTCTCTCTTTCTAGAAAAATCTGTATTTATTTCCTTCACTTCACAGAACATACTCTCCTCAGGGGGGTAGTATACGCTGAGAAGAGCTTATTTGAAGTGGTTCTTCCACAGCTGGATGAATGGATGGATGCAATGAAGACACTTAAGGGGAAGAAAGTCAGCACTAAGCATACTGGTCCCAGATTGTGAGACAGCATCCCCTCAAATTCAAGGAGCTAGAAGGTGTCTCCCCTACCGCTCTGCTTCTCTTCCCCATCTGGGGGTATTGAACAGGGAAACAGAGTGACAGAAGCAACCCATTCATCAACAGATGTGTCATGAACGGCAGATTCTTTCCTTACTTCATTAAACACTCCATATTTTACATATTTGATGACATTTCATCTTTGTTACAAAATAGGAAGGGCAAGTATTATCATTCGCATGGTACAGATGAAAAAAGAAGTTTCAGAAAAACTTTTGTATATTTATAAAGCTAATAAAGAGTAGCCCAGAGACAGGAACTCATGCTTTGAAGTTTGAGCTTCATTCCATAGTCAGTCAGGGCCAGTGATGGATTTAAAGTAGGAGTACAGGATTGGAGTGGCATTTCAGTCATGCACTCTGGCTTCGGAAGGCAGAGCAGGTCTCAGTGAGAAAAGGTGGGAGGCACCAAGTCTAGTTCGGAGGCTGCTGTAGTAATCCAGGCAAAGACAGCGGCTAACACAAGAGAAGCAACTGAGAATAGATTGAGGAAGTTCTTAGTGACTAGCTGGAAGTTGCAAATGAGAGGGTGAGGAAGAGGGAGCTCTCAAGGATGTCTTGGGTCTGTTGTTTAAACATCTAGATGTATGACAGTGTCATTTTCTGAGGTAAGGAACATGGGAGGAAGAGTTCTGTGTATAGTTTGAGGAAGCAGGTGGAAGTCGGTCAGAAGTTGGGAGCTCAGAGGAGGCATTATGCTTAAGTTGAGATTCGGCGACATCAGAATATTTTAGGAGCAGAAGTCCTGGGTGCCCAAGGTAGGAGAATTTCCAGGGAGTGACAGAGGTGGAAATCAGATTTCAGGAAGTGAGAAGAAAATGTGATGAGGTTACACAATATAGACAACATTTTTTAAAAACTATGACTATGGCCGGGCGCGGTGGCTCATGCCTGTAATCTCAGCACTTTGGGAGGCCAAGGCGGGCAGATCACAAGGTCAGGAGATCGACACCATCCTGGCTAACACAGTGAAACCCCGTCTCAACTAAAAATACAAAAAATTACCCGGGCGTGGTGGTGTGTGCCTGTAGTCCCAGCTACTCAGAAGGCTGAGACAGGAGAATCACTTGAACCCGGGAGGCGGAGGTTGCAGTGAGCCGATATTGTGCCACTACACTCCAGCCTGGACGACAGAGTGAGACTCTGTCTCAAAAAAAATAAAAGAAACTATGACTATGGAGAACTAGTAAAAGGGCTCCAGCTGGAGGGAGAATGGAGTATAAGGAGGGTTGCTTTTTTTTTTTAAATGAAAGAGTGTGTTTCAGTGTTAATGGTAAAGAACAGATTGAGAAGGGAAGATGAAAGACAGAGGAAATTCACTCAGTGAGCAAAGAGCTATTGAAAAGCTGCTGTGCACTGGAGATCCAACAGTTACCAAAAATGACAAGGTTCTCACTTCATGAAAATTGCATTCTAGTAGGGAGACCAAAAGTAAACACTTAATAATAACTTATATTAAGTATAAACGCAATATTAAGCTATGGTACTTAAAACACAATAGCACTGGCACAAGAACTGACAAATGGAGGCATAGAACAAAATAGTCTAGAATTTATAAATGTAAGAAATTTTCAATGTGATAAAGTAACATTTTAAACCAGTAGAAAAAGAATAGATACATTTAATAAATGGTGCTAAGACAAGTAGATAATTTTAGGGAAAAAATGAAAAATGGTCATTGGGGTGGGGAAAAATTATCCTTAAAAAGGAAAACAGACACTTCTTGCCTTTTGATTGCAGACAAGAGGAGCGAGTAGGAGAAGAGTATGGATGCAAGAACATTTGTGCAGTGTGAAAGCAGGAAAACAAATATTTCACTCACTGGCTTCCCTTTTTTCCTTGTGAAATAAAAGACAATATATTATGCCAAAGGTAAAGGGGCATTTGGGAAGTTAGAAATCTGGAGGAGATGGGGGAAAAAATAAAAAAGAATATAATAAATGAAGTTCAAGGCACAGCCAGGAACTGGTTATTTGGGGTAATTGAATTAGAGTATGAAAGTGGGCATTTTTTCATGTGTTTTTTGGCTGCATAAATGTCTTCTTTTGAGAAATGTCTGTTCATGTCCTTTGCCCACTTTTTGATGGGGTTGTTTGTTTTTTTCTTGTAAATTTGTTTGAGTACATTTTTATATGATACATTTTACATTAAAATATTTTAAGATAAAATTAAAAAAAAAAAAAAAGAAAGTGGGACCTAGCTGAAGAGCTTGAAGGGCAGATGGTAGGTAGAGTTCAAGAGGTTGAAATTACTCCACAGCTCTGCAGACTACACACCAAATAGGGCCATGGCACTCATATTTAAAGGCCAAGCAAGAAATATATTCCCTAGAGCTCTAGGGAGCAGGAAATTTATCTAGGGAAGAACAGATATGCCACAGTAGAACGTGATCAGAGCAACTGGGTAGATACACAATAGGAAGCTGGGCTGGAGCTAGGAGGAAGGGAGGGACAGCTGCCCACCATTCTCAAACACACCTGGATGGCCTATTTCTGGCCAAAGGCCACATCCAATATGGAGTCCCACTCTGGCACCACTGTATCAGTACAACATAATTGAGAACCAGGACAGGTTCCCTCACCAAATCTCGCCATCAATGTCTTCCTTGTTATTTATCAGTTTGATTCTATAGTCCAGAATCTGGACTCCACTGAACATAATCTCTCCACTTCCCTCACTTTCAATGGCAGGCCCAACAAACAAAAGTGGGTATTGGTGGGTGTAAGGGAATCAAGGAAGAGAAGCAGGAGCTGAATTAGGGAAGCTATAGAACTGAGTCAGGGATGAGATTGGGCCTAGAGCTGGTGGTCACTACAACCCAAGGATTTGGGATCAGGAGCCAATTTTCTCAATGTAAATAAGAAATATATAGGGGAAAAAAAGGGACCTGAAGAATTAGGCAAATAAAATTCCAGGTTGTCTAGTAATAAGAAGTAGAAAAATTAATATAGCTGATTTGTCATAAACATGACAAAGAATCTAGAAAAGAGCCTAGAGAACCTGTGGTGGAATGAAGATAGACACTGGGTCATTGACTGTCAGAGCCAGCAGTTGCAAACTTATTGTCTTCTCTGCCCAGAGCAGGAATGGTTAGCACCAGCCACTGTTGGGCCAAGAAAAGAGTAGCTTCTGGCATTGACTTTGACTAAGGAAAAATATGACAATTGCAGACATGCCAGCAAGACGATAAATTACGAAGCATGTGGAGAACAGCTAGATGCATCCTTCACAAACATGATAGGATTGCTAGAAAACTCTGAGACTTGCTAAAGATGAAGGGAAGTCACCTTTGTGATCTAGAGTGGGAAAGATTTCTAGGCAACAGCAATCTTTCAAAAACATCAGTATAGCCATCTAGAAGCTAATCATCATAAGGCATTAACCCTAACAAACAAATATGTTGTGGGGGAAGTAGGGGACAGGGTGACTGCATTTAAGAGTATAAATAATCTGGTCACTTCTCACCTTTTCAACTTGCAGGCAAGCATTACTCCCTATTCCCATGGTTTCTTAATATGCTATCTTTGTCCAAACTGATCAGCATCTTCTAGAGTTTCATCCCATAAGTAATCAGGACAATCACGTCTCATAAAGTCCTTGCCTCTCCACTCCTGTGCTTTACAATGCTTGTCCGAGTTCCAACACCTGAAGCCTCTCACTTCATCTCATCAGGTCTGGTGTTCCTCTGGTAGCCTGTTCTTGTTTTCACATTTGTGCTGGGCTTCTCCACTCCTCTGAGATCCACCATGCACACACCATGCTTGCTTTTCCGCCAGCCGCCAGATCACTCCATGCTCAGCAGACTGTGGCATGCTGCACCTCTGTATGTCCCCACTTAGCCAGGACAAGAACTCAGAAAACATTCTGCCCCCTTCCCAATGCCTTTACTTCCTTTCCGTGCTCTATCCAAATTGTTCCCCAATCAAATGAGTCACTTTCTCATAGACTTGATTCCATAAGGGCCATTTGATGTAGCAGCAGAACATGTGGGCCTCACCTCCCCTAACTCACCTTCCTTACAGACATACTGACCAGCTGGCCAGCCTGCTTTCCCTCTGACAGAGAGAGGGAAAAAGAGAAACCAGGCAGAAACAAAAAGAGAAGCGCCTCACATTTAGAAGTTAATCTGGTGTTCACAACTAAACTGTGTGATTGTCCTACTGGACATAAACAATTTACAGAATGCCACCCTCAGACAAGGGCACTTGGAGACCATGATAAAATGAGACAAAGTAAGACACACTTCATAATTGTGTCTAAGAACTAATAAGATACCCAATTTTAAAATTATCCCCACTTTCTGACAGCATCAAACCATTTCCTCAGAGTCTCCTCCAAATCACTTAACTAAAGCCCAAGTCCTGTACCAAGCTTTTGAATACCCTGTTACTGAGAAGCCCTGCAGTTTCCCAGTGTAGGGGTTCTCTCCAGCACCATAAATAATGCCTCCAACTTGCTTAACTACAGGTTTGTTCCTGGGGGCCTTTGGCTGAAGGTTATTGACAGTAACCAACATGAAATGGTCCCTCCTATACGCCTGACACTGTAGTTGGCCATGTGGATACAGGAGCAAATAATGACATGACCTCATTAAATCCTGACAGCAACTCTGTGAGATGGATTTTATAGTGTTCACCATACAGAAGAGGAAACCAGGCCCAACACTGTACAAGCAGGAAGTGGTAGAGTCAAAATTAATTGGCCTATCACTAGGGCTCCAAAGCTCCTATCTAAGATGGAGCAGCATCACTGAATTATTTTCTATCACCTGGAAATGATGCTATAACAGAAGCAGATCTTACCTGCTGAATCCAGGAGCAGCAAAGAGTAAAACCAAACCGGGCTGGCCAGTAGAACAAAAACCAGAAGAACAACAGACTGGGTATGGTCTGATGGCAGAGCCAGGTAAAGTCATGGAAGGCCAAGACACACAGTTCTTAAGCCAAATGGCCTAGAAGACAATAAGGACTTGAGAATGAAACAGAACTCCACTACTTTCAGGCAACTTTCAGGTTTTATATCTCAGTTAATAAAAACAAAAAAACAAAAGAAATAAATGGATTGGCTCAAGATCAGCCAAACTGAAAAAGCAAGAATAGAATCGTGGCTATGGAGTATTTACAGCAGTGAGCAGAGCTGAGGAATCAATGCTCCTAGGGTAATGAGAGGAAATGACATGATGAGAAATAGAGTAAATAAAAATAAATAGCAAGGGAAAAAAAAGCCATCATGATCATCAAGTTATTGAACCAGTGCTTCCTCCAGACCACGGGCACAATTTCAGCCTGATGGTGTATTGTTGGGAGTCACCTCACACTGGCAGAGGACCATCTGTGAGCACCTCGCTGCCGGTTCTGCCTCTGGGGTTGAGGATACTGCAGTCTGAATTCATTTTCTCTTGGAAAAACAAATTTGTCCACTCCTAGGAGCAGAGACAGAGCTTGAGAGACGGCCTAGAAAGCTTATTGCATGTCACGTTGCTCTTAAAAATCTCATTTTTATGAGCATAAATGAATCAGAAACATATGGGTGAAATTTCTTGGCCTGATGTGAGCAGCCTCATACCCCAAGCAGTGCCCTCAGAGAGGATGCTTGGAATGTAAGTGTTGGTGCCAGAATCCCTGGTGGAAAGGTCAGGGGAGCAGACCTCTCCCCTCTGCGTACCCCACCCCTGCAGCACAGCCTGTGTACAGACCTCACCAGACAGGCAAGATTGTCCTGTGCCAGACTACTTTCCACTTCATCTCTGTGCTTGTTCTTTTTCAATAACAAAGGCTGAGTGTATGTGTGTGCATGCACGTGTGTGCACACACATGCACATATGCACATGCGCATGCATATTTTTACTCTCCCAATGAATATTGTGAACTAAGATGCCAGGGTAAAAAAGCATCAAAGGCTATAAAATAGCAATGGATTTCTGCTTTGAATGATACAATCTTTCCTATAAGGAAATTGACTTCTTAAATATCAAGATAAATACTAGCACTAGATAGCTGGACAACTGCAGAAAAATTCAACCATGGAATTGTGGCATCACATTCATGGATATAAACAGCATTGATTGAACTCTTGTTTAAAACCCTGAGAAAAGGTACCAATTCTTCCAAATTTTTAATCTAGCCTTGTGTTTGGCACCTACATTTTAGGCCAGAGTAAGGAAAAATAACCAGGACTATGATGTATTCCTCACACACGGGTTAAGAAATCAAAAGTCAGGATATTTGGGATAAAAATACACACTGATGCCTCTTGTCAACACAATGTCTGAAAACTCATAGGGACGCAATGTAGCTGAGTGGAGTGTGGGCTTCAATGTCAGCTACACAAGGACTGAGTCCTTGTCTGGCCATTTGCTAGCTAATTGACATTGGGCAAGTTGCTCAACCTCCCTGAGCAGTTTTCTTATGGATAAAATCATGAACATGGAAGCCAATATACATAATGTACCCTGCACACAAGAGTCCAATCAATGACAGTTATCGTAGAATGAAAACTTCTCACATACATTTTAAAACTAGACTTTCAGAATAGACTTTAGTCCTCATTATTGACATATTTATTGAGTTTATATGTAGCTATAGTCCACCCTAGACACTAGCTCATTGTCCCTCAACCCATTCTCTGTCCCTCAACCCACATCCCCTGCTTAGCAACCTAACTGGGCAATTCAAAGTGGTTAAGTCCAACAGTCCTGGACACGTTCAGAATTCTCCCTTGGTTTCCCTCATTGCGCTAGTCCACATTAGGTCGACTCTTCATAGCAGCTTGCTTGCTATCTGCATTTTGCTCTTAACAGCCTGTGATCATACCACCCCAAGCATGCCCTCCCCACTGGGTTCAAGGGCCATATCTCTACCATTATTTCTCAAGGAGTAGCAAGTTGAAATATTTTCCCAGTTTCTTGACACTTCATGTTTTGGCAGCAGATTGTACCACGCTCAGGTTGACCTTGTCAAAGTTCCCCTGGTCTGATATTTGTTTCCTTGCCAAATAAAATTCACATTCTTTGTTCTGCCATGGCTTCATCTCCACTTCCCTCATTAGTCTCCTCCCAAGATCCTTTCAACTCTAGCCAGATAAGTTTACTCATCTTTCTCCACCACACCCAGTTCATACCTACCCCAGTGCCTTTCCTTGGGCTGTTTCCTCCACCTCTATCCTCTTCTGAATGTTTTCGTAAGTTCCAGTCTACCTTCAAAGTCTCAACCCCTCCCAGTCTCATCTTGTCTCCTTCTAATAGAAGGAGGATTCCCAGCCTCCTCCAACACACGATGGTTCTCCCTTCCTCAGACTCCTCTAGCCCATCCACTATCGATGCTGGTGTGTAATAGGGTATCCAGTGCCTGCTATAGCCAGTGACTTTTCCTATGTATTGTCTAGCTCCCCACTCTGAGTGTAAGCTCCTTGAAGGCAGGAATCGTGCCTTCTTATGCAGGTTCTGCAATGGGCAACCAGTCAATCTTTGATTATCGTGAAGATAGACTCAAGCACGCCTGTAATCCGAGCACTTTGGGAGGCCGAGGCAGGTGGATCACCTGAGGTCAGGAGTTCGAGACCAGCCTGGCCAACAGGGTGAAACCCTGTCTCTACTAAAAATACAAAAATTAGCCAGGCATGGTGGCAGGTGCCTGTAATCTCAGCTACTCGGGAGGCTGAAGTAGGGAGAATCGCTTAAACCCAGGAGGCAAAAGTTGCAGTGAGCCAAGATCATGCCACTGCACTCCAGCCTGGGTGACAGAGTGAGACTCTGTCTCAAAAAAAAAGATAGAATGAAGCAGTAAGAGGTTGACATGAAATAGAACTTTTTTGATTTAAACAAAAACCGTTTATTTACTGCTGTAATGTTTAGTCTGTTCTTTCATTCTTTTTCTTTTATTTTCTATAAACCACTTGGTCCTTGAAATTCCTGTTGGGGAAGGAAAACCTGTAACTCCTGCAGCTCCGATTGAAGCAGAACACTTGAATAGACACACCGTGCCCATTAGAAAACGCTGCTTCTCTTCATCAACTTCCCCTGCCATGCTGTGATCCCAGGTCATGCTGTAAAACCATGGAGGTTGAGGAGGCCACTCTAGGGCTGAGGGATTAGGATGGGTCAGGGAAGCCTCCTGGAGGAGACTGTGGAGTCTTGAAGTGGAGACTGGGGAGTGCTCCTGCGCACAGCCTGAGGGAAAACCTGCTGTGATGTACCTGTGTGTAACCACATCATGGTTACAAGGCTGGCCTATCACCTGCTTGGAATGGACAAAAAGCAACTTAAACTGAAAAACAAATACGAAATGATTGTATTTGGAAAGTCATTTCTAAAATGTGACCTAAAGTGCCTTTTAACCTCTTTATGGCTCAGTTTACCTGTGGAGATTATAATTGTACCTACCTCATAGGATAGTTGTAAAGTTTACCTAAAATAAACAAAATGTGCTGTATCCCTACAATGAAATATTATTCAGTCATAAAAAGGAATGAGGTGCTGCTACGTGCTACAACATGGATAAACCTTGAAAACATTATGCTAAGGGGAAGAAGTCAGACACCAAAGGACACATATTGTATGGTTCTCTATACATGAAACGTCCTGAATAAACACATCCTAGAGACAGAAACCATATTAGGGGTTATCAGGGACTGGGGAGAGAGGATAATGGAGAGCGACTGTTAGGTATGTGGTTTTGTGGGGTGTGATGAAAGATGTTCTGGAATGAACTAGTGGTGATGGTTGCACAACATTGTGAATATATGAAAAACACATTGAATGATTGTACACTTATAAAGGGTAAATGTTACAGTATGTGAATTAACCTTAATTTTTTTAAGTGTAAGCAAATAATACAGACAATTGGCTTGGCACAAAGCCTGGCAGATATAAATGCTCAGCAAATACTGTTAAGATTATTGGAAAGGGCAAGATAACAGAAAACACTTAGATGTGGTCTTAAACCCTGGCTATTCCACTTACTAGGTGTGCTGAGTGACTTTGGGCAAGTTATTTGAACTCTTAGATGCGGCTTCTGCAAAGGTTAATTGGAAGTGATAACCCATTCTTGTTAGAAGTATTAGGTAATATATAAAGCTCCTTTGCACAATGCATGGCATGGGGTAGATGCTCAGTAAACCATATTCCTCTTCCTCTTTATTTCTTATTAAATCTCATTCCTGCAGAAATCCTTAGAACACAGTTCTAGCTGGCCAGAAGTTGGGGGTTCCATCCTTGGAACTAATGAGAACCCACCAAGGACACTTACTGGAATCATGCAAAGTGCTTTCCCAAAGAGCCTCAGAGCAGAATAACCAGAAGAGCAAGTGAGGACTGCTGTTGGGAGGGGAAGCCAGAGGTCACAGCAGGGAACACAAATCCACACCCTAGGTCTCAGCTAGGCTGCAGAATAAGTCCAGGGGTCAGGCCCAAACAAAGCAAACAAGATCAGGGAGCTGAGACAAACCATTCAGAATAAAAGCCAGGAAAAAGGCAAAGGTGTTAGGGCCCAAGGCAAAACCAGGCCTGTTTATTTAAAAGACATTAAACTAGATTGAGCCTAAGACCTGATATCTGTTATTCTCAACTAGTCAGTAAATCATTCTCCCTGTCTAGAAGCCTACGAAAAGAAGAAGGAGTCAGAAGAGAGAGGGGGAAGGGCAGAGTGGGTCCTAGGGAACTGGGCACAATTAATCATCACCACCTCTCCCTGGACAGTGCAGCTCAGTGTGCAGCAGTTGGGGGTGGGAAACTCTTTCTTGAAAATTCTTCGTCTTCTTATCCCACAGTCCAACAATCCTGCCAAAACGTTGCCACAGGATAAATTTAAGGACAAAATGCCGTGATTTGTTAGATGCAAAATCTCTGAGATGGGAGGCTTTTGCTCAAGAGTTGAAATTGTTGCATTGATAAATGTTGATGCTGTCTACTACTGCCGGCTGTCTCAGGAGTTTGGGGAAGGAGGGAGATTTTCATCCCATGAAGAAATTTCTCCTAGTTGTCTCTTAATCTGTTCTGTGATCAATATTAACACTGCCAAAATAGTTAAACTCTTTTTCCTTGTTGTCACCCATCTGTGTATGAATTCATTGCTAAGGCCAGATACAGGACAATAAAGTGTCTGCAGATAAAACAAGGGAAGATTATTTTTATTTTTATTATAATCCATAGACAAGATACTTGGTCAGCAAAATAAATGACACCAGACACCTTCACTGCAAATGGTGGGGCTGATTCAGTTTTTTCTTCCTTCATTCTTCAACAGAGATCCATTTCCTTAAAGGCCATCATATTCTGAGGCAGAGACATGCACATGTGTTTTTGCTTAGGGGCTGTGTCTGCAGTGATGTCCAGACTGTTTCTTGGGGACCTGGCCAGCACAACTTAGGAGACATTCTGTGTTTCAATAATTTCTGCTTTCAGAAGAGCATACTGTACCTCCAGGCAGAGTCTGAGGTTTGGAGCCCGCCGGGAATGCGACTATAACAAAGAGTCCTGAAAGCCTTTGGCTGCTAGGACCAAGCAAGTTCTTTCTGGCAGCACTCCATTTACTGATTTGCACATTCACCCACTCCCTGACACACAACCCACTTACTTCTACAAATTAAATGCACATATGTGCAAATTCATGTGCATCTCACACACCCACATACACACATACATACCCAAACACCCTTATGCACACAGTTGAAAATATACCACATGCACACATATACATTGCTCATGTATATGGGAACAAGCATAAAAACCCACGATGTACACATGCATGTACACACACACACACATTCTTTATGCACATGAACATGTTGGTCCTCATATCCATGGCAGGAATTCTGTGACAACTTTGCGGTGTCCAAATGATAGTAATATTTATAGTCTTCTAGACAATTGTGCCCTGCTATAAAAGTGACATTTTTTAGGAGACATAACGAAAACAATAACAGCAATTGTCTCACCAATTGTAAGGCACAGTCTATAAATCACTGTGCCTTACTCCCCAACAAAAGAAAGAAGCAAAGCATTGTTCAGAACAGAACTGAAATGTGACCAGGTATTAAGATTGGAAAGACTTTCGAGCGGAAAAATCAAGGCACCGATATTAACACAAGCCAGTAAATAAATAAAGTCTGATTTGGCCACCAGCAACTTCTTAAACTTCTGGTTTAAGGTGGATGAGGATTTGAGAGTGATGTTATGGTTTGTCAACCCACACACATCTCTGTGGCTTTCAAATAGAGACAGCCTTCCTGAGTTCCTTCCAGCTTGGGGATACTATTTTTGCTAATGGCATTTTTAAGGGTCCAAACAGGCCATTTGCTTACATAAGAAATGCAATGGAAAGAGGCAACATCTTTTTTGTTGTCATTTTCTAGTTTCGCAAAACCACATCTTGGAAGTAAAGCAGAAATTTTGGAGGCAGTTTACCTAAGACCTCAAACCAAAATTTACAAACAGCTGGATAAATTCTTTAATGGGGCTGTATTTGTTCCTAAATAGTTGGCAACAGGAAGTATAATTTTCTTAAATTCATCCCTAACAAGCATTGACTCTTCCACCTTCTCTCTGTCCTACGTGGGACCTCCCACTTCTCCCTGCCCATCTCAAACCCTAATAAACAAATCCCTCTCTTACGCCGTCAGCCTCAGAGAAACGTGAAGGAGTTTTTCTTGAGTTGGGTTCACAGCTGCCCTCTCAGGGCCACTGTAGTGTGCTGGGAGACCTGGAAACCTGGTGGACAGAGAAACCAAAGTGGGAGGAGATTAGGGTTGGGTTGGAATGTGGGGGTGGGGGGAATTTGAGCAAGAACTTTGAATCTGAGAAGTCAGAGCCCAGGGTGCTGCCTGGAATTCCAAAATGGGGAAAGAGATCTCAGCTGCTTTCATATGGAAATTGGCCTGGAAGCTGACTTTGTCCCTGCTTGGAACCGAAGCCAAGACCAAGTTCAGTGAACCTAACACACCATTCAATCAACCATTGAAACCCAGGAGAAGAGAAGGCAGGAAAGGGAGGGCAGAGGGTCAAAGAGGCTCGCCTTTCATTTGGACTTGGTTCCGGAGGTAACAGTAAGGAGGAATTAAACACTGGAAACAACTTGAAGGCAAAATCCCATCTATCAGGAAGGTGCATTCTGCCTGGCTTTAAATGAAAGAAAAGAAGGGGAAAGAAGAAAGAAATTGAAAAAGAAAGCAAGAAAGCAAGCAAGAAGGAAAAAAGAGAGAAAGATGTAGACAATGACAATCACTCAAAGCAATGATTCTGCAATTGACAAAATAAATGCAAATACATACACTGGGTGTAACTTAAAGAAGGAAAGAACTGACCTATAGTTGGCAAAGATTCCCCCCTCCCCACCCTCTTAGATAAAGGCTTTCAGAGACCTGAAGATTCTTAAAGCAGATACTAACTGGACTTCTGAAAGTTTACTTTAGGACTCACTTTAACTTTGTTTTGTTTTTATTGCAGCTTCAAAAGAAAGTTGAAGAAGTACCTACTCTTTGCAAAAAGAAGCTACTATAGTTTCTTCCTAGATACTGTTTTGGGGACTAGTTTCTTGTCTTTTGTCCTTGATTTATTATTGCCTTTATGTGTTCTCCCCATTTGGTTCATTTTATTCTTATTTTAAAAGAACAGCTCCAAAGACCCTTCTATTTTCATGGAAATTGCTCAGTAGTAACAATTTCAGATAGCTTCCAGAAGAATAATCATCACACTGGCCATTTTACCCAAGAAGCTTTGCAGCATTTCACATAACAATTTACTAATTAATGACAAATTAAATGGAATTTGGTAAGAAGAATCAGAGGTTAGAGTGCTGGTATATATTGTGTGTAAAAAGGTATGCAAATATCTTCAGCCCATTTGTGGTTCATCAGTGGGAAATAATAGCTATTCTACTCGACAATTTCACATGTGGGAGGGCTGCCGCATAGAAGCAGAATTTGGAAATTATACATCATTTGAACTTTTTAACAGTTTTTCAGATTAGATACTGTTCCTTCATTTTAAAGGCACAATGAACTTAATCTTTTTTGTTTTAGTAGATGTAAAATCATGGAAATTCTACTATACTTTGCTGCTTATATTAATTACATATTTGCAAGCAAGAAGCAGTCTTTGGAAATTAGTGACTAAAGTTTTCATCTTTCACAGGAGAAAAAAAGTACTGACTCCAATCTCCTGAAGCAAGCACTGGAAAACCATAGCCCACAGGCCAAATCTAGCCCTCTTCCTGTTTTTGTAAATAAAGTTTTATTGGAGCACAGCCACATTCATCTATCTACATAATGTCTATGGCTACTTATAAACTGCTATGGCAGAGTTGCAAGAAAAATCTCGTGGCCCACAAAGCCTAAAATATTTACGATCTGTTCCTTTACAAAAAGTTTGCCAATCTCTGCCCTAGAGGGTAAAGCTAGGGAGAGAACATTTATCATAAAGACAAAATAAAAGGTTTTAACTTACAAAATATCAAAATTAATTTAATGTGTCCTGTCACTACTTAAAGCCCACAAATGGTCACCATCACTCCAGCTGTCACAGAAATTTGCCAAATGTTCTTTTCTTGCTCAGTGCACATATAACGGAAGTGCATTCTCTGTGCCCCAGTTCTTCTGTAGCCCGTTGAACAGGCCGGTCACCTCAGGGAAACACTGGTCATCCTTAATAAGAAAAGGCCTTGCAAAGAGTGAACTGTGTCTGCCATCCGTGGAAGTTCTAGGACAACACAGAAGGGTTCCCATGTCAAATAGGTGATTGCTTTGGACACATGTCAATTAATTTATTTTTACTGCTTTTAACTTTGAGAGTAAGACAAAATATCGTACCTGTTTTTATTATTCATCTTTAACTTATCTTCTTTTCAAAATATTAATACTCAAAAGGTATTTGGGGTCACAAAAATGTCTTATTATATTTAGAACATCCCCCCTTGGATATAGGATGCTACACCCACACATTCATTCAACTTCTGAACATTCTATTTGTGTTGAGGGCACAGGGACACAGCCCAATACAAAACATTTCTTGCATGCCCACAACTTGGTATTACCAACAGCACTTGTCAGATCACAGCCAAACATGAGCTTAAAGTGACAAAATTGGTAAGTCAACTTGACGAAACATTATTATTTCTCCCAGTCAGTAGGTTGATAAGCATCTGAATTGGCTAGCTGCTCCAGCAAAATCTCAGTCTCTCAGCACAGTGTCAACCTCTTTCTCCTGCAGCTTCTAGTCTCTAAAATACATCTGTGTGAGCTGGGTGCAGCAGCTCACACCTATAATCCCAGCACTTTGGGAGGTTGAAGCTGACAGATGACTTGAGGCCAGGAGTTCAAGACCAGCCGAGCCAGCATGACAAAACCACATCTCTACTAAAAATATGAAAATTAGCAGGGTATGGTAGTGATGGCGCATGCCTGAAATTGCAGCTACCGGGGAGGCTGAGGCACGAGCATTGCTTGAACCCAGGAGGTGGAGGTTGCAGTGCAACTCCACTGCCACTGCACTCCAGCCTGGGCAACAAAGTAAGACTCAGTCTCAAAAACAGACCAAAACAAAACAAAATCTGTGTGCATTGTAGAACTGATGTCTTAGAAAAAGCACAGAACTAAGAGTTTGTAGCTTAACAGACTGTATGCTCCAGGCATGTGACCTAAGCATTCCAGGTTAGAAGAGGAAATTGGCTTAGCTCAGGATGGCCGAACTCAATATCCATGCAATCTCTCAATCAGCCATTCAACAATAGCATTAAGCACTTCTTCTACTTCAGCACTATACCAGGTACTAGGTAAATAGCTGGGAAGAAATAGACAGGGTACTGCCCTCAGGAAGCTTGCTGTTAAACGACTGTGTTGTGAGAAAAGGGTGAGAAAACAAATACACACATACATATAATGGCAAATTATGAGGCATGCAACCAAGAGACATTAATAGAAGTGGTTTGCTTCAGGCAGGGAAGGCCTCTACAAAGAAGTGACATTAAAATTGAAACTTAATGGATGGGATGGGCACAGTGGATCATGCCTGTAATCTCAGCGCTTTGGGAGGCTGAGGCAGGAGGATCACTTGGGGCCGGGAGCTTGAAATCAGCATGGGCAACATAGCGAGATCCTGACTCTACAAAAAGAATTAGCCCAGTGTAGTAGCGTGTGCCTGTAGTCCTGCCTACTCAGAAGGCTGAGGTGGGAAGATCACTTGAATGGAGGAGTTCGAGTTTAAAGTGAATTATGATCTCACCACTACACTCCAGCCTGGTCAACAGAGAGACATCTTGTCTCCAAACCAGCTAGAAAAACAGTGGTGGAGTGCGGAAAGTATTCCAAATAGAGTGTGCAGCATGGGAAAATGTGCTGAGACTGGAAAGAGCTTTGCACATTTGAATAATTGAAGTAAGATTTGCACCCGTGGCAGACATCACTAATTGATCACAGCCCTCCTTTCTGTTGAAAATGGACAAAGCCTCAGCATTCTCAACACAGCACTCCAGGCAGCCACAACTAATCCGTTCGAGTGGGCAACCACTGAAACCTATTTGTCATCCCTGAAACACCTGGTTACAGAAGGCTCTCCCAGGCCTGGAGTTTCTGATTCTATGATTCTCATTTTATTCACTATTTGAATATTAACTCTTGGTTTGAACATTCTTCATGTGCCTGTTTTCTTCCATTATTATTGACTTCCTGGAGATGATGAGCCTTCTCTCTCATCCCATTCCATTCAATTTCCACAGGCAAAGCCCCTTTCCATACATATATTCCAAAGGCTCTTCAAATTCCCTTTCCCTAGTGGAATCTCAACGATGTGTATCAGTTATCTATTACTGTGTAACAAACCATGCCAAAAGCTAGTGGCTTTAAACAACAGGTTACCTTTTCCAAAGATTCTGTGGTTGGCTGGTCAGTTCTCACTCAACAGATTTCAGATGGGGCTGAGTTCAGCCAGGGCAATAGGGAGAGCAGAAATGGCTGGGCCTCTCTCTACTTGGTCTTCATCCCAGCTTCTTCCTGGCATGGCGGTATCAGAGTAGAGTTATAAGAGGGTGAAGAGGAGGCTGCAAGGCTCTTTAAGGCATAATCTCAGAACTTTGATCGTGTGGCTCCTTCCCATTCAATTGGGCAAAGCAAGTTCACATCAGGCCAATTCACATCAGATCCCCCTCCTTTTTCTTGGGAAAGGCAGCAAAGACACATTGTAAGGGGTGTGCATCCAAGAAAGGGAGGACTTTGTGGACATATTTTTTTATATAGCCCAATAAGAATCGATTTCAAAATTGGGGAGGTAGACCAAAGAGCCCAGCTGTCTCATTCCTAGCCCATTCTTCTCTCTCTATCATTAAACCATTAGACGCCCCTTGACCTTAAGGCACTACTTGCAAGTTGGCGACTAGGATACCTAACAAAATCGTGAAAATTCCTCAGAGCCCAGCTGGCCAGAGTATGATGCAGCCAACAGACAAACAAAAGCTTTCAACCTGAGATAGGTCTGTTTACTTCTCTGGAGACACCAAGTCACTGACGTTCATGTTCCTGATTAGCTCAACTCCCCCAAAACAAGACCACTGAACTGTCCAGTGCTTTTCCTTCATGACTTAACTACTTATCACTTTCTACTTTATAGAGATTGTGTTGGATTCAAGGCAGATGGACAGATTTGAATCCCAAATGCATCTCATACTACTAGCTGGATAACCCAGAGAAAATTTCTTTGCCTTGGTTTTCTCATCTGTTCAACAGGAAAATAGGAAACTTGCAAGATGGTTGTGAGAATTAATGGAAATAGATGCAAAGTCACTAGTAAAATTGCTGGCTTGCATTAGGTACTCAATAATTATCAGCTATTACTTGTTATTAATGGTGTTTGGTCAGGAAAAACTTCATGTAAGAGACAAGCTTGGACTGAGTTTTGAAGAATAAATAGAATTTGGGTGCTGGGGAACAATCAGATGGAGAAAGTAGCAGACAAAGAAATGCACACTGTAGGTAATTTAGGTGTAAATAAGTGGACTAACTTGGTTGAAGCGGTCTTGTCTTTACACTCAGCCTTCAGCCTTCATCCTTCCTTCACTGGTTTAGGAAATAAAGTGGGAAGGAGACTAAGGCCAGATATGCAAGAATTGTGAATGTATGGATAAGAAACCTGGGCTTTTTCTAGCACAGTTGAGGGCCATGGAAGGACAGAGGGACAAAATGAAAAACAAGCCTCCAGGGCATGATCAGAAAAATTAGTCCTGTCATCATGGCAGGGTGGCTAGGCTGGAGATAGACCAGAGGGAGAAAAAACCACTGGCAAGTGAGATGGCATATGAAGGTCAAGTGTGTTTGATCATGTTTTCAAAACTAATGCTTCTCATCTCTTCAACTGAGGCTTTGGGCAGTTTGAAATTATGTCCACAAATTCTTTGACACTGCTCCTATGGAAAAACAGTCTATTCCCTCCCCTTGAATGTGGGTTCACCTCAGTGACTAACCTCTAATGAATAGAATGTGGCAAAGGTGGCACTGTGGACTTCAAAGTCTAGATCATAAAAAGCAATACAGCTTCTGCCTAGTTATCTTACCCTTAGGATGCTTGCCCTTGGAACCCAGCCTCCAGGCCATGAGGAAGCCAGGTAGCCCCCTGGTGGAAGGGCCACATGTTCCAGCCCCAGATCCAGCTGAGGTCCCAGCTGACAGCCAGCATCACCCTCCAGACACGTAAATGAGAGAGCCTTCACATGACCCCACCTTCAGCCTTTGATCTCCACAAGCTGATGCTAAGTGGAGCAGAGATGAGCTGTCCCTGCGGAGCCATGCTCAAATTGCTGATTAGCAAGCCAAGTAAATGTTGTTGTTATTTTAAGTCGCTAAGTTTTGGGGTGTTTTGTTACACAGCAATAGTTAACTGGAGCCAGCTGTTCTGGGTACTGGCTGGGTGTCACACATACACTGGTTGTTCTCATACTTGTTCAGAAGGCCTGTTACCCAGAAATCATAATTTTTGGGTGGAACATCCTCTATCCCATCACTCTTTCCATTTTCTTCATAGCATTTGTCACAATTTGCAATTATAGTCTGTATTTGCTTGTTAGCTTGTTTTCTTTGCCTCTTTCTCTAGAATAGAAGTTCCCTAGGTACCCTGATCTTGTCTGTCTTACTCACTGCTGTATCCAATTACCTACTAAGTGCCTGGCATATGGTGAGTACACTATAAATATTTGTGGAATAATGAATGAGTAGATAAACACTATGAAACTCGGATATATTCAATTCCATTACAGCAACCACTTACAGAAGGCATGTGCCAAAGTTTTAAGAAAAGAAAAATGTGTGCAGTTTAGGATTTTTTTTTTTTTTTTTTGAGACAGATTCTTGCTATGTTGCCCAGGCTGGTCTCAAACTCCTAGACCTTGGAACCCAACAATCTTTCCACCTCAGCCTCCCAAAGTGCTGGGATTATAGGCATGAACCACTGAGCCTGGCCCACTTTAGGATGTTAATGGAGAAAATGATTTGCATTCACTTTTTTGTTTTTTTATGAATTGGTACCAAGCAGCCTTTGGGCCCTTGTTACTACACCACCTCAGCTGGGCTCACAGAAAAAGAGTGATTTTTGGATGCTTCCTCTGAGAACCATTACACACGTCATCTCATCAAACCCTCAGTAGCTCCGTGTGGCAGGTATTCCTGTTTCCAATTAAGGGACGAAGACACTGAGGCTTAGAATGATTCAGTATCTCTCTCAAGAAACACAGCTTTGAAGTGAAGAAACCAGGGTACAAACTCAGGTGTGACTCCATACTGGCAACACATGGGGCCAACAAATTCAGGTGGACCAAGGAAAACTGAATGAGTCTTTCTCCTCTGTGATGGCAACCCATGGATGTGCGCTAGCTGTTCACAGGCAATTCTTCAGCTTCTGCAGGGATGAGGGGGTAAAAATAAGATAGCGTTCCTTCCTGTCTTCATCTGTGTAGGTTGCTGCACCAGAGCACTTTAGACTGGGTAGCTCATAAATGACAGAATTTATTTCTCACAATTCTGGTGGCTGGGAAGTCCAAGATCCAAGTACTGGTGGATTTCATGTCTAGAGAACGGTGGATTTCTGGTGCTTCTCACTGTGTCTTCACATGACAGATGGGATCAGGGAGCTTTCTATGGTCTCTTTTATAAAAAAACACCCATTCATGAGGGCTCCACTCACACGACCTCAACACCTCCCAAAGGCCCCATCTCCAAACACCATCACTTGGGGATTAGGTTTCAACATGTGAATTTTAGGAGGACACAAATATTCAGACCATAACGCAGCCATCATTCTTTTTTTTTGAGAGGGAGTCTCACTCTGTTGCCAGGCTGGAGTGCAGTGGCCCGATCTCGGGTCACTGCAACCTCCACCTCCCGGGTTCAAGTGATTCTCCTGCCTCAGCCTCCCAAGGAGCTGGGACTACAGGCGCATGTCACCATGCCTGGCTAATTTTTGTATTTTTAGTAGAGACATGGTTTCACCATGTTGGCCAGGATGGTCTCGATCTCTTGACCTCATAATCCACCTGCTTCGGCCTCCCAAAGTGCTGGGATTACAGGCGTGAGCCACCAGGCCTGGCCAGCTTTCATTCTTTTAGTCATTCAACAAACCCTCACTGAGCACATACTATGTATCTCTATTGCAGAGGCCAGACCTTATCCCAGGCACTGCCTGTCGGAAAATCAGATGCAGCTTCCTCCAGTCCAGAAAGGGAGGGAAATAAACACAGGCAGGGGGAGTTAGGAGGCGATGTGGCAAATGCAGACCAGCCAGACACATACAGAGGACTGACAAACTCACAGAAGATGGTCTGTGGCCCTGTCCCAGGCCTCCATGATAAATTTCGTCCTTAATCCTAGCTTCACCTGCACAGACTCCCCCTTTCTCCTGTAAGGGGTGCAAATCCAAGAAAGAGAGGACTTTGTGGACGTATTTTTTAATACAGCCAGGGAAGAGTCAATAGGAGTGAGAACAAGCCTCCCAAAAGAGGCCACGTGGGCAACAGCCAGTTTCTGCAGCACTCCCCAGGTGCCCCACAGCCCTCCCAGGCTGCATCCTCCTCCTTCCCAGGCCTCCTGGGCGGGGCCAGCCCATCCCGGGAGCACAGTGACTCCTCCCAGAAGTGGGAAACACAGAGGGCCGGGGAAGCCCACCAATAAGATGGTCAAAAGCAATTTTAACTGGGTCCCGTGGCAGGGTAAAATATCTGTGTTGTAATATTGTCTCAATAAAAGGTATTGTAATATTTAAAATGTAGTATTGATCCCTCTGTGAGGACCATAAATCCTTGCAGGATTTGAGAGCCTGACCGCAGAGTCTGGGCTCGCCGGGTGAGGGTGGGGGAGAACCTTGGGAAATGCTGTGCCCTCAAGAGCACAAAGTCACCCACAAGAGCGGGGCGAGCTCGACGGCCCGGGTGTCCCTCCAACATCAAAGGAGGGGTGCTGGGGTCCCCGAGCCGACACAGGAGAACCTGAGAGAAACTGTCTAAACAAAGGAATCAAAATATGAAACTACATCACCTGCTAGTGTTTTATGAGGCCTTGTTCTGAATCAATACAAGCCCCAGGGCCCATGATTCCTCATGCTGAAAGGGAATACTTTTTCATCCTAAAACGAAATCAAGCCGCTTAAGTAAAACAGATGTTACCGTTGAGTGCCAGCGCCCCGGCCCCTCCTCCCTCACCCCTTCTTCCTGCGCTGGAAAGAAGGGAGCCCGCGCTGCCCCGAAACCCAAGTCGGCTGGGGAAAGCCAGAGCCTTGGAATTTCTCCCTCCTTCGCCCACAGAAGTTTTCTTTTCTGTTTACCGGGGAGGGAGCCCGGGAGGGGGCCGGTGGGGGGAGGCCAGTCTGCTCGCAGAGGATTTGAAGGCGCGGTGGCGACGTGAAAGGCGGAGAAGATTTTCATTTCCTGTGTTACGGGGTGCAAATAATATCAGTATGAAAAACCTGGCGGGGAGATCGGAGATAGCAGTTTTTACATTGATAAGTATTTGTTCATTTCCTGACAACAAAAAAATATAAATCTCTTCAGAAATTAAGCGGCGCGGCTTGTCGGGCACGTTCGTGGCGCGCGGGCCGCCCCCGCCGGCGTAATCGCGGCATCAGCCACCAGCGCCATCGCGGGCGGCGGCCGCGCGGCGCCCACTTTTTGTGTCACTTATTTTCTCAGCGGGCCCGATTTGCATTTTAATGGAAGTAGTTCATAGACTTCTCCGCTGCCTTCGGAGTGCCACAAGTGGCATCATTAAGTGAGCTAAGCCGGATTAATGCTGATAGTAAAGTCAGATAATACAATAACAGAGGCCTCCATTCCATTTGCATTAGGTGAGGAGCGCGGGGCTGCCTGGTGGCTGGCGATAATTTGTAAGCGCGATATGTTGTACTTGAGAGGATAAGATTAAATTTAGTGGGTTTAACTGTCATCCCAGTAAGTCAATTACTTCATCTTTTCAGCCTTTGAATTTCTTTTATAAATAAAATAAATGGAATATTGAGCTGCTCCGCGGCCATTTCCAGCTTCCATGAAGAATTACACAGGCCGAGCCAAAAAAATAAAAGGCTTCGGATTCAGCTCCATAAACAAAATATAAACTCCATTCAGGTGCCAGCATGGCAGCAGCCCCGAAATATTGTCCATCTCTCATATCACAAGCATGACAGATTCCATTGTGACTTTAGTTTCTCCATAATAGGAAATATTTATGTTGTGCCTGGGTGTTTTCTATTCCTTTCCCTCTTATTATGGGAGGCAAACAGGCCAAAGCAGGGCCATGTGCTTCCCCCTTTCCCTCCCTCCCTCGCCTGCCTCTCCTTGCCCTGCGCTAAATGTTTAGTGTTGGGGGCGGATATTAAGGCAGCCTCCTGACCCCAGGAGATGCCTCAGATTTCAAGCGGGTCGGAGATCAACAGAAGGGGGCAACTTCTTTCAGGCCCTCCCCCTCGCCCCCACCCTGGCCTGTTGCCTCTGTAGATGGCTTCTCTGCATGAAGTTTAGATATCTAGCATCAGCGAGCGGAATCTCGATAGAAGAACCTCAACATCTTCATTTATTCAAAAAGGGATGGTGGCGGGGGAGCGGGGGGGGGGGGGCGGTAGGGACAAGGAAGAAAAAGAAAATCAAGCAGTTGAACCCCTATAGGTGGCACCATCCAGTGCAAGTCATGTTTTAGGAGACTCCAACTCTGCTGTGTTCTCTACACATTAATAAACATGTACTCAACAAATATAGATGTCTTTCCGAATCACGGATGGATGGATGGATGGATGGATGGATGGATGGATGGATGGATGGATGGATGGATGGGTGGGTGAGTGAGAGAAAGACACAGACAAGGCATAATCTGTGTCAAAACCCTATAAACTGGTGGCTCAAGAGCTCAGCACAATGCAGTTGGACCAAATGGTAAGGGTCAGGAGTCCAGCCAGACAGTCTGACTGTGTGCCTGCTCCAAGCCCTGCCCTGTCTGGGTCCTGTAGAGCAAAGGGAAGGCATGAAGGAATGCCCTTGAGAGGATTAGCCATATACATTTTGGAGAGGCCAGGAAAATATTCAACAAAAAGCCTTTAATAAAGTGATCCACGGTGATGTATGGATAGCAATGAGGGCATGAAAGGCTCTCACTTTCCTGCCCATCTTCCCTCCCTCTTCTCCTACTCCTCTTCCTCTCTTCAGATTGTACCTGAACATAGCGTGTATTTGCATGGATTATTCCATCTTTTTGGAATGCTTTTCTCTTCTTCTCCTGCTAAATTCTAGCCTTTTCAAGAGCCATGTCCTCCATTCCTCTGTGAACCTTCCCCAGCCCACACAAACAGATGAAGGCTCTGTGTGCAATCTCTGATACAGCAGCCCATGTACTGTTCCTCAAGCATTTACTGATATGCTGCCTCTCCTACCCAGCTCCAAGCTCCTTGAGAAAATGACTGTGTTTTACTCACTCATTCATCTCCATCAAGTACTGAGTTCACAGCTCAGTGCTGTACTGAATGCTAGGGACACAAAGACGAACAAGATGTAGTTCTTACCCACAAATAGCTGAGTCTAGGAGATGAAACAGGCCTATAAACAATCATAATACAATCTTAGAGTATGTTTTCCTGGTGTTTGGCACAATACTTGACCTGTAAAACATGCTAAGCAAATGTTGGTGAAATGAATGAAGTTTCAATGAGACATGGCGATTTCACCTGGGAGATTCTGAAAACCCTTAACACAAAAGTTGTGAGGCTGCTATCACATCTTTCTCTGCACCTTCTTTGTCTCCAGCCCTCTCCACCTTCACTATCAAGGCCGAGTTTCAACAAAAGAACTAGAGTAATGTCTCCAGAAGGGGCAATGAGTCTTAAGAAGGTAACAGCCTAAAACCATCTCAGATGAAATGGAGCTGCTCAGTGACTTTTGGGAGCTCTCAGACCTGGTGGAGACCTCTATCCCAAGTCAAAATGCAACACTCACTTCAAACAGAAATATCCCTAAAAGACATTAATTCACAATTTCAACGCTTTATGACCTCCCACTATATGTGAAGCACTCTTAAAGACTTCAGAGGAATATAAAACTGAATCATATTTCATCTTCCATCTGCTCAAAATTCTCTTCGGGTGGGCAGTGTGGAGCAGCAGAAAAGTACGTTATTTGTTACAGGGGAGGTGTGGATGAAAACAGCCTGTCACCTGTCAAGAATCTGAAAGTAAACTATTATTAATAACAGTAATGACAATTTTTATATGTTATATATTTAAAAAAATCTTAAGTGCTTTGTACATTCTGTATCTCCTTTGTTAAGTGCCAAGTGCTACCTTCCCCCACCTCCTGTCCCTAGAAAGTCTCCAGAGGCTTCAATAGAGATCCCAATTGGGAAGCCTTTGCCAGGACAGAAATGACAGGTGTGTGTGTTTGTGTGTGTCTTTCTCTGACTTCATTCCAAAGCCAAATATATAAATGATTTTTAGATTACCCCTTGTTTTATCCATGCCTCTGCCCTTCACTAGTGCGGATAATGGAGAGTTCACTCTACTGTGATTAATTATGCAGCCAGGGCTGAGAGCCAACAGTCACAAAGTGTTAGGAGTTTCAGGCACTTTAAGAGGGACGAGGATTTTGTTTCTTTGCTTGTTTAGCTTTTATCTGGTATTGATTAATTGCCCACTCTGTTCCAGACACTCTACCAAGCACTTTTATACATGTCATCTCATTCAGGGCTCACAGCAACCCTATGTGGTGGGCACTATTGTTATCCCCATTTTATTGTTTTTGTGTGTGTAACTGTATGTTTTAATAAGAAAATTAAAATTTGAAACTTTCTGTAAAAACATTATGGAAACAAAATTTAGAGGTCATATTTTTATAATAAGGGAATGCTGTGTCCTTTAACTTATGAAAATTATTAGTTTCTCATCAACAATGTCACCTAAACTAATATACAGACACTTCAACATTTTTAGTTTATTAAAAAAATACCAAAATAGAATTTATTTTAGGGTTGAATTTGAAATTATGCAGACTATTACAAGCCCCCACTTCTGTTATTCATTAACTCTATAAAGAATTCATAAGTTATACCCATTTTTGAGATGAGAAAACAGGGTCAGAGAAGGTATGTGACTCTCCCAAACTAATAATGGCTGGCAATATTTTATAAAATAGGATTAATGACTTGATTAGTAACTGATGTATTATCTAAGCATCACAAATATTAAATGCGTATTCTCTTTTAGCCTAATTGCCCTAACAATTTCTCCTTAATATCTTCAACATGGGATCCAAAACACTGCAGGATTCCTTGTGACGTTTTCCTGAGTCCATGGACAATTTAGTAAAACGAGTTCTGACCTTTCAGAGCCATGCTCAATGCATAAATCTTAGAGGTTAGACCTGAGGCTGTGGCCCGGCTGCTTGGGTGGTGACAACATATCACATTGTAAGTTTCCTTCTTTACGTAGTTTCCCCTTAAAGTAAAGGAGAAGAGGTACTAGCAAGCATGTAATATGTGCCAAGAGACTATACATGCATGGCCTCATTAATCATGGCAATCTTGAAAGGTTAACACTATTATTCTCTTTTACACAGAGGGACCGGGGCACAGCAAAATAAAGTGTGCACAAAGTCGCAGAGGTCAAAACCAGCTCTATGGAGCTCCAAAGTTCATATTCCTTCCAGCACTCTTGGAATTAAGCTTATAAACTATAAAACTACATTATTAATAATACATTGTCAGGGACCTTGATAAGATGTTAGTCTGCATCTATGAGATATAATAACATTTTTGGTTGAAATATTTCCAGGCTGTTATCCCTAAGACTAATGATAAATTTCAGTTCTTCTCATGTGACTTATTCTCTCTTAGTTAAAACAAATACACCTTTGTATTATTCACTCTGAGCCTAAACATTATTCACTTCTTATCACCAACTCTACCTTTTTTTTTTTTTTTTTTGTCTCTTAACCCTATTCTTGTTTCTACTCTTTCCAGGTATGGCCTTAAAACCATTCCATTATCCCTATTTTCAAGCATAACATTCCCAGTTCCTCTGTAGAAGCTTTTCCCTAAATGATGTTTGAGTACCAATTTCTGTGTTTCACTTTCTGCCCACCATATATATATATGTATGTATATACAATATATATATGTATATACATATATATGTATATACATACATATATATACAATATACATATATATATGTATATTGCTGTGATCTTCCTATTACAGCTTTCTTTCCTTTTTAAAAAATGTCTTTCCCTACAACAAATAAGAAACACTTGGTCAGCATATACCATGTGCTATAGCCCTTCATGGATTTGAGAAGCTCACTTCACTAATTTATTTTTACATTTTAGCCAAAAAAGAATGTGCCAAAAGAAAACAGACTTCAAATAGAATTTATCATTTCAAAGCACAGTTCCATAACCAATTTGACTTCAGTTGTTTTATTATTCCAATTAATCTCTTTAAACCTCTCTAAAGAGTTGGCATTTACATTTTTCATTTCCATCATTACGAACATTCTTCTAATAATAATATTTCCTAATGCCTACACCATTTCTGGATTTGATTCTGTGATACGTGGAAACGTTAATCAGCAACCTAAGCCTGAGTGTTCTTACAGATATCAGTGTCCCATTTTCTCTAAAATTAGCAATGTCACGCAAGCTTTCAGATGCTGTAATTACAACAGCAACAGAGCAGAAAAGCTCCCGACAGCCACCCAGGCTCTAGCAGCCTCAGAATCAGCCCACCCCATCCGGAAACACAAGCATTCCTTCCTCTCTTTCACCTCTGGCTTCTTGCTCCCTTCTGCTGGAGTCCTCTGCTCTAAAACCCCCAATGCAATCCAAGTTTTGTTTTCAAACTTGCCATTAGCTTCTCCCTAAATGTCCATGCATCTTAGCTTCCAGACTAACCTTTGCTCTTTGTCCGAGACCCTAGTCACAAGACTCTCAGTCCTTAGATGCATTGGCCAGGAAAAGGCCATGCTAAATCTCATAGGAGGCAGAGAGGATAGCTGTCTGTACAGATGATGTGAGGAAGGCTGAAAAACATCCTTGTCCTTAGATACTTGGCCCATTTCTCCTACCTAGGACACCCATGTTGCTAACTCCTTGGTTCGAAGGCTGTGGAGTTGGGGATCTTATCCTTCTGCCTTCCAGAGCTTCAACCCAGTGGGTGCTTGCAAAAATGTATGGCCTTTTCCCTGATTGAATATTGTCCTCCCATCTCTACCTCCTTTCCTTGGCAGGGAACAATGCTGAACACCCAAGAAGAAACCATTTCCCTCCCTCCCTCCACTTGTTACTTCTTTGATGAGAGCAATGTAAGGTGGCATACCCCTGTGTAACCTTGGACATGTATCTTGACTTCCCTTCAGGTACCTTCCACAAGAATGGAAACCTTGTGTGAAGGAAAATGAGATGAGGTCAGATACCATGTCTTATTCAACAGTACACCCTGGCACCCAGCATAGAGCCTAAAATAGCATATGCACTTGATAAATATTTGTTGAAGGAATAAATAAACTGAACTGCATGCCTTTTATGATCTCCTTCTGAAATATTATATGCATTTGGTAAATATTTGTTGAATGTAATGAATAAGTGTATATGAGGACAATACTTATCTCAGTGAGTTTTGAAGTGATAGCTATAAGGATTAAATCAGATAATCTGCTTAATAAAAATTGTTTCCCACTTCACATGGTGACTTCTAAGCAGAAAACACAGAGAGATACGGTGAGTAAGAGAAAAATAAAAGATTAAAACAAAACAAAAAGATGTCCAAATGCTAAGGAATATTTTTAAAAGCCCATGTAGTAGTTTTAAATGTCCGCAAATTCCTCCATATTTCTTCCTTCAAAAGTGGAACCTAATTCCTTTCTTCTTGAGCAGTCTGAACTTTGTGACTCATTCCTAAGGAATATATACAGTTGGCTCTTGAACAACAGGAGTTTGAACTGTGAGGGTTCACTCATATGCAAATTTTCTTCCACCTCTGCCACACGTGAGACAGCAAGATTCACCCCTCCTCTCTTGAAGACAATGAAGATGAAGACCTTTGTGATGATCCACTTTCACTTAATAAATAGTAAATATATTTTCTCTTTATTAGGATTTTCTTAATAATGTTTTCTCTACCTTATCATATTGTAAGAATACAATTTACAACATATACAAAATATGTGTTCATTGACTGTTTATGTTATCAGTGAGGCTTCTGGCCAAGAGTAGGCTATTGGTAGTTTCAGTTACATTCAGATTTTTGACTACATGGCATAGGAGTTGACGTCCCTGGCTCCTGTGTTGTTGAAGAGTCAACTGCAAAGTGGGGGTGACAGTGTTCAACTTTGGAGGCCAGGTCATAAAAGGCTTCCTGCTTGTCCTTATGGATCACTTGGTCCTGGAAAGCTGCTGTCATGTCAGGGAGAAAGGCTTACCTGATGAGGAACTGAGGCCTCCAGCCAACAGCTAAAGAGGGACAAATTCCCTAGACTAACAGCCACACAAGTGAGCTCAAAAGTGAATCCTCCAGCCCCAGGAAAGCATCCAGATGACTCCATCCTTGGCTGACAGCTGGTCTGCAAGCTTATAAGGGACCACAATCCAGGGCCACTCAACTAAACTGCTTTCAAATTCTTGACCCACAGACCCTGTGAGATAATGATCTTTTGTAGTTTTAAGACAATACATTTTGGGGTAATTCATAACACTGAAATAGACAACTTACAATTGCCCCATAAAACCTCTTGCCAAGAGGCCTGTGCAGCACTCTTGGGCTCAGAACTCCTTTGCTTCCTCTGGCAGATTCAGTCCTATGTCTGTTCATGCCAGGTCTTGGGTAAGGAAGCATCGGCTGGCCCTCTCTTTGAGGGGTGGACCTCTTCTTGCAAAGTGGCCCTCTCCTTTCAATTTTTCCTGATTGCATTAGCAGCTCCAGTTTCCATTGCAATGTCAGCTTTATATCCCTTGCCTCTGTTTTTGCCTCCATGGTAAATCCTCGGCAGAGATCAAAACATCCACAGGCCAAAGAGAACCCTAACTGTTCTTTGTTTAACTTACATTTTGTTTAGTTTGAAATGTGAGCTATGATTTGAAAGTTGGAAGGATACTTTTTTTTTTTTTTTGCTTCATTGATTTCTCTACCTTCATTTTCTGCTCTTAATCTTCATGTGTATTTACTTCTTAGGTGATTATAGCATTTATAACCACTTTATTGAGGTATAATTGATGTGCAAAAAGTTGTAGATATTTAATGTATACAGTTTGATGTCTTTTGAGATAAGCATACATCCATGAAACCATCATCACTTTCAGTATCATAAACATATCTATCAACTCCAAAAGTTTCCTCCCACCTGGAAGTGTACTTTTGATTTAACATGATTTAACATTGACTGACCATATGTATTTAGTTATTCTCTCACCCAATAAAAATAATAGCAAAAGAAAATATAAAGAGATATCAGGCATCAAAGATTAAAATAACCAGAGAGGAGATAATAGGAAACAAAAGATTTTAACAGACTTTCAGATGCAGGTAGAACAGTGACAATTGGCTTAGCAGAGTGGAAGAAGCCCAACTTAGGAAGCTCAATGGTACAATTCAATTCGATGATCCAATTAAGAGTAGACAGAATTTTCCCTTAATATCCTTGGAAAAGCTCAGAGCTTCTGAATGTGAAGCTTTTTAAAGAAGACATAAGATGCCGAATACTGTGGCTCATGCCTGTAATCCCAGAACTTTGGGAGGCCAAAGTAGGCGGATCACGAGGTCAGAAGATCGAGACCATCCTGGCTAACATGATGAAACCCCATCTCTACTAAAAATAAAATTAAAAAATATTTAGCTGGGTGTGGTGGTGCACGCCTGTAGTCCCAGTTACTCGGGAGCCTGAGGCAAGAGAATTGCTTGAATCTGGGAGGTGAAGGTTGCAGTGAGCCGAGATTATGTTACTGCACTCCAGCCTGGGCAACAGAGCGAGACTCCGTCTCAAAAAAAAAAAAGAAAAAAAGAAAAAAAAAGGACATGAGGTATGTATTAGGGTTCTCCAGAGAAATAGAACCAATATGATGGATAGATTGATAGAGCAATCAATCGATCGATAGGTGATAGATAGATAGATAAAGATGAATTATGGGAATTGGCGCACACAGATATGGAGGGTGAAGAAGTCCCATAATATGCTGTCTGCAAGACGGAGAACGAAGAGTGCTGATGTCCAGGGACAGGAGAAGACAGATGTCTTCCATCTCTCAGCTCAGTAAGAGAGAGAAAACCCACACTTCCTTTGCCTTTTTATTCTATTTAGACCCTCAATGGATTGGATAATGCCTGCCCACGTTGTTAAGGGCAGGTCTTCCTTACTCAGTTTACTGATTCAAATGCTACTGTCTGCTGGAGACAATTTCACAGACATGCCCAGAAATAACATTTTACCAGCTACCTGGGCATCTCTTGGCCCTGTCAAGCTGACACATAAAATTAACCATCACAAGGTGTAAGATGGAAAACAAGGTAATTGATTGGATAGTTGTATATAGACTAGTAGAGCCTCTGCCCTCCAACATCCTAAGCAGCCAGGCAGCCAGCCTCCAGGCTTGGGAACGCAATCTCAAGTTTGTTGTGGGAGACACTGAGACATAGGAGAAAATAAGAGAATTGAGGGAGAATCTGTCTACTAATGAATGCATTCTCAATAATTTTCCCTGCCCTGTTTAGAGAATTCCAGTAGCTTGGCTAATGAATAGAAGGCAGGAGGTTGGGAGATAAGTCTTAAAATAAACTGAATGGTCCCATGGACAAAACATGTAAACAGGCTGAACTTAGGCGCTCCCCATCCCCACCAGTGAAAATGTGGCTTACTGCTTAACTGTTCTTCAGAGGAGCCCACAAGTTAACAAGTCTCCCTATATACACGGAGCCTCCAACTAACTTTTAGTGCTCCATTCCTAAACTTTC
Source organism: Gorilla gorilla gorilla (assembly GCF_029281585.2). Classification (NCBI taxonomy): domain Eukaryota; kingdom Metazoa; phylum Chordata; class Mammalia; order Primates; family Hominidae; genus Gorilla; species Gorilla gorilla. The sequence goes on along the minus strand of NC_073235.2, from coordinate 19,811,276 downwards.
ACAGCCAACCAAGGATCACAAGTAACAAGATAAAAATCACCAAGAGAAAAGTCAAACACCAAAAGAAGAAGAAGAGGGAGAAGGAAGAAGGAAGAAGCAAGGAGAAGGAGAAGGAGAAGAAGGAGAAGGAGGAGGAGGAGGAGGAACCTGAGGAAATAGAATACATGAATTAGAAAAAAAACTTTAAGAGATGTAATCAACAACCTAGAGGAAGAAAAGAAGGTATGAAACAAGAAAAAATACTGTATTAGTTTCCTATAGCTGCCTCATAAAAATGATCAAAAATTGGGTAGCTCAAAATAAAAACATTGTTTCACAGTTCAAGGGGCCATAAGTCTGAAACCAAGGTGTTGGTAGGGTATCTGGTGGAAGAAATTTCTAAGCAGCAAAGCATTCAAGATGTGACTTGGGTGCCGTTAAATGCATTTAGTTTTATCAGGGAAGTAGAGCATAAAAGTTTGGAAAATTTGCAGCCTGACAATGTGATAGAAAAGAAAATCCCATTTTCTGAGTAGAAATTCAAACTGGCTGCAGAAATATGCATAAGTAATGAGAAGCCAAATGTTAATCCCCAAGACAATGGGAAAAATGTCTCCAGGGCATGTCAGGGGTCTTCGCAGCAGCCTCTCCCATCACAGACCCAGAGCTCTAGGAGGAAAAAATGGTTTCATGGGCCAGACCAAGTGTCCCTGTGCTGTGTGCAGTTTAGGGACTTGGTGTCCTGCATCCCAGCTGCTCCAGCCATGACTAAAAGGGTACAGCTCAGGTCATGGCTTCAGAGGGTGCAAGCCCCAAGCCTTGGAAGCTTCCATGTGGTGTTCTGTGTGGGTGCCCAGAAGTCAAGAATTGAGGTTTGGGAATCTCCACTTAGATTTCAGGGGATGTATGGAAACACCTGGATGTCCAGGCAGAAGTTTGCTACAGGGGTGGGGCTGTCATGGAGAACCTCTGCTAGGGCAGTGCAGAAGAGAAATGTGGGGTTGGAGCTCCCACACAGAGTCCCTACTTGGGCACCGCCTAGTGGAGCTGTGAGAAGAGGGCCACCATCCTCCACACCCCAGAATGGTAGATCCACCGTCTGCTGGCATCATGTGCCTGAAAAAGCCACACTCAACATCAGCCCATGAAGCAGTTGTGAGGGAGGCTGTACCCTGCAAAGCCACAGGAGTGAAGCTGCTCAAGGCCATGGGAACTCACCTCTTGCATCAGTGCGACCCGGATACAAGACATGTAGTCAAAGGAAATCATTTTGGAGCTTAAAGATTTGACTGTTCTGCTGGACACTGGACTTGCATGGGGTCTGTAGCCCCTGTGTTTTGACCAAGTTCTCCCATTTGGAATGGCTGTCTTTACCCAATGCCTGTACCCACATCCTAGATCCCCACTGTATCTAGGAAGTAAGTAACCTGCTTTTGATTTTACAGGCTCATAGGCAGAAGGGACTTGCCTTGTCTCAGATGAGACATAGAACTGTGGACTTGTGAGTTAATGCTGAAATGAGTTAAGGCTTTGGGGGACTGTTGGGAAGGTATGATAGATTTTGAAATGTGAGGACATGAGATTTGGGAAGGGCAGGGTTTGGCTGTGTCCCCACCCAAATCTCATCTTGAATTGTAACTCCCACAGTTCCCATGTGTCATGGGAGGAACCCAGTGGGAGGTGATTGAAATATGGGCGACGGTTTTTCCTGTGCTGTTCTTGTGACAGTGAATGAGTCTCATGAGATCAGATGGTTTTAAAAATAGGAGTTTCCCATCACAAGCTCCCTGCCTGCTGCCATCCATGTAAGACGTGACTTGCTCCTCTTGCTCCTCCTTGCCTTCCACCATGATTGTGAGGCCTCCCCAGCCATATGGAACTGTAAGTCCATTAAACCTCTTTTTCTTTCCAGTCTCGGGCATGTTTTTATCAGTAGCATGAAAACAGACGAATACAGTCCCTAACTAGCCTTCCTACAGCACTAGGGCAGGTGGATAAGTTGGAGACTTCGGGGACATCTGGATTTTAGGTACTTTCAGCTGCTGGCATGGAGCTATGAAGGGTTGCTGGGGCACACATTTGTGAAAGCCTGCCTCCTTTTCCTAGTGCCAGCTTCTGTGATCACTGATGGGCAGCAGGGCCAATGGTAGGAAAGAAGAGCTGGACACAGGGAGGGAACAGCATGTGGAACACGGATCCACTGACACCTGTGAATCTGTCCCCACCACTCACTTCCTCTAATCATGGTGACATCCAGCATGTGATGGCTGCTGCTTCATGTCCACCTCTCAATCTTACACGGATTCTCTTTGGACTGGCTGTAACTCCAAACCATACAGGGAAAGAGATTTGGAAACATAGTTTCAATGTAACCAAGGAGACCAGTAGAAAATCACAGTAGAAAATCAGCACCATGGAACCACTGATGGAAGAGGATTCCAGAAAACACAGTTCTGAGTTAAGCAAGCTGATACAGTACAAAACCACTGAAAGAGATGAGAAAACAATGCAGAAAGTGGAACAAACGTGTAAAGAGAAAAGAGAGAAAAGTTAAAAGTTTAAGATTTTGTCCAAGAAGCCCAATATTCAAATGATAGAAGTGCTTGGAAAAAAGAATAAACTAGCAGAAAAAAAAATTATCAAGCAATTAAGAAAACGCCTCAGAAGGGAAGAGAATTATCCTCCAAGTTGGTAGGCTTATCTGGTATTCATGAAGAAGGGCTCATTGGGTATGAAGTGCAATGAATACAAGAGAATCAAGGCACATAATTGAAATTTTGAAACACTATAAGCAAAGATAAGATACCAAAAGTCTGTAGGAAAACAGCATATCAGGTAACATAGTAGAGACCGAGAATCCAAAATAACAATATTGGAGATTCAAAGATAATTAAACAATGCCTTCAATATTCTAAGAATAATTATTTTGAATTTTCAATCTAGGATTCTATACTTAATAAAAATAATCAACTTTATAGACAGAATAAAGACATTTTTAGGCAAATAAGACAAAAAAAATGTACTTCTTATGTACCCTTTCTGGGAAAGCTACTAGAGTATATACTCTGGAAAAACCAAATAGGGAAAAAAGTACAACAGAATACAGGAATTCAATGCTGGAAAGTAGCAAAGGAAAATCTCAGGATGACAATTACATAGCAGATCTAAGAAGTTATTCATTCAGACCAGAACAAAAATCCACTGTCTTCAAGGAAATAGTGGAATCGACACATTGACATGGTAGAAAATAATGGTGTATTTTTGAGCGAGCTATTGGAAACTTTGGGGAAAAAAAAAAGCCAGGGAAATAAAATCATAAAGCAATTGTTAATTCCAGGAAATATGAAAAATGAAAGTTTGAAAAAGAAAATGCAATCTAGTAAAATACCTAGTCTGTTAATTTTTTTGTATAGTGGTTATGATACAAATTTTGACTATCAATTTAACAAACAATTCTGGTATAATAATATTGAGATGACAAAGAAGTGAACGTGGGAATGGAAGTTCATGCAACTGTAATGATAGAGTATTATTGCTATGTATATAGGATTATTTTCTTAATTTATTTTTCAGATACCTCATTGTTAGTGTGTAGAAACCCTACAGATTTTTGTAAGCTGATTTTTTTATTCTGCAACTTTGCTGAATTCATTTATTGATTCTAATAGTGTTTTGGATAAATTATTTAATGTAAGATTATGTCATCACCAAACAGTGACAGTTTCACTTCTTGTTTTTATTTGGATGCCTTTTATATCTTTCCCTTGTCTTTCAGCTCTGGCAAGGATTTCCAATACTATGTTGAGAAGCAGTGAGGGTGGGCATACTTACCTTGTTCCAGATCTTAGAGGAAAAGCTTTCAACTTTTCACCTTTGGGTATAATGTTAGATAGCCCCATATATGGGCTTCGCATATATGATCTTTATTATGTTGAGGTGCATTCCTTCTATACCTAATTTTTGAGAAATTTTATTATGAAATTACATTGAATTTTGTCAATGGCTTTCTCTGCATCTATTGAGATGATCATATGGTTTTGTCTCTTATTAATATGGTGAATCACATTTATTGATTTGCATTTCTTGAGCCACTCTTGCCTCTTAGGGGTAAGTCAGACTTGATCATAGTGAATAATCCTTTTAATGTACTGTTGAATAAGGTTTGCTAGTATTTTCCTGAGGATTTTGCGTCTATGTTCATCAGTGATATTGGTCTGTAGTTTTCTTTTCTTGTGTCTTTGTCTGGCTTTGGTATCAGAGTGAGGCTAGGCTTTTAAAGTGTGTTTGGAAGTATTTCCTCCTCATCAATTTTTTGGAAGAGTTTGAGAAGAATTGGTATTAGTTCTTTAAATATTTTGTAAAATTTAGCTGTGAAGCCATCTTGTCCTGGGCTTTTCTCTGATGGGAGACATTAATTCTCATTGAATGTCTTTACTCGTTATGGTCTGTTCAGATTTCTAATTTCTTCATGATTTAGTCTTAGTAGGTTATATGTTCCCAGGAATTTATTAGTTTCTTCTAGGTCAACATCTCTAATCATCAGAGAAATGCAAATTAAAACCACAATGAGATATCATGTTACACCTGTTAGACTGGCTATTATCCAAAAGATGAAAGATAACAAGTGTTGGCAAGGATGTGAAGTAAAGGGAACCCTGTACGCTGTTGATGGGAATGTAAATTAGTACAGCCATTTTAGAAAAGAGTGTGAAGCCTCCTCAAAAAACTAAAAAAAAGAATTACCGTATGATTCAGCAGTCCCACTTCTGGGTATATAGCCAAAGAATTTGAAATCATCTGGTTTGAGTCAGTGTTTGGTTAAAAAAAAAAAAAAAAAAAAAAAAAAAGAAAATAAAGTACATTGAAATCAGTATGTCCAAAAGCTGTCTTCTCTCCCACGTTCCTTGCAGCATCACTCACAATAGCAAAGACAAGGTAACAACTGAAGTGCCCACCAATGGATGAATTGATTAAAAAAATTTAGTAGATATGTATATACGTATATACTAATATTCACATATATACATATATGTATATTCACATATACATATATACTGAATATATACATATACGAGATATATATATATATACACACACACACACAATGCAATAGTATTCAGCCTTTAAAAAGCAGGAATCATGTCATTTGCAATAACATGAATGAACCCAGAAGACATTATGCTAAGTGAAATAAACCAAACACAGAAAGACAAATACCACATGATCTCACGTATAAGTGTAATCTAAAAACACCCAACTCACAGAAGCAGAGACTAGAATACTGATTATCAGAGGCAAAGAGGAGGGAGGGTGGACAGGAAAAGAAGAGATGCTGGTCAAAGAGAGCAAAGTTCTAGTTAGGCAGGAAAAATAAGTTCTGTTGATCTATTATCCAGCATAGTGACTATAGTTAGCAATATTGCAGTGTATATATCAAAATAGCTAAAAGAGTGGATTTTTAAATGTTCTCGCCACAAAGAAATGATAAGTATTTGAGGTGATGGATGTGTTAGTCTAATCTGATCATTCCACAATGTATATACACATATCAAAACATCACTTCGTACCCCATAAATATATACAATAATTAGTTGTCAATTAAAAATGAAATAAAACTTAAGAAAGGAGTGGCCAGATTATGTCTAAAACTCATAAACTGACCCTGTCAAGAAAGAGGGTAAATGCCAAAAAAAGAAAACTATACGAGTTACTGGTGGTGGGGAAGAGGGTGGCAGGATTGTGCTATGTTTTTATCATAAACCTTTAATACTATTAGAATTTTTTTAACATGCATACATATTAACTTAATAAAAATATTTTAATAGAAGATTCACATAAAAGTCTGTATTTCTGATTTCTCTTTCAAAAACAGAAGAACTGGCATCACACGCCTGCATTCCAGAAGACAGTAATTTCTGAAGCTGAGTAAAGGCAGGTACCCTTCAGTTTGCCCCAGTCCCCACCACTCCCATATGTCTGTCTATTTGCTGTCCAGGCTTGTAGTGGCCTGATTTGGGGCCTGTTAATGTAGAGTGTGACGATGTCCCTGTAAAGTCATTCAAGAAGGAGGAAAGGAAGAATCTAGAGAAACGAAGCAGCCTCTGCCAGCAAGGCCAGGCAGGACATATAACATGGGAATCTTGGGGCACCGCCAGGAGAGGAAAGTGTCACTGGCCAGACAGTTAAAGAGTCATAGAGGGCTGAGAGTGAAATGCATCTGAGAAGGAAAGCAAGGTCCTCCCTAGGGGGCAGAATGGAGAGTGAAAAGTGAAAAGCAATGGGTACATGTGAGTCACAAGATGCCAAGAAAACCACAGTAGGTCTGGAGGAGAGCTCAAGCTTGGCAAGGCCAAGGGGTCCAGGAGGCAGGCTGTGATCCAGAAGAGAGTGCTGAGATCTGTCCCCGTTGGCTGCTGCCCCACATTTCAAGTCAGAGCATCCTACTTAATGGCCATGATTCACAATGATCAATTGTGTCCAGACCCTGGATGCTCCTGTGGAAAAGTAGCTCCAAGAAATGATCAGCTTTTATTTTCATGTAATCTTCATTTATAGTCCACATTTTTCTTCACCGAGAGGTAGAAGGCAGAGATCTGAATAACATCCCAGATGTCTGAAGCATGCAAGGCATTCTCCAGCCTTGAGAATTGCTTAGAAGGAGAGGCACTGGGTGGGCCTCTCAGACCAGATGTCCTGGGAGGCCCCAGGTGATCATCTCAGCCTTATCCAAAGCTCTCTGGGAGCCAGGGTCTGCTTTAAACCATCCTCTCTTCTGAAAGTAATGCCGAGGCATCATTTTCTGCTCTTGGCAGCAGCACAAACCTTTCACTTAGATCTGACGTACTGTGTGAAAACAGGAGTTTGCAGGCCATTTATCCCCAGGCCTGTCAGCCAGGAGAGAGGCATTTCCCTCAGGAAACATCAAGAGGAAAGTTGTATGTTTAGTTCACCAAATAGGACCAAGTCCCCAGCCCTGAGCTCTTCTGACTGGAGTTAGCTTGTTCCTTCTGTGAAACGGGCTGGTGTATTCTTCTCTGTCCCTTGACATAACCAAATTCACATAGGTTGATACAGCTGTGGGACACATGGACATACTGAACCTAATTACCTACAGAATCTCCTGCCTCGTTGTTACAGTAGGAGAGAGACTAACCATGCTGCAAAAAAAGACTTCAGGCTTCACCAGGTCTGAGGGCAATGGGGGAATGCCAGCATGCCCTGAGTACTCAGCATACTGAGTACTTTTACAGAGATTTTGGGGGAAAACATTGCTCAGAGAATATTGCAATGTGTATTTTTTCCAGATGTGAGGGTGAGCTGGCTCCAACATCTGCCACCCAATACATATTTGCAATGCTTTATGGCACTTTTTGTTTACAAGCCTGATCTTCCCCATTGGGCAGCCAGCCCCTCATGAGCCAAAACCATATCTCACACTGAACATATGGTAAGCAATCAAAGTTCGTAGAATAAATGGGCCGTGCTTACTAATTGATTTATTAAGTGTAGCAAGGGTCAGCATTTCCGGGGGAAAATACTCAGTGTGCATTCCCATTTAGAGAATCCTGGGATATTGGGGTAAAGCTCTGAAGTCATCCTTCTATCCAACACTTGGCCTCCTAGGAGAAATGATGGAGGATTTGGAGATGCTAAATTTGGATTCCAAGACTGAAATTTAGTTAAAATTTAAAAACAGAGATGGGGGACAATGGAAGGGAGGGAAGATGATTGAGTCTCTACTGAATACCAGACACTGTACTGGACACTTTGGATTCTGAAATCCATATTTTCATTTCTGTTTACAGATGAGGAGAGAGAGGCTGAGAGAATTACGTCTCCTTAGTGAGGAGAGCTGCAGTGGCGATCAGCACTGGCCTCTCCTTACCAGTGGCAAGCTCATCCTTAGTCTCTTCTTTCTGCCAGTGGTGCTGGCCATCGACGCTTAGGTTGGGACCACCATGGTGAGGAGCAAAGACTAGGAAGGTGATGCTAACTATAAGAACGATCTATGCACTGCTGTGTGACACACTTAGAGATCTGGGGGGGAAAATAAAGAAGGGCTTGGATGCCCTGGAAAGACACTGGTTGGGGCACCTTAAGTCAAAAACAATTAGGATTATTACCCACACACTTAATTGTGCCCCAAAACTGCTGTGACATAAAAGAGCAAAGGTCTACACACACACATAGCCCATTATCAAATACAAGCATCGGCTTTCTGAGAATGTCATTCTGTTCACTTGAGCACCCGGTTCAGAAGAGATCTGTGCTGCCATTAGGAAGTAAATAGATTCTAGCCTGGTTCCTTGGTTGGCCCTGATGTTCAACTAGACCACACATTTTCTCCCATCCATATTAAGTCAGAAATCTTCCTGAGGATTCTGGGCAAAAGTATCCAGAGACCTTCCCAAACCTCCACATTGGTGACGGTAGAAATTTTTTTCTAGGCTGCTGGCTTTATTTTGAATCGCATTTCCAACATGAGCCACATGTTTTCTGTACAAAGCCTCAATCAAATGTTCACCACTTTACATCAAGTCCTGTTACACTGAGCACTCAGTGTGTAGTTGAATCACTCACTAACTGCAAACCAGTGACAGATTCAAATCTGCACCTCAAGGCAATTATAAATTCCTTCATGTCATAGACCTTCCAGGGCATCTCCTTTTCCTACTAATATAATAATCAAAACAGCTGATGTTAAACATGATACCTTTCAAGGGTTCACATCAGAGGCTGCCAACTGGGAGCCCATAAGTTAGGTCCATCCCACTGACATATATATATATATATATATATATATATATTTAGACAGAGTCTCGCTCTGTAGCCCAGGCTGAAGTGCAGTGATGCAATCTGGGCTCACTGCAACCTCCACCTCCCGGGTTGAAGCAATTCTCCTGCCTCAGCCTCTCAAGTAGCTGGGACTACAGGTGCACGCCACCACACCCGGGTAATTTTTTGTATTTTTAGTAGAGACGGAGTTTTACCCTGTTAGCCAGGATGGTCTCAATCTCCTGACCTCGTGATCTGCCCGCCTTGGCCTCCCAAAGTGTTGGGATTACAGGCATGAGCCACCACACCTGGCCCCCACCAACATATTTTATTCAGCCAACACAGCATTTGAAAACATTGGCTTGGTTCCTAACTCTTGAAGGGTTTCCCATAAATTATCTGGATTTCTGGCTTTTCTTGAAAAGTTGGAGGATCTAGATCTACTGCTTGGCACCAATTACCTGGAGGAGTGAAGTGATAACTGTCAGTTAAGGTGAGTTATACTTTGAGATCCATGGTCCTATTGTCCTACAGCCAGCCTATTCCCTATTGTCTTGCAGCCAGCTCACTTCTTTCATTTACCCAGCCTTCCTAGCATTGGTGGGGTTTTAAGATTTTGACCCCTGATCTATGTAGTCTATCTAGAGTTTTGGACATGATATACACATGTCCAGTTCTACTCTGAACTCCAGACTTATATATGCAGCTTTGACATATGACAGGTAATTGATATGTCTACCCAACATGTCCAAAGTAGAGCTCCTCATTCCTTCTCTATCCCCTCCCAAGAAAACAAATCCGTGCACTTCTGTCCATCCCCACCATCACCTAAAAGGATCAAGTCACCATCATTTCTCATCAGAATTTTTAGAATAGTCTCCTAATATCTTGCTACCCAAAGTGTCGACCACAGTCACCTGTATAAATATCACTAGGAGCTTGTAGAAATTCAGAATGTTGATCCTCACCCCATATCTTCTGAAAAAGAACTGGAATTCCAACAAGATTCCTCAGGTAAGAAACTCTGAGATAACAGTGCTAATTTTCCTCCCACCTGCCAATTTTTTTTACCACCCAATAAAACGATCCTTTAAAATGAAAGTTCAATCACTTCATTTCTACATTGTTTTAAAAAACTTGTACTGGTATTTTGTAACATTAAAGTTATATCCAAATTATTTACAACGGCCAAGAAGGTCCTGGGTGGCCCAGCTCTTGCAATTTCTGCAATCTCTTCCTATACTACTCTTACCCTAGTATTCCACTTGAATATCTAATGGGCATGTCACACAAAACATGTCCAAACCAGAATGCTCCGTTTCCCCCCGTCTACTTCTCTACTTTTCCCTGTCTCAGTAAATGGCGCCACCATTCCCCCTATTGCTCAGGCCCACAATTCCGCATACTTGTGTTAAACCCAACAGCAAGTCCTGCTGGTTCCACCTTTGAAGTGTGTCACGACTCCAAGCCTTTCTTCCAACCTCCCACCCTAGTATCCTCCAGTCCCTTTCTCTGAGCATCCCACAGTAAGCTCCTCACTCATCCTGTGTCCACTTTGGCCTTTCTATGGTTTTCTTTCCCACATGGCTTCTGGAATCGTGTTTTTAATCAGATTGAGTCACTCCCTGCTTAAAGCCCTCAAAGGCTCCCTATCACACCCAAGCTAAAATCAAACTCTGGCCTACAAGTTGCCAGCTGTAATATCTGTCCTTACCCTGCAGGTTTGATCTCGTCTTCTACCACCTTCCCCTCCCACACCAGGCTCCAGTCCTATGGCCTTCTTGCAGTCCTCACATGTGGCAACCTCATTCTCACCCAGGCTCTCTGCACTGCTGTGCCTCTGGTTAGGGGCTCTTCCCTGTATCTTCAGGTGGCCCACTATGACTTTTAGGTGTCCACTTCAAGTCACCTTCCCAAAGCAGCCTTCCCTTCATCCCTTTTAAAAATAGGATCACTGCTTTCTCACTCTTTCCATACTCAGCTTTATTTGTCTTCATAACACTTACCTTGTTTATACTTACCTTTGTCTCCCTCAATGAAATGAATGCTGCCTGAGGACAGGGATCAGCACATCCCCAGCACACAAATAAGGTTGCCAGATTTAGCAAATAAAAATATAGGATGCCCAGTTAGATTTGAAATTCAGGTAATCAACAAATAACTTTTTAGTATAAGTATGCTTCTGCAATATTTTTTTACTTCTGGCCAACACAGTATTTTAGAACTTTAGAACATTGGCGTGGTTCTCAATACTAGAGGGGCAATTGTAAGTTGGGGTATGAATTTAAAGTCTCAGTATTATACTTAAAAATTATGCTATTGATCTGAAATTCAAATTTATGTTTTCTGGCAATCTTAATAGAATATTGCCTGGAATTTCACACATCTTCAAAACATTTTTGTGAAATATGTGAATATAGAAATAAAAGAATAATTAAAAGCTCAAACTTTTAAAATTGGTTGTGCTGAGTGGTCAGGAAATGCTTTTCAACCTCTGGGAAAAAACTCTCTCTAGATATTCAGGATAAGAACACTGCTCTAATTAGTGTTTATTATAGGGGATCATCTTTGGGAAATCCATTTTGCCTGTATTTATGCTTCCCTTTTTGCAGCAAATTACCGGTTAAATAAAGGCTGAGACTCTGATCTGACATCTCAGATGGCAAGAAATGTTAAAATTTGAAAAGTAATTTTAAAAAATATAATAGCACAGTAACACCATGCATTTGGAATAGTGATAAGGTGCTTTTATCTGTCTTTCTTCATGTCAGCCCCTAAGCAGCTCTAAAGAGGAGACAGAGGAAGCTGGTTAGTCTCATTTTACATATGGAGAAACTGAGATTCCAAGAGGCTAAATGATTTGTTCAAGACTGCATAGCTTGGAACTGATAAAGCAATATTTTGAATGTAGATCTTCTAACTCCAAGTACAACATGCTTTCCACCATATCACATTACCTGTTCATAAATATGAATTGCAACTGCATTCACCAAGCAGAGACTCTTACTCAAGCTACAGAAGAATCACGTGTGTAAACAGAGGTATAAGCCACTAGCTTGGTAACGGCCCTTTCTAGCTATGGACATCAGCCAATCCTTGGTGCTTGGCTAGGAGGGCTCTGGGAAAAAGTGGGGCATCCTTTTAAATGTTTTGTGTCATTTGTCTTTTCGATGTAAAAGACAATCAATTTAATGTTCTATCAGCTTCAAATACGTTTTATTTCAAGCAGTTGGCTCCACAACAAACCAAGAAACTGAAGACAGAGTCTAAATTTGGGCTTCAAAATCTGTTTCCAAGTATTAATTTTGAGTGGAAACAATTTTGGTTGAGTTTGGAGATTATAAATATCCCCCAAGAGTGTTTCAGCTCTTGGCTGCCTGTGTCTAAGTTTCACTCTGGTTTCAACCTAGGGGGTTGTTAAATTAGAAGTAGACAGCGTTGGCATGTGGTTACTCTGAATGCCTGTAACCGTCTTTAAAACATGATCTAGAAATGTTGATATTATAAATGACCATTTTTCCAAAATAAGGTTTGCAAGACTTGAAAGTGAAGTCGGATGCCAGAAAGTCTTCGAAGGAGGATTTTCAGTCAGTGATATCCGGTTACCCATTTTATATCAAAGAATAAAGAAAACTCTTGGGGCAACAATTCATACACTTTTGGATCTAAAACAATGGGCTCAGTGGGGACCCTGGATTTATAACTCTTTGGAGGAACTAACTTTACCCACCCGTGCAGGAGCCATGGAGAATTTTAGAAAGATAGGCAACTGAAAAAAAATCCTGAGCTATTAAGGGGCACCAAAAGTCACTTACAGTGAGGTGGTGTTTCATTTGGAATAACACAATAAGAGAAGCCATGCCTGCAAAACCCTATGGTAACATTATACCAAGAGAGAGATTATTTAAAAAAAAATTAAAGTAGACTTTTAGGTCAGTTACGACTCCCCTAGCTAGGAGTTCAAATCCAACCCTATCACCGTGAAAATATTATCATTGAAAATCACGATTGTTTTAAGAAAACACTGTGTGTAGAGGGCCTATCTGTGAACATAAACTCAGCCAGTTTGTGGAAGGAAATAACCCCATTACTGCTGTGTGTAGCCCACAATTCCATGTCTATTGCATCCTAGTCTCATAGTGCTTTCTCCTAAGGCTTGCAAGAGTCTCGGCACTGAATGGAATGGGCACTGTGCAGCCTGTAAGAGAAGGTCATTCCTGAAGTCAGCTGCTCAGGATGGAACGAGAGGGAGAGGAAGCACCCCAGGATTAGGACGCTGAATTGAGGCTAGAATGATTGGGGTTTTATCCTTCTAAAAAGGGCCAGAACTGGTAGGAGCAAAGGTTAAAACTCAGGATGCTGAAGCCATATAGCAGTCCAAATAGAGAGTGTGAAAATAGATATTGGAAAGAGGGCCAAAGGGTCAGAAATTGGCAGAGAGCTAACGGAGTGGAGTGCGAGGACCAGGATGTAACTGCAAATGTGTATCATCAGCAAACAGAGCTGAAATCACTTCTTACATCAAGTTCCTTGGGAAACAGACTGAGAAGGCAAAATGCATTCAGCAGGTTTATTAGGGAGTGAGGGAACTGGTGTTGGGAAAAGGGAGGAGTTGAACTTTGATACACTCTCAGCAGGCCTCAGCTGATTCCGGGGGAGGTCAGGAGCTTGGATGCCCTTTCAGAGTTGTTCCTTCTTGGGGCAAGGGGGCCAGGCCTTTATAACTACCATGGACTGACCGATCACTGGATGCCAGTTGCCCCCAGTGGGAGACTATGATCTTGGATGCTGCCGACACTCCCAGCAGCTAAGGTTATGAGCACTTCCATCCTTAACAGGGGTCTGGGCGGCCCACTGCAGTGTCGGGGTACACTCTTGGTCTAATTCTTGGTCCTCATCAGCGACAAAAGTATCTGTATGGTTGGTCTGGTTTTAGGGCACAAAGCAAGGTAAATATCCTCAGCAGAAATGGAAAATTCCACAGAGAAACTGAAATACCTGGGTAACTGCGGGAGCACGCACAGTCTCTAATGCTATCTTTTGGGATCCCTAACCTATTATTTCCCCTAAAGAAACCTAACTAAACCACCTCCACTAAATATAATCAAGCTAAAAACAATTATAAATATTTTATTGCAGTTAAAATGATACCATTGATTATTGTCCAACACAGACAAGAATAACTAGCAAAATAACTAATCAAGATTCTTCTCCTGTGTCTTAATTTCAGAAGTAAACTCCAGGAAGTTATCAGTTGAGAACAGGGCCCTAAAGGACCTGTGTATCAAACTTCACACATATTTATGGAAATGCAAATTAGTTGCATATCCTCATGACAACAGATGCCTTAACTAGGAAGAATACTCTATTTAAAGCAAATTTTTTAAAGAAGTTTTGACAACAAAACTGTAATTCTTTTTAAAATTGCAAATATCATCTCCCACACTCTTAAATCATCTTTTTCAGTTTGTTCCACTTTTCCCCCCAGCATTTATCCCCTACTAATATGTTACATTGTGTATTTATTCATTGTCTGTGTTGCTCATCTGGAATTACAAGCTTCATGAAGGTAGAAATTTGTTGATGTACGCCACTAATGTGCCCCGAACATTGCCTGATACGCAGTTGGCACTCAGCTAACACACTTCAGATTAAAAAAAGAAAATATGCAATTGTTCCCTCTTCCCCAGGGTGTCCTGCCCATTGTTTTATCTTCTTCTGGATGCGTGTTTGCTCTCAGCTCAATCTCTGAAAGAGAGTTCATTACATTTTCTCTAGATCATCTTCATGGCAGAGGGGTCTGGAATTCCCAGTCCTGAAGCCTACAACACAGTATTAAGACAGTCTGGCACAGCTCTGATGTGCCCAGACTATCCACCCAAGTCTTGTTCTTCCACTGAGATTGTCTTCCAACCTAAGCTTTGAGTGCACGCTCAACCACCCTTGGGTCTGGTGTCCTTCTGGGCTGTGCAGAGAGCGTGACGTCTTCCATACGTGCTGTCTCTTCAGACTCCTCACTCCCACTCTTAGTACTATTTCTCTAATCCCCCCATTTCTGATAAGTCAAAGCTGCCAGATCTCCTTGCCCTAGCCTAGGAAATCTTACTCAGTGGAAGATGCCCCTTTGCATCCCTTTGAGCAGAGGTGCAAAATATTTCCAGGTAGCTCAGAGGCAATATAAATTCTTCTTTCATCAAATGTCTCCACTTAGGACAATCCAATCTATTCTTGAGGAAAAGAAAATTCAACAGCATTCCAAACCAGATGGTACGCCACGGAAAGAAAAAACTTTTTAGCCACTGCAAGCTATGTTTCAATTCATCATTCTTCTTCATTGGTAAGGACTCACTCTGTGAAATTGATAGCAGCAAGGTTTTACTTCTAAACAATCTACATGGAAACCATTCAAAAACTCTAGATGACAACAAAACTGTTGGTTTATTAAATACTGCCCCTGCTTCTTTCTTGCCTTCCTTCCTTCCTTCTTTCCTTGAGAGAAAATACTCTTTTACATTTACAATAAATGCTGACCTGTTGCAGTGAAGGCTAATAGATTTGTCTATCGTACTTTGTGTTAATGTGTGTGTGTGTGCATAGTCAGCTACTCAAAAGTGGAAAGAAATGCTGCTTTTCATAGAGTTTTTTTTTTTTCTTCTTTTCTTGATTTGGCAGGTCAGTCTAATCGAAATAGGAAGATAACTCCTTTCCCATCCCCCCACCCCCAACATTGCTGAGACAATAATATTTTAGGCATAAGCTAAAGCAAAACTGGCTTAAAGGTACTTAAAGGCATGGAAAAATAATTTGAGAATTTGCAATTACACTAGGGTCTACAATTTTACTACAAAAGATAAACATTTGTTTAAGTCAACCTGTATTCCTAGTGCGAAGGTATGCATATGGGAAAATGTTGACAATGCAAACAAGGCCAAGAGGTGTGAAATGTAAGCACATTATCACTCACTGTCAGACGCTAATGACTCTCATCAAGGTAGAAGAGATTGGTTTAAACGCAAAAATGATTATCCTTGGCAATAGAAGCACAAGTGAGACCTTAGCCAATTATTTGGGTTCTTGTTTTTCCTGACAATACTCCTCATTAGTTCTTGGCTGTGATGCACAGAGAAGAGTGGGGATTCATGTGCCCCCTATGGATGAATGCTGTTCAAGCAGGATTTCTATGCAAAGCATCGTTCTTTCCCAACATATATGAACACAAACAAGATGGGAAATGATACATTTTGTGAAAGTCCTGACCTGATGGAAATGTACAAGTCCAAACACCTACCAATAAGTAGAAATAGGTGTAACTTATTTATGAAGGATTTTCTGGAATTGTCTTATATATAAAATTATGTCATCTTTAACCAACCAAAAGATCTGGATGGGGAGAGGTGATGTTAATGCTGTTGATTAAAGTACACTCCTTTTCTTAAAAAAAAGAAAAGAAAAGAAAAAAAGATCAAGAAGGTTAAACTAATTTACTCCTAGTATTTATTATCTGTGGAGTTGTTCAGGTAATGAGTACAATAAAATTGAATGCACTGTCATCTTTATTGGGATGAAGGTTACATTCGTAAGCTCTGCTTGTTTTAATAGGTTTATTGTGCAGTTGTAGACATGTGCTATTGCATTGGGATGGATATGCTTTGAATATTTTTCTAATTGTAGATAGTATAAAAGTCATTTTCTGTTAGATTGCACAAATCCATTACATTATGAGAAGGATACATTATTGTAACAGGATTAATGTGCAACACATAAACATAATCAGTAATATTCTGTTTGATAAATTATCTCATTTTAATCGGAATGTAAAGAGATTTCTGGATAGTTCTTTCTCTGATTTGCATAATTGTATTACAGACAGGCAAATTGCATTATATTCTTCATTAACAATAGATGGTTTATATAACTATTGTATTTTTGAAGGCACTGTTCTTACATTCATCCTGCAATTTGTCATTTTCTGACATTGCTGGGGAGCTTAGTTGGGAGAGAATAGAACCTAAAAAAGATTACTTGATTTTCGCTGAGTCCAGTAATATCTTGGCATCCGATTGCACTGTGGTTATGCTATTGTTTGTTTTAACAAATTGCAACCTAGTGGCAAAGAACTTCTTTTAAAAATCTTCTAATGTGAGGACAATTCAGCCCTTATAGATTTCCACAGTGAAATGTCAGCCTTCTAACAAACTCCACGTGTAAAAACGTGAATTAAAATTAAGTTAGAACCATACGATTGGTTTTATGTTTTCACTCTGGCAAATGCTCTCTCTGAGGGAACTTCCCTTTCCTCTCTCCAGCCCAGACAAAAGCTAACAAGTTGCCTGATGCTCCGAATATTCTTCAGGGACACATGGTGTTTACAGTCACTCAGTGGTGATTATAAAGCAACTCCCTTCTTAGTGCTCAGCTAATGACAGCTGTCAGCAGCCCTCTAAAAGTGCAGCGCAACAATGCGGCATTTGGGTGGGTCTGAAATCCTTGGCTTTCAGGGCTGAAAGAGACCCTTTCTATGATACCTTCTAAGGCTGGGGGCCCTGCCCTCCTCATGTCCCCACTGGGATGCTGAGGAGACAGCGCTGGAGCAGATACCATACATGTGCCCCATTTCCCAGTCCATGGCCACACCCAGCCCAAGGCCTGTCACTCAGTAGGGGCAACAGGCATGTGTTGAAAACATGAACAGATGAATGGAGACATGGATTCCATCAAAAATTTCAGAATCTCTGGATGAAAAACTGAAAAAAAGAAAAGCTTTCACACTCAATGCAAATTTTACTTCCTACCACTGCCTCCCCTAAATTGAAAATATGAGACCCTATTACAACTCCTTAATAATTCTTTTTTGCTTTACCTGTGCTTGGAATGGAAAAGCTTCCAAAGCACCTTGATTTGTACTTTATTTGAATCTCACAACAGCCCCATTCCATGGGCAGAACCAAGTCACAGGTGCTGAAGAAAGGACGAGGCTTACAAAAGCCCTTCCTTATTGTCCTCACCACTCCTCCTGCCCCACTGGGAGCTAATGTCTGTCCTCTATGCATCATCTCCCTCCCTATACCCGCCCCACCCATTCTTCATTCCCCACCTGCTTTGCCCTCTGCCTGCTGACCAGTGCCTGCAACTCTCCCTCCGTCCTCACGCCTGCCCTCTATTCTAATCTATTGCCCAGACTAGAGTGCAATGGCACAATCTCAGCTCTCTGCAACCTCCGCCTCCCAGGCTCAAGTGATCTGACCCCCTCAGCTTCTCAAGTAGCTAGACCACAGGTGTGTGCCACCACACCCGGCTAATTTTTGTATTTTTTGTGGTAGAGATGGGGTTTTGCCATGTTGCCCAGGCTGGTCTAGAATTCCTAAGCTCAAGCAATCTGCCCACCTCAGCCTCTGAAGTGCTGGGATATTCTACTCTCAAAAGTGATCCTCCATCTGGTTTTTTAGTCCCTGGGAGCTACATCTTTATTGGCTTATTTATTTTAGCCCGTAGGCCTTTTTTCCCTCTACATATCAAATACCGACAGGGTGATGGTTCAAGGGTAGATTCAAGGGACAGGTACCCACACTTCCAGGAACCCCTGCTCCCCCGAGCCCTCAGACTCCAACGCTCAGAGGCTCCTGAATCAGACTCCTCCTACCCCCATGGTGGAGGCTGCAGTATCCCCTGGAATTTAACTTCTGTTTGCATTCTCCACCTCACCTCTCTGACAGGTATGGATGTTCTAGTCATTTCCAGGGGCTCCTAACCCCCAGGCAATTAATTCAGCTGGTGTGATCATGCTGGAGGGAGCAGATGTGCACTCCACGTGCCCAGTGTTGTATACTTGCTTCAGCTCTGGCCTTGTCCTTCCTCAAACTTGATTGTCAAACAGTCGTAATCTCTATGGAATTTGCCTGTGAGCTTTTCGATGGAGTCATGGCAGGAACTCTGCTAATCTGAGCGCTCAGCTGAGTGCAGGCTGAGTTGTCTGCAGGGATTCAGGCATTAACAGGTATGTGTGGGGATCCTGGAGGCATGCTCCAGAGGAACCAATGCCAAGGAGGCTTTGTGCACAGACACAACTGGAAGAAGAAGAAAGAGGGAGAGAGAGAGAGAGACATGGGGATAATGCCCATCTTCTTACCATTCATATGAGAAGAGCTGGAGGCAGAAGAAGATGCTCTCGGGGAAGCAAGGCCAGAGTAGCCCAGAGAGGCACACACAGGTGCATTCTCGGCATGGACTGTGGGAGCTCCACCACACTGGGAACTGGAGGCTAGCACTTCTGTGGTTTGGGAGCTTAGGAGCTCCAGGAAATAGCAATGTTCTAGGCAGGAGATCAGTTTTCCCATGAGGGCCCTGAAATCAGTGCTAGAGGCAAGCATCCATCCTCAGGAGGTATGCAGGCACAGGACCTTTGTGAAAACTCCCAGAGGTTCATTAATGAACACTTGTAAGTGCCCAGAGATGCCCAGAAATAATGAGAGGGGAGGTGGCTCAGGACTGCTGCATGCAGGCAGCAGCGCAGAGGAGAGCTTGGACTGTCCGTAATAATGGAGCATACCCAAGGGCTAATGAGAAGGCCTAGGGAAAATTAGATTTTCTTCATGGATCACTTCATTGAATTAGAAGTTATATATACCAAGTCAGGTAAATTGGGACCCTCTTGGCCAGTTGTGGCCCTCCAAAATTAAGAAGCATTGGAAATTCTTTCTAGCAGATTCTTCTCGAAGGACAACCTCCTCACTGGTGGAATAAAACAAAAAGCAAGGTCACGGTTGCGAGCTCTCGTAACACCCATTGAGAGAATTTTTGACATGAGTGATAACTAACTTTGCATCAACAGACCTGCCCTCTGGTGGCTTACAAGTAAAGAGGAGAAACTGGCTCACAAAACCATTACAGAATGGAGGCAAGGGTATTTAATGTATTAAGCATCCAACTGTGTGATAATAACAGCTTAAATATAGTGGGTGTTTCAGATAAGCTGCACTCTCTGCATTGGACCTGCAGGGGCTAAGGAAAAATGTCCCCACTGCCATCTGAAGGCTTGCTGGAAAATCAATGTGCAAAAGGCAGATTAACTGGCAAAAAAGTCATACAAATGTATGAATGGAGTGTACACAGGAGCCTTCAGAACAAAGGCCCAAAGATACAGGGGAAATTGTCCATTTAAATGCTTAGGTACAACAAAGTATGGACAGTCATGTAGAAATTTGATTACATGAAAAGAGTATGATCTAATGGTGATAGATTGAGAAGGAAAATACAGCAAGGCCTGTCTATCTAGGTTCTCTAGGCCTCTCTGAGCATGAATTCCTTCCTTCTGGTTATGGGGCAGAGTCCTCCCTGGAATGGGTGTCCTATGGCCTACAGTCAAACGAGGAGGTCAGATGATTTCTTTCTTTCTTTTTTTTTTTTTTTGAGATGGAGTCTTGATCTCATCGTCCAGGCTGGAGTGCAGTGGCGCGATCTCGGCTCACTGCAACCTCCACCTCCTGGGTTCATGCCATTCTCCTGCCTCAGCCTCCCGAGTAGCTGGGACTATAGTCACCCGCCACCATGCCTGGATAATTTTTTGTATTTTTAGCAAAGATGAGGTTTCACCGTGTTAGCCAGGATGGTCTCGATCTCCTGACTTCATGTTCCTCCTGCCTCGGCCTCCCAAAGTGCTGGGATTACAGGCGTGAGCCACCGTGCCCAGCCAGATGATTTCTTTATGGCCAGTTTTTATACAGAAAGGTGAAGGGAAAATTAGAGTAATATTTTTAGGCTTTTATGTCTGGCTTTGGGGAAGAAGTGTTCTGGTTTTCATGACCCATTCTGGGGAAAGAGGGATTCCAGTTTCTAAGGCTAGCCTCGTGGAGGAATGGGACAGGAGGAGAGACAGGAGGGCAGGAGATCAGAGAAACATTTTTGCTGCTGAGGCCTTCATTTTCAGGTACTGTTTTCTGAGCCCCAACAGACCCATTTTATAGATGTGCAAATGCAAGTAAGGAGAGGTCGGGACTCTCAGCTGGGAGGTGTGACCTCGGGTGGTGCGGCTCCAGGGTCTATGCTCCTCATCCCGTGTTTTGCCCCCCCCCCCCGCCCCGCCCACTCAATGCTTTGTGCTGTGCTGATTCAAGGAGGGAGATCAGGGTGAGCTGGAGCAGCTGAGGAAGGCTTGAAAGACCGGGGCTGGGAGGCACACAGGCACAGTTCAAGAAAGAAAACCAGTGAAAGCCAAGGCCCAGAGTGAAGGAGTGAGCGTGTGTCCCTTTTTTGAGCCTTTCCCACAAGCACTGAAGGTCAAGGACTGAAGCCTGTCTGTCACACTTGATTTTATAAGGTGACCAGCAAGTTAGTGGAGGAATCCTGACTCCTGGTGCAGATTAGGGCGTGCCCCAAATCTGTCAGAGCCACTTCCTGCCCACTGCCCCATCCAATTGTTCGAATATCACTTGTGTTATCAAATGGTAGAGTCAGATATCCGGATGCTTCCTCTGGGTAATCTCACCCGACTCTCTCATTTTAGAGTTTCCCAAATGCCCCTGTGCTGACACATCAGTCCCTGCTATTTCCTTTGCCTTGAATGTTGTCTTCCCATATGCTGTTTTCCTAGAAAACTCCTCACCCATTAAACCAGCTCCTGGGACCCACAGCTCTGTGACCCCTTCCCTCTTCTGGCAGTGGAGGCGACGGCCCCTCCTCAGTCCCTCACTGTCCTCTCTCGTGGCGCTTGTCATGCTGCACTCACTCTGCGGTGACTATTCACCCACCACCCCTTCTAGGCCCACAGATGAGATGGTGCCTCTCTCTGGATCTCCAGTGCCTGACAGGGGATCTGGTCCTAAGCAGGTGCTGGAAACACATGCCAGGCAGAGGAAGAATGGAAAGAAGGAAGGAAGGAGTCTGGCATCCCACTTACAGAATGGAACAGAGCACCATGGCATGCATTTGGGGTGGGCTGAACGATGGCCACAGATAGCCAGGTCCTAATCCCTGGAACCTCTGGATATTACCCTCCATGGTGATAGAGACCTTGTGGATGTGACTGCATTAAGGATTTCAAGATGAGGAGGTGATCCTGGCTTATCCAAGTGGGTCCTAAATGCAATCACTAATGCCCTTAGAAGAGGGAGGTAGAGAGACACTGGGAACAGAACAGGAAAGAGATGTGATGATAGAAGCAAGGGGAGTGAGCAAAGGCCGTGAATCCAGGAATGAGTGTGATCTGGAGAAGCCTGAAAAGACAAGAAACAGGACCGGGCACGGTGACTCACAAGTCAGCACTTTGGGAAGCCAAGGCAGGCAGATCACGAGGTCAAGAGATCAAGAGCATCCTGGCCAACATGGTGAAACCCCATCTCTACTAAAAATACAAAAATCAGCTGGGCGTGGTGGCGCTCACCTGTAGGAGAAGAATTGCTGAGGCAGGAGAATCGCTTGAATTCGGGAGGCGGAGGTTGCAGTTGCCACTGCACTCCAGCCTGGAGACAAAGTGAGACTCCGTCTCAAAAAAAAAAAAAAAAAAAAGAAAGAAAAGAAAAAAAGAAACAGACCAACCCCAGGAGCCTCCAGAGGAAGCACAGCCCTGCTGGCACCTTGATTTTAGCTCATGAAAACCCATTTCAGACTTCTGGCCTCCAGGACTGCAAGAGAAAAAGGGTGTGTTGTTTGTTGTAAGCCACCAAGTTTGTGGTAATTTGCTACAGCAGCAACAGGAAGCTAATACAATATTTTTTATTATACCCTCTGCATGATTAGTGCTGGGCTCCCAGAATACATACTGTAATCGCCCCCGCATCTCACATCCTATATCTGGCCTGAAAACCCTAGGAGCCATGTCCTGTCTTCTTTGTGCACACTATTCCTTGTGGCCAGCTCTGGGTCACCTCTGGCTCATTTGCATATTGTAATCTGTCCCCGCTGAGATAGTCCTAAAAGAGCAATTTTTCCAGAGCCCATGCAGGAGCTGAGGCATCTCCTTCAGGCTTCTTATGGAACCCAAGTGCAAGGCCAGAGAGTGAGAAGCAGGCCAGCTTGCTGTGCTGCACCACCAGCAGGAATGCGAACCTCAAAACATGTAGCCGAGGCTCTCTGGGCTCTCTGGGAGTGCAGCTGGCAACCACAGGCATTTCTGCATGGAGGGCAAGCTGCAGTCAATGGCCAGTTAAAAAGGGAGAGGTTACTTTGTTACAGGACTAGCCTTATACAGAACTTAGTAGGGGAGGTCATATGAAGGCCTCCAGAAAGCCCTACTGCTTCCAGTTCTCTCCCTAGCCATGTTCATTCATGCAACAGATAGTGATTGGACACCTTCTAGGCATTAAGCATCAGACTGGGAATTAGAAATAATAGAAAAATAAAATTGAAGTCTACTAGAAGCCCAGGGTCTAGAAAAGGGGATATATATTATGAGCATATATTGCAAGAAAAATGACAAGACACACACACTTGTGTGCACACACACACACGTACACATGCATATATACATGTGCATATACATGCACAACGTGCACACACAGGGGCTAAGTGCTTTAGGGGATAAAAGTACAAATATTAATGGAATTCAAAGTAAGAAGAGGCTGATTTTGTCCTCAGCATAGGGGACATTCAAGTCGAACATTAAAGGGTGAAAAGGGCTTTCAAGGTGAAGAACAGAGATGCAGATTCACAGAGGGGAAGAGCATGTGCAAAGGCACAAAAGGTGAAAGGGCATGATGCAGTTGGGAAAGCCATGTAGTTCCAAATGGCCAAGATTCCAGAGCTCAGGTATGAGAAGGCCTGAGAGAAGATGGAACCCCATATTAAAAGTCCTCTATAAATGGGTTCATTTCCTGGTTTTTTCCTTTTACTAGTGGTATAAATTTGGGCAAGTTTATTAATCTCTCTTTGTCTCTATTTCCCTATTAAATAAATATAATATCATAAATTTGGGCAAGTTTATTAACTCTTTATCTCCATTTCCCTATTAAATAAACATAATAATATCATCTCTCACATGTGGTATTGTGAGGCTATATGATTTTACATGTGTACAGGGCTTAGCAGAGTTCCTGGCTAGTAGAAAGTGGTTGTTAAATGTTGGCTGTTATTCTCATGAAAGTTGTATACTTCGTCATGATAGAAATGACACTTACTCATTCTAGAGCTCTATTCTGTAACAGATGCTCTGCTGGATTTCTTACAAAGGACATCTCATTTAATCTTTGACTCTAGGAGGTTGGTGTCATTATTTCCATTTTTGCAGGTAAGGAAATTAAGACTAAGAGAGATCAAGGGTCTTGTCCAGGGTCACACAAATATGACATGAAAAACTGTGAGCAGAAAATATTTCTGTTGTCAAATGAGTATGGGCACCCCCATTTGCGCACCACAGGACTATGCCCTGGACGTGGGCACTGGGGACCACAGGGACTTTCTAAGTAGAAAAGCAAAGTTTCAGATTTATTTTTTTGAAAGAACCCCCTAAAAATACAACCAGATAACAAATATGAAAAATACTCAAATTACGCATAATCAAAGAAACACGATGCTATTTTTTAAAAGAAAAATACCCAGTGCTAGCGAAGGTATGATACATTAGGCAGTTTCATGTATGGTTTATGAAAAAGCAAGTCAGCATGACCCTTTTGCAAGATAATTTTGTGTTATGTTCTAACCTTTAAAATACCCAGGTGTTTTAAACCTATCATGCTGCAGCTGAGACTTGATCCTTTGAAAAGAATTCAAAATTTGGGAGAGCTTTATGTGTAATAAATAAAAAGTAAGACTAGTAATAATAACAAGGAAATTATGATACTACCATATGATCGATGCTTTTGAAATAATCTTAAGTAAAAATAATCATGAAAAGCATTGGTTAAGGTGAATGCAGTACCATCTGAAACACATAAAAATATGTGCAGGGGAGCTTCCAGGTTGGCAGACACGGTAATGGGCTGGGAGTGTGACATGTCCCCAAAGGGAAAATGCTGCCCTTCCCCACTGTCACCCACTCTCTTCCCTTGCCCTGTATATGTATTTCGTTTGGCTATTCCTGAGTTGCACTCTTTATCATAAACTGGAAAACATTTTTAAAAAAATATGTGCATGAAAAAAGACCAGAAAGAAATACCTAAAAACATTAATGGTGGTAGTTTTTGAGTAATCAGATTCTCTTTTTTTCCCATTATTTTAGTGTTTTAAAGATATTCCACATCATACATATATTACCCTTATAACCAGAAATAAATAATTATCTCAAAGTGGAGAATAACTTTATAGCAGATGTTTACTTATTTGGGCAAAGAGAATAATTTCCAAAAATGCTAACAAAACCTGTAAAATTCCAGTATGTAAAGCAGATAAAAGGACAGCAGTTCTGGATCAAGTAAGCATGAGAATCCCCAAAACTTTGTCCCTCAGCTCAATATCATGTCTGCAGAAGCCAGAGGCATCCAGGGCATAGTATAAAGACCAGTGGTAAGCCGTGCATGGTGGTGCCCGTCCGTAGTCCCAGTAACTCAGGAGGCTGATGTGGGAGATCACCTGAGCCTGGGAGGACAAGTCTGCAGTGAGCCGAGATCATGCTGCCACTGCACTCCAGCCTAGTTGACAGAGCGAGACACTGTCAAAAAATAAAAAAAATAAAAAAAAGCAGTAGTGAAGTCAGGTCCCCAGTTTTGCAGCCAGCTCATCCCCTTTCCAGGAAGGCTCAGGTGTCTGTTCCCTGTTCCTGTCTCTGGGGTCTTTGACTAAGGTGAGTGAGCTCCTTAGGCATGAACACCCACTGGGTGTACAGACCAGGACATAATTCAGCAGCTACAGAGCCAATGACCAGTGCCAGGAGCTGCAGTGACATCCCCAGCAAGCAGCCACCTCATCGGGACATCACCCTGCCACACCACCCACCAACTGTCCCCTAGGAGTCAGACACTGAATGTGCTTATAATGGCCCTAAAATCACTGGCTGCAGCCCCAGGAGCTCAGGACTCTAACACTATAATGATCCTGGACCTGTAACTTCTGACCATGATGCTGACTGCTGTAAGCTTCCGGCCATGCAACTGGTTTTTGGTAACATCGCAAGATTCAGATCAGCGGGGCTTTTGAAAACCCTAAGTTTTATTCCAAAACCTGTTTGGAGACTTTTCCTGGCCTTTCTCTTTCACTCCGTTCCTTCACTGGTTGAATTCTACTATCTCCTTCTCTAAATGTGAGACATACATTTTTACTCTAGGGGTACCACTTAGCTTGTAAGGAACAAAAATAAGCTTGCTGCTTTTCTCACCAGCCATTTGCCTCATATTACAGTAAATGCTTTTCGAAAGAGAATTAGTCAAGATAACAGTTTTCCTTCAGCAATAGCGTTTCCACAGCAGGCCACGCATGAGGCGTGCTCAGCCTTGTGAATTTTCGATCAGTTCTGGGAGTTACACATTTTAACCCAAATAAATATATTTGGCTCAGTATCAAATGAAAAAAAAAACATCATCCTTAAGCTTTTCTTCCTTTTCTCTTTTTCTGCAGGAGCAAATTAACTCCACATATATGCCCCATAAATTGGAGCATCAGGTAGAAGCAAAACTCCCAAGTCCCTATTCCCCAGGTGAATTTAATCTCAGTGAACTCAAATAATTAAACATAAATGGACGTACTAACTTTGAGGCGAGTAGGAAGTTCAAAAGTATTTAGCCAATCTGGGGATTGCAGATGCAACCTGCACCTGACACCAAGCTGCATAATGTCCCCCAAACCGATTCACTGTGCTCTTCCAATGGGCTGCCCTAAAGCCTGCCTGTCTTTTCCTACCAAGGGTTACAGTGGGCTTCATGGTACCAATGGGCTTAGGGCAAACCCATCCTTGGGACAAGAGAAACAAGTCAAAAATCACATCTTTCTTGGGAAGCCCAATTAAGTGAAACTATATTTAGAAACAAATATGCGTTTTCTTCCTCTCACACTTTCAGTTGCTTCTTTACAGCATCAACTACCAGATGATCCTGAATACCACTCACCCATCCATCCTGGCAAATCCCTGCTAAAAAAGCCTTCAGGACGTCCCAAAACGTATATAGTCAGTCTAGACTTCTTAGCCTGGAATTTGAGCCTTTAGCTGGTAATCAACTTTAACACTATAATAAAAGTAGCTGGCACTTACTAAAGCATCTCCTGTGCCAGGCACTTTATGAATATTATCTTATGTAATGTTAACCTTACAGAACCTCAGGAGGAAGGTTTTTTTTGCTCTTTGTTTTCCCAAGGGAGAAACAAATCTAATGTGGTAAATAACCTGACCTAGTGAGTGGTGGGGACTGAACTTAAACCCAGGCTATCTGACTCCTGAATCTTCCCTCGTCACCTTTGGGCTGTTCAGTTGGAGCTTACCCAGGGACAGTTCAGGCTCCAGGCGGAGGAGCGAGAATCGGGACATTCTTTCTTCTCCATCAGCCGTGAGCGAGCACAATGCAAATGAAATGTAGCCTTTCATTTTATCACGCAATGAGCATAATTAGGAAACAATGAGGAATGACAACTAATAATGAACCTCTTTTCTTCCTAATTAAAATTTAACGACTGTATGTCTTCCATTATTGCCCAGAGCAGCAGTGTATGGTGTGTGTTAACAAGATCCTAGCTGGGCTCAAATGGCTGCCCGAGTTCTCATATGGCTTGGCACAGTCCTGCCCACGCATGCCAAGAATGTACTTGCTTTGCAGGTGGCTGCCATTATGCCCTCATGTCCTGGCGGCAAGAGGGAAAATAAACCTGGATGGCTTGAATCAGGTCAGATTGAGGAGAGTTTTCCTGGGAGAAACGATTGGTAAGTATGATAACTCCACAGACACAGGGGGAACGGACAGGCTTGGGGGACAAAATTGGGTTCAAATTTCAACTCAGCCAACTGCTTGCCATGTGACCTTGGACAAGCTCATTTGCCTCTAGGAGTCAGTTTCTTCATTGGTGAGTGGGAAGAAAGTGCCTCCAGTGGCACCGTTGCGAGCCTTCAATGATGAGACGCGGGTGTCAGACTCTCAACATGGTGAGCAGGGGAGTGATGTACACATCTGTCATCTGTGGTTGCCCAAAACTTCTGGAACACTCCCTTTGCATTTGGATTGTTTCCTGAATGTGAAACCTACCTTCCCATCAGAGATTCCCCAGAACCACATTTTCCAGCTTCCACTGCCATTAGAAGGCAAATGTGACTCAATTTTGCTGATCAGATGCCCCTGCAGTAAGCTTTGATTTGGAGCAGTTATAGGATGGACGAGGTGGGGCGTGGCCCTCTGTTTTGCTGGCAGAGGGTGGCAGCGTGCCTGGAGAGGGGACAGCTAAGGTGCCAACTTCCTGGTGGCTGCAGAGGAGGCAGCTGCTTGGCAGGCCAGTTCTGCAGTGGGCACTGGGAGTTCCTCCCGAACACCCTGCCTAGAATCTATTTCTTCTGTCCTCCCAGTAGTTCTATGCATTTTCTCTACCCATAAATATATCACTTTCTGCTAAAACTGGCTAGAGTGGCCTGTGTTACCTGCCATATAGAGCCTGACCCATAGAGGGAGCGAAATGGCCACTTCATCTAAGTGCTGGCAGAAGTAAGTGTTGACACGATGACTGTCAAGAGGCTACTATGATAACCCAAGTAGGAAAGACGAGACCAGGGAACTCCAACAGGTACTTATTTCTAGGAATCTACCACCTACATGTCCCCTGAATCTCCCTCTACTCTCCATCCCATTGACAACCCCTTGGGCTGCATCCATAGTCCTTCCCCAAGATGGCCACAGTAGCCCTCGGTGAATCTGTCTGCCTCAGGATCACATCCTCACCAGCAGCCGGGGTGAGCTTTCAAAAGCAGCAGTCATCTCACATCCCCTGCTTAAACATTTCCTGGAGTTTCCTTTGTCTTTAGGACAAAGTCAGAATTTCTTATCGTGGCCTACTAGAAGCTTCATGATCTGCAACCTCCTCCCCTCTGTCTCTCCCGTCCACCTCCCCTTCTGACACAGTGCCTTAATCCATGCTTCACTTCTAGAAGATCCTTCCCTTCCCCTACCCCACAGGCTTTGAAGATCCTCAGCCAGTACCTCTGCCTTTCCTCTTTTTGTGCCTGGTGAACTGCACTTTGCTTCCTCGGGCAGCCTCCACTGTCCCTGGGCTCGGCTAGGCCTGTCCAAGCACTCAATTCTCCCCTTTCATAGCTCCCAAGCTCCTTTTAGGGAGTGCTCATTTGGCGTCTGTCCACAGAAGACTAGTGCTCCCTGTCCATCGTGTATGTTGTTCCTGACATGCCCTCAGTCTGGAGGGGAACATGACTCAGTTAGTGCACATGATGTGATGAGTGCCACTTCAGAGCTAAAATAGTTTGGAAGTGAATGAACCTTCTCCACGCTCATCCTGTATCCATCTACCAATGGAAGGAAAGGACGAGCAACCCTGGGGGTGGCAAGGCTCCAGGTGGAAGAAGCTTGGCTCCCTGAATGCCTATTTTGAAGCCTGCCTGTCAAATACCTACACTGAATTGATAGGACACAAGCCAAGAATAAACTTGTATTATATTAAAACACTGAGTATTTGGGTAGCCAGCTTTACTCTATCTAACACAGCCCTGCTAGAGTCTTGAGGAGAACATGGAGCCTGTCCTCTGCACAGCTGCATTCTCAGCACTGAGCACACTTCC
The DNA here is from genome assembly GCF_029281585.2 of Gorilla gorilla gorilla. Classification (NCBI taxonomy): domain Eukaryota; kingdom Metazoa; phylum Chordata; class Mammalia; order Primates; family Hominidae; genus Gorilla; species Gorilla gorilla. The sequence goes on along the minus strand of NC_073235.2, from coordinate 19,781,896 downwards.
TGACCCAGAGTAACGGCCCCATAAGCATGGGTTTCATGAATGACAGAGAAAGAAATCTATAGGCCAAGAGAACAGATAGTACTATAGCTGCGGGATGCAGGCATGGCAGAAACCAAACTAATTCAAATACCAGGAGGGTATAAGAAGAGAAAGGGGCACGTCTGTTAGTGGGGCCCATCAAAGACTGAGAGGACAGCCGTGCTGGCGCATGAAATACAGGGCCAGAGAGGAGACAAGTTATTGCATTTTTTGTACAGCCACCACTCGCATGTCAAACTCTCATTTCTTTCTCCCAACACGAGTTATACATCCAGGCGGAGTTCCTGGCATGATCCTCCAGAGAGAGGAAAACAGTGCATGTATTTTTCTCTCCGTCATAAATACCTGAATGACTTGATGGCTCAATTGAAAGCACTGAAGTGTAGGGACAATTTCCTCTTTCAATGCCTGTATATACATCTGCTTATGTGTGTATTTATAGTGTGCATATGTATGTGTAGAATGAAGCTCGGCTCAGTAAAACTAAACTGATCTCAAATATACAATGTGATCACGTTTCCTGGAAGGGAAATAATAAACCCTTCTCAGGATTATAAAATTCTGGAGCTGGAAGGAACCTTAGAAACTATCCAATTCAGACTACTCTTTTTACAATTGGAGAAACTGAGGCCAGGAAAGCCAAAAGCCTTGCTCCAGACTTAGCAGTTGCCTGGTACAGAGTCAGAGTTGGTCTCCAGCTTCCCACTCCAGTGCCCTTTCCACTTTCTTAGGGTGTAAGATTTTATCTGTAGGTAGGGAGGATTAATAAGGCTAGTATTCTTCTGCCTACTGTCGAAGGCATTAGATTCTAAAGGATGGCTCGCAAGTGACCTCAGGACCTGGCCTTATAAGGGTCTGTCTCTACTGGTCAGCAGGATGTCCAGCAGCCACTGGTCTTGATCTTGTGTCCACGTCCCAAGTGCCTTTGTTCTAGGTCCTTTCCCTGTGTCCCTCTAAATTGTGCTTAACCCCACTGGTAACCCTCATGGAAGATAATGGTTACCATTTCTTAAGCCCTGTGGTGTGTTCCAGAAACTGTGGCAAGTACTTGACATAAATTATTGCCCACAGTTCTAACCACAACACTAGCAGGTAGGTGTGCTGTGCCTGGTTCTACAGGTGAGAATACGTGGGCTCAGAGAGTCTAAGTAATTTACACATGATCACACAGTCAAGGGGACAGAGCTAGGATTTGAACTCTGGTCTGTCCGGTGGCAGGGCCCATATTGCTACCTTGTCACAGTGACACTGCCTCTCCAATAGAAGAACTGAGAATAAAACGAGGTTGAAAGGATAGATGCAAAAGTCATCCAGGAGATGCCAAGACTAGGAGGTGTGCATTTTGGTGAGATGTCCTCATTCAATGCTGACAAGACATCAGACACTCACTTCTGCACGTCCCTCCCCAGGTGGTGCATAAGCTCCGGTAGCTGCCTCTCCTACTTTCCTTCCATGTCTTCATCCTGGTGGGACTCTACCATTGGCAGATCCACCAGCCCAGGCTAGCCGCAGAGACCATAATGTTCCCATGCGAAATGCTGAAACTGGGAATTTTTACACGGAGTTTACGGTCAGCAGTTTTCCCTAGAAACCATCTATACATCTGCACCTTCCACTCAGGCCTTTTATTCTCATCCTTCATGCTACCTGAATGTGAAACGGGGTTGACTCATTTTAATTTCCTGCTACAGAACGCATAGCACAGTGTCTAGGAAGCAAAGAGAGAGTAGCATATACATATACGTCGTACATATATATGTAGATGTAATGTTTTCTCCCTATATATATGTAATCTATATGAAATGAATAATATATATTTAATTATTTATTTCAATGTTGTCCAGAAAAAAATAATTTTCAAAATACCAGTAGGCTGGAGAAGTCCTTGTTCTCTTCCCACCATGATTTTTAGTCCCAGGCAGCAGGAAATCTTGGGTCAAGTAGGAGCTTTGTCTTCCCAAGGCCCATAAGGCTTACAATTCTGAAGCTTTGGTCCCTTGAGGAATGCCTCCTCTCCTGTGGGCTCCCCATAAACCCAGTGCCTTTGATTAAAGCTGACCTCCTCATCCAGCCTTCTGTACTCCCAACTGACCCAACTTCTCTGGTTTTCCAGATTTTTGATGAGTGATGTTTGCATCTTGCAATCATCTGCACACATGGACTGAGATGTTGGCAGACTTCCAAATAGCTTTTAGAGATCAGTAGGTTGCAAAAATATCATTTGGCTGGTAAACTGCTCACAGAACAAGCTACATTTCCCAGAGTCCTCTCCTTCAACCCTACCCATCACTATCCACCCCTGCCTCCTTTTCTTTTCTCCACCTCACTAGACAGAATGACATCTAGCACCGGCCTGAAGAATGCATCTTTTTCTGCATGAGTATGCAGTGTACACACACACACACACACACACACACACACTGATTTCCATGCATTTCTAAGCAGAGGGAGAAGAGCAGAGGCCGCATTCGTTTCTGTCTCCTGACCCTCATAGCTTTATTCAGGCCCAGGGAAAACGAAAGACAGAACACTCAGGAATTTTTTTTAACACTAGTCAAGTGTTTGTGGACTCCACAGCTGCACATGTCACTGGTGAGAACATGCATTGGGATCCTCAGAAGGTTGTTAGGAAGAATGAATGAATGATCATGTAGAAAGCAGCCTGCACACACGGTGCTGCCTAGATGCTTGCTCCTCCAGGCACGCTGCTGATGCACAACAAGCAGGCTCTGGACCCTAAGTCTGACTTGCCCAGAAAGCACATAATGCAGGTAGCTTATCCCCATGCAGGAGAAATATCTCAGTGACAGGAGCTCCACAGTTCATACCCGGAAACCACCTTTAATGCCTTATGCTTATACAAACAGCCACCATTTATTGAGTGATATCCACTCACGCAAGTTAAGGTGCCAGGAGCTTTGTACACATTATTTCTCAGCTTCCCAACCCTCTAAAATTGCATTATTGTCCTCATATCATATTAGTAGTGAGGAAACTCAGGCTCAAAGAGGTTAAAAAAACTAAGTAGTCAGGATCTTGAAGGTGGTATTCAAATCTAGGTGATTGGGCTCCCAAATCCCATTCTTTCCCTTACACCACGTACATCACCGCCCTCCCCACAATGACAATGCTGAACATCATAGCTGAAATCTAACCCACTAATAAGGTGAACTACTCTCATTATCTAAAACTAGAGAGAAAAGCCATTCTTTTATGTATTCAACCAATACCGGTTGCACTCTATGGGAATTTAAAGAAAAAGAAGTCCTTTCCCATAAAAAGAGCATCATCACTGAAAAGTATTGTCTGAAATATATGAAAACTAAATAGCCAGTGCTATCATGCCATGGATTGTCATGCTTTCCTAGACTTACATGGGCCCTTACAGCTTATCTCCAGGACCCTGGTTGTAAAGATGAAGAAATTGGGGTCCTGTGTGGGCAAACATTTGCCCTGTGGTGCAGTGTTAAAGCCAGGTTCCAAGCAGAACTTTGGTGTCTAATACTCTATCCCTAGCTCTCTCCAAAGATTTTAAGAAAGGTAGCCTCATAAAGCAGTGGTAGATGAGTAAGCAGTTCTCCTGCTGAGGGGTAAGTGGCCAGCTAGCTCTGGTTTTTAAGATGGACTGAGGTCTGCTGTCTGCTGTGAGCAGGAGTGCACAATGAGGGCAGAGAGTAGAGTATATAGTCACACATACCTTATTGACCACAGCACAGCCTACTGACGCGGTCAGAGGGGAACCCAGAGGAAAATAAATATTGCTATGTTAGAGAAAAAATTACAAAAACCAGATACCCTACTCACATTATAAATGTCATATCATGTTGGTGCCTAATCAACACTTTGAAGCATTAGCATTGTTTTAATCATTCTTCTATTGGAGAACAAATGTTGCATATATAATTACACTGCTGTATTGTACTGTACAAATAACCATGTAATGACATCGTTGGAATTTCTTGGTTCTTCATGGTAATGCCAAGTATAATTACCATGTAATCTGCCGAGAGCAAACAAGGTTGTAATTATTCCATAATCCAATCTAATTATGGGGCAACTGGATTGTTGTTTGTGTTCAGGAGGAAAATATACATGCAAAGAAGAGAAAAGGAAATACATTCTCTCCAACTGAGGGTATAGTAAGTCAGGGGCTTGCAGATGGTTTTTTAGTAATGCTATCATCTGCTTAGATGATAAAATATTTGCTTATTGGACCGTCAGTGTTTGAGTCCCATCATCTTTAATGCTGACTCTGGATTCCCTGGGTGAAGGGCTGCAAGAGCAAGTCAGAGAGGGAACAGAGGTGACAGATGTGGAGAGAGCTTCTGGAGTCAAGTGCCTGTCCATTGGAATCAGGAGGATGGAGAGAGGCCGGCCCTCATGAAAACCTCTTTTCCACAAGCCTGCCCTGTGCCTCTGACACATACCTGGGACAACGACAGAAAAATGAATATGTTCCCACTCAACTCAGCTAAATTAACCAACCATGCCTTGTTTCTCCTGCTACAGGCCTTTGATGGTGGATGCAAGACTGGGTCTGGGCCCCACAGAGGTGAAGAAGACAGAGAGGAAGAGAACGCAGGAAAATGGGAGCAGGCGTCGGCAAGACGTGCGCTGTGTGTAGGTTGGTGGGAACTTCATTAGTTTCCTAGGGTTGCCACAAACTGGGTGGCTTGAAACAACAGAAGTGTATTGTCACACAGTTCTGGAAGCTACCAATCCAAACTTAAGGCATAAGCAGAGCCACTCTCCCTAAGGAAGCTCTAGTTAAGATATTTCCCTCCCTCTCGCTCGCTTCTGGTGTTTGCTGGCAATTTTTGGCCTTCCTTAACTTGCAGCTGCCTCACTCCAATCTCAGTCTCTGTCTTCCCATGGCATTCTTCCTGTGTCTCTGTCTCTTTACATGGCATTCTTTTTATAAGGACATAAGTCAGTTTGGATTAGGGGCCCACTGTACTCCAGTATGACCTCATCTTAGCTAATAACATCTGCAATGACCCTATTTCCAAATAAGATCACGTTCTGAGGTACTGGGGGTTAAGACTTCAACTTATCTTTTAGGAGAGAAGACACAGCTCAATGCATAATAGGGACCATTTATTTATACATGTATTCGGCACGCAGTTATTAAGCACCTGCTATGTGACTTGTATATGATTATTGCCTTGCTTTTCTTTCCTCAATTGAACACTTACTAAGTGTGTCACAAGCAGTACCTCATTTAAGTCTTTTACAATTTTATGACGTTGGTGCTACTATTGTTTTCATTTTACATATGAGGAGGCTGAGGCTTAGACAAGTCTTATAACTCAAGATGTGGCTGGGATCTTAGTCCAGGCTTTCAGACTCTAAGAACTGCACTCTGGCTTCATGCCCAGCTTTGCCAAGCCTATGTGTTAGCAGGACACATAGAGAAAGGAGCCAGGGGGCCTGAAGAGAGCCCTCTGACTGAGGTCAGTGGAAGGCCACCATCCCAGAGCAGCCCGTAATAGGGGTCAGAAGGGACCACTGCAATGTGGACAAGGAGGTCTCTGAAACTGGGCATCCAGGCAGGAGTTAAGATGGGAAGATGGAGAGTGTGGGTAAGTGTTAGGATGGAAGGACAGGGGATAGGCATAGTTTCAACATGAGGTAGCCCATCCCACTAAACGTTTCCAGGACCATTTGTTGGCTTGCTCCTACTGATGGCAGCTTTCACTCTGCACCATCTTGCAAAGGCTCCTCTATAGATGGGGCACACCATGTCCTTGTCCCTCCACAGATGTGGTGCCCAACTGTGGCCCCCTTCAAAGGCAGTCAGGGAGGGGAGGGTCCACCCACCTCACTACCTTTCCCTTCTCACTTAAAGGCCTGCCTGTGAGCCATATGGTCACCTGGCCTCAGAAACTTGCTTCCTTTCTCAAGGTACTGAAAGCTTTCAGAGAAAATTACAGTTATGCAGTCTTAAAACAGATAGTAAATTCTTTATTTAGGGACTAATCTTGTCAGGCTCGTCGACCCTGGTGTTGGCTGCTTTTCTAACCTGACATCAGTTAATCCGCACTGGCCAGAAGTTAATCCCTTCGAGAACGAGATGAAAAGTGGTTTTGGGAGGCAATATTTAAAGGCCTACACACAATAACACACCTCTGCCCCTGCAGTTCCAGAGCTGCCTCTGCATTTCTATTTCTGGAAGGGGTTCCAAAACCTGTTTGTGTGAATGGATGTGAAGGACTTTTTATGGCTGATCTTGCGAGAGAATACTTTTTGTGAATAATGGAGAAGTGTTTCTACTTTAAGGCAGAAGGCACATGGCCTAAGTATGTGTGTTTATCAAATATGGCACAGACGAAGGGCAGACTGCAACCAGTGTGGGGAGTTTGGAGGCTGCAGAAATGCCACAGAGATTCTATAGTTGTCAAATGTCAGGGGAAGGGGTGAAAACAAGCCTTCATGGGAATCCTCCAGAAAAACTGATATTTGTAATCAGTTACTACATTCTGGGCATTGGGCCCATTTGACCTGCACTGTGAGGTTTGATGAGAAATATATCCTCTCATCTTCCTCACCCTCATAACAACCCACCATGATATTAACAGCATTATTGCACAGAAAAAGAAACTGAAGCTCAGAAAGGTTAAGTAACTTACTAAAAGTCACACAGTTACTAAATCACAGAGGCTGAGGTGAAAAACCACATGTGATTCTCAGGCACAGGGTCTTCCCTTGGAAGCCACAGACTTATAGAGCAAAGACAAATAACTATATACGTCCCAGGCCTGGGATTACTGTCTTTTATTGCCAGGTGGCCTGTGTTTCTTTCACCTGCCAGTGTTTAGCTCAGACCCCTCTGCTTTCAGGAAGATTTTCTGGACTACATAAGACAAAAGAAAAGGCATATAGAATTAAAACATCAGAGTTCACACAAATGTTATGGCTTATGTTGGTCACTGGTTTCAACTGTGTTTTGAGAAGTCCTAGAGGTTCACTCTGGAGCCACTAGGGAAGGGGGCTAGGAGTGAGTGAAGGCATACCCAGGGGGTGGGAATTCACACCCCCACACAATGCTACAGCACTTTACATATTACTTGCTGCATATTTACAATTTACATATTAGACTTCTTTTATTACCTTTTATTTGAAAGAGGGCACTGTAGCTCAGATAAAAATAATGATAATGACAATATGCTAAAGCTGGACATGCTCCCTTATTGTACATTATTCTCCTTCTATAGACAGGGAAATAGAAATACAGAGAAGGTAAGTTCCTTACTGAAGGTCACAGAACTAGAACTGGAACCCAGGTCTCTGAGCTCTAATCCAATATTATTGCTAATAATCCATTTTTCTTCCTGACTGTTAGATCCAACTGGATCCTGACACTGTAAAACATTAGCAGATATACACACATGTATATAGCTATATGACATGAAAAATACATAAGTATGTTGTAGAGTTGTGTATATTTAACCAGCTCCTGTGAACTAGACTGTAAATTCATTGAGGGCTTGAACCATATCATTTTTAGAGCTCATGACTCTCATTTTCCATGACTCCTTAGCTGTTCTCAAGCGAGAACCATCTCTTGTGAGATGTTGAGATGGTGACATTCCTAATGCCTAGCAGAATGATTGGCATATAATAGATCCTTAATAAATGTTTAGAGACTGAGTAAACAACCCTGAGAACCAGTTTTAAGTCTCTACTTCAGTACCTCCAATGGCAATAAACTTATTACCTGTGGAACAACCCATGCTGTCCTTGAGTACCGCCAGGTGTTACATTGAGTCAAAATTTATCTCCCAGTATATTCAACACTGGTTGGATCTGGTCTGCTGCTTTGGATCCAAGCTGAATCCCCTTCCACTAAAAGCATGGCATGTATTTTGAAAGAGGTATCGTGTACCTTCCACACTTAATCCTTTCTCTCTCTCTCTCTCTCACACACACACACAGAGGTGTGTGTGTATGTAACTTACAAATCCTTTGTTTTTCCTTCTGTCATTCTTCATATAGCCATTAGTGTAATGACTAAGTACTCTGTCTATATTCAGATTATTTGGATTCAAATCCCCTTGGATCACGCATGTGCACACACACACACACACACACACACACACCCCTCCTATTCCTGTTTGTTTCCCCTGGTGAGTCCTGTGATTTGCCCACCCCAAGATTCTGTTTTGCTTAGAGATCCTGTTAAATCCTTAATTCAGGAATATCACAGTAGGTCCTAAAAGAGGCAGTATTTTTCCTACTTAATGGCAACTTCAGAAATAAGTGATGGAAACATAGCCAGAGTTAATGCACAAATTTTAAAAGATATGATAATATTATCAACTAATTTATGCCAATATATTTGAACAATTGAATAAATGAACATATTTCTAGAAAAATAGGATGTTCCAAATCTAACATATGTAGCATGCTTGAGTAGCCTGATAAAAAATATAGATATCAAAGCAGTGATTAACTACTTCACACACAGTTCCCCACACAGAGAACATCAAAGAGTTTTACTACCATTTACCATGTAAATGCAAAAAAAAAAATTATTCTAATGATATACAAGGTCTCCCAGAGAATTTCTCAATTCATTCTATGAGACCATTATTGCCTTGATATAAGGAAAAGGATAATATGAGAAAGAAAAATTACAAGTTTAATTTATAAATATCAATACAAGTATGTTTTTAAAGTATAAACATACCAAATCTAATGCTGTATAAAACTGATATATGGGAGAACATTAGAAACATCCCCTTTAAAATTAGGAACAATACAAGGGTGCCCACTTCTAAGTCTATTTCATTTTGATGAAAGACACAGAGAGAGCATATTATAGGACTTGAAATACATTAAGGTTGTGAATAAAAGTGTAAAACTGTCTTTATTTAAAGACATGATTAACTACATAGAAAAATCCTAACGAATCGGTGCAAAACCTGGAATTAACGAATTAACTTAGGAAGGTTGTGGGAAATAAAGCCAATACACAAAACCAAGTCACATTTCTATATACAATGAACATTTGGAAAATAAAAATTTAAAAATAATACCACTTAAATAGCATAAAAACATACTTAGAAATAAAATCAATTAAAAAATGCAAGACCTTTAGACTAAAAACGATTTCTTTTATTGCTGAAAGAAATAAAAGAAGAATATACTATGTTCATGGATTGGACATCTCAATAAATGTTAATGTTTTCATTCTCCCTGAATTGATCTGTAATGCAAAATGCAAATCAAAATCCCAGCAGGCTTCTTTTTAGAAATTGATAAGCTGACTCTAAAATTTGTACAAAAATATGAAGGAGCTAGAAATGCCAAAAAAATTTTGAAAAAAAGACAAGCATTCTATTTTTAATGGACAAAATATTTAAACAGATACTTTCAAAGAAGATACAGAAATGTCCAACAAGTGCATAAAAAGATAATCAACATCAATAGCCATAAGGGAAAAGAAAATTAAAATCATAATTAGACACCATTTCTCATTCACTGGAATGACTAGAAGTAAAAAAGCCGATAAAAGGCAAAAGTAATCTGTAGTGACAGAAAGCAAAATAGGAATTTTAAAGCACTAGGGGTGAGAAGATTGACTGTAAAGGGGCATATAACAACTTTTGGGATGATGACAATGCTCTGTACCCTGATTATGATGGGTAGTTACATGGGTGTACCCATCTGTGAAAACTCATCAAACTGTCCACTTAAAGGGATGCATTTTATTGTTTGTAAACTACACTGAATGGTTTAAAAAATGACCATACCAAGAGTTGAAGAGGATGTATTATAACTGAAACACTTCATATGTTGCTGGTGGAAATGCAAAAGGGCATAAAAACTTTGGAAAACCATTTAGTTTATTGTTTGGTTGTTTTTTATAAAGTTAAACACAGACTTAACTCTCTGATCTAGCAATGCCATTCCCAAGTATTTTCCCACAAGAGTTGAAGATAAATGCCCTCAAAAATATTTACTCCAAATTATAAACAATCCAAATGATTGTCAACAGCTGAATGGACACACAAATTGTAATATATTCATTCAACGGGATACTTCTCAGCAATAAAAATGTGCAAACAGCAAATACACAGAATCATGATTTAATCTCACAATATTGAGCGAAAGAAGCCAAAAACAAAAGAGTGCATATTATATGATTCCATTTATGTAAAGTTTTAGAACTGGCCAAATATTTATGGTTATAAAAATCAGATTAGTGAATGCCTTAGGCAGGAGCAAAGGATAATTAGATGCAAATGAGCAGGAAAATTCCCAGGGTGATAGGGAATACTCTATATCTTGATTGGAGTGGTGATTATACAGGTATCTTCATTTGTCAAAACTATACATATAAAAGGTGTATGTTACTGTGTGTGAGGTATACGTCAAAGACAGTTGAATAAAAATATATTGAAAAGTAGAAAAAATACTATTATTATTTGAAAGTATTAAAAAGAGATCTATGGGCAAATAATTAAAAATAATATAAAATATTTTCAAGTTGACTGGATATTAGATCAGTTTTCTAAAGTTAATTTCATTTCTCTACATCAGCAAAAAATAACTAAAAAATATAGGTTTTATTTTAGAAGACCTTTTACAATAACAATGCGATCTTTAAAGTGCCTGGGATTCATCTTAACCAAAGACGTGCAAGACCTACACACAGAAAATTATCAAACCTTACAGCACGGAGACATTAAAGAAGATGTAAATAAATGGAGAGCAATTTCATGTTTGTGAAAAGGAAGACTTAACACTGTGAAAATGTCAAATCTTCCCCAATTGATCAATAATTTAATGTAATTCCAATCAAATTCCCAACAGGTTTTTTTTTATGGAACACGACAAGGTGATTCTAAAATAAAAGCACACTAGGACAAAAACAAGAATAAGAGGGAGGAGGTACTTACTGTAATAAATATCAAAGCGTGATATAAAGTCAGGGTAATCAAGATAGCATGGTATTGGAAGAGGACAGACTAACTGACCACAGGGATAGAAAAGAGAGCCCTGTAAGATCTAGCATGGAAAGGCGGGAATGGAGGGATCATTCAATGATTGGAACTTGGCAATGTGGTCATCCTTACTATGAGGAAACAAATTGAATCCCTATCCCATACCACTCACAAAAATTGCCCTGAGATGATCTACAGACTTAAATGACAAAATAAATGATTTACAAGTTTTAGATAGGTGAATATCCTCTTGAACTTGGGAGTAGAGGAAGGATTTCTTAGACAAGACACAGAAATTATAAACTTCAAAAGGAAACAAATAACTTTGACCACATTCAAAGAAAACATCTCAATTCATCAGCCCAACCTGCTGATGCCTTGATCGCTGACTTCCACCCTCCAGGGCTGTGAGAAAATAAATGTTGGTTGTCGAAGCTGTCCACTCTGTGGTATTTATTATGGCATCCTGAGCTGATTAGGACTGGAATCATTGTGAATTTGTAGTGGGGCATCCTTGTCCCATCCCACCTCAACTGCTGGATGGAATCCAGCTCACATGAATACTCTTACCTTCTCATCTTTAGCCTCTCATTCCCTGAGTGCCTCCATTTGCTTGGTCTCAGTGCTCTCTCCCCACCTTCCGTCACCTGCAAGACACACAATATCCAGGCATTAGACCTGCCTCCACTTTCTCTCTTGAAATGGGCTGGCTCACCAGATGGCTTCATCACAGAGCCCTGCCCCCAGGGTCAGTCTTGCACCAGCCTTGCTCACCTCCCACTGTGGGGCTGTAGACCCACCATTGCTTACCCTACTATCCAACACACTAATGCTGCCCCTAAAGAGGAATTAAAGGCTGGTAGAGAGGAAAGGGCCAAGAGGAAAAGACCAGATAAGGTGCCGATTATCTCCCCTGACAAGTGAGTATCTCCCATTTTCCCAAGGCCAGATTTATGCCAAACCTTTGTTCTCCACCTGCAGCCATGTGTTTACCCACCAGAGTAGAGAAAAATGTGGTGTGGCAGTCACAGCCTTGCCTTATGCCTGGAAAATAAGCACCTTTCCAATGGCAGCTTGCCTGGTTCCCTGTGCCCATTGGGTTTAAAGGATTAGAGGGTTCTGACACCCCTGTCCTCTGAGCTAAACTCTCCACAAATGACAATTTCAGCACAAAGCAGGGAGAAAGCAGTGATGAGAGAGAGGAAAGCAATGGGTTGCCTCTGTATTCTCTTGATCTGAATTGCTTTTCAGGCCCTCATGCTGAGATTACTCTTTTGTTTTTGAGCCTTTGGGTTTGAATGGAGCTCTCTCTCTCAAATCTCACCAGGGACTGGAGAGGGAAGAATGAAGCAAACGTCAATGGCAGGGTTGATAATCCTACAACCATTGACTTGAAGAGCCCGCCAACAGGACCACGGCTGCCTAATCTGCTGTGTCAATGCATATTATTAGCAGCCCTTAATTGATGGATTATTGACAGAGAGAGCAGGGTGAGTGCTGAGAGTCTGCAGCATGTGGGCCTATTTGAGGAGACTTAGTCTGCAAACGTTAGACAGGGTGGAATGTGAGGGATCCTCCAAAGCCCTTATCTGGCATTGGGTCAGGCCCAGGAGAACCAGCCTAAGGAGGACGAGCCCCAGCCCCGGCTTTCTCCCTGCCCAATTGGTCCAGGCCTTTCAAGGGCAAGCATCTGCAGGCTCCTCCCAGGTCTGTCCTCAGGCTTGCTGCCCAGGCTGCAGCCTAAACTGTGGCTCACAGGGTTTTATGTCTGAAATTATACCATAGCTGGGGGGAGTGAGAGGAGGAAGGGGTAGTGGAGAGAAAATCTTACCACTGAGATAATAATTACTATTTGTTAATCTGCTGAGGCCTAGGAGCTGGTCCCCAGCTAAGGGCCAAGAGCAGTGGCCTACCTGCTGGGTAAGAACAGCCCTCCACATTTACATGGCCCGGCTGTGGGAACCTGGGAAGACCAAGAAAGAGGAGGAGGCACATTCTAAAGGAAGAGACACAGCAAAGAGCCCCACTTAGCGACAGACAAGAGAATATGCCTCAGAGAACCTCTGGGTGCCAGACATGGATGGAAACTCCAAAAAGGATGGGCTGATGGGATAATGTGGCACATTTATAAGTGGACATAGGAATGAGAAAGAGTAAATTCTGTGTAATTTTTTAAATGGCCTGGAGCCCAGCCTTTGTTTAATTCTGCCTTCAGGGAGATTTTTGGTTTAGATACTCAGGTCTTCCTCCTCCCTTCCTAAACTGCAAATGGGCAGACATCTGACACTTCTGTGTCCCTCAGATTATAGTTTATCAGGAACCAGGGTCCACAGAAGCACTGACACCTCATGAGGGGCTAATTTTCTAGCAACAGGGGTCAGCAAAGCAGACTCCTCCTCCAGCTTGACGGATCTTCACAGAGATGGATTAAATCATAAATAAGCTTGAAGGAGCTCCATTGAAACCCAAAGACCCCTCGTCCTCTTGAGACCCAGGGGGAAGGAAGGCAGAAAAACTGGAGCCAAGAATGGTGTAGGGTCAGTTCCTTCCCACTGTAATTGGAACAGGTCTCATGCTGACAATGACGTCTGAGAATGTCTCAGTCCCTGAATAAGAACATGCCCTTCTTTCCATCTCCAGTGGTCCCAGGCAGCCAGTCCAGAGTTAGAGGCATGCCCTGCTTCTCTGGGAATGAACTGAAGGGACAGGGTTTGAGTCTCCCTCAACCACATCGAGGTGGTTAGACATTTGGGGGTTAGGGGGTCCTCATGAAAACAACCTATCAAACTTTTAAAAATATGCAACTAAAACCCACTTGCATTTCGAACAACATTGGCACCTAAAGTCAGTCTACTCTACTGTGTGGCTTTGCATTGGCAAATTTTGTAGCTAGGGACTGTGGCCTTTCACTACTCTGAGAGGACAGTGTAGTGTGGTGTGGTGGCCAAAGAGGGTCTTGTTAGAAAATCATGCTCACTTAGAAAGGATAAAGATGGGGACGATTCCAGCCATATGCAACTGGGGACACATTAGCCTACAAGGAGGTCCTTGTTGAGCTGTGTGACTCTGTTGGGATTAATAGTAAGGAACCAGCATGCCAGCCCTTGGTCTTATGATAAGCTCTGGAACTTGCAATAATTTTCCAGTTTAGGGCAAAGTCACTCTGAGAGACGGAGACTGAGAGACAACTATTGTGCAACTTAAGATAACACTTAACCTCATGTTTCCTGTCTAATAAATTGGGAATACATTCACAGGGTTGTTAAGAGGGTAGTTCATCAATGGTTAATAAGTTGTAAAGTGTTTTATAAATAGCAAGGATATTTCTTATGGTGAAATCTTAGGACTCTAACAAACACATTTAGGAAAAGAAAAGAACAATGAAGGCTTCATAAAGGCAGGTGACATTTCTGGTTTTCTCCCTATGGTATCTCTAGTGTCTGGTACAGAAAAGGTATGCAATAAACTTTTTGTTGAATGAATGAGTAAATTCAGCAGCAGCAGCAGCAGTAACTGGCCCACAGTACATGGACTACCTTCTCATTTGCTGTCTTTGGTGCCAGATGTTTTTCTTTTCCTTTCCCTCTGCCAATCAGGCTACATTTAGTCCCTGAAGATTTGTCTGCTGCCAGTATCCTTCTGGAAACTTCCATTACAAACAAATGGTTCCTCTGAATGTTACCATTTTTCTGAAGACTGTGGAGTTTCAGGAAGATAAGAGACAAACCCGGAATGTTGGTCTTTGGCATGAACAAACCCAATACTCTTCCAGGAAATGTAGCAGACAATATCCTGTGGCTATTGCCCTTGCCTGAGCCAAGTGTGGAGAAGTTCCTGCCTTGGTCTCCCTCCCTGTCTGCTGTACCAACCCCAAGGGCACCCTAACTTAACCTTACCACTGGTATTCTGGAAATAATCAGAGCAGACTTAAAGGAAGAGGGCTTGGCTCACGCCTGTAATCCCAGCATTTTGGGAGGCCAAGGCAGGCAGATTACAAGGGCAGGAGCTCAAGAACATCCTGGCTAACATGGTGAAACCCCGTCTCTACTAAAAATACAAAACATTAGCCGGGTGCGGTGGCACGCACCTGTAATCCCAACTACTCAGGAGGCTGAGGCAAGAGAATCACTTGAACCTGGGAGGCGGAGGTTGCAGTAAGCCGAGATCATGCCATTGCACTCCAGCCTGGGTGACAGAGCAAGACTCCGTCTCAAAAAGAAAAACAAAGAAGAGGGCTAAGCAAAGCCACTGCAACACACAGCTGGACCTGGCTTCTGCAGTTCTCAGCTCAGAGCTCCATCTGAAGACTCAAACCCTGCCCCCTCGATTCCTTTCCATGTGAGGCCTGGCCTTTAGCTCTGGTCTGGCTGCTAAAGAAGACTGGAGGTTGAAAGAAATGTATGTTATTATTCAGGGACTGAAACACTCTGAAAAGCACTTAGGGACAAAAGTTCAGCAAACAGCTTCTAAGAGAAAACCAATATTATTTCCCAGAAAAACACCTAATGGAAGTTCTAGAGTTGAGGCACAGTTAGCATGCGACCCAAACAGATAATTTAAGGAGTTGGGAATGCTTCTGATTAGAAGGAGGCCCTGAGGGATGGAAGATCAAAGGATAGAGGGCTGAATTCAGTCACCCGGGAAAATATGGGCTGCATGAGAAATGCTTCCCCCTAAAGCTAGAGTCAGTCAATCAAATCATGCTATAGGAGTTCATGGAAATAGGTCTGAATTGGGAGTCAGGATTCTCGATTCTGGTACATTCTAAAATCAATTAGCAAATCATTTCAGAATTAAGCAAATCATTGCACTTCTCATGTGCAAAATTAAGGGAAAAATTAGGTGACATTGGTAGTGCCTTAAACTTCTATTATTCATGCCTAAGGAAACAAAAATGAGATTAATTGCTACATGGTGAGAGCGAAGCAAACTAATGTCAACCTGGCACCTCTTGTTCTGGGGTTTTCATTATCCAGTTGCTTTACAGAATTTAACTCTATGAAAACTCTAAGAGGTTGACACAGTTCTTCCCATTGAACAGATGAGATAGCCAAGTCTTAAATAAGTCAAGTAGCGTATCCTAGGCTAGAGAGCTGGAGGGTAGTAAGACAAAGATTCAGATTCCAGATGCTGTTTCCAAAACTTCCCATTCCCCCATGGTACTGTGCTCCCTCACAAGCCACATAAAGAACATCAGTATTGCTTCTTTGTAGTTGTATAATGCTATTCCTCATAGAAAGCACCATACTAGACAATGCTACTTGCGTGCCAAAAGCCATGCAAGACACATAAGGGATGCCAACACATACAATCTATGCCCTTGCCCTCCAGCTTAGGTGGCAGGCTGGCTCAGTGACATCTACTGAAAGTGACTGCTGGGATAAGCGTGATAGGTCACCCTGACATTTTCCATGTCCCACTTTTCTTTCTTCAAGATGCCATCTTCAGCCAAGAGAGTCCAGGGGCTTTGCACTGCATCATTAAAATACTTGTGGCCCTCCCATAACCCTCACTTTCCATCATCTCTTCTCTTTCATCCCTGTAAATTCAATTCTGGCTGGAGATTGGGTGTTGGAGTGGAATTAAAACCTTTCCATGTCAGCCTGCTGAAGTCCAATGCAAAAATAATTAAATCTCCAACCATTTATCTTCCATCTCCAATTCCAATCCATTGTTCTGAGAACGATTTGAATGGTGTGCTTCCCCACGCTGTGTAATTTAAAATTGAGTTCACACTTAGCTAACTTTTTACTGTTAGGAATGTTTCTGTGGCACGCAATTCAGCCTCCTCACAAGCACAGTTCTAATTTGGAGCTCAAACAGAGAGAGGGAGCTGGTATTGCAGGAATGTCAGTCTAGTCACTGGTTTAATGGCTGCATGGTGGCTGAGTAGTTGCAGATGTCAGCAGTTCAGTCTAAGCAACAGTGCCCAGACATGAAGGCCTCAAAGCCCTGGCACCTCAGAGTGGGCATACGTAAACAAAATTGTGACATAGAATTTCTTGTCTGATGCTACTTTTTGATGTCAAAGCCTCTACTTAATACACAATATAGTAGTTTTAATGAATCTATTCAATCTAATCTTCATAATCATGGCATCTCTAAGGTAGAAAATTAATTGGATGAAGTTAAATATCCCCTTTTTATGTCAACAAAATTGGTTTTTCTAGGGATTAAAGGATTAACGTGGTGCTAAGTCCCTAAAGAGGTTAAAATACTTTATTATTCATTACAAAACACAAAGATTGGGCTGTTATTTTTTTTCTTATGTCACTGCCACTCATTTCATTGAAGTGGAGCACCGAGGAGAACTGTTAATGACAATTTCAGAAGCTCTTAATGCTCTTCAAAATTCATGTCTTCCCTGCTTACAAACTCTTTTTGGGTGAAATAGCCTGAAATATATCAAATGGAAAACTTTTACAGCCTATTCTCAGAACCAAATGACCAGTGGGCAGGAATGAACTTTCATTTAAGTCATCGAAGCTGCAAAATGTGGCATTTCATATTGATGTTCTTCCCGTTTTTTTACCAAAACAGCACAATTCCAGTCAACAAGTGAAAACATATTTCCAGTCTGGATCAAAGGACAGAGAACGCTGGACTATGTCACGTGAACACGGGGCAACCACTTCTTAAATTAGCATTTGCCCATTGTACCCAAAAAAAAAAAAAAAAAAAAATGAGTGATTTCAACTGTTTTCATCCTAGTTTGCACAATTCTGAGTTGGAAAAAACCCTTAATTCAAAGCTGACATTTTGCAACTAGGGAAACAAAGGTGAAGATCTATGCTGTGACTCAACAGGAAATGACAGGGTGGCACTGGAATCCTGGTTTCCCGACCTCTTCTCTCCTGTACTGTGGGCCCTCTGCATTTTCCTACAGATGATGGTTTTGTGACCAAGGGCCTGCACTTGAAAGATGAACGTTGGGACCCAGACTGAGACCAGGACTCCTGGCCAAGATCACTGGGTCATATGGTGACCATGCACGACCTCGGCCTGATGAAGTTCAGGCTCTGAGCTCACTGACACCGTGTACCACGCTCAGCAAGCCTGACTCCACTTTCCCTTCAAATCCATCCTGGGCAGCTCCTGGTCCTCTTTAGGGGGACATATGCGCAAAGCAGTTAATTCAGGCAGCATCAGGGCAGCTATATAAAGCTCTATGCTTGGAAAAGGATACTGAATAAAACATAAGGTTGAAGATATTGAGATAATGACATCAATAAACTATAAAAAAAGCAGAGTGAGACAAGGCAAAGAACCACGAGAGGCAAGACTATGTACAATATACCACCAGGAGTCAATAAAGGAAGCTCTCTTCAAGTTGAGCAATCCAGAAATGACTCTTGGATGAGGAGGTGGTTTGAATGAGTCCTGAACAAAGAATAAACTTCAGAAGGTGTAGATATGCCAGGGACACTCAATCCAGAAGAAAACACATGAACAAGAAGGCAGAGAGTGCTACTTGGGAGGTGGTGAGTGCCGATTTCTTCAGGATTCTTCCAGGAAGCCTTCCCAGATTGCTCTGGGCTGGTTAACTACCCCTCCTCATACTCCCCCAGCACCCTAGGCATTCACCCCCCACGGCACTTAGCACAGAATATTGTTGTCTCACATCTGCCCCACTAAACCCTGAACAACGTGAAGGCAGTTCAGGTCATTTTAAAACTTTTTGTGTGTGCGATCCCACCACAATGCCTAACATATGGTAAGTTCCTCAAAATATTTGTTAAATGAGTCAAGGGTTCAGTTTGGGCCACTGGAGAGAAAGCACGGAGAGAAGGCGTGAAAGGAAGTTTGCAGCCTCCTGGGGAAAGGCTGTTTCTGGGGTGTGAGCTTGTGCCTTATTCAGCATGTGACAGGGAAGCTTCTGGGGCAGGAATGGACTTGAGCAGAGCTGCACTTTGAGAAGGGGATGCTGATTAGGGAGTGTAGGATGGATGTGAGTGGGGAGAATGAGAGTTAGAGCAGTAAGTTAGGAGAGCATGAGGTGGGAAGCGCCTGGAGCTGGCAGGGGCAGTGCGGGGTGGGCAGGATGAGGGCAGAGGTTGCAAGGAAAGGTGGGGCTGCTTTTCCGCCCATAACTCTGTGTTCCTTGGTTGGCAAGAATGGGGAGGTGGCGCCTTCCAGCATTTATTTCTTGCAGGGATGGCCCATAAAATGCCTACTGCCTGTAAAGCAATTTTAATTTGTCAGGTGCAGTAACCGTAAGAAGAGAAAAGAAGTGTTATTTCTGTATCTTCCCTGGAGAAAGCGAAGACACACAGAGGTGGAGGGGTTGGTCCAGAGAGACACAGGAAATCAAACTCACAAATAAAATATTGGCAAATCACCATTAATACAAAGTCTGAGTTTTAGATGTTGCCCATTTTCACAAGATTGTGGGGGTGCATACACAATAGCGCCCCTTCTGCAACTAACATTCAATTCTTTTGTCACAGCAGGCAACATTTTCAATTAGATGCTAATGTGTCTTCTACCATCTCTTGTAAATGCTTTGCTTTTCACATTGGCCTCCAAGAGAGGGAACTGCCACACTGTTTAAAGCTGTGGGAAGGTCCCTGGGCATCAGTGGATGAGACAACAAGAGCTGAAGACTCAGGGTGGTCTTGAATATGCCCACGGCCACTCCAGCAGATTTTTTTTTACATTGTTTGGTTAAGCATTGTCTACTGAGGTGTCCAATCTAATGGCGCACATGTGACCTTTAGGAGTTCCCAGCCTAAGTCAGAGGCTTGGCTCTTAAATGAGTCAAGGGTTTAGTTTGGGTCACTGGAGAGAAAGCACAAAGAAGGACTGAAAGGAAGTTTAGGGCCTCTCTGGGGAAAGGCTTAGTTTCTGGAGTGTGAGCTTGTGCCTTATTCAGCATGTGACAGGGAAGGTTCTAGGGCAGGAATGGACTCAAGAAACTGAAAATCAAATTGAAAAGTCATCACATGTACACAGACACATTCACACACACACACACACACACACATCCCTTGGCACAACCATCCCACCACCAAATAACAGCATTAGCAATAAAGAAAATCATAATCTATTGTTACAGAATTGCAAGAATCAGTGGGAAACAGTAAAGAACAGTAGCTAAAAGAGGAGTCTCCAGGTCAGAATTACGGCTCACACACAACTAGCTAAATGGCTTTGGGCAAATTATCCAAACCACTCTGACTCTCAGTATCTTCACCTGTATAAAACAGAGATGACAGCAGTACATACCTCAGTGAGTTCTTTCTGAAAACTGAATAAGAAATTATACTGTATAATTTATAATATATAGTGATATACATGCTATATGTGTAATATAGTATGTAGTATTATATATTTATACATAGGACATATAATACAGATATAGAATAATATATAGTATAGATATAGTATATTATACATGATTGTATATATAACATACATATTATATTATATAATATAGTATATTATGTTATATACTATATATGATATACTATGGTTATAGCATATTATTATATGTTCCTTTAAGTGGTGCATGTAAAAGAGAATATCTTGTCTACTGAAATGGAAAAGAGAGCTGAGCGGAGCTGGACAAGTGGGATTTCTCTGGCAGCAGCAGGGAGCTGAGCAGTGTCTATGGGGCAGGAGAATGGAAGGAAGGAGCTTTCACCTCTAATACACATGGAAGCAGTAGCAAGCTACCTAGAGAGAAGCAGGGGGTCAGATGACTTGTGTGGTGTGTGCTTAAGTGTGGGTGTCTGACAAATCATGTATGAAAGTTTAGAGAGGCACAAAGGGAAGGACAATGGAAGACAGCATTGGCTGATGGAGCCTGCTGAGGAGGAAAGGTAGGAAATGCTTTCATCACTTGGAGTGGACTTCCATGGTAAGCCTGGCATTATTGACACTGGTAACTGTGGACACCAAAGCAGATTGATTTCACAGATGATATTTAAAAATCAATAATTATTATATTAACCATCACATCAACTTACATTTCTATGTAGCCCTTTTTTACTTTCTCAGTGCATTTTTATACTGTGATCTTTCTTGTTCTCTCACCTCAATTCAGTAAAGCTGCAGATTTATTACTTTTCCTTCTTTACAAAGATGAGCAACCTGAGAGCAGAGGGGTTCTATGATTTTTCCAAAGCCATGTATGTAACCTGAGGCACGCCTCTCAGCCATGGTAACTGGGGCGTCTTTTTATTGAGTTGTATCATTTCAGATATTATCCATCCTTTCTCTAAACCCTCTGAATAATCCTAAAAGTCCAGGTCCATCCCATTTATTTCCTTTGCATCCTTCATGCTCCTCCTCTTTCCAATTCCCCTCTTCACAACACACTGAAGCACCTCGGGATGCTTTACCCAACACGTGCTCAATGAATCCTCATGGAATGCTGGACCTTCACACTGGGGACACTGGCTTCAACCATTCACAATCCCAGCTGGCCTTCAGGGCTGACCTAAGTCTTCAAGGTTTTGCTGTGAGCACGGGATGAATTCTGGGAACCAGTCCAGCTGATGCTCTGACACACTGACACAGTGGAGCGGCCAACCAGAATGAGGTGGATGCCAACCTGGAAACTGGCCATGCCCTGGGCCAGCCCCACTGAGAGCAAGCCACGGTGGTGAGGAAATGTGTCAGCCTTGGACGTGGTAACTTGAGGCACTGTTCTCCAAAGGGCTCACAAGTCATTCTGTGTTCAAGGGAAGGAGGTCATCATGTGAATTCTTTTTAAGCTGAAGGATCCTGATGCAGTGTTTCAGCTCCTTGCTTTAGAAATGGACAGAGGGCAAGGTGACCAAGTCTACAGGTCTCTTACTCCTGGAATAGAACGAGTTGTGAATTGATAACAATGTATTTCTGAGTTGGAGAGATCTTCCTTGCATGGAGATTAAAGTCCCCTGACCCAAAGGCTCTCTGGAGACAACTGAAATTTGAAAGATAGAGCCTAATAGCCAGCTAAACAGCCCTTCCTCTCAGTGCTCTGGGCTCTCTCCCTGTTCTGAGTCTGATCATCTGAATTTAATGCGGCTGGACGTTTTATCTTAGTTTGCCACAGAAAAGCCTGAGCTGAAATAAGGTTTAATGTTATTCCCTTGGCCTTTATAGAGGATCGATAGGAGAAACATTTGAGGAGCATTCCTTTGCCTTTGCAGAAGTGCAGTGAAGACTGCGTCCGTTATGCTAACTGGTATCCTGACTTAGTCCTGACACAATAAACCCTCTTTCTACACAATGCCAGGGAACGTCCATCTCTTCCAACTTGTATTCCTTTTCTCTTCAATTGTTATGGACTGGGTAACCCAGTGTGCATCTTTTTTTTTTCTTTTTGCCTTCATTTCTAATAAACTCAGCATTAAATGCAACACTCAGCTACAGTAACTGGTTATTGCAATAATCAATAACAATTATTCAGTCACCATCACTATCAACATGTTTTTCTTCATTTTTTAATCTGTTTTTATCTTTTTTTTTTTTTTTGAGACGGAGTCTCGCTCTGTCACCCAGGCTGGAGTGCAGTGGCGCGAACTCGGCTTACTTCAAGCTCCACCTCCTGGGTTCACACCATTCTCCTGCCTCAGCCTCCCGAGTAGCTGGGACTACATGCGCCCGCCACCACACCTGGCTAATTTTTTTTGTATTTTTTTAGTAGAGATGGGGTTTCACCATGTTAGCCAGGATGGTATGGATCTCCTGACCTCATGATCCACCCCCCTCAGCCTCCCAAAGTGCTGGGATTACAGGTGTGAGCCACTGTGCCCAGCCTGTTTTTATCTTTTAGTTGTCATTTTATATATGGCTAATTTTGCAGACTGCTCAAATTCTGCCTTCCATTTAATAAAACAAGAAGTAATAGATGATTGATAAGTGGAGATAGATGAATGATAGATCAACAGGTAGGGAGAACAAGCTAGCTTTGGGTGCATGGATGGAGGTATGGGTGGATGGGTAGACTGACCTATTTTATCATTGTGTCCAAGCAATTAACCCCAAAATGGAATCAGAAGTCCAGAGTTAGCCCTACTATTGGCTCAAGATTTCCATTCAATCCAATTTCACTGAAATGTGTTGAATATCTGTAACCTGAACACAAATTTCTCCAGGATATAGTTCATGTTTTATTCATATTTATGTTCAACGCAATGCTGCCATATAGTAGGTGCTCACGAAATGTTTGAGACAAATTGAACTTACTCAAACTAGAAACTTACCAGGTGCAATACGCAACGCCCAGAGCCCAGCATATCCTTGGGGAGATATAATTCCCAGAACTGAACAGATAGCAATGGCCATATAATCAATAGGCCCCTCCTAGGCCATTTGGGCTGATTGTCGTAGGCCATTCTGGCTGCCTGTTCCTGCTGTAGGCTTTCCTCATGCTATTTCCCCATTGACATTTCTCTCCCTCACCCCCATCCATTTATCCAGCTCCTACCAGCCTTTGAGACTTAAATCAAGTCTACCCCCGTAAAACTTGTTTCCAATTCCAGCCTGCCCACATTTCCCCTTCTCTGATCATCCACTGTGCAAGAGGCTTCTCTGATATCTTCAACTGCCTGTGACTCAGCCACCCAAACATCCCATAGGCACCTCAGTTTCAGCCTGTCTAAAGTGGACCCCCACCTGACTGCTGTGTAATCTGAGTAATAAAGTGTGCAGGTCCTGTGGTGAAACAGCCTGAGATCAGATCTTTGTTACAGCACTGCATCAGCATCAGTCATCAGTCAGGGTTCACTCACAGAAGCAGAGCCACTAAGGGATGGATGGATGGATGGATAGATAGATAGATAGATAGATAGATAGATAGATAGATAGATAGATAGACGTATACGTATATGTTTGTGTGTATACTTCAAGTATGTGTGTGATACACATTATAGATATAGATACAGATATAGATGTGGGTATAGATAGAGGTATAGATAAATATAGATACAGATACATATATAGATGCAGATTCGATATAGATAATTTGGATATATAAAGGAACTTTTTTTTGTAAGGATTTGACCTTACACAATTGTGGGAGCTGGTCTCTGTAAGACGTGTCTTTGCATCACGTGCTGGAGCTTTAAATGTGCAGGGCAGACCGCTGGGAAGGGACGTTGGGGAGCAAGAGCCAGCTGGGCCCTACGAGTACAAGCTAGGGCCCATGAAGATGGACTAAGACCCAGGTCAGTCCTTTTGCCTCTGACCCTTGTAATGTGGGTCTCCTGAAGAAGCCAGAATCTTTGTTTCGGACTTAAACACACACCTGACCCAGGAGTTGGGAAAGCTGAAGGAGGATTCAGGGAAAAGGTGAAGCAGATCCAACCGCTGCCTCACACCAACGAGGCAAGCCAGCAGATTAGCAGCACCAGGAGAGCCATGTCCATGCATGGGAGCTGCAAAGCAGTGACTGCCTCCCCTCTGCCCTCCAAGTCTCCCACAGGAATCACTCCGTGGCCCATGATAACCAAAAACACACAAGAAAGGGAGTTTTGAGAAATTCTCTTAGCCTAGCCACACTAACACTGTTCAAAGCCACCACAACCATGTGTATTTTTTGCGACTTTGGACAAGTGACTTCACTTTTCAAAGTGGCTTCACTTTTCAAAGCCTCAGTTTTACTATCCGTAAAATAACAAAAACATAGCAAAGCATTCCTATGAAAATTAAATATAGTTATCCCTGTTGAGGTGTTAGCACTCAACTACATGTTTGGCACATAGTTGGTGCTCAATAAATGTTAGCTGTTATAATGAATCTGGTCTCTCCTCTTATTCTGGTATCTCAGTTGGTGGCCTTAAAATCCACCCTTTCATTCAAGCTGGCAACCTTGGAGTCGGATTCCTCATAGCCCACCACAAAGGCCATGTTCCTTAGCACATCCCTAGGGACTCTCCACGACCTAGACCCTGCCTCTTGTCCAGCCTCAATGCATGGAACTCAGTTAATCATGATCTTTGGTTTATGTCACAATTTCAGAGTTGGTCCATGTATGGCCTCTTTCTGTTTTCATTTATTTGTGCTTATTGCAAACTCACCACCCATGCAAGAACTAACACTGGCAATACTGTGTCTATGTGCTCCTTTCCATTACTCTTCCTGCCTCCCCCAAGCACAGGTGACCACCCATGAAGTCACTTGGAAAGCCTGATTCTAGATCTTTGTATAAAAGGGCTTGATAAGCCTCCCTGCCCACTCTACTTCCCACCTCTTGTGTTTTGAGGAACAGCCAACCAGGGGGAGAGTTTGGAATTGCCAAAGACACACATCCACACCCAGAATGGCTACCTCAGACTGCCCAGTGTGCAAAGAGAAGGTAGAGGTCAAATGCCCATTGCTCCAGCCTTTCAATAAATTAGCTCCACTCAACAAGAAACACTGATTGGTGGGAATCCTCCATTAGTCAGGTGATTCATTCCTCTCACATAAGTCAGAGCAGAAGACCACCTACTATTTTACCGCCGAGGTCTTTGACCATAGGGAGTAATCTCTGGAAAAGACTCTATTGATGGACTTCAGATAAATAAATTATCTTGCCATTTCATGCAAGCTAATGTGGGAATGTGCCTTTGTGGGTGATGGGGAAGGTTAAAAGCTTTCATCAGATTCTTGAAGGGACTCATGACCCAAACATATTTTAGAGCCACCCTACATGGAAACATGAGGGTCTGTTGCCCCTGATACTTGCCCAGGAGTGAGGGGTAGAGGATGAAAGGCCAGAGAGCCCAGCTCTGCCTCTCAATTCTGTAGAACGCGGCACACATACTGTGGCTGACAGCTAATGTCTTGTGAGCCCACAGTGCCCTGTGCAGCCCTGCTAGAGTGCATAACTCTCCAGAAGGAGCATGGGCTAGATTACAGCATTCACTATCCCCCAGCTGGACAGCATGTCCAGTGAACGACCTGCTCCATGGTACATAGTAGCCCTGGGAAGCTGCAGTTCCACTGCCAACCTAACCAAAAAGAGGACACTTCTCTTTCAGGATGTGGTCTCAGACAGTCAGGCCACCCTCTGTATGCCTAATGACTCATGTTCCACCACATGGCACTTCTTATACTGTTGTCTCTATGATAGAATAGCTCTTCTAGTGCCTGTGTTCCTTTGGAGGAAAAGGTATCACATTTCTCTATCCATTGCCCCAAGGTGTTTAGCATACCAGAGGTGTTGAGGGTCTGTTTGTCAAGTATCACATGGCCCTCGGGCTGGAGCTTATGCACCTTTGTCCAGGCACAGCACGTTGGTGAACATGCAGGACACACGCATCGTGTTCTTCCCAGCAGCAGCATGTATAACTGGATAGAATCCAGGCAGCCCTTCGCTCTCCCCCATAACCCACACTTTTTTCATTCACATAACAATCACATCCTCAGTAGGGAGAAGAGGAAGGCTGAAAAGGTGGGCGAGAAGGTGTATTTTCAGTGAGGGGGTAAGAGGAGAGAAAGGGGAGTTCCAGTGACTGGGAGAGGCAGTTCAAGAAGGAGCAAAGCAGGAGGTTATTCCCATACTGAGCAGTGGCCCAAAGGTACCCCTAAACCCTGTTTACTCAAGACTTTGAACACTTAACTTGCTGGGCACTGTGCCGGATGCCATGATTAAAACTTAGTCCTTGCCTTGTGGAGCTCACTATAGAGCTCACCTCACAGAGCTCAGGAGACTTGTTCCAGGTTGGGAGGTGAGGAAGAGCCAAGCCAGACTCGCTCACGTCCTAGGTCTGCTAATTTTTAGCCCCATTTGTTTAAAACAACAGCCACTGCATAACATGATTAAAAACTTAACAAATTACCACCCACCCTCCATGGCCCCAGGGCCCACGTCACCTGAGCAGGTGTTTTAAGGCCCAAATGCTTGTCAACTTCATTAGTATCTCATAGCCATTTGTAGGTCATTTTAGCTGTCAACCCAGCATTCCAGCAAGATGCACTGAAGTACCTGAGAGACTTCCCTCCTGAATTAGCTTGGGCTCCTGTGATGCCTCAGGAACCTCTCTTACATGCCCTGTCCCTACAGGAAGGCAACCGTGAAACGATTCTAAGGACTTTTCTCCAGGAAGCAAATATATAAGATTTTGTGAGTTTGGCCTATCAGGTTGAGGATGCAGTGGCTCATGAGCATATTCAGACCAGGCGTCTTTCCTGCCTTTACACACATCACGTCTGCAATGCTGAGCAGTACCTATGCCGGGTCACTCCCGATGGAGCTGAGAGACTGGACAGCACTGCAGCGAGAGCAACACATGGGCGTCAGACCCAAGTTCCAGCACACACTGAGGCAGCAGGAGTTGAACAACTTGGGTGAGACACTGCCTGTTGAGTCTCCCTGTGTCCACTGTGTGAGACATTTCCCACTGAGTCTCCCTGTGTGCACTGGGTGAGACACTTCCCACTGAATCTCTCTGTGTCTATTGGGCAAGAGACTTCCTGCTGAGTCTCACTGTCTCCATTTGCAACATGAAGGTGTTCAACAAGATCAGCGGCTATCAAGCTGTTCTTTTAGTCTCAGAACATTTTCTGCAAAAGAAAACAATCCCAAGAAGGACAACAAATAAAGCCAAAAGCAGCAGAGTTTCTCTGGTTGAAAGGGGCCATGGGCTATGAAAGAGATCTAAAATTCTACCCCACACAGCTAGGTAACCCTTAAGGCAGCTCCATGGGACCCCACAGGACTCCACAGAACAGAGTTTACACAACGTTGTGTCAGACAATCCCTAACAACCCTTTCCTCCTTGACATTCTAAAGTCAGATTGTGAAGCCTTGTGGTCACTAATCTTTCTCACCATTTGCCAAAAACCCTTTCCCAAATTGGACTCCTCGTTTAAACCTCCCAAATGTTGCCGATTTTGATAATGAAATGAGCTCGCTAAAGTCAGTAGTTTATTTTCTAACCAGTATCAAAACAAAGTTTGCCATTCCTTACTGACCTTGAAAACACAAGTACCTACAAGAGTCAGGCAAATTCAAAACAAACAACCAAACAACATGAAAACAGATGACTGGGCCCCATCCCTCTGAGTACACTCTGAGTCAGTAGGTTGGGCTGGGCCCTAATTTCTATATTTTTAACAAGCTCCCAAAATGCTTATAAAACACACCAAGACTTGAGAATCCCAAAAATATAATAAGAGTCCAGCTTAAGTGTGACCTCCTTCAGGGAGACTTTCTGACCTTCCTCTCCCACCAATCCTCCCCAGTCCTCCTCCATGATCCCAACCTTCTGTTTACCTCTGTCTCAGTACAAATCACACTGCACTGTAATTAACCGTCCACCTGTCTCCTTCCTTCCCCCAGAAAATCAAAAGCTCCTGGGGGATAAAAGTGTTCATCTCTGTATCCTCAATGCCTTAGTCTCAGCCTTAAAATGTGCTAAAATCCCTTCACTCAAAGAGTTTGCAACATA
This sequence comes from Gorilla gorilla gorilla, assembly GCF_029281585.2. NCBI lineage: Eukaryota > Metazoa > Chordata > Mammalia > Primates > Hominidae > Gorilla > Gorilla gorilla. Next base: position 19,753,542 of record NC_073235.2, on the reverse strand, counting down.
GAAATTAAGACCTAAAGAGGTTTAAACAATAGTACAAAATAAGGGTCAATCCATCATACAGATACCAAGTAAGTTGTAAACAGCATGTGATTAATTAGAAAAATAAAAATAATAACTAACATTTATGGAGACTGAAAGGTTAAGTAATTTGCCCAAGGTCACACAGCCTGGGAAGTAACATAGTTTGAACTTGAACCCAAGTATCTGCCCAAAGGCTAGAGCAACTTAACAACTTAACAACTCAACTTAACAACCATTCCTCTCTGTGTATTCACAACAATCAGTGCCATGGAAGAGTAGAGAAAAGAGAGGCTAATAAAGCCCTGGAAGGAAGAACTGGAGCTATGTCTGGAAAGGTAACTTAGAGGGAGTGGAGGTATGTAAGAAAGAATTTGGATTTGCCCAGTGAGAGATCTGGCTATGTCCCTAGCTCCTAGGAGGTAACCCATAAACTCTTTGCTATTCAAGGGGACCCCTTGGATCCCACCTGATAGTTTCTGCTAATGAAGTGACTCGTGTTCCTTGGGCCATATGATATCAGCCGGACATCTGGGGAAGGAGGGCTGGAGATTTAGTTCAATCACAAAGGCATATAGTCATTCACACTTGTATCATGAAACCTTAATAAATACTCTGGACACTGAGGCAGGGGTCATCTTCCCAAGCTGTCAATACTCTGTGTGAATCGCCACATGGATGCTGGGAGAATGTCCTGAAGACAAAACAGCTTCGCATTTGTATCCCTCCTAGAGCCTGCCCTATGCGTGTATTCCTTTGGCTGGCTTTAAACTGTGCCCATTCCCTGTAATAGACTGCAACCAGGAGTATAATAGCATTTCTGTGAGTGCTATGAGTGTTTTTAGTAAATCAAACCTGAGGATGGTTTTGGGAAACCTCTGAACTTGAAGTTGATGTCAGAAGTGAGAGTGGGCTGAGCACAGTGGCTTATGCCTATAATCCCAACACTTTGGGAAGCTGAGGTGGGAAGATTGTTTGAGCCCAGGAGTTCAAGACCAGCCTGAACAACATAGTGAGATCCCGTCTCTACAAAAAATCAAAAAATTAGCAGACGTGGTGGCATACACCTACGGTACAGCTACTCAAGAGGCTGAAGTAGGAAGATTGCTCGAGTGCACGAGTTCAAGGCTTCAGTGAGCCACAATCATACCACTGCACTCCAGCCTTTGACAGGGAGAGACCCTATCACACACACACACACACACACACAAAGAAATGAGTGTGGTCTTGTGTGGACCCTTCCTTCCAACTTTATAAGTTGGATCCTTGCAGTTCTTAACCCCTGAGGTCTCACAAACTGGGGTGGTGAGACTTCTCCATCATTGACAATCAGGCTTACAGTTGGTACAAATAATAACACTAATACGAATGCTAGTTGAGATAATAAATACCTGGCATTTATATGTTTCCCTTCACAGCCCAGTTGTCATATCATTAAGACAACACTTTGTCCTCACTTAATCCTTTTTACTTCCCAGAGCATTCTTTCATCTGTGACCTCATTTTTCCCTCACTGCATGCCTGGGAAAGGATAGACAGGATTATTATCCCGACTGGTGAGATGGGAGGCATAATGTGATCTGCTCAGGGTCACACACACAGCCAGAGTGACAGCTAGTACTGGACCCAGAACTCTCAGCCCAGGGTTCCTTTGAAGACTCCAACCAGCCAAGAAGAAAGCCCCAAATTCCTCACTCCATTTCTCCATAGGTGTTTTTGAGGCCACCCATACCTCTTAGAAATCCTGCAGAAGAGTTGAATGTTGAGAAAGCAAGAGAAAACTGAGACAATGTCAAACGTTCTCCATATTTGCAATAACTATCTTGTGTGCTTTGATGGCCCAAGAAGCCTCCTTCTCCCTTTGTGCTGGACACTGTGAGTAGCTCTGCCTAGATCCTCTTGTACCCCTTTTTTCTGTGCACCCTTTTCCTGAGCTTCACTGTACTTTTCTAACTTCCTGTACCTATGGCTTTTCTTCAGAGGACTATCCTGGGTACCAGAGCCACACTGCCTGAGCACCCAAAGAGCTGAAAGTGTCCCCTTGGGGGCAGCCTTTAGCCAGTGACTGACAGGTGCAGAGACTGAAAGCCCAGAACCCTGGCCTCTGTTTGGTATGACTTTGAGGTCCAATATGCTCCAGAAGTCCCCTGTGGGATCAGGCTGCAGCTACCCTTTGCAGAATTTTCTGAAATCATACCCTTGCTAAATGTCTTCCCCTTCCCTGTCCTGCTACCCAAAACTCCCTTCCCAGTTTCTCCTGGGAGCACTTCCTTAACCGATTACTAACAATCAAATCTCAGTGTCTGCCTCTTGGGAACCCAACCCAAGACACTTCCTAACTCATATCTAACATATAAAGGGTCAGAATCACAGGTTGTTGAAGTCAACAGGGCATCCAGGTTCATCCCTCCAGGGAAGGTACCACCAAATACCAAGGGGTCTGATAGAAAAATCTGGGTGCGAAATGGGACTTTAGACTCTTACTAGCCATGTGACCTTAGGAAGTTTATTGAACTTCTCCAAGATTCAACTGTCTCATCCAAAACTGGTGTGGGGAAAGGGCCAGAAAGGGCAGGAATAGTAATATCTCCCTTGCAAGTTCATTGTGAGGCTTGGGTAGGCACAATGTGTTTATAGTCAGGGCTGATACATAGTGGGAGCTCAGTAGGTAATGAATACCTAAGTCTTAAAACACTGCATTTCTTACATAACTTATCACGTCGGATTCTTGATATATTTATCTGTGTGTGTCCGCATATTTTTCCTACACTGGAATGTAAGCTTCTTGAGGGCAGGAACTTTAAAAATTTTTTAAATCTTCATATCCACAGTACCTAGCACAGAAGCTAACATATGATAAATGCTTGTAGAGTGAGTGAAGGAATGAATGACCCCATACCTTTACGACTGAGAAAACTAAGGCTGGAGAAATGAAGTGATTGGGCCAAGGGCACTTATCTAGTCAGGTGAGCACTGACTTCCTGTCCAGTGCTCACCTCTCTGTTTGCTGTATCTCTTGGCACAAATGGCAGCAATATTCAGAAAGAAAAGCTTAGTTCACAGGAAGTGGCTGCTTTCACCTCCGGTTCTCTGTCCCTCTGCTGAGGCCCAGATGTCACTTGTTTTCTGGGTTCTGTAAACATGGAGCCTCTTTTGGGCCCCACTGAAGACAGCTAAATAAAAGCAGGTACAATAATTGCCCTCCAGCAGCTTATGATCAAGCCAAAGAAACCCATATCAGTCACTCCAACAGCCACTAGTATCATCCTGGTAAAGCAAACATCTTGCAGGCACCTAGCGCCAGGCTGTCCATCCCTGATCACCTGGAGCACAGGGCTGCTCCAGAAAATGTGCTCTCTCAGTTTCCCCTCAGGCTCAAGTCTTTAAGGAATTGATGGCAGGAGAAAAGTCTGACAGAGCAGCCAGGGAATGAGAATTGTCATTTGGAAATGATTCCTGACATGGGGCTAGGGCAGAGGTTACATTCTGACAGCATGCACTCCAAATCATTTGTAAAGAGTCCTCATCATTTAGAGATACCTGCCGAACTATTACAGATGGAACACAATTTCTGGAATTTGCTTCAAAATAATTCAAGGGAAGCAGATGGGGACACAGATGAGTCAATGCAGGTATATGTTCGTTGACACAGCTAAGTGATGGGTACATGGAGGTTCATGATAGCGCTTTCTTTTTGTGTGTATGTGTTGGAAATATTTCTTAATAAAAAGCTTACAATTTTTTATTTAGTAACTGTGTAAAGAGTTGACATAGAAAGCCTGAAACTGCTCTCCTTAGAAAGGTCTACTTGCAAGGGTGGCCCTTGACTGGCATCTTGAAACTTGGCTGGTAAACAGTTCCTTACATGGAAGTGAAACATTCTGTAACTGATAAGAGTGGCTCACTGCGACATTCTTATCACAATGGGGTTTATGCTGGACATCTGCTTTCCTCCTGGGAGTCTGGAATTTCAGTACATGCTGGCAGAGTGACCAGCCCCCAGTAAAAAGCTTGGGCAAGGAATCTAATGGGCTTCGCTGGGCTGAAACATCACACACATGTTGCTGCATTTTTGCTGCTTGGGGAAAAGTGGGCAGTGTGTGAGCCCTCTAGAAGGGAGTGAACATAAGGAAGGCTGTGCATGGATTCCCCCAGGCTCTGCTTATGTCTTTCCCCCTGTGATCTGCCTGTGTACCCCTACACCACATTGTACTAAAACTTAGAAGTGGTGACAAACAAATGCTGAGTTCTGTGAGTCCTTCTAGTGGATCTCCAAACATGGAGGTGGTCTTGTCAAGCCCCAACATAGTTAACTGTATTAGTCCATTTTATGTTGCTATAAAGGAATACCTGAGACTAGGTAATTTACAAATAAAAGAGGGCTCATGGCTTTGCAGGCTGTACATGAAGCATAGCACCAGCGTCCACTTCTGGTGAGGCCTGAGGAAGCATTTAATCATGGTGGAAGGGAAGGGGAGCCAGTGTGTCACTTGGAAGAGAAGGAGCAAGAGAGAGAAAGGGAAGGTACCAGCCTTTTTTTAACAATCGGTTCTCATGTGAACTAATAGAGCAAGAATTCACTCATTGCTGAAGGGAGGGCACCAAGCCATTCATGAGGGATCCGCCCCCATGACCAAAACATCTCTCATTAGGCTCCTCCTCCAACATTGGAAATCACATTTCAACATGAGATTTGGAGGGAATAAACATCCAAAATATGTCAGTAACCAACATTTTAAAATTAGGAGATTTTATATAAAAGTCTGGATTTCCAATTTCTCTTGAAAAAGTAAGAGTTCTGGCAACCCTAGGTCTTTACCTGGAGTTGAACATGGCCTTTCCAGTTCAACAGCTCCCACTCAAACAGCTTCAGTTGTTTATATTATCTGTCTAGCCCCTGCAAGCTTTTGAGTTTTAGACCCTTGAACAGGAGGAGGGGGTCTTGACAGGTGCTTCAGAAACACAGGTTCCTGAGGCTGTGTTCATTAAGAGGAATCGACCTGCCATCCAATATAGGGCCCTTGAGCCCTTCAAGTCCAACAGATTCAGCAAGTATTTACAAGCAATGTTTACTAGGCCTTGGGCTCATAATATTAGTGACAATAATAGTACTCATCATTTACTGGCTCTTGCCAGGCTTTACCCACATGGTTACTAATCCTGGCGACATCTCATGATCACCAGTTCCCAAAGTGATTCAGTCTACTATCACTAGGTGTCTATGCCAGGTGCAGGCAAAGTCCTAGGTAGTGGGAACACAAGGACAAATAAGACAAAGCCCCTGCCTCATGACCTTACATTTTTGTCAACAAATACAAACATGAAATTAATCGACAAAGGAATAAATATGATATATGTCAGGCAATAAGTGCTGTGAAGTGAAATCAAGCTTGCAGAGGGCCCAGAGAGGGACCTGAGGATGTGTGGCCAGGAAGACAGTATTTCAGAAGATAACATTTGAGCAAGGAACTGAATGAGGTAAGAGTGGGACCCATGCAAAGGTCTGGAGAAATAGCTTCCCTGGATCAGAAAGAGCATGTGCAAAGTTCCTGAGGCAGAAGTGAGCTTTGCTGGGCTGGGTTGTGAAAGCTTGGTGAACAAGAGAACAAAGAGATCAGCAGCAGCCAGATCATATGGGTCCTACAGGCTGTGATGAGGCCTTGCAGATGTTATTCTGGGTGAGAAGAAAAAGTATTAGAGGATTTTGAGAAGAATGTGGAAGCATAGGTAGAAACTGAAGCTCTGAGACAGTAAATAACATTGTCCATAAGTGGCAGAGTCGGAATTCAGTCCCATGTCTATCTGAGTCCAAAGAGAGTCTAGGGTCCATGCCATTGCAAAGGCATAACATGGGAACATTTCCCTTCTTTTAAAATGTTTCTTCTTTTAAAAAATTTCCTAACGAAATTCTCAGTTTCCCTTCACTTTGGAACCCGCTCTTATAACATCACAGTGCGTGGGAATTTCCTAGCCCGAGAAGAGGACATCTATCAGGTTCAGCTTTTTGGCCAAGATCAAATGTAGGTGGATGCTCCTTAATGATCATGAAAAATTGTGAACACAGTTGCATGTACCACATGAACCCATACATGACAGCTTGTATGTAAATGCAGTTTTTATCAGTTAAATCACCTGAAAGTCACCGATATGCTTGCTACCTAAAAGAATCTAAAAGAAAGCCTTAGTTAAGGGGGGAAAAAAACCATCTTGGAACACAAATAATGACAAACCATTCTTCCTTCTTCTTCCAGAAGTATGGTTTCTGTACCTCAGGTTTTCTTAAAGCAGTGGATGCCTGAACTATTCTTGTCAGCATCACTGCAATATATCACTATTATTAAGATATACAACATTAGATATGGCATGATAAGGTTTACATACGATTAAATCCCCCCCTTAGTGGAGAAGTGTCTACAACACAGAATGGAACTGGCTCATCAAATCTCGAGAGTTTACACAACCTCTTTAGAATTTCAATTCTCTCCTCACTGTCACATTAAAACAGTCCCCAGGGACACTGGGACACTGGGATTTTTTAGTCCTGCATTTGAATTGTATCTGGCCAAACAGAACCAGCCTCGAATTCCCCAGAGGACTCCCACAGGAAGCAAATGTAGGTGTGTCCTCTGCGTGCTAATGATCAAAGAGAGAAACCAACTTTTGTGCCAGCAACTCTTGATTATTCAGGGGCGGATGATCCAATTTGTGGATTAGCTGGGCCTCTCGGCCTTTCCTGATTTCACTGATCATTAGCCCATGGCCCCCTCGGGCCAGGAAGATAAAAGGAGCACCAGGCAAAGCGGTCCAGTGGCTTCTTGGCCGCTCTGGTAAAAGGGGGCAGGGCAGAGGCAGTCGTATGCAGTAGGGAAAATGAGGTTTGGGGATTATCCGGATTTCAATGAGCTCACTTCTCCATAGCCCCCTCGCCCCCCACCTGAGCCCCTATCACTGGGTAATGAACAGTTTACCTTGGATGGAGTGGGCCCTAGAAACAGCCCAGTGGATTTTGAACATGATATTTCAAGGGCCTTGGGTGCAGGAGTGTGAAGTTGCCCTTTACAGGGTGGGAGACCCTGGAGAATCAATCTCCTCATTGCTTCTTTGCTGAGTGTGTCAGGGCAGGCATGGGGGGTGGGAGACACTGCCTTTTACAAGAACCTCTCTGCCCTACACAACCGCCAGGCTCTTAGCCCTAGAATGGGGATAGTCCATCCTCTTACAGGGCATTTCCTGGGGTTCCAAGAGCTACTGAGGAGGAGGAGGGGTAAGAGGGAGAGAGACAAGGAGGAGAAGAAGGAGAGAAAGGAGAAGAGGAAGGAAGAGGGAGGGAGGAAGGGAGGCTTCAGTCCAACCTGAATAGGCTTTTGATTCCAAGACAGTTCTAGAATAGTCCTTGTCAATATTCTGATCAGACTGATGAATAAGCGCTATGGAGATCATAAATCTAGATCCTCAGGGGAGTAAAGCCATCAGGAAAGAGGGCCAGAGGGATTCTGGCAGAAGGAGAGAAGCAGGTCTTCAAAGGCAAGATCTGCCATTTATCCACTGGGACTTTGGGCAAGTTATTCTCAAAGCCTCCATTTCCTCATAGGAACAGTCAGGATAACAAGAGTGAATATTTCTTCACGCTGCTGAGGGAAAGAACTGAGATTCCCAAGTACAGGACCAGCCCAGTATGGGACTCATGGAAAGCATGGTAGGGACGAGTAGAGTCCAGAAGGAGCAGGCAAGTCCGAGCCACACCCACATTCCCTGCACTCCATTCCTGGCCCCTGAGTGGCTGGCTGGCTCCACCCCTACTTGACGTTTCAGCCATTCTCAGCAGCGAGGCATCGGCATCGGAACACCCTGGGCTCATCTACGACCTTTCCTACACCCAGAGTGTAACAACAAGGAGTTGCTCTAGGGATTTTGAAACCCAGCTCCTGAATGGCACTGGCTTACTCCATGACGTTGAGAGGTCCTTTCTTAACCTGTGTCGCTTTTCTTTAAATGGGAGCAAGAGCTCCTCTTTGAGCAGTGTGAATTGAACATTGAAAAGTGTCATAAATTAAAGGACAAAGCCAAGGGGCTAGGGGATCTGAATTTTTTTAAATTACCCCCCAAAATCTTTATAATTGTCAGTTTTCAGCAAATATATATTCAGGAGCTGTGTGTCTAGCCATGAGCCTGGCAAGTGGATTACATAGAGCCTGATGCCCAGGGTGGGTGGTGTTGACCCCTGGAGCCTCTCCTTGTCCTCAAGGCTAAGGAGGTATAGGTTGATCTCTTTCAATGCCTTTAGCGGGCTGTGCTCAGTGCTGGAAGCCAGAGTGCGGAGGGAAGGCCAACACTTTCCCTAGCCAGAGACAGAAGGATCAAGAGCTGCAGTTCTCAAATATTTTGGTCTCAGAATCCCTTTACACTCTTAAAAATTATGTGGTTTATATCTACCTATAATACATATAAAAATATATAATTTTATATAAATATATATACTTTATTATACAATATAATTATATGTTTACATATATAAATATATTATATATAAATATATAAACATATAATACATAAAATATAACGTTTATATATAAAATAGGTTATGTATTATATAAAATCAACTATATACTTATATAAATATATATTAAATATATATTATATGTTTATATGCAAACATATAAATGCATAATATATAGACATATATAAATATAAATATATATATATATAGAGAGAGAGAGTTTATTTGAGACAGGGTCTTGCTCTTTCGCCCAGGCTGGAGTGCAGTGACACGATCTTGACTCACTGCGACTCCTCCTCCCAGGCTCAAGCAATCCTCCCACCTCAGCCTTCCAAGTCACTGGGACTACAGGCACATGCCACAATGCCTAGCTAATTTTTGTAATCTTTGCAGAGACGGGGCTTCGTCATGTTGCCCAGGCTGGTCTTGAACTCCTGGGCTCAAGTGATTTGCCAGCCTTGACCCCCCAAAGTGCTGGGATTACAGGCGTGAGCCACCACGCCTGGCCATATGTCTATTTGTATTTATTTATTTATCATTAATTTTTTTGAAACAGGGTCTCACTCTGTCTCCCAGGCTGGAGTACAGTGGCACAATCATGGCTCACTGCAGCCTCAACCTCCCAGCTCAACAATTCTCCCACCTCAGCCTCCCAAGTAGCTGGCACTACAGGTATACACTCCCATGTCCGGCTAATTTTTGAATTTTTTCGTAGAGACAGAGTTTCACCATTTTGCCCAGGCTGGTTTTGAACTTCTAAATTCCAGTGATCCACTTGTTCGGCCTCCCAAAGTACTGGGCTTACAGGTGTGAATAACTGCACCCGGCTATATTTATCACAGCAGAAATCAGTATGTTAGTATGGAAATTGTTTGACCTTTGCAACCCCCTGAAGGGGTCTCAGAGACCTTCGGCTTTTCCCGGACCACACTCAGAGAACTGCTCCTCTGGCACTGCGTTGCCCAGACTTTGCTGTGCCCACATGCCACCTGGGATCATGGTAAAATGCAGGTTCTAATTCAGTAGCTCCGAGGTACATAGTAAGACCACACTGCTGACAAGTTTCCAAGGGATGCTGATGCTGCTGGCGCTTGGGCTCCACTTTGAACAGCAAGGCCACAGAGATCGGAGGACAAAAAGTTCATCTTTGGCTAGTGTGCTCTTACATCCGGCCTTACAAATTGGACAATTTAATTTAAAATGGTGGACATGGGTAGAAAGGCCATGCTGAGTGGCGAAGATGGCATAAGCAAAGGTACATATGTAGGAAAATGCAAGTTCAGCCAAAGTGTAGGTTCATAAAAACCCCAAGCTGCCCACTGCTCCAACCCCTAGGCTATGTGTAGCTTCTAGTCCAGGCAGAGAAGCCACTGGTCTCAGCATCTCAGGGAAAGGGGTATGAGACCTATCCCCATCCAATACCATGATCAACAAACATCTACGAGTACCAGCAAGAAAACAAGTAACTCCAGTGGACCTCAGCTAGCCTTAATTTTCCATCATCCATCCTCACTTCAATTTTCCCTTGGGCGTCATCATTTTTCCACATTCAGTCTAAGTAGTTTGGGTGGAGTTGACCCAAGGTAAGAATAAGGTAAGAACAAGATAAGAATCAAAGCACAACTCCCTCTGGCCACAGTGATGGGTTCAAGAATGGGCACAGGACCCAAAGGAGGCCACTGAGAGCCTTCCTGGGCCTTCTCATGGTTTTACAGAGAGACCACATGAGGAGGCTACCTAGAGAGACATGCCCAAGGGGTCCCAGCTGTCTGAGTCTTCCCAGCCCAGGCTCCAGACACATGAGTGAAGAAGCTTCCCAGATGACCTCAGCCCCAGAACCACCTGACTACAAGTGTCTGAGGAACCCTAAGCAAGAACTGCCTCACGGAGCCCAGTTGACCCTCGGATTCAAAAGCAGAATAAATGTGTGTTGCTTCAAGCCACTGTTTTGAGCCATTATTAGTATGCAATAATAGCCAGAACTGGGTCTGTTTGGCTTACCTATTAATTCCAGGGCTAAAATACCAGGAAACAAATCAAAGGCCAGGACAAAGAAGCCACTGCACAAAGAACAAGTTCCCCAATTGTCTTTGCTTTGGACCAGCATGTTGGTTGTAGATTTTGTCAACAAGCTCTCACTGTGTAGCAGCCATCAAATAAGCTTTTCATGAGAATTAAGCCAAACAGTCCAGGCTGCAGTGGGAGCAGAATGAGCTTTCCATAAAGTTTGGTGGTCTCCATGATAACACAGGACACTGCTTGTTCACTGATGTTGTACTCGCTCAATTAGTTTCTTCATCTCAGATTGTAAAATCCGGATGGAAGGAGACATTTCTAATACTTCTTCAGGGTTCCAAAGCCTGTGGTAGACTGTAAGACACATACTGGGTGCTTGATAGACATTTGTCAACAGCTTGCCTGATTTAAATCTGGGCCTTATATTTCACATGGGGAGGCCATGGAAGCCCACAAAGCAAATGGAGGCTCACACTGGCCAACAGTTTTATCTGATGGTACAGAGGTAAATGTCCACAAAAAATATTGGGTAGCAGAGGAAGACAGTTGACAACCCTTACATAACCTCTAAAGGTCTTAGAGAGCACAGAGTTGGAGTTGATAGACCAGGATTGAAATCCTGACTCAGCCATCAGGAAGCTGGAGGCATTCGGTGAGGCCCAGCCCCTACAAGTCTCAGCTTCCTTATCTGTAAAGTGGGAGTAACCGTACCTAGAAGATTGTGGTGATTAAGTGAGACATTCAATATAAGGCATATGTTGACATGTGGCAGGCACTCTGTAAATAGAAATCATCATTGTTATCATTAGCTGCACATTTGGGAATAAAACTCCTGGCTTACTTACTTTACATGGCAGTTTTGTGGATCAAGGGAGAATAGACAGAATGATGCTTTAAAAATATTAATAAAGTTCAATGTCAATAAAGTTATTAAAAACCAGAGTAAGGTCTAAATCATCTGACATAAATATCCTTTCTGTTTGCACATGCAAAGCAGAATGCAGAATGTGAGAAAAAAGAGTTGGGGAAAATCCAAAGAAAGAGGCACATCACTGATCCACTCACACAGAGCTGGAAAGAACCTTTAAAATCACCCAACTCACCTCGTTTTTCAGGAAGGGAACTAGGGCAGAGAGTGCCGCCGCATGGATGAGGCCACACAAGCTAGTAGGCAGGACCAGGAAGGGAACTCCCAACCCACATGCCCAGTCTGGTGCCCTTTTCACTATTTATCACCTTTCTGGCTTGCATTTGCTGTGTGATAATCTAGGTATCTGCCCATCAGAACATTCTTAAGCGGACACTGGATGCAACTGAAAAGTAAACAAATGCCAGCTCAGTTTCATCGTTGGAACATTTCCTCACTTCCTGGCAGTTGCAGAGAAAATGCCTCTGGGGTATCTTTCTCTAATTTTCTTTCTCAATAATGGTATAAAAATGGTAATGAATGCTAAGGAGGAGTAATGTGTCTTGGGGAAAATTTAGCTTCTGCAAGCTGGTTTTCTGTCCACCCTACACAGTCACTGAGCTCTGGGATGCTGGCTTTCTAAGTCTGGCTGAAGCTCAACCATGAGGCCAAGTGCCCAGCTTTGACAAAGAAAGCTCTTCAACATTGGAAGAAAGATCGTCAATGTTGGTGTCTGAGTTTCTCTGTTATAATGAAGTGTTCAATGTTTTAAATACTGCTGCAATGAATGTAATAGTAGATTTAAAAGCTTTTTTTTTTTTTAATTGAGATGGAGTCTTGCTCTGTTGCCCAGGCTGGTGTGCAGTGGTGCAATCTTGGCTCACTGTAACCTCTGTCTCCTGGGTGCAAGTGATTCTTCTGCCTCAGCCTCCCGAGTAGCTGGGACTACAGGAACGTGCCACCACACCCGGCTAATTTTTTGTATTTTTTTTTAGTAGAGATGAGGTTTCACTGTATTAGCCAGGATGATCTCAATCTCCTGACCTCGTGATCCACCTGCCTTGGCCTCCCAAAGTGCTAGGATTACAGGCATGAGCCACCACGCCCAGCCTTAAATGCTATTTTAATTTCTTGCATATAACGAGGCTGTCTTTTATTCTCTGGTTACCCAGGTTTGAAGGCCCAGTCACCTCTGACCTCCTCTCTGCTTTGAGCTCCATGTGTTTTGGCCATCAAATCTTACCAAATCATTCTTTCTCTCCATCCCCATAACACTGGCCTGTAGCAGCCCTCATTCCTTATGACCACCATAGCCTCCCACTGGGATCTCAGAATCCAGGCCTTCTGCACAACCCCAAATCCTTCCTGGGCACAGCCCCTGATTCACCTTTTACAAATGCCCCCTAGGTCTGTCACTCTTGGGGCTCCCCTCATCCACAGGCAAGTCTTAGCCTGCCTTATCTCTCTCCTCTTTCATTCCTGCTCTATCTCCCTCCATCCTCTGAAACAAAAACTAATTTGTTGTTCCCTCCGGATTGCATGCTGTTCCCTGCACTTGAATGCCTTTCTCCCACCTCAACTCATCGAAATCTCAACCAATCTTCAACTCCTAGGCAAATGCTACTGCTTCTTTCATGAATTCTCTGCTCCTTACTCCAGCCAGACATTACGTGTCCTTGCTCCCTTGTCAGGCTTCCCTCCCATAACCTCAGATCAAGCCACCACATTGCTGTAACCATGCACTTCCTGGTATCTATGTCTTTGCTTGTCACAGTGCCCCTCCCAGAAGACATATTCTCTTAGGGCAAGGAAGATATTTCATTCTCTCCCCCCTGCAAAACAAAGCATTTTGTTTTCCACGTTCCATAAGCTCAATAATTATTTGTCAATTGAATGAAAAGAAAAAACATAATACAACTACTCACCTGTTTTGGGGGGCTTTTTTTGTTTTTAACGGAGTGCCTTCCAAGAGCTGAGGATTGGATTTATTAATTCTGATTTTTCACTGGATATCAATTTGAAAATCAAAGGCTGTCCCCATGCCTCAGTTTCCTCATCTGTGACCACAGGTCAAGAATAATTCTTCCTAACCTACTTTACCAGGCTACTTATTTTCACCTAAAAGGTGGCAATATTATGCTTGTTTTGTTTTGTATTGTGTTCTACTTTTAAGCAGGCTAAGTAAACAGAGACCTGGAGGATTCTGTTTGGAAGAGAAAGACGATGGGCCCCTTACTTGGAGTTCATTGCCAACCCACAGAAGAGAGACGGGTTCTCTCACCAACCAGAAAAGAAACAGCTGTGGTGACAGATGTTGGTGGTGCTGATTATTCCAGGGCTGTTTGCATTCAGATTTCCCAGGCATTCTCGGTTTTCTGAAGTCAATCTCTTTTGATGGGTTTTCCCAGGTCTTGGGGGTGAAAACAAACCGCTCCTCTTGTCACACGCATTTCATTTATTTCCTCTCTCTACTCCAGAAACACACAGATAAAGGAAACCCACCCAGCACACGCACTCCCCACACCCACGTGGCCTCACGTTTCGTTTTGAACATAAATGGCCTGGGGGAGAGAAACCTTTTCACTCCTCCTTAGGTTGCTTTTTGGTTTTGTAGGCATGTGTGTTGGAGGTGGGGGGGAGAGGTTTGGCCAAAGTACCTCCAAGGCCACTTTCTCCAAAAGATGTGGAAACTTCTGATCTCACCCAGGGACTTCAACAGAATACCAAAAAGGGGTGTCTTTGTTTCCTCCAAATGGAGTATTTACTTTGAGCTGGTAAAATGAATTAATGAAAAGAAAGGACACCTTCAGCTTCTGGGGAAGGAGTGATAAGTAAAATCAGAGGAGGGGGTTCCTTCTTACCCTTACTCCCCCAAATCAAGGAGAGGATGGAGGATGGTGAGAGAGGGAGGATCTCATAGGGTATTCAAAAATAGACCCTGCTAGAAAACAGGCTGCTCTTTTCTGGGATTAAAAGTTGCCTCAATACTGTAAGGCCCATGTATATGCAAGCAGTTGGGAGTTATTACGGGCCTAAAATAGGAAACCATTCGCTTGATCTTTCGCTTCAATCCTATTAGGGGCCCCCTGGAGCTCGAGAGAGATACCAGCCTGTCATGTCCCTGTTGCTGTGACGACCCTGTCTTTATAGAACAAGAAAGAGAAATGGTAGCGATTGGCAGACCTTGCTTGCCCCGTATGTAACACAAAGGGCGACAAAACGAAGAGGAAGTGAGGCCCTTCTCCGAGGTCTGACGCTTCTTAACCCTACACTACCTTCCACCTGGTCCCAGTCGCCCCCACCCCGACCTCCTCCAGGGGGAAAGGAGAGGCCACTGGCCGTTAAGCGCTAATACCCAAAGATCACGAATGACTTTTTTGGGTCTAATTGCGAGTAATTTTTAAAGTCCGCCTTTGATCACCTTCGACTGCAGAAAATATACGGGAGGGGCTGGAAGCGAAGATGGGGGCTGCTAAGGCGACGTTGTCAACCGGGCGCTGTTTGCGGGACGCCGGGCGGGGCGGCCGGGCCCGACAGACCCCACCATACGGTGCGAGACTCCAACTCGCCGGTCATAAATAACTGCCTCCCTTTTCGGGCTTTCTCGCCCGGCTCCTCCGATTCCCGCCAAAGTGGGAAAAAGTGTAAAATGCTGTTTGTGTCCTTTTTTCTCCGCTGTGTGCGCGGGAAGGAGGAGAGCGGCCTGCGGTGGCGGACGCGGGGCCGGGCCACCCGCCAAAACCTGGCGCCCGGCGGGGCGGCCCGCAGAGCCAGGCGACAAAGGCCGCGCCCCGGGCCGAGCTCTCCGCCCGGCGCCCGGTCCCATTAGGGACTGTTTATTGCAAAGGAAAACCAACCTATCGCAGCGGCGAAGGCACTTTGTCTCTGCCGGGTCCCTTTCGGAAAACCGGTGACCCGGCGGCCCGACGCGTCTCGGGGCGAGGGCAGCTGCTGTGCGCGGCGGAGGCGCCCGGCAGCACAGGGCGCACGGTTCTTTCCAAGCGTTTTGCTGGGGACAAGTGCCTTTCTCTGAGGTTTACAACTCGCCCCGGCTCTGCTCAGGCGCCCACGGTAGCCAAAACTAGGCTGCAGCCTCCCCAAATCACACTAAATCCGAGCCGTTGCGGGGCCCCGGGTTGCCCAAAGATTGACAACGATCAGGAGCTAAGTCTGCTTTCCGGGGACCTCGTGGGGAGCTCTGTGCCCAGCACTTTTCTCTCGGACTCTCTGCTGGGGGAAAGAAAAGAAAAAAAAAAAGAAAGAAAAAGAAAAGTTTCTTTCGGGGGAAGCAGTGAAACAGGAAATGAAGATTCGCTCTGTAGTTTAGCTGAAAGGAAACGCTGTCTAATCCTGACATGTATCGCATTTAAAATAAAATTCTTTTATCTTCATGCGTGCCAAGCCCCCAAACATTGTTCGGACTCCTACGGGGGGAAAGACGTCATAAAATGAGAATTTGTTTCATTGTGGGTCGCTCTGCCAACACCGGGCTTTAAAGGAACGCCAAACAAAGCGGGCGCCAGGAGGGGGGCTTCCCAGGTGAGCCCGAGACGGGATCGAAACTCCTCTCCAGTCCACGAAAACGCCCAAGAATAAGTTGTCGAATAAAGCCCACCCGTCCTCCTTGTAAACCCCCCAATTTCCTTTCCAAAACCCCATCCCTCTCCCAAATAAATCACGAGCGGCTCTCTTCCCATGCCAAGCGCCCTTGGCTTCACAATAAGCCCGGAAGATTTTAAGCAGCGATGTTGAGGTTTGGGAAGAGGGAGCGCGGGGCGTGGGATTCGCTGCTGCCCTGGGTTCAGTGTTCTTGGTTCTTTTCCCGCCAGGCGTGATAAAGCAAAATATTTTAACTGCAACCTGCAAGCTTGTTTTTTATCTTTTTTCCCCCTAACTTTGTTTTTTTCCCTTCCAAGAAACAGATCAAGAAAAACTAATTACAAGGCACGGCACCAAAGTTAAATGAAAATGTAATCCGGCAATAGAGAGAGAAAATTAATTTTTTAAAAGATAGATTTGAGTTAGAAACAAAAATACATTGTTCTCCCTGGTAACGTTTGTTAAACCTATGCTCGATTTCGGGCTGAAAAATCAGTAGTAACCCAGAACTCTGAGGTCACTCTCTGGATGCGTTTTCTTTAGAAATTCTAATTCGAAAATGTTCAAGCCTTCATTCGGAGCTTTGTTTTGTTTTCTGTGTAAAAAGGTTTGGAGTGTTTTGCTTTTGTTTGTTTTGTTTTCTTTTTATTCAAAAATACTCCTTCTCTGTTTAGATATAATAGAGTGGTCTTGGAGATTAAGAGAATTTAGGAAAATATTTTTGATGGTGCCCTCAGTTGATATGTTACTGAAATAATAAATTGTTTTTTAAAACTTTCTTCTTTCTAGGTAGATGTCCCATCTCTAAAAATGCTCTTGACTATTGGAAACGTGGGCGCCAGTACACACAGCTGATGAGCTGCTCTAAGCCAGGGCTTGCTTCCAGCAACTCCCCTCACACCAAATGAAGAGGGTTTTGTTATTTTGGTTGTTGTTAGTGAAAGGTTTCTGTTTTGTTTTTTGTTTTGTTTTTGTTTGTTTTTAAACACTCTTGTTGGGTCTTCTACATCCTATATTATCTTCCTAGGAGAAGGGTTAATTTTCATTTCAAAAATGCATGTGCTGCTGCACAAAAGTCATAGTGCTTCATCCTAAAGATTTTTTTATGTCCAAATATTAAAATACTATAATGATTCTTTAATGGAATAAAATGTTTGTCCAATTAACCACTTCTTTGCTATTTGTTAGACTCTCTAGGAACATAGGCCAGTTCCTTAATGTAGCGTTTGTCCTAAGCCATTAAATACTCCATCTTAATTTTATTACATTAAGATATTCAAAATTATCTTCTTCAAATCTTTGTGTCATGTTTCTTTATTAGCTTGACTCACATCAACTGAGTATCAGCAAGAAATAAGTTGACAGATGTTAGACAACTTGAAGGGGAGTTATTTGTTTTTAAAAAGATTAAATATTCCTGTCTAATTTATTTTTAAATCTCTCTCTCTCTCTGTTTTACTGTACTTGGACAGGGTAGGGCTGGAAAAGAAAGCCACGTCCTCCTTTACTGTATCAGCAGTGAATTTGCACCACCTTCTGGTAGGTTAGAGAATGACGAAAACACCCGCTGCTTCCATAAAAGAATTCTTTTATTCACTGTGGTCTGTTGTCCGATTTGTAGCTGAACTCAGAGCACCACTTAGCTTCTCAGAACTCACAGCTGATCTCTCCTATAGCCTGGTTTTATACAGATTCTTTGAACTGGGAAGTCTTTTCTTTATCATATCCTTGAGAAGGCTCACAAAATCCCCAACCGGTCCCTGCCTGTTAATTTACTGAAATGCCTGGCAGGGAAGTAAAGGATGGCTGGAGAATAGTCATTTCCTATTCTATGTTGGCCGTCCTCTGTAGAGTGCTTGAAAACAAATCGGAGGCTATAACTGTAGCAGCGGAGAAACAAACGCTTCTCTTTCTTGGTTTCATAAGACCCTCATTACCCACAATTAATCATAATGACATGCTGTATTCAGGCTCCTTGCTGGGGACTGCGAGGAACACACAGATGTGGCTTTCTGTAGCTTTCAATCCCCTCTGCAGTATGGATTTCAGGATACAAAGCTTGTTAGTACACATTACTAGCCCCTGGATCTGCGGTTTCTCTCAAAAGTGCTGGTCAGCACTGGAGTGTGGAGGGTTTCCCAGACTTCAAATGAGGAACGTTTTTTCATGGCCTTCCTGCCTGGTGATAAAGACCACAGGGTGCAAAGGTTGATACTTCTTTCTCAAAGCCAAGCTAGATTTTAAACAATGGAATATATACCCAGTAAAATGCAGTATGCATATATGTGTGTGTTACATCTATCTTATGTGAAGGTCTCTTATTCAAGGAGACAATAAACTTGATGGTGTGCACTACAGAATATGAGGGAAAATGGAGACCATGTTCTAGTAACATAGAGCCCCAAATGCTTTGCCTGCAAAACTGAGCTCAGAGAGAGAATGATGCTCAATTGGGTTAAATTAGTGAAATCATTTGATGAATTATTAATCTTATGTTAACCAACTGAGCCCCTGATAGGTGCCAGGTCTGTGAAGCTGAAACAGCCATGCTGGCTGTCGTGGGCTAGTTGCAATTGTCTACACCTGAATCAGCAGGGGCTTTCCAGCTAATTGTGTTAAAGGGATCTACCTACACAAGGCTGTTTGTTACTTGCATGATGTTAAGACAACCCGAACAAGAAAGATCAATAATTATTTTGTCATCACCTTACTCAAAAGTCTTTATTACAAACTTAAGAAGATTGTGAAGAAACTACATGGAGAAACCTACAAACTTTCTTGATGAATATTCCAAGATAAGATTCAAATAAAGGTGAAAAAGACAGTTTTCTTAAATGCAGAGACTTAATGTGAAGACATCAATTCTCAAATTTACATGCAGACAGCCTTCCATATCCATGGATTCCACATTCGTGGATTCAACCAACCTCAGATGAAAAATAATCAGAAAAAAAGTTGAGTCTGTACTGAACATGTACAGACTTTTTTCTTGTCATCATTTCCTAAACAGTACATTATAACAACTATTTACATGGCATTTACACTATATTTGGAATTATAATTAATTTAGAGATGATTTAAAGTATACAGGAAGAAATGTGTATGTTATATGCAAATACTACACTATTTTATATCAGGTACTTGAGTATTTGGGGATTTTGGTATCTGAGCGAGGTCCTGGGACCAATCCCCCACAGATACTGAAGGATGACTATGTATATAAATGAAATCAATAGGATGAGTGAGTTAGAAGGGTGGGATAGAAGGGAATTTGGCAAAGTAATTCTAAACTTCACTTAAGAGAATAATGCAATGAAAACAGCAAAGACATATTTGGAAAAAGAATAAAATTTGACCTAATGATATGTTCTATAAAACTACAACTTTAACAGGATGGTACTGGTGTGAAAATCAGACCAAGCAATTAAACAAATAAAGAGTACAGAAAGGATGTATTTTATTAAAGGACATATTTTATGTATTTATAAAAATTCAGTGTAAGATAAAGTTGACGTCTCAAATCAAAGGCCTGAATTGCAGATTGTTTACTAAACATTGTTGGAAAAACGTACTATCCATTTGTTAAAAGGAATACATACCTTAACCAAAAATAAATTTCATATTGCTGAGGAGTTACCTTCAAATATTACATTGTAAAAAGAAAATCAGCAATAGTCACAATTGTCATCTGACAGCAGAAAAAAAACCAAGCCAATAATTATAAGAATAGATTGGGGACATGGTAACCAAGAACATAGTGAGGCACCATTTAATATCCAGCACACACCATATTTTAGAGACCATATTTTAGAGACCATATTTTAGAGACCATAACACTATTCAACTGACAAAAATTTAAAAAATCTAGCAATATGAAGTGTTGGAGAGGATGTGGTCCCCTGGGATCTTTTTAAACAAGGTTTCTGGAAAGGAAAGATATATATAGTCCCTTGGCAAACAGTTTGGCACATACCATATAACCCAGCAATTCTATTCCTGAGTATAGACCCGACAGAAATCTTTTCACCTGCACACCAGAAAAAAAAATATGTAAATGCATTCAGAACAGTAATAGGCATAATAGTGACCTGAATGTCTATAAATGGGGCTGTGTTTGAAAAACTGTGGTATATAGACACAACTGAATATGTGCAGCAGTTGAAATATGGTAGACACAGGTAAATAGCAATTAGCCTGAGCAGAATAATATTAAGTGGAGAAAAGCTAGTGCCAGAAGATTACATGCAGCATGACAGGCTTTTTATACAAATAAAAACAACTTGAATAAAATATGTACTTCCTAGGAAAGCATACAGATAAGATGAAACTATATATCTAAAAGAAAAAGATAAACACAGACTTCTGAATATTTTTCTCAAGTAGAAGGAGGCAGGAGGATAGGAGGTGTACAGATCACATGGAAGAGTATAAATTATTTCAAGATCCTAGTTATTCTATTAAATGATGGGTTCATGGATGCTTACCACATTTTAAAATCATGAGATTGACTACACATGGACCATGTGTGCACCAGTGGTGACAGTGTGTCGCAAATAAGCAATTCTTTGCACCCAAGATTCAGTAAAAATTAAATAATATAAAACACGAAAAATATAAAGGTGGTCAATTTTCCTATGAGGAAGGTTATTATGAGCAAAACAACAATTGCAAAAAGCATAAAGATATTATTGTCACCTAAAATATGACTACCTAAAATTTTTAAACTTTTCATATCAAAAAACATAATTTAAAGTATTAAAAGCTGAACAAATTAATAGAAATATTTTAAATCTGAGTGTAGTGGCACTTAGGGAGGCTGAGGCAGGAGGATCACTCTAGGCTAGGAGTTCAAGACCAGCATAGGCAACACAGGAAACCCTGTCTCTACAAAAAGTGGAAAAAAAAAAAAAAATTAGCTGGGTGTTACGGTGTGTTCTTGCAGTCCCAACCACTTGAGAGGCTGAGATGGGAGTACTGCTTAAGCCCAGGAGTTCAAGGCTGCAGTGAGCTATGATCACGCCACTGCACTCTAGCCTGGGTGACAGAGTGAGATCCTGTCTCTAAAATATGCATATATATGTATATAATATATACACACACACACATATATATTCACTGTAAGTGCAGAAGAGTTAATTACTTTACTGTATAAAAATTCCTGGCGGGGCGCGGTGGCTCACGCCTGTAATCCTAGCACTGTGGGAGGCCGAGGCGGGCGGATCATGAGGTCAGGAGATCAAGACCATCCTGCCTAACACAGTGAAACCCCGTCTCCACTAAAACAATTACAAAAAATTAGCCGGGCATGGTGGCGGGTGCCTGTAGTCCCAGCTACTCGGGAGGCTGAGGCAGGAGAATGGCATGAACTGGGGAGGCAGAGGTTGCAGTGAGCCAAGATCGTGTCACTGCACTCCAGCCTGGGTGACAGAGCGAGACTCCGTTTCAAAAAAAAAAAAAATCCTTCGAAGCAACAAAGACATCCTAAGTGAGAAATGGACAAGAAATACAAACAGGCAAGGCACAGAAGAATATATATAAATGGCCAATAAATACATGAAAAATGTGTTCCAATTCATTATTTTATTTTATTTTAAAAAGGAACAAATTACTTTAAAGATAGAGATGAGGTCTCACTATGTTGCCCAAGCTGGTCTCGAACTCCTGAGCTCAAATGATCCTCCCTCCTCAGTCTCCTGAAGTGCTGGGATTACTGGCGTGAGTCATCACACCAAGCCCCATTCATTATTAATCTAAGAAATGAAAATTAAAATAACAATAAAACATAGCAAAGATAGAAATGGTTGGTAATGCATGGTGTCAGCAAGGGAATGAGGCAATGGGTTTCCTCCTATAGGCCAGTGTCAATTATTGCGATATTTTTGGATTTCAATCATAATCAAAATCATAATAGTAGCTAACATTTATTGAGACTTTATAATGTACTAAGTTTTCCTCCAAGTGCTTTACATGTATTTAATCCCCACAACAACTTCAGAAGGCAGGAATTCGTATTATCTACATTTTTCAAATGGATAAAACATTGCAACATGTATTTAAAGCCTTCAAATTGTGCTTATTATGCCACATTAGCAACTTCTTATGCCTAAATTGTTCAAGATAAATTCAGAGAGGGCTGTCATCTTTTAAGAATTTTCTTCTTGTTCATATATTGAATTGTCCCGTAAATACAATGCTTCCAAATATTGAATCTTTCTATACCTTGGGCTCAAAGGGGTCCGAAAAATGTGAAAAAATATATAAGCCATTGACCAGCTATTCAATTTCTAGGGATGTTTACAAGGAAGTGAAAGAATATATGTCACAATTTAGCTACAAGGACAGTCATCCCTGTGATTGCTGAAATAAGAAAATTATAATAACTACAATGTCCAAACAATAAGAAATTGGTTGAAGAAGTATATTCATAGGAGGCAATTGTCTGCAATCCTTTTTTAAGCTCACCAAATTGTTTTTTTTGTTGTTGTTGTTTTTATTTATTCATCCTAGAGTCTACTTCCAGATCAAACTTTTTAATCAAACATTTATTTTGAGACATTTATAGATGCATGAGCAGTTGTAAGAAATAATACAGACAGAGCTCATGTACTCTTTATCCAGTTTCCCTCAATGGTAATATCTTGGAAAACTATAGAGCAATATCACAAGATTCAGAAAGTTTCCAACACCAACAGGATGTTTTATAAAAGGTGTTGCCTTTTTATAACCATACCCGCTTGCCTCCTACTTTCTCTCTCTCCTTAACTTCTAGTGACCACTAATCTTTTTCTTCATTTCTATAATTGTATCATTTCAAGAATGTCATATAAGTGAAATTATACAGTATGCAACTCTTTGGCTTTTTTTTTTTTTGTACTCAGCATAATTCTCTGGATATTTATGCAGATCACTGCTTTTTATTGCTGAATAGTATTCCATGGTATGGAAGTACCACATTTGTTTAACCATTCAGCTACCGAAGGACAGCCAGATTCTATTCACTTTGAGAGCAATTACAAATAAAGCTACTATAATCATTTCTTTGCAGGATTTGTGGGAACACAGGTCTTCATTTCTCTGGGATAAATGCGCAGGAGTGAACTGCTAGGTTGTATGGTGGTTTCATGTTTAGTTTTTTAGGAACAGCCAGCTTGTATCCAGAGTGGCTGTACCATTTTACATTCTCACCAGCAATATATGAATGCTCCATTTTCTCTGCATTCTCATCAGAATTTGGTGTTGACACCAATTTTTATTTCAGCTAGTCTGATAGTAGTGCTATGTCACGTGGTTTTAATTTGCATTCCTTGATGGCTAATGAAGTTGAACACCTTTAATGTTCTTCTTTGCCATCTGTATAACTTCTCTGGTGAAATGTCTTTTTATGTCTTTTGTTCATTTTCTAATTGGGTCATTTCCTTGTTAAGTTTTGAGAGTTTTTATCCATTCTACATATTAGCCCTCTGTCAGATGTGTGACTTGTAAATATTTTCTTTCACTCTGTAACTTGTCTTTTTTTCTTATTAACAGAGTCACAGAACAGAAATTTTTAATTTTGAACCACAATTTATTTTTTATTTTATGAATTAAGTTTTTGGTGTCAAGTCTAAGAGTATTTCACCTAGCCCTAGATCCAGAAAAACTATCGTGTTTTTTGTGTTTGTGTGTGTGTTTTTTGTTTTTTGTTTTTTTTTTTTTTTTTGAGGCAGAGTCTTGCTCCATCACCCAGGCTGGAGTGCAATGGTGCAATCTCAGCTCACTGCAACCTCCACCTCCTGGGTTCAAGTGATTCTCCTGCCTCAGCCTCCCAAGTAGCTGGGATTACAGGCACGCATCACCACGCCCAACTAATTTTTATTTATTTTATTTTATTTTATTTATTTATTTATTTATTTATTTATTTGTTTTATATTATATTATTTTATTTTATTTATTTTATTAGTAGAGACAGGGTTTCACCATGTTGGCCAGGCTGATCTCAAACTCCTGACCTCAGGTGATCCACCCGCCTCAGCCTCCCAATATCCTTCTTGTTTGTTTTTTGTTGTTTTTTAGATACAGTCTCACTCGTTGCCTAGGCTGGAGTGCAGGGGTGCAATCTTAGCTCACTGGAAGCTCTGCTGCCTAGGTTCAAGCAATTCTCCTACTTCAGCCTCCCGAGTAGCTGGGATTACAGGCACCTGCCACCATGCCTGGCTAAATTTTGTAGTCTTTAGTAGAGTTGAGGTTTTGCCATCTTGGCCAGGCTGGTCTTGAATTCTTGACCTGGTGATCCACCCACCTCAGCCTCCCAAAGTGCTGGGATTACAGGCATGACCCACCACGCCCGGCCTATCCTGTTTTTTAAACAAAAGTTTTATGGTTTTATGTTTTACATGTGAGTCCATAATTAATTTTGAGTTAATTTTTGCATAAGGTGTAAGACATTGGTCAAAGTTCATTTTGTGTCCATTGTTCCAGCACTGCTTATTGAAGTGGCTATTCTTCTTCCATTGAATTACCTTTGCATCCTTCTCAAATATCAGATGAGCATATTGGATCTGATTTTTGAGTTCTTTATTCTGTCCCATTGATCAATATGTCTGCCCCTCCACCAATACTACACAGCCTTGAAATCTGTAGAATTCTTATATAATAAGTCTTGAAATTACATAGACTGATTTCTCCAACTTTATTTTCTTTTCCAAGATTGTCTTAGTCATTCTAGTTCCTTTGCCCTTCCAGCTAAATTTTAGAATAATTTTGTCTATATATATATAAAAAAAAATCCTTGCTAGGATTTTATAGGAATTGCATAAAACCTGTATATCAATTTAGGGAGAACTGACACTTTTACTATGATGAATCTCCCAATCCATGAACATAGTATGTCTCTCTCTTTATTTGGAACTTTGTAAACTTTCATTATCATTGTGTAGTCTTTAGCATATGAGTAATACACATGTTTTCTTAGATTTATATCTAAGCATTTGTGTTTTTTGAGTGATTGTAAATGGTATTGTATTTTACATTTCCATTTCAACATGCTTATTGCTAATATATAGAAATGCAATTGATTTGTGTTGATTTGCACTCAGTAACCTCGCTGAACTCACTTATTAGTTACAAACAAAATAGTTTCGATCTGTTTTGTATGTGTATTTCTTGAAATTTTCTGCACAGACAATTATGTCATCTGCAAACAGGGACAGTTTTATTTGTTCCTTTCTAATTTGTATGTCTTTTCCTCTTCTTGTCTTATTGTAATTAACTAGAACGTTCAGCACTACTTGGAATGAAAGTGGTGAGAGTTTACATCCTTATTCTAGTTCTAATTTTAGAGAGCAGGCATTAAGTCTTTCACAACTAAGCAGAATTTTAACTCTAGGGGTTTAAAAATAAATGTTTTTTATTAAGTTGAAATTTCCTCTATTTCTACTCTTCTATAAGTTTTGTCATAAATGGGTGTTGAATTTTCTCAAATGATTCTCTGTATCAATTTATACGTTAATGTAATTTTCTTATTTAGCTTGTAAAATGGTGGATTACATTGATTGATTTTTGAATATTGAACCAATCTTGCATTGCTGGAACAAAGGTCACTTGACCATGTTGGTATAAATCTTTGTATGTTTTTCTAAATTCTATTTTCTAATATTTTGTTAAGGATTTTTGTACCTATATTCGTAAGAGTCTATACTTTTTTTGTATTCTCTTTGGTTTTGGTGTCAAAGTAATATCAGCCTCATAAAATAAATTAGAAAGCGGTCCCTCTTTTGTCTTCTCAGAGAGATTATATAAAATTGGTACTAATTTCTCTTTAAATATGTGGTAGAATTCTCTAGTGAAACCATATGGGCCAAGAGTTTTTTATGGGAGTTTTAAAATTATGAATTCCATTTTCTTAACAGCCATAGGCCTATTGAAATTATCTATTTCATACTGGATGAGTGGTGGTAGTTTGCATTTTTCAAGAATGACAGTCACTTCATTTTCTTGTAAAATGTACGTGTGGACAGTTGCTCATAGTACTCTCTTATTATCCTCTGAGTGCCTTCAGGGTTTGTAGTGATATCTCCTGATACTGGTAATGTGTCATTTTTTTTCTTGCCACACATTTATCCATTTTATTGATCTTTTCAAAGAACCAACTCTTTGTTTCATTGTTTTTTTCTATTTTCTGTTTCTATCTCATTGATTTCTATTCTTATCATTTTTATTTCCTTCTTTTTGCCTGCTTTGGTTTTAAGTTTGCTCTTCTTTTATAGATTCTTGAGGTGGGAGCTTATATTATTGATTTGAGACTTTTCCTCTTTTCTAATATACAGATTTAGTAATATAAATTTCCCTCTCAACAATGATTTCTCAGTATCCCACAAATTGTGATATAATTTTATTTTTATTCAGTTCAATGTATTATTTATTACTCTTGAGACTTTGACTTTGATCCGTGGATTATTTAGAATAATTGTGTTGTTTAGTTTCCAAGTGCTTAGAGATTTTTATATTACCTTTATGCTATTGATTGCTAGCTTGATTTCATAGTGGTTGGAGAACACACTTTGCAGGACTTCAGTTGTTTTAAATGTGTTGAGGTTTGTTCCATGACCCAGAGTACAATCTATTTTGATGGCTGTTCCAAGGGCACTTAGAAAGAGTATCTGTTCCACTGTTGTTGAGTGGAGTGCTCTATAAATATTCATTTCATTCTTTTGGTTGATAGTGTTGAGTCTTCTATATTGTTGCTAATTTTCTATCAATTGTTCTATCAATTGTTTAGAGAAAGATGAAATCTTCATCTATTTATGAATTTGTCTATTTCTCCTTTAATTGCTATCAGTTTTGGCTTTGCATATTTTCAGATCTGTTGTTTGTTATACATTTAGAATTGTTATATTTTGTTAGATTTATCTTTTCATCATTGTATAATGTCCCTGTCTATCAATTTTCTTTATTCTGAATTCTACTTTATCTGAAATTAATATAGCCACTTCTGTCTTCCTTTGATTGATAAATGTATCATATATCTTTTTCAATTTTTTTACTTCCAACTTGCCAATAACATGTTTGAAGTGAATTGTTTTTAGTTAGCAGTCACCTGGGCCATGCTTTTTCATCCACTCTGTCAGTTACTGTCTTTTAATTAATATTTTATGATCTTTTACATTGAATTTATACATTAATATATTAGAGCTTAAGTCTACCATATAATTTTTTGTTTTCAGCTTGTTCTGTTTTCACTGTTATTTTCTCTTTTCTGCCTTCCTGTGGATTACTTGAACACTATAGAATTCCACTTTGATTTATCTATGTTTCTGAATATATTTCCTTGTATAGATTTGTACTGATTGCTGTATTATATATCCATAACTTATCACAGTCTACTAGTGATAACATTTTACCAGTTTGGGTGAAATATAAAAATCTTACCTTCACTTAACCTCTATACCCTCCACCCATTTATAAAATAATTATCTTGAATATTTTTCCACGACATTTAGAACCACATCAGATAGTGTCACAATTTTTCTTCCATCATCAAACATAATTTGGAAAACTCAAGACAAAGAAAACCTATTGTATTTACCTCTATTTTTGCTTATCCTATTCTTTCTTCTTTCCTAATGTTCTGAGGTTCCTTCTTTTATCATGACCTTTCTGTTTGCAGCATTTCCTTTAGCTACTCTTTTAGGGTAGATCTGCTGGCAACAAGTTCACTTAGCTTTCCTTCATCTCGAATGTCTTGATTTCTTCTTGCAGCACATGAAAAATACCGTGCCACTTTCTTCTGGCCTTCAAGGTTTCTGATGAGAAATCTGTTGCCATTCTAATTGTTTTTTTCTTGGAAGCAAGGCATCTTTTTATTTTCTTTTTTTATGGCTGCTTGCAAGATTTTTTCTTTGTTTTTAGTTTTTAGAAGCTTAATTATGACATGCCTTGGTGTAGATTTCTTTGGTTTATCCTGTTGGAGATTTGCTCCACTTCTTGAATCTGTTGGTTTCTCTTTCTTGCCAAAGCTTGGAAATGTTTAGCCATTATTTTTTCAAGTACTTTTTCAGCCCCACCCTTTTTTTCCTTCAAGATTTTAGTAACACAACATTAGATCTTTTGTTACAGTTCCTGGTCTCTGAGCCTCTATTCTTTTTTTTTTCAGTCTATTTTCTTTCTGCTGCTTAAATTTGGTAAAATTGCAATTGTTCTTTCTTTGACTTCACTGATTCTTTCCTTTGTTTCCTCCATTCTGCTGTGGAGCTCATCCACTGAGCTTCTTATTCTGGTTATTGTATTTTTCAGTTGTAAAACTCTCATTTGGTTCTTCTTCATATCCTCTATTCCTTTGCTGAGATCTCCTGTTTCTTTTCCGAGGCTTGCTATTTTTAAATTGGCTTCCAGGGTGTTCATAATTGCTCATGGAAGCATTTTTATGAAGACTACTTTAAAATGCTTGTCAAATTATTCTTACATCTCTGCCATTTCTGTGTTCACCTCTATTGATGGTCTTTTCATTACTTTGAGACCTACCTGGTTCTTGGTATGACAAGTGATCTTTGTTTGAAACCTGCATATTTTTATATCGTTAAGAACCTCTAGATCTTATTTAAGTCTTCTATTATAGTTAGCTTTGTCTGACATCACTCCAGCAGGAAGAGGAGAGATACTACTTCATTATTTTCCGTGATGGTAGAAGTCCAAGCTCCCCACTCAGCCACTCCCCATGGAAGGAATCTCATCCTTACTGTTGGGCAGGGTGAGTTTTTGCTCCCCACTAACATCGTGATATTGGGGTGCAAGGAGAACTTGATATCAGGCAGATCTGAGAGTCTTGGCTCCCTATTTGGCCTTCTCTAACACTGCTCCTGCGTGTGGGTGTTGAAGCACCTCACGACAGGCTTTGCTAGCATGTGTAGGACTGGTCCACAGTTTATCCTGTGGCGTTTGGCCAGAGTGTAATAATTATGGTGTAAATATATTCTACCTTGCTAGGCTTCCCCTTTACTGAAACTTTACTAGAAAGTCTTTATTTATTTATTTGTTTGTTTATTTATTTATTTATTTTTCGGTCTGTGCCTCTTGGAGTTTCCAGGTTCTCAGCTTCTTCAGCTCTAACATTGGGATATATAAGGTTAGAACAACAACAACAACAGAATAACCAGGAAACTCATCAGTGAGTCATTGTTTAGGTCCCGAAGTCTCTATCCAGTCTGCCTTTTTCTATCCATTTTTCAGTCTTCTTATACGTGTTTTATATATAATATTCAAGGTTTCTAGTTGTACTCAGAGGAAGGAATAAGGAAAATTTTATCTACTCCATCTCCCCAGAAGTGGGAGAGTCTGCAGTTCTTTTAAATGACATAAAATATAATTATTGATGTGGAATTTTTCTCGTAATATGTTGCTAAGTCAAGTTGTAAAACACTGTAATTATATCTTTACAGTAGAATGTGTATACGAAAGTCTACAAGAGTGTCCGGAGTTGGTATCAGTGACTAACTTCCAGATATGGGGATCATAACTGATTTTTATTTTCTTTTCATCAGTATTTTCTGATTTTTGACTTGAAAAGCACTTGCATAATTTTAAAAAGCATTTAAAAGTATAAATGAAATGAAGTATTTGTATATATTAAAAATAATAACTATAATATTAGCTACTGTTTATTGAGCAGCAGCTATTTTGGGTCAGATGAAATACTGAGTAGTTTATATGCACTATTTCATTTAATCTTCACAGAGGTAAGATAGGCTTTATGCACCCCATTTTACAGGTGGAGAGACAAGTTTGGCGAAGTTAAGTCACTTGACTATGTTTACAGAGTTAGTAAGAGCTGGGATACTAACTGAGGCTTGCTGACTTCCTGCTACCTCCTAACAATCACTGACATATTTGTGGTGCTTTATAGTTTACAAAGCATGTTTCACACATGCTCACATTTAGTTCTCCTGATAACCTAGAGGTGAAGTTGAAGGGGACGCCAAAACCTGACCTCCAGAATTTGGTTTCCATCTAGACCTTCAGTGAGATTCAGATTGTCACAAAATGAGAGTGGACTAGATGAAGTCTCTCCAACTCATTGTATACAACTTGCCCTCGGGGATACTCTCTGGAATCTTACCATCCACAAGGCTACCTACAGGGACCTAAACATCCTGTGTCCACAGAGCCTCCCATGAAGAACAAAGAGCCAGTTCAGCAGATGGATAGAGAAAACACTCCCCAAGGGTCACTGGACAGCAGTGCTACCACAAGGGAGACAGGGGCCTGGGTCCCCTCCCTACCCCTGAGTAGAAACACATCACTCATAATCCAGATTCAGCTGTGAGCCCCTTGTTCTTTATTTCCTCCTACCTCAAGCTCCAGAGGGAGAAATTCTGCAGCATCTCTAGGAGGGAGAGATGGAGTAAGTAGGCAACATCTTTGGAAGTAGCCATGTTGGTCTTCCAAGGCCTCCCACTTTCTTTTTATTACCCAACCCCTATTATACTCAGGAAGTGTCCTCTCCCTACCCTTCTAACCTCCAGGGCCCAGGAAGGACTTCTTTCCCATCTAGAATTTGTTCACTCACACACCATTTGGTCTTCATACACGTTCTGTTTGGCTCACATGATACTAGTTGGTTTTTAGTTGGCCAGTTAGTTTGATGTGAAGTAATTGACATATAAAAATCAAAAAAGTTCATAGAATTCAGTGACTGGATTATCTCAAAAAGCTGGAAGATCTGGCACTAGGGGTCATGTGGCTTCATGGTGCCAAGGTACTAGAGCTGAGGGGCACCCACTCCGTCACTGAGGCCGATTCTCTCCAGTTTGCTACAGTCCCCACTGCTCTCTCTTATGAATAGTCACAGTTCACTGATTACCTAACAAAAGATACACTTTTGTGTACCCTGCTATCAGTTAATTCCTCCTCTTTTCTCTGCCTCCATAAAACACTGTTTTCCTCTCAGATTTATCAAAGGTCTTCAAAAGGAAGCAATCTGATCAAACTTATTGCCACCACAGACACTTGCTATCGAAGTCTGCTCCCAGACCAGCAGCCTGGCATCACCCGGGAGCTTGCTATGAATGCAGACTCTCAGGCCCCACCCCAGACTTCCTGTATCAGAATGTGCATGTTAGCAAGACCTCCATTCATGTGCATGTCAGCATTTGAGAAGTGCTGTCCCATGCAGCTCTTTGCCCCTTATCCCGCCCAGGGGTATATGTGTGCTCAAAGGGAAAATTTATGACGCTAATCAGTGAGATTTTAATGTGAATAAGTAAAGCTGAAGACATGTCATAGATTTTAAGGGAGATCTATTCAGACTCACTGACTTTACAGTCTACAAGAGACTCTGGCAATATGCTCATGATTGGTAGCCCAGCTCCTACTTTGTGGCTAAAAACTTGGAAGCTTGGAGAGGGGAACTGTCTTGTCCAAACTCAAAACTTAGTAGTAGAGCTAAGAGGAAAGAGAGGGGAGGCTGCCTTGCAATGTTGTCAGAGGAAGAGAAATGACACTACTCCTTGATTACTGATCTCAGATTATTTGGGATGGTTTCCAAGAAACTGATATTTACTGTTGGTCCTGCTTTGTCTACATAGGTGGCTCTCAACTTGAGTGTGCATCAGAATCACGTGCAGAGCTTGGTCAGCTGATTGCTGGACACTACGCACTAGTATGTGGATGCCTTGGGCCTCAGGCCAAGCTGCTTCTGCCCCTCCCGTATACAGCTATGCCAATGCTTCAGCTGACTAGTGAGCCTCCGGAAGGATGGTCCACAAAAGAGGTCCATGCAGGTCCTGATTGAGGGCTGAGAGTCATTCAAGAAGGGAATCTCAGGGTCCCAGAACCCAGAGTGTGGCCAAGAAGGTGGAGGGCATGGCCTCCATATGGGCACTACCCTTTCACCCTCAAGACTCCTCACCCCATCAGCAGGGCACAGCCAGAAGCAGCCAGAGCTGGGTCTCTAAGCCTTGCTATTCAAAATGCAGCTGGGCCCCAGCAGTATCTGCATTGCTCTGGAACTCGTTAGAAAGGCAAAATCTCAGACCCCACCCCAGGCCTCCTAAATCAGAATCAGCACTTTAACAAGACCCCTGGGACATCTGGGTGCACACAAAGTCTAAGCAGTGCTGGCCGGCCTACAGGACCAGGTGGGGCCCTCTTACCTGAATCCGGGGGCAGTACTAGTTATGGAGAAAAGGAAGAATGCTTTAATGTGTCATTGGGCCCACACAGAATCTGCTAAACAGTAGCAAACAACTAATATTGGTTAAATTTGATCAAGTTAATTGCAGAATAATATGTTATCTCTAATTTTATTTGAATTTATTCTCCCAAATGATCATTTCATAATGTAACATTGCTAGAACAAAATACTGTTTTTGAGGGTGTGGGGGGGAGAGAGAGAATGGTCACGCTGCTTATTGTGCTAGCCTGTTAGTTGCACGGTACTGACTGGTTAGCCAAAGAGTAGCCCTAGACAGGAAAGGTCTCAAGCTGGTGTACTGTGGACCTAATGCAGCCCAGATGGTTTCCTTGGTATTAAAATTGGTATTTTCTAGCCTCTCTTATAAAATAGAATAACCTGTAAATATTGAATCCATACCCACAAATGCCCACAATTGCTGGAGCTGAGTCCTGCCCCTTTCAGCATGGATGAGCGCACTCCATGTCCTAGACTCCAGCCCTCTCAGTTCTTTCACCATCTTCCTTACTGACGTCTACTGGCTATGCTGCTGGCTTTTGTGGGCATTTATTTAGAATTCTTTGCTACAGAAAGCACCAAAATTTGGCTACTGTAAGAGATAAAGCAAAACCCCTCAGAATAGGAAAATTTCCGCTGAAGTATGCATTCAAGTATTTGAATGCATACTTTAAGGACATGGTTGGTCCTGCTATCTATGAGGCTTGTAGAGCAAACATTTTATTTCAGTCCTCCTCAGGGTGACTGACTCATTGATGGGGTGCCCAGCCACAGTTTTAAACCTGGAGCTTTTGGTGAGGATGTCCCCTTTCCCATCCAGGCATTTTCCATGAGGTACATCCAGCCTTCATCTTCTTTGCCAATTAATGGGCCTAAGAATAAAAATCACAAAGGAAAACAAGGACAATTTCCCACACCCACATTAATATTCTAAAATATTAGAACGGATTCTTCCTGCTTGCATCCCTCATCTTTGGGTATTGGAAAGCCAACATCTCTAAATTCTGTTCTACATGGTGATTAACATTATGGGATGCATTATTTTGTAAAGGTCTGCAAGAACACATACGTGCACACACACGTGCATGCATAGATTAATATACATGTCTATATATGTGTGTAGATGTATGTGTATATGTACATATATTGATATATATCTGTGTGTATAAAGAGTCCTATCAATCGATCTATCTATAGAAATTGATTAAACCATGTCAGTTCCCTAAGTACACGTTAGGATATTTGGGAATGTTCAGAGACACCATTAGGAAGGACATGCCCCCTCACAAAACATCCAGGGACACATTGGCTGGGTATACCATGGGATGCTGACTGACAGCACCTCTTCCTTGGTGCTTTTTCCTAAGTTAGTTCTTACATTTTTTTCTGATACTGGCTCAGTGTAGAAGAAAAAGGTTAAACCTCCTAATCCCTTCCTAGGCAGAACTGAAAGGATTTGGGCCTCTGATCATCAGCACTGCAAACTTCTTTGGATTTATTGAACTGCATGATTACAACTAGGAAAAAAAAATGTATGGAGTACTTGGGAGATGAGTAGTTTGAATGGAAAGTAAGACATGAATAATTAATGGGATTAAGAGAGAGAGTACCTACATTTATTTTAAGGTGCCCCTGACAGCTCAGAGGGGTTTTAAAAATCCTTAAGACTTTAAGGATGCCTCATCTCTGTGGAAAGTCACACCAGCTTTTCATGTATTAGTTCAACTCCAAAAGTCCTGAAATAACTGGGAATGTGTCTGAGTTCTAGGGTGAAAAATACAAGTGTAGAGCCTTTGTCTGACATTTTAGGTACCACTGTTGACGATACATTGCAGAAAAGTATATCAGGGCCACAGGCCACCTCTGAGAAGAGGCTATTGTGGAAACCGCAGAGACCTGGAATGCAATCATGGCGTTGCTCCTAACTGGAGAGTGGCCATGGGCAAGTCCCTTCCCCTCTCCAGTCTCCACTTTCTTGCATCTACAGTAAGAAGATTGGCCCAGGAGACTCTCAGCTCCGTCCCTGCCCTTGACTCTGCCCAGCCATGATACGGTAGACTGAAAAATAATCCCCAAGGTTTCCTGGTGCTAATCCCAGATCTATGAATGTGACCTTATATGGCAAAAAGGACTTTGAAGATATGATTAAGGATTTTGAGAAGCAGTGATTATACTAGATAATCTGAATGGGCCCTAATTATGACCACAAGTGTCCTATAAGGGGAAGATACAGAGATACCTGACACAAAAGAGCAGAGACAGTGATGGCAGAGCAAGACTGGAGTGATGTAGCCACCGGTGAAGCAACACGGGCAGCCACCACAAGGTAGAAGAGGGAAGGAATAGACTCTGCCCTGGGATCTCAGGAAGAATCTAGCCCTGCTGACACCTTGATTTTAGCCCTGTAAGACTCAGAACAGACATTTGGTCTTCAGAACTGTAGGAAAATACATTTCTGTTGTTAGCCATTATATTTGTGGTGATTTGTTACAGCTGCAAGAGGAACATGTCATACAGAGACACTGGCCTTCCAGAGGCTTCGTGGCTGTCTCCTATGTCTCCCACCTGGCCTGTTTCATGGAATGATGTTACCTGCCTGTTGATCCCTGAAGGCATTTGAGTTGGCAGTCCCTGTAACTCATCGCTCAGCAGAACTCTGGTGCTACAGTCACCCACTTATTTATTTACTCATTCATTTATTCAGCCAGTGTTCATTGAGTACCTGAAGGCCTCGCACTCTGCAAGTACTGAGGATGTAAGAATGGACAAGACATATCCCCTCCCTTCCACGGCCTTGGGTGACAAGACTGGGATAGTAGAAAGAGTGCCTCAGATGGGGAGAGACAGAGAGAAGGGATAGTGCCATCGTTAGCCACCATGAGGGGGTTCCCAGGGAGCAGCAGGAAGGTCCTAGGTGCCAGACAGGGCTCAAAATGGGAGGTGGAAATATGTCTGGGCATTGGCGACATTGCTGCTCATGGCCATGGAAAGGAAAACATCTGACTACAGGCCCGACCACCTCCTCACTGACCCCAGACACCATCCATTTCTTCCCAAGCCTATCCAAGGACAGAACCCTCAGGTGCACTCACTGGCCAGCACTTTCTCAGACTCCTGCCTCTTGGTGGTTTCAATTAGTGTCTTTCACACTGAAAGCTGTGACTCTCATGCGTTGGGAAATCAATTTAGTAGGTCACAACCAGCATTTTAAAAGTAGGATAGAATCCTGAAAAAGGTCTAATATCCAGAGCCTACAAGGAACTTAAGCAAATTTACAAGAAAAAAATAAATAACCCCATTAAAAAGTGGGCAAAGGACATGAACAGACACTTCCCAAAAGAAGACATTTATGCAGCCAACAAACATATGAAAAAAAGCTCAACATCACTGAACATTAGATAAATGCAAATCAAAAAGATAACGAGATACCATTTCATGCCAGTCAGAATGACGATTATTAAAAAGTCAAAAAACAAAAGATGCTGGTGAGGCTGTGAAGAGACAGGAGCGCTTTTACATTGTTGATGGGAATGTAAATTAGTTCAACCATTGTGGAAGACGGTGTGGTGATTCCTCAAAGACATAGAACCAGAAATACCATTTTACCCAGCAATCCCATTACTGGGCATTTACCCAGAGAACCATAAATCCTTCTATTATAAAGATACATTCACATGTATGTTCTCTGCGGCACTATTCACAATAGCGAAGACATGGAATCAACCCAAATGCCCATCAATGATAGACTGGATAAAGAAAATGTGGTACATATTCACCATGGAATACTATTTAGCCATAAAAAGAAACAAGATCATGTCCTTTGCAGAGACATGGATAGAGCTAGAAGCCATTATCTTCAGCAAACTAACGCAGGAACAGAAGACCAAACACCACATGTTCTCATTCATAAGTGGGAGCTGAACAATGAGAACACATGGACACAGGGAGGGGAACAACACACACTGGGGCCTGTTGGGAGGTGGGGTGGTGTGCAGGGGGAGAGCAAGCATCAGGAAAAACAGCTAATGCATTCTGGGCTTAATACTTCGGTGATGGGTTGATGGGTGCAGCAAACCACCATGACACATGTTTACCTATGTAACAAACCTGCACATCCTGCACATGTACCTAGGGACTTAAAATAAAATTTAAAAAGAAATTAATAAAAGCAGAATGGAATTGAATAGAAAGTATTAGTGTATTGCACATTGTTAGCGAAGACACTGCTTTGAAAAAGTTTAGTTTCAGAAAAAGACATGTGTGTGTGTGCGTGTGTGTGTGTGTTGGTGGATGAGCAGTGCCCCTCACTGCTGTGATGCGGGAACTCAGAGCCTCCACTCTGCCTCATCAAGCCCAGAAGTGTTGCCGACGGCAGGACACTTGAGCTGACTCTGGAGATATGAGTTGAAATTTGCGAAGAGGAAGACAGGCACAGAACGTATTAAGATTACGGAGTTGTGAAGGGGGCTGATGTGTCCAGAGAATGGGGAGAAGGTTTACAAGGTGGGTCTCAGGGGTGTAGACAAGACTGTTCTGTATAATTGCGCAGGTCCACCCTGAACAAGGATGCTCTGCTGAAGGCACCAGGGGAATCTAAAATTCAGCACGGGGCTGCCGAAGCCTCGTGCCATGGTTTTTCCAATTCACACAAAGATGCCATCTGCTGGCCAACCTGTATGCCTACAGGGCCAGGTCAGCCCAGTTGGAGCATATTTTTCTACTTTAACTGAGGGTCCCTATAGGCTAGAGCAGGCTTGTGTAGGCAGAACTAGCTGGGAAGGCAGATGGGATCCAGAAAGCAAAGGAAATTTCTCTGGGCAGAAAAGTGAATGTTTCACCATCAATTCTTTTTTTTTTTTTTTTTTTGAGATGGAGTTTCACTCTTATTGCCCAGGCTGGAGTGCAACGATGCCATCTTAACTCACTGCAACCTCCACCTCCCAGGTTCAAGCCCTTCTCCTGCCTCAGTCTCCCAGGTAGCTGGGATTGCAGGTGCCCGCCACCAAGCCCGGCTAATTTTTTAAATTTTTTTAGTAGAGACAGGCTTTCACTGTGTTGGTCAGGCTGGTCTCAAACTCCTGACCTCAGGTGATCCACCCACCTCAGCCTCCCAAAGTGCTGGGATTACCGGTATGAGCCACCATGCCTGGCCACCAATTCTTCTTGGTCCGGACTTCTCCCCATTTCCAAGTTGGGCTCCCTACTGAGATTCTGAGGTATTGCTCCCTTCTCAGAGCACTCCTAACCATTCTTGTCTTCTAGCTATGGTCTGCTCCTTTGTCTCCTCCTCCAGACAGCCTCTCCAGAATCCCCCACAAGGACGAATTACTGCCCTCATTCAATCCTTCTCTTGGTCCAGGCAAGTCCGTGTTCATGTATGTGTCCTGCATGCAGGGGGCATGTGCATTCTTGCATTTCAGTCACTCAGGTTTCTCGTGTGTGCTCAGCCCATCATTCACATGGAAACACCTATGGAGGGCCACATAATCTGTCGCTTTGCAATTTCATATAGCTGCCAGTGACTAACGGACCACTAATCGTGCATTAGTGAACCATTTGTGGTCCACTAATGAAGGAGATCAATGTATAGATGAGAAGTTGTAGGATGGGTGCCAACGAGCTGGGCGTGAAGGAGCTCTATCCAGGGAGGATTTTCAGCCATGCAGGGGTATATATTACCCCCACTCGCATGCCAACCTCCCCGACATCAGACATCAGAAATATCCATAGGGAAAAGCCTTCCAGGCCCTAATCAGAGACCAGACTGGGAAGGTGGAAACCTTGTGGCTTCTTTTCTTATTGATAGATAAAAAATGGATAATGTCTTCTTTCTCAAGAGCATATTTAGATACAGGCCAGGGAGCATGAAGATGTGAAGTATCTGAGAAGGGACAAAGGAACCACTGATGGAAACAGGAACTTAAAAAAAGAAAAAGAAAGAGCACACAGAGGTTGGAAGAGCCCCTCCCAGCCACCGTCACTCCACCATGCAGTTTCATGCTCCTCTGCCATGAAGACTTTTTCTCCTTCCAGACATCAGCTACTCCTGATAGTCAACTTCCTCACTATCCATAAGCAACTTTAGACTTCACCTGGGGGATGGGGAGGTTCTGGGAGACGACAGGATGGAAATTAGCACGGTCCAGGGTTGAGAAAGGAGTTCAGGAGCAGAGGCTGGTGTGATGAAGGCCGGCTTGCCAGATCAGGAGCGGAGGTTGGGTATAAGGGAGAGAGCAAAGCCCTCCAGGGCAGATAGAGCCTGACTCCCTACCACGTGTTGCCGCCCCTTCTGAGGGAATGCCTAGAAAGACAGATGGATGCACACAAACACACACCCAATAGCAAACACTAGTCAGCATTGCACAAAATCTGGTGGAAGCTTGGCACCACTGTGGACACAGGAGCTGCAAAAATGAATGGAAACAAGACAGCAAAAGCAAAAATAGACAAATGGGATCACATCCTGCAGAAATGTTTCTGCACAGCAAAGGAAACAACGAAGTGAAGAACCAACCCACATAATGAGAGAAAAGATTTGTAAACTATCCATTCAATAAGGAACTAACAACCAGAATAGATAAGTAACTCAATTCAATAGCAAAATAATAATAATTTGATTAAAAATGAGCAAAAACCTGAATAGACATTTCTCAAAAGAAGAAACACAAATGGCCAACAGGTAGATGAAAAAATGCCCAACATTGCCAATCATCAGGGAAATACATATCAAAACGACAATGAGATATCATCTGGAGAGGATGCAGAGAAACGGGAACCCTCATACACTGTTGGTGGAAATGTAAAGTAGAACAGCCATTTTGGAAAACAGTATGGAGGTTCCTCAAAAAATTAAAAATAGAACACACTACCATATGATCCAGCAATCCCACTACTGGGTATATATCCAAAAGAAAGGAAAGCAGTATATAGAGAGGTACCTGCACTCCCCTGTCCATCGCAGCACTATTCACAATAGCCAAGATACGGAATAACCCTAAGTGTCTATCCATGGATGAATGGATAAAGAAAATGTAATATATACACACAATGGAATATTATTCATCCACAAAAAAGAATGACATCCTTGTGTGTGTGTGTGTGTGCATACATATATGTATATATATATGTGTGCATATATATATGTATATATATGTGTGCATATATATGTGTGTATATATGTGTGCATATATATGTGTATATATGTGTGCATATATATGTGTATATATATGTGTGCGTATATATGTGTATATATATGTGTGCGTATATATGTGTATATATATGTGTGCGTATATATGTGTATATATATGTGTGCGTATATATGTGTATATATGTGTGCGTATATATGTGTATATATGTGTGCGTATATATGTGTATATATGTGTGCGTATATGTGTATATATGTGTGCGTGTATATGTGTATATATGTGTGCGTGTATATGTGTATATATGTGTGCGTATATATGTGTATATGTGTGTGTATATATGTATATATGTGTGCATATATATGTATATATATGTGTGTATATATATGTATATATGTGTGTGTATGTGTATATATATATATATATATAACATTTTCTTTATCCATTCATCCGTTGATGGACAGTCAGGCTGATTCCATATCTTGGCTATTTTCAGCAACATGAATGAAATTGGAATGCATTATATTAAGTGAAATAAGCCAGACACAGAAAGATGAGTATTGCAGGTTCTCACTCATAGATGAGAGCTTAAAAAGTGGATATTATGAAAGTAGAGAGTAGAATAATAGATATGAGAGGTTGGGAAGAAAAAGGAGGAATGCAGGGGATGAAGAGAGGTTGGCTAATGGATACAAAAATACAGTTAGAATGTATAAATTGTAGCATTCAATACTACAGTAAGGAAATTATAGTTAACAATAATTTACTGTATATTTCAAAATAACTAGAAGAATTGTAATGTTCCCAACACAAGGAATAGATACATGTTTGAGGGGATGGGTATCCCAATTACTCTGATTTGATGATTACATGTTGTATACATGTATCAAAATATCACACGTGCCCCAACAATATGTACAACTAGGATATATCAATAGAAAAATTCAAAAAAAAAAAAAAGGAATGAGAACAGACCTATACTTGAGAATAGATTAAATAAGCATGGTCCTGGCCCTAAGACCATCACCACAGACGCTGCTGGCATTCACAGCCAATCACAGTTCAAAGCAGATCACGCAATAACACTATAAATAATGTAATGTGGGAATACAGAGAAGAGCTGGATTAATTTGTGCCAGATTACGTAGAAGCCTGAATGTCACAGCCAGACTTGTGGTCTGAGCAAAGACATAATGCAATCAATCTATACTGAAGAAACACCCAATTTTTTTTTTTTTTTTTTTTTTACAGTCTCACTCTATCACCCAGGCTGGAGTGCAGTGGCACGATCTTGGCTCACTGCAACCTCCACCTCCTGGGTTCAAACGATTCTCTTGCCTCAGCCTCCCAAGTACCTGGGATTACAGTCGTGCACCACCACCCCCAGATAATTTTTTTTTTTTTTATTTTTAGGAGAGGTGGGGTTTCACCATGTCAGACAGGATGGTTTTGAACTCCTGGCCTCAAGTGATCCACCAATCTTGACCTCCCAATGTGTTGGGATTACAGGGGTGAGCCACTGCACCCAGCCCCAGAAAGATACATCATTTAGGCAAGATTGGAGGGTGGAGATCAGAGCCAGAGGACCAGTTAGAAAGATATCACATTTAACAAATGATAGTTCCTAACCTTTACTAAGCACTTCCTGTGCGCCAGGCCCTCTTCTAAGTGCTTTACATATATATATATATATACGTAGCACATTTGCATCCACAGGGTTTGCAGCATTATGGGCTGAACTGTGTCCTCTGAACTTCATATGTTGAAATCCTAAACCCCAGTACCTCAGAATGTGAACTAATTTGGAAATAGGGTCTCTGCAGATGTAATTAGTTAAGATAAGGTCATCCTCGAGTAGAGACGGCTCTTTATCCAATGTGACTGACATCTTTATAAAAAGGCAAACTTTGGACACAGATTCACACAGGGAGAACATTGTGTGAAGATGAAGACAGAGATTGGGGTAAGACACCTAAAGGCAAGGAATACCAAAGATTACCAGCAAACCACCAGAAGCTAGGAGGGAGGCGTGGAAAAGATCCTCCCTCGTGGCCCTTAGAAGGAATAAACCCTGCACTGCCAACCCTTTCATCTTGGACTTGTAGCCTCCAGAATGGTGGCACAGTAAATTCCTGTTGTTGAAGCCACTTGGTTTGCAGTACTTTGTTACAAAAGCCCTAACAAATCAATACAGTCTGTCTGTTATTGTCACACACTAGAGAGAAGGAAACTGAGACACAAAAGGTTAAGTAACCCCAAATTACTAAGCCAGTAACTGGTGGGACTCGGTTGGTGCAGAGTGCCTCGCTCAACAGTCCACAGGAGCAACCTCTGCATAAATCCAGCCATCACAGGAAGTCACAGGGCCTGAGCCAGGCCAGCAATGGTGAAAGGTGAAAAGGGAAAAATAATGTAAGAGACATTTCCAAGAAAGAAGTCCAAGACCTGGTTTCTGGTCAGATATGGCAGGTGAGAAGGAAGCAGGAACATCTGTCCTTGGAAAATGGCTCCTCGGTTATTAATGGTGATTACATCTAGATATTATTATAGTTTAAAAAGTATTGGGGTAATCATGTGTTTTCTATCCATTTTCCCAATTACAGAACACTCCATGAGGTCAGAGGCAGTGTTTGTATCCTCACAATATATGTGGATATTTCCACATATATGTTTTGCATATTGCCTGGCTTTAGAGTCCACTGGGTAAATATTGGTGAAAATGAGTTGCTGCCACCTGTCTTTATGCCACAGAACACAAAAGAAGAGGGTGTAGGAGTGTCATTTAAATATGTTTTTACTCTTGAAAGAACTGTAGGCTGGGATCAGCAACCACTGTAGGGTGCTATGTCAGAGCTCTACTACTCCTCTCATAGAATTACTCCTGGTAAGCAAAGGTGACCATGTAAATTACCAAACAATTTCTGATTTTGTAGGGAGCATGCCTGGATACACAGCTTAGGGACAAGAAACCTACGCTCACCAAGTGTCCACCAGCTCCTCGGCAAGGAGGGAGTAAAACGAATTTTTTCTGCCACAACTTCTCTAGGTAAATTTAGAAAACAGTGCCAGAGTGTCATGCGCAGGTGGCAACTAGACTGAAATGAAAGCCCACAGCCCCACACCAGTTACACTCAGCAAATGCACTGCAATGAGTAGAAAGAGGGAAGAATTTATCATGTAGCCAACCACAGTGCTAAGGGCTTCATAAGTTGGGACAAAGATTTGTTGACCCCCAAAGTCTATTCTTTCCCATCTTCCATAAATAAACTTTTAGCAGGTCACATGAGCACCAAGAATAAAGACTACATTTCCCAGGGTCCTGTGCAGCTGAGTGTGACCACGTGACTTGGTTCTGTCCAATGGGATGTAAGCAGAAGGGCTAGGAAAGCACTGGTACCTTTCTTAAAGAATGGTTGGTCTACACCCTTTGTCCCTTTCTTTTTCAGGCATTTGTCTGGTCTTCTGCTGGAAAACGTGGATGTGGTTGTGATCATACTAGACCCTGGGAATAAGAACAAACCTGACGAATGGTGAAGTGAGCAGAAAGAAAGTGGATCCCAGAGGACTTTTCAGAGAGGAGCTTCCAGGCCAGCCCTAGGCTATACATCTGTGGACTTTGAAGCAAGAGATAACTACTATCTGTGTAAGCACTGCTACGTGGGGTCTCTGTTACTCATAGCAAACCTAATCCTAACCATCACACATATATTGGCTTTCTCATTTTCCCAACAATGAAATGAGCAGGACTTAATATCCCAGTTTATGAAGTAACAAAGGTTAGGAGAATAACTCATCCAACATCACACCACCCTGAAGATATGAACTCAGGTCTGCCTGGCTCCAAAGCCTGTGTCCTTTCCTCTATATTAATTCTGCCTCTGCACTTGGGAATCCTTAAGCACTGTGAGCACTGTGAATTTATAGTTATGTTGCTTTTCACAATTTGCTGACATGGTTCATGCACTTGGTCAATAAGACCTCTGTTTGGTTCCCTACCAAGGCCTACAGGTGTCTTTGCTCTAAAACAGAGTCAAGGCTAGACAGTAACAGCAGCCTGGAACATCACAGCCATATAATTGTGGTCACAAAGAGAAACCAGGCCCAGAGAGTGTGAATGAGTCTGTAAAAGCCATCCGCACTTCCAGCAAAGTAAACCCAGGTCTTCCTCCTACTATCGCTGGCTTACAGAGAGTACGGCTTCTGTGCCTGAATATGCCCAGACCAGGAAGACCATTCATCATGTTCATCATATGTTGTAACTGCTACATTCCATAGAATGCTCTCTTCTCAAGCCGCAGACCGACTCAATGGTCTCCTATCAGGTTTGGGGAGGAGCAGAGGCTTTGGCCTATCACCTGTTACTCCAGAAGGCAGAAGCTGGATCAGGACATGTGGCAGCATTGAGTGCAATGCAATGGGGTTCTATGTACAAATTATGTAAAACTTGGAATTTATTTTTTTTTAAACACAACATATACAACCCATTGGTCAAATCAGGAGGGATCAAGGAAAGAAACGCCTCTAAAGGCCTGCATAGAGAGTATCTTATATGCGGCTACCCTTTGGAGAGTCTAGGCCTCTTATAATCCCAGAGATTCTTAAGAGAAAAGAAAGGTTGTTTGTTTATGAGGTGAGTTTTTTTTATTGTTTTTGGTTGGCTAGCTGATAGATTTTTTTTTTCTCTAGTGCTAGTCTAGTCATTGATTGCGCTAACTAGTGAATATTACCATTTATGGTTGTGAGGCCCAAATGCAAACATTCTCCAAGTCCAGGATTTGTTTCTGGGAAAATATGCACAAACCAGAAGCAACCAGTCTTCTCTACCTGCACCTACC
Source organism: Gorilla gorilla gorilla (assembly GCF_029281585.2). NCBI lineage: Eukaryota > Metazoa > Chordata > Mammalia > Primates > Hominidae > Gorilla > Gorilla gorilla. The sequence goes on along the minus strand of NC_073235.2, from coordinate 19,709,366 downwards.
TGCACGCTTGCCATACATTGCTAATCAATCATCCATCGCACGCTTTGCCACAGGGTCCTGGTGGAGCAGCAGATCCCTTCATATGGCACTAAGGCTGCCACTGCCAATCAAATGAAATTGATTTCTTATACTGAAATACATTTTCTGGCCAGGAGCGATGTCTTCTGCCTGTAATTCTAGAACTTTGAGAGGCCAAGGTGGGTGGATCACTTGAGCCCAAGAGTTCAAAACCAGCCTGGGCAACATGGCAAAACCTTGTCTCTACAAAAAATACAAAACTTAGCCAGGCATGGTGGTGTTTGCTTGTAGTCCCAGCTACTTGGGAGGCTGGGGTGGGAGATCACCTGAACCCAGGAGCTCAAGGCTGCAGTGGGCTGTGATCGTGCCACTGCACTCCAGCCTGGACAACAGAGTGAGACTCTGTCTACCAAAACAAACAAACAAAAAACGAAGGAGGGGAGGAAGGAAGGAAGGAAGGAAGGAAGGAAGGAAGGAAGGAAGGAAGGAAGGAAGGAAGGAAGGAAGGAAGGGACAAACATTTTCTACCCTGCTTTTTGAGGACAGAGACTAAGTCTCATTCAGGTCTATGTTTCCAACACTTAACAGGAGACTTTGCATACAGTAGAGCCTTGGAACACATTTGAAGAGGGAAAAAAGAAAGAGAGGGAGGGGACAAGAAGAGCCATTAAAAGAATTAGGTTAAAGGGGTCCCCAATTGTTTGTGGAGAGGTTGGATTCGATCTCTCACCAGACTCAGAACTCAAGGCTCCTCTCCATCTACCTTGCTGCAGTTGGCCTGAGAATATCACCACCCCCAAGAACTAGTGAGCTCCTGCAAGGACTTCTTTTTTTTTTTTTTTAACAGACTTTATTTTTTAGAATAGTTGTAGGGTCACAGAAGAATTGACACTCCCTGCCTTCCCACATGCACAGCCTCCCCATAGTCAATATGTCCCCACCGAGTGGTCCATTAGTTACAATTGATGAACTTACACTGACACATCCCGGCCCCCGAGAGTTCATAGTTTATGGTTCAGTCTTGGTGTTGTACATTCTATGGGTTTGGACAAATGTGATGTTATGCATCCACAATTACGGTACCATACAGACCACTTTCCCTGACCTAAAACTCCTCTGTGTCCACCTATTAATCCCTCCCTACCCCCAGCCCCTGACAATCATGGATCTTTTTACTGCCTTCACAGTTTTGCCTTTTCCAGAGTGTCATATATTTGTAATCACAATATATAGCTTCTTTTCAGATTGACTTCTTTCACTTAGTAATATGCATTTGAATTTTCTCCATGTCTTCTCATGGCTTTATAGCTCATTTCTTTTTAGTGCTGAATAATATTCCATTGTCTACATATACTACAGTTAATTTAACCTTTCACCTAATTAAGGACACCGTGGTAGCTTCCAAGTTTTGGCAATTATGAATTAAGTTGCTATAAACATCCACATGCAGGTTTTCATGGGCGTGTAAGTTTTCAGCTCTTATGGGTAAATACCAAGGAGTGTGATTTCTGAATTATATGATAAGAGTATGTTTAGTTTGTGAGAAACCACCAAACTTTTCCAAAGTGGCTGTACCATTTTGTATTCCCACCAGCAATGAAGGATAATTTCTGTTGCTCCTTCTCCTTGCCAGCATTTGGTGTTGACAGTGTTCTGGATTTGGATCACTCTAATAGGAGTATAATGGTGTCTCATTGTTGTTTTAATTTGCATTTCTCTGATGATATACGATGTGGAACATCTTTTCATATGCTTATTTGCCATCTGTGTATCTTCTTTGGTGAGAAGTCTGTTAAGGTTTTTGGCCCATTGTTTAATCTGGTTGTTTGTGTTCTTACTGTTGAGTTTTAAGTTTTTATCTATATTTTGGAGAACAGTCCTTTATCAGATATTTTTTCCCAAATATCTTCTCCCAGTCTGTGGCTTCTCTTTTTATTCTATTGCCAGTGTCTTGCAGAGCATAACTTTTTAATTTTAATAAGGTCCAGCTTATCAATTACTTCCTTCGTGGAGCTTGCCTTTGGTGTTGCATCTCAAAATTCATAATCAGGGCCGGGCACAGTGGCTCACGCCTGTAATCCCAGCGCTTTGGGAGGCTGAGGCAGGAGGATCACCTGAGGTCAGGAGTTCAAGAGGAGTCTGGCCAACAGAGTGAAACCCCGTCTCTACTAAAAATACAAAAATTAGCCGGGCATGGTGGCACATGCCTGTAATCCCAGCTTCTAGGGAGGCTGAGGCAGGAGAATTGCTTGAACCTAGAGACGGAGGTTACAGTTAGCCGAGACTGCGCCACTGCACTCCAGCCTAGGCAACACAGCAAGACTCCATCTAAAAAAATAATAATAATAAAATAAAATAAGTCATCATCAAATCCAAGGTCATCTAGATTTTCTCCTATGTCACATTCTGAAAATACTGTAGCTTTGTGTTTTACGTTTAAGTCTGTGATCCATTTTGAGTTAATGTTTGTGAAGGGTGTAAGGTCTGTTGTCATTTTTCGCATGTGGATATGCATGGTTTTCTATGCAGACACACTGTTGCTGAGGTGGAAAGAGCACTAGCTCAGGAGCCAGCAGACTGGGTGCTTGCCCCAGCATAACCTCTAACCTGTTGTGTGACCTTGAGCAAGAAGGAGGCCCTCTGGCCTGCTCCCCATGTGCAGAATGAAAGCCCTGGGCCAAAAGGCTGCTGTAGATCCTTCCGTCCTCCGATCTGCAGGGTTCCCCTGCTATTGCTCTCCTTCTAGTATGACTGTAGGACACATTTGCCCCTCATTCATGTTCCCACCTCAACAGCAGCTCTCCTGAGAAGCCTTTCCTGGGTATCCCAGCCCATGGGCAGTACCTTCCTCAGAGCACCTCCAAACTGATGCCCCCTACCCGCCCCACATTTAGCTTCTGTTGCATGGTGATACCAATGGGTGTGTCCTCTCTCCAACTAACTAGGAGATTTCTTGAGAGCTGAGAATGCTTTGTATTTCTTCTATATGCCTCACAAAAATAAAAACAAAGTTAATAATATAATAATAGCAACAACAAAAATAATGATATGATGATGATTGCTACCCTTTCCTGAACATTTCAAATACATATGCTCATCTAATTCTGATACTACCCTGAGAAGTATTATCATCCTCATTTTGCTAACGTGGAAGCTGAAGCATAAAGAGGTTGTGGGACTTGCCCAAGGTATCCCAGGAGGAAGAGTTTGGAATCTGGGTGCCTTGGCTCAGAAACTATGTGTGTGAGCACTAACTGCTACCAAAGCTTGAGTAGGTGCTGAGCTCCTATCCCTGCTGCACACATCATGTCTATGTGTGTGGCTGTTCAAACATCTTCAGTCTATGGCACATGTTTATATTCGTTCTAGCCCATCTCTATGTTCCCAATGCCTGGTATAATACTCCACATATGAATGTCTGGATGAATGGAGATATTCTAAAAGAAAGGTGACCACCTACCACCACCACCACTGCCGCTCCCCTAACCCCATGGCCTTGCCAGACATTCCACTCGTCCAATATCATTTATCCATCCATAGCCCCACCCCATCCCCCACCCCCAAGCACATTACATACCCTTAAAGCTAGTAGAACAAGCTAAGGAAGATCCCACTCACTTCAAATGGTGTTTACCTAGCACTCTATCTGAGCAAAGCCCTGCATAAATAATTCACTTCTCACATTCTCTTTTAGTACATTTTAGGACTTCCTAATAAACTCTGGACAGCTAACTAATTTACAGATCTGATGGCACAACATGCCCATTTACACAGTAGCTTCTAGAGAGAACTTGCCAAGAAATTCTTCCATTACTCCCTGCTAGGTCCTTCCACTTTCAGTGGAACCAGAGGCTCAGACAGGACTCTAACTCTTCCCCTTCTGTCTGTCTCCAAGGCCACTGCCCATCCTGGTTTAGTCCAGCCTTTCAAGAGCCTTACAGTGCAGTGTGGATATATATTACTTGGGGACCTTGTTAAAATGCAGATTCTGATTCAGTTGGTCCAGGGTGGGGAGAAAGGGTCTGAATTTCTAACAAGCTCCCAGGTAATGCAGATGTTCCTGGTCCCTGGACCACATTTTGAAAAGCAATTCCCTATCTCCCGCTTCAGCAGAACCCCGCACTCCCAAGCCCACACTCCATCCTCCCAATAATCTAACACACAAGATCACATCGCTTCCCCTCTTGCACCTCCTGGGATCCTGTCCACACTTCTTGGACTGACTCTAGCCACTTGTCTGGGACCTCAGCCTTTTTCTGCTTTGCCTCCTTTACCCGCCCCCCACCCATAATACTATTTACTATCCCTCAACATACCCAGTGTGTTTCTTCCTCCTCTGTAAAATTGCAGGGTTATCTCTGTTGCTCCAGAAAGCCTTCCCTGACCTCCCTTTTCTTCCAAGTGTGATAAGAAGCCCTCCCCTCTGCCTCCACAACACTTCTATATACCTGTCCCATAGCACAGGTGTATTGACCCAGGTTGGTCTCCCCACTAGACTGAGACTTTTGTGAGGACAGGGACCATGTCTTCATATCCTCTGTGACTCAACAAATATTTATTTCATAAACAGATGAGAACCTCATTAAAGTATTCCTTTACACAATGAGGGAAGACTGTTAATAAAATTTCTAAAGGAGCAATAGCTACTTTGTTCTTAAGAGTACAAATCTTTGTTACATGTAGAATCTAACTTTTTAAGCCTAATTAGATATTTGCCTATATTAATGTATTTAACTATGTCATTTGCTTTGCAAAGTGCAGATAAAAATTCCAAATGTTGGCTGGCATTAAACAACTTCTAAGGGTGAAATTAGCAAATTAAATGAACTTGGTCTACAACTAGCACGGGAGATAATGCTCCTTGATTTGGCTGCAGCACGACTTTTGCTCAGTTGTTGGAGCCATTGTTTCATAAATGCTCTCTTAGGAGGATTATAATGGAAATGGCTAGTGATATTTAACAAGGTAGGTAGGTAGATGATAGATATCTAGATAGATTATAGATAGATAGATAGATAGATAGATAGATAGATAGATAGATAGATAGACAGATAGACTTTCGCACATTAGGGATAAATGTATCAACCACAAATAATAATAACTATCGTTGACTGAGCAGCTGCTCTGTACCAGACCATGGGCTAATTCTTTGCATCTATGATCTTGTGGTCTCCTCTAAACAATCCTGGGAGATGATTTTCATTATCCCCATTGTACCAGTGGAAATATTGAGTCTCAGAGGTTGAGCAACTCATCAATGAGTAAACATTTAGTGACAGAGGCTAGGCTGAGATCAGGTTTCACTGCTTGTAACCACCAAGCAAAACTGCCTTTTGTCAAAGGTTTACAGTAGTCCTGTGTAATTAAGAGACAAGGGCATCTAGTGGCCATATGGCATCAAATACAAATAAAGAGCCTTCATTCCCTGTGATCTGCAGCCACTTCAAAAAGACACTTCAAAGACAGAGGCAATACCCAGGATGTCCAGCCCAATGGGAGAAATTCAAAGCCAATTTAAATCCTTGATGGAATCCCACTTGAAATGGGGAGTCTAAGACAAATGCATGTAAATGAAAATCTAGTCATTAAGCATAGAACTAGTAATTTCCTGGAACTAAGTCAAGCAAGTGTCACATAGGAGCACCCTAGAGAGAGGATCAATGTGACTAGAATAACTGGAAAGGAAAGTTAAACAACATCTAGGGAAAGCCCAATATGGGGCAAGTAATGCCCCATGCTCTTCACCTGTGTGATATCATTCATTCCTCAAAGTGTCCCTGTGACGCACTCACAGTCAGGGCCATTTTACAGATGGAAAAACCGAGGCTGGGAGAGATTCAGGAATTGCCTCATAAGTGGCAGGACAGTCTTTCAAACCTGGGTCCATCCTGTGTTTTCTGTGGGGTATGCTCACCTCCCCCATTCCTCAATCCCTACAAGCCTGCCATTCCTAATGGATTTTTTAAAGTTCTCTAAGTAGTCACTTGCCAGCAAACTGATAGAGCCCAGCTTGAGGCTGTGGTAAACACCAGCCCTTGGTGGGGGGTGAAAGACTGAAATTTCAGGAAATCGTGGAAATACTAGTAATTTGAGAGCATTGAGACACATTGAAAGAGCAGGAAACAAAACAAAACAAAAATACTCCAAACGTTCATTCTATTATTGGAAACTTGAAGAGATGAAAATATGACCTTTTCTGCCTCCTTGCTTCCAAAATAGTGACAAATGTGTTTTATATTTTTACAAGCTATATTAACAGAAGCGACTTCAAATGTGTGTGGCCTCCCGGGAACTCGATGTTTTGATCCATCTTTTTTTGGCTGTTCTTTGGCATGGAGAAAAGGGACGCTTTTCTAGTAGGCCAGTGTCTATATAGTTTTGATATGGCCCAAACTTTGGCCAAACAAAGCCGTAACCCAGCCAGTCTCTCAAACCATATCTCTTACCCAACTCAGAGGTGCCCCTTCCAACCTAACTGCTGAGGCCTGACAGATACCAAAGAGGATCTTCAGAGACGCCAGAGGTCGGGTGCCATCCCTGGAAACGAGGAGAACAGAGTGCTGGAAAGAATCTTCCATTCTTACTTTTTTCCTCTGAGCCTTGATTTCCATATCTGAAATGAGGAGACTCTGCCTACTTCCTGGAGATTCATGAGGAACAAAGAACTTTTGCACAGTACCTGATGTAGTAGGCACTTAATAAAAGAAGCTGGACAGATGATTGCCTTCTCCACAATCACCTCAAGGGAAATACTAAAGCAGAAAAGTCATTCTATGGGGGCAGCTTCAGGGCAAATGAGGAAGGAGGCACTCTTCCCTTCTACTGCCTTGAAGGTAGCAACCACTGCCAAATGACTGCATGTCCATGGGGGTGCAGGCAGCTCTGTCGCACTGGGTGGCAGCTACCCACATCCCACTGAGGCTCAGTGGGAAATAGCTACATGACCGGGGAGGAGCTTGATGGCAGGGACTTCTTTAAAAGCAGAAGCCTGGTCCACTTCAAGGAGCAAGTGGCCAGTGCCCAGGCAGCCCATGTCTGCATCCTTGGCTACTCTACAGCATAACTCATACAGCTATGGAGTGCGCCCTATGCACAGGCCCTGAACCAAGGAAGCAAATGAGGGCCAAAGCCCAGCCCATCCTCCATGCAGCTAGCCAGACTCCCTGGCTGGAGGAAGGAGGTGCCTCTTGAATTTTTATAAACCGCATAGGAACTAGTGGTGGCCAGGTGCTTCTTTGGAGTTTTTAAGACTGACTTTGAATCACAAAAAGAGTCTTTGCCTCCTTCCACCAACCTTATCAAGTCTCCCCTATTTGCTAGCCGACTAAGCCACAGTCCCTGCCTCGAGGGGCCCAGAGTCTGATGATGGGACAGACTTGGAAGTAAATGACTGCAGGACAGGATAACCCAGCTAGGACAAGTGCTTCTGGAGACAGAGGAGCAACTGCCCAGATCACAGGACCCATTAGGGGCAGGGCGCAGAGGAGAAATCTTCATCAGAAGGATAAGGAAGTGCAGCCAAATGAAAAGAGGGAATGAGAGGGAGAAAGAGGAGAGGAAATGCAGGGAAAGGAAGAAGAGAATAAAGAAATATTGCAAAAGATGAGACGAAAGTGAAAGAATGAAGAGGATCCCAGCCAGTATGAAGAAGCTTGTGTGTGTGTGTGTGCGCGCGTGCGTGTGTGCACTTACACCAGACAGAGAAATATAGGGGTGGGGTACACTCTGCGCAAGGCATTGAGATGGTCACTTTATAGACCTTATCTCATTGAGTCCTTATAGCAATCTTGCGATCATTACTATTCCCATTTTACAGATAAGGAACTTAGCCAGATGGAAGCCAAAAGACCCAGCTGATACATGATGGAATCCACGCTGCCCCCAGTGTACCACAGGAGAGGCAGAGCTGTCCTTTGCTGCTGGTGACTCAGTCCCTCCAATGCCCCTCTTCGGCTTCCCCCTGTGTCAAGCTATTGGATCACTGCAGCACCCCCTGGAGCCCCGAAGCCATGGCTTCACCACCACAGTGACGATATCAAATGCCAGCTCTGGCTGAGGCTAAGGTTGCTGGCATGAAATCAAGTCTGCCATTAGCACAATGTCCAGGGAACATTTGGGCAGCTATCTGTCCCTCTCAGCCCAGGTACATGGGGGTTATGTTGATTAAATAAATCTAATCATGGAAATGAACTGACCCAGGTGATGGGCACAGCACTCAGCTCCAAGTTACTGGTGATTGTCAGAAAATCCAATTAAGATAGAGCTGAGCCTACTGTGCTGCATACAGTTAATTGAGGGCAAGGGTAGGGGCTAAGGGGAAGCTAAGAAAGGAAATCATGTCTTAATATCCATTAAGTTAATCTCCCTCTTAAGCAGTGCCAGAGAGAGTCCAGGAAGAACCTAGAAGAGAATTTAATGGAAACTAGGTACCAGCCTGCTTTAACATTTTCTTGACATTCTGGCTGGGGGACATGTGACAGGCACAGGAGACAAGGACATGCAAGTCTATGTGTCATTTACGAAGCCATGGACTAGGACTGTGGAGGCCCAAGGTCAAATCTGTTCTGGGCTCCATCACCAATTAACCACTTGATATTTGACGGTGTCCTATCTGAGCCTTAATAAAATGGAGTGCTAGAACTGGACCAAAGCCACCTGGTGGCTTTGAAGACCTTCAGCAGGAGAGGGGGAGAAAATGAAAATACAGGAATTTGAGAAAAATCTACCAACCTTATCACAGTGAGCTTGTGTTTCGGCATTATGATACAGCACATAGAAAATGGTGGGGTGGCTCAGGGCAGGGAAAGAATTTGTTTCTTTCCTTCGTCCATTTGAAATTTATTGAGCATCTATATGTTCCAGGTTACAGAAACAAATACTGCATGGTCCTCGACCCAGAGAAAATCTCTTATAGGCCATGGGAGGCTGAGAGGTGTCTGTTTTTCTTCCCAGTATATCCCCAACATTTAACAACAGGTTAATACTTAAATATAGTAGATTCTCAATAAATATGTGTTGATTAAATAAATAAACCAATTTAATTCAAGACAAGTAAACGGACACTTTCAACGAAGCATTTTAAAGCTATAAGGGAGAGAAAAGTGTCCTGGGAACTCAAATATGCGGCCCTCACCCCTACTAGGGAAGCAGAAGGAGGGAGCATCCCGTCCAAAGCTTCCCAGGGGGCGCCGGACTGCGTGCTGCGGGTGTGGGGGTAGAAGTCTTCAGATAAAAGATGGGGAAAACAGACCAAAGCAAGTCTCGCTGGCCAGTGACACTCCAGGAGCATGGCCCATGGAAGGATCCAAGGCTGAGGGATCTGAGGTAGCCCTACAGAGATACTCTGCCAAAATCCAGTCACGGGAAGGAGGGAGGAGGCGAGGAACGAAAATGAGATTTGGTTTAGGCCGGAAGAACGGGCTGCTCCAACAACGAGAAAATAAAGTGGCGAGCTGGGAAGGGTGTAGCGCGGGCTAGAAGGGCGAGAAACTTGAGAACCACGGGCGCGGGAGACTGGCAGGGATGCAAGCCCGGAACTGGCGGAGGGGTGGGCAGGCGCATGCGCGCGCGCAGCCGACACGCCGGCTGATGAAACTGACAAAGGCGAGAGCGCGCAGCAGCCCGCAGCAGCCCGGAGCAGCCGAGTTCGCGCCGCCGGTAGGCGCTGCCCTGCCAGGGGGCGGGATCGTGGAGCGCCTCGCAGAACCGCACGAAAGCAAAAACAAAGCCATCTCTCCGAAGCAGAAATAGAACAGACGTGGCCGGGGAAAGCCAAATATTTGTGAGATGATGTGAACAAAGGGGAAAAGTCAATCCAGGGAAGTTTGAGTTTTTGGTTGGAGGCTTCAGCGGCTCTGATCGGTGAATACTGTAAGAGAACATCCTTTGCCCCCGCTCTCCCTCTCTCCCCGAAGAAAAATAAATCCTTGGCAAAATGAGACTTGACGGCATGAAAAGAAGGTCTCCAGACTGTCCCAGCTGGCGCGGGCGGGGCCGGGGCCGAGGTGCCGCTTGGTGACACTGCAATCGCGGCTCAGCACTGTCACCCAGAAAGGCCCGCCGACGTCTGTATGCAGGGAACGTGGCTCTTAGCAGAGCCTGGACAGGCGCAGGGCCAAGGAAGTCTTTGTTTTTGTTTCTTTCTCTAGCCCTTCCTGCCAATACATCAGGGATATAACTCCTTGGTGTTTCTGCCTTACAATCGCTCCTTATACCCCACCCAGATCCTCAGCACTGCAGCTCCCACTGCCACTGCCCGCTGTGAGTCACCTCCCCCTCTCCCTTTTTTAAACCAAACAGCAAGGCCATATTGCAGTTATCCATAAATGGAAAAGCAAGAAGCCACAAATACCTGTTTGAGAAGACGGCATTTTAATTAGCACACTCCGGCTGCCATAAACCCGGGCTCCTGCCCCACCTCTCCCCCCCGCCCCTCCTCCCCCCCTCCCCCGCCGTGCCCTCTCTCAACCTCCCTGCTCACCCCCATCTATGTAAAAAAGCCATAAAGCCTCTCTCCAATCGCTTTCTCGGAGGGAGTTTTTGCAACCCCTACAACACAGGTTGATTGGAAAGGTCTCTCTCCTGGATAACAACAATTCAATGTGCCTTGACATTTTAATAGCCTGCCGTCCTGGTGAACACAATCGAGCAAGGCAGTGAAGCAAAAATCATTAGGTAAGCAAGATAATCTAAGCGGAATCTGCCGCCTGCAAGCTCACATCTGGGGGCAGGTTGCACAGCTGGGCCGTCCACAAAGCTGGGCTCCTCCTGTCCTGCAGCGCCTTTGTATATGAATACCAATATATACACTTGTTTAGCTAGAGACACACACTTGCAGGTTTTGGTAGATAAATACAGTCAGGCAAGTGTACCGACCACTGACGCCCCAACATGAAATAGCGTAAGAGTACACAAATTTACCATGAATCAAAATATCCACCATCCCACCAAAGCGCCACCAAGACAAACGTACGGCTCTAAGCGCGGGTTTGCTATATCAAAGAGAACAAGGCAAATACTTGTTGGGATTCCTAATACCAACCATGTAAAGGCTTTTGATGCATATATATATGCCCCCTGAGTGCCCTAGGCTGGTATTCTCCTGCGTGCTGCTGTCCAACTTGGCTCTGGTCATATGGCTTTTGGGCTTGAAATGGTGCGACCTACCTTATTTTCTATTGTTATCTAAAGGAATGCATATATATGCGTTCATTTGTGTAAATATTTTGAATATAATGCCATGGCTAGATATATAATTTAAGCATAATATATAACATAAAATATTTATACTTATGTTTGCAGGGAACTGCTATTAATGCTTCACATCTAATAACTCATTTAATCCTCAAATTGTAGGTACTGTTATTATCCCCACTTTACAGATGAGATAACTGAGGCACAAAAGTTTGAAGCAGCTTGCCCAAAGTCATCTTCTAATAAGTGGTGGAGCCAGGATTTGAATCCAAGCAGTCTGGCTCTAGAGTCCAGTCTATTATCCATTAAGTTATGCTATTTCACAAAAAGAAAAGCACACGAGTAGATATAAAATGTGTTGCATGTCTTCATAAGGTCAGTGCATTCTATTATGAATTTATATATTTATGTACATGCATAACACACACATGTTCGTGTGAACAGTCAAAGGGTGCAAGGAAGTATGTCTGACTTCTTTTTAACATAAACACCTGCCTGCACTTGTATATTCAGCCATATTCATGTATTGAGCATCTTGTGAGTCCCTAAGCCATGTGCTGGGGTACTGAGGATACAATAATTAATTAGACACAATGGCCACCCTCAAGAACTCATCACCTATGGAGGAGTCAAACAAGTAAATAGATGCTTAACCTTGAGGGTGATAGGTTAGAGGCTGACACAGAGCTGCAGAGACTAGGAGGGCCCCTTCCCCCACCCACCCCCCCCTCCTGACATATCTTACACCAGAATCTTCTAGGGAAGCCACACACTTATTCCCATGAGGTTGTCATCACCCAGAACATGTTGAGGGTTCCATTTGGGAATTGCCTTCTAAACCATTTTATAAGCTGCCCAAGAAAATGATTCTTGTTATTTAATAATTACATATAATATGCACACTCACACCCCTTTCTTAGGAAGGAGGCAGAAGTGACATCACAAAACCCAGGGACCAACAGATGATAGAAAATTCTCCTGTTGGAGTCCAACCCTCCCCAGCTGGTCCATGCCCCTCCCTCTCCTTCTGCACACAAGTCCCCCAGCATAGATCCCGTTCCCTGGATGCTGACTTGGCAAGCTATCCACTTTATGAATATGACCCTCAGAGGGGAGAGCCCCTCTCAGCAGCCCCCGAACTATGTTATCACCATTATTAAGGAGCTTAAAGAGGAGCTGGGAGGACGAGACACTGCTGGAATTGCAGCCTGATTGTGATTGATGTGTTCCTATTAGCGCCTCAGTGTTATCTCTCTGGATAGCAAGAACAGCCAGTGGTTTGTAACACAACAGATTACCTGAGTTCTCAGCCTTAGAAGGATGTTTAAATAAAATATAGTCGCTCTTAGCAAGAGGCTCATTTTCTCCATGAGGCTCCCAGACTATTTCATGTCAGCTCTGATTCGCTGCGACTCTCCTCAGTAAACATGTCTTATCATTAATAATTCTTTACAAGCACAATCTCCAAGAGTCCTCTCTCTCTCTCTCTTTCTCTAGGTGGCTGGACTCAGACACATCACGCTCCAGTTTGGGTTCCAAGGTGCTTCTCTCTGGATTTTCACCTGCCTTGCCAAAAATGATTGATTACGCTGGGCCAACTGGGTGTCCGGCAATACCCAACAAATGACTTTGGCCCCTAACAGCAGGCCTTGGCCGGAAAGAAATCAATATTTCACCATTAAAATCTATCAAAGAAGAGTTAAGGCACCATCTGTCCCTGCCGCCTCTCTATGGTGTGTGAACATTAAATCCGACACTTGTACTACATGGGTAATCAATATATAGTGGTTCACAGATCATTTGTGGTCCCCTTTTAGCAGTGATGGATGTCTGGAATCGTTGTGATTCATTTTGTCAGACCATTAAACAAGATTCTGTCCAGTTCCTTCCTGATTTCATTTAGAGGATCATTCTTCACAGTTCATAAGAGGGAAACAGTTTTACCAATCTGCTTCTATTTCAATAAGTCACTTTATAGAGATTTTGTGTCCTCCAGACTGTAAAAATTCTGGAGAGATAGTACAAACAGACCTCTAAAACTATTCACTGCATGACATATGCATGAAGTGTGAAGAGAGGAATGTAAATATGTTTACCTCTTTATCTGCAAATGTTGGTTTTAACCCCCTCCTAGCTGGAGAGCTGGCCAGGGTACTCCAGGCATTGGCCTGCTGTAGCAAGAGGCGGCTAAAGTTTGGTGACTGGAGGCTAATTTACAGGGATGACGAAAATCCCCCGACTCCTCATGAGCATGGTGGAAAGCAAATGGGAATGGCTCTTCCAGGGGCCACATTTTAGAGACTTTCATTTCTATGGTCAAGATGTCCTTGCCCCTCATGCAAATGGTTGGCAAATGCCTCTGCACTCCCAGACAGCATGCTGACCCAAGAGAAGCAAGACTGACCTTGCCCTTGAGGGCAGGAGTGTGGATGACCAGGAAGGTCTTGCATGCCATTATGGCTACCATCTGTGAAGCACCAACCTGTGTCAGGCCCCATACTTGCACAATTCTTGCCCTTAACAATCCTGAGAGATAGGTACTATTATCTCCACTTTCCAGTAAGGAAACTGAGACTCAAAAAAGTTAAATAACCTGCCTAAGATTATTCTAGTCAGGGAATGTAAGAGTCAGGACACAAACTTAGGCCTGTCTGATGCCAGCCTCCACATTGAACTGTAGTCAGATCTCAGCTGGTGGCCATTAATCTGCAGATGATTTTGTTTCAACCCAAGTGAATTTCCTTTAATGCTCCTGGATGTCTTACTTGCATCAACCAACTATGGTGTTACTAGGAAACAGAATTTTATTCTATCCTTATTTTAAGTAAATCTACAGTAAGATCACTAAATTATGCACTCCAAAACGAAACACTGGATTTTAAACTATTTTCTGTTTTGGGATTATTGGGCAATTACTTCACTGTTGCTGATATTAGTGTAGATAAGTAGATGTCGATTTAACTATTAACATAAGTACATATACATATACGTACAGACTTACACACATAATTTATATATAATTATTGTATGTCACATAAGTATATATAACTTAAAAGATCTTAGAGATAATTTAGCTTTTCCTTTTTTTCTATGCTTTTAAAATAAAGCAATGGAGGCTCAGCAGGACTAAAAAGCTGGTCCAGGGACAAGAATCTTGTTTTCTGATTCCCAAGTCAAAATGCTTTGCCAAAAAATTATAAGTAATAGAACATTACACAATTATGATTTTTTTGGTTTCATATTTGTTGAGGGGATGAGTGGAGGGAGTTGTATTCATTTTGCAGTTTACAGAACAGGAAAACGGCCAGTGCATTCTTACTTCCATTTCAGTTCACTGACTACTACGCCATCCTGCCTGGAGATGGGCGTTCCTTTAGATAACAATAGAAAATAAGGTAGGTCACATCACTTCAAGCCCAAAAGCCATATGACCAGAGCCAAGTTGGACAGCAGCACGCAGGAGAATACCAGCCTAGGGCACTCAGGAGGCACATGGCATGGCAGAGAGAGCTTGGACTAGGCTTTAGAAAGATTAGGCAAAAAAATCCATCTGTGCTCCTGTGTCACCTCAGACAAGCCACTTAGCCTCTCTGACTGCCTTTTTCCTTATCTGTAACACTGAAGCTAATTGCACCTACGTCAAAAGATAACTGCAAGGATTAAATAAGACAATACAAATTTCAGCACAGGTCCAAGCACAATCCAGGTTAGTGCCCTTTCTTTTTCCCTTCCTTCCTCCCTGACCTTATTTCATAAATGTGTATTATACCATATTTCAGTCTCCAGTAACAACCTGTAATGGGATCTGCCACATAAGAATTTATCTAAGTCTTTCTTGATTCTAGAAATATTAAACCTAAGAATTAAACAGAGAATTGCAAGGTCTTTGGTTCAACCATTGACCCGGTGCAGAAATCACTTCCAGCACCTGCCTGATGGGTCATTTTCAATGACCAGGAGCTCAAGATGTCTAAAGAAGTCTGCCTCATTGCTGGACAGTTTCTTAATGATAAATTTCCTGCTAAACCTGCCTCCATGTAAATTCTATCCTTTAGTCCCAGTAATAACTCCAATCCATAACCACCTCATGTTCCACATAATTTAATAGAATGAAAAGAAATGTTCCCTTTAATTTGTGTTCAAACTATCTTCTTGAAGCATTTTGATGATTTCACTAGAATATAAGAGGTTTGTGACTGTGCCCAAGTTGGCATTATGCATGTCTTTCTATGTTAGCTTTGAGCACATCCCAGCTCATATTGAGTGTGGTGAAAGAGTTTTGTTTCTGTTTTTGTTTTTTCTCTCTCTTTCATGGACCTCACCCTGGTCCTTGCACAATTTGGGGTCTTGCTGTCTCTGCAGTTCTATTTTTGAGTGTGAAACTATAACTGCTCAGAGCATTTCCAATTAAATTTTATATTCAGTTTTCATTCATCTATTTCTTTCTTTTCATTCTTTGCTCTTCCTAACCATTTTTCTCCATCCACCTGTTTTTCCATCACAAATATCCCAGTCAAGGCAGAAATGCCAATCTATACCTTGTGTTTGAATAATGCCCCTTAATAATAGGATGAAAGGAAGTCCAGCTCTAAGAGCAAGGTCAGCCTCAGCACCTGTTGAGGCAGCTGTTGTGTACCTTCAGCAATGATCTTCAGACATCAGCATAAAGCCCCTGTGAGCAGGCTAATATCCACTCCAGGATCTCAGGGCATACCATGGTCTTTCAACTATTCCCACTATTCACGCACTCCAAAATTACTAGTGCCTGCTTTGCCTGGTTGCCTAGTTCTGTGATTACTCTGTGGCACTGAGGTTAATCTTGTGGGCCCTACTCAGGTCTGACTCTTCCAAATCCCACTTATTGCTGAGGTATCATGTTCCAAATGTTAATATCTCAAAATGCCCATTTTTGCTGCTAGGTTTCTTGTCTGTTTGTAGACCTCTGAATCCAGTGTCTTTGGTCATACTTGGACATATACAAATTTCTTCTTGTAAATGTGGCCTAATTAGGGAGAAAAAATTCTGCACTAGTTCTTTTAAAAAGTCAGTTCTATACACATCCATTCAGGTAAAATTGCACAAGCTCACCCTTGACCAGGGGCTGCTTGAGCCATACTCAATTAGAGGTCAGCCAAGACACAAGCACACCTGCCTGGCACATGCCTGTGCCCATCTGATGTGTACTAGCAGCTGAGCATGCAGCAATCACATACATACACACATACAGTCTGAGGTCTGAAAACCACTAACCTAATCCCTCTCCCTCTCTCTGCTCAGGCATAAGCAGAACTACTTCTGATGGAATAGGTTATACATTCCTAAAGATTTCCCAGTATTCCAGATATTCTCTTACTCTTTGTCCCAAGATCAAACAATATACACCTCTCAAAAGTTTCTTTCAGAGCCAACTTTGGCCCATCTTGCTGTAATTAAAGCCCATCCTAGGGGCTTACAATTTTTGCTTATTTCTTTATTTATTTATTCGAGACAGAGTTTCACTCTTATTTCCCAGGCTGGAGTGCGACGGCGTGATCTCAGCTCATCACAACCTCTGTTTCCCGGGTTCAAGCGATCCTCCTGTCTCAGCCTCCTGAGTAGCTGGGATTACAGGCGCATGTCACCATGCCTGGTTAATTTTTGTATTTTTAGTAGAGACCGGGTTTCATCATATTGGTCAGGCTGGTCTCGAACTTCTGACCTCAGGTGATCCACCCGCCTCAGCCTCCCAACTTACCAGGATTACAGGTGTGAGCCACCACGCCTGGCCTAATTTTTGCTTCTTTATGAACTCTTCTTCTTAATAATAACACTCTTAGTTATATACCTACCATTTGTGAGGCATCATATTGGTTACCATGTGAGATTATTTTATTTAGTTCTCATAGCAGTCTTCTGCAAGATAGATTTTATTTTCTCCATTTTGAAATGAGAAACTAGAACCATAAGAGGTTTAGTAATTCACATGATATCATACAGCTAATAAATGACAGAAGGAGGCGCAAACTCTGGCCAGACTCCATCAGCACAGCTACTAATACCAGGCTATATTTTTATCAGGAAAAAAAATAAGAGTTAAATATATTCACCTTACAATTGTAGTGAGATCTACATACAGAGTTCTGGAAGCAGAATCCAGGCCTCATTAAAAATCTTCACAGCTATTAATTACCTCTACCTGACTTAGCCCCCAAATCATGTCCTGTTATCTAAACATCGACAATAGTTTTTCTAATTGCACTTTAAACTCCTGATGAAAGGAGCCAGTTAGCCTATAAGTAAGTCATTGTGCAAAAGGGACACAAGACTTAAATCTCCTCTTTCAACTCAGAGCCACAGAAGAACAGAGCATCAAGAAAGGGATCAGAGCATTTCACCTCTTCTGGTCCACATGCTCTTTGGCCAGCAAGGATTTGGGAACCATGCTGAAAGTAACCACCCAATGGTGAGGAAGGAAGATGGGTGGCTAAACCAGCCCTGGAAGCCTGCACAGCAGGAGAGTGCTGCACAGCAGGGCCTCGTTCATGGGTGACCTCCTCAAACCACCAGAGGCTGTGGCCAAGAGGACGAGCCTGACTTATGGTGCCCTTACACTCCAGGGAAAGGGGTGCAGGGTGCCAGGAGGAATGTTAGAACTAGGAGACTCAGCTAGTGGTTATCAGCTGGGGTGGGGCATAGGATCTCCCTGGAGGGCATTCAGACATGTGACAGTGAGTTGTTGCAATGACTGAGGGTGCTGTGGGTAGTTAGTGGGCAGGGAAAGTTCTAAGTGTATTCTAATGTGTGGGACAGTCCCATGCAATGATGAATTGCCCATTCAAAATGCCACTAGGACCCCCATGACTGAGTCTCTTTTCTAAATTTATAGATGAGGAAGGATTTCAGTGAATCTCCTGAAAGAGATCTAGAGAAAATTTTTTCTACCCAGTGTTGTCAGTGCAAATTCAGCTCCTCCAGGAAAACATTTTATGAAGGTTGTTACTTCCTCTTAAACTCATCAAGAGGGCTGCAGCTTCTACAAATAGAAAGGGAAATGGTATTCATTAAAGTTATCAAATCCTGCATTAAATATAATAAAGACAATCTCATTTCGTCTGGGAAAATGAAAAATCTGTGAATCAGATGGCAATGGAAGAAAGGAAACTGAGGCTCAGAGGGGTTGAGTAAGCTGACTAAGGTCACACAGCTCATCTGTGACAGAGGCAAGATGCCAACTCAGTTGTCCCAGGCAGAAAATCGCACAGTCCTTCCATGGAGCCCTGTGAGGTCAGCCAACACCCACTGGGTGCCTCAAACCACGCCTCAGGTCTTCTGAAGGCTCTGCCAACCTGGAGCAAAATCAAGAGAGGCAAAGTTCATCTGAGAGCCTTCTCTCCTCATGTGGTTCCCTCAGCTTCATCCCTTTACCACCTGACTTGGCCAGTAGAGCCTGGTTCTCGATTGCTGCTGCCAGGAGCTTTGCTTTTGATGCAAAAAAACTTGAATATATAAGAAAGGAAGTTCCTGTGGTGGAACGGGAGTGGGGAAGGGCATTACTGCTAAGGAGAAAACCTTTCTGCAACTATCACCATTTTACAACTTTCCCTTCCATAAGCTAGCCTTTGGGACCTGTTGAGGAAATTTCCAGGTGTGGCTTTGTGCTTCTGACCAACTCTGAAGCCTTCCACTTTATTTCTAAGTGGCTTTGAACCATCAGGACAGCAGGGAGGGGAATTATAGTGAGGAGAGATCTGGGGTAGGGAGGGGAAATGGCACTTCAGTGTGGGCTCTGAGACCTGCAGAAAAACAGGAAAATGAAAAAGAACAGTGCCGATAAGATAATGGCTCATCTTGGCAATTTTTAAAATTCTGATGTATTTACCAGAAAGTGGTTGGACTGAAATTTCCATTCTATCATTTCCCAGCTTGTGGCCTTGAACAAGTGCCTTAACATTGCTGAAACTCAATATCTTCATTTGAACAAACAGAGTGGTGATTTCCACCCCACAGTGGTGTTGTTCAGAATGAACATGAAAATAAAGCAGCGAGCACGTAGTCGGCTCTCAGTAAGTAGAAGCAGCTATGACTGATTTGCTGGAAAATGGACTGCACAACATGGCTTTACATAGGAGAGTGCAAAAGAGCTCATCACTTCCAAAGCTCTGACTCTGCTTTAGGGGAAGAAGACTGTCAATCTATTCTTCCCCTAAACAGTAGGTGGGGGTGGGGAGAAGGAGCAAGGAGGGGAGTTTTCAGGGTAACAAGACTAATCAGGATTTCACCATCAAAGCAAATATATCCAATTAACAGCTATTAAAGAAGCATTTTCTGGCACTGTGCACAATGAAGGCCATTCTACCTAGTGGAAATTAATCTTAATTATTGGTACCTGCACACATACGTGCAAAAGGAAGCAACTCACATTAATCTACATTAAACTTAATAGCAGTCCGTGTATTATCTACTCTGAGTCAAAATTGACTGCTGGCCCCTGTGTAGATATCTGCAGTGCTAACTCAAGTAATTACAGAGCAGTGGATCTCAAAGACACAATTTGTTCCCTATATAATAAATCAGCTACTAGAAGCTTTTTATAATTAAAAACCAAAAGAAAAAAATAGAACTGTATAGGCAAATGTCATTTTCTTCTAAGGGAAATTAGGGAAAAGAAAAGCATGTCTCCTTCTTGCCTAGTCTGAAAGGGGAAGGAAATACATGTCTCTGATGGATTCCTAAACAAAGAGAGAAATAAATACAGTGGTAGATTTTCAGAACTATGGAAAAGAATGTTTTTAGAATCTTAAATTTAAGGTTTCTAAGAGGCCTGATATTCCTTTCCAAGAAGACCAATAAGGCTGTCTTGGAGAAATGCTTTGTATGAACTGGAATTTTCATTAGTATGGGACAAGGTGGAAGGCCAAGTTGATTATATTAAATTCCACCTAGCAGGACCCGTTGAATGACCATGAGGTCAAGGAAAATGATGACATGTTTGCTTCCTCCCTGCTGCCCACCACCCTTCCTACGGGGACATCATGCATGGATTCAATGCATCAATTTTTAGAGGTTACCCTCCCTTCCGTAGCTCTCTTTCACTTTTGTCACCTCTGCCTCCAGAAACCATGGGCCCTCTCCTCAGAAACCATGAGCCCTCCCTCTACCTCAACCACTCCAGCAAGTTAGGGCTTCTCAGCTGCTTAGAATCCTGCATCTACTGGTGCTGTATGACCAATGAGGCTATCTAGTCCTACCTTAACCCCAGCCAACATTTCCTACGGCGTGACTTGCCTGCCCCCACTGGAATGGAGATGATTAAGCAATTCTCAGATAATACCCCGACTTCATTTGCTAAGAGTTTGCCTGTAGGCACACCATGGTCATGTTCCACATCAGGAAGGCAGCCCACCCAACCTGCTGCAGTTGGGACACAAGATTGCCCAAGCCAGATCTTCCCTGACTAGCCGCCTGCCCCTACATCTCCTAGACTGCAGCTCATCCCAGTGTACAGCCCTTCCTAATCCTCTACCTCCATCCTGCCTTTTCTCAACTCTCACCTCTGGGAGTCCCCCAACTGAGCCTGCCTTCCTTCAACCCACCCAGCACCCCTCCCGGGTCCCAGCCATGGCAGCCATGTTCCGCCATTCAGTTGTATGTACAATTGCAAGTAGAAGGTGCCTCCCAGGATTGTGCAACTCGGTGGCCCAGATAACCCTTTGGCACTCATCACCACCAGCTTGGCTCCATCTTGGTTCTACACCCTGGGCCTCCTCCAGCTTGCTGGTTCCCTTTGCTCAGGTATGAACCTGCTCTCAGTCTCCAGGACTCCTCCAGCCAAAGCCCTTCCCAAGCTCTCATCCCCTCACTGGAGGAATCTAAGTCAATCTCTGATCCCCCTGGGATTCTTTCCTCCTGATCGCTGGTCCAACCTTTCCCCATCAGGTCAAACCTCCCTTCCAGATCACAAACCCCAGATATCTTCCCTCATCCCAGCCTTAGTGTTTTCCCCATCCCTGCTCTCTAAGCTGTGTATAGCTCTTGCTGCCTCCTCCCACCTCTTAACCCTGACTGCTTTATTCTCTATTATCTGATAGTATCATTTAATGCAATTTTTAAATTAAAAATCATGTACATGTTCCCTGTAGAAATTTGGGAGAATACAGGAAAATAAAGAAAGGCAGGTGTTTACTACTCAAGCCTTCTTTTCGGGACATATGGCATACATGCAAATTTACAAAATAGGTGTGGAATTGATACTGATTTTTTAAATGATTTCATTCTATTTTTTCAATAAATAACATGTATGTGCCCTAGTCTGTCAGCATCCCGCCCCAGTGGCAACCAGTGTTGTCAGCTTGTTTTGTACTTTCTAGCAATAGTTCATTCACTAACAAGTATATATGAATATAAATGCAACTTTTCACACAAATGATGGGATCCATCACACTTTTTTATACCTTACTATTTTCACTTAAATATTAGAGGTTATATCATAGACATAGATCTGCACCAGCTTCCCTTTTAAATATATCTATTTAATTAAAACAGTGTATAAATAACAACACCGTTGGAGTTATGGCATAGCAATAATCGTGAGAAAGGTATTTGGCCATTGAAGTTCATATAGAAATTTTAGGAAAAAAAAAACTACCAACTTAGGAAACACTGTTCTGTCTTGTTTATGATTCTGCCTGCTCTCCTGACCACCCAACCTTATTAATAAGTGGCCCTCCAGACCTGCTTGAATACCTCTAGTAATGGGGAACTCACTTCCTCAGGAGGAGGAATAAATATATTTAAAAGGGAAGCTTTTAGATGATGAGACCCTCATCCTGAACACTGTGGGAATTCTTTAGCTTTTAAAATCTATTTCATCCATTTGGACACTGAATAGTGAACACTTGACATTGTTTCTTAACCATGTCATAGGACGTGGTTTTTAATTCAATTTTGACTTAACTTTGCCTTTTAACTTAATTTTGAGTTTCTGAAAGGCAGAGACCAAGGCTTGGGTTTCTCGTGCACCCCTTTCCAGTGCCTGCCACGGTGCCACCCACACTGCCCCCACAGAGTACCTCCTTATCTTTGAGCCCTCAGTGAGCTCAGCACTTCTTCCAGACAGCCTTTCCTAACACCTCGCCCCCAGAATTTCTCCAGTTATTGTAACTGTCTCTTTGTGATCTGTATTCTTCATTGCTCATGCAAAGCCTACCACTAGTTTTCAAAAACATATACTTATTTGGTGAATAAATAAAATAAATTAGGAACACACTTTTTTTTTTTTTTTTTGAGACAGAGTCTCACTCTGTCTCCCAGGCTGGAGTGCAGCAACGCGATCTCGGCTCACTGCAAGCTCCACCTCCCGGGTTCACACCATTCTCCTGCCTCAG
Source organism: Gorilla gorilla gorilla (assembly GCF_029281585.2). NCBI lineage: Eukaryota > Metazoa > Chordata > Mammalia > Primates > Hominidae > Gorilla > Gorilla gorilla. The sequence goes on along the minus strand of NC_073235.2, from coordinate 19,686,792 downwards.
CCTCCTGAGTAGCTGGGACTACAGGCGCCCACCACCACACCCAGCTAATTTTTTTGTATTTTTTAATAGAGACGGGGTTTCACCGTGTTAGCCAGGATGGTCTCGATCTCCTGACCTCGTGATCCACCAGCCTCGGCCTGCCAAAGTGCTGGGATTACAGGCGTGAGCCACCACGCCTGGCCGACCTTTTCTTAAAAGACAGTGATGACAGAGTAGTGTCAAATTTCTCAAGGGGACCTTGTAGAATCTAAATACAAGGAGAGTTTCTCCCAAGATCCCTGGGATGCTGACAGGGCTACCACTTGCTGTGTTTAACATCCCTAGGGCTCCATTTATGAAGCACCCAATCATGATAGAACATTCAGAAACACAAAGTTGGAAGCTAGGCGTCAAGGCCGTGCAAACTTCATGAAATCAGGTGCCAGGAAGGGTTCTTAGAGAGATTTCATAAAAGTTATTGAGGGGCAGAGGGAAGAGAATTAACATTTCTGTGCTCCCATTTGCGCCAGAAATAGAGTTTGAAGTTAAAGATGAACTTGTCCTCTAGCAGAGAGGAAGAGAGGAGTCCTGAAATCAGCCCTGAAGAACACTCGTCTTTCCTGCCTTTCCCACCCAGAAACTGCACCCAGCTCTATATTGGAATTATCAGCCAGTCCACCTACAACTATTTCCTAAGAACCTACGAGTTAAAAAAAGACCTGGACCATGTCTCAACACTCTTCTTAGCAACATACAAACACATTTATGTGAACATCAAAACAATACTGTAAATGAAATGCCTCTATAAAATGTTCATACAAGATTCTTGTGGTAGAAGAAGCGCGGATACCAAAGAACAAAACATTTGAATGCTAGCTTCTCAGCCATGTGACCTCTGTCAGTTTACTTCACCTCACTAAACTTTATCTCTGCAATGGAAATAAAAATGCCACCCCATATGTGTCACTTGTAAGGATAAAATGAAATGTAATGAGATTACGTATGCAAAGGTGGGCAGAAAATGCACGTGGACTTTAGAAGGTGCTGGGCTGGAAATGGGGCACAGAAAGAGAGAAGTCTGAAGGAGCCAGAGGGAGAGGTCGTCTGGAGGTGCAAGGGAGCACACTTGACATATCCATAATTGTTCATTCATCCTGTTATTCTTGTCACTCCACAAATATTCAGGGAGCATCTACAAATGGGGAACAAGTCAGACACAAGGTCTGCCCTCATGGAGCTGACAGTTTAACAGGGATACAGATGCTTAAAGAAATGATGTGAATTCAGCTCAGTGCTCTGAGACACGAGGGAGAGTTGGGACATGGGAGTGGCTCCTCATTCAGACAGGTGGGTGTAGAGAGACTTGTTAGAGGCCAGTGACATCTCAGCTTTCAGAAGCAAGTAGAGTCATCCAGGTTGGTGGGGTGGGGAAGAGGAGATGGGACTGGAGCTTTGTAGGAAGGCTTGCATCTCAGGCCTGCGCTCCCCCAGAGAGTGAGGGAAAGAAGTGACCAGAAGACAGCCTCATAAGCCATGATCATGAGTCTGACCCACATGGTAATAATCACCATAAGGTTTCAAGTGGGAGAGTGACACACATGGTCAGATTTGCATTTCAGAAGCAGATTTGGGTGGAGCAGGGCAAGATAGCCAGGGAGACAAGTAAGGAGAGAGTTGCAGGAAATAAAGAAAGGTAGAGAGCACTGGACACTACAGAAAGCAGAATATTACTCTAGGTGCTCATGAGAGATTGGAGTTAAAGGTAGGGTGAGGAGGCAGTCACTGGTGGCCCCCAGGTGTCTGGCTGAGGCAGCTAGGTAAATGGTGGGACCATTGACTAATACGAGGTTTTGGAGAAAGATCTTGAGTTTGGTTTTGGATATATCAAGATCGGGGTTCCTGAGAGATATCCAAGTGGAGTTGTCTAAGAACAGATGAATACGTGGACTCCAAACCAGGAAATTCTGGATTGGAGACAGAAGTTTGGCATTATGTCAGCCCCCAGATAATGAATGTTTGCTGGGCTGCTGATGACGTTCTACAGAGAGCAGGGGCAACAAGGAAGAGAGGACAGCCAGCAAAGCCCCTCTAACAGAGCAGAAGAGGAAGTGTCATTACAAGAGCCTGGAAATTAGCTAGAGAGATGGGAGGGAACCCTACAGAGAGAGCAGTGTTATAGAAGCCCAGGAAAAAGAGGATATCAACAGGGTGGGGTAAGTCGATTTTGCTAGGATGATATCTGACTTGAGAAGTACTTATTGGATAGGCCAAAGTGGAAGTCTCTGTGACCTTGGCAAGTTTCAGTGGAGTGGTAGGAGTGGAATCCAGATTGTCAGGATGAAGGAGGAGAATGTGGGAGGTAGGAAGGAGGAGACAGCAAGTGCAGGCAAAGCTTAGGAGGCACTTACTGTAAACATTAAGATGAAAGATAGGAAAGTACCTGGAAAGAAATACCTATAGGCTGAGTTTTGGGAACGATGCTTTTTGTTTGTTGTGTAATATGGGAGAGATTTGATCATGTCTTAATACATCTAAGAAAAAGCCAATACAAGAAATGAAAAGTTTTAAAGATGTAGAAGAGAGGGAGGAAATAATAATAATAGTAGAGGCAAATCTCTGAGGAGATGGATGGAGATTGGATCCAGGAGGTATTTCACTGGAACAAGAATGAAAGAAGATGCTGTATATGTTAGAAACTCTGTCGGGTTCAGGTAACAGTACACCCTCTGGGATTGTAACTTGGAAAGTAGCTTGGACATTTGAAAGTCAAACAGTAGCTTTTTGCTACCCTTAATTAAACTGTTCAGTGTTGGCAGGGCTCAGAATCAACAGCTCTGTGATTTGTTTCACCTTTGCCTCATGGTTGCAGGATGGCTGCAGGAGCTCTAAGCATCACATCCTTACATGCCCCATTCATAACCAGGAACCATGTGTCCGTAAAGGGCATAATTCTCTTCATGCACTTTTCTCTTAGAAGAAAGAAAAACATTTTTCAGAAGCACTTCACAAGACTTCTTGACACATCTCATTATGTAAAATTGGGACTTAACAGTCACGCACAGACCAAGGCTGGGCCCAATTCCCATCCAGCACACGAACAGAATCAGTGCTTCAGTGAGAAAGAAGAAAGGGGCAACTCTGGGTTAGAAATAGCCATGTCTGCCTCAAAGGTACAGATGAAGTAGGTCAGTGGGCTTGGGAGCAGAAAAAATGAATGAATTCTCCGGACATGTCAATTTTCCCTCTAAGTTTGTCATCTGCTAAGAGTGAGAGGGAAGGGGTTGTGGGTGTGAGTTCTGATGGGAGTGAAGAGATCTAAAATAACCACAGCAGAGAAGCAGGGGGTGAACTCATTGGAAAAAAAAACATCGAAAATTCCAAGAAGGTCCCCCATGGGGAAAATGATTGGGTAAGAAATTACAGACCAAAGGAAAAAAGAAAGGAAGGGAAGATCCACTAAAGGACAGCTCTGCCCCAAGTGGAGATATACACCAGGGTTTCCCTGCCTCGCACTGTTGGCATTCTGGGCTGATTCATTATCTGTTGCAGGGCTGTCCTGGGCACTGTAGCATGTTGGCAGCATCCCTTGCCTCTACCCACTAGATGCCAGTAGCAAACCCCACTTCCAATCCTGACTACCAAAAATGTCTCCAGGCATTGCCCAGTACCCCATGGTGGGAGGGGGCAAAATCATCCCAGTTGAAAACCACCTATGTACACTATCTTATTTAGTCCTTCAGAGCAGAGATGGTGTTTCTGTTTTTGAGGATGAGCTTAAAAGCCCAAGGACACATAGCTGAGAAGAAATGGAACCGGAATTGAAGCCGGCTCTGCCAGAGACTGCATTCTTCCCTCTGACCCTGAGCTCCACAGCCTGCAATGCACCACTGGCACCAAACAGGAAGTCACACCCATGGGCCGGCCTCTGCCTTGCCACTGGGGCTCTACACCCCATAAAGTAACTTTGAGGAGTAATCTGTTTTTTTCTGGAGAGAATTAGAGAACTCATAAAAATTAAATCTTTACAAGAGCTCTATCTCCTCCTTTCAAGAAAGTCAATCACTTGGGTTAAAAAAAGAAAAAGAAAAAGAAAAAAAAATGTGGCAACATTTTCCCAAGGACTTAGGGCAGAAAACCACCATCCAGAAAGGAAAATCTTTGAAGTTGGAATGTGCTCTAGGCTGCCTCTTTAAATGAAAAATGTTATATGCCTGGGAAACATTATATATGCCAAAGCAATATGAGGGCCTCACTGTAATAATGATAGCATCAACTCCATGCTTTCATCCCTGAGACTCTGTGAAGGGCCTTAAAAATGAAATTTTATACAAGTGCACACAAACACACACAATATTTGGAAAATTCACACATATATCACTTTGCCCACCTCTCTAATGAAGGTGGAATGTGGTGGCAGATGTTTCACAGCTGCCCGGCAACCACCCTCCAACAGTTTAGGACAGGAAGCTAAGGACACCCGATCCAAAAGGAATTGCAGGGAGAGGTCAGGGAGGTAAAAGTTAATCCTGAGCATTGGGATTCTGCCAAATGCTTGGGATACCCTCCACGCCATTGCCTCATCCTTTATTCTAAGAGACTGAATGAATCAAGTGACAGGCATCTATCTGCATGTGAGAGGCCATGCCCTCCCCATGAAGAGAGTTGGAACTAGGAAAGATCCTTACATTTGAGGAATACATACTATACATACAGCCTGCAGCCCAGCCTGAGAAAGCCAAGCCTATAGATTTGGCTTCTAGGCCAGTTACATATCTTTACTCTGCTGAATAGCCATAGACAGAGTCCCTATTGCATAGATGTCTGCCCTTGCCTCTACCCTTTCATAAAAGATAAATCATTTCATAAAGAATGCCTCACTGCCTGGGTGCAGTGGCTCACACCTGTAATCCCAGAACTTTGTGGGGCCCAGGCAGATGGATCACCTGAGGTCAGGGGTTCAAGACCAGCCAAGATGGTAAAACCCCATCTCTACTAAAAATACAAAAATTAGCTGGGCACGGTGGCATGCGCCTGTAATCCCAGCTTCTTGGGAGGCTGGGGCACAAGAATCACTTGAACCAGGAAGGTGGAGGTTGCAGTGAGCCAGTGAGCTGAAATCGGGCCCCTACCCTCCAGCCTGGGCAACAGCAACACAGTGAGACTTCATCTAAAAAAAATAAAAATAAAAATAAATAAAAAATAAAAAGAATGCCTCACTGATGTGTGTGGATGGTAGAGGAGGAAGAGGGGACAAGGGGTGGTATCTTGTTTAACTAGGTCAGGCAGTGCCGAGTGCGCATAACCACAGAGCGAGGGGAAAGAAATGAATAACTGCAGAGCCCCAGCTCATGCCAGGGCCTGGGCTAGGAGCTTTACCTGTTGTCGTGTCATTAATCTTTCTCGGTTTCATTATCTGAACTTTGCAAATAAAGAAACTGAGTCTTGGAGAGGTTACTTAAGTTGGGGTCACACTCCCCATGAGCCAGGATTCAAGCTCAAGTCAGCCAACCCCAAAGTGAACATGCTTGTGTTACCACCATATCTGGACATCGAGTATGCTAGCGCCCCAGAAATCTCCTCCGTGCTCCCTCCAAGTCATTACGCACCCACCCCTTACCTCCAGGTAACCACTGTTCTTCCTTCCATTGCTAAAGTTTAAATTTTGCATGTTTTTGGACAACATATAAATGGAGTCACATAGTATGTATTCTTTGGCATCTGATTTCTTCAGCTCGATAATTTATCAGACCCATTCATGTTTTTGTGCCTAATAGTAACTTGCTCATTCCCATTGCTATATAGGATTCTACTGGGTGACTGTATTACAATTTATGTATCCATTCTATTATTTATGAACATTTGAGGAATATTCCATTTAGGAATATTATGAATACTACTGCTACAAACATTATTTTGTTTTGCTGTTTTTTTGAGATGGAGTCTCACTCAGTCACCGAGGCTGGCATGCAATGGTGCAATCACGGCTCACCACAAACTCCTGGGCTCAGGAGATTTTCCCTCCTCTGCCTCCCAAAGTGCTGGGATTACAGGTGTGAGCCATCATGCCCTGCTGAACATTCTTAACATCTAATGGGTGGCCACACGCTTGAATATGTATACCTAGAGATAAAATTGCTGAATCATTAAGATACATAATCGCTCATTTTTACTAGGTAATGCCAGTCTTCCAAAACATTGTATTAACATTCCCACCAACAAGGCGTAAAAGTTTCATCTGCTCCACAACTTCCAAAAATTGGTATTTTGAGTTTCTTTATAATTTTAGCTATTCTAATGGCTGTGTTGCTATGTCACTGTTGTTATAATTTTCTTCATAACTAATAAATATGAGGATCTTTTAATATATTTATTGGCCATTTGAACCATTCCCTCTTTTGTGAAGTTGTTGTCTGTTTTTGTGTATTGATCTGCAGGAGATCTTTGTATATTGTGTGGAAGTCCTTTGTTGGATATATGTATTGCAAATATCTTTTCTCATCCTGTGGCTTATCTGTCCACTCTTTGGTGTCTTTTAGGGCTTTTTTGTTTTTGTTTTTCACTATATTTTATTGTGGTAAGAATATAACATGAGATTTACCCCCTTAACAAATGGCAAGTATACAGTGCCTTATTGTTAACTATAGATGCAATGTTATACAGCAGCTCTCCAGAGCTTATTTATCTTGCTTAACTGAAACTTTATGCCCATTGACCACTAACTCTCCATTTCCTCCTCCCCCAGAGTCTGGGAATCATCATTCTACTCTGATCCTATGAATTTGACTATTTTAAATATCTCCTATAAGTAGAATCATGTAACATTTGTCTTTCTGTTACTGGCTTATTTCACTAAGCATAATGTCCTCAAGGTTAATCCATGTTGTTACATATTGCACAATATTCTTCTTTTTGAAAGCTGAATAGTATCATATCCAATGTATATAACACATATCCTTCGTTCATCTACCCATGAACATTTAAGTTGTTTCCACATCTTAGCTATTGTGAAAGGTGCTATAGTGAACATTGGGGCGTCAATATCACTTTGAGATCCTTGTTTTAACTGTTTTGATAAATACTCAGAATTGGGATTGCTAAATTAAATGGTAGTTCTATTTTTTTAAGAGCCTTCACGCAGTTTTCCATAGTGGCTGCACTATTCTGCATTCCTACCAACAGGGTGAAAGTGTTCCAACTTTTTCACATCCTTGCCAACACTTGTGGTCTTTTGGTTTTTTGATAATAACCATCCTGAGAGGTGTGAGGTGATATCTCATTGTAGTTTTGACTTGCATTTCTCTGATGATTAGTTACTTTAAGAACTTTTTCATGTATGGGTTGGTTGCTTGTAAGTCTTCTTTGGAGAAATATCTATTCAAGTCCTTCAGCTATTTTTTAATCAGGTTATTTGGTTTTTTACTATTGAGGTATAGGAGCTCCTTTATCAAATGTTTGGTTTACAAATATTTACTGTATTAGTCCATCATGCTGCTGATAAAGATATACCCAAGATTGGGCAATTTAACAAATAAAAAAGTTTATTGGACTTACAGTTCCACATGGCTGGGGAGGCCTCACAATCATAGTGGAAAGCAAGGAGGAGCAAGTCACATCTTACATGGATGGCAGCAGGCAAAGATAGAGAGAGCCTGTACAGAGAAACTCCCATTTTTAAAATCATCAGATCTCATGAGACCCATTCACTATCACAGGAAGAGCACAGGAAAGACCTGCCCCCATGATTCAGTCATCTCCTACAGGGTCCCACCACAAAATGTGGGAATTATGGGAGCTACAAGACAAGATTTGGGTGGGGACACAAAGCCAAATCATATCATTCTTCCCCTGTTCCCTCCCAAATCTCATTTCTTCACATTTCAATACCAATCTTTTCTTCCCAACAGTCCCCCAAAGACTCAACTCATTTCAGCATTAACTCAAAAGTCCACAGTCCAAAGTCTCATCTGAGACAAGGAAAGTCCCTTCTGCCTATAAGCCTCTAAAATCAAAAGCAGGTTACTTACTTCCTAGTTACAATGGGGGTACAGTCATTGGGTAAATACAGCCATTCCAAATGGGAGAAATTGGCCAAAACAAAGTGGCTACAGGCCCCATGCAAGTCCAAAATCCAGCAGGGCAGTCAAATCTTAAAGCTCCTAAATGATCTCCTTTGACTCCATGTCTCACATTCAAGTCACACTGATGCAAGAGGTGGGTTCCCATGGTCTGGAGCAGCTCCGTCCCTGTGGCTTTGCCGGTAAAACCTCCCTCCCAGCTGCCTTCATGGGCCGGCATTGAGTGTCTGTGGCATTTCCAGGCACACAGTGCAAGCTGTCAGTGGATCTACCACTCTGGGATCTGGAGGATGGTGGCCTTCTTCTCACAGCTCCACTAGGTGGTGGCCCAGTAGGGACTCTGTGTGGGGGCTCCCACCCCACATTTCCCTTTTGCACCATACTAGCAGAGGTTCTCCATGAGTATCCTGCCCCTACAGCAAACTTCTGCCTGGACATCCAGGTGTTTCCATACATCTGAAATCTAGGCAGAGGTTCCCAAACCTCAATTCTTGACTTCTGTGCACTCACAGGCTCAACACTATGTGGAAGCTGCCAAGACTTGAGGTTTGCACACTCTGAAGTCACAGCCCAAGCTCTACATTGACCCCTTTCAGCCGCAGCTGCAGCGGCTGGGACACAGGGCACCAAGTCCCTAAGCTGCACACAGCATGGAGATTCTGGGCCCGGCCCACAAAACCACTTTTTCCTCCTAGGTCTCAGGGCCTGTCATGGGAGGGACTGCCACAGATGTGTTTGACATGCCCTGGGGACATTTTCCCCATTGTCTTGGTGATTAACATTTGCCTCCTCATTACTTATGCAAATTTCTGCAGCCAGCTTGAATTTCTCCCCCAGAAAATGGGATTTTCTTTTCTACTGCATTGTCAGGCTGCAAATTTTCCAAACTTTTATGCTTTGTTTCCTTTTTGAAACTGGAATGCCTTTAACAGCATCCAAGTCACCTCTTGAATGCTTTGCTGCTTAGAAATTTCTTCCACCAGATACCTTAAGTCATCTCTCTCAAGTTCAAAGTTCCACAAATCTCTAGGGCAGGAGCAAAATGCCACCAGTCTCTTTGCTAAAATGTAACAAGAGTCACCTTTGCTCCAGTTCCCAACAAGTTCCTCATTTCCATCTGAGACCACATCACCCTGAACCTTATTGTTCATATCACTATCAGCATTTTTGTCAAAGCCATTCAACAAGTCTCTAGGAAGTTCTAAACTTTCCCACATTTTCCTGCCTTCTTCTGAGCCCTCCAAACTGTTCCAACCTCTGCCTGTTACCTAGTTACAAGGTTTCTACATTTTCAGGTATCTTTTTGGCAACACCCCACTTTACTGGTACCAATTTACCGTATTAGTCCATCTTCACGCTGCTGATAAAGACATACCCGGCCAGGCGCAGTGGCTCACGCCTGTAATCCCAGCACTTTGGGAGGTCAAGGCGGGTGGATCACCTGAGGTCGGGAGTTCAAGACCATCCTGGCTAACATGGTGAAGCCCTGTCTCTACTAAAAATACAAAAAAAAATAGCCGGGCATGGTGGTGGGTGCCTGTAGTCCCAGCTACTTAGGAGGCTGAGGCAGGAGAATGGCGTGAACTCAGGAGGCAGAGCTTGCAGTGAGTGGAGATCACACCACTGCACTCCAGCCTGGGTGACAGAGCGAGACTCCGACTCAAAAAAAAAAAAAAAAAAAAAGGCACACCCAAGACTGGGCAATTTACAAAAGAAAGAGGTTTACTGAACTCAGAGTTCCACATGGCTGGGGAGGTCTCACAATCATGGTAGAAGGTGAAAGGCACATCTCACATGGCAGCAGACAAATGAAGAGAGTTTGTGCAGGGAAACTCCCCTTTTTAAAACCATCAGATCTCGTGAGCCTGATTCACTATCACGAGAACAGCTCAAGAAAGACTTGCCCCCATAGTTCAATCACCTCCCACTGGGTTCCTGCCATGGAACATGGGAATTGTGGGAGTTACAATTCACGGTGAGATTTCGGTGGGGATACAGCCAAATCATATCAATTTTCTACTATTCTATATGTTGTCTTTTCACTCTTGATTGTGTTCTTGCTGTGCAGAAGCTTATTAGTTGGATGTAGTCCCACTTGTTTATTTTGTTGTCGTTGCCTCTGCTTTTGCTGTCATATCCACGAAATTATTGCCAAGACTATTGTCATGGCACTTTCCCCCAATGCCTTCTTCTAGGCGTTTTATAGGTTTGTGTCTTACATTCAATCATTTAAACCATTCTGAGCTGATTTTTGCGTATGGTGTCAGATAAAGGGCCAATTTCATTCTTTTACATATGGATATCTAGTTTTCTTATCACCATTTGTTGAAGAGATGATCTTTTTCCAACTGTATATTCTTGGCACCCTTATTGAAGATCAATTAAACATATATGCATAGTTATTCTTTTCTGGGCTCTCTATTCTGTTTCATTTTTCTATATATCTATCCATGACAATTCTGTTTTAATTATTATAGCTTTGTCCTATATTTTGATGTCAGAAAGTGTGATGACGGCCTTGTCATTCTTTCTCAAGATTTATTTGGCTATTGGTCTTTTGTGGTTCCAAATTATTTTTAGAATTTTTTTCTTTTTTTAACTTTTAGGTTCAGGGGTACATGTTACATAGGAAAACAAGTGCCATGGGGGTTTGTTGTAAAGATTATTTCATCACCCAGATATTAAGCAGAGTACCCAATAACTATCTTTTCTGCTCCTCTCCCTCCCCCCAACCTCCACCCTCAAGTAGACCTGTCTGTTGTTTTATTCTTTGTGTTCATAAGTTCTTATCATGTAGCTCCCACTTATAAGTGACAACATGTGGTATTTGGTTTTCTGTTCCTGCTTTAGCTTGCTAAGGATAATAGCCTTCAGTTCCATCTATGTTCCTACAAAAGATGTGTTCTTGTTCTTTTTTATGGCTGCATAGTAGAATTTTGTTTTTCTATTTCAGTAAAAAATACCAATGAAATTTTTTTTAGGGATTGCATTGAATCTGCAGATTGTCTTAAAAAGTATGCACATTTTAACAATATTAAGCCTTCCAATCCATGAACACACAGGTGGCTTTCCATTTGCTTGTGTCTTGTTTAATTTCTTTCAACAATGCTTTGTAGTGTTTGGTATACAAGATTTTTGCTTCCTTAGTTAAGTTTATTTCTAGGTATTTTATTCTTTTTGGTGCTAGTGTAAATGGGAATGTTTTCCTAATTTCCATTTCATATTCATTGTTAATGTGTGTGCAAGTGATATTTGTATGTTAATGTTGTATTCTGAAACTTTACTGAATATATTTATTAGTTCCAACGAAAATGTTTATGAAGCCTTTAGGGTTTTCTATACGTAAGATCATGTCATCTGCAAATAGGAGCAATTTTACTTCTTTGTGATTTAAATGCCTTTTTGTTTGTTTTTTGGCCTAATTGCTCTGGATAGGAATTCCAATGTTGCATTGAAGAGTGAGGGAAATCAAAGTATTTCATCCCCAAATATACTTCCTTGACATATTTTGAGGTGGCTGTTCAGCAAGTCTGCAAACAGAGGTAGCCCTGCAAAGCTGTCTTTGGAGGGGAGATTTGCATTTGTAGGAAATCTGCATTGATGCTGCCAGGCTTTCTCTGGGGCTCTCCCTCGTCCTATCTACAAAAGATTAACTGAGAGTATAATACATTTAAAGGTCTGAAAGTCCAGGTGCAGTGGTTCATGTCTCCAATCCAAGCACTTTGGGAAGCCAAGGCAGGAGGATCACTGGAGTCCAGGAGTTCAAAATCAGCATGGGCAATCTAGTGAGACTCCATCTCAAAAAACAAAACAAAAAAAAATGGTTAGCCAGGTGTGATGGTGCGTACCTGTAGTCCCAGCTACTTGAGAGGCTGAGGCTGGAGGATTGCTTGGGACGAGGAGTTCAAGGCTGCAGACAGCCATGGTTGTGCCACTGAACTCCAGTCTGGTCAATAGAGCAAGACCCTGTCTCCACACACATGCAAAAAAAAAAAAAAGATCTGAAGAAAACATTCATTCATTATTAATTCTTTCTGAAGGCTACTACCTGTGATGTTTCATTTACATAGCAGGACCACCTTTGTTAGCCAGGCTTCCTCTTCTCCCCCTCCCATAATCTGTTCTGCTGATATCCAACCCCCATTCCTTCTGTAACCTCAAGATGGCACATAAGATTCTGAAACCTACTGGGTGATTGGGGTAATTATGCTGTGGTTCTCTCCCATATACAAGTTAATAAATTTGTATGCCTTTTCTCCAATTAATCCACCTTTATCAGTTGATTTTTCAGTGAACCATCTGAAGATAAAGAGAAATTTTCCCTTGGCCCCTACAGTAGAAAAAGTGAAAGTAAGCATCCTTGCCTTATTCCTAATCTTAGAGGACAAGCTTTTAGTTTTTTACTGTTGAGTGCGATGTTAGCTGTGGGCTTTTTATAGATGGTGTTTGTCATGCTGAGATATTTCACTTCTGTTCCTCGTTTGTTGATCATGAAGAGGTGTTGAATTTTGTCAAATGCTTTTTCTGCATCAATTGAGACAATCATGTGATTTATATCCTATATTCTGTTAAAGTGGTGTATCACATAAATTGATTTTATATCCTTGCATCCTAAGGATGAATCCCACTTGGGTATGATGTATGATCCTTTTAATGTTTAATTCAGTTTGCTAGTATTTTGTTGCATCTATTTTCATGAGGGATATTGGCCTGTAATTTTCTTTTCTTGTGGTGTCTTTGTGTGGCTTTGGTATCAAGGTAATGCTGTCCTCATGTAATCAGTTTGGAAGTGTTCCCTCCTCTTCCATTTTTTGGAAGAGTTTGAGAAGAATTGGCATTAATTCCTTAAATGTTTGGTAGAATCCACCAGTGAAGCCATCTGGTCCTGAGCTTTCCCTTGTTGGGAGATTTTTGGTTACTGGTTCAATCTCCATACTAGTCATAGATCTGTTCAGACTTTCTACTTCTTCATAATTTAGTCTTTGTAGGTTGTGTATTTCTAGGAATTATCCATTGCTCCTAAGTTATCCTGTTTGACGGTATGTTATTGTTCAAAACAGGTGTCTTATGTTCCTTTGAATTCCTGTGATATCAGTTGCAATGTCTCTTGTTTCTAATTGTATTTGAGTCTTCTTTCTTTTTTTCAGTGTAGCAGGAGTTTGCAATTTCGTTTATCTTTTCAAAAAACAAACTCTTAGTTTATTGATTTTTTTGCTATTGTCTTTCTATTTTCTATTTTGTTTATTTCTGCTCCAATCTTTATCATTTCTTTCCTTCTTCCAACTTTGGGCTTAGTTTGTTCTCTTTTTTTTTTCTATATCCTTGAAGTATAAAATTGGCTTTTTATTGAAATCTTTCTTTGGTTAATGTAGACATTTATCAGTATTAACTTGCCTGTTAAAACTGGTTTTGCCACATCACACAAGTTTTGGTATGTTGTGTTTTCATTTCCATTTGCCTTGATATATTTTCCAATTTTCTTTTTGATTTCTATTTTAACCCAATAGTTGTTCAAGAGTATTGTTTAATTTTCACATGTTTGTGGGTTTTACTGTTTTCTTTAAGCTCTTGATTTCTAGTTTTATTCCACTGTAGTCAGAAAAGATACTTGGTATAATTCCAGTCTTTTTAAGTTTGTTAAGACTTGTTTTGTGACCTAAAATGTGATCTATCCTGGGGAAAGATCTATGTGTGCTTGAGAAGAATGTGTATTCTGCTGCTGCTGGGTGAAATATTCTGTATATATCTATTAGGCCCATTTGGCCTCTAGCGTTGTTCATGTTCTCTGCTTCCTTATTGGTCTTCTGTATGGATCTTCGGTCTGTTATTAAAAGTGGGATATTTAAGTCTCCTGCTATTATCGTATTGCTATGTATTTCTCTCTTCAGTTCTGTCAATGTCTGCTTTATATATTTAGGTACTCTAATGTTGGGTACATGTATATTCATAATTGTTGTATATTCCTAGTGAATTGACTCTTTTATCATTACATAATATTCTTCTTTGTCACCTGTAACACTTTTTTGACTTGCAGTCTATTTTGTCTGATGTAAACATAGCCACCCCGTTCTCTTTTGGTTTTCACAGAATATCTTTTTCCATTTCTTCACTCTCAGATCATGTATATCCATAAATCTAAAGCGAGTTTCTTGTAGGCAGTACATAGTTGGGTCTTATTCTATTTATCTACTTAGCCACTCTCTGTCTTTTGATTGGAGAGTTTAATTTACCTGTAATTATTAGTAGGGAAGAATATACTATTGCCACTTTTGTTTTCTGTTAGTCTTATAGTTTTCATTGTCTTTTCCTCTTTTGCTATCTTCCTTTGTGTTTTATTGATATTTTTGTATTAATATGTTTTTATTGCTTTGTCTTTTTTTATATACGTCTATAGGTAATTTTTGGTATGGTAACCTTGAGGTTTACATAAAATATCTTGTGGTTATAATGGTCTATTTTAAGATGATAATCACTTAAGTTCAATGACACAGAAAAAAACTCTACATTTTAACATTTTCCCTCCACACATACACTTTAGGCTACTCTTGTTATAATTTACATATAGTCATACTGCATATCTTTTAACTTTTTTTAGTTATAGTTTTACTTAATACTTTTGTCTTTTAACTTGGATACTAGAATTAAAAGTGATTTACATATCACTATTATGGTAATACAGTATTCTGCATTTGTCTTTGTATTTACCTTTATCATTAAGTTACATAAGTTTCATACTTTTTTATGCTATTATGTTGCCATGTAGCATCATTTTATTTCAACTTGAAAAGTCCTTGTAGCTTCTCTTGTAAGACAGTTCTAATGATGAACTCCCTAGGTTTTGCCTCATTGAAAAAATGATCTCTCTTTCATGCCTGAATGACGGTTTTACTGAGTATAGTATTTCTGATTGGCAGGATTTTTTTTCTTTCAGCACTTTGAATATATTATTTCCCTTCTCTTCTGACTGCAGGGTTTCTGCTGAAAAATCTGATAATCTTATGGAGTTTCCCTTACGTGTGACAAGTAGCTTTTCTCTTGCTTTCAAAATTCTGTCTTTGCCTTTGACTTTTGACTGTTTGCTTATAATTTGTCCAGGTGTGGATTTCTTTGGATTCATCTTATTTGGTCTTCTTATGCCTTCTTTGATCTGGCTGTCCATTTCCTTCCCCAGATTTCGGAAGTTTATAGCCATTATTTCTTTGAATAAGAGTTTTTGCACTTTTTAATTTTCTTCTTCTTCTTGACTCCCATAATGTATATATATATTGGTACACTTGATGGTGTCCTCTATGTCCCTTAAACTTTCTTCATTCTTTTTCATTTTTCTCTTTTTGCTCTTCTGACTGAATCATTTCTAATGACCTGTCTTTCAGTTCACTGATCCTTTCTTCTATTTAATCTAGTATGCTCTCTAACCCCTATAGTAAGTTTTCAGTTTAGTTATTGTATTTTTTTAGCTCCCTGATTTCTGTGTGGTATTTAAAAAAATATTTTCTATTTCTTTTTTGAAATTCTCACTTTGTTCATGCATTGTTTCCTTGCCCTCAGTGAGCATCTTTCTGATGATTTTTAGTTCTTAATTGTAATGATTTTAATGGAGTCTAATTTGTCAATCTTTTGTTATGGTTTTATATCCTATTTTTAAAATATTTGCTACACAAGGTAATATTCTGCCATATTATTTTCTGTTGTATTTATTGTCTATCTTTCATATTTGGATCTACAATCTACATGAAAAGAATTTTTGCATGTGATATAAGGTAAGAATTAATTTTTCCTCCAAATGGATATTTAATTATTGTAGAACCAATTGTTGATAAGACAATTCTTTCTTTCTCACAAGTCAAGTGATAATGTATGTGTAAGTTTGTTTATAAATTCTTTATTCTTTTCAATGGTTTATTTGTCTATCCTTGTACTAATACCACCTAACATATTTACTGTAGCTTTACAGTAAGTTTTAATACAATGTAAGTCTTCCAGCTTTGTCCTTCTTACAGATTGTCTTTCTAATTTTTACCCCATAGAAAGTTATATACATTTTAGAATCAGCCTGCCAATTTATTAAAATCCATGGGATTTTTAATGGAAGTGCATTGGTTCTATTTTGTATTTATTAATCTACTATAGATTGATACTTTTACTATTTCTTAAAATGCAACAATCTTAAACTACTTTAACACTGTTTATGTTTGTTTCTACTTTCATGCTATCATTTTCAGGCATTTTAAATTCTACATACTTTTAAACTCCAAAGACATTATTTTGTGGTTGTTATAATACATAGTAAATATTCGTTTAGTTTTTTTCTTTATCTCAGTGATAATATCCCAGTAAATATTCATTTAATTTATACATGTATTTACCTTTTGTACTGCCTTCATTTCCTCTGACATTTCTGTGCTTCCATCTGAGATCATTTCTGTTAGCTAAAGAACTCCTTTCAGTTTTTACTTTAGTGTATCAGCTGGTAGCAAATTCTCTCAACTTTTGTTTGTTTAAAAATGTCTTCATTTTGCCCTCATATTTGAAGGATGTTTTGGTGGGTATAAAATTCTAGAATAGAAAATATTTTCTTTCTGCATGTTAAACATCTCACCCAGTTGTCCTTTTGGCTTTCAGTATTTCTGTTGAAAAGTTAACTGTCAGTCTTATTGCTGCTTCTTAAAGGTTAATGTAACTTTTCAATATGGCCTCTTTTAAGATTTTCTCTTGTCTTTGATTTTAAGCCATTTGACTAGGGTGTTCCTCATATGGTTTTATGTATATTCATTCTACTGGAAGTTTGCAGTGTTTACTGAATTTGTGGCTGGATAATTTTCATCAGTTTTGGAAAATCCTCAGAGAGTATCTCTGAGAAAGTTGCCTCTGTCTCATCCTCTCTTCTCTTTCATAGTTTACACTTAGAGGTATATTAAAATTTTTCACCATGTCCCATATGTCTCTTATGCCCTTTTTTTTGGTGGTTTCCAAACTTTTTTTCCTTTGTGTTTCATTGTGACATCTTCAACTGGTCTACACTTAAGTTCTCTAATAATTTTTCCTGGTATGTCTATTTTTCTGTCAAGTTCATCTACTGAGTTACTTATTTCAGTTGCTGTAGTTTTCAGTTGTAGAAATTTCATTTAATTCTTATTTATAGATTCCAGATGTCTGGTGAAATTCTCTGTTGCCATTTAATTTTTGCATATTAATTCATAGTATTCCATTAATTTTTATAATTAATATAATTTTTAAATTATATTAATTATAGTTAAAGACTGTGTCCAATACCTTTGTATCTGAATTGCCTGTGGGGCTGCTTCTATTGTGTATTTCTTTCTCTTGCTTCTCTTTCTGGCATGTCTAGTGATTTTTAACTGAATGCTGAACATTATGTATAAGAAATTGTAGATTTGGGTGATGTTATCTTTCTCCAGAGAAATTTTAATTTTCTTCTGGCTGGCAGTTAAAGTTGAAAAAAACCACCTGCCTGAGTAATGATTGAGATTGGCTGCTTCTATTGTCTGTTTCTTTCTCTTGCTTCCCTTTCTGGCATGTTTAGTGATTTTTAACCGAATGCTGAGCATTATGTATAAGAAATTGTAGATTTGGGTGATGTTATCTTTCTCCAGAGAAATTTTAATTTTCTTCTGGCTGGCAGTTAAAGTTGAAAAAAAATCACCTGCCTGAGCAATGATTAAGATGATTTAAGACTTGATTTTGGTTTTCATAAGGGCTCATCTATACTAGGTCTGCCCTTAATTCTGAGGTATATCCTTTAGACATCTCAAGTGAAGGCCTTAGTTTTTACAGGGTTCCTCTTACTTGTTGTATCCTGAACTCCACTGATTTCTACATCTCCCTGCAGTACCATGAGATTGCAGAAAGTCCTGTGTTGCTTTGTTGCTTATAGTCACTTTATGTTGGCCCATGCAACTTAGAAACTGGCAAATACCTCAGGTGAAAGCAAGGCAGAATAGAGTGGTCACTTCTCTGAGGTTCTCTTTTCTCTGGGATCCTAATCTTCCAAGTCCACATCTGCCTTAGTGCCCTGAACTCCAAATTTTGCCCACGAGATTGCCAAAAATTCTGATTCATTGCTTCTCTCTCAATCTCTTGGCCTTGTTCTGCTTGTAAATCAGCCAATACCTCAAAAATGAAAGCACCAGAAAATATTGAGCTTGACTTTTCTTCAGGATCATGGCCCCTCAAGGCCTGGCTGCTTTGGTTGTTCTCCAATGCCTTCAAGGAGTAGTTTGCTTTTTTATTTTTATAAAGCTTTTATAGTTGTTCTCAAGGGGAAATATATTCTCATAGAAGCTATTTTATCATAGCCAGCAGTAGAAGTTGATTGGTTATTTTTAAAGTCCCCCAGTTGGCTGTAATATGTGATCATAATTAAGAAACTCTACCATAACTTATCGTACTCTCATACACATGCAATTTCCTCTGCCAGGAAAACCATTTTGCATTCTCTGCTTGACTGACTTCTAGAGGAGCCTTTTCTTACCTAAAGACAGATGGGGTTAGTGGCCATTCTACATAAGCTCATAAAACATTATGTCTATCCTATTTCAGCATTTATCCCCCTGTATTCTAATTTGTGTGCTTTTGCACTTATCTCTTACATCAGACTAGGAGTTCCTTGTGGACAGGAGTCATCTCATTTTTTGTTGTATCTTCTAAGTATTTAATAAATTATTTTGAATATATCATACTGCTCTTTAGCGAGAAACCATCTCTCCAGTTGGGCTGTCTTTCTCACTCTTCCCAAACAACAGACCTTTCTCCCTTTTCAATTCCATGGAATAGCTTTTGGATCCATCCCAGCACATATGGCCTTTTGATCCTCTGAGGCCAATTTAACTTCTCACTTTCCTTGGCTTAATCAGTACAAAGCACCACTAATCCTGCTACCAACCTTGAATATCCTTCATGCTTCCCCTTTTATTTTCATATATGCATGGCACTATCTTTCTGTTAAATATACATATATGTGTGTCTTTTTTGGTCATATTAATTCAATCAGTGAATAACCACAAATTGAGCTAGTAATATAGACCAGGCTGTGATGGAAGGTATGGCAGATTTTATTCTTCGAAGCTCAGCTCAAAGATTATTACCTTTGGAAAATTTCTTTCCAGGTCTGCTATTCTTTGGAATGGTAGTGTTCCTGTACCCAGAGTTTATAGGCTGATAAGAAAAGTTAAATGACCTCCTTATTCCATCCAGAAAGTGATGGAGAATATTTCCTGCATTACCCTAACCTTCTCCTCTAATGCTGAGATAGTGATATCATGTAGAAATTTTTCTTGATATATGCTAGGAGAATGGGGGAAAAGGAAATCAAAACTTCTTGACAGCCCAAAGAAAAATATCTTCCTACCAGAGCAGCTGTTGCTAAGTTTAGTTAATGTGTGTCCTGTCACTGAGAAAATAGGAGCTTTCCTTTAAATGTCTTTTTGTTGTTGTTTGATTGCTTGCCCATTCGAGTACTGATTAGCTTGTTTTACAAGTGCATAATTTGCAAGGTGTGTGTATGTGTGTGTCCATGTGTACATGCACGCGTGCATGTGTGTGTGCACATGTGCTTGGGAGGGGGACGGGGAAAGACATTGTCATTCTCATAGTTGTGACTCTAGCTAGGCTCCTTCAGTGTCCTTACTACATTTCTCCACTGGTATTGGAATAATATTATGGATAGTAATACAATAGAGTGTAGAGAGAATCGAGCCTCTTGTCTGTCCTGTCTTTTAAGCATCAAGTGTCTTTTCGTAGTTCCCCTAGAGAAGAAAATGTAAATCCTGAGACCACTCCATGACAGTCTCACAAAGGTCAAACACAGGTTCAGTAAAGACATCCTAGAGAGGGACGCTCACTTCAAAATGAAGGATCCAGGTACATAGCTGCATTTCTCTTTTCAGGGAGCAAGGAACATATTTTATTTATTTTTGTATTTCCATGGTATCCACTGCAGTGATTTCCACACACAAAAAGTTGGGAAACAAATTCAAATAATGATAGAGAACTAGATAGATTGTCATCTGCCTTGGATGGATGGGATTTGACCCTGGCCAGAAAGAGGGGAAGGTATCACATGAGCTCTCTGGATAATTTTCAGCCCTGGAAGAGATAAGTGAGACACCAAAAATCCCTTTCGGACTTCATCTATCTTTCCCCTACTTAATTCTGCATATTTCCAGTTCTCTGTAGATTGACACCAACAACCATATTCCAGGCTAATGATTACCAGTGGTTGCAACTATAAGGCTCATTTTTCATGACAAAAAAATTCCTCTTGAGCATACACGTTGTTAGCTGGACTTTTAAAATCCACTGATTGAGAAACCACATGACAAAATCAACTATGAATCTAGTGTCACATTTTTAAGATATATAAACCGGAGTATCATCTGCACATATTTAAAAATTAGCATAAATATCTGTGTGTGACATTATATATCAAGCATACAGACAATATTTGATGTATAAATGGATTTTCAGATCCCTTGAAATAACTCCCATCCTTTGTTCCTTATTCTCTCCCTCCATCCCCTTTGCTCACACTTCCTTCGTCCTGTGGCACTCTTCCTGAAGGACTTCATCTCCCTTGCGTTTGAACCTGATTCTTTTCTGCCTCTAAAAAATATCAGACCTCTTCTCCCTTTTTTGCCTGGCCTGCCTTTCCTGCTCCTTTCCAATAGCCATTGCTTAGCCATCCCTTCCTTTGAAATCAAATTGTTCCCTGTGTCCTTTCGGAGGCCTCTCAAACTTCCTTAGCCTTGTGCAGCCTTGGCCTGACTCCTGGCTGTCAGCATCTCTCACTCACCCTGAGTCCATTGAGCATAAGAAGAGGTTTTCTTAAACTATCCTTGTTTGATTGCCTGTTCTGGCTCCAATTAGTTCTGTTTTACAAGTCCTAATTTTGCAGGAATTCATCAGTGAATACGTGGAGACCTCTAGTTATGTCTGTCCTTTGTGAGCAACTCAGGTCTAGGCCCTGCATCTTGAGAAGTTTCCATAAATATTTACTGGGAGGGATAACATTATGAAGTGAGTGACATTTGTATTCTCAGATAACCACTATTTACCGAACCTAATGAATCTATGCAAATTAGATGAGCATGAGAGCATTTTGTGGCCTTCCAGGGAAACTGCCCTGGTTTTATTGTCTAGGCCAACCCCAGACCAACAGTGTGATAGCAAAGGGCTGAACTTTGCTATCCTGTAAACTTCACTCCTGTAGGTTTTATTTTGCCTCATGGACCCCACAGAACTAGCCTGTCCCCTCTTTCAGAAGGTAGCCCTCCACAAATTAGACAACAATTTTTCCCCTTTGTCTTCACCCACTTCTGAGGTTGGTGATCAGATGGTCAGACCTTAGCGGTCTGACTGCTGACCTGATCACTCCCCGGTGAACATCACCTTGTTCACCCACATCCCTCTTAAAATGCAGGGCCCAGAATAGAAAAGTACTGCTCAAGATGCAAAGAGGTGATACAGAGTGTGAAGAACACTTGCCTCCCCCACACTGATCATTATGACCTAAACCCACACCTCAGTTTACAAAAGCAGTGTTGGCATAGGGTGTCATAAGAACCGCCATTGATAACTGTACATCTTTGGAGAGAACTTTAGCTTTTCTGAGCCATAGATTTCCAAGCAAAAAATATGCCCAACTCTATTTGTCACCAAGGAAGTACAAATTTAAATCCATAGTGCAGTATACTAGAACTACTAGAAAGATTAAAACAACAGAGGCAATATCAAGTGATGGGGAAGATGTAGAGCAACTGAAATTCACAAACATTACTGGCAGAGTAACTGGTCATCACTTTCGAAAAACTGACAGCCTCTTCCATAGCTGACCCAGCAATGCCATTCTTAGGGATATGCTCAAGAGAAAAAACTACACAGGTCCATGAAGAGACATGTCCAAGGGTGTTCATAGAAGCACTATTCACGATATCCCTAAATGGGAAACCACCTGAATATCCTCCAACAATGAACATAGTGATGTAGTCACATGATGAAATACTATAGGAAGTGAGAGTGAATGAACTCCATGTACAGGACTTAGTATGAATGAACCTCATAAACAAATGCTGACTGAAAGAAGCCAGACACAAAGGAGCATGTGGTACATGGTTACACTTACATACAGCCCAAAAGCAAACAAATTTAATCTCTGCTGCTAGAAGTCAGAATAGTGGCTACTCATAGGGTAGGAATTTTGATGAGAAGAGAGCATTACTTCATTGTACCTTCCCAATAACTCTATAAGATGTGTAATCTCCACTACCAATGAAGAAAGTAATACATAGAAAGATTAAGCTATTTGCGCAAAGGTAGAGATACTGAATTAGAACTTTGCATTAGAGGTGGGACTGACTCATGCGCTTACCCACTAGACTTTTTGTCTTGAATCAGGTCCCAGAAGTGTTTGGAATGATGAAGTCTGATCCAACTTGCATGGCTTGCAGGGCTCCTGAACTTTGGTTTGCTTTTTGCCCACATGTCTGCCTGCATACTGCCCATCTAGTACTGATGCTCTGCCTTTTCGTGATCTCCAATGACAGCACAACTCTAGACTCCTGGCTGGAAAACCAGGATGACTGTGTGCTGAATATTCTGTTCCTGCTGTTCATCTAGTGGGCCCTGTTCATGGGTCTGGCATTGACAAGATGCCAAGAAGAATATGAAGAAAATGAATAAAAAGAAAAGGTCACCCCCTGAAAGGAAGCCTTTGTATACTACAGGAAACTCCAACTTTAAACCTGCAAATCTCTGTGGAGTTTTCAACCTTCATGGCTGAGTCCAGAGAAGAAATCTGGCTGAGAGCTTGAGACCACCCCTCAAAAAAAAATTAAATCAAGTTCTCAAATGTTCCTAGTTTTGGCTTTCAGCTGTATGGTATTTCAGAGATTTCTGGCTCTTCTTAAAATCTGTTAGCAATCCCCAAATCTACAAACAGGCTTTAGAAGACAGGGATGGGGAGGGCAGTGAGAAAGATTGTTTCAGGAGCAATCCATCTGTAAGGAAAAGCTGAAACTTAAATTAGATACAGCTGAAAATATCTCAATCCTACAGGACGAGTCTTGACACAAGTCCTGCAGTAGAAGCATTCTGTGTGCTGAAGGAATTACTCTAAAATGCTTTTCCTTTCTTATTGTCCACTTACTTGCTTGAAAAGCCCTCTTTCGAAACTCTGCATTTTACATCAATGCAACACCTTTTTGGGTTACCATCCCTGATGGATTCTAACAGGAGACATTTTTTTCGGTTGGAGGGGGGGTGTCCCTGGAATTTTGGCTGACCTGAGCCAATGTGAATCATCAACACTCTGAGAAGACTCAGCCCCAGCCAAGGAGACCAGAGTGACCATAACAAGACTAAAAATCATCCAAATTAAAATTGAACAGGACCAATGAAGTCATTGGTTTTTCCCTCCAAGAAGCAGTCCAGATTTTCTGTTTTACCTCTTTGGGCTCATAATGATCAAATACTCGACTTCTCACCACCTCCTCTTTGAAGTTCCTACAAATTTCAGAGTTTTGCAGGCAGGGATAATGTTTGCTGGGTACTGATCCACGTCAGTGAAATAATCCATCCACTCTTATTCTCAAGAATCCCTGTTCTCATCTCTGGATTTCAGTTTTCCAGATTTGTAAAATGGCAGCTAACTAAAATGGGTTTGAGTTAAAAATGAAAGCAATGAAACTTCAGTTTATCGGGATGTTTTCTCTTATTTCAAAGAAGATCTGGGTGACACCAGATGATTTAAAACCAAGTAGACCACAGGATATCAAGAAATTAAGGGACAATGTTTGGGGATCCAGTCAAACTCCAACCCTCCCACACAGTTTAGTCTCCCAAAATGCTGGTTCACTTCTTCCATATGCAAAAAAAAAAAAAAAAATTCCATTTGCAAAATCAGCCAAATCTAATCTGAACTCTCCTATTTGTCACAGCTATCTAGAGTTATTGTGCTCCACCAACAGACCACTTCCTCAGACACATTCTTCAGGAAAATCACATAATTTATTGGCATAATGGTATTTTTTCAAAAGAAGTATTTCATTTTAATAAAAATGTGTATCACCATATTTAATCAATCAGGCTGATTGACAACAGCAATAGTTGAGTCTTGCAGCAGATGCTGCTGCTACCTCATTCTTATTCCAGTTTCATTTCTCAATCAAATCCATGTGTAAAAAACATAATGTGCTGCCAACACAATGTAATAAAACCTCAACTGAAATGCACACCAGCACGTCAGAAACTGATAACTCAAAGTATGGGAAAAATTAACTTCAGAAAAATCACTTATGACACCCGGGTATTCAAGTTTTATGGACAAGAGAGGCATCATCTCACTATAGCTAACACGAATAGGCCAAATTCGTGGATTTGTCCTGAAACAGAAAATAATAATC
Source organism: Gorilla gorilla gorilla (assembly GCF_029281585.2). Taxonomy (NCBI): domain Eukaryota; kingdom Metazoa; phylum Chordata; class Mammalia; order Primates; family Hominidae; genus Gorilla; species Gorilla gorilla. The sequence goes on along the minus strand of NC_073235.2, from coordinate 19,662,320 downwards.
TGTAACGCAAGATTTTCCAAAAGCTGGCAGTAGAAGCCTTTTTAAGCAGCCCAGAAATCATCCTTAAAATTGCCTGAGTTTGTAAGAGATGCACCACTTGTGTCGTGGAGCAATAAATTAGGACTTAAGCAACATTTTTTTTTTATGGTGGTACAGACTGGTTAAAGATGATGTATCACTGGTTGTCAGAGATGGAACCAGCAGTTTTCAAAGTTAATGATTCATAAAGGAATAAAGGTAACCTAATTATAGCAATGCCAGGGACAGACCCAGTTACTCAAATTCTGAACTCCTCCAGATTTCAGACTGGGGGATGTACTTCTGTAAAACTTTATTCTTGCAAAACCTGAGTTAGGGAGCAGAGATATGAGTCCCTACAAAAAGTAATAGATCCATATTCCGGAGACCTGTAAGTGTACTGGGTTGAATGATGTCCCTCCAAAATTCATGTCCACCCAGAACCTCAGCATGTGACCTTATTTAAAAATAGGATCATCATAAATGTAATTAATTAAGACGAAGTCATACTGGAGTAGAGTGGGCCCTATATACAGTGACTGGTGCCCTTATAAGAAATCCACATGAACACATAAACATAATTGAAGACAGACATGTGAAGACAGAAGCAGAAATTGCAGTGACACAGCTACAAGCCAAGGATTGCCAAGAATTGCCAGCCAGCAACCAGAAACTAGGAAGAGGCAAAGAAGGACTCCTAGAGCCTTAAGAGAGAACATGGCCCTGCAGACACCTTGACTTTGTACTTATGGCCTCCAGAACTGTGAAAGAATAATTTCCTGTTGCTTTAAGCTATCCAGTTTGTGGTTGTTTGTTACAGCAGCCCTACGCAAATAATACAGTAATAAGCAAAAACTAAGACCAAATGTCCAAGACGAAGGCAGGGGGCAAAAGTCAGCCACAGGGATCAGAATGCCTTTTAAGGATAAGAAATATAGGAAGCTGGGTTCCAAGGATGGCTTTGATCATGCTGTTTCCTCACCCAGAAATATGTCATGGCCCACATAACCTAGGGAGAAACTCTTAATTCTTCATTTAAAAATTCAAACCTTCCACAACGAAGGTTCTCAAACCACATGCCTCAACATGATAAACAGATCATAACACAAAGTAATAATGTAAGCACTTAATATCCACAGCTCAGCTAAGTAAACTGTTTGTTTGTTTGTTTGTTTTTTGAGATGCAGTCTCGCTCTGTCACCCAGGCTGGAGTGCAATGGCATCACCTTGGCTCACTGTAACCTCCACCTCCCAGGCTCAAGCAATTCTCCTGTCTCAGCCTCCTGAGTATCTGGAATTACAGGCATGTGCCATCATGCCTGGCTAATTTTTGTATTTTTAGTAGAGACGGGGTTTCACCATATTGGTCAGGCTGGTCTTGAACTCCTGACCTCACGATCCATCTGCCTCGGCCTCCCAAAGTGCTGGGATAAGGAAACCTTTTATAGAAAAATGAAGCCTGAGACCTTTTGCTGTGTTAGAGAACAGGGATGTGAGTCATAGATAAGGGAATGGATCCACAGTCCATCAGGGAAAACCACACATCTACAGCTGATCATAATCCCTTTATGCACGATCTGATCACACAGAAAGACATAGATATATTTCAATATTTATACAGATGTATAATCTCCTGCCACAGCTAGTTTCCGTGTGTAACAAACTCTTACTGAACACTAGCCAGGCACTGCCTGGGGCTTTCACAGACATTTGACAGTGCCGACTGGCTTCACCCCTTTCTGTGACACCACTGGTGTTCACAATAAGCATCCATCTGAGGGCTGCCTACGGGGCCTTCTGGAACCAATGGGAATCAAATAGGGCAGTCTATAAAGAGCCGCAAGTTCACAAACCAGCTGTGTTTTGCAGTACGTTTTGGTTGACCTATGCCTAAGGGCCGAGGTTCCAGCATGCCCCTGCAGTAATGTCAGGTGTAGCCAGGCCCTCCTGTTCTCATTTTCTTGGGTCATCCAGACCTGTCATCCATGGCACTGGCTACCTGTGGAAATAGGCATGACTTTTACACAACTGGGGACTTTGGTCAGCATTTATTTGCCAGTCTTAGTCCTCAGGTTCTCTATTAAAGCTACCAGCACCCCTGATGCATGCACACACCCACACACAAAACATTCGTATGTGCCTGGAATCATTTTTTCTGGACCTTTGTCCCCTCCCTTATCAGATGTATCCCCTTGGGTGTCATCTTATGCCCCACTTTTCAGGAACCAGACTGGTTGAACCACAGTCTTCTGTGGGAGAAAGCTCTGCCTCCACATTCCACTTGCTTAAAGTTTTGACAGCCCCAACGGGATGAACAAACCTCCAAAAAGAGGAAAAGCCCAAGAGGCTTTGTCCCTTCTGGGCTTCAGTAGGAAGAAAGAAAGTCTAACTCAGAAACGAAAGAGAAAATCTAGAGTCAGAGGCTTAAATGGACAACTCGCATTAGACTAGGACCAAGAAATATAAGAACAAGGTAAAAGCCAGGACACAAGGACACCAAAGGCTCCCTGCACAAGCACGGCCCTGGAGCTCCTACTTCTTACCTTCCTGCCAGAGGCTGCATTGAGCAAGGGACAGGCATGCAGATGACTGTGCATCCTTATCCAAGAGCATTCATGAGAGCTGTGCCTGCCACACACGCAGACAGATAGGCATCATCTGTGGAGACCACCATCGCCTAGAAAGATTTTGTCAGAAAATAGGAATGAGGAGAAAGTTTGGAGCAACAGTTGGGGATCAGGAAGCAGATCACTGAGTTTATCACCCTGGTCGATGCCTTGCTTTGCTGGGGCTCAGTTTCCTCACAAATAAAAGAAAGTAGTACTTGTCCAAAAAGGATTGTGCAGTGAAAGGAGCTCAGAGTTGTGGTTTGGTAGACCTGCTATTGCACTTAAGCTTTGCCATTTCCTAGCTTAGTATCTTAGACACTTTTTGTAATTTCTGAGCCACAGTTTCTTCATCTAAAAGTGGAGGTTATAAGAAAACACAATAAATCATATATATAAAGTTACTGGCTTTACAAAGTAGGTACTGTTAATGACAACTTTCATTATCTACCTCACAGTGATAATTTTTATAAACAGCAAAAAAGGTAATGCAGGCTGGGTGATTATAAAACAGTGAGGCTCATTTTCTACATTGACTTGAGTATCTTCCCTTTTACAGTGCACACCTTGGGAAAGCAGACACTTCAAATGATGCTGCCATTACTCACCAAAAAAAAAAGGAGATCCTCCACAAGAACAGAAAACCAAACATCACATGTTCTCACTCATAAGTGAGAGTTGAACAATGAGAATACATGGACACAGGGAGGGGAACATCACACACCAGGACCTGTCGTGGGGTTGGGGGCAAGGGGAGGGAGAGCATTACGACAAATACCTAATGCGTGCAGGGCTTAAAACCTAGCTGATGGGTTGATAGGTACAGCAAACCACCATGGCACATGTATACCTATGTAACAAACATGCACGTTCTGCACATGTATCCCAGAACTTAAAGTAAAATTTAAAAATAAAAAAAGGAGATCCTCTCTTGTGGTTTTTATTCACAGCCTACAACCTTGTGTGAGAGTTTCAATAGCTATTTCAGAGACGTTCAGAAAGCAGTAAGAGAGAAATTAGGGAAGGAATTTAGCAAAGTAACAATTAACATAATTCCAGGGGCTGAAGAGAAACACAAATATTGATCAGAATCAATTAAAAGAAGACTAAGACCTCGCCATGCCATGGTTAAATAGCAAATCACCCAAGATAGCACCCCTGAGATACTGGGTGGCCATGGGGAAATAAACAGGTAACTGTAAAGAAATTTGAATCTAACAGGACTGGACTTCTCATCAGCAATGAAGGATGCTAGAAGACACTAGAATACAGGCTTCAAAATATGAAAGTAAAATTATTTTGGACCTAGAATTCTATATCCAGCTTAAGAATGAGGAAAATACATCTTCAACATGTTACGGTTGCAAAAAAGAAAGAAGGAAGAAAGGAAGAAAAAGAAAGAGAGAGAGAGAGAAAGAAAGAAAGAAACAGAGAAAGAAAGAACCATAAAATAAGAAAAAAAAACATTATTTTCAGACAATCAAGGGTTCAGAATATTTACCTCACCCATACATTTTCTAAAGAATTTACCTGGGCTAGGCATGATAGCTCATGCCTATAATCCCAGCACCTTGGAGGGCCAAGATGGGACAATCACTTGAGCCCAAGGGTTCAAGACAAGCCTGGGCAATATACTGAGACCCCCGTTTCTACAAAAAATAACAAAATTAGCTGGACACAGTGGTGCATGCCTGTAGTCCTAGCTACTTAAGAGGCTGAGGTAGGAGGATTGCTTGGGCCTGAGAGGTTGAGGCTGCAGTGAGCCGAGACTGTGCCACTGCACTCCAGCCTGGGTGACAAAACAAGATCCTGTCTCAAAAAAAAAAATCTATATGTATATCTATCTATATCTATATCTATATCTATATCTATATCTATATCTATCTATCTATCTACATAGAATCTATTTACATATATATAAATTTACCTGAGGATGTACTATCTATCTATATACATAGAATCTATTTACATATATATAAATTTACCTGAGGATGTACTCCCTCAAAAGGAGGTGGGAGGGAAAAATTGGCAAAACCCAAGAAAGACAGAACTATGAATTATAGAAAAGTGTACAGCCAACCAGAATGTCGATGAAAAGAATTCCCTGGATAGGAAGTCTACTAAAAGTCTTGAAAGCAATTATAGAAAACTACTGAGTTTCAAGAAGATTGTCTTAAGGAGAACAAGTCTGAGAAATTAATAAAATTTCTACAGAGCTGGATGATATTTGGAATATAGTCAGAGAGATGTATGTTCTTTCTTCTACAAGAAAATATGGAAAGAATCAAAACTCATGGAAATAAAATTTGTACAAGAGCATTATTATATAAATAGAATACCAAAGGAAGATAAATTATTATATCAAAAATACACCTGTACTCATGTTTATTGCAGCACTAGTCACAATAGCAAAACCATGGAATCAACCTAATCGGCAACAGATAATTAGATAAAGACAATGTGGTGTATGTACACCATAGAATACTATGCAGCCATAAAAAGAATGAAATCATGTCTTTTGAACCAATGTGGATGGAGCTGGGGGCCATTATTCTAAGTGAACAAACTCAGAAACAGAATATCAGATACCGCGTATTCTCACTTGTAAGTGGGAGCTAAACAATGGGTACACGAGGACATAAAGACTAAAATAATAGACACTACCTGTAATACCAGCATTTTGGAAGGCTGAGGCAGGCAGATCACTTGAGGTCAGGAGTTGGAGACCAGCCTGGCCAACATTGTGAAACCCCATCTCTCCTAAAAATATAAAAATTAGCCAGCCGTGGTGGCAGGTGCCTGTAATCCCAGCTACTCAGGACGCTAAGCCAGGAGAATCACTTGAAGCTGGGAGGCGGAGGTTGCAGTGAGCTGAGATCACTGCATTGCAGCCTGCCCAACAGAGCGAGACTCCATCTCAAAAAAAATAGACAATGGGGATTCCAAAATGGGGGAGGGAGAGAGAGGTGAGGGTTAAGAAATTACCTATTGGTGCGGGGAGGAGCCAAGATGGCCGAATAGGAACAGCTCCGGTCTACAGCTCCCAGCGTGAGCGACGAAGAAGACGGGTGATTTCTGCATTTCCATCTGAGGTACCGGGTTCATCTCACTAGGGAGTGCCAGGCAGTGGGCGCAGGTCAGTGGGTGCGCGCACCGTGCGCGAGCCGAAGCAGGGCGAGGCATTGCCTCACTCGGGAAGCCCAAGGGGTCAGGGAGTTCCCTTTCCGAGTCAAAGAAAGGGGTGACGGATGCACCTGGAAAATCGGGTCACTCCCACCCGACTACTGCGCTTTTCCGCCGGGCTTAAAAAACGGCGCACCGCGAGACTATATCCCACACCTGGCTTGGAGGGTCCTACGCCCACGGAATCTCGCTGATTGCTAGCACAGCAGTCTCAGATCAAACTGCAAGGCGGCAGCGAGGCTGGGGGAGGGGCGCCCGCCATTGCCCAGGGTTGCTGAGGTAAACAAAGCAGCCTGGAAGCTCGAACTGGGTGGAGCCCACCACAGCTCAAGGAGGCCTGCCTGCCTCTGTAGGCTCCACCTCTGGGGGCAGGGCACAGACAAACAAAAAGACAGCAGTAACCCCTGCAGACTTAAATGTCCCTGTCTGACAGCTTTGAAGAGAGCAGTGGTTCTCCCAGCATGCAGCTGGAGATCTCAGAACCGGCAGACTGCCTCCTCATGTGGGTCCCTGACCCCTGACCCCCGAGCAGCCTAACTGGGAGGCACCCCCCAGCAGGGGCACACTGATACCTCACAGGGCAGGGTACTCCAACAGACCTGCAGCTGAGGGTCCTCTCTGTTAGAAGGAAAACTAACAAACAGAAAGGACATCCACACCAAAAACCCATCTGTACAACACCATCATCAAAGACCAAAAGTAGATAAAACCACAAAGACGGGGAAAAAACAGAACAGAAAAACTGGAAACTCTAAAAAGCAGAGCTCCTCTCCTCCTTCAAAGGAACGCAGTTCCTCACCAGCAACGGAACAAAGCTGGATGGAGAATGACTTTGACAAGCTGAGAGAAGAAGGCTTCAGACGATCAAATTACTCTTGAGCTACGGGAGGACATTCAAACCAAAGGCAAAGAAGTTGAAAACTTTGAAAAAAATTTAGAAGAATGTATAACTAGAATAACCAATACACAGAAGTGCTTAAAGGAGCTGATGGAGCTGAAAACCAAGGCTCGAGAACTACATGAAGAATGCAGAAGCCTCAGGAGCCGATGCGATCAACTGGAAGAAAGGGTATCAGCGATGGAAGATGAAATGAATGAAATGAAGCGAGAAGGGAAGTCTAGAGAAAAAAGAATAAAAAGAAATGAGCAAAGCCTCCAAGAAATATGGGACTATGTGAAAAGACCAAATCTACGTCTGATTGGTGTACCTGAAAGTGATGGGGAGAATGGAACCAAGTTGGAAAACACTCTGCAGGATATTATCCAGGAGAACTTCCCCAATCTAGCAAGACAGGCCAACGTTCAGATTCAGGAAATACAGAGAACGCCACAAAGATACTCCTTGAGAAGAGCAACTCCAAGACACATAATTGTCAGATTCACCAAAGTTGAAATGAAGGAAAAAATGTTAAGGGCAGCCAGAGAGAAAGGTCGGGTTACCCTCAAAGGGAAGCCCATCAGACTAACAGTGGATCTCTCGGCAGAAACCCTACAAGCCAGAAGAGAGTGGGGGCCAATATTCAACACTCTTAAAGAAAAGAATTTTCAACCCAGAATTTCATATCCAGCCAAACTAAGCTTCATAAGTGAAGGAGAAATAAAATACTTTACAGACAAGCAAATGCTGAGAGATTTTGTCACCACCAGGCCTGCCTTACAAGAGCTCCTGAAGGAAGCACTATACATGGAAAGGAACAACCGGTACCAGCCGCTGCAAAATCATGCCAAAATGTAAAGACCATCGAGACTAGGAAGAAACTGCATCAACTAACGGGCAAAATAACCAGCTAACATCATAATGACAGGATCAAATTCACACATAACAATATTAACTTTAAATGTAAATGGACTAAATGCTCCAATTAAAAGACACAGACTGGCAAATTGGATAAGAGTCAAGACCCATCAGTGTGCTGTATTCAGGAAACCCATCTCACGTGCAGAGACACACATAGGCTCAAAAGAAAAGGATGGAGGAAGATCTACCAAGCAAATGGAAAACAAAAAAAGGCAGGGATTGCAATCCTAGTCTCTGATAAAACAGACTTTAAACCAACAAAGATCAAAAGAGACAAAGAAGGCCATTACATAATGGTAAAGGGATCAATTCAACAAGAAGAGCTAACTATCCTAAATATATATGCACCCAATACAGGAGCACCAAGATTCATAAAGGAAGTCCTGAGTGACCTACAAAGAGACTTAGACTCCCACACATTAATAATGGAAGACTTTAACACCCCACTGTCAACATAGACAGATCAACGAGACAGAAAGTCAACAAGGATACCCAGGAATTGAACTCAGCTCAGCACCAAGCAGACCTAATAGACATCTACAGAACTCTCCACCCAAATCAACAGAATATACATTTTTTTCAGCACCACACCACACCTATTCTAAAATTGACCACATAGTTGGAAGTAAAGCTCTCCTCAGCAAATGTAAAAGAACAGAAATTATAACAAACTATCTCTCAGACCACAGTGCAATCAAACTAGAACTCAGGATTAAGAATCTCACTCAAAACCGCTCAACTACATGGAAACTGAACAACCTGCTCCTGAATGACTACTGGGTACATAAGGAAATGAAGGCAGAAATAAAGATGTTCTTTGAAACCAACGAGAACAAAGACACAACATACCAGAATCTCTGGGACACATTCAAAGCAGTGTGTAGAGGGAAATTTATAGCACTAAATGCCCACAACAGAAAGCAGGAAAGATCCAAAATTGACACCCTAACATCACAATTGAAAGAACTACAAAAGCAAGAGCAAACACATTCAAAAGCTAGCAGAAGGCAAGAAATAACTAAAATCAGAGCAGAACTGAAGGAAATAGAGACACAAAAAACCCTTCAAAAAATGAATGAATCCAGGAGCTGGTTTTTTGAAAGGATCAGCAAAATTGATAGACCACTAGCAAGACGAATAAAGAAAAAAAGAGAGAAGAATCAAATAGACGCAATAAAAAATGATAAAGGGGATATCACCACCGATCCCACAGAAATACAAACTACCATCAGGGAATACTACAAACACCTCTACGCAAATAAACTAGAAAATCTGGAAGAAATGGATAAATTCCTGGACACATACACTCACCCAAGACTAAACCAGGAAGAAGTTGAATCTCTGAATAGACCAATACCAGGAGCTGAAATTGTGGCAATAATCAATAGCTTACCAATCAAAAAGAGTCCAGGACCAGATGGATTCACAGCCGAATTCTACCAGAGGTACAAGGAGGAACTGGTACCATTCCTTCTGAAACTATTCCAATCAATAGAAAAAGAGGGAATCCTCCCTAACTCATTTTATGAGGCCAGCATCATTCTGATACCAAAGCCAGGCAGAGACACACCAAAAAAAGAGAATTTTAGACCAATATCCTTGATGAACATTGATGCAAAGATCCTCAATAAAATAGTGGCAAACCAAATCCAGCAGCACATCAAAAAGCTTATCCACCATGATCAAGTGGGCTTCATCCCTGGGATGCAAGGCTGGTTCAATATACACAAATCAATAAATGTAATCCAGCATATAAACAGAGCCAAAGACAAAAACCACATGATTATCTCAATAGATGCAGAAAAAGCCTTTGACAAAATTCAACAACACTTCATGCTAAAAACTCTCCATAAATTAGGTATTGATGGGACGTATTTCAAAATAATAAGAGCTATCTATGACAAACCCACAGCCAATATCATACTGAATGGGCAAAAACTGGAAGCATTCCCTTTGAAAACTGGCACAAGACAGGGATGCCCTCTCTCACCACTCCTGTTCAACATAGTGTTGGAAGTTCCGGCCAGGGCAATTAAGCAGGAGAAGGAAATAAAGGGTATTCAATTAGGAAAAGAGGAAGTCAAACTGTCCCTGTTTGCAGACGACATGATTGTATACCTAGAAAACCCCATTGTCTCAGCCCAAAATCTCCTTAAGCTGATAAGCAACTTCAGCAAAGTCTCAGGATACAAAATCAATGTACAAAAATCACAAGCATTCTTATACACCAACAACAGACAAACAGAGAGCCAAATCATGAGTGAACTCCCATTCACAATTGCTTCAAAGAGAATAAAATACCTAGGAATCCAACTTACAAGGGATGTGAAGGACCTCTTTAAGGAGAACTACAAACCACTGCTCAATGAAATAAAAGAGGATACAAACAAATGGAAGAACATTCCATGCTCATGGGTAGGAAGAATCAATATCGTGAAAATGGCCATACTGCCCAAGGTAATTTACAGATTCAATGCCATCCCCATCAAGCTGCCAATGACTTTCTTCACAGAATTGGAAAAAACTACTTTAAAGTTCATATGGAACCAAAAAAGAGCCCGCATTGCCAAGTCAATCCTAATCCAAAAGAACAAAGCTGGAGGCATCACACTACCTGACTTCAAACTATACTACAAGGCTACAGTAACCAAAGCAGCATGGTACTGGTACCAAAACAGAGATATAGATCAATGGAACAGAACAGAGCCCTCAGAAATAACGCCGCATATCTACAATTATCTGATCTTTGACAAACCTGAGAAAAGCAATGGGGAAAGCATTCCCTATTTAATAAATGGTGCTGGGAAAACTGGCTAGCCATATGTAGAAAGCTGAAACTGGATCCCTTCGTTACACCTTATACAAAAATCAATTCAAGATGGATTAAAGACTTAAACGTTAGACCTAAAACCATAAAAACCCTAGAAGAAAACCTAGGCATTACCATTCAGGACATAGGCATGGGCAAGGGCTTCATGTCTAAAACACCAAAAGCAATGGCAACAAAAGCCAAAATTGACAAATGGGATCTAATTAAACTAAAGAGCTTCTGCACAGCAAAAGAAACTACCATCAGAGTGAACAGGCAACCTACAAAATGGGAGAAAATTTTCACAACCTACTCATCTGACAAAGGGCTAATATCCAGAATCTACAATGAACTCAAACAAATTTACAAGAAAAAAACAAACAACCCCATCAAAAAGTGGGCGAAGGATATGAACAGACACTTCTCAAAAGAAGACATTTATGCAGCCAAAAAACACATGAAAAAATGCTCATCATCACTGGCCATCAGAGAAATGCAAATCAAAACCACAATGAGATACCATCTCACACCAGTTAGAATGGCAATCATTAAAAAGTCAGGAAACAACAGGTGCTGGAGAGGATGTGGAGAAATAGGAACACTTTTACACTGTTGGTGGGACTGTAAACTAGCTCAACCATTGTGGAAGTCAGTGTGGCGACTCCTCAGGGATCTAGAACTGGAAATACCATTTGACCCTGCCATCCCATTACTGGGTATATACCCAAAGGACTATAAATCATGCTGCTATAAAGACACATGCACCCGTATGTTTATTGCGGCATTATTCACAATAGCAAAGACTTGGAACCAACCCAAATGTCCAACGATGATAGACTGGATTAAGAAAATGTGGCACATATACACCATGGAATACTATGCAGCCATAAAAAATGATGAGTTCATGTCCTTTGTAGGGACATGGATGAAATTGGAAATCATCATTCTCAGTAAACTATCGCAAGAACAAAAAACCAAACACCGCATATTCTCACTCATAGGTGGGAACCGAACAATGAGATCACATGGACACAGGAAGGCGAATATCACACTCTGGGGACTGTTGTGGGGTGGTGGGAGGGGGGAGGGATAGCATCGGGAGATATACCTAATGCTAGATGACAAGTTAGTGGGTGCAGCGCACCAGCATGGCACATGTATACATATGTAACTAACCTGCACAATGTGCACATGTACCCTAAAACTTAAAAGTATAATTAAAAAAAAAAATTACCTATTGGTTACAATGTTCACTATTTGGATGAAGTGTTCATAAGAAGCCCAAATCTCACCATTACACAATATACTCATATAACAAACCGGCCCATATACCCCCATAAATCTGAAATTTAAAATAAATAAATAAATAAATAGAAAGAAAGAACAAAAGATCTTTAGTTCTTTAGGAAGAACTAAAATATGGTATAATTTTGAGCAATTAGAGGAGTGGGGGGAAGTACATTTGGCTCTGATGCTAGAAATGTTCTCTTTGACTAGCACAGGGATTGTGATATTAGGCCTGGAGAAAAGAAAATGCACGCTCCTTAGTCCTGTACTAAACAATATCAACATAACATAGATGTTCATTTCTGGCTCTTAATTTTTAGAAATTCTCATAGACAAAGCATAGAAAACTGAGTGGCTACAAAACAAAATGTACATGTTCTCCACACTCACCATGTAAAAAATAAAGGTTTAGCTTGACAGAAACAGGGAGATGAAAAGGGAAGAAAAACAGGTTGGGAAGGAAATACCTTCATTTTGCAAAACGGGGGGTCAAGAGATGCAGTTGAAAGCAACAGAACAAGAAATAGTAGTTTATATCTATTCTTTAAATGTATGTGGTAAGCAGTAGAGGAAGTTTAAAATACTAATATAGCTATCAAAAATTGGGAGGAGAGAGGAAGGGAAGGTAGGGGTGGTGCAAGTGAGGGAAATCCTCATGTAGCCCATTGGGAGAAATGGATAATGTCTCCAGTTGACATAGCACTAAGAGTGGCCTTAACCTATTATTTTGAGGTATGGAGGTAACCATCAAAGGTAAAACTGAAGAGAATTAAAAGTTCTTGCCTCTAGGCATTGGGAGGAGGGACAAAGAGTGTTTAGGGGAAAATGATTGGTGATTCTTGTCATAAGTCCTTTCTGATGTTTTTACTATTACTACAAGAAAATATTTTTCAAAATTAAAAACAAGTTTTATTTCACTGCTTTAGACTAGGCAGGGTTCTGATAGGAAACAGATTATATTCTCAACCCAAGTAACTGAGCAGAATTTTAACAGGACCATTTGCAATTGTGTGGGCAGGCTAGGGTAGGGAAACCTACAAGGCTGGCACAGTAGCCGCCAGCATTAGGTTGCATTGACCACCCCTCGTCCTCAAAGCCCAGGAAAAGGAAGTCTCTGCTGAATCTGGCAAGAAAGTGGCTGTATGGCAAGGGATGTCTGACAAGAGCTGAGGCCTTTGCAGAGGACATGATGACCCATGGTAACCACACAGGGAGAGGTCCCAGGGAAATAAACAACCTTCTTCACCCTGCTTTTCCTCCCCAGGATTCTCTTGTTGCTTCTTACCGGCCAGACCCAACCAGAAGCCAGAACTGTGCTGCCCAGTAAGAGAGCCACTAGCCACACTTAGCTATCTAAGTTAATCAAAATTAAATAAGGTTAAAAATTTAGTTCCTCAGTGCTCAATAACTGGTGGCTAGTGGCTGCCATCCTGGACAGGGTAGACATAGGACATGTTCATCATCAGTAAACGTTCTACTGGGCAAAGCTAATAAAGGGTAAAAGAGGGTCAAGACCTTGTTCATGAAGCTTATCCTCTGGGGCACAGAGGAAAAGGAGAAGGATGGTGAGTGGATCTGGGGGGACAAACAGAAGATGTGCAGCATGTACAGCACAGTGAAATGCATCTTGCAAGATGCTCTATTAAAATATAATAAAAAACTGGAGTTTGGGAGTGTGTGTCAATGGTCGAATAAATGTCACAAACTCTACATACTGTTTCATTCTCATGGACACTCAAGATATACATCAGCCTAGTAACAGCTCTGGGAAATCCTGGAAATCTATTTAATGTTTGTTTAAAAATAGGTGTTTCTCAAACATTTTTGGCTAAGAAACTTCTTTTCTTAATGGGAAGGGTGACAATATCAATTCACAGAGCTCTTTTGATAATGGACATTTATCATTTGTCGACTTCCAAGATCCAATCATTCTCCTTATTTGGGATGGGGGATCCCAAAGGAGACAGGAAGGTTGGATCTTTCTCCCCAGCACAGAAGCTGAATAGTAGCCAAGAAGCCTGCTACTTGGGGGGCATCAGATCCCCCTCAGCCATGCTGTGGTTATGAAAGGCACCACTCAGATCTCCTGCTCTGGGGTTATGATTGACAGCTCCAGCTGCTGCCTTCCTGATTCATCCTTGAGTTCACACCACCCTTGCCCTGCTGCTTCCAGCAAGTGACTGAGGGCAGCAGGGATATTAAGAGGCATGCCCCCTCCCGCAGACATGGGCCCCTTTGAAGACATCTTTGGCTTGAGGACTACTCGACGGCCCGTCTGAGACCTTCCTGCAGCCTGAGACACCCCTACACACTCTCTCTTCCCATGCCCCATTTCCCAGGTCTTACACCTGTACCTGTACTTAAAAGCTCTCCCTGCCATTCTGGCTTCCTCTCCTTTTTCCTTCACAGGCATTTCCCCCAGTAACTCTCCCACAAGTCTAATCATGTCTTAGGGTCCACTTTCTGGAAGATCAGAACCAACACAACTCACCTGGATCTTGAGTAGTGACTCCAATATGTGGGAACACACAGAAATAATCCAGGCCGGAGTCCGACGACATGGGGGGGTGCAGGGGCAGGTTTCTTGGATGCAGCTTGTTTGGCAGGTCCAGTGTTTTCAGTTTGCTTTCACAGAATCTGAGTGTCTTTAAGTGTGGTGTGTGTTCTGCCCCAACCCCTACTACCCACTATTATCTTACACCCATGAAAACTAGTTGTTCCTATTACCTGCCTGACACATGCAGGTATTTGAACTTGAAAGCGGTGAGAAATCACACCAGATTGCTCACAGCTTTTCGGAATCCTAGCCCAGTGACCCATGACTCCTACCCTCTGCCCACTATTTTACCATGATTTAGAGGCCATTATGTTTTAGGCAATGTAATTGCTTCAGTTATCTTTTGCCCTCTTCATTGGGCCTGGCTTCAGTTATTTTACTATGTTAGAGATTCTCTTTGAGACACCTCTAAGTACCCGCTTTCCCCTCAGAACCTAATTTCTGGTTTCCAAGCCCTGGAGACATCATCCCTGAGTATCTTCTGTCTTCTTTTCTCATCAAGCCCATCCCTACTGCCTGCCTCATGTCTGCCCCATGGTCTACCCCTTCAAGCAGCCCCTGCCAGTGAAATTCACCTCACCACGGGCAGCTCGTATCACTTTGACCCTTAGCATGAATCCTAGAAGTCTCTGACTACACTCTCATTACATGGTATGTGCCTTTATATGGAATGGATATAACTCACCTGCAGTGAAATTTAGGTAGAGCTTGGACATTATATTAGACATCATTGAATCTTATATTGAGAAAATAATTATTTTTTCAATTGTGATTATATCAAAGAGAAAGTCTTAGCCTGATGCTAGTTTGGTGGTTAAAAACACCACTCCAACTCTTTCTGATTTCCCTTTTCAATAAAGAACAAGCTGGCCTCAGACTCAGGGGCTTGGGCCAACAACATTGGTCAGAATTTGATCATTGTTATTGTACTTATTTTTGTCATTGTACTTATTTTGTCATTACCTCCTATGGCAGGGATATTTGTTTTCCTTTAGAGTATTGATTTAAAGTTTATTTTTAAAGTAAGTTTATTTAGGGAAACAGTAAATCACTTTAAGAAAATATTGCTAATAGCACTAGTGGTATTAAACCATTGCAAAAATCCTGAAAGGGACAGATAGATAAATCAAACAGGAGGAATATCACCCCAATCAACCTGCATAGCCACAGTTCCATGCCTATGTGCCTTCCATCTGGGTGCCACTAGGTGATCTTTATTGATGAAGCCTGTTTGAGTTGGGTTTCCTTTTCTTTCCTTTTTTTTTCTTTTTTTCTTCTTTTTTGGAGTTGGAGTCTCACTCTGTTGCTCAGGCTGGAGTGCAGTGGCACGATCTCGGCTCACTACAACCCCCGCCTCCCGGGTTCAAGCAATTCTCCTGCCTCAGCCTCCCGAGTAGCTGGGATTACAGGTGCCTGCCACCACGCCCCATTAATTTTTGTATTTTTAGTAGAGAAGGGGTTTTGCCATGTTGGCCAGGCTGGTCTCAAATGCCTGACCTCAGGGTGTCACCCGCCTCAGCCTCCCAAAGTGCTGAGATTACAGGCGTGAGCCACCATGCCCAGCTAAGGTTTTCTATAACTTACAACAAAAACAGTCCTAATTAATTGAGGTTAAAGGAGTTAGTTAGAGTGCTTCTGCTCTCAGGGAGTAAGCAATCTACCTGGGAAGCTCAGAGCAGAGACTGGGTCTATCTACTCTTCTAACCTTAATGCCTAGCACTAGGCATAGAACAGGTGCTCAATAAATATTGTCAAAAAATAAATGTAAATACAATATGGAATGAATAATAGAAGACCTAATATCGGAACTGTTATGTGGTAATACAGTCGTCCCTCAGTATTCAGAGGAGTTGGTTCCAGGACCCCCTGAGGCTACCCAGATAAACAGTTTCTCAAGTCCCTTATATAATACGATGTAATATTTGCATGTAACCTGCACACAACCTCCCATATACTTTAAATCATTTCTAGAACACTTATAATACCTAATGCAATGCAAATGCTATGTAAAGATTTATTATATTGTATATTTTATTGTTGGGTTGTTATTTTCATTGTATTGTTTTCTCGAATATTTTTGATTCACAGTTAAAATCCTGGATGTGGAGTCCGAGATATGGAAGGCCAATTGGCTGCCAAATAAATGGGAGACACAACACGTGCGGTGGTTTCAAAGGAGGAGGGAGAGTTGAGTTTAAACTAATGAAGTAAAGGCAGAGATGGGAGACTGAAAGGAAGGAAGACGCTGACACTTCTTCAGTGTGATTTTATGCCATACACTGTGCTGGGTGCTGTTAATACAACAACCTTTCTGGCTACGTACTGTTTAACCCCATTAGAAATAAAGCAACAAGAGTTCAGAGAATTTAAGTAACTCGATTTAGATCACTCAGCAACTAGCCAGGCCAGACATACACCCAGGCTGAAGGATGGCCAAGCTCATTAAGTCAGGCAGCTAGAATTGAGACCAGTGGTGAAAAAGAATGAGAGCATTGATATGAACGTGGTTTATAAACTTTTAAGGGCTACGAAGATCATTCCAGAGGAATGAAAGAACAAGGAGAGAATTGTGTCAACAAAGACTGGCACATGGCAGGATTCCACTCACTTTCCACAAACTTTGAAGGAAGAAGTAGCTAACTGAATCTGAAGTTTCATTCACTAGAAACTAATAGAGAATTTACAATAATTTATCCTGGATGGAAAGTAAGATCCATCATGTACATGTTAGACAAGAGAAGCATTTGATCCCTTATCTTCCTAGTTAACATTCATCTTGAACACTGATTATGTGATAGTCTTCCTAATACAAATAGCAAGGGGGATGGGGTTGCGGAGCACACAGATAAGAACAAAGTTTTGATGAGCTTTATGGAGACAGGAGATAATTTGTTGATATAAAAATACACCTGTAATCCCAGCACTTGGGGAGGCTGAGGCAGTGGATCACTTGAGGTCAGGAGTTTGAGACCAGCCTGGCCAACATGGTAAAACGCTGTCTCTACTAAAAATACAAAAATTAGCTGGGCGTGGTAGTGTGTGCTTGTAGTCCCAGCTACTCGTGAGGCTGAAGCAGGTAAATCGCTTGAACCGGGGAGGCAGAGGTTGCAGTGAGCTGAGATCACGCCACTGCACTCCAGCCTGGGCGACAGAGCGAGACTCCGTCTCAAAAAAAAAAAAAGAGACCCTTTTGCATGTACTTCCTTTCCACCACCATCTGTCACCTAGGAAAACCTCTACAATCACAAAGCTTATCGGAAAATCTGACTATATTCAGGCAAGATTCAAACCAAGAGAAGTCAAACCTAGAGACACGCAGTTATGAACTATAAACTGTTCGTAAGGCCCTGGGGTTTTTCGGACCACTTGTGCCCTAACCAGCCTGTGGGCTCCCGTGTTCATTATCCTCCCAATTGTTAAGGCACATGGTATCAGGCATCAGGCAGTTTTTGTATTAGGAAGACTATCACATAATCAGTGTTGAAGATCAATGTTAACTAGGAAGATAAGGGATCAAATGCTTCTCTTGTTTAACATATACACGATGGATCTTACTTTCCATCCAGGAGAAGTTATTGTAAATTCTCTATATTAGTTTCTAGTGAATGAAACTTCAGATTCAATTAGCTACTTCTTCCTTCGAAGTTTGTGGAAAGTGAGTGGAATCCTGCCATGTGCCAGACTTTGTTGACACAATTCTCTCCTTGTTCCTGCATTCCTTTGGAATAATCTTCATAGTCCTTAAAAGTTTGTAAACCACGTTCATATCAATGCTCTCATTCTATTTCACCACTGATCTCAATTCAGGCAGTTTTTGTTGCACAAAACCTCAGAAGCTAAAACAACGAACATTATTTGGCACATGTCTGCAGAGCCCAGCACTGCTCTGCACTGGGCTTGACTGGACAGCTCTGCTGATCTCGGCTGGGAGCACTGAGGCATCTGGGGCTTGGCTATCGCTTGGCCAGCCTAGGCCAGCCTTGGCTGCAGTGACTCAGCTCTGCTCCGGGTGTCTCTCACCCACCTCTGGAATCAGCGGGCTACCTCAGTCATGTCATTCTCACGACGATGGAAGCAGTGAAAGAGGAAAAGTGAAGCATGCAGGAGCTCTTGAGGCCTAGTCTCCAGACTGGCACACCATCTTGTCTGCCTTATTCCACTGACCAACATAAACCACCAACTTGAGCCCAGAGTCTGGGTAGGAAAGCGCTGCACAGATGCATGGCAATGGACATGAATATAGTGAGGGTGAAGATGGGGACCGTTACCGGCTCCAGTCACACCTAGTCTGCAGAAGACTTGGCTCACTTGTTGGGCTTCCAAGAGGTTCCCTGAGGACAATGACTGTATCTATTTATGTTATTTCATCTTTTCAATCACTTTGCAAAACAATATCATGGACTCCAACTTATAAAAGAGGATATCAAGTTTCCAAAACATGAAGAAATAAACTACTTAAAATCATCTGTCCCTTCACATTGGATAGCCCTTGAAATTGAACTCCAGCACCATTATCAGTTGCTAAAGTTCCCTAACCATTCCGGGGAGGGACCTTCTTAATGGTCCAAATCTCAGCCAGGCATTATTCTTGTGATTTCAGGGAGTGCGCGGCTCTGGGCTGAGGCCATTGAGACTTGTATTTGATGGAGAACCAGGCTTTAAGGAGAAGGAAACAGTATTTTGAATACAAGGCGCTGCTCTTATCTTCTATCAATAGATAAAGTTTTGGGATATGCACCTTCCACTAAGGCTCACAAAAGGATTGGCAGCATTTTGAAAGGGCAAAACAAGTTTTTCTTTCTTTTCCCTCTCTTTTAGGGTGAAGTAGTTGCATTGATGGCCACTCTTGGCTTCCTACAGTGAAGTCACCTCAGACTTTGAGGGTTTTTCTACAGAGGTGGAGGTCAGGATGGGTCCTGGGAGGTGGGAGGGGGGTGCTGTGTCCAGCTCCCCAGCAGATGTACTATTGTGGCTGCCCTGGGGAAAGGCTGAGAACCTATGGGGAGGGTTGAGAAAAAATTTCCAGGAGCTTCATGGTGGCACCAGGCAGGAGGGAGTCCAGGGCCTTCCTCCACACATACTGTGCTTCTGCCTACAATCCACATCATACTCTACTCTGTGTGCATATCACATACTGAAGGAACCAAGCTTCAGTTCAGTTTGTTTCCAGCACCTTCATCTGCTAATGCCGTGTTAGGCATGGGAGATACTAAGATGAACCATAAATGGTCCTTGCCTTTAAAGAGATTACAGCGTAGTGGGAACATCAGGAAAAAACAGAAAGGAAAAGACAAATGCAATTGGGTGGCATAGATTGAATAGCTGAGGCAGCATGTAAGAGGCAGTAAGATCCTCTGGAATGATGACTTCGAAGCTAGGAGTTGAAGTACAAGTGGAAATTTACCAGACGGAATCTGGAAGAGAGACTTCCAAAGAAAGAGAAGATGCTGACTCAGTCTTGGCTATTAAAATGTCCATATTCCAAAAGCATGAGTATTGAATTCAGATGGCTGTCTGGAATCCTCCAACATACTGGACTCATCCAGGACTCTCTGAGCCTTAGTTGCTTCATCTGTGAAATGGGAATAATCTTAGGTACCTGACAGCCGTGTGCTGACAACTAAATGAAATACTGTTTGTGAAAACATTTTATAGGCTATAAAGTGTAACCTCTGCAGATGTTCATTGCTCTTATCATTGTTAGTGCTATTACTATTCATCACTAATTTGGGGCTTAGTTGGAAACTATGGATTCAGAGACAGATAAAGCAGATCACCCTGCCCTCAAGGTGATCACAGTCTAATAATAATGTCACATTATTGTAGGGCTTATTGTGTGCATGTCCTGTTCCCAGCACTCTATGGCTATTACCTCATTTCATCCTCATGCCCACCTGAGAAGCAGGTGCTATGGTCATCTTCATTTTTCAGTTGGAGGAAACAGGGACACAGAGGGGTTAAGGAACTTGTAGAAGGCCACTCATCTGATGGGTGGTAGTGCCCAGATGTGAACCCAGACACGGTGGCTCCAGAGAATGCACCTTCACCACTACCCCACACAAGCAGACAGTCAGCTAAGAGACAACCACAATTTGATGTCATAAATGTTGTGAGCCTGTTACAATGCAGTAAGTGTGCCTGATGTCCTGGGATAATAAGGGGGTGTATGGTGAGTGAGGGGGTGGGGGAGTTGTCAGCAAAGTCTTCTTAGAGGAGATGGTCCCTGAACTGAGGTCTGGCTAAAAGGTGGAGCAAATTGTGCCCTGCAAGAAGAGCAATATGAGCAAAGCCCCCAGAACTGAGAGCAGAACTGCTGTCCTCAGTGTGGGAGGGACAGAGAGAAGGGGCAGGGTATGGCTGAAGATGTGGCAGGAGCCAGGTCCTGAAGGGCTGGGGCACCATGCTAAGAAGCCCCAACTGTCTTCTGAGGGCAGCAGAGTGCAGAGGCGCACTGTGTGTGGAGGGGAATCCTGGGTGCCTCCCTCCTGCCTGGTCCCACCATGAAGCTCCTGAGCATTTTTTGTCAAGCCTTCCCATAGGTTCTCAGCCTTTCCCCACGGTGGCCCCGTAACACCTCTGCTGGGAAGCTAGACAAGCACATACCTCCCACCACCCAGTACCCATCCTGACCTCCACCTCTGTAGAAAAACACTCAGAAGAGAGTTGGGGTTCCTTAGCATGTGTTGGAAGGCTCACTCCAACTACAGTGTGGTTGACATACCAGGAGAGGGGATTATGGGCAATAGCTGGAGGCAGAGAGACAGTTCAAGTTCTGACACAAAAATCCAGCTGCTAGGACTGGTATCTGAAGGTGGAGTTGTGGCATAGGGGACGGAATGTTTGAGAACTGCTAAGATATAGCAATTGGTGAAAGAGAAAGAGGAAGAGGAAACAAGAGTGACTACTGAAGCCCAGTCAACATAACAAGACTTTGTCTCTACTAAATATAAAAATAAATTAGCCAGGATTCATGGCGCATGCCTGTAGTCCCAGCTACTCAGGAGGCTAAGGTGGGAGGATCATTTGAGCCCGGGAGGAAGAGGCTGCAATGAGCTATGATCGCACCACTGCACTCTAGCCTGGGTGACAGAGAGAGATCCTGTCTTAAACAAAAAAAAAAAAGAGGTCCCTGTTCTGGGTGACTGGGTGGGTCAGGATGGCAGGCAGCAGGATCCGAAGGTGAAGATCTGGGAAATGCTGACATTTAAGGGAGGGCCGAGGAGGCAGAGCCCAGGGAAATCTGACACAAGCAAGCAGAAGAGAAAGAGGAAAACAAGTGAGGATCCTCCAAGAATTCAAAGGAAGTTGAAGGGTGACGAATTTAGGTTAGACACCAAGAATTTACTTCCAGCAAGAGTCCTGAGTCCTTAACCTAGAGGAGAATTTTTCCTTGTGATAGAAAAAGTCTTTATTTTTAGTCTTATTTTTTGTATTTGTCTTTGTCTTTCCAGACTTCACATTTCACTGCCTCAGTCATTTAGTACTGATTAATTAATTTCTCAATATCTTTGTCTACTCATTACTGCTCTCTGCACACAGAGACGTAACGGGATGGACGAGGAGGTTCTGCTCATTGGTATTTGTGATGTGCTGAGACTGATGAATGAAACGCTAAACACACTGTCACCATCACCAATAATAGTAGCAACTGACTCAGCCCCCATTTATTGAGCATCTATTACATACAAGGTGTTCTGTTATGAGTTGCAAAAACATGGCCAATAAACAAGGTAGACATGACGACATTTCTGTTTTGCAGAGGGAGAAACTAAGCCTTGGAGAAGTTAAGTGAGCAGCTGAATATCACACAGCAAATAATAAATAACAATGGAACATATGCATATAGCCCTCAGGCAGCCCCCCAAAATTTTCACCAAAAGACTTCCTTGCCATCCTTGCTGATTTGTGAGCAGAGAATGAGTTATGTGTGGAACGCGGAGAGAGGGGTGGGGGCGGAGCAAAGCAAAGAGGGATAAGAGGACTCAGGTTAGGGAATGACTGTTCTCAACCCCAATATTCTAAGTCATTAGCTGTGCCTTCACACACTTAGCACAGGCTCTTTCAGAAAACAATAAGCACCTGAATGGCTTTTCATGCTAGCCACAGGAGAAACTGAACACACTGATGCAAAAATTCTGGCCAGCTTTCCTTCAAGAACACAACTTATAAATCATTCATTCACTTAACAAATATTTACCAAGCACCTACTAGATTCAAGCATTGAACTGGGCCAGGGATACAAGGACAAACAACAAACCACCAATCAGTGGGTGAGAAAGAAGAGGGTGTCTTCTTGGGTTGTCTCTGAGGAGGGGAAACTTGGAGAGTGAAAATGGTCGGCAGGGGAGGTGGAGGGCCCTTTGGACAGAGAGGCAGCTTGGCAAAAGTCTCTCTTCTCACACTGGGTTTGCACCACTCCTCACCTCTTTATCTTGCAAACTCCAACTTATCCCTTAAAACTCTGGGAAGGTTTGCCTGACCTCCAGGGCTAGTTTTGCAGGTTTCCTGTGGGCTTCTTGTGCATCTTGAGTGCAGTTCTGTAGTAACAGGTATTTGCAGGTGTCCCAGCCTGTCTATCCCTAAGTCTGAGCTCTCTGGAGGAAGGGGGCGTATCTTCTGGCTCTATGTCTCCAGTTCGGGCTCAGAGTAGATCCTCGATAAACACAGTGGAATTGCTGCAGCATGCTGCAATACATGTCTAAGGATACATCAGGACCCTTTGGGTGGTCTTGGGCAATACTGCCCAGTTAACCACTTTGCAGTTCCTTTTTGAGGCAAGTAATGGAAAGATTGGAGGTCGAGGCTCTGCCAGGAGGACTTGAGCAAATCACTTAAGGTTTTGTTTTCCTCTTTTATCCAATGCGAGCGTTAGACCAACATTATGGGCCTGGGATGGTATATGGTTTATCAGAACCCATGCGTAGGCTGTTTGCACAAGAACAAGTCCAAGTTAGCCTGAAGTTATTGCTACTTTTTGACATTGTGATTTTCTTTGCAATGGTCAATGGTAGGATCGATTACTGTGGCTGTTCCATGGGCACTTCAAACTAAAATATATTCCCTGTAGTCCACGTGAAGCAAAGAGACCTTACAGAAGGAAATTAACAAGCACATTTGGTCTTTATTTAACACTGACCTAAAATTCTGTGACATAATACTTCTCTTGTCTGTGATTCACTTGGAGTTTAATTTTGCAACAAGAACACAGCTCAGAGTGCCTGGTATGAGCTAAAATGGTAGCTAAAATATTTAGCATTGGTGAGGAACTTTAATTTTTGAACAGATAAAGTGATTACATGGCTCAAAAAGGAAAATGATATAAAAAGATGTACATTGAGAACCTTGCCCCACTCATGCTTTTACCTGCCCCATTTTGTGCTCCCATGAGTCACCAGAATCATTAGTTTCTCATCTGTCCTTCCAGAGCTTCTTATGCAAATACAAGCATGTGTGGGATTTTGTCAAAAGCATCTTTAGTATCTATAGAGATTATTACTCATTGTTGTTGTTGTTGTTGTTTCTCTCCTTAGGTCTATTTTGATGAACTGTCTTTGCATTCTTAGAATAAGCTGACTTAGTCATGAAGTATTATGCTTTAGGAACGCTGCTGCATTCTGATTGCTAATGTTTTATTTAAGATTTATGAATCAATATTCATGTGTGAAATTCATTTATCATTTCTTTTTGTACAGCCTTTGTTATCAGTGTTCTCCTTTCTTGATAAAAGAAGCTGGAAGTCTTTTGTTCCTTTTGTCTAGGCTCAGAAATGGTTGAAATAATGTTGGAGTCATCCGTCTTTATTTATTTATTTATTTTTATTTATTTATTTTTTTTTTTTGAGTCTGTCGCCCAGGATGGAGTGCAGTGGCCTGATCTCGGCTCACTGCAAGCTCCGCCTCCTGGATTCACGCCATTCTCCTGCCTCAGCCTCCCGAGTAGCTGGGACTACAGGCGCCTGCCACCACGCCTGGCTAATTTTTTGTATTTTTAGTAGAGACGGGGGTTTCACCGTGTTAGACAGGATGGTCTCGATCTCCTGACCTCGTGATCTGCCCGCCTCTGCCTCCCAAAGTGCTGGGATTACAGGTGTGAGCCACCGCGCCCGGCCCCGTCTTTAAAGATTTGGTTAAATTCGAGAAACTTCTAGCCCTGGTGCTTTTGAATATTAGTTCCTTCTTAATTTTCTCCAACTTTTTGTATGAAAATCGGTCTATCTGCATGTTCTGGAGTTGGTTTCAGTGAATTATATTCACCTAGAAAAGTAGCCATATCTTTCAGATTCATGTTTATGTACATAAAATTGTGCAAAATAGTTTTAAATATTTCCTTCGTTTCTGCGTTATCTTCTTGTTACTTATTATGTCTATTCTTTTGTTCTTGATTTTTGATAAGACATATCTATTTTGTTGTTTTTATTCCAATGACCCAGTTATTCACTTATCATTTAATTTGCTTTTCCTTCTGTTATTTAACTCATTTATCCTTTTATTTCTACTTTCTTCCTTCTAGTTTTCTTTGGTTTATTTTGTTCCTCTTTTTTTTCTAATTTTGAAGTTTCATTCTTAATTTCTTCAATTTCATTCCCTTTATAAAATTATTTTAGGCTATGACATTTCCTATGAGTACTGCTTTTGTTCTATCCTCTAGATTCAGAACATAATATGTCGTATTTTCATTATCATTGTCTTTTAGGAATCTGCATATTGGATTTGCAGCCAACTTTGACCCAAAAGTTGTTTAAATAACAACTTTCATAAAATTCTCCAATTCTGCATTAATTTTTAATTTTACTGCATTGTGAACAGAAAATGATGTCTACATTATTGCTACTTTTTGACATCGAGATTTTCTTTGCAATGGTCAATGGTAGGATTAATTACTGTGGCTGTTCCATGGGCACTTGAAACTAAAATATATTCCCTAACTTCAGGGCACATAGTATGACATCTATCCATCATATCTACATTTATCGCTTAGGTCTTTTTATATCTTTGTTTTCAGTCGAATTGCTTTGAGAGGATGTGCTGCTTTTTCGAAACTGAGATGTAGAGAGGCCGAGGAGGTGCCAGTTCCTGCGGGAAGGTAGAGTATGGAGAAATCACAGGGTCTGTAGATCATCTCCAATCAAACATCACTCTGGCCGTAAAGAAAGGCCCCTCCCCAGAATTCAACAAGGTCTATATTTTCTCATTTTTATTGGTATTATTTGAAAGGAGGAAGAATCAACTTTTTATTCAATCGGGTAATTTTTTATTGTTTTCTATCTTTCCTATACATAAATTTTGTTTCCCAAATCAAGTTGGAAAATTCAGTCCTCCTTTTCTATCTCCATGGTGGGTAGGACAAGGTCCTACTCATGGCTTGGTGGGGGATTTTAAATGGTGATGTTGCTAATAATTACACCTAAGCACTTACTATGAAACAAGTTCTCTTCTAGATATTTTGTATGTTTTAGATTATTTAATTCTTACATCAATTTATAATGCTGCCATTTTACAAATTTAAAAAAAAAAAAAAAGCAAGGCACGTGGATGTAAAATAACTTGCCCAGGTTCAAACTGCTAGTGAGCGGCAGAGCCAGGACCCCAGCCTGAGACACTGTGCTCTGTTGCCGCTTTTAGAGACCAACTCACCCACTGGCTTCACTACATGCGTGAAGAAACAGGGACTTGAGTCTGCTAAGCAAGCTGCCGGGAGAACTAAAACTAGACCCCTGGTATTTGGACCTTTATCCAGAGCCTTCCTGCTGTGCATCGCTGCCCCTCACAATGCACAGAAGCTGTATTTGTGGCAGCAAGAGGTTGTCATTTGCTGGATGACATGGGCTAATGGTTTAACAGCAACCCCTGCCTACCTCACCTCACAGGACTGCAGGGCCAGCACCATAGGAGAAATAAAGATGATGTAATCAAATATTATCTAAATAATGTATACTTTTTGAGTCCTGAATAAATCACCCAGCTGTGGAATACATTCATGTTTAATATTACTAGGATATATAAAATGATTTAGGACTGGGGGGATTGTAAGTAAAGAAAACTAAAATTCTACAAGGGCTAAATCCTTCTAGGTGGGAAGACTTGTATTTTTTATAAGCACCTCCTCTCTCTCCAATTCCCATGCACATGACCTTCATTCTTTGTTTATAGATTGTGGGTGTCACCCTTGGAAACGGGCATTTTCCCAGAACAAGTAAGAACTAATGTTAGCCAATAGGAGAGAATACTAGTCAGCCCTCAGGGGAGAGGATGGCTATTAAAATACAGTACATAAAGGGATGAGCTGCTGGTATTTATCTCCAAGTCCAGCTCGCAGAGCCTTTCTCTGTTGCCAAAAGTGATCTAACATCTCCCTGCATAGCTTGGCTTCAGATGGTGAGATTTTTATTATTTTTTCATTCCATTCCACATTCATTCCAGTAATTATGAAAAAAGAAAGGAGTTATGACATATTTGGGGAGACTGACCCAGTGTATCAACTTTACTAAGAAAGGACATAACGGTTTTGGCAAGATAAGAGAATTTCATTCGGAAATTCCAAAGACATCCTATCCCAGTGGAATTACTTGACTTGACAAAAATCAAAGTTGTTTAGCTGGGTGGGGCAGGGACCTAAGCCAGATGACTAAGGGTGACACTCCTGGACAATCCACACAGGAGGCTTTCAGAAAGGCATTCTGATGCTGCGAGTGGTGGTGTTCCACCTGCATTCATTCACGATGAGCCAGCAAGGTGAGATCGACAGCAAGCCCCAGAAACCTGGCCCTCTAGTGACACAGAATCTCTGTGAGGGGTATGGGAACAGAAACAGTGGTCTTTATCTCAAATCGTGACACTATAAAGTAGTCCCACTACCTGCCTACTTTGGGCCCTACAGCAGAAACTGAATAAAATGCATTCCTATTATCTTAAAGAACAAATTGACTCACAAGCCCTCTAACCTAATATTAGTATGTGGTAAACGCAAGATGAAGATGAAAGTAGCTAAAATTTGGGATGAATTTCTTGGAGAGATTCTAGAATTTCCTTTCCCAGTTCTCCTAGTTTTCATTTCAAATAAGATTCTGAAATGGTCTCCTTGTGGTTCAGCTCAGATTCAAGAGAATTGCTTCAATGGTGTCTCCAACCCCCTTGGCCTAAATGTTCTCACTTGCAAAGAAGATTCCACTTAAGAGGAAGTGCAGCCAGTTAATGCTTAACCACAGCAACTCCTCCTCTACACCAAGTGAGAAAGTTGGGCTGGGCTGAAAAATGGTTAGTTTTGCATGAAACTGAGTGTAGGTATTGTTTGAAAACCAGAGAACCCCAGAACCTCAAATTTCATGGGCCTCCAAGATCATTTATTTCAAACCATATATCTAATTGCTCCAGAAAGAAAAAATCTCTGATCTGTTCGGCAAGCAGGTTTCTCTTCCCACAGAGGAACACAGTCAACCGTAGGGCCTCTATAACTTACATGTCACATGGAATCCAGCCTTACTTGGTAAAGGGAACATTAGCAAAATATCTTAGTCATGGTCATTTGGTTACAAAGAACAGAAAACCACTCAACTTTTAAATCATTTTTAAAGAGTTTATTGGAAGGAAAGCACAGGTTTCAGGGGAAGTAGAAAAATGTCAGATGCTTTGCTCCCTCCCTCCCTCTCGCTCTCCCCCATCCTCCCCTTTTCCTCATCTCCAACTTCTGTTTCTCTCTGTAACTCATGCCTTTCTCTTGCTTTTGCAGCTTCCACTTCATTATGATTTTTTGGCTCTAACATAGGACAGTTTTTTTGTTTGCTTTCTGTTTTTTACATTTACCCTCATTTTTGTCATATTTTATTTTTTTCTGTGGAGAACCAGCCATGGGAATTGGTTTTCAGCAATGGACACCTGACCTGACCAAAGCCAATAAATCATGAGACTTTTGCTGAGACTTCAGAGAGGTGGGATGTGGAGGGGAGAGGACACGAGGATGGAGCTGCCAAAGCCATCCTGCCACTGTGAAGCGCAAGACTAAGGCCAACACAGCAGAAAGGGCGAAGGGCTGGAAAGAAGCTAAGTCCTGATGGAGGCTTTCTGAAGTCTGAATCCCAGCTGTCCGTGAGACCACTCCTGCTTTTCATTTCATGAGTCAATCACTTTATTTCTTGCCTAAGTCATCCATTAGCACAGCTGTCAGCCTTGGATTGCCATTGAGTCAACCCCATTCCTCCACCTGGCCTTGTGCTCCAGTTTCACGACTAGCCTAGTTAGGAAGGATGTGCTCAGGGGAAGTGCAGCTTAATGTGGTTTCTAGGATATTCTTTCCAGGGTAAAGGGGGGCAGAGGAAGAAAAAATAATCTATTCTTTCCAGGGTAAAGGGGGGCAGAGGAAGAAAAAAATAATCAACCTCTTCCATTTATTTTCATTAATCAGAGTCCTTGATCTGACAATTAGCCTAATCATATTTTTACTGTCCTGTCTTCACTAAGGTCATGAATGTCAAAATATAAAAGATCAAAGTATGCAGAAATCACTTCAAACTTCATAAATAATGCTTGTGATTTTTTTCATATGCAAGTCTAATGAAAATTGAGAAAACGATGTGTGCATTTCATAGTTATTCTCTTGTGGACATGCCAACCTCAGTCTTAAAATTGAAGACTATATTTAATGACTTAGAGGTTCAAATTTAAGTCATAAATGAAATTGCATCTGGTAAGGTGTACCTTACATTCTGCTTCTTCATTATGAGACCATATAACCCAATTCTTTGATTTAGAAATATTTCCACTTTAATAAGTCATGACGCAAATAATCTTTCTCCAAACCTCTTGTTTCAAGACATCCAACTTACTGCACCACAAAATAGTAAATCTCAGGCTCAGAACTCCTTTCTTTGCCAAGAATTATACTAGTGAAGTTGTTCCTTGCCTCAATTAAAACTTACACTTGTTTAGAAAGGGCAAGAGCGTAACTTCCACATATATGTTTAAGTTCCACATCTAACATTGTATAGGAATAAACCAGATTCCACCAACTTTCTGTGTTGACACCCACAGGCAGTGCAGATTGCATCCTGGGAAAAAGAACAAGGGCCTGGCTCTATGCCCAGCTGTACATACTAGCTGTGTGGCCTTAGCAGGTTGTGTATCATCTCTCTAAGCCTCTGTTTCTTCACATACGAAGTACTGACCTTATACTTTATAGATTGTAATATCAACTTTATGGCTTTATTGGGGACTTGAAATGAGGTGGTGTATGTAAAGCACATAGTAGGCATTCAGTGTTCATTACCAGCTACTACTTAAGGTAATAATTGCCCTTCATAATAGAAACATTCATAATTCATAAATGTCCATTTCCTACCAGTTGTCAACATACATGCTATGTTGCTGTAAACCTTGCATAGTTATAAAATTAAATTTCCATCTTTCATAAATTGAAATGTAACATCCTGCTAAAGCTACTGAAATGTCTGATTCTGCCACGGACTGGTTGTATAACTCGGGACAAACATGTAATCAATTTGTGGCTTTGCTTCTGCGTTTGTAAAATGACAAGATTGGGCTGTTCTAAATGAATTTTAGTGCCTCTTCCAACTTTACCATTCTTCTGAGTCTTATATGTCAGTTAAATGGCTGTTTAATATATACGAGTCATCATGGGATAATTGCATGTTTATCGTAAAGAAACCCATACTCCTCTCGGAGGAAGACAAACTGTTGACATCTAAAATTAGTCTCTCAAATAATATTACCTCATGAAAGAAAAAGAAGTGATGGTAGTACAATTCATGCTCAGATTTTGTCATTTGGGAAATCTCTAAAAATTGAGAGATGTAAGAGGTGATGACAGAATAATTCATATGCTCACATTTTGTAATTTTGGAAATCTCTAAAAATTATTCTCAAAGGTAGAAAGTGAAATTGAATTTAGGGACATAGAGATACTCACAGAAAAGTATGTAGCAGAACACACCATTAGGTTTACAATCTGCAACTCCATATATAAATAAGCCTCCAAACCCAAGTTGCCTTAGTTATTGGAAATACGAATGACTGACATATTTCTATTTTTCTAGAAATGCAAAACAGACTTGTGTAATTAACCATTCCTTTGGTATTTATTTTGAAACCAACTGTGCATTTCTTGGCCTCTTCACATACAAATAATGCCAACGCCTACGCAGTTCCACAGAATTCTTGAGTAGTTCTCACTCACTCTGCCCATTTTTTTCTTGCCCTCCTCTCCATTACCTCATAAATGGTGAACATTTCAGAAATAACAATCCCATTAGAATAAGGTCTCTACATGTCACCTATAAGGCTTGAGAGGAAAAATTCAAAAGATGCCTTAGCATAAAAGTGGGAAAGGGAGCAGAAATGAAATTTCTAATGGACATAGCAACACAAGAAAGCGCTGTGCATGAAGAACCCAGCTTCTCTCTAACAGATGGTACGCCATGCATGCAGCTAGATAAGCAGCGTTCAGGGGCTTGCTCCATTGCAAATACAGAAACAATAAAAATGCATGTTGATTTTTAAACAGATGTGTAATTAAGTATGACATTCTGATAGAGGTTTACCAAGGCAGAACAGCTGGATTTGAGGAGTCCTAATATGGGATACTGTTTAAGTTATTTAAATGTGATTCCTAGGATGGCAAAACTTCAAGAACTTCAACTTGTCTGTGTGTGTGTGTCTTTGTGTCTGTGGGTTTATGTCTGTGTGTGCATGTGTGAATACAACTGGATCTATGGCTTAAGGTGGTGCATACCCAGCTGAAATTTTCTTGGAGCTTAGAAAAGCAAAGGTTGCAACCCTTACACTCAGTTGCCTTGGGCAAGCAAGAAAAATATCTGTCAAGACCCAGGTCTTGCTGTTAAGGCTGGAGTTGAGAAATGCCCTCCAAATGCCTTCAAGTCAACATTAGCTACGACAGAAGCAAGACTATTATTTAACAATAGCAGCAAACGTCAAAAACAAACTGTGCCTGGCATTTTGACAAGACACTATTGAAAGAGAACCACTTTTTTAGACTTGTGTAACCGTGGGGGAGAACTTGACAATTAATATCCTGAGGTCTGGTAACAGGATTTCCAGGCTGCTTGGTGGTTTCCTTCTGATACAAATGAAAGGAGTAGGCAAGTGGAGGACATGGGCAAAAATAATCCGAAACAATGAGGCCTAGAGAAAAGGACTGATACATCAGAAATCAGGTACCTTGTGGCTAATTAAAATGTAACTCCTCCCTCAGGAGACTGCACTCTCACGGTGGTGACACTATAAAGTATGAGGACAGAGCCATCATCCCTAGGTGAAAATAAGATGCTGACAAAACCTATCTCCTACCTCCCACCTCCTTTCTTTGCTCTCCAGCAGACTCATGCCATCCTGCGGCACCCTACCTAAGCTTCCCTCCATGGAAGCAGCCCCTGCCTGAACTGGCCAAACCCTCATCCCTGCCGTCAATCAATCAATTAATCAGTATAATAACAACCAGCCAGTTTCTGTCCTATGTCCTTAAGAATTTGCTCCCTGTTAACTAACCGATGAGTGGAGCTGTGGCAAGGTGTCAGCAAGCACAGTGATTCGTGTACTATGCTTCCTCTCATTTTGACAGGAACATCAGGGAAGCAACCTAATCCAAAGTAAATGCCAATGTGCTGGCTCCGCACTCACGCTTTGAAGTGAATGAGGAGAGAGGGAAAGGAACTAATATTTCACTGGAAAGCCCTTATGAGCTAAGCCTTTGAAATGTTATCACAGTTAATGTTAACAGCCCTCAGACAAAAGTGGTATTGTCTCCATCTTACAGGTAGCAACCTGAAGTTTAGAAAGCATGAGGAACATGCCCAGCATCCCAGTCTGCGAGTAACTCACCCAGAGTTAAAGCCTGCGTTATCTCTCTCCCACAGCTGACTCTTCCCTGGCTCTCTCCACCACAACCCAAGATCACACACCTTGATCAGACTCAGAATGTTCTTTTTCTTTTTTTTTTTTTTTTGAGACGGAGTTTCACTCTTTTTGCCCAGGCTGCAGTGCAATGGCGTGATCTTGGCTCACCGCAACCTTCGCCTCCCAGGTTCAAGTGATTCTCCTGCCTCAGCCTTCCGAGTAGCTGGAATTACAGGCATGTACCACCATGCCTGGCTAATTTTGTTATTTTCAGTAGAAACAGGGTTTCTCCATGTTGGTCAGGCTGGTCTCAAATTCCCGACCTCAGGTGATCCGCCTGCCTCGGCCTCCCAAAGTGCTGGGATTACAGGCGTGAGCCAACGCGCCTGGCCTTCTTTTTACATAAGAGCCTGGCAATGATGCTGCTTAATAAAGGGAACTCCAGGAACTGTGGTGGGTGTGGCAGTCTTACTTGCAGGCCTTCTAAAAGGAACCCCCATGGACAGCTGTAGATCCTGCCTGAGCAGAAGCATGCCCTGCCTGAGGAGAAACATGAGTGCAGGAGCCATTTAAATCCTCAAAGAGAAGCCAATCCCTATGTTTTAAAAGTCCTCCCTTCCACCCACTTCCTCTACCTGTGACTTTACTACCACCAGACCAGACTTTCGGTTCTTGAGAGAACATGCACGAATCTGTCCACGTGGGTTTCCTGTCCATACCATCCAAGGAGAAAGGCCTTGGCCTCCTCCAGCTGGGTCTGCTCCTTCCTTTGAACCCCATCGGTACCTATGCCCACACCTTTCAGAGCTTTCCTGATCAGTGTCAACAGGCTGCTCTTCCTCTTACAAAATGCACCATCAATACAGCCCAGGCACATGGCTCCTACAAAACTAGCCACTTATATAGTACGGGTCACATCAACAATGACACCATCCAGCACAATCATTCATACAGACTTCTCTCACACTTAACCTTTAAACAAGGTGAGAAGTCA
Source organism: Gorilla gorilla gorilla (assembly GCF_029281585.2). NCBI lineage: Eukaryota > Metazoa > Chordata > Mammalia > Primates > Hominidae > Gorilla > Gorilla gorilla. The sequence continues at coordinate 19,629,207 of NC_073235.2, read as the reverse complement.
AAACCTGTGAAGACTGTCTCTTTTCAGCTGGGTGCAGTGGCTCACTCCTGAAATCTCAGCACTTTGGGAAGCTGAGGCAGGAGGATTGCTTGACCTCAGGAGTTTGAGACCAGCCTGGGCAACATACTGAGACCCAGTCTCTACAAAAAGTAAACAAAAGTAAACAAAATTAGCCAGGCACGCACCTGAGGTCCCAGCTACTAGGGAGGCTGAGGTGGGAGGACTGCTTGCCCTGGCTGAAGGTTGAGGCTGTAGTGAGCCATGATCACACCACTGCACCACTGCACTCCAGCCTGGGTGTCAGAGGAAGACTCCATCTCTCAAAAAAAAAAAAAAAAAACCTATCTCTTTCCTATCTGTCAGATTTCCACATGGGCCTGGGTCTCTGGAAGCTGCAGCAGGGCAGAACATCTGCTATGGAAAGGGGCTTGAGGTCCAAGTCAAGGTCATTCCCAGGCTTTCTAGAAATGCTTTTTATTAACTTTCTAAAGAAACTCAGACTCCAGAGTGGAGGAACACATTCAACATGAATACGTCTACAAAGTCTTACACTTTTCTACTAAAAAGCTAAGATTGCACTCCTATCAGCAATGCCTACAATGCCAAGTCACTTATTCTAAGCGACGGCATTAGAATTCCGTCAGAAATGCATATGCAACATGAGGCAGGAGCAGCGAAGGGACTTTCAGGGACAGCAGACAGGTCTGTGGTGATGAGGAAAGTCTTTGGTCATTGGAGTGAAGTCAAACCAGGGTTTGAAACTCTGCTGTGCCACCCAGAAAAATGTGGATGTTGGCAGCCATAAAATGGCGTCAATACCCACAGAAGTGTGCTGGGGACATTCCCAGGAGGCACCAGGAAGACACCTGGTTCATTCCCTCCCACACATTTCTCCTTTTAGGTGAGAGGAAAAGATGAAAGTGAATCCCTTCCTTCTTTCTCACCACTCCAAGACTTAGATACAAAGTTTACACTTTAGGTAAAGACCATAATTTTGTTTTAAACTTTGCCACCAAAAACTATTTTCTTATAGTCATGTTCACTATCAATCACTAAGGGAGTAAAGTATTCTATTGTGAACAGAGCATCGCAAAACGTTTTACAACTGTGGCAGACATTACCAGGGATCACCAATATTTGGTTCTCCTCTCCCTTTGGAGGAGGGGTTACACATCCCAGCCCCCTTGCAGTTAGGGCCACAGGATTAGTTCTGGCCAATGTGCGGAGCAGAAGTGCAGTACATTCCTTCTAGGCCCAAGCAGAGAAGAGTATGAGAACCCATGCCCATTCTTCCCCTGCCTTGGCAAGCGAGTGAGGCTGCCTGTCTGCAGTGGGGCACAGTCTCCCACAAACCGGACTGTACATGTCACGTAAGTGGGAAATAAACCTGGTTATTGTAAAGCCAAGTTACACATCAATGAAAACAAGCTGCCATTTCAAAATCAGATTATCAAACAATATTTAAGGATCACTAACTTATTCTTTCTGGGGAAAAAAGCTGAACCAAACTCAACTTTAGTATGAATTTTACACACATTCTGGGAAGACACGCTTCAACATGCCCTGACGTGCCTTCTTAAGGACAGACATGATCTTGATATGCACTAGGATCTGGGACTTTGAAAATTCCACAAAGATTTGTCTTTATAAACATCTTTAAGTTTCATCTTAAATTTGTCAGTCTGCAAGCTTCTCAAGCCCAGGGTGTGAGACTACGCACCCCAGGTGCATCCAGCTGATCCTGAGGTGATGGGCCAGCACTCTGCCTCTCTGTAATGTCCTGCTAGAAAATCTCAAGCTTTTTTATTAATATAAGCAGAAAGAATCGTTTCAAAACAGAACTGCCACTGTCATACTTTGGTGGAGCAGACATTCCCAAAAGATCTAGGAGTGACATGTGATGACTATAAAGGGAATAGAAATGAGTTTGATCCAATGGCAGAAATTCCCAGTGAATGCATTTTAGAAACTTTTCTTCTGAAACAAACAGTTTCAGCACTTATTTCTTTGCTTTGTCTACTCAACTGCTCATCACAATGAATTGGTCCATGATCACATTCTGTGCAAGTTTCCTCAAAAAGTGTTTCTAAAAGAGAAGCAAATCTTGCAAATGAAACAGTCTCATGGAAGCACAGTAGCAGTAGATGGATTTATGGTTTTCGGAATGGCAATCAAAAATGATTGTTTTTAAATGGCAATATGTTTCCCAAGTGCCCATTACTTTTAAAGCCCACCTTCGGGGAGGCCACAGAATGATTAGCAGCTATAAATGCTGCCATGTGAAAGCAGCAGAGGACACGGTTACTAGAGCACAATTTTGATTTGGAATCAAAACTGCCCTTGTTCAAGAAAATCCTCACAGAAACTGAAACCAGGGTAACAGTGAAAAGGAAAAATCGCCCATATATGGCAATCAGTTTTGACACGAGGCTCATCAATAGCCCAGTCTTTCCAAGGCACATCATTATCTATCTGATCTGCCAAATCTGATACTTAACAACATTGTCTTCAGAACAGTTGACATAGCCTGGAAAAGTCTATCTTGTAAATCACAAAGATGACAGGTTTCACAGATCTCATCAGTGATAAAAAGAAGGGAGGCATAAAAGAGCAGATGCCAGTATACTTGCTGGCACAATGAACTGAATGAACTATATGTATTTCAAGGAGGAAAAAACCTCTCTACATCCCAATTTTTAATGAGGCCCAGTAAGAAACCACTGACTTAACCTATTTATCTCAGCTCCTAATTAAACCGAGTTTTTGAAAGGTAAAGACAAATGACCAGGGAGATAGCATGATTTTGTGGTATAAAAAAGTAGTGGGGAAAGCTGAATCAGGTCAGCCGGGCAGGCATGCTGCAGCTTCTTCCACCTACCCTAAATCCACAGAAATAACAAAAAGAAAAGAGATTTTTAAAAAGAAAAGGAATCCACAACTATACTGCAAAATAAGTACATTCTGTGAACTAGAAACTACAAGGAATCCCTGAAAGCAAGAATGAGTAGCTGGATGGAGGGAAACCACAGCTTGAAATACTCAATGAGAGGACTTGCTAAATATGAAACTAGGGGCATCCTAAGCTCAGAGGTAGCTGATGCTGGGAGCTGGAAATGCCAAGGGCAACTGACCTTATGGGTTCCACCAGGCTTCTGTGAAAGCAGCCAGTCTGGCCAACCCTTCTACACTTCTCCTACTTGCCAACCTTGGACCAGGCAGAGACAGCATGGTATCTACCCCATGATGTAAGTGTTAAGTGTGGACAGTCTCAAGAAGCATGGCGATGTGCCCAAGGCAAACCAGGGGCACTCACATCTGGAGATCAGCTGGTGGCAGGCTCATCCCACCCTTCCTTGCAATGGCTCTTTAGAAGTGCTTAGAACTTTAGAAGAGCAATTAATATCCTTAGAAAAAATACAAGAAGGGCAATATACTTCCATTTCAAAGTACAGCAATCTTAGAAATTAAAATTGCTATCAATAAAATTAAAAACTCAACTGATGGGCTGAATGGATGGATACAGCTGAAGAGCAACTCGCTGAGCTGGAACAACAGTTATGTAATTCTTCTAGAAGGTAACACAACAGAGAAAAGCTAAGGGCTATATAAAAAAACAGAAACAGAAGGTCAAATATGTCTAGAATAGAGGACTTTTAGAAGAAAAGAAAAGAGAAAGTGAAAAAAGGAACACTAACAGCAAATATAGAAGTAAATTTCCCAGAATTCAAAAGATATATCTGACTGAACGTGATTAACAGAAAAAGACTCACTCCTAAACATATTGTAGTAAAATCTCAGAACACCTAGGATGATAAATATCTAAAAAATAAATAAATACTCAAGCCTGTAATTCCAGCACTTTGGGAGGCTGAGGCGGGTGGATCACCTGAGGTCAGGAGTTCAAGACCAGCCTAGCCAACATGGTAAAACTCCGTCTCTACTAAAAATACAAAACTTAGCTGGGCGTGGTGGTGAGTGCCTGTAATCCCGGCTACTGGGGAGGCTGAGGCAGGAGAATCGCTTGAACCCGGGAGGTGGAGGTTGCAGTGAGCCGAGACCGTGCCACTGCACTCCAGCCTGGGTGACAGAGTAAGACCTTGTCTCGAAAAAAATAAATAAAAATAAAAATAAATAAATAAAAGAGGGGGAAAGGGATTCTAATTAAAATCCCAATACAGTCAAGGCACTGAGATAAGTACCTGCTCAAATGGTCAAAAAGAGTATAGATGACACCCTTCCTTCCCACCTGACCTTTGAGATCACTCCAGGTAACATCAATACCAACATCAAAATCTGTTCACCCACGCATTGGACCTCTACTCCGCTGCTGTTCATTTCTACTCACTTCAGTGAACTATGTAAATACAGTGGTTTAGATCACTCCTTGGACCTTATCAAGATCTGGAAATGTTCCACTACATTCCTCTCTGCTTACAAACCCCAAACCTACCACCCTTACCCTTAGGCTGGATTTTTAATCTCAACACTTGCAGTCATTTGACTTCACCCTATTTCCTCATGCCATCAGGTCAGCACTGCTGATTCAACTTCCTTCCCCAATGTGCCTGGATCCCATGAAAATGTCTGCAGATATTTCACTGGGAGTCTCTATTGATTTTTCACATATCCTTGTGCCATGCCTACCAGTGAATTCTCAGCTACAATCAATGTATTTCATCATGACAAGTCTACACTCCTGGGCTGCTGAGCCCACTAAGACATGGCGTTAACAATGTCAATTGGCTCTACTGCAAATATCTGACCTCTATCCTCACATGGATCCTTGATGGCCTCAAAACTGTCTGGCAAGTCTTTCTTCATCTTTAGTCAGTTACTATGTCCATTCTTCATAGATATTGTCCAAACATCCATCATTCTTTCAAAGTTCCCTAGTTGCCCCAGATCCCCTCTCTCCCAATAAAAGACTCAGTATATAATCAGGCTTTTCTTTATTTTGTGAGCTATTTTGTTAGTATACAGGGAGATATTTTATATGTTAAGAAACAGCAGGTTAGAAAAACATTTTCAATGTAAAACAACACCTTCTCCTTTATCATCAAGATTAATTCATCCTTCCAATTGTACTTCATTGTACCAGTTACTCTCTGCCTGAAACTTCCTCCTACCTTGGCTTCATCCCATCACTCTTCTGGTTTTCCTCTTACTCTTTTTATTTATTTATTTTTATTTTTTGAGACTAAGTCTCACTGTCTCCAGGCTGGAGTGCAGTGGCACAATCTCGGCTCACTGAAACCTCCGCCTCCTGGGTTCAAGTGATTCTCCTGCCTCAGCCTCCCGAGTAGCTGGGACTACAGGTGCCCGCCACCACACCCAGCTAATTTTTGTATTTTTAGTAGAGACACGGTTTCACAATGTCGGCCAGGATGGTCTCGATCTCTTGACCTCATGATCCACCTGCCTCAGCCTCCCAAAGTGCTGGGATGACAGGTGTGAGCTTTCCTCCTACTCTTGATCGCTCTTCTCTTTTCACCATAACATGCTCCCTATGTGATTTCATCCACTCCTAAGGCACCATTTATTATGGTCACATGCTGATGACTCCACATTTACATCCTACAGCCCAGACTCAAATATCCAAGTGTTTATGATACCTTTATCAGATGTGCCCTACGTAACTCAACCTCAACATATCAAACCAAACTTGTTAACTTTACCCATTCACCTGCTTCTCTACATTCTCTTTTGGTTTATGGAAATATCATCCACCTAGTTTCTCAAGATAAAAAAATGAACTTACCATTGACTCTTCCTCATCTTTAACCTTCACACCCAAGTCACCAAGTTCAGGTGATTTTATTCCAAAATGTGCCCCTCATTCTTCATTTCCAATGTTACTACCCATCTCATCTCTATCACCTGGACTCTACCCCTTATTTTATGCATAACTACACCAGTGAGTGGCAACCTGGGTTGCACATCAGAATCATCTGGGGAACTTTCAAAAATCCTAATGCTCAGGGCATACCCCAAACTAATTGTATCAGAGTCTCTGGGGGTGGAACCCAGACACCAGAATTTTCTATAGGTCCCCATGTGATTCCAATATGCAGGCACATTTAAGAATTTTCCAGAATTGAAAACATGAGCCCACAGATTGAAAGTACATACCAAATACCAAGCAAAAAAAAAATAACAAATCTACAACTAGTCAAATCATAATGAAGCTGAAAAACGTTAGAGGATAGAGAGAAAATCATGCAAATATCCTAGAGTGAAAAGATAGATTATCTACAAAGGAAAGAAAATTACGGTAATGGCAGACTTATCTGTAACATTAGGTGACAGAAGACAATGAGTTAAAAATCTTCAAAGTGCTGAGGAAGGGAAAAAAACTATGAACATAGAATTCTACAGCCTGCTAAATTACTCTTCAGAATGAAACAGACCTTTTCAGACACACAAAGCTAAGACCCTACTACTCAGACCATCACTGGAAGAATTACCTTACACAGAATATACTTCATTATAAAGGTAAGTGAGCCAATAGGATTACAGAAGTATTTATTGCTATTAACCAAGTCTGACTTCTGCCTGGAAAATACAAGATGTATGAAACATATGCACCATTGAGAGGTCCCAATGGCCTTAAAGAAGGTAAAACAGCTCAGTGCAAATAAATAAATTTTACATTAAAAGTTTTAGCAGGGCTCTGGCTAATTTGAATTGTTTTCTTGCACTTTTGTAGAATTTATCCCGTTTTCAACTGCGCAAATTTCCATAACTTGAAATAATAAAAGAAAGCACTGCCAATCTAGCAATGTTAAAAAATGTTTCCCATTTTCTTTCATTGAAAAAAATAGGTTCTATACATTTATAGATTTATCAAAATTTCAAAACAATTTTATTTTTTGCTATGATTATCTTATTTTCTAGATGACCTGAAAATAATTTAAGAACACCAACGATAATCATTCAATGTCACCGATACTATATACAGTTGACCCTTGAACAGCATGGTTTTCAACTGTGTGGGCCCACTAATAATGCAAATTTTCTTCCACCCCTGCAACAGCAAGGCCAACCCCTCCTCCTCCTCAGCCTACTACTCAACAGGAAGATAGCATGAGTGAAGACTTTTATGATGGTCCACTTCCACTGAATGAAGAGTAAATACATTTTCTTTTCCTTAGCTTACACTACTGTAAGAAAACAGTATATAATACATATATCATACACAATATGTGTTAATCAACTGTTTCTTATTGGTAAGGCTTCCCTTCAAGAGTAGGCTATTAGTAGTTAAGTTTTGGAGGAGTCAAAAGTTATACATGGATTTTCAACTATGTTGGGGAGTGGTGCCCCAACTCCTGTTGTTCAAGGGTCAACTATATTTAGTTTCCTTTCATCATTTCTTGGTAACTTCAACCACATATGTTAATTTCATTAGATTAATCCACAGTACCATATTCTAAGACTTACCACAAAGAAGAAAAACAGACTCTTAACCCAGATGATAATTACATATTTAATACGTGTTGCTTTTAACAGCAATTTTTAAAGTAAACACATCATAGACCTTATAACTTATTAAAGATTTCATAGTGCTTACAAAGTTGATTCTAAAAAATATACCTTATTTGTTCTAAATGAATAACATTATCTGGAAGATATAATAATAAATTATAGTAGTATGTTTTCCACCACGATAGTTAAGATTGTGTACACATATTCAATATGAAATCCTCTTAGGATTTTCACACCTTCAGCCTGAAAACATAAAAGCAGATTACAGTTTGGCATACAAGATCTCAGTCTGATAGTAATTGTTTTAAAACTCAAAGTGTAAAAATATCTACTTGACATTCTAGGAAAGCATGGCCACATGCACAGACACATTCTCTCACTCACTCCAACACACACATGTGTGCACACATACTCACACCCCAGAGTACTCAGAAGATCTTGCCCCTGTGGATCAGACAACTGCCATCAATTTCAAAAACTAATGGAAAAAATTAGCTAAGAATATGTTTAAACCATACTTAAGAGGTGCTGGTTGCCATTAAGATCTTTAACATGCACAGAATGCCATCTCAATACATTCTTAAACAGACTTGAACTATTCACTAATGGATACACGAATACATAAGAAATTATGTATTCATCCACCCCCAAGACTGCATGTAAGATGAAAAACCTAGGCATTCCACCAACAATGAGTCATATGACTGAACCCAGCTAAAGCTACAGTGGTTTGCTTCACAGAACCCAATAGAAGACAGAACCCAACAGATTTAGAAACCTCATTGTGATCTGTTTGGAGTTTCCTATATGCTCCATGTGCAAAAGCAATGAGATTCTGTATTGCAGATGACAGCTAATATCACTTTGCACTTTTGTGACACTGCAAGAGGTCACTGTATTTCCAAAACATGTATTTATTCTAATTAAATCCTCTAATGGTCCTTACTTTTAATTATATATACTGTTCCAAATTTAGAACCAAAACAATTTGATGCTGATAACCTCTTCTGCTCATTACATATACTTCCAGTAAAATCTGTCAAAACAGAAAATTACTCTTCGGGCTGTCTCCAGTAACGCAGGTTTGAAACCAGAAGTTCATTTTCACCCTGTATCAAAACACTCCAAACTCTATGAAACAACATTAAATTAGAAACTAACCACAAATTAGGGCACTCATAACTCATACTGCTGTGATTAGAAAAATAAAAAGGCACAACAGTAAGCTAAAGAGAAAATACCAGCTCCCCATATGCTTTTTGTTTGTTTGTTTTTGGCTTTCCTCTTATTTTACTTCATTAAGTTTACAAATTGTTCAAAGCATTCTGATACTCTGCATGACAGGAACAATATTTTGGCACATTAACATTGTGATACAATGTATGGCATGTTTAAAAAATTAATTTAAAAATTTCATCTATTAATCAACACTTTTTAATGTAGTACATATATATCTTACAGTTATTTAAGTCAAATATGTAAAGGTTTGCAACTGATTTACAGATGAAGCAATCACAGATTGCAGTAATATGTGTGTGTGTATATATATATTTATCCTTATATACACACACGCCAATCAAGGGGAAAACTGCATCCTGGCAATTTTACAGTCTGAAGTTTTGTTGGTATATCTACCATTTCACATCCTTTTCATCTTGCTTTTCTGTACAAAAGATATTTTTTGCCTTCTTCATTCCTGATGAGATTTTTCTGCGATAACTTTACATTCGTACTGCAAAAATTAAAAGGTTAAAAGGTTAACAGATTAAGACTTCTTTTGAATAGCAACTTCCAAATAAACTGAAAAGCTCTAAAAATGAACATTTTATTACTATATGCCCATTTATTCCTCAAATAATCCAAGAGTTACATAATTACTATGATTAAATGACAAATGTGACAGGGAAAAAAATAATTCACATTCTGGAAGTGAAAAAGCCACAGCCAAAAGCAAGAGAAAGATGAGATTTCTGCATTACAAGCAAATAGTGGCAGTATATGATTTAGAATTTAGATCAATCTTTTAATGTTGAAAGGAAGCAAAGCAGGTTTCTTTGAGTATTCAATAAGGCAAATTAGCAAAGAATAGTTCATGAACTTAAGGATAGGGCTGTTGTGGTGAACTCAGATCACTGTATTTTCAAATTGCTATACGATATAAAGGAAAAAATCTGTTACATTAACAAAAGCTTCCAGTCAAAACAACATTTTTAAAGTACAGCTATAAAAATGTACACCCACAATTCAAAATAAAGGAAACCAACAGGATAAGATAATTGGTTGGCTATTTTACCAAAAATACAGCAAAGTAAATCACTCAATTCTCCTAACCTGGCTAAAAAGGTAAAAGTGACAGCATTTATTCATAAAACTGCTGTGGCCTCTGAATGTCACTCCCTAACCTTTTCCTTTTCCTTCATAACTAAAATGATCAAACGCCTTGATTTGTTAGCGATGGTCCTAATGTATACCTATTGTAGCAACACACTTATTCGTAGTGACCTTCTTAACTTTTAAAACTGTCCTTTTTGGATATAGTGGAAACCTGTAGATTAGTTTTTTAAAAACCACTAATATCCCCCATATGGCCAATAAATCATATTGCCCTATCCATAACACATTTTGAGTTTTTCTCTCCAGTGGCTCCTCAACTTTTAAAACACCTGTGATTAAATTCTTCCAAATGATTTATTTCAATGGAAGTGCAAAAAAGCAATCAAAGAATGTTGTCTTCACAAATTGCTTTCCCTTAAAGGACTACCTTTTAGAGAAAACTTGTCATTTGTTCCACATCTCATTCAGAAAAGTGATTAATAAGCATCAGCTTACCATTGCCAGTTGTCGACCAATGTTTCCCATTGTTATGCCTCCAGCAAAAAATATACATGGTAACCAAGAACGAACATAGAGGAAATCTGGAGATGTATATCTAGAATAACAGACATGTCTTTAATACCCACAGAGGAACTGCAATGACACTTAAGATAACTACAATGAAAATAAACTACTCTGTAGATTAAACTGGCTAACCTCATTTCATAATCTCAATTCTGAAAGCAGTTATCATTTATTTATCTAGCAAACAAGCACCAAAAATTGATGGATTAATACTTACTGATAAACACCATTATATACTAGCAGTTGAGTGACCACAGTTGCCAAGAAGGCAATTCCTACTCCAAGGCCAAAACCACTTCTAGATCTATCAAAAGTCCACCACAGTCCAATGGATAGTGCAGCCAGTGTGAGAGACAACTGTATGTTGTTATCAAAATCCACTTTCTGAGATCAGTGTTAAGAAGTCATCTTAAAAGTTGTAACCAAATAATATCACCTGTTCATTTTTCTAAATAAGAGATGCCTCTGTTGAGAAGGGAATTAATTGCTTCTACTCAAGTACATCAGTCTCTTAGTACAATGTATGAAGCTAGGTGGGATTAAAACTGTCTCCAGTATTTACCCAATACCAGATACACAAAAGACATTAATCAATAGATCCTACCAACTGTAACCCCTCCAAAACAAAAAAACAAAACAAAACAAAGAGAACAGTCTACATACATTCCCAATTATAAGGCTTTACCCATTATTTAAGAAATGCTTTCTTTGCTAAAAATGTAACTGGAAGCCTCAGAACACAAGTATCACTAAAGGAACACACTTTTGCAAAAAAGGAAACCAATATTACTTCTCCAACAGGTTTAGAATTACTTGAGAATCATACAGGAACTTGAAAATAGAAGAGTTGACAGCTATTTAACAGGGTACCACATTCTCTCTATGATTTACTGACAGACACATTTTACAATAATGCAGTTCAGAAACAAGAGTACCAAGGACACAGTATCCCTTTCTATTATGTCAACTGTTCTAGTTTTAATTTGTTGAGGATAAAGCCTCGAAGTGAACATTATCTTACAACCTGCCAAGCTATTTTGGTGCCTGAGACTTTCTGGTATAGGACAGTTTGCTCAAATGATATTTTATTTTCATCACCTACTTAAGCATCTATTCACAAATGTATGGCCCTTTTCTACAACAAAATCTCTGGGTAAAATTAAGCTTTACAAATTCAGTTTTCTCATCTCTTTGCTAGAGGATTACACTAAAGGAATTAATTTCAAGTGTCATTAAAAGGGCATTATCTATGTCCCAAAGGCCACATCTTGGCTCTATAACCAGCTACTGGGGAAGGCGGGGGAGGTTTGGGAGAACACGAATCACCAAAATGACCATGCTGCAAGTATAGAGAAATCCAAAAAAAAAAAAAAAAAAAAAAAAAAAAATTGCATACGAAGCCATTTCCCACTTCCTTTAACACTCTTTTTCACCATTTCCCCACCCCTACCAAGCAAGTATCCTAAACACCCAGCTTGCTTATTTCTCAGAATCTCAGGACTATTGTGGGCAACTCCCTCAAGGTCCTTCCTTGTTAAGGCTTGATTTAAAAAGAAACCTACAGTTCATATGGGTATGCTTCTGGAAAAGCTTTTCTTATTCTTATGCTGTCATTATACTTAAAGTTCAAAGAAAAGGTTTAGAGTTCTGATTTCCCTATGAAATAAACACTCATGTAAAGAGTGGAATTTGGTATTAAATGAGTTTCATGTTTGCTAACTAAACTTAATTAAAAGTCACAGCGAAGTAAGGAGGCTTCCAGAGTAAATAGATATATCAATCTTAAAATAGTGCCATATGGGCCAGGTGCGGTGGCTCATGCCTGTAATCCCAGCACTTCGAGAGACCGAGGCGGGCGAATCACAAGGTCAGGAGATTGAGACCATCCTGGCTAACATGGTGAAACCCCATCTCTACTAAAAATACAGAAAAATTCACCGGGTGTGGTGGCGGGTGCCTGTAGCCCCAGCCACTCGGGAGGCTTGAGGCAGGAGAATGGCGTGAACCTGGGAGGCGAAGCTTGCAGTGAGCCGAGATTGTGCCACTGCATTCCAGCCTGGATGACAGAGCAAGACTCCGTCTCAAAAAATAAAAAAATAGTGCCACATGATTTTGTAAAGTCTAAGTAACCTAATATTAGAAGTGTATGCTATAAATTTGGTAAACATTTTGGACTTCACTTAAAGGACAACAGGATATCTAAGATTGCTGTATTTAAGTATTTCATTGAGAAAGAGAGTGAACAAAGCAAAGAATTTGAACTTACTAAGTTTTTAAAATTTCAGAAAAGGCTATTTAAATTTCTCTACTTAAAAACAAAAATCAAAGTGGAAGTGTCTAAGAGAGAAAGATCTAATCCACCGGACAGAGAGGAACTGACACAGTTATGAGGTTCCTGGGTAGGAAAATGAGATGTTTGTAGACTTTAGTCAGGCTGTCTCAGGGCTGTTCTCAGCTCTGCTGCAATGTCGCAGTATAAATGACTTAGTAAATTACCTAACCTCTCTAGCTTCTGTTTGTTTTATTATCTTTACAAATAAAATGTGGAACTAGGTGATTTCTAAGTTCTCTTCTAGATATAATAGTATATGATTTTATCTTTTTAAGCCCTCCTGACCACTAGATTTTTTATAAAATCTTAAATCTCAAAAAGTTCACCAAAATAAACATGTGGAAATGTCCTCAATACAAACGGAAATTAAAAATAATAACAGCCACTGAGAGACTTCCAAATTCACAGACCTGCAACAGCCAGCACAACTGTGCAGAGGAAGGCAGATGTGTTTTCAGAATCTAGGACCCTGCTCTTTTCTATGGTTTCTGTCCCCAAGCTTATCCAAAACACCTCAATACTTTCTGTGAAAGACACAGGGATCTACCTGACACATGACCCACCCTCTCCCTCCAGCTAGCTAACTCTGCCTGCCCCGAGTCCAGTGCAGAGTTATAAGAGCAAGCTTTTGGCAGCCTGAGTCACACTTCTTGCTTTTCCAAGTACCCAAGGCTCCTGCCACCTTCATTGTCTAAACCACATCTCCTAGAAGAAGACAAGAATAGCATTTCCTGGTTCCTCTTCTACCAAGGAAAGTCAGAGCGAATGAGGAGGAAGTACAAGAGAGGAAATAAAGAGGATGATAGGAGGAACACCTTATGAGGGCAAACATTTTTTTCTGGGCAGAGAAGGTAGAAAGGGGAAGGGGAACAGGGGCTACCTGAGACACTGTAAAAATACTCATTAACCACTAAATAAAAAGTCTAAATCTTCAAACAATAAAACTTTAAAAATATGTACTAGGGAAGAAACTTATTTTTCGCCAAGGTCTAAGTTGGTATTTCTACTTATGCCGTTTATGTGGTTTGTCGGTATTGATTAAAACCAATGCATCTACCTTTAAAAAAAAAATAGCTTCTTTAAGTTAAGAAAAACAAAAGACAAAATAGCACCTGAAGCTACCACATGTACTTATTAGCAATTCTTAACAAAGAAAGAGAGGAAAAAACTCCTCTGAAAATGTACCTGTTCCATTTTTGGATTAACTACACAAAAGTAATTAAGTAACCAAATTTAAGAAAAACAAGTAAAGTTTTCAAATTTGCAAAGTTTCTAAGTGATAGTGAAAAATACACACTGAAATGAAAGGCTATACCCCACTTTATAATTGCACAGCTGCTACACCGATGTTTCAACAATATGGTTGACATTCTTCTTCTGACTAAGTGGGCATATCATAATTTGACAACAGTGAAGTTGTAAGGGGCTGTTTAACCTTTGGTTTGTTGGAAGCCGCTTTGTTATTATGCATTTCATTACAGAGTAAAGGATACAGCACTGGCATGATTTATACCAACAAAGACTGCTACACACCGCATTACACTGGACCACTCTCTTTTAAATTTATGTGGTTCTCCTAGATGTCTGTCAATGCAGGGGTATAATAACCCAATCACAGCTGTGGGGAAAAAAGAAAAAAATTAAGTTACCTCCAATGTTGTACTGGCAACACTTAAGCTAAAAGAATCACTACAACCACCACAAGCATTTTAAAGATTCTTAAAAACAAAAAAAAACAAAAAAAAACAAGTTATTTCACATCAATCACCGATATTTTCTAACTTACCTTCCAAAGGAAATGAAATGAGGATAACACCAATGAAGAAAGTATTGCAAATGATTACAACAACATTCTAAATTATAATCAACAAAATACTCTTCAAATGTATGATTCACAATTTAGCAGACTGGACTAAATGATTCATGCTACTTTTCTACTACTGATACCTACGAGACCTGAAAAGTATCAAACCAGTTAGCAGTTAAGTAATGTTCTCTCTAAACTCCAAACCATAAAGTATGTATTATATGCCACAAATCTAAAGAGAATCTAGAAGCATAAAAGTATACAACAAGCTCATCATACACACAATGTTCTGAAGGTTCTGGCTGGCCTCTTACGTAGATCAGTCTCGCCCCTACCAGCTTCCCGTTTTAGTCTTCAGCATCTAGCACCTTTTACTGACACTCCTTTCCACTCTAGCCCTTTAATGAGGCTGTAGGTCATATTGTCAAAGCAGGAAAACTCACAACAGAAATCTACAGGTAAGACTCATTCTGCACATAGAAACAATGGAGGAAACAAGGTTCCCTTTCTTATTTCTCAAACCTCAACATTTTATTCATTTAGTGGGAAAGAATTTTAAGTGCTAAATTAGTTATTAAAAAGACTATTTAATGAAAACATTCTAATCTTCCTAAAAACAGGATGATTATGTTGTGCCATTCTGGCAATAAAGACACTACTGTCACATCCGTTGAAAAGCATGTTTAAAATAACCAATACCACTTAAGAGGAATCATGAAATTACAACGCCAAAATCTAAGTGCCTGAGGGACAAGAGGCCCTCCCCCTACCCAGTATTAGCCAGCTGTATCTCACAGGCAATGCATTCACTCTTCGAAGAAAAACAGAAACCAATTAGTATCAAAAATCACAGCCTAGCAGACCAATGGTGCAGCATTTGAAAAAGGCCGTGTGACCACCCTTCTATCTGGAGATGAGATGCTGCAATACTGTATGCATTTTCTAGTCCACAACTCTTTTGAGTTAGGCATGCGCTGAGTATAGATGGCTCACAGAACATCAAGAGATTAAGAACGTATCTCGGCAATGCAGAGCTCCAATAACTATTAGTAAATCTAGAAGTTTCACACTATATTCCTATTTAAAAATCTGCTCCAAAATCCTGAGAAGATTAACTGACAGGATTTTAAAATTTCTATACAAATAAAATGGCAACAAGCATCCCTAACAGTTGAAATGTAATTAAACGAATATCACCTCTTTTTTTCTCAAGGGGTCATAAAACTAACAGCTCATTTGTCACCCCCGTCCCCCCACCATATATATCCTCCCTTTGCCTGTTGCTGAGTAAAGTCAACTAAGAGCAGACATTCCAAGTCAATTTTCCTGAGCAACTGATGCCTAGGTAAAGAATTATTACATAGAGAATACTGACATGTATGTGCAAAGATATAAATAAGTAAAATCGACTATATTTTTATGCATGTGATGTCAGACTTGCAAGTGAGAGACAACTGAGGAGAGAAAGCAAAAACACAAAAAGAAATTTAAACTGCCACACTGCCAACCCTGGGATTTGCCAATAAAAATCAAATCCATTGAGTATGCATGGTTCTCAGTTGCTCACTGAGAGGGAGAATTCGAAGAAGCTTGTCACTTCCCATTAAATGTCTTCTTTCTTTCCTTTAAATAAAGGCATGGCAGAGTCTGATAGCAATATACACAACACTGTGAGGTTCCACTGTTTGAGAGCTCAACAGAGTATGTCTGGGCCTCTTTTCCTCTTCTTGTACTTTTTTTTTAAAAAAACAAGAAAGACTGTTAAAATCATGCCTGTGTAAAATCATATGCAAACACAGTCCTGCTTATAAATCAAACGGTTCTCTGATGCAAAAATCACATTTCTTGTGATACCTTTAAGTTATTTCCCAGTGACTAGTTACAGTCTACCAAAGCTAAACACTAAAGAAGTTTGTAAAACATCAGTAGTAAGTCATCACTTTTTTACGGGAGTGTGCTTAAATGCAGGGAGGCACTAAAAGGAACACAAAGTCAGACATTTTGTAAGAAAACAGGAACTGAATAAACGAAAACACTCCATGAGGTATATACTTCGATGCAAAACTATAAGATAATATTTTCCTTCAACAAATAACTTAAGCCCTGACAATATGTCTGGTTCTTGGTATTTGCTGGAGATTTAAAAAGGTAAGGCCAGGCGTGGTGGCTCACACCTGTAATCCCAGCACTTTGAGAGGCCGAGGCAGGCGAATCGCGAGGTCAGGAGTTTGAGACCAGCCCGGCCAACATGGTGAAAACCTGTCTCCACTAAAAATACAAAAAAATAGCTGGACATAGTGGTGGGCACCTGTAATCCCAGCTACTCGGAAGGCTGAGGCAGGAGAATCGCTTGAAGCTGGGAGGTGGAGGTTGCAGTAAGCCGAGATGGCGCCACTGCACTCCAGCCCAGGTGACGGAGTGAGACTCCGTCTCAAAAAAAAAAAAAAAAAAAAAAAAGGCAAAAGAGTAAGATACGATTCCAATTGCAAAGTGACCACAGAAACAATTAAATACAATCCTGCATTAAGGGCAGCTGACAGGACAGAGGGGTCCCAGGCTTCTCCTTGCCTGTGCTAGGGGAAGGCAAGGTGCTGGGCTGTCAGAAAAGCTTCACAGAAAGAGGTGACCCTTGAGGCAGGAGCATTCAGCAGTAAATGGTGCAGAAATAGTGCTCTCATTAAAGGGAGGTGACTGAGGACAATCATGGACAACTGGAAACTGCTGGTGTTACGAGGAAGCTGTAAGCTTCAGACACAAAGGGAGCTGCAGGGTCCAGAAAGACTCTGAAGAAGAAAAAAGCAGTCAAGGGCCATATTATAAACACTTTACCCTGCAGACAATGGGCAATCAGGAAAACAATGTCATCACTGTTGTACCAGAGAGAGGCCATCTTCTTAGCAGTGAGGGTACCACACAAGGGGGCTGAGAAAAGGGTGGGTGCAAAAC
Organism: Gorilla gorilla gorilla; assembly: GCF_029281585.2. Classification (NCBI taxonomy): domain Eukaryota; kingdom Metazoa; phylum Chordata; class Mammalia; order Primates; family Hominidae; genus Gorilla; species Gorilla gorilla. The sequence continues at coordinate 19,611,739 of NC_073235.2, read as the reverse complement.
TAGAGGCCGGAAAAGACTAAAGACTCCAAGCACAGCCATTGAGGGATGGACCAAGAAAGAGACAGAGGAAAGATGTAAAACTTGGAAACTGGATGTAGAAAGGGAGAGAAAGCAAGGGATCTTACAAGGCTCTACAGGAATAGGGCAATGGACTGCACAACTAAACAGGAAAGATTTTTCTTTTCTTTTTACATTAGATATTATTTTCATATGTTTGGACACAACCAGGCTACTTGTGATTTTTGAGGCAACTTCTCTACTTATTTTATCCACACGAGTTGTCTTTTTCTATTTATTCTTTAGAAAGATTTCTTTGTGGCCCTCAATAATGCTGAAAAGATTTCTAATTCCAATTCTGGTGTGTGGCATACATAAGGAAGTTAACTTGTAACATCAGCATTATCAAACTAAAAATATGGAATTAAGAAAAAAAAGTCATCAAAATTAGTTTACCAAAGTTCTCTATTAGTTGTCCCACCAGAACCACCACTAGCAAATTTTCCAGGATTGTGCTATAGAGAAAGGTGGCAAATAACAAGGAGCACTTTCTACACACAGAAGGTGGTGATTCTGGAGCCCCTCCAAAAGGTGGCTGCTCTATCTATGAATGTTAGTTGAACAGGAAAATCAAAGGATGATTATCAGTTTTTCTGACTTAAGATGGTAAGACCCTAGTGAGGTCTTGAAAATCCACGCCAACACATATACACAAAAACATATGCATATTACATACACACACAAACTCAAACACACTATGTTTCTTAAATCATTTACTTCTTTTCCCATGATACTTTCCCTAAAATAATGATGCAGGGGATGGCAGAGCAGAGATTTTGCGAGAATCCATTTTCCATCTCTGGCAACTTGGACAAATCTGATATCTTTCACTCTCATCTACTAAACACCATGACTTAACTAACAAAATTGGTAGCAGAACTGGCTGGAATCTAGATTTCCTAATGTCTCTCTACTTTCTTTTGCCCAAGTACCTTATGGTACAAACTGCTTTCAGAAGAAATACTTAAGCAAGAAATGTAAATGCAAATTCCCCAAATGAGGTTAAGTTCGTAAGTGTGACAAACCTAGTGGCTGGGAATAGGAAGGAAAGTAGTGGCTGAACTGTGGTATTAGCATTTGAAATTTTCCTTCCTAAAATGTAAGTTTATGGCAAAAGTGCTGACATTAAAGGGGCAGAAGGACAAGACAGCAGGTGCAGCCCTGTTACTCTTCATAGTGGAGGCACGATGAAACCTCAGTTAAGTTCTCCTGCCCCAGCCCAAATGCACAACACACGCCAGGGAATTCCATCTAGGTCTGGCACCCAGTCTGGAGGCTTGAAAAGTGGCATCCTGAGTATGGGGGAAAGTGTGAGTAGCTTCCTTTTCCCTTCCCCAGCATGTGACATGTGGACCCAGTCACACCACTCACTGGCTCTGGGACCCTGGGCTCACTGGTTTTCTTTCTTCATCTCAGTGAGTGTCCTCATCTCCCCATAACAGGCACAATGCCAAACATCTCTCTCCCAAAGTTGCTCTACAGAACCCTGGGATTACAGGATGTACCTAGCACATTAGCAGACATTCAATAAACAACAGTTTCCCTTCCCTTTGTTCTATCCTGAAAAGACATGTATGTTCTTCCATGTCCCAAAAAGCTTCTACTGGCAGCCAGACTATACTATAGAAGAAAAGAAACAAAGAACTAGAAAAGTTGTTGAGAAAACGTTTTCTCTTCTGAATTTAAATGAAAGAAAAATGCATGAGGACCAGTACATACAGCAGAGTGATACAATTTAATTTGTTTTTTATTTGGACTATTTTTTGCCTTTTCTCTTGGAGAATGATAACCCTGGGGAAACTAAGAATCACTGCCTTCATGACTTCACTTTTAATGTGAACGCTGTAATAGTGAGACATCAGTATATAAACACTGAAGCCTTACTACAACAGTGCCCCTCTAACTGTGCAACAGGATTCTATAATTGTCCAGCAAGTTTCACAAGGCCATTCTAACACTTCCGTAAAGCGCAACCTCACCCTTCAACCTCCCGCTCTTGGATGGAAGCCAAGAAGGACATATATTATGTTGCAAGATATTCATTCATATATGTTAAGTATGAGACACCAAATGGGTATTTAAAAAGCAATTTTCTCCTTCAATCAGAATTATCTTCTACCACATGATTATGGTTTCCTTTTATTACTTTATTATTAAAAACAGTATTAATCTATTGGTCTTGGTCATTAGAAAACACTAAAGTGCTATCCACTGTGGAAGTATGGCAGCAATAAAGTACTGTGAAATGCTCTACTCTATGCATTACACACTGCCTACCACCAAAAAAATATCTAAAGTAATAAATAGGATAATAATTTTAAGCAAAGAGAGTCTACCTTATAGATGTCTTTAAATATTCATTATTCTAAGGTACTTATAAAAACAAGATACCAAGGAAAAAAGCATTTACAAAAATACAACATGAAGCTTTAAACTTTAATTATTCAAGTTTTTATTACTTCAGAAACAAGACTACAGCACACGCATCAAACCCTTAAAACCAAATGGTGGTGCTCATGATCAAAATAACTTAAAATAACACTTAGATGAGATGGGTTGAAGAAAGAACAAAATTAAGGGGTTAAATGCTTCATCCCTAAGGGAAACAGGATTGTTTTTCAGAATTAAATGTTAAAAGTTTACAGGACAGATAGAAATGAGACAGAAAGGAGTACATACGTTATGAGTCCATTTATATTGCATTCTAGAACAGAGATAAATAATTTATGGCAACAGAAAGCAGATCAGTGGTAGCCTGAGGCTGCGGGTGGGGAATGGACTGCAAGAGGACACGAGAGACTCTGGAGGGTGATGGAAATGTTCCACAGCTGGATTGGCAGTGGCCACGTGACTGTACGCATTTGCCTAAACACATCAAGTTGTTCAATTCAAACAGGTCCAGGGTATTATATCTAAATTATATCTCAATAAATATATTTTCTTTTTTAAAAAGGTTTATTGCTCAGACAACGTCCATACTCATTTACCCTATTTCCTTTCTAAGCATTACAGAAACATCCTACACATACCTGAAGCCGTGCCACAGCATGGGGGTACCCACCATGCAGAAGAAAAGATGCTTGCAATCACATCAGGTGGAAAGAGCGTCACATTTCTCTGAATCTGAAGTAAATTTAACACTAATGCAAGAAATACTCCAATAAAAAATAGCACTACTCCTCGAATCATCAGGTTCACACTCTGGCTAGTGACAGATGAAATATATGGGCCACACTTTTTGGGCCCAGGTGACTCTGTCTCTCCTTCTGCCATGGTTTCATAGGTTCAGTAAGCCGTTAAAAAAAAAAAAAAAAAAAATGGAAAGGCTTCCCAGCTGAAAAGCTCAACTGTCTGTGAATCAAAGACTGACGCTTCAACGGTACCACATCTTGTCCTAAAGTAGGACCTACCAGAAATCCTGCAAGAGATAAGAAAAAAGAAATTAATGTGTATCTAATACATGATTATTGTAATTTTACTGATTTCAATACTAGTTAATTTAAATGGACAAATAAGAAAATGACAAGCTTGTATACTAATTTATTCAAATTACTAACAGTTATTTATTGAATAAGAAAAAGTTTTAAAAGTATTTTTATATGCAAGACGTAATAAAAAATAAAGTACTACCCTTACATTTCCTAGGACAGAAAACATGACCTAAGAGACCTGAAGGTTAGAATCACAGTAGAAACAGCTTGCTCCATCTCTGAGAAAAGCAGAACAGGTAATCTGACACTTCCACTAGAATCCGGAGGGTAAAACCCTGCTCTCTGTTTCTTCTCCCTAAATCTCTAAGCCTATCAGTTACAATACTGTATTTTATATTTTACAGATAAGCATATTCTGACTGAAGACGCTGTATTTTTTGCAATAAAATGTTACTTGCTTACAAGGACAACCTCCACAGAAGAACAAAATAACCCGCTTTAATGTTTATTATTTGGTTATCTGCACAAAAACATTCTACAAAACCAGACCACCACGCACACACCTACATATACACCAAACACAGAAACCAGACCTGACTCACTCTCCCCAGGGGCACAACTGTATCCCACTCCTGTCTCAACAGTCTGCCCTTGTTGCAATCACAGAAGGGATTGTAAGAAAGCTGGAGGACGAAGCAAAAGAAAGGAAGTGAAGAAAATGAAGAACAATCTAATGGCTAGATTCTAAGGAGTTTTATCCACTTGGTCCCTGACTCCTAAAACCTAAAACTTTGCTACTACAATCAGTCTAGGTACTTGTTCATTCCTCTAACCAAAGTGATCTTTCCTTTTGGGGCTTTCTATGTGCTGTTTTAAGCACCTGACATGTGGTAATTCATTTAATCCTCACAATAACCTTCAGAGGTAAGTGCAATTATTATGTACATTTTATAGGTGATGCAAAAAAAGCAAAGAAAGGTTAAGTCACTTGACCTAGTTCACATCTCCAGTAAGAGGCCAAGCTGGGATTCAAAACCACGCAGTCTGACTCCAAAGCCCTCATTCTTACCATGATGTTCAGTCTCCCAAACTGTCACATATTTGATATGTTTTCTATGAATACTAACAGTTTTTAAATGGGAAAAATACTACACAGGTAATTTACTTTTATCCCATCCAACAATATATCTTTGGCACTTTCATAAATCGGTACAGAAATGATATTTCCTTCAATCCAAAAGCAGTTTATTTTAAAAAGTGTAGCACTTATAATGACTACTTTCTAATTAAAGGTATAGTTGCTTTATGGATTGCAAATGTTTTATGAAGGTCTTATTCACTATTGTATTAATATCACTGTGCCTATGCACCCAGAAAAGTTCCTGCTCAGCCCACAGTGGGAGCTCCACATAATCATATTTGCTTAATTAAATTGGGTTAACTCTTTCTGAATCAAACCATATAGGGTAAAGTAGGCCTTTCTGAGAGCAAACCTAGCTCCTAATCATCACTTAAAATTTATACATTTCCTCTGAGTTTTCCAGTATCAAACAACCTGTGAATGAATTTTGGAACAAAGCCCTCATGTAAACCGCAGAGAGTGGGGCTGAATTACAAATAACTAGTATGAAAATGAGAATATCTGTAAGTTCTAGTAACCTCCACAACCTGTCAGTTCCATGTGATAAACACTTAGACAACGGGCCTTTTTACTGGGGCTATGCCACATCAAAGCTCTGTGTTCAACATTCAAGAGGAAATTCTGTTTCCAAGCTAGTCCTCACTGACCTACTTAGTCTATAATGTAATTGAACTCTATGGCTTAAAGGACTAAAAAAACTAACCCACAGTATAGCTAATTCATGGGAAAACATACTCTAAATACCAACTGAAAATGCCCTGAAACATCTCCTCCTGACCTGATCCTGCAGACCATTCCTTGCTGTGGAATCCAGGCATATGAGCATGCCATGCACTCTGGTTGCTTTCAGCAAGGTTCAGTAGCTACAGAACTCGCCATCATCATCATCATCATCATCATCTGGTTGCTTTTGGCAAGGTTCAGTAGCTACAGAACTCTCCTTCATCGTCATCATCATCATCATCATCATCTGGTTGCTTTTGGCAAGGTTCAGTAGCTACAGAACTCTCCTTCATCATCATCATCGTCATCATCTGGTTGCTTTTGGCAAGGTTCAGTAGCTACAGAACTCTCCTTCATCATCATCATCATCATCATCATCTGGTTGCTTTTGGCAAGGTTCAGTAGCTACAGAACTCTCCTTCATCATCATCATCGTCATCATCTGGTTGCTTTTGGCAAGGTTCAGTAGCTACAGAACTCTCCTTCATCATAATTATCATCATCATCATCATCTGGTTGCTTTTGGCAAGGTTCAATAGCTACAGAACTCTCCATCATCATCATCATCATCATCATCTGGTTGCTTTTGGCAAGGTTCAGTAGCTACGGAACTCTCCTTCATCGTCATCATCATCATCATCATCATCATCATCTGGTTGCTTTTAGCAAGGTTCAGTAGCTACGGAACTCTCCATCATCATCATCATCTGGTTGCTTTTAGCAAGGTTCAGTAGCTACAGAACTCTCCTCATCATCATCATCATCTGGTTGCTTTTAGCAAGGTTCAGTAGCTACAGAACTCTCCTCCTCATCATCATCATCTGGTTGCTTTTAGCAAGGTTCAGTAGCTACAGAACTCTCCTCCTCATCATCATCATCTGGTTGCTTTTAGCAAGGTTCAGTAGCTACAGAACTCTCCTCCTCCTCCTCATCATCATCATCTGGTTGCTTTTAACAAGGTTCAGTAGCTACAGAACTCTCCTCCTCCTCATCATCATCATCATCATCATTATTCTTTATAGGGCACCCATTTATGGAAGGCCTACTCCCTGCCAGACATATAGTAACTCTACTCTTCAAAACAAACATAAAGGTAGGCATTATCATCCTCATTTTACAGATGAGGCTACCAAGTCAAAGAGATTCAGCAATTTGCTTATGGTCACATGACATGCAGTATCAAAACTGAAATTTCACTTCAGGTCTGATTCCAACACCCATCCTCTTGCCTCTATACCTTGAATTCCATTCCATCTCAACTGCTCAGACTTCTTTTTCAGCAGATGGTTCTATATAAAAGTGTTTGGTTACTGAAAAGATGGTTAGATGTTGAAATACCATCTCAACTATAATACACTCTCACATAGTAAGCCAAAACAAGTAGGTGACTATACAATTGCACAAAGACGATGAGAATAAATGTAAAATCACCTTGAAATTTTCTTTAATAGTATGAGATCAAGGTGTAAAAATATGTTTTAAAGTAAAAAGAAAAAATAGCAAACTAACACTCTGTATGAGAACATTAGTTGACTCTTTACTTCCCCAGATCCCAGTAGACACAGCACGTTGCCCTCACGTGCTGCTAACAGCTGCTAGAAGATGGGCATACTTTGAGTAACCCACATTGAGACAGTGTATCATTTGTTTCTGTTTGTGATTTTTCCAAAAGGGAATTAATGGAAAGGGGTATTTTATGTTTAATAGTATTTTTAAAAAGGAAAATAACTTCAGTTTAAAAAAGCTATTTCAGTCATGCTAGCCCCCATCTCACACTGACCAGCATTTGTCAAAGGGCACTGATATTTTAGGCAGGACAATTATTTGCTGTATGAGACTGTTCTAAGCATTGCAAAATATTTAGCATCCCTGGCTCCCACCCACTAAATGCCCCCTCCCCTATTTGTGATAACCAAAATTGTCCCCACAATGAGAGCCACTGATTGCTACAGACTTCATTCTATTTCAAGACAGCTAGAGGCTTTCTGTTTATTTGTTTTCTACCACAGCTGCTTATTTAACCTTTCCTGGCAGTGCTTGTTTAGTTTTCTACTTCGCCCCAAAAGTTTTCCTTAAAAATAACACATTTGCTTGATGTTTATTTGAATGAGATTCAAAAAGCTAATTCTGTAACTACATCATAATACAATAGTATATAATTACTGGTGACAAAAAAAAAAGCTTTAAGAAATAGCAGGGAACTGGGAAATCATCTATTCCAAGGGGTATGAGACCCCCATGCGAAACAAAACAAAAAAGTTGTATATATATGCATTTTTTTCTGGGATGAAAGTTCCATAATTTATATAAAGTACTCAAAAAAAGTCCATGATCCAAACAAAGTAAAGAATCAGTAATCTAACAATTCTCTCACTCTATTAGCAAGGCCAATGACATGCAAAGTGGTCAACTGGATTAACAAGATTAAGACAGTACCATCAGTTCTTATTACCACAAACATGTATAGTGAATGCCAGAAAATGTCCAGACTCATCAAACGGATAGAGGCTTCCACAAAACCATTTCACCCCCTACCATGCAACAATGAAATTCCTTTAAAAGCATGTTTATAATATCAGTTGCACACTAGAGTGGGTTATTTTCAAGGGAAAGTAAGCTCCCTTAGTTTACTTTGAAGTTTGTTTTTCTGATTTTGTACTGATACCATTTTCTTAAAACAAAGTGGATCTATATCTTTAAATATTAGTCTTACATTAATGATAAACTTGATGCTCCAAAATTTTTTTAAAAATCTATATTTGAAAAATTTAGATTACTTGACAAAAAATTTGCTGACCAGGGAAAAAGTCTCTGGTATAAAGATACTGTTTAAAGGACAATATGTCAATAGATTCTCGAAAACAATCCTGGTAAATAGGCAGGTGCTGTTAGTTTCCATTTTACAAAATAAAATAGGTTAAGTAACTTTCCAAGATCACAGAACTGTTACCAGGTAGCACCAGGACTAGGCTCACCCACTCTGACCCCATGTCCGGAGTTCTTCCTGCTTCACCACACTGCTTCCATTCACAAACATGGTACAAAACAATTTAAGTGCCACACAAGAAACCGTTTTTAAAATCATGTTGGTAAACTACTATTAATACCAAAATGTGTTCAACAATTCACAAAGAAAAACTTTCCACCAGACTTGAAAAATTCTACGCTGAGCCCTGGCCTAAAATTTCTGGAAAGTACAATACTAAACAAAAAGAAAAAAAGTTGAAATAATTTGCATAGATCAATGATGAATCATCAATACTGGAAAAACATTATTCCAGGTGTATGGCTGCCTATTAATGGATTGATATTATTACTTTTAGGTTAAAAAAGAGTTATAAGTGATTATGAGCTTTGTGAATAAAACTCAAGGTTCATGTTGGCCACTGAAACAACTTAGAGGCAACAAGCATTTGAAAACAAACACACATACAAAATCTTCTAGTAACTTTAAGAACCTGTTGCATTGTAACAACTGCAACACCCCTTAAAACCAAATGACAAGACCATTCCTCTTCCAATGATTAGCCGTAAAAGAAGTATTTTTACTCCCTCAGATAACCCTGTCTCTTCAGGTGCTCAGGTCACGTAAGCTACTAAATAATAAAGTTAAATTACTACCTCACATATTTTTCATCATATGCTCTCTTAATTAGAATAGCATTCTTGAAATAGAATAAGCACTAACATTAGAAAAAAACAGACTTAAATCAATGCAACAGTTTAATTCTCCCTAAATAAAAACACATCTACATGTATCATGGGCTAGAGACGTTAAAAATTTCTAGGAAGAAAAGCAATATTTGCCTTATAAACACTGCAACTCTTTCCTCTCATTAAAACCCAAACATAGAAACCAGTAAGTTAGCTGCATTTACAGCCCCTTACAGCTTTTAAATGTCACATCTCAGTGCCTAAAAAAGTTACTCCATCGTTTCGAGATAAGTTTCTGAGAACAAAGAAAACTGTCTTAAAACTACTGAACTGCATTTTATCCTTTCCTTTTCCGTGTGACCATCTGCAAAAGCAACAGTTGTCAGTTAAACAGAATCAACCTCTTTCCCAAGTGGACATGATTCACAGCTTGGTCACTGTACAGCAGATGTGAACTGAGAACTACGACATAACACAATGACAAAACACAGTACTGAGCACAAAGTACAGGGAAAGAATGAAAGAGAGAAAACAGGAAGAGCACACGTCTGATTTTTGTTTTCTTTGGGGCCCCCGTTAGTAGCATTCCCTTCATCCATCTTCATTCAGTGGTTCACTATCAGGGCCAAACCCAAAAGTTACAAAACACCATCTAGCTACTGTTTGGCTGCTTTTATTTTTTCTGCACCAGGACCGGAGCACGCATTCCCCTGCAGTCCTCAGCTCCACCGCAATACTGATACCAAACAGTTTCAGTGGCCCAGCTGCCAAGCCTAACCATTCCTTTTTAAAGCATTTCTTCACCAATCCTACAAAACAGCAAGTTCTTCATGGTATATTTTCCTAGAGCATCTAGCTAATATCATACTTTAACAACTTTTTCCAACGTTAACTGGACATGGGTCATTATCACTTAAGCGTTAGCGCCATTGCCCGCGCCCACTCCCATAATCCACACTGCTTTCCTTCTCCATATTGCCAATCCCCACTAAGCAACCCTAAAATCTACTAATTATCATCAAATCCACTTCTAGGCCCTGGCAAGAATTATTTGGTTTTACCGAAACACCTATTCCATAGGTAACCAATTCCAGTCAAAAATGCCAGAGTATTACTCCTCAACCCAACGCCCTATCTCTTTAGTGGAATATAAACTTACTACGACAACCTGTCTTCTTTGGATCCAATCCCCGCCCAAGTCTGAGTCTTCTCTCCCAGGCTACAAGTCCCCAAGTCCTGGCAGCTCTATGCTTGACAGCTCGCTGACCTCCACCTCATCAGACCATTGGGTCGCCCTTCTCGCCGTCCTCCAGCCTTCTTCCCGCTCAGACACTCATCCACTGTCCGGAGAGCCTCGACGCCTCCTATAACCCCTCCCCGATCCCGCAGTCCCCTTCTGGACCTTCCGGACCCCTCTCAGGTAAGCGGAGCCCCTTGCCCTGCAGGCCCATCAGTGGTCCTGGCCCCCCGCACCTGCCACCAGGGTTCCCAGGCTGCAAAAACACAAGTAGTTCTTCTTCCCGAGGGCCACCCTCCTCCTCAGGCCGCTTTCCTCAACACCACGTCACCCGCGCTTCGCCGGGAGACCCCCAACTCACCCCCGCCTCCGCCATCTTCTGGGACCAGCCCCCGTACCCCCTACCGCCTCTTCCTCCTCCACTCCCACAACTCCGCCCGAGCTCCACTGCGCCTGTGCGGCCAACGAGGCCGCGCGCAGGCGATCGGGGCAGAAGAGCTTCCGGTTCCTGCTGTCAATAAGAGGTGGACCTGCGAGCCGGGGCAAAAGGGCTTCCGGTCTGCGGGAAACTGGAGGCTAGCGGTGGGCGTGGACCGTCGAGGTGACTGGCGGCTGTCGGATCTGCAGTTGTTTGCTGACCAGGCAGCCGTAGGTAATGACGGATGCCCAGACCCTGTGGGCGGGGTAAAGGAATCATGCACTGATACACGCACACTCACCGAGGGGCGCGGCCGTCTGCGTGCCCCTCATCTCGTAGCCGAAAGGAGCGCGTTCCGGGGCAGGCCTCCGGGTACTTCCCGCAGAGGATCGGGCTTTATACTCTTTGCTCCTTTTCCTCCCCTAGTAAGTCATAACTTATTCTGGGAGAAGGGCATAGTTATTTGTCTCTCGTCTCCATGCTACAGCACTTTATGTGCTTTTCATTCAAAATCGTTCCTCGAGGACGACCAAGTAATGTGATTTGGGGGACAGTTTTCATAGGAAGGGCTTTATAAGTTTACACCAACATAGAGAAAATTTGAAAACCTTATAACCGCTTATTTTTCAGAAGTATTATTTTTCATTTAATCTAAAACCATACTTTTAGAACATGAAACCAAGCCAAACAGATCTTTGCAGATTGTGCAAGCGAACTTTTTTTTTTGAATGAAAGTGGTGCCATCAATGCAAAAGCAAGCCCATATAAGTGCCGAAAGGTACTCGTCATAAGGAGGAGTTGCTTCCCTATTCTGAATTTTTATTTATTTATTTTTATTTATTTATTTATTTGAGACGGAGTCTCTCTCTGTCACCCAGGCTGGAGTGCACTGGCATGATCTCGGCTCGCTGCAACCTCTGCCTCCCGGGTTCAAGTGATTCTTCTGCCTCAGCCTCCCCGGTAGCTGGGACTACAGGTGCATGCCACCATGTCTGCCTACTTTTTGAATTTTTAGTAGAGATGGGGTTTCACCATATTGGCCAGGCTGGTCTCAAACTCCTGACCTCGTGATTCGCCCGCCTCGTCCTCCCAAAGTGCTGGGATTACAGGCATGAGCTGCCCCCTGAATTTGTTTGTTTAAGCAACTCTTTTTAAAAAGAGAGAAAAAATAATCTCTGTTGAGTGTATTAGTTATTGAGCTATTCCATTTGGAGGTGGCTTAACCCAAAACGTGTATGGATGTGGTAAGATTACAATGGACTTGAATGTTCTAGATGAAATCTGGGCCGAGAGTAATTGCATAATAGTTTTCCAAAGGACTGTCAGATGGTAAACTCCTTTCATTTACTTTGAACTGATAAACGATAAGATGGATTTTTGTTTTTTGACCTTTTTATCTACATTTACTTCTGAAAATTGAAAAAGAATCTGAGTTTCCAACAAAATGTTTCTAGGCAAGTATTTGCATGATGCTTCTCTAACATTTCCTATATCTTAGTGTTTTCTCTAATGTTTTCTGTAGCTTTCAAATTTCACTCCTGTAAGTTTTTACACTACCAGTAAGAAAGATCTGGGCCAATTATACAGAATGGACGATGATTTTTAAAAGAATAGAGAAAGCATTCAGAAAAGAGACAATAATTTGAAAATGTTCTGACATCATGTATTTCCTTAAAGCAATACAAGTCCTGTATGTCCAGTTCATGCCTACTCCAACCGAGCTTTTTTCAGACACTTAGAAATTGCCTTCAAGAAAATCCTTATGGAAAATTGTAACCTAGAGGGGCATTTATTTTCATTTAAATATGTATTAATTGCAAGTAGTGACAGAACCTAAAAAGCAAAAACCATATAGCACCAGTTCCAAGGTTCCTACATCTAATGCAGTTATTCCTACTGCAGTACAAGGAGGAATATAAAATCCCTAGGAGAAATACAAAGGGCCATTGTCTTCTTTGACCAGATTTGAGGAAAGTTTTCATGGAAGATGTGGTCTTTCAGTGGGCATTGAGGGTAAATATGCAGATATGGTTAGCCTGTGCATTCTGGTGGAAGCTCAGAGTTGGAAAAACATGAAACAGATTGCAGAGTCTGGCATGTACAAAGAGGTATGGTGAGACATGTGAGTTCTAAACATCAAGCTCATGAATTTGGACTAAATTTTTGTTATGGAAACATGGAAATCCTAAATTAATTGATGCCAGAATATAAATTGGTTAAGAACATCAAGAAATCATAATAACTGAGTTATTTTGAAGTTGGTATAATGTGGTCAATGGAACGCTGGTGAATGATCCTTGAAACCTGGATTGTATTTTAGCACTAAGACAGTATGTGTGTAATCACTTGCAATAAATTCATTTTTTTAGGCTTTCTTCTTTTCATCTGTAAAATGAGAGATTGGTTTAGATGATTTCTGAGGTCTTTTTCATAGGTAGAAGTATCAAGAATTTGATAATTCTTGACCTCAAGAAAGGTTTTTTCCATTAGCTTTATATGTTGTTTGGTCTCCCAACCAAGAAGGTCAAAGATAAGTTAGAAAACAAAAAGCCCTTTACTTAGCTAATACAAACACCCACAAAAGTTTATTGACTTCGTTGGAGTGAGATATTGTAGGAGTCACATTAATTATTGCCTACAGGTTGATGACTAAGCCATTCAGTAAGCCTCTAAGAACCTTGGACTTGGAAACATTACCCAAATTAAAAACATCCAAGATAACTTTTTTACTATTGCAATTTTCCTATTCAGTAGCTAGAACCCCACACACTACAGACCATTCTACTTTTTTGGTTTTGGTTTTTGTTACGGTGTTTTGATGTGAGATATGTTTGAGGGACATAGAAAGTCAAGGAATTGTGCTTTTTTGAGAGATCAGAATGGATTATTTACTAAGCCAGCTATCACCTGAGCACCTGGCAGGTACCAGACACTTGGCACTGGACTTTAGGAGGAAATCAATACAGACAAGCCACATTCCTTTGTGAAGCTACAGTCCTGTGGGGGAAACACAGTAAATGGTGGAATTCATATGTAATTACAAACTGAGACAAGTGCCATGAAGATGGAACATCTCCATATTGTGATGGAGAATAAAGGGGAATAACTGGAGACCATGCGTGAGCTGAAGATTGAGAGGGATCTGCTAAGAGCAGGATGAAGAACAGGTGTGAGGGCACAAAAGCTGAAAAACTTGGTGCATTCTGGGAATTGAAAGAAAGGCAGAGCTGGGGGTAGCAATTGAAAAGAAAATTGCAAATTGAAGTTGTATTTTAACATCATGATTGATGTTAATCACTTTCTGTGTGCCAGGCACTGTGCTAAGTTAAATCTCATTTCACATGCTCAAAACCCATTTGAAATAGATACCAAATAGCAGATGAGAAATTAAGGCTAAAAGCAGTGATTCTTAACTTTGGCTGCATATTAGGATCACCCATAGATTTATTAAAAGTTCTAGTGCCCGAGCCCCACCTAAGCGTTGAGAATCACTGACTTAGTGTTAATCAGTCCAAGGTCACTTCATAGCTAAGTGGCAGAGAAGGTAGAAATTGAACCTAGATCTATTGGATTCTAAACCCTATGCTCTTAGTCTCTCACTAGTGCCCTGTCAACATTCAAAAGCACATAGTAAGCAGCAGTTACGTGTGGGAACTCTGTTAAACACTGAGACACAACAATGAATAAGACAGATCTCTTGCCGTCAATAAATTCACAGCCTGGTAATGCAGAAGTTAGGTCAGCCCACATCTACAGAAGCAAGTCAACTGAGAACTCTCAATGAGATCAGATATATTCTTCCTATTTGAAGCTAGATTGATGTGGGTAACTGATGACAGGGAATCTACGTGGGCAGCTAGTGCGATTGTCTGCTGAGAGGTGGTGCAAACTTAACAAAGGCAATGGCAGAGGATACAAAGAATCATCAGGACTTGATGACTGCTAATGTTAGGAGTAAAGAAAAGAAGGTGGAAGATGATTTCAAAGTTTTGAGCCTGAGAGACTGAGTGAAAGTAACATCATTGATCTAGAACAAGAGTACAAGAATCGAATTTCAGGTTGAATGAGTTTGAAATACTTGTTGAACATTCAGGTAAAAATGTCTAGTAGAGCAGTGGAAATGTGCATCTGGAGTTTGAATCCCCAGATTGGTCTAGAAATGAAGATCTGGAATTATTGACTTAATAGGAGGTAGTTGAAAACATGCCTTGCATAAAGTGTATGCTGTGTTTGGAATTTTTTAAAAGACAATAGAGATAGGAGAAAGAAAAGAAAAACCCTGACATTGCCATACTCGAATATGTCAATAAAGCTATTTTTTATCTACAGTGGTATTAAACACAATCAATTCGTGATTATCCATGATGAGTTTTTAATACTTTCCAGGCTTTCCTTGGCCACATAGCAAATGTAATAGATGAGACATAGCCAGAGAATGCAAACCAATTTTAAATATTGGCTAAATATTTAAGAATAATGCTATATGATGCATTCAGAAATGTAATAGGAATATCCTAGAACAGTGTTTTCACACAAATAATTTTTATGTACCCCTCATACTGACTGAAATTATTTTGATCGTAATATTACTTAAACCTAAAAAAGTTACAGTGTTCTAAACATAAAACTAGAGAGAGAATTCTTAGGCTTAAGCTCATATACATCATAAAAGCAAAATATTTGCAAAATCACTGTGAAGAAAAGCATAAAGTAAGTAAGCTTAAAAGTATAGTAATGTAAAGGACATCTTGAAATTGATGCATAATGTCATCAATATTGAGGTGGATGGTAGGGGGCAGGGAGAGGTTGGCACATCAACAGCTCCAAAAAAGGAGAATGAGGACATTTATCTTTTAGTGGCATAGCACTTTGGGGGCATTTTTGGATGGGTCTGTACAGAAGCAATGACACCTAAAGTCAATAAATTGAATGTATATAAAGTCAAATGGTCCCTGTAAGGCTTGGTATGTATCATCAGGCAACAAATAAACTAAACAAAGCCCAAGCGAGGTCACTATGGATGAGCAAGCAAATGCAAAATACGCCTCTAAGACAAAGCTACTGAGGTGTAAAACATCAGAGTGAGAAGACAACTGGAAAGATTACAGACTATAAACTCTTTGTCACAGAGGCAATGATAGAGACCCAGAATATAAAAGCGACACTAGCTATTAATTATTACAAGGGCCCATACAATTTGAGGTCAGAAAACATAACAAAGTGTTCTCTAAAAGATTTTTGTCCTGCTAATTCACCGTACTGTTGTTTCATCTCTGGGACACTCCATTCAAACTGAACTCACACATAATGGGGTTTATATAATGTTAGGTCCCTCCCGAAGACAATGTATGTATTCTTATCTCTAACTGAACTTAAGCTAGACTCATGGTTGTCTAAGAATGTATACTATTTTTATAAGACACTGATGGAAGTAGCAGAGAATTTCCTCTGACTTGCTAATTATATGTATGTATACATTTATATGCATTGGTTCACAAAAGCAGAGGGTTTCATTTGAAAGCAGATGAAGGACACGATGATCCAATAATTAAACTTACCCAAAGAAAAATGTATAAAGCTAGCTCATGTAACAGACATAAAACACACTATAGAAGCTCAAGGACTTGAATTTAGATTTGTTCTGGGATTGAGACTTGCCAAAACCAAAAACCATCAAAAGAATTTCCCATTAAAGTAAAGAAATTATGTGAAATGATTTTAAATTTAATCCCCTTGGAATTTGAGAAGCATTACTCTTTTTAAAGGCTAGGAATTAATACTTTGGTAATGATTGGAGAAAACTAAAAGAACTTTAAGAAGCAGATCTTAGATTTATAAAATTAATTTTGGTATTGAGCTATGATAGAACCATCATCAGAAAAGCCGTTCCAAACTGAGAAACCGTATGTGTAGCTCATCAATGGCCTGAAGACTCCTGGTGATGTTTAATATTCTCAGAGGATGTATTAGCTACTCTAGCTTCAGTGGATCCCATTTCTCCTTTTAGAGATTGCTCCAGTGTCCTCTCCTGGAAATAAGAGCTCAGTTTTATTTGAGGAAGCCTGGGGCATATGCACTGTTTAGAATAAGGCATATCTGCCTTGCAGGCTGTGCTCTCCACTACCAGCTGCATATTCTTGGACAAGTTATTTCTCTGTTCTTCAATTTCTTCATCATACAAGTGCCTCCTGTTGTAAGGAGTAAGTGTGATAAAGTAGTGGTAAAAGGTCATAGTTTTGCAGATTTATTCTTATTCGCTTTGATATTATCTTTGACAAATGACCTTCCTATGTCTGTTGAATGCCTTCAGTTTGGGAATTCCTCACCTCTTGAGGAAACTGCTTGTATCTTTGCATAGGTCCAGGTACAAGAGAGTTTTTCCTAGGGTTCAAGTCTCTCCAGCTTCTTTATGGCTCCCACACATTGCCACTCAATTCTGTATGCCAGCCTTTAAATTATTAAATCTGCTTCCAGCTCCATGCTCCCCGAAGATCCTTGTCATGTCTAAATATACCCAGTTTCTTTAGTCATTTTCCATATGACTTGTTCTCCATCCCTTAACCATAGTGGTTGCTTTCTTCTGGATATTCTTCAGTCTGTCACTATCCCTTCACAGGACCACTTTCAGAACAAACACCAGAGCTGCACCATCACATCTTTTGTTCTATATACTTCTTTTAACATAACATCCCATCACAGTAGCATTTTTGTCAGCCACATCCCACTATTAAGTTGTATAGAGCTGTTAAATTTAGACAACTCTTAAATCCTTTCCATGCGCACAAACCATATTCTTTCTATCCTGTTCTTTTATTGTTGGGGTGAAACTTTGGGGGCATTTGGATTTTTTTTTTCTATTGGGAGTGAGGGCTAGGTCCTAAACAAAAGGGCTTCCCTGTTGAATTTCTCCTTTTTAAAACATGTCCATAGTTACTACCTATCAAGATACTTTTGGTACAGATTCCAGCATTCAGTATAATAGTGCGCCGTGCAACCTGCGTCAGCACGCCATCCTGCCATCAGAACCTTATTCGTAATAAACATTTTCAATAATGCAACACTAAGGACAGGGGCCTGTGGTGGACTCTGGAGGTGTGCCTTTTGGTTAACATAAATCCATTCATCAGAAATCATTATTTGCCTACAGCCATTCTCACTATGTGCCCAGCTCATATTCAGAATCATGTCATTAGAGATTGGTAAATTCATATAGAAATTCAGGTTAACCGGCCGGGCGCGGTGGCTCACGCCTGTAATCCCAGCACTTTGGGAGGCTGAGGCAGGTGGATCACGAGGTCAGGAGATCGAGACCATCTTGGCTAACACGGTGAAACCCTGTCTCTACTAAAAATACAAAAAATTAGCCAGGCGTGGTGGCGGGCGCCTGTAGTCCCAGCTACTTGGGAGGCTGAGGCAGGAGAATTGCTTGAACCTGGGAGTTGGAGGTTGCAGTGAGTCAAGATCACGCCACTGCACTCCAGCCTGGCAACAGAGCGAGACTCCCTCTCAAAAAAAAAAAAAAAAGAAATTCAGGTTAACCACTTCTTCTTCACTAACTCATGCTGACTCCTTTGCTGAGGCTTATAAATCATCTCTTTGAGGATTTGTTCTGAAAGATAACCCAGATCTGAAGCCCACCTACCTAGCATTCACAGGATTCACCTCTGTTTTTAGAAGAAGACATTTACCCACTTTCAGGATTCCCTGATTCTCAAGATTCTTCATGATGATTGACAGGAGTTCTGTTTTATCCTAAAGTTCTTTTAGTGTCTGAGAAACGTACCTCATCTAGGTTGTGAGACTTACACACAGCTTCAGTAGCCAGTGCTTACTTATAGATTCCTCATCTACCTTATTTTTTAAAAACCAGTGTTAATGTTGCCCTTCTCTATGTGACAATTGTTCATCTGGAGAGAAAATAGGAATTAAAGCAGTTAGGGAGTTCTCCTTTCCTCCTGTTATCTGTTAACATTGTGAGTGCCTAGGACTACCAGGCTCCTTTGACCTTGGGAATATTTCTGTGTCACACACAAAAATGCGCCCTGTATGGCTCATCACATCAGTCCTGACCCAATTACACTGGTATTGTTCATAGAGTGCAGTCATGAATGCTTGCACTCCACAGCCTAACCTGTTTCCAGCCTGACCTTAATACTTACTTTCATCTTTCATCCTTACTTCACTCCTTAGACCTGATACTTATCACACTTTGAATTTGTTCTTTGGTCTCCCAGGAGTAAATGCCTCACATCAGCAAATGTGTGCTTTTCTCTGCTCTGACATTCTCACCAGGTGTTTCAGTTATTCATTGCTTTGTATCAAACCAGGTAGCAGCTGTATCACCTCTTAAGTTACACATGGGCACTTCTGCCATACTGTGTTGGCCAACCAGTCACTGAGATTATCCCAGAGAGGAGAAAAGAGGAGATCTGGACTCCACCTTTCAATGAGAGGAGAGTGAGAGCATTTGTAGACAAGTTTTAAAGCCTCTGCACTAGGATTAGCAGAGCCCAACAAACAGAGCCTAGGCTCCATGCAGTAAAGATATTTGTTACTTGTTCTCCCGTCTCCATAGACGTGTAGGCTTCCTTTTACTAACTTAGCATTCTTCATATAGCTCACTTACATTCTGGACATTAGCATCTAATATTCTTACAGGCTTATATTGCTACTTTATCTTTAAATGTGATTACTTGTCTATTTTCTGTTTAAATTCATCAGAGAACATCCTCTGAGCCCATATTAGTTTCTTAGGAGCTCCTCCATTGCTTCCGCCCCACTGTATTGCCAAAACTTAAACTTTGAAAATATTTAATTTCTTTTCTTAGCACCCCTTTAAATGGATTCTACTAATCCTTTTCTTATTCTCTCTGTACAATCCACTTTTACATACTAGATATTTGCATCTTGTTAATGCTTGCCATCCCTTTCTTAGGCTGAAGAGGGTATAATGGAGTGGTTAAGAGTCAGACACACCTGGGTTTTAATTCCTGCTCTCCCTTAATATCTGTTTAATCTTGAGAACATTATTTTACATCTTTGAACTTCAATTAATTTTATGTGATAATTGGAGATTATGAGGGGGTTAAATGACAGTGGTATTGAGGAAATATAAATACATAGTAGGCACTCATTAAATGGTAGCTCTTACCAATATTCATCTCTTATCTTTTTAATTGACAACTGCAATAGTCTCCTCCATTCCGTGCTTCAGTTCCACCTAAAACATACCTAACACCCTGGCAGATGATTTTGTAATGTCATGTTTTCTTTGTGAGTTGTTGCATATGTTTTTGCCTGGTTTTTGGTTTTTTGTTTGTGTTTTAGACGGAGTCTCGCTCTGTCACCAGGCTGGAGTGCAGTGGTGCAATCTTGGCTCACTGCAACCTCTGACTCCCTGGTTCAAGCGATTCTCCTGCCTCGGCCTCCCAAGTAGCTAGAACTACAGGCACATGATACCACTCCTAGCTAATTTTTGTATTATTAGTAGAGATGGGGTTTCACCATGTTGGCTAGGATGGTCTCCATCTCCTGACCTCATTATCTGCCCGCCTCGGCCTCCCAAAGTGCTGGGATTAAATGCGTGAGCCACTGTGCCTGGCCTTGCCTGGTTTTATCAACAATTTTAGTGAGTTCTACTAGGGTCAGATTCATCCACTCTTTCTTTTCTTTCGTAATCTTTCTAGCCCCTAGCTCAGCTCCGAGCTAAAATGTCTAGAGGTGCATCCTAGATTATATAACTGCCCCCACATTCAACAATTGAGTGTCAGAGCCGAGACTGACTGTTGCCCCAAATTCTCTCTGCAAATAGCTCTAAGACACCTTCCTACAGGGAAGCTAATGTAGAGGAATGTTGCTTGTCTGGAATGATTGCAGTGCTTGCAGGTGTATAATTAGTCACTAGTCAGTGTATAAATATGCTGTAAATTGCTTTATTTGTTAATGTGAAAAGCTCTGCAGAAATACAAGGTATTATAGGAACCAAGGCTGAACATGGGAGATAAGGTATTGTGGGAGAAGAACAAGTGAATGAGGCATCAGTGTGTGTCATATATCCCTCTGCTGGGATGAAGCTTATAGGTTCTCCCCGCCTCGTTTTCTAAGAACACCGACTCCCCTGGGTGAATAATTTAAAGGACAAATTACCACTCTTCTGGGTACGAAAGCCAGCCATAAGCTGAAATTAAATTAAATCATAAAGCCCTACAAGAAACTGAAGGAAGAGTCAGAAATGTAAGACCAAGGGAATCGAGAGCTAAGGATGAAATATGAGAGTCAGTGTGATGTCCTTGCCTTCCTGTGCTGATGAAGTAAAAAACTGAAAACCACCCTGGTACAGACCTAAAGGACCACCATCAAATATCCATTGTTAAGTACTTGGCAGTGGCTATTGCAATGATTTCAATTCCGATGGGGTATTGGAGGGAGGTAGGAGAGAGAACATTAGATCAACTTCAAGTCCTTGTACTTCAGCTAACTAGCTAGGTGACCTTGAGCCAGTTAGTACCCAATCTGGACCTTTGTTTCCTTCATCTCTCGGTTGAAATAAATGTAATCAGAGTTTGTGTTTCCATTTTTTTCCCCATATCAGCTCAGCGATCATAGTGAGCTAATAAAAACGCATACTTCATCCAAAGTATAGAATCCAATATATTTTGATTGGTAGACTAGACTTACATTAAGAAAGGATCATTAGCCTTTGGATTTTAATGTTGTCTCTTCTCTCCATCTAGATAAGTAAGCATCAGAACAACTCTTCTACTTCCTGTTTCAAATGCTCCGATATTCTCGTGTAGCTAGAATAACAGAATCCTATGTAAAAGAAATTGATCTTAGAGATTATCTAGTCTATATCCTTAACAGATGGAATATCTGTAGCCCAGGTATAGTGAAGTGACTTGCCCCAAATCCCAAATCGATCAGAATTAGAGTTGGGATTTCTAATCTCTGAGCTTGCAGGTATTTTAAGTATACTAGTCTTATATCTCCGTATCTCTAGATATACAGTACATTGCACACCATGGTCCCTAAACAAGATTAAAAAGACAAGTTTTCCCCATCCCCTAGGCTATCCTTTTCACTCTTGTCTATTTCTTCTTTCCTTCCTTGGCACCTATTACCTCTGACCTCTCCCCACCCCACCCTACTTCCAAACCCATTAAAATCTAGGTTCTTAGGAAAGGCTCTGAGAAACTCATCTACACAGCGTGAATTCCTCATAATTGTTCATGGAGTGATTGCTGTGTGCCAGACATTTTTCTGGGTTGGCTGAATGTGGGACTTCTCCTAGAGTACTAGCAATTTTACAAGGTAGGAAGAAATAAGCCAACAAAGTGAATCTTCATTCAAGGCACAAGGGAGACTTCTTATTTCTTTGAAATTACCGCATATCAGCAATGATTTTACTTCTAAAATCAGCCAAATTCTTCAGAGTTGGAAGCCTGCCCTCCTTTTGTCCCTCCACTACAATTACCACAAGACTTAGATATTTAGAAATATTTACAAATTCATATTGACAACGTAACAGACCCTTTTTCATTTTCCTAATTGGGAACTAGTCTTTTCTCCCTTAACAAAAACCAAAGTGTGAACACTTAAATGCAGGTTTGACGTGTTTTAAATATTTTTAGATGTTATTCTCAAAACCGTGTAGACCCAATCCTAGAAATTAGGGCTCCTATCTCTGGAACAAATTTACTACATCGTCTTCTCCAATTCTCTAAACTTGTCTGGCCACAAATTTTCACATTTGTGAAACAGAAAAATTGTTCTTAATGGAGACTGAGGTATTGGAGGGTTGGGACCACACCTTTTAATCTTCCGTATGTTACCACATAGAGCCTCGTCTCGGGCTCTTCCCACGCAGATGCTCAGGAAATGCTTGCTAACTGAAGATTTTTATGATCACTGATAGAAAGACAGCATAAATGCAAAACACGATTTTTCCCTTGCCCCGAGTTACCCAGGGGCATCATTCTCATTCAGAGATGACCACATTTCAGAAAGTGGGTCTCATAAAACATACAATTTAATGAAGCCATCTGGGAAGATGATCATCATATAAATGCAAGATATTGATATCATCTGGCTACTTGGGGAAACACCATCTAAATGAAGGCGCAACTCAGCTCCATAATTCAAATCTAGTATTGATGTACAAGGTCTTTGGATAATGGACTTTGCAGATTGACATTTCTCACAGATCTGAGGCTACTTTTCTCCCCTCCTTTGCAATTTTACTATATTTGCAGTAAGATTTTATTTTACTTTTTGGAAACATCTTTTTTTTTTCAATAGGAATCTATCAGTGTCAACTGGGAGTCTTGAAACAGAGATTTTACATCTGTCTTTATTGATGTTTTTTAAGCTTCTCTTTTTTTGAAGCAAGAAGTGTTGCAAATAACTAACATAGGCATTTCTTTGCTGCTCCAATAATTATATGGGATGTTGTTCAGTTATTTAGCTTCCCAATTGATTCAGCTGCTTTCTTTTCTTTCATATTCTAGCAAGAAGGCGTGCTCTACTTCTGATATTATCTGGAAGACTGTTCTAAATGAAGCCACCAGGTAATCTGTTCTCCTCTCTTAACAAATGTTACCTCCTTTCTCTGAGAGATAATTGCTAAAACAATACCAAGTTCAGGCATGCCAGCAGTCACACAATGATAACAGCCAGCAGGCTTTGGCACTGTATCTTTTATGTAGTCTGAGAAAGGGATGGAGAATTCCCTCTACAATTAGGACTCTGTCTCACTATCTCCACTGAAGAAATTACCATTGGCATTGAAGCAACAGCTGCCCCCACTGTGTAAACCAAAGTTCTTCTGGGGTCCTCACAGTCTCTCCAGGAAATAATGGGATCCAGTATTTGTGCTTGCCCCCCTCCTGAAACACTGAGCCTATTTGGCCCTGGCTGTCCCCAACCACCCCCTCACCACACACTCACCAAATAATATGTGAGCACAGTCCGTCACCACACTCTTCCTAGAGGTTGGTGGAGCTCGTGGACATTGTCTGAGCATGTGTGTCATGGGTTTGCTCACCCCAGGAGCCAAACATGGTGTTCAAACATGGTGTCCCTTTAGAGAATATGTATGGCAGGGTTTAGAGGTGCAGAAGCAGAGGGATTGTTTCACATGCTGTGTCTGGCTGATGACTGAGGTGGGTGGGATACATAGGGAGCTGGCAGTATATTCTTGATCTTTAATTCTTTTCATACTCACTAGAGAAATTCCTTTTCCCACTGCTTATCTTCTTGCATCCCTAAATCACAGGCTAGAGGTAAGTGTGTCCAGAGCTGGGGGACAAGACACTTGCATGCTTTATATCCCAAGGGAGAGTTTGCATGCTCAAAAGCAGGGTAAGAAGAAATTCCTGGCCCTCTTTCTCCTTGGCCTCAGCCAGGCACTGTCATTGCTCATCCCTGATGGGAAAGGAATATTCAGAATTTCAGTCTAATAAGGCTG
The DNA here is from genome assembly GCF_029281585.2 of Gorilla gorilla gorilla. Classification (NCBI taxonomy): domain Eukaryota; kingdom Metazoa; phylum Chordata; class Mammalia; order Primates; family Hominidae; genus Gorilla; species Gorilla gorilla. The sequence goes on along the minus strand of NC_073235.2, from coordinate 19,587,613 downwards.
TTGAGAGGTCTAGAGTCTTAGAAGTCACATTAGCAAGTACATTCAGTGAGCGCCATGGGCCAGATATGGTGCTAGGTACAGAGCAGTGACATCACCAAGATGGTTCAGTAGGAGATATTAGCCTTCCTCTCCCCACACACAAAAAACAAATGCAGGTGACCATTGCACAATGCAGGGTTAAGGGCACCAGCCCCCCGCATAGTCAAAAATCCATGCATAACTTTTGATTCTCTCAAAACTTAACTACTATTACAATAGCTTACTGTTGACCAGAAGCCTTACTTATAACATAAACAGTTGTTTAGCATATATTTTATATATGTATTATATATTTTATTCTTACAATAAACTAGAGAAAAAAGTGATATTACTTGCAAAGAAGAGAAAATATATTTACTATTCATTAAGTGGAAGTGGATCATTATAAAGGACTTCATCCTCCTCATCCTACATTGTTGAGGCTGAGGAAGAGGAGGAAGAAAAGGAGTTGGTCTTACTGTGTTGGGAGTGTCAGAGGCAGAGGAAAATTTGCATGTAAGTGGACCGGCATAGTTCAAACCTGTGTCATTCCAGGGTCAACTGTGTAGAGGGCTCAAGGGCCTATTAAAAAATCTGCAGCTATGCAGGGGAGTGAAAAATGGCAGATATCTACACAGTAAGGTGCTACACATGGGTTATAGTAGGGAAAGAAATCCAGTTTGTGCCTTCGAAGAGTTCTCAGCCTGGTAGGGGACTCATAGCCGATTTTGTATATACATCTGTTAATATTCTCAGCATTAATCTTGATTTTAAGAGTCTCCAAAGTTTTCCTTTTTCATGTTGCAAAACATGAAACTAAAATTGCAAAGGTAGTGACAAAAATAGTCTAAATACTCCTAGGGATTGGAACTCTAACATAGAAATAGCAAGTAGAGAGATAATTCCATCCAAATAGCTGACTGTATCATATCAACGACTAAGATGTTGAGAAAAACAGATTTGCGGCAAATAAAAGACATATATACTAGGGAAAACCTTTCCATTTCTCATGAAACATTAGATAATTATGGAAACCCAACATTATTTATTTAATTATTTATTTTTTGAGATGGAGTTTCGCTCTGTCGCCCAGGCTGTTGTGCAATGGTGTGATCTCAGCTCACTGCAACCTCCGCCTCCTGGGTTCAAGTGCTTCTCTTGCCTCAGTCTCCCGAGTAGCTGGGATTACAGGCATGTGCCACCATGCCTGGCTAATTTTTGTATTTTTGGTAGAGACAGGGTTTCACCATGTTGGTCAGGCTGATCATGAACTCCTGACCTCCAGTGATCTACCCACCTCAGCCTCTCAAAGTGCCGGGATTACAGGTGTGAGCCACCACACCTGGCCCAAACATTTATTTTTAAAAGGTATCTTTATATATAGAGATTGGTCATTCAGATAACCACTTTTTTTTAGCTGATTTCTATTCAGAGCTAGGTTGCCACAGTAGGAAGGCAAAGAAATCTAAGACAATCTTTTCCTTGGGTCACAATATTAGTGAGAAGATGAAGTTTTGCATGTGGAAAAATTAAAGAGATATTGATTCACACTGTAAAATGCTTTTAAAATCTTTTGCCTGATATCTAAAGATTCTTTTGAGGAAAAAGATGTACAACCATAACCAAGAAGTTAAAAATTGGACTTAGGGACTTTTTGTAGTTAATTGGGGGACAGAGGGATACACATAGTGACAAAAGACATAGCTGATGAAGTGCTATTCTTACAAACATAAAGCAAAATCGTTTCTAACCATTTTTTCCCCAAGTGATTTTCTGTAAGCATCAAAAGTATTGATGATACTTACAATGATATAGGGCTTCATAATTCATCATTAAAATGTTAGGGAAATGTTGAGCCAAAAATGGAGTTGTTTCAAAAAAAAAGGAATTAGAATTTTTTTTAAATTTTCTCTTTATAGCAAAACATTCAGACTGTATGGCAAAGAATAGAGAGAAAAACAAGTCACTCATAATCCTGCCACACACAGATAATCATTAGCATTTTGGTGTATGATCTTCCAAACATTTTTCTATGTATGTATACACAAATATTAACATACACTTTTTAACACAAAAATGGAACCACACCAGGCATACTGCTATTTAATGCATTTTTAACTTAATATAGCATTTTGCATATCAATAATACAGATTTAGGGCTGGGTACAGTGGCTCACACTTGTAATCCCAGCACTTTGGGAAGCCAAGGTCGGAGGATCACTTGAGGTCAGGAGTTCGAGACAATCCTGGGCAAAATAATGAGACCCCCACTTCTACAAAGAATTTAAAAATTAGCTGGGCATGGTGGTGTGCGCCTGTAGTTACAGCTACTTAGAGGCTGAGGAGTGAGGCTCACTTAAGCCCTGGCGTTTGAGGCCACAGTGAACTATGATTGTGCCACTTTCCTCCAGCTTGAGTGACAGAGTAAGACCCTGTTTCTAAAATTATAATAATGATAATCATATATACTTAAATTGGTTTGAGCTGAAGAGTGTTCTCAAAACTCCATGTCCACCTAAAACTTCAGCATGCAATCACTTCATAGATGAATAATGAATACTGATGGTCTACAAGTTTTTTGATCATGCACTCCATTAGTTAAAAAAAAATACACTATGCACCGTCAATAGGTATATTTATTTATAAGTTATAAACATGTACTATTTTGCTATATGCACATATAAAACAATCTCAAAAATAGATGTTTCATAAAGATAAGATAAAAGTTTTAAAGTTTTGGCATTTTTTCCCCAGTCTAGTGGATCTTCTTGAACACCCGCCACCCTAGGGTTCACATAAAGCACTTTAAAGATCCCTGGTGCTACAGTATTCTCAATTACAAGGTGTTATAGGAATGGAATGGGTTCAAGAATGTTCTGATCATCCGAATGTGCGTGGAACCAACCAGCAAAATATTCCTGGAGGATGCAAGGATCTGTTTGGTACAGGTTGCTTGTTGTTTCCCACTTGCTCATTTTTCTAGATTCTGTTCTACAGTTATCCCTACATGAAACTTCTCCTGGCATTTCAGGTAGAACTGACAACTGTCTCTTTTGGATTGTCCCATCCCTATGCAGATATCCACGTAACGTTTATAACGCTTGATTACATTTGTTGGTTTCTGTGTCTCTCTCCCCATCTGGATTATCAGCTTCTCCAAGGCAGGGATCATGTCGTATCCTTCATTAATTTGCCAGTGCTTGTTATCTAGTAGGTCCTTAATAAATACTAGGTGAACAAGTCGACAGAACTAGAGAACAATGCAGTGCATAAAAATTAGGATGTCCCGAAAGCATACAGAAGAAGGAAAAGAAAATTCTATGAGATGCTACCTAGAGCCTCTTCGACATATGATTATGTTTAATTAGATTATAATGTCTGACTTGTTTGCAGCAGATTTCACAGAATCTCCCAGTGAGTTCTCCAGATGCTTCAATGAAATTCATGGTTGCTTTGCTCCTCTGCACAGCTCTTTCTCTGCTCTACAGATGAGGGGAGTTAGCCCTGGATTGGGATATTTATGTACTTGCTAATCATACATTTGTTTTCCCTCTAAGCTTAGTCCTGCCTGCCAAGAATAGCTCAAGATGACAATCATTTTCATGTTTTCAGTCAAACAAAGGCTCCAGACAGATATGAAAAAAGGAAACAAAGCCAGAAGTTTAACATCAACAAGAAGGAAAAAAGAAGAAAATAAGTTTAAATACTCTGCTCTCCATTTTTTGCTATCATATGTCAGCATTTTAGTACTCCTGTTCACCCACAATTGCTTGGCACATTGGGGATGAGGAGTGGGTAGACTTTTAAAGTAGCTACAGTAAATAAGAAGGCTCAATTCTACCCTTTGCTTATATCCCTCAAGAGTCACTGGAGTTTTTACATTCCTCTCATTCCCTCACCTCTGTGTGTGCCCCTGTGCATGTGTGTCTCTGTGCATGCGTGTTTCATGTTAACTTGAAGCCATGACTAGTAACTGTTACCAATATTTATTTCCACATCTGCTTCCCTAAATTTTTGTTTTCCAAAATAAGTTCTATGAGATGTTCATAGACACTCCATGGAAAAGGGTTCTGTGGTCAAATGTTGGGAAAAGTTATAGTTGTACAAGTTAAAAAGATGTCTTTGCAAAAGGATTTCTCGTGCCCTTTAATGTAGCAGTGTACCTTGTCAATCTTCAAGAGGAAGCATGGTTTGCACCAAAGAACCCTCTTTCCTGGGATCATCTGGGCAAACTAGTATTCTATTGATATACTTTGAGAAATGCTGCCAATTTGACTTAAGGGTTTGGCTTAAACTGGGAGCTCTTGTCATCAGAGACACAGACATTCAGAATTACCTCGATCACTTGGATTGGTGACCAAGCTCCTGACAATATGGAGAAAACATCACAAAGAAACACTCCCAAATACTCATAAAACTTTAAGTCATCCCTCCTGTGGGCTGGCATCTCTATATTCTGGAGCCAGAAATGCCAATGCTGCAGAAAGAGATAGGCTAGAAAAACAGCCAGGTGGAAAGGCAAAAGGACCTAACCTGGGCACCATGGTTTTAGGAAAATACAGCTCAGGACCTGACTTACACACATAATTTCTGGGCAGTTGTCTAACAGAAGTGGAATGCCCTTCCTTCTTGGGTAGCTTTCATGGAGAGGCCCACTGTTTCCATTTTTACTCCAGCTAATCACTACATGGAGCCTTCCTAGAACATGTAGCTTTTGATTACACTGTGCTCCATCAACAATGTCTCCTCTTTATGCTAATTCCTACATAGTCTTCAATCCCCTGCTACTGCATGAAGACTTTCCTTTCCACCCACTGTAACATGTCCTCATTTTCCTGAATACTCATAGTATTTAACATGGATACCAGAGTTCAGGAAGTATGATCCTCTGGCCAAATTCAGCCTACCACCTATTTTTATAAATACAATTTTATTAGAACACAGCCATGCCCGTTCATGTACATACTATCTGTGGCAGCTTTCTTGTGACAATGGCAGAATTGAGTAGCTAAGACAGAACATACAACATGCAAGCAAACATATTTACTATCTGTCATTTACAAAGAAAACTTGCTGAACTCTGGTCTGTACCATTTCTCTAATAGTCACATGCAGCCTTGCTTCTTGTTGATACTTATACTTCGGTGTTTCCACAGGTCTTCTCAATGAGTTTCAAGCCCACTAAGAGCAGGGCTATGATTTGTACTTTTTGAGTCCTTTGTAGTATCTAGCACAGAACAGGTTATCAATAAGCTAGCTAATTGATTTTTTAAAGCACAATTAACCCAAAATTCCCTGCAAAAGAATGCTTATTCCTGGTGCCAACAAGGAGAAATAAAATATGTCATGTTGTTTTCATACCACTTCAGTCTAGTGGTTTGAGATGGGAAGTGTACACAAGCTGTTTACATTGGTTAGCTTCAAATTTTCTCTGAAAATAAGATAAACCTCAAAGGGGTGGCAACTTACAACCACACATCACTTAACCATAGGGATATGTTCTGAGAAACACATCATTAGGCAATTTCATCATTGTGTGACCATCATAGAGTATACATACACAAACCTAGATGACACAGCCTCCTACACACCTAGGCTGTATGGGATAGCCTATTGCTCCGGGGCTGTAAACCTGTATAGTGTGTTACTGTACTGAATACTGTAAGCAATCGTAGCACAATGGTAACTGTTTGTGTACCTAAGCATATCGAAACATAGAAAAGGTACAGCAAGAATACAGTGCAAAAGATTTAAAGTGGCACACCTCTGTAGGGCACTTACCATGAATGGAGTTTGCAGGACTGGAAGCTGCTATGGGTGAGTAAGAGTGCGTGGTGAGTGAATGAGAAGGCCTATGGCATTACCGTACATACTGTAGACTTCATAAACACTGTACACTGAAGCTTCATTAAATTTATTTTTTAATTCTTCGATAGTATGTTAACTTTAGTTTACTGTAACTTTTTAACTTTCTGAACTTCTTTTTAAGCTTTTTGACTCTTTTGTAATAACACTTAGCTTTAAAGACTATAGATGTACAAGAAATTGTATATCCTTATTCTATAAGCTTTTTTCTATTCTTAAATATTTTTTAACTTTTTAAATTTGTTTGTTAAGATCTAAGACACAAACACACACACCAACCTAGGCTTACACAAGGTCAGGGTCCTAAATATCACTGTCTTCCACCTCCACATCTTGTCCCACTAGAAGGTCTTTAGGGACAGTAACATGCGTGGAGCTGTCATCTCCTAGGATAACAATGCCTTCTTCTGGAATAACCTATCTGAGGCTGTTTTACAGTTAACTTTTTAAAATATAAGTTGAAGAGTACACTCTAAAATGACAAAAATACAGTAAAGCAGTAACATGTTCATTTATTATCATTATGAAGTATTATGTACGGAACATAACTGTATGTTATTGTATGTGCTATACTTGTATACAACTGGAAGTGCAGTAGGTTTGTTTACCCCAGCATCAACACAAACATGTGAGTAATGCATTGTGCCACAACATTAAGATGCCTATGACACCACAAAGCCATAGGAATTTTTCAGCTCCATTATATTACGGGGCCACCATTGTATGTACGTCCCATCACTGACCAAAATGTTGTTATGTGACACATGACTGTATTTCTCCATGGTAGCTGGGGAAACATTATCTTCTTTTACACAAATTATATAACCTTAGTACTCTTTCCATAAACTATACAGTACACTGATTGCAACTGCCCCAAAGCATTTACAATCCCCTCTCTCTCGCCACACACAAGACTGAAGCTCTCCATGTATACTAGCAGACAGAATGTGGACTGGCAAAAATTGATCAATAAAGTTTTCTGATGGCCATCACGCCAGTCTTCCTAATGGCCACTTGGAATCCCGGTCCAGCTCCGTGCATCTGGTGGAATGAGTAGCCTGGCTGAGACCTATCATCCCAGGCAAGACTGCTCTCCAGCTGCCTGTCGTCTTAATGCTGGAGGATGCTTGCATAAATAAACCTCCAATGGATCAGACTGGAAGGGACAAGAAGCTCTTTGCAAGGCCTTATTATCTATTCTTTAGACCTCTCCCATGAACGTTTGTCAGGGCAAATGAAAATCCTAAGCTAAAAGTGCCAAAAGAAGTCTCTTTTCAAAAAGTCAACCAGGAAATCCCCCTCTTTATTAGTGGCTTTTATATGCTCAAGGTGGGGTTAAATCCACCACTGAAAATGTCTATTTAGTTTGTTCAGTGCCGAGGAGCAGGACTGAAAGTTGTGTGTGTGGTTGACACATGCATATGTGCGTTTTCATGGCTCCGAGCAGTTGTGTGTGCTGGGCTAGATTATTAATTGGTGTAAAGCCACCTAAAATTTGTTCTATCCACAAATACAATTGCCTCAAAAGAGGAAAGACAAGATTCTCACAGCTCTCCTGCCGCAGGTCACCAGCTCCAGCACTTCCGTCGGAGTGACTCATCTTTGTTTCTGAATAAATGGGAGCATTGCTTGGGGTTAGATGTAATGGGATCCTATCCTGGCCTGCCCCTGTTCGTGGCCCAAGCAAAAAGATTATGATTTTATTTTCTATTGTGAAATTACAGAAATAGATATATGTAGATCTATGGAAAGTACGCTTTTATAGTACTAACAATTTTCTGTAGTTACAATTTTCATGGTGTCTACTGGTTGAGAGATGATAGGACTTATTCATGGAATTTACACTGGTGGCTTGATAAATATATAACATGTTGAAAAGGAGTTTCGTGGAAAAGTAAACGTTATTCATCAGGGTTTTAGTTTCTCTTATATTTGCTTTCAGCTGAGAATATTGTAAGTTGTTTGTTTGATTTTTATTTATTTTTTCATTTATTTGGCTTTTTTCTAGATCCTTTACCTAATCTAATCCAAATAAGAACAGCACTTAACAACTCTAAATATGGCATAGGGGGAAATATGTATATCCTTTTCTTTATATTATCTTTTGTTTCACATACTGAGGGCTGTGGAAGGCAAAATGTGGTGAGGTGCTATTTTATAGCATGGTTAATGCTTATCAGTAATTTTTTCCCTCTGACCTTCTGCCTCAGACAATTAATTTTCTTGAACTGCTCACACACTGGCAGAACATGGAGGGGGGATAATGTTAGTACTAGTGAATATAATCTTGGAAGAAAAGCTGTGCAATTATTCAAAGACCTAATCTTATCTCTTGTTTCATTTTTATATCACAAGTCTACATTTAAAAGTATTAGATATCCTGTTCTGCTGTCCCATACCTTCAAACCTCAGTAAATAAATGCTGTTAAGTGCCACCAGGAGTGAAAGAGCTTGTAATGAGAAGTGTGAGGAGATATGTGCTCCATTCATCATTCTGTTCAGGCCAATATTGAGGCTCTTGTTATCAGCAGGATTCGTGGCGATGTCATCACGGCTGGCATAAATCTTCTGTCAGTGTGGGTCGGACTGATGCCCTATTAAAACCCTGCTTTCACCTAATCACAGAATGACCTTTCGATGTCTTTAATTAACCTCTGACCTGAACCGTGCCAATGTCTTGTTGGTAGGTAAATCTATGGCATGACATTTGCTTATGACACTACATTTGTCTTGCTTTAATCATCATACCTTTCAGATTATGGCTTGAATGAAATACAGTTGGGATCCCTCTTAATAGTTGGATTAATTTTTAAAAGGTTAGAACATAATATTTTCCTCTGAGCTCCCAGTGATATCTTTGCAGACATTTTCCCCTAGGGAGTTAGGGTTCTCCATTAAAGTAAATTCAGGTGAGCCTTCAATTTCACCAATAACAAAACCTTTTCTACCCAAGTTATTTTTTCTTTTAATGACCTGGGAGTGGGAAGCATTCTAGGTCCTATGGATGACCAGAGGACAAAAGTTTTAAAACATAACGTAGCCTCACTTGTCCGAGACAATACAATGCAGCAGTGGCATGGAAATAAAAGAAATAGAAATAGAGACGGGGAAGGGAGAGAGAAAGAGAAGACTTTTATTTCACTTGGGGAATGTGCTTTTCTACCCTGGAATATGTGTGCCTCAGGTCCTGAGACTTCTTTGGATAATAAAATATCATTCATATCTCATTCTTCCACCAAGAGGAACCTTGTTTGTAAACTCCTATCTGAATTAGTAAATATTACAAATGTAAAATATTTATAATGAAGTATACTTTTCCTACATACAAATGTAGTTATAAATTGATTGAAATGGCTACTAATTCACTCAAATTGAGTAGGTTGTTCAAAATAGCAAGTCATGATTGGCCTACAAATCATAACATATGAATAAAATAAAAGTTTTGAGCTACCTAAGATTTATCCAATTTTATACTCAATCAGAAGTCCCATGAAGAGCTTAGACCAGATGATCTCTCAGGTCTTTTTCAGTTGTAAAAGTCTATGATTCAGTGTCTCAGTATTACAAATTCTGGGTTTATTGAGTCTGAATTCAGGAAGTTTTCCTGCCTTTAAAATACAATTCAAAAGTTATACTGTAAAGACTTCAAGAGCTGGGAAGTTTTCAAGCATCTCACCTGACTTTGCCCTGTTCCCTGCCTCTTTCTCCTACTTGAGCCTTTATTGACTCACCTGTAAAATGAAGATAATAATACCTACCACTAGAATCGCTGTGAAGATTAGAGAAAACATATATTCCACATGTTAAACAGTGTCTGGTGTGTAGTAATGCCCAGTCCATTGAGGATGCTGGTGCATCTATTAGTATCTGCTGCACTTGCCAATAGATGTTACCTTTTAGGCCTAACTTAGTTTCTTTTCTTCTACAATTATACAATGTAATGGTTAATAACTTTGGAGTCACTCCTGGGTTCAAATAACCGCTATATCACACCAATTTATGGGCTGTATGATCATGAGCAATTTAGTTAAGCTTCCAGTGTCACAATTTCTCATCTACAAAATGGGAAAATAATTGTGCCTAATTAATAGACCTATTAAATAAGATAATGCATGAAAAATACCATGTCCGATTTTGCTCAAGAGCTTATCCCCATTGCCTAGTATAGTATCTGGCATAGGGCAAGCACTCAACAAATATTAATGAAGATTTAACTGTTTTATATAATTATTGTATTATTTAATTGTATATTAGTATTACATAGATATTACCATCATCATCATTATAATCATCATCAGTAAACTTGTACTATTGATATCTCACAGCTTCCTTGGTGTAGAAGTGGTAGTCACATATTTAGACAAAAGTAGATTTTAACATTAAATGTACATGGACCCAAAGAGGGGAACTACAATAGATACGGGTTTACTTGAGGGTGAAGAGTGGGAGGAGGGTGAGGATGGAAGAACAACCTGTAAGGTACTATGTTCCCTACCTGGGTGATGAAATCGTTTGTAGACCAAACCCCAGTGGCATGTAATTTACTCATGTAACAAACCTGCACCATGTAGCCCCCAACCCTAAAATAAAAGTTGGAAGAAAAAAAAGTGGGTTTTGGTTAGGTCCTAGGCTGAAGTAGGAAAGTAATGTTTACTAATGATATCATCTAATCTGTTTAAATATTCATTTATTTAGGAAGACTTGACTGAGCCAGGCTCAGGGGATGTGCCAGGCTCTGGGGATACTATGAAAGCTAAAAGATACACAATCCCAGCTGTCATGGAGCAAAGAGTTTATGAGAGAGAGACTGATGCTAATCAAAGAAGGACACTAACAAATGAACCATTGTATAGCTTTGCCAAGGACCGTGAAGGAGAGAGACACAGCTCTATGAAGGGGCTTTGATGTAGGGAGATAAGTTGAAGTCCGAAGCAAAGGATGGAAAGGCCTGACCACATGGGGGCTTGTATGACATGTTTTGAAATGTATTTAATAGGGAGTAGGGGATTGTATCATGATAAAGTGTGTGTTTCCAAGAGCTTACCCTGATTACAATATGGAAGGTGAATCAGAACAAGACAAGGAGATACAGGGAGATGTTAATGTCAATGATTTTGTACTACAGAAAATCCCAAGGAGGTGGTCTCCATGGTAATTCTGTCTTTGAATCTCAGCAGAAAGTTAGGTTGATGCGTTGTTCATAGACACCAAAAAGGTAAAGGGGAAGAGACCACTCCCCATGCCCAAATATACAAACTTTTCTTTTCACTATTAGTATCAATACTGAGGACAAGAGATACCACATAGGTCTCTGAATTTATTATTCTTCTCTGCCAATTTTACTGTGTCCACAAGAGAATAAAGCTATCCATATTTCCTGTTTTATATTATGGGCAGTCACATGCCCTCTAATTGGAGGATTGCATGCCAAGCCAATGGCCTAGCCTCATAAAACCTCACTAGCTATTATACTGATGGGGCCAGACTATGATTCAGAGTTGTGAAACTTATCTCTAAACCTTAGGTCCAAAAAGGACAGAAAAAAATAAATCATTTCTAGCTAGAGAGCTCTCATGGCAACCAACTTCTTAAAGGAGTAAGGCAATGAGTTTATTTATATTTCATCCTGCATATATTTATTCAACTCTTATTATGTGCCAGCCACCTCTTGCTATATCATGACATCTGCTATATCATGTGATTTAAGGGGGAGGGCTACCATTTATGAACTTACTGTATACTTTATATAGGTTATCTGATTTGTTCATCAAGACAACTCCACAAAATAGAAATTATGACCTCCACTTTAGGAAAGTTAGGATTTAAACCTAGATCTATTGACCACAAAACCCTTCCCCTTCCATTACACCATGTTGTTTACCAGAAAGGAGTCCCTTTTCAGAGATAATTCCCCAAGGAGGCCAGAAACTCTGCCATTAGTGAGTTTCCTTTGTGCCAAGATTCATCCTGTCTCCAGTACCCTCTTTTTAAAAGCCACAGCAGGATTTCTCAACCTCAGCACTACTGGCATTTAGGACTGGGTAATTTTTTTGTTGTGGGGGCCATCCTGTACCTTATAGGATATTTAACAACAACACTGACCTTTACCCACTAGATGTCAGTAGCACCCCAGTTGTGATGACTAAAAATGTCTCTGGACATTGCCAAATCTCCCTGGGGGAAGACAAAGCAGAGGAGGAGAAGGTAGTGTGAATGGCCAAGAAAGCAGAGTTGCAAGAAAGAAATGATTGGCAAAGTCAGCTGTTGCTGAGAAATTGTGTAAGATACGGACAGGAACAAAATGATATTTGAGTTTGGTGATGAAGAGATCCTTGGTGACCTCAAGGAGGGCAGTGTCAGAGGGCTGGTAGGGGCAGGAGCCTGAGGGTGGGGAACATGTGGAAACCATAGGAGGAAGGTCAGCGGGGAGTGACTCTCCTTTCAATAAGCTTGAGAATACTATAGGAGTGAGGCTGTGCCAGCTCTGGGCCCAGGACTCAAGCTTCTCGTTTCTGAATCTTGGAGTACTCTCTCTGGGGTCCTGAGCAGCCATATGAGATGTTCAAAAAGCCTGAGACCACCATACGGTGATCACGGTCTCAAATGAACCCAACATTTCACCTGTGCCTGCCAGGCAGCAGACGTGCAGCTGAAGCTGTCTTGGAGCCTGTAGACCAGCCCATCCACCTGCTGAATACCAGTGAGTGACCTACGTCAAAGCTACTAGAAGTGGAATTGCCAGCTGAGCCCTGCCTAAATTTCTGAGCCACACAATCGTGAGATACTATAAAGTGGTAAGTTTTATAGCAGTGTGTTACCCAGCAGTATGGACCTGGAACAGACTACAGCACTAGTCCTGGTTTTCCTCTCCCAGTCAATAAAAAGATAGGGATGACCTCTGCTCTGAGAGTAGCTCCTAAGCATGTGTTTTGTGTCATGGTGACGGTCAAGCCCTCAGACTCTAGAGTCATACAGACCCAAGGTCAATTCTTGACCTCTCTACTTTGTGGCTTTGTAAAATAGGGATTTTTACAGGTTCCGTTCATAGAGATGTTGAGAAAGATTGAGTGAGATGCATTTATGTAAAGCACTTATGCAGTGCCTGCCACAATAAATGCTTGCTAAATGTTAGCTTTCATTTAAACCATGAGTTTTTCTCTCAATGGATGGCAAATCGTCACATTCTGTGTAAAATGAGTCTGACTTCACAAAAGTTTGTGCTAACTTCATCTCTCCCCACTACAGGGACTAATGAGGCCTTCTCCTCTTACCTGCTCCTTCACAAGCACAAGTCCATTCCTTTTGTTCTTTTTGTGGCTTCCAACCTCCTGTTCTGACTATTCGACCTACAAACCTTTAACCACACACATACACACACAAACATACGCACACACACACACACACACACACACACACACACACATGGAACAAGAGAATGCTTCTAAACCACAAGTTGTCCTGTGGGAAATGTGTGTATTAAAGGATTGAGTTCTGAATGCCCTGTTAGCAACCACAAGCATTTCGATTCTAGTCTGCATGACTTGTGAATCACTCCTGTTTGAAATAACTAGAAAAATAAAGAAATTAGGCATTGGGAGCAGAAATAAAGACTAAAGTATAAGGCAAAGGAGGAGTAGATGTTTTGCAATGAAGCATGAGACACTCTGAAGGAAGTTGAAAAAAGAACAAGATGCCTGATTCTTCCAGGAAGCAAAGAGCTAAGCTATATATTAATAGGGCTACAGGCAGAGCTGAAGCTGTAATCCTGGCTCCTAGACAGATATTTCAAATAAACCAAATTAGTCATGAAAGTATCCCAAGGCCTTTTCCAACTTACACACCTTAACTAGTCTGTGTTTCTAGACCACAGGGGACCCGGGGTCTTGGTTGTGAGAGTTAATATTTCCGAGTTCAAACACGAACAAACACAGAACATTTAGGAAGAGGAAAGAGACAGAGAAAATGCCTCCTCCTGTTCCTATTATCTGAAAAAAAAAGGTTTACAAACATTACACTGATCTTCTCTGGGAGAGAATTCCTGTTAAGTTCCTAATAAGCAATGGATATTAAGATAAAAATAATTATACAGCATCCATCATAACTGAGTGGGTGAAATGTCACCAGAAATTTATTTCATATGCTCTCTTTATTGTTTTATGTTCAGAAACATAAAAATATAAGATGAGTAGCAACCTCTGAGCCTTAACTCCAATTTTCATGTCAGAAGTTCCTTATCTTCCGTGGACTTTTCAATAAGAGGGCTAAGGGTAAATACTGGGGTGTGTGGAGGTGGCAATGAAGAAGATGGTGATACTCAGAAGGGATGGCCTTAACAGAGTGGTAGCTGTTAGCCACGCACTCCGCTAGGGTCCTTTTGATGCCACGGGAATGGGAGAACTTTGTAGAAACAAATTGATTTGATGCCTCTTGAGTCAAAGAGCTTAAGATGTGTCTGCCTTGCTGAGAACTATTCCCTGTGACCACAAGGCACAGAGCCATGGACCAACTGTGCTTCATGTCTGTAGAGGTTCCTTTGAGCGTTAAAATGGCTCCCCATTTAGTCCCATTTAGACTTCCTTTCCCACAATCAGGGCTTTTCTTGGCAGGGGTTGAGCATGAGCGGGGAAGGGGAAAGACAGGAGCCAGATCTCACGTTCATAAAGGGCTTGGAATTTAGACTTTTGACATTTTCTCCAAATGCAGTTATATGATCACTATAATTTTGGAGTATCAAAATATTAATTTGTTAAATGTAAACATTTAAAATCCACCACACATTTGCACCCCTGTTTTGGCATCTCTTCTATTTTTAATATATCTGGACCCTCAAAAATGAAAGTGGCCTGGGTTCTCTCCATCTCTGGGAAACACTGTCCAACCCAGCAATCATCTACAGCACTTTCCCAAAAATACTGAAACTCCTGACACAAAAGGAGTTAGATGAGGAGCTGAAAATGGGAATAAGTGAATATGCAGTGGGTCTGTGCAGGTCTGGAGGAAAATACTAAAATCTATTCCATTAAGCCCCACGAGAAGGTACATCCCTTGAGAGCTGGGGCTCCATCTTTCATCTCCATAGCTCTAATTTATCGTGCAGTCCTAGAACACAGTAGGAGCTCAATGCATGTGTGTCGAATGGGTGAATGAATGAATTAACAACACTAGCCTGGACAGATGATTCTTTATGTAATATATGATACTGTCAAATTCAACTGCCTGCAAGGGAATCATTTGTCTATGGAGTAGGCAAATTTTCAATATGAAGCTGACTTCAAGCCATTGCTCAGACCAAGTGCCCAACTAAAGGAACATAAATGATTCTTAATATCCGACAAGGAAAGTGTAAGTGGGAGAGGGGATCTGCAGCTGGATAAAGCAAAGCATATTCCAAAACCAAAGAGAAAATTCCTTTTGGATTGTCAATTATTTGGGATTACCTGGGCCTGGGTCACAGACCATTGGTGTGGATAATCAAGAATTGACTGCACATGTGGATGTCAAGCCTGCTTGGACTCGGGTATTCCCCAGTGGCCTGATCACAGCCTCTACTACTCCCCATCTCACAGAGCCCAGGGTAGGAATTGGAGGCATAAACCCACAACAAGACTGCAGGGCAGAAGCCTTCCAATACCCTCAAAGATTAGAGTTTCCCCCATTGCTGCAGGAATGAACTGGGGTTTGTCATGAACTTGGCACAGAACAAAGGTTAGCACGAATAGGGGGGTCATGAAAAAAAGAATCAGGAGTTGTCTGTGCCGGTTGCATTTCCCTTGTTACTACAACCTCAGAATTGTCTGTCTTAATACATTACATATATTAAAAGTAGGGACCACTATGAACAAAGTTGAAGGGTAGGAATTCCTGTGGTGGGCACTGCTGCCCTTGTCTTCGCCTCTGTGTCCCCGTAACTTGGCCTCCACCCTTGGCCCATGATTCACTCCAGGTCTTCCCTGGACAGCGTCTTCGGAGGATGATCCACATTCTCAGCCTCTCGTCCAGCTCCATAACCAATTTCCCGTTCCATACTCTGTTCTGACAGAGGCCTGCCCTCAGCTCTCGAAGGTCAAATCTAGGATAATTTGACAAATTAATTTGATCTTTCAGATTAATGTGTTAATGGGTATTCTTTCTAACAAGAATTTTCAAGAGAGTTGCCCTATTTGTGTCAACCCCCCTAATGGAGTGGCTCAGAAGGAAGCCATCACAAGGCCCGGTCAGATGTGGTCAGCCAGAGGGAGAATATTTTGGGATCTATGATCTGAGGCTCTCAAGACACTGTTGGCTTCCTATGGCTGGATCTGTCTGGGAGAAGTGTATGAGGAATTTTCTGCACTGAGGGACAAATCTAGATTGTCACTTGATAGATTTCCACCCCAGTGGGCTCCTAGGGGCATTTTATAGATTATTCGAGTTTCCTGAGAGTATGTAAGCAAACACAAAGGGAGTCAATTTGAGAAAATATAAATACAGACAGAGGAATCCACCAGAAATGGGAGATTCTGCAGCCCATTCTAGTGAGGGAGGGCAGAGAATGCACACAAACTGAAATTCTGCCCCACAGTTGAGCTTTCTAAAGGAGGCCTTAGCCTCACCAGAAATAGTGGGATAATTTATAGCTTAACATTTCCTTTTAATGTGGATAGCATTTTCCTCATTTATAGTTAATTAGGTTAAGCATGCATGGGGAGCAAGGGAAAAAGGCTTTTAGTGATGCTCTAAATGATTAGTAATTTGAATAAAGTAAAGAACCTCTAGAAGACGGAGCACAGGCACGCATTAAACAGGCTTCTCTTCTAAGTGCTAGAATCGGCCCACTAATTTTGAAGATACTGTGGCAATTAAAGCACTAAAGATAAAAAGACACAGAATGTGCTAAATATCTTGAACAGGTTTTAAACCATATGTACGTGTGATATTAAGTGATATCAAAATAAATGGCTGAAGATTGCAGATGTTGTATATTTGGCATCCTGGGAACCCCGGTGCTGAGCTTTGGTCCTGAATCACACCAACCCGCTAGGGCCCAGGGATAAACTAGTGATAATGGACAAGAGACATCATGTTTTGAGCTCAGCTCCCATTTCTCTGGCCAACGTCTCACTCGGCACTTTTCCTTTATCAGCCTCCTGGTGAGGGATACCGGGAGATTTTGAGTGGAAAGAGCATAGGCTTTGGGCTTTGGAGCCAAGCAAGCTGAAATTTGGATCTCTGCTTCCATTTACTGGCCATGTGAGCTTCAGCAAAGAAATAGCTTAGCAGACTGAGACCTCAGTTCGTTCTCCTTTAAAGTGGCTAAGCTAGCACAGAGCCCACACCCAGTGTCAGCAGGAGGTTGCAATAAGGACAAACAGGGCCTGGTGCATAGTTGTCGAGGAACAAGTTTCAGTTCCCTTCCTTCTAACGATCAAACCAGAAACGTGGTGGATTTGCAAGATCTGCTTCCCATATGCACACTTGCATAGGCCCATGAAAGTAGTCAATAAAAAGATGCTTTCTACCTATCTCTTGGACGCACGTGTGCTTGTGCACACACACCCACCCCCCTTCTTCACCACCTTGACTGCCTTTAACCTTTGCCCACTTTCCCCATTTTCCCCGGAAAGGATGCTTCCGCGACAGCGAGGTCTAGAGAAGACAGCGCCGTTTAAAAACAGTGTGTAGATCCCAGTGGGGAGGGGTCATTGCCTTCCGGATTCCTAGCCACCCCACCCCTCCAGGCAGCTGGCCTGATGAGGAGCAGGTGATTTCTTTTTTTCCATTGTTTTAATTTAATTCTAATTGAATGTAAGGCTGGAGATGCCTTCGATGGGCTCTTTTTTCGGGTTAAATTTCCTTGGGGAGTGTACCCTAAGACCTCTCTCTTTGTGATAACTTATTCTGGCCAGCAGAGCCAGGGTCTATTTATTACATCTCCCGACCACCCCCCCTCCACAACCCTAGCAGGAGGGGCCCCTCTGCAGTTGCTGATGACTAGAGAATTACTCAAGTGTGAACTGTTTCACTGTCTGTCACTTTGCTCATTAGGCAAGTGAGAAAATGTATCTATGGCTCTGTCTCACAGTCCTCATTAGCTTAGAGGCACATTTTTACTTCCCTTATTTGTTTTTAAGATGAATGCATAAGAAACAGTATTCAGTTTGTGTTCCTCAGTATAATTTTAAGAAGCAAAAGCCTGGATAATCTTATTATCTTCCCAATAATTGTGTTGTTCAGATGGTAGGGAAGTAATTGCCTCTACTGCATTTCCAGCCAGGGTGGAGGGGTGTAACTGTTTTAGCTGTAGTAAGGATTCAAGTCCTCAGCACTGGGGGAAGATTATGGTGTTTTCAGAAAGGTAGTAAACAGATACCCCCAATAAGAACAATCAGTGAGCCTGTACTCTGAGAATGTCATTTTGTTTTCTTCTAGTACTCTAGTTTCTGTAGGTCAAAAATATAGTATTATTATTACTACCTTTGTGTTAAATGTAATTCTATGTCTACCTAGAGGTTTGGCAAAAGGTTAGTCATTTTTTGATGGGGGGCAGGGGTGGAGGATGGTGATTGGAGGGGAACGTGTGGAATATATTTAAGATTTGGTTTTTATGGAGCATTTGTTACAGGTATTTATGGTTGTTTATCATCTCTAGATTTATTTACTGAGATGATAAAACAGAGCTGAGATCACCCAGTATCATTCAAGAGTTTGACATTCTGGTTGCCTTCCTGATAGAAATGTTTCAGCCTATTTCTTGTTTGTTGCACTTGATTTGGGGTGTTTAGGATCCATTTTTGTTCAGCCACTTAAATGTTGTTCCAAATTTATTAGCATCTGTTTGGATTCCCAGCCACGGATGCCCTGTAGCTGATAATTTAAGTGGAGAAGGTCTGTCTCACAGGGCTAAAGGAAGAAAAAGGCCAGTTCTTTTCTTCACCTTAAAACTTCTAACACATATGGAGCATGTTAGGCTTGGCATTAGCTGCTTGCATCAGTTCACACGTAGGTCTGCAAAGTAGAACAAACAGATGAACTAGACTGGTAAATAGAGTATATTTCTGTTTATTTGCATTTTCAGATTTGAGTCTTAAATCTAAGAAGTGCAGAGAAAGCAGCATTCTCCTATTTGTTTTAAAAGCTTGATTCTTTCAGTAATAATGTCAGTCGAAGTGACTGAATTTTCATCTCCCTCAACCGTTTTCTTCATTCAGAGAAATGAGAATGCACATCATCCATTCAAGGGAAATATAATGCATTATTATAATATGCCTTGGCCTAAGTAGCTAATCACTTTTTATTAACACTTTTTGGCCCAGGGAGTTGGGATTTCTCCAAGCTGACTGTCAGGGTAGGGATTCTGGGAGTCTATATTAGTAATTAGCATTGCAAGATCTTGACTCCTGGGGTGATTCAAATTAATACAAAATAAAAGTGCAAATTTCCAAATAGCTTTGAAAGCCATATCTATTATTAAATTTATGTTATTAAAGCCCTTTCCAGCCAGTATGACAGGAGTCCAAAGCAAAAGATTTCCTTAAATATCTGCACGACTCATCTTGGATTCTTTAAAATTAAATTAAAAAGCATACAATGAAAGATCAAAAGAAATCTCTGTACAATTGAGTTACGCCTTGGCAGTAAAGTTTTCCACCAAACCAAATCCATACAAAGCAATATTAGTTTCATGGTCACAGTTGCTTTTGGACTTTCCTTGATACATTTGGCAGCTATCTTGAGAGCATCCAAAGAACCGCTGGCAACATCAATCACTCATTTCATAAGCAGGCGCTAAGAGGCGACAGGAGGGCGCTTGGCACAATACAATCTCTCCACCATGGAGCCCCTCCCAGGCAGGGAAAAAGAGAAACGGTGCAGCATAGAGACATTATGGAGCACTCGGCTTCGAATAAGGTTCTGCTAATGTGTAAATAACCTGCTTTCTCTAACCATGTCTTTAGCAGACTAAGTGGTTAATTGTTATTGATCAGCTCTGCCCACTGTTCCAATATCAGTCATTATTGAAAATAATCCCAGTATCCTTCATTAAGCATGCATCTGTTTCCATGGGAATGCATTTTAAACACAGAGAGCTGCTTGAGTGTTATTGGTTTCACTGGTAGCGCCGGCACTGAGGGCTGTGGTTGCCCAATCTGTCATAGTTAATCAACTCTCATCTCTTAACACTGGCTGCAGTTATCAATGAGGTAAGGATTAATATTCTGGGCGAAGCAGATGATAAATCATTTGTATATAATTAGTGTACAGCAAGGTTACAGCTGACATGAATTTTTATCTTAATTATGAGAGAAATTTGTTCCATTAATTTAATTTAGTTTGCATGAGTGGCTAGACACCTAACAAAGTTAATCTTACACCTGTCATTACAACATTAAGTAGAAAGCCTCGTGTCGAGGCGCTGGTCTCAGATCCTCCCGCAGATGAGGATAATGTTGTTCATCTTGATGTGAAAATAGATGATTGTAGACAGAAGATGTAAAGTCGACTCTTTTTAAAGTTGTCCCAGGGAATTTATGGGAGAATATTGAAGTGGCTCAACTCAAGTTGCTGTGCTTTGGATGCCACGTCCCCTTGTGAAATTACCTCTCTCCTGCCTTGCAAATCAGGTGGGAGACACTAGATACAAGAAGAGATAGGTTGTTTTTTAAATGTATATATGCTAACTTCAGAGCTTTTGGCCAAATAAAGCTTTGCCTCATGACAAGCTATTGCATTTGTATCAAATGCAATGAATTAAGAAACTTGTGCTAGTTCCAGTTGTCTATTCTAAGTGCTTCATGTTTATAATCGACTAGCAGAATTCCTATAACTCGATCTACTGTACAAATGGTAATTATGCAGACATCCCAAAGGCTTCAGAGTATTGCATAAACCTAAACCCTGTACTAATTATCCAAGTAATCACTGTGTCTGATCACTCATATTTGATTGATAGATTAGATGGGGCTGTTTATGCAGTAGAATGTGATGTTCTTTATTTTCCTAAAGATTAGCTACATATTTGAGATTTTAAAAAGGAAGAAAAGACTTGCTGACTTGGCTTATTTAAAATGGTTTCCTTTATAGACTTACCTTTGTGATAATTGTTTTCCCTTGATATCTGGCCTGGTGTAGGCAGAAATCTTTAAATGAAAAGGGGTAGGAAGTCACAAAGTTACAATACAAAATCCTTGAAAACAAGACAACCAAGGAACAACTCCAGAATGTGGAAACAGAACTAGAAATGGCATCATGGAAGAGGCCCTTTCTGAAATTGCGCATTTGAAATATAAGCTCTGGCTTCCAAAGGAATGGGCCTTTGCATTTAGGAGACCCCAAATAAGCCTGCAGCTGAAATGCTAATTGCACAGTAACTCAGATTAATGTATTGTAATATTAGTCCACAATTATCACTTGGAGATAGGGTCAAGAAGTGTATAGTTGGTTATTCACAAGAAATGACTGATTTAAAAACAAAGAGCTCTAATGGAATTCAATAGTGCTTTTCAGTCATTCTGCTTGGCATCTCTATTACCTGAGATGATTCACAGTCCATTATGGGAGCTTCCATGCTAATAGAATGTCTATCTTCTGTAATACAGACACATCAGAGCACTAACTGGGAATCTGTCACTATGAATTTCATCTAGATTTCACTTCATCTCTTCATGGACTGTAAAATTTGCTCTTGTACAATGCCTAAATTTACTGTGGGTAATTGAGAGAGATCTATAGATGCAGCAGCACTCGGTTAAAAGCAGTTTTCCAAAGATCTATTGTAAATTGTGCAGCTTTGCCTCAGCTGGGGAAAGATTATGGTGAGCTGAATCTTGCCTTTACTAATGAGATGTTGTTGTGAGCTCAAAAAAGAGGGGGGAGATGCCTTAGTGAATTCTGCCACGTGGAGAAAGGAAAACAAGGAAGGGGCCCATCTTTCATTCCGAGGAAAGCTTTGCAAAAGGGACAAAAATAAATTTGGACCCAGGCTTCATTACCTTCCATGGGAAGTATAAATAGGGGCTACGAGAGACATAATATTTTCCAAATCTGCCTGCATTTACTTGGCAGAAAAAGAATGTCTCACGCATGACCCAGCTTTCCAGTAGCTTACATTTGCCTCCTCGTGTGGCTGCAGGTAGAACAAATTCCATCTCTCATTTGCTACACCTTCTGTTTCACAGATTGTTAATCCTAACTAAAATATTTGGTATTAAACTATCTGCATGAATTGTTGATAAAGAATTAAGATAACATTTGAGCTATTAAATATAATGTGTGCTCATATTTTTTCAATGGATACTTCGGTTACTGCTCATAAAGTATACACGCTAACCTTTTTTTTTTCCTTCAAACCGTTCCCCTTTCTTTATTTTACTTATTCCCATCAAAAGCTAAACAGAATCACTGGGTGCCCTTAACAATTGTAGGGCTTAATATTTGTTAGCCAATTAGAATTGTGATATATTCTACAGCTTTTTTCCTAAGCCAGGAACTGAATAATAGCATCATGCTTCACTGGCGGTGAAGTGAGCTGAGCCTTTACATTAGGAGAAAATCAGAATGGTATGACTGCAGTTCATTACTGAAATAGGTAACTGATGAACTGAAAAGACAAAGGGCATTGTTAAATGAAATGTCATTATTAGAGGTGCTCATGTTTAACAAATGTACTGTAAGTTAATTCAGTAGTGTTTTCTATAAAGTTCTCCACTGAATGTTCACTGCTCATTTTTACTGTCTCTGCATACCTAACATCTCCTTAAAAATATCTTCAAGGAGACAATGTCAACTCCCAGTCATGGGGAATATTTAAACCAAGGTCAGAACCATCCTCTAGGCTCAGGTGTTTGCATCACTTTCACTGAAGACCCTAGCCAGATGCAATTGTGTTTATGTTCCTAGATTTACATGCAATAAACTAGGATGTTAATAATGCCGCGGGGGGTGGTGCAGGGAGGATAAACACGATCACTTTGCAGAAGACTTGGGAAAATGTTTTCAGCTTAAAGAGGAGAAAAGGCAATGAAACCCCTTTGGCATCTGTGCAAAACTGTTTGCTTGACTCTGGAGGTGATAAAAATAATTTATGGAGCTCTACATTTTTAGCAAGAGGAAATGACCTCAGCTTTTGGCAATCTGAAGCAGTTAGTGAAGCCTCTCTCTACTACTTTTATGGATTTCCTTGAGCTACATATTCTGTGACCTGTATTTCAGATTTATTGGCAGATACATAAGCCACATTAAGTAATATAAAATGCAGTGAATGCATCAAACAACTCAGCAGGGACCCACTGACAGCCGGCGAGAGGCTGCCTCTTCAAAGAAGTCACTCTAAATCGGATACCTGTTTATGCATTTGTCGAACCAGGCTCTGAATTTTTGTTTTAAATAAAGACATTAGTTCAAAACAAAAGCCTCTCCAGCCAAACCCATAACATATTGGGTGGCAGGAAGAGGGTGTACAGCCAACTTTAAAATCTAATCAAACGCTCAGGATTTTGAGTGTGAACATGCTTTGCTTCCAGTTTGGGGGGAAGCATGGCTTCTGAGGAGGAGAGAAGGGGCCCCCAGCATATTGTGTTTGATTCTCAACAAGACAATAGAGTAGCATTTTGATGAGGGAGATGCAGACTGACCAATAACGTCTTTGGGGAAATTCTTACTGCCTTGATAAAGAGAAGGTAAGTACCAATGAGGAAATGAGTATTGCACAGTGCTATGTGCTAACCACTTGAAACAGAACTGGAAGAATTTGTGTAAGACCTATACCACCATCCTTGATGCCATCAAAGGCAGGGTCCCAATGTGTCAAAGCAGAAAGAGAATGAGTATGGCAGTCAAGAGACCCAATTCCTAGCTGGGGCAGCTGTGTCACCTTGGGCAACTGCCACCCTCTCCCTCGAGGTCATGACGGGGCTCCTGGCATCCCTTCCAGCACAGAAATCCTTTGATTCCTTAAACAATGATGTCCAAATGATTGATGTAAGAGAAATGAGATCACAGGATGCTGGGGACACCTGAACCAGCCATGAATTACTTGAGAAGATTCAGGCCCTGGCATTAAGCCAAGCAGAAAAATGATGGACATGTGGTTTCACGGGGAACTTCTAACTCACCTTCTTGTGACTGTTATATTTTACTGTTAACCGTTCCCTTTTAAAGAATGCCTTGTGGGACTCAGATGAAGGTACACTCCCTCCAAAAAATGTTCTGGGTAAATTCCACCCTACTATGGTCTGTCCAGTCTCTGAAAATTGACAGCCCTTTTGTTTGCACCACTTCATACTGTCCATGTGAACAATTAAGCAGCGTGGTTAAGGGCTCAGGTTCCAGAGTCAGATGGCCCAAGTTTAAGTCCTGATTCTGCCACTATTAGCTGTGTGACCTTGGGCAAGACTCCTAACCTCTCTGAGGTTTTTCTATTCTGTGAAATTGGGATGACAACAATACTTTTGTTGACTGGATAATTGTGATGATGATATGAGATCTAATTTGTAAAGCATTAACACAAATATGTCACAGAGTAAAATTCTCCATCTATATTAGATATTATTATTATTGTGTTTCATGCATGTCCATTTTGTCTTTTCTTCATAAGAGCGTAATTGATTAAAGACAGAGTCACAGCACCACATGTTATTTGTGTTCCCTACAGTGTTGGGCTCACAGTATGTTTTTAGAAAATATGTAACTGAGGGGTAAAGTCCTGCTACGGTGGAGAAAGGAGAATGAGGCATAATAGCAAAAGAATAGAAATATCTTCTCTCCTGTTGCATAAAGAGCAGTTTTAACAATGGTTACCATTATTAAGCTTTCACCTTTTGCTGGGCACTTTACACAAGTTATTTCTAATCACTATTCTGCCAGATATGTATTATTATCCCTGTTTTACAGAAATAAAAGTTGAAGTTCAGGGAAGGTAAGAAATATTGCACATGACTGAAGTGAAAGGATGGGATTCAAACCCAGGTCCGTCAACTGCCAGCGTCCACTTCTACCCACATTTAGCCTTTCCACCCACAGCATCCTGTCAATCAGACAGATGCTCCTTCTCTGAACAGGCGACATAGCTATCTCCTGCTGGCAAATGATAAGAAATTAGAGATGGGATTGCCAGATGAGCCTTTCATGCTGAGTCACATAGAGCAAGACATATCACAGGCAGTGGCAAAAGCTGAAAGTTGAGAGTCAGTCTTCAAAAACGCACAGTATGAAAAGAAATGCAGATCATAGTCATTTTGGGCTCACACCTTAGCAACTACCATCACCCAGGTTCTATTTGAAGCCAAACAATTGTGGCTTAAAGGTGCTGAATAATTAAGACATTGAATATAAGTATTAAATAACAATATGATGCTTTAGGACCCGGAAATGACAGCCATGCCTTACACTTGCAAAGCTCCTCTATCTCCCTCGAATGTTCACTCGCATTAAGTGAGGGGTAATAAGATGGAGGAATTCACATTGGCAAGGTGGGGACATGGTCTGAGAAGAAAGATGGGATTAAGAGAGGTAGCCAGATCAGCCGTAAACTCCCAATTGGAAGTTTCAGTACAGGTGGTGGCTTGGACTGGGGCCAGCCGAGAAACGTGGTCCACACAAAACGTGTTGGGGTCCGTATTGTCTGGAAGGACATGGTATTATGAATGTCTTTGTCTGATTGGAAATATCTAGGCTCTCCAAACAACCATTTCCAGATCTCAATATTGTCTGCCTTCCAGAAATGTTTCATCCTAGACTTGAGTTATTCACATTGTTTCCCCAAATGCCAAGTAGAAATGCTTGGGATGATAAAATAGAAAGCACAGAATACATTTGCCTTGGGTGCACATTCTTAAAGCACTTCACCTCAAAGCCGTCCAGAGCTCTGCTAGCTAATAAGAGGGTTGAGGCAAGAACAACCTCTAATAATTCAAAACTAAAATTAGACATTCACTTGAAAAATTCAGGTAACCGAAACCAAAATGAGGGAAGCTTTGTTTATTCAAATTATGAGATAATTGCCACAATTCTCCAATTCCCCTCACTAGGGTAGACTTGGCTTGAGTGTATCAGTATCCATGGTGACTCATCTAATAAGTAAACTACATTAGCTCTGCTACCTGCAGAAAGGAAAGGGAAAGGTCTTGAAATATATCTGTTGTGGCTTCCTTCCAGAGCAAGGGATTTCATTATATCCTGAAGACATGAGACAGTTCAAAGAGATTTGAAATACGGAATGAGAAGGCAGAGGAGGAGAAGTTTGGGATTATACACTTGCTTTTTAGTTTTGATTTTATATATGAGAATCAGACGCTACAGACAGAGACTCTAGGGGGAGACTTTATTCTTCTGGTCCAGGGTTTTGTTTTGGTTCGTTCTGTGGTTAATATCTTTCCAAAAAGTTCCCCCCACATGGGTAGGCCTTCAGTTTACTCCCATGTACATAATTTCAAATAAGTATGACAGAAAATCCTTTAAAAACCACACATACATGATTTTCTATTCCATGGCTGAAATGAAACTTGATGGAAAAAAAAAGCAGGATGGTGCCTGTTTATTAAATCCAGACAATGCAGAATGATAATAGGAATCATCCCGAAAGAGGCACCGCAATATTCTTGTAACAACAGAATAATAACTTGCTTTGCCTCTGTCTACTTTTAAAACCATTTTACGATTACAAGCATGTAAGCTATTCTAATTATTACTCTAAATAATTAATCATTTCCTTTACAATCACTTATTAATTAGCTGTCATAACATTGTTGTGAGTTAGGTGGAAGACAAGGATTCAATATTCAGTTATTAACACCTAATTAAAATGTTCATTGTTTTCCATATGTTGTTTATAGCTTTGCTTCCTCGCACTTGAAGACAGAATTTCTCCGAGAACAATGTCCTCGATTTGCTTAGCTACATCGCCATCTGTTGTTGAGAAGTAGAAAATGTCCTTTTCTGCTTTTTCACTTAATAGCTTAATCCTTACCTCAGTTTTTATTTGGAATTAAAAAAGATTGATCCACAATATTCTCCCCCTAAAATATTTTTCTTAACTTCATTTGTTCTGCTGCTGACTACATAAAGTATTCTGCTAATGCCAATGGCATCATTTAAGTAGTAAATTAAGTGAGCCTATTAATGAAACTACAGTGAAAAATTCAAACTACTCCAATAAACTTTTCCAACATAGGAAAAGTATAGAAGAGGGGAGTTTGCTATCAAATTTGGTTTACAGAAAGTCACCATCGAGGGAAATTTAAGATCTAATAAGCCACCAGCCTAGGCAACATGGCGAAAGCCTGTCTCTACTAAAAATACAAAAAAAAAAAAAAAAAAGCCAGGCATGGTGGTGCATGCCCGTAGTCCCAGCTACTCAGGAGGCTGAGTTGGGAGAATCACCTGAGCCCCGAGGTTGAGACTTCAGTGAGCCATGATCATGCCATTGCACTCCAGCCTGGGCAACAGGAGTGAGACCCACCCTGCCCCATCTCAAAAACAAACAAACAAAAAAAAAGATTGACTATTTCAAATTATAAAGATATGTCTTATACTAACTCATTTTTATAATAAAAGCTTATGTTTATTGAGCAACTACTGAATGCTAAGCACTGTTCATTCTTCCAACAGTCCAATAATGGAGACATTGCTGTGTTTGTGCCCACTTTACAAATAGGGAAACAGAATCACTAGGAGGTAAAGTCATTTGCTGATTCAGGGGGAGGCTAAATAATTTGTGGGGCTTAGTGCAAAATCAAAATGTGGAGCCTTTTGTTCCAAAAGCAGGGAAAGAAGTGCCATTAAAGGTACGAAAATATAAAGCTTTTTCCTTTCTTTCTAAGTCTCTCTCTCAACTTGTTATGATGTTTTAATTTGCTATTTAATGTTATTTTAATAAAAAATTTAATGTTGTCATTGTATGAATTTTACCATTCATTTTTATATTGTGCAATGTGTTTTCAATGCAAATAGAAGAGCATGTAACTCATATGCAGAATAATCAAAATTTCACAATTCGTTATTTTGTCACTCATGTGTGTGTATTTCACTCTCTCCAGAATGGTAGAAATGCTGCACAAAACCAACTCAACTATTTTCATCTCACTTGATATATGCACAATCTACCAACACTGCTCACCTTGGGCTTATTGGTGAGTAGGGAATTACAATTCTCTTTCCTTCTATGTCATCATTTTCAGTACAAGTAGTTGGCCAACACAGAGAAGTAGCATAAGAGAGCATATGGTAGGCTTTCCTGTAATTCATGTTTCTTGGAATGCCTTGGCCTTCTTTCTGCATTCAAAGCAAGTTCTGGCCCAAGCGAAAAGTCAGTGGTAGATATGCAGATATGCCAATATGCCATGCTCACCTTTTCCTCGTTAAGTCTCACTGAACTCCCACATATTGTGGGTCCACCAGGATTCTGTGTTCACAAGGTGTTGTGTACTCTGTAAGGAAATAAGGTAGCAAGGAACAGCAGATACTCCATTATTATTATTGAGCTTAACATATTGTGCTTATCTTCCCTACTCTCATGTATGCTCCAATGTCTGTCAGAATTCACTTGCAAAACATAAGTTCAAACATAAAATTGTTGAGAATTTCAAGACAGTGACAGCAGAGCATTAAAATAAGTGTGAGGCTCTCTGAGCCTGGGGCTCTGTGAGACTACGCCCACTGAGCAGACCGTGAGATGATGGACACACACAGAATGACACATCTGTTTCCAGAGTTCACACTTCTAACCACTGTGCTCTGCTGCCCCTCAGACTATGCCCAGAGGCACCTTCAAAAGCTTCTGCTTTATGTGTCCATTATTCATAGAATTAAAGAAAGATGATGGTGGACAGAGGGCCTTAGAATTCCAACCTTCCTATTTTACAGACAAAAGACAAGAAACCCAAAGAACCAGGATGACAGCCCTGATGTCCTGAATCTAGACCTCCTCAAATTGTCAAAATGAATGTATTATCTCCTTCCCCTTTCCATCCCTTCCACAACCCACCTTTCCTTTGGTGCCCCACTTCTTTGCTGCTCTGTAGTAATCCTGTTCAGTCCCCATGGTTCTGGGGATGTGGACTCTCACCCTCTGCACTCAGGCCCAGAGGAGGACACAGAAGGCAGGCAGGCTTAGCAAAGCCGTGTCGCCCACAGGAACCTGGTTACATCTGTGGGGAAAGAGACACCCTTTTCCTCTGGGATGATGAGACATGAGGACCATGACATCATAGAGCACTGGACTTGTCACCAGGTAGAGAGGGACTGCCTGAGAATGAGGCCAATGTGGAGAAAAGCAGAGCTGAGAGACACAGACAAAAACAAACCCTTCAAGGAGTACAGATTTTGAGCATCTCAGTTGAGTCCTGAGTTACATAAATGAGTTAATAACCTCTCCCTTTGTTTCTTAGCCAAATTCGAATCAGGTTTCTGTTACTCGACTGTTTTCATCTTACTCGATATGTGCACATTCTACCAACATTGCTCACTTTATTGATGAGTAAGGAATTACAATTCTCTTTACTTCTATATCATCATTTTCAGTATAAGTAGTTGGCCAATACAGAGAAGTAACATAAGAGAGCATATAGTAGGCTTTCCTGTCATTCACGTTTCTTGGGCTGCCTCAGCCTTCTTTCTGCGTGCAAAGCAAATTTATGTTTCTGTTTCTGAAATCAGGTTTCTATTTCTTGAGACAAAGGGTCCTGATTGATACAGGTTTGTGAATCATTCTGTAAACATGACCATTAAAACTATGGTGAGAATGCAAATAGATCCAAAGATTAAGCTATAGGGAATTTCATTTAAGGAGAGTGAAAAGGAAGAGAAGCCAGCAAAGGAAACTGAGGGAGTGATCGGGGGTTCCAGGAGACCCGGCACAGGAGACAGCGTCCACTAGGTAAGAGCAGAAGACAGGAGTGTGGGTGTGGGCAAGGCCAGATATGCAGAAAGTTCAAGCAAAGTGATGATTGGAAAGAGTCTACTGACCTGGAAATTAGGAGGTGGAGAATTACACCAGGAGTTTGTTGGGAACAAAGCCAAGGGGCTGTGGGTTAAAGAACGAGTAGAAAAAAAAGTCTTGTGTTTAACATTGCTGAAAAAAATCATAAATGACACAAACAAATGGTAACACATCCTATGCTCATGGATGGATAGAATCAATATTG
The DNA here is from genome assembly GCF_029281585.2 of Gorilla gorilla gorilla. Taxonomy (NCBI): domain Eukaryota; kingdom Metazoa; phylum Chordata; class Mammalia; order Primates; family Hominidae; genus Gorilla; species Gorilla gorilla. Next base: position 19,557,614 of record NC_073235.2, on the reverse strand, counting down.
TGAAAATAACCATACTGCCAAAAGCAATCTACAAATTCAAGGCAATCCCCATCAAAATACCATCATCATTCTTTACAGGTTTAGAAAAATCAATTCTGAAATTCATATGGAAGCAAAAAAAGAGCCTGCACAGCCAAAGCAAGACTAAGCAAAAAGAACAAATCTGGGGGCGTCGCACTACCTGATTTCAAACTATGTTATAAGTCTATAGTCAATGAAACAGCATGGTACTGGTATAAAAATAGGCACACAAACCAATGGAACAGAATAAAGAACCCGGAAAAGAACCCGAATACTTACAGCCAACTGATCTTCAACAAAGCAAACAAAAACATAAAGTGGGGAAAGGACACATTTTTCAACAAATGGTGCTGGGATAATTGGCTAGCTATACGTAGAATGAATCTGGATCCTCTTCTCTCGCCGTATACAAAAATCAGCTCAAGGTGGATTAAGGACTTAAATCTAAGATCTGAAACTATAAAAATTCTAGAAGATTATATTGGAAAACCTTCTAGACATTGGCTTGGGCAAAGATTTCATGACCAAGAACCCAAAGGCAAATGCGATAAAAACAAAAATAAATAGCTATTTAATTAAACTAAAGAGCTTTTGCACGGCAAAAGGAACAGTCAGCAGAGTAAACAGATAACCCACAGAGTGGGAGAAAATCTTCACAATCTATACATCTGATAAAAGACTACTATCCAAAATCTACAATGAACTCGAACAAATCAGTAAGAAAAGAAAAAAAAATCTCATCAAAAAGTGGGGTAAGGACATGAATAGACAATTCTCAAAAGAAGATATACAAATGGCCAACAAACATAGGAAACAATGCTCAACATCGTTAATGATCAGGGAAGTACAAATCAAAACCACAATGAGATACTACTTTATTCCTTCAAGAATGGCCATAATCAAAAAATCAAAAAACATTAGATGTTGGCATGGATGCAGTGATCAGGGAACACTTCTACACTGCTGGTGGGAATGTAAACTAGTAAAGCCACTGTGGAAAATAGTGTGGAGATTCCTTAAAGAACTAAAAGAAGAACTGCCATTTGATCCTGCAATCCCACCACTGTGTATCTACCCAGAGGAAAAGAAGTCATTATACAAAAAAGATACTTGCACACACGTTTATAGGTGCACAATTTGCAATTGCAAAATTGTGGAACCAATCCAAATGCCCATCAATCACCAAGTGGATAAGTAAACTGTGGTGTGTATATATATGTATATATATATGTGTGTGTGTGTATATATATGTGTGTGTATATATATATATGTGTGTGTATATATACATATATACAATGCAATACTATTCAGCCATAAAAAGGATGAATTAATGGCATTTGCAGCGACCTGGATGAGACTGGAGATTATTATTTTAAGTGAAGTAACTCAGGAAAGGAAAACCACACATTGTATGTTCTCACTGATATGTGGGAGCTAAGCTATGAGGATGCAAAGGCATAACAATGATACAATGAACTCTGGGGACTTGGAGGGGAGGTTAGGAGGGGGGCAAGGGATAAAAGACTACAAATAGGGTGAGTATATACTGCTTAGGTGATGCGTGCACCAAAATCTCACAAATCACCACTAAAGAACTTACTCATGTAGCCAAACACCACCTATACCCCAATAACATATAGAAAAAAATATATTTTCAAGTCTTGTGTTTAAAATGGTAGGTTGGGTGTATGCATTGACTTCCTTCTGAGACACAACTGAAGTGTGAGGAAAATAATTAAAAATATATATATATCTTTAACCTGCAAGGACAATGAGAACAAGCGAAAACACCACAATGGATAAAAATTAGCAACAGCAAGTGAAAAATGTCAACAAATTTCTAGAAGTGGAAAAAAAGATGGAGAACTGGTGTCTGGCATTGTAGAGGAGAGAATGTAGAGATACCTTGGAGCCCAGTGGGGGTAATGGCAGAGAGCGATTCACCACTTAGAACTCTGACAACTTCAGGGCTGAGGCACAGGTAGCTTGGAGAGCAGGAGTTAAGGCTCAGGCAAAGCTGAAAACAGGGAGGTAGTCTGAAAGCCTCTGTTAGAGCCACTGGACCCATCCCTGCTCAATCCCATCCTTTACAGTTGCATCACCAACCCCCTGATTCTCACAAGTAACCAGAGAATTGTTCTCTGGAGACCCTGAGAGGGCCAGAATCCCAACTCTGGAACATGTGTCAGAGTAGAGGCAATGGATGAGGCTCTGTGCCCCAAACTGAAGATTAGTAGAGGGCCACGTATGCATGGCCAGAGCCCCATCCTGTCTCCCATCTTTGACCAGGGCACCAGGAGCCTGCTGTATGCTCCCCACGCAAGACATTGAAAGAGCTTCTCTGCAGAAACGATGCCCCTGTGGTGGTTGGTACAGTGGCGACTTAGCTAAATGGGAACTATGTTTAGCAGAATCCCCTTCCCTGGGTGGTTCTGCCTGGGCTGACAAGACGATCTGTGTGAAGTTTGGCAAGCAGAAAAGGGAAGCTGCCTCTGCCATGTTCTGAATGTGGGTGTAGCGTGCTAGGTGCCACCACAGCCCGCAAACATTGTCACTGGTGGCTAGCTCACTCTGGTGTTATAGCGGGGCTGCCAGACCCACAGCTCCATTGCCCCCACAGACTTCCTTCCAGGTGGGGCATGGCACAGCTCTGCTGGGAAATGCTCTGGCTTCCTTGGCAGGTCACCTGCATCACTGAGGTGGAGGTGGTGGTGGTGAGAACACCCCTAACTACTAACTAGGTGTTTGAGTACCACAAACTAAGTGGCTTAAACAGCAGGAACAGAGCCTTCTGGGATGCTAGAAATGTTCCACGGCTTGATCAGGGTGGTAGCTCCTCAGATGTATCCACAAGTAAAAGTTTTTCAAGATTAGGCACTTTGTAGAGAATATGTTATACTTCAATACAATGTTAACCAATGTTCTACATAGCATTAATCATTTGCAGTGAGTGCTATCAAGAAAAGTTACAGTGTTCCATAAGAGGGCCTGGTCTGAGATGTGGGATCTGAGAGAACACCAGAGAGGTTGATCACAGGAGGTGACCGGGGGGCTGTGGTGTGAAACAGGCATGGGCCAGAGAGGGCACCTACTTGTAGTCCATGATAAAGACATTGCACTCATCTCTGAGACCTATGGAGGGGCTTCCAAGCAGGAGACATGTCATAGATTACTTTGAAAAGAGCGAATGTTCAAGTACTTTTTTACTAGCTGAGTTAGCAACTGAGTGTGTCTCTGTAGCAATACTTTATTTTCCAATTTGCATTTAGGGTATGCACTCATTTCATATAGACCACGATATGCTTTGGATTTGTGTCCCCACCCAAACCGCATGTCAAATTGTAATCGCCAGTGTTGGAGGTGGGGCCTGGCAGGAGGCGATTAGATCCTGGGGGCAGATTTCCCCCTTTGGTTCTGTTCCCCTGATACAGTCCTCATGAAATCTGGTTGTTTAAAAGTGTGTGGCACCTCCCCACTCCCCACTCTCTCTCTTCCTCCTGTTCTGGCCATTTGAAGATGTGCCTGCCTCCACTTTGTCTTCTGCCATGATTGTAAGTTTCCTGAAGGCTCCCCAGCCATGCTTCCTCTACAGCCTGCAGAACCGTGAGCCAATGAAACCTCTTTTGTTTATAAATTACCCAGTTTTAGGTATTTCTTTATCGCAGTGCAAGAATAAACTTAAACCATGACTTCTCTCTTCACTTTTCCTGTCTCTTCTGTTCAGGACAACAGTACCACTGAGTCAGTGTCTGACATACACACAGGATAGTGCCCATATACCTCCCCCAGACATAACTCTAAGAATGGACAACATCTAGACCAAGACTCTTCTGCAGAACCAGCCAGCTTGATCTTCCAGTGGACCATTGCTCAGACGGTGGTCCATGAGGCATTGATTAGAAACTGCAGTAAAATATGCTTGGGAAATATTTGTTCAGACAAAGTTACACAGTTTTCCTATTGCAGGACTTTTCAGAGTTTCCTATGTTAATGTGCACTATGATTCTCTAAGAGGGGGAAATTACATGCAACATTCCCAAATTTATTTGAACCATGGGACCCTTTTGTGAGGTGAACGGTATTAACAAGTCAAGATACTATGTTAATCTGAAGAGTTACAACACAGTGCATAGGTAATCCCTACTAGTTAGTGATTTGTGGCATTACATCACACAGTAACCTCCTTTATCTTAATTAATTTTTAGAATAAATATAAAGAAATGACAGAAAGCTGAGGTTGTTCTTTTACTTTTGTTTTTCATGAAGCCTTATTTCTTCCACCACCATTACCTGCTCACTTTCTTCACCTGTCTTTGGAACCTCATTCATCTTCATTGGCTATTGATTACTTTCTTCTCTGGTGATTTTAAGTAGCTAAAAAACCTTCCACTGACTCCTCATATTATGTGAAAGAAATTGTATTTTTTAACCCCTTTCAGAAATTACCATAAAACTACTGGGAGTCAGATCACCATTCTAACTATCACCATTGACACGTAAAATAGTGTTTTTCATATCTTAAGTCCAAAACCATGTTATCTGTTGTAGATAATTTTAGCGGAATAGACTGCAAAGAATCCTAGAAATGTTAATTCTACTACATCTGACATAGGGAGAATTTTTGGTATTCAACTCAAGCTTTGCATTTTCTTTGCAATTTTCAACATGCACAGCCTCACACTCTCTTTCAAAGGCTCTGGTATTACCCAGAAGCAATTACGAAGAAAAACGAAATTACCTTTCGTCATTCTATCTATTCAGCGCCTTGGAAATGCAGACTGACAATGAACTGACAATTATTTGCAATCCACTTTCAGTTAATTTCACCATAAATTGAGCCTGAGGACTGCTGACAAATAAAATATATTATTCATCTGAAAACATTCTCTTTGGGTCTCCAGATCTCCAATCTATTTCGTTAGTGATCATGATCAAACTAAGTTGGGAATTGATTTATGCAATAGTTATCCCTCCACAATAACTAATTAGGAAAATAATGCTTTGGTGGAGCTTTGAAAAGGAGTGATTTCTAAGGCTCTTTGATAAAATAGAAAACTTTAAAAATAATTATGAGGCAGTGTTCCTAAGGGAGTAGATATTCATTGCCTTTCCTATTTCCAGAATACACTAGACTTAACTCACAGTCAGGGATAGCTCCTTGAATCTCAATTCAGTTCATCTAACAGTTTTTTCTGATAGTGTACTACATGCCTGGCACTGTGTGCTAAATCTGTGAAGGTAATAGAAAGGGAGCTTCTTCAGTGAGTGTACATGGGCAGGTAGCCATATACAGTATTAACTGTTCTAATAAATGCTATAATAGACATACTGGCAAAGTATTTTTGCAGTCATAGCAGCTCCAGGGATTAATTCTGCTTAAATCACTGGGGAATGCTTCATGGGAGAAAGTGACATGAGAGTTGGTCTTTCAATTGGGCAAGATTAATGGCTGTGGGCTTGAGAGAATGCAAGTGCAATTCTAGGTGGAGAAAATATACAAACTATTGCAAAGAGCTGGGAAAGTTCCAAGTGGGTGTGAGGAGATGTAAGAAGCCTGGGTTGGCTGTGAGAGGTTAGGAGAGGAAGGTATGTTGGGATCAGATTGTGAAGGAGAGATGTAAAGTGCACAGACAATTTTTAATAAATAGGGTTTTAAGCCAGAAAGCTGTGTTGTTCAGGTGATATATCTGGTTGCAGTGCCATAGCGGGTGAGGGAATTACTGGAAGATATTGCAATTGCCCTCGTGAGAGGCAACAAAAAATTATGGGAGAGGAAAATAGGGATGCAGCAAGGAGAAACAGAACTTGGGAATCATTTAGTTTATCCCCTTAAGAGAAGCCATGGCACATTGAGGTCAAGGAGTTATAAGGATCTTGTGGGCGTTGAAGTCATGGAAGTTGTGAGCAAATGATGGTGAGGAAAAGACACAATGAATCAAGTGCTAAAGCCTTGAAAGAAGTTGGAGGTGTCTAGGAAGCCGATAGATGAGGATAATGTTTGTTCACTCTTTGGTTCATGTACTCATTCAAAGGCCTGTAATTCAGAACCTACTCCGCTGGGCACTGGGGAGGCAAACACCAATAAGACACATTAAGTCAACAGCATTGATCAAAGAGGGAATGTATCATCTTCAAGCAGGGAAAGGTTTCAAAGTTAGTTAACAGACCTCAAAAGTGGAAAGTCATGAAATTCAGGATGATACATACAGGTCAACAAGAACTTGCAAAGAAATGGGAAAAGATGCTGCTCCAACTCAAGCTTCATGTCACTTTTCCAGGCAGGAAGACAAGAATGGAAAATGGCAAACAATATGTATGTTAATCTTACTCCCTTTGAAGGATTTTTCCTCAAAGTCATCCACTTACATTTTATTTTTCAGAATGGGTCACATGTCTATTCCTAGTCTGCATGAAAGCATGGGAAATGTAGACTTTAACTGAGCATATTTTTGTGCCTAACAAGTTCTTCTAGAAAAGAGGCAAGAAAGAATGGACATGGCCTAGACAACTAGCAACTACACTTTTATGGTAAAGAGTTCAATTCACCGAGAAGAGCTAATTTTCCTAAATATATATACACCCAATACAGGAGCACCCAGATTCACAAAGCAAGTTTTTAGAGACCCACAAAGAGATTTAGACTCCCACTCAATAATAGTGGGGGATTTTAACATCCTACTGAGAACATTAGACAGGTGATCAAGATAGAAAATTAACAAAGATGTTCAGGACCTGAACTCACCTCTGGATCAAGTGGACCTGATATATATCTACAGAACTCTCCACCTCAAAACAACAGAATATACATTCATCTTATCGCCACATGACACTTACTCTAAAATTGATCACATAATTATGTAAAAAGCTCCTCAGCAAATTCAAAAGCAAATTCAAAAGAACAGAAATCATAACAGTCTCCCAGATCACAGAGCAATCAAGTTAGAACTCAAGATAAAGAAACTCATTCAAAACCACACAACTACATGGAAATTGAACAAGCTGTTCCTGAATGACTCCTGGGCAAATAATAAAATTAAGACAGAAATCAAGAAGTTCTAATGAGAATACATGGAGACAGGAGGGGAACAACACACACTGGGGACTGTTTGAGGGGTGAGGGGAGGGAGAATGTCAGGATAAATAGCTAATGCATGAAGGGCTTAATACCTAGGTGATGGGTTAATAGGTGCAGTAAACCACCATGGCACATGTTTACCTATGTAACAAACCTGCACATCCTACACATGTATCCTAGAACTTTAAATTAGATTAAATTAAATTAAGAAATCAAGAAGATATTTGAAACTAATGAGAATAAAGAGACAACATACCAGGATCTCTGGGATGCAGCTAAAGTGGTGTTAAGAGGAAAATTTATAGCACTGAAATGTCTACATCAAAAAGCTAGAAAGACTCAAGTCAGCAACCTAACATCACAAGAACTAGAGAACTAAGAGCAAACAAATCTCAAAGCTAGCAGAAGACAAGAAATAACCAAGATCAGAAGGGAACTGAAGGAGATAGAGACGTGAAAAAACCTTTCAGAAAATCAACAAATCCACGAGCTTGTTTTTTTGCCGAAAATTAATAAAAGAGCTAGACTGCTAGCTAGACTAATAAAGAAGAAAAGAGAGAAGAATCAAATAGACACAATCAGAAATGATAAGGGGGATATCACCAGGGACCCCACAGAAATGCATATTTAAATATATTTTTGGCCAGGCATGGTGGCTTATGCCTATAATCCCAGCATCCTGGGAGGCCAAAACAGGAGGATCACTTCAGACCAGGAGTTCAAGACTGGCCCAGGCAACAGAGTGAGACCATGGTTCTACAAAAAATAAAAATTTGCCAATCGTGGTTGTGCACACCTGTAGTCCTAGATATTCAGGAGGCAGAGGCAGGAGGATCACTTGAACCCAGAAGTTTGAGGTTACAATGACCTATGATTGCACTACTGCACTCTAGCCTGGGAAACAAGAGTGAGAACCTGTCTCAAAAATAAATAAAATAAATAAATATATTTTTACTATATCCTTCTCGTTGATTAAAGGCTTCCTAGAGTATAAGTTCTGTTTTAAAAATAATTTTTCTAGAACTTTGAAGCATTGCTCAGTTTTGTTCCAACTTCCAGTGTTACTCTTAAGAAATCATGCCACTCTGATTCTCATTTCTTTGTTAGGTGATGTGATCATTCTCCCTGTAAAAATCTTAGTTTCTTCTCTTTAATGTTCTGAAATGTCTGTGCCTTTGTGTAGATCATTTTTCCATTTCTTATGCATGGCATTGGGAGGATCTTTTCAATCATGACACTGCTTTATTATTTCTGTGAAAATCCTCTCCCCTACTGTTTTATACTAGGATATCTGACCTCCTGGACATTTTCTTCATTCTATTTCCAACTCTTCTGCTGAATTTTTAAATTTCAGCTATCATTTTTTAATTTCCAAGAGCCCCTTCTTTTTTCTCTAATTGTTACTGATGTGGTTTGGCTGTGTCCCCACCCAAATCTCATCTTGAATTGTAGTTCCTATAATCTCCACATGTTGTGGGAGGGACCCAGTGGGAGGTAATTGAATCATGGGGGTGGTTACCTCTGTGCTGTTCTCATGATAGTGAGTGAGTTCTTGCAAGTTCTTGCAAGATATTTTTATAAGGGGCTTCCCCCCCCCCCCCACTTCACTCTGCAATTCTCCTTGCTGCTGCCATATGAAGAAGAATGTGTTTGCTTCCCCTTCTGCCATGATTGTAAGATTCCTGAGGCCTCCCCAGCCCTCTGGAACTGTGAGTCAATTAAACCTCTTTCCTTTATAAATTACCCAGTCTTGGGTATTTCTTCATAGCAGCATGAGAATGAACTAATACAATTACTAACTATAATTAATAATTATCTTGAATTATAGTATAACAAGCTTTTAAGTGAGGTTTTTCATAAATTTGGAGTTGTGTCTGAGGCTCAAAGCCTAGAATGCCATGTATGTCCGTATTCCAAAAGAAGATGCTAGACATTCATGAAGGACTAACATACCATGCATTTACGGTAAAATAAGTCTTGTGCCCATAGCCCACCTCCCAACTTTAGTCCATGTCTGAAGAAAGAAAAATCCATAAAAAGGCTAGAGACTCTTTAGAGTGAGTTAGGATTTTTTTTTTCGAAGAGCGTCATATGTGGGTGTATGAACATTTAAAGTAGAAGTTTCTCTCCACCTCTTGGGTCAAGCAAGGGGAGGCTTCATGGTGCACACTCAAGACACTCAGTTACTTGCCAGGGGTGGAGACCAACATCTCAGTCCCCAGTCAGCTGCTGCTGAGCTGCAGAAATGTGTAGACTTGTTCTATGCTTCTACTTGAGCAGAGAGTGGGGAAAGAGTATTCTTGGGAGATCTAGACCCATGTCCTCTGGATTTAGGGGGTCAGATGGGTGGTAGGGCAGAAGGATTAGTGCCTTCCAATCACCTGAGGCTGCCTGGAGATGCTTGTGTAGAACAAAGAAGGGACTGCAGTGGGAATGGTCTGAACTTTCATCATTGAAATGGACAGAGATTCATGAGTTTTTCCAAGAACTAAATAAGAAACCAGGAAAGTAATAATGAGCTTGAGTTTCCACCCAAGAGTTCTGGCTCAACAGAATGAGCTTGCATCAAGAGTACTTGGGAAGAGAATTAGGGGAAATCATGAAAGCTCAGCTGCATGGGGTTTCACCAAGTGAAGTATGGAGAGAACAGTGTGAAGTCAAAAGTCCCACGGGAGACTGAGCAAAAAATAACTATGCAAAAGCACCCCCAGCAGAAACGGTCAGCATTGGGGCACCTGCCACACAGAGGTACCAATGTCAGGTACAACTGCCCAATAATATAGGACTGTCTTTTTCTCTTCTAATCCCTGCTCCCCTTGGGCATAATACTAAGGGGGGCATAGAAGCATCAGTTGGTGAATAGAGAAAGAAGGGTTATGATGGAAACAAAAAGAATAGACCATGAACCCCCACTTCCATCTGGCAGAATTCAGGATCAGACCCAAGCTAGAAAGTGGGAGAAGATGTAAATTAGATAAAAGATGGAAGATTATATTAGGGTGTACTTTTCAATACCCCGAAATGAGACTATTCTAACCTCCAAAAGTGCCCAGAAAAGCCTTAGACTCTGCACAAGATATTATCCTAGCATGGAAGAAAGGAAATCTGACAGAGAAAATTTGAAGATGACCAGGTTGTTTCCTGCCTGTTATTTATTAAGTACAATCCATTTAAGAAAGTGGTTATAATAGCACTTTTGTTTCCTTTTCCATTCTCTGTGTCCTTGTAGAATCATACTTTTGCCATCGTTTCAGTGGGATTTCAGGCAAGAGAAAATATGGACACATGTGCTCAGACCCTTTTTAAACAACAAGTCAATGCAACTGCCTTTCTTTCTTTTTCTTTCTTTCTTTCTTTCTTTCTTTCTTTCTTTCTTTCTTTCTTTCTTTCTTTCTTTCTTTCTTTCTTCTTTCTCTCTATCTCTTTCCGTCCTTCCCTCCCTCTTTCTTTCTTTCTCTTTCTTTCTTTCTTTCTTTCTTTCTTTCTTTCTTTCTTTCTTTCTTTCTTTCTTTCTTTCCTTCTTTCCTTCTTCCTTTCTTTCCTTCTTCCTTTCTTTCTTTGTTTTTGGCCCAAAAGCTCCTTCTCCAGGAAACACTAAGTTGACCTACTGATATTTGAGTGAAAAATCCATAGCTAACAGGATAGTCCAAATTTCCACTTCAAATATTGGGCATATTCCACTTACATAAGTTCACTTAAAAGAAAAGTTATGCCAAGCATGGTGGTGCACACCTATGGTCCCAGCTACTCAGGAGCCTGGGAGATCGAGGCTGCAGTGAGCCGTGATTGAGCCACTGCACTCCAATGTGACTGACAGAGTGAGATCCGATCTCAATATAAAAAAAGAAAGTAAACAAAAAAGAAAATAAGAAAGAAAAACTATAACTGTGGTCCATTATCTTGTAGCTAAGCATCTGAACTGATTTCTCCGAAAGAATAATCATTGACTGTCACATCTGCCACCTAGTGACCACTCTGATGCACACATTATGCTAACACTTAGCCTACAGCTTTTCATCCTTCACCCCCGCATCCTTCATTCATTCACCCATCCATCCATCCAGCCATCCACCCACCCATCCACCCATTATCCCTTCATCCATCCTTCCACCCATCACTCATATTCATTCACCCATCCATCTATCCAGCCATCCAGCCACCCACCCATTATCCCTTCATCCATCCATCCACCCATCACTCATATTCATTCACCCATCCATCCATCCAGCCATCCATCCACCCATCCACCCATTATCCCTTCACCCATCCTTCCACCCATCACTCATATTCATTCACCCATCCATCCATCCAGCCATCCATCCACCCACCCACCCATTATCCCTTCATCCATCCTTCCACCCATCACTCATATTCATTCACCCATCCATCCATCCAGCCATCCAGCCACCCACCCATTATCCCTTCATCCATCCATCCACCCATCACTCATATTCATTCACCCATCCATCCATCCAGCCATCCATCCACCCATCCACCCATTATCCCTTCATCCATCCTTCCACCCATCACTCATATTCATTCACCCATCCATCCATCCAGCCATCCATCCACCCACCCACCCATTATCCCTTCATCCATCCTTCCACCCATCACTCATATTCATTCACCCATCCATCCATCCAGCCATCCATCCACCCACCCACCCATTATCCCTTCATCCATCCTTCCACCCATCACTCATATTCATTCACCCATCCATCCATCCAGCCATCCATCCACCCACCCACCCATTATCCCTTCATCCATCCTTCCACCCATCACTCGTATTCATTCACTCATCCATCTATCCAGCCATCCATCCACCCATCCACCCATTATCCCTTCATCCATCCTTCCACCCATCACTCATATTCATTCACCCATCCATCCATCATCACTTCGTCCATCTGTCTACACATACATGCATGGTGCACTTACTTGGGTTAGGCTCCAGGCATGCAGATAAACAGAATACATGAGCCCTTGTCCTTCCTCAAGGAAGTGACAATATAGTGGGGGAGAAAAACATGTATTTTTCTTCTTTCAGGGAGGATTCTAAAAGCTAAGTCTCCAATGTCCAAGTTTGTGTTTCAAGATTTTTAAAAAAATCTCAACTGGCTTCTTCCCTGGAATTTAATGAGATACTTAAGTCTTTGCCATATTAAAGGGGAAAAAAGCCAAAAAACAAACAAACTTTTCATAAATCATGCTACCCCTAACCATTTTCTTATTTCTTTCCTTTTATTCACAGCCAAGTTTCTTCAAAGTGGACTCTATACCCTCTGAAACCCTTTCCTTGCCTCTAACTTATTTTTGTGGTTCTGTTTCTTTATTTTATTTTTAATATATCTTATTGTAAAATAATTAAGAATATTCAGAAAATAAGCATAATATAATTACCTATGTATTCATCACCCACTTTTTATCACTGACATTGTCTTTTTTTAAAAGATCTTCTTGCCCTAAGAAATAAAATATCGCAGATGGTGATTTTCTCAGTTCCTCCTTTCTGCTCCCTTCCTGCTCCCTCCTTTTCTGTTTCTGCAGAGAAAAGCAAGGTCATGATCATAACTCTCATGCATGTGCTCACATTTTTGCTACCCATTTATGTATCCATAGCAGTGGATATTATTTTGAATGTTTGTAAATTTGGCAAATCATTATGAATGCTGCTTTTTTTAAAACTCAACTTCCTATTTATATTTTTTCATGTTTATCCATATTCAATACAAACTCTAGTTCATTTTCACAACTGTATATTATTCCACCATATGAAGTTATCACAAATGATATATCTATTCTTCTTTTGATGACTATTTTGGTCATATTCATTATTTTTCTATTTCAAACAATGCTTGCCATGAACACTCTCATGGGCATCTTGTCCACATGTGCAGTTTTTAAGTAGAAGACCCCCGTCTTACCCCCAGGACTTCTCTACATTAAGGATATTCAATAGCAGGCGGGTGCCAGGGCTCACGCCTGTAGTCCCAGCACTTTGGGAGGCTGAGGCAGGTGGATCACCTGAGATCAGGAGTTTGAGACCAGCCTGGCCAACATGAGGAAACCCCATCTCTACTAAAAATACAAAAATTAGCCAGGTGTGTTGGCAGGTGCCTGTAATCCCAGCTACTCAGGAGGCTGAAGCAGAGAGAATTGCTTGAACCCAGGAGGCGGAGGTTGCAGTGAGCCAAGATCGCACCACGGCACTCCAGCCTGGGCGGCAGAGCGAGACTCAGTCCTGAAAAAGAAAAAAGAAAATGATATTCAATGGCCCATGACACCTTCCACTAGCAACAAGAAATGTGCCAGTTCTTGCACTAAATTTTGTCCTTTGTCCACGCAACCTGGTAACAGAGGTGAGTCACCTAATCACCTAAGTTGATTCCACCGTGTAATAAGAACATTTCTGAAGATTCAGAACCACAGCAAGACTATTTTTTTCCTCTCCATTGCTAAACAAAAGCTATAGGAGGCCATTGTTTTGGACTAAACTCCTACACTAGGCTCCAGTAGACCAGACTAAAAATTAGAATGCAATCACCAATGCTCACCAAACGGAAACTGAGTTGTTATCTAGCCTTCCAAGAAATCAAGAGAGAAAGAGATAACAACCTAATGATCCAAATAGGCCAGTTTCAATCTTCAATCAGCATGCTAATAAAGTTCCCTCTGTTTTAACCCTACAACAGAGTAACATGTAGTAACCCAATGTTAAATAATTAGTTATCTTTCTATTGTTCTGTTTCCCTGTCCCCACCTTACAAAGAAAGTAACTTTGAAATGATCAATCCACTTTTTGCTTTTTGTTTCTGCTTTATTTGGCCCGCTTTTTTGGCTATAAAGCCACCCACCTCTGTTCAGCTCATTGGAACTCTTATTCTATTTTATGGAATGAAGTATTGTCCAATTCTAGAATCACAATAAAGCCAATTGACTTCTTTCAACTCAATGTGTTTACATTTGTCTTTTGACAGATCTGGTGACCACGAAGGTACCTGAAGGAGACTGCTGATGACCTGAGACCCCATGAGGAACACAGATAAGGTACTACTCACCTCTTTGAGCAGGGGGTGGTGGGAGGGGTGTCCTCTGTCTTCCTCAAGGAGCCCAAGGAGCCCTAAGACTCATAAGTCAGTCTCAGATCTGAGCTCTGCTCGCTTTTGCATTTGGTGCCCTGATCTCTTTGCCTTTTGGGGGTACCAAAGGTTAGTTTCCACTGTGAGAGGGCATTTGACCATGGGATAGCAAGGGTTAGTTTGTGCTATTACAGGACACGTGGTCTTTTGGTCTACAGTGACTGACAAGCCATTGGCAAAAAAATGGCAGTTTTTAAGGTAACTGATGGCAGTAAGTGGTTTTTACTGAAAGGCCTCTTTATTTCTTCTCTTCATGCAGGCCAAGATGTCAGGGTCAAAGCCATCTCAGCTCCAAGAGAGCCAAGATGCAATGTAAAAATGGGATCCTAATTTCTAAAGTTCCAAGTACTCTGCTTTCCAGCTATACCTTCCTTTTTATGAATGGGAATTATGAGTCTGGAAGCTGCAAATTTTACAACAGTGGCAAAATAACACTAAAAAAATCAGAATTATAGCGGCCATTGCATAGAATGTTCCTGATGAACAACATCACACTTAAAAAAAATTTCTTTATTTCTTTTTTTTTGATAGGAAGTCTTGCTATGTTGCCCAGGTTGAGCTCAAATTCCTGGGCTGAAGCCATCCTCCCACCTTGGCCTCCCGAGTAGCTGGGACTACAGGCAAGAGCCACTGCACCTGGCTCAACATTGAGTTAGCAGCAGTGAATCTGTACAAGTCTGCAGCAACTCAATTCTTGCCTCCTTAAAAGAAAGAATTCATCTGAGCATAATGCACAGTGTGAAAGTATATTTTAAAAGTTTTAGAGCAGAAATGAAAGGAAGTAAAGTATATTTGGAAAAGGGCCAAGCATGCAACTTGGGAGATTCAAGTGCCTCCCCTTGACTTGGGGTTTATATGTCGGTATGATTCCAGGGTTTGCGTTTCTTCTTCCCGATTCTTCCCTTGGGGTGGGCTGTCTGCGTGCGCAGTGGCCTGCCAGGACTTGGGAGGGGCCGCATGTACAGTGTGTTTACCGAAATTGTGCACATGCTCATTTGAGGCATTTTTCCCTTAGCGGTCACGTATTCCTAGAAGAAGGTCATATACCAATTAAACTGCCATCTTGTCTCTTAGCGTGCATGCCTGGGCCCACTCACCCAGTTCCTGAGATTTTATTGGGAAGTGGTTGCTCATCAGCTTCAGGTGTTTTCTATCTACTGAGAGTTGGCATGTTCCCTGGCAACAGCTGTGACCAATTATAACTTTAGAGAGACAGTTTAACAACTGCCTGACCATCACCTGATAGTCACCTGACGTTCTTGGTAGAGGGGGGCCTCTTCTGCCCTGCTCATATCTGCCCAACTACCTACTCTAACAATTATACTTTAAGATTGATCCTTTCCCTTCCATGAGCAGCAATCACTTTCCTGATCTTCTCATTTCTTGTCCTGAGAACTTGGCTTGACTTTCCATCTGTCAGGGGTACATGGGTTGTTGGGCCTGTGTATACAGGTGGCCAATCAAAAGGCTAGGAGCCTCAAGAATATGGCTAGACAGAAATGGAGCTGCATCCCATTTGCAGCTAGCAAAATATGGCCAGACAGAAATGTGGGTTGAACCTTATTTGCGGCTAGACTGATCGTGATACAGGAGAGATAAAGAAATTATTTAGGCAGATAGTGATGGCAAAGAGTCCTTGGCAGAACTTCCCTTCTAACAAAAAGCAGCCCTCGAAATCATGTCTTTTCTAACAAAGAGCAGCCTGAGAAATAGGGATGCAAAACATAAAAAAGGAAGCTGGAAGCTTGCACGGAGGAATGCCAGCAACTGCACCAACAGAAAAGGGCTACCTGGGAGACAGGCATGTCTGCCATGGAAGCTCCATCTTCCCTTTTTTGTTAGCACACGCACAGTAAGAATGAAATGGGCAACATGGAGAAGCTCAGGCAGAGAATCCACCTGCATAATAAAAGATTGGGGTGGGGGCTGCCAGAGATTCACACCCTATGCAGATGGCACACCTGGTCCTAACTGATTTTTTTTGTCCTATGTAGATCAGACATCGCCTCCCTCTTAAGTCATTTATAAAAACCACTGCATTTCACCACAAATTGGCAACCCATTTTTCCCAGACACCTCTGTGTAGCAGAGAGCTATTCTCTTTCTTTTGCCTGTTAAATTTCCACTCTTAACCTTACTCTTTGTATGTCTGCATCCTTGCTCTCCATGGCCAAGAGAAAACGGACCTCAGATGTCACCCCAGACAATGAGGCCGCTTCAATTGTTGCAGCTCTCAAAGCATTATTTAAATCTCTGGGGTTTTTGGCTGTTTTTTGGGAGTGGTTCATGAAGAGCTGATCTACAGGGCTCCCAAATTAGGCCCACCCAGGGATGCCTTCAATAGGCATAAGTTTCTAAAAGTATTTCAGAAAAAATTTATTGCATCTTTTGAATGGCTTTTTACAAAATACCAAATAAAAAGCTTAAGTGATTGATAAGAAAATTAAATCTACTTATCTTTTTGTTTAGCCCTGTTCATTGAAGAACTCCATCCTAAAGTCAGTAATCTAATTAAGAAACAAGCTAAATTGAAAAGACTGCCCGTTGAACTAACTTGGTCTCCAAAATATAACTTTCTGCATTTAGCTAGCTATTTTGAAATTCCTTGTAAAAAAATAAATTTACATCTATAAACGAAATCTGCATTTCTAAAGGTATCTTCCTTTCCGTACCTAAACAACAATAGGAAAGACATTGGCTTAAAGCTTACATAACAAATTTTACTCTTGTTTAAGGTAATTTTCCTCACCATCTTGTCTTAACTGAGTCTTTTACCTATGCCCTTCTTTATCGCAGCAAATAATGGCATTTAGACCTAAGTTCTATAAATTTTCCACCTTGTTTCACACAAACGTCATGCCTTTGGAAATGCACATTTAAGGTCACCTACCTAACAATTGTTTAGAGCAAGGAATAAGCAATCATAAGATTGATAGTCTAAAGTGGAGAGAGAGAGATCTTGAAAACTAGAAAATGCAGAATATTTATTTATTTTTGGAACAGGGTCTCACTCTGTTACCCAGGCTGGAGTACAGTGGCACAATCATAGCTCACTGTAACCTTGAACTTCCAGGCTCAAGCAAGTCTCTCACTTCAGCCTCTGGAGTAGCTGGGACTACAGGAGCACACCACCATGCCCAGCTAATTTTATTTTTTTGTAGAGACGGGGCCTCACTTTGTTGCCCAGGCTGGCTTTGAACTCCTGGCCTCAAGTGATCCTCCCACCTGAGCCTCCAAAAGGGCTGAGATTATAGGTACGAAAAAATTAATAAATCTCAGGACCCCAAAATCACTAAGCCAAAGAGAAAAGTCAGCCTGGGAACTGCAAAGGGCAAACCTGCCTCCCATTCTATTCCTAAATAGGATGGCTACAAAGATAAAAACCTACATACCTCCCTCACAATTTGTCCACAAAATAATTCCTTGTGGACAAAGGACAGACAGAACTCAAAGTCATCCCTCTGCTCCCAGGAGACAAATGCACAGCTGATTGCCTCCTTTGATTCAGTGGAAGGCTAATCAGAAACCCAAAATAATGCAACCGTTTGTTCTTTGTCTACCTGTGACCTGGAAGCCCCCTCCCCACTTTGAGTTGTCCCACCTTTCCAGACTGAACCAATGTACATCTTACATATATTGATTGATGTCTCATGTCGCCCTAAAATGTATAAAACCAAGCTGCGCCCTGACCACCTTGGACACCTGTTGTTAGGACCTTCTGAGGCTGTATCATGGGTGCATCCTTAACTTTGGCAAAATAAACTTCCTAAATTGATTGAGACTTGTCTTAGATACTCTGGTTTACACAGGCATGAGCCACCATGACTGGCTAGAAGAATCTTTAAAAGCTGTAAGATCTGCTTCTCTCTGTGTGTCCACATGTCTATATGTATTACGTGTATGTGATATTTCTCTACTAAAATATATGAAAAAAAGCTCCAATTTGCTTGAAGAAAACCTAAGCAGTTAGATCAAATATTTTAATGCCTTTTAGTTCATGTGATCTGCGTAAATCTTCGGTAAATAGGACTAGTTTATTACTATTGTTGTTTAAATAAAAACAACTGTGTCTTGTTATCAGGAAAATACCCATGCATTTAACTTTAGAGTTCATGCTTAGCATTTGCATGCTATAAAAATGGTTAACACGGGCCGGGCCTGGTGGCTCATGCCTGTAATCCCAGCACTTTGGGAGGCCGAGGCAGGCGGAACACGAAGTCAGGAGATCGAGACCATCCTGGCTAACACGGTGAAACCCTGTCCCTACTAAAAGTACAAAAAATTAGCCGGACGTGGTGGCGGGCACCTGTAGTCCCGGCTACTCCAGAGGCTGAGGCAGGAGAATGGCGTGAACCTAGGAGGCAGAGCTTGCAGTGAGTGGAGACAGCACCACTGCACTCCAGCCTGGGTGACAGAGCGAGACTCCGTCTCAAAAAACAAAACAAAACAAAACAAAAAAGGTTAACACAGAAATAACTTAAATGATGGCTAGCCTTGTTTAATGGGCACTTCAAGAATTATTGTTAAGAATGAGTAGACTAGGTGAATATAGACAGGATAAAAGTTTATAAATAAAATTTTCATGGTTTCAAAAATCTTTGTAGGTAACTTAAAGTTGCGTTATAATTAAGTAATAGATTCTCATGAAATGTCTGAATCATTTCTAAGTATGATAAAATGCTGAAACATTAATTGCTGCACATAAGTTTAAGTTTGTTTTTGGCTTCTTGAATTGTACAAAAAGACACAATGCATTTAGGTCTGTTAGTAAATGTGTTCTATTCCACATTGAAAAATTGTACTTTAGCCAGATACAACAGATGGCACATGCATGTAGTTCCAGCTACTCAGGAGGTTGAGGCAGGAGGATCACTTGAGCCCAGCTTGTGTAACAGAGACCCCATCTCTAAAAGAAAAAGAAAAAAAGAAAATTTGTACCTTCAGGAAGCACATATTTCTAGGAATTATGAAATGGTACTAGTCTACAGAATTGGTTTGCAACTGCTAAGAATTAAAAAGTATAATTAGTATACATAATTAAAACTACTAGAAATAAAGGGAAAAATTCAATATGCTAAGCAGGAAAGTGAGAGTGTTTTTGTTGAGAAAAATTATAAGGAAGGCATAAAGGTATGCTTTTTTCTCTTTGGGAAAAAAGTAATTTTGTCTAATTTTGATATTATTTAAAGGTTCTTTCAAAATATGGACTTAGGAACTAAAAAGAAGCAAGGAAAGAGGGAACCTGTAAGCAGGAGAAAGAGAGATTTTATGTTTTATCAAGATAATTTCCTATGCTTCATACTGTCTTTATTAGGTCTCTGATTACTTAAGAAAATTGAGTTAAAGGGTTTTTTCCTACAAATATGCAATTTTTTTTTTTCCCCCAGACAGGGTCTGGTCCTGTTGACCAGGCTGGAGTGTGGTGGCATGATCTCCGCTCACTGCAACTTCTGCCTCCCGGGCTCAAGCCATCCTCCTACCTCAGCCTTCCAAGTAGCTGGGTCTGCAGGAGCATGCCGCCGTGCCTGGCTAATTTTTTGTTGTTGTTGTTGTATTTTTCGTAGAGACAGGGCGTTTTAGTTCATTTCCACGCTGCTAATAAAGACATACCCGAGACTGGGCAATTTACAAAAGAAAGAGGTTTATTGGACTTACAATTCCACGTGGCTGGGAAGTCCTCACAATCATGGCTGAAGGTGGAAGGCACATCTCACATGGCAGGAGACAAGAGAAGAGAGCTTGTGCAGGGAAAGTCCCCTTTTTAAAACCATCAGATCTCATGAGACTTATTTGCTAGCATGAGAACAGCACAGGAAAGACCTGCCCCATGATTCAATTACCTCCCACCGTGTCCCTCTCATAAACACATTGGAATTCAAGATGAGATTTGGGTGAGGACACAGCCAAACCATATCACGGGGTTTTGCCATGTTGCCCAGACTGATCTCAAACTCCTAGACTTGAGCGATCATCCTGCCTAGGCCTCCCAAATTGCTGGGATTACAGGTGTGAGCCACTTCCCCCAGCCTTGCAACTTCTGTTAATTAAAACTCTGGTTAAAGGAATAAGTATTGTTTCATAGTGGCCTGTGATCCTACTTTTGATCAAGTGTTTTGAATGTTTATTTTCGACAAACTTCCTATAACCAAATTATAAAATTAAGTCCTTTTGACCTTGAACCAGCTGTTGGACAGCCCAGAGGGCCCCTGGAAATGCAAAAGAGAGATATTAAACAGATTAAACAGCTTATTTGATGCCTTAAATTACATGAGAAACTTTGTCAAATAAGAAATGGAATTTAACCTTCTTCGAGTTATATTTGTATGTCTTTAAGGAGGTTCATAATAAGGATAGAAAGAACCCTGGCAAGTACAGGTTTCTGATAACTTTAAGGTTTTTTTTTTTTTTTTGATACCATTGGACTGGGTAAGAATTTCTAGAACTCTAATGAAGAGACTGATGGGTTTGTGAAACTGCTAACCAAGATCAAACAGAACAAAAATTTATTACATGAGACTGAATGAACTGACAAGAAAGAATAATGGGGCTTAATGGCGTTTTAAAAAGGGAGTATTTCTGATTCTTTTAATGTTTCATTATCCCGATTTAAGGGAACTTTTTTCTTTCTTTCTTTTTTTTTTTTTTTTTTTTTTGAGACGGATTCTCGCTCTGTGGCCCAGGCTGGAGTGCAGTGGCGTGATCTCGGCTCACTGCAAGCTCCGCCTCCCGGGTTCACGCCATTCTCCTGCCTCAGCCTCCCAAGCAGCTGGGACTACAGGTGCCCGCCACCACGCCTGGCTGATTTTTTGTACTTTTAGTGGAGATGGGGTTTCACCGTGTTAGCCAGGATGGTCTCGATCTCCTGACCTCGTCATCCACCCGCCTTGGCCTCCCAAAGTGCTGGGATTACAGGCGTGAGCCACCGCACCCAGCAAGGGAACTTTTTTTGTTTTAAGCTAACTATAACTTATAGCAATTTGCTAATGCATACTTTTGTAAACAAAAATTGAAACATTTGCTTTTGTTCCCTACCTGATCCCTCCAAAACTCAGGAAATAATTCATGGGTATCCTTATTTTTGTTTATGATGATATGGTTATTTGCATAAATTCAACAAGAATCTGTTCTCTTTAACATGATACAACTGAAAACATTATATTATCAAAGCTTTGACTGGAATGTCATATTTGAAAACATGCATAGAGAGTCTGGCTTTAAGGGCAAAGTCTGATGTCTGCATTGGTTTGACTTCCTAGCATCCAGAGGTTTTAAAAAGTCCAGTCTAGGCCAGGCGCGGTGGCTCACGCCTGTAATCCCAGCACTTTGGGAGGCCGAGGCGGGCGGATCATGAGGTCAGGAGATCGAGACCATCCTGGCTAACATGGTGAAACCTTGTCTCTACAAAAAATGCAAAAAAAAAAAAAAATTAGCCAGGCGTGGTGGCGGGCGCCTGTAGTCCCAGCTACTCGGGAGGCTGAGGCAAGAGAATGGCATGAACCCAGGAGGCGGAGCTTGCAGTGAGCCGAGATCACGCCACTGCCCTCCAGCCTGGGGTACAGAGCGAGACTTCGTCTAAAAAAAAAAAAAAAAAAAAAAAGTCCAGCCTAAGATTTCTTGTCAAAATTATCATCAAGCAAATTTAAAAGGAGCCTATATGGTTATTCTTGCTGTACTTATACAAATAACTAGACCAAGTTTGAGACTAAACATTTTAGAAACAAATTGGTGTTACTGTGATTATTTTTAGTAGAAGTGGGGATGACAATAGAGAGGAAAATTAGGTTTCAGAAGAAAACCATAGTACACTTGTTGTTAGATCATAGCCCTGTTCATTGTTTTCAAGTTTTTGTTATTTATTTAGGATTGGATCTTAAATTCCTCTAGTTTACTTCAATATCTTGCTACAACTCTCCAAACAAGAACAAAAACTGCTAAGCTGGACAATTTGACATAAGTTTCAGGGATAAAGTCTCATGCCTGATGTGTAGATCACATGGAGAGCTCACCAGAATGCCCAATGCCACAACCCAAAGAGGGAATCATGGGAACCCTGGTTTATAGTTAGTGGGCCAGAAGCTGAGGTCAAAATCTGAGTTTGTAATTGGCATGTGAAATGGGGTCAGTCTCCTAGGACTGAGCCCTCACCTATCCTGAGCTCTCAACCCAACTTTACCTGGCTGTCTCCAAGTAAGTAGGATCAGAATAACAGGACACCTAGCTGGTGTTTGCTGCAGAGTTGCTTGGTTGGCATGTGGAGAAAACCCCCCACACATCTGGTGTCAGAAGTACTCTGTGATTGTGAGTAGAGAGTAGGGAAACATACTTAGGTTTTTCCCATATATATATCCACACAAATATATGTGTGAATCTTAGTATAATTCTTTTCATCTTATTTGATTTCAGGATAATGAAAGTTGTATTCTTATTGCTATTTATTAACAGGAAGTCTCTGATTAATCCAGAAAACAGTAGTTTTTGGTCTCTCTTCTAAAGTAATTTTCATTTTCTCTGATTTAGTTTTCACATGAAAGCTTGATAGAACTGTAATTCCAAGGATACTGTTATGTAAATGCAGTCTATTTAGAAGTGAAATTCCTGAGTCAATTGTTTCCTTTCATTTCTAGACAGTATAAGGATAGTACTTGAGTTGGTGCTATTAACCCCCTCCCCAAAACGTGAATGGTAATAGGGATTCTTTGTGGGCAGTCCTGCCACTGGAGACATTTGAAACTCAAATTCCATTTCCATAGATCAAAGGCTAAATCACACTAGTGGTAAAACTAATATGTTTACAAAACAATTTTGATTTAAACAAACCAACAAAATTCCCTTTGATGGCTCTCATTGCACTTAGGTAAAAATCCAATCCCTTCCTGGTGGTCCCCAAGGTCCTGATGGGGCCAGACCATCCAGTTGGCACCTAGTGCTCCTGCTCCAACCCCTCAGGTGCAAGCTCCTCCCTACTCATGGCCCCCTCTCTGTTGGAAACCTTTATCCCACTCCGGGTCTAACCCTCTTTCATCTCAAGTCTTACATGTTGTATCCCTGGAGAAACTTTCATTAACTTCCCACTCAAAACTGTTACTCCTGTTCCTCTTTTTCATCCCACTTTTCAACTCATTATTAAAGGCACTTATTTCAACATGCGTCATGTCATCTGTGCTGTGATGATTGGTTGACTGTGCATGCTCATCCCAGAGCTCTGTTCTCTTTCTTTTCTGTATCCAGCATTTTTCAGACAGAGGGTTGGACATGCTTATGGCATCTGGGGGAACAATTCTTTGTACAGTTTATAAGGTTATGCATGATAATGATGCTTAACAAATAACCCCCAAACCTCATTGGTCACAACCAACACTGATATCTCACTCGTGGGCTTGGTGCTCGGCTGGGCTTGGGGCTCAGGTCTGCTCTGCTCTCTCACTGGTGTTTCTTGCTTGAGGGCCCAGGTGGAGGGAGATATGGTTGCCTGAGTACGCGGTCTCCTGGTGAATGGCATGAGCATAGGAGAGTGAGGGAACACAGAATGGTTCTTAACACCTCACCCAGAACTGGCACAATCTCCTATCTGCTTACATTTCTCTGGTCAAAGAAATTTTTATGACCTAAAATCAATGCAGGAAGTTTGATGTCTTTAACAACTGGGTGCTAAATGTTGGTAATGCCTCTGCTGTGGTGGGAATGTTTGGGTTACCCCAAAATCTATATGTTGAAATCCTGACTCCCACAAGGTGATAGTATTAGAAGATGGGAGGTGATTAGGGCTCTACCATAATAAATGGGATTATGCTCTTATAAAAGAGGCCTTACAGAGGCTCCTCACCCTTCTACCATGTAAGGTGACAATGAGAAGCTGTACATCCATAAGAAATGGGACCTCGCCAGACATCATATTTGGCGGTGCCTTGACCTTGGACTTCCCAGCCTCCAGAAGTGAGGAAAATCAATTTTTTGTAGTTTATAAGCCACTCTATAGTATTTTGTTATAGCAGCCTAAAAAGACTAAGACAATCTCCCATGCTCTGTGAAAACTCCAGACTGCTCCTTGGTCCTGAATGTCTACCCTCACCCACATTGAGAGCCCTTCTCTGTACCTGGCACAGAAGAGGCACAGAATGAATATTTGGTGAAAAATTAACTTTGCCAAACTGCCGTCCGAGAACTGCTGTAAAACCTTACTGACTAGGGAATGCTACTGGCATTTGTTTAGTGTCTTTTAAGCATTAATTATTTTTTCCATGCAAAAAGATACCACATTTTAACCTTTTAGAATAAGGCTGATTTTTTTTTTCAGACATTTAGTGACAATTTCTTTTAGAAATTCTCTATTCAAGTCTTATGCTCATTTTTCTGTTAAATTTTTCTTCCTCATTTGGAAGACTTCTTGTCACAGGTAACAAATATTTTTCCAGTTTGCCTTTTAAATGTTGTAATAATTTTTTGACAGGCAGACATTGTTAACATTTATACAGCCTCATCTCTCACTGTTTTTGTTCACGGCCTGCTGAAGCACACATTTTCACTATATTAAATGGACAGACTATAATGTACTTAACCAGTCCCTTATTATGGGCTATTTAGATGGTTTATAGGTTTTTTTTTCTCATCAGTAACATTGTGATGAATATCTGATATAAGCTCTGAAAGTGGAAGAAGTATCATATCAAAGAAAATTTTTAAGTTCTTAATATATTTTGTCAAATTACTATTGAAATCTTACTTCCTAGTCCCCATAACTCAGTTCCCCCAAACCCCAGGACTCACATCCCAGACACCCCTTCATCCCAAGACCCACATCCCAGATCCTCATACCCCAGGCCCTGCTGCTGAAGTCCTTACTGGTCAGCCTTGTGCTGAAACAAGCAAGGAGAGGACTGAGAGCAGGACTGGAAGGGTAATGGGAAACTGTCCAGAACACCTCAGATGCTCCTTCTGCCAGCAATGCTTTCCCCTGAGGCCCTTCTATGGTGTCCTTTTGGGATTTAGGTCTCTCTCAAATGGCACTGCAAAGCCTAATCCTGGCCCCTTCATCTAAAAGTGACTCTGACTCTAGCTATTCTTTATTGCATTACACTGGTTTTTTAAAATTGTTGTTGTTGTAGTTGTCATTGCTTGTTTTTTGGTTTTTGTTTTTTTTTTGTTGTTGTTGTTGTTAATTGTAGAGACAGGTTTTTGCCATGTTTCCCAGGCTGGTCTTGAACTCCTGGGCTCAAGCAATCTGCCTGCCTCAGCCTCCCAAAGTGCTGGGATTACAGGTGTTAGCCACCACACCCAAACTACACTGTTTTTCCTCCTTTAATAGCACCTATTTCTACCTGATATTATCTTATTAATTACATGTTTAATTTCTGTCAGTAATTATCTTGTTTGGTGTGTTGACTGCAGTATCTGCAGCATCAGGAACAGTTTCTGGCACAGAGAAACTCTTCTCAAATTGACTGCTCATTGGAATCACCTGTGAAGGTTTGAAAATCCCATTACCTACCCCCGACGAAAAGAAAGAATTGTTTAGTTATTAAATCACTTTACCAAAAAATGTAAATATTATTTTCTCCAGGAGATAGAGAATGTAGCAGATATTCTCAAACATGTTTATTTACTATTGTGTAGTTGGCCCCTTGTTGAATCCTTTTTAATGTAGCTAATAGAGTGTGGTTGTACAAACTATGAAAGTTATTGAAATTCTTTGATAAAACTATCATTTTTGGGGGAAAACGTATTGGAAGAACTCATCCAAGTGTGTGTGTGTACACGCTGTGTTTTTCTAACCTTCAGCCCAGAAGTAGAAGGGGTTTAAATCTGCTTGCACTGCCTGTGCCTCCATTATGTTACTGTAGAAATGTGACATGCTAAATATAGGATGGTGCATTATAAAATTGTACCGCTTGAGAATAGACCAGCATGCCATTAAAAATTTTTAGGAAGAACTCATTTAACCTAAGAGCTCTTTGTTTGTGGATTTTGAACTTTATATGCCACTGTGATCTATAAAGAAACAAATCCATAATGAAGTCACTATTCACTACTGTGTTGTATATAAAACAATATGTTCCAAGGCAAAAAATTCAATATTCATGCCTCTCCCTAGCCCAATTAAATCAGAACTGCTAAGGGTGGAATCCAGGTGATTCCAATGTGCAGCCAAGTTTGAGAGCTACTGACATAGAAGAAACTCAGCAATATTTGTTGGATGGATGGATGGATGGATGGATGGATGGATGGATGGATGGTTGGATGGGTGAGCAAAAGAACATGGGGAATGAGAAATTTGGGGCTCTGGTTCTAGCACTCCCTCTAATGTGCTGTGTGACCTCGCTGTGTCACTCTACTTTACTGAACACCCATTGTTGCACTACATGTAGAAGGAATGAGAGAAGCCTGAAGACAGAATAATTAAAGCTTTATAGAAAACTTCCGGCTGGGAGCGGTGGCTCACGCCTGTAATCCTAGCACTTTGGAAGGCCGTGGTGGGCGGATCACGAGGTCAGGAGATTGAGACCATCCTGGCTAACACGGTGAAACCCCGCCTCTAGTAGAAATACAAAAAATTAGCCGGTCGTAGTGGCAGGCGCCTGTAGTCCCAGCTACTCGGGAGGCTGAGGCAGGAGAATGGCGAGAACCTGGGAGGCAGAGCTTGCAGTGAGCCGAGATCGCGCCACTGCACTCCAGCCTGGGTGACAGAGCGAGACTCTGTCTCAAAAAGAAAAAAGAAAAAGAAAAAAAAGAAAGAAAACTTCCTCCAGAACAAAGCTAAGCCTAACAGGAAGCTCTTTACTATGTGTATTAGGCCATTCTCACATTGCTATAAAGAAATACCTGAGACTGGGTAATTTATAAAGGAGAGGTTTAATTAACTCACAGTTCTACAGGCTTTACAGAAAGCATGGCGCCGGCATCTGCTTGGCTTCTGGGGAGGCTTTAGGAAGATTACAATCATGGTGGAAGGTGAAAGGAGACCAGGCATGTCACATGGTGAAAGCAAGAGCTAGAGAGGATAAGTGCCACACTTTTAAACAGCCAGATCTCGTGATGAGTGACTTGGTATCAGGAAGACAGCACCAAGGGGGTGGTGCTAAACCATTCACGAGAAATCCACCCCAATGATCCAATCACCTCCCACCAGGCCCCAGCTCCAACACTGGCTATTACATTTTGACATGAGATCTGGGTGGGACAAATATCCAAACTATATCACTATGGTACCTCTTTACCCACGAACTGGAAAGTATTTGTGAGGCGCCAAAGAATCTTGCAATTAGAGGAACATCACACAACTCTGTACTCAGTGTACAGAAGAGAGACAGAATGACTGATTTCTAGTCCTCAGATATCACACTTGGGAGACACAATTTGTGAGGGTACCTGGAGTGAAGGGAAAGGGAGAGAGATGGATTGATCTGAGAGATTCCTCACAAGCCTCCTTCTCTGCATTGGCTGTTAAAGGTCTTCTTCAAGACTGTGAAGGGTTTCTGCTCTCAAATATGGGCTGCTTAAACTTTCTTTTTCTTTTTTAAGAGACAGTGTCTTGCTATATTGCCCGGGCTTAAGTGCAGTGGCTATTCATGGTCATGATCCCACTACTGATCAGCAAAGAAGTTTTAACCTGCTCTGTTTCTGACCTGGGCCAGTTCACCACTCCTTAGGCAACCTTGCTCCCTGGAGGTCACTGTGCTGATGCCAAACTTAGTGCAGATCTCTGATTGGCATAGCTTACTAAAGCCCAGAACTCCTGGGCTCAAGCAATTTTCCTGCCTCAGCCTCCCGAGTTGCTGGGACATAAGCAGGTGCCACCTAGCCCTGTTCAAACTTTCTTGACTGATATTATGGCTGTTTTGCTGAGATTTTTTTTTTTAAGCATGCCCCATGCCCCTCAACTCTGTTACTGTCACCGTACACCTGTTGTAACATACGACAGTTTCTTTTTTTTTTTTTTAGACGGAGTTTCACTCTTGTTGCCCAGGCTGGAGTGCAGTGGCACAATCTCAGCTCACCGCAACCTCCGCCTCCCCAGTTCAAGTGATTCTCCTGCCTCAGCCTACCAAGTAGCTGGGATTACAGGCATGCGCTGCCACGCCTGGCTAATTTTGTATTTTTAGTAGAGACGGCATTTCTCCATGTTGGTCAGGCTGGTCTCGAACTCCCAATCTCAGGTGATCCACCCGCCTCGGCCTCTCAAAGTGCTGGGATTACAGACATGAGCCACCACGCTCGGGAAGGACAGTTTCTTACTGAGGAAGTTAGCTACTCATGCTTATTTAAAACATTGCAAAAGCATTATAAAAGGGAACTCAGGGTATGGCCTGAGTCCTGTTATTCTCCAGGCCCTAGTCTCCAGGCTGCTATTATATACAGCTGTTTAGGCTTGCCTGCTATGTGAGATCTTACTACCTGTTCCTAGGCATCAGTACCTGTCTGGTCACTCAACAGTGGCCACGAATTATTATCACTCTCCATTCCCCATCAATCTATACCATTTCAGTGAATGACAGTTTTAAAACTACAAAAACAACACATTTGGGAAGTTATGAGAGTAGAAATTGAGAGTAGAAATTGAAGTTTATTGGCTTCACAAAGGATAAGAGCAAGATATACCACACAGGAGGGTTCCCATCTCAATACCTTAACTTGCATATTCAGATTATTCAAATTATTGGGGACCAGGGTTTGGGGATTGTGCACAGCTTTGAGTAATATTTGCTAGTTATATTTAAGAACAAAATGGCATCCTTAGGGCAGTTCCAACTATTTGTGAGGTCTGGCTCCAGACAAACCTCTGTCTGTCAGGATGAACTTCAGGAGGAGTACAAAAGGTGCAAAAATAAAATAAAATAAAATAGAAAACATCATATATATATACGTGTGTGTATATATATATACAGTGTGTATATATATATACACGTGTGTGTATATATATATATATATACACGTGTGTGTGTATATATATATATATATACGTGTGTGTGTATATATATATAGTTTTTAGACAGGGTCTTGCTCTGTCACCCAAGCAGGAGTGCAGTGGTGTTATCATAGCTCACTGCAACCTCAACCTTCCTGGCTCAAGCAATTCTCCCACCTCAGCCTACCGGCTAGCTGGGACCACTGGCACCGGGCTAATTTTCTTTTTTTTTGTAGAGATGGAGGTCTCACTATGTTGCCCAGGTTGGTCTCCAACTCCTAGATTCAAGTGATACTCCCGCCTCAACCCCCAAAGTGCTGGGACTACAGGCATGTGCCACCGCGCCTGCCTACTCTTTTAAAGACGCTAGGGATGCAAAGAAGAGACGAAAGCAAACACAAAACCTTTTTGATCTCAAGGAGCTAAAGGTCTGAGTCTGACACTTCCCATCCCACACATATATACAGAGGGAAGGATCTCTTCTCCAGCAAAAGTTTTCACGAAAGTCATCTCTTTCCTCATTGCTTAAAAGAAACAAAAAGCCAAGAAGCCGTTATGGAGCGGGTGTGGGGGCCTGTGACCTTTTGTCTAGTTGCCATCCTCCGGGACCAACAAGGGGGTACATCAAATAAGGGACGCGGCGGCTAAAATGACGTGAACATAGGAGTCCGCATTCTCTGAGATGTCATTCCTCCAGGAAGACCCAGAAACCGTGAATAGGGCGGCGTGGTGGGCAATATCTAAAGCGAGGTTTCCTGGGAACGCGATGCCACTGGCCAGGACGCTGGAGAGGGCAGCGGGCGTGAAGAATCCCTTCTCAAGGGGTCCGTTCCTGGGCCGTATATGGAGAAGTCTGTCCAAGCGTGTGTCTGTAAGGTCTAGAGCCGGGCGTGCATTCAGAATCCTCAAGCTCATCTGTACTTGGACTCTGACCCTGAAGCGAGGCGGTTTCCGAAGTCTGATTCACCGAGGGGACAGGACCTATTTGGGGCATCCGATGGCAGCGAGAAGAGAAGGGAGCCGAAATGCAAAATATTCTCAAGATGCAGGAGGAACCCCTCTCAAGGAGCGCCACGGAGAAGACTTCAGAGTACGGGCGCGATGATCCAGCACGACGCCAGGACCTGCAGCCCAGCCCACCTCTCCCCGGGCTGCTGTGGCGCAGGCGCAGTGGCGCCGCGCTCCGGCCCCAGCGCGCATGCTCTGCCCGGCTGCGGCGCTTCGGGCAGGCGGCAGCGGCAGCAGCGGCGGCGGCGGCAGAGGAAGTTTCCGCTTTGCACTCCACCCCGGTAGCAGCTCCGCGGCAGGGACAGCTTCCTCCGGACGCTTGGCGGGCTTCGCTCTCGCCTTACGACAGCCCGGTCGGATCATGGGGTTGCCCAAGGGGCCGGAGGGCCAGGGTCTTCCGGAGGTAAGAACGCCTCCTCCTTCCCTGACACGTCGGGGTTCCTGAAGAGAGGGCCGAGCCGCGGGGCGGCGGGCTGAGCGGGCCCTGGGTGCGTTAGGGGCGCCCCGCCCCCTTCCTCAGGTGTATCCACCTCAGGGAAGCGCCGACCCTCTTCTTGGAGGCGGGGAGCAGGTACCCCTGCATGGGCAGGGGGCAGCGGGCGGGTGAGGACAAACTTAAGCCGCTCCCGGGTCTCTTGGGGCGGAGGTGGCCTTCCTAGCCCGACACCTGCTCTGACGCGGCCCCACGCGCCGCGGGGTCCTGGGCTCCCACCTTTCTCCCTGTCCGGGACGGGCTCCCCCACCCCGCGCCGCAGGGCTAGCCCCGAGGGCCGAGGCTGCTGGGCGCTGGAGTCACGAGACCGCTCTCCGAGGCGGTTCGGGCTCGGGTGGTGCGAAGGGCGGTGACCTTGGGACGTCTACCGCCACCCCGCAGAGTCCCGGCGGCCCGCCCCACCCGCCTTGCTGTCGGGAGGGGATGCCACCCTCCTTGCATTGACCCGGGCCGGGGCGGCGGGAGGAAGTTTGGGAGACTTGCGCGCACCAGGGAGGTGTCCCGCTGGGTCAGCGCGCCGGGGCGTTCGGGGTGGGACGCACTCCAGGGGTGCTGTGTGGCGGGGGACCCAGCTCTGGGCGGAAAGGTTGCAGCTTCTCCAGAAGAGGGCGGGGTTGTTTTCCGAAGGTGTTTGTGAAGTACTCACTTAGTGCTAGGGAGAGGGTCATGAGTGGTTTCCGGATTTCCACGTTTGCTGGGAATACAGGGAAAGTGTATTCATTTTCTTTTGGCTGCAAATACCACTTAGCATCTCATAGGTAGTTTGCATCTGTCGTCCCTTTCAGTTGATTTTACTCAAAGGCTAGTCTAGTTTACTGGATTCTGGAGAGAAATGGAACCCACGCCGCACCTCTGCCTTTTTCCTAAGGTTCTGGAGCAGGCATTGGGCAGGGTGACTGCTTGCTTGACGTGGTGAGTCGTCCCTTCACACTTACCTGCCAGTGACCAATGTTACTCCTCTGCACTCCTCCCAAATCCTCAGTTCTTTCATATCACAAGTATCCACTAATTGAGGGATCACTGTGTTCTGTGTCCAGAAGCTGGGAATATATATAGTCTGAAAGGACAGATTTGCTTGTCAGTGTGTGCTCGCCGAATGCAAGTCCATTTTGTTGTCTTAAGAAAACCTGACAAGCATAATGTTGTCAGAACCCCTGTATTAGGTAAAATCTTACATGCACGTTGCTTGGGATGGGACCCAGGATAGTGAACAATAGGATTTGTACTGTGACATTTGAAGTTTTCTTTTTTGCCACTTCTGTATTCTAGGCTCTCATCAAGTTTTTGCCTGGCCTTTTGCTGTAGACTTCTGTCTGGTCTCCCACGTTCTACTTTAAATCCGTCCAACCCAATATTCCACAGTACTATCAGTGGAGGTCTTTCTGGGGGGAAAATAAATAAATAAATTAATGAAGAGCAACCTGCTGCTCTATGTCCTTCGTTTAAACTTTCACTGACTGCTAAGAGGCCACACTCACCAGGTCAAGCAATAACTTATCATCATTTAGTTCAGAAGCTAGTAAATATAAATATGGATAGTCTGTGTTATTAGGATGTCACTAGACCAGTTAATTCATTAATTCATTCTTTTTTTTTTTTTCTTTCTTTTTTTGAGACAGAGTCTCACTCTGTCACCAAGGCTGGAGTGCAATGGCATGAGCTCGGTTCATTGCAACCTCTGCCTCCCAGGTTCAAGCAATTCTTGTGCCTCAGCCTCCCCAGTAGCTGGGATTGCAGAGGTGAGCCACTGCCCTGCCCGAATTCATTCTTTTTAACCCTTTACAAAGATAGGTAGACTTGGCCTGCCTTCCAGCTTGCAACAACTATAGTGGACGGAAATTGAAAGTTTATTGGGCTTTGTGTAAGAGCTCATTGTTGTTTGTCTTTGTCAGAAATTTAGCTTCAACAACTGGATGTATTAACCAGCCTGGTGGATTTTTATCGCTTCAAGAGAGGGTCTTTCATTCCCAGCAGATCAGACAGTGGCCCTTTTCCATTTGATTTCAGTGTTAATCCGCTAAGTGAATTTGGAGTCATACATTCCCATTTAGTGTCTTGTGCCAAAATTACTTCACAAGTTATATTGCAGAAGTAAACTTCTCCATGCTAGGGGTGAGTGGATGGAAGCCTGGGCCCTGCATCTGTGGTGGGGTGGCCAGTGGGTGCCCATTAGATAGGTGTTGAGGCAGTGATGATCCTATTTTTTTTTGTTTTTTTTTTGTCTTCTTCTTGTGTTTTCATAATAAATGATTGAAGAAATGAAGTGTTCCTGTTTTACACCCCAGAAGTTTTAAGAAAGTACTTGTATTATCTCATTTTCTTTTTCTGCTGACTTGAACTACAACTACTCTTTAGCTTCTCTTTTCTTAGAGTGTTTTCACTTGTAGATGTTTCTCAACCATCCCAGATTTTTTGCAGAAGGGAGAAGAGAAGGTGTGAATTATTTATATTACTTAAGAAAATTTTTATGTCCACTAGGAACTAGTGAATGCTGATCTTCAGGATCCTTAATGGACTGGACCAGGGTCATTTCAGAGACGGATGTAGCTCAGTGCTGTCACCTCCCCCACGCCACTCCTACTCTATTGCAGGGGATTATCAGTCACTTTAATAATTCTGTATTAACTATATTTTAATATGTATACTCCCTTTCCTGGCAGTTTATACATCAAAATAAACTTCTTTCCATTGTCAGGGATGTGATCACCGAAACATTTTATTAATACATGACTGGTTTAGGTTCATTTACTTTATGTAAGCATTAGTAGATCATTCTTTATTTAATAAGTATGTCCTTGGAGCTTAATGCTGTTTGGATTCAGAGGAGTAAACCCAAGTATATAATATATAGTCCTCTCCTTAATCAATCAGTAGCCCAGTTGCAAAGACAAGCATGTATATAACACTAGATACCTCACTTCGAAGAGGTTGATACTTAGTTATATGACAGTATATAGTTGATACTTAGTTATATGTACAGAAATGCAGAGGAGAGTGGCCATTTCAGGATAGACTTGTGAGGGATGGTGTTGAATGGGAGCTGGAATTTGAAAGTGATTTCTCAATGGTTAGAGAATATAGCCATGGCCGTGTCTTGATTGTTTTCGGGGTAGTTAAAGGATGAACCTGAAAAGATAGTTTGGTGGCCAAAGATCTGAATGTGAAACCAGACATCTGGAGTTTATCTTACAGGCAGTGTGTGTGGTGCATTGTTGATAAGGGCTGGGAGGGTGAGCTAAAGAGGGATAACATGAAAGCTGTGATTTAGGAAGGGATGAGCAAAACACATTAAAGGAAGAATCTATTGTGGTGATGTAGCCAATGTCATCTGCTCCTTGGCAATGATCTTGTGGCATCAGGGGATATACCTGGTGTTCCTTTATTCAGCATATCTTTTACCAGCCAAACTTTTACCTTTTGTTTTAGGTGGAAACAAGAGAAGATGAAGAACAAAATGTCAAGTTGACTGAAATTCTGGAGCTCTTGGTTGCAGCTGGGTATTTCAGGGCAAGAATTAAAGGCTTGTCACCCTTTGACAAGGTAAGGGGAAATCTTTCTAACCATTACACTGTCTTTTGTCAGAATGACATGGTTAATCATGGCAAAGAAAGGAGGAAAAGATGATGTTTTAACTTCCTCCATGTCTGTGTTTCCATTTCTTCCTAATTCACATTCATTATGGAAGTGTTCAAACTTCTTTTCAAAGACAGAAATGATGTATCAGTGAATACGTCAGTTCCTTTTCTGTGCACAAATCTTTAGGAAATGTAAAGAAGCAAAATAAATAGTTCCTTCTTTCAAGGAATTTACAGTTTGGGTGGGGATTATAAAACTTATGGAAAATAAAATAATCAGAGTTAATAATGAGCTATCCCAAGTCAGCGTGCTCACAGACGGTTGCCAGATATTCTGCGGATAGTAAATGCTCTGATTTAGGCTGAGAGAGAGATCGCTATGCAATGAAATCTTTTAATTCAGCAGAACCTTGAATGATGATGCACAAATCATAGTAATAGGTGTTGAGGACACAGAGAAAAAACAGAGGCACAGTTCTCAAAGAGCCCAATTTCTGTAGAGTGGGGATGAGAGACAAGTGAATCAGCATGCGCAGAATAAATGGCATGATATAGAAAGTGCCACCGTGGACTGTGCACAGAAAGGACGCATTCAAATCACACAGGGCAGGCTGTGGAAGACAGTGCTGAGTGCTCCACGGGGTCACAGTCCTGGCTGTGCCTAATAGAATCACTCTGGATTATTTTATAATGCAGAACCCAGGATTCACTCATTGAAATTTTGGTTAGCTAGGTCTGGGCTTGGGCCCTGGAATCTGCATTTTTATTGGGCAACTCATAAGAGTCTAAAACAGCCAGGGGTAAGATTTACTGTTTTTTTGTTGTTGTTGTTTGTTTGTTTGTTTGAGATGGAGTCTCTCTGCTGCCCAGGCTGGAGTGCAATGGCGCAATCTCGGCTCACTGCAACCTCTGCCTCCGGGATGCAAGTGATTCTCCTGCCTCAGCCTCCCGAGTAGCTGGGATTACAGGTGCCTGCCACCATGCCTGGCTAATTTTTGCATTTTTAGTAGAGAGGGGTTTCACTGCGTTGGCCAGGCTGGTCTCAAACTCCTGACCTCATGATCCACCCGCCTCGGCCTGCCAAAGTGTTGGGATTACAGGCGTGAGCCACCGTGCTCAGCCTTACTGTTACTTTTTTCTAATATCAAGCTGTGTCTGAAAAGGATTTTGTTTCAAAATGGGTTTTTAGTCTTACTCTCATTTGCATCTCAGAGAATTCCTGAGGGAAAAGTAGAGCCAGGGATTCTCAGGTAGATAAGAAAAATAAGATGTATGGAAACAAAATGTCAGCCTTGCTGCCCATGTGTCTGGTCGATAAAACACAGAATTAATGTCTGTCCTTTTGACTATAAAGAGGATCTATGTACAGTATGTTCATTTAATAATAAAAGTCAGCTCCTCAGTCATGCCAGCCACATTTCAACTGCTCAGCAGCCACATGTGGCTGGTAGCTACTGTACTTGTCCTTGCAGATAACGGAATATTTCTGTCACTGCAGAAAGTTTTCTGTAACGGTGCCATTTTAGATTAATTGTACTTGATGGGGTAAGGAGGACACACTCTCTCTCTCTCAAGATATATAATTTTGTATGTTTACTGAGTCTATTAGAGCTATTTATAATCCATCTACCTTCCACTTCTTCCATTCTCCCCAAACTAAAAAGAGAAAACAAATATTTTCTTTATATCTTGCAGGTAGTAGGAGGAATGACTTGGTGTATCACCACTTGCAACTTTGATGTAGATGTTGATTTGCTCTTTCAAGAAAACTCTACGATAGGTCAAAAAATGTAAGTTTTTCTATGGAAAACCTAAAGGTGGGGAGAAGGGAACTAACTTTTGAGTGTCTACTGTGTGCCAGAAGTTGGTTGGACACTTTACATAGTTTATTTTAACTTTTATTACAAGAGGTATTATCCCTGCCTTACAAATGAAACTGAGACTGAAAGAAGCCAAGGTCACACAGCTAGATCAAAGTTTGTAGTGACTACTTAGTTTATCTTTCCAAAGACAGCTAATATCGGTGGAAGTTGATTAGAAAGAGGAAAGCAGATGCTTTCCTTCCCCATTGCCTCTGTGTAAGGCAGAGCCTCACTTTGCCTGTCTTCGAGAGAAAGCAGCATGGTCTCCTTGCTAGAGATCTCACCTGAGCATACCCTGCCCAGTCTTTTGTAGCACAGCAGCTCACCAGGGGCTTGGCCATTTCATTAGACCGTTTGGGATACCTGGTTCTTCTCCCAGCCTTCCAGTGGGTCTCTGTGTGGCCTTGGAACAGCCACTCCTTCTGTGGGCCTCAGTTCTTTTATCCGTCAGAAGAGAGATTCCTGACCTCAGATATGTGTGATTCTGTGACAGTCTGTTTATTCATTTTTCTGAAGTATTACCTTCTCCCAAGAGAAAACACTTCCAAAAGGAAGAAAGGGGTCTTATAAATAACAGGAAGCAATAATGGTGGGAAAATGAAGCAAAGGGGGAAAAAAAAGTGGGGACAAAAGGCAGAGTTGGGGTAAGACTACCACAGTGATGGATCACAAAATGCTTTGTTTTCCTACTATTGGCCAAAGATTTGCCCCTGTGTTTCTGGCAGCCAAGTGGAGGTGGTATCTGTGAGTAACTGAGCATCAGGAATGTTGCAATTTACTTTATATTTATACAGCATTTTCCCCGTAAGTTTCTAATTGCCTTTGTTTTTTTCTTGTTGACAAAAGAAGCATATGCCTTTAGCTGTAGCTCAGATCAGCCAGCTTTTTTTTTTTTGAGACAGAGTCTCACTCTTATCACCCATGCTGGAGTGCAGTGGTGCCAACACCACTCACTGCAGCCTCGACTTCCTTAAGTGATCCTCTTACCTCAGCCTCCTGTGTAGCTAGAGCCACAGGCATACACCACCACGCCCAGCTAATTTTTAAATTTTTTGTAG
Source organism: Gorilla gorilla gorilla (assembly GCF_029281585.2). Taxonomy (NCBI): domain Eukaryota; kingdom Metazoa; phylum Chordata; class Mammalia; order Primates; family Hominidae; genus Gorilla; species Gorilla gorilla. Next base: position 19,520,484 of record NC_073235.2, on the reverse strand, counting down.
GGATGGTGTCTCACCATCTTGTCCAGGCTGGTCTTAAAACTCCTGGGCTCAGGCAGTCCTCTCACCTTGGCCTCCTGGGATTAGAGGTATGAGCCACCGCACCTGGCCTATGCTTCTTAATCAGGCTGTTCATTAGCATGAATTCTTTGTCTTCTTGAGGATGCTTTTCTTGGAAGCTTCTGTCTTTGAGCTGATTGCTTCCTATACCTGTGGCACCCTTGATGTGCTGGTATTTCTTTTCATTGCATTTTTTCTGTGCTAGTTTTACCATTTCTTGGATCCCACGTGTGCTTTCTTCCTAAATTCCCCTTGAGTTTTCCAGTGGTTGTTAGGCCCTGTTTTCATTTCGATATCCTTAGAGAATATGGTAGACTCCCATCAGTGGCAGCATTCCATTATACTTTTAATAGATACGGGAACACAGTATTTTTCTATGTCTTCTCAATTCCTTGTCTATATTTCTGAAATCTAAAAGACACTGAAAACTGTTTTTTCTTCTTTTAGGTTTAGATACAAAGCTTATTTGGGAGCAAAACATAACCTGAATTGACTGAATTTATAGCTTTATTGATCCCACTTATGTGACTATTTATAAGTTTTGCTAAATAAATTTTTTTTTATTATAGAGTGTGACTCTAGATTTTCCTGGGTTCTTACATAATATATAATATGTACCCCTTAGGTATTCTAAGGAACTAAATCTAAAAAATTCAGAATTCTGAAACACATCTGACCCAAAGGGTTTGGATAAGGGATTGAGGATGTGTTATATTCTCTGGTAAGTGCTTGATGTGTGTCTCTTAAGTGCAGAGCCATGAACTGTAACTGTGGGCAAAGCTGGAGACGGGTTTACGTGACTAAGGACCCACCAGAGTCAGCAGTGCATCAGGTAGCTCATTCTTTATTATCTGTAGAAGACATATTATAGCCACAGGGTACTGAGTCATCTAAAAATCTTTTCTGTTTGGTTTTGGAATGTGTTCTGTTTGGTGTTCCCCCCCACCATAGAGTTTCTGGTTAGGTGCAGTTTAGACTAAAACTGCCTTATGTTTGCAGTCTTCCAGTATATCTAGTCAATTTAATGGGTGGGCTGGACGTATGTCCAAGGAGCACACTTGCCTATTGAGGGCATGGTTGTCTCTCCAGCTGTCTTCTTTATGTGCCCAATTGAGGCCTTGTTCTCTGTCATCTTTCTTTGCTGAGAGTTCCATAAGCTTCTATCCTCTACTTCTATCCTCTTCTGAAGCCCCATTAACAGAGGGTCCTATGGCCGGAGGCCCATAAATGAGATTTTACATTTATAACTGAGTTCATTTCAACAACAAACATTTTATTGGGCATCTGTGTTCCAAGCACTTGCATGTGTATTTTATTATTTTACCTTCACTACCGCTTTGAGTAGGGATTGTCCCTAGTTTTATGATAGGAGTATTGGACCTGGACCAAGTTACTTGCCAAAAGTTTCAGAGTTGGTGGTGGAACTTGAATTCACACCCAGGTTTAATTCACTGTCTTTCAAACTGTTTGCAGTGAAGAAAGCAGTGCACTGAACACTCTTAAAAACTAAAGGAGTCAAACTAGTCACAGCTGGGCATGTTAAAATCTTAGTCTAGGAAACCGGCCTGGTGACCTCTGCAATTGTTAATTTCTGTGATTTTTAGGAAATCTGAAGGATCCACCTAGAGCCGCAGGTAGAAGCTGAAAGGGGATTGTTAGATTTCTGGAAGAAGTCTTTCTCACTTTCTTTCCCTACCCCCAGCCAGCCTGCATTTTCCTCCATGTCCTCACCTTGGCTGCCAAGACTGTCCAGACTTGGCAGTAATTTCTGAGAGGTGGGTTTAAGAGGGTTGTAAATCCTAGGATGACCCGTGATAGCCTTCTCTCTGGGCCTTTATGAACTGGGTGAGTAGGCTGGCTCCGAAGAGTGGCCAGGAAATGCCATGTCTGAAGGCAGGGGGTTAGGCTGGATGGTGGTGTGGGTCCCAGCCTCTTGTTTTTAAGCTACTATGTATGGTTCTAGGCAATTGGTAACTCTATGCAAACCAATATATCTGTAACCACAAGAGGGAGCTCTCCTCCTGCTGAATCAAAATGTAACTAAGGAAAGGCTGTATTGATCACGTGCCCCTGCATAGTTAGTTGGGACCTGCATTGAGCAAAACCAGGACTGATATTCATTTTCATTTGCTAAGCTTGGAGTTTAGGCAGCAGTACCAGTTGAACACTCATCTCTTCTTACAAGTTTCAAGGAAATTAAATAAGCCATGAGAGTCTGATGGAGATCAAAATTTTAAAAAAAGCTTAACAGAGAACCTTAGATATGTTGCCAAATGGGTTTGTTAGTGCTTCACTACCAGGCTATCCCATGTGAGTCCCAAGCAGACCTGGACAACCACTGGCTTCCCCTGTGGGGCAGGCAACATATCTTATGGCAGAAAAGATGCATGTGTCCCAAAGACAGGCTGCCCAGAAAGGAAGGGCACCAGGAGTGGCTGAGAGCTGCATGAAAATTTTCTTCTTCCTCTCAGGACTTTTGTTTTGTTTTGTTTTAAGAGACAGAGTTCCACTCTGTTGCCTGGTCTAGGGTGCTGTGGCGTGATCTTAGCTCTCTGCAGCCTCAAACTCCTAGGCTTAAGTGATCTTCCTGCCTTAGTCTTTTGAGTAGCTGGGACTGTAGGAATGCACCATTATGCCTGGCTAATTTTTAAATTTTTTTATGCAGACAAGGTCTTACTATGTTGCCCAGGCTGGTCTCAAACTCCTGGCCCCAAGTGACCTCCCTCCTTGGCCTTCCAAAGCACTAGGATTACACGCATGAGCTACCATGCCTGGCCCCTCTCAGGACTTGTGGATAAATCACTCTTCACCCCTTCTTCTGTTAGGGAGGAAGGGTGAGGGGGAAGAGGCAGCAAATATTCTCCTATATGCTTCCCTCCTAAGAGGAAGATACTCCCTCTCTTCTATGAATGTGTGCAGTGAGGGATTAATCTTCCCCCTTCCATATTTTTTTCTATTAACACATTGGATCTGACATTTGATCTTATGATCAGTGGCGTGTTACTGTTGTCCTCAGCAGTTTTAACCTTGGTCCCAACTTGTGAAGCTATTTTCCAGATACCAGACACTGTTTCTTAATGTGTTCTCTAGTGCCCATTCCCTGGGGGGCTGTTTAACTTTAGCTCCTAGGTCACCTAGTTACTGTTAATACTAAGACTGAGGGGTGAAACCTACTAAGTGAATCATAGATAAGACAGTAATAACTCTTACCCAGCCCTGAGTCAGATGTTCATCTTGAGGGTATCTGTCTCCTTAGAAGGATTATTGAACTGCAGAAAGATAAAGGTGGACAAGACTTCTCTGAACAAGAAACACTTCTGGGAGACCCAAAACTTGTTGAATTTGAAGCACCTAGTAAGTTCTAAGTGACCCTTGTTTACCTGGACCTTTGTCTATTAGAACATAGTACTATATAGGCCACAGTAGCTGCTGTGACTGGCTAAGATTTTTTTAAAGGGTCTTGTGTGGCAATGTAACCTATTCATGTAGGCTGAGCCAGAAGCTCCTATTTCTCCAAATGTCCACAAGGCCATGCCTGGTGACTGCTTCTCAATGTTCCCAGGCTACATACCATGGCTTTGGGGTCAGGCACACCACTGAATAGTATCTTTTCTCTCCCCTTGAGTCTGATCCAATTAAGATAGTATAAGAAACAGGAATCACATAGCTAGAGATGAAATGCCAACTGATTCGAGAAGGAGGTTTCAGGCCGCAATAAAACAGACTTGCATACAAATCCCTCCACCAGTGCTGCCATAAACTGTCCTACCCCAGCTCAGGCTGAGCTGAGAAACCTTCCTAGCAGGAGAGGATGCTTTCCTCCTGACCTACAGAGAAGAAAACTCTGAGGCCTCAGGAAGCCTGGTTCCTCCCTTCTCAGTCCCACCTTGTGGTCTTCTATAGGAGGAAGACTGAGGCGAGGTGTTAGAGAAAGGTCGGTGTCCCTTATAAGAAGCAGAAAATATCTCTTCTGTATGGAAATGAGAGTGAGGATATACAGTTCCCTCAACTCTAGAATTTATTTTAGAGTATCAAAAAATTAAAGGCTACTATTTATTTTAAAAATATTCTTGTACCAGAGTAGAGAACTCCAAATCTCTTTTGGAAATGGGGCTCCATGTTTCATGTTAATATTCTGGGTACCTGGTGTAAGGTCTGGTAATTATTTGTTGCCTGATATTTAGAATACTTTTTTCAAACTTTTAGAAAGAGTAGATCAGTAAAACGAAATGTAAAAAGAATACGGGGCACTAATAACTTTTTATCTTACTACATAAGGAAGTTAAAAAATAGTAACGACTACCTCTAATGTTACCATCATTTCACAAAATATTTTGCATCAAAAAAAGTAGGAAGAAAAACATTATAGAATAAAGGATGAAGGCAGTTTTGTGACCACACACCTACACACCACTAAACTGTGCTTATTTTTCTCATTTTGCAGTCATCTAGGAGAAACTTGTCATGGTCTGGACTAGCCTGGCATGGAAAAGTCCCAGATCCGTCTGTGATGCTGCCCAGACTTTAGAGATGCCATAAAGGCTACTTAGTATGCCTCACTCTTTGCTTGTTACTTTTTCTGAACAGAGCTCTATCAGAAAAAATTGTCTCGGTCCTGCCAAGGATGAAATGCCCACACCAGCTGGAGCCCCACCAGATCCAGGGGATGGATTTTATTCACATATTTCCTGTTGTTCAGGTGAGAGCCTCTGTGTGGTTTCTTGTCCTCTTAACATCAGAATTCCTGTGATGGTCCTGGCTTGTCCTGTAATGGGTCCGTCTGTCCTGGATCCTGAATGTAGTGGGTGTGGCTTAGATTTGCTACAGCAGAACATGGTGGTGTTCGTTGTCGTCATCTTCAGAAGATTGCCAGTCCTGCATATACCCTAGTTTCATGCTGTCACCTGATGAGATCTTTGAATGTTCTCATCTGACTTTTCATTGCCTTTTTGGTAAAAACAGAACTCCGTAGCCTGGTATGCTCTGTTCCCTTTTGACCTATCCAGCTTGATTTCATTCCTTGCTTTTCTTTGTTCTTTTTGTTCTAGCACTCTCTGGCATTCATTCAGATTTCCCCAGGTTTATTCTTCCACCTGTCACAGTGCTTTTGCGTTGCTCGTTCCTTGGGCTGGAATGCTCTTCCATTCTCTTCTTACCTGTTTAATTCAAATGGCTTACTTCAACCCTTCAGATCTCAGTTCCACCAGACCTCTTCAAGAAAGCCTTCCCTCATCCCCTAATCCACAGCATGTTCCTTTATGGTACGCACTCCTATGGCCACATCCCTTTCCTTCACCAGAGTCTTACAGCAGTTCGTAATCATGTGTATCCATGTGTGTGTGATTGTTTATCTGCTTCTCTCATTAGACTCTTAAGCTGCATGAGAGCAAGTCTGCATGGCTGTCTTGCTTATTGTTTTGTTTCCAGTACCTACCAGAACGTCTTACAGTTTGTAGATATTCAGTCCGTATGGCTAAATGCCTAAGGGAGAGACTTCTCTTTGCCTCCAGCTGTTTCCCAAACCCCTATGATTAAGTGGCTCATGCTGTACAGCTCCCAAACAGCCGGCCCTCCATATTCGCAGCTCCACATCCATAAATTCAACAAACAATGCATCAGAAATGTTTGGGGGTGGGTGGGGGGAAACACAATAAAAAATAACAATACAACAATAAAAAGTAATATAAATTTAGCAAGCTGGAAAAAGAAAGTAATACAAATTAAAAAATACAGTGTAACATAACTATTTACATAGCATTTACATTGTATTAGGTATTATAACCTTAGAGATGATTTAAAATATAGGGGAGGATGTGTTTAGGTTGTATGCAAATACTGTGCCATTTTATATCAGGGACTTGAGCATCTGTGGATTAATATCTAGAGGGTCCTGGAACCCATCCACCACAGATTCCTTGGGACAACTGCATTCTGTGCAGTTCTTCTCTTCCCCTCTAGGCATCTTAGAAAGAGGAGGAGCAAAGGGACTCAGGTGTGTTGCCCGCTGTGTGAACACTACTTCCCATCTGACTCTAATAGAGTTCTCTGAAGCATTTATTATAATCCCTTACATTTGAGGAAAGTGAGAAATGTAATTTCCTTACATTTGGGAAAGATGAGACTGAGAGAAGGTAATTGTTTTGCTTAAGGGTGGAGAGTGGACAAGCAAAGGTTCCAGTCTAAACTCTGTCTCCAAGCCTGTGCTTTTTCCACTCCACCATTCATGCAGCTGCTGAGAAGGAAGCTACACAGCCCTTGAAGCTAGAAGTTTTCTAGTTCTGTGTTAAGATTATGAAATATAGGGGTCAAGAGTATGGACCCTGGAGACCTCCTGGGTTCAAGTCGGTCACTTTCTAGCTGTGTGACCTTGGGTAAATAACTTTCTGTCTGTTAAATAGAAATAAATAATAGCACCTACCTGATAGGATGAGACATTAAGTTAGTTGTATGTCTAAAGCACTTAGTTGAAAGACTGACCATTTTAGTAAGTGCTTTCTAGGTGTTACATAGTTTGTTACTGTTATGTGTTGAGTCTTCCCCTCTGCTAGACTTCAAGCCGAATTCCATGAAATTTGTAAATTCGAGGCCAAGACTTTACCTTAAAATTTATTTGTATGTTTGTTAGCCTTTCTGTCTTTCTTATACAAGGGGACACTACCTGATCATTTTTATGAAAATAGGAAGTTGGGGCCCTGTGTTGATTATTATTGAAACCTCCAATATCATCAAACTGTGAAGTTGTTACCTTTCCCCCAAAACATGGATCTCTAGAGATTAGACCTTTTTTAACCCTACACTAGGACTTTGGAGGCAAAAAAAATCTAGTCAGGTTGTGAGAAGAATTGGAAGTGATCTTCTGCAGTCAGTTGGGTGTTTTGAAGGTCTGAGTGTTCTTCATTGTGAGTGGAATGCTAGACGGTCTGTCTGGATGGGAGGGCCCAGGCTAGTGGTTACAATTTCTTAATTTCATGGACCTGTAAAATTTTAAAGCAAAAATGGAGGTTGGCCTAGGGTTGCCACCTGTAGTTTTCCAGGCAAGGACACTTTAAAAAATAACTACAATCTTGCTTTATCATTTCATAAAATAATGGCCATTTAATTCTCAAACTCAAAAAAAAGCAGTCCTTGAAATTAAATACATTTAACTATGATGAAACTCACCATGTGCCTGTAGCTTTTGCCTGTTTTTGTTTGTTTTGTTTTCCCCCCAGGCACTCGTGAAAGAATAATCACCGGCCAGCAGTTGTAAGCCATTTACCTACTTCTCTTATGTGATTCTAGAAGCCCATCATCCGTGTTCACACCATTTTAGCAAAGCTGTAGTAACTTTCTCTGGATGCAGCCAAGAAAAAGGCAGATCTAATTTCTGGCCCCTGGTAGTTCTAGATCATATCTTTTTCTCCTGGGTTGGACATGTGACTCCTGTGAAGGTCAGTATTTTTCTTGAGTGCTAGGGAACCTGTGGCAGAGCTAGACTGTCCAAGAGTTTCCCTCTATGGCCTTTCATGCTGGAAACTCCAAAACATCTGTTAGGACTCCATGCTCTCCAGGATCCAGCCAGGCGGTAACTCAGGGTAGATCTGGGATTAATGGGAGCAGCTCTGAAAGGGAAGCAGATGTGAAAAGCCAGAAACTGGGTCTCCCAATTCAAAAGAAAGCAGGGCTGAATTGAGTTGAGCAATGAGCCAACTGCCTTAGTTGGCCCTTAGTTGTCCTGGACCACTTAGTTGTACTGGGATGGAGTACAGGTGAGGGACTATAATCATTCTCAATACTCTCTGATCTTCTGTCTCTGCTTCTGGATTTTAGTCTTTGCCTGAGGTCACTGTTTGGGGGTGAAGTGGTAGAAATATATAGAAGATACTAACAGCAAGGAATATTCCTCAGAGTTATTTGCTCTATTCTGAGCAGCTATTTCCTAAACATGTGCTTTACTTGAGCTGGCTGCGCTTTGTGAACAAACATCTGCGGGAACACCGTACAGCACGGTGTTATGTGCCATGTGCCTGCTTTCCTAGGTAGCTAACCCTCACCAAGTGTGATATGCTGTTGGCGAAACACAGCTACTATCCAAAAACTGCTTTTGAGATGCAGTAGCTTTCTCTGGAGAGGGAGTGGCACCCCTTCTGTGATGTTCTTCAGTAATAAAGGGAGTGAATGAAGAGCTGGGGAGGAGAAGCAAAGGTTCTTTTTACACTTTACACCCTTACCCTCAGAGCGGGTGGATCTTCTGCAGGTTTTTACCCTCAGAGCGGGTGGATCTTCTGCAGGTTTTTACCCTCAGAGCGGGTGGATCTTCTGCAGGTTTTTACCCTCAGAGCGGGTGGATCTTCTGCGGGTGGATCTTCTGCAGGTTTTTACCCTCAGAGCGGGTGGATCTTCTGCAGGTGGATCTTCTGCAGGGTGGTGTTTTAATGATAATAACTGGAGTTTTCAGTTGGGAGAAGTGAAGAGCAGCTGTTTCTGAGTATCAGCCTAACAAAGCTGGGAAACATTTCATGAAACCATTTGTCCAGTCTTCGGTGTAGAATAGTCTCTTGAGTTGTGACTCCCAGCTTTGCAGCTGGCTAGCTATGGATCCATGAGTAAGTTATATAGTCTCCCGGCACTTCAGGTTCAGTAAAACTCAGCCAGTACCATCCGACATTGTGAGGATTAAGAGAGAATGTTATGAATGTCAGGATAAACCAGTGCCTTCAACTGCGTACTCAGTATGCACCATTGTCAAATCTGAGTATTTTGGACATTTTTTCACTTGTCAAATGGGGAGTTACACTAGCATTCTCTGTGGTTCTCTTCCTTTTCCCTGGTCTGTGGTGTAAGGAGCACAAGAAAAAGAGATTTACATGAAGATCTGCCAGTAGGACCAGGAAGTTGGGAGATAACTCTGTTTGTTTTGTGCTTCAGGTGTTTACAAATCACTCTACTACTTGCGATTTCATTTACTCCCATGTTAGCTCTGTGAGGTGAAGGGAACTGATATACTTTTACAGAAAGGAAAACTGAGGCTCAAGGATGTGAAGTAAGGCTTTAAAGCTCCTGCACGGCTACTCAGCACTAGGTCCCATTGGATCTTAACATCTCGGATACCCAGCTGGTTGCTTTTCCTGTAGAACAGCATGTGTTGATAGCTTCTTATCACCTAGTCAGTTCAACTATGCTGATTTGAGTTCATGAGTTGGGCCATGTCTGAACTGGCCTTCACTGCAGTGGGATGTTGTCCTTAGCAACTCATGTCTTTTCACTTTCTTCCCCAGTGGCTGGTGAAACGAGCTATAGAAACAAAAGAAGAGATGGGTGACTATATCCGCTCCTACTCTGTATCCCAGTTCCAGAAGACTTACAGTCTCCCTGAGGTCAGTATTGTGATTTTATTTTCTTGTCCCACTGAGAAACAGAGTGCACACTTAGAGACTCCCTAGCAAGGAGCAGAGTAAGCTCAGGCTCCCCTACATTCTCAGCCCCACTTGGCATCATTAGTGCTTCTTTACATAGCCACTGACTGCAAAGCTCTATAATTTTGTCATCTTCTCTGAATTTTAGTGTTTGATCTAGAGCTTTTATTAACTTACAAGAATAATAGTTGATTTGTGTATTAAGTTTTTTGAGAGGCCACTTGTCCAGAACATCCTATAGTAACAATTTAATAATAATAATAATTAAAAACAATAGTAGCTAATAGCCATCACGTATTTACTACATGCTAGTCTCAGCACATCTTATGGCTTTTATTCTTTAATCCTTACTGCAACCTGAGATGGGCGTTTTTATCTCTGTTTCATAGACAGAGAAACTGAGGCTTAGAGGTTAAGTAACTTACCTGAGGTTTCAGTGCTTAAGAGGATTTGAAATGAGAACTCTTGTCTTAAGCACTATTCCTTATGACCCCCTTTTTCTTACTGGCTGTGTAGGGATCTATGTTGGAGCCATCTGCAGGGTTTGTAGCCTTTTCCCATGGAGAATATATTACAGTTTGTTCGAAAATTGAGACTTCTTCAGGCAAAGTAGTGATGAGATGAGAAGTCAATTTATAAGACAGATATCTGAGTGGTCCACTTGAGTTTTAATTTTCCCTTGGGATTTGTTTAATCGCTCTGTTTTGTCTTGTAGGATGATGACTTCATAAAGAGAAAAGAAAAGGCCATCAAGACAGTTGTGGACCTGTCAGTAAGTCCCCTGGCCATGTTCTTCTATCAGAGCCCTGCGTAGCCTCAGATAGCCCTTTGTTAAATCACAAAAGCGCTGCTCCTGAGGCTTCCATCTACGGGGATCGCTTAGGAGCTAGACTCAGATGGCTGTGTGAGGGAAGCCCTGCCTGCTTTACTGCTCAGGGCCAGGACACCAATATGCACAGGGAGAACCTGCCACACTACTGTTCTGTCTCCTCACTTCCAGTTTTAAGGGAGGAATAGCCAAACACAGAGCCCTTCCTAGTTTATCCCAATGGCAGGTATAAACTTTGAATAGCTCTGAAGAGCAGATGATGAATGGGGATGGTAACTTGAGGTTTCTGTCCCCCACCCCCTTGATGGCTTTGCATAGACAGAGTAGCCTCTGAGCTGTGTGCAGGAAGCTCTGGGATGGCGTTTGTCCCCATTCACAGTACGTCTTAATCACAATGAGTCTGCACATGTGTCCCAACTTCGCCAGCACGAGGGTTAGTGGAACCTTTGACCCTTTACAAAACAGTCTGGGCCAGAGCTGTGGAACCTTGTTAGCTGTACCCTCCACCCCCAGCCTTCCTACCTGAGCTGAAGGGAATGAAGCCTAGGTGCCTGTGTGCACAGTCTGTCTCTCCTGAAAATAATGTGTTGTGTTGTTTTGCATGCTTTTTACTTCATCTAAATTATGTCATACATCTAGTTGGTTTTCATAGTTGCATAGTTTCTTGTATTAATATGCCACCCAAATGAAATATCAGATGTACTTCTTATACAGATGGCATGGGTTACATACCTTGTGTCATTGTAAAGATTGACATTGCCTGGTGTTTGTGGCTTTGTGAACTGCCTACAGAGTCTTTCCAGAAAAAGAATTCCAAACTGGCTTATCTTAAAAATAAATGTGTGGTCTACCAAGGTGATTACTCTGAAAAGAACAATCATTTGGTAATGAAAGACATGAAAATCTCCTATGAAACAAAAAATCTTGATCACTTTATGATTGTAATTTCTTTTTTTTCTCAATTCCATTTTGGAAATGTTAGAGGTGGAAAACCTTTAGGAAGGTGACACTCAAAGCCAGATACTGTTTTCAGATTTGGTGGCAGTATTAAACAATAACAAGAAAAAATGATATGACCTCAGAGTAATTTTCTTTCCTGGTTGTGAAATAGGTGTTCAGTTTAGAGCATCCTCAAGTTTTTAAAAAGATTAATAGATGTAGGGGAATTAAATTAAAGTTGATTTTTCACCTTAGTTTCACAACGCGGAAGCAACCGCTTTTAATTTTTGGACATATTTCTTCCATGTTTTTATTGTGCATTTTTAAACTGAATTGGAATCATACTTTAAAGATAATTTTGTGGTTTTTTCACTTACCAATGTAGGGCCTTTTGTATTCTGTTAAAAGATTCCTGCTGGCTTGGCACAGTGGCTTACGCCTGTAATCCCAGCACACTGGAAGGCTGAGACGGGTGGATCACGAGGTCAGGAGTTCAAGACCAGCCTGGCCAACATGGTGAAACCCCATCTCTACAAAAAATACAAAATTTAGCTGGATGTGGTGGTACACTCCTGTAATCCTAGCTACTTGGGAGGCTGAGGCAGGAGAATTGCTTGAACCCAGAAGGCGGAGGTAGCAGTGAGCCAAGATCGTGCCATTGCACTCCAGACTGGGCGACAGAGTAAGACTCCATCTCAAAACAAAAACAAAAGCACAACAAAGATTCCTGCTAACTACATTTCTCATGACAAATAGTAACCAGTTAGTTGGATATGATAATTGCTTTCCCCTGTTTTAAATGTTACTTCATCTGTGGAATGATATGAAAACCAGGTGATAATCATGTTACCTCTGAGGCAGGAAATTGCTAGGCCAGCAGCAGGAGAGAAGGGGAAATTATCTTTTTCCTATAATCTCTGTACTATTTGAATTTTATTCTAATTCTGTGTATTACCTATTCAAAACAGTAAGTACACATTAAGGTGTTTTTTGTTTTTTTTTTTTTTTGGTAACAAAAGCCACATTCAAACATTAAATTTTTTTTTTTTTTTTTTGAGACAGAGTCTCGCTGTCTCCCAGGCTGAAGTGCAGTGGCGCTGTCTCGGCTCACTGCAACCTCTGCCTCCCGGGTTCACGCCATTCTCCTGCCTCAGCCTCCCGAGTAGCTGGGACTACAGGCGCCCGCCACCAGACCCGGCTAACTTTTTGTTTTTTTTTAGTAGAGATGGGGTTTCACCATGTTAGCCAGGATGGTCTCGATCTCCTGACCTCGTGGTCTGCCCACCTCGGCCTCCCAAAGTGCTGGGATTACAGGCGTGAGCCACCATGCCCGGCCCAAACATTAAAAATTTTTAATGCTTAATTGAATATCTTCATGTGTAAATCTCACTCTGAGCCGTGGGTAGAGAATGAGAAAATGGTACAGTTTTCGGCCATAGAGCAAAAGCCAGCATAGCTGTCAATCATCCTGGTAATGAAACTGAGCCTGGCATCTCTATGCCTATGGATTAGTTAAAGCCCCTAGAGGCACATTATTTTTTCTTCTCATTTTTAATGGAGGTTTTTTTTTTTAAATCCACTTCTGCTTGGTAATGCGATTGCAGAGAATTAAGGAATATGTGATAATGACAGATATTTACGTAGTGCCCAAACATTGTTCTGGGTGTTCATCTCTAACTCATCTAGTCCTCACAACAATCCCATGAAGTAGTAGTTTGTTGTTGCTTTTTAATAAATCAGCAAACTGAAACACAGGTAGGTTATATATAAGTTGCCCAATGTCACAATGGTGATGGTAGAGGCAGGACTCAAACCCAGTCTTGTAACTGTGCTGCTGTGAGCCTCTAGATAAAATGCTGTTCGCAGCTGATGAGAAAATAGTATCAGAATAAAGGAAAATGTGTCCGGCCTGGTGGTTCATGCCCGTAATCCTAGCACTTTGGGAGGCCGAGGTGGGCAGATCGCTTGAGCCCAGGAGTTCGAGACCAGCCTGGCCAATGTGGTGAAACCCCATCTCTACAAAAAATACTAAAATTAGCTAGGCATGATGGCATGTACCTGTAGTCTCAGCTCCTCAGGAGGCTAAGGTGGGAGGATCACCTGAGCCTGGGGAGGTTGAGGCTGCAGTGAGCTGTGATTGTGCCACTATACTCCACCCTGGGTGGCAGAGTGAGACCCTGTCTCAAAAAAGTAAATAAAAAGGGGAATGGAAAAAAATTGTGAGTCCCTGGTTATAATTTGTATTGTTTAGTTTATTTCCTTTTTTGTGAGTGAACTTAATCCTCAGTTGATTGGCAATACATTTTCAGCAGGAATGATAAAGAATCTTCATGGATGGCTAAAGGTTGCCTTTGGGTTTTTCTTTTCCTCATCTGCTTAAACACCCCTCACTTCCAGGAGCTGTCTGCGTAGGTTTCTTAGCTGAGCTCTATCACCGTTAACTTTCCTCCCTCCCTTCTACCACTTCTGCAAGCCCTTCTTTAGCTGACTTGAAATGAGAGTCCCAAAAGGTGTCAGAAACTCTGGGGCTGTGGTGCATATCCCTGACCTATTCTTGTGAGTTAGTACAAAAAAATTAAACAGCTCAAAACTTTATTTATTGTCACGCTCCTCAAGGAAAATCCCTCCTTTAATAAAGGAAAGGAAATCCTTAATTTTAAGTTGTGAATGGAAAATTAAGGAATAAAATAAGGTCGGACATATAGATGCCTAGTTTTTAGACCCAGCGTTTTATAAAATAGGCGTGGAGCTGCTGTGTATTTAAGTGCTTACCACGTGCTTGGCATCTCAATAGGCATTTAACAAGCATCAGCTCCTTTATCCCTCGTTAACACTCCAGGAGTTATATGTTATTATTTCCATTTTACGAGTCAGGAAACGGAAGCTTAGAAAGGTTAATAAATTCCCTGTGTAGCTGCAGAGCTGGGAAGAGGGAACCAGATTTTGATATTACACCCGACTCTAACACAGCAGGTGTCGGACTCCTCCTCTTTTCCGGCTTTTCACCTGGTCTCTGCGTTCCCACATGTTCCTAGCACCAGTTTTGCAGTACTATTGCTGACTGACTTCAGGGCTCTGGGATATTGCTTCTCTGGGTCCCAGAGACTCAAATGCCTACAGAGTGGTTGGGTCCTCTCCTACCACCTCTTCAGTTCCTTACGAGAACATTGGCTGATTTCTCATCTGAAGACCTATTGCCCAGCCAAAGAATGGATGCCAGGTGGGAGCTGTCCTGTGGTTATCTTTTTGATCAGCATGATGCCTTTGTGTCTCAACCAACAGGCTTTTACTTATTCTTGTTTAGACATAACATAAAAGTATTTAAATATTAAATCTTTAGCTTATTGTCTTTAGCCATCCTTAGAAGACTGTTTGAATTTTTTGCATTCATCCTTGGTTATGTGGCCCATTCATTTTTTTGGTGCATGATTTTTTGTTTTCAAAGTTTTTTTTTTCTTTTGTACTAATGCTGTTGTAATAAGAATGAAAAATTAGGAAATGGAGAAAAACAAAAACTAAATCACCCATGATGCCACGAGCCAGGGATAACCACTGATATTGCAAGCGGGAAATAAAGAGTTGTGAATATCAGTATGGAGAATCAGAGATTGCAAAAAAAAAAAAAAGGCATTGTACTATATATTCTGTTTTGTTGCTTGCTCATTTGTTGCTTGCTCATTTTGCTCAGTAGTATATTGAGGATATCTTTCCATGCCAATAAAGATACCTCCATAGCATTTTTAGTGGCTGTAGATTATTAATTATGTGGAACTAGTTCAACTATAGTTTGTATCTCTGGTTTTTTTTTTTTTTTTCTTCACTTGGCCATTATGTAGGACATCCTCATAGCTAAATTTATTCTTTTATTTCCAATTATTTACTTAGGATTTATTCCATGAAGTGGAATTGGTCAAGATTATACCTAAGGCTTTTAATACTTCTTGCCAGATTGCCAGGCAGAAAGGCTGCTGTGAACTTTATAATCCGAGCTTATGATGGGCGTGTTCTCTTTTTGTCTCGGCTTCATTTTTCTTCCTTCAGGAGATTATTCCCAGTACCTGCTTGCTTCTTTGAAGTGCATTACTTTCTTCTCCCTATCTCCTTTGCACAGAATAGCTGGCTGCTTTGTAGAAGGCCTGCCCAATAGGAGGTGGTATTTTCAAAGGACATAAGGAATGGAAACTACCACCTTCCACTTTCACATCATAATCATAATCGGCTCCTCTGTCTCATGTAGTGTGCTGTGACACAGCTTCCTCCTCTGAGATGTCAGCCCTCCATAGCCATGAAGTGTCTGTCCTGTGAAGTGAGGTCTTTTACTCCCTCTTAACCTTGAATAACAGGTGCCCACACAGTTTTACCCAGACCCAAAAGATACATTCATTTACTATTTGTCAGCATTTTTTTGGTAGTTTAGACTTTTGTATGAGAATAGAGGGGACAGAGAAAAGACTTCTTAGAGCTTCCAGACTAGTTGGAAAGAAGTGCACTGTGGAACTTACCGGATCATCTAAGAGACTGCCATTTAAAGTTACCAGTCCAGTGTGTTCTTCCATAGGGATTGCTGTGAGGAAGTCCTTTTCATTCAGCTTGTAAAATATAAATGTAGTGAACTAAGTAAAGCAATGTTAATAATAATACACATCCATATGCACGTAAATATGTATATATCTTAGCCCTTACTGTATGTCAGGTACTATTAAATATACCGATTAGTTTATTTTCATAACAGCTCTGCTTATACCTAATATACAGATGGAAAACCACAGAGGTTAAAGTAACTTGCCTCAAGTCAGAGAGGTATATAGTAAGCAATGGAGCAAGCATTAAAACTCTAGCTTGTTTGACTCCATGTATTCATTCAGTAATATTAATTGAACACTTACTATATGCCAGACCATGTTCTAGGAGCTGAGGCAACAGTAGTGACATTCCAGCTAGTGAGGAGTTTGAGGGCTGATCAAGAAGAACGACCTGACTGCAAGGTGGCAGTAGCATATATAAGCTTTCTTTGGGTGATGCTTTGACAGGTTTGCTTGCAGGGTAGAGGAGTCCCTTATACCATGAGACCATCCAGAAGCTTGCATGCAAGGGCCGCATCCAGAGTAGGAGGAGAGGAAAGGAACTCCCCAAGATCATAGAGGAGGCTCATGTGTCTTGGTGATGTTGCTCAGCATCACACAGGGGGGAGTCTGTGGTCAGAGACCTATGAAGAGCCCCAGTGGCTTGAAGTCTACCTAGCCACAGGGTTTATCCTATCTATGGTTGGAAAATGCCAACAGCTTTGAAGGGTTTGCAAAGTAGGCAGGCTCTAAATGACAAAGTCTGATTATTTAGGCTATGTATAAAACATTTTGATATGTAAAAATTTGAGTTTGTGCTGATCAACTTTTGAGCCAATGGGTGTCAGTCTTCTGTGAAGAAGTAAACAACCCAGGAGCCATCTTTAGCTCATTTATATAACCCAGTGATCTTATTCTTACCCACCAAGTCATACTGTTTAGTGCAGACTCAAGGAGACCTGAGGTGGGGCTTGTGCTGTACCTCAAAGAGCAGAAGATATATACTTACATAGCAGAGCTCATGTAAAAGAAAATGGAAGAACAGGGGTGAGGGGTGTCACTGGAGGAAATTCTACAGAAATGATTGCCATCCATCCATCTTTCATCGTTTCTTTCAGTCAATACCCAGGCACTTCATTTTTGTTATTTTATTGTGAGAATTTTTAAGAAGCACTTATTTGTTCCATTTATAGTAACTTTTTCTTATGAGATCTTTCAGGACATTGCACTTGGTGGTGAAAACATCTATGGGGTCCCTTTAGGTGAAAGGCAGAATTACTGACGGGTCACATAGGCTAAGTAAGATGGATCTGTTGGAGTTGGGTTTGGGCTGCAAAGATGAACTGTTAAGGTCAATGGAAAGTATCGCTTCCTGTTGAGTTGGACGTGGGCTGGCCCACAGGAGCTTTTGAGTGTAGAATGCCAGATTGGCGGTGGCTGTTTCACTGCCTGCTCCATTATTTCAATAAAAAAGTTGTCTATGGTAATTGTGAGGGAAGCGATCAGGGATTTGCTGCAGACACTGCCATGGTACTGTGCTGTTCTACCTCCCTTCCCTGCATTGAGGAATGTGAACTTAGAGTAATTACTCTGACAGGTGAACCTGACTTGTAACCCAGACGTGCAAAGTAGAGCTCTGACTCTCAACAGTGTAAGAGTTCTCTGCTTTACAAAAGGGTCACCTTAATATTTAACCCTGTGTGTGTGCCTTTTAGCATCTGCAAAAAAATAAAATAAATACATACATCATATATATATATCCGATATATATATGTATATCAGAACCTAGATAAAGGGTGATGAAAGTACAGGTATGAGACATTTTGCAAAGTGCTTAAGTGTCTCAGTTCTGGAGTCATCCTGTTTTTATCGCTTACTGCCTTTTTCACCATCAGCAAGTTTTTTAACCTCTTTGTGCCTAAGTTCGTCTATAGAAAGATAACAAGGATAACTACACTCAGATGTGGGGATCAAATGGACAGCACAGATACAGCAGAATGTGCCTGGCACATACCTACTATTCAATAAGTGATAACTATTACAATTGCTACCACTATTAATGACAGAAGGATAAATTGATTTTATATTCCTTTTTAAGAGCACATCATGGAAAGCATGGTAGATTTTTTATTAATCTCAGACTACATTTTTTAAGGAATTACGTTACCAAGTCAGTATCTTTACAGGATTAAAATAATACAAAGGAAGAGACCCTGGGAGCATCCTTCAAGATCTGTTAGTACAACTTCATTTTATAGATACAGAAACTGAGGCCCATTGAGGGGAACTGCCTTTCTCAAGGTCATGCAGCTGATTAGTGGCAGAGATAGGGCTAGACATCAGCATTCTTGACCCTGTTGCTTTAAAGGGTGACTTAGCAATAGCTCTTTATAGTTGGCCTGTAAACCCCTGATATTTAGGTTGCATTACTTAGCTTCAGATTGTAGAATGAGTCTTGTGAGAGGGCCAGCTGAAGTGGCTGGTGGGTGGCTAGAGTGGCAGCCTGGGGCAAGGTAATGTCAGGGACAAGCCTTGAAATGAGAAACCAGGTTACCTAGGGCTAGGCCGCATAGTGTCCCAGGGATCTTGGACGAATTATTCAGTGTGTGCTTCCTCAGTAGTAAAGTGAGGTTGATGGTATGTGCCCTGTCTCTGCTTCACAGTGTGGTTTATAAAGTGTAAAAGAAAGGTGAGATATATATGAAGATTTATACTTTAACATGTAAGGAATAATTCACAAAAGCCAACATTGTCATTGTTTGGCAGAATAAAAGGTCCTTTTAGCTGTTGGTGTCAGTATGCTCTTGTTTTGGAGTCAATCCTTTTTTTTTTTTTTTTATAGAAGAATCCAATTTCTTGCCTTGGGTTACTGACTCTTTCAATTGTAGCTAAGTACAATAGCAGTTAAGCTCAAGCTGTAATAGTAGAGCTCAGTGGAAGCTAAACCAGGCACAGTAACTGACAGCATGTAGGTTGATTATATTTTGCATCTCCCTGTAAGTCTGTTTTATGTTACTTATAGCTTCCTATTCGTGTAGACACCAGCGGTAAACTGGGGAATATTTGTGGCAGGAATTTTTAAGAACAACCTTTAGCATCATCTCCGGCCCTGATCCATTTCCTTTTCCACAAAATTGTTTGAGATTATATCGTATGCGTTACAGAAAGAATGTTTTTCTGTATGCTCGAAACTGTATACTAAAGTAACATAATAAAGTTAACCAGAATTATCCATGGGGAACAATTCCAATTAAAATAAAATGCCAGTATCTGGTAAAACCTGGTAGTAATGCTTTTTGTGGTGATATCCAGGTAATGATTAGATGCAGTAAACCCGGGTAGTAGGGAAGAAGAGAGATGTGGGGACAAGCAGCCCGAATACCTTGCTGGCATAGCAGCTGCCTACCTGCACCCAGAGACCTGAGCAGATATTACTAGGGTATTATTTGACAGCCAGCTTAGCAGTCAAGAAGGACATTGATTTGTGGTAGCATGGCAGACCACTTCATTGGGGCTGAAGACCTGCATTTATTGACCACTTACTACATGCCACCTATTTCGTTTAGGATATATATGTATGCATGTGTATAATTTTAAAATATACCCCACGGTAGAGGCAGAGCTGTTGGCAGTGAGCCGAGATCGCGCCACTGCATTCCAGCCTGAGCGACAGAGCGAGACTCTGTCTCAAAAAAAAAAAAAAAAAAAAAAAAAAGAGAATATACCCCATGGCTGGAGGCATCCAGCAGCCAATTCAGGAGGAGAGCCTTCTCACACTCAGTAACTTGGCTGTCTCATCCACTTAGGAAGTGTACAAGCCCCGTCGGAAATACAAACGCCACCAGGGAGCAGAGGAGCTACTTGATGAAGAATCTCGAATCCATGCTACGCTTTTGGAATATGGCAGGTAATGAGTGGGACCCAGTCTAGGTGTCTCTTTTAAAAGAAAAGCTAATTTAAGTTGCTTCATTTGGATTAACTTGACTAGCTTCTACCCGATTGAGTTTCTGCCTTCAGCCATGAGATTTCCAACATCAGGGACTTTTCTCTGGTAATGAATTACCTGTTTCTGTGGGCATCCTTTGTAATTCCTCTCTGGAAATGTGCACCTGGCTCTGCCTTCCTTTGGGAGTTGGGGTGTTCCAGGCATTTACAGAGGCTGAGGTACTCTGTCCTGCATGCCCCTGTTTGTTAAAATCTTCAGGTAAATGAAAACAGTTTCAGTGATTTCACTTTAAGTGTTAGAATAATAATTTCAATTTCCTGTGAATATTGTCCTAACTAGGAAAATGAAGAACTTAGAAGTAGTTTTGTCACTTCTTAAAAACATCTCTAGTTAAAAAAAAACAAAAAAAAACTTATTTTATGTCCTTAGTTTTTACTTAAAAAAAAGGTGCAAGGACATGCTTCTCCCCATTGAATTTTTTGTTTGTCACTGGGTATTAACCTTCTTTTATGTCACGCATTCTCTTCGTAGGGTAACTGATTCCTTGATGTGAGTAAGTCTCCTTGTGCTTCCTTTGTGTTGGGAGAGGCTCCTGTGTGCTGCTCTGCCTCACAGCCCAAGCCTTGTAGGGTGGCTGGAACTAACTGCACTGCCACTGGCGTTTCCCTAAGTGAGCATCTGATGGCTTTGCCTGCCCTCTAGGGTACCAGAGAGAACCGGCAGGAAATTAGGTTTAATTATTCTAGTTTCCAAATGGAAGTGCATGCAATTGCTTGTGTTTTTTTGTTTTGTTTTGTTTTGTTTTTTCTTCCTAAGAATAAAAATTAGTCTGTTTCAAAGGAAATTGAAGTAGTTCTGGCCCTAGGCTGCGTGTGATGGCTGCCCCCACAGTTCACTAGTTGCTGCTGTGAATTGAATGCCTCCTCCAAGTCAGGCATCACCAGGACTAGCTATGTAGTGAAAATGCCAAGTAACTTGTTAGCAGTTATTAATGATGATTAATTATTAAGGATTTAAAGACAACAACAACAGCCAAGTGAGAACTCTTCTAAGCATGGGGCCCTGTGCTAGTGGACGGGTTGTGTGCTCAGGAAGCCAGCCCTGGGAATCATGATAGAGTCTGTCTAGCCATGCCCAGCTGTAAGTGAGCAGGTGAGGCTGCACAGCTCTGGGAGAGTCAGAGCTGGAGAGACAATCTCTGTGGGTGTCACATGTCCCAGAATGAAGAAGTTCTTGGGAGAATGTAGTGGATTTTGTGAGTTTGTATTATTTATGCATCCATTTTTCCATCATCATGGAAAATAGGATTTTCCTGAGGGTGAAAAGGAGTTAGAAATTCAGTAAATTGTCCACCTCACTGAGACCATGTTGACAAAATTCTAGATCAATATTCTTGTTCTGAAATTCTCAGGTTCAAATGGGATCTTTTGTATATATGTTGTAGATAGTAGCTAGTATCACCATCTGAAGGCTGGGAAAGTTCAGAACCTCCCTGCCTGTCGTCAGGAGTGATTGATGCAGTTTGAGGTGAGACTCTGGCTTGGCCTCTTTAGGAAAGGAAGCAAGACAGATTTTGCTTGACTCTTCTCAAACTCTGAGAGTGAGAAAGAGCAGTGTCTTGATACCAATCCTGGTGCCTGTTGGTATGGTCATGCTGACTTCTGCTAATTTCTACGGCTAGGGTGGGCATTTCCTGAAGGTTTTGGTTTTGGGGTTTTTTTTGCGTGGGAGAGAGATGTTATTTTGTTTTTTTAGCTTTTTTGGCAAGGAGAGGGTAAGTTTGTGGCAGGTGGAGTAGTGGGTACTTAGGACATTCTGATAGTATATTTAGCTCATTCTCCTCTTTGAGACTAATAATGACAACATTCAGAAAGGTTAAAAAATGACTTTCTTAAGGTCATAAACTATTAAGAGGCTCAGATTGGCACTTCAACTAAGGTACCTTGAACTTCAAAAGCATGTCATTATCATTGTCTGCAAATACTGTTTGAGCCTTCAGTGAGAGTATATTTTTAGGCTCTGAGTTTTAGGAAGACTGGGCATGTCTATTCTTTGGTCTGAAACTAAATAAGAAGAGAATGGTTATTAAAACTGACAGAGCAAATCAGATAAAATGTACAGCCCCAACAAGTGTGTGTTCTATTCCACCTCCCTGGGAAGGCTTCTCCCTTCCTTTCTGGCAGTCTGTTTCCTCTAGGTTCTGTTCAGCATTCTCCACTGCATGGAGATCTTTCCCATTAAATGAGGATTATATGACAATACATATATATATAAATGTATATATATATATAATTTTGAGCAGTTTGTTCAATGTAGAAAACAGTAAATGTTAACCATTGGCTGCTGTCATCATTCTCCTTATTATAATCATCATTATTAGCAGCAACAGTTCAGTTTTCAAATGCCCTCAGATATGACCTTTTCCCCTTACAGTTCTCCTTGTCCTTGTGTGTTTATGTATGAGTGAAGAGGGGAAGCTTCCCCTTGACCCTCTGAAGGTTCACTGAAAATGAACTGACAAAAGGCAGATTAACAGGAGAAAATGGCATGCATCATTTATTATTGTGTGGGGGGAAAACCACAGAAGTGTGACTACCCAGTAACCCAGTGATGTCCAGATGCCTATATGTCCTTCTTCACAGGGGAAGGCAGATAGGGAAATACGCCAATTGGAGGGGTAGTAAATGATGTTTAGGGGAAATGAATCAGACCATGGTTAATAAATGACTTTCTGGAAATTGAATGGGATGGGAAACAGACCATGGTTTGGGTTCTAGGTGTGGTATTTAATTTTCAGTCTCTTGCTCTGTGGTAGATAATGAGATTTCAGGGAGTAGATGGAAGACACTTGTGTTTTCTTTAACGGGTCCAGTCTTTATATAGATAAGAGAAAAAACCCTGTTCTAACATGTGACCTTCAAGTGCCTTTAATTCAAGTTATTCAGCATATTAGGGTGCCATATTTGGGGGCAACAGCCCATGGACTCCTTCACTTATTACCCTTCACACTAGCCCTCCCTCTAGCATGTGTATGGGAAGTCTCACCCTCTGGCCTTTTCTCCCCCGCCCCTGTCAAACAAGGCTGGCCGCCTGCTGGCCCTGGGACTCACTTTGCTCCGTCTTCCCTTTCCCTTTAACATTGCGGCATTCCTGACTTCCTCACCCACCCCCCCACTACAGTATGGCATCACAGCTTTAGGAGTCCAGATCTCTCTTCCAGTGTTTCTGTTTTCTACCTTATCTTACCTCTTGTCAGGGGGAAAGTATTTTGACTTCTAGAGCAAGAAGGTCTGAAATCAGTATTTCTTCCTTGGGGTTGAAGGTCACTCATCAGCATTACACCCACAGTGCCCTTTGGCTTTTAAGTCCGCATTCCATCTCCTTCCCCCTATTTTGACTCTCAGTTGCTTAAGTAAAGGTGAATTATGAACCTTGTCAACCATGCTGAAGGCCCTAAGGACTGTTTATCTGTTAAAAACATGGTTTGGGTATATTTTTCTAAGTGTTAATGGTGTTAGGAAAACAAGACTTATAGTTTTGATTTTGGATGTAAACAAAATTGCACACCTATAATATTTCAGTTTTGTTATGGGTTCAGTCAATTTTGAGAGGCTAAATTAAGCACCTAACCGTGCTATGAAACTGCTACTCTGGGGAAATGCATTTTATGTGCCATATATTTGACTTGCAAGAGGAGGTTTGGAGCACAGCCACCAGAATGCTGGAGTTAGCCTATTCCTCAGTATTCAAAGCCTAATTTTGAGTTCTTGAAGTCATTCTAGGCAACTCAGAGTTAGGCCTTGAATACGAAGGAATAGGCTAACTCCAGCATTCTGTAGTTAGTAAATAAAATACGACATACCTCTCCCAACCTGTTTGTGTCTCCTGTGATGATAAGGCCTATGACATGCTCATAAAAGATATTTAGTAAGTTCTTGTCAAATGAATAAAGAACAAAGTTCACAGTCCTTGGTATTTAGGGCTTTTTATGTCCCTATTTTGTTTTATATTCCAAATAGATAACCATCTTAGTTTGGCCTGAGGTAATTGTTCTTGAAAGTTAGTTTGTTTTCTAGAATTGTGGTGTCCAGTATGGTAGCCACTATCCATATGTGGCTATTGAGCAATTGAAATGCGACTAGTGTGGCTCAGGAACAGAATTTTGATTTTAATTAAGTTAAATTTAAATTTTAAGATTTGTGCTTGATTTAGTTAATGGAAAATGTTTATCTTTGGAATAACTTTGGCATATGAACCTACTAACCTACTAATTAAAAAATTGTATGTGTGTCCTTTATATTTCTTTTGTACTGTGCTGTTCTAAATGTACATCCTTGATTTAAAGACTGGGTCCTCTGACTAAGGTATGAAGGAGTGAACTGGATGATGGGAGGAGCTCTTTGGTGCTAACAGTGTAGGTAGCAAGAATCAGAGCTAAAGAAGAGGAATGCAGGAGCAAATGGAAGCATGCGGCACTGGGATCAGAGCTGTCACTTGGGGGAAACGGGCAGGGCTGACAGGAAAAGAGGAAAGCGAGGCAGTAGTTAATAGGCAGTTGAGGACAGAGCTTTGTCATGGAAATCTCACTACTTTGTGACATGGATGAGGCCTTTAGAAAAATCATGTGGACTCTTCATTCATGCAGCAACCATTAATTGAGCACCTACTATGTGCCGGGCACTGAACTGCCAGGCAATGGGGATATTGAAGTGAATGAAGCTGTACATGAATATTTATAGTAGCACTGTAAATATGTTGCATAATATATTGCACAATTATGAATTTAGCAATTCATAATTGCTAAAAAGTAGAAACAACCCAGATGTCTGTCAGCTGATGAAACAAAATGTGGCTTGCTCATATAATGGGATATTATTCAGCCATAAAATGGAATTAAGTAGTGATTCATGCTTCAACCTGGATGAACTTTGAAAATATTCTCATGAGTCAAAGAAGCCAGACACAAAAGGCCACATTTTGAGTGATTTCATTTCTATGAAATCTCCAGAATTAGCAAATCCATAGAGACAGAAGGTAGATCAGTGGTAGCCAAGGGCTGGGAAGAGGGAAGAATTGTGATTAACTGCTAATAGTAACAGAGTTTCTTTTTGAGGTGATGGAGCTTTTCTTGATTTCGATAATAGCGATGGTTGCACAACATAGTGAATACACTAAAATCCAGTGAGCAATACACTTTAAAATGGTGAATTTTATATTATATGAATTATGTCAGTTTTTAAAATATTTTTTTAAAAGTGAATGAAGCAAATTTCTTCCTCTCCAGAGGCTCAACAGAAAGGCTTAGCGGATTACTCATGAGGGATAATTATGTTCACCATACAATGAGTGCGTTGGCTGTCACAGAAGCTCACATCTGGAGGGCTTACTTAAAAGAGTCTTCCCAGAGCCTCTGTCTTTAAGGAGGAGTAGATTCGTCCTAGGAATCAAGTCACTCAGATTTGGTTGTTTACTTCCTTATTTGGAAAATCCGTGAAATCCCTGGGCCTTAGATAAGGGCCTTATGTCTTCTGCCCTAAAAGTCTCCACAGACTAAAGGCATAAAAAAGGAAAGATGAATACTCAAGATGCAAGGACACTTCTACAGGAGTGGGAAACTTGGGCAAGACCTTGTATTGTTCAGGGTTCCCTGGTTGAAAAAACAGTACCCTCCCACTAGTTTCAGCAGAAGGGATTGGTTACAGGGCTGGATGAGAACTAGGCTGAGCCAGGGTCAGCTCTCAAGCTTCACATTAGAACTGGAGCTCCAGGATGCTGCTTCTGCCTCCAAAATCGGGAAGCTAGCTAGCAGCCTGTAGGATTGGGAAGCTGGTGCTCTAGCGGCTTGACAAGGAAGGAAACCACGCTGCTTCTGTCAAATTAGGAAGCTCTGAAAAACCAAGAAGCCACTGTGATAGCTGCTAGCCCCAGAACCTGGCTGTTTCTACTGTGATCCACACCAACACAATGGATCCTTTATGCTTCCCTCTTTCCTCCTTTAACTGTTCCATATTGAAAACTCTAGCAAATGCATCTGATTGGTGGAACGTTAATAGTATTCAGAACCCTAGGTGCAAGGGAATATGGAAAATAGTCTCTTTTCCAGCCTCGGCAGTACTAGAAGATGCAATAGATATTAAGCCAGTCCACGGAATCTGCCATAGGTCCTTTACAGAACTCGTGTGGATAGCCAAAATCTAACCTTGGTCTGCCACACTTTGGACTTACAGGTTTATTTCTAAAGGGTGGGCATACTGCCCAGCAGTGACTTTTTGGTTTCCCCAGTTATATGACAATCTGTTGCAAGGTCAGATGATACTTTTGGCTTCTTGATTTTTGCATTTTTTCACTTATGTTTAGTTTGTTTGTTCAGTGAATATTGGAAAAACCAGATATAAAGGTAGAATCTTTGCCCTCAGGAGAATGATACAGATAAGTAACAGTTGCATGTATTCACCATCTGGGAAGTGAGAGGAGCATGAACAGATGCAGGGATGGATAGGCCAGGCTGAGCACATGTGCATGGGGGATGCTTCACAGGGGAGGAGCTTTAGAGCTGAGGAGTGGAGGGTGAGTAGGGAAGCAGGGGCGAGAAGGGAACAGCTTAGTTTGTGCAGAGCTCTCTGTTCAGGTAGTAAGTGTAATAGGAACACAGAAGGTGCTGCTGGTGGTGAGGTGAAACACTTGTTAGGCTGAGCCATGGAAGAGAGACTTTATAAGGCTCCTGAGGAGGTTCTGTTTTCTTCTGAGGGAAGAGGCCTGCCATTGATAAATGTGCATCAGGCCAATGCAGAAGTTGGATAAGGAATGGGCAGGAAGAGTGTGGGGAGTGAAGTTGGAGGACCAAGACCAGGTGAGCACACAACCCAGAAGTGAGGCACAGAGTAGCCTTAAACTTGTTCTTTATTTTCATTTATTTATTTTTGAGACAGAGTCTTGCTCTGTCACCCAGGCTGGAGTCCAGTGCTATGATCTCGGCTCACTGCAACCTCTGCCTCCTGGGTTCAAGTGATTCTGGTGCTTCAGCCTCCCAAGTAGCTGGGACTACAGGCGTGTGCCACTATGCCCAGCTACTTTTTGTATTTTTAGTAGAGACAGGGTTTCACCATGTTGGCCAGGCTAGTCTCAAATTCCTGACGTCAGGTGATAGGCCCGCCTCAGCCTCCCAAAGTGCTGGGATTACAGCACTTTGCAGGCGTGAGCCAGCGCGCCCGGCTCAATTTGTTCTTCTTAAATGTTTGCATTAACTTTATTTTCTTACAAATCACTTAAAGGTGTATGAGGTTGGGTGGTTTGCATTTTGCTTTTTGTTGAGGGTTGAATGGATTTTGCATTGTTATACTTGCTTTTTAAAAAAAACATAGATTAATTAGAGCCAGAAAATAAACTACTTGAAACGGAATTGTGTTTTTGTGTTTTTTTTTAATTTAAGGTTGTGTGAAGTGAGTACACATTATTGGCATCATGCTTGGATTATGTTTGGGAATAAAAAGTGTGCTAGACTCTAAGTTATGGAAGTAGCCATTAAAGCGCATATTTGGCTTAAGGAAACACATTTACATTTGTTTATATAGATATTTTTAAGGCTTTTAGCTTAAACTGTGGCTCTGAAATGCAGTTGCTGATTCAAAAAGTCATAATTGCACTTAAGGAAAATGTTGCATTCTATACTGTCTGAGAGTTCCAATTTACATTATAGTATTTGCATAGCAAGTAGGGTGGCTGGCCCTTTATTAAAAAGACAGTGGAATATGTTTGTAATTTAGGCACTTGTAACATTTTCTCAAGTCACCAAATGGCATAAATTTTCTTGATGTTTTTCATGTAAAAAGTCAACCAAAATGCATTTCACTGAATTGTAATTTTTTAAGTAGTAATTAAACTCCTTTTTTGTGGCCTGCAGGAGATATGGATTTAGCCGCCAGAGCAAAACGGAGAAGGTAAGAAAAACATTGATAATAAGAGAGAATACTTGAGAGATGGAAGTGACTCCCTTCACCTCTGACTAACACTCACAGGCTGGGCAGCAGCTTCTTGGGAAACCCGGGGATGTGTGAGCTGCCTTTGGCCCCTGCATCTCCGTCCTGGCTTTTCTAGCTAGCCACCTCTACAGATTGGGGAGCAAAGCAGCAGTCTCCTCCTGGGGCTGGGAATGAGGGGTGATTGAAAGTTGTGGCCCAGGGTCAGTCACTTGGGGTCTAGTGGCTCTGCAGTATGAAGATGAAGTCCACTGCCAGGGCTCCCAGAGCACTCCTCATCTGAGGTGAGACTCTAAATAGATGTGAACAGGATGTTAGGTAGAGCACAGCTGTGAATTACAGGCCTGCCCTCTGCTGAAACAGCAAGTCATGGAATAGCCAGGTAAATCAGGATGGCTTTTCTAACTTCACAAAGGATGCCCAAAGATTTCTGTTAATTTATGTGTTTATTAATGATGCTTCATTGTCAGCAGCAGGACAGGTACATAAATGTTATGGTGCTAAACTCTGTGTTCCAGGCTCTATGTTAAGGGCTCTGTATGTTTTCACTTACTGCCTTGAACAACTCTATGAGGAGGATATTTATTTCTGCTTTTTAGGTCAGAAAGCTAACGCTCAGAGAGGCTCAGTGATTTGTCCAAGGTTACATAGCTCTAAAGTGAACTTAGTAAGAATCTGAACCTAGAGGTCTGACATCAAACCTGTGTTCATAGCCACTGCTTTCTAAATAATAAAGTGTCAGCTATAGTGGTCAGTGGCCTCTTAAAAAGTTCAGTTATTGTCAGGAGATCGAGACCATCCTGGCTAACATGGTGAAACCCCGTCTCTACTAAAAATACAAAAAAACATTCTCCGGGAGTGGTGGTGGGTGCCTGTAGTCCCAGCTACTCGGGAGGCTGAGGCAGGAGAATGGCGTGAACCCGGGAGGCGGAGCTTGCAGTGAGCCAAGATCGCGCCACTGCACTCCAGCCTGGGTGACAGTATGAGACTCCGTCTTAAAAAAAAAAAAAAAAAAAAAAAAAAATTGGTTATTAACCTCTTTTCATTCTCCACCTGATCCCCAGATTTCTTGAACAGGACACACTCCCCCTGCTGTTCCCCTGCCACCCACTCCATTGTACCCACTCCCCAGGCTCCCCCTCTGCTTCCTGTGGTGACTGTTGTCTCAGTCACTGCAGGCACCAGCAGTGACTAGGAGCACTGTTCTAAAGCCAGACTAGCTGGTTTAGGATTCCAGCTCCTCTATTCACTGAGTGACTCTGCATAATTTACTGATTCTTTGTACATTAGTTGACAGCGTCTGTAAAATGGGGGCAGTCATTGTACCTATCTCACAGCATTATTGTGAAGATTGAAATGTAAAGGACTTAGAATGATCCAACACATAGTAAACATTTAATAAACATTATTATTAATATCAGTATTAGTTATTGGTACTTAGTCATGTACTGATTATGATATCTTCTTTTTTAGTTTTCTCATTATTTTTTCCCCATTTGTGTTTTTTTAGTCAACTGAATAATGATTTCCTACAGAGCAGGGTGTTTTCTGGATTTGAGTATATCATGTTTTATCTGGTATATAATAAGGGTTTGATGTGTATATTTAATTTGATATGTAATTTAAGTCTGAAAAGATTGTCTTTATATATGACTGGGCAATTTGGTTATGATTGGAAAAATCATGAGATGTCCCTGAAATAGTATTCAAATTGTGCTTGTCCTGTTATTTTTATGTCAGACGGCACATTTGAATTAGCAGTCTCATCCCCTGTAGATGTGTCCAAGCAGTTAGGAGCTCGGAGTGTTCCCATGGGCAGTGATAGACTCGTTATAGAAAAGCATCCTAGAGTTGGGATGGT
Organism: Gorilla gorilla gorilla; assembly: GCF_029281585.2. NCBI lineage: Eukaryota > Metazoa > Chordata > Mammalia > Primates > Hominidae > Gorilla > Gorilla gorilla. The sequence goes on along the minus strand of NC_073235.2, from coordinate 19,490,919 downwards.
CCAAGAAGGGCATTTGAGACCAAACCTCTCTTTTGACCCTAGAAGTCCTTAACATGCAGGGATCAGAGGTAAGCCTGAGGTCACCCAGCTGGTGGATGGCAGAGATAGAATTAAAACCTATAGCCCATGATTGAGGAGGCAGCAGTTAATCCAGGGTGCCTTGAGTTTGACCTGGTTCATTTAGAGCCTGGGGCTGAGTCCAGAGCATGCTGCTTGATCATTAGATAAGGCAGTTTTCATCTTTCAGACCAGTGGTATTCAAACTGTTTTGATTACTCTGAGCAGTAAACGTGTAATTTTTCATCATGATTCAGTACACACACACTAATACCCCTAAAACAAAAGTTTCAGTAAGCAGTACTTAACCCCTCACTACAAAGCACTCTGGCATGTTCTGTTGTGTTAATTTATACAGATGCTAGTTGTACCTGCCAAATTACTTTTATGTCCCACTAATTGGTCTTAACAGGCAGTTTGAAGAAACACTCCTTTAGTAGTGATCTGCTCTTGAAAGTGTTAAAGTAGGGGGAAGCCCCAGTCAAAGTGCAAGGGTAAGTCAGGCAAATGTGTGTGGCCTGAATTTAATCAGTGAGCAGCTGGGACATGGAAACAGGCATTTGCCAGTTCCTGAAGCTTAACCTGCCCACCCTGTACTCTAGTGGAGGTTCAGGCCTTTGGAGTATCCACTCTCTCAGGGTGCTGCTGCTCTGCAGGTCTGTGTTTTTTTCACAGACTCATGCCTCTTGTCAGTATTGTCCTTTCTCTACTGAGTCTCCATCTCCCGTGCTCAGCTGTTTTCACATCTTCCCTTGCAGGCTGAGGACAAGAAAACGGCACTTCCAGCAGGGCTGTCAGCTACAGAAAAAGCTGACACCCACGAGGAAGATGAGCTTCGAGCAGCTGAAGAGGTGTGTGGTCCATGTAGGCCCTCTGAGGTTTCTGTGTTAGTCATTTTGGGAGAAATTGTACTCTTATCCCTAGCATTCCCAAATGGCCACCACCTCCCACAGCCAGCTGCTGTGAGCAGGTCTTTCACACCTTCCAGTTTCATTTTATCACCTGCCTTTGAGGCTCACATAAGACGAGATCAAGGAAGACACCCTTGGATATCACCGCAAAGATCCATGTAGGCATATTGCTTCTGTCTTACATGTTCAGAACCACTCACTGCTGCTCCCATCCATTCCTCTTTCAGCAGCGTATTCAGTCGCTGATGACCAAGATGACCGCTATGGCAAATGAGGAGGTGAGTGGGAGTCGGGGAGGTGTGGGGATGGGGACTTGGCACCACCCTGCTCTGCTGGGGTCTTCTCCCAGAGAGCCCACCTTCTCCAGAGCTGCCTCTCACCAGCACACAGTACCTCCTCTTCCCCAGGGAGTTCCTTTTGGTAATCTGTTTTTAATGCCTAGTGCTGCCACCCATGGGAACCTCTAGGAGGGAGACTTGAAGGACCCTTGTGAAAGCAGAATATTCCTGCTGGGAGGTTCACAGGGCCTCTGCGGAAGAGCTAGAGCTGACCTGTGAGTTATGCCTCATGCTGAGGCAGCTCATGTCTTCTGCTTTCTTCCTACACTATCTAGGTAGGAAGCGGGATTTTGAAATTATAGTTGGTCTTTCCAGAGCTCAAAGCCTGTCCAGAAGGTATAGCCAATGTGAAAGGATCATTCTTTTTGAGGCCTGGGAAGACCTGTGGTAGTAAAGAGATATTTTAGAGTTCTGAGATTCTTTGTCCTTTCCCATGCTTTTCTCTATTCCCTGTGTCCTAGGCCTGCCAAATCCCCTGCAGGCTCTGTTTGGTGACTCTCAGGAGGTGAGACCTTGGGGTGGTACACAGAGGGGAAGGACCATTTTCCAGGGGTGCCCAGGGTCCGAGGAGGATTTAGCACCATCCGCTCAGTGACTCAGGAGGTAACTGCGTGTTTGTCCTGAGGCTTCTTTTCTCCCTTTCTGTTGGTAATATGTGGCAAAGCCAAATTATTATTTCCCCTGGGAATATTATGTTTTACCATAATAGAGTGTTCAGACATAATAGAATGTTCAGATTTTCCAGTGCTATGGAAGACAAGGCTTGGCCTTGAGAACATTCCCTCCATATGCTTGCAGAGCCGTCTCACCGCAAGCTCCGTGGGCCAGATTGTGGGACTCTGCTCTGCTGAGATCAAGCAGATTGTGTCCGAGTATGCGGAGAAGGTAGGTGGGGGCCCAGCTGGAGTCTGTGCCCCATATAATGCTCCATGGCCTTGTTCTCCCACTTCCCTACCCCACTACCCCAGCAGTGCCATGTGTTCTCTTGTAAGTCACCAGCCACGTTAGTCAGAAACACACTGGGCTTTACCTTGCACAACCGGCTATCAGCCCTTGCCCGTTAGTTAAATTAATTTTGTCCTGCAGTGCCCACTTTTCTGTAAATATAAAGAGAAAACCTGTCTCACAGAGCAGTTATCACATTTGATAAATTCATGCCTGAGGGTATGGGATGAGCATTTTTTCTTCTCTATCAGGCCTCTTATAACTTGGGCTCAGTTTGATGATTGGGCTAGAGAATGAAGCTTTGCCACTTAGGAGATAAACCCCATAACTCAGCCAAACCCAAGGCAAAATTTTTTGTTCTACTTTATTAAAAGAATATAGAATGAAGGAAAGCCTGAAATCATATTTCACAGTTTGCTTTTTTTTTTTTTCCATCCTAAGAAAAGGCAGGAGGACCTTGAATATTTCAGGGAGACGGTGATTAATCGTTTTGCACATAACTGATTCTGGTGTGGCTGAGATGTGGTATCAGTAAAATCAGATTTACAGGACATTGTTGCACATCCCTCCTTCCCCAGCCCTGTCCCCCTAAAATGTTGATGTCTGTTGAAGCATCCAGCTTTGCTTTCCTTTTCTCAGAATCTTTTACTACAAATTAGCTCTGCCCTGACTGTCTGTGACATATTCTTCTGAAGTGATTGCACAGGTGATACAGTTAGGGAAAAATTGTCCCCAGTAATCTGGAGTTGTTATCAGCTATAACACCCCCAAGACTTTTGGAAAACTGTTTTAAATGCCTAGTGCTGCCATCCGTGGGAACCTCTGGGAGGCAGACTTGAAGGAACCTTGTGCAAGCGAATATGAGTGAGTAAAACAGCTTGGAATGTCTCAGGGTGAGATTCCTTTGTTTTCCCCACTCCCCCAAGTAAGTGTTTCTTAACATGGGCTTTCTAGTCCAATCTCATAGAATCCAGAGTGTCCTGTCTTTCCATTACCACCTAGGAAAGATGACACTGCTCAAAGTGTCATCTGAAATTTGACCAGAAAAGGATGTTTGTTATCCTAAAAGTACAAATGAAGATGTAATTATGGAAACAGTATTAACTCACTGTCTGAGAAGAAAGTGTCTTCGTTTCCTGTCAGCACACACATCTGAATGGCAAGAGTGTGAGTTTATACCCACCCTTATGTTGCCACATAGCATTGCTGAACCCAGTTTTTCAGGAAAAAAAAAAAACGACAACTGGATAGAGCACCCACTGCTGTTTCTACAGGGAACACGTAGGAGCTCTGATGATTGTAAGAGGAAAAAGCAGGCAGGCAGAGCCCCCTGTGGTTGGCAGTGCATCTCTCTTTCCACACTTTCCTCTACCTAGGACTCCTGAAGCTCACCTGACTTCCCCAGTTATTCTGCATTTTGCACGTCTCCTTCTGGATCTCTCTGTGTTTTTATCTCCTAATAAGCTTTTTCTTCCTCACTCTTGACCAGTGATCTCTATCCAACTCTGATGGATACATTCTGGTTTATCTGTCTTGGACCATTCTCTACCTCCCTTCCATTCTTCTAGAAAAGAGTGAAGTTAGGAGTAATTTGGACAGGAAGCAGTGCCAAGATTTTTTCTAAGGACACATGTGCTGTTGATTCTTGATCAACACAGGTTTGGACTGTGTGGGTCCACTTACATGTGGATTTTTTCCCAACCAGATGTGTATAGAAACTACAGTATTCATGGGATGCAAAACCAGTGTATATGGAGGGCCAACTTTTCATATATGTGGGTTCCGTACAGCCGACTGCAGAGTATGCACAGATTTTGGCATAAGCAGGTGGTTTTTGAACCAATCCCCCACATATACTAAGAGATGACTGTAGTTAAACTTCCGGTGGAGAAGCGGAGGTGTCAAACATTCATTACTTAATTGTGTTGTTTTCATTGGGTAGGTAGTATAGCATTAAAGCTGATGGTTTTTCAAAATTAAATTGCCTTTAATCCTATTCCCATATTGCAGTTATTTCACATTTGCACATTATTTTACAGTGCTTATTCCCAGATCTTCATAGTTGTGTATAGTTGTAATCATCATGTATGTCTAAAAGAGGTAGGACAGTGAGTGAGTGCAGTGATTAAAAACACACCATTTGAAGCCATATCTTGGTTCATTTCTGCCTTTTCCATTTCCCAGCTGTGTGACCTCGTCCATATATTTAATCTCTCTTTGCCCTAGTATCTGCTTTATAAAGTGAGAATAATATTACTTTTCTGACAGGTGTTGGGAAGATTAAATGAAATGTGACCAAAATGCCTCAAACGGTGCCTGGCACTCTTCAGCTGTTGATAGCTTTATTTTCATTTCTGTAGTCTTCATTCTTTTTGGTTTTGTCACATCACATCCTAAATATTTTCTAGCCTTCCTGTTTATTTTTATTTTTCTAAGTGTGTGTTTGTGTGTATGGGTGGCTGTGTGTGTTTCCTGAGATAGGATCTCACTCTGTTGCCCAGGCAAAGAGTGCAGTAGTACAATCTCAGCTCACTTTAGCCTTGGCCTCCCAGGCTCAGGTGATCCTGCCATCTCAGCCTCCCAAGTAGCTGGGACTGCAGGCGCATACCACCATGCCTGGCTAAGTTTTGTATTTTTTGTAGAGATGGGGTTTTGTCATGTTGCCCAGGCTGGTGTTGAACTCCTGGGCTCAAGCCATCCTCCCGCCTCAGCCTCCCAAAGTGCTGGGATTACAGGTCTCAGCCACTGTGGCTGGCCGTTCCCATTTATTTTAATAACTACATAATTTATGTGTTAATACAGGACAGTTCATTAAACTTTTTTCTGTTAGACACAATTTTAAGTTGTTTCTGTTTGCCATTGTGGATAATATTGTGAAATGTGATCAGATAGTTTCTGCTGAGAGGTTTTCTAGGTGTTGGATGATTGGTTATCACTCCCTCTGTGTGTTACAACTACGTAAAATACTATCAGTTGTGAAGGGACTTCCCAGCGTATGCCCCCAATATTTCCAGCTTTGATTTTTTTGTTTGTCTAATTTGTTACTGTAGCAACTATAAAATGGCAGCTCTGTAGACCACTGAGAGGATCGAAGATGGTTCTGTGTAAGTACAGGTTGCAGAGAACTCATCCAGTACCATGTAACTAATAAGTTCCAGGTTTGAATACAGGACTGTTTACTGTGTTTTCTTCTCTGAATTGTCTGTTATAGACTATACTCGAGTCATGTTTTCCTTGTGAATTTGAATAAAGTCTATACTTCAGATTTAAATATATTGTCACTGTGATGCAAGTATTTCTCAGGCACTTTATTTTACTTTTGTATTGTTTTTCATTATATACAAGGAATTTGTACCCAAGTTGGTCAGTCTTTTTTTTTATTCTTGTTTCCAAATGAGAGGTTCATTGTTTTTCCATGGATCTGGTAAAATAGTTAATGCATGTCAGCTGGTCTTTTATTAATTATGTTTAATTCTTTAACCTATGTAGAATTTATTCTTCTTTAGTCTAAAGTGGGGACCTGTCCTAGTTTTCCTATTCATATCCACTTATCCTACTACTGTTTGTCAGATAATTTCTTTCTACTCATTTGGAGATACTTGATTCTATTTTTATGTCTTATAGCTAAACTGATTATGGCCTCTTTCTTGTTTTATTGGTTTATACTTCTATTTTATGCAAGTTCTGTGGTAAAGTCATGCATGGTGTTTTTGTTATTTGCTTGATTTGTTTTTGTTTTGTCAGTGCTCTCCAGTCAAAGACCTAGTTTGTTCGACTAGGAACATATCTGTGGTTGAACAAGTTGGGTATATCGCTGCTTGTAGTGAGGGAGAACACATACCAATGGGACTCATGGGGCCTTTCAGTAAGAATGTGTCAGAAAGGACTTAGTATAGGATTTGGACTTATGTAAGGTGACTTGAAGGAGGGTTCAAGGAAGTGGGGCTTTGCTTTGGGTTCGATGCTGTAAGGAGGGGTGAGTCTGTCAATGAGTATCTTAATAAATCTTATCTCTAAGACATGGGGAAAATGAATCAAGGTTAAAGCTATGTGTGCGTAATAGCCAGTATAGGGGATATTTGGTCATTTTTGTGATTCGGACAATGTTTATGTTTTCGTCCATGTTCGGACATACTCATAGTCATAGGGTGGCCTTGTCTGGTATTGGTGTTCTTTGAAATTGTTTATGTTTTGCAACAAGGCCTGGTTATGAGTGCAAGTCAGCCTCCCACCAACATCAATGCCTTGCTAATAGTACCAGGCTAGCTTTCAGACGTCAGGGGCTGCTTTTCTCATTCTCACGTTGTTTGTGTGGTTATCTGCTATTGTGTGGCAGTACTGCCACAAATGTAGTCACTTAACACACATTTATTGTCTCACTGTTTCTGTGGGGCAGCAGTTGGGCACAGCTTAGCAGCACCCTCTGTGACTCTTACAAGGCTGCAGTCTCATCTGAGGCTTTACTGGGGAAGGATTTGCTTCCAAGCTTACATGGTTGTTGGCAGCATTCAGTTCCTTGCAACCTGCTCACTGAGGTCACCAGTTTTTGCTGGCCGTTAGCTGGAGGCTACCCACAGTTCCTTGTCACATGAGCCTCTCCTACATTGCCACTTATTTCATCAAAGCTAGCAAGGGAGGGCGTCTCCCTGCAGGGCAGGCATTATAGACTTACATAATGTAATTACATATATGTAATCAAAAGACTGCCTCTTCTCTGTGGTGTATTCTGTTGGTTAGAAGCAAGGCACAGCTTCCGTCCACACCCAAAGGAAAGGGGTTACACAAAGGCAGGTGTGAACATCAGCAGGTGGGAATCATGGGGCCATTGTAGAGTTGTCTACCATGGTTTGCTTATTGGTCTTTTAATCATACTGCCACAGATTGGGCTGAAACTGGACACTGGCAATGCTGCCACCTGCAGGGTCTCAGTAATATACCTTGGAAATAGAGATGGGATTGAGAAAAGCCCAGGAGGGAAGCTGTTGGTAGTATCTGAGAAAAACTCACTTAGGCTGAGATCAGGATTTTTTTTTTTTCTTTATGAAGAGAGGGGAAAGGATAATTTGCGGGGAGGATCAAGTGTAAAAATGATTTTGTGACCCAGGAATAAATTGAATAGCCTGCCAGATGTGAGTGTTTGGAAACTTGACAGGCACTGGGATATAAAAACAAGGTAAAAAACATGTGCAGTATTCTCTTTTACTGGTAAAGTTCACAAGTTTCTTATAAGAGTGTAACATAACATGTATCTCAAAGTTCCTGAGACATGTAACTCAATATGGTTCTTGTAGAGCAGCAGAAAGAGGAATGTGAAGAAGCTTCCAGATACATAATTCATGAGTGTCCGTAGACTGTAGGCTGAGTAGCTCCATCTGCCATTGTTTCCAAAGGGTAACACCCTTCCCTGAATGTGCTACAAGAAGTACCACTGTGCTTTTGGTGTTCATGTCTAATATTCTCACTGCATCATAGCATTTATTTTTACAGGGAAGAAGAATCTATTACTCTGACTTACAGAAAACTGAAATGCCTGACTGTCCAAAATATACTTCCGCCCTGCAACCCCCTAAGCCTGATAGGAGCCAGAAGAAAGAAAAGGAAGCTAGGCCAGGGAAGTTGCAAGGTCCCTGGGAGGGCAGGAAGGGACTTCCCCTAATGCTGCATACTAACTAGCCATACACCATTTTGACCGCTTTAATACTTAGTCTGCCAACTAAATCATTCATTGGTCGACTTCTCCCTAAGACAGGATATTAGAACATTTTGTAGCTCTAAAGGATCTGAATATTTTATAGCTCTAGAGGCACAGATCTGTCTTGGTGAATGTGAATCTACCCTGAGTGCCTCTCCATGCAGATTCTTTGTGTACCATTATCTCATTTAGTTCTTATTTTTTAATTCATGGTCTAAAATCAGGAGGGGTGGGGGTCTAGGTAGATTTTTAAACCCCTTCATTCTAGATACTATTTCCTCACATAACATAATAGGTGTTGCATAAATCATATTCCTAACCTCTGAAGTTTTAGAGGGCCAATATTTCATTTTTTATCTTTGTATTCCTGTTGCTTCATTCATAATAAGTACTCAGTAGAAGATAATGGATCACTTGAAGACTTTGTGGAGACTCACCTGATAGCCATTAGCAATGATTCTGGGCCAGGCACAGAGGCTCACGCCTGTAATCCAAGCATTTTGGGAGCCTGAGGCGAGAGGATCGCTTGAGGCCAGGAGTTTGAGATCAGCCTGGGCAACATGGTGAGACCCCTATCTCTACAAAATATTTTTTTTAAAATTACTTGGGTATAGTGACATGTACCTCCAGTCCCAGCTCCTTGGGAGGCAGAGGCAGGAGGATTGCTTGAGCTCAGGAGTTTGAGGTTGCAGTGAGCTATGATCATGCCACTGCATTCCAGCCTGGGCAACAGAGTGAGACCCTCTTAAAAAAAAAAAATTCTACTTCTTAAAAGAGGCTCTTCAGTGATGTTGTAGAGATCAGCTCCTTATCTCCTTTGTAGCACTTCCCTCAAGCACTGTTTCGTTTGTTTCTTTGCCTGTCTCCCAGGACTAGAATGTTTGCTTTCCAGGAGGGCTAGGATTATAGTATACTCTCAGTGCCCAACACAATTGGGTTTTCACAGATATTTGCTGAAGGAAAGAAGAAAGGAAGAGAGGGAGAGGAAGGAACAACAGCTTTCAAAACTCTTTTCCTCTGTGACGCAATTTAGGCATTGAGGAGAATGCAGAGGATGCAACACCTTTACTTATGAATTAGCTGGTTTTGTCTGGCTAGATTATGAAGGGCCAGAGGTACAGTCTTTGTCTTTTCCCACTTCCCCAGTGCATACCACCGTGCCCCCACACAATAAGATCTGAGTAAAGATTAGCTGAAATAAGCCAAGGAAGGTGGGGAGAGAGATTTAAAATTTTAATCAGAGTTAAGAGAGTAAGGAACCCCGTAAATCTGGAGAGAACAATGCTAAATATGTTTCTGTTTACAAACGGCTCTAAGATTTCCTGAATTCGGATCGACTCTTACGTAGTTAGTATACAATACCTAACTGCAAGGATAATGGTATCAACTAATGAATTGTCAGCCTGGTAAAATGGTCTCAAGCCACACAGCACAACTTATACATTTCAGAGTCCTTATCAATTTGCATAAAGACTTGGACTTTAGCCTTGCCAGATTTGAGCATCACTTAAAGCATCACTTGCAAAGATAATTGGAACATCACTTAAGAAAAATGAAAAAACTGTTGAATTTCAGAAAAGTGAGTTGTACCAATTCATGATTTGGTGAGTATGCCATCTGACCTGACAGTAGCGTATGGGGATTAAAGAGGAGGTTTTGGATTTTGTTCACACCTCCTACATGTTAAGTGCGTTCTGAGCAGGCACACCGCATTACTCACTGTGGGACCCAAAGCAAAGCCTTAGACTCAACAAGGTTACATAACTATGGGTTTTTGAAATTCATGGAATTTCATTAGTGGGTTTTAAAAATATTGAAAAGAGCATTCATGTATTGAGTTTCATTTTTGGAAGCAGAATATAGATCAGGGAAAGTGGATGATTCCCTCCTATCTGCAGTGGTCACACATCATCAGGAGTGCTTTAGAAGTTCACTTACAAACTAGGATAACAGCCAAGGTGGTGAAAGGTGTCAGCATCTTGTTATAGAAAGGACAGGTGGAAGAGCTGTGGACACTTAGTTGAACTGTTATCTGAAAGAGTGATTAGATTTAATCTGTTGCTTTAGGGAGGAATGGACATGCTTGTATGTATATGGTGTGTGCATTGGGAGGAGGTGTATTTGAATAAGTCTTTACAGATGCAGTTCTGTCTGTTTTCACTGGCTTTTGTTTATGGTAGTTTGACTTCTTGTCTGCTTTTGATTTTTGACTGTGAGTCCCATATTCCTTAGAAATTTATCTGTAGGAACTATTTGAGGCCTAGGATTGAAGCTCTGTTCTTTCAGGGAAGATCTGCTTTTGCTTCTGCCAAGCACCTGGAGATATTTCAGCCCAAGTGCATTTTATACCTAGTCCTTACTTATGGGTTTTTTGCACCAAAGTAGTGTGTGAATTAGGATTGCAGAACTGCATGAGGTCCAATCTGTTGTTACAAAATCTCATTGTGGATTTTTTCCCTCTTACAGCTGTATCAAGATTTATGTGGTAAAAAGTTGTTACTGAATTGTAAAAATCAAAGCTTGTGATCATCAGGTTTTGGCAAATAACTCTCAGGAAAAAAAGCCAACTTCAGTGGGTACACATACATTCCTGGATTCCCACTTTCAGTTACTTTTTGGCCTTCCGAAATTTAACATTCTTGCTAGTTCTTAGATTTAAAAACATTTTTAAAGAAATATTTCACATAGTCTGTTTACTTGTCTTTATTTATTTATTTGAGGCAGAGTCCCACTCTGCCGCCCAGGCTGGAGTGTAGTGGTGTGACCTCGGCTCACTGCAACCTCCACCTCCTGGGTTTAAGCAATTCTCATGCCTCAGCCTCCCAAGTAGCTGGGATTACAGGCGTATGCCACTATGCCTGGCTAATTTTTGTATTTTTAGTAGAGATAGGGTTTCACCATGTTGGCTAGGCTGGTCTTGAACTCCTGACCTCAAGTGATCCACTCACCTTGGCCTCTGGAGGTGCTGGGATTACAGGCGCGAGCCACTGTGCTCAGCCTACTTGTCCTTAATTGGTCATTCAGGGTACCAAAATTTGAAGTCCATCTATTTAGTGTAGAGAACTCCTGGTACCTTGTAAGATAGGAATTCTTTATTATTGTCAGCTTAGTGACCATATTTTGGTGGGGTAGGGAGATAATATAGGAGAGAACCCTGTATTAGAAGGTTGATGTGTAAATAACCTTTTGGGTCTCTTTCAATTATAAAAGTATATAGTTTTAGCTAAAGTAATCATTTTTTGCTTCTCTTGGGAATTTACCATTTTGAACTAGACTAATATTATTCGGTGACATTTAAATCTGTTTCCTCTAAAAATAGAAGTTGTGAATATCTGTCAGTTATTAGAAAACACTGAATTTACACTAGAAGTCATCTTAATCCACAATGTGGTTTTGAAAGCACGTTCTTAATCTGAAAATGTTGAACAAATTAGATTGGCACTTCAGCCCTCACTGCAATGTAAACACAAATGGAATATTTGTAGATGGTTGATGTTCTTTGACAGATGTTGCATTTTGGAAGCAGAAATCTGTTAAGATGCTCTACGGTTTAAATTTTTTCTGTCGAGGATTTAGTACAAAGCCCCTTTTCCTCTTCTCCTTCTGTCTGACTTTGTCTCATCATTCAGAATCCACCTTGGTCATCTAGTTTTCTTTCTCATCGTATCTCTCAGTGAATGAACCATTAGATGAGACCTGCTGGTTTACGGACCTGTTCCTGTCTTCATCAGTCTGAGTTCTCTTGGCTTTGAGAAACAAAAAATTTAGATTGCTTAATAAAAAGTGTGTTTGAAAAACAGAGCAGTCAGCTTTCTGTTTACTAGGTTAGGAACTCTCATTTCAGCTCAGTAATAAACTGTTTTATCTGACTAAAAATAACTTCCCATTAAACAAAGCAGCTTCCCATAGCACTGTCTCTAAACTCAAAGGCAAACAGAGGAACTTACAAGTTTATATGTACTGTGCGCCAGTAAATGTACATTTACAGGACTCCACACAGGACTAAGAGTTGTTACCTACCAATAAAAGAGAGCAGTTTGAAAGCTCATGTTTTCTTGGAACATATACTATTATAACAGATATGATAGAGGTACCTATAGAGATTTCAAGATTTTTTTTCTGTGCATTGCGAGCATTTTCTCTCTGTTTGTATGGTTGTCTGAATCACGGGTCTAGTAAAAGAGTAGAATCAGAAAGAACTTTTCCCTCTCAGTGTTATATAAATGATGGCTGGCCACTTGGTGAGCCCACTCCATTGACTGTCCCAGTCCATGGGTGGATTACCAAGTGAACCAGGCTCCTTAGATTAAAGTAGCAGTTCTCAACATTTTATAATACTTTCAGGACCCAGTTAAAGACTCTTAAAAATAACTGAGGACTCAATAGCTTGTGTATTTTAATTCATTTACAGTAGCTTATGTATTCATTGACAATAACATGTATTAATTCATACCCAATAGCTTATGTATTTACTTACAAATTATAATGAGCACATTAATATTAACATCAGATCAGTGATACCACATGTCATATAACATCTGGAAGATGTCACTCTATAATCATGAGAATGAGAGTGAAAAGGCAAATAACATTATTATTATGAAAAGGTATTTGGCCTCTGAGACCTTCTGACAGGGTTTTGAGGGATCATGTGGCTCAAAATTGAGACTTAAATAGATAGCTATCAACAGAAATAATCTTTCCACATATCAAGATGGCTGCTGGTTTTCCTGCAAGAAGAATTCTTGTAAGTGAAGTCTGAAGGTCATAATTTTAAAACAAAGCTGTATGTGTGCCACATACACTAATACGAGAGCATGGAAGCTGCATGGGGGAATGCAGTTTTTATTTTCTGAGGACTTTGGCCATAAAAGCAGTTTATGAGCAAGAAAGCTTGCTAACAGTCAGAGACATCACCCAATCCATGCCATAGCTGCAGAACAGAATTGAATGAGTTTACTCAGCCCCCACACACTGGAGGAAGTCTGGAAGGTGAGTGATACGTGGATCCACCGGAGCCTGCCTGCCCACGTCTCAGTCTCGAAGCCTGACAGGCATCTGGAGGAGGTCAGGATACTGAAGCATAATCCTGACACCAAATATAGAGACATATTGCATGGGAAATTAGTTCTGTTTCAGGTATCAGAAAAGCATGAATAGAAGGCTTATGTAATTCGGCTAGTAAAGCACAATGCTCTGAGAATATGCTTATGACACTTTGGAAGTCAAAGTCAAGGAATCTAAGCTGGATATTAAAACTCAAAGCTAAAATTAACTATAAAAAAGCTATTAAATACATAACATACAAAAGTGGCCAAATTAGTAGCATAGTTCAGGTCAATCCAATCAAAGTAGAGGAGATGTAGTTAACTGTAATTCTGTTTTTGTAAGTGATTTAGAGTGGGGCTGGTCTTTCCTCTTCCGCCACCCTTTTTTAATACTCTCAAATAATTTTCAGAAATAGTTTGTCCTTCTCCATACTACAAGTTGTGAATATCTTGGTGTGTCCAAAATTAATTTTAAAAAGTTAATTCCAATTCCCAGAAATCCTAAAAGCTAAAATAATGTTGACATTTTACACAGTCCCAGGTTTCAAGGCTAAATGTGTTGTAGTACTAAATGCTTAGTTTTTCTGTTTCCTTTATGGCCTACCAGCCCATGAGATAGAAAGTGATGTTTCTTACCATTTTATGCAGCTGTATCCTGCTGGTTGTTTTGTAACTCCAGAGTTGTTAAGTAGCAGAAGAACTCATCATCCATTAATAATACTGCTGAATTATGCAGAGAAATCCTTAACCAAAATAAATGGTTATGGCCATCCAATTTCTCCTCCTTCTCACTTGCCCATTTCTTTTTCCTGTGGGTAAATATCTTAGACTTTCAAGCCTAGGATCGCTGTTAAAACATTCAGGGAAAGTTGAATATCCAAATGGTTTTTGTTGCATGTGAGTTTAGAATCAATGATTAGCTTGGAATTGGGGTACTTACTATAAGAAAGGAGATGTTTTATTGTTGGTGTTTGACTGTTTAATAAAACTGCAATCATCCAAGAAGTATTATAATTGCACTTATTGCAAAAAGGTCTACCTTTTAATTTCTTTTTCCTGGGGCTTCTCACAGGAGTCTTGAGGCGGTGTTTGTATTCAGTATCTACACTAAGCTGCTTACTTCTTTGTGTGGTTTTTCAGGAATGGCCATTTGCCCTCCTGGAAAATGTTATCACATTCACCTCATCATCTTGTTCAGAGATCTCTCTCACACTCACTCCTGGTCCTGAGGATCCTTCTCCACCCCCTCCTCCCTTATACAGTTGCAGAACTTTTCCTACCTGACCTCTCTCGTCCCCTTTAATCCCTTTCCAATCAATCCCCTGTTAACTCCAGAACATCAGAAATAGGAAATGATTAAATTGGAGTGGACCAAGTGATGGAAAATGTGTTGGGAGACTCTTCATTATAAGTGCTGCTGAATGGCTAGACTTTTTTTAACCATTTGCTTATAATACTTCGATCACAGTGAATCAATTCATTATTCTTGATAACTCCAGAATGGTCTTATGAAGATATTACTATGGCCGTGTTATTCCCCTATTTAAGACTTTTTGATGATACCTATTGCCTATATGATATTGACATAACCACAGTTATGTCCCTGTACTTTTTTACACATGCTGTTCCCTCAGCCCAGAATGCAGGTTCTGTTGATAGGGATTTTGGTCATTGTGTCAGAATCTCTTCTGTACACCAGGTTTTGAACAGGCCCCTGTAAATGCCCTGGCTTGGTGTGACTGGCTGTCCAGTACTGCTTTGCCCACATTGAACAGGGCTTGATTACATGAACCAAGGTCAACTAATTAAATCCTTTGGATTTGCCATCCCTTTTTTCCACAGCAGTCTGAGCTAACAGCTGAAGAAAGTCCAGAAAAATTAGGAACCTCCCAGCTACATCGCCGGAAGGTCATTTCCTTGAACAAACAGATTGCGCAAAAGACCAAACATCTTGAAGAGGTCAGTGTTTTCTTTTCGTAAGTTTATTCAAGATCTTCATGGTAGATTGGTTAAAAGAGATTCCAGAACGGGGGTTGGCATACTGTGGTGCTTGGGCCAGTCCAGTTGCCACTTGTTTTTGTAAATTAAGTTTTATTACAACATAACACATCCATTTGTTTACATATTTTCTGTGGCCGCTTTCAGGCTACAGTAGCAGAGTTGAGTAGTTGCAGAAGACCATAAGACCTACAAAGCCTAAAATATTTACTATCCAGCCCTTTGCAGAAAAAATTTGCTAACTTCTATCATAGGAAAAGATCACAGGGCAAGAATAAATAGCATTAGTTAACAAATATCTACCGAGCACTACTGTGTGCTAGGCACTGAACTAGCTATTGGGATGAATGAAGAACAAGTTATGATCCTTGCTGTCAAGGATCTTAAGTTCTAATGAGAAGTCACCACACTCATCGTCATTTAATTACAGGTGTGTTAAATGCTTGAAGGAGAAGTCTAGGAAGCTGGGAGAGTGACTAATAGGGAGACCTGACCTAGCCTCAGGTCACAGAGTTCTGAGACTGGAAAGATGAGTGGGTATTTCCAGGCAGGAAGTCTGTATGGGCTATATGGACTTACAGAACAACATGAACAAAGACCAGAGGAGGAAGGGTCTTAGCCAGTCTGTTTTGTGGCCAGAGAGTCATGAATGAAGACAGTTGGTTGGCAGTGTCTGATCAACAGGACCATCCAAGCCATGTTAAGGACAACAGAAGCCATTGACGTGTTTAAATAGGGGAGTGGCGTGATCAGAATTGCATATTGTAAAGACCATTCTGTTTGCTGCAGGAGCATGAATTAACTGGACTTGGGTGAGAAGGAATTCAGGGACAGCAGGTAGGAGGCTGATGCAGTAGTCTAGACGTGGACTGCTACTATTGATGGCAGGGAAATGGAGGAAACTTGATCATTTTTAAAAGAGCTGTAGGAGATGGTGTTCTGTAATACCTGGTGATATGAGACTGTTTTGGAAAGACCTTCATATATTTGCCCTGAAAAGTAGACCTAAGAGGAAGCTGGGAAGTTTGACTCAGCAACAGTCATTGGACAATAAAAAAGTTATATGCTTCAGTTGCATTAGCAATAGATTAGATTAGAAGAATACACGTAGAAGAAGATTAAGAGAATGAATATGGGCCAGGTGTTGTGGCTCACGCCTGTAATCCCAGCACTTTGGGAGGCTGAGGAGGGGCAGATCACTTGAGGTCGGGAGTTCAAGAGCAGCCTAACCAACTTGGAGAATCCCTGTCTCTACTAAAAATACAAAATTAGCTGGGCATGGTGGCACCTGCTTGTAATCCCCGCTACTCAGGAGGCTGAGGCAGGAGAATCGCTTGAAACCAGGAGGCGGAGGTTGCGGTGAGCCGAGATCATGCTGTTGCACTCTAACCTGGGCAACAAGAGCGAAACTCCATCTCAAAAAAAAAAAAAAAATGGGTACCAGTTGGCATTTTGAGCTTGTTAGTTTTTAGTTAGTCCCACATATTTAAAAGATATTAACCTATCAAATGGTCCTGCTCAATCATTTCTTTATCTGAATTTGTTCTATTAGAATTTGTTCTACCATAGCTGAACAAATAATAGGTTGGTTTGCTAAATGCTCTGGATCAAAGAAGGATGAAAAGATAGCCTATGATTTGGTTTCTGTTCAGTTATTTGTTTAGACATTTTAATGAGTTGTCAACTCAGACAGTATCATCCCTACTCCTGACCCCTGCTGGTGATAAGAATGGTTCAAAAAGAACTCATCACAGAATCAGAAGGAGCAGGAGACAAGGATGAGGCTTCCTTATTATGGTGTCTTTATCTCTGAGGGAAGATAGTTTTGAGATTATTGTGGACTCCAGGAGCCAGAGTATCCCAGCAGGAATGGACATTTGCTTCTACCTTCTGTCTAAACCTGGGGAGAAGCAATACTAAGCCTCAACACAAATGGCAGTCTTGACTCATTCTTGGTCCAGCTGACAGGGCAATCCTCCCTGACTCTTGAGTCTGTTTTGCAGTTGGTTCAGAACACTTTTACCCAGAGTCTGTTATTTTTCAAGCATACTGCTTAACATAGCAGGCTGTCATTAAAAGACAACAATCATTATTGCGATGTTTAATGTAATTAAAGATGATGACCAGCACATGCAGTAATCCCTGACCATGTAGCTAGGCCAACTGGATGAGGAAAATGAGGTAGGGAAGGGAGAGACTTGCTTAGAGTCTGTGTTCCATGTTTCTGTGTGTGTGCAGATATACTAAACACATTTTCCTTTTGTTTCTGTCAGTTTTCAAATGTTTCAAGTGCTTTTTTTAAATTGTAGGGATAAGCTGAATATAAATTAAGTAGTATAGAAGTATATAAAGATAAGAATAAATAGAGCAAGCTACTGTTTGTGTCTGCTGTGTTTCCTGGCAAACCTGTTTTTAGGCCTTTGCAAAAATGTGTGCCCCTTCACCTGGGGAGAGTGACTTGTATGGTTACAAAATTGAGTTTTTATTTCACTTATTGTATCACAGACGTCTCTCTGTCAGTAATAGTAATTGCTAATAAGTGCTTTGTTACTGCTTAGTAATTACTATGTGCTTTATAAAATTAACTCATTCAGTTCACACAGCATCCTTATGAATGGGAGGTACTGTTATTTTCCTCACTTTACAAATAAGGATACTGAGACACAGAAATTAAGCAGGCTGTCTGTAGTCACATAGCTTGTTAGTGGTTGAACCAAAATTTAAGCAAATAAATCTACCTCATTCTTTTTAGTGACTGGATAGTGTGACATAGTATATATGTAACACAATTTATTTAACTTGTTCCCTAACTTCTCAAAAAATGCGTTTTTGATTTTGCTAGAAACTATTGAGTTGTTCATCAATTATTTTATCAATTTATACTTCTACCTGTAGTATGTGAGGGATTCCAAACTCTTTAAATCCCACAACCTCTTTTACAAGGTCATACAGGCAGAAGGCATCTGAGATGCATCCTTTTTTAGGCTTTTACAGACACGTATGCCCTCACCTGGGGAGAGTGAGTTGTATGGTTACAAAATTGAGTTTTTATTTCACGTATTCTATCACAGACATCTATCTGTCAGTAATAGTAATGGCTAATAAGTGCTTTGTTATTGCTTACTAATTACTAAGCACTTTGCAAAATTAACTCAGTTCGCACAACATCCTTACGAAGGGGAGGTACTGTTATTATCCTTATTATACAAATAAGGAAATATTAGTCCATTCTCACCCTGCTGATAAAGACATACCTGAGACTGGGTAATTTATAAAGGAAAGAGGTTTAATTGATTCACAGTTCTGCATGGGTAGGGAGGCCTCAGGAAACTTAGAATCATGGCGGAAGGGGAAGCAAACATGTCCTTCTTCACATGATGACTGGAAGGAGAAGTACAAGCAGGGGAAATGCCAGATGCCTATAAAACCATCAGTTCTCCTGAGAACTCACTATCACGAGAACACCATGGGGTAAACCACCCACATCATCCAATTACCTCCACCTGATCCCTCCTACGACACGTGGGGATTATGGGAACCACAATTCAAGATGAGATTTGGGTGGGGACTCAGCCAAATCATATCATGGTCCAATGAGGGAATATGCAAAGGAATAGAATGGAGTACAGGTGGTAGGTAGCTAAGAGGAAACCTGAGAGTGAATAAAGAAAGAGAAATCCAGAGAGGTGGTGTTAACCAGCAGCTGAATTTTTAGAGTAAGCGTAGGGGTTAATGATGAAGAAGAAATAGAGGTAAGAGAATCCTGGAGGCCTCCAGCAAGATAAAAACTAAGCTAAGCTACTGGGACACTTCCTATTTAAGAAAAGATGATCAGATGAAGAATTAAAGAGAGGTCTTGTTAGTTAAATTAATTAAAGAAAAGAAAAGAGATGAGCCTTTTCTTCTTAGAAAGCTCTTACTTCCCTGCCAAGATCCATCTGGGGTAAGTCTTTGTTGGTGAAGGTTTCCTGAACCCCCTGGTGAGGGAGCTAACTCTCTTTCCTTGGGCCTGGCTCTGCCCCATCTCTTCTCATATTTTAATCCCACAGTTACAATGTCATGTTCTTTTCTTTCTCCCATACACCTCATTTGAGCAGAGCATTGGGTAAATGTCAGACGAGTAGGTGGGTGCAGGGGTGAGAGGCTACACAAGAAGGTGGGTGAAGCAGGTGGGAAGATCTCGGGGACCTTTCCTAGAGCCTTGTCTTAGTCCATTTGGGCTGCTCTATCAAAATACCTTAGACATGGTAATTTGTTGCTTACAGTTCTAAAGGTTGGGAAGTCCAAGATCGAGGCACCAACAGATCTGGTGTCTGATGTCCATAGATGATGCCTTGTTGCTGCTTCCTCACAAGGTGGAAGGAGGCAAGGGAGCCCACTCAAGCCTCTTTTATTTTCATTTTTTTGAGACAGGGTCTCACTCCATCATCTACGCTAGAGTCCAGTGGCATGATCATAACTCACTGCAGCCTCAACCTCCTGGGATGAAGCAATCCTTCCACCTCAGCCTCCCACATAGTCGGGACCACAGGAACACCACCATGCCTGGCTAATTTTTTTTTTTTTTTTTTTGGAGACAGCAGTGTCTCACTTTGTTGCCCGGACTGAGCCTCTTTTATGAGGGCACTCATCTCATTCACAAGGCTGGAGCCCTCATGACTTAATCACTTCCCAAAGACCCCACCTCTTGAAACTGTCATATTGGGTATTAGGTTCTAAGATACAAATTTGGGGCAGACACTAACATTCAGACCATAGCAAACATCAACAGTTAAAACACTGGGATTTAAAGAGAAAACTGAGCTTTTTCCCAAAGTACCCTTATCTCCCAGTTACACAAACAGGTTAATAAAAGTTGTCATTGCACAGATGGCTGTCTTTGAAAAGGGAGGCACCAGAACCCACCTGCTTCTCTCTCCTTTATCACATTGCTCTCAGCTTGAGTTGGCTTCTTGATAGACCTTGTTGGAATTATAACTATTTGTCAGTCATGAAGACTAGTAACTAGATTGGAGTAATGATTTCTGAAGGTGACATAACTCTTAATAAGCTGCTTACAGGCCCAAGGATGGGGCATGTTACTTTTAAATAACCGTTGAGATATAGGTTAAAATTTCTCATTGTTAACTTGAACCCAGTTAATAACAAGTTTGAAGGTGGTTTTCTGCCTTGTATCCTTCTTAAAAGTGAAAATACACAATCCTTTTGAGCATTTAAAGGAATGTTTTCGAATTTCTAAAAGTTGATAGACACAAGGTTATACTGTTTTAGCAACAGAAAGGGAATTGACTTTTTCAAGATGTGAGTTTACAGTTATGTAAGTTGGAACAGTAAAAGTAATTTATTTTCATTCTCTTGGTGTTGAAGTCCTGAATCCTATCTTCTATGTGTCATCATTTGCCAACCAGTCTTATGCTAGAATCTCAAGTGCTGAAATGCTGTTCGTATTCTGCAAACAGGCAAGTGGGTTAACTGCATTGATTGTAGCCCCACTGAAAAGTCAGAGGGACTTGAATTTGGATCTGGGCCTCATCAGTTATCAGCTATGGGACTTTAGTCAAATAACTTGACTGCTCTGAGTCTTTATTTCCTCATCTGTAAAATAAGAAAAGTGTCTTTTTTCACTGAATATAAACATTCAGTGATATAATTTATGCAAAATTCCTAGTACATCAGCTGACATGTACGTGGTGCTAATTAAATATGAGGTTTTTTCTTCATTTGTTGTTGGCAACCCTTTTAAAATTTTCACATTTGCTCAGTTTAAATCTTTCTGAGCTTTCATTTTCTCATCTGTGAAATTCACATCTGTGTTGTCATAAGGATCAAATGAGAGCATATGTCTTTTATCTTTCATTTACAGCTGCGAGCAAGTCACACCAGCCTACAAGCCAGATATAATGAAGCCAAGAAAACGCTGACAGAGGTGAGCAGATAGGTTCTCCTTCTTCTGTGGGCCCTTGTCAAGAATTGTTTTTGACCTGAACCACTAATGGAATGACGTGTTTCATCGGCTGTGTGTGGGAGACACGATCCTGTTCTCAGAGGCTGCAGTCAGTTTGAGGACATAGGACAGTTACGCGGTAGTGCGTGACCCATGTCATCAGTTTGCCCACACTGCCACATTCTAGTCCCTTAGCGGTCTTGGTGGGAGGGGTCTCTGTGGGCTGCGAGGGTCAGGAAAGGCTTCCTGGGAAGGTGAGCCTGATAGGCTGGGTGGGGCACAGAGAAGAACTCACAATGTCACTCAGTAAATAGCTCCTGCCCCTCAAACAGCAGCTTATATAGTAGCTCTAAGATCCTGAATTCCTTGAGAGTGAGATGTCTTTTGAAAGATGAGAGAACCTCAGAGTGATATAATTGTTCAGAATTTCCAGTTATCTCCTAGGCAGAGTGGGGGAAGGGCTGCAGGAGGAGAAGGAGGGCTGGGAGTGCATTTGAACCCTTCGATTCAATCTGTAGTCCAGGTTGCAAGTGTGCTACTTCACATCAGCATTGTCGCTGCTCACTTCCCACTTGTGATTGCTGAACAGACACCTCTGCTGCCACCTCTGTCATGAGCAGTGTGTAGATATTTCTGTTCCTTGGTTTCCACAGAGAACTATCCTCATCCAGACTTGAAAAGCTGTCTTCCTTGTGATTTTGGTGCTTGGACTATAGCCGTACTATGGAAGGACCTCGCTGCAAGGTCCCTACCTCGTACTTCCTGGACGATTTGGAAGCTAGGATCTTCAAAGACGTCTCTGAAACCAACCCAGTATCCCTACTTTTCTAGAATTCACATGACATTTACCAATTTAAAATTCTTACTCTGTAGCAATATGTAGCACTTAATTTGCCACCTTGATGTAAACCTGACAAAGCTTTTCAATTCTGGTCTGGACTAACCTCTTCAGTTATTGTCAGAATATTTCAAAAGGGCAGGCACATGAATGGCAATTAGAATAATTTTTTTTCTCATTGTTCATAAAGACGCCTGCCTTGCCTTTGGACAGATTAGCTTCCTTTACATTGCTCTGTGACTGCGTTCCTTATGGATTAGATGGCAGGTTCTGCGGGTTTGGAGCCTTCTGTGATATTTTAATGCTGCAGAGCCCCTGGCATGAAGTTTGCCAATTCGTGGATCTGTCTTTGTATAATAATCTGAAAGAGATTAAAGGCAAAATATCTTGATATCAGCTTTCTAAGACATTTATATGCCTTAGGATATAAACTATCAGTGACTTACAAAGGGGCTTTTTATACTAAATACTAAATCAAGTATTTGTTGAGCCCTTTTCATGTTATAGAAAGGTGGAGGGTGTGATTTAAGTCAGTAATAAGACTATCCTCAAACGAAAACAGCAGCCAACATTGCTCTGGGCATATCATTCCTGCAGTCGTCATTCCTTTTTGCAGTTGGGAAAGCTAAGGCAGAGAGGCCATGCAGCCGGGTGTCAGGATTCAAATACAGGCAGCCTGGCATCAGAGCCCTCCCTGGGAGCTTACTATCTAATAGGAAAATCAGACTAATTCCCATCCAGAAAAATGGGAAGCTGTATAAAACCTAGTACTGAACAACTTCTGAAGAAGCTTGATTTGATCAGCCTGTGCGTAACTAATGTTTTTCACCTCTGGGCCTGGTTCTCCTTACCTATCAAGGTTAGGAGTAAGCAGAATGAGCGCTCTGAACCCTTTCACTCCAGGCTTCCCGGATTTGACCTCTTCAGCAAAACCTGACCTTCCAGGATAACCTAGTGGCACGGAAAAGCAGAGAGGACTTGTGTCTTTCCAGTAAATCTGGGAAAAGTAGAGCTTGGCATGGAGGGTTGCAGACAGCAGTGGTGCCTGACACCTGTGGGGGAGGCTGCATGACTGCTTCAGAAAGGCCAGGAGATTGGCTGGCCCCCTCTGCTTTGTAATGTCAGCAGTCACAACTCTAATTTCGTATGTGTGAGGCTGATTGTTTTATGCAGTATTCTTTTATGTCTAAGTACATTAATTGTATCTAGTTTTGCTTGCTCTATAACTATTAAGATCAGAATTGACTTGTTGAATTGATACATCTTTTTTAAGGTTATGTCTGTCTTCAGCTCTTTGATGATCCTTGGTTATATGTTCATCTTTAATTTTAAAATTTCGGGTTACCACCTCTGTGGATCCATCCGTTTTATGCAGCCCACTTCCTGTGTTTATTCTGGAAGGGATCTACCTACTGTTTGCTGAGATCAGCCGGTAGTAACTGATGTTCTGGGTCGGGGAACTCCCCATTTCTGCTGGGTATCACCAACTATGTAGGACCCCGCCCTGCCTCTGAGACTTAAGCACCAGCTCTTGTGTTTAAGAGAGTCAGGTTTCATTGCCTAGCCTGTGTGGCTATTCCTAATGCAGATCCCCAACACTGCACACCAGTCCTTCCTACGTCTGCTAACTCCACACAGCTTCCTCCTGAGGCCATTCCTGTCTGTTAACCATCTTTTTTGGCCTGTGAGGTTAAACTCTTGTGTTCTAATGTAATAGTCTGGATGTTTGGGGGTCTTAGGGCAAGAAGGGGTGGCTGCAAGTTGTGCTTAGTCTACTATTTTCAACTAGAACTCTTGGAACTTTTTTAAAACTTTTTTTTTTTTAATTTTTGAATAAGTAACACATTCACATGGTACAAAATTCAAAAAGTACAAAGGGTGTAGGTTTGGAGAAACAGTCGGTATTTTCTTCACTGAACAGTAGATACTAGAGATCATTGTAAAAGAGCTACTTTATTCTTTTTTAAAATATTGGCTTAGTATTCTGTTGTATGATGTAATTACCTACTTTACACATTAAAATCCAAGTTTAAGTTTCTTCTTTAAAAAGTGTCATTATCTGCCTTACAAAAAGAAGGTGAAGTTGTTCACCTCTGCTACCAAGGCTCCAGCAACCATGTCTTCATTCTCTCTTGCAGCTGAAGACTTACAGTGAGAAACTGGACAAAGAGCAAGCAGCCCTCGAGAAGATAGAATCCAAAGCTGATCCAAGGTAAGAGGTTTCAGCATGCGCTTATTTTTGCTTTGATGAAAGTGACTTTGCTGATACTTGTTGGCTTAATTTGTTTAAACACAGAACAAAGCAGCCAAAGGCTGTTGGTCTGGCCCCTGCAGGTCAGATCATTTTACTGTTCGACCAGAAAGTGGTGACTCTGCCATGCTGAGATGTGCTTGGGCTGCCCTGGGTTAGTCACCTTTTTCCCAATATCCCTTGTGTACAGAGGCAGCATAGTTTTTTGTTTTTCTATTTTTCAAAATGGTCATACCTTCATAATACAGAAAAGGGCGTATGGTGAAAAATCTTCCCACTCCTGTCCCCAGCCACCCAATTCTCTTCCCTAGAGTTCACTATTGTTACAAGTTTTTAAACAGCTCGTGCCTCCTTGGTAGAAAAGGTGCAGTCTTTTCTGTCAAGACACAGCTGCTGTAGTTGTTTGTTCTTTCATGTAGAATTAATTGTCATTAGAGCATTAGAGGAGAGAAAGCACTTAACATTTGACCTTTTTAGCTTCAGACTATTTGGGTGGTAAAGTCTCCCGGGAGCTGCTTATTTGAATGAGACTATGAAATCAAAAAGTTGCAGGCACAGAATGAGCAGTGCTTGTTTGATGAACATTTTTAGCAAAAAGTACCCACAGGTAACTTGACTCTATAATTAGAAACCTTTGTTTCATGAAATGGAGCAAAGCACTGTCAGATAGTTGATATTTTTATTGTCAAATTAGTACTTTTAATGACCTTAAGCAACTTGTTTCCTTTTCAGAATGGATTTTAAAAATAGTTTTCAGTACTGTATATGCCCCGAATACAGTTGAATAATTGGTATCATTAAATATACCTGGTACTATTGAAACTCATTGATGTTTCTATAGTTGACATTTTAATTGTGGAATCTGTAATGTTTTCTTGGATCCGGCGTTGATGGTCTTGGGTTTATAAATGAATAATAATGTCAGTTAAATGGAAGTCATTATCATTTGTGCAGAATCTGTGAGACACTCTTAGAGCTGAGAAAGGAAATTAAAAGGAGAGTCCTTTTTTAGCTGCGGACCTGCTTTTAGCTGTGATTCATAAAATCATAATGGCCTGCCATATGTCATTTTTTTGTCTTTTCTCTTCAGTATCCTACAGAACCTGAGAGCACTTGTAGCCATGAATGAAAATCTGAAAAGTCAAGAACAGGAATTTAAAGCACATTGTCGAGTAAGTGTTGTTTGGTGTCAGCAAATAAACCAGGACTCTTACTGAATCTCTTGGTTTACCTCCATTGTCCTGTTGTGGCATCCTATCCAGTGCAGTTTAAAAAGCAGATTCGGCCAGGCGCGGTGGCTCATGCCTGTAATCCCAGCACTTTGGGAAGCCAAGGCAGGCAGATCACGAGGTCAGGAGATCGAGACCATCCTGGCTAACACTGTGAAACCCCGTCTCTACTAAAAATACAAAAAAGTTAGCCGGGCGTGGTGGCTGGCGCCTGTAGTCCCAGCTACTCGGGAGGCTGAGGCAGGAGAATGGCGTGAACCTGGGAGGCAGAGCTTGCAGTGAGCCAAGATCATGCCACTGCACTCCAGCCTGGGCGACAGAGCGAGACTCCATCTCAAAAAAAAAAAAAAAAAAAAAAGCAGATTCATCGAGCAGTTATTTGTCAGTTGTGTAAGCCGAATAGAGCACCATGGTTAGTAACTTTGTGCCAAACCCCAAAACAAACAATGTCACCTAACTTTGGTATTTGAAAGAAAAGTCTTATGAAGTTTTTGCAAAAATATATTTTGTTGACAGACGGCCTTTGTGAAAAGAGTAACATCATACAAAACCAGGGCTGTCCTGAAAACCTGGGATGTCTATGTCCTATGTATAAGTCCTGGCTGTCATCTTCTGGAAACTTGTAGTCTAGTCGTGGGGGTGATGTGTGTTCTGGCGACTAGTGTGAGATAGGAAATGAGGCCTGGCAAGTTCTGTGTGAGCTCCAGGGGAGGAAAAGGCACTTCAGCACAGGAGCCACCAAAAAGCTAGATCTTACTTAAGGGCCAAGGAGGACAGCAAGTGGAGGAGGTACTTGATGAGGCAGAGCTCCAGGCTGGAAGATGGACAGCTGAATAAGGTTGAGGCCTGCTGGAGAGAGGAAACAGACAAGACTAATTGGAACTAGGCTCTAGATCACTTGTTCATTTCAATGCCCAGTGATTACTGTATACCTCACCAGCCCTTCAGAAAGAAAGACCTCTTTTGATGGAGGAATAGCTGCCTGTAGCCTCCTGAAAAGAACTTTCCCAGGCTGATAATTGGAGATCAGGGCAGCTACCTCATTAGCTTTTCGTCCCAGAATAAACTCATGAAATGTGAAAATAAGACTTGTGGACCAAATAGTTGAATAATTGCGTCTAATTACTAGCTTGTCTGAATTTTGTAAACGTTCATGTCACTTTTAAAGGAGGAGATGACACGGCTACAGCAAGAAATTGAAAACCTGAAAGCTGAGAGAGCACCATGTGGAGATGAAAAGGTAAAGGCTCTGAATTAGTCCTTGAGACTCTCAGGTGCTATTACGGGAAAAAGATAGTTCTAGAGGACCAAAGAGCAGACCGCTGGTGCTAACTTATCCTGTAAATAGACATTCCTCAACTGTTTTCCTTCTGTGACCTTCTTAGATTTGCATCCATCTCTTCTCTCTTTCCTCTGGGAGTAGAAGGCAGCAGAAGGTGTGGAAGGCAGCAACCCAGACACGAATTACCAGATTACACAATTCTGGCCTCCCTCTGTTTAGGGAGATGTTTCTGGGAAAAGTCTGAGCTCTATTTCCTGCTCACCCGTTCCTTAAATTTTCTGCCAGTTTACTCATTTCACCTTCCTCCTTTCCTGCTCAGGGATAATGCCCCACTCCCAAAAGGCAGCAACAAACATGAAGAAGGAGAGAGCAGTGTTGGATTTAACAGAAGCACCCTAGGCTTGCAGGAGCAGTCTGGGTTGAGGGAACACACCTGGACAGCTGGTTCTCTGAACAGAGGACTTGATCTTCCAAGGAGCTAGCATGAATTTTCATTGAACCTTAAATTGTAAGAAACAGGGAACTTGAGGCTTAGGGAGGACAAGAGTGTCCAGCCACCCAGCGCCAGACCGCATGCCCTGCCGCCTGGCCCAGAACTCTGCACTGGACTATGCCCATGGCTGTACAGGACACTGCCATGCCCAGCGGGGAGACGAAGATCTTGCAGGGCCGTTATCACTCTCCTGAGTGGTTGCATTATTTCACCCGAGCCATACAACTCTTCACATCTGTGAGGGGACTGGCGTGGGTGAATAGGAGAGCCTAGGAGGCAGTGGTATCCCAGGCTCATCATCGCACAGTCCACCTCTCCTGTTGTTGCTAAAACTTTAAACCTTTAAAGCTCAAATCATCAGTTTGAGTTTTGAGCCTCTGCACAAATTAGACTCTCAAGATCTCATTTCTCTTTTCAGCACATCTTGTTAGCGAGATTCTTACATTCAAAAAGAGCTATACGGTTTACCGTGTCAGTCTGTAACTGACAGACACCTAAGAACAATTTAAAATCTGCTGCTCATCTAAGGGCAGTTCCCTTTCTGCTCTCTTCAGACATGCTCGGGGGACATCAACACATTTCTCAGCTGCACCCTTATGCCTCTGCCTGGCCCCTTCCTGCATCTAGATCCTTGGCTTCTGTCTTATTCCCAAATGCTCAGGAGAGGTGTTTATTATGTTTTCATTGTTTCAGACCCTCTCCAGTGGAGAGCCGCCTGGTACCTTGACCTCTGCAATGACTCATGATGTAAGTACCTGCCTGCTCAGGACTGGCATTGTCTCCTGAGGGCAGGCGGCCAGCTTTCCACTCTCCTGTGATGGCTTCTCACGCCTACTTTAATGTGCTCTATGGCCAACTCCACATCTAGGCTTTCCAGGGCATTGTCCTGTTTGATACAGCTAGGCCTCAGATGGAGGCAGGGTCTCACCAGGAGTGGCCCTGAAGGTCACCTTTCTGATGGGTTTTCTTCCAGTCCTGTGTACAAGCATGTTGTTTTCATGCTGGCATCTCAGCTGGGAAGGGGAGAGGCCTGCATTGGCCGCATATGCTGGTCACCACTCGGGCTCTGAGGGGTGGGGTGGTACAGAGGGGAAAACCTTCTCTCTCTGTTGTACTATATACCAGACTCAGCAAACTGTTTCTGTAAAGATGCACATAGTAACTCTTTTTGGCTTTGTGAGCCAGCTCTGCTGTAGTGACCACAGTGGATCTGTAAATGAATGGACATGGCTGTGTTCCAATAAAACTTTATTTACAAAAATGGGTCACAAGGCATATTTGGCCCAAAGGTTGTAGGATTTAGCTCACAGGCTGTAGTTTGCCACCCTCTTCTGAGTTAAACCAGTGCTCTCCGCATTCCAAAACCCTCCAGAAGAAAGAGATAGGAAAGGAAGTGGAGGAAAGGAAAAGCAGGAAAACTGTAAGCATCTGCCTTCTTTAAGGGTTCCTCTTCCCTTTGTACCCTCATAATCTCCCAGGAGAATGAGCTTCAGCACTCTTCCAGTGAAGTCTGTTGGATTTTGCCTGCAGCTGAGCCCCTTGGGTGCGTTGGGTACGGGGGTGTGTTTATATTCCCTATGCTGAGGAAGGAGGCACTCCTTTGACCGCTTTTGTAACTTTGTCTGAGGCGACAAACCATCCAGCCATGTCTCTTACCTTGCTGGGTTCAATGAGGGACTAGTTTCTATTTTCTATATCAATGCTGTCCAAAAGAACTTTTTGCAGTGATAGAAATGTTCTGTTCCGCACTGTCTGCTGTGGCTAGTGGCTATCACATTGGATAACACAGCTCTAAGTAGAGACATAGAAAACTAGCATCATCTCCAAACACAGGCATAGTACAACACATTCTTTAACTAATGATTTGTCTCTACATCATCTTAGGTTTTTGCAGGGGAAGGGCATATACATTTGGAGGTTACTTCACTTAAGAATACTGGATTTGCCCTGGGTCCCAGAAGGAAGAGTTGTTATAACATGATATGAGAGGGTATCAAGGGTCTCATATGAGACAGGACCCAGACAGTAAACTTGGGCATTTAAGAATAGAAATTTAAGGCCTTAGGATGGGGGAGATATGATAAAAACATATTCAACTTTCAAAGACTCCATTAAAGAGTGAAAGTTTTCTATTCCCAGATAATTACAGCCTTTTCCAATTTTTAGGAAGACCTAGACAGACGGTATAATATGGAGAAAGAGAAACTTTACAAGATACGTTTACTACAGGTGAGTAAAAGAAGGACAAAAATATGCATAAATGCTTCTAACTAGGTATAAATGTCCTGTGACATAACTAGAAAGTCTCAATATCGAAGAACTAGAGAAAATAAGTAATGAGGCTGCTGTTCACCAGTCTTCTTTCTGTCTGGAGTGTAACTCAGTGATTTAAGATGTTGGTATTAACATCTCACATTGGTATATTACTTTCACAACCACTCCTTTGAGTTAATCCTAACCCCAGGTGGAGAGTGGATATTACATCCCATTTTCTTTATGAAGAAATTGGCTTGTTTGTTTGGATAACCGGTGGTTTGTGAGAGTGACATCAAATATGGGGGAGATAGGTTTCAAAATTAGCTCTAAAATTTAATTCATGCAGAGTCAAAATTACATTTAAAATCCCCCACATTGCTGGAATCTGGCTCATGGAAGCTCAAAAGCCAAAAATTCCTTGTGTCACACTTTGGTTCAAGCCAACCTTCTGTTCCCTGGGAGGGAAAGGCCGGGTTCGGGTAGGAATGGCCAAAAGGCTGCAGAGGCCAGTGAGAGCCCCTTTCCCCTCTCTCTGGCACCTACTTACTTTGCTGAGCTGAGAGGGTTAAATTAGAGTGAGTCAAATTTGTCCTTGTTACAGACTACTAATCTTTAAAGAGGCACAGAACTAAATAAAATCGGGACAGTACAGCTGCATATTTGGAAACTTTTTGACTGAGTGCTTTATATGTATTCAGCATTGGATCAGGTCTCAGAACTAATAAATAGGATGACCCATCTCCTGGACATGCTGGCTATTTGAGAACCAAGACATGTCTATATATACATCAAAGTTCAAGGGAGATTATGTGCAAATTGCTTTCTAAGGGCAGCTTCAGACTGGCTAGGGGAAAGCTTCAGTAAAGCCAGTGGCTTGCTGAGGGCAAGGGCCTGAGTTAGGCAGTGGCTGTAGAATGCATGGAAATGAACTGATGGGACAGATTGCAGGGCTGTAGCTGATGGAACTTAGTATCAACTGAGATAAAAAGAGGAGTCAAGGATGATGCTGGAATTTCTGACACAAGGGTGAATAATATTTGTGTTATTCATAGAGAAGAAGCATAAAAGAGAAGGAATGGACTAGGGTTAAGGGCGAGAGGAGTATAATAAATAGGAGTGTTAATGAGATCTGTTTGGGGCTTTTCAAAGTTGGGATACTCAACCACATTGAAATGTCCAAGGAGTGCTTGGTTGTCAGCTCTGACTCCCAGAATAGTATGGCCTGGAGATTTGGGTGTCTGCAGTGTTGATGAGGACTGGGGCTGTGGAATGTGGAAGAGGCCCTGAGACTACACCCTGGTGAGCACATGTGGGGATAGGCAGAGCAAAAGGAGGGATCTCCCAGTGAGGATGCGCCTGAGCAGCCAGAAGGGAAAACAAGTGCATGAGGCTTGTGGGAGCCGAGCAGAGAGCTCAGCTGAGAGGAGGGGAAGTGCCACTAGAAATCAAGAAGGCTAGGAGCTGAGAATTGTCCATTAGATGTGTCCCTGAGAAGGTGTGCAGTGACTTTGGCAAAAGCAGTTCAGTGGGGCACTGGGGAGAGCCTAGTCGCAGTGGGTTGAAGAGGGACTGGCATGGACAGAGGCTCCCATGTGCGTGGCTCTCAGTACACTTCTCTTCCCTGTAAAAGGGAAGAGAGAGGCTGGTAGCTGAAAGGTGATGGCGATTAAAGAAGGGCTTTTTAAGGAGTGAGGACATGAATGTATTTAAATGCTGATGAGAAGGGTCAGTAGCCAGTGAAAAGTTACAGATGCAGTAATAGACTGAAGAGTTGTATCTTAAGACTCCTGAAAGAAAACCAGGAGTCAGAGCCTGAGCACCCATGGGGAGCATAGCCTTGGCCTAAGGGAGAAATACATCCTTCCCTCTCCCTGGAGCTGCAGAGACCCAGTTTTGGATTAGGTCACCAGAGCTGAATGTGGGTTTCCCACCAGGAGGCTCCTATTTCCCCAGTGAATTAGAGATTCACATCTGCTGCTGCAGGCGAAGCAGGCAGGAGAGTGGGAGGATGTGGTGGACAAAGGGATGCAGGCACAGAAGAAAGGCAGCACTCAGAGCCCGCTTAGTCTGGAGTCTACATGTGTTCAGTGGGAGCCATGCACAAGTGAGCGGCTTGCTCTCCCGGCAGCTGCCCCTGCACCATGCCACACCACACAGCAGTGCCATGCCTCCCAGACCCGGTCAGTAGGGCAGTTTCCTGAGTCCGTGGAAGGGAGAAAATGCTAGAAAGTATTTGAGGAGTAGGTTGCAGGAGCTTTTTAACCAGGATGAGGAATTTGGGATATATGTGGAGGCGGCAAGGTGGCATAGCTTCCCATCATCTGAAGCATTCCTTTTGTTGCCTGTCCCCGCCTGGCAGGGTGGAGCTGGCTATTCTAGACTCCTTGGGGGCCTGGTGGGCTAGCTGCAGGCTCTGTCCATAGAAGCCCTTCCCA
Source organism: Gorilla gorilla gorilla (assembly GCF_029281585.2). Lineage (NCBI taxonomy): Eukaryota > Metazoa > Chordata > Mammalia > Primates > Hominidae > Gorilla > Gorilla gorilla. The sequence continues at coordinate 19,459,202 of NC_073235.2, read as the reverse complement.
TTCAGTATCTTCCCTCCTGGTCCACTCATTTGGTGCCTTCTGTGATTCAGTTCACAGTCACACCTCCTCCCACTCCTAGGAAAGTGGGAAAGTCAATCCAAATCTGAGATGGGGACCTTTAAGCCCATGGCAGGAGTTTGTGCCTGCATTGTAGGGCGCATGGTTGGGCTCAGGTCGGGGTGCAGGCAATATTTTGGCTCCCTAGAGAACATGTAAGGCCTTTTACCAAATAGTACTGTCTCTGCCTCCCTTTTGCATTTAGGCTCGAAGAAATCGAGAAATAGCAATTTTGCACCGCAAGATTGATGAAGTCCCTAGCCGTGCCGAGCTAATACAGTATCAGAAGAGATTTATTGAACTCTACCGCCAGAGTAGGTGCATTGACCACAGACAAGCTCTTGAGGCTGGGAAGGGACAGGCGAGGGGTCTGTTCCACTTTAGCATGGGGGAGCATGCACCAGAGCACAGTCCACAAAGGCCACCACCGGAAAGCTCCGTTTCATCAGCAGACCCACTTGGCAGTCCCGGGAGCAGCACTGTGGTGCTCTCACTGCCCTCTCCGTGGACAGATGGTTGAACCAGTTGAGCTCTTAGACTAAAGCTTCAAAGCAGCCCTCATCCTGGTCAGCCACACAGCCTTCCCCTGAGCTCCCACACCACTTTCCAACTTCACACGGAACATCGTGACCCTGGTGTCTAGAGATCAGTCCTCATTCATTGTTCTTCTCTACAGACTTTGTTGCTGATGTGGTCCTTAACCCTTAACAGCATCATATTCACCCAGTAACCCAGGACCATGACCCCCTCAGCCTGAATAAGAGATCATGTCTCATGAGGCTCAGAATGGCCCTCAAGGCTGCCACTGCCTTTTTCTTCCTAACATTCCTGCCACATCTGCTCTTGCATCATATCTCAGCTAAATGACCATTAGCTGCAGTGCCTCCAAGTCCCCTAGCCACACATCTGATTCTGTCACTTCTCTCTCTGCTAACAAATCTTCAGGAACTCCTCAGGCCTTACTGAATAGAGCCTCTTTCTTTACCATGCCTGGGTTCCTCCCCAGTCTGAGTGGCCTGTCTGGAGGCCCCTTTCCTGATCTGAACCCTCACTCTGGCCTTGCCAGTCCACACACTGCCTCTGAACAAACCATGAGCTTTGACGTCTTAGCCTTGACTCCTCCTGTTCCTGGTGCCTGGATCCCTTTTCTTCTGTCAGGCTAAATTCTTCAATACCCAGCTCAGATCCTGTAAACCTATTCTAGGCACCCCACCCCAGGCAAGAACTGATCACCTCTTCTCCAAGCTCCTACTCTTGTATGTCCCCATGATACCTCAAACTCAACAGGTACAAAACTGAATTTGGCCCTCCTACTCCATATTCCTCTTAGGCAAACTGGACCCCTCTTTCTTCTCTGACTCAAGCTGCTCACCAGTTCTGCGTCTTAGTAATTGTCAAGTCTATTTCTTCTGGACTGCGCTGTAGCCACCTTCCTTTGCTGCCCAGAGTCTAATTAGATCTTTTTCAACATATATTTGATCATTTTACTCTAAAAGCTGTAATACTTAGGCTCCCTGCAACTTCTTGGGTAATCTTTAGAATCCTAAATACACTGTACTAAGTCCTGCATCGTCTTGGCCCACTTCACCCAGCTTCACCCCTCTTGCACATCTGCATCTTGGCCTGTGAGCTGGTACCTGAGTCCATAGTGCCATTATCCTACAATTCCCACTTGGTATTTCAAAATCCACCTAGGATTTTGCCTTGAGGCCTTGGCCTCTCCAGCATCCTTCCTGGTAGAGCACTGGCTCTATTGGAGGAGTTCAGATCACACTTCCTTCATGTGCCCGGCCCCACTAGGCTGGGATTTCATCCAGTCCTCACACTGGACTCAAATGATCAGAGGCAGGGATCAGCAGTGACAGTTTTCAGCAGAAAGTAGTTTCTGCTTTAAGTTAAATCTTTCCCTTTACTTTTCTATTCCTGCTTGTTTCAAAGCTTTTAGCAATGATAATACCTGCATCTATTTATTTCACAGAACAAATTTCACACAGGTTAAAATCATCTGATAAAGACATGTTTACACCAAGGACATTTTCAAGCAGTTACATCAAAATACCTGTATCAATGTATTATTACCAAATATCTACAACCCCCACCCAGTTCTTTGGCTGGATGAGGTAAGGGTGGCTGGTTCATTTATGGGAGTAATTCTCAACTTTGGGTACTCACTGTCACCACCCGGGTCCCACCTTCAACATTCTCCTTTCATTGGTCCTGAGACTTGTTAAAAGCTTCCCAGGCAATTCAGTTTGCACGCTGTGGGGTTTCTGCAGAGTGAGCTCCCAGGCCTGACAAAGCTGTCCTGGCAGTGCATTCATGGAGGAGAGGGGCAGGTAGGGTGTTCTGATACCTGTTCTTATTCGTGTGCTGATTTCTTTACCTTTACAGTTTCAGCAGTGCACAAAGAAACCAAGCAGTTCTTCACTTTATATAATACCCTGGATGATAAAAAGGTTTATTTGGAAAAAGAGGTAAGAACATTTATGAAAAGAAAATGGCTAAGCAGCTAACAGTGCAGTTGACTCCAGGAAGTCAAATGAACTTGATGTTTGGGACAGGTATGTTCAGCATTAGCAGAAAGAGTGCCTATTTTATATGCTAAGTGCTGGCATACCCAGTCAGAAAGTGCAAGATTCCTTGGGAACCCAGACTGTCTGCTGTGAAGTGAGACTGGTAGACAGCCATTCTAGAGTGCTGTGGGGGAAATGCCATTGTTAAAAGGAACACAATGGAAGCTCTGGAGTTGGTGAGACTACTTTGAGATTTAAAGGAAGGGAGGAACCAGCTGAATGAAATGGGGGTGGTGGGCTTGTTATAGTTTACAGGGAGAAAATACCTGTTTAATCATCAGTGGCCGACAAAGGCGTGAACTAAAAGGTTTGTAAAATTCAAAGCAGGGGTGAAAGGGTCACTGTCACTCCCTTCGTCTTTTTTTTTTTTTTAATTTTTTTCTTTTTTTTCTTTTATTATTATACTTTAAGTTTTAGGGTACATGTGCACATTTGCAGGTTAGGTACATATGTATACATGTGCCATGCTGGTGCGCTGCACCCACTAACTCGTCATCTAGCATTAGGTATATCTCTTTTTAACACTTAAAAACTCAGGTTAAATTAATGGCTCAGGGCTTTCCCAAGTTGATGACAAACGGTTGGAGCACAGTATGCAGATATGTCTTAATTTAAAAAAGAGAACAGTCCTGGTCTTCACCATGGCAGCATAGTGTCCTGAAGAGAACACGGGCTTTGGCGTCAGTCAGATTTGGGTTTATTTGGGTTTTAGTGTGGCCTCTTTTTTCTCACCTGTAAAATGGGGATGACACCTAATTGCATTGATGATGATTATAATGAGGACAGAATGAGAAAATGTAAAGTTCCTTACACATGGTGGATTCTCAGTACATACTTGTTCCTACCCTCCCCCTCACCTTGAGGTTGATAGAATGTGTTTTCATTTTGTCACCTTGTAGCCTACACTAATTACCACTTTAATAAGGATAATATTACAAATGTATCTTTTACCTGAACCCAAATTGAGGCATCTGTAATTACTGTCACCTTTACTGCCTGCTGTCAGACAAACCAGGTAGATCTCTGTCATCCTAGAGGGCGCTCCTTGGGAAGCTGTTTTATTTTTTTCTGTATCCGGGGCTTACACAGTGGTAGGCATATAACAGACATTTGATAAATGTTTGAATAGATGAATGCATTTCATGGGATTTGCATCAGACCTGGGGAATAGCTCTGTCCCACATCCTGGCCTTGGGGCCCTCCTACCTGGCAAAGGAAAGATTTGCCAACCCTGACTTAGGGATAGGCCAGCCCCTTCCCAAAGACCTTAAACCCCATTGACCTTCTTTCATCAGCAGTGTTTAAAGTTGTTCCACTGTTTAAAAACTAGGAATATTGCGAGGCAGACTGGGGAGCTGGGCTTTCTAATTCCAAGCCATGTTACCAGTTAGAATGTTACATTTGAATAAATTTGGTATTTTATTTTAAATGGATTTATGCCTGTGATAGTTTAACTTTAAAACCTTCCTGTGGAGTACTAAGGACAAGAAATATTCTACATTGCAGACTGTGAACCTAAAGTTCACATATGGTAATTACTTAGTTCTGAGCCCCTAAATTGAGTAGTTTTATGGCCAGAAAGATGACCCAGGTTTCCTTACTCCTGCCTCAGAGCCCTTCCCAGGACTGTATCATTGGGGCAGATAAGAGGATTTGCTGCGGGGCTCAGGCAGTGTCCACGGGGCCTTGAACAGTGCATCCCCTTGGAGGCGCTCAGCCACCCAGCAGCTTAGCTTGCTGCACTGGCGAGAAGATTCTGTGGGAAGGAATAGGGTGTAAACGACTCTCACTTTCCACACTGTCTGACTCCCGTAAGCTGTTATCCTTGAAAATAAAGTGCAATGTTTGGCAAGATAGAAAGGGCTGTGGTGGCAGTTTGCCTAGAGAGCCCTAGTGTTAGCTTAGTGTCCTCTCAGCTGGGATCCAGTTCCCTTCAAAGCACCCTCTCCCTACATTCCTGTGGGAATGCCCTGTAGGAAGAGGGAATTTTCTGTGAGAAGGAGGTGGATTCCCTGAGGAAATCTGTGAGACAGAACATGTGGCTAATTTTTTTTTCATATGTTACTTTAATCTTCATAAACAAGGCATGTGTTCCTTGCAGAAGCAGTATGTGGAGACAGGCAAGCTTGCAGCAGTTGCAATAGTGTGGAAATCTTTTTGCCTGTCTTATAATTTCGTTTGTTTTTTTACTTCCCCAGATTAGTCTGCTGAATTCAATTCATGAGAACTTCTCACAGTAAGTACTGTCAGTCCTCCTTCCCACTAATACCCTGCCAGCCTGCACTTTGAATTCAGCCCACCTCACATTGCTATAATGTGCTTGACAAAGGTACATGCAAGACTTAACACTGGGTATGTGATTTTTACTCTTTTAGCCCTTCTGCTAAGTATCTTGTTTACACTCTCCTTGAGTACCTGCAAAACTAAAATGATAGTAGAGTGAAGGAAGAGCTGACGAAAAAAGTTAACTTTCAAATAATTTGACTGTACCCACCTACTAAAATCTCTCTGTATGTTACCAAATTAATATTTGTTAATGAACACATAGAGATGCTTTAAAATTTACATAATGGAATTTATATAGTTTTTTAGATTTGTAAAATCTCATGGTAGATTTTTTTTGGTTAATGTGTACAGTGTTCTCTAAAAACTAGATGTCAAGGCCCACCTGTTCCCAAATCAAGCCCTCAAGCATGTCCATTTGCCCACCCACCATCCAGCAGCCCCAGGACTTGCTCCTTGGAGAGCATGCTTCCCTTCTCTCTGGCACAAATCTCTGCTGTCCTCTGGCAGATGACAGGGGACACATTGAGACTGATATCTTATTGAGTTACAGGTTCTAGATTTTAAGCTTCTTTTCTTAAAAAAAAAAAAAAAAAGAAGCCCGCAGCTTCCCCTGGTTTTAGGAAATCTCAGAGTGTGTCTCCCAGTTTCAAGTATCTGCCAATCCTCAAATTTTGTAAATCAAATGAAATTCATTACTTAAGCAGTACATGCCGTATTTCAAATAAATAATGTTTTTGTTCATTTTAGTCACATTTTACTGCAAGAAAATACATATTAGTTATGAAAGTTACAGGGAAAGTATGACAAAAAAGATTAATATGCAATTATAAGACCAGGCTAATTTCCATGCCTTCTCAGAGGTTTAGCATCCTTAATTGCCTGGGATCCCAGGGGCCCCCGTGGCTCCACTGTGCGTTACAAAGACCTGATTGCCTCTCCCAAGAGTCATAATCTGGATACAGAGCTGACTGCTTGGCGTTTCTCCCTGCCTCAGAGTCCTGTGTGCCGGTCATAACTCTACTGGTTTTTCTTTCAGGGCCATGGCCTCCCCTGCTGCCCGGGACCAGTTTTTACGTCAGATGGAACAGATTGTGGAAGGAATTAAGCAAAGTAGAATGAAGGTCAGATGGCTTCTTTTCTGTAATGCAGCCCAGGTTTTATAGTGGTGACAGGGAAGGTCCTGGGAAGAAAAGGCCTCTTCTGGTAGTTGGGGAGTGTGCCCTCAATCCTGAAAAGACACATTTCTACAGAGGTATTCCCACCATGCATCTTACTCTGTAATGGGCAGGGCCTGTCTCATGAGCTGCCTACACCCAGGGGTTCAAAAGTTGCTGTTAGCAGTAGCTCCCAGATATTGAACACCTATTGTGTACCAAGCATTGTGCTGACATTCCTAAAAGACCTCTGAAGTGAACAGTATCACACCCATTTTACAGATGAGGAGACCACCTTTCACCAGCAGGCTTCCGCTCTTGACTAGATTCACTTCCTCGGTGGATCTGTGGTCCCTGACATTCTGCCACAAGAGATTCATTCCTTAGGAGTCTTAGGATCTTGAGAGCATTTTGGTTTTCAGGAACCCCCTCTAAAAAAGAGAAATCATTGCTGAACTGAGTTCTGCCAAATTGAGAGGAAATGGAGTCTCAGAAGTCTGAAGAGAACAGAGAGGCCCCACTCAGTCAGGGTGCAGCATGGGATTTTCCTACAGAGACAGCTGCAGTTTCCTACCACCGTTCTCAGATGAATCCTAAACAGTGCTTCCAAATATCTCTTGCTTATGGTCCTGTTTTAAAAATGTATCACACCAGAGTGGTTCTCTGACATGGCAGTAAAATCTTCCGGGGACGTTGGGTGTCTCCTCTTATGATCTTGGGGCAGAGGGCTCCAGTGAGTGATGCCAGAATGTAAACACATGAGAAAGAAAGAATTGTCCATAGGTCCTGTCATCATAAAAAACCCTGTTACAGAAGACAAACATTCAAGTTGCCTGTAATCTCATCTCACAAGAGATGAGCTAAGGGCAGAAGTGCTCCATATCCCTTTCCCTGTAGAAAAATATCATTAATCTCTCTGTGAATGACTTCAGTAAAACGATGTCAAAGGAGGAGAAAAAAAGTATCACTAGTAACAAGCACGATTTCTCAAGACTATTCAGCCATAAAAATGAGAACGACATAAGTCAGTGCTTGCCTATATATGCACACTCACCCAAGCCAGGATAGGCTGTCTTGCAGAGAGAGAATGCAGTCCCCTCTCAGTGACCTGGGGTGTGAGTAGGTGGAGGGCAGAGAACCTGGCTGACCAAAAGCCTCTGACAACCCAGGTGTCAGTGTATTAGGCGCTTCCACCTTGCCATTGCTCCGCAGGAAGCTGCTCTGGTTCATAGTCAAGAACAACAGGAATTCATGGAGTTTTTTCCTTTGGCCTCCGCTTCCTGTTTACACTGCTGTCTGTAAACAGGAAGCAGAAGTCAAAGGAAAAAACCCCATGAATTCCTGTTGTTGACTATGAGCCAAAACAGGGGAAGAAATGGGCCTCACCCCTTCACTCTCTTCACTCTCCCCGAGGCTTCATGCTCTTGGCCCCTCAGTGCTGACCAGTGTGGAAAGGCGCTGCTGTATCTGTCTCTCCCCTCCATGGTGGGTGCCAAATGGGTCAATGGCACCCAGGGCAGAGTGGGCTCTCTTTCTCTGGTCTGCATCCCTGGTGGCTGATGTAGCACCTAACCCATGGTTAGGCCCTCAAGGACTATTTGTTGAATGAGTGAATTCTTTCAACAGAGTCAAAGAGCAGTTCTCAGAGAGGGCTCCAGATACGCTTTGAATGTTGAATGTTGATAGACACTCTGAATGGAACAGCAGTCACTTGGATGGATGTGTTTTATTGTGTTTAAAAAAAAAAAAAAGCTTTCCCTGTAACAGTGCCTTAATGGGTCCTGCTCTCATAGATGTGGCAGGGGAGTCTGTCCTCTCAAGCACAGGTTTCTCAGAACCAGCAGGTTCAGAGTGTTACATAGTAGACCAGCGCTGGGTAACAATGACTGAATAGGTGTTTATGCCCCGTCTGAGGGTTTCTGAGTAAAGAAGAGGTCACATATCAGTCAGCATTTTGACCTCACTCAGAGGAGTTAAGGTCTCTGGATCTCTGGATCACTGTGAGCAAGTGCTTGGCACAAGCACTTCACAGACCTAGGGTGTGAAGAGGTGATAAGTAGGGAATAACAATGGTACGTCTGGGTAAGGGGACACTGAGAAGAGTGTGAAAATGAAGCTTAGATCAAAGAGTCAACTCCTGCTTCTCATAGTGAGTTGGCATTCTAGGATGTGAAATGTTGAGAAGAAAAATGGTCTTTATTGAGCAGCTACTATAGACCAGATGATGGATCATTCACTTAACATTTCATGTCCCAAGCTTCTTGTAACGAAACTGGTTATCTAGGTGATATTCTTATTTTAGCTAAAGGACGTAGCATTCAAAAAAGTTAAATTAGCTGTCCAAGGATACACAGTGAGTGGCAGAACTAGGATTTGAACCCAGCCTTTCTGGCCTCAAGCTCATGCTATTTCTAGGTTGCCACACTAACTCCCACAGTGGATCCTGGATAAATTCATAATTCAAGCGCATTGCTACCTCACTAGGACATAATCAGTCACGGTGAAGTGTTTTGCTGAAGTACAGAGCAGAGAGGAAAGGCCTGAGATAGAGCTGCTGGCTGTCCTAATAAGAGAGAGGGACCTAGCTGTGAGGTCCTAGCCAGTGCAGCAGAAAAGGTGTCTGCTGCTTTGAGAGTTGGAGCCCACGAAGGAACAGTAGTGGGAGCTGCAGTGGGCTGGTGTGTCACTGTGACAGGATCATGAGTGGGTGTCAGAGACCCATGCAGGCAGCATTAGGGGTTCCATCGACAGGGATCAGGACTTGCTGCTGAGCCAGGGCTCCAAGTGTGGTAGGACACCCCAGAGGGGACTGGCCACTCTGGGAGACCTAGGCACAAGGGAGGGCACCAAACTGGAGACCTAGCATGGGTGTGCACCAGGCATCCATATGCAGACCTGTGGAAAGAGCAGGGCACAGGGTCTTGGGACTCAGGAACTGAATGCAAGGTCAGGATTTGACTAGGCAAATCAGTCCCCATATGTGGTGGGTCTTTCTCTGAACAGCACTGGGATAGGCCTTGGGGACACCAGGTTGCATTTGTCCTGTGTAGTCAACAGAAGCCTATAGTGTGGAGGGAACTACTGAATAAAATGCAGTCAATTTTACCTGTAGCTTGTGTTTACCAAATCCCTTCCAAAGTGTAACACAGAAATCATGGTCAGGCATCAGCAAAGCCACAGCAAAGCATCTCTCAGAATTTGATTCAGCAAGCTTTTGAGCACCAGCCAATAAGTCAGGCACCCGGTCTGTACCGTAACTCTTACTGCCCTCATTTCCTGGCTGATTCTCTGGGTTTACCTTCCAGACATATAGCACATAGCATTGCCAGCCCTGCTCTAGTGTCCTCAGAGAGCCTCTCTGAGCTTCCAGGCTGAGGAGGCCGTGCACCCACCCTCCTCTCCGTCACCTCCCCCCGTGTCGTTTTCCTCACAGGACCGATCAGTGTTGCGAATATTTTGTGTGTCTGTTTGTCAGGGTGCTTGCTTAATGTGAATTTCTAGAATGTATGCTCTGTGAGAGCAGTGACTTTGCCATGTTCACCACTACACGTAGCTACTCAGTAGGTTCTAAGTCAGTGTTTGTTGAATGAATAAGCTTTTGGATACCTTAGAAAAGTCTCTTTAGATCAAAGCCTAGCATCCATTTATGAGGTCAAAATCCTGAAAATATCCTAAATTGTCTACCAGCAGAAAGATGGGTAAGTTAGCAATCAGCAGGAATATTGTATTGTTTTTAAAATGATAATTTGTAGAAAATTTATAATGACACAGAAATACTTACATTAAATCAAAAGAGGATACACAGTTTTATTATATAAGCACAGTTTTTAAATCAGGGTTTCTCAACCTCAGCACAGTTAACATTTCGGGCTAGATAATTCTTTGCTGTGGGGGTGTCCTGTGCAATGTAGGTTGTTTAGCAGCATTGCTGGCCTCTACCCAGTGATACCAGTAGCACCCACTTCTCACAGTTGTGACAATCAAAACTGTCTCCAGACACTGCCGGGTGGGGGATGGGGGGCAAAATAGCTCCTAGTTGAGAATCACCAACCTGTCCATTGTGAAATTGTAATAAGAAAAAAAAATGGAAACAGTTAATACTCAGTGATAGAAAAATTGCTGAATAAATTGTAGAGCCTCCATGTAATATCATGCAAATAAATTAACCAACCTCAAAAATGATATATTGAAGCTTCCTTTACTGGAAGGAAATCCATGAAACTGTTAACAACTGTTGCCTTTTGGATGTTTCCAGTAGCCCTTGGGCAGAACATGTCTTTTCATCACCATTTCCCACAATGTTTCAACAGATGGAAAAGAAAAAGCAAGAGAACAAAATGAGAAGAGACCAGTTGAACGACCAGTACTTGGAGCTGTTAGAAAAGCAGAGGCTATACTTTAAGACTGTGAAAGAGTTCAAGGAGGTAAGAGGAAGGCTGGGCAGCACATTAAGGCTAACGTGAGATATATGTTCACCTCAAAAGCAGCCACTAAAAAACAGCAGTTTTTTGGTTTTCCTCTGGTCTGTGAAGGGAAATAACGAGACAGAGTGTGATCTGGCAGTGAAGTGTGGCGTCTAGGTAGCTGAAGACTGCGTTTTTCTGTGGCCCATCTTGAGGTCTAATTAAATGTTTTAAGACATCACATCACTTTAGTTTTCCTAACACTTAGTAAGCACATTAACTCACAAAATGACTCCATCAGTCCATATCAAGGGCCACTTGGAAACAGCATTTGTTGTGGATTCAGATATAGAATCTTCTTTCCTGCCAATCTTAGGGTGGGGAGGGACCTCAAGAAGCCGTGTGGGAAGAGAGAACTTTGAAGTGTCACAGGCTTGGATTCGAATCCTACATTTACCACTTACCAGCTGTGTTTTTTGGCAATGACCTAATCCCTCCCAGCCTCACTTTCCTCATTGGTGAATTCCGTTGCGTCAGGTGAGAAATTTGAAACATCCAGCACCAGGCCTGGCACCTCCTAACACCCAACACTCAACTGAATTTCGGTTTTCCCTGTTTTTCCTTCCTGCATTTGGGCAGTTACTCTTCGTTGTTCCAGAAAGAAAAGTGCCTGCCCTTAAGAGATTTTCCAAAAAGACTTCATTTGGTCCCTTGCTAGGGTCTCAGCAGCTTTATTTTAAGGAATTCCTTCTCCCTAACCTAAATCCATGTGGTTTCAGTGAGTTTAGAGACTGCTGAAAATACAGCAGAGTTAAAGGTAGATTGTATCCTGGTGTTTGGTCTGCAGAATAAAAAATGTAGTCTTTCCATGCTCATAATTTTGTTCTTATTTTAAGACTTTTCTTCCTTCCTCATCTTTCCCTTGTCTTCTACATATTTCCTTTTTTGTGATTTAACTTCTAGAAGCCACATCCCATAGGCATTTCAAAATCTCATCTTTTCCAGTGTTCCAGCTCCTACTGTACCCCTGGGCAGATGCCAGGTTGTAACGCAGACCTCCTCCTCCTTAAGGAGCATACGCTGTGGTGGGAGAGACGGATGGCAAGCTAAGAACAAGTCATAACAAATAAGTAGTAACAATTCCAGACTTTGCCATGTGAGGAGACTGGTTTAGGTAGTGTGGTCTAGGAGGGCCCTCTAGGGTGAGCAGGACCTAGCCATGGGAAGAGAGAGTTCTTCAGCCACAGCAGTGCAGGAATGGGGAGCGGAGGGTCTGCGGCTCAGTCTGGGACTCCTTTGAGGCTAGCACAGGCTGCAGCTGAGGTCCCAGAAGGGCCAGTGAGTGAACTGGCAGGGAACAATTAGGAATTTGCTGCCCTACTCAGAGCTCCTTGTTCCCTTTAATCAAAACTCACAAAAGGAGAACTGCATCTCAAATGTTGCTTGGAGACATCCTTTTGACAGTGTAGAAACAAAAAGCAAGTTGAGGAGGATAAGTATAAGCTGTCAAAGCAATTGAAAATGAAATGGAAAAGCTCATTCTCGCCCTGCAGGCTCTCAGACGAGAGCTTAGGATGACCTCCAAGGCACCAGTTCCTTCAGAGGTGTTAAGTGGCTTGGGTCTGGGTTCCCACCTGTGCTGGCAGTCATTGTCACACCAGACACAGAGGGTGGTTCCTTCAGATCCAGCTAAGACACCTAGACCAGATTCTTGCCAGGCCTCTTTCCTTCAGTCCAAAGCAAGTCAGAAGAGGCGGAGGGGATGAAATATGTTTTTGCATATTTCTTTTTTTTTATTATACTTTAAGTTTTAGGGTACATGTGCACAACGTGCAGGTTAGTTACATATATGTACAAGTGCCATGTTGGTGTGCTGCACCCATTAACTCGTCATTTAACATTAGGTATATCTTCTAATGCTATCCCTCCCGCCTCCCACCACCCAACAACAGGCCCCAGTGTGTGATGTTCCCTTTCTTGTGTCCATGTGTTTTCATTGTTCAATTCCCAACTACGAGTGAAAACGTGGTGTTTAGTTTTTTGTCCTTGCAATAGTTTGCTGAGAATGATGGTTTCCAGCTTCATCCGTGTCCCTACAAAGGACATGAACTCGTCCTTTTTTATGGCTGCATAGTATTCCATGGTGTATATGTGCCACATTTTCTTAATCCAGTCTATAATTGTTGGACATTTGGCTTGGTTCCAAGTCTTTGCTATTGGGAATAGTGCTGCAATAAACATACATGTGCATGTGTCTTTATTGCAGCATGATTTATAATCCTTTAGGTATATACCCAGTAATGGGATGGCTGGGTCAAATGGTATTTCTAGTTCTAGATCCCTGAGGAATTGCCACACTGACTTCCACAATGGTTGAACTAGTTTACAGTCCCACCAACAGTGTAAAAGTGTTCCTATTTCTCCACATCCTCTCCAGCACCTGTTGTTTCCTGACTTTTTAATGATTGCCATTCTAACTGGTGTGAGATGGTATCTCATTGTGGTTTTGATTTGCATTTCTCTGATGGCCAGTGATGATGAGCATTTTTTCATGTGTCTTTTGGCTGCATAGATGTCTTCTTTTGAGAAGTGTCTGTTCATGTCCTTTGCCCACTTTTTGATGGGGTTGTTTTTTTCTTGTGAATTTGTTTGAGTTCATTGTAGATTCTGGATATTAGCCCTTTGTCAGATGAGTAGATTGCAAAAATTTTCTCCCATTCTGTAGGTTGCCTGTTCACTCCTATGGTAGTTTCTTTTGCTGTGCAGAAGCTCTTTAGTTTAATGAGATCCCATTTGTCAATTTTGTCTTTTGTTGCCATTGCTGTTGGTGTGTTAGACGTGAAGTCCTTGCCCATGCCTATGTCCTGAATGGTATTGCCTAGGTTTTCTTCTAGGGTTTTTATGATTTTAGGTCTAACATTTAAGTCTTTAATCCATCTTGAATTAATTTTCGTATAAGGTGTAAGGAAGGGATCCAGTTTCAGCTTTCTACATAATGGCTAGCCAGTTTTCCCAGCACCATTTATTAAATAGGGAATCCTTTCCCCATTTCTTGTTTTTGTCAGGTTTGTCAAAGATCAGATGGTTGTACATGTGCAGCATTATTTCTGAGGGCTCTGTTCTGTTCCATTGATCTATATCTCTGTTTTGGTACCAGTACCATGCTGTTTTGGTTACTGTAGCCTTGTAGTATAGTTTGAAGTCAGGTAGTGTGATGCCTCCAGCTTTGTTCTTTTGGCTTAGGATTGACTTGGCGATGCGGGCTCTTTTTTGGTTCCATATGAACTTTAAAGTAGTTTTTTCCAATTCTGTGAAGAAAGTCATTGGTAGCTTGATGGGGATGGCATTGAATCTATAAACTACCTTGGGCAGTATGGCCATTTTCATGATATTGATTCTTCCTACCCATAAGCATGGACTGTTCTTCCATTTGTTTGTATCCTATTTTATTTCATTGAGCAGTGGTTTGTAGTTCTCCTTGAAGAGGTCCTTCATGTCCCTTGTAAGTTGGATTCCTAGGTATTTTATTCTCTTTGAAGCAATTGTGAATGGGAGTTCACTCATGATTTGGCTCTCTGTTTGTCTGTTATTGGTGTATAAAATGCTTGTGATTTTTGCACACTGATTTTGTATCCTGAGACTTTGCTGAATCTATCAGCTTAAGGAGATTTTGGGCTGAGACAGTGGGGTTTTCTAGATATACAATCATGTCATCTGCAAACAGGGACAATTTGACTTCTTCTTTTCCTAATTGAATACCCTTTATTTCCTTCTCCTGCTTGATTGCCCTGACCAGAACTTCCAACACTATGTTGAATAGGAGTGGTGAGAGAGGGCATCCCTGTCTTGTGCCAGTTTTCAAAGGGAATGCTTCCAGTTTTTGCCCATTCAGTATGATGACTGTGGGTTTGTCATAGATAGCTCTTATTATTTTGAGGTACGTCCCATCAATACCTAGTTTATTGAGAGTTTTTAGCATGAAGTGTTGTTGAATTTTGTCCAAGGCCTTTTCTGCATCTATTGAGATAATCATGTGGTTTTTGTCTTTGGTTCTGTTTATATGCTGGATTAGGTTTATTGATTTGCATATGTTGAACCAGCCGTGCATCCCAGGGGTGAAGCCCACTTGATCATGGTGGATAAGCTTTTTGATGTGCTGCTGGATTTGGTTTGCCAGTATTTTATTGAGGATTTTTGCATCAATGTTCATCAAGGATATTGGTCTAAAATTCTCTTTTTTTGTTGTGTCTCTGCCAGGCTTTGGTATCAGGATGATGCTGGCCTCATAAAATGAGTTAGGGAGGATTCTCTATTTTTCTATTAATTGGAATAGTTTCAGAAGGAATGGTACCAGTTCCTCCTTGTACCTCTGGTAGAATTCGGCTGTGAATCCATCTGGTCCTGGACTTTTTTTGGTTGGTAAGCTATTAATTATTGCCTCAATTTCAGAGCCTGTTATTGATGTATTCAGAAATTCAACTTCTTCCTAGTTTAGTCTTGGGAGGGTGTATGTGTCCAGGAATTTATTCATTTCTTCTAGATTTTCTAGTTTATTTGCGTAGAGGTGTTTGTAGTATTCTCTGATGGTAGTTTGTATTTCTGTGGGATCGGTGGTGATATCCCCTTTATCATTTTTTATTGCATCTATTTGATTCTTCTCTCTTTTCTTCTTTATTAGTCTTGCTAGCAGTCTATCAGTTTTGTTGATCTTTTCAAAAAACCAGCTCCTGGATTCATTGATTTTTTGAAGGGTTTTTTATGTCTCTGTTTCCTTCAGTTCTGCTCTGATCTTAGTGATTTCTTGCCTTCTGCTAGCTTTTGAATGTGTTTGCTCTTGCTTCTCTAGTTCTTTTCATTGTGATGTTAGGGTGTCAATTTTAGATCTTTCCTGCTTTCTGTTGTGGGCATTTAGTGCTATAAATTTCCCTCTACACACTGCTTTGAATGTGTCCCAGAGATTCTGGTATGTTGTGTCTTTGTTCTCGTTGGTTTCAAAGAACATCTTTATCTCTACCTTCATGTCGTTATGTACCCTGTAGTCATTCAGGAGCAGGTTGTTCAGTTTCCATGTAGTTGAGTGGTTTTGAGTGAGGTTCTTAATCCTGAGTTCTAGTTTGATTGCACTGTGGTCTGAGAGACAGTTTGTTATAATTTCTGTTCTTTTACATTTGCTGAGGAGAGCTTTACTTCCAAGTATGTGGTCAATTTTGGAATAGGTGTCGTGTGGTGCTGAGAAGAATGTATATTCTGTTGATTTGGGGTGGAGAGTTCTGTAGATGTCTATTAGGTCTGCTTGGTGCAGAGCTGAGTTCAATTCCTGGATATCCTTGTTATCTTTCTGTCTCGTTCATCTGTCTAGTGTTGACAGTGGGGTGTTAAAGTCTCCCATTATTATTGTGTGGTAGTCTAAGTCTCTTTGTAGGTCTCTAAGGACTTGCTTTATGAATCTGGGTGCTCCTGTATTGGGTGCATATATATTCAGGATAGTTAGCTCTTCTTGTTGAATTGATCCCTTTACCATTATGTAATGGCCTTGTTTGTCTCTTTTGATCTTTGTTGGTTTAAAGTCTGTTTTATCAGAGACTAGGATTGCAACCCCTGCCTTTTTTTGTTTTCCATTTGCTTGGTAGATCTTCCTCCATCCTTTTATTTTGAGCCTATGAGATGGGTTTCCTAAATACAGCACACTGATGGGTCTTGACTCTTTATCCAGTTTGCCAGTCTGTGTCTTTTAATTGAAGCATTTAGCCCATTTACATGTAAGGTTAATGTTGTTATGTGTGAATTTGATCCTGTCATTATGATGGTAGCTGGTTATTTTGCTCATTAGTTGATGCAGTTTCTTCCTAGCCTCAAGGTCTTTACAATTTGGCATGTTTTTGCAGTGGCTGGTAACAGTTGTTCCTTTCCATGTTTAGTGCTTCCTTCAGGAGCTCTTTTAGGGCAGGCCTGGTGGTGACAAAATCTCTCAGCATTTGCTTGTCTGTATTTTATTTCTCCTTCACTTATGAAGCTTTGGCTGGATATGAAATTCTGGGTTGAAAATTCTTTTCTTTAGGAATGTTGAATATTGGCCCCCACTCTATTCTGGCTTGTAGAGTTTCTGCCAAGAGATCAGCTATTAGTCTGATGGACTTCCTTTTGTGGGTAACCTGAGCTTTCTTTCTGGCTGCCCTTAACATTTTTTCCATTTCAACTTTGGTGAATCTGACAATTATGTGTTGTGGAGTTCCTCTTCTAGAGGAGTATCTTTGTGGCATTCTCTGTATTTCCTAAATTTGAATGTTGGCCTGCCTCGCTAAGTTGGGGAAGTTCTCCTGGATATTATCCTGCAGAGTGTTTTCCAACTTGGTTCCATTCTCCCCGTCACTTTCAGGTACACCAATCAGATGTAGATTTGGTCTTTTCACATAGTCCCATATTTCTTGGAGACTTTGGTCATTTCTTTTTATTCTTTTTTCGCTAAACCTCTCTTCTCGCTTCATTTCATTCATTTGATCTTCCATCACTGATACCCTTTCTTCCAGTTGATCAAATCGGCTACTGAGGCTTGTGCATTCATCACGTAGTTCTCGTGCCATGGTTTTCAGCTCCATCAAGTCCTTTAAGGATTTCTCTGCATTGGTTATTCTAGTTAGCCATTTGTCTAATATTTGTCAAGGTTTTTAACTTCTTTGCCATGGGTTCGAACTTCCTCCTTTAGCTCGGAGTAGTTTGATCGTCTGAAGCGTTCTTCTCTCAACTCATCAAAGTCATTCTCCGTCCAGCTTTGTTCCATTGCTGGTGAGGAGCTGCGTTCCTTTGGAGGAGGAGAGGCACTCTGATTTTTACAGTTTCCAGTTTTTCTGCTCTGGTTTTTCCCCATCTTTGTGGTTTTATCTACCTTTGGTCTTTGATGATGGTGACGTACAGATGGGGTTTTGGTGTGGATGTCCTTTCTGTTTGTTAGTTTTCCTTCTAACAGAGAGGACCCTCAGCTGCAGGTCTGTTGGAGTTTGCTGGAGGTCCACTCCAGACCTTGTTTGCCTTGGTATCAGCAGCAGAGGCTGCAGAACAGCGGATATTGGTGAACAGCAAATGTTGTTGCCTGATCATTCCTCTGGAAGTTTTGTCTCAGAGGAGTACCCAGCTGTGTGAGGTGTCAGTGTGCCCCTACTGGGGTGTGCCTCCCAGTTAGGCTACTCGGGGGTCAGGGACCCACTTGAGGAAGCAGTCTGCCCATTCTCAGATCTCCAGCTGTGTGCTGGGAGAAACACTATTCTCTTCAAAGCTGTCAGACAGGGACTTTTAAGTCTGCAGAGGATTCTGCTGCCTTTTGTTTGGCTATGCCCTGCCCCCAGAGGTGGACTCTACAGAGGCAGGCAGGCAGGCCTCCTTGTGCTGCAGTGAGCTCCACCCAGTTCGAGCTTCTCAGCTGCTTTACCTACTCAAGCCTCAGCAATGGCGGGTGCCCCTCCCCCAGCCTCGCTGCCGCCTTGCAGTTTATCTCAGACTGCCGTGGTAGCAATGAGTGAGGCTCTGTGGGCATAGGACCCTCTGAGCCAGGCGCGGGATATAATCTGCTGGTGTGCCGTTTGCTAAAACCGTTGGAAAAGCACAGTATTAGAGTGGGAGTGACCCAATTTTCCAGGTGCCATCTGTCACCCCTTCCTTTGACTAGGAAAGGGAATTCCCTGACCCCTTGTGCCTCCTGGGTGAGGCCATGCCTCGCCCTGTCTCGGCTAATGCTCAGTGCACTGCGCGCACTGTCTTGCAGCCACTTTCTGACACTCCCCAGTGAGGTGAACCTGGTACCTCAGTTGGAAATGCAGAAATCACCCATCTTCTGCCTCGCTCACACTGGGAGCTGTAGACTGGAGCTGTTCCTATTTGGCCATCTTGGCTCCACCCCCTGAAAATCCTGCATATTTCATTTAAATATATTTCACCTCACATTTAGCATGTCCTTTTATTTTTTGGTGTTAAAATTGTCTTAGAAAATAATTGTGATGGTGGGTAGTCCTTTTTTTTTTCTGAACATTTTACTTGGCAAAAATTTAAAACTGGCACCCACATGTCAGTGTTCCAGCATCTTTCTCCCACAAGCTCTTGTGAGGTAATTTGGGGCCACCACAGGTGTTGAGGAGGAGGTGACGATAGGGACTTGCTTGCTACTCCACAGCCTCTACCCCATATCTTCAGCCAGACTAGTTCTGCTGCTTTTCTGTTTTATATATTACAGTTTAATTTGGACTTTCATCCAGGGTGGAGCCTTCTCCAGCACCCTCTATTTTGCCTTCTCACCATCCCCTCACTGGCCCTCTACTTTTGCGTTCTGAATTCTCACTGCATCCTGGGCCCAAGCACTTGTAGTGTGCAATAATTATTCTTCCTGGAAAACACAACATTGTTGTCTATGATATGGTTTTTTGCCACCTTAGCGGTTGCCTTTGCTGGGTTTGATTTACCCCACGTTAAATGGGCAACAGTTATGTGCCGTGGGCGCCACCAGGTCATGATGCTAAGATTTAAATTCAATAGCACTGATGAATTCAAACCCTACATTTTTGTCAAGCTGGCTTTCGGTACATAACCTTGAGTGAACTTAGCTCTCTGTCTGGCACCTAGTGGGCCTGGATAGAGTTTTCAGCAGGAAAGAGACTGAGGTGATGAGACATTTTCCCTTTTCTTCTAGAAACAAACACCCAAAGCGCCTCTTTTGTATTTGCTTTGAAGAGACGGAGAGTATGATTCTGTAGGCTCACATACTAGGTGACATTGCAGGCTGTCTCTACCGAAAAGTACAAGCATCGCCTAGGGTTCTGTGACGCACACAGTTCCCCACGGTAGAGTTCTGATGCTGTTTTTGCCTCGTTTAAACGGTGAGGTGGGTGACAGTTTAAACTTATTTACTGTTTTATATTTTTGTTATGGAAATCTTAAAAAATATACAAGTAGAGAGTGTACTATAACAATATAATAGTGTAGCTCTCTGTTCTTGTTCCATCTCTTCCCCTCCATTTGTTTTAAGCTGGAGTCTTTTTTCCCCCAAGTACATCTCAAGCCATTTTTAAAAGGAACCCAGCATCACCTTATTTCTGTCCCCCCACCACCCTGCCCATGAACTGCCCCTCTCTCCCCAAAAAGGTGCTCAAAACTGTCAGAGCACCTTGCTTCTGACAGCCTCAAAGTATTCAGCCTTACCACCAAGGCAAGCACCCACCTGTTTCCTTGCTCCCTGAGTGAGAGACACATCTGAATCCTGTAGATGAGCCAGCACTAGTCTTAGCAAAACCAAGGTCGTTGTGGTCATGCTGCCATCACACTGCCAAAAGATCAGGGCCTCCAGAGAGCTGGGAGCACCTGACCCTGGCCCAGGGAGGTGGAAAAATTGACCGTGGGGGTTTTGAGTGCAGAAGGTTCAAGGGTAAAAGTTTTTCTCCCACAATAAATGCACCTCCAGGAAAACACAGCCCCTGGAGGCCTGACCACTGCCAAGCCTGTGAGCTCTACCTCTCCAGGCCATTTCTGCTACCACTTTTATCTCCCAATTTAAAAGCAGGACTCCTTGCGACCCTGCCCAGAGAATGGGGTCAGAGTTATTGGAGATTTGCTAGCAGATGGAGGTATCCTGAGCTACTAAGGCCAGTGGAACAAGGGCAGGAGGCACAGTTAGAAGCTTTTGAAGATGACCCCAGAGGGAACATGAAATGATGCAGAGGTGACTTGTGCCACTGGATGTCAGATTCTACAGGCAGAGGATGGGACAGTGACCTCCCTCAGTGATAACCCGTAGCACATGCCATTGATTTCATACAGTTCGGTTTTAAGGAAGGGCAGGTTATCTTTTTTTCTTTTTTTTTTGGAGACAGAGCCTTGCTCTGTCACCCAGGCTGGAGTGCAGTGGCACAATCTCGGCTCACTGCAAGCTCCGCCTCCTGGGTTCATGCCATTGTCCTGCCTCAGCCTCCCGAGTAGCTGGGACTACAGGCGCCCGCCACCACGCCTGGCTAATAATTTATATTTTTAGTAGAGACAGGGTTTAGTAGTAGCCAGGATGGTCTCGATCTCCTGACCTCGTGATCCACCTGCCTCAGCCTCCCAAAGTGCTGGGATTACAGGCATGAGCCACTGCGCCCAGCCCCATTATCTCTTGATGAATATCTCTTATCCTATTTTCTGAGTTTCTTTCTTAAAGACAAGAATATTCTTAACTTTCACTGTTAGAACTCTATGTGTTTTGCCTGCTATGTAAACTAGGGCTCCCTTTTATCTCTTTTTAGGCTGCTGTCTCCACTATGTGTTTTGCCTGCTATGTAAACTAGGGCTCCCTTTTATCTCTTTTTAGGCTGCTGTCTCCAAAGCCTTTCCCCACTCCCTCACCATAGTAGGCCAAGACTGGCAGATAAGTGTGCTTTCTGCTTCTATCCCCTTGAAGTTTCATAGACTTCATGAAGTCTTTTGGAATGACAGTGCCTATCCTCTCATCCTGTTTTCAGTCTGACAGCCCAGAAGTGGAGCATCATTATAGTTATATTGGTGTTGATGTCAGTAGGTCATCAGGAAGCTTCACCATGCTGGCGGCAGCATGCCAAGAGACTGTGTTGGCCGGGAGATGTCTCCCATAGGGATATGGGAAGGGCTTTGAGACCATCTTGGCCTCACATGGGTGCTAATGTAGTCACCACTCTCTCTATACTCTCTGCTTTCCCTCCAGGAGGGCCGCAAGAATGAGATGCTGCTGTCCAAGGTGAAAGCGAAGGCCTCCTGAACATCCCCAGCCGTGGTTGTATGTCATTGATTTTACTTTTAAGCACCGTGTATCAACTACAAGATCATGAAATGGTTCTGAAAGCGACAGTAGAGAGATGCAGTTGTGATGATTTCAACAACCTAGATGTTTTCTTTCTCCTCTTTGCTTCCATTCATCTCTGTTGGCTGCTGTTGATGGAGTCAGACAGTAAACACGTGGCTTGGATAACACCCATCATCCTATGAAGAATATGGGGAGTACTTGTTCTCTGTTGATTCAACTTTTATGTCTCCAGTAACATTGCGCTTATGAAGGTACCTGTATTTGTATGGACTGTGAATAAAGAAGAACTCATTTGTTTAGCAAGTGTTAGTTCAGCAACCACTGAGAAATAAGCACTGAGGAAGATTCAGAGACATGTAAAACACAGTTCCTACTGCACAGGTACCCAGCAGGTGGCCCAGGGAGGCAGATACAGCACACTTGACCACAGAACTGGGCTATCCAAGATGTTTTTCAGTAAACAGAAGGCATTTAGCTGAAATGATCAGCCCATGTAGTGTTGGTCACTTGGGCCTTTCACCTGCCATGGTACCTTTTGTTCCCAGCTCCTCCAGGTGCCAGCCAGCAGGCTTGGTGGTGACAGCAACTGGAATGAAAATTCAGTGTTGTTTTAATTTTTATACGTTACTCAAGTTTATTTCTCAGAAAATTGAAAACAGACCTTGTGCTGAGGACACTTCAATAAAAATTATACCTTCCCCTGCCCCAGTGTTCATGTGAGTCACAGCATGCAGAGGGGCTGTGCATCCCCCTCATTGAAGGCACATTTGATGAGGCTACGCTGCAGATGGGTCATGGTCTGAGCCAGGAGAGAGATAGACACTGTTCCCTGCACTCAAGGCAAGTGGGGTGTCAGGAGGAAGAGCAGTAGGGTTTGCAGAGATCCAGGGAAACTTCCTGGAGGAGGCAGCATTTGAGCCCTATCTAAAGTGAGAATCGGATGTTGATAGGAAGACTGTTTTAAATGAAAATACACTATAATTAAAAACCCAAGAGAGTGCAGAGGAGTACAAGGCATGCATGTTGGGAAAGGAGGGGATAAGCTAGTCTCTGCAGGAGGCTTCAGAGACCCGTCTGGGAAGTAGGGCTGAGACTAGGCTTTGGAGGGCCTTGAAGGGCAGCTGAGGGTTGATTTTAATCCTTGGAAATGACCAGTGCAGATCAAACATGGAGCTCCTGCTGCCCTGGTCCTCAGGAGTCTGGTAACTCAGTCATGTTCTGTAGGTTTGTGCTCCATTTTGCATAAATCTTGCAAACATACCAGGTGGCAGGTTTGGACAGTAACACAAAAGCTTAAACATGTCAAGCAAGTGGGGCATTCAGCAGCCACAGAAATGTGTTCATTTTTAGTTCCCTAATGGATGTGATTAAGCAGGGCTGATGTGTACAGATTTAAAAACACACACACGTGCTGGATTAAAAACAGCCACTGGTTTCAATGCCAGGGCCAGCAAGGCCTGCCTGAGCCTTGCAGCAGCGTGCAAATAGAAACTGCCACCTGCGAGTGCTTCTTGGGCTATGTGCAGCTCCACCTCAGCTGGTCCCTGAGCCGTGGTCATGTGGGGGTTTTGAAGGGCTAAGTTGAAGCAAGTAGTTGCAAAAGAACAGGTGGCACTCTGAGGGCAGGGGAAGGAGACAGAAGTTTGACTGCGTTTGAAATTATTTCAGTCAGGGAAACATCTGCGTTGTCTTGTTAAGCAGCTTGTAGGCCCACCCCTGGCTAACTGAACTTTGTGAGCAGTTGGGGCAGTTATTTGAATATTTGTCCAAAGGTGGTAGGGAGGCAGATGACATTGTGGGGTTATTGGAGTCCACCTCTGTGCTGATGGGGAAAGTATGGCATGATGAATCCAAAGCAACCAGTAATTCTTTTTGAAAGTGCAGGCATTTATTTTGAGCTGTATTTCACAGGAGTTTCATTTGGTTTGGTTTTGGTATAGAGAGGTGTCCATAGATCTCTATTCCCTTTTTTTTTTTTAATCCACAAGGCCTACTACGGATAAATCAGTTTCTGTTGCCTGAATACACTTTGAATTAGACTACAGAAGCCAGTTTGAGCTCAAATTTCACACTTGCTGCAGACAACTCTCAGTGTGGACAGTGCCTTTCTGAGTAATTAGGATGTTATATGACTTTTTGGTGAAGCCGTATAGGCTAAGGAGATGCCCCAAGGCCCCTGATCATTTCAGAAGCCACCTGGAGCACCAGAAGGGGTCATCTTCCCAGGGCTATGGCTCTGTGTGCTTAGACATAGTATGGAATTGTGCTCTAAGCCCACAGGCTTCTCCAGAGTTAAAAGGAAGCAAGAACATCCTTAAGTTACTTTTTCAAAATGTGCACTTCAGGAGGAACCAGGTTTCCCCAGGAGAGACAGGCTCCCTGCTCAATCAGCACAGGGAGTTGCTAGCGGGCAGGCTGCCCAGTGCTGTGGAATCTCCGCCAGCCTCTGGGTTGGGGGCTCCCTCCCACTTCTTGCTTCTTATGGAGTACATGGGACTGCTCTGCTTTAAGCCGCAATCAGAGCTGTTGTGAGCAGGACAAGATTGCGTGATCACGAGGTGCGTGGGGAGATGCTAGGACATTTGTTGATGTCTTTGACCTGTGCTCCGTCTCTGTTGGATGACTGGGGTTAGCTAACACCACTAGAGGGAGGTACAGAATGTTAAACAGTCATCAGAGTCACACTGAGGGTTGTTTTAACAGAGGGCGAATTCCCAGTTTGTCAAACATATCTCTGTTAGAGTCCGAAGTTCATGGTTTTAATGGTTCTAGCTCGTAGCCCTTACGTATTTTCAGGATAGCTGGGTCCTGCCAGTGTCCGCTGAGTCCGTCAGCACAACCAGAAGGTCCAGGGTCCAGGCATGGGAAGCATTCTCTGACAATACCGAGCCCTCGGGACCTCCTGAAACCTTGAGCAGAGGCTGGAGAAGACCTTCAGACAGTCCTTTTACTACCTCACAAAGTGCCATGCCCGGGACCTCAGACCTCAGGGTTGTGACGTTGTTGATGTCGTCAGGCCCCAGTACATCTCTAGTGACCGAAGCAGACCTGCCTGAAAGGGCACTCTGGACAGTGAGCCCTGGCTATAACCTGTGCCCTCATATTTCTGCTGCCTCATATGGTCTTGTTTGCCCACTCTGTAGGTGACTGATGATCACCCTAAAAGGGAGGTAGGTATCTAGCAATAGCACAGTTACTTTGAGCCTGACCCCTTGTTCTGAAGTGCAGATGTTGAAACATGCATTGAGGAAGAACACTTTAAGGAAGCACTTTATGATTTACTCATGGCTGGTGTTGGCCTCAAAGTAAAAGAACATCTTAATGCAGAACAGTACAATAAAGAGCCCCATAGGATGGATGCCATCATCTGTCCCCATGGTTGGGATTGCCAAGGAAAGTGCCTTGTTCCGTGCATCTTCGGAATCCCCCAGGCCCTCTCTTGATCCTTTTCATGAAGTCCAGAGCATTCCTTCTATGACAGGCTGAAGATGCATTGTAAAAGGTAATGCTATAATAGTATTCCCTCTTCTCACAATAAATGTGCAAAACTGGAGGATCTGGTGCTGATCTGCAGCATACTTGACAACACAGGGAATACCGTGGATGTTCCACGCCAGCCTTACATCCGTCCCCAAAATGTGCCGAGCTCATTGCCTGCCCATGTCCAGTGGCCCTGGGCAACAAAAGTGAGGGCCTGTCTTACCACACTCTCCCCAGCATCTAGCTCAAGGTAGATGACTGACTGGGAAATTCCGGTTGGATAAAATGGCTTTTCCACGTTGCAACTTTGCATCTCTATTAGGAAAATTTAGATTGAACCTTTCCTCTACTTGATGCTTAGTTTGAGAACAGTTTTCACAACTTTAGAGGGTCTCTCTCAGAGTATGTTATACTGTAACCTTGAAGTTTGAGATGAAACAAGGTGTCAGAGATTTTGAATCTTTCAAAGGAATTGCCTTTTACAGATTTTTTTTTTTTATTCCCTAAGAAGGGAAAAAGAGAGGGAAGAACTACACTAATGTTAGAGATAAGATATGTTTTGGCTCAAAATGTGTCATGAACCTAAAGGTAACTTGATGGGCAGAAATGTCTCAGCCATGTGAACCAAGAAGTGGGACCACAGTGCAAGGCTGTGGGTGGCAGCACTAGATATGGTGGTGGCAGGAGTGTGACATGTAGGCATTCCATGGGGGACAGCTGGACGGTGTCTATCAAAAGTGCAAATGCGTAAGCTTTTTGAACTAGCAATGCTGCTCCTAAGAATTGTACCTGTGTACAAGGTACTTGTGTACAAGAGTTTTTGTTGAAACATTGTAATAGCAAAAAGTTGGAGAGTGCCACCAATACAGGGGAATGGTTAAATACATTATGGCCAGCTTAAACAATGGAATAGTTTGCAGAAATTTAAAACAATGGATCCTGTGTGTGTGTACTACTATAGAATGGTCCCCAAGATGCATGATTAAGTGAGGAAAAAAGAAGCCCATGGTATCCTAATGTTTGGAATGGAGAAAGTATGTAGATATATGTGTGTGCATATGTTTTCACACTGACATATACACGTGTATATCATATGTCCACCTGCATATGCCTAGGATGTCTCTGGGAGGATATCTAGCAGCCCGGCAGCCTGAATTGCCTCTGGGAAGAGGGGTGGGAATGACTTTTCAATGTACACCTTTTGTACCTTTTGAATTTTGTACCATGTACATGTATTATCTATTAAAAAATAGTTCTTAATTTTTAATTTGGTATACTTTTCTTAATAGAACCAAAATGGAAGAAAATTCTGATTCTCTAAATCTGCTTTCTTAAAGATAAAGCCTTTGATTCAAAAGTAGTGAGACTCTTTCTTGGGTCTTGAGGCAATGGGCCATGCAAAGGGAGGTGTCCTTTTCTGGTGGAATAGAATGCGGCAGTGAAGCAGAGGCTGGCTCTGCTCACACTCTGGGAGCATTTGGGGCTGGCAGAGGGAGGGATGGGGATGGGGAAATGGATGGTGATATGGCTAATCACTGGGACAGACGGGCTGCTGCAGGGTTCCGTCCGTCTTACAAAAATCACAGTGCATCCCTGGTCCTCTGACTTTTGGGGTACAAAAGATGATAGGCATACCTCTGAGTCATGATTCAAGGGGGGCTGTTAACATCCTCCAGAAGCCGTGCCCATCTTGTGTGGAAACCTGCTGTGGGTGAGCCTTCCCCACCCCTGCCTTCTTTTAAAAACCAACACAACTCTGATTTTGTGCAGCTCCGAGGTGGCCGTGTGTCAGCCCCAGGAGAGGAACATGACAGCTTTTCCAGTCAGGGGAATCTCACTTTTTTTGGCCAACTGCTGGTTTGCGGATGGATGTCTAACCCAGTTATGGCCAGTTTTGGGGAGACGACTGCTGAACTTCTGGGAAAGACTTTCCTGATGATCAGTGAGAGATGCACTAGGAGAGTTTCACCCTTTCTTCCTGTGGTAAGTTATGGAGGAGGGACAGGGTTTGAGCAACTTCAGCCATCTTGAGACCATGAAAAGAGACATCCCAACACACTGAGGTTGGCAGAGGGAAAAGGTGGAAAGAGCCTGGCTCTCTGAAGGCATGATGAGCCTCTCAACCACACTGAGGCCCACCTGCTTCCATATTCTTGTTCCATGAGAAAAATGAACCTCTGTTAGCTTGTGCATTCAACCAACAAATACTCGAGTTTCTTCTATGTGTCAGGCCCTGAGAATATAGCAGTAAAAAAAGCAGACAAGAGAACCTGCTTTCCTGGAGCTACTCTCCAGTGGGAAAAAACACACAAACAAGATAAATACGTAAATATTGTCATGTGGTACTTCAACATGCTGATTAAAGCACGGAAGGTATCAGGAGTGTCTGGTTTGGTGGTGGCTGCAATTTTATACTGAGAAGTGAAGGAAGGCCCCACTCACTGACTAGTGAGGGAGTGAGTATATGGATACCTGTGTAAAGAACAGTCCAGGCACAGGGGATAGCAAGTGTAAAGGCCCTAAGGTAGGAGCATACCCAGCAGGTGAGTTTGAGGAACATGAAGGAGACCTGTGTGGGGAGCCACTGGAGGGTTTTTGAGAAGGAAAGCAATGTGATCTGGGTTCATTTTTGTTTGTTTGTTTGTTTGTTTGTTTTGAGATGGTGTTTCGCTCATGTTGCCCAGGCTGGAGTGCAGTGGCACGATCTCGGCTCACTGCAACCTCCACCTCCCGGGTTCAAGTGATTCTCCTGCCTCAGCCTCACGAGTAACTGGGATTACAGGCATGTGCCACTACACCTGGCTAATTTTATATTTTTAGTAGAGATGGGGTTTCTCCACAGTGGTCAGGCTGGTCTCGAACTCCTGAGCTCAGCTGATCCACCCGCCTCAGCCTCCCAAAGTGCTGGGATTATAGGCGTAAGCCACCATACCCGGCCAATCTGGCTTCATTTTAATAGGCATCCCTACACTGGTGCAGTGGCTCATGCCTGTAATCCCAGCACTTTGGGAGGCTGAGGAGGGGAGATCGCTTGAGCCCAGAAGTTCAAGACCAGCCTGGGCAATATGGCGAAACCCCGTCTTTACTAACAATACAAAAAATTAGCCAGGCATGGTGGAGCACACCTGTAGTCCCAGCTACTCGGGAGGCAGAGGTGGGAGTATGGGTTGAGCCTGGGAAGTCGAGGCTGCAGGGAGCCATGTTCACGCCACCACACTCCAGCCTGGGCGACAGAGTGAGACTGTCTCAAAAAATAAAAATAAATAAAAAATAAGGATCCCTCTGGAGGCTGTGTTGACTATAGGGAGGGCAGAAGCAGGGAGCCCAGTTAAGAGACCCCTGAAATAGTCCAGATTTAAATATAACTGAAAGGAAAGTTTTATAAGACAATACTTAGCCTTTTAATACTACACTCTGATTTTTTTTCCTGTTTTGAAAATGCTGAGCATTGAAGTGCTGCTTTCCATCATCCCATCATAGCAGATGCCTTTTCATGGCAGGTGGAATGTACTTCCCCTTGACTCCGGGCTTTTGCTTGTCCTGTGGGTTAGCTGACTTGACACAAGTTTTGAAAGTATGCTTGCACGGTTGGGTTTACCTTCTTGCCCTTCTCTCTTGAGAAGAACGTACCCTGTTAGCCCAAGGACAGGATGAAGGACAAACAGAGCAGGCCTAGACGCAACCTGAAGCTTGAAGCCAAGCCTAGATGAGCCCTGCCTAGATCAGTGAAATCCCAGCCAACTCAGGCATATAAGCAACAAATAAAGACTTGCTATATGCCACAGAGACTTCGTAGTAATTGCACATGACTATTGAGAATGTCACTGATTGAGCCAACTACCAAATTGGTTTCATGATAGGTTGTGACCTGGAGTTGAAAAGATACCTCTCAACACCACTCAGGTGAGAGGCCAGAAGAGCAGCCTCTGGGGATGGGACCTAAATGTGGAATAGACACTCACAGAGCACAGCCATCATGATAAGAATCCACAGTCCCTCAGACAAGACCAGGCATGGTAGCTCATGCCTATACTTCCAGCAGTTTGGGAAGCTAAAGTGGGAGGATTGCTTGAGGCCAGGGGTTCAAGAGACCAGCCTGGGCAACATAGGAAGATCCTGTCCCTATACAAAAAATATTTTAACTTTCTACATATGGCTAGCCAGTTTTCCCAGCACCATTTATTAAATAGGGAATCCTTTCCCCATTGCTTGTTTTTCTCAGGTTTGTCAAAGATCAGATGGTTGTAGATAGGCGGTGTTATTTCTGAGGGCTCTATTCTGTTCCATTGATCTATATCTCTGTTTTGGTACCAGTACCATGCTGTTTTGGTTACTGTAGCCTTGTAGTATAGTTTGAAGTCAGGTAGCATGATGCCTCCAGCTTTGTTCTTTTAGCTTAGGATTGTCTTGGCAATGTGGGCTCTTTTTTGGTTCCATATGAACTTTAAAGTAGTTTTATCCAATTCTGTGAAGAAAGTCATTGGTAGCTTGATGGGGATGGCATTGAATCTATAAATTACCTTGGGCAGTATGGCCATTTTCACGATATTGATTCTTCCTACCCATGAGCATGGAATGTTCTTCCATTTGTTTGTATCCTCTTTTATTTCATTGAGCAGTGGTTTGTAGTTCTCCTTGTAGAGGTCCTTCATGTCCCTTGTAAGGTGGATTCCTAGGTATTTATTCTCTTTGAAGCAACTGTGAATGGGAGTTCACTCATGATTTGGCTCTCTGTCTGTTGTTGGTGTATAAGAATGCTTGTGATTTTTGCACATTGATTTTGTATCCTGAGTCTTTGCTGAAGTTGCTTATCAGCTTAAGGAGATTTTGGGCTGAGACAGTGGGGTTTTCTAGATATACAATCATGTCATCTGCAAAGAGGGACAATTTGACTTCCTCTTTTCCTAATTGAATACCCTTTATTTCCTTCTCCTGCCTAATTGCCCTGGCCAGAACTTCCAACACTATGTTGAATAGGAGTGGTGAGAAAGGGCATCTCTGTCTTGTGCCAGTTTTCAAAGGGAATGCTTCCAGTTTTTGCCCATTCAGTATGATATTGACTGTGGGTTTGTCATAGATAGCTCTTATTATTTTGAGATATGTCCCATCAATACCTAATTTATTGAGAGTTTTTAGCATGAAGGGTTGTTGAATTTTGTCAAAGGCCTTTTTTGCATCTCTTGAGATAATCATGTGGTTTTTGCCTTTGGTTCTGTTTATATGCTGGATTACATTTATTGATTTGTGTGTATTGAACCAGCCTTGCATCCCAGGGATGAAGCCCACTTGATCATGGTGGATAATCTTTTTGATGTGCTGCTGGATTCGTTTTGCCAGTATTTTATTGAGGATTTTTGCATCAATGTTCATCAAGGATATTGGTCTAAAATTCTCTTTTTTGGTTGTGTCTCTGCCTGGCTTTGGTATCAGGATGATGCTGGCCTCATAAAATGAGTTAGGGAGGATTTCCTCTTTTTCTATTGATTGGAATAGTTTCAGAAGGAATGGTAGCCATATGTAGAAAGCTGAAACTGGATCCCTTCATTACACCTTATACAAAAATCAATTCAAGATGGATTAAAGACTTAAGCGTTAGACCTAAAACCATAAAAACCCTAGAAAAAAACCTAGGCATTACCATTCAGGACATAGGCATGGGCAAGGACTTCATGTCTAAAACACCAAAAGCAATGGCAACAAAAGCCAAAATTGACAAATGGGATCTCATTAAACTAAAGAGCTTCTGCACAGCAAAAGAAACCACCATCAGAGTGAACAGGCAACCCACAAAATGGGAGAAGATTTTCACAACCTACTCATCTGACAAAGGGCTAATATCCAGAATCTACAATGAACTCAAACAAATTTACAAGAAAAAAACAAACGACCCCATCACAAAGTGGGTGAAGGACATGAACAGACACTTCTCAAAAGAAGACATTTATGCAGCCAAAAAACACATGAAAAAATGTTCACCATCACTGGCCATCAGAGAAATGCAAATCAAAACCACAACGAGATATCATCTCACACCAGTTAGAATGGCAATCATTAAAAAGTCAGGAAACAACAGGTGCTGGAGAGGATGTGGAGAAATAGGAACACTTTTACACAGTTGGTGGGACTGTAAACTAGTTCAACCATTGTGGAAGTCAGTGTGGCAATTCCTTAGGGATCTAGAACTACAAATACCATTTGACCCAGCCATCCCATTACTAGGTATATACCCAAAGGACTATAAATCATGCTGCTATAAAGACACATGCACATGTATGTTTGTTGTGGCATTATTCCCAATAGCAAAGACTTGGAACCAACCCAAATGTCCAACAATGATAGACTGGATTAAGAAAATGTGGCACATATACACCATGGAATACTATGCAGCCATAAAAAATGATGAGTTCATGTCCTTTGTAGGGACATGGATGAAACTGGAAACCATCATTCTCAGTAAACTATCACAAGAACAAAAAACCAAACACCGCATATTCTCACTCATATATGGGAATTGAACAATGAGAACACATGGACACAGGAAGGGGAACATCACACTCTGGGAACTGTTGTGGGGTGGGGGGAGGGGGGAGGGATAGCACTGGGAGATACACCTAATGCTAGATGACGAGTTAGTGGGTGCAGCACACCAGCATGTCACATGTATACATATGTAACTAACCTGCACATTTTGCACATGTACCCTAAAACTTAAAAGTATAATAATAAAAAGAAAAATTAAAAAAAATGTTTTAAAAATTAAAAAATAAATTCCCTCAGACATGCCTAAAGAAACATGGAGGGCATATTCAAAGGGAGAAAAGTAGCATACTTTATACATTATACATGACCAAATTAATAAAACTCTTCCATTAGCCACATCCATCCTACAGACCTGGAACTTTGTGAAATTAAATTGTGATACCTTAGAAAATAAATCCACACAGGAAAGAGATGAATTCCTCTAACAGCCTCCCAACTCCATCTTAGTGATGTTCTATAGGCAAAGGAGATAGAGACAGGACAGAGACATTACACTTACCAAGGATGTTCCTAGAATGTTAACTGGAAATCAGATGTGTTTATATCAGTAGAATTCCATTCCGAATACTCTGAATTAAAAGGAATCATAAGTGCATCCTTGCATAAAGTCAATCATCAACTGATCCGTTTCAGGAATTAAACATTTTGTAATTATTGTGAGCACTTGAAGAAGGCTTTACTAACTGAAGAAAAGTTTGAAGCCTAAAATGTCCAGCAGAAGTTGCCACCAACTTAGCAAGCAAATAGTTTTCTTTTAAGGAAATCTAAACATACATGTGATTCCCTCTGCCTGAGATGCTTCCATAATGAGAGCACGTTAAGTCAAACCCCTGCCAAATAAACATTAAAAGCACACTATCCAATAGCAAGAGTAAACCAAAAAATTCTATAGGTGCCTACCCAACGATACCCAGACTCTCCTTGAAACCTTCTTCCTGGAATCCAACTAGAATCATGCAAGAGGATTCACTATATCACGTGTAGTCTGCAAAGGTTCATGCAGATCTCATGCTGCAAAATGCAAGCCAAAGTTGAAACATGGAGTCTAATCAGGTTTCTATTAGGTTCCTTTCATCTTTCTCATGTTTGGAAACAGGCAGACTTGAGTCCAAATACCTGTCTGCTGTGTACTCACTATGTGACCATGGGCAGCCTACTCACCCTCTTAGAATATAGTTAAGTGAGGACTATATTTACCTTATACAGTGAATGCAGGAGTAAGTGATCATTTGTATATAAAGCCCAGTACAACAGCTGTGCATGATGGGGGCTCAATAAACACTACTTTTAAAATTTATTCCTGAATGTGCATTTTATGAAGGGAGAGGTGGGGAGATTACTAATACCCCCTATTATCTTTCAGTCAATGAGGGAAAATCCTCAGTAGACCCAAGATTGAGCTCTGACCCTTAAAAGACAACAATGATGGATGACTGAATATATAATTTGACTCGTAACTACATACCTTACCTGTTCCACCTCCTACAGGTTGTCAGTCACCTGCTTATTACTTTCTTCCCTGCCTTAATTCACGAGATTTGAGGTGGCTTGTAGGAAACATGCAGAATAACAGTAAACTATAAACTGAACATAAAACACTAGGATAGGGAAATCTAAAATTGGAATTATAGACTGGCTGGAAACATTATACACAAATAAGCAGGCTACTGGGTTTTATATAAATTCCAGAGTTAAGCCAACAATTTGGTTCTGTGCTTCTTCTTCATCAAAATGAAAATATAAACACAGTCAATTAATAATCCTCATTATCATGAAAAGAAAACATGTCTTCACAAAGAATGCAATAGGATAATTAACTACATCCTTATACGACATGCACTGATGAGTTTTATAAGAACTATTCCAACTGATAGAAAAAGAGGGAATCCTCCCTAACTCATTTTATGAGGCCAGCATCATCCTGATACCAAAGCCTGGCAGAGACACAACAAAAAAAGAGAATTTTAGACCAATATCCCTGATGAACATCGATGCAAAAATCCTCAATAAAATTCTGGCAAACCAAATCCAGCAGCACATCAATAAGCTTATCCAGCATGATCAAGTGGGCTTCATCCCTGGGATGCAAGGCTGGTTCAATATACACAAATCAATAAATGTAATCCAGCAAATAAACAGAACCAAAGACAAAAACCACATGATTATCTCAATAGATGCAGAAAAGGCCTTTGACAAAATTCAACAGCCCTTCATGCTAAAAACTCTCAATAAATTAGGTATTGATGGGACGTATCTCAAAATAATGAGAGTTATTTATGACAAATTCACAGCCAATATCATACTAAATGGGCAAAAACTGGAAGCATTCCCTTTGAAAACTGGCACAAGACAGGGATGCCCTCTCTCACCACTCCAACATAGTGTTGGAAGTTCTGGCCAGGGCAATCAGGCAGGAGAAAGAAATAAAGGGTATTCAATTAGGAAAAGAGGAAGTCAAATTGTCCCTGTTTGCAGACGACATGATTGTATATCTAGAAAACCCCATTGTCTCAGCCCAAAATCTCCTTAAGCTGGTAAGCGACTTCAGCAAAGTCTCAGGATACAACATCAATGTACAAAAATCACAAGCATTCTTATACACCAATAACAGACAAACAGAGAGCCAAATCATGAGTGAACTCCCATTCACAGTTGCTTCAAAGAGAATAAAATACCTAGGAATCCAACTTACAAGGGACGTGAAGGACCTCTTCAAGGAGAACTACAAACCACTGCTCAATGAAATAAAAGAGGATTACAAACAAATGGAACAACATTCCATGCTCATGGGTAGGAAGAATCAATATCGTGAAAATGGCCATACTGCCCAAGGTAATTTATAGATTCAATGCCATCCCCATCAAGCTACCAATGACTTTCTTCACAGAATTGGATAAAACTACTTTAAAGTTCATATGGAACCAAAAAAGAGCCCACATTGCCAAGACAATCCTAAGCTAAAAGAACAAAGCTGGAGGCATCATGCTACCTGACTTCAAACTATACTACAAGGCTACAGTAACCAAAACAGCATGGTACTGGTACCAAAACAGAGATACAGACCAATGGAACAGAACAGAGCCCTCAGAAATAATACCGCACATCTACAACAATCTGATCTTTGACAAACCTGACAAAAACAAGAGATGGGGAAAGGAGTCCCTATTTAATAAATGATGCTGGGAAAACTGGCTAGCCATATGTAGAAAGCTGAAACTGGATCCCTTCCTTATACCTTATACAAAAATTATTTCAGGTCCAGGCTCAGTGGTTCACGCCTCTAATCCCAGCACTTTGGGAGGCTGAGGCAAGCGGATCACAAGGTCAGGAGATTGAGACCATCCTGGCTAACACGGTGAAATGCTGCCTCTAGTAAAAATACAAAAAATTAGCCGGACGTGGTGGCAGGCACCTGTAGTCCCAGCTGCTTGGGAGGCTGAGGCAGGAGAATGGCTTGAACCCGGAAGGCGTAGCTTGCAGTGAGCCAAGATCGCACCACTGCACTCCAGCGTGGGCAACAGAGTGAGACTCCATCTCAAAAATAAATAAATAAATAAATATATTAATTCAAGATGGATTAAAGACTTAAATGTTAGACCTAAAACCATAAAATCCCTTGAAGAAAACCTAGGTAATACCATTCAGGACATAGGCACGGGCAAGGACTTCATGTCTAAAACACCAAAAGCAATGGCAACAAAAGCCAAAATTGACAAATGGGATCTCATTAAACTAAAGAGCTTCTGCACAGCAAAAGAAACTACCATCAGAGTGAACAGACAACCTAAAGAATGGGAGAAAATTTTTGCAATCTACTCATCTGACAAAGGGCTAAAATCCAGAATCTACAATGAACTCAAACAAATTTACAAGAAAAAAGCAACCCCATCAAAAAGTGGGCAAAGGACATGAACAGACACTTCTCAAAAGAAGACATTTATGCAGCCAAAAAACACATGAAAAAATGCTCATCATCACTGGCCATCAGAGAAATGCAAATCAAAACCACAATGAGATACCATCTCACACCAGTTAGAATGGCAATCATTAAAAAGTCAGGAAACAACAGGTGCTGGAGAGGATATGGAGAAATAGGAACACTTTTACACTGTTGGTGGGCCTGTAAACTAGTTCAACCATTGTGGAAGACAGTGTGGTGACTCCTCAAGGATCTAGAACTAGAAATACCATTTGACCCAGCCATCCCATTACTGGGTATATACCCAAAGGATTATAAATCATGGCTGCTATAGAGACACATGCACACGTATGTTTATTGCAGCACTATTCACAATAGCAAAGACTTGGAACCAAGCCAAATGTCCAACAATGATAGACTGGATTAAGAAAATGTGGCACATATACGCCATGGAATACTATGCAGACATAAAAAAGGATGAGTTCATTTCCTTTGTAGGGACATGGATGAAGGTGGAAACCATCATTCTCAGCAAACTATTACAAGGACAAAAAACCAAACACCACATATTCTCATTCATAGGTGGGAATTGAACAATGAGAACACTTGGACACAAGAAGGGGAACATCACACGCCAGGGCCTGTTGTGGGGTGGGGGGAGGGGGGAGGGAAAGCATTAGGAGATATGCCCAATGTAAGTGACACTTAATGGGTGCAGCACACCAACATGGCACATGTATACATATGTAACAAACCTGCATGTTGTGCACGTGTACCCTAGAACTTAAAGTGTGTGTGTGTGTGTGTGTGTATGTATATATATATATATATATATATATATATATATATATATATATATAAAGAATGTTTCCTGTATCTTCCAATGAAAAAGGTCAGAATTCCAAAACACAACTCCAAGAAGGCCATCCAGGGTACCATACTAATTACCTTCATGATGTCCAATCTCTAGCAACAATGGAAAGGTTGGACCATATATTCTTCCCAGACTCTCTTCAGAATTCCTCCATTTAGTAGGGTTGGCACCTATCAGGGCTGAACTCTATATGGCTTGCGGTTATACTGGTCCATGATCCACAATTGCATAAATACAAAGAGTTGAGAAAACAAGTGTGTGTAACTCATTTTACAACACAATTGATCTGGCTCAAATGACCTGCACTAATATGAGGCTATTTCTAGTCCTTTTCTCACAATGTATATATTCATACATCTTACTGCAGAAATACTCAAATTACTGATTACATGCTGCTATCCTAGACCCAGTCAGGGGTGTTTTCTAACTTACGGACTATACCATACATGTCTACATACTATATATGGCTTTTTAAACCCAAAAAGTAATTCTGGATTCTGAAACACCTCTGGTCCCAAAGGCTTTGGAAAAGGAACTGTGGGCCTGTATTCTCTAATAAACCTTAAAATACTGGTACTCTTTAGTGTAAGGGTGAAGAATGTCTATATAACTCAGATATCAAATGAAACAATGGTGGAGCAGACCCTTTTTTGCAAATTAAAAAGCCTAATCAATAGACAGCTATTCTGCTTCCAAAATCAGGTAGACTGTGGCCAAGATGATGTAGTCCATCCCTTGGATTCCTATACATCTGGGCCACATTTAACATTTTCTGGAAGGCCATGAGTCACTATGGCAGTTTTGGGTGGGAGTGAGGGGTTTTTGGTTTTGAATCCTACAATAGGCATCATTTTTTCCCATCTCAGTGTCATATGTAGGTGTGTGTATACCATAAGAATGATTCTGAGCCTAGAAATGAATTGCCTGGCAAGCTTTAAAAAACACTGTTGCCTGGGGTTTCACCTCCCAGAAATACTAATTTAGTTGGCCTAAAGAGCAACCTGAATATCCAGAAATATCTCTCACTGATGAAAAGAAAGTCATCTAGACAACTGAAGAGATGGATTACCAGACCTCTTCTTTGAGAGCCTGATTCAGTAGGTATGGTTTGCACTGAACACCTTTTTTTTAAGACAAAACTTCAGGCATCCTCATCTTCTCACAAATTGGGATACACTATCCTGTTGGGGAAGCGTAAGAGGCTGAGGAAGATAAGCTAAGTAAGGTGAATAAAAGATGTAGAGAGGGCTCTTTCACAAAGGAGAAAGTCTCCTGAGTGGGCCACCAAACAGATCACTGGGGCCCTGTGCAGAGAATCCCCCTTCTGAGGAATAAACTATTGACAAAGGAAAAACAAATCAGCTTCAAGTCTTACATCAATTTTAAAT
Organism: Gorilla gorilla gorilla; assembly: GCF_029281585.2. Classification (NCBI taxonomy): domain Eukaryota; kingdom Metazoa; phylum Chordata; class Mammalia; order Primates; family Hominidae; genus Gorilla; species Gorilla gorilla. The sequence goes on along the minus strand of NC_073235.2, from coordinate 19,421,733 downwards.
AATCAACAGTAGCTGCCTAGAGTGCTGTCCTGGAAAGGATTCCGAGACCAAGTTCCTGCTCAGTGGGGAGCCAAGCCATGACCAACTGGCAATGTCTGCCATGCACATGGGAAGAAGGCATAGTTACAACATCTACCAGACCTTTGCTGTCTTTCTTGAGAACCTTGGCTCTGCTGCTTCTACAGTCCAGGCCCAATGGTATAACTCTCAGTACAGCATTAGCACTCAGCTGTGGAGGGAAGAATCTCAGATCACTGATGAAAAAGTCCCCTAAGTTCCTTCCTCCTTAAAATCTACCCATGTCTCTCTAACCCCTGTGTTCATCTCTGCTTAGTAAAGAGGCTCTTGAAAGCATTGCTGTAGTTCTTGTTAAAAGCTGTGTAAATCAGGGGGTTGAAGAAAGAATTGGAGTAGCCAAGACACAGAAATATGCTTTTCCAGATGGGGGGCAGGCTGCAGGCACAGAGTGGGCTGATGAGTTCCCTCAGGAAGAAGGGGATCCAGCACAGCACAAACACGCCAATCAGAATTCCCACCATCATGGCTGCTCGCCTCTCCTTCTGCTCCCGCCAGGAGTCCCCGCTCACCTGGAAGGACACCGTTGCTTTGCAATGTGCCGTGAACACCACTTCAGCCTCATCAGGTGCTTCCTTTACCTTGGAACAAAGAAAATAATGGAATTAAAAAATAAAACAGAAAAACAAGGAAGAAGCTGAACAAACCAGAAAGACAACAACTCCTCTTAGATTTGTCAGAGAAGTGAGCTCACAGGGCTAAATGCTGCTCCAAAAATGGTCAGGTGAATATAGAGCATAACAGCTTACCAGAGCAAAAACCCACAACCAGAAACTTCTGCAGGAAGCAGTGCTGGGGTAAGAAAACATAAGCTCTAATTGACAAATTGCTGGAGGCTCAGTGTGGAAAAATCTGACAGTTAAAAAATCCAGGAAGACTTAGTCATGGAAGGGGGTAGAGGTGTACATTTTTATGTTTTATTATCTCCAGGGTCTCTATCAGGTCCTCACAGTGAATACTGGAGAAAAGTCACCTTGTGCTTTTGGCAAGGGGAAGGGAAAAGAATCCATTTTGAAATATGCCAAACCATTCTGTTCTTAATATGGCTTACTATCATGAGAATTAACTTACCAGAGCCTAACCTGAGGGCTTTTATCAGAGCCCAATCTACCTGGAGGAAGGGAAATATCCACCTCCAGTCCCTGTAGCCATCCCGCCCCACCTAAGGGGGAAGTAGGACTGAGAAGCACTAGTGAAGTTTACAGTCCAGGCACACAGGCTAAAAAATAGCTGAGACCTAATCACAGGGCTACAGAACACTTCCCCTTCTCCCATACCTCACCACCATATTAACTAAAGGCCCATCTACCACAGTTCCTTTTACCCAGTGCATCATGCCTACCTTTCAACAAAAAATTACAAAGCACACTAAAAGGCAAAACACACAGTTTGAAAAGACTGAACAAGCAAGAAACCAGAGTCATAGATGGCCATGATGTGAGAATTATCAGGCAAGGAATTTTTTTTTAATTATACTTTAAGTTTTAGGGTACATGTGCACAATGTGCAGGTTAGTTACATATGTATACATGTGCCATGCTGGTGTGCTGCACCCATTAACTCGTCATTTAGCATTAGGTATATCTCCTAATGCTATCCTTTCCCCCACCCCACAACAGTCCCCAGAGTGTGATGTTCCCCTTCATGTGTCCATGTGTTCTCATTGTTCAATTCCCACCTATGAGTGAGAATATGCCGTGTTTGGTTTTTTGTTCTTGCGATAGTTTACTGAGAATGATGGTTTCCAGTTTCATCCATGTCCCTACAAAGGACATGAACTCATCATTTTTTATGGCTGCATAGTATTCCATGGTGTATATGTGCCACATTTTCTTAATCCAGTCTATCATTGTTGGACATTTGGGTTGGTTCCAAGTCTTTGCTATTGTGAATAATGCCGCAATAAACATACGTGTGCATGTGTCTTTATAGCAGCATGATTTATAGTCCTTTGGGTATATACCCAGTAACGGGATGGCTGGGTCAAATGGTATTTGTAGTTCTAGATCCCTGAAGAATCGCCACACTTACTTCCACAATGGTTGAACTAGTTTACAGTCCCACCAACAGTGTAAAAGTGTTCTTATTTCTCCACATCCTCTCCAGCACCTGTTGTTTCCTGACTTTTTAATGATTGCCATTCTAATTGGTGTGAGATGGTATCTCATTGTGGTTTTGATTTACATTTCTCTGATGGCCAGTGATGGTGAGCATTTTTTCATGTGTTTTTTGGCTGCATAAATGTCTTCTTTTGAGAAGTGTCTGTTCATGTCCTTTGCACACTTTGTGATGGGGTTGTTTGTTTTTTTCTTGTAAATTTGTTTGAGTTCATTGCAGATTCTGGATATTAGCCCCTTGTCAGATGAGTACGTTGCGAAAATTTTCTCCCATTTTGTAGATTGCCTGTTTGCTCTGATGGTAGTTTCTTTTGCTGTGCAGAAACTCTTTAGTTTAATGAGATCCCATTTGTCAATTTTGGCTTTTGTTGCCATTGCTTTTGGTGTTTGAGACATGAAGTCCTTGCCCATGCCTATGTCCTGAATGGTAATGCCTAGGTTTTCTTCTAGCATTTTTATGGTTTTAGGTCTAACGTTTAAATCTTTAATCCATCTTGAATTAATTTTTGTATAAGGTGTAACGAAGGGATCCAGTTTCAGCTTTCTACATATGGCTAGCCGGTTTTCCCAGCACCATTTATTAAATAGGGAATCCTTTCCCCATTGCTTATTTTTCTCAAGTTTGTCAAAGATCAGATAGTTGTAGATATGTGGCATTATTTCTGAGGGCTCTGTTCTGTTCCATTGATCTATATCTCTGTTTTGGTACCAGTACCATGCTGTTTTGGTTACTGTAGCCTTGTAGCATAGTTTGAAGTCAGGTAGCGTGATGCCTCCAGCTTTGTTCTTTTGGCTTAGGATTGACTTGGTGATGCGGGCTCTTTTTTGGTTCCATATGAACTTTAAAGTAGATTTTTCCAATTCTGTGAAGAAAGTCATTGGTAGCTTGATGTGGATGGCATTGAATCTACAAATTACCTTGGGCAGTATGGCCATTTTCACGATACTGATTCTTCCTACCCATGAGCATGGAATGTTGTTCCATTTGTTTGTATCCTCTTTTATTTCATTGAGCAGTGGTTTGTAGTTCTCCTTGAAGAGGTCCTTCACGTCCCTTGTAAGGTGGATTCCTAGGTATTTTATTCTCTTTGAAGCAATTGTGAATGGGAGTTCACTCATGATTTGGCTCTCTGTTTGCCTGTTATTGGTGTATAAAAATGCTTGTCATTTTTGTACATTGATTTTGTATCCTGAGACTTTGCTGAAGTTGCTTACCCACTTAAGGAGATTTTGGGCTGAGACAATGGGGTTTTCTAGATATACAATCATGTCATCTGCGAACAGGGACAATTTGACTTCTTCTTTTCCTAATTGAATACCCTTTATTTCCTTCTCCTGCCTAATTGCCCTGGCCAGAACTGCCAACACTATGTTGAATAGGAGCGGTGAGAGAGGGCATCTCTGTCTTGTGCCAGTTTTCAAAGGGAATGCTTCCAGTTTTTGCCCATTCAGTGATATTGGCTGTGGGTTTGTCACAGATAGCTCTTATTATTTTGAGATACGTCCCATCAATACCTAATTTATTGAGAGTTTTTAGCATGAAGGGTTGTTGAATTTTGTCCAAGGCCTTTTCTGCATCTATTGAGATAATCATGTGGTTTTTGTCTTTGGTTCTGTTTATATGCTGGATTACATTTATTGATTTGCATATATTGAACCAGCCTTGCATCCCAGGGATGAAACCCACTTGATCATGGTGGATAAGCTTATTGATGTGCTGCTGGATTCGCCTTGCCAGTATTTTATTGAGGATTTTTGCATCAATGTTCATCAAGGATATTGGTCTAAAATTCTCTTTTTTGGTTGTGTCTCTGCCCAGCTTTGGTATCAGGATGATGCCGGCCTCATAAAATGAGTTATGGAGGATTCCCTCTTTTTCTGTTCATTGGAATAGTTTCAGAAGGAATGGTACCAATTCCTCCTTGTACCTCTGGTAGAATTCGACTGTGAATCCATCTGGTCCTGGACTCTTTTTTGTTGGTAAGCTATTGATTATTGCCACAATTTCAGAGCCTGTTATTGGTCTATTCAGAGATTCAACTTCTTCCTGGTTTAGTCTTGGGAGGGTGTATGTGTCCAGGAATTTATCCATTTCTTCTAGATTTTCTAGTTTATTTGCATAGAGATGTTTGTAGTATTCTCTGATGGTAGTTTGTATTTCTGTGGGATTGGTGGTGATATCCCCTTTATCATTTTTTATTGCGTCTATTTGATTCTTCTCTCTTTTCTTCTTTATTAGTCTTGCTAGTGGTCTATCAATTTTGTTGATCCTTTCAAAAAACCAGCTCCTGGATTCATTAATTTTTTGAAGGGTCTTTTGTGTCTCTATTTCCATCAGTTCTGCTCTGATTTTAGTTATTTCTTGCCTTCTGCTAGCTTTTGAATGTGTTTGCTCTTGCTTTTCTAGTTCTTTTAATTGTGATGTTAGGGTGTCAATTTTGGATCTTTCCTGCTTTCTGTTGTGGGGATTTAGTGCTATAAATTTCCCTCTACACACTGCTTTGAATGTGTCCCAGAGATTCTGGTATGTTGTGTCTTTGTTCTCATTGGTTTCATAGAACATCTTTATTTCTGCCTTCATTTCGTTATGTACCCAGTAGTCATTCAGGAGCAGGTTGTTCAGTTTCCATGTAGTTGAACGGTTTTGAGTGAGTTTCTTAATCCTGAGTTCTAGTTTGATTGCACTGTGGTCTGAGAGAGAGTTTGTGATAATTTCTGTCCTTTTACATTTGCTGAGGAGAGCTTTACTTCCAACTGTGCGGTCAATTTTGGAATAGGTGTGGTGCAGTGCTGAAAAAAATGTATATTCTGTTGATTTGGGGTGGAGAGTTCTATAGATGTCTATTAGGTCTGCTTGGTGCAGAGCTCAGTTGAATTCCTGGGTATCCTTGTTAACTTTCTGTCTCGTTGATCTGTCTAATGTTGACAGTGGGGTGTTAAAGTCTCCCATTATTAATGTGTGGGAGTCTAAGTCTCTTTGTAGGTCACTCAGGACTTACTTTATGAAACTGGGTACTCCTGTATTGGGTGCATATATATTTAGGATAGTTAGCTCTTCTTGTTGAATTGATCCCTTTACCATTATTTAATGGCCTTCTTTGTCTCTTTTGATCTTTGTTGGTTTAAAGTCTCATTTATCAGAGACTAGGGTTGCAACCCCTGCCTTTTTTTGTTTTCCCTTTGCTTGGTAGATCTTCCTCCATCCTTTTATTTTGAGCCTATGTGTGTCTCTGCACATGAGATGGGTTTCCTGAATACAGCACACTGATGGGTCTTGACTCTTTGTCCAATTTGCCAGTCTATGTCTTCTAATTGGAGCATTTAGTCCATTTACATTTAAAGTTAATATTGTTATATGTGAATTTGATCCTGTCATTTTGATGTTAGCTGGTTATTTTGCTCATTAGTTGATGCAGTTTCTTCCTAGCCTCAGTGGTCTTTACAATTTGGCATGATTTTGCAGTGGCTGGTACCGGTTGTTCCTTTCCATGTTTAGTGCTTCCTTCAGGAACTCTTTTAGGGCAGGCCTGGTGGTGACAAAGTCTCTCAGCATTTGCTCAGACAAGGAATTTTTTTAAAACTATGATTAATAACGGCTTTAAAATAAAAAGGAGACAATATGTAAGAATAGATGAATAATGTAAAGCAAAGAAATTGAAATTCTTAAAAAAGAATTTTTTAAATGTTAGATAGCAAAACACCAAAAGAAATGAAGTTTCCCTTTCATAGGTTCATTAGTAGACTGGGCACAGATGAGGAAGGAACCTCTGAGCTTGAGGATATGACATTAGAAACTTTTGAAACCAAAACAGAAATAGAAAAAAGATATATAAAAATATAATAGTCCAGAGTGGTGAGACAACTACAAAAGTTGTAAATACACTTAATGAGAATACCAGAAGGAGAACAAAGAAAGGAACATAGGCAGTATTTGAAGCAATAATGACTGACTATTTCCCCTAGTTATTATCGGACACCAAACCACAGATCCAGGGAGGTTAAAGAAGAATAAATGCCAAAATATAAAATACAGACACCTAGGCATATCATATTTAAACTTGAGAAAAGCAAAAATAAAGACAAAAATCTTGGAAGAAGCCAAAGGGAAAACCTATAGATAGCAAAGATAAGCATTACATCCAGCTTCTCTTCAGAAACAATACAAGCAACCAGAGTGTGAAGTAAAATATTTAAAGTGTTGACAGAAAAAAAATCCACCAACCTAGAATTGTATATCCTGCAAAATTATCCTTTAAAAATGAAGGAGAAAAAAAAAACGTTTATCAGACAAAAATTGAGGGAATCTGTTGCCGGTAGACCTGCCTTGAAAGAAATGTTAAAGGAAGTTCTTCAGAAAAGGAAAATTATATATCAGAAACTCAGATTTATGTAAAGAAAGGAAGAGCATCAGATAATTAATAAGTAAAGATACAATAAAAACTTTTACTTTTCTTATTTGATCTAACAAGTTTGTTCAAAAAATAATAGCAACAATGTATTTGAAGATATATATATATACATATACACACACACATACACACACTTATGTAAGCTATATGTAAATGAAATTAATGACAGCATGATACAAGAAATGGGAGTGAGGGATTAGAATTATTTTCTTATTATGAGATATGTGTACTACCCATGAAATAATATAGTGTTATTTGAAAGTGGAGCTGCATTAGTTGTAAATGCGTATTGCAAACTCAAGGGCAACCACTAAAAAAAAAGTGAAGAAGTATAACTAATATGCTAAGAAAGGAGAGAAAATGAAATAATATTCTCAATTAAAACTATAAAGGGCAGAGCTGAACACAGTGGCATAGACCTATAATCCCAGCTATTCAGGAGGCTGAAGCAGGAGGATTGCTTCAGGCTCAGGAGTTTGAGAACAGCCTGGGCAACATAGCAACATAAACAAACAAACAAGAAACCTACAAGGGGCAGAAAAAGAGTGCAAGAGAAAAATAGGAACAAAGAAAAAGGACAACAAATAGGAAACAGTAACAAATATGGTAAATATTTATTTATGTCAGTAATCACTCCAAACATCAATGGTCTAAAGGCATTAGCTAAAAGAGACTGTCAGAGTGGATAAAAAAACAAGACAACTATATGTTGTCTACAAGAAACCCACTTTAAACATAAAGACACATATAGATTAAACGTAAAGGGATGGAAAAAGATATACCATGCTAACACTAACCAAAAGAAAGAGGGAGTAGCTAATTTCATTTCAGGCAGAGCAAACTTCAAAGCAAGGAAAGTTATCAGAGACAGAGGGGAACACTACACAATGATAAAGTCAGTATTCCAAGAAGACATAACAATTTTTAATGTGTATGTGCTTAAAAACAAAACCAAAATATGTGAGGCAAAAACTGATAGAACTGCAAGAAGGAACAGATGACTTCATTATTATAGTTGGAGACTTCACCACTTCTCTATGATAAATGGACAAATAGAGCAGGTAGAAAATCAGTAAAGACATAGATGAACTCAACAAGACGTAGTTGAACTCAACAACACCATCAATCACATGATATAATTGACATCTATAGTACTACATAACCTACAACAGTAGATTACACATTCCTCTCAAGCTCACCTAGAACATTCACCAAGACAGACCACATTTGGCCATAAAACACACTTTAACAAATTTAAAAGAAGAGAAAGCACGCAAGGTCTGTTTTTTTTTCCACAAAAAGAATAAAAAATTCTCAAATACTTGGAGACTTAAAAAACACTTTGAAATGACACATGGGTCAAAGAAAAAAATTGAGGAAAATTTTAAAATATTTTCAACTAAATGAAAATGAAAACAAACATCAAAATTTGTGTGATGCTGCAAAATAGTACTTAGATGAAAATTTATAACACTTTATATATTTATATATATTAGAACAAATATCTAAAATCATTAATCCAAGCTTTCACCTGAGGAAACTGATGAAAAACAAGGGCAAATTAAATCCAAAATAAGCAGAAGAAAAATAAAAATTAGAGCAGAAATCAATGTGTGAAAACAGGAAATCCATAGAGAAGACCAATGAAACCAAAAGCAGGTTCTTTAAATAAAAAAATAAAATTAATAAACTATAGCCAGGCTAAGAAAAAATCTAACAAATTATAAATACCAGAAATGAAAGAGGAGATAACACTATAGATCCCATGGACATTAAATGGACAAAGGAGGCTGGGCACGGTGGCTCACGCCTGTAATCCCAACACTTTGGGAGGCCAAGGCAGGTGGATCATGAGGTCAGGAGTTCGAGACCAGCCTGGCCAACATGGTGAAACCCCGTCTCTACTAAAAATACAAAAATTAGCTGGGCATGGTGGCATCTGCCTGTAATCCCAGCTAGTTGGGAGGCTGAGACAGGGGAATCACTTGAACCCAGGAGGTAGAGGTTGCAGTGAGCTGAGATCCTCCCACTGCACTCCAGCCTGGGCAACAGAGCAAGACTCCATCTCGGGATAAAAAAAAAAAGGACAAAGGAATACTATGAACAACTCTATGCTCACAAATTTGATAACTTAGATGAAATAGACCAGTCCCTTCAAAGACACAAGCTTGAGAGACATAAGCTGCCAAAACTCACACAAGAAGAAATAGAAAATCTGAATAGGCCCATAGCTACTAAATACAGTGAATTAATAATAACCTTTCAAAACAGAGAACACCAAGCCCAGATCGGTTCACTGGAAAACTCTATTAAACATTTTAAGGAAGAAATTATACCAATTCTCAACAATCTCTTTCAGGAAATAGAAACAGAAGGGAATATTTTCTAACACATTCTATGAGGCAGCATTATCCTAATACCCAAATCAGACAAAGACAAGAAAACTACAGATCAATATCTCATGAACATGGATACAAAAATTCTCAACAAATATTAGCAAATTAATCTAACAATGTACAAAAAAAAGAATTATACACCACAATCAAGTGGAATTTATCCCAGGTATGCAATTCTTGTTCAACATTCAAAAATCAATTAATATAATCTAACACATCAATAGGCTAAAAAAGAAAAAATATATAATAATAATAGATACAAAAACAGCATTTTTACAAAATCCAACACCTACTCATGATGTTTTTTAAAAAACTCTTAAGTAGGAATAGAGGGAGGGGGACTTCATTGACTTGATACAGAATATCTACCAAAAAACCTACAGCTGCCATCACACTTAATGAGCTTCTCACTGAGGTCAGGAACAAGGCAGGGATATTCCTCCTCACCACTGCTTTTCAAGATCATATTCAAAAGTCCTAACTAATGCAATAAGACAAGAAAAGGAAATAAAAATTGTACAGATTGGGAAGGAAGAAACAAAACTGCCTTTTTCTCACGCGTCACATGATTATCTATGTGGAAAATCTGAAAGAATCAACCAAAAAAAAAAAAAAACCCTTTGAACTATTATAATAAGTGATTATAGCAGGGTTGCAGGATAAGAGTTAATACAAAAAAATTGAACATTTTCTTGTACACTAACAATGCACAAGTAAAAATGATGCCATTTACACTAGTATCTGAAAAATGAAATAGGCATAAATCTAACAAAATATGTAGAAGATCTGTATGAAGAAAACTGTAAGACTCTAATGAAATAAATCAAAGAACCACATAAATTGAGAGATATTCTTGTTCATGGATGGGAAGACTCAATCAGGTCAAGATGTGAGTTCTTTCCAACTTGATTCAATGCAGTTCTGATCAAAACTCCAGGAAGTTATTTTGTGGATATTGACAAACTAATTCTAAAGTTTATATGGAGAAGCAAAAGACCTAGAATAGCCAACATAATATTGAAGGAAAAGAATTTTGGAGGATTATAACTACTTGACTTGAGGACACACTATAAAGCTTCAGTAAATAAGACAGTGGCATTGGTGAAAAAACAGTGACAACAGATCAATGGAACAGAAATGAGAGCCCAGAAATAGACCCACATAAATACAGTCAACTGACCTTTGATGAAGGAGGAAAGGCAATAAACAGAGAAAAGACAGTCTACTCAACAAATAGTGCTTTAACAACTAGATATTCATTGGAAAAGAAAAATTAATCTAGAACCAGACCTTACACCCTTCACAAAAATTAACTGCAAATGGATCACAGGCTAAATGTAAAATGCAAAACTATGAAGCTCCTAAAAGATAGCATAGGAAAAAAATTAGATGACCTTGGGTTTGGTGATGACTTCTCAGATGCAATACTAAAGGCACAATCCAGTAAAGAAAGAATTGACATGCTAGACTTCATCAAAAACAACAACAAAAATCTGCTCTGTAAAAGACACTGACAAGATGATCGAAAGATAAGCCGCAGTCTGGGAGAAAATATTTGCAAAAGACTTATCAGATAAAATACTGTTATCCAAAATACACAAAGAACTCTTAAAATTCAATGACAGCATGAACAACCCATTTAAAAAATGGGCCAGAAACGTTAATAGACACCTCAAAGAAGATATACAGATGGCATATAAACATTTGAAAAGATGTTCCACAGCATATGTCATCAGGGAAATGCGAAACTAAAACAGTGAGATAACACTACACGCCTACTAGGATAGTCAAAATCCAGAATGCTGACAGCATCAAATGCTGGTAAGGATGTGGACCAACAGGAACCCTCATTTATTGCTGGTGGGAATGGAAAATGGTAGAGCCACTTTGGAAGACTGTTTTGTGACTTCTTACAAAACTAAGCATACTTTTGCCATACAATGCAGCAATCATGATCCCTGGTATTTACCCAGAGGAGTTAAAAACTTAATGTCCACACAAAAACCTGCACACAGATGTTTATGGCAGTGCAGCTTTATTCATAATTGCCAAAACCTGGAAACAACCAAGATGTCCTTCGGTAAGTGGATGGATGAACTGTGGTACATCCAGACAGTGAAATATTATTCAGTGACAAACAGAAAAGAGCTATCAAGCCATGGAAAGGCAATGAGAAAGCTACATATTACTCAGTAAAAAGAAAAGCAAATCTGAAAAGGGTATATACTGTATTATTCCAATTATACGACATTCTGGAAAAGGCAAAACAACTGAGACAGTAAAGAGTCAGTGGTTGCTAGAGGTTGGGACAAGTAAGCAAAGCACAAAGGACTTTTAGGGCAGAAAAACTACTCTGTATGATAACTACAGTGGTGGATACATATCATTATACATTTGTCCAAACCTATAGAATGTGAACACAAAGAGTGAACCGTCATGTAAACTATGGACTTTTCATGATAATTATTGTCACTGTCCATGTGGGTTTGTCAATTTTAACAAATGTGCTGCTATGGTGTGGGATGTTGATGGTGAGGGAGGTTGTATGTGTGTGGGGGTGGGGAGTATATGGCAACTCTCTATACTTTCCATTCAATTTTGCTGGGAACCTAAAACTGCTCTAAAAAATTAACTTTATTAATTTAAGTAAATAAGTAAAATATAATACTTATGAGATCAGATGCATTCAGGGTGGTATGGCCATAGACAAACTATAATACTGTATGATTAAAGCAATGGGAGGTTATTCCAGTCTTGTCCAGAATCTCTCCTCCAACTTCATTCAAAATGCATTTATACCATAACCCATCAAACAATGTTAGGTGAAAAGGTCACTGAAACTGTAAGTTAAAATAATATCCGAAGATTCGTCAAGGAGAGAGAATGATGGTCCCCACGACCTCAAATAATATGATATAAACAGGAAGGGGGTGATTAAGAGTGGGAGCCTTGGTGTCAGACCCCAGCTGGAGTCCCAGGACCATGGGGAAAGTGCCTCTGCCTCTCTAAGCCCGTTTCTCCAGCTACGATGCTGGGTGATGAAAGTCCTCTCCCCAGCTAAGGATGTCCTGCCAATGAATTGGGAATGCCTGATTGGGCCCAGCACTACTGCCTGGCATATGCATTCACCTATTCCATACACATGGAGTGGGCTTGAGGCTGGGACTAGGACCACTAATAGAACAGACCCAATCTTGCCCCTCAAAAAGGTTACAGCTAGAGAGACAGCCTGTAAACATGAATATTGCAAGAGATTGCATAATTACTGTGGTAAACAGATTCAGTTTAAATTAGGTGATAATTCTGCACTGTCCAGCTTTATAAAAAGAAAACTGACTGTAAATGCCTTTGTGATCATAACTACCTTCAAATTAAGGAGCCTCTGGCATTACTCTCCACACCTTTCACCTCCATTTGTTGGTTAACTCCTGTTTACCTTTTGGGTCTCAGCTTAAAGACCACCAGTCCTCCCAGAGCCATCTTCCCTGATTCTCCAGACTCAACCACGGCTCCGTGTTTGGTGCCGTGTTTTCCTCCTTTGCAGTGATTTGTGTGACTATTTGCCCGATGTCTGGCTCTCCCATCCTAGGTCAAGCTGAACAAAGGCAGTGTCTTCCTACCTACCTGGCAACAGCACAGGCACCTAGTGGGTGCCCAGTAAATATCTATCACTAATGGTGTATTGTTACAGCAGAGTGACCTATTTCTCTTCCCCCTCGGAACGCTGCCAGGGATGGCCTCAGGTACTGCTGCACGGACAGACACAGAGCTTCCCAGCAACGACTGTGTCTAGCTTTTCTCCCAGGCACAACTAGAAGCAACTATCAGGATGACCACTCAACTGTGGGCACTTGATGCGGTTCATGGCTGATGCACTTGCCTCCTGTCACCTGCATCAGGGTGGCCAAAGCTGAGTGAGTGCAAGGGGCTCTAATGGCCTGGCCCTCACAAACTCAAGACTCCTCGTTCTCGATACTACCTTCAGATCCTGCATCTTCTGCTACTCCCCCCAGCACTCCCTGGATCTAACTATTTGTGTTGTACTGAACCCTTATGAACTTCAGTTGGGGAGGCACCAGGTTCAAGAGACTGAAGAAGAGACCAAGAGCCAGCAAACGAGACATGGGGTTTTATCAGGGGCTTACATACAGGGGAGAGAGTCCAGTGGTGGTGGGCTGGGCAGGAGAACTGTCTTGCCTTCAGTGGTGGGCTGGACAAGAAAACCACAACCGCTTGCAAACAGCATGTAGTTTATATTGCATTTTCACTGAACACCCTCCTCGTAACAACCTCCACCTGGAAACCTTCATGTAACCCAAAACTCAGGGCCTGAATCCCCTGTATGGCCCAGGTCCCACAGGATGGGATGGGACAGGGGCTCAGTTGTTCCTCAGAGACAAGGAACGAATCTGCAGGTTGGCCACTGCTGGATTCTCTAGCTCGAAACACATTCATGTGCATCTGCCATATAGGGTCATTCTATGGGCATGCTTAAGTTACTGTGTCAGGTGTGTTTATCCTACATTTGGAAAATCATTCAGCCAGCCCAAAAACAGATCATGGAGATGAGGACAGAGAGTCCTTTCCTTTGCCAGTATACATCCAGCATCCTCCCCACCTGCTACTTGGAGGGAAAGAACAAACAGTATCCCCCTCATCTGGGATGGCAAACACGTACTCTCTGAAGAGGCAGCTGAGAACTGGCCTGCCAGCCAGAGCCCCTCTTTAATGAGCCATTCCAAGGTTTCCCAGTCCCCAGGCAGTGGGAGCTGCACATCACTTTTTCCATTTACAAGAGATAATACTGACCCGTCCACATCCTTGTAGACTCTCATCAAGTCACTAGAGAAAGTCTGAATGACAAAACGTGGCATCCTGAAATCACCCCGTGAATATTTAGCAGTCCTTTGTTGGGAGAGAAAAAACATCATCAGAGCATGAAAGGAAGTGGAAAGTGATTTTGTTATTTTTCTCCCACTAAGCTCAGTAATGGGCACTTTTCCAGCCATTTCTCTGCTGACCTAAATGACCTTCCAAGCACTTGAGTTCCTCCACTGTGTAATGAAATTCCAAATCCTCGTTAAGCTATTGAAGTAAGGAAATTGATGGGGTAAGTTCAGTTAAAAGAGATCCTGGAGGAAGAGAAACAGAAAAGGCAAGTCTGATTAAATCGGTTCATTTGAAACACACCCAGCTCTACCACTGCAGTATTGAGCAGGGTCCACCTGTGGTCCGTCAAGGTGTCTGTTTGCTAGAAGCCCTGTGTTCACAGATTTTCAGCCTGAGCCTGGTATAGCCTGTGCAGAGTGATGCTGTAAGGCAATGGAATCTTTCCAGAAACAGCCCCAAAGAAAATGAGCCAATTGTGGGTGATTATTATTATTATTATTATTTTTTGCTAGGAGATGACTAGGTTGGTTTTTTCAGTTCAATGGGTAATGTCTATTAGGAAACCAACAGAAACAAACAAGAAGCAGTACAACCCCTGAGAAGCTGCTATGAAACAGATACTGTGCTGCATGCCTGCAATGGATGACTTTCATTCTTCCTCACACCAGACCCTTAAGGAATTGTATTATCCCCACTTCACAGCTGAGAAACCACTGTGAAAGGTGAGATACCTTTGTCCAAAGTCGCACAGTTGCTTATTGTTAGAGCTGAAAGTGAAACTTGGGTAATTTGAAGGAGAGTCCACACTCTTAACCCCTACATGTTACTCTGCATCTTTGAGTAAAAGTGATTGATCTGAATGCGTTCCTACAGAATCGATTTTAAGGGTCATATTTATGTTGGGGAGCTTTGCAGAGTGGGCATCTATGGCTCCTCAGGCAATTCCTGGGGCCTCTAGCAACCAGCTCTGGGGGCACGCAGAGTCTCCCTCTTTCCTCTTGTCTCTCCTCAGCCTTTGGCCCTCAATGCCCCCTCTGCACACGTGTCTGATGATCACTCATGGTCAAGAGACCTCTGACCCTGGATTTAGAATCTGCTCATCAGGAAGGTGAGAATATGAATTGTTGAATCCACACAACCAGTACTACCTGGCACTTTCTAGTCCTGTTGTGCAAGGAGAAGTGCTCTGAATACAGAGGCTGGAGAGAGGGAACTCTATAAACAAGGCCACACATGCAGGGAAAGGCAGAACCAAGGTGCCTGCCCAGTCTCTGTGGTTCCAGGACCACAGGGTTTCTTTCCACCATGCTAAAACATGACCTAGAAGATGAATTTACCTAAATGCCTTTATAGAGTCTAGGGCTGTTCCATTCAAAATTAACTAAGGATCAAATCTGCCAGATGACAAATGCTCAGACCTTGATTGATCACCTACTGTGTGCATAGGGACAATGTACTGAAATTTCTCATGAGGTTTCAATTTTAAATATTCTGTCCCACTATTCCCATAAGTACTCTGATATTGGGGCATGAATTTGGAGATGTCATTCAGAATATTGTGTCACGACCAACACTCTACGAGGGTAGGGACCTTGAGTATTCTGTCCACTGAAGTCCCTAGCACCTGGTGTGATATATGGTATACAGTAAATACTCAATAAACATCTATTGAATAAAGAAATGTTTAGGAGAGATAATTCTCTTGCGAGTTTCTTGCATTCCTGCACATTTTGCTAGCAAAGATTCTGGCAGCCTTTGTTATAAACCAGTTTTTCAAGGACGTTTGTACAGCAAACAACTCTGGAAGATAGAGACAATATCTCCCAGTGGAAGAGAGGGTAAACTTGCTTGCAACCCATTATAAAAGATGCAGGCTTCTTTTATAATGTAAGAAATACGTAATATAATAATACAAAAAATAAGAACAGAAGAAAGGCTTGTTTACTGTCCAACACTAGGCAAAAGGGATTAAGATTCCCTAATCTAGGAGTTCTCTTCTGTGATGCAAATCCATCAGAACCATCCAAATCACTCCTGTCGGACTTTGACTGAAAGGGGGAACCAATCCATAGCTGAGGCTCACACTGTGTAGTAAAGTCTTTCAATTCCAATCCAAGAGCCTCATGTCTTCTGCCAGCATCCGGCAATGGCGGGCTGACCTGTTAGACTGCAGGCAGGGTAAAATCTCAGACCCTTCATAGTTCTTGACATATGTCTAGCACTTGGCTAGGTGGCTCCACACACAGTCCTACTCAGTTATAGCAGCAACCATGTAAGGAAGGAAGGAGGAAACCAAGGCTCAGAGCACGTTAAAGATTAGCTCCACCTCCAAGCTGGGTCCCCATCTCTAATCTCCCACCAGGAAGAACCTTACCTGTATCACAGGCTCATTGTGAGGACTGAAGGAGACAGTGGTACAGAGTAGGCCCTCAGTAAAGGTCAACTTCATTGCACCCATCTCTTCCCACCCCTCTAAAAAATGCCAGCTGCCACAGAAAAAAACCTGCAAACCTTCAATCCTCTAATGTTGTCAGATAAATGTCTTAGGAAGAAGAAATAGAAAAATATTGGAAAGGAGGAGGATAGTTCCTTAATCATTTGTGGAACTTACCACTTTGTGTTGTGACCACAAGGGTCACACACTGACTATAGCAAGATGCTTTACAAAGTTGGTGTCAGTGGACCACATTAATCCTAACAGTGACTCAAGTCCTACCACATCTGAGGAGAAGACACTGAGAACTTTCCAATTAAGCTTGAAGGTCATCTGGATTATAACTGGAAAGTACAATTTCTCACCAGAACTTGCAGATCAGGGCTTAGAACACCTGGGGCTTTATTCTGTCTGTCCAAGGTTTAGTGAGCTAACCAAGCCCAAGTCTTATTTCTCTTCAAGGCACTTTAACGAGATAACTAATCAAAATAGCCCCCGAAGTAAACAAATGTGGCTGGCTTATTTTAGAACCTAAAACAGAAAATTTTCTTAGATGTTTCTTAAGGAGATTTTCTTGTAAAAACAAAAGTAGAACACTGCTAGGCTTGAAGAAAATAAACTTTCCCCTTAGTGTAATTATAACCACTACAGAATGTAGTCTTCCTAAGCTCTTGGGTATGATTATAACATAAGGCACAATTGCTATTGCTATTTGGAAAACATGGTTGTTGTTTTTTTGTTTTTTTTTGTTTTTTGGTTGGGGGTTTAGTCACCCTGGCATGGCTAAAGACCTACTGGAGTTAATGCTGAGAAGGGGAAGGTGTAATCAAGTGTGTTAATTAAGGTTAAGTACATTAGTGTTTTCAGCTCTGGTATCATCTAATCTAAAATCATCCCCCTTTACTAGTGGAAGCTGATTCCTTGTACGGGGGTGGATGAAATGGGGAGAGCAGAAGTTGTCTTTTTCACATGCATTATTTAGCTTCAGTGTTCTGATATGTGCCTTACAGGGCAAGGGCTCCAGGACAGAAGACTACCCCTGCCTCCAAGAGAGCTAGTTAAGTTCATTGTAGATTCTGGATATTAGCCCTTTGTCAGATGAGTAGGTTGTGAAAATTTTCTCCCATGTTGTAGGTTGCCTGTTCACTCTGATGGAAGTTTCTTTTGCTGTGCAGAAGCTCTTTAGTTTAATTAGATCCCATTTGTCAATTTTGTCTTTTGTTGCCATTGCTTTTGGTGTTTTGGACATGAAGTCCTTGCCCATGCCTATGTCCTGAATGGTAATGCCTAGGTTTTCTTCTAGGGTTTTTATGGTTTTAGGTCTAACGTTTAAATCTTTAATCCATCTTGAATTGATTTTTGTATAAGGTGTAAGGAAGGGATCCAGTTTCAGCTTTCTACATATGGCTAGCCAGTTTTCCCAGCACCATTTATTAAATAGGGAATCCTTTCCCCATTGCTTGTTTTTCTCAGGTTTGTCAAAGATCAGATAGTTGTAGGTATGCGGCGTTATTTCTGAGGGCTCTGTTCTGTTCCATTGATCTATATCTCTGTTTTGGTACCAGTACCATGCTGTTTTGCTTACTGTAGCCTTGTAGTGTAGTTTGAAGTCAGGTAGTGTGATGCCTCCAGCTTTGTTCCTTTGGCTTAGGATTGACTTGGCAATGCGGGCTCTTTTTTGGTTCCATATGAACTTTAAAGTAGTTTTTTCCAATTCTGTGAAGAAAGTCATTGGTAGCTTGATGGGGATGGCATTGAATCTGTAAATGACCTTGGGCAGTATGGCCATTTTCATGATATTGATTCTTCCTACCCATGAGCATGGAATGTTCTTCCATTTGTTTGTATCCTCTTTTATTTCCTTGAGCAGTGGTTTGTAATTCTCCTTGAAGAGGTCCTTCACATCCCTTGTAAGTTGGATTCCTAGGTATTTTATTCTCTTTGAAGCAATTGTGAATGGGAGTTCACTCATGATTTGGCTCTCTGTTTGCCTGTTGTTGGTGTATAAGAATGCTTGTGATACAAGAAAAAAACAAACAACCCCATCAAAAAGTGGGCAAAGGACATGAACAGACACTTCTCAAAAGAAGACATTTATGCAGCCAAAAAACACATGAAAAAATGCTCATCATCACTGGCCATCAGAGAAATGCAAATCAAAACCACTATGAGATATCATCTCACACCTGTTAGAATGGCAATCATTAAAAAGTCAGGAAACAACAGGTGCTGGAGAGGATGTGGAGAAATAGGAACACTTTTACACTGTTGGTGGGACTGTAAACTAGTTCAACCATTGTGGAAGTAAGTGTGGCGATTCCTCAGGGATCTAGAACTAGAAATACCACTTGACCCAGCCATCCCATTACTGGGTATATACCCAAAGGACTATAAATCATGCTGCTATAAAGACACATGCACACGTATGTTTATTGCGGCATTATTCACAATAGCAAAGACTTGGAACCAACCCAAATGTCCAACAATGATAGACTGGATTAAGAAAATGTGGCACATATACACCATGGAATACTATGCAGCCATAAAAAATGATGAGTTCATGTCCTTTGTAGGGACATGGATGAAATTGGAAACCATCATTCTCAGTAAACTATCGCAAGAACAAAAAACCAAACACCGCATATTCTCACTCATAGGTGGGAATTGAACAATGAGATCACATGGACACAGGAAGGGGAATATCACACTCTGGGGACTGTTGTGGGGTGGGGGGAGGGGGGAGGGATAGCATTGGGAGATATACCTAATGCTAGACGACGAGTTAGTGGGTGCAGTGCACCAGCATGGCACATGTATACATATGTAACTAACCTGCACAATGTGCACATGTACCCTAAAACTTAAAGTATAATAAAAAAAAAAAAGAGAGAGCTAGTTAATACCCACTGTGGGTTCCTTCTTGCAGGCGAGACAGCACTGCAGAAGGCTGAGATTCATCCTCCAGGGAAGGGCATCAGGAATTGTATGCAAATTGGACAAGCTAGCAGCTAGATAGCTTTCTGAGTAACAAGTGCAAAGCTTTCTTTAATGTTTCAAGGGAATTCTGTGACCTACCCCAAAAAGTTAAGAAGCATGGAGTTTAGGTCTCATTTTTCCACTGAGAAGTCCAATGTTCTCCAAAAACTACACAGATAGAAGAAATAGCTTTTTGCAAGGCCATATGTGGAGACATGATCCCTATACCATACTTGTTATATCTCTTTTGTTTCTCTCCCTCCTCCTCCATTATTCTCTAACAATCCAGTAAGAGAAAATAGACAGGGAAACAGAGGTAAAGAGGCAGGGTGAACATAATGATGTAGGGGGAACAAGGAAGAACTTTATAGAGACTTAGAGAACCGGGGATATTTCTGAAGGTGTAGGGAAAATACTTGATGCATCCAAGTATTTTTGAACATTTTCAGACAATTAGGTGCCAGTCTTAAAGGAATTGAACCATAAGCCAGATGTTTTGTTATCACTGATACAATTTAATTCATAACATTTAATTTTCTAAAGTTAAAATAACCTTGCAGTCTGGCATAAGAATGTGTTTGAGCCCACACTTTTTAAAATAGAATCAGAAGAAGGGTGGTGATTTTCTACTACCCTCTTTTCATATCTGAGCTCAGGCTGAACCCAGCTCTCATTTGTGGTTCTATCTGCAAGCCCACCAGCTGCTCAGTCTTTCAGGTGATCCAGATTACAAGTAAGCATTGGAAAAGCAGTAAAAACATAAAAGGTTTAGACAAGGACACTACAAGAAAAGAAAGTTACAGGCCAATATGTCTGATGAACTTAGATGCAAAAATCCTCAACAAAATACCAGCAAACTGAATTCAATAGCACATTAAAAGGAGCACTCACCATGATCAAGTGGGATTTATCCCTGGGATGCAAGAATGGTTCATCATACACAAGTCAAAAAATGTGCTATACCACATTAACAGAATGAAGGACAAACATGATATGATCATCTCAATAGATGTAGAAAAAATCCTGGACAAAATTCAACATCTTTTCATGATAAAAATTCTCAACAAATTAGGCATAGAAGTAATGTACCTCAACTCAACACAATAAAGGCCATATATGACAAGCCCACAGCTAACATCATACTCAGTGGTGAAAAATTGAAAGCTTTTTCTCTAATATCAGGAACAAAACATGGATGCCCAGTCTCATTTCTTTTCAACATATAATACTGGTGAAGTCCTGGCCAAGGCAATGAGGCAGAAAAAAAAAAAAAAAAAAGAAAAGAAAAGAAAAGAAAAAAGAAAAGAAAGAGAGAGAAAGGAGTAAAAGGCATCAAAATATAAAAGGAAGAAGTGAAAATCATGTTTTTTGACAACATATCTTTTTTCAGACACAGTCTTGCTCTGTCACCCAGGCTAGAGTGTGGTGGTGTGATCTTGGCTCACTGCAATCTCTGCCTCCCAGGTTCATGCAATTCTCCTGCCTCATCTTCCTGAGTAGCTGGGACTACAGGTGTGCAGCACCACGCCCAGCTAATTTTTGTATTTTTAGTAGAGACAGGGTTTCACCATGTTGGCCAGGATGGTCTAGATCTCCTAACCTCGTGATCCATCTGCCTCAGCCTCCAAAAGTGCTGGGATTACAGGCATGAGCCACAGTGCCCAGACAACAACATAATCTTATATATAGAAAACCCTAAATACGCCACCAAAAAACCTGGAACTAGTAAACAAATTCAGTAAAGTTGCAGGACACAAAATTAATATACGCAAGTCAGTAGTGTTTCCATACACTAACAATGAACTACCTGAAAAAATTTAAGAAAACAGTTTCATTTACAATAGCTTACAAAACACTTAGAAATAAATTTATCCAAGGAGGTGAAAGATCTGTACACTGAAAACTATAAAACATTAATGAAAGAAAATAAAGAAGACATAAATAGATATGCCAAGTTTATGGACTGGAAGAATTAATATTGTTAAAATGTTCATATTAACTAAGTGATCTAGAGATACAATGCAATCCCTATCAAAATTTCAATGGCATTATTCACATAAATAGAAAAAAAATCCTAAAATTTATATGGAACCACAAACAACCCTAAGCCAAAGTAATTAAGCAAAATGAACAAAGCTGGGGGCATCACACTACCGAATTTCAAATTATACTACAAAGCTATAGTAACCAAAATAGCATGTGTATTAGTTCATTTGCATGCTGCTATGAAGAAATACCCAGAACTGGATAATTTATAATTTATAATTGACTCATAGTTCTACATGGCTAGAGAGACCTCAGGAAACTTATAATCATGGTGGAAGGGAAAGTAAACATGTCCTTCATCACATGGCAGCAGGAGAGAGAAGTGGCAGCAGGGGAAATGTCAGACACTTATAAAACCATCAGATCTCATGAGAACTCATTATCCTGAGAACAGCATAGTGGAAACTGCCCCCATGATTCAATTACCTCCCATTGAATCTCTCCCACAACATGTGGGGATTACAATTCAAGATGAGATTTGGGTGGGGACACAGCCAAACTATATCCTTCCATAACTGGCCCCTCCGAAATCTCATGTCCTCACATTTTAAAACACAATCATGCCTTCCCAACAGTCCTCCAAAATCTTAACTAATTTAAGCATTAACCCAAAAGTCCAAGTTCAAAGTCTCATCTGAGACAAGGCAAGTCCCTTCTGCCTATGGACCTGTAAAATCAAAAGCAAGTTAGTTACTTCCCAGATACAATGGAAATACAGGCATTGGGTAAATACACCCATTCCAAATGGGAGAAATTGGCCAAAACAAAGGGGCTATAGGCCCCATGCAAGTCCAAAATCCAATAGGGAAGTCATTAAACTTTAAAGTTCCAAAATGATCTCCTTTGACTCCATGTCTCATATCTGGGTCACACTGATGCAAGAGGTAGGCTCCCATGGCTTTGGGAAACTCTGTCACTGTGGCTTTTCAGGGTACAGCCCCTTCTCAGCTGCTTTCACAGGTTGGCATTGAGTGTCTGCGGCTTTTCGTGGTTCACAGTGCAAGCTATTGGTGAATCTACCATTCTGGGGTCTGAAGGACAGCAGCACTCTTCTCAGAGCTCCACTAGGCTGTGCCCCAGTGGGGACTCTGTGTAGGGGTTCCAGCCCCACATTTCCTTTTTGCACTGCCCTACTGAGGTTCTCCATAAGGGCGCCGCCCCTGCAGCAAACTTCTACCTGGACATTCAGGTGTTTCCACACATCCTCTGAAATCTAGGCAGAGGTTCCCAAACCTCAATTCTTGACTTCTGTGCACCTGCAGGCTCAACACCACGTGGAAGCTGCCAAGGGTTGGGGCTTGCACCTTCCAAGCAATGGCCTGAGCTGTACCTTTGCCCTTTTTGGCCATGGCTGAAGCTGAAGCAGCTGGGATGCAGGGCACCATGTCTCGAGGTTGCAAAGAGCAATGGGGACCTGGGTCCAGCCCATGAAACCATTTTTTCCTTCTAGGCTTCCAGGCCTGTGATGAGAGGGGCTGCCATAAAGGTCTCTGACATGCCCTGGAGACATTATCCCCATTGTGTTGGTGATTAAGAGTCAGCTCCTCTTTACTTATGCAAATTTCTGCAACAGGCTTGAATTTCTCCCCTGAAAATGGTTTTTCATTTCTATGACATCATCGGGCTGCAAATTTTCCAAATTTTTGTGCTTTGCAACCTCTTGAGTGCTTTGGCACTTAGAAATTTCTCCTGCCAGATACCATAAATCATCTCAAGTTCAAAGTTCCACAGATCTCTAGGGCATGGGCAAAATGCCACCAGTCTCTTTGCTAAAGCATAGCAAGAGATGATTTCCCAAGAAGTTCCTCATCTCCATCTGAGACCACCTGGACTTCATTGCCCATATCACTATCAGCATTTTGGTCAAAACCATTCAACAAGTCTCTAGGAAGTTCTAAACTTCCCCACATCTTCCTGTCTTCTAAGCCCTCCAAGTCTCTAGGAAGTTTCAAACTTTCCCACATTTTCCTGTCTCCTTCTGAGCCCTCCAAACTCTTCCAGCCTCTGCCCATTACCCAGTTCCAAAGTTGCTACCACATTTTCAGATATCTTTAATAGCAGCACCCCACTACCTCAGTACCAACTTACTGTATTAGTTCATTTTTACACTGCTATGAAGAAATACCCAAGACTCAGTAATTTATAAAGCAAGGAGGTTTAGTTGACTCACAGTTCTGCATGGCTGGGGAGGCCTCAGGAAACTTACAATCATGGCAGAAGGTGAAGTAAACACCTTCTTCTTCACGTGGCAGCAGGAGAGAGAAGTGCCAGCAGGGAAAATGCCAGACACTTATAAAGCCATCAGATCTTATGAGAACTCACTCACTATCGTGAGAACATGAGGGAAACTGCCCCCATGATTTAACTACCTTCCACTGGGTCCCTCCTGTGACACAAGGGGATTACAATTCAAGATGAGATTTGGGTGGGGACACAGCCAAACCATATCAGCATGGCACTGGCATAAAAAACAGACACTTTGGCCAATGAAACAGGAGAGTCCAGAAATAAATCCATGTATCTGCGGTCAGTTGATTTTCTATAAATATGCCAAGAACACACAATAGGAAAAAACAGTCTCTTCAATAAATAGTAGATATAAAATGAAATTAAAACTAGGTATTTTTTAATAAAAACTAGATATCCACATAAAAAAGAACAAAATTGGGCCCTTATCTTACCTCTTATACAAAAATCAACTCAAAATATATTAATGACTTAAATGAAAGACCTGAAACTATAAGACTACTGGAAGGAAACATAGGGGAAAAGCTCCTTGACATTGGGTTAGATAATGACTTTTGGGATATGATCCTTAAAGCACAGGCAACAAAAGCAAAAGTAGACAAATGAGATTACATCAAACCAAAAAGCTTCTACACAGCAAAAGAAACAATTAACAGTGTGAAGAGACAACTCACAGAATGAGAGGAAATATTTGCAAACCATATATCTGATATGGGGCTAATATTTAAAATATATAAGGAATTTGAAAAACTCAACAGCAAGAAAACAAATAACCTGATTAAAAGTGGACAAAAGACTTCAATAGATATTTCTCAAAAGAAGATATACAAATGGGCAAGAGGTTTATGGAAAAAAATCAACATCACTAATCAGAGAATGCAAATTAAAATCACAATGAGATATCACATCATATCTGTTAGAATGGCAATTATCAAAAATATGAAAGAGAACTGTTGGTAAGGATAAGGAACTAACAAAACGCTTGCACATTGTTGGTGAGAATTTACATTAGCACATCCATTATGGAGAACAGTATGGAGGTTCCTCAAAAAACTAAAAAGAGAATTAACATATGATCCAGTAATCCCACTTCTGGGTATTTCAATTCCAAAGGAATTGAAATCAGTATATTGAAGAGATATTTTCACCCCATGTTCATTGCAGTATTATTCACAATAGCCAAGCTATTAAATCAACCTAAGTGTCCATCAATAGATGAATAAGAAAAATATGGTGTGTGTGTGTGTATATATACATATATACATATATACACACACACAATACTATTTAGCTTAAAAAGGGAGGAGATTCTGTTATTTTTTGCAACACAGTTGAAGCTGGAGAACATGATGCCAACTGAAATAAACCAGGCACAGCAAGACAAATGCTCCATGATCTCACTTTTATGTGGAATCTAAAAAAAATCAAACTTATAGAGGTAGAAAATAGAGTGGCGGCTACAGAGGCTGGAGGGTAGGGGGTAGGGGGACGGGAGAATGGAGAGACTGACTATATGGTACAAAGTTCCATTTAGACAAAGGGAAAAAGCTTTCAAAATCTATTGCACAGCAAAGTGACTATAGTTAATAATGTGATGAATATTTAAAAATTGCTAAAACAATATATTTTAAATTTTGTCACTACAAAAAATAAAACATGTGAAGTGATAAATATGTTAATTTTCTTGATATCCATAATATATGCCTGTGTATGTGTGTGTGTATGTATGTATGTATGTATATCCCAAAACATTACATTGCTCATTCAGAGGCAGAGCAAAGATGGTCAAATAGAAGTCTTCATTTATTGTCTTCCCTGCAGGAACAACAAATTGAACAACTATCCACACAAAGAAGCATCTTCCTAAGAACCCAAAATTTGGTGAGTGTATTAGTCAGGGTTTTCTAGAGGGACAGAGCTAATAGGATAGATGTATATAAGAAGGGGAGTTTATTAAGGAGTACTGACTCACATGATCACAAGGTGACGTCCTATAATAGGCCATCTGCAAGCTGAGGAGCAAGGAAGCCAGTCCACGTCCCCAAACCTCAAAAGTAGGGAAGTTGATAGTGCAGCCTTCAGAATGTGTCCGAAGGCCCAAGAGCCCCTGGCAAATCACTGGTATAAGTCTAAGAGTCTGAAAACTGAAGAACTTGGAGTCAGATGTTTCAGGGCTGGAAGCATCCAGCACAGAAAGAAAGATGAAGGCCAGAAGATTCAGTGGGTCAAGTCCATCCATGTTCTTCTGCTTGCTTTTATTCTAGCCACGTTGGCAGCTGATTAGATGGTGCCCACCCAGATTGACGGTGGGTCTGCCTCTCCCAGTCCATGGACTCAGATGTTAATCTCCTTTGGCAACACTCTCATAGACACACCCAGGGACAATATGTTGCATCCTTCAATCCAATCAAGTGGACACTCAATATTAGCCATCACAGTAAGTGATCACAGTTTCTGGTTTTAACTTCATATCACTGAAAGAGGCCCCGAAGACGATAGGAAAGACAGTCTTGAATTGCTGATGCCACCCCTCCGGCATCCCCTGGCTGTGGCTATGTGGTGTGGAGAGAGAATCTGTGTGCTTGTTGGAGGGAAAGTGCAGTGATTGTGGGACTTTGCTTTAAAACTCAGTGCTGTCTGGTCACAGCAGAAAGCAATGCCAGGCAGGACTCAGCTGATGCCTACAGAGGAAGCATTTAGACCAGTGCTAGCCTAACCACGGGAGAGTTGCCCACACCAGCGGTCAGAACCTGACTTCTGGCAAGTCCCACCACTGCAGGCCTAAAGTGTTCTGGGGCTCTAAATAAACTTAAAAGGCAATCTAGGCCACAAGGACTATAATTCCTGGGCAAGTCCTGGTGCTTTGCTGGACTTGGAGCCGGTGGACTTTGGGGGCAAGTAACCTAGTGAGACACTAACCAGGGCAGCCAAGGGACTGTTTGTGTCACCCCTCAGCAAACCCTAGGCAGCACAGCTTACAGTTTCAGGAGAAACTGCTTTCCTTTGCTTGAGGAGAAGAGAGGGAAGAGTAAAGATGACATTGTCTTGTAGCTTTGATACCAGCTCAGCCACAGTAGGATATGGCATCAGGCAGAGTCCTGAGGCCCCCATTCCAGATCCTAGCTTCTGGACGACATTTCTTGACACATCTGGGCCAGAAGAGGACTTCTGCCTTGAAGGGAAGAACCCAATCCTGGCAGGATTCATCACTTGCTGACTAAAGAGCCCTTGGGCCATGAATAATCAGGAGTAATACCCAGGCAGTACAAGCCATAGGCCTTGTATGAGACTCAGGGATGTGTTGGCTTCAGGTGTGACCCAGCACATTCCCAGCTGTGGCAGCTATGAGGAGAGACTCCTTCTGCTTGAGAAAAGGAGAGGAAAGAGTAAAGGAGCTTTTGTATTGCAGCTGAGATACCAGGTTGGCCGAAGTAGGGTAGAGCACCAAGCAGACTCTTCAGATCCCCAGTTCCCAACCTTGGCTCCTGGACAGCATTTCTAGACCTGTCCTGGGTCAGAGGAGAGCCCACTGCCCTGAAGGGAGAGTCACAGACGTGGCAGCATTGACCACAAGCTGAAGAGCCCTTGGGCCTTAGTGAATATTAATGGTAGCTAGGCAGTACTCGCCACAGGCCTAAAGTGGTGGTAGCCATTGAGAGAGACTCCTCTTCTTGTGGAAAGGGGAGGGAAGAGTGGGAAGAACATGGTCTTGTGGCTTGGGTGCAAGCTTGACTGCAGTAGAATAAAGCACCAGGTAGATTTCTAAGGTTTCCGACTCTAGGCCCTGGCTCCTGGACAGAATCTCTGGACCTGCCCATGGCCTAGGAGAACTTGTCGCCCTGAAGGGAAGGACACAAGCCTAGCTGGCCTCACCACCTGCTGATTGCAGAGCCCTAGGGCCTTGACTGAACCTAGGCAGTAGCCAGGTAGTAGTTACTGTGGGCTTTGGGCAAGACCTGGTTCTGTGCTGGCTTCAAGTCTGACCCAGCACAGTCCCAGTGCTGGTGGCCACAGGGGTGCTTGTGTTACTGCGTCCCTAGCTCCAGGTAGTTCAGCACAGAGCAATTTTATTTGTTTGAAAGAAAGGGAAGAGAATAAGAGGCTCTTCCTTGTAATTCAGAGAATTCTTCCAGATCTTAACCGAGACCACCAAGGTGATACCTCTACAAGCCTACAAGAGCCACAGCATTACTGGAATTGCATTGCCCCTAATTCAGATATGGCTGTAGTGACTGAAAACTTAGATTACAACACTGAAGTCCCCTTGGATACCTTGAAAGCCTTCCCAAGAAGGATGGGTACAAACAAGCCCAGACTGTGAAGAATACAATAAATGCATAATTCTTCAATGCCCAGATACTAACAAACATTGACTAGCATCAAGACCATGCAGGAAAATATGATTTCACCAAATCAATTAAATAAGGCCCCAGGGACCAACCCTGGAGAGACAGATATGTGATCTTTCAGATAGATGATTCAAAATAGCTCTTTTGAGGAAACTCAATGAAATCAAGATAACACAAAGAAAGAATTTGGAATCTCATCAGATAAATTTAACAAAGAGATTGAAATAATTAAAAAGAATCTAGCAGAATTCTTGAGTTGAAAAATGCAACTGACATACTAAAGAACGTAAGGGTCTCTTACCAGCAGAATTGATCAAGCAGAAGAAAGAATAAGTAAGCTTGAAGACAGGCTATCTGAAAATACACAGTCAAAAGTGACAAACGAATAGAAAAGAATGAAGCATGCCTACAAGATCTAGAAAATAGCCTCAAAATGGCAAATCTAAGAGTTATTCACCTTCAAGAGGAGGCAGAGAGAGAGAGGAGTATAAAGTTTATTCAAAGAGATAACAGAGAACTTCCCAAACCTAGAGAAAGATATCAATACCCAGTACAAGAAGGTTATACAGTACCAAGCAGATTTAGCCCAAATAAGACTATCTCAAGACATTTAATAATCAAACTACCAAAAGTCAAGGACAAAGAAAAGATCTTAAAATCATTAAGAGAAAAGAAATAACCTACAAGGGAGCTCCAATACATTTGGCAGCAGACGTTTCAGTGTAAAACTTACAGTCCAGGAGACAGTGGCATGACATATTTATTGTGCTGAAGGAAAATAACTTTTATCTTAGAATAGCATATCCAGCAAAATATCCTTCAAACATGAAGAAGAAATAAAAACTTTACCACACAGAAGCTGAGAGATTTCAACACCAGACCTGTCCTATAAGAAATGCTAAACGGAGTTCTTCAATCAGAAAGAAAAGGATAGGCTGGGAATGGTGGCACATGCCTGTAATCCCAGCACTTTGGGAGGTCAAGTTGAGCAGATCACTTAAGGCCAAGAGTTTGAGACCAGCTTGGCCAACATAGCAAAACCCCATCTCTACTTAAAAAAAAAAAAAAAATAGCCTGGAGTGGTGGCACATGCCTGTAATCCTAGTGTGAACCCAGAAAATCTGAGACAGATCTCAATTAATTTAGAAAGTTTATTTTGCCAAGGATGAGAATGTGCACCCATGACAGCCTCAGGAAGTCCTGACGACATGTCCCCAAGGTGGTCAGAGCACAATTTGGTTTCATACATTTCAGGGAGACATGAGACATCAATCAACATATGTAAGATGAACATTGGGTGGGTCTGGAAAGGGGGAACAGCTTGAAGTGGAGAGAAGGCTTCCAGGTTACAAGTAGATAAGAGACAAATGGTTGCATTCTTTTGAGTTTCTGATTAGCCTCTCCAAAGGAGGCAATCAGATATGAATTTATCTCAGCGAGCAGAGGGGTGACTTTGAATAGAATGGGAGGCAGGTTTGCCCTAAGCAGTTCCCAGCTTGACTTTTCCCTTTAGCCTGGTGATTTGGGGGCCCCAAGATCCGTTACACACTAGCTACTTGGAAGACTGAAGTGGGAGGATCACTTAAACCCAGGAAGGGGAGGTTGCAAAGAGCCAAGACACTGCATTCCAGCTTGGGTGACAGAATAAGACTCCATCTCAAAAAAAAAAAAAAAAGAGAAAAGAAAGAAAGAAAAGAAAAGAAAGGCAGGAAGTTAGCTAGGTAGGTTAAAAAGCAGTAAGAAATCACCCAAAGGTACAAAATTCACTGGTAATTGTAAGTACATAGAAAAGCACTGAATATTATAACACTGTAATTGTGGTGTATAAACTACTCAATCTTGAGTAGAAAGACTAAAAGATAAACCAAAAAAAAAAAAAAACTATGACAACTTTACAAGACATAGTACCATACAATATAAATAGAAACAACAAAAAGTTAAAAAGCAGGGGAGGAAAGTTAAAGTATAGAGTTTTTATTCATTTTCTTTTTGCTTATTTGTTTGCTTATGCAACCAGTGTTGTCATCAGTTTAAAGTATTGGGTTATAAGATATTATTTGCAAGCCTCATAGTGACCTCAAGTAAAAGAACACACAACACATTCACAAAAAATAAAAAGCAAGAAATTGAAACATATCACCTTCACTAAAAGGAAGACCAGAAGGAAGGAAAAAAGACCACGAAACAACCAGACAATAAGTAACAAAATGACAGAAGTAAGTCTTCACTTATAGTAATAACATTGAATGTAAATAAACAAAACTTTACCATCAAAAGAGACTGAGTGGCTGAATGATTTTTAAAAAGCCACAAGACATCTCACCTGTAGAGACACACATAGGCTCAAAATAAAGGGATGGAGGAAGATCTACCAAGCAAATGGAAAACAAAAAAAGGCAGGGGTTGCAATCCTAGTCTCTGATAAAACAGACTTTAAACCAGCAAAGATCAAAAGAGACAAAGAAGGCTATTACATAATGGTAAAGGGATCAATTCAACAAGAAGAGCTAACTATCCTAAATATATATGCACCCAATACAGGAGCACCCAGATTCATAAAGCAAGTCCTGAGTGACCTACAAAGAGACTTAGACTCCCACACAATAATAATGGGAGACTTTAACACCCCACTGTCAACATTAGACAGATCAACGAGACAGAAAGTTAACAAGCATACCCAGGAACTGAACTCAGCTCTGCACCAAGCGGACCTAATAGACATCTACAGAACTCTCTACCCCAAATCAACAGAATATACATTTTTTTCAGCACCACACCACACCTATTCCAAAATTGAACACATAGTTGGAAGTAAAGCACTCCTCAGCAAATGTAAAAGAACAGAAATTATAAGAAACTGTCTCTCAGACCACAGTGCAATCAAACTAAAACTCAGGACTAAGAAACTCACTCAAAACCACTCAACTACATGGAAATTGAACAACCTGCTCCTGAATGACTACTGGGTACATAATGAAATGAAGGCAGAAATAAAGATGTTCTTTGAAACCAATGAGAACAAAGACACAACATACCAGAATCTCTGGGACACATTCAAAGCAGTTTGTAGAGGGAAATTTATAGCACTAAATGCCCAGAAGAGAAAGCAGGAAAGATCCAAAATTGACACCCTAATGTCACAATTAAAAGAACTAGAAAAGCAAGAGCAAACACATTCAAAAGCTAGCAGAAGGCAAGAAATAACTAAAATCAGAGCAGAACTGAAGGAAATAGAGACACAACAAACCCTTCAAAAAATTAATGAATCCAGGAGCTGGTTTTTTGAAAAGATTAACAAAATCGATAGACCACTAGCAAGACTAATAAAGAAGAAAAGAGAGAAGAATCAAATAGACACAATAAAAAATGATAAAGGGGACATCACCACCGATCCCACAGAAATACAAACTACCATCAAACTACCATCAGAGAATACTACAAACACCTCTATGCAAATAAACTAGAAAATCTAGAAGAAATAGATAAATTCCTAAACACATACATCCTCCCAAGACTAAACCAGGAAGAAGTTGAATCTCTGAATAAACCAATAACAGGCTCTGAAATTGTGGCAATAATCAATAGCTTACCAACCAAAAAAAGTCCAGGAACGGATGGATTCACAGCCGAATTCTACCAGAGGTACAAGGAGGAACTGGTACCATTCCTTCTGAAACTATTCCAATCAATAGAAAAACAGGGAATCCTCCCTACCTAACTCATTTTATGAAGCCAGCATCATCCTGATACCAAAGCCTGGCAGAGACACAACCAAAAAAGAGAATTTTAGACCAATATCCTTGATGAACATTGATGAAAAAATCCTCAATAAAATACTGGCAAACCAAATCCAGCAGCACATCAAAAAGCTTCACAATGATCAAGTGGGCTTCATCCCTGGGATGCAAGGCTGGTTCAATACACGCAAATCAATAAATGTAATCCAGCATATAAACAGAACCAAAGACAAAAACCACATGATTATCTCAATAGATGCAGAAAAGGCCGTGGACAAAATTCAACAACCCTTCATGCTAAAAACTCTCAATAAATTAGGTATTGATGGGACGTATCTCAAAATAATAAGAGCTGTCTATGAGAAACCCACAGCCAATATCATACTGAATGGGCAAAAACTGGAAGCATTCCCTTTGAAAACTGGCACAAGACAGGGATGCCCTCTCTTACCACTCCTATTCAACATAATATTGGAAGTTCAGGCCAGGGAAATTAGGCAGGAGAAGGAAATAAAGGGTATTCAATTAGGAAAAGAGGAAGTCAAATTGTCCCTGTTTGGAGATGACATGATCGTATATCTAGAAAACCCCATTGTTTCAGCCCAAAATCTCCTTAAGCTGGTAAGCAACTTCAGCAAAGTCTCAGCATACAAAATCAATGTACAAAAATCACAAGCATTCTTATACACCAGCAACAGACAAACAGAGAACCAAATCATGAGTGAACTCCCATGCACAATTGCTTCAAAGAGAATAAAATACCTAGGAATCCAACTTACAAGGGACATGAAGGACCTCTTCAAGGAGAACTACAAACCACTGCTCAAAGAAATAAAAGAGGATACAAATGGAGGAACATTCCATGCTCATGGGTAGGAAGAATCAATATCGTGAAAATGGCCATACTGCCCAAGGTAATTTATAGATTCAGTGCCATCCCCATCAAGCTACCAATGACTTTCTTCACAGAATTGGAAAAAACTACTTTAAAGTTCATATGGAACCAAAAAAGAGCCCGCATCGCCAAGTCAATCCTAAGCCAAAAGAACAAAGCCAGAGGCATCACGCTACCTGACTTCAAACTATACTACAAGGCTACAGTAACCAAAACAGCATGGTAGTGGTACCAAAACAGAGATATAGATCAATGGAACAGAACAGAGCCCTCAGAAATAATGCCACATATCTACAACCATCTGATCTTTGACAAACCTGACAAAAACAAGAAATGGGGAAAGGATTCCCTATTTAATAAATGGTGCTCAGAAAACTGGCTAGCCATATGTAGAAAGCTGAAACTGGATCCCTTCCTTACACCTTATACAAAAATTAATTCAAGATGGATTAAAGACTTAAATGTTAGACCTAAAACCATAAAAACCCTAGAAGAAAACCTAGGCAATACCATTCAGGACATAGGCGTGGGCAAGGACTTCATGTCTAAAACACCAAAAGCAATGGCAACAAAAGCCAAAATTGACAAGTGGGATCTCCTTAAACTAAAGAGCTTCTGCACAGCAAAAGAAACTACCATCAGAGTGAACAGGCAACCTACAAAATGGGAGAAAATTTTCACAACCTACTCATCTGACAAAGGGCTAATATCCAGAATCTACAATGAACTCAAACAAATTTACAAGAAAAACACAAACAACCCCACCAAAAAGTGGGCGAAGGATATGAGCAGACACTTCTCAAAAGAAGACATTTATGCAGCCAAAAAACACATGAAAAAATGCTCATCATCACTGACCATCAGAGGAATGCAAATCAAAACCACAGTGAGATACCATCTCACACCAGTTAGAATGGCGATCATTAAAATGTCAGGAAACAACAGGTGCTGGAGGGGATGTGGAGAAATAGGAACACTTTTACACAGTTGGTGGGACTGTAAACTAGTTCAACCATTGTGGAAGTCAGTGTGGCGATTCCTCAGGGATCTAGAACTAGAAATACCATTTGACCCAGCCATCCCATTACTGGATATATACCCAAAGGATTATAAATCATGCTGCTATAAAGACACATGCACACGTATGTTTATTACGGCACTATTCACAATAGCAAAGACTTGGAACCAACCCAAATGTCCAACAACGATAGACTGGATTAAGAAAATGTGGCACATATACACCATGGAATACTATGCAGCCATGAAAAATGATGAGTTCATGTCCTTTGTAGGGACATGGATGAAGCTGGAAACCATCATTCTCAGGAAACTATCCCAAGAACAAAAAACCAAACACCCCATGTTCTCACTCATAGGTGGGAATTGAACAATGAGAACACATGGACACAGGAAGGGGAACATCACACTCTGGGTCTGTTGTGGGGTGGGGGGTGGGGGGAGGGATAGCATTAGGAGATATACCTAATGCTAAATGACGAGTTAATGGGTGCAGTACCCCAACATGGCACATGTATACATATGTAACTAACCTGCACATTGTGCACATGTACCCTATAACTTAAAGTATAATAATAATAAAATAAGAAAATAAATAAATAAATATAAAAGAAAAAAAAGCCACACGATCCAACAATCTATTTCCCACAAGAAATACACTTCATCTATAAAGACGCATGTAAACATAAAGAGATGGAAAAAGATATTCCATGCAAATGGAAACCAAGAGGAGGCGGAGGAGGCGGAGGAGGAGGCGGTGGAGGAGGCGGAGGAGGAGGCGGTGGAGGAGGTGGAGGAGGAGGATGAGGAGGAGGAGGAGGCGGCGGGGACGGCGGCGGGGACGGCGGCGGCGGCGGGGGAGGAGGGAGAGGGGGAGGAGGGGGAGGAAGGAGAGGGGGAGGAGGAGGAGGCGGTGGCAGCGGAGGAGGCAGCGGCGGCGGAGGAGGAGGAAGCCGCGCACAGTGGCTCACGCCTGTAATCCCAGCACTTTGGGAAACCGAGGTGGGCGGATCAGGAGGTCAGGAGTTTGAGACCAGCCTGGCCAATATGGTGAAACCACGTCTGTACTAAAGATACAGAAAATTAGCCGGGCGAGGTGGCACATGCGTGTAATCCCAGCTACTCAGGAGGCTGAGGCAGGAGAATCGATTGAATCCAGGAGGTGGAAGTTGCAGTGAGCTGAGATCGCACCATTGCACTCCAGCCTGGGTGACAGGGTGAGACTCAATCTCAAAAAAAAAAAAAAAAAAAAAAAGTAAAAAAGTAAAAAGGAGAGCTATACTTATATGTAACTAAATAGATTTCAAGACAAAAACTATAAAAGAGACAAAAAAGGTTATTATATAAATAAAGGGGTCAATTCAGCAAGAAGATATAACAATTATAAATATATATGCTGCCAACATTGGACCACTCAGATATATAAAGCAGATACTTTTAGCGCTAAAAAGATAGACCACAATACAATATTAGCTGAAGATTTCAACATTCTACTTTCATTATTGGACAAATTATCCAGACAGAAAATCAACAAACCAACTTTGGACTTAACCTGTGCTGTAGACCAAATGGACCTAATAGATATTCACAGAACACTTCACCGAACAGTTGCAGAATACACATTTTTCTCCTCAGTACATGGATCATTCTCATGGATAAACAATATGTTAGGCCACAAAACAAGTGTGAATTAATTTTTAAAAAATGAAATTATGTTACATATCTTCTCTGACCATAATGGAATAAAACTAGGAATCAATAACGAGGAATTTTGGAAACTATGCAAACACATGGAAATTAAACAAGATGCTCCCGAATGACCAGTGGTCAATTAAGAAATTAAGAAGGAATTTAAAAATTTATAGGCTGGACGCGGTGGCTCACGCCTGTAATCCCAGCACGTTGGGAGGCTGAGGCAGGCGGATCACGAGGTCAAGAGATTGAGACCATCCAGGCCAACATGGTGAAACCCCGTCTCTACTAAAAGTACAAAAATTAGCTGGGCACGGTGGCATGTGCCTGTAATCCCAGCTACTCAGGAGGCTGAAGCAGGGGAACTGCTTGAACCCGGGAGGTGGAGGTTGCAGTGAGCCAAGATCTCGCCACTGCGCTCCAGCCTAGTGAAAGAGTGAGACTCTGCCTGAAAAAAAAAAATTATTTAACAAATGATAATGGAAACACAACATACCAAAACCTATGGAACACAGTGAAAGCAGTATTAAGAGGAAAATTTATAGCTATAATTGCATACATCAAAAAAATAAAAAAAACTCACAGAAAGCCCTAATGATGCATTTTAAAGAACCAGAAAAGCGCAAACTCAACTCAAAATTAGAAGATAATAAACAATAAAGAT
Organism: Gorilla gorilla gorilla; assembly: GCF_029281585.2. Classification (NCBI taxonomy): domain Eukaryota; kingdom Metazoa; phylum Chordata; class Mammalia; order Primates; family Hominidae; genus Gorilla; species Gorilla gorilla. The sequence continues at coordinate 19,385,789 of NC_073235.2, read as the reverse complement.
CTAACCAGAAATAAATGAAATTGAAATGAAGAAAACAATAAAAACATCAAGAAAATTAAGAGTTAATCTTTTGAAAATATAAACAAAGCCAGAAAACCTTTATCAGATTAAGGAAAAAAGAGAGGAGACCCAAATAAATAAGATCAGAGATGAAAAAGGAGGCATTACAACCGAGAGCACAGAAATTCAAAGGATTATTAGAGGCTACTATGAGCAACTATATGCGAATAAATTGGAAAGCCTAGAAGAAATGGATAGCCTTCTACCATGGTTGAACCATGAAGAATCCAAAACTTGAACAGATCAATAACAAGTAACAAGACCAATGCCATAATAAAAAGTCTCCCAGAAAAGAAAAGCCCAGGACCCAATGGTTTCATTGCTGCATTTTACCAAGCATTAAAAGAAGAACTAATACCAAATCTACTTTAACTATTCTGAAAAATAGAGGAGGAAGGAATACTTCCAAACTCATTATATGGTGGGCAGTATTATCTTGATACCAAAACCAGACAAACACACATTAAAACAAACAAACAAAAAACTATAGGCCAATATCCCTGATAAATGTTGATGCAAAAATCCTCAACAAAATACTAGCAAATCAAATTCAATAACACATTAAAGATATCATTCATCATGACCAAGTGGGATTTATCCTAGGATGCGAGAATGGCTCATCATGTGCAAATCAGTCAATGTGACACATCATATCAACAGAATGAAGGACAAAAACCATATGATCTTTTCAATTGATATTGAAAAAGCATTTGATAAAATTCAACATCTCTTCATGATAAAAACCCTTTAAAAATTAGGTATAGAAAAAACATATCTCAACACAATAAAAGCCATAAAAGACAGAAACATTGCTGGTATCATATTGAATGGGAAAAAACTGAAAGTCTTTCCTCTAAGATCTGGAACATGACAAGGACATTGTCCATGACAAGGACACTGGATCATGACATGCACATTGTCCATGACAAAGACACTGTCACCGCTGTTATTCAACATAGTATGGGAAGTCCTAGCTAGAGCAATCAGACAAGAGAAAGAAATAAAGGGCATACAAATTGGAAAGGAAGAAGTCCAATTACATTGTCATTATTTGCAGATTTGGAAAAAATTGAAGATTCCACTGAAAAACCATTGGAACTAAAAAACAAATTCAGTAAAGTTGCAAGATACAAAATCAACATACAAAAATCAGTAGCATTTCTATATTTCAATGGCAAATAATCTGAAAAAACAAATTTAAAAAGTAATTCCACTTACAATAGTTACATATAAATTAAATACCTAGGAATTAAAGAAGTAAAAGATCTCTAGAATAAAAACTATAAAAGGCTGATGAAAGAAATTGAAGATAACAAGTAATCCCAGCCACCTGAGAGGCTGAGGCAGAAGAATCACCTGAACCCAGGAGGCAGAGGTTGCAGTGAGCTGAGATCACGCCACTGCACTCCAGCCTGGGCAACAGGGTGAGACTCTGTCTCAAAAAAAAAGAAAAAAAAAAAGGAAATTGAAGATGATACAATATAGTGGAAAGTTATTCCATGTTCATTGATTGGAAGAATAAATCTTATTAAAATGTTCACACTACCTAAAGCAATCTACAGATTCAATGCAAGCCCTATGAAAATACCAATAACATTCTTCACAGAAATAGAAAAAACAATCCCAAAATTTATATAAAAACACAAAAGACCCAGAGTAGCCTAAGCTGTCCTGAGCAAAGCAACAAAACTGGAGGAATTATATTACCGGACTTCAAACTGTGCTACAAAGCTATAGTAACCCAAACAGCATGGAACTGGCATAAAACAGACACAAAGACCAATAGAACGAAATAGAGAACCCAGAAAAAAATCCATACATCTACAGCAAACTCATTTTTGACAAAGGTTCAAAGAACATACACTGGGGAAAGGACAGTCTCTTCAATAAATGGTGCTAGGAAAACTGAATATCTATATGCAGAAGAATGAAACTAGACACCTGCTTCTTGTCACATGTAAAAATCAATTAAACATGGATTAAAGACTTAAATCTAAGACCTCAAACTATGAAACTCCTACAAGAAAACATTGGGGAAGCTCTTTAGAACACTGGATTTGGCAAAGGTTTCTTGAGTAATACCCCACAAGTACAGGCAACCAAAGCAAAAATGGACAAGTAGGATCACATCAAGTTAAAAAGATTCTGCACAGCAAAGGGAACAATCAACAAAGAGACAAACCATAGAATGGTAGAAAATATTTGTGAACCATCCATCTGTCAAGGGATTAATAACCAGAATATATAAGGGATTCAATAACCAGAATATATAAGGGATTCAAATAATTCTATATGAAAAAATCAAATAATTTGATTAAAAAGTGAGGAAAAGATTTGAATAGACACTTCTCAAAAAAAGACAAATAGCAAACAGGTGTACTAAAATGTGCTCAACATCATTGCTCATCAGAGAAATGCAAATCAAAACTACAATAAGATATCATTTCACCCTAGTTAAGACGGCTTGTATCCAAAAGATAGGCAATAACAAGTGCTGGTGACGAAGTGGAGAAAAGGGCACCCTTGTGCACTGTTGGTGAGAATGTAACTTAGTACAGACACCATGGAGAACTGTTTGAAGGGTCTTCAAAACACTAAAAATAGAGCTGCCATATCACTTAGCAATCTCACTGCCAGCTATATATCTAAAAGAGAGGAAATCAGTATATAGAAGAGATATCTGCACTCCCATGTTTACTGCAGTGCTAGTCACAATAGCCAAGGTTTGGAAACAACGTAAGTGGCCATTAATAGATGAAGGATAAAGAAAATGTGGTACATACATATAAACAATGATATCCCATCATAACAGCATGGATGGGACGGACAGGAAGTCATTATGTTAAGTGAAATAAACCAGGCACAGAAAGACACACTTCAGATGTTCTCACTTATTTGTGGGAGCTAAAAATTTAAACAGTTGAACTCATAGAGAGTTGAATGATAGTTACCAGAGGCTAGGAAGGGTAGTGGGAGGGGGTAAGAGGGAAGGGTTCATGGGTACAAAAATACAGTTAGATAGAATGAATATGATCTAGTATTTGATAGTACAATAGGGTGAATATAGTCAAAAATAATGTATTGTACATTTAAAAATAACTAAAATAGTATAATTGTATTTTTTTTTTGAGACAGAGTCTAACTCTGTTGCCAGGCTGGAGTGCAGTGGCACAATCTCAGCTCACTACAACTTCTGCCTTCCCAGGTTCAAGCAATTATCCTGCCTCAGCCTCCCAAGTAGCTGGAACTATAGGCGCCCATCACCACACCCAGCTAATTTTTGTATTTTTAGTAGAGATGGGGTTTTACCATGTTGACCAGGATGGTCTCAATCTCTTGACCTCGTGATCCAGCCACCTCGGCCTCCCAAAGTGCTGGGATTACAGGCGTGAGCCACCACGCCTGGCCTGGATTGTTTGTAACATAAAAAAGGATAAATGTTTGAAGTGATGGATAGCCCATTTACCTTGATGTGATTATTACACATTGCATGCCTGTATCAAAATATCTCATGTGCCCTATAAAAATATAAATCTACTGTATACCCACAAAAATTAAAAATACAAAATTTTTAAAAATTACATTGTATCCCATAAGTATATACAATTATTATTTGTCAATTTAAAATAAATATATAAACATAAATGGCTCTGTACAGATTTTGGGTCACTTAGGGCCTACTGCACATAACCTTTATGGCAGTGTGTCATTGTTCAAACAAAACGTCAACAAAGAGGACTGGCTTAGAAAGTCAAATTTTTGTAATACAGCATTATCTAAAATCTATGTTCCAAGTTGCCATAAACCCTAAAGCTCTATACCTCACATTTACTTTGCCCTTCACAGTTTACATAGTGCTTTCCCATACACTATTAAATCTTTCAGATACCATTGTACTTTGGACAGATTTCTAGCAGAGCACTTATTAGACTTTATTGCATTTATAATTCTATAATTATAATCTACTAAAAATCCACTGGGAGCAGGAAAGTGCTTATTCATTCTTTGAAACCTCAGAGGACATTGCCTGATACATAAGATCAGTAAGTCAATCGAGTAATTTTGAACACTACATTCAATATGTTTTGGGAAATACTTCTCCCAAAGATGAAACCTAATTTCTCTTTCCTTGAGTGTGAGCTGGACTTAGTGACTCACTGCTAATGAATAGAAAATAATCATATGTGACTTCTGAGACTAAGTCATAAAAGGCGCTGCAATCTCCTCCTAGCTTCACTCTCTTGGATGGCTTGCTCTGAGGAAAGTCAGCTGTCATGTGGTACCACCCAAGCAGCCCTTTGGAGATGTCCTCTTCTCAAGGATCTGAAATCTCTTGTCAACAGGCATGTGAGTGCTCCATCTTGGAAGCAAAGTTTCCAGCCTCAGTCAAGCTTTTGAATGACTGCAGCCCCATGCAACATCTTGCCTACAGCCAAAAGAGATGTCAAGTCAGAACCACCCAGCTAAGCCATTCCTAATGCCCAACCCACAGAAACTGTGAATACATGTTTGTTCTTTTAAGCCACTAAACTGTGGGATAATTTTCTACACAAGCAATAAATAATCTACCTATGATTGTGAGGAATAGCAATAAGAGAAATAAAGTAATACTTTTCTTATTAAAGAGAAATAGAAAAATAACAAAAGTAAGGCGGTAGCTATTATTTATGGTTTACTACTTAAGGGACTCCATATATGATAGAATTTCATTTGCTCTTCACAAGAATATTAAAAGATACATGGTAATATTTCCATTTTATGTATGCAGAATTGCAGATGTAGATTAAGTCACTTAGCTGAAGTGCTAATAAGTGGCAGTCAAAAAAATTGAAACTCACGTTTCTTTGTTTCCAAGTCCCATGCTCTTAACCACTGTGTACATTATCTCCCAATATATATTTATTAAGAATGAGTGCAAGAACCCAATTCACAATTGCCAAGATTTGGAACCAACCTAAGTGCCCATTGACGAATGAGTAGATAAAGAAAATGTGGTATATATACATAATGGAATACTACTTGGCCATAAGAAGGAATAAAATAATGTCTTTGGCAGCAACTTGGATGAAGCTAGAGGCCATTATTCTGAGAGAAGTAACTCAGGAATGGAAAACCAAATACCATGTGTTCTCACTTACAAGCGGGAGCTAAGCTATGAATATATGCGAAGGCACACAGAGTGATATAATGGACTTTGGAGACTTAGAAGGGGACACTAGTCTGGTGACAATTGCACTAAAGTCTCAGAATTAACCACTATATAATTCATCCATGTAAACAAAAACCACTTGTAGCCCCAAAGCTATTAAAAAATATATTTAAAAATTTTAAAAAGCAGTAGTACGATTAAAAAAAAGAATGAGGGCAAGATATTAACCAAGGCTTCATTATAATTTGTGTGGTCCCTAGACATCTTTGCCTTAATGTATCCCTTCCTTCATTAAGAAATACTGAAAATTATGTTAAACATTAGTATAAGCAAGTATAAGCAAGACTGGATTCATTATAATACATTCATTAGTGTTATATTCATGTTTCCTCTAATTTTAAAAGAAATTAAAATTAAAATATTTCTATGGGTCCCTAAAAGAATTCTGGTTCTAAGTAGTATGACTACTACACCTGATGGATAACTAGGTCCCGGCATCAAATTGCACACAGAAATCAAACAAGCAATAGCAAAGAAAAGAGGGAGAGATAGAAAAAAAACCCTTTTAATGTCACATTTTAAAAGCCAAAGAAATAATGTTTCTTCTTTTCTAAACAGTGAAGGGCACAGGGCAGTAGGAAGTAATCGTAACCCACGGGGGTTGCTTTGGGGTGGGGAGCAGATTATAGTGTACATGGGATGCTCAGAGTCTCAGTTTAAGATGTTGAAAGAAAAGACACCAGGGCAGGAATTAAACCTGTCCCCTGAGGGAAGCAGGCAAGGCTTTTGTGCTCAATTGTGTTCAGCTCTCCTGAAAAGGAGAGTTCACATGAGTAGTTTTGAGATCCTGCTTCGTGGGACCCACCTGGACTGGGCTGTGACTGCCTCATTCCTCTCAAGCAGAGACGCCCATGAGCAGAGGGGCAGGCCTCAGAAGTCAAGTTCCTGGAGATGGCATGGAGTAATGAAAACAGTGATATATTTTAGTAATGAAAACAGTGATTTCTTTTTTCTTTTTGAGTTGGAGTCTCGCTCTGTCGTCAGGCTGGAATGCAGTGGCATGATCTCGCATCACCATAACCTCCACCTCCTGGGTTCAAGCAATTCTCCTGCCTCAGCCTCCAGAGTAGCTGGGACTACAGGCATGTGCCACCACGCCCAGCTAATTTTTGTATTTTTAGTAGAGATGGGGTTTCACCGTGTTGGCCAGGATGGTCTCGATTTCTTGACCTCGTGATCCGCCTGCCTCCGCCTCTCAAAGTGCTGGGATTACAGGCATGAGCCACCGCACCTGGCTGAAAACAGTGATTCTTAGATCTGGTACAACCTTCAGACTCTACCCAGTAACTGTGTGGTTTTGGATGAACTAGGTTTGTGGTGCCTTACCACAGTTTTCTCTTGCAGTTTTCTCATCTGTAAAATGAGGGCCTTATGGCAAAGACAGTGCTCACCAGATAGCCACATGCTCCCCTCCAATTCACTGCCAATGGCTGGCCAATGGGCTGCAAATAGTGATGACATGCTTCCAGTTCAGGGTAAGGCAGTAAAAAGCTGGCATATCTCCATATGTAGCTCTTCTCCCACAATAAATCTGGAAGGCACATGTGCAAGACAGCATAGCTAAAAATGATAAATGGCCCAAAATCATGAGAGACTGCCTGGAAGAGAGCTGTGCAGGTATGCAGACCCACATTGAACTTTAAGTCAGAGTGAAATAAACTTCTGGTTTGGGGTTACATGTTACCACAGCATGCCTTAGCTTATCCTGACTAATAGAGACTTAATGCCAACTTTACTGAATTGTGAAAATGAAATGAAAGGGTGAATGTAAAGCATCAGAAATGTGTCTGGAAGAGACAATTCACTCAATAAACATTTTTTTCCCCTCTCAACTTTGAAAAACTGCATTTTGCCCCAAAGGATTAATCATTGCCCAAAAACTACATTCTGATAAGACCCCTGTCTTATACTATGTTAGTGTTGGGACCTAGACACGGAATTCTGAAAAAGATGAAGGTCTTACACAGCCTCATCAACAGAGGCCTTCAGGCTTCACATAGGCTCCTGTTCCCTACAGAAAACAGTACAGACACTTTGCAGAGCCTAAACACAATCCAACTCATTTCCCCTGGAGTGTAGAATGATGCAGGTGGGAGAAAGTAGAGAGAAAGTATTCCTGGCGCAGTGTTTTACACTTTTATTTAGATGTCTTGTTTCCAGAAGGCTTGCAAATGTGGACTCAGGAACATTACCCAGAAGTTGGAGTGAGGGCTTGCTGTGACCCATAGAAGCAGCATGCTCCTGAACACTACCCCATCTACAATCTCAGCATCCTGTGATTCAAGGCCCTTAGACATGACTTAGAAGGATACTGTATGTTAGAGAAGTTGAGGCCCAAAGTGGGGAAGGGCTTGCCCCAGGTCCTCCTGCCGGGAGTGGCTAAATTTTTAACAGTTCCTCTTCCTCTCAGAGCTCTCTCTATCCACCAATGGACACTCCAGATTGGCCAGCCTCTCATCCAGGCACCTCTTCCCTGTGTCACCTGCCTGAATGGGAACTGTCAAAAATGAACACTAAAATCAGGCTTGGCAAGGTTTTCCGGCATCCATTTCACCGTGATTTCTCTAAGTGCGCACTGGACTGATGTAGCTGTTAGAAGTCAGCCCTACCTCGGCAACCAGACAGAAGAGCTATAATCACCCCAGGCATTTCCAAGGGACCTTTCAAAGAACATCATTAATTCTGAATAAAGCTCTCCCTCACCAACACTTCCAATTATAGTCTTGACGTTCCTATTTTATGCTGCAAAATTCCTCTGCCATTTAATGAAGAAGAAAAAAGGCCTACTTTAAAAACCACATGTATTTGTCCTGTATTCTAAGTATCTGAGTTAATTTTCCAAAATTAAAACAAAACTAGCAACAAAAAACTTTCCTTGTCTCTTTTTGCTCTCATATGCACCTCTTCCCTCACCCATGTATTGTATTTGCAAAGGGCAATAAATCCTGTTAATCTATAGGACTGGGAGCATGTTACTTGAAATACCTGACACCCTCAAAAGAGAAAGTTGAGGCTTCCAGAGTGAGAAGGATGCTGAGCACCTGTTAGATCCTGGCCAAAAGGCAGAAAGCTCCAGACAGAATAATAAATACGGTGAGAGAAGATCTGCCGACTGCAATTTTGCTCATCTTATTACATTTCCAGCATTATCTTTCTGCTCCTTATGGACTGCCAGGCAATATCCTGTTGAACCCCTTCTTTCTCCAGCCAGTCTGCCACCCAGTGTGTGCCAGCCACTATGCCAGGTGCTTTACATTCTTCATCTCACGTAATCCTCACCAAGAGCCCTATCAATTACGAATGAACATGTTTAAAGATGAAGAAATGAGACCCACAGATATTAAGCAACTGTCCTAATGTCCCAAGCTGGGATTTGAATCCATGGTTCTCTTTCCTAAATCACTAGAGGATAGCTCCGGGGTTGAGATAAGGAAAGCAAAGTGACACCAATTATTATATTTTAAAATCCTCACTATTCCCCTTGGCAGGGTGCTGGCTAATGGAGTTGGGGAATAGTCTCTGAACTGCAGAGGATAGACTGGGGTAAGGTGGAGACAGAAAATAAGGCGTGATTGGCCACAGGAATTTCTGAAAGACGAATCCCAGTCCACTGCATCCCCTCTAGGTCTAGTTGGGACAAGGAAGTCGGCGGCTCCAGGACTCACATGGACAGGGGCACTTGAGGGGGAAAACAACAGATAGTGCAGGTAACAAGATGTGCCCTCATCGCTACTGAGACAGGCTGAACCTACAGGCCCCTCCGGCCATATCGTGCGTCGTGGGTCGGTGTCAGATCTGCCTCCCTAATGTGCAGATGGTGAAACCCTTTCCTCTGCGCGCACCAAGTACGCAGCTGGCGAACCCCTTGCTTGCGTGCCAGATGAGCCGGTGACAAGCCCCTCGGTGCACACTTCAGAAGAACTGATGGCAAACTTTTCCTCGTGCGCCCCAGGTGATCTTTGGGCGCGCGCTGCAATAGTACAAGCTTCCGCCCACTCTCCCATTCGCGAAGCTGCCTCCTTCTCTAGCAACCACTTCCCCAAAGCAACGTTCCTCAGCCCACCCCTCACCTGCACGGTGGCCGGCAACGGCAGCACAGCTCTCCGGCGGCGGCCGAAACGAAACCTGGCCGCCTTGTAGATCTTCCAGTAGACAAATAGCACCACGCCAAGCGGCAGGTAGAAGGCGCCGCAGGTGGAGAAGACGGCATAGGAGCGTTCCTGGCTCACCTGGCAGCGCTGGAGCCCAGCGTCGTACACCTCGCCCCAGCCAAAGAGCAGCGGCGCGAGGGCGATGAGCGCCGGCAGCACCCAGGTGAGCGCGATCATGAGCCACGAGGCGCGGCTGCGGGTGCGCAGCGTGTACTGCCGGTGGCGTGTGATGGTCCAGTAGCGGTCCAGGGCGATGGCCGCCACGTTCCGGATGCTGGCGGTGCAGCACAGCCGTCGAAGGAGATCCACACGTGGCACAGGCCCTGGCCCAGCAGCCAACGTCGCCCGGTCGACAGCTCCCTCACCAGGCTCAGTGGCATCACCAGCGCTGCCACTAGTACGTCCGAGACGGCCGTCGAGGCCACCAAGTTATGCGGCACGCGATGGAAGGCACGGACCCGCAGGATGGTGACCAGAACCAGCAGGTTCCACAGGAAAGTGGCGGCGATCAGCAGCACTAGCAGCGTCACCACCAGGACCGTGAAGACAGAGAAGGGCGGCCCTCGACCCGGCAGGACGGCACCACTCGGGGTCGAACTGAGTATCCCTCTCGGGCTTGGGGTACTGCTGCTGGTCTCGGGTCCCAGGGCAGGGGCAACGCCGGCGGTGGCCACTGAAAGGTTAGCGGCTTCCATGGCGCTTGGGATCGCAGCTCCAGGGCAGGGGGCACACGAGTCGTCAGGGAGTTCGGCGTGGACCGGGCAGGTGGGGGCGTGGAGGGGGTACTGCCTGCCGGGGGAGGGTAGAAGAGGGGTCCAGGTCGTGCTATCCTGATCCCTCCTGCGGGCAGCAGCCCACCTTTGGCACGTATGCCTGCAGCCCCTGTAGATCCTCTTTTCCAGTAGAATGAGTAAAAGAGAGCAGGACCCCCCAGTCTAGCTCCGCTCGGCTCGCCAGTCCCTCCTACCACCTCTCTTAGCGGTCCCGGGTGCCACTGGCCGTCAGGGGGTTGGGAATCAGCGCGGCCGAGGGACGGAGCGCAGGTTGTGCTTGGAGAGTTGCCCCCTCCCCTCCCCAGCGGCGTCGGGAGACGAGCTGCACCTGGAGAGGGCGGGGGTGGGCGGAAGCAAGGGGTAGCTGGAGAACCCACCAATAGGAGCCAGGCCTTCAACACTGTCCCCGCTGGTCTCCCCGACTCTGCCAAGCAGAGACAACCCTAACTGAGGTAGTCTCCGGGAAAGGTTTACAATGGGGAGAAAGTCCCTTGCCGCCACCTCTGCGGACCCCTCGGACCTGCAGGTGGCACGGTTTGACACTGGGAAACAAGGGTCCCGCTCTGCCCCGGCCAGGGGGCTTCGAGTTTCCTGTAATCTCGATTCTACCTATACCCGAAGTAGGAAACCCAGGTATTGGGGTATATAAAACAGAAAGCTCCTAAGCCCAGCCCCATCCTGCCGCCGCTTTGTTTCCAGCACGTCTGCCCGGCGAGGGCTTGGTGGCGCCTTGAGAAATTCACTCCCTGGCTCTATGAGGAAAGAACGCGGCTTCTGAGCAATCTGGCAGAGATCTGGAAGAGGAACCCTTTATACCATCATCTTCGCCAGCTCTAACCTCCCCTATCATGTCCCCACCCCCAACATAGGCGCACTCTCCACCCAGCCCTGTCCTTTCAGTTTCCAACATTCCTGACTATATGTCTTCATATCCAGGTTCAAACTGAAGTTATTTTTGTTGAGCCTTGGGCAAAAAAGTAGTAACCAATTAGAAAAGTGAAATTCCCCCAGCCTCTCACACTTAAAAAATACTTCAATCATAATTAACTCAATCTAAATCTGTGTTCCTGGGAGTAGAATAGAAACACAAAGAACACAGAGCCCAAACCGCCCCTTCTCTTGTCAAGGTGAGAAGGGTTAGACCTCAAGCTCGCTGACCTGGCTGGTGCCTGAATGACCCGGGAATGGGGGAGGAAGGGCCTATGAAACACACAAGGTGCAAACCCCAAGAAGCAGGTTTGGACTTGATCATGGAGAAAGCTGGAATTGAGAAGATTTTGAGAAAATTGATCTGATGAAGAGAATTTGTTAGAAGAAAAGGAAGACCAGCCTTTGAAATATTTTTACAATATCTCTCCATTTTATTGAACAAACATTATAATAAGAGCAAAGAATATTAGAAATGTTAAAACATTCATATTGCACTAGCCAGATGCATCACATGCTTTTACTCTCATCTTTTGTCTCTATCCACATACATTTTTTTTTTTTTTTTTTTTTGAGATGGAGTCTCGCTCTGTCACCCAGGCTGGAGTGCAGTGGCGCGATCTCGGCTCACTGCAAGCTCCACCTACCGGGGTCACGCCATTCTCCTGCCTCAGCCTCCTGATTAGCTGGGACTACAGGCGCCCGCCACCACGCCCGGCTAATTTTTTGTATTTTTAGTAGAGACGGGGTTTCACAGTGTTCGCCAGGATGGTCTCGATCTCCTGACCTCGTGATCCGCCTGCCTCGGCCTCCCAAAGTGCTGGGATTACAGGTGTGAGCCACCGCACCTGCCTCCACATACATTTTTTATAGGTAAAATCAATTTTTTATTTACAGATTTCTGTTAGCACTTTTCATGTTATTATATATTGTCTTCATAGTTCCACTTGTTATAGGGTACCATTTATCAGTTGGGAGACTCTGAGCAACTTAGGCTTTCTGAGACACATTTTCATATCTTAAAAGTGGGGATAATTATACTTGTCATGAGATCATTATAAAACTAGAGTTAGAGCCAGTAGCACAGGAGTAAGTGTTCAATAAATAATGACTGTTCCTGCTCTTTCTAACTTCTAGTCTAAACCTTAGATTCAGTTATCTTCTGATCTTTGAGGTAGATTATGTTTTTAGATAGGTATATTCTCTAAAATATTTGTAACAACAAAACACTTTCACCACTTTATTTCAGTTGATCTTGCCCACAGTCATTTTAGGCATCATTCTCATTTGCAGAAGAAGAAATGAAGAGAGATTTGTTGACTTTCTGCTATGGACATAATTGTGTTGCCCCAGATTCATATATTTAAGCTCTAACCTTCAGTGTGCCTGTAGGTGGAGAGAGGGCCTACAAAGAGGTAATACCCTGGTTTGATAGAATTAGTGTCCTTATAAGAGGCACCAGAGACCTCACTCTGTCTCTCCTTAACATGTGAAGACACAGTGAAAAGGATTCTGCCCACAAGCCAGGAAGAGGGTACCCACTAGGAAATGAATCTGCTGGTAACTTGATCTTGGACTTCCCAGCCCCTTAAACTGTAAGAAATAAATTTCTGTTGTCTAAGGCAGCCAGTCTAAGGTGTTTGTTACAGCAGTCTGAGCAGACCAAGACACTTGCTTTGAGACTGATAGCTGGGACTCCACTCTCTGACCCCCATTTCCCACCCCTCTATCCTACCACTCTCTTTTCATAGCTCTTCACAGAAGTGACATCATATTATTATTTAATTCCCTTTCCATTATCTAAATACCTTCCCCCACTAAAGTATAAGCTCTTCTTGGGCAGGGAATTTGTTCACTGCAATATCCTTAGCATCTTATTCTGTGCCGGGCACATAGTAGGTGACTCAATAAATTGGAATGAGTTAAATAAATAAATGAGGCATTGTTGGGAGACGTGGTTCATAGGCCCTGAGCATCCCCTGAACCTTCTCTTCGTGTGTGCCAAGAATGCAAGGCCCTGACTGCTCATTTCCTAGGCCATTCCTGAGTGTTGTGTTTGTAGCAAGCAACCTTAAAAGATGAAGTAACCTCTCCTCTGGGCAAGGGGCATGCTTGCTTCCACTTAATATCAAAGTGGTGAATTCCAAGCTCGGCATTTCTCTCTGTGACTCTGCTCACTACTGGGCAGGAATTCAGCATGAGCCCTTTCTATCACCCACATGAGAACTGGGAAACATGGAGAGCTATCACAAGCAAAGATGAAGCTCTGGCTATGGCTTTTGCCTAGTGTATTAAAGTTTGTTTTCTCTGACTCAGGAGTCTAATGTCTTCTGCCAGCATCTATGAAATTGTAACAGGGTAGCTTGTGAGCTTGCAAGTAGGGTAAAATCTCAGCCCTGCACAGTACATGACAGGCATTCAGTTTACTGATTTTTAAAAATTACAATTAGCACTTTTTTTCTCTTTTAGGTTTCTTTTCTCTTTTCTTTCTTTCTTTTTTTTTTTCTGAGATGGAGTCTCCCTCTGTCACCCAGGCTGGAGTGCAGTGGCATCTTCTTGGCTCACTGCAACCTCCACTTCCTGGGTTCAAGTGATTCTCCTGCCTCAATCACCCAAATAGCTGGGATTACAGCCATGCACCACCACGTTGGGCTAATAGTTGTATTTTTAGTGGAGATGGGGTTTTACCATGTTGTCCAGGCTGCTCTCAAACTCCTGACCACTTGAGGTTGATCCGCCTACCTAGTCCTCCCAAAGTGCTGGGATTACAGGTGCTCTGCCTGGGTTTATTTTCTTGATACATTTTCTCCCAAATTTAATTATGGAGTTAAAATATAGGAACGGTGTAACTGTTCTTTTTATGCATTTTCAAATTGTACCTCAGAAAAATTTAATGGTGTCAGTTTTCTTAGCCCTGGCTTTGGAGAAACAAGAAAGAAACGAACAGCCTTGCTAAAGCAAATTTTTTATCATTGAAAACAATGTTCAATTGGTGTATAATGATGCATTTTAATTGTTTTGACTTGCTTTTTGCTTTTCTTTTTTGAGACAGAGTTTCACTCTTATTGCCCAAGCTGGAGCGCAATGGCGAGATCTCGGCTCACTGCAATCTCTGCCCCCTGGGTTCAAGCCATTCTCCTGCCTCAGCCTCCCAAGTAGCTGGGATTACAGGTGCACACCAGCACATCTGGCTGATTTTTTTATTTTTAGTAAAGACGGTGTTTTGCCACATTGTCCAGGCTGGTCTCAAACTCCTGACCTCAGGTGATCCATCTACCTCAGCCTCCTGAAGTGCTAGGATTACAGGCATGAGCCACTGTGTCCAGCTTGATTTGCATTTTTAATTGCTAAAACTGCTGCATATTTCCATATGGTGTTTATTATCTATGTATTCTTGCATAAAAGCTGTTCATTCACTTTAAACTACTCTATAAAGGAATATGGGTGTTGATTTTATGAATATTTATCAACTTTAATGCATTGAGAGAGCATAATTTAATCAGTTTTTTGTCACATAATTTTTCTCTATTACTCTGTGTTTATTACATTTTGTTGAATAAATTTTTTATGTAATAAAACACATTAATTCTTGTCTCCATTAATACCTTCAACTTACTCAGTAATCATAAATCACTTTCCTGTCCTCCATTTGTGTTATTAAAGTTTATGACTAGATTAAAAGTGTAATTCTTTGATCCCCCTGTGGTGGTTGTTGAATGTAGCAGGAGGTGGTGGCTCGGCCCTCTTACCTGCATGTTGTATATAATCTTATCTAGGGAAGGGACTGATTACTGAGGGCAAGACATCTTGGTCATACAAAGATAGGTGTGATGCTTTCCTGATCTCAGAGGCTCTTTCATCTATCACAGAATAAATTCTACTTACCGAATAGCCACGATGCAGCAAAATGTGCTAACAGTTGATTAGCAGCACCAACAAGGGTTTCTGGCCTTGCTGGGGATAGAAATCACCTCCAATGAGGAGGATCAGAGAAGTCCTCCGAGGGAGGCAGCTTTTGATCTGAACCTTAAATATGAGGAAGATTTTCACCAGCAAGTGTGGGGAGACGAGGATGGAGGAATACTTGGCGACAGGAGGGTGAGCAAATGCCTGGAGGCAAAAGAACAACAACAAAACAAAACCATAAGAATAATCAGGCAGTACCCAATGTTGACTAGATGCCTGTTCAATCACTTCAGGCTTGTCAATTTTTGATTTTAAAGAAAGTATACGTAGAACATTTCTATCATTTTCACTCAGCTGATTCCTTGCCTTTAGTAATTCCATGTATCTCCCATGGTTACCTTTTTTGCTGTTATTAAAAAACATTCATTCTTCAATATTATTTCCCTTGTGTGTTCTTCCAGATGATTTTTAATATTGTTTTATCGGGGCTTTTTTATTTCTATTTGCTCATTGAGTCTCAGATCAAGCGTTACCCCTTTCGAGAAGGTGGTCTTGATCCCTACATCTGCCCCAGTCCCAGTCCTAGCTGGTGCCCCTCCTGTGACTGGCCCCAGAAGCTAGTGCTGACACAGGGATGCACTTCTGCCTCTCTACTAGATGGCAGGCTCCCCGAGGATATGGCTGGGCACCAAGCGTCTCTCAGCTTTCCCTGCCATGCACCCCACTTCCACCTCACCCAAGGCCTGGATTAGGCTTAATAAATTCACATGAATGAATGAATGAGGAAAGATATGAAGAGAACCAAGAACCAGCTTACTGAGGATGGAGAACAGTTGAGGGCGTTTAAGGATATCAAGGAAGACATCTGGTCTTAGAAGACGAGAAGAAGCTATCCAAGCCTAAAGCCAAGTAGAATTAAACAGCACAAGAGAAGGGAGGACATATACAGAGTTTTGGTTCTTTTTAAAGGTTTGTAGTCAGGGAAGGCATTACGGCAGGGTCAAGACAAACTCCTGTATCACAGTCCAAACATCACCTCCTCAGAATGGCCTAATTCACGGGTTCTCAAACTTCAGCTGACATCAAAGTCACCTGGGAAGCTTGTTAAAGCAGATTGCTGGGGCCACCCCAGAGTCATGTCTGGGCTGTAATGTGATGAGTCCCCCATCAGATTACTTAAATGTATGTGTCTGCTGCCGGAACCCTAGAGGTGATGAGCCGAGGCCATGGTGCCCCACTGAGGAGCAGATGTCCCTGATAACTCAAACATCCCCGGGAGTATCTGAGACCCTACTAAGGAAAACAGTCCCATCACACCCACACACAGTAGCCAAAGAGCCAGAAAATTAGCTTAAAACAGCTTAGAGATGGGAGAGGGCACACATCTCTAGAGCTGCCCTGCTGCTGCCCCAGAATGCCTTGTATGCAAGCCCTAATAAACTCATCTACTCACCAAGCTGTACTTGTTTGAGTCACTTTTTGGTCTCTGTGCTTCCTCCCAGCTTGGGAGATGGTTTTTCTGTATGATTCTGGGTTTTTCTTGTTACATGGGCTAGGGGCCAAGAATTTGCATTTCTAACAAGTACCCAGGGGATGCTGGTCCTGCTGATCCAGGGACTGTGCTTTGGGAACCACGGGTGTAAAGTAGGATTCTCAGTCATTCTCTACCTACTTTCTATTTTCTTATATAACTTATTAGCTCTCACTGTATGCCAAACACTGTTCTAAGCACTGTCTATAAATCAAAATACTCAGTTTTTACACAATCTTATGAGATACTTTTATTACCTCCATGCCACACATGAAGGAAGAATCAACAGAAATTAAGTCATACCCCCCACATCATGCAGCTAGTTAAGCTCTAAAGTCCGTTGACCATAAGAGGAACTTTAAATGCTCTGAAGAAGCCAGACGGAGTCTATCTGTTGTGGACCTTGGACAAGCCACTTACCTCTGTCTCAGTGTCTTCTAAAATGGAGATTATAATAGCACAAATCTCATAGGGTTGTTGGGAGGATTAAATGAATCAATTCACAAGGGGGCTCTTATTGTAATTATGATCTGAAATATATACGATATTTTAGAGGTCTTCCCTCCCAGCTAGAACATCAATTCTATGAGAATGAGAAGTTGTCTTGTCGGTTGCTAGAAACCGGAACAAAACTTGGCACATATTAGACTCAATAAATATCCCTTGTGTTGTCTTTTGCCAGGTAAACTTTTCTTTTTAGATCAACATTATTCATATTTTTGAGATTCAGCGTTTATTGTATTTACATATGAACATCTAAATGTTTTTACTACCTCCTCCTGAGTCAGGGATTCTCAACCCAAGCACTATCGAGATTTTGGGCTGAATAATTCTTTGTTGGGGGTGGGGTGGGTGCTATCAAGTATGTTGTAGGATGTTTAGCAGCATCTTTGTTCTTTACTCCCTGGATGCCAGTAGCCACCACCGACCCCACCAGTTATCTCCTGGGAGCAGAATCAACCCTATTGAGAACCATTGATCTAGATAATTCAGATGTCTCTAGCTGGCATTTCCTCTCTTAAACATCCCGTTCAACCAGGAAGTGTTAGTCCTGCCAGGTTTCCCTCCTGTGGTTTCCCAGAGAAAGGTCTGCAGCACTGGCACAGCCCTTGCCTTAGTGCCCTATGTGATAATCAATGTTTTTCACAAGGAATCAGAGAAAACCGCCAGACACTGGATATGGCTGTTCCAAATGACCATATTGGAAGGGTTAAACATCTCAACACAAAGGTCCTTGAGGATTTCTCTCCACCTTCAAGTTTGAGACTCAACTCCTCAGACCTCACATTCCAGCCCATCTCCACGGTATCTGGTACCCAGAATGTCTGCTCCCATCAGAAACAAAGGATCCTTCTAAGGCCTTGCCTTAGTCCTTCTCCTTACCTAAACAGTGCAAAACCCCCAAAAGAGGGAACTTTCCTGAGGTCAGAGTTATTAAATCTGCCAGGACACCTGGTGTGAAGTTTAAAAAAGAGAGCATGTCATGAAGACATGCCACTGCATCCTTCCTGCTCCCTTCATAGCTTCATTCTGCTCCTAACCACACAGACGGGTGAGTTCCTGAACAAGAAAGTCTGTGTACACACACCAACACACATGCACACACACACACATGCACACCTACACACACACACACCTCTGGGAAACAAGCAAAATTTTTTTAGGGATAGTCTAAATCCACATTTAGAGAAATTTTTTTCCCGTAAAGGGAACGTGATGAACAGAGAAGCCTGCCACATATAGGGAAATGCTCTTTTATGGGGCCAAGCAGCCCTGTTTCCCTCCTTGCTGCTCCTAAACCTCTCTGTTCCGGAAGGGATTGCTGCTTTACTTTGGCATTACCAAAAGGCTTAGACAAAGAAATTGCTTGACATCACAGGTGAAATTCAGACCTCTGCCTCCAGAGAAACTGAAAAAGTGCCTGCAACTTTAGCCATCTTTCTTCCTCACCCACTGCTTGTCTCCACCAAGATTTTAGAAAATCATATGGAGAAAATAAAGTTATATACACAAAAAATCCTGCACATCGTTGTTTGTAGCATATTTATTCATAATTGCATACTTGCCAAAACTTGGAAGCAACCAAGAATAAAACCAAAATCATTTGATCTAGTCTCAGTCAGGTACCCCATTATATCTGCAGTTGGAAATAAATGGATGTGCATCCTCTATACATTAATATATGCCATAATGTTATCTGCCTTCATAAAACTGTTTTAACCTTTGATTATGTTTTACACTGAAATTTAATAATTAAAGGCACACTCCTTTCCTATGTTATAAACTACTATTGTTGGTACTGAACCAAAATGAAGGGTTTTGCTCTATGTGTGGAAACGGATCTGGGCTTGATGTTGGTCCCAGCTTCCTCAGTGCTGCAGATTTGCTTTAGAATAAAAGTGGGTGGAAATCATTTCTCCAGATAAGCAATGGGCTTATCTCCAGCCCACTATCAAAGCAGTGTTAAGGATCAGCTGGAGATAGGGAAAAGAAAACAGGTTCAAGGAAACATCTAGGCATAATTGGCATTTGTTTTCCTACTGTGTGTGGGTGTTGAAGCTAATTTGTTTGCAGGAACGTGGGGAGAGATAGTGCCTTAGAGTAATTGTTCCTCCTACTACTCTTGGAGTTTTAATTAGCAGATGGGCTCCTTCCCCCACCACCTCGCCAGCTGCTTTCTTTTCACATGACCAAAGGTAGTTTTTAAAAATTTCCATGCATTCAAACCTCAGCTCTTAAAAATGCCCTTTTTCTCATGAAAAGATCTCTAATGAAGACTCTGGGTCAAGAATGAAAAGTTTCCCAGAGTCAACAATGATAATAAAGACCACCCAATAACTGCAAGAATCCTGTACAAACAGGTCACATCCCATGGGCGGGGACTCCGCTGGGTTTGAAATTCTCACTGGCTCATCTTTCCACCTGTTGTGCTCTCCTCCTTCTCTCATCAGGAGGGGTGAGGGGATAGAAGCAGGATCAGGTGGGGAGGGAGAGGGAGCACGTGGAGGAGAGTGTGTGTCTCAGCTGATCTCTTCTGCATTTTAAGCTGCTCGTAGGTAGGCGAAATTGGAAAGGAGGGCTGTAATGAGGTCGAGAATTACCCACATTCCCCCTGCAGGCTAATTTACTCCCCTACTCAGAGCTGCGTGAAGTTCAGGGTAGCCAGGACCAGGGGATTTAGCCCCAGATCCTGTAACTGAACCATCAGCCCTGGAATAACCAGTAGTTGCAATTTCTAACTAACTTCGGAGAAGCAAAATAAAAAAGTGCTTAAAAACCAAAATGATTAAAAGAACCCCAAGGCTTGTAATTTGGAAATGTCAATTAGGAAACACATCATTGAGAAAAGTATAGATTAGAAAAATAAATCAAGACAAGATGATACTTATAAGTTTAATGTCTAGATTAATAGGATGACAATAGAGGGCCATAAAGAAATATCTTACCCATGCATTGCTTGTCAGTGAATGATAGCTATAAGGTTTTAGAGAAAAGCATGAAATATTTTGAAAAATGCATGAGTTTAAGTATAGATTCTAAGAAAAACCCCTCACTCACTATCTTACTTCACGTTCTGTGATGAAAATGCCAATTCTGCCCAAGACCCAGGGGCAGAAGGTATTCTGATTTCTGGAAGGCCTTGCCTTTCATTCGTCTCCAGGAAGTTTCTGAAATGAATTCAAATTCTCCAGCTGCAGAGAAAGGCTCTGGTGGTTTCTGTTTCCCTGGTGTGCTGACTGGCAGCTGTAAATGAACTTCAGAATTTCGAAGGAGTAATACTTTCCAGTTGCCCAGGTTCCGTCAGTGCTCCCTCGTTTTCTCCGCCCAGGCTTTCTTCTCTGGTACTGATCTTTGTCTTTGCTGGAATTTGATTTCCTATGGGTGGTAGGAGAGAGTCTTTACCACGCCTCCTCCTCAGAGTTTCTTTGATGTTTATAATTTCTGATTCCAGCACATTCCAGGCACATGCTTTTTATCTTGCAAAATCTGAACTTTTTTTCTGGACTTTACAGTCTCTGGATCCCCTTCCTCTGAGCAAACGTACCTTTCACTTTTTTTTTTCTTTTGAGACAGAGTTTCCACTCTTGTTGCCCAGGCTGGAGTGCAATGGTGCGATCTCAGCTCACTGTAACCTCCGCCTCCTGGGTTCAAGTGATTCTCCTGCCTCAGCCTCCTGAGTAGCTGGGATTACAGGCATGTGCCACCCTTCCCGGCTGATTTTTGTGTTTTTAGCAGAGACGGGGTTTTGCCATGTTGGCTAGGGTAGTCTTGAACTCCTGACCTCAGGTCATCCACCCACCTCAGCCTCTCAAAGTGGTGGGATTACAGGCATGAGCCACTGCGCCCGGCCAGCTCTCACCTTTGAAAATACAGTTTGTGCAATGGATTATTTTCCTACCGTGAAATTTTCTTTGGGTTTCTAAGGGTCATAGAGAAAACAGAAGATGTTCAAGATTCTTGTTCTTTTTGCTCCCCCTGTTCTTTCAGCATCTCCACATACTTACCCAGAAATGATGTGACCCAAGTCTTGGTTTGCTGTCACTGAGTGAAGAAAGAAGGGGAGCTCTGGAGCCCAGCAGGTGCAAATGCCTGCCTGGTCACCACCAGGTCGCTGGTGCAGTCACTATGGGCAGGAGGCTTCATTGCTCTGCACATTGTCCCCATGGCCTTCTTGCAGCTCACCTGTCTCCTACGGGGAGTGACTGCCTTGGCACACTCTGTTCCAAATAAGACCTGACAAACAAGTGTGATGGATGTTTTCCTGTCTTTCCTCTTCTTCCTCCGTTCTCCTCCTTTCCTTTCATTCTCTCTTTTTTAAGGCCATCAGAGTTGACACCAAGATCTCCCTTTCAGGACTGAAGGACTGAGTTGTCCCTCCCTCCCTGTTTTAGTCCATTTTCAAGCTGCTGATAAAGACATACCCGAGACTGGGAAGAAAAAGAGGCTTAATTGGACTTACAGTTCCACATGGCTGGAGAGGCCTCAGAATCATGGCAGGAGGTGAAAAGCACTTCTTACATGGCGGCGGCAAGAGAAAATGAGGAAGAAGCAAAAGTGCAAACCCCTGATAAACTCATAAGATCTCATGAGACTTATTCACTATCATGAAAATAGCACGGGAAAGACTGGCCCCCATAACTCAATTACCTCCCCCTGGGTCCCTTTCTGGGAAATACAATTCAAGTTGAGATTTGAGTGGAGACAGAGGCAAACCATATCACTCCCCTTCTCGGCTGCTGGGAAAGCTTCCACAAACAGCCTTCACCTCACCACACAGCCTTTTCTGGAATCACCTCACACAAGGCTGCTGCCTGTTCCAGGAGCAGCCCTCAGACGTGATCAACACAGCATATAAAGGCCCAGGCCCCAGCCCCAACTTGAGGCTCAGAAGGGTCTGATCAGCTTCAGAACTTCCCAGTGGGGTTAGCTGTGACTTTTGTCAAAACTGTCATGCCTCAGCTTCCCCCTTGGCCCAAATCTTCCTACATTCCCTGCACACCAATCCCCATCTCAGTGTCTGTGTCCTAGGGAACCTGACCTACAAGAATCATGATGAGGTAGGATAAAGAAGACACAATTCAATGGACAAAAGAAATCTACACTCAACAGGTCCATCGTGATAAAAGATGGTGACCAATGAAAGGTCACCACTTAGCATTCCATTCAAACAACATATTTATGGAGAAAAAACTCAATGGGAGAGAGTAGTCAGGGGAGGCTTCCTGGAGGAGGTGGAGTGAGAGCTGTTGTTCGTGGGTAGTAGGAATTGAAAAGGAGGAGGAACAACGCTGAGGACTTTAGGTATGGAATTGCCTAAGCAATTTGAAAATGAACATCCTTAGTTTGTGATATGGTGAGTTTTATGTGGGCAAAGCAGACATGTGGTTTGGATAAGCTAGATGGTGGTTAGTTAGATTTGGAAGAATTTTGACAGCCAGGTTGAGATGCCTGAGCTCCCCCAAGCAGTGAGGAACAATGAGACATAGTGGTGCAGAAGAGGGACTTGAATGTTATTTAGGTGGAGGTGATGCTGAATAATTGTTTAGGCTGGGTGGCAGAGATTTCATGATCATAGTTGATACCAGTAGTTGAAACAATCACTCCTAATTTTACTTATTTTTAAGAAAATTACTACATTTTCATTTTGTTGTAGAGTATTACAACATTCGAGGTTGGTGCCAAATTAATTGTGGTTTTGCAAAACCGCAATTAATTTTGCACCAACCTAATAGAACAGTGACTCAAGTCTCACAAGGTGTGTGGCCGTTTTAGCAACTGTCGACAGCTCCATTGCAGTGACACCTCCCCCTCCCGGCTGTTGGCACATTATGATGGGAGTTTGAGAGAGGCTGCTCGACGGCACCACCAGACTTTTCCTGTTGCATTTGTGTGTGCAGGAGTATTATTTTACCAGCAGTCTATATGATGAGTTAGTGCTGGGATTACCTTGAAGGGAGGAAACCTTTTGGGTGACAATTTCCACGGATCCAAGAGGGGAGTGAAAGGAACAAGGACCCAGGCAAGGGCAACGGGGAAGGACAAGAACAAACATTTCGAGGGAATTGGCCAGATTAACTGGAATTGCCAAAGAGAGCTCAATTCTGCCTGATGGAATTTTTAAACAGGGAAGATGGGGGTATGAGTGGGTAGTTGGAATCTGAGGCTCCAGGGGCTTCCAGACCCCATCCTTCCAGTGGACCCAAAGTGCTGTCACCTGGTAAGGCCCAGAGCATATCTGTCCCTTTCACACTTGCTCCCCAAATTATCCCACTTCACATATTTGGGGGAAAATGAACTGACCTCAACAAGGAGGCCACACCCCCTCACTCTGAGTTTCTTTCTCATGAAGGCAAATGGTTTGCCCCGAGCCATGCACCGTCGCTATAACTTGTGACCAAAGGGTGTGAATAGGGTTGCAGATCTGGTGTGCGACTAGGACGCGGTTGGTATCAGAACTGTCCGCAGTTGGAGGGTATCTAGCCCATATGGACAAGAGCCAGCAGCCTTGAATTTGTTAGCATGGAAGCCTCATTTCCCCGCTTTGCCTTGGGCATCAGGATGCTTAGAGCGGTATTTAATTTAATTTTTTATTGTGGTTTTACATATATATATATATGTATATATATACACACACATATATACATATTACATTTTATAAACATAAAATTTATCATTTTAAACATTTTAAAGTGTACAATTCAGCAGCATTAATTACCTTCACAACATATGCAGCCACCACCACTATTCCCAAACTTTTTTTTATCACCTCAAACAAAAACTGTCTAACCATGAAGCCGTAACTCCTCATTTTCCCTTCTCCCAACCTCTGGTAACCTCTAATTAACTTTATTTTTCTATGAGTTTTGCCTATTCTAGATACTTTGTTTAAGTAAAATTGTATAGTATTTGTCTTCTTGTGTCTGGCTATTTTCACTTAGCAAAGTGTTTTCAAGGTTCATCCGTCTTGTAGCATGTGTCAGAATTTCATCCCTTTTCATCTTCCGTTGAAATATATAAACCTCATTTTATTTCTGGATTCATCTGTTGATGGACACTCGGGCTGTTTACATCTTTTGGTTATTGTAAATAAGGCTGCGAAGACGTAGACATACAAGTATCTGGTGGAGTCCCTGTTTTCATTTCCTTTGGAGTGGAATTGTTGGGTCATATGATAATTCTATGTTTAACTTATTGATGAACTGGTGAACTGTTTTCCACTGTGGCTGTGCCATGTTACACTCCCTCAGCAGTGTATAAGGGTTACAATTTCTTCACATTCTTGCAACATTTGCTATTTTCCATTTTTTCTTTTCTTTTTAAATTATAGCCATCTCAGTCAGTGCTCATTCTATCTCACTGTGGCTCATATTTAATGATTAATTGCATATATCTTTCCCTTCGTTATAATTTTATAAATTATCTCTATTTTTATTGTTTATTGTCTTCTTTTTTCATTGTACATCTTTTTGGAAATAGGTGAATTTTAAATCATGTGTGAAGAAATGCAAAAATATCACAAAGACTTAATGGGACTTGCACTGCTTTAAAGGAGCTCACGTTTTGTGTTATGAAGCACTACATTCAAATCGCTTTTCAGCTCCTAGATGATCTTGTCATGGAGGATTTTCTTGTTTTCTCTGTTTTTCCTTTTCCAAGTTTCTTGTGTTTGCCTGTAGGTCCATTGGAGATTTCGCTGTTTCCTGAGCCATTTGACAGTTGAACTCATCTAGTCAAAAGAGATGCTAGTCCTTATTGTCTTTTTGGAGTAACATTTATATTTCTATTGCCAAGATATGAAACGCCTAGTGTATCCTAGGTGAAATGATACAGGTGATGGAAGTCACACAACCAGCCCCAGCCCTCACTCTGTCATGACAAATTTCCAAGACAAATTCTGGAAATTCTCTGTTGTTCTTTAAACATTTTCTTGGGCAAATATTAACTATTATTTTCACTAATGACGTCAAGAAGGGCTAATTACAGTTAATCACAGTAGAAAATAAAACTTGATTCCCTTTCCTGCATGGCTTGAGCATGAAATAGGAGAAGGGACAAGACAACCTCTGGGTATTGTTTCTAATTCTTTAAAAAGTTGTACTTGCAGCCAGGCATGGTGGCTCACGCCTGTAATCCTAGCACTTTGGGAGGCTGAGGCAGGCGGATTGCCTGAGCTCAGGAGTTCAAGACCAGCCTGTGCAACATGGTGAAACGCCGTCTCTACTAAAAACACAAAAAATTAACCAGGAATGGCAGTGTGCACCTGTAGTCCCAGCTACTCGGGAGGCTGAAGCAGGAGAATTGCTTGAATCCAGGAGGCAGAGGTTGCAGTGAGCTGAGATCGCACTACTGCACTCCAGCCTGGGTGACAGAGCGAGACTCTGTCTCCAAAAAAAATAAAAAATAAAAATAAAAAAAGTTGTACTTGCATGTAGAAAAAGCATTTGACAATTTCAACATCAGTTGAAGACAAAATATCCAAGAAACTAGGATTAAAAGGGAACTTCCAGTTGGGTATGGTGATGGCTCATAATCTCAGCACTTTGGAAGGCTGAGGTGGGCGGATTGCTTGAGCCCAGGAGTTTGAGACCAGCCTGGCCAACATGGCAAAACCCTGTCTCTATTAAAAATACAAAAATTAGCCGGGTATGGTGGCCCATGCCTGTAATCCCAGCTACTTGGGAGGCTGAGGCACGAGAATCGCTTGAACCTGGGAGGTGGAGGTTGCAGTGAGCCAAGATCACACCACTGCACCCCAGCCTGGGTGACAGAGTGAGACTGTCTCAAAAAAAAAAAAAAAGAAAAAAAAACGTTGGGGGGACCTTCCTCAACATGATACAGGACCATCATCATATATGGAAAGCCAGAGCTGACATAATATGCAATGGTGAAAGACTGAAAGCTTTCTCTCTAAGACTAGGAACAAGATCAGGATGCCCACTTTTGCCAGTTCGGTTAAGCATAGTTCTAGCCACAGCAATTAAGCAAGAAATAGAAATAAAAGGCATCCAAATTGGGAAGAAAGAAGTAAAACTATATTTGCAGATGACATGATATTATATATAGAAAACCCTAAAGAATCCACAAAAAATTGTTAGAGCTAATTAATTCAACAAAGTTGCAGGATACAAGATCCACACTTAAAAATGAGTTGTATTTCTATACACAAACAATGAATGATTCAAAATAAAACTAAGAAACAATTCTACTTACAATACCATTAAAAAGTATAAAATACATAGGAATAAATTTAACCAAAAAGATGCAAAGCTGGTAAATGAAAACTAAAAAACATCACTGAAAGAAATTTTAAAAGACCTAAATAAATGAAAAGACATGCCGTATTCATACATTGAAAGACAACATTATTAAGGTATCATTACTTCTCAAAGCAATCTACAGATTTAATGCAATCCATATCAAAATCACAACAGCCTTTTTTTTTCAGAAATAGAAAACTCAGTCCTAAAATTTATATGGAATCTCAAGAACCTGGAATAGCCAAAACAATTTTGAGAAAAGAATAAAGTTGAATGACTCATAATTCACAGGATCAAAACTGACTGCAAAGCTACAGTAATCAAAAAAGTGTGGTTCTGGCATCGGGATACACATATACACCAATGGAACAGAATTGAGAGTTCATAAATAAATTCATATATCAATGGTCAATTGATTTTTGAACAGTGCCAAGACCATTCTATGGGAAAAGGAACACTCTCTTCAACAAATGGTTCTGGAACATCTGCATGTAAAAGAAAGATGTTGAATCCTTATCTCATACCTAATGCAAACATTAACTCAAATCTATCAAAGACTGAAAGTTAAGAGCTAAAAATATAAAACTCTTAGGAGACAACATAGAGGAAACTCTTCAGAGCAGTAGCTTGTGCACTGGTTTCTTAACTATGACACCGAAGACACAAGCAACAAAAGAAAACAATGGATAAATTGGGCTTGTCAAAATTTGAAACTTGTGCATCAAAGGACAAGTTGAAAAGTTGTGCACTACTAAGAAAGTGAAGACAACCCACAGAATGGGAGAAAATATTTGCAAATTATATATTTGATAAGAGTCTAGTATCCAACACATGTGAAGAACTTTTTCAACTCAGCAATTTAAATTTCCCAATTTTTAAAAGGGCAAAGGATCTGAAAAGATATTTCTCTAAAGAAGATATACAAATGGCCAACAGACACCTAAAAAGATGCTAAGTGATATGAGTCATTAGGAAAATGTAATCAAAACCATAGTGAGATATTATTTTATGCCCACCAGGATGGCTATAAGAAAAATGAAAAATATAAATAACAAGTGTTAGCAAGGATGCAAAAAAATGGCAGCTCTCATGAAATGTAATATATAATGGTGCAGCTGCTGTGAAAAACTGGCCGTTTCCCAATAAGCTAATCATAGAATTATGACCAGCAATTCCACTTACTTGCATTTTGGGATTCATGTCACCAACTTTTGTTGTCCATGGCTTTTCAGTTTGGTTGCTCTGTTTTCACAAGGGCACTCTGGAAGATCCAAACATTATTCTGGTATCGCTGTTACCATCTTCCTAGGCCTCCTGTTGGAGAGCTTTGTGAAATACCCCTTTTTGATATGCATTTCAAGTATGTTTCCCCAGTTTACATTTGTCTTTTGTCATTTAAGCAGCTTGGATGGGGGACTTGGATATCAGGAGATGGGGGAATTTGGGGACCATGGGTGGCTTCTCACATTGCGTCCTGTGTGAGCTGGCAGCAGCACTTCCTTATCACCCAGGGAGTCCATCTTATCCCCCTCTTCACAGCCCTGAGGCTCCATAAAGTGATTAGACTTTCTCAGGTTGTTATTAGTATTCTTCTCCTGGGCTTCCTCAATAGTACAATTCAGTTCACCTATTGCTCAGAAAATATTGCTATGGTAACCTACTCTGGCAAGTAAAGCAATTACCTAGACTAGTTGAAGAAAAAAAGTTGGACTAAAAACCTGAGTACTTAACCATTTATTACCCAAAGGCACTTGAAAGAATTAAGGAAAACAAACAAAGGCAGGTACATTGCTCTGTCCATGACAGATTAGAAAGGGCTTAATCCACCTGGAACGATCAGAGGACAGTCCTTTAAACTAGGGAGTGTGGGTGAATCTGATTCCTTGCCACACTGAGGTTTGCAAGATAGACTGCAATGAGAGGCTGCCAAATGTCTAATTTGGGGTCAAAACCTAGCTTGTATTAAAGATTCTTCAAGTCGTGTAAGGTTCCATTGATATTTAACCCCGGGTTTCCATTGCTGTGAAACCCTGTTCCTGGGTTCAATGCAGAAGTCCAGCCTCTTTCTTCCCAGTGGTTGACAGGACTCCTGAGAAATGTGTACATGTACAAGTGAGTCCTTTAACTAGAAAAAAAGGAAAGATGCTATGTTAGTTTCCCACTGCTGCTGTAACAAATTATCACAAACTTAGTGGTGTGAAGCAACAGAAATGTATTATAATAATCAGAAGTCCCAACTGTGTCTCCCTGAGCTAAAATCAAGGTGTTAACACAGCTAAGCTCCTTTTGGAGGCTCTAGGGGAGAGTCTGTTTCTTTCCTGCCCACTACATTCCTTGGCTTATGGCCCTTTCCTGCATTTTCAAAGCCAGCTGTGTAGTATCTTCAGATCTCTCTGCGACTCTCTGTCCTCTGCTTCTGCTGTCACAGCATCTTCTCTGACCCTCTTGCCTCCCTCTCATGAGGGCCCTTGTGTTTACATTGGGCCCATCTGGATAATCCAGGATAATCTCTCCATCTCCAAACTATTTACTTAATCACATCTTTAAAATCCCTGTTGTCATATAAAGTAATATATTCACAGTTTCTGAGGATTAGGATGTGAAGAACATTGAGAAGTCATTATTCAGCAGATCACAGACCCCAACAGCTCTCAGGTATGCCTGTCCTGACCAGAACCTGGTCTTCTCACATGGGCTCCTGTGAAGCAGGTGCCAGGGGAGCTAGAATGTGACTCTGCTCCTTATAGCCAAAGATGCTCAGAGTGGCTCTTCTGAAACAAACACTTATTAAGTATTATTTGGGGTAGGAAAGAGGGTCCAATAGGAAAGTGTCATACAGGTTGAGTATCCTGTATTCAAAATGCTTGGGACCAGGAGTGTTTCAGACTTTAGATTTTTTTTCTTTTTCTTTTTTTGATTTTGGAATATTTGTATTACACCGGTTGGGCAAACCCAAATCTGAAAATATGAAATCCAAAATGCTTCACTGAGCATTTACTTTGAGCATTGTGTTGGTGCTCAAAAAGTTTCAGGTTTTGGAGCACTTCCGATTTTGGATTTTCAGATTTGGGATGCTCAGCCTGTACTCTGATTCTACTACTCGCCTGCCAGCTTTCTGTGTGACTTTGCTTCATCAGCTACCCTCATTTTCCCCTTTTTATCTTCAACTTCTCTCACCTTTGAATTCTTCTTTTGCTTTGACCAAAAATATGCCTAAGTCTGCTCCATCCTAAGAAAAGCAAACAACACTGCCTTCCCAGGCCACTCCAGCACCCCTTGACCAAGACAAGTGGGCAGCTCAACAACCAGTTTTTAACAGAAAATGTGGCCAGAAAATTAGTACTCATTCCACAGAATACCACTGCTGTGATGGAGACTGTGTGGCTGTGCTCCAGGCATCTTCATTGCCCTTTTTGTAGCAATCACTGCACATCCAAAGTCCTGAGGCGGAGCATCCACATGGCAAAGCCAGGGTCTCAGGCCCATCGCTTGGCATCCAGGGGAACAGGAAGAAGGAGGAGCTTTCCATTTTTGATCCTGAACGGGAGCAAGACACAGCCATCCCACCACAATTATACCTTGTGGCAAGGTCCCCCCATCCTACCGGCATATCAGTTAGAATTAGGTCTCACTGCATGTGAGACAGACAGAGATGCACATGTGTACACACATACACCCCAGAAAAAACAAAGCTTAAACTTTATTTCTATGTCACACAAACAAAATGTGGAGGTAGAGAGTCTAGTGCTGATATGGTAGCTCTGTGATCATCGACTACTCAGATTCTTTCTGGGTGGTGTGTCACCATGTTAGCATGTAGTCTCCTAGCCCAAGATGGCTGCTTACACTCCAGACATCATTTCTGTTTCCCAGCCAGAGAGATCAAAATGACACAAAGAAGGAAACAACCCAGGGGGATGTGACCCCATCTTTCTAGGCTACTTAAGAAGTTGCACTGCATGGTACTTCCTCTGACATCTCATTGGCTACAACTTAGATAGCTACAATCAGGTTTAAGGCGGGGCAGACAGGGTTGTCTTTTTTTGGGCAGCCATGTGCCTAGGTGAAATCAGGGGCTTTGTAGCTGAGGAAGAATAGACAATGGGAATAGCATTTTTGAGAGGTTAAATTTCTGCTATTTTTCACCTTTCTTAAAATATTGGAGAAAGTCCACTATGGCTTCTGTGTTAGCTCATTGTCTTGATTATCCTTCTTCTTTTTTTTTTTTTTTTTTTTAAGACAAGGTCTTACTCTGTCATCCAGGCTAGAGTATAGTAGTTCCATCTCTACTGACTGAAACCTCCGCCTCCCGGGTTCAAGTGATCCTCCCACCTCAGCCTTCTGAGCAATTGGGACTACAGGTGTGAGCCACCACGCCCGGCTAATTTTTTGTATTTTTGGTAGAGATGGGGTTTTGCCATGTTGCCCAGGTTGGTCTTGAACTCCTGAGCTCAAGCAATCCACCCGCCTCGGCCTCCCAAAGTGCTGGGATTACAGGAATGAGCCATCACGCTTGGCCTTCTGTTTTTAAGCCATTTGTTGTATTCTATTCCTTCCTCACTAACTTTATCAATTAAGTCACTCTGGTTGCAAGTAACAGAAAGTGACCACGTAACTTCAGGAAAAATGGGAAAAAAAATCCTCACAGAATTGAAGGGAAAGCTTGCGAACCTGGCTTAGAGAAGTCAGAAACTCGGCAGCTCTGGGGGCCTGGGAAACAAGAATTATTTGACAATCTCATTGAAATGTGATGCTAAGGTTAGTGAGCTTCAACTATTTTGTTTTTCAACCATTTCATCATGACTCCTGGGATTGTAAGTTATATTTGAGAACATGTCATTGGTTTAGCTTTTTCTCATGCCTGTACCTCCACTAGGAGAGGAGTGAGGGGGAAGAGATAATTCTCTAAAGAAAATAGATGCTATTACCAAAAGGAGAAATAGCCAAAAAAACTAAAAATGCGTCCTACCCTTCTTCAAATAGAACAATGGTTAATTTTACTGCTCTGGCCCCACCTGCTATTCCCTGCTACGCACCTCACTCCTCTGCCTCATGACGCTCTCACTACAGCCCCGCTAGGCATTTGCACTATTCTCACTTTATGTAAGTTGTTCCCACTGCCTGGAATATCCTTCCAGCCCTCACTCTTCTTTACCCAAGAGATCTCTCCTGATGCCTCCTGTTTTGGCCCATGATTCCTCAGACCACGCTGGGTGTCCATCCTCTGGGTTCCCACAAGCTCCGCTCAGAAGAGATGAATTTCTGTTTCTCCCACTGTGTGTAGACCAGGAGTGCCTTATTCACAGGGGTTGCCTTGCTTATCTCTGTTGCCAAAGCATCCAGTACAGTGCCTCACACAAAACAGTTACTCAATAAAATTACGATGGCTGGATAAATGGCTCTAAATGTCTTGCTGCAAATTCTCTTCTGACTTCCAGTCTCCATGCCAGAGCCCCTACGGCTGTCCAGCTGAATTCTCAGCTCTAAACTAAATCTTTCTTTTTTCCTATCAATCAGCACCTCCTCCTGATTTCTGTTCAACTCCTATTTGCTGAACTCATACTCTGCTTGTGAGACACGAGTGAAACAAAGATAAATAAGATTCAGTCTATGCCTTCAAGAATTGTCTTCATTAGGGTTCTATAACTCCGGCACTGTTGACGTTTGGGGTTGGATAATCTGTGTTGCAGGCGTCCTGTGCACTGCGGGATGTTCAGCAGTATCCCTGGCCTCTGTCCACTAGATGCCAGTAGCATTGTCCTCTCGGTCAGGACAATTAAAAATGTCTCCAGATGTTGTTAAGTGTGCCCTGAGGAGCAAAACTGACTTCAATTGGAAACCACTGGTCTAGATGCAGAGACATAAAGAAACAGAAAGAGAAAATTCCAATATGAAGTAGATGTAAGGACAAGTACAGCAATGGTCTGTGAGGAAATTAAAATTGGAGGCTTTAAAAATACTTGTATCTACAAGGATGAACTGGCCAATAAGCTGAAGCTTAACCACACGAAATAATTAAAGGACATCATAAGACAGCATTTTCCCAGGCGGGAAGGAGGAAAGGAGCTAACTAACACTTGTTTAGTCTTTGTTATGCAAAACCTGCTTTGCATTTGTTGATTTATTTCATTCTCACAATATACCAAAGTGTACAGCATGCTCTGCTGATAGCAGCTAATATTTCTGCACCGCCCACAGTGCTAGTTCATATAACCCTCACGGTATAAGGGCTGGATGGCGGTGCTGTCTTCACATGTGACAGCCACGAGGCACAGGGAAGTTCCTTGCTAGTCAGTGACAGCACTAGAATTCAGACAGGAGCAGACTCCAGGGTCCAGCCCCACGCTGCCCCTTTGCCTCGGCTCATGCGGTTCACGTTGCCTGCACGCCTTGGCTTCTCTCTTCCTTTCTCCCCTTTGCTGTTGGAACATCCTTCAGGACTCAACTCCAACGCGGAGCCCACCCAGCGCCGTTCTTGAGCGTTCAGCCCTTTAGATGGCGATTTCCTCTCTGTGGTACATTTTCCCCCGGATTTTCTTCAGATCCCTCTCACATAACTTTGTAGGAGGGGGCTGGAATCACTCCTGCACCCCCAGGCTCTTACTCTTAGTAGCCACACAAATATACTTGTGATCAGGATGGAGTCCAGGGCGCTGCTCCTAGGGAGTCTGGCCTTTTTCAATTTCCTCACCCAAAGCCGCCCTGGTAACCGTCTGTTACCGGGGTTGGAGGCCACATCCTCTGTGTCTTTGCCCCAGCACCTCCAGGCCCGGTTCGGGCCAGGCTCTCAGGCGCTGGCGGGTTCCTCCTGCCCGCATCTGAGGACACCAGCGGCACTCCCTGGGGGCAGCAGGGAGGGAAGGGCAGCTCGGCCTGCGGAGGAACAGGAGGCCGTCAGGGAGCGGGAAAGCACCCGGCCCTAGGGCTGAGCAAACGGCGCCGGCGTCCAGGTTAGGCCATCACCCTCCTGTCTGCGGTTGAGCCTGCGCTTCTACTCCCTCACTGTGACGTCCGGGTAAGGCTGTCCTTCCCAGGGCTGCCGGGAGACTGACAGCGCTGAAAGGACAGGGGGCACTTGGTCCAGAGCCTCAGCAGCCTGGAGTCAGGGTCCTCTCTCCACGTCCCCCTCAGCGCATGCCCTCGGCATGACTGAGTCGCGTGTTTGTCCCACTCTTCCCCTACACTCCGACCTTTCTTTCCTCCAGCTGGATAACATGAACCCTTTATAGCGCTCCTCTGCCAGCAAAGGCAAGTCAAAAATCACCAGCTGCTGCTCTGACAGGCGTAGCTGGCCCCGTCGCAGCAGCTGTCCTGAGTCGGCACAGCCGAGAGCCCTCTGCTGGAGACATCGGGAGCTGCGGAAAGGCCGGAGACTTCCCAGGAGGCTCCCTTTTGCAGTTTTTTGGCCTAATGCCTCTGAAACCATAATTTTGATGGTGGGGAGAGGGTGTGAGAAACCGGTAAGTCCTAGAAAACTCTTGTTTCTGACCTTCTTCCCCCTTTTCCTGATGTTCCTGATAATAGTGTCGTTAGGTCTTGTTTCTAAGATCTGACTTGGCCTGACTCTGTGCACCTAATCCTTGTGTATTCATTCCTTCCATTCTACGGATGAGGAAACTGAGGCACAGAGCAGGGAATTCACTTGCTCCAAGCCTCCTGTACATTCTGCCTGACTCCAGAAAGTGCTGCCTTGGGAGGTCTGACAACCCTTGGCTCCCCCTTTCCCAGCTGTGGACACTCCTCTAGAGGCTCTCAGTGATGCCAAGCATCCTGCTTTTGCCTGCCTCCCAAACCTCCAGAGCAGCTTCCCCATGACCTGTCCCGAGGTGGTGAGTTTGCCACTTGTTCTTTTTTCGACGCATCCTTGCCCTAGATGTTTCAAAGTCCTGGCCTTGCTCAAAATGTCCAATTTTCCCTGTGCCGAGGGGCAGGAGGCTCCAGGCAGGGAGGGCAAGAATGGTGGCAAGCAACCTGGACATTTTGACAAAGAGGGAGAGATAAACCAGACCTTAGCGGTTATTGTATCCTTGGGCTAATTATGAGCAACAAAAAGCCACTCAGTAATTTAAACTGAAACAGAATTAATTGAAAAGATATGAAATGGCTACAGAACTAGGCTTGCAAAATAGGCAGGAACAAGGGCAGGTAGCTAAAGGGCAGGACCCTGGACAAAGTCATGGCACACACTCAGTCACTCTCAACCTGGTGTGAGCATGGCTGCTGCCTGGTGCCACAGCTGGAGCTGCCTGTTCCCAACACAGCTGCCTCTGGACCCTGGATGAGAAAGCTGCTACATCTACTGTTTCTGCTCCTGTTTTATTGGTTAGTATCTGATTCATTCTGGTCAAATGTATGTATTAGCCAAACCCAGGTCACAGCCCCACCCTGGCTGCATGGGAGGCGTTTTTGCTTGTCTAATGGGAGGTGATCTCAGTAACCCACCAGTACTTGAAAGGTATTGTCTCCAAATAAAAGGTTGGATGCGGACTGGGTGAGGTGGCTCACGCCTGTAATCCCAGCACTTTGGGAGGCCGAGGCGGGCAGATCACGAGGTCAGGAGATTGAGACCATCCTGACTAACATGGTGAAACCCCGTCTCTACTAAAAATACAAAAAAAAAAATTAGCCGGGCGTGGTGGCGGGCGCCTGTAGTCCCAGCTACTCGGGAGGCTGAGGCAGGAGAATGGCGTGAACCCAGGAGGCGGAGCTTGCAGTGAGCCAAGATTGCCCCACTGCACTCCAGCCTGGGCGACAGAGACTTCGTCTCAAAATAAAACAACAACAACAAAAAATTAGCTGGGCATGGTGGCACATGCCTGTAATCCCAGCTATTAAGGAGGCTGAGGCAGGAGAATCGCTTGAACCCAGGAGGCAGAGGTTGCAGTGAGCTGAGATCGTGCCATTGCACTCTAGCCTGGGTGACAGAACGAGACTCCATCTCAAAAAAAAGGTTTGATGCTGGCTAGCCCCTCAAAACAAAAAATGTGTTTTTCCCTCCACAGAAAAGTGATCATCCAGTTAGAATTTTCCACATTCCCCTCTTATATTACAGGTACAGATGCTCTCAGTCCCAGAAGGGAGAGTGGCTTTTTTTCTCAAAGACATGTGGCCAAGGCAAATTGGTTTCTTCTTTGGTCCACCACCAACGGACAGGGATTGAATGGAGCACTGTGGAGGGATCTGGAGGCTTTGTCTGGTGCAAGGAAGTTCCATGAAGCTAGGCTGTCCTACTTCTTCCCACACCAGGCATTCAAATGAAACACAGCTGTTTTTCTCTCGAAAGTCCCAGCCTGTCTCTCTTCTGGGCAGCCCTAGTTTGTGAATGACTACAACGTACTAACACCATTGCCTGTGCTGGGCACTTTCACTTTGCAAGATGAGAGCAGAAAACAGTAAGAGTCTGTATGTGAATGGGTTCTAGTCTGGTTGCTCCCAAACCTAGCTGAGCGTGAGCATCACCTACATACCTCTGCCCTGGCAAAGGCCTACTGAATCAGAATCTCCTAGAGATGGGGCAAGAAAATCAGTCCACTAGGACCCGAGGATGCAGGATTTCTAGGCTTAATAAAAGTAGCTGGAATATTTGCCTGCATCTATCACATCATTTAGAAAACAATATTGCAACTGTTTATGCCTACCTTCTCTAATCTGTATCCATCCCAAGAAGGATCTGGGCATATTCTTCTGTGTCCTCTGCAGTTTATGACATCTAACAGGCTTTTAATTTATGATGAATTAGGTTATCCAAACGCACACTGTTGTTGTTGCCACCCCATACTCAGCACAGTAACCTTGAAAACAGCATTAATATACTTGACAGCTACCTTTGGAAGGTGCTGCAGGACTGGACCGCTTTCCAAAGCCCAAGTCTGCTCTCCAGAATTCCAAGAGATCCAGACTGTTAGAAATCCTGTATGCCAAAGCCCAGACTGGCTCAGGGTTTGGGATGAGCCTCTGTACCTGCTGCTGTATGGCAGCAAGTTTTTCATGCAGGATGCACGGAGGCCGGTACCATGGACAGAGCACTCAGCACCAGGGCACTGTCCTGAGCACTGTCTTCTGAAGGAGGTATTACTTTTGCTTCACTCATGAATCAGGCCCCGAGGTTAGCAAGTGGCACAGCTGGAATTTGAATCCAGGCATTCTGGTTACAGAGCTCTCACTTTTAACCCCTGTATAACTTAGGGATCCTGTTTTGGGTATCTTGTTTTATTTATACAAAACTGGCGGAGACTAAATAAATTTAGACATAACAGTGTCATCACTTGCAGCCCACAGGACCCAAAGACTTACCTGCATGTAGTGATGGGCTTGGCTCCCCCACCTCACATTCTGCCTTCGAACCTTCATGGCTGCTCCCACCTGTCAAACGCCCACATTTGCCACCAAATGAAGCTCTTACTGTGCACGAGCCTTGCAGATGGTGCTGCTTTCACTCACTGTACGTGATACCAGTAACTGGCTCCTTCATATCTGAATCTGGCCAGGCTGGTCAAGTCTGGTTGTCTCTTGTCCCTAGCCTGGACCATCCTGCCACTACAATCACAAACAGCACCCAGCGAGTACAGTAGTTCCCCCTTATCCTCCGGGGATACATTCCTGGATCCCCAGTGGATGTCTGAAACTGTGGACAACACTGAACCCTCTCTCTGTTCTTTCCTATATACTACCTGTGACAAAGTTTAGTTTATAAATTAGCACACCGAGATTAACATAAAACAATTACAATATACTGTAATAAAAGTCATGTAAATGTGGCCTCTAAAAGTATCTTATTGTGACTACAGGTAATGGAGATCATAGATGAGGCTGCTAATGGACCTGAAGTAAGTTCTCATACAGCAGGGCCAACCCTGTCAACTTTGTTCATATGCTTTTCTCACAAAACCTCTAGAGACTGACTCATACTAGAGGTAAACAATCTCAAGACTAGTAGGAGCACAAGACATACTGAGATAGGGACAGCCAGTTTGGCACAATCAGGTAGGTATCTTGAACCTAAATCCTGGCAGACCAAACAAGGGTCAACAAAGCATCCATAAACGAAATACAACATTACTTATTTAATGACACAGGAAAATAACATGTTATGAAACAAGCTGGTTACAAGTAGTAGGTAGATGACTTAATTTTTGATAAAAAAATTAAAAAGCATGAACATGCATATAAAAATTAGATTATGTACAAAATACCAACAGTATTTACTTCTGCTCAATAATTAAATATTCTTCCCTTTGTTTTTGTCTTTTAAAAAACATTACTTCTGAAAAAAAAAATCAGAAAAACATGATCCTGGAGAGAATTATTAAACACCAGGAATTAGGAACCCAAGAAGCTAAGCCAGGAGCTCAGCAGTCAAGGTTGGAAGTCCAGGACAGGTCCGACCAGGGTGATGGTGGCCAAGCCCAGAAATGGAAGATTGTTCTTTTCTTTTCCTACTGGAATGTTCTTTACCAGTTTTCTCTATATTAGATGTTAGCACACTTATTTAATGGGATCCTATGATTAACTGGCACAACAGAAAAATGATGCTAGCAACTTTGGCTTTGAACTGCTACAAAATGTACTACCTTGTAGTTATATACTGTACAAAACACACTAGAAATCAAGGGCTCCTACAACGAAAAACTCATCTGACTAAATCACTGATTTTGCTGTTTTTTTTCTAACTTTGTTCATTTTCAATCTTCACAGCAAATGTATTTTTTGTTTCAGGGCCTGGAAGAGGAACTTTTTTCTCAGAAAGAAGCTAACATTAATGTGTGCTGGGCACTGTCTGACGGCTTGGCTCTAACTCCAAGTAAGTTGCCCTTGTCTTCTAAGTACTCTACAGAGTGCAAAGGCTTACCAAATCCAAACCACCTTGAATTAAACAAATCTTAATGAGGAGCATCATCATTCTTTGTATATGTGTTTTTAAAGTCTTTGTTATGTTACCAAATGAAGAAACGCAGTACATTTTACACCTCTATTGATGTAAATGAGGCTCAAACATCTCAATTCCATCCTCTTCCTACCCCCCAGCCATCAAATGTTGTAACTGCTTAGTGACACTTTATTCAAATTACAACCCATAGTTTTTGCTCCAAAAAATGAAACACCTGAGAAAGGCCTGTTGCTTTAAAATCAAGAATCTATAAAAGCAATGTCACCCTAATCTTAAGGTGCTTCTTAGGTATTTCCCAAAGCTCTTTGCTCTTTTATACTGCAGCATTTTCAGGAGGAGTCATTAGATACTGTCAAGGTCCAAGAAATAACTAAAAACAAAAAATAACCTGAGACTCTTTTCTGCACTGCCACCAGCTGCCCAGTACACTAGGTCACCTTTTACAGCAGTGAGCACAGCAATCCATGCCACAAAAATCTTCACAAAACAAGAAGGAAAGGTACAAAAAGAATTATACTAAAATGGTAACATACACTTGTATGAGGGAGGGATATTTAAAATTAAAATATTATCATCACAAGAAACACCAGATATTCCTTGCTCTGCCCTTGGGCAACCAAGAAACTTAAAGCCTGTTTTATATCCCAGACATAAAAGAGAGACTTGATAGAAGTAACAGTGCTCAGTGCTTGCAACCCAAGTCAATCTATACTCTTGTTAGGTAAGTCCAAATTCTAAAGTCTACAAAAATCCTGTTAAATCAAGGGGGAAAAAAATTCATTTTAGGACAAAGTTATTCAAGATGAAAGGAAGGCATGTCTTCAGTGAGAGAACTGCCTGCTGTCGGATGATTTCCTGCTAATGTGTTTAAAGATTTTGGATTTCTCAACTTTCTTGGTTTTCTGGTAGCCAAATCCACCACCACCTCCTCGCTTTTTCTGCTTGCCTTCATTACTGTTGACGTCTGGAGGCAAACATTAAGGAAATCAAGCAAAAAAGACAATGAACTCCCATCTAACATCTACACAGAGAAAAAAACCAGCATGAACACTACTGTTCCTCCACAACCCCATTCTCAACAATGAAAATGTGGGAACATAAGCCTATGCAATAAATTTCCAGAAAATTAGGAGTGGCCACGTGACTGTGGACTTAAATTAGCAGGTATGATTTTAAACTTCGGTATGTAATAGTCATATTAATTATTTCTTCCACACAATGAAATTCATGACAGTGAATAAGGATTTATGAGTTTAATCAGGAAGTTGGTAGGAGCACATTTAAAAAACACCTCCTGTGTCAAAACAAATGACTATGATTTCTCTTCGGAATTGATTTAGGAATGCCTAAGTGAAGGAGCTGCTCTTCCTTCCACAGGACTCGACATACATTCATTTCAGCTGACATTTACTCAATGCTTACAATGGGGATGGTGACCCAAAATTTGGTCCTCTAGTTCCCTCAGAAGTTACTCCTATGGCACTGAAGCACAGGTCTCATTTCAGCTGCTCAGTTTCTTCTTCTGAAAGGCACAAATTATAAATCACAACTGAAGCAACTGGAAGTACTCCTGCCTTTTATCTTGAGCAACACCTAAGTTTTATTTTCTTTTGCTGAACTTGCCACTTTCTTGCATAAAATCCTTCAGGGTTCTAAGATGATTAAAACTCCTTGAAAGGTCCCATCCTCTCTTTAGCTTCAAAATATCCCATTCACCTAAGTACCCTGCACAGTGCAGCCTCAGCAAACACTGAAGTTTTGCTTTTTTTAACCTGTGTTTCTGCCTGGAACACACAACTGTCTCTGTCTCTCCTTGACAGTCAAATTTCTTTGTCTTTTGAAGGCTCAAGGCATAAGCTGCCTTGTCCCGGTAAGCCCATCCTAATGATTAATCCCTGCTTACCCCATCCAACCTCTATGTCCTGTGCTAGCACAGATAAGCAGACATCGACCAGGGTGAACACTGGAGCCTCCAGTCTGAGCCAGAACACATACCAATCCACTGCAAAGCCCCAAATGCCCCTCTGTCAAGCTTTTGTTCCTTAGTTACAGGATAACTTCATTAAAGAAAAGGATACTCAGATCAACGAAGGGAGGCACCTTGAAACCAAATGACAGAGCAACCTGAGCCAAATTTAAGTTATTAACATTAAAGATCTGTTTCAGAGAATGGGAATCATAGGCTCGTATGTATGACTTATATGCTTCCTGGGCTGACTTATGAAGAAAGTAATTCTTTTCAATCAATTTCTCAAGCTGAAATAGAAAGAAACACTGGTTTTAATAAACAAAAACAAACAAAAACCTCCAAAACACCAGATTTTAAATATCCTAGAGCAAAGCCACTCCATGGAAAACATTTAAAGAGGGCACAGAGTGGTGGTAACTAGAATAGCAAGAAACCTTATACACCACACAGCCCGATCCTCAATTTAGGACAGGGTAGACTTCAAAGGACAGTGATTGCCCAGTGAATCACTACAAACAGAGTGCTGGGACAAGGTTCCTGTTTACTCACAAACGTTTAAAAAGCACATACCTGAGACTGAATGTCAGAAATTTTAGACCAGGAAAAGTCAAACTCACTTAATGGAACCTAGAAATCAAAAGTATTAAGATTAGTAAACCAGGATGATCAGCATTCTGATATTGGGTACTGAAGACAGGGAAGGATGAACCGGCCTATGAAATCCCCTCAGGACAGAAAGGAAAATCTGCTTTTTCTAGTCTCCCAATGTTGATGGGAAAGTTACATCTCTGCTCTGCTGAGTTAGGCAATCTGCACTTCTTTCTTTCTGAAAGGCAAGGAACTGGATAGGGACAGAGTCAGTAAAGCACTTTTCTGTAAGAATCTCTATAATCCTGACTATCTGGAACCATGAATCAGCTTGAAGCTTCTAGTCAGAAGGGCCATCAGCCCCTTTTCTCCATGTCAGAAGAGGGGTCCTAATACCCCCACAGTCCTGTACTGAGGCTTGTGACACTGGAGGCCATGATGACCACAAACTCCTACAGGATGGATCTGCCATCAGTTATCACTCATTAGATAACTAGAAAAGCAACAGGCCTGTGCCAGGTGCTAGAGAGAAAATAGGTGCCTAACTCCTGGACTCTGCCCTCAGAGCTTGCCGTCTTGAGGGGGAGAAAGATAAGTAATGAAATGTCAACCTGTAGATTCTGGATATTAGCCCTTTGTCAGATAGGTAGATTGCAAAAATTTTCTCCCATTCTGTAG
Organism: Gorilla gorilla gorilla; assembly: GCF_029281585.2. Classification (NCBI taxonomy): domain Eukaryota; kingdom Metazoa; phylum Chordata; class Mammalia; order Primates; family Hominidae; genus Gorilla; species Gorilla gorilla. Next base: position 19,344,352 of record NC_073235.2, on the reverse strand, counting down.
GTTGCCTGTTCACTCTGATGATAGTTTCTTTTGCTGTGCAGAAGCTCTTTAATTAGATCCCATTTGTCAATTTTGGCTAGGACTAATATCCAGAATCTACTAAGAACTTAAACAAATTTACAAGAAAAAATCAAACAACCCAATCAAAAAGTGGGCAAACGATATGAAAACACACTTCTCAAAAGAAGACATTTATGCAGCCAACAGACAAGAAAAAATGCTCATCATCACTGGCCATCAGAGAAATGCAAATCAAAATCACAATGAGATACCATCTCATACCAGTTAAAATGGCGATCATTAAAAAGTCAGGAAACAACAGGTGCTGGAGGGGATGTGGAGAAATAGGAACACTTTTACACTGTTGGTGGGACTGTAAACTAGTTCATCCATTGTGGAAGACAGTGTGACGATTCCCCAAGGATCTAGACCTAGAAATACCATTTGACCTGGCCATCCCACTACTGGGTATATACCCAAAGGATTATAAATCATGCTGCTATAAAGACACATGCACACGTATGTTTATTCACAATAACAAAGACTTGGAACCAACCCAAATGCCCATCAATGACAGACTGGATTAAGAAAATGTGGCACATATACACCATGGAATACTATGCAGCCATAAAAAAGGATGAGTTCATGTCCTTTGTAGGGACATGGATGACGCTGGAAACCATCATTCTGAGCAAAGTATTCCAAGGACAGAAAACCAAACACTGCATGTTCTCACTCACAGGTGGGAAATGAACAATGAGAATACTTGGACACAGGGTGGTGAATATCACACACCAGGGCCTGTCGTGGGGTGGGGGGAGGGGGGAGGGATAGCATTAGGAGATATACCTAACGTATATGACGAGTTTATGGGTGCAGCACACCAACATGGCACATGAATACATATGTAACAAACCTGCACATGGTGCACATGTACCCTATAACTTAAAGTGTAATAGTAATAAAAAAAGAAAGAAAGAAAGAAATGTCAACCTGATGAGCACCTGTGCTGTGGGAACAAGGAGGCAGGAGATCAGCGATGGCTTCCCAGCAAAGACAGGGGCGAGCTGAAACCAAGCATTCTGGACAAAGTGTGCAAAAGCTGTAGAGCAATTTCAGGGAACTGCCTGCAGTTACAGGGTAGAGGAAGCCTATCAGCAAGACTATGCCAGAAAGGCCAATGACGATGTAAATGTCAGGCAGGAGAAGGCCTGATATGCATCCCCCACATGGCCTAGCAATGAAGACGCCACTTAGGGTTCTGATGGATTCAATTCTGGTGTGACAGTAGAAAGCTAAAGCCAAATTAGGCTGGTTAGGGACTGAGAGGGAGGTAACTGGCAAGAATATAAGCCATTTTTCCAATAAGGCCGGCTGAGGAAAGGCAACAGACAGTAGCTCCTGCAGGCAGGGGTAGAAGAACAGGTTTAAGGTTGAAGTTACTTTTTTACAGTGAGAAATTTGAGATGGTAAAGCGCCAACTGCAAGGAAGAGACTGTAGGCCAAGAGTTGATGAATAGGAGACAGAGGGCAGGGGAGGAGGCAGAGGCTAGAGTGAACAAGGATTCCCCACTGCTTCACATGAGGTAAGAGGAAAGAAGGGGAGCAGAAGCAGAGATGACTAGGTGTGAGGGAGCTTCAAAGGAGTGGAGAAGGTTTCAAAGAGGGCTGGAGGGAACAGGAAAGGAGAGGCTGGGACACAGAGGTGTTGCTGGGTAACAGAGCTAGAAAGCCGAGCCATGTGGGCAGTTCCTTCTGTGCTCACTTCTTGGGCTAGAAGTACATAAAACCTTACTTGCTTAATTGCCATAAGAATGGTTGTAACAGCACTGGCCAGACTCGAGACTCCTCTGTCACATGGAGAAATATTGCTTGCTAACAATCCCTACACCAAGAGAAATCTTTCTCCAAGTACAGATCTTTACCTTGGATTGTTTCAAGTAGCGAAGAAAACCCAATTCTTCTGGGCGCAAAATGAGCAAGGCATGCCCTCTCCCATTTAGGCCTCTGGCTGTTCTACCCACACGATGAATATATTCCTTTGGTGGAGAAAGAAAACCTGAGTTAACTCAGTGACTTCCACATGAGCCCATTTGCGTATCTGCATCCTGAGTATGTGCATGTCTGTACTGAGATGGTGTAGTCCCACGGTGCTGGGCCACACACACAACTTCACCACACCCCCACAAAGCTGGGCCAGCAATCGCTCTGTGCACATCACCCCCAATAGGCCAATGATTGAGGCCAAAAAAAAAAAAAAAAAAAAAAGGGCTGGACATGATGTTTGCATTAACAGTGATCTAATAAAATGAGTATTATGTGTGCTTCATCATCAAAACGGCTTTAATCCATTGTTTGCTGAAAATACTTCTCAATGAAGCTTATTCTACCACATATACTACAGAAGTTTATCTACTTCCTTAAGCAATTTTATTTCCTTCAGGCATCTGCTGTTCTTAAGAGATCATTCCAAGGATCTCATTTTCATAACTTAAGTCCCACTGATCCTTTTCAATCCTCTTGCACAGCCCCTTTGAGCCCTGAAAAGCCTTAAATACTTATCAATACCAGAGAAATATTGCAGTCACTGTATAGTAGGAATCTTTACCTTGAATGTGGAATGCAGTTTCCGTCAGGGAACTGGGAGAATAAGTGAACTTTTAATGCAGAGTCATTCTGAAGATATTCCAAAGATGCCAGTTACCTTAGGGTCATCCGGAGGGTCATACTGAACAATCCAGTCGACTTCAGGAATGTCTAGTCCTCTCGCTGCCACATCCGTACACAATAGTGTTCCCGAATCTGCATTGCAGAACTGGAAGAATGTGGTTGTTCGCTTATTTTGCTTTTGCTTTCCCTAGAATTAAATAAAAACATCCATTAGAGCTGGAATCTTGAGGAAGACTAGCAGTAGAACCCCCAAATTGTGGAACTGTTACCCTACTTTATTTCGAACTCATCCCTTGGCCTATGTCCTATTTCCCCAACTGTTCCGCAAGCCCCTCAAGGAGCATGGTGTCTTGCACTCTTCGGAAGTCCTCATACCCCTCCACACCCAGCAGCGCTCCCCCACACAGGATCCATCATCTAGTGGTGATCAAACGACTCAGAACAATGTTTCCAGGAGAGGGCAATACCTCCAATCCTACAATCTGTAGGATTTAATAAGCATACCCTGTTTTCAATGAGCTCATCATCATCACTTACATGAATGGCCAAGACGGGCAAATCAATGTAGTTCAGCAACTCATAGTGGTATTTCACAGACATACAAGATGAAAAGAAGACCATAAGCTTCTTCTTTCGGTTCTTCTTAAGGAATGTAAAGAGCAGAAGGAATCTCTTTTCAGAAGGACAAACAACGTATCCCTAGAAAGCGTTGAAGCAGACAGATACAAATGAACCAAGTGGACATTTTCCATTTCCTAACTTGTGTAATTTGATCAACACCACTGATAAACACAGTGTGTAAACTGTCATGCCTCACCTACAGCATTTTAAAAGTTCATTAACCCATTTGCTTTCTGAATGATCCTTCCAACAATTACATAAAAACACCAAGTAAGATCCCTACAGTTTTCAGTTATTGATAAAAAGTACCTGTTCAAGACCATCCACTGTTGCATTCGCTTTATCATCATCAACGCCAACATACAATGGCTCCTTTTTCAGAGAAATCCTTGCCAGGTCTTCAACTTTTCGAGTTTGGGTGGCAGAAAAGAGCATAGTCTGTCTACGTGCTGAAACAGATACATATAAAAATAACCCCAATCTTTTAGGGAATCTTTACAATTGCCTCACAACTACAAATATTCTAGGTAGAGATATCAGAAATGGGAGATATGATGTCTCTACAGATTCTACAAATATTACAAAAGGTAAAAAGGGTATATCATGAAACACTAGGTCTATAAATTTGAGGACTTAGATGAAATGGACAAACTCCTTCGAAGACAAACAACTGAAGAAAATAAGAAAACTTTAAATAGCCTTATATCTACTAAAGAAATTTTAGTTATAACCTTCATGTAAAGAAAATTCCAGGCCCAAATGGATTCCACTGGTGAATTCTACTGAACATTTAAGAAAAAAACATCAATTATTCACAAACTCTCCAATAAATTAAAGAGAGGGCTTACATGTCAACTCATTCTTCCAAATCAGTCATTACACTATACAAAAACCTGACATGACATGGCAAGAAAACTATGGACCGATACAATTCGTGACCACATATACAAAATTTGAAATAGAATTTTAGTAAAGTGAATTCAGCAATATATAAAAAGGATAATGGCTCATGTTTATGCTAGAAATGGATCAGGTTTATTCTAGAAATGCAGGTTGGTTCAACATTTGAAAAATCAACCAATAAAATTCACTATGTTAACTAAAGAAAAAACATGATTATTACAGCAGACAGAAAAAAAACATTTGACCATCTATTTCTGATTAAAAATCCTCAGCAAACTAGGAACAGAAGGGATCTTCCTCAATCTGATAAAAGGCATCTATATAAAACCTGCAGCTAACTTCATATGTAGTTAATGGTAAAAGACTGAATGCTTTCCCCTAAGATCAGAACCAAGACAAGGATGTCTGCTCTCACCACTTCTATTCAGCACCATACTGGAGGTTCTGGCCAGGGCAATCAGGCAGGAAAACAAAATTAAATAAAGAGGTGAAACTGTCTTTATCTGCACATGATTGCCTATATAGAAAATCCAAAAGGCTACAGTCATCTGGAAAGTCATACTGAATAATCATTCGGTACAGGATTAACTGTCTTGCTAGATACAAGATCAATATAAAATTCAACTGTGTGTGTATATATATGTGTGTATATGTGTGTGTGTATATATGTATATATTAAAGCAACAAGCAATTGGAATTTGAAATTTTAATGGAATACTCAGGGATAAATCTGACAAAAGATGTGAATAAACTTGTATCCCGAACCCCCCTCAATATGATAGAGAAAATATCGAATACATGGAGATATACCTTATTATGGGTTACATGACTCAATATTGTCTTCCTCCAATAATCTCTATTCAATAAAATCTCAACCAAGATCCGAGACTTTTTTGGAGGGAAGGGGGAGAAACTGACAAACCAATTCTAAAATTTATATAGAAAAGCAAAGGACAAGAATACCACAACTTTAAAAGAGAACAAACTTGGGGCTAACATTACCTGATGGTCAAGACTTAATAGGAGGAACTGGAACTTTCATACACTGCTCATAGGAATGTTAAATGGTACAGCTGCTTTGGAAAACATCTGGCAGTTTTTTAAAAAGTTAAACATACACTAAACATATACCAACTAGGACACTCCTAGGTTTACTTAAGAGAAAAGGAGATATAAGCCTCTACAAAGAGTTGCAGATGACTGTTCACAGCAACTTTATTTCCAGAAAATGCAACCTAATCTAGCAGCAGAAAACAGATCAATACTCACTTGGGGACAAGGTATATGTGTTAGGAGGGGTGGGAGGGAGAAATTGAAAAGGGGCAGGAGGAAACCTTTGAGCGTGATGGCCATGTTCATTTTCTTGATTGCAGTGATGATGTCACAGTAGTAAACAAATCAAAGAACATCAAATTGTACATTATAAATGTGTGCATATAATTATGTCAATTATACTTTGATAAAGCTTTTAAAAATAAATTATATAATGAAGGAAACCATGGTCTTAGTTATAACCAGTTCATAATGTTGCAAATACTATAACCAAGGTATGTACAAGTAAGGAAACAAATCTGCGGCTTCTTGGGGGATGTTAGATGAGGTAAGAATGGGCAAGAGGTGGAGGATAGGACCTATGTGAAGACTGTTTAACGTGCATTATAACTTCTAAAACAGCAAAACTATTATATCAAGTTATTAGTACATTTGATGCTTGTATTCCAAATTACCTTTCGGGTTAATTGGCACAACTACCTCACTTGGCTATGGTAAAGTTCTGGCATTAGTACAGTTTTTCTATAGGAACAACTCTTATCTACCTCCAACAGATACTTTGCAAACCAAATGCAGATGCTACCTACTTACTTGGCAAAAGTTTAATAATTTGCTTTAATTCCTCTTCAAACCCCACATCCAAGATACGATCAGCTTCATCAATAACCAGACACTGCAGGTTTTTATACATAAATCCTGGGGTATTCTAACAAAACAAAGGACAAAGAACAACCATTAGTTGTCAGTTTATGTTTCATACAAGACAATGAGACAAGCACTACATCTCTTACCTGCATATGGTCCAGCAGACGGCCTGGTGTGGCCACAATGATGTTGATCCCATTAGCAAGTTTCTGTGCTTCAGCAGATCTGTTACTGCCACCCATTATCAAGCCATAGGTATGCACGTGGTGAGTCATTAGCTCCTTAAGAACACCAAAAGTTTGCATGGCTAGTTCTCTAGTAGGTGAGAGAATAAGGACTCCTGTTCCTAAAAATGATATATGGTAAAAGTCTAAATGTGGCTGTCACCACTGAGTCCGTAACAGCTACAATAAACCTCTAGTGAAATAATGGCAGAAACAAGCAGATGAACGCTTACCATTCCTGGGCATGAACCTTAACTTAACAATGAGTTCAACTGCAGGGATGAGAAAAGCCAGGGTTTTACCACTGCCTGTTTTTGCAGCTGCTAGAAGATCCCTAAATATTAAAAAGAGAAAGGAGAAAGACATTTAGCCTACTCATTTACGACGTACTACATACACACACCTTAGGCACTAAGGCTAGAACATGAACAAGAAACGTCTATAGTGCTGAAATTGATCACCTGGGTTATATACCGAAATCATAAGTCAGAACTGTGCTACAACAGAAGCGAACACCTTTCGAACACTTTCCTTCAAACATCAGTAACTAACTTAAAGCCTTTAATGTATGCTGGATACATGACCTAACATATAGTACAAAATCAACAGAATATACTGGTATGTTCTTTATCATCTACTAGTTCTAAAAATAGATGCCAATATCTAAGCTTCAATGTTAATCATACCTGCCTTCCAGAAGTGGTCTGATACTTTTATGCTGAATTTCAGTCATGTTTGTAAAACCCATTTCTTTTATTGCCTTCAGAGTGTTTTCATTGACAAGATTACATAGAGAAGCAAACGAAGTATCCTCAAAAGCTCCTAAACAGAAGACAATTTATCATTAGCAAATTTATCTTTTTTTAAAAAAAGTATTGCTACAGTTGCCTAAATCTATTTTGCTTAGAAAAGCTTCCCGCAGTAAGAAAAGGCTAAACTTTAATTATTCATATGTGATAATATCAAGAAAAAGACCCTATGTCTTTCAAGTTTTTCCACTGTTAACGGCTGTGTGAGTAATAGTCCAGAGCCCATACTATAACAAAACAAGGGGTGGAGAGGAGGTATAACCAAGGAATTTATATAAAATAAAAATACCAAAACAAGGAAAATAATGAGAGTCCAGAGATAAATGAAATGTTTAAGAAATCTGACATAAAAGTGAAAACATTGAGCATTAATAAAAACTGAGTGTGAAGTCAATAATAAAAAAAAAAACCTGTTAATCTCACTCCAACAAGACACAGAAGAGTCGATACAGCCACAGAATGTTAGGCTGAGCCTACGTATCAAGTAGTACAGTGGTGGTTCAGCAGAAGGCATCAAAATCACCTGGGGGTTCCCCCTACTCCACATGCCCAGGGTGTAAACCAATCACTCTTGACCTTGGCATTGCTGACATCTGGGCTGAATAATTCTTTGTTGTGAAACACTATCCTATGCATTATAAGATATTATGCAGTGTTTCTGACCTCTACTCACCAGATCCCAGCAGACTGCTCCTAGCTCTGAGAACCAAAAATGTCTCCTAGGCTTAGGATGACCAATCTTCTCAGTAGGCTAGGGACAGAGGAGGTTCCTGGGATTCAGAACTTTCAGTGTTAAAACTGTTAAAGTTTTGGGCAAACCAGGATGAGTTACTCATCTTACTCGGGGGGCGAATTTCCCTGCTCGAGAGCTACTACCAAAACGTTTGCAATTTGGATTAAGCAGGTCTAGGGTTGGGCCTCAACATTTTAATGAACCAACCAACCCAAACCAAATAAACAACTCAAGTAACACCTAGACATATCTGGTTAGGAGCAGTGAATTCTAGCCTAAACTCGACTTTATAAAGGAACAAAGGCCAAAGGAGGTTAACCTCGTACAGGGCCAATCATTTTCCTATTACAGCATAGAATGAGACTTAGAAAAGGACAAACCAAGGAATCCTAGAAGCTGCTAGTGTGCATATAAAATATTTGGTGTCAGGAATGAACAAAAGGAAAAAAACAGGGAACAAAAAGAACTAAAACATCACAAAATAGAAGATAAAGAGAAAAAGCAGCAGAAAGATATAAAAAAAGTTTCTTGTTGATAGTTACTTTTTTCAGGTAAACTGAAAGTCACAACTGAACCTTCAAACCTATAATCCTCTAAGAGAGGCACATTTTAAAGAAGCTACATCTAGAAAACTTCCTGGACGTTACCTGTCAGTCCCAGGGGCAGACTGGGCACCTCACTTTCATCTTCATCATTATCTGGCTTCTCCACATTATTTTCTGTTTCTTTAGGAGTCTCGGCACTTTCTTCTTCAGATTTCCCTTTGTTTTCAGTTTTTGCTTTTTTCGTATCTTTGGTTTTAAAAGACAAAAGCCGAAAAAATTTTTCCTTAAAATAGAATTCCAAATGAGATCAACAAACAGAAGATCTCTGATGTAAAGACGTATATTTTCAAAGCTAAGTATATTCTGTATTAATTTGTTAAGAATTCTGTTTGGTGAAAAATGATTGGTTGTATTTAAAAACCCAGGGTACAGACAGACTTGGTGACAAAAGCTTTTAGGCTTTTGTTCAACTAAACGGTATAAACATACCAATTGTAAGTTTCACATACTCCACTGAGGGGAAAGAAAGCATACCTGATTAACATAATCCTTAAAAACTCATTATAAGTAGTCATTTTTCTTCCCACGCCAATTACTATCAAAGGCTCTTCATGTTACTAGATAGACTGTAAAGGAAGGGCAACAACCCACTTGCCTGGCTGACATACACTGGACTGTGCCTTGGCTATCAGGGATGAGGGTGGGAGGAAAGGCAGGGCTTCCTCCCACCCTCATTTCTACATTCACAACTTTCATGTGGCCCCAACTACCTTTTCAGTCCTATCTCTCACTTCTCTTTTCAATGTTCGACTCTGGGTCGAATGGATTAACCACATGCTGTGTTTATATAAAACTATATGGCAATTAGTGATGTTTGAGAAGAACTTAGACCACAACCCAGGACTCTCTGTAGCTCAGTACTGGTCTCCTCCCTGTACCTGACGGCCACCCTTCCAGGAAAGAGTCAACTTTGTAGGACCTACATGTTCAAAAGCCACAGATATCTTCAGCTGGTCTCCACGGCTTATTTTGTTTTCCCTGGAATAGTTCTTAAAATGTACCCATAAGGTGGTTGGGTGTGGTGGCTTCTGCCTGTAATCCCAGCACTTTGGGAAGCCGAGGTGGGAGGATCACTTGAGCCCAGGAGTTCAAGACCAGCTTGGACAACACAGTGAGACCCCATCTCATAAAAAAACAAACAAACAAACAAACAAAAAACCCATAAGGTTAAAACACCCAGCACTGTGATTCAATGCTTGGGAGCAGAAATAATACCACTTCCTGGGGCATACTCAAAACAAGAATTGTGAAGGCAATTAATTTTAGAACAGGATTACAATGACTTCTGTGTGTAGGCATCATGAAGACAGTAATGCATGTTTGGAAAAGTTCAAAGCTCCTTTCTAAATAAAACCCTTATTTCAGGTAAAATACATGAATAGGATGTTCCAACTCAGGGGCTGGCAAACTTTCCGCAAAGGGCCAGATAGTAAATATTTTAGGCTTTGCAGGTCATATGATCTCTGTTGCCATAAACACAACCAAATAGGCATTGCTATGACCCAGTAAAACTTTATTTACAAAAACAGGTAGAAGGAGGGATAGTTTGCTGACCCATCTTATCCTACCTTGATATCTCTGCTTGTACAAATCTCAATTAAAATGTCCATTCTTTCATCCGAGCTTACTGAAATTCCATCACCTTCAAAAAACATTCCTTCCTTTTCCTCCTGCCATTCTTAGCACTTGGAAATTAATGTTCTATTTATTCAGAAGTTTCCTACTTTATATACTTTGTAACTAATACTCCTTTCAAAGGGAGGAATTTATGGAAGGAAAATGGGAAGAATCAAGCAGGAAAAAAGGTAACTTAAAAAGAAGAGAAAATTTCTAGAATTCTAAGGAGAGTCTTTTCTGAGAGTAAGGTTTTCTTCAAGGTTAGTGAAATTAAAAATATATTCCTCAATATTTTGAGAAAAGTTGAAATGGACTCCCTGCTTCTGCCAATAAAATGTTTCCATTAGCTACCAGGCTAATCTCTAATATACTGGTGAGTACAGGGAATTCTCATGTCATGTGCACACAATAGTAATAGAAAGAGGAACAATAACCGTCTGTGAAAAACTAAATGGCTGAAGTTCGAAGATAATAAATACCTACCAGGCTCAGCATCATTCACCATTTTTCTCTTTTTCTTCTTTTTCTTTTTTGATTCTGAATTGGAAGACTGCATTGCTGCTTCTTCATTGGTTAATACAGTGGATTTCTGGAGAGACTTTTTAACTTTTATATTTTCCACTGCTTCTTGAGACACATCTCCATTTTGAGTTTCTGATAAGCCCACATTCATGGGCTTTTGTTTTGATTTTTTAACCTTTCTACTTCCCATTGTTTCTTCAGATACATCTCCATTTTGAGTTTCCGATAGGGTCAGATTTGAGGCCCCTGTTTAAATAAACAGAACATATACTGTGACAAAGAACGAGAAGTTTACTTAGAAACACTGAAATCCCAAATGAGAACTTCCATGGCTTCCTGACACAAATTATTTAGATTTTCTTCTCTTTCATGTAATTAAAACAACTTACAGTTTTATGGTGTTCCCTTATAGGGAAAGTAAGTTATCTTAAAGAAAAAATACTGGAAAAGGGAAAGCTATATTGATTTCTTAACTGCAAAAGACCGTACATCTGACTTTAAGGAGTCTAGGACAGGAAAACTTCAATGAGGTCAAATATTTAAACAGATGAGGTCAGATAATGGCAGTTACAGAATAAACATAAGTATCTGATAAACATATGATTAACTGATATATTGAAAAAGACATTTACAACTCATTCACACAAGTACTATTTTTCATACCACTTCAAAACATTCAACCCCAACTCTTCTAGACTGCAGTGAGTTGAAAATTCAGTTGATAAGACCACTTATTTGCTCCAATATTTATCATATGCAAATACAGTAATGCATGCACAATGACATTTCTGTGAATTAAGGACAACACATACAGTGGCTCCATAAGATTATAACGGAGCTAAAAAATTCCTATCACCTAGTGCCATCAGTAACTGCAATGTCGTAGTGCAACATATTACTCACGTTTGTAGTGATGCTAGTGTAAACAAATCTACTGTAATGCCAGTCGTATAAAGTACAGCACACATAATTATGTACAATACATAATACGTGATAATAAACTGTTACTTGTTTATGTGTTTACTATACTTTTGATCATTATTTTAGAGTTTACGCCTTTTACTTATTAAAAAAAAATAAGAGTCGACTGTAAAAGAGCCTCAGGGAGAGAGGTATTTTAGAAGGCACTGTTATCATACGAGATGACAGCTCCATGCCTATTGTTGCCCCTGAAGATCTTCCAGTGGGACAAGATGTGGAAGCGGAAGACAGTGATACTGAATGTGTCTGTGTCTTTACATTTTTAACAAAAAGCTTAAAAAGAAAAAATAAAAATAAAAATCACATAGAATAAGGACAAAAGGAAACTTTTTGTACAGCTGTATGTACAATGTGCTTGTGTTGTAAGCTAAGTGTTATTAAAGTCAAAAGGTTAAAATTTAAGTTTATAAGGTAAAGGTTACAGCAGGCTAAGGTTAATTTAAGAATAAAAGTATTAAAAAACTAAATAGTGTAGTCCAAGTGTACAGTGTTTATAAAGTCTATAGTGTACAGTAATGTTCTAGGCCTTCACATTCACTCACCCCTCACTGACTTGCTCAGGGTAACTTCCAGTCCTGCAAACTCCATTCATGGTAAGTACTCTATACAGAGGTACCATTTTCTAAATCTCTCATGTCATAGTCTTTTTACTGTACCTTTTCTATGTTTAGATATATTTAGCCATACATACTTACCATTGTGTTACAATTCTCTCAGTATAGTACAGTAACATGCTGTACAGGATGACAGCTTAGGAGCAACAGGCACCCATGTAGCCTGGGTGTGTAGTAGATTTAGGTTTGTGTAACTAGATAAAGTTCGCAAAACGACAAAAGCCCCTAATGACGCATTTCTCACAATGTATCCCCCCTCCTGTTATGCGATGCATGACTGTACCTGAGAACGTCCTTACCAAAGGTTCCCTGTTTGTTTACTGAAAAAGATAAAACACCATCTTTTGTTCAAATTTACTTACATATGCGCTGAAAAGTAGTTAGTAATGCTGTAGTATTATTCTACAGGAATTAGAAATACAAGAGTATTTCAAAACATATTCCTAAAATTCACAAACCTATTGCCTCCTGCAGAATTTTTTTTCAATTAATGTCTGTTGAAAACCAACTGGGGCAAGGCACTGTGCCTCCAACCTTTCCCTCGGGGAGTTTGTATCTTAACCTGGACAACAGGTTGACACAATTACTTCAAGATCTGTGGCCCCACTGTCAGGACACTGGGACTGCAAATGAGGTAGGTAAAAAAGGTGACATTCAGATAAAATCCTTTTCATTTAGGTCACTGTGCACGACACAAATACGTAGAAGCTCTTGTGAGAAAGTGCTACGAGAGCGTGTGGAAGTGGGTAGAGGAAGGCAATAGTATCAAAGAAGCTCTGTGGAAACAGCCAGACGGGCTTTTGGGAAAAGAAATATGGGAATGAAATAGATGTGAAAAGTGGGTGGAAATGAGACGTTTCATGTAGCATAACCGGAAATGAGGGATGAGGTGAGGTGCGACTTGCAGGTGGTGAGGGAATCAAAAGCTAAGGTGGAAATGCAAAAGGCAGGGTTAGTCGTAAGCCTAGAAGTGAACGGGGAGTCCTCCTGCTCTAACGCTGTAAGAAGACACTGATTGCTCAGAAAGGTCAGGAGCAGCGCTGGAGCCACGCGAGGAGTGGGCAGCAGCGCGGGTCCCGAGTGGAGGCTGCCTTTTCACTCTCCCCAGTCACACACGCTGCAGGGGAAGCTGCCTCCGTCACACAGAGCAGCTGGGCCCCCGGCCGCCCGAACGCGCCAGGGCTCGCGCGTGGGACTCCTGAGCCACCGCGAGTCAACGCATCTCACCCTGCAACTTTAGGTTCCGCTGCCGCAATTTGAGGTTCCGCTTCTCGATCTTCTTACGCAGGAGTTTCATCGGCAGGTGAGACATTCTGTCCAACAAGTGCCTAGAATAAGGCGCCACACAGTACAGGACTCAGTTCTCAGGCTGACGTTACTTCCCTTCCGGCCGCACGTGCGCAGCTCGGCCAACAGGAAACGCGTCACAGGAACGCTGGCACCCGGCGGAACGAAAATGCTCCAGAGCGGAAATGCTTCCAGACGCGCGCACCGTGATACCTCTGGCGACCAAAATCTTTGCAGCGCCCCCTGGAGAAGTGGAAGCGAGACGCTGCACTGGCTTCACACTGTGCTAAAGCTAACTTGAGCTCCCCCTAGAGGCAGACTGAAGAAAGAACGTGGAGGGGAAGGAGGCCTTAGGGAGTCCGCATTTTTATGTTCCTATCCTCTGTGGGTGCAGAACTAGAGTTGGCCCTGCCTGTACCTGGGTTCCCTGTCTGTGGATTCAACCAACTCCACCATTGAAAAGATTAAAAAAAACCAATTAAAAATAATACAGTGTGATAACTACTTTCATAGCATTTAGGTGGTATAAGGTATTATAAGTCATTTAGAAATGATTTAAAGTATACTGGAGGTTGTGTGTAAAATAAATGCAAATATTACACTATTGTATATAAGGGTTTTGAGTATCCTAAGATATTGGTACCCATAGAGGGTCCTGGACTCAATCCCTTGTGGATACTGAGGGACAAGTGTACTTGGGAAACTGAATAGAACTAAATTATATACATGCATTTCCAAACTTGTTTGGCCACTCTCCTCAGAAATACAATTTCTGTGTCACTTGGTACACATACACACATAAATATAACATTTCTCAAAATAATATTCTTGCTTTTCACTCTTTTTCCTTCAATTCCATTCATTCCATCCAAAATTATTCTTTTTAGCTTACTAAAAATACTGATTCCTATGAATTTAAATTAACTTTACTACATTAATAATAGGTTGACTGCAGTTTGAAAAAGAGGTTTATATATTCCCTAAGTATACCCATGGACCCTTCAGGAGTCCAGGACAGAAATTGCAATCTGGCTAGCTAATAGTCATCTTTTTTGGGATGGGGAGGAAGACAGGGGTATGCATATAGTATTTAATTTTTTAAAAAATTGTTATCAACATTAAAATACTTGGAGAGTTCCATAAAAATTCATATTTGTCTTTAAAAATTGGCCGAATGCACTCAAATTCCCCTTAACAATAATCAATTTGAGCTGAACAACTGGAAGAGTCCATGAAACGTGGATTAATTTGTTTACTTGGAGGGGCAGAACATGAGACCCTGGAGATTAGACCTGATCATAGTGAGGAACAGAGAGGGAGAAAACTTGGGAGGGAGTTTAAACAGAATGTGAAGGAATTGACTTAGAAATCACATTGGATTGGACTGGAAAACTAAGACAAACAAATAATAATGTGCTTAGATTAATTTGTTAATGATCAGGCAGGCTGAAGGATGAGTCAGAAATGTAAGTGCGCACACACACACACACATGCAAACATTTATCTCAGTGTAAATATATATGCCAGTTTAAATTTATACATATATCAGTATATATATGTATATACACATATGTATCTATTTCTATATCTCTATGTACATACATATATATTTACCTGATTACATGTGTGAGTTTTGGGTCTGTGACTTTGAAATAGATACAACTGAATTATATATAGAAAGTGCTCAAAATTTGTTATTTCTTTTATGTTGTAACTTAAATTTGTGGGGCTATGTTTTGGTAGTGGTAATGGAAAGGTACTCCCTTTTTTCCAGAGTGTGACTTTTTCTAGCTAGTAGTGAAGATTGGCAGTCATTTCCTCAAAACCAAAAAAACCCACATTTACGAGGTGTTTAAGACATTTAGATCAGAGAAGCCGATCCTTTCAGGTGCATGGAAATGCTTAACGTTAGGGATTGATAACCTTTTAAGAAACATAGATAAAGCTACTGATGCCAATTCTTCTGGATTTTTAGAAGAAGAATGAGAAATTATAACTTCAAATCAACTCTCAAAATTAGGGTTGAGAGTTATTTTTAACAGAGTGAATTTCCAAGGCCACATCATCAGTTACTCTAGCAAAGAAAACAATGTCATTGGGTTAGCTACTCAAAAATTACCTGTGAGGATGAGGTAACAATCACGTGCTTCTGAAAAGCCTGTTGTTCCTCACAGCTGGAGCCTATCCCAGTATCTATTCAGAATGCGTTTCAGTCTTTAAAACTTCTTGCTGGGGCTCTCCATCACAGAGTTCTCTCTCTTCAGAATATGGTCATTCGCCATAAAACAATCGCATAAAATAGTCATTATGCAATTATTTTTTGAGCATTTTTGTGCTAAGAGTGTGTGGTAGGCATGTGCCAAATCCTGGGTATAAAATGATGGACAAGATAGACCTGCTCACCTTTGTGGAGCTTACAGAGCTTACAAGGAAGACAGAAAATTAAACAATTATGGTAAACTATGATGAATGCAGTGAAAAGGAAGCACATGACAGGAGCAACATCCTAGCCTTGGAAAGGGGTCTGGGGATGGAGTCTGTCATTCAATATTCATTATGCATAGGGACTGAGCCAGCAGCAGGCAGAAGCAGGAAGGGAGTCGCTGTCTTTTTTTTTGTTGGTTTGTTTGTTTGTTTTGAGACAGAGTTTTGTTCTTGTTGCCCAGGCTGGAGTTCAATGGCGCGAACTTGGCTTACCGCAACCTCCGCCTCCTGGGTTCAAGTGATTCTCCTGCCTCAGCCTCCCGAGTAGCTGGGATTACAAGCATGCACCACTATACCCAGATAATTTTGCATTTTTAGTAGAGACAGGGTTTCTCCATGTTGTTCACGCTGGTCTCGAACTCCTGACCTCAGGTGATCCATCCGCCTCAGCCTCCTAAAGTGCTGAGATTACAGGCATGAGCCACCACACCTGGCCAGGAGTTTCTGTCTTTTACCTCCTGACTAAAAATAATTAAGTTTAACATAGAACAGGTCTTACTCATGCTGTTTTGTTTTTCAGTTTTCACTTGAGATCCTTAAACCTGAGACAAGTGTTTGTAAAATAAAACGCAGATTTGTGTAGTTTGTCATTCAAATTAAAAACGTCCCACTTCACTGGGAAAAGAAATCAATCTATTTCACCAACATCATAGAATTGTGAGCCAGAAATAACTGACTCATCCTCTCCAATCACTGCATTAGGACTCTTGAAGTGATTTTCTAGGAACTTTCAAATGCTATTTTCTATAAGGTTAACCACTCTGTTGTGTATTGGAACTTAAAAAGTGCTATGTTATTGTAAATAAGCATGATGTTGCCTCCTTCACATTACCTGACTTTCCTGGACCAGCGTCTGGTTCTGTGTATTTCTACATTGTAGAAAGCAGATGGCTGGTACTTAAGAAAGGTTTTCTTCAGTGAACTGATGGACATAAGAGTGAGAGATTATTTTAAAGAGCATCACCACAATTCATGACAAGTCATTATTGCAGTGGTCCTAGGAGCTGGAGAGGATACAGAAACATATAGCAGAAACCTTTCCGTCAAGAAGTTTATTCATTTATTAATTTTAAAAAAAAATACCATCTATCCATTCCAGGTACTGTTTTAGGCCTCAGGGATCAGCAGTAAACAAGACAGGAAAAGTCCTCATTTCCAGGGAGATTACAGCCTGGATAAGAGAAGACAGGTATAAGTAAACCTTGTGATTGAACAAGATACCTTTGCATGAAGCTAAATGCTGGGAAGACATTACAACCAGACAATGCAATATAATAAAGAGGGATGGGTGGGAGGGCAGGACAGCACGCTATTCAGGTGGGAGGTATTTTTTGAGGAGACAAAGATCTAAGGTCAGAGAAAAGGCTGTCAAAGACAAGCCTTAATATGCTATTAAGTAACAATTCAAGGGATCAAGAGCAGATTTGTAGTCAGGCGCATAAGAGGAGATTTGCAGGGGGAAAGAGTCTAGGGGCTGGGTCAGGCTTGAGTGACTAAGGGGACAGTGACCATGTTAAAATGAACTGCATTTGACTTCCTTCCCTTCGAGTCATAGTCTGACCACTGATGATTGAATCACAGACTGAGTCTTACTTGTGCAGTATGTTGCAGAAATAAGAGGATGGAAATGAATTTATTTTTAATACACTTCTTATGTGGAATAATTTTAGACTTGCAAAAAAGTTGCAAAAACAGTGCCCTTTACCCAGTTTTCCCTAACGTTAACAACTTATGTAGCCGTGATACATTTATCAAAATAAAGACATTAACGTTAGTGAATCACTATTAATTAAATTAGACTTTATTCAGATTTCACTAGTTTTTCCACTAATGTCCATTTTCTTTTCTTTTCTCTTCTTCTTTTTCTTTATTTCTCCTAAAAAAAAAGGGATACACATGCAGAACGTGCAGGTTTGTAACACAGGTATATGTGTGCCATGGTGGTTTGCTGTACCTATTGACCCATCCTCTAAGTTCCCTCCCTTCACCCTCAACCCCCCAACAGACCCTGGTGTGTGTTGTTCCCCTCTCTGTGTCCATGAGTTCTCAATGTTCAACTCCCACTTATGAATGAGAACATGTGATGTTCAGTTTTCTGTTCCTGTGTTAGTTTGCTGAGGATGATAGCTTCCAGCTTGATCTGTGTCCCTGCAAAGGACATGATCTCATTGCTTTTTATGGCTACATAGTATTCCATGGTGTATATGTTCCACATTTTCTTTATTCAGTCTATTATTGATGGGTATTTGGGTTGGTTCCATGACTTTGCTATTGTAAATAGTGCTGCAATAAACATACATGTGCATATGTCTTTATGGTAGAATGATTTATATTCCTTTGGGTATATATCCAGTAATGGGATTATGGATTCAAATGGTATTTCCGCTTCTAGATTCTTGATGAATCACCATTCTGTCTTCTACAATGGTGGAACTAATTTACATTCCCGCCAACAGTGTAAAGGTGTTCCTATTTCTCCACAGCCTCGCCAGCATGTATTGTTTCCCGACCTTTTTTTTTTTATTATACTTTAAGTTTTAGGGTACATGTGCACATTGTGCAGGTTAGTTACATATGTATACATTTGCCATGCTGGTGCGCTGCACCCACTAACTCGTCATCTAGCATTAGGTATATCTGCTGATGCTATCCCTCCCCCCTCCCCCTACCCCACAACAGTCCCCAGAGTGTGATATTCCCCTTCCTGTGTCCATGTGATCTCATTGTTCAATTCCCACCTATGAGTGAGAATATGTGGTGTTTGGTTTTTTGTTCTTGTGATAGTTTACTGAGAATGATGATTTCCAATTTCATCCATGTCCCTACAACGGACATGAACTCATCGTTTTTTATGGCTGCATAGTATTCCATGGTGTATATGTGCCACATTTTCTTAATCCAGTCTATCATTGTTGGACATTTGGCTTGGTTCCAAGTCTTTGCTATTGTGAATAATGCCGCAATAAACATATGTGTGCATGTGTCTTTATAGCAGCATGATTTATAGTCCTTTGGGTATATACCCAGTAATGGGATGGCTGGGTCAAATGGTATTTCCAGTTCTAGATCCCTGAGGAATCGTCACACTGACTTCCACAATGGTTGAACTAGTTTACAGTCCCACCAACAGTGTAAAAGTGTTGCTATTTCTCCACATCCTCTCCAGCACCTGTTGTTTCCTGACTTTTTAACGATTGCCATTCTAACTGGTGTGAGATGGTATCTCATTGTGGTTTTGATTTGCATTTCTCTGATGGCCAGTGATGATGAGCATTTTTTCATGTGTTTTTTGGCTGCATAAATGTCTTCTTTTGAGAAGTGTCTGTTCATGTCCTTTGCCCACTTTTTGATGGGGTTGTTTTTTTCTTGTAAATTTGTTTGAGTTCATTGTAGATTCTGGATATTAGCCCTTTGTCAGATGAGTAGGTTGTGAAAATTTTCTCCCATTTTGTAGGTTGCCTGCTCACTCTGATGATAGTTTCTTTTGCTGTGCAGAAGCTCCTTAGTTTAAGGAGATCCCATTTGTCAATTTTGGCTTTTGTTGCCATTGCTTTTGGTGTTTTAGACATGAAGTCCTTGCCCATGGCTATATCCTGATTGGTAATGCCTAGGTTTTCTTCTAGGGTTTTTATGGTTTTAGGTCTAACGTTTAAGTCTTTAATCCATCTTGAATTGATTTTTATATAAGGTGTAAGGAAGGGATCCAGTTTCAGCTTTCTACATATGGCTAGCCAGTTTTCCCAGCACCATTTATTAAATAGGGAATCCTTTCCCCATTGCTTGTTTTTCTCAGGTTTGTCAAAGATCAGATAGTTGTAGATACGCGGCGTTATTTCTGAGGGCTCTGTTCTGTTCCATTGATCTATATCTCTGTTTTGGTATCAGTACCATGCTGTTTTGGTTACTGTAGCCTTGTAGTATAGTTTGAAGTCAGGTAGTGTGATGCCTCCAGCTTTGTTCTTTTGGCTTAGGATTGACTTGGCGATGTGGGCTCTTTTTTTGGTTCCATATGAACTCTAAAGTAGTTTTTCCCAATTCTGTGAAGAAAGTCATTGGTAGCTTGATGGGGATGGCATTGAATCTGTAAATGACCTTGGGCAGTATGGCCATTTTCATGATATTGATTCTTCCTACCCATGAGCATGGAATGTTCTTCCATTTGTTTGTATCCTCTTTTATTTCCTTGAGCAGTGGTTTGTAGTTCTCCTTGAAGAGGTCCTTCACATCCCTTGTAAGTTGGATTCCTAGGTATTTTATTCTCTTTGAAGCAATTGTGCATGGGAGTTCACTCATGACTTGGCTCTCTGTTTGTCTGTTGTTGGTGTATAAGAATGCTTGTGATTTCTGTACATTGATTTTGTATCCTGAGACTTTGCTGAAGTTGCTTATCAGCTTAAGGAGATTTTGTGCTGAGACAATGGGGTTTTCTAGATATACAATCATGTCGTCTGCAAACAGGGACAATTTGACTTCCTCTTTTCCTAATTGAATACCCTTTATTTCCTTCTCCTGCCTAATTGCCCTGGCCAGAACTTCCAACACTATGTTGAATAGGAGTGGTGAGAGAGGGCATCCCTGTCTTGTGCCAGTTTTCAAAGGGAATGCTTCCAGATTTTGCCCATTCAGTATGATATTGGCTGTGGGTTTGTCATAGATAGCTCTTATCATTTTGAAATACGCCCCATCAATACCTAATTTTTTGAGAGTTTTTAGCATGAAGAGTTGTTGAATTTTGTCAAAGGCTTTTTCTGCATCTATTGAGATAATCATATGGTTTTTGTCTGTAGCTCTGTTTATATGCTGGATTACATTTATTGATTTGTGTATATTGAACCAGCCTTGCATCCCAGGGATGAAGCCCACTTGATCATGGTGGATAATCTTTTTGATGTGCTGCTGGATTCGTTTTGCCAGTGTTTTATTGAGGATTTTTGCATCAATGTTCATCAAGGATATTGGACTAAAATTCTCTTTTTTTGTTGTGTCTCTGCCTGGCTTTGGTATCAGAATGATGCTGGCCTCATAAAATGAGTTAGGGAGGATTCCCTCTTTTTCTATTGATTGGAATAGTTTCAGAAGGAATGGTACCAGTTCCTCCTTGTACCTCTGGTAGAATTCGGCTGTGAATCCATCTGGTCCTGGACACTTTTTCGTTGGTAAGCTATTGATTATTGCCACAATTTCAGCTCCTGTTATTCAGAGATTCAACTTCTTCCTGGTTTAGTCTTGGGAGAGTGTATGTGTCGAGGAATTTATCCATTTCTTTTAGATTTTCTAGTTTATTTGCATTGAGGTATTTGTAATATTCCCTGATGGTAGTTTGTATTTCTGTGGGATCGGTGGTGATATCCCCTTTATCATTTTTTATTGTGTCTATTTGATTCTTCTCCCTTTTTTTCTTTATTAGTCTTGCTAGTGGTCTATCAATTTTGTTGAACCTTTCAAAAAACTGGCTCCTGGATTCATTAATTTTTTGAAGGGTTTTTTGTGTCTCTATTTCCTTCAGTTCTGCTCTGATTTTAGTTATTTCTTGTCTTCTGCTAGCTTTTGAATGTGTTTACTCTTGCTTTTCTAGTTCTTTTAATTGTGATGTTAGGGTGTGAATTTTGGATCTTTCCTGCTTTCTGTTGTGGGCATTTAGTGCTATAAATTTCCCTCTACACACTGCTTTGAATGTGTCCCAGAGATTCTGGTATGTTGTGTCTTTGTTCTCGTTGGTTTCAAAGAACATCTTTATTTCTGCCTTCATTTCGTTATGTACCCAGTAGTCATTCAGGAGCAGGTTGTTCAGTTTCCATGTAGTTGAGCGGCTTTGAGTGAGATTCTTAATCCTGAGTTCTAGTTTGATTGCACTGTGGTCTGAGAGATAGTTTGTTATAATTTCTGTTCTTTTACATTTGCTGAAGAGAGCTTTACTTCCAACTATGTGGTCAATTTTGGAATAGGTGTGGTGTGGTGCTGAGAAAAATGTATATTCTGTTGATTTGGGGTGGAGAGTTCTGTAGATGTCTATTAAGTCCACTTGGTGCAGAGCTGAGTTCAATTCCTGGGTATCCTTGTTGTTTTTTTGTCTCGTTGATCTGTCTAATGTTGACAGTGGGGTGTTAAAGTCTCCCATTATTAATGTGTGGGAGTCTAAGTCTCTTGTAGGTCACTCAGGACTTGCTTTATGAATCTTGGTGCTCCTGTATTGGGTGCATATATATTTAGGATAGTTAGCTCTTCTTGTTGAATTGATCCCTTTACCATTATGTAATGGCCTTCTTTGTCTCTTTTGATCTTTGTTGGTTTAAAGTCTGTTTTATCAGAGACTAGGATTGCAAACCCTGCCTTTTTTTGTTTTCCATTGGCTTGGTAGATCTTCCTCCATCCTTTTATTTTGAGCCTATGTGTGTCTCTGCACGTGAGATGGGTTTCCTGAATACAGCACACTGATGGGTCTTGACTCTTTATCCAATTTGCCAGTCTGTGTCTTTTAATTGGAGCATTTAGTCCATTTACATTTAAAGTTAATATTGTTATGTTCGAATTTGATCCTGTCATTATGATGTTAGCTGGTTATTTTGCTCGTTAGTTGATGCAGTTTCTTCCTAGTCTCAATGGTCTTTACATTTTGGCATGATTTTGCAGCGGCTGGTACCAGTTGTTCCTTTCCATGTTTAGTGCTTCCTTCAGGAGCTCTTGTAAGGCAGGCCTGGTGGTGACAAAATCTCTCAGCATTTGCTTGTCTGTAAAGGATTTTATTCCTCCTTCACTTATGAAGCTTAGTTTGGCTGGATATGAAATTCTGGGTTGAAAATTCTTTTCTTTAAGAATGTCGAATATTGGCCCCCACTCTCTTCTGGCTTGTAGGTTTTCTGCCGAGAGATCTGCTGTTAGTCTGATGGGCTTCCGTTTGAGGGTAACCCGACCTTTCTCTCTGGCTGTCCTTAACATTTTTTCCTTCATTTCAACTTTGGTGAATCTGACAATTATGTGTCTTGGAGTTGCTCTTCTCGAGGAGTATCTTTGTGGCGTTCTCTGTATTTCCTGAATCTGAACGTTGGCCTGCCTTGCTAGATTGGGGAAGTCCTCCTGGATAATATCCTGCAGAGTGTTTTCCAACTTGGTTCCATTCTCCCCATCACTTTCATGTACACCAATCAGACCTAGATTTGGTCTTTTCACATAGTCCCATATTTCTTGAAGGCTTTGCTCATTTTTTTTTATTCTTTTTTCTCTAAACTTCCCTTCTCACTTCATTTCATTCATTTCATCTTCCATCGCTGATACCCTTTCTTCCAGTTGATTGCATCGGCTCCTGAGGCTTCTGCATTCTTCACGTAGTTCTCGAGCCTTGGTTTTCAGCTCCATCAGCTCCTTTAAGCACTTCTCTGTATTGGTTATTCTAGTTATACATTCTTCTAAATTTTTTTCAAAGTTTTCAACTTCTTTGCCTTTGGTTTGAATGTCCTCCCGTAGCTCAGAGTAATTTGATCGTCTGAAGCCTTCTTCTCTCAGCTCATCAAAGTCATTCTCCATCCAGCTTTGTTCCGTTGCTGGTGTGGGACTGCGTTCCTTTGAAGGAGGAGAGGTGCTCTGCTTTTTAGAGTTTCCAGTTTTTCTGCTCTGTTTTTTCCCCATCTTTGTGGTTTTATTTACTTTTGGTCTTTGATGATGGTGTTGTACAGATGGGTTTTTGGTGTGGATGTCCTTTCTGTTTGTTAGTTTTCCTTCTAACAGAGAGGACCCTCAGCTGCAGGTCTGTTGGAGTACCCTGCCGTGTGAGGTGTCAGTGTGCCCCTGCTGGGGGGTGCCTCCCAGTTAGGCTGCTCGGGGGTCAGGGGTCAGGGACCCACTTGAGGAGGCAGTCTGCCCGTTCTCAGATCTCCAGCTGCGTGCTGGGAGAACCACTGCTCTCTTCAAAGCTGTCAGACAGGGACATTTAAGTCTGCAGAGGTTACTGCTGTCTTTTTGTTTGTCTGTGCCCTGCCCCCAGAGGTGGAGTCTACAGAGTCAGGCAGGCCTCCTTGAGCTGTGATGGGCTCCACCCAGTTCGAGCTTCCTGGCTGCTTTGTTTGCCTAATCAAGCCTGGGCAATGGCGGGCGCCCCTCCCCCAGCCTCGCTGCCGCCATGCAGTTTGATCTCAGACTTCTGTGCTAGCAATCAGTGAGACTCCGTGGGCGTAGGACCCTCCAAGCCAGGTGCGGGATATAATCTCATGGTGCACCGTTTTTTTAAGCCCGTCGGAAAAGCGCAGTGTTCTGGTGGGAGTGACCCGATTTTCCAGGTGCCGTCCGTCACCCCTTTCTTTGACTCAGAAAGGGAACTCCCTGACCCCTTGCACTTCCCAAGTGAGGCAATGCCTCACCCTGCTTTGGTTCACGCACGGTGCACTGCACCCACTGACCTGTGCCCACTCTCTGGCACTCCCTAGTGAGATGAACCCGGTATCTCACATGGAAATGCAGAAATCACCCGTCTTCTGTGTTGCTCATGCTGGGAGCTGTAGACCGGAGCTGTTCCTATTCCTGTTTCCTGACTTTTTAGTAATCACCATTCTGACTGGCATGAGATGGTATCTGAATGTGGATTTAATTTGCATTTCTCTAATGATCAGTGATGTTGAGGTTTTTCTCATATTTGTTTGTTGGCTGCATAAATGTCGTCTTTTGAGAAGTGTCTGCTCATATCCTTTACCCACTTTTGGATGGAGTTGTTTGTTTTATTCTTGTAGGTTTGTTTAATTTCCTTGTAAATTCTGGATATTAGGCCTTTGTCAGATGGGTAGATTGCAAAGGTTTCCTCCCATTCTGTAGGTTCCCTGTTCACTCTGATAATAGTTTCTTTTGCTGTGCAGAAGCTCTTTAATTTAATTAGATACCATTTGTCAATTTTGGCTTTTGTTGCAATTGCTTTTGGCATTTTTGTCATGAAGTCTTTGCTCATGCCTATGTCCTGAATGGTAATGCCTAGGTTTTCTTCTAGGGTTTTTATGGTTTTGGGTTTTACATTTAAATCTTTAATCCATCTTGAGTTAATTTTTTGTATATGCAAAAAACTGAAACTGGACCTCTTCCTTACACTTAATTTCCTTTTTCTGTCTCAGGATCTAATCCAGGTTACCATATTGCATGTAGAAAATTTTCTGAAATGTGACTTTTGCCGTTTCCTAAACAATTTGTATTTGGGAATAAATGAGGGGTGTGACTACCAGCCAGAAGCTAACTTCCACCCCATAGTCCTTACCACATTTTTTTTTTAACTGGTTCTTCACTTTACCTAGTAGAACCCATGGTCTCCCTCCTCCATGCCAACCCCTTACCCTCTTGAAGTAGTGTTGGTATTTACATGATCATCCTTTCATAATAATTTTTACAATCATCACGCCAACTTATTTCCTTAAACATTTTTGAAAACGGACCACTTTTGGAGAATGAGTTTAGGGAAGCACCTACTAGATCCCAACCCTCTACCTAGCTATTTTACTCCAACAAAATGAATGAGAATTCTGATTCCCCAGCAACTGCTTTCATGAAATCTATCAAACTACCTTCCTGTGTTATAACGTCTCAGCTAATTTTACCTACTTGAGGACAGGAATGTTATTTCATTTATCTTTAGAGACCACTCACACTTGGAACTTTCCATTCATTCATATTTTCAAACCATTATTGACTATCAATGATAATATGCTGGGAAATTGGCTAGGTGCTAGGGATAGAGAGAAATTAACCAAAGCGCTCATCTTCAAAATGCTCATGCTTTGATAAGAGTCAAAGACATGTTTAGTCACATTTAGACTTCTAATGCCCCACATATTTCCTAGCATTTAGCCGGCACTCAATAAATGTTTGGCATCCTGTTTTAAGAAGATGCTTTCTGGTAGCAGTGGAGAGCATGGAGGTGAGATGATCAATCAGGTGACTGTTACAACAGTTCAGCAGGGATGTTATGAAGCTCACAGGGTCAGAACAGAGTGAGTTTAAATATATTTTCTGAGAAAGAATGAACATAACTGGGTGACCAATTGGATATGGGAGTAAAGCGAGAGGAGGAAGTAAAGAATGCTTCTGAATTTTCCAGCTTGGGATGTGTTATATAGAATATAGGAAGAGGAAACAAGTTTGGAGAATGCTGGTAGAAAGGAGGAAGGGAAAGGAGAAAATGGGAAAGATAATTAATTTGGTATGGGACATTTAGTTTGAAAAGAATTACATATAAAAGATGACCCACAAATACTTCTTGAATGAGTAAAGGAAGGAATGCATCACAACTTGAGTAACTGTGGATTGATGAGGAAGTTGAACTCACTGGGGCTAAATTTGTTCTGTAGATACAATTTTGAGTCTGTGATGGAAACCGCCCAACAGTGTTGGCAACTGGAGCAGGTAAAAAAGGGCCAAGAACAGGTGGCACATGAGCTGGATCCTAAGCCTGGATAGAATTTGGCTGGGGAATAAGACAAATAGAAGTTGCGCCTCCTGTCAACAAGGAGCAGACTCATTAGCAGTTTTTGAGTGGCACTGGTAAGTAACAGTTAAGATAAGGATATGTGGGAACACATCATGAGGTCTCTAACAAGAGGTGGCAGTGTGGGCATACTTTGATGATATATGGCGATATTAGATTCTTGAGAAGGGAAGTGGGATGATCAAAGTTATGCTTTTGGAGGATCTATTTGTCAGCAGTGTTCAGGTGGGCTTGGATAATGGGGGAGCATTGAGACCTGCTGGTGACTGGCTTGGTAATTCAGGAATGAATTGGAAAGAGTTCGAGTGCTTGTTTCATGCCCCTGTATGACCTCCATTTCTTGGCAATCATCCTTTGTCTTTTCTGCTTCCACTTAGTTTTACCCACCTGTCACCTTCCAGACTCAGCTTCAATGCAGCCTCCCCTGGAAAGCTCCGGTAACTCTTATGCCCTCCTGATGGCTGCCAATGTGTTGTATATGGTTTCTATGGATGCCCTTTTCACACTGGATGGTAATGTACTCTCTTGAGTATCTTTCTTTTCTAGTACACTGAGTTCCTTAAGGGTAGATATAACTACCCGTGGGTTCCAGAACTGGGTTGAGCATGTAGTAGACATTCAGTAAATTGATTCTGATTTATGTTGAATAAATTAATGACGGAAGAATGGGAAGAAAAGTGAATTAAGGATACATTTGGAGGACATAACTGATAATATTTACTGGATAATTTAAGGAAAGAACTGTCACCTATAGAATGCATATATTCATTGAGGGTGGAGTGGAAGTGGTGAGTTGTTTTGAAGGTAATAAAGTCAGTCAGGAACAGCATCATGTATATGCAATATATATAAATATGTAAAAATACATATTTATATATTTTATATATAATATTTCTCATATACATTATACAACAGAAATCTATAATAGAGTATATCATAATATATAAGTATGTACAATTATATATAATGTTATATACAAATATGTAAACATTTAGTTTAGAAACTATAACCATATGAATATAGCATGTTACAGTTTTCAAACAAAATACTTAGATTCCAAGAAAAAAATAAAATGGGGCGGTTAAGCACTCAAGGTTTGGAATAAGAGAGATATAGGCTTGAATTTCAGCTCTGTCATTTACTGGCTATGTGACTTTAGGCAAATATTTACCTTTTTTTGGCTTCAATTTCTTTATCTACTCAAGGATATAGTAATAATTATCCCACAGAGTTGTACGAGGATTCAGTGAGGTCGTATGTTAAGCACATTGTAGCTTGATGCTTAGCTTTTATTAAATGACGATAGTCCCTATTATTCATGCACACATAATAGAATTAATCGGGAGTTATTCAGGAATGGGAACAGCCAGTTAAAACCAACAACTATGAGAAAGCCTTTGAGCTGAAGATAGGAATTTCTGCCAGGGTCAGAAATTACGGACAAGGGAAACATCTCATATACATTCATGTAATTACTTTTGAGTAAATTAAAGATAACTATAATTACCAAAGCATGAAGAATTTCTATGTTTTATACAGAAAGTTTGTGTTGAAGTAATAACCACATTAATATGATTAATCTGGAACAATATACCCAAACCAGAGTCACCTTTCAGCATCCTAGGAAAGAGAATGTGTTAGCTATGAGTCTAGGGTTATGATTATTGAGATGAAGTTTTCTTAAAGCCCCATGCTGAAAACTGATGTTGGATATCCCTTTTCAGAAGATGAAAATGAAATGGTTATCAAAAACCAAAAGGAGTATCTCCATATACCTTAGCTGAACATGATATAGAGCATATGAAATTAATGGGTAATTGGTTTGATTCTCCAGCCTATGACAGAGAATAGCCTGTTGCAATTCACCAAAAGTTTCCTGTTTGGGTTTATGCAAAGACAAGCAGAGACTAACTCCTCTTATTTGACGGAATGTCTGATTTGTATTCTTAAAGAGGGATATCGGGAGCCTGATCTGGGATAGGAAAGGCAGAAGTACTGTTGTTACAAGGATTCATGGATCGCTGGAGCTGGAAAGAGGGTTGGGGGTATCTAGTATATACCTTGCAAAGCAGAGGCTGGGGGGCTATAAAGGCCTTTCTTCTGGGATTGGAGCATGGAGAAGATAGAGCTGAGTACTCTCTGTCATGAACCTTAGGCCTGCTGATTAAAAGCAATTGATTATATATTCATACGTATTTCCTACACACTGAAAGGAGGCGGTGAAACAGGCATCATATAGGAGGTCTATATCATATAGGCATCTAGGCATCATATAGGAGGCATCATAAAGGAGGTTTTAGACAAAGAGAATAATTCCATTAAAACAAAAGGGCCCTGTACCCGAGTATCATGAAGGGAGAATTAGGTTCAATATTAATGGGATCTCCACGTCTTGTCCTTTCAATACTGAGCCTGTGTTAACCTTCACTTTCAAGTTAAAATATCATTTTTAAATGCAAAATGAAACAAGAACATATTTTCTTAAAATTATTTAATATAATAATCTGTTTGTCCTTCAAAAGTTATTTTTCAATCACTATCCACAAAAAATATGAACCGGGATATTCCACAAGAAATACTGGGCTGGGCGCAGTGGCTCATGCCTGTAATCCCCGCACTTTGGGAGGCCGAGGTGGGCGGATCACAAGGTCAGGAGATCCAGACCATCCTGGCTAACACAGTGAAACCCCGTCTCTACTAAAAAATACAAAAAATTAGCCAGGCGTGGTGGCGGTCGCCTGTAATCCCAGCTACTCGGGGGCTGAGGCAGGAGAATGGCATGAACCTGGGAGGCAGAGCTTGCAGTGAGCCGAGATCGCGCCACTGCACTCCAGCCTGGGCGACAGAGTGAAACTCCGTTTCGAAAGAAAAGAAAAGAAAACAAAACCCAAAAAAACCCCAAAAGAAATACTGATTCACGCCTGTAATCCAAGCACTTTGGGAGGCCGAGGGGGTGTGGATCACCTGAGGTCAGGAGTTCAACACAAGCCTGACCAACATGATGAAACCCTGTCTCTACTAAAAATACAAAAAATTAGCTGGGCGGTAGTGGTGGATGCCTGTAATCCCAGCTACTCAGGAGGCTGAGGCAGGAGAATCACTTGAACCCAGGAGGCAGAGGTTGCAGTGAGCCGAGATTGCACCATTGCACTCCAGCTTGGGCAACAGAGCAAAACTCTGTCTCATATATATACTAAAAAAAAAAAAAAAAAGGAAATACTGATGATGGCTCAGTGGCAAGTCTGGCCCAGAATTCAGGCAGAAATCCAAATGTAAATCACTTTTTCCTTTGAAATTGTGATATTTATTGCTGCCCTCATGTCACATAGGCATCTGATTGAAGAAAAAATTGTTCATCTCTGTCCAGTACACAGTGGACATACTTACATCAGGTATTTATCAATGGTATTAGCCATTCATAATTAGCCATTGAGTTAGCCTCAAACTAGAATTATTTGCACTAGGATTTTATGAGTGTCACATATTTTGGACTGGGGTAGTTTAAGATACATCTCGAGATTACTTCTACATTAACTGATGATTTTTTTTTTCACCTCATAAAACAGATTGGCTTGAAACTGATGGGATTGAGGGACCTCACTCAAACCCTTTGGGGTGCAAACATTGCAGAGTGTGGCTTTTTAACTCTTACCATGTCCCGTCAGATCCCTAAACACACTACGCTGTGAGATACCTTAATTATATTTCAGTTTGGTTCTATCATTTCTGCTATCTTTAGTTATTAAAACGTCTGGCCTATTGAGTGTCTCACTCTCACATTCAATTCAAGTGTCCGTTCCCCTTCCAGAGCAGGCTAGGTTCTCCAAAGATTTGAAGGTGAGGAATGATGCATTGCCTGCAAGCTTTCCTCCTCCTTTCTATTGCTTGTGCTTGTTCCTTGAGCATTGCAGTGAGAAGAGAGAGAAAAAAAGGCAGAAAGTCATTTCCTTTTTTGATTTTCCATGGAGAGTTGGTTCTACTTTCTTTGTTGGTTTGGGTGGCTTTCTTCTTATGCAAACAACCATATATTGGTGGTAGAGAGTTACTTTCCCTATTTTTTTAGCCACCATTCCTCATCTACCTCTTTGTCTGAAGACCTGGACAAGCAGAGTCCCCAGTGGATTCCAAAGACAAGCAGCTCAATTCTATTTTTTTTTTTTTTTATTTTTTTTTATTTTAAGTTCTAGGGTACATGTGCACCATGTGCAGGTTTGTTACCTAGGTATACATGTGCCATGTTGGTTTGCTGCACCCATTAACTCATCATTTACATTAGGTATTTCTCCTAATGCTATCCCTCCCCCTGTCCCCCACCTCATGGCAGGCCCCCGGGGTGTGATGTTCCCTGCCCTGTGACCAAGTGTTCTCATTGTTCAATTCCCACCCGTGAATGAGAACGTCCAGTGTTTGGTTTTCTGTCCTTGCGATAGTTTGCTGAGAATGGTGGTTTCCAGCTTCATCCATGTCCCTACAAAGGACATGAACTCATCCTTTTTAGAGGCTGCATAGTATTCCATGGTGTATACATGCCACGTTTTCTTAATTCAGTCTATCATTGGTGGACATTTGGGTTGGTTCCAAGTTTTTGCTATTGTGAATAGTGCTGCAATAAACATATGTGTGCATGTGTCTTTATAGTAGCATGATTTATAATCCTTTGGGTATACACCCAGTAATGGGACGGCTGGGTCAAATGGTATTTCTAGTTCTAGATCCTTGAGGAATTGCCACACTGTCTTCTACAATGGTTGAACTAGTTTACACTCCTACCAACTGTGTAAAAGCATTCCTATTTCTCCACATCCTCTCCAGCATCTGTTGTTTCCTGACTTTTTAATGACCAGCATTGTAACTGGTGTGAGATGGTATCTCGTTGTAGTTTTGATTTGCATTTCTCTGATTACCAGTGATGATGAACATTTTTTCGTGTGTCTGTTGGCTGCATAAATGTTTTCTTTTGAGAAGTGTCTGTTCATATCCTTCGCTCACTTTTTGGTGGGGTTGTTTGGTTTTTTCTTGTAAATTTGTTTGAGTTTTTTGTAGATTCTGGGTATTAGCCCTTTGTCAGATGGATAGATTGCGAAAATTTTCTCCCATTCTGTAGGTTGCCTGTTCACTCTGATGGTCACTTCTTTTGCTGTGCAGAAGCTCTTTAGTTTAATTAGATCCCATTTGTCAATTTTGGCTTTTGTTGCCATTGCTTTTGGTGTTTTAGTTATGAAGTCCTGCTCATGCCTATGTCCTGAATGGTATTGCCTAGGTTTTCCTCTAGGGCCTTTATGGTTTTAGGTCTTATGTTTAAGTCTTTAATCCATCTTGAATTAGTTTTTGTATAAGGTGTAAGGAAGGGATTCAGTTTCAGCTTCCTACACATGGCTAGCCAGTTTTCTGAGCACCATTTATTAAATAGGGAATCCTTTCCCCATTTCTTGTTTTTCTCAGGTTTGTCAAAGATCAGATGGTTGTAGATGAGTGGTGTTATTTCTGAGGCCTCTGTTCTGTTCCATTGGTCTACATATCTGTTCTGGTACCAGTGCCATGCTGTTTTGGATTTCTGTAGGCTGGTGGTATAGTTTGAAGTCAGATAGCGTGATGCCTCCAGCTTTGTTCTTTTGGCTTAGGATTGACTTGGCGATGCGGGCTCTTTTTTGGTTCCATATGAATTTTAAAGCAGTTTTTTCCAGTTCTGTGAAGAAAGTCATTGGTAGCTTGTTGGGGATGGCATTGAATCTATAAATTACCTTGGGCAGTATGGCCATTTTCACGATATTGATTCTTCCTACCCATGAGCATGGAATGTTCTTCCATTTGTTTGTATCCCCTTTTATTTCATTGAGCAGTGGTTTGTAGTACTCCTTGAAGAGGTCCTTCATATCTGACAAGGGGCTCAATTCTAAGAAATTTCCATAGGTATTGGTGGCTCTTATTGAGATTCACCTGCATCTTCTAATTGACCCCCATGTCCCCACATTTGCATTCTCAGTGTGTCTTTCTGTCATGTACATGCCTCATTGTCCCATGCTGTAGAGGTTACCTATGAGTCTATAGCATCAATATTATCTACACATTTTGGGCCTTCTAAGCCCTGTAGTGGTTCATCTTCCTCTAGGTTCCTTAGATAAGGCATTGAAATGGAGCAAACTGTTCTAAAAAGTGTACATCATTAGTTACTTTCTATTTTTGTTGTCTTCTCAGCTCAACCTAATATTAAAAAGTATTATATTTAGTGCTTCATTCCCATAGGCTTGTTTTTTGAAAACAGCTGTCTGTGAATTCATATGCATAAGACTTCCTAGAGTAAGGATACAGGTGGAGGCAAAGGAAGGCCTAAACTATGCGTGTGGTGGTGTCAGCTGACAGCATGTCCAGGTAACTGGCCATTATTGATTCCCTTTATCTTGGGGTAAACTCACTCACATAGTCACTTACCTCTGTGACTATGAAAGAAGAATGCCTCTTTATTCTTTTTTCCCTTTTCATTTGGTTTGCCTTACACCTGTGTGAAAGGAATAATTATACCTGCAAGACCTGGAGCCAGGCTATAAAAACTTGGGACCAGTTACTTAAATTTTCGTGCTTCATTTTCTTATCTATAAAATGGGGATGATGTTAGTAACTACCTCATTGGATCACTGAGAAAATGAAATGAGTCAATACATGTCATGTGCTTAGAACAATCCTATTATACAGAAAAGAGCTCAATAAACATTGGCAGGTATCATTAAGGTGTTTCTCTGGTTTGCTGTTTTGTGTTTGTAAAGAAAGCCTTAAGCAGGCTGAAAGTAGCTGGAGAGCTCGTCAAAGATGTGCTTTGTGGGCTCTGGGCTCGTGGTGCCACAGGGAACATATCTTATTATATTTGTTTTGTTTTTCTAGCATGCAGTGTGGTGGCTGACACATGGTTGAGATTCAATAGAAAATGAATGAATGAATGAAAATGCTCTCAGTCCTGCTTAGATTCTTGCCTATAGGCATGCCTCCTTTCATACAGACATGTGAGTCACACAGCACAGCTCAGAAACCTTGGCTTGAAATTCTCCAAGGGGCGGGAGAAGAATAGAGCCTTTTGGAAGCACAGACTTTAAGCCATAAAGTACGAAGGACCCATTTTAGTAGATCATTTCTGTACAGATTTCACCATTAAGAAAACTTCACAGACTCTTGCAGTTGAGAAGTGACTCCCATGTTTTTCTACTTGAAGTCACATTAGCACTACCGACTTTTCAAGGCTAGCAAGTAGGGTCAACTGAATAATGAGCAGATTAATCAAGACTTCAGATGCTGCCTCTAGCTCATAATTTATAGACTGACAGGTTCATAATCTTTAAAATCATAATTTTCCCTAGGGTAGAGGACTTTTCTATAATAAGCTGTTCTGTTTTTTCTTTAATATGAAGGTTCTCAAAAAAAGGATTACAATCTCTTTTCCATCAACAATGTGCACCTCAATTATTTATACCTATTCAGCTACCAAAAAGAAATGTTTTAAGGAATCATGATAAGGGATTCTCTCCCTTTCTCTCTCTCAAATACACACAGAACTATGGACTAAACCTGCAGACCTAGCTCACCCTTTTCAGTACCTAAAGTAACTTATGGCCAAGAAGTCACCTAGATATATGTAGTTTGCCATTAAGTCATTATGGCTCTGGGTTTAAAATTTCTAGTCCACAGTCTGCTCCTAAACAAAAGTCTGAGAAAATACATCCATAATCGCTCAAGTTCTGTACAGTATGTGCAGTCTTGAGAATTTGGATTTTTGTGACTGGAACAATATATTAAATCATATAATTTGTTTTTGCTTGTTTATTTGTTTGTTTTTTTTAGGCAGAGTCTCACTCTGTTGCCAGGCTAGAGTGCAATGGCATGATCTCGGCTCAGTGCAACCTCTGTCTCCCGGGTTCAGGTGATTCTCCTGCCTCAGCCTCCCAAGTAGCTGGGATTACAGGCACCTGCCACCACGCCTGGCTAACGTTTGTATTTTTAGTAGAGATGGGGTTTCACGATGTTGGCCAGGCTCATCTCAAACTCCTGACCTCAGGTAATGCACCCGCCTCTGCCTCCCAAAGTGCTGGGGTTACAGGCGTGAGCCACCGTGCCCAGCAAATCATATACTTTTAACAGGGCTCAGAATTGAATAAATACGTGATTTAAAAGTTCACATGGCTCATAGTGCTTGATTAGAGATCTCCTTAGAAATGTAAATATTAAAAAGTTATCAAGAGGTCAGGTTCAATGGCTCATGCCTGTAATCTCAGCGTTTTAGGAGGCCGAGGTAGGCAGATCTCTTGAGTCCAGAATTCGAGACAAGTCTGGGCAACACGGCAAATCCCTGTCTCTACCAAAAAAAAAAAAAAAAAAAAAAAAAAAAAAAAAAATTAGCCTGGTGTTGTGGTGAGTGACTGTAATCTCAGCTACTTGGGAGGCTGAGGTGGGAGGATTGCTTGAGCCTAGGATGTTGAGGCTGCAATGAGCTACGATCACATACTGCACTCCAGCCTGGGTGACAGAGTGAGACCCTATCTCAAAAAAAAAAAAAAAAGTTATCAAGATAATACTTGTAAAAATAAAAATAAAAAGTACTGTGACATTTACAAGGGAAAAAATAAATCTCTCACTCCAGTCTTCATCACAGTGGAAACTTGCTTTAACTTTCTGCTCTTTCTTTTAAATTCTAAGTAAATATCATATTTCTAAGTAGTTCATTTATTGCTGTATCTTAAATATCTAGTTTTTTTGACTTTATATAATGATAGGACACTTTTCCTCCCTTTAATAAGTCTTCATCTTAATCCTTCTTGATAGAGTTATGTTACTATTTTTAATTATTAATTATTAATTCATGCCCTCCTCATTGTATCCACGCAAATATTATCCTTACAGAGACATGTAGATTTTTGTCTTTCTCAGACATCTTAATTGTCTTGCTTTTCATTTAAATAAATTATTATCTGCCTATTTTTAATTGTATAAGGATGTCTGTATCCTACTTCTTCAATCTCGTCTGTTTGCTCTTGGACCTGTTACCTAATGCCAACATTTTCAATAAGTTGGGGCATAATTATGTGGTTTGATAAATATCTCCTCCAATATGGTAAGAAGTGTGTTGAGGGGAGACAGTTAACTGTATTTCACTTATAATGAGGAAGATTATAAGGTCTTTCTCATTATATATCACAATATGTAATATGTTAATATCACTATATTATATAATTATGATACATGTAATTATATACATATAAATTATATGGTTTTTTTCCTCACATGTGACTTGTTGCAGAAAAAGTTCTCTGTCACCCCATCATGAATCCAGCCTGATTTTGGCCAGTTCTCAATGTGTTTTTTAACTTGGAGTAATCTAGCCTCTCTTTCTGCTCCTGATAATCATATATGAAATAAAGCAATAGTGATCTGAATGTATTTTTGGGTGTCTAACTGCCCTGGCTACTCATTATTTGTGAATAATCTGAAGGCAGAGAATTAAACCAGAAGTTTTTTGTTAACTCTTCCAGATTCGGTTTTTATGAACAATTTGTGTTGTGGCTTTTTGACCATAT
This sequence comes from Gorilla gorilla gorilla, assembly GCF_029281585.2. NCBI lineage: Eukaryota > Metazoa > Chordata > Mammalia > Primates > Hominidae > Gorilla > Gorilla gorilla. The sequence goes on along the minus strand of NC_073235.2, from coordinate 19,308,355 downwards.
TTGAGAGCCTAAAGACTTACAGCCAGGCGTGGTGCTCACGTCTGTAATCCCAGCACTTTGGGAGGTCGAGGCAGGAAGATTGCTTGAGGCCAGAAGTATGAGACAAGCCTGGGAAACATAGTGAGATCCCATCTCTACAAAAAATTTAAAAAATAGTTGGACATGGTGGCATGCACCTGTAGTCCTAGCTACTCAGGAGGCTAAGGTGGAAGGATCTTTTGAGCCCAGGAGTTTGAGGCTGGAGTGAGCTATGATTGTGTCACTGTACTGTAGCCTGTGAAAGAAAAAAATAAAAGAAAGAAAGAACGACAGGAAAGAAGGAGGGAAGGAAGGAAGGCAGACAGGAAGAAAGAAAGAAAGAAAGAAAAAGAAAGAAAGAAAGAGAAAGAAAGAAAAAAAGATTAACAAATCAGGTGGTTTGGCTCTCACTTTGGCATTGGTGGAAATGGAAGTATAAGCCTAACTTGATAGTTCTTAAGAAAAAAGGAAGTACATTAAATTTAACAGGAATGATGCATAGGAACTCTCATCAAGGCAGCATTCCTTACTGGCTGTGCTGGACTCCAGTTAGTGCCCTTTCTGCTACTACTGTGGAGCCACGCATAGAGCTATTCACTCTTGTGGCACTCAGCATGAGAGAAATCGTGTGCAATCATTCATTCAGCCAAACCGATTGAGTGCTCACTGTATGCTGGCATCATGCAAAGCACCAGAAACACAACAGGGAGTAAAATTTAGACACTCGCGGTTCTCCCACTGCTCAGAGTCTAGGAAGGCGTCAGGCACTAATTGAATATTTTCAGGTTAACATGTTATTACAAATGAAAAACAGGGTTCTGGGACAGAGTATGGTGTAAGTGCTGAAGGCAATGATAGCCATTGTTTGTCATGGGGGCAGCTCTGTCACCTAGAAGGAGCTTTGGGAATTTGTGGAAACATCTTTGTTTCTCCTCACGTATGATTGGAGGCATTCAGTGGGAGAGAAACAGAGTGTTAGACACCCTATACCTCCCAGGACAGAGCTGATTCAAAGGATTGTCTCCCTTCACACGTGACTTTCAAATATCCTCTGGAGATTCATGTGTTTAATTACCTGAGCTTGGAACTCATTATATGTGAAACTCCATTTTACATATAAATGCAAAATATGTTTGCATGATTTGAACATGTAGAAAATAAGTCTTCTACTCCAATCTCCATCCCAGTGGCAACTTGCTTTAACTTTCTAAGCTCTTTTGCCTGGCGGGTACCATTGTATTTTTAAGTATCTAGAAATGGTACCCAACTTACATATCGCTATATTTTAATTTTAAAATATTAAGCTTTTTAAACTTTGTGTAATGATAGAAAACATTTCCTTTTAAATCAAATCTCCCCTTAATCCTTCCTGATACTGTTAGGTTATAGTTTTAATTCAGCGTAAATTGAGGGAAGATTGTACTTCATCTTTTTTGCAACTTTAATGAGAGTTGTTCATCATTTTGGGAAATCATGTTACTGATGGCAAAGCTGCTTATGGCGTTTGAGTCACCAACACAACAAACCTGTATTGATCTGCATTTCGGTCTCTTTCATTCGTAATTATTCCGTACATGAAATCATATACAAGCATGAGATTACCTTGTTGAATCTTTTCAGGTGGTCATGACTAGGCAGTCACATATTGAATTTTTTAATTATTAATTGCTTTCCTGTTATTTCTGCTTCATATTATGGTTTGGCACTGCACTGGTTGTTTTTAAACTATATGTGTAGGGAGGTTAAATAATCTGTAAATTTAATTTTAGGACCATAAAGGTGACATTACAAATATTTGTTTTAGAAAAATGAGTTTGGTCTTCTGGAGTCAAGAAGCCTAATTGTATAACAAAGAACTTTCCAGAAAAAGGAACATCTTACCTGAGGGCTGAATGATGAGCTTGGGTTAACTAGGCAAAGAAAGTGCGTGAGTAGAAGGGGAGAGGTTGTGAGGTTGTGTGTAGTGTCAGATGATATGGGTGAGGTCTTTGTGGAGGGTGACACTAGGAAAGAGTTCAAAGAGCTGAAAGGCAGATCCTGTGGCTGGTGTTCATGGAGTGAGCCAAAAGTGGCTATTAAGGTGTGTGGAGGCCGGTGTGTGGAGGCTGGTGTGTGGAGGCCATTGCCTTCCAGAACTTGTGAACTAAGTTAAATTAGACTTTCATTTTAGTTGAAAAGTCAATGGAAAGCCAGTGAAGGGAAGAGAGTAATACCAGATTTTCATTTGGAAAAATAACTGCCTGTAGTGTAGAGAAAAAACTGGGGTGCAGGGATGGGGTAGGGAATGTGGTGTGAATATGGGAGAACAATAGTATTCCATTTGGATGTGGTTTGTCCCATCAAAACTTATGTTAAAATTTGATCTCCAATGTTGTGGTGTTGGGAGATGGGGCCAAGTGAGAGGTGTTTATGTTATGGGTGCAGATCCTGAATGATCTTGAATGGCTTGGTTCCTTTCTTTTGGTAGTGACTGAGTTCTCATTCTGGTGAGGCTGGATTGGTTCTTGTGGGAATGGATTAGTTCCCATGACAGTGCATTTTTATAAAGCCAGGAGGCCCCTTGAGCTCTCTCTCTTTCAATGTGTCTGCTTTTTCTTTGATCTTCTCCTCTGTGTTCTGATGCAGTATGAAAGCCCTCTTCAGAAGTCAGAGCCATGTCCTTGAACTTCCCAGCCTGCAGAACCACGGGCTACATAAACCTCTTTTCTTTATAAATTAGCCGGTCTCAGGCATTCTGTTATGGCAACACAAAACAAACTAAAATAGTCCAGGTGAGAGATGACTATGGTCTGGATTAGGGTGAAGGTAGCAGTTATGAGAAAAGTGAACATATTTGCAAAAAAATTAGGCAGTAAACAATTCAATTATAGTTTTTGGATAAATACTTGAAGAGATGGATATCCCCATTTTACATGATGTGATTATTACACATTGCATGCTTGTATCAAAACATCTCATGTACCCCATATATATCTATATCTATATCTACCTACTATTATGCAGAAAAGTTAAAATAAAAATTTTAAAAAATTTATAAGGTAAAAATAGATAGACCTTGGAATAAATTGCTTATTAGTCATGCACAGGAGGGACAGGATGGTGTCAATGATGAATCATAAGATTTTGGCTTGTCAAAAAACACATGAAAAAATGCTCATCATCACTGGTAATCAGAGAAATGCAAATCAAAACCACAATGAGATACCATCTCACACCAGTTAGAATGGCGATCATTAAAATGTCAGGAAACAACAGGTGCTGGAGGGGATGTGGAGAAATAGGAACACTTTTACACAGTTGGTGGGACTGTAAACTAGTTCAACCATTGTGGAAGTCAGTGTGGCGATTCCTCAGGGATCTAGAACTAGAAATACCATTTGACCCAGCCATCCCATTACTGGGTATATACCCAAAGGATTATAAGTCATGCTTCTATAAAGACACATGCACATGTATGTTCATTGCAGCACTATTCACAATAGCAAAGACTTGGAACCAACCCAAATGTCCAACAATGATAGACTGGATTAAGAAAATGTGGCACATATACACCATGGAATACTATGCAGCTATAAAACATGATGAGTTCATGTCCTTTGTAGGGACATGGATGAAACTGGAAACCATCATTCTCAGCAAACTATCACAAGGACAAAAACCCAAACACCGCATGTTCTCACTCATAGGTGGGAATTGAACAATGAGAACACATGGACACAGGAAGGGGAACATCACACACCGGGGACTGTTGTGGGCTGGGGGGCGGGGGGAGGGATAGCATTAGGAGATATACCTAATGCTAAATGATGAGTTAATGGGTGGAGCACACCAGCATGGCACATGTATACATATGTAACAAACCTGCACGTTGTGCACATGCATCCTAAAACTTAAAGTATAATAATAATAAAATAAATAAAAAAAGATTTTGGCTTGTACAATTGAGTGACGAAGGCATTCACCATGTTACAGAATGCTGAAAGAGGAAGACAACCAGGTTTGGGTAGGGTCAAGATCCAGAAATCTGGCCTTGGAACATTGAGATGGTGATGCTGATGAGACTGCAAAGTTGAGGTGTTGAGTAGCCAATTGGAGCCTGGAAGAAACTTACCAGAAGTCTGGCCAGAGATAGAAATGTGGGGTTATTTTTGTAATATTGGGGGCAGTCTTGGCTGTAATTGTGAAGGAGAGGGTGTAGATTAAAAATGAGAGGAGAGCCTAGGATAGAGCCTTGAGCAACTTCAACATGTAATGTAGCGCAGTGGTTCCTAAAGTGTGGCCTCCAGACCAGTGACAGCAGAATGACTTGGGAACTTGTTAGAAATGTACATTCTTGGCCAGGTGTGGTGGCTCATGCCTGTAATCCTAGCACTTTGGGAGGCCAAGCCAGGCGGATCACTCGCGGTCAGAAGTTTGAGACCAGCCTGGCCAATACAGTGAAACCCTGTCTCTACTAAAAATACAAAAATTAGCCAGGCGTGGTAGCACATGCCTGTAGTCCCAGCTACTCTGGAGGCTGAGGCCAGAGAATCGCTTGAACTCAGGAGGTGGAGGTTGCAGTGAGCCGAGATTGCACCACTGCACTCCAGACTGGGCAACAGAGCAAGACTGCATCTCAAAAAAAAAAAAAAAAAAAGAAATGTACATTTTTTTGGCCCCACCCCAGACCTACACTGGGGCTGGGACATACCTATCTGTGTTTTAGGCCTCCAGATGATTCTTATGCTGCTTAAAGCGTGAGAACACTGAGTATAAGAATGGCAAGGAGTAACCAGAGAGAATGGCAGGGTAAGAAGAGAATGTAGTATCACAGAAGCCAAGGATCAAAATGTTTCAAAAGGTATTAATTTACAACAAAACCCTGCAGAGAAGTTCCCCAGTCAACTTCAGTATCTGATGATTGGACAACATAAAAAACACTAACTTACCAACTTTATAACTCCAAAATTTTCTGTGTAGCTCAACTTTTATAATTTCTGTGAACGATGAGATTTTCAAATTTGTAATTGGCTATAAACATGACATGTTCAATAGTAAGGTAAAGCTTATTATTGACTACCTCACAATCTTGCAATTATAATCTTGCATTGTAATTATAATCACAAAGAGGGAGAAATATCAGAAGTGGAGAAAGGTGAATGAAGAAAGTGCTACTTTATAGTATGGACTCAGCTACAGTCAGATAGGAGCAGCCTGAAATGCCTTGCTTAGGGGGTCTTGAGAATAAGTGCATCCTCTATGCAGTGGTTCTCCACCTTGGCTGTCCTTAAGAATGTCCCGAGGGGCTTTTACAAAGTACCGATGTTCCGGCCTCAGCCCAGGCCAATGAAATCACAATCTCTGTAAGTAGGCTAGTTTCCTCATTTAAAAAATAATCCCCAGTTGATTATAATGTTCAGCCAAGGGTAGGTGACTAATATGGTCTGGCTCTGTGTCCCCACCCAAAGCTCATATTGAATTGTAATCTGAATTGTAATCCCCACGTGTTGGGGGAAGGACCTCATGGGAGGTGATTAGATCATGGGGTCAGTTCCCACATGCTGTTCTAGTGATAGTGAGTGAGTTCTCATGAGAGCTGATAGTTTTATAAGGGGCTTTCCCCACTTTGCTCATCACTTCTCTCTCCTGCTGCCATGTGAATACAGATGTGTTTGCTTACTGTTACACCATAATTGTAAGTTTCCTCCCCAGCCATGTGGAACTGTGAGTCAGTTAAACCTCTTTCCTTTATAAATTACTCAGTCTGTGGTATGTATTTATTAGCAGTGTGAGAATGGACTAATACAGGCACCTTTGAGCAGGTGCTTTGGTGAATCTGGGTTCTACTAAATAGTCAGTCTACCTTTCAGGTAGCTTTAGAGAGGTGGTTTATTAGATCAATCTCAACTGGCTGGGTAGAGTATTCTAACTCTAATAGGCCACTGAGTAACTTCTTTTCTGGGTTGCAATTCTTGATGAAAATCAGTTATGTCCTTTTTATCCTATTAAATTCACCACTTTTAGCAACATATTGACATTTAAAAAATTTGCTTCAACAGTAATTCATTTCCCAGTGCTGAGAAGAAGTAAATAAATAGAATCATACACAGATTTATGAGTTTTTATTGTGAAACACTAACCATGGTGTTGTATAAGGTCGATATTTTTGGTTAAAATTATCTAAACAGAGAAACAGAGAGGATTATTCATGTGAAGATACTAAATGTTTATTTTCTTTGTTAAGTTGCAGCAAACTGAAAGGCAAGAAAAAACATTTTTTTCTTTTGTAGAAGACTACATATAAAGAGATTGAATCAATTTTGGTTGAGACAGACAAACTATAAATATTGAAAACATTAAGAGTCATTTGGAGAACATAGGAGTTTCCAAAACCTGGTTACCTTAGCTTATTTGATTCATGGACATTTTGATCTTACTGTCAAGGTCTTTAAATCACCACCAGGGGGCCCTGAAAGCATTTCTGTCTGATTTCAAGGACCACAGTCTCTAATGACAAGTACAACTGATAAACTATCCCTAGTGCAAATGAGAGGGGTGCCTCAGTCCCCATTTAAAGTTTGGATTTTTCCTACAGACATTTTCACTCAAAACGCAGCAGCCTAAGTGGCTTTCATGTACTCCGAGTTTTATCAATTTTTTTTACTGTAATATTCAATAATCTTTTATGCTTTTACTGCTTCTATTTTTTTTTTTCTTTGAGACAGGGTCTTGTTTTGTCACCCAGGCTGGAGTATAGTGGCATGATCATGGTTCACTGCAGCCTTGACCTCCTGGGCTCAAGTGATCCTCCCATCTCAGCTTCCTGAGTCTCTAGGACCACAGGTGAGTGCTATCACATCAGGCTAATTTTAAAAAATGTTTTGTAGAGATGGGGTCTCCCTATGTTGCTTAGCCTCGTCTTGTACTCCTGGGATCAAGTAATCCTCCTTCCTCAGCCTCCAGAAGTGCTGGGATTACAGGCATGAGCCACTGTGACCAGCCCTTCTAAAAGACTGGTGATGGTTTTGAATATAAATTTGATATTGGTTATAGTAATAAAAATATGGTTCACTTCTCCTTAAAGGAAAAAAAAGAGTTAACTTTGGTTCTCCACCTTGTCAATGAGCTAGAATAGCTGAGAATTTGTGAGGTGTGTGATGAGTATGTGGTGGATTTCTTAAGATTCCATTCTTTATATCAGACTTATCCGAAAATTTCCTTTAGATCTTCTATTTCCAGAATCCTGAGTTTTTTTCAAATGAATAACTAATTGCTCAAAGGGGATATGATCTGTAACCATAAACTATTTGTTTTAGTCTGTTCAGGTTGCCACAACAAAATTACATGAATTGGGTGGCTTCTCAATAACAGACATTAATTTCCCACAGTTCTGGAGGCTGAAAGTTCAAGATCAAGGTGCTGGCAGATTCAGTATCTCATGAACATCTGCTTCCTGGTTCATAGGTGGTCCCTTCTCCCTGTGTCCTCACATGGTGGGAGGGGCAAATAAGCTCCCTTAGGTCTCTTTTATAAAGACACTAATCCCACTCTAATTTGATTTGTGACCTACTCACCTCCCAAAGACCTCAACTCTTAATACTAATCTCTTCCAGGATCAGGTTTTAACATATGAATTTTGGAGGGACACAAATATTCAGAACACAGTAGTACTTTTTATTAATCTGGGCCATCCATTTTAATTTTTGGATACATATTTCTCATATTTAGATACATACTAATGGTCAGATTATGCATTAGTTTAAAATATTGTTATTTTTATTTAAATGATTTCTTTTGGTGGGAGACATTCACAGTATTTGAAATAAGATACAGGTAGTAACGCTATATTATCCTGAAGAAATGAAAGATTATCTGTTTATTCTGCTTATATTTTAAATTGACTCCTGTAGGTTTAACATTACTCATCTGAAGTCGAATTATTCCCAAGCATTAGCAAGGATTTTATGGTTTTTACTGAAAAATCTATTGACTTTTCAGTGAAACCTATATTGAATCAGAAATAAAAGTTGTGGCCGGGTGCGGTGGCTCACGCCTGTAATCCCAGCACTTTGGGAGGCCGAGGCGGGCGGATCACGAGGTCAGAAGATCGAGACCATCCTGGCTAACATGGTGAAACCCCGTCTCTACTAAAAATACAAAAAAATTAGCCGGGCGTGGTGGCGGGCGCCTGTAGTCCCAGCTACTCTGGAGGCTGAGCCAGGAGAATGGCGTGAATCCGGGAGGCGGAGCTTGCAGTGAGCCGAGATCGCGCCACTACACTCCAGCCTGGGCGACAGAGCCAGACTCCGTCTCAAAAAAAAAAAAAAAAAAAAAAAAAAAGTTGTACCAAACCAAATACTTTTTAAAAAAATTATTATTATACTTTAAGTTTTAGAGTACATGTGCACAATGTGCAGGTTAGTTACATATGTATACATGTGACATGCTGGTGCGCTGCACCCACTAACTCGTCATCTAGCATTAGGTATATCTCCCAATGCTATCCCTCCTCCCCTCCCCCCACCCCACAACAGTCCCCAGAGTGTGATGTTCCCCTTCCTGTGTCCATGTGTTCTCACTGTTCAATTCCCACCTATGAGTGAGAATACGTGGTGTTTGGTTTTTTGTTCTTGTGATAGTTTACTGAGAATGATGATTTCCAATTTCATCCATGTCCCTACAAAGGACATGAACTCATCATTTTTTATGGCTGCATAGTATTCCATGGTGTATATGTGCCACATTTTCTTAATCCAGTCTATCATTGTTGGACATTTGGGTTGGTTCCAAGTCTTTGCTATTGTGAATAGTGCCGCAATAAACATACGTGTGCATGTGTCTTTATAGCAGCATGATTTATGGTCCTTTGGGTATATACCCAGTAATGGGATGGCTGGGTCAAATGGTATTTCTAGTTCTAGATCCCTGAGGAATCGCCACACTGACTTCCACAATGGTTGAACTAGTTTACAGTCCCACCAACAGTGTAAAAGTGTTGCTATTTCTCCACATCCTCTCCAGCACCTGTTGTTTCCTGACTTTTTAATGATTGCCATTCTAACTGGTGTGAGATGGTATCTCATTGTGGTTTTGATTTGCATTTCTCTGATGGCCAGTGATGGTGAGCATTTTTTCATGTGTTTTTTGGCAGCATAAATGTCTTCCTTTGAGAAGTGTCTGTTCATGTCCTTCGCCCACTTTTTGGTGGGGTTGTTTGTTTTTTTCTTGTAAATTTGTTTGAGTTCATTGTAGATTCTGGATATTAGCCCTTTGTCAGATGAGTAGGTTGCAAAAATTTTCTCCCATTTTGTAGGTTGCCTGTTCACTCTGATGGTAGTTTCTTTTGCTGTGCAGAAGCTCTTTAGTTTAATTAGATCCCATTTGTCAATTTTGGCTTTTGTTGCCATTGCTTTTGGTGTTTTAGACATGAAGTCCTTGCCCATGCCTATGTCCTGAATGGTATTGCCTAGGTTTTCTTCTAGGGTTTTTATGGTTTTAGGTCTAACATTTAAGTCTTTAATCCATCTTGAATTGATTTTTGTATAAGGTGTAAGGAAGGAATCCAGTTTCAGCTTTCTACATATGGCTAGCCGGTTTTCCCAGCACCATTTATTAAATAGGGAATCCTTTCCCCATTGCTTGTTTTTCTCAGGTTTGTCAAAGATCAGATAGTTGTAGATATGTGGCGTTATTTCTGAGGGCTCTGTTCTGTTCCATTGATCTATATCTCTGTTTTGATACTAGTACCATGCTGTTTTGGTTACTGTAGCCTTGTAGTGTAGTTTGAAGTCAGGTAGTGTGATGCCTCCAGCTTTGTCCTTTTGGCTTAGGATTGACTTGGTGATGCAGGCTCTTTTTTGGTTCCATATGAACTTTAAAGTAGTTTTCTCCAATTCTGTGAAGAAAGTCATTGGTAGCTTGATGGGGATGGCATTGAATCTATAAATTACCTTCGGCAGTATGGCCATTTTCACGATATTGATTCTTCCTACCCATGAGCATGGAATGTTCTTCCATTTGTTTGTATCCTCTTTTATTTCATTGAGCAGTGGTTTGTAGTTCTCCTTGAAGAGGTCCTTCATGTCCCTTGTAAGTTGGATTCCTAGGTATTTTATTCTATTTGAAGCAATTGTGAATTCGAGTTCACTCATGATTTGGCTCTCTGTTTGTCTGTTATTGGTGTATAAGAATGCTTGTGATTTTTGTACATTGATTTTGTACCCTGAGACTTTGCTGAAGTTGCTTATCAGCTTATGGAGATTTCGGGCTGAGACAATGGGGTTTTCAAGATATTTAATCATGTCAACAGCAAACAGGGACAATTTGACTTCCTCTTTTCCTAACTGAATACCCTTTATTTCCTTTTCCTGCCTAATTGCCCTGGCCAGAACTTCCAACACTATGTTGAACAGGAGTGGTGAGAGAGGGCATCCCTGTCTTGTGCCAGTTTTCAAAGGGAATGCTTCCAGTTTTTGCCCATTCAGTATGATATTGGCTGTGGGTTTGTCATAGATAGCTCTTATTATTTTGAGATATGTCCCACCAATACCTGATTTATTGAGAGTTTTTAGCATGAAGGGTTGTTGAATTTTGTCAAAGGCCTTTTCTGCATCTATTGAGATAATCATGTGGTGTTTGTCTTTGGTTCTGTTTATATGCTGGATTACATTTATTGATTTGCATATACTGAACCAGCCTTGCATCCCAGGGATGAAGCCCACTTGATCATGGTGGATAAGCTTTTTGATGTGCTGCTGGATTCGCCTTACCAGTATTTTATTGAGGATTTTTGCATCAATGTTCATCAAGGATATTGGACTAAAATTCTCTTTTTTTTGTTGTGTCTCTGCCTGGCTTTGGTATCAGAATGATGCTGGCCTCATAAAATGAGTTAGGGAGGATTCCCTCTTTTTCTATTGATTGGAACAATTTCAGAAGGAATGGTACCATTTCCTCCTTGTACCTCTGGTAGAATTTGGCTGTGAATCCATCTGGTCCTGGACTGTTTTTGGTTGGTAAGCTATTGATTATTGCCAGAATTTTAGATCCTGTTATTGGTCTATTCAGAGGTTCAACTTCTTCCTGGTTTAGTCTTGGGAGAGTGTATGTGTCGAGGAATTTATCCATTTCTTCTAGATTTTCTAGTTTATTTTCATAGAGGTGTTTGTAGTATTCTCTGATGGTAGTTTGTATTTCTGTTGGATCGGTGGTGATATCCCCTTTATCATTTTTTTATTGCATCTATTTGATTCTTCTCCCTTTTTTTCTTTATTAGTCTTGCTAGCGGTCTATCAATTTTGTTGATCCTTTCAAAAAACCAGCTCCTGGATTCATTAATTTTTTGAAGGGTTTTTTGTGTCTCTATTTCCTTCAGTTCTGCTCTGATTTTAGTTATTTCTTGTCTTCTGCTAGCTTTTGAATGTGTTTACTCTTGCTTTTCTAGTTCTTTTAATTGTGATGTTAGGGTGTCAATTTTGGATCTTCCCTGCTTTCTGTTGTAGGCATTTAGTGCTATAAATTTCCCTCTACACACTGCTTTGAATGTGTCCCAGAGATTCTGGTATGTTGTGTCTTTGTTCTCGTTGGTTTCAAAGAACATCTTTATTTCTGCCTTCATTTCCTTATGTACCCAGTAGTCATTCAGGAGCAGGTTGTTCAGTTTCCATGTAGTTGGGCAGTTTTGAGTGAGTTTCTTAATCCTGAGTTCTAGTTTGATTGCACTGTGGTCTGAGAGATAGTTTGTTATAATTTCTGTTCTTTTACATTTGCTGAGGAGAGCTTTACTTCCAAGTATGTGGTCAATTTTGGAATAGGTGTGGTGTGGTGCTGAAAAAAATGTATATTCTGTTGATCTGGGGTCGAGAGTTCTGTAGATGTCTATTAGGATCCGCTTGGTGCAGAGCTGAGTTCAATTCCTGGGTATCCTTGTCAACTTTCTGTCTCATTGATCTGTCTAATGTTGACAGTGGGGTGTTAAAGTGTCCAGTTATTATTGTGTGGGAGTCTAAGTCTCTTTGTAGGTCACTCAGGACTTGCTTTATGAATCTGGGTGCTCCTGTATTGGGTGCATATATATATTTAGGATAGTTAGCTCTTCTTGTTGAATTGATCCCTTTACCATTATTTAATGGCCTTCTTTGTCTCTTTTGATCTTTGTCAGTTTAAAGTCTGTTTTATCAGAGACTAGGATTGCAACCCCTGCCTTTTTTTGTTTTCCATTGGCTTGGTAGATCTTCCTGCATCCTTTTATTTTGAGCCTATGTGTGTGTCTGCACATGAGATGGGTTTCTTGAATACAGCACACTGATGAGTCTTGACTCGTTATCCAATTTGCCAGTCTATGTCTTTTAATTGGAGCATTTAGTCCATTTACATTTAAAGTTAATATTGTTATGTTCGAATTTGATTCTGTCATTATGATGTTAGCTGGTTATTTTGCTCGTTAGTTGATGCAGTTTCCTCCTAGTCTCGATGGTCTTTACATTTTGGCATGATTTTGCAGTGGCTGGTACCGGTTGTTCCTTTCCATGTTTAGTGCCTTCTTCAGGAGCTCTTTTAGGGCAGGCCTGGTGGTGACAAAATCTCTCAGCATTTGCTTGTCTGTAAAGTATTTTATTTCTCCTTCACTTATGAAGCTTAGTTTGGCTGGATATGAAATTCTGGGTTGAAAATTCTTTTCTTTAAGAATGTTGAATATTGGCCCCCACTCTCTTCTGGCTTGTAGGGTTTCTGCCGAGAGATCCTCTGTTAGTCTGATGGGCTTCCCTTTGTGGGTAACCTGACCTTTCTCTCTGGCTGCCCTTAACATTTTTTCCTTCATTTCAACTTTGGTGAATCTGACAATTATGTGTCTTGGAGTTGCTTGTCTCGAGGAGTATCTTTGTGGCATTCTCTGTATTTCCTGAATCTGAATGTCGGCCTGCCTTGCTAGATTGGGGAAGTTCTCCTGGATAATATCCTGCAGAGTGTTTTCCAACTTGGTTCCATTCTCCCCGTCACTTTCAGGTACACCAGTCAGATGTAGATTTGGTCTTTTCACATAGTCCCATAATTCTTGGAGGCTTTGTTCATTTCTTTTTATTCTTTTTTCTCTAGACTTCCCTTCTGGCTTCATTTCATTCATTTCATCTTCCATCACTGATACCCTTTCTTCCAGTTGATTGCATCGGCTCCTGAGGCTTCTGCATTCTTCACGTAGTTCTCGAGCCTTGGTTTTCAGCTCCATCAGCTCCTTTAAGCACTTCTCTGTATTGGCTATTCTAGTTATACATGCATCTAAATTTTTTTCAAAGTTTTCAACTTCTTTGCCTTTGGTTTGAATTATCTCCTGTAGCTCGGAGTAGTTTGATTGTCTGAAGCCTTCTTCTCTCAACTCATCAAAGTCATTCTCCATCCAGCTGTGTTCCGTTGCTGGTGAGGAACTGCGTTCCTTTGGAGGAGGAGAGGTGCTCTGCTTTTTAGAGTTTCCAGTTTTTCTGCTCTGTTTTTTCCCCATCTTTGTGGTTTTATCTACTTTTGGTCTTTGATGATGGTGATGTACAGATGGGTTTTTGGTGTGGATGTCCTTTCTGTTTGTTAGTTTTCCTTCTAACAGACAGGACCCTCAGCTGCAGGTCTGTTGGAGTTTGCTAGAGGTCCACTCTAGACCCTGTTTGCCTGGGTATCAGCAGCGGTGGCTGCAGAACAGCGGTTTTTCATGAACCACGTATTCTCTGGAAGTTTTGTCTCAGAGGAGTACCCGGCCATGTGAGGTGTCAGTGTGCCCCTACTCGGGGGGTGCCTCCCAGTTAGGCTGCTCGGGGGTCAGGGGTCAGAGACCCACTTGAGGAGGCAGTCTGCCTGTTCTCAGATCTCCAGCTGCGTGCTGGGAGAACCACTGCTCTCTTCAAAGCTGTCAGACGGGGACATTTAAGTCTGCAGAGGTTACTGCTGTCTTTTTGTTTGTCTGTGCCCTGCCCCCAGAGGTGGAGCCTACAGAGGCAGGCAGGCCTCCTTGAGCTGTGGTGGGCTCCACCCAGTTCGAGCTTCCCAGCTGCTTTGTTTACCTAAGCAAGCCTGGGCAATGGTGGGCACCCCTCCTCCAGCCTCGCTACTGCCTTGCAATTTGATCTGAGACTGCTGTGCTAGCAATCAGCGAGACTCCGTGGGCGTACGACCCTCTGAGCCAGGTGCAGGAAATAATCTCGTGGTGCACCGCTTTTTAAGCCCGTTCGAAAAGCGCAGTGTTCGGGTGGGAGTGACCCAATTTTCCAGGTGCCCTCCGTCACCCCTTTCTGTGACTCAGAAAGGGAACTCCCTGACCCCTTGCACTTCCTGAGTGAGGCAATGCCTCACCCTGCTTCGGCTTGTGTACGGTGCGCTGCACCCACTGACCTGCGCCCACTGTCTGGCACTCCCTAGTGAGATGAACCCGGTACCTCAGATGGAAATGCAGAAATCACCCGTCTTCTGTGTTGCTCACGCTGGGAGCTGTAGACAGGAGCTTTTCCTATTCGGCCATCTTGGCTCCTCCTCCCAAATGCAAATACTTAATAAATGAATATATTCTGATAAGGATTAAATAAATGTAGAACTAATCCAGGAAGTTATTTGACCCTGTATGCAAGGAAGAAAAGGATAATTACTTGGCATGAATTGTCAGGAAGGGTTTATGCATCACAAATCTGATGGATAGAGATGTCCTATCAGATATTGTCTATCTTTCAGATTTTATACATATGTGAAAGAAGGTACTACAGTCAGTCCCATTAAAAATGTGGTTTTCCCAAACCCCATAATTTCTTTATAGACAAAATGTTTTGCTATATGAAAGAAACTCAAAGTTTAAGTCACAGGATATTTTAATTTCCTGGAGGAATATCTTGCCAGGATTAAGTTACTGAACTGACTTTTTTTGGGTAACTGGTCATTGGATGTAACTGAGTCAGGGTACCTTTGTGGTTTGCTTGCTGTATAAGCATGTTTAAGAAGTTTCTCTTATAAATGCATTTAATGCATTCCTTTTCCCAATGCTCTCATAATATCAGCAAAGGATATCAATTTGCCAATATGGCTGCCATTAGCAGGGCTTTGAAGTGCCAGTGTCAAACATATCTTATTAGAATGGATTTAACAGTCTATTTCTATTTCTTTTTTTTTTTCTTCTTTTGAGATGGAGTCTTGCTCTGCCACCCAGGCTGGAGCGCAGTGGTCTCATCTTGGCTCATTGCAACCTCCGCCTCCCGGGTTCAAGTGATTCTCCTGCCTCAGCCTCCCCAGTAGCTGGGATTACAGGCACCCACCACCACGCCTGGCTAATTTTTGTATATTTAGTAGAGACATGGTTTCACCATGTTGGCAAGGCTGGCGTCGAGCTCCTGACCTCAGACAATCCACCCCCCTTGGCCTCCCAAAGTGCTGGGATTACAGACTGGAGCCATCTCGCCCGGCTTTAACAGTCTGTTTCTAGAGAGAACTTCTTTTATTTGACAAACTCTAAGAATGTTGGGTGAAGAGCAAAGATTTTTCCAGGTATGGTGGCCCATGCTTGTAGTTCCAGCTACTTGGGAGTCTGTGGCAGGAGGATCACTTAAAGTTGAGTGCGAAGCTGCAGTGAACTGTGATTGCGTCACTGCACTGCATCTTGGAGACAGTGAGATTCCGTCTCTAAATCATAATAATGATAATAATAGCAACAGTAACAAAAAAGTATTTTTTTGTGTGTGCGTGCATGCATGGTGGGGGTGTGGGGAGGTCGGGTATAGGAGTGGAGAGAGGAAGAGTTTTTTTCTTCATGAGTAATTATGAATATGTATTTTTATAAACAAATTTAAACATACAAGAGTTAATCCAATTATTCATATTTGAAAGTTACAAGTAGATACAACTAAGAGATTCTAGAAACGTTTTCTCACTTGAGAAATTAAAATCACCATCTGCAATGCAAATCCATTTTTGTCTTCATGATAGAAAATGTCCTTCCTTATGTAAGTGTCACCTAGCTTCTAATATCCTGTTGGTATTCTGGAAATTAGACAGAAAAAAAGGTGTTTGACCATCAAGAGAGATCATTCAAGGTCCAGAATGTAAAGCCCATGTCCTTTACTTGAGAAAGTCTCTCGAGGCCTCTTAGTGTGTGGACTTTTAATTTTCCCACACTTCTAGAAAGTCTGGGGACTTTATTTTCCCAATCTACAGAAACCACGGATGTTGAGGGTTAGTGGGTGGACAGAGCACAGATACAGGGATCTGCGCTGATTCAGCAAGAAGCGATTGTTGACATTAAGAAGGACACTATAAAACACACTTAAAAAAAAGACAGCAATTTCAGAACAAAATTTAGGATTGTTGAGTACGGGAGCAGCCTTTATCTCTCAGCAGTTCTTGAGAGTGTTACTAAATGATCAGTGGTTTCCAATGGCTATTCCTGGAATCTTATGGTTCTATGTCGTCTCAGGAATTCCTAGTGGGTGGGACTCTGTTGCACACCCATCTCTCTCTTCAACTCTTCTTTGTATCTATTTTGTTGGTTGGAATTCTAGAAAAGGCTTTTCAGTTAAAACAGAATTTTAAATATCGCATTTTGGTGTATAGTTTGATTCTGTAATGAGGCTGAGTCATAAAAGATTAAATGGTCAAACTCTGTAAAAGGCAGAGGAAGATGTAACATATTTCAGAAACACTTGCATTAAAATGCTGAAAATATAAGTTTTGGCATGGTAGACTGTAAGTAAATATTTGTTAAATGGATGAATTATGAAATGCAGAGAGAGAAACTCAAACTATTCAAAAGTTGCCTTACTCCACATCACTGAATAAATAAAGTATTACTGAATATAGTGCCTTTGTTGAGTGTATAGATATGTGAGTTCAATCTTCTAAGAAAAACTCAAATAGAGACTTGACAACATGTGGCCAGACACTTGTCTCAAGTGCCTTCAAGTATCATGCTGCAATCTATAAAACAGCTTTAAGCAATACATCAAACAAGTATTTGGAATGAAAGTTGATGATTCATTCTCTTGCAGATATGGAAATTGAGAATAAAATAAGTTCTAGAGGCAAGTACAGTTTATTTTGTCTGCATAATGAATATATTTAAAGAAAAGGGGTTTTGTTTTCTTGAAGTTAATTGATTTGATTGTTGTTTTATGCATTGAGTGTCTATTGTCAAACATGATTCAGAGATAAACATGGAATGTAGTTACATATATAACTACATAACTAAATATGTATAGTTAAAATTGTAAAATATGACATGTATAAGGAGAAGTATACAAAATAGAAATGTACAGCTCAATGATTTGTTACAGGAGTTGGCATATTTTTGTGTATAAGGCTGGATGGTAAATATATTAGAATTCATGGGCTATATGGTGTCTGTTAGGACTATTCAAGTCTCCTATTGTTAATAAAAAGACAGATACAGACAATGTGTAAACTAACATGGGCTGTGGTTTAATAAAGTTTTGTTCACAATAATAGGTGGGAGATTAGGTTTGGGCCATATTGTTTGCCAATCCCTGATTTATGACAATGCAAACCCTACTGTTTCTACCATCTAGGACTGGAAATACAATATGATCAACATCGCAGAAGCATCCTCATCTTCCCTTCCAAGCACCATCACTACTCTCTTGCTCCTATACTATCTTTCATGGTAACATATTCTTTGCTTTTCTTTGTAGTTTTATCAGCTAAACATACATACCTAAACACACATACATTAATGAAGTCATATAGAATGTATTTTTTTCTCAACATTCTCTTCATCAGATTCATTTCTGTCACATGAAGTGGCAACTTATTTTTTTCGTGTTCATTGCTGTAAAGAATTGTGTTATGTGAACTGTTTAACGTTTATTTTCCAGTTCTAATGCTGGTGGACATTTGATAATTGATTTCACATTTTGGCTTTTATGACTAATGCTCTTATAAACATTTTCGTACATGTCTCTGCATGCACATGTGCATGCATTTTTATTGGATGTACACTTAGGAATTGCAGAGTATGCTTTGTGCTTGTATTTTAGGAGACAATACCAGTGGTTTTCCAAAGCAG
Source organism: Gorilla gorilla gorilla (assembly GCF_029281585.2). NCBI lineage: Eukaryota > Metazoa > Chordata > Mammalia > Primates > Hominidae > Gorilla > Gorilla gorilla. The sequence continues at coordinate 19,290,318 of NC_073235.2, read as the reverse complement.
TATACTAACTTTACTCCTACCTACAGTTTAAAAGAGTTCCCCTTATTCTACATCAGAGGTCAGCAAACTATGAGCAACAGTCAAATACGGAGTGCACCAGTGGAGTGGGCTAGCACTGTGAACCATGCCTCACTGCTGCCTGGGGTCTGGCTGGTCAACACCTACACTCTGGGGACTCTGCTGTTGGCAGCTGCTGGCACACCAAGTGATAGAAACTATCAGCCTCTTCTTTGGCCTGCTGATCAAATTGACACAGGCTCCCCAGGAGAGAAGGGCATGTTGAGATCAAGTGTACCTGGGGCAGAGAGGGAAAGTGACCATGGTGACTGTTCCCACTTCTCCTCCCCGTCGGGACCACTCAGACCCATTCCTCTTCCTTCAGGTGGTTTCCAGCCAACCACAACTAGGACAAAGCCTTCCCACCACCTCACTGGTCCACGTCAGTCAAATGTGGTGGAGAAAGTCAAGAGTTTCTCGTGTTATATAAGTGCCTGCCTTCATAATATCCTAAATGTTGTCTCTTGACTACGAGGCCTAAGAAAATTACTATCTGGCCCTTTACAGGAACAGCTGGCCAATCCCTGTTCTACATTCTCATCAGCACTTGAATGTTGCCAGTCTTTCTAATTTTAGGTATTCTGGTGGGTTTCTAATCAGACTGTATTGTAATTATAATTTTTTTTAATTTCTAAAGACATTGAGTACCTTATCACTTTGGTTGGCCATTGGCTGTCTTCTTCTGAGAAATGTCTGTTCAGGTCTCTTGACCATTTTTCTTTTGGGCTGTCTGCCTTTTCTTTATTGAAAGGTAGGCATTCCTTCTGGATACTGGATATGAGTGTTTGTCAATTATGAGTTGCAAGTTTCTTCCTCCACTCTGTGGCTTGCTTTTTTTGTTTACTTTCTTCATGCTATCATTTGATGAACAGAAATTCTACATTTTTATTTACACATCTTATTCTTTACAGTTGTGTTTTGTTTAAGAAGCCTTTTCTTGTCAAAATATGGCTTGCTGGGCCCCACTGCCAGACTTTCTGAATCAGCAGGTCTGGGGTGAGGCTGGAGAATTTGTATTCCTAACAAGTACCCAGGTGACGCTAACACTGTCTGGAGACTACACTTTAAGAACCACTGATGTAGAAACGCTGCTGATTTGCCTTTCATATTTATGTCTACAGTCCATCAGAAATTATGAATTAAGGGTTGGCTTTAATTTTTTTCATATGGAAATCTAAGAAGCATTCGTTGACAGACAGTCCTTTCTCCACTGTTCTGTGAACCACCATTCAAATGTCCATGAATCTGTTTCTGGGTTCTCTAGTTTATACCATCAGTCTCTTTGCCATTGTTGAACCAGTACCACGCTGTCTTAATTACTGTAATGTTATCATAGGTCTTGATATATGGTCGAGCACCTTTTACCTTTCCTTTTTCTTCAATACACATTTACTACCAGCTTATCAATTCTCTCTCTCTCTCTCTCTCTCTCTCACACACACACACACACACACACACACACAGTGTGCACCCATAAACACATGCACAGACATACACCCTGTTGGGATTTTGATTAGAAGTACATTGAATCTATAGATCATTTGGAAGGATTCACATATTTACAATGTTAAACCTTTAAACCTCCTATCCAGTTCTTTCCAATTTTTTTCCTATGCTCCCCCTGAAACTGAAGGAGCCCCCCATTTTTTTTTACTTTTTTCCCTAACTTCTCCTACTGTGAAATTTTAATACCACAGGTATACTGCATATCTTTGCTTTGCACATAAGAAGATTTTTTTATCATCCTAAAACCTAACACTTTTCCCTTTCGGGGCTATTTTACCCTTGTTGTGAATGAGTCCCTTGTATTGAGAAATCCCTTCATTCAATCAACTCAGTTCAATTCCTTGGATTGAAATCCCCAATTTCATTTATTTAGATATTCTTTAATTTCTCTTAGTAATATTTTATCATTTTTCTGTGTAGCAGTCAAAATGTATCTAGTTTCAAGTTGATTCTTCGGTATTTGATATTTTGGAATGTAGGGTTCATGCCCTTCTAGGTTGGCTGTACAGCCCCCAAGCAGGCTTAGGTGAACAGGTGAGGTCACCATTGTGCAGGGCACCTTGGCCTCCTGGCTTCACATCTAAACACCTGCCATCTGGGTGCCCCACCTTATCAAGTCTTGATTTGTAGACTCCATTTTTCAAGACATATTACTTGAAAGTCCCAGTCTAATTCCAAACCCGTTTGTCATTTGTGGCTATGAAATAAAATAATATATATGGGTTTAAGTGCAGAACAGATATTTTGAAAGGAAGGACATGTCTTGGAAAGTGTTCAAAATTAAGGCATAAACAACATTAATTTTTTTTTCCTGGTTTACAAGAACCAGAGTGAAAATGAGTCAGTAGATGGCACTGTTTCTTAATAGATAGAGAAAACCCGACACTGGTGGAAGAGGTTTGAATGGAAACATTTTTTTTCCCATTAAATTGGAATTAAGAATAATATAAATAAAACTTAAAAAAAAAGTTCTGTGGGATCCCTTGCGATCTACTTCTCTGGTGAGCTTAATTAAAGTCAATGAAGAAGCTTAAGCTCCTTCACCCTCTCTTACTCTTGGTGGGCTCTTGCTCTAGTTGTGTCTTCTCTCAGACAAGGCTAAGCTAAGTGACAGTGTATTGTACAGTTGGCGAGGCCAGAATAAAGTCACTGAGACAGAAGTCCCAGGTGCCTCCTGTGTGTGGCCCTGTGCTCTGGCAGAAGGCAATGCTGGTTTTCATTGTCAGCACCATCTGTGCAGGAGACAGCACAAAGCATGAGAGGACTAAACCTAAGAGTCTCCTCTCAGTGTGTTTTCCATGCAGCAGAGCAGAAGATCTGGTTGCAAATCCTGCCTTAGCTGCGTCCTACCTATTTAACCTTGGTAAACGATTTCGTCTCACTGATTTCAATTTTGTTACCTGGAAAATGGAGATAATCTCTACGTCACAAGATGCTGTGAAGATTAAATGAGGTGATAGATGTAGAGCATTTAGCCTGGTTACCCAGTGACAACATGCTTTTGTGATTATTCCATGCTTTTTGTGGTTTGGAAGTGGCATGGAAAGTAGACCTCATGGGTTGCAAGTGGTAACTGTCTTGTGCCCAGGTAAAAAAATGTCAGCAAATCTGGCCACTTGTGTTGCTCTCACTCAAGTTTAAACTATGCAAACTAGGAATATGGCCTTAAATGGCAGAACTTTTGCTTCCTGGGTCCCCTGAGGCACTTTAAAAACATGCCAATGCCCCAGCCCTGGAGATTCTGATTTAATTGGTCTGGGATGGGCCAGCTCCCCAGGTGACTCTAGTTGGCAGCTTGTTTAGATGCCCAGTCTACAGTGTGCTGTCTTTACACAGTGTTATCTGCAAAGGTGAGACCAGGTCTCAGGCTTCTCTTGCAGTTGCAGGTTAGTATCTGAGTATCTGTGAGATATCCGAGCTCATCATTTCTTCCTGGGTACTGTGCAGTCAGCTCAGGTAAGTCGCTGACAGGTACATTTGACAGAAGATTCAGACAGGGTAGAGGTGTGATTAAAATATATGTGGCTTGTCTTCTCCTTAGATGTGCTTTCTGAAACACTGAAATAAAGCTCTATGAGGAAATCACAGAGAACACCATGAAATACTGTATTTTTTCTCATTTTCTATCTTTGTCTATGTTTTTGCTTCTGTTTATGTATACGTCTCTGTGTCTGTCTGCTCTCTTGATGTCTTGCCTGTTTGTCTTTGATTTTGTCTGTTCTGTTCCTTTCTGTCTCTGTGTGTCTTGCTGCTCTGTATCTGTATGTCTGCTCTATTTCTGTTTGTTTACTTTGTCTGTGTGTATCTGTCTCTCTCTTGACTTGTTTGTCTTGGTGGGACCTGATTTATGCACTCAAGGGTCATTGTGCATATTAGTCAGGCTTCTCCAGAGAAACCAACAGGGTGTGTGTGTGTGTCTGTGTGTGTGTGTGTGTGTGTGTGTATGTTTGTGTGTATGGAATTGGCTCACATGGTTTGAAGACTGAGAAGTCCCAAGATCTGATGTCAGTCAGCCAAAGTCCCAGGAGAGTAGATGGTGAAATTTCCAATCCAAGTTTGAGTTTGAAGACAGAAAATGATTGATGTCCCAGTTTGAAGATAGTCAGGTGGAGAGAGAGAGAATTCTTTCTTATTTATTCTTTTTGTTCTATTCAGGCCTTCAAGGGATTGGATAATGCTCACCTACATTAGGTAGGGTAATGTGCTTTACTAAGTCTACCAATTCAAACATTAATCTCACCCAGAAACAGTCCCACAGACACACTCAAATGATGTTTAATCAAATATCTAGGCATTCTGTGGCTCAGTCAAGTTAACACATAAAATTAAGCATCACACCATGCAAGTCCACTATGTCCACCACCCTAGAACTTCTGGGTCTAGAAGTCTTAATTTGGCTGGCTGAGGGTCAAATTTGCCTCTCAGGTACATGTTGCTGGTCTCCTGCCTGCATCTGTGTATTATACCCAGTGAGCTTTACTCTGTACATTACCGATCTGACCACTTTTCTAGGACATGGCCAGGTGCGAGGTCATTAAATTTGTGTCCCTTTTCTATCTACTCCACTCTACTGCAGCCAAGCTAGATTAAATATGGTTTTTTAATGTCTGTGAGAAAATCAAAGCATGTTTGTAACCCTCACTGGCAGTATTACTCAGCTAAAAGTATTCAGCAACTTGACTACATAACTCTTTGGTTTCTTCTCTGTCCTCTATCCTGGAAAGAAAACCCACCACATCATTGACTTATCCATGGAAAGAAAGGGATTTCATTCATTTGTACCCTCTTTACCAGGGTGACCCCAGAGTGGTTTTTATGTCCTGCTTCCTCAGGAACGAGGGAGGTTTTCTTCCCTTTCCCCCTTCTTCTTCTTCTTCTTTATCTTTTTAAAGTCACTTAGTGCTCCTTCCTCACTGGAACTTTGCCTGACATCTCCAGATACTGAATTCCTTTATCAACTAGGACATACACCACTGGGCTGCTCTGGATGTAAACTGTCTTCTGTAAATAGCTTGGAGTTTAAAAATACAAGTTTGATCCTAAATATATATGCACCCAATACAGGAGCACCCAGATTCATAAAGCAAGTCCTGAGTGACCTACAAAGAGACTTAGACTCCCACACAATAATAATGGGAGACTTTAACACCCCACTGTCAACACTAGACAGATCAACGAGACAGAAAGTTAACAAGGATACCCAGGAATTGAACTCAGCTCTGCACCAAGCGGACCTAACAGACATCTACAGAACTCTCCACCCCAAATCAACAGAATATACATTTTTTTCAGCACCACACCACACCTATTCCAAAATTGACCACATAGTGGGAAGTAAAGCTCTCCTCAGCAAATGTAAAAGAACAGAAATTATAACAAACTGTCTCTCAGACCACAGTGCAATCAACCTAGAACTCAGGATAAGAAACTCACTCAAAACCGCTCAACTACATGGAAACTGAACAACCTGCTCCTGAATGACTACTGGGTACATAAGGAAACGAAGGCAGAAATAAAGAAGTTCTTTGAAACCAGTGAGAACAAAGACACAACATACCAGAATCTCTGGGACACATTCAAAGCAGTGTGTAGAGGGAAATTTATAGCACTAAATGCCCACAAGAGAAAGCAGGAAAGATCCAAAATTGACACCCTAACATCACAATTAAAAGAACTAGAAAAGCAAGAGCAAACACATTCAAAAGCTAGCAGAAGGCAAGAAATAACTAAAATCAGAGCAGAACTGAAGGAAATAGAGACACAAAAATCCCTTCAAAAAATTAATGAATCCAGGAGCTGGTTTTTTGAAAGGATCAACAAAATTGATAGACTGCTAGCAAGACTAATAAAGAAAAAAAGGGAGAAGAATCAAATAGACCCAGTAAAAAATGATAAAGGGGATATCACCACCGATCCCACAGAAATACAAACTACCATCAGAGAATACTGCAAACACCTCTACGCAAATAAACTAGAAAATCTAGAAGAAATGGATAAATTCCTCGACACATACACCCTCCCAAGACTAAACCAGGAAGAAGTTGAATCTTTGAATAGACCAATAACAGGATCTGAAATTGTGGCAATAATCAATAGCTTACCAACCAAAAGGAGTCCAGGACCAGATGGATTCACAGCCAAATTCTACCAGAGGTCCAAGGAGGAACTGGTACCATTCCTTCTGAAACTATTCCAATCAATAGAAAAAGAGGGAATCCTCCTTAACTCATGAGGCCAGCATCATCCTGATACCTAAGCTGGGCAGAGACACAACCAAAAAAGAGAATTTTAGACCAATATCCTTGATGAACATTGATGCAAAAATCCTCAATAAAATACTGGCAAGGCGAATCCAGCAGCACATCAAAAAGCTTATCCACCATGATCAAGTGGGCTTCATCCCTGGGATGCAAGGCTGGTTCAATATACGCAAATCAATAAATGTAATCCAGCATATAAACAGAACCAAAGACAAAAACCACATGATTATCTCAATAGATGCAGAAAAGGCCTTTGACAAAATTCAACAACCCTTCATGCTAAAAACTCTCAATAAATCAGGTATTGATGGGACGTATCTCAAAATAATAAGAGCTATCTATGACAAACCCACAGCCAATATCATACTGAATGGGCAAAAACTGGAAGCATTCCCTTTGAAAACTGGCACAAGACAGGGATGCCCTCTCTCACCACTCCTGTTCAACATAGTGTTGGAAGTTCTGGCCAGGGCAATTAGGAAGGAGAAGGAAATAAAGGGTATTCAATTAGGAAAAGAGGAAGTCAAATTGTCCCTGTTTGCCGTTGACATGATTGTATATCTAGAAAACCCCATTGTCTCAGCCCAAAATCTCCTTAAGCTGATAAGCAACTTCAGCAAAGTCTCAGGATACAAAATCAATGTACAAAAATCACAAGCATTCTTATACACCAATAACAGACAAACAGAGAGCCAAATCATGATTGAACTCCCATTCACAATTGCTTCAAAGAGAATAAAATACCTAGGAATCCAACTTACAAGGGATGTGAAGGACCTCTTCAAGGAGAACTACAAACCACTGCTCAATGAAATAAAAGAGGATACAAACAAATGGAAGAACATTCCATGCTCATGGGTAGGAAGAATCAATATCGTGAAAATGGCCATACTGCCCAAGGTAATTTATAGATTCAATGCCATCCCCATCAAGCTACCAATGACTTTCTTCACAGAATTGGAGAAAACTACCTTAAAGTTCATATGGAACCAAAAAAGAGCCTGCATCACCAAGTCAATCCTAAGCCAAAAGAACAAAGCCGGAGGCATCACGCTATCTGACTTCAAACTACACTACAAGGCTACAGTAAGCAAAACAGCATGGTACTGGTACCAAAACAGAGATATAGATCAATGGAACAGAACAGAGCCCTCGGAAATAAAGCCGCATATCTACAACTATCTGATCTTTGACAAACCTGAGAGAAGCAAGCAATGGGGAAAGGATTCCCTATTTAATAAATGGTGCTGGGAAAACTGGCTAGCCATATGCAGAAAGCTGAAACTGGATCCCTTCCTTACACCTTATACAAAAATTAATTCAAGATGGATTAAAGACTTAAATGTTAGACCTAAAACCATAAAAACCCTAGAAGAAAACCTAGGCATTACCATTCAGGACATAGGCATGGGCAAGGACTTCATGTCTAAAACACCAAAAGCAATGGCAACAAAAACCAAAGTTGACAAATGGGATCTCATTAAACTAAAGAGCTTCTGCACAGCAAAAGAAACTACCATCAGAGTGAACAAGCAACCTACAAAATGGGAGAAAATTTTCGCAACCTACTCATCTGACAAAGGGCTAATATCCAGAATCTACAATGAACTCAAATTTACAAGAAAAAACAAACAACCCCATCAACAAGTGGGCAAAGGATATGAACAGACACTTCTCAAAAGGAGGGATTTATGCAGCCAAAAGACACATGAAAAAATGTTCACCATCACTGGCCATCAGAGAAATGCAAATCAAAACCACAGTGAGATACCATCTCACACCAGTTAGAATGGCAATCATTAAAAAGTCAGGAAACAACAGGTGCTGGAGAGGATGTGGAGAAATAGGAACACTTTTACACTGTTGGTGGGACTGTAAACTAGTTCAACCATTGTGGAAGTCAGTGTGGCGATTCCTCAGGGATCTAGAACTAGAAATACCATTTGACCCAGCCATCCCATTACTGGGTATATACCCAAAGGACTATAAATCATGCTGCTATAAAGACACATGCACACGTATGTTTATTGAGGCATTATTCACAATAGCAAAGACTTGGAACCAACCCAAATGTCCAACAATGATAAATTGGATTAAGAAAATGTGGCACATATACACCATGAAATACTATGCAGCCATAAAAAATGATGAGTTCATGTCCTTTGTAGGGACATGGATGAAACTGGAAATCATCATTCTCAGTAAACTATCATAAGGACAAAAAACCAAACACCGCATGTTCTCAGTCATAGATGGGAATTGAACAATGAGATCACATGGACACAGGAAGGGGAACATCACACTCTGGGGACTGTTGTGGGGTGGGGGGAGGGGGGAGGGATAGCATTAAGAGATATACCTAATGCTAGATGACGAGTTAGTGGGTGCAGCACAGCAGCATGGCACATGTATACATATGCAACTAACCTGCACATTGTGCACATGTACCCTAAAACTTAAAGTATAATAATAAGAAGAAAAATAAACAATATTGATTCTTAAAAAAAATAAAAAAAAAATACAAGTTTGTCAGTACATAAATTTTACAATGCCTAAACAGAACTTAAAATAAACTGCTCTAACCAACAGGAATAAAAGAAAAGGCAGGTCTATAACTCTGTAATAAAAACATAACCCCCTGAGCTAAAGACTCTGTAATTATACTAGTGTTATGCATTCTTTTCTGAAAATCTTCAGGACAAATTATTACAATTTCTTTGTTTTTCTATGGTAGATTCAATTGCTTCCAACAGCGCTGTTTTGGAAAGCATGAGGCAAAAAGTAGACTCAGTATTAAAAATAAAAAAGTATATATGACATAGTTTCTGTGCCCTAGCTGCCTGGCAGTGGAGGCACCAGGTTGGAGGTGGTGGTGAGGACTCTGGGGTGGATGAGATTTGAGAGAGAGGTTAAGGCATGAACAACAAGGGACCTGCTGAAGTACCCTCTCTCAGGATGTCAGCAGCCTCCTGACAAAACCGTGTTAATAGTTCTAAGACATACTTATGGTTCTACCTTTTATTTTATTCCTGTTGGATAGGACAGGTTTTTTTTGACTTTTGTTTTAGATTCAGGGGTTTCAAGTACATGTTTGTTACATGTGTATATTGCATGATGCTAGGGTTAAGGGTGAGAATGATCCCATCACTCAGGTACTGAGCATAGTACCCAACTGTTATTTTTTCAACCCTTACCTCCTTCCCTCCCTTCAGCCTCTAATAGTTCCCAGTGTCTACTTTTGCCATTTTTCAATTTTTTTTTTTTTAAATTTCGAGGCAGAGCCTCGCTCTGTCACCCAGACTGGACACCCAGGCTGGAGTGCAGTGGTGTGATCTTGGCCTGCTGCAACCTCCGTCTCCAGAGTTCAAGCAATTCTCGTGCCTCAGCCGCCAGAGTAGCTGGGATTACAGTCATGTGCCACCATGCCTGGTTCATTTTTGTATTTTTAGTAGAGATGAGGTTTTGCCATGTTGGCCACGCTGGTCTTGAACTCCTGGCTTCAAGTGATCTGCCTGCCTTGGCCTCCTAAAGTGCTGGGATTATAGGCATTAACCACTATGCCCAGCCTATTTTTTGCCATTATTGTGTCTATGAATACTCAATGTTTTGCTCCCACTTATAAGTGAGAACATGTGGTATTTAATTCTCTGATCTTGTGTTAATTTGTTTAGGATAATAGCTTCCAGCTGCATCCATGTTGCTGGAAAGGACTTTTTTTTTTTTAATCTGTGTAGTATTCCATGATGTATATGTACCACATTCTAAAAAATCCAATCCATCATTGATGGGCACCTAGGTTGATTCCACGTCTTTGCTGTTGTGACTAGTGCTGCAATGACACGTGAGTGCAAATGTCTTTTTGGTAGAACGGTTTGTTTTCTTTTGGATATATACCCAGTAATGGGATTGCTGGGCTAAATGATAGTTCTAGAGTAGTTTGTTTTAAAACCTTTTAAGTTCTGTTTAAACACTGGGCGATGCTTAAATCATTCTTTCCATTCTCTAGGAGCAATGTTCAAATCAATCCGAGCCATTTCCAATCAATTCAGCAGAAACTTCAGGTCTGCAATGGGATCTGGGATAAACTGTGGCCATACATTCTTCTGGAGTTCTTGAAGTTTCCCAATCAATTTAGAGGTAGATTGTTTTTTTCACTTCAAAGGATTCTAACTTTTAAAGTAAAAATTGAAGCAAGAAGCAATGTTGGTTCAGTAACATTCTGTGTTTTAGGGTTGGCTGAGCACAATCAGGAATTTGGTTAATGGCACCACACAGGGTGTCTCATGAAAGAATAAGTGTTTGATTTGCTTTGAGGAAACCCATACAGGAGGCCTCTAGGGATAACCTGCTTGACTAGGGTGAGCCAGGATGCATTTGCTTTTTTGAAGTTATTTAGTGCCAAAAAGAAGCAGAGCCTAATATACGGTTGGATAATTTCCAGTCATTCCCAGTACTTTTTGAAGCACTACTTCACTACCATGGCATCCCTGGCTTGGCTTCAACAGTGGTACCCATAGCAACTTTTCTCTGCCACTTTCAAAACGAGGTGACATGCACAAAGACTTATTTCTGAGAACTGGAGAGAACCTAGTTATTTGTATGGTAAGAAATTCACAAACATATCCCCCTGCACTGCAATTCCTTGGTGACATCTCTCTCTCGTTGGACTGTAAGCTTCTTGTGGACATGGTGACAAAGACTCTCTCCTTGAACAAACTTGAATCCAATTTCTCTGAGTCTTCTTGACTTGGCTAGATCTTTGGCTCTACCCTTATTCTGCTTAGTCCAATTAACAAGAATCTTAATGACTCAGTTTAGCAAAAATCTCCCACCGCCAGTATCTTATCATCCTAGCTTGTCTTTGGCCATTATCCTGTTGAGTTGCTCTAGCAAGAATCCCCCAACCTTGATGTTTCTTCTTATTAATTTTCTATCTAATGACACCCACCCTGCTTCTTGGCTATAAATCCTCACTTACAAATGTTATATTCACAGTTGAGTCTGGTCCCTCTCCCTTACTGCATAACTCATTGCAGTAGTCCCTTGAATAGTCTTTCTTGACGTCTTTAACAAGTATCAGAATAAAAAAGTGTTAGATAATATTTTCTTTGACAAGGGCCATGTGACTTTGCATCCCTAGGCCCTACGATTCTAGGGCCTGAATCATAGTGGGTACTGAATACTTTTTTTTCACTTTAGAATTTTAATGTTGTATTTTGTACAGTTCTTTTTTTTCTTTTTTCTTTTACTTTAAGTTCTGGGATACATGTGCAGAATGTGCAGGTTTGTTACATAGGTATACATGTGCCATGGTAGTTTGCTGCACCTATCAACTTGTCATCTAGGTTTTAAGCCCCGCATGCATTAGGTATTTGTCCTGATGCTCTCCCTCCCTTTGCCCCCCAACCCTGAGAGGCCCTGGTGTGTGTTGTTCCCCTCCCTGTGTCCATGTGTTCTCATTGTTCAACTCCCATTTATGAGTGAGAAAATGTGGTATTTGGTTTTCTGTTCCTGTGTTAGTTTGCTGAGAATGATGGCTTCCAGCTTCATCCATGTCCCTGCAAAGGACATAAACTCATTATTTTTTTATGGCTGCATTATATTCCATGGTTTATATGTGCCACATTTTCTTTATCCAGTCTATCACTGATGGGCATTTAGGTTGGTTTCCAGTCTTTGCTATCTCAATAATTTTTGAAGCGAGGAGAGAAATGAATGAAAACTGGAACTAGGTGGTTTGTTTTAGCATTGTAAATAGAGCCTTTGAAGGCCACAGATCTGTATTTAGATCCTGTTCTGATGTTTGCTATTAGATCATAGACAAGCTACTGAATTGTCATGTGCTCAGCTTCCTCCGCTGTGAGGAGTGGAGATAATGTAAGTGAATTAGTGCAGAAACAGAAAATCAAATACCGCATGTTCTCACTTATAAGTGGGAGCTAAACAATGGGTACACATGGACATAAAGATGGAAACAGTAGACACTGGGGACTCCAAAAGTGATGAGAGAGGCAGGGGCGCTGCCTATTGTGGGTACTGTCTTCACTATGTTCACTACCTTTTGGGTACTATGTTCACTATTTGGGTGATGGGTTCAGTAGCAGCCCAAACCCCAAAATTATGCAATATACCCATGTAACAAATCTGCACATGTACCCCTGAATCTAAAATTAGAGGAAAAATGCTGCCCATACCAATACTGACAAAAAAAAAGAAGAATGGGGATAATATAACCTACAGTATTTTGCAGAGTTGTTGTGAGGAACAAATGCAATAATGTGAAGTATCAGGCACTTGGTATTTGATTGGTGAGTGGTTATCATTGTTATCGCCACTATCAACAATAATGACAAAATGGCTACCCATTCTGGGTCATGTAAGAAAGATGGAAAGATGTAATTCTGTCTAAAACTTTTCTACTCATTCCAAGGATTTCCTATTCTGTTATGGACTGAACTGTGTCCCTCCAAAATTCACATGTTGGAGCCCTAACCCCTAAGGTTACTATATTTCAAAATAGGGCCTATAAGGAAGTAATTAAGGTTAAATGAGGTCATAAGGGTGGGTGCCTAATCCAATAGGACAGTTGTCTTTATAAGAAGACACCAGAGATCCCCCCCACCCCCACAGAAGAAAAGCCACGTGAGGACACAGTGAGAAAGTGGCCATCCACAAGCTTGGAAGAGAGCCCTCACCAGCCTGACCATACTAATACACAGTCTAAGGCCTGCTGCTGACACTTAGCTAAATTATGTAAACAACCCTACTTCCATGACTCTCACACTGTAATTTCTCTACCCATCATTGCATTCCTTACTTATTCCATTTGATTTTTATCAATTCCATCCAAGCCTTTATATACACTTTCAGAATTTGGCTCTTCAAAAGCTGTGATTACCTTATCATCAGACTATCTTCCAAATGAAAATTGGTATTCAATATTTGGAGTTTATAATTTTATGAGACCAAGGGGATAATTAATTTTGTAAACAAGTCCTGATACAATTACAAAAATTGCAGAGAATTGACACAGACAGGGAAGGCTTCATGGAGAAACTATTATGTATTAAGAAAGGAGGGGAATTTCATTATTTTGGCCAAAAGGAAGGTGGAAGTTTATATTTTTAGAGGCAACGAGCCCATAAATGTTTATAATGCAGCTTTTAAAGAGTAAATCCTTTTCCATGACACCATTTGGGTGAGCAGATGTTCCAGTTATTTATTGCCTAACAAACCATCACATAATTTAATGGCTTAAAATAACAATGATTATTTATTTTGCTCATGAATCTTGAGTCTGGCTGGAGCTTAGCAGAGACAGCATGTCTGTACTCTATGAGATGCTGGCTGAGTCAGCTTTATTGGGGGCTGGAGGATCTACTTCCAAGATGGCTCATTCTCACGGGTGGCAAGTCTGGGAGCTGAGCCAGACTGTGTGGCAGGGCCTCAGTTTCTCTCCATATGGGCCTCCCCACAGGCTGTTGGGCTCGCTCACAGCATGGCAGCTAGTTTCCAAGAGTAAGATCTCAACAGCAAGGAAGTGAAAGCTGCCAGTTGTTGAGGTCTGGGCCTGGACACTGGCACAGCATTTCTTTTGCCTTTATCTATTGGTCAAGTCATCAAGGAGCCCTGATTCTAGGGGAGGGACCCTTGACCCTACCTCCTAATGACAGACATGCCAAAGAATTTTGGGGCCATGTTTTAAATCCTACACAGCAGATGGTGTAAATCAGAGGTTCTCAACACTGGTTGTATTTTAGAAGTATTTTGGAGTTAAAGACAAAATACCAGTGCCTAGTGACCACCTCAAGAGATTCTGGTTTGGTTGGGCTAGAGGGCAGCCTGAGAGCCTGTATTTTAAATTTTTTTTCTAGGTGATTCTGACATGCAAACAAGCCTCTGGGCCAAAGTTCCTGTATCCAAGGATTAAAAAAAAAAATGGAGCATAAGTCTGAGGCTGTGAACGAGGCTTCTCCTGCCCTCTGGAGCTTGCTGGAAGGAAACACAGCCCGAGAAGTGGACTAAAGAGTTGTTCCAACACCACTGCCTACAAGATGAACTGCTTCCAAATGACGATAGAGGAAAAACTTTCAGGTAAATGGACCTGCCATCACACACATGCTTTTTCTCATATTACATTTTACCTGCAGTTTGTAAATATTATAAAAAAATCAATAAAGCTGCCATATTGCTGTAATCTAATTTGTCTTTTCTGATTGTGTGAAGCTGGAGGACACGTTTGGCATCACATTTTCGGACCTCAGAGAGTGATGTTAAACATTTATAGTGCACTTAATAATCTGTCAGAAATGTACAAAGGCATAATGTCTCATTAATAATTATTAAATCATTGAGTCGCACAGAAGGAGATGTTCCCCTCTTTACTTACATAATGACCAGCAACCGCTAAAATGTAGGTCATTTGTGATGCACAGCCAGCACATCTAATAGTGGAAATCTGCTTGAGGAAATTAATAAGAAATCGTATTCAGAGATAGGATTTTAGACAGCAAGAAAACATGCATATGGATTGCTGCAGTATTCATCCAGGGCAAATAGATGTTCCCTTCCTGATCAGAGTCAGGTTAAAATTCAGCCAGATAATTGCTGAGAGGGAAGAGATGTGAAAGGAAATGATCTTATTTGCTTTCGGAGGCTAGATAACTCATTTCAATATGCCCAGATTTGGGCTTTTATTCATAGGTATATGTATCATTTTATGAATAAAAGAGATACATATTTTGATTTGGAATGAGGTCGGGATGGAAGGTGCAATTTGAATTTTTCAAGACTTGGATTTTATTTCCAATGTTGTTTGTGAGGATTTTTTTAGTTTTTATTTTATAGGAACTTTTTAATACCAGGCAATGTCATTTTAGTAACACATAACACAGGAATTGAATTACATCTGTTGCATATCCTCTCCCTCCCTCCAATATTCAGCCTAGAGAATTTAAAGTTTTAGCCTTTAAAAAATTTACAGGCTGTGCTTGTCTTTATAGCAGCTGATGTGAAATCAACCCTTAGCTTTCATTTTCAACCTTAAGCTTTCTTCATTCTGGGTAAACTCAAGGCTTCTCAATGTATACTGGTGATAAGTGCATGATCCAATCAAGCTAGCTGCTGGCTCAAGGTTGTTGACTAAAGAGTTGTTCCAAATTGCAGGATTGTAAAGGGTGTCCCATGCAGTTAGCCTAGACCTGGTAAGACATTCTGTGCCACCAATATTTCTGTGGTCAAACTTTTGAAGTTTTTCACACCTTTCCCACTCATTACTGTGCTGGGGCTTGTCTTTGGTAAAAGTGTTAAATACACAATATTTGCCTTTGGTGCTCATCCTTCCAGTTCTAGGCCAATAAGCAGGCACCACGTTTCTTCCTGCCAGTAGCTGTCCTGCATGGTTGTTCAACAAGCCTCGCCCATAGATCTTTGAGCCACTGTGGGATGAAGTATTTGTTACTTGCTATTTGGGGGGAAAATTGTCAGAACATACTATTGGCATTACTCACTAAGGTTTTGGAGAGGAGAACCAAAAAATGCCTTTGAAAATTTGGTAGAACAAAAAACCAAACACCTCATATTCTCACTCATAGGTGGGAATTGAACAATGAGATCACATGGACACAGGAAGGGGAACATCATACTCTGGGGACTGTTGTGGGGTGGGGGGAGGGGGGAGGGGGGAGGGATAGCATTGGGAGATACACCTAATGCTAGATGACGAGTTAGTGGGTGCAGCGCACCAGCGTGGCACATGTATACATATGTAACTAACCTGCACAATGTGCACATGTACCCTAAAACTTAAAGTATAATAATAAAAGAAAAAAAAAAAAGAAAATTTGGTAAGATTGACCTTCATGTTAATTTGCCTCAAAAAGTTTGTGCCCTCCCTTGTTCAGAAAAGCTTTAAAGCACTTCTAAGGATGCATTCAGTTTTTCAAATCAACATAAATAGAACTAGGTGGGAAACAAGAAGAAAAATTACTGGTGGAGTTTTTTTTTTTTTTTTTTTGAGATGGAGTTTCACTCCTGTCACCCAGACTCGAGTGCAATGGCATGATCTTGGCCCACTTCAAACTCTGTCTCCTGGGTTCAAGCGATTCTCCTGCCTCAGCCTCCCAAGTAGGTGGGATTACAGGTGCCTCCCACCATGCCCAGCTAATTTTTGTATTTTTAGTAGAGACACGGTTTCACCATTTTGGCCAGGCTGGTCTTGAACTCCTGACCTCAGGTGATCCACCTGCCTTGGCCTCCCAAAGTGCTGGGATTACAAGCGTGAGCCACCACACCCGGCCTTTTTTTTTCTTTTATTTATTTATTTATTTTTTTTCCATTTATTTATTTATTTACTTATTTTTTGTTTTGTTTTTGTTTTTTTTTTGGATTATTCATGCCTCCCCATTTTATTTTTTTTTTTATTTTTATTTTTTATTATACTTTAAGTTTTAGGGTACATGTGCACATTGTGCAGGTTAGTTACATATGTATACATGTGACATGCCGGTACGCTGCACCCACTAACTCGTCATCTAGCATTAGGTATATCTCCCAATGCTATCCCTCCCCTCTCCCCCCACCCCACAACAGTCCCCAGAGAGTGATATTCCCCTTCCTGTGTCCATGTGATCTCATTGTTCAATTCCCACCTATGAGTGAGAATATGTGGTGTTTGGTTTTTTGTTCTTGTGATAGTTTACTGAGAATGATGATTTCCAATTTCATCCATGTCCCTACAAAGGACATGAACTCATCCTTTTTTATGGCTGCATAGTATTCCATGGTGTATATTTGCCACATTTTCTTAATCCAGTCTATCATTGTTGGACATTTGGGTTGGTTCCAAGTCTTTGCTATTGTGAATAATGCCACAATAAACATACGTGTGCATGTGTCTTTATAGCAGCATGATTTATAGTCCTTTGGGTATATACCCAGTAATGGGATGGCTGAGTCAAATGGTATTTCTAGTTCTATATCCCTAAGGAATCGCCACACTGACTTCCACAATGGTTGAACTAGTTTACAGTCCCACCAACAGTGTAAAAGTGTTCCTATTTGTCCACATCCTCTCCAGCACCTGTTGTTTCCTGACTTTTTAATGATTGCCATTCTAACTGATGTGAGATGGTATCTCATTGTGGTTTTGATTTGCATTTCTCTGATGGCCAGTGATGATGAGCATTTTTTCATGTGCTTTTTGGCTGCACAAATGTCTTCTTTTGAGAAGTGTCTGTTCATGTCCTTCACCCACTTTTTGATGGGGTTGTTTGTTTTCTTCTTGTAAATTTGTTTGAGTTCATTGTAGATTCTGGATATTAGCCCTTTGTCAGATGAGTAGGTTGCGAAAATTTTCTCCCATTTTGTAGGTTGCCTGTTCACTCTGATGGTAGTTTCTTCTGCTGTGCAGAAGCTCTTTCGTTTAATGAGATCCCATTTGTCAATTTTGTCTTTTGTTGCTATTGCTTTTGGTGTTTTGGACATGAAGTCCTTGCCCATGCCTATGTCCTGAATGGTAATGCCTAGGTTTTCTTCTAGGGTTTTTATGGTTTTAGGTCTAACGCTTAAGTCTTTAATCCATCTTGAATTGATTTTTGTATAAGGTGTAAAGAAGGGATCCAGTTTCAGCTTTCTACATATGGCTAGCCAGTTTTCCCAGCACCATTTATTAAATAGGGAATCCTTTCCCCATTGCTTGTTTTTCTCAGGTTTGTCAAAGATCAGATAGTTGTAGATATGCGGCGTTATTTCCGAGGGCTCTGTTCTGTTCCATTGATCTATATCTCTGTTTTGGTATCAGTACCATGCTGTTTTGGTTACTGTAGCCTTGTAGTATAGTTTGAAGTCAGGTAGTGTGATGCCTCCAGCTTTGTTCTTTTGGCTTAGGATTGACTTGGTGATGCAGGCTCTTTTTTGGTTGCATATGAAGTTTAAAGTAGTTTTATCCAATTCTGTGAAGAAAGTCATTGGTAGCTTGATGGGGATAGCATTGAATCTGTAAATTACCTTGGGCAGTATGGCCATTTTCACGATACTGATTCTTCGTACCCATGAGCATGGAAAGTTCTTCCATTTCTTTGTATCCTCTTTTATTTCATTGAGCAGTGGTTTGTAGTTCTCCTTGAAGAGGTCCTTCATATCCCTTGTAAGTTGGATTCCTAGGTATTTTATTCTCTTTGAAGCAATTGTGAATGGGAGTTCACTCATGATTTGGCTCTCTGTTTGTCTGTTGTTGATGTATAAGAATGCTTGTGATTTCTGTACATTGATTTTGTATCCTGAGACTTTGCTGAAGTTGCTTATCAGCTTAAGGAGATTTTGGGCTGAGAAAATGGGGCTTTCTAGATATACAATCATGTGGTCTGCAAACAGGGACAATTTGACTTCCTCTTTTCCTAATTGAATACCCTTTATTTCCTTCTCCTGCCTAATTGCCCTGGCCAGAACTGCCAACACTATGTTGAATAGGAGTGGTGAGAGAGGGCATCCCTGTCTTGTGCCAGTTTTCAAAGAGAATGCTTCCAGTTTTTGCCCATTCAGTATGATATTGGCTGTGGGTTTGTCATAGATAGCTCTTATTATTTTGAAATACATCCCATCAATACCTAATTTATTGAGAATTTTTAGCATGAAGGGTTGTTGAATTTTGTCAAAGGCTTTTTCTGCATCTATCGAGATAATCATGTGGTTTTTGTCTTTGGCTCTGTTTATATGCTGGATTACATTTATTGAGTTGCGTATATTGAACCAGCCTTGCATCCCAGGGATGAAGTCCACTTGATCATGGTGGATAAGCTTTTTGATGTGCTGCTGGATTCGTTTTGCCAGTATTTTATTGAGGATTTTTGCATCAATGTTCATCAAGGATATTGGTCTAAAAATCTCTTTTTTTGTTGTGTCTCTGCCTGGCTTTGGTATCAGAATGATGCTGGCCTCATAAAATGAGTTAGGGAGGATTCCCTCTTTTTCTATTGATTGGAATAGTTTCAGAAGGAATGGTACCAGTTCCTCCTTGTAACCCTGGTAGAATTTGGCTGTGAATCCATCTGGTCCTGGACTCTTTTTGGTTGGTAAGCTATTGATTATTGCCACAATTTTAGCTCCTGTTATTGGTCTATTCAGAGATTCAACTTCTTCCTGGTTTAGTCTTGGGAGAGTGTATGCGTCGAGGAATTTATCCGTTTCTTCTAGATTTTCTAGGTTATTTTCATAGAGATGTTTGTAGTATTCTCTGATGGTAGTTTGTATTTCTGTGGGATCGGTGGTGATATCCCCTTTATCATTTTTTATTGCGTCTATTTGATTCTTCTCTCTTTTTTTCTTTATTAGTCTTGCTAGCAGTCTATCAATTTTGTTGATCCTTTCAAAAAACCAGCTCCTGGATTCATTAATTTTTTGAAGGGTTTTTTGTGTCTCTATTTCCTTCAGTTCTGCTCTGATTTTAGTTATTTCTTGCCTTCAGCTAGCTTTTGAATGTGTTTGCTCTTGCTTTTCTAGTTCTTTTAATTGTGATGTTAGGGTGTCCATTTTGGATCTTTCCTGCTTTCTCTTGTGGGCATTTAATGCTATAAATTTCCCTCTACACACTGCTTTGAATGCATCCCAGAGATTCTGGTATGTTGTGTCTTTGTTCTCGTTGGTTTCAAAGAACATCTTTATTTCTGCCTTCATTTCGTTATGTACCCAGTAGTCATTCAGGAGCAGGTTGTTCAGTTTCCATGTAGTTGAGCAGTTTTGGGTGAGATTCTTAATCCTGAGTTCTAGTTTGATTGCACTGTGGTCTGAGAGATAGTTTGTTATAATTTATGTTCTTTTACATTTGCTGAGGAGAGCTTTACTTCCAAGTATGTGGTCAATTTTGGAATAGGTGTGGTGTGGTGCTGAAAAAAATATATATTCTGTTGATTTGGGGTGGAGAGTTCTGCAGATGTCTATTAGGTCCACCTGGTGCAGAGCTGAGTTCAATTCCTGGGTATCCTTGTTGACTTTCTGTCTCGTTGATCTGTCTAATGTTGACAGTGGGGTGTTAAAGTCTCCCATTATTAATGTGTGGGAGTCTAAGTCTCTTTGTAGGTCACTCAGGACTTGCTTTATGAATCTGGGTGCTCCTGTATTGGGTGCATATATATTTAGGATAGTTAGCTCTTCTTGTTGAATTGATTCCTTTACCATTATGTAATGGCCTTCTTTGTCTCTTTTGATCTTTGTTGGTTTAAAGTCTGTTTTATCAGAGACTAGGATTGCAACCCCTGCCTTTTTTTGTTTTCCGTTGGCTTGGTAGATCTTCCTCCATCCTTTTATTTTGAGCCTATGTGTGTCTCTGCACGTGAGATGGGTTTCCTGAATACAGCACACTGATGGGTCTTGACTCTATCCAATTTGCCAGTCTGTGTCTTTTAATTGGAGCATTTAGTCCATTTACATTTAAAGTTAATATTGTTATGTGTGAATTTGATCCTGTCATTATGATGTTAGCTGGTTATTTTGCTCGTTAGTTGATGCAGTTTCTTCCTAGTCTCGATGGTCTTTACATTTTGGCATGATTTTGCAGTGGCTGGTACCAGTTGTTCCTTTCCATGTTTAGCGCTTCCTTCAGGAGCTCTTTTAGGGCAGGCCTGGTGGTGACAAAATCTCTCAGCATTTGCTTGTCTGTAAAGTATTTTATTTCTCCTTCACTTATGAAGCTTAGTTTGGCTGGATATGAAATTCTGGGTTGAAAATTCTTTTCTTTAAGAATGTTGAGCTCCATTTCCCTCTCCCTCCTCTCCCTTTCCCTCTCCCTCTCCCCACGGTCTCCCTCTCCCTCTCCCTCTTCCTCTCGCTCTCCCTCTCCCCACAGTCTCCCTCTCCCTATCCCTCTCCCTCTCCCTCTCCCCATGGTCTCCCTCTCCCTCTCTTTCCACGGTCTCCCTCTGATACCGAGCCGAAGCTGGACTGGACTGCTGCCATCTCGGCTCACTGCAACCTCCCTGCCTGATTCTCCTGCCTCAGACTGCCGAGTGCCTGCAATTGCAGGCGCGCGCCACCACGCCTGACTGGTTTTCGTATTTTTTTGGTGGAGACGGGGTTTCGCTGTGTTGGCCGGGCTGGTCTCCAGCTCCTAACCGTGAGTGATCCGCCACCTTCGGCCTCCCGAGGTGCTGGGATTGCAGACGGAGTCTGGTTCACTCAGTGCTCAATGGTGCCCAGGCTGGAGTGCAGTGGCGTCATCTCGGCTCGCTACAACCTCCACCTCTCAGCTGCCTGCCTTGGCCTCCCAAAGTGCCAAGAGTGCAGCCTCTGCCCGGCCGCCACCCCGTCTGGGAAGTGAGGAGCGTCTCTGCCTGGCCGCCCATCCTCTGGGACGTGAGGAGCCCCTCTGCCTGGCTGCCCAGTCTGGAAAGTGAGGAGCGTCTCTGCCCAGCCGCCATCCCATCTAGGAAGTGAGGAGCGCCTCTTCCTGGCCGCCATCCCATCTAGGAAATGAGGAGCGTCTCTGCCCGGCCGCCCATCGTCTGAGATGTGGGGAATGCCTCTGCCCTGCCACCCCGTCTGGGATGTGAGGAGCGCCTCTGCCTGGCCGCGACCCCGTCTGGGAGGTGAGGAGCGTCTCTGCCCAGCTGCACATCCTCTGGGACGTGAGGAGCCCCTCTGCCTGGTTGCCCAGTCTGGAAAGTGAGGAGCGTCTCTGCCCGGCCGCCATCCCATCTAGGAAGTGAGGAGCGCCCCTTCCCGGTGCCATCCCATCTAGGAAGTGAGGAGTGTCTCTGCCCGGCTGCCCATTGTCTGAGATGTGGGGAGCGCCTCTGCCCTGCCGCCCTGTCTGGGATGTGAGGAGCGCCTCTGCCTGGCCGCGACCCCATCTGTGGGGTGAGGAGCGTCTCTGCCCGGCCGCCCCGTCTGAGAAGTGAGGAGACCCTCCACCTGGCAGCTGCCCCGTCTGAGAAGTGAGGAGCCCCTCCGCCCAGCAGCCACCCCATCTGGGAAGTGAGGAGCGTCTCCGCCCGTCAGCCACCCCATCCGGGAGGGAGGTGGGGGTCAGCCCCCGCCAGGCCAGCCGCCCCGTCCGGGAGAGAGGTGGGGGGGGTCAGACCCCAGCCCAGCCAGCCGCCCCATCCAGGAGGGAGGTGGGGGGGTCAGCCCCTTGCCCGGCCAGCCGCCCCATCCGGGAGGGAGATGGGGGGGTCAGCTCCCTGCCCGGCCAGCCGCCCCGTCCGGGAGGTGAGGGGCGCCTCTGCCCAGCCGCCCCTACTGGGAAGTGAGGAGCCCCTCACCCGGCCAGCCGTCCCGTCTGGGAGGGAGGTGGGGGGGGTCAGCCCCCCGCCTGGCCAGCCACCCCATCCGGGAGATGAGGGGCGCCTCTGCCTGGCCGCCCCTACTGGGAAGCGAGGAGCCCCTCTGCCCGGCCACCACCCCGTCTGGGAGGTGTACCCAACAGCTCATTGAGAACGGGCCATGATGACAATGGCGGTTTTGTGGAATAGAAAGGGGGGAAAGGTGGGGAAAAGATTGAGAAATCGGATGGTTGCCGTGTCTGTGTAGAAAGAAGTAGGCATGGGAGACTTTTCATTTTGTTCTATACTAAGAAAAATTCTTCTGCCTTGGGATCCTGTTGATCTGTGACCTTACCCCCAACCCTGTGCTCTCTGAAACATGTGCTGTGTCCACTCAGGGTTAAATGGATTAAGGGCAGTGCAAGATGTGCTTTGTTAAACAGATGCTTGAAGGCAGCATGCTTGTTAAGAGTCATCACCACTCCCAAATCTCAAGTACCCAGGGACACAAACACTGCGGAAGGCCACAGGGTCCTCTGCCTAGGAAAACCAGAGACCTTTGTTCACTTGTTTATCTGCTGACCTTCCCTCCACTATTGTCCTATGACCCTGCCAAATCCCCCTCTGTGAGAAACACCCAAGAATGATCAATAAAACATAAATAAATAAATAAATAAATAAATAAATAAATAAACAAATAAAAAAAGAATATTGAACATTTGTGCCCACTCTCTTCTGGCTTGTAGTTTCTGCCGAGAGATCCACTGTTAGTCTGATGGGCTTCCGTTTGAGGGTAACCCAACCTTTCTCTCTGGCTACCCTTAACATTTTTTCCTTCATTTCAACTTTGGTGAATCTGACAATTATGTGTCTTGGAGTTGCTCTTCTCGAGGAGTATCTTTGTGGTGTTCTCTGTATTTCCTGAATCTGAATGTTGGCCTGCCTTGCTAGATTGGGGAAGTTCTCCTGGATAATATCCTGCAGAGTGTTTTCCAACTTGGTTCCATTCTCCCCATCACTTTCAGGTACACCAATCAGACGTAGATTTGGTCTTTTCACATAGTCCCATA
Source organism: Gorilla gorilla gorilla (assembly GCF_029281585.2). NCBI lineage: Eukaryota > Metazoa > Chordata > Mammalia > Primates > Hominidae > Gorilla > Gorilla gorilla. The sequence goes on along the minus strand of NC_073235.2, from coordinate 19,266,672 downwards.
TTTCTTGGAGGCTTTGCTCATTTCTTTTTATTCTTTTTTCTCTAAACTTCCCTTCTCGCTTCATTTCATTCATTTCATCTTCCATCGCTGATACCCTTTCTTCCAGTTGATCTCATCGGCTCCTGAGGCTTCTGCATTCTTCACGTAGTTCTCGAGCCTTGGTTTTCAGCTCCATCAGCTCCTTTAAGCACTTCTCTGTATTGGTTATTCTAGTTATACATTCTTCTAAATTTTTTTCAAAGTTTTCAACTTCTTTGCCTTTGGTTTGAATGTCCTCCCGTAGCTCAGAGTAATTTGATCGTCTGAAGCCTTCTTCTCTCAGCTCATCAAAGTCATTCTCCATCCAGCTTTGTTCCGTTGCTGGTGAGGAACTGTATTCCTTTGGAAGAGGAGAGGCGCTCTGCTTTTTAGAGTTTCCAGTTTTTCTGCTCTGTTTTTTCCCCATCTTTGTGGTTTTATCTACTTTTGGTCTTTGATGATGGTGATGTACAGATGGGTTTTCGGTGTGGATGTCCTTTCTGTTTGTTAGTTTTCCTTCTAACAGAGAGGACCCTCAGCTGCAGGTCTGTTGGAGTACCCTGCCCTGTGAGGTATCAGTGTGCCCCTGCTGGGGGGTGCCTCCCAGTTAGGCTGCTCGGGGGTCAGGGGTCAGGGACTCACTTGAGGAGGCAGTCTGCCCGTTCTCAGATCTCCAGCTGCGTGCTGGGAGAACCACTGCTCTCTTCAGTGCTGTCAGACAGGGACATTTAAGTCTGCAGAGGTTACTGCTGTCTTTTTGTTTGTCTGTGCCCTGCCCCCAGAGGTGGAGCCTACAGAGGCAGGCAAGCCTCCTTGAGCTGTGGTGGGCTCCACCCAGTTGGAGCTTCCCGGCTGCTTTGTTTACCTAATCAAGCCTGGGTAATGGTGGGCGCCCCTCCCCCAGCCTCGCTGCCGCCTTGCCGTTTGATCTGAGACTGCTGTGCTAGCAATCAGCGAGACTCCGTGGGTGTAGGACCCTCCGAGCCAGGTGCGGGTTATAATCTCGCGGTGCACCGTTTTTTTTAAGCCGGTCGAAAAGCGCAGTATTCGGGTGGGAGTGACCCGATTTTCCAGGTGCGTCCGTCACCCCTTTCTTTGACTCGGAAAGGGAACTCCCTGACCCCTTGCGCTTCCCAAGTGAGGCAATGCCTCGCCCTGCTTCGGCTCACGCACGGTGCGCACACCCACTGGCCTGCGCCCACTGTCTGGCACTCCCTAGTGAGATGAAGCCGGTACCTCAGATGGAAATGCAGAAATCACCTGTCTTCTTCGTCGCTCACGCTGGGATCTGTAGACCAGAGCTGTTCCCATTTGGCCATCTTGGCTCCTCCCCCTTTTTTTTTCTTTCTTTTTTTTTTTTTTTTTTGAGACAGAGTCTCGCTCTGTCACCCAGGCTGGAGTGCAGTGGTGCAATCTCGGCTCACTACAACTTCTGCCTCCTGGGTTCAAGAGATTCTTCTGCCTCAGCCTCCTGAGTAGCTGGGATTACAGGTGCCTGCCACCGTGCCCTGCTACTTTTTGTATTATTGTTATTTTTTTTAGTAGAGATGGGGTTTCACCATATTGGCCAAGCTGGTCTCCAACTTCTGACCTCAGGTGATCTGCCCTGCCTTGGTCTTCCAAAGTGCTGGGATTACAGGCATGTGCCACTGTGCCTGGCCTGGTGGAGCTATTTTTTTAATAGCCAGGAATGAAGCCAAAACAGCAATGCAGACCATGCATACAGCCTGTCATTCTTTTTAACAGGTGGGCCTCAAATTGTTCTGTAAGTATTCTAGAAACTAAATGAAAAGGGACATTGGTTTGGTTGTACTATTTAGGGTTCATGAGATTAAAAACAAGCCCATTTTAAGGAGATGCACAATTCATTTTGATACTGTGGCAGGAACAACATTCTTTTCGGGACTCTCATGAGTGAGCACACTGTGTAAAGTAACAGCACCTTCAGCCTTCTCACTGGAGACACCTGGGGTTGCATTGGTGTTTCTTTTGTGTTTCCCAATGCAGGCTGATAACATCACATCCTAGCCCATGCCAGTGAAAATCTTTCAACAGGAAGAGTGAAGAAGAGAGAAAAGGTCAAAAGACTGTTTTACTTCACGAATTTCTGTAAGTCTAGCTTAATTCAGGAGTGAACTTTAGAGTATCTGAAGGGGAGGATGAAAAGGATAGATTTCATGCACCTTTGAAAATAATTTTTTTTCCGCTAAATTGTGTTTTTGAGAAGTATTAGAAGGCAGCAGCATGCTTAATGTTATGCTTCTAGGCAAATGCTTACAGTGTGTGTATCACATATGCCCAATTACACGTGGAACCACAGGCTCTAACAGACACTGGCTTGGGGTAGGGGTGACACAGCCTGTGCAAACTAAGGTGCTGGGAGGATGCTTTCCTGATCCAATGCCTATTCCATTTCTGCTTGGAGGTGAGGAGAAAGAATATTTGTGTGCAAAGGCAGAGGACTGAATTGTGTTTTACTACCTTTGAGCGGTTTTGCAATTACTGTTGCAGAACATGAGAATCAAAGAAGATGGGTGGATGGACCATCATAGTCAAAGTGAGTCATTGCCACGGGCAGAGGGAGGGAGGAAGCAGGTTGGTTGGTCTGTGCAGATTCCAAGATACATCTATGTGGGCCTTTCTAATAAAGCATTAATTCATTCTTCCATTATTCATGCAATACATAAATTGTGAGCACTGACATGTGGTAAGCACTGTGCCAGTTAGTGGACATGCCAAGAGAAAAAACACATGGTTTGGGCCTCTTCATATATTTTTGTACTTATCTTCCACAGGTAGAACAATGTTCCTTTTGCATTCGATAGATATTTTGGAGCTCACAATTTGTTTTTCAGCTTCTCACAGCAACGACCTCTGAAGAACAGGACCTAAGCTTACTAATATGAACACATGATATCAATTTTGTGTTCCAGTAATGACAGAAGTCCTGATGCCAAAGGCAGCATTGTTTTCATTCTCTTGCTTTAAAACTGAGTAATAATATAATGATTAGGAATTACTCTTAGCAACACAGATAAGAGTTAGTCATTCAAACTTCCACAGTGGAACAACTGTTGGGAAGCTATAGCTTTATGCTGAATGATTTTGAGTCCTAATTACTGAATCTGAATCGCTGTCTTTAAATGTCAGTAATGGTAGAAAAAGGTTCTTTATTCTTAAGAACCAGCGGGGAATGAGCAGTACAAAATGTTCTTGTTAAAATTTCTCTTCTCCTTTTAAAATAGATGATCAAAGACATCCTAGAGTTCCCGTCATTTTAGGAGATGTTTACATAAATGAGGAATGGCACATAGGAAGACTCAGATCTTTACAACACCACATGGAAGTCACAGAATAAGAGAACATTCAAGCTGGAAGGCAATGTCTAGCCCAACCTCCTCATTTTGCAAATGAAGGAACTGTTTTAGTGCAGGGGTATTACATATAAACATCACAAAGTTAAGGGAAGAGCAGGTATGGAGTTTGGGGCTCCTCTTACTCAATCTAGTGGCCTGTCAATGGTGTCTAGTAGGGTGCTGGTTGTCCCATTCCTCCTTGCTGTCAGATGTCTATTTCGTTGCTGCCATAAGTGTGCCTAGCCCCAGGGGATGGATGGTGACCATCAAGACAATCACACTCTCCTTTGCCAGGGAGTACGTTCTGGCTTGTGATATGTAATGGGAGCTTTGCTGGTGCTCTTTGGAAAAGTTCTGCCTTGCTGACAACACGCAGGCACTTGAGAACAGAGTCCTTTTGCTAATACCTTCCTTGCTTTCTTCTTTGAACAGTCATGGGAGGATGTCAGGCTTAGAGCTGTGATAGCTCTTTTGTGATCCTAAGAGGAGATTGTTGCCATGGCACCGAAGTTGCAGACTAGAAGGAGAAAATCAGCCCTATCCTTGTTGAAATCATTGATCTGAGCTAGCCTGGGACTGACTACCTCTTCCTGCTAGGTTAATAGGACTCTCCTTTGGCTTAAGCCAGGCAAGAGAGTGCTTGGTATATTCAAGGATAGACAAGGGTCCAATGTGATTGGAGAGCAGTGAATGATAGGGAGAAAAGAAGATGAGGTGAGTAGGTAACAGTAGGCCAGATCAGGTAGGGTTTTATAACATGGTGAAGGTTTTTAGCATTTACTCTGTCGTGTGAGCAGAAGAGTGATTTTATTCTGAGTTATGTGTAACTGGATCACCCTGGCTGATATGTTAAGAAAAGACTGTGAGAGGTTGAAGGTAGAACCAGGGAAACCTGTTGAAACTCTTTTGACACAATCCAGGGAAAAGATGGCAATAGCTTAGACCAGGGTAGTAGTGAAAAAAGTGGCAAGACATCATCAGATTCTGGATACATTTTAAAGGTAATGATAAAAATTTTCTTGACATAATAAGGGGAAAGAGAGATAGATATATAGATATTGAAAGAGAGAGAGAGAATGAGAGAGAGAGAGGAGTCAAAGATGACCTAGTCTGAACAATGGGAAGGATGAAGTTGTCCTGAATTGAGATGAGGATGACTTTAGGAGGAATAATTTTAGGGGGAGAAGATCAGAAGTTCTGATATGGTCAAGTTAAGTTTGAGGTGTGTATTAGACTTATAAATAGAGATGTTGAGTGGACTGTCAGATCTTAAAGCTGCAATTTAGGGGAGAAATCCATGCTGGAGATATAAATTCAGAAATTAAAAAAATCATATTGATTGTGTTTAAAGGCATGAAACTCAATGTAATCTGCAAGGAGATTAGTATGGATAGACAAGAGAAGAGACCCAGAGACTGAACTCTAGGGCACTCCAACTATTAGAGGTGGGAGGGATGAAGATAAACTCAAGAATGAGGGTGACCAACCAGGAAGGCAGAAGGGGAATCAGGAAAGAGGGTGGTTCTGGAGGCCAAATGAAGAAGGTTTAGAAGGAGGAAGGAATAATGAACTCTGTCAATAAAGGCAAGTCAATAGACTCAAACCCTCATTCCAGCATACAGGGGGATGACTATGTTGTCTCTTTTTAATATTTTCTGGTAGTTTTGGTGAAAGTGAGGGGATTGTGCTTGCATTTATCCAAATTGCCTTTGCCTCCAAGGTCACCTTATTTAGCGTTCTTAATCTCTACTCTGCATTTTGACTCCTCTGTTTACTGTCTCATTTTGTTACCACATCACTATACTGGAAACCTCCCTGACCATCCTCTTACCACAGCCCACCAACTCCAGCATGTGTGTGTTAGATTGAATAGTAGATTTAAGGGCAACTTGCAGATGACATCACAGGGCAGCCCAACACGAAGTTGAATGAATCAGCCAGGGTAGGCTTGGTTATGTTGTAGTAACAAACAGCCCCAAATCTCCATGGCTAAAACCAACAAATATAACTCATCAAATGGGCAAATAAAATTTGTGCATTTCACTATATGTACATTTTGTCAAAAAAAATCACCTGCAAACAAATATTGGGCTCTACTAAGTGATATGCATACTGAAGTGGTTAGGCTGAGATGTACTAATGTCTGCAACTCACTTTGAAATGTATCCAATAGGTAAAATTAATTGATGGGTGGATAGAGGAATGTATAGATGTGTGATAAAACAAATACAGGAAAATGTTAATTGTGGGATCTAGATGGTGGGTACAGAAAAATTCACTGTAAAATTCTGTTAATTTCTGAATGTTTGAAAACTTCCATAATAAAATTAGAAAAACATCAACAACAAATATAGTTTATGCCATGCATCACCTCAGGTCAGCAGGGGGCTCTGCTCCACACAGACACTCAGGGAACCAGGCTAAAGTAGCGACCATCTCAAATGCTTTGTATTACCATGGCAGAGGGGAAGAGAGCTCTGGAGACAATTAAATGTATTTGATGGAAGTGACTCATGTCACTTCTTTCAGCTTTTTAGGGAGAACTCATCATATAACCCAACTCAATTATGGGGGTTCAGGAAGTACAAGTCAACCATGTGCTCAGAAGTGGAAATTGTAGAAATATTAGGCAAACATTACTAGCGATATCTAGATGAATAATTAGATGTCCTTGTTCTTTAAAGCCCCTTAGCCATTTCCACTGCTAGAGAATTGTTAATAGTGGTATTTTTATCCCAGTCTCAGCTTCTTGCTGATTTGTTGGGCTCTCTCTTCCTTTGCTTATCCACCTCTTACTTTCCTGTTAATTTCTTGTATAAAACACTTCATACTCCTTAGTTTTAGTTATTCCAGGATATGCCTGTGGGGCCTTAAGTCCTTAATGAAGCTCATTTTATTTACTTAATTTTCCCTGAGAAGTATTTCATGATAACCATCGGTGATCACATCCTCCCCTGTCTCCTGCCTGACCAGGGTGCTCATAGCTGGGACATGCTGTGTGATTCTACCTCTGTGGCTTGGGAGGCAGTTTGCTGTGGTGCTGGAGAGTGTGGAGTCTGCAGACAGGTCACTCCAGCTCCCCCACTTCCTGGCTTCTTGAGGTGGGCAAATGGCTTCTCTGTGCATTGGCATCCTCATCTTTAAGATGGAGATGCTAATAATATTTCTTACCTTGTATAATTGTTGTGAGAATTAAATGAGTTAATACATGAAAGTGTTTAGCTTACTAAGGGCTCAATAAGTAGTGGTCATTATTATTATTAGCAGGAAGTAACTTTAGACAGACTACTTAACCTTTCACAACGCTTATCTATGTGTAAAACAAACTCCAGGGGATACCAGCTACTGCATCAAAGTGTTCCTTCATGATTAATTTTTTTTCTGCTTATGGCCTGGCTGAAAGAGCTCAATGAGCAACACAGGTTGGGATTCTGTTCAGATCCCCCTAGAAATCAGGGCTCTTCATATTTACACAGCTCATAGTTGAGGCAGGCTGCTGCCTGATAAGGACTTGACATTGAAAGTTATTTAAGTGTTGGACTTAGGCTTCCCTTTTTCCAAATGTTTCCTGGATTCAGTTTGAAGTTGTGAACAACCAAGATGTTTTGAAAGTTTGAAAAAGGTGACTATTATATAAGAGAAGCTATTACACAGTTAGAGAGACCTACGTTAAATTTGGATATATGTATTTTTCCTTTCCTCCCCATTTATTTCCCCCTCTAACAAACAAATATATATTTAATGAACAGTACTAGGCTCTGGGGATAAGTGGTAAACAAAATAAGCAGTCTTAGCTCCCACAGCATTTATAAATAATAGAGAAATCGACAAGTAATCGAGTATTTGTAATACAGTTTAGCTGAGTAAGAATAGAACACATGAAAATTATTGAATTTATCATCCAGAAAATATCTGTGATTGTATCTCTATATCTATCACACATGTCTTAAGATGAATAAGAGATATCATATAAGAACAGATAATCTTTGCTTATGGTGTTATTAAAAATACTTTATATCAATACATTTATATGGTCCTATAGCATCTCTGGAAGGTATTTAATCTTTTATTTCTCTATTTATTCATCTATCTATCCATGCATCCATCCATCCATTCACCCATCTATCCAAACTTGCTGAACACCTTGACTGTTGTAGGCCCTGCACTGGATATTGGGTCTAATAATATATGGTTCTAGATTTAGAGGATCCTACTAGTAAATAGGGGATGACAACAGATAAACACACAGTTGTTTTATAGTGGCAGGTAGGGTATACATGGTAGACATAGAAGTTGTCCAGGTAGGGCATAAATGATAGGTATAGAAGTTTCCAGTTGTTCTGATTATCTATTATTATGTAACAGTTCATCCCAAAACTTAATGTCTTAAAGCAAGCCAAGGATTCAGGAGCAATTTAGTGGAGCAGTTCTGGCTCAGGGTCTGTATAAGGTTGCCGTCAGGCAGTGGCCAGGGTTGGGGTCATGGGTGAGGCTTATTCACTAACATGTCTGGCACCTGTGCTGAGAAAACAGAAGCAGCTGGGAGACAGCGTAGTGTGACAGGTCTCCCGCCAGGTTACTTAGGGGTGTATGTCCACTGCCTGAACCCTGAAGGCCAGGTGGTGAGCCAAGGCCATGGTGCCCAGCCGAGGAACAGGTGTCCTTGAGAACCCAAACATCTCACAGAGTATCTGGGGACATAACAAAGAAAATATTCTCATCACACACATATACAGGAGGCAAAGAGCCAGAAAATCAGCTTAAAAGCAGCTTAGGGATGGGAGACAGAGTGGATCTTCTGAGCTGCCCTGCTCCTGCCCAGGAGTGCCCTGTATGCAAGTCTTCATAAACTCATCTACTTGCCAGGCTGGACTTGTCCAAGTCATTCTTTGGTCTCTTTCCTCCTTCCCAGTTGCAGGAGGAGAGGGAGGGAGATGTTATAGTCCAAAGTTTTTCTCATAGCTGATGGAACAGCAGGAGCCACTGGGGACTTTTGGCCATCTCTCTCCATCTCTATTTGGCTTCTCCATATAGTTTGTTTTGCTTGGTGGCTTCATGGTGTATGGACTTCTTGCATGGTGGTTCAGGGCTTTAAAAGGCACATGTCTCTAAAAAGGGTGAAAGCCATAAGCCATTATCACCTTTCATAACTAGTCTTGGATATGGTGCAGCACGGATTTCATGTGTTCTATGCGTGGAAGCCGTCATAGGCTTGCTCAGGATTAAGGGGAGGAGAAATAGATTTCATCTCTTGACGGGCAACGAGGCAAGGTCCTGGAAGAGCATGTGGGACCAGAAATATCCCTGTGGTTCTTTCTAGAATATGCAGACTGCCATTGAATACTTTTCTTTTTGTAAATAGTCTTCTTAAATTGATGCATAATAGATGTACGTAGTTTTGAGGAATACATGATAATTTCATACATTCTATAATTGGTAAAGATCAAACAAGTGTATCTGGGATATCTATCACAAATATTTGTCTTGTCTTTATGCTAGAAACATTCAAATTATTCTCTTGTAGCTGTTTTGAAATGTACGATAGATTATGGTAAACTATAGTCACCCTACCGATCTTTCTAACACTAGGTCTTAATTCTTCTATCAAACTGTGTATTTGTGTCCATTATAATATTTTCTTTAATGAGAGGGTGTGCAGGCGCAGGGTCGAAACCTCCACAGCTGAGGTGGTGCTTCGACATAGTTCAACTATGGGTAGGAGTTGACAGTCTGGATTAGATAGGCAGGACATATTTATTATTCCCACTTTCTATAGGGAAAAACTAAGGTATAAAAAAGTTGATAAAGACACCTAAGGTCAGCAGCTTTTGTAAAGGAAGTGCTGAAAATGGTTTATATTTTCTTCACCTTTAGCTCAGTTCTTGAGACAGCCAAGAGATTCTCACCCAGGGTGTGCAGCATTTTCTCACCCCAGCTCCAAGAGGCACAACAGAAGCTCCCAGAATGCGGCCTGAGAGCTTTGATTTATCAGAAGGAAACAGATGTTAGAAAAGGTAAAACATGTTGGATTAGATCCTCTTGCTGCAATTAATTGTAGACTTGTTTCTTGAGTTATTTGATTCTGATATCTGTTGTTTAATTAATGAGGAATTCTTAATATGAAATCCCAGATATTGGAGGTTCTAGGAAGAAGCCAGATATTGAATTTGAGGGGAAAAGAAAAACCTTTACTTCATAGAGTTAATTCCTCAAGGAGTTTCCAGGTGAATAGTTAGGATTGAGTTAGTGATTCACTGCTTTCTCCTCTTGTCTGATGTACGTAGACCTTTGGAGATTATTGAATGTGGAGAATACTTTCATTCTTTAGAGATTTTCAGATCAATATGTGTTTATTGAGAGCCTGCTATGTGCCAGAAACTGTTACAAGTTGCGGGAAAAAAATGCATGTACCACAGTATTTCCTCTCAAAGGGCTTACATATAGTTACTTTAAATGTCAAACTAGAAATGCTATGATATCTCGATATGTATGCACTGCTATGCCAGCGCTGACATTGCTCTGGGGGATAGGGGCAGTCCTGCAGGAAGGCATGCTGGGCAGAGTCAGGAAAGATGCACAGGAGTTCCCAGGCACAGCAGGTGGGAAGCAGGCAGAATTAAAAAAAAACACACACACACAATCTCCTGGAGCTTCATGCAATTCAGTATTAACTGAATTGGTAAGGATCGTGAATAAAATTCATTTTCTGTCCTGGCATAGTAGATTCCATTTGTCCACATCAGTTGGATTTCTTAGCTAATGCCTTCCTGCACCTTTATGGATCAGATATAGAACGACTCTATCTTCTCATTTGCTTAAACAAATTATAAATATATAAAGTGGGAAGCATTGACTGTATTTCAAATCCTCTTTGTGTAGTTCGTAGAGCTGCAGTTCCCATACCTTGTCAATATTAACCTTTCAAGTGAGTTTTCACTTTGGGTGCACGGAGTTCTCAATCTTCAAGAACTAACTGCTTTGCTTATACCAGGGAGGATTCGATTCCTGTTTTAAATGTGTTTCTACTTGTAGTCTTCCCCTTAAATGAAAAGATTGGCTATGTCTCGCTTTAACAGCAACTTTTCAGTTTCCAACACATTTGATTTGTGGCTGCCAGGGAAAGCAGAACCAAGGATCTTCAGACAAAAATTCCAGAGCCTCTGCTTCTGCTATAGGCTTTGCATCTCTCTTTGCTGGGGTGCTTTCTCGATAATTCTCAGAGGTTTGTCCTATCTCAGGTTCATAAATGTGCCTGAGTCATTACCACATGTCACAGCGAGGCTGATCAATTTAAAAAAGCCAGTCCCAGTTTAAACGCCTCACAGTAGGGGGATGTCTACATACATTAGGCACAGCCATGCTATTGAGCACATTGCTATGGCTAAAATGAATGGAGTAGCTCTAGATATTCTCTGAGAGAAAGATTGCTTAAATGTATTGTCAAGTGAAAAAAAAAAGAGCTGCAGAGCAATACATGACACCGTTTATGTAAAGGTTACTCCCATATAACAGTAGTATATATTTCCATGGGTACACTTATGTGAGTGTAAATGCAAGGAAACATTCTGGAAGGAGAGATTGCAAAGAGTGGCAGCAGTTATCTCTGCAGAAGATAGGATTGCGGATGACTCAATAGGACTTGGTCCTCATCTATAGCAGTTGGGGATTTTTGTTACCTGTGTTTTTGTTGTTGTTTACAAGGAGACCATACTCATGTGCTACGTGTGTGAATTTAAAAACTAAAGAGAAACTAAGTAGAAATGACTATTTCAGAAGATGGCTATGGGCCACTGAGAGATGGAGTGACATAGAGGAAAGGCTGTGGAATCAGACCAGCTTCCTCAAAAGCTGGCTTTTCTGCTTAGAGCTGGGTTGTCAGGTGAATCAGTTGTCTCCCCAAGCCCAGTAACTACAACTTTTCAGGGCTGTTGTGAGAATTCTATTTGATAGCTTAGAAAGAGTGCCAGGCTTACTAAATGACAGCTTTTTCCCTCATATTCTTGTATTTGGGATCCTGACTTCATGGCCTCAGCTTTAGTACTAGCCTTGACCTTTTCATGGTGAGACACCCACTTGGAGCCTCTGGTTGTTCTTTTATTTCCAATCCCTGAAGCCCATGACTCTGCCTGAAACCCCTGTTGAGAGAAGCCCTCTTCCAGTCCCTGCTCCAGTCAGACAGAATTCTACCTGCAGGGTTAATGACCTCCCAGGGGTGGCAGTGGGGAACTCAAACGTCGCTGGCATAATTTATATTCTCATCCGACCAACACAAAGACGCATTTTTTCCAGCTCCTGGCACATTCTGGGGCTTAATGCTCCTCTGGCTATTCTCCTGAAGTTGTTCTTTTGTGTGGGAAGTGGGCCTTTGTAAATCAATGGGTATCTTGCAGAAGAGCAAGCAGTAAATAGAGAGGTGGGAAGTGCCTGCAGTTTCCTAAGGATGGGGTACAAAGCAGACAGACTCTTCTGCGGCAAGTTGGCCACCTTGGCCTTTGAATAATAGCAGGACTGCTGTGCGTAGCGAGAGAGAGAGGGAGAGAGAGAGAGAGACTCCCAAGTTAGTACATGTGCAAGCCCTTGGAAGGCCTGCCTGTGTGGGACAAGACAGGTTTAGTTCTTTTTCATAAATTATTTATTTATTCATTTATTTATTACAAAATCCTTTCCCTATTGCACTTTCCAGGACAATGGAAAATGTTGCTTTTTTATTCATTTTGTTTTCCTCTAGAACCCAGTGCCCACAGGGATATTTTGTTGCATGCTTGTTAATTTAAAGAGTATGTTTGAAAATTTGTTTGAGTTCTTTGTAGATTCTGGATATTAGCCCTTTGTTAGATGAGTAGATTGCAAAAATTTTCTCCCATTCTGTAGGTTGCCTGTTCACTCTGATGGTAGTTTCTTTGGCTGTGCAGAAACTCTTTAGTTTAATTAGATCCCATTTGTCAATTTTGGCTTTTGTTGCCATTGCTTTTGGTGTTTTAGACATGAAGTCCTTGCCCATGCCTATGTCCTGAATGGTACTGCCTAGGTTTTCTTCTATGGTTTTCATGGTTTTAGGTCAAAAAACAAACAACCCCATCAAAAAGTGGGTGAAGGATATGAACAGACACTTCTCAAAAGAAGACATTTATGCAGCCAACAGACACATGAAAAAATGCTCATCATCACTGGCCATCAGAGAAATGCAAATCAAAACCATAATGAGATACCATCTCACACCAGTTAGAATGATGATCGTTAAAAAGTCAGGAAACAACAGGTGCTGGAGAGGATGTGGAGAAATAGGAGCACTTTTACACTGTTGGTGGGACTGTAAACTAGTTCAACCATTGTGGAAGTCAGTGTGGCGATTCCTCAAGGATCTAGAAGTAGAAATACCATTTGACCCAGCCATCCCATTACTGCGTATATACCCAAAGGATTATAAATCATGCTGCTATAAAGACACATGCACACGTATGTTTATTGCAGCACTATTCACAATAGCAAAGACTTGGAACCAACCCAAATGTCCATCAGTGATAGACTGGATTAAGAAAATATGGCACATATACACCATGGAATGCTATGCAGCCACAAAAAGGATGAGTTCATGTCCTTTGTAGGGACATGGATGAAGCTGGAAACCATCATTCTGAGCAAACTATCACAAGGACGAAAAACCAAACATGGCATGTTCTCACTCATAGGTGGGAATTGAACAATGAGAACACTTGGACACAGGAAGGGTAACGTCATGCACTGGGACCTGTCATGGGGTTGGGGGAGGGAGGAGGGATAGCATTCGGAGATATACCTAATGTAAATGATGAGTTAATGGGTGCAGCACACCAACGTGGCACAAGTATACATATGTAACAAACCTGCACATTGTGCACATGTACCCTAGAACTTAAAGTATATATAAAAAATAAAAGAGTATGTTTGAGACCCTGGTTCTTACAACTGTCTTTATTTCTTTCTAATAATATGATAAATGTGGATTTTCTGTTGTTGATGGAGATGACAGCTTTCCTGTGGATGTCTGGAGAAAAGAACACTCCGCCCAAGGAGGTGGCTGCATGGAGTGCTGACAGGTTTGGACTTCCCCTTAAATGGTCCAGGCAGCTGGTGAACGATGGGAATTTAGAGAATCTGGCCTCTTTCCTCAGGAAGCATCCGTTCTTCTGGATTCTCCTGCCCTGTTGTCTGAAACTTCTACTCTAAGAGTCTCCTGGGGTGATTCCAGTAAAATGTAAAATTGTCAAGGAAGAGGAGTTGGTCAAGTCAGGGACTCTCCAATGATTGTAACACTAGCTCCTCCCCACCAATTTTCCTGAAAAAAATGCCTGATAGACATAGCATTCACTATCACCTATCAAATGCTACCAATATAAATGACACAGTAAAGGTTTAAGATGTTCTCAAGTAAACAAAGTTGTTTCTGTTTGTTTTACTGGGTAAAGTGATTCTCATGTAAAGTCCCTTATTGTCTTGAGGAACCTGTGTTCCCAGAACATAGGTTAGCAGTTCAGTGACATTTACCAACAATCTGATGGAATTAGATTATTATTTTCCCCTGGCACACTAACAAGTCTCTGAGAGCCCAAGACAAAGAAGCGAAGCCATTAAAAAGAAAGTCAACCCTGGAGTTTTCTCCAAGGGAGGTGCATGTTCAGTGTTCAAATGTCCTGCAGTGCCCTGGCTAATTGATTAGCAGGAAGCCTCATGGCAGGACCTCTTTTCCATACTGGCTCAAAGTTTGCATTGTCTTAAAGAAAATTGTGTTCCACTGTATACAACGATTAAGTTGTTTCAGAATTTTCTAGCAAGCTGTGGATCCTTATACTACTTAGAGTACACTTCAAATGGAGTTATATGCTAAACCAAACTTCCTTTCTTCTTTTCTGCCTTTTCACTTCTCGATTTCTCTTTTCTTCCCTCCCTCCCTTCCTTTCTTCTTTCTTTTTCTCTATCTCCTTCTCTTTCTCCTTCTTCTTTCCTCTTTGCTTTTCTTAAATAGTTCATTTAAGGAAATAGACTAAGGGGACTCTTTTCATGCTAGGTCTCCTACTTGCTTCCTTAAAATATTTTCTCAATTAACCAGTTGTAAATATCCCACTCACTTCTGAACTTCACTATCACTTACACTTAGCTCCTTCCAAGTTGTATTTGTTGACACGTTTTCTTCCTCCTTGCTCCTCCTCCTCTTCCTGCTCCTTCTCCTCTTCCTTTTTTTTGCCTTTTTCTTCTGCCTCGTCTTCTTCCTTTCTGACTTCTTCTCTTCCTCTTCCTCCTATTTCTCCTCTTTCTTCTTTCTCTTGTTTAAATAACACAGAGTCAGTAGAGACAGAAACTAAGAGACTAGACATTGGAGTCAGATAGACCTTGGCTCAAATCCTGACTTTGCTCTAGTGGACATTGCAGCCTGGCTGATCGATCTCCATTTCCAAGCTCTTTATTCTTTGTCTTACTCTGTTAGGGATTCTGTAAATGCTAAAAGTGAAAGCAGCTAGTATTGGTCACATAATGTTATTCTGGTAAATGAGTTATTACATGTTGATATTATTTTAAAATATGGGTTGGAGAAGGCATAGCTCATCCTATATGGGATGCTAGATGCTTTACCATTCCTCATTAGAGCCATTTCTTCTATTTTCATGGTACTCCAGTATAGAACTTGTGATATTTTTGTGATATTTTTTACTAAAATATTGTTGAAATCTTACTACCACACAATAGAACTTAGAATAAGTTGGGGTCCACATAATTCTCCCAGCAAGTGATTGAGACCAAAGAGTCAAGGCGATCACGGAGTATGGTGCTGTCAGCCAAATGCCTAGAGTGTCTGTTGCCTGCTTCCAGGTTGGGATGGGTCAAGACCGAGCATGTCAGAGCAGAGTAGCATGACTCTACTCTGAGGGTCCCAGAGTAGGTTGGCTGAACTGGGGAGGCAGTAACAACTGGAGTTGTGGATTATCAGGGTCAGTGTCTATAGGAAACAAAGTTGTACCTGGAGAAATAGACAAAATTTAAGCCTGAGGAATAAGAGGAGAACACAGACATCAAGGTTGGCACATCGCAGAATAAATACACCAACAGTGCTGGGTAGCAATGGCTAAGCAGTGACTCTTCATGGCATTCCTGTTCTGAAATGGCCCATAGCAGTTTGCTGAGTGTGAGCTGTGCACTGCCTCACAGAAGCAGGTTAGAGCAGACAATAGCACTCATCTCAAAAACCTTCTATTGTGGTAAATTGTCACCATGGGAGATACACCAAAAGATTTTCCCTATAGGTCTTAGTTCACTGACAGCATAAAGATGTATTGCTGGCTCTCTTTGCCAATTTCCGTGGATTTCTTTTTTCCAGTTCTGCAGAAGATGGTACGTTTGAATGTACCTTGGCTTTACCACCCATCCCCTCCAGGCATTTAAACGATCTTTTTATCATCCCAGTCTACAGAGCGTGGCTCCTTAACTCTCTGCCAAGGATCACTCAGTGAATGAAGCCAAATGTGGTGGTTTGTAGAGGTGTGTTGATTCCTAGTGTTGGAGCAATTGTCTGAGCACAATGTATTGAGTGTTTTTCTTGTCCCTGGGCCATGAAGGCAGCTTGTCTCTGGTGTCAGTGGAAAGTTGGCATTTTTAGGTTGATGACTGACTTCTGGGGTCTTTTCTCTCCATAAGGTAAGATATTGATAACTTTTAAAGATTAAGAGAGGAGGGCTTCAATTATTTTTCATAGCACTTTGGAGGTCTGTGGCCTTCATTCTGCAAAAGTGTATCTCATAGAAGACCACCTGATACGTAATTCAAACTGGAAACATGCACTATGCAAAAGCCATGCAGAATGTATGCATTCGCAAAGCAAGTTAGAGCAGTCAGCATCCATGTCCTCTTAGAGTGGGTTTTATTTTGCATCCTGCTTTTTTGCTGTTTGTTCTCTGCTTTCAGAGCCTCCACATACTGTTATAAGCCATGCTTACAAATTGTGCAGGTTGTGTGCACTGCGAAAGTGTGTTTCCTTTAAGGGGGCTCCGTTATAGTAAATACATCATGGCTTTGTATACTTATTATATAAAACTTTTTGGCAGATGGCAGCATCTTGTTTGAACAAATCTGGAAAATTTTCTAACAGACGGAGTGATGTATCTTGAGGAAGGGGTACTTTTTCCTTATTTGCACAAAGGTCCCAAATAAACTAGAAAACTTAAAAGGCTGAGAGTGTTTTTTCCTGGCCTCAATATATGAAGGTAGCTGTATCAGGCCATTCTTGCATTGCTATGAAGAAATATCCAAGACGAGTAATTTATAAGAAAAGAGATTTGATTCGCTCACAGTTCTGTGGGCTGTATAGGAAACATAGTGCTGACGTCTCCTTCTGGGGAGGACTCAGGAAGCTTTTACTCATGATGGGAGGTGAAGGGGAAAAGGCACGTCACATGGTCAAAGTAGGAGCAAGTGAGAGAGAGAGTAGGGAGGGAGGTGCCACACACTTTTAAATGACCAGAACTTGTGTGAACTCAGAGCAAGAACCCATTTATCACCAAGGGGATGGACCGAGCCATTCATGAGGGATCTGCCCACCATGATCAAACACCTCCCACCAGGCTGCAACTTCACCACTGGGGTTTACATTTCATGGGCAGGCACAAATATCCAAACTATGTCAGTAGCCAAGTGTCCATGTGGCCCTGCCTAGATATTATTTGGGAGGTGGAAGCTCATCTAAGAGATGGGGAGATGGGCTCTTCATGGGAGCTGGGGAGGCAGCACTGGCTTGAGCCTTTTCTCTTCAGAAACTCGGGATGTTTTCCCTACGATCAGGGAAGGGATTGGGAGTGGGCTCCACAAGAAGTGGAAACCTGAGGTCTACTTGTTCACAGCATGGTGGATGGAATGGTGGTGCCACTGAACCAAGGAAGAACAAACCTACTTGGAAGTCTTGGCAAAAGTTGTCTGAGGTCCAGCTTGGCACAGGTCGAGGAACATTCTACCTTCTAAATGGGCCTTGCCAACTTGGTCACTGAGCATCTTAGCAGGAACTAATAGGGATGTCAGAACACTGGTCCCTCCCTCAAATACACTGGTTTATGTAAGCAGTTTTCCCCTCCCTAGGACTTCTGTGTGTATATCTGTGATATCAAGTGTCTCACCAAGTTACATCCAACATGAAAACAAAAAAATGTGTTGCTTCTTGTATCCAAGTCCAGCAGAGCAAATCTATATGCTCTACACCTGAGAACAGGTGATATGTTTAGCTCAACCACAGTGTTTTCAAAACAGGTCTCTCATGCCAGTCACTGCAAACAAGTGTGACTTAGATAAAATCTGTTTTAGCATTCTTTCACTTTCTTTAAAAAAACCTCCTCCCCGGAGCTTGCAGTGAGCCGAGATCGCGCCACTGCAGTCCAGCCTGGGTGACAGAGCGAGACTCCGTCTCAAAAAAAAAAAAAAAAAAAAACCTCCTCCCATTCAGCTTCATCTGTTTCTTCACTCCAGAAACCCAGCACCCATCTGGTGCATGTTGGCTGCCCCAGATTCCTCTTCTTGCAGGAGGCACCCCACACTCTCCTTCTTGGCTCACACCGGATCCTGTCCAAGCATATGTGTCCGGTGACACTTCCCTTCCAGACCTACCTATCCTCTGATAACAAACCCTGGGTGATGCATTAATGACTTATGGTGAATTGATGCGTTATTACACTGTTAAAGGCAAAAAACAAGACTGAGACCAAATTAGTAAATGCTGTGTATTCACAATCTTGCAGCTGCAAGAGAAACATCTACTGTCACCTTCATTTCAGCAGAAGTTTGAAGGGGCTAGGAAGGTTTTATAGACTAAAAAGAGGAAGTCTTGAGACAGTCTCTGATTGCTCACTCAGTTGGAGTGGTTTCTGATTGGTCTTTCAGTACCTTTGGTGGTCTTTAATTTGTCCACTGTCCATTTTTATGCATCTGGGGAATTTTCAAGCTGGGCAGAATTGGAAGAGCTTTTCTACCTTTTCTGGGCTATCTTATGACAGCTGTATCTTAACTCCAGAGGGCAAAGTGGGATATCTGGGCCTGGCAGAGACCAGACAGGACTTCTTTCTTTTGTGCAAGAATGTGTTCTTTTTACTTTCAATAATGAAGTTCTTCAAGAAATATTTTCTCATTACTGGGATTCTATCCTTCCTTCGGTTCTATTTCAACAGAAGCAGTAGCAGCAACAACAAAACAAAATTAAAGAAAATCTATTGTTTTCTGAATACTTACTAAGTACAGACTCTACAGCTATGTGTAATGATTTCCATTTTAATAAAAGAGAAACTGAGGCTCAGAGAGGTTGAGTGATTATACCATGGGTCATCAGGTAGAAAGCTAGTGAGAGTCAGCATTGAGACTCAGGCCTGTGTGGTTCTGAATACCGTGATGTTTCAACTGTACCGTTTCATTATGGCCTAACTGGGTAAGGAGCCCATTAGCATCTTTGAGACGAAACTCTCTGTTTGAGCCAAATGTTAGCAGCCCACAAACATCTCCAGCTTTGCATGTAGAAACTGTGTATCCTGAAGTTTTGTATTCTTCTTCGATTTCAGCTATGGTTGTGTTAGAGAAAATGGCCCAGGATTGTTCGGAAGGGGTAGAGCTACAGGGCGGTAGGCTATGGAAGACACAAGTACACTACTGCAACCTGTTACTATGTACATTTGGTACTGAAATCTGCCACAAAAACTTTACATCTTTAGATAGAAGGTTAAAATGAACAGTTTTAAAATTTTTAAAAGAAAGACAAAATTAGCAGTAGAGATGAGTTCCAGACACTTACTCCTCTGCTATACATTTGAGTACTTTTCTTGAATTTTCAGCTCAGTCACATGAGTCCCATAGTGCTTTTCTGGACTTACTGTCTTGGTTATTTGACAATAAGGTAGAATGGCAGCAAATTGCATGGAAACAGCCTCCTGGAGTGAGAAGTGACAGCAACCATCCAAGAGAAGGCAGTGTTCTCTTTAAGTGTGTGTTTGATAGGAATTTATTATACTTCAGGGCATATCATAAAAATCCCTCCATCTGTCACTCTCTGGTCCTTGGGGACATGATAACTTGAGCTTGTAGGTGTGAAAACCTTCCCCTATAGCTCCCTTCTCTAGTTCCTTGGCTTGCATACTTGGCAGGGGACAGGGGCAGGTCATCCAGGCTTGCCATTCACCACCAAGGGATTCTGTCTGCAAATGGGGTATATCATTAGTACTCGAAACCACCCAAGAAAACTGATTTTAGTTACAGTTCAGTTAGGGGCCCCTCTGGGTACAACAAGGAAACTGTAATCAGGTGTTCAGTCAGAGGAGGAGGAGAGTAATTAGAAGTTCCCACCACCCCACCCAGATGCCTGATGAATACAAGTAGGAGACAGGAGACCAATAAACAGATGTCTCTGTTGTTTGTGAATTTTATTGTGGTGGAGAAAAAAGTTTATCTTGTAAATTGGAGCAGAAAGCTCATACAAATAAAGTGTTACTTTTATCCACCACCAATCAATTAATATTCTTTTCCCAGTATTTTGCTCTCTCCTCATTACTTAGAGATTTGTACTACCCTTCCCTAGAGCCCTTGAGTCATATTGGGAAAGCATAAATGATATTTTCTCTTGAAGCATGATGACTCCCAAACTCCTGGGCATTAGCCAAAATCTTAATGATGCCAAGTGTCCAGAGCCAATGACCCCCTTATTTCTTTGGCCACCTGTGATACCAAAAAGGTGATGTAGAAAGGAGGGCTCATGGCTACATCAAGAGCTACCTGGAGCTACCCAGCCTAGAAAACTGAGCTGTCCTCACTTCTTCAAAGTGCTCAGAGCAGTTTTGTATTAACCAGTTATCAGCTGAGGTTCTCTGACTACTGAGATTCCAATGAAGTTGGTTCTGGACCCATTCCAGAGCCAGTGGGAATACCATTTCACTCAGCCTCTCCAGGAATTCTGGGTGGGGTGGGTTATACTTCTGCTGGCTGCCTTCAGCTTCAAGTCTCTGCTTTCCTGGCATAATTCTGTTAGAGGCTACATTGTTGTTGCACATGTACTGTGCATCATCTGAGCTGCAGAACGCAGCCCTTTTCTTTGCTTTACCACCTTTTCCCTGCACCCCACTCCAAGGTCCTCATGTGGTGCTGACTATATTAACTTGCTCAGGCTGCCATAACAAAGAACTACAGACTAGGGGGCTTAAACAATAGAAATGTAGTACCTTATAGTTCTGGAGGCTAGAAGTCCAAGATCAAGGTGTCAGCAGGGTTGGTTTCTTCTGAGGCTGTCTGGCTCCCGTGCCCCCGTTCTAACTGCTTTGCCAAACTCTTTTCTTTCTACCTGCTTTTTTGGAAAGGGCGTTTTTTTAAAATTTCCTGTTTAGTCTTTTCCCATTGGTAATGGGAGAAAAAAAATGGAAAAGACTGTTAGCTACTTGGTTTGGAAAGAAAGGAAGCTGATAAGTTAGGGATTACTTTTCGTATTTGTAAATGGATAAGAAACACTGGGAGGCAGAGGACTAAAGGGAAACATGACCTTTGAAATGAGATGAACATGAGCTAATGCATGGGTTGAACATATATTTGTTCAATTGAGTATATGTGTTTATTGTTGATGAAGTCTGTGACTACGGGCATGATATTGTCCTTGTCTGTAAAATGGGTATAATAAAATACATCTTACCATTGATACGGGACTCAAAAGAACCTATATATGTAAAGCTCCTGCCACAGAGTGAACAATCTAAGAAGGTGTCTCCCCACTTGCCTCTTTCTTTCTTCTGCATAGAACAATTTCCACAGAAAAGTAGAGTTTAAGAAGAGATCATAATTTTATGGAAGACCTCTAGATACAAATGAAAATAAATGGAATCACTGATTCCACAGTTTCTTTATAGATTCTATTCTTTCTCTGAGAGGAGATTTCAAAACTTCTGATTACTGGTACATCTAAAAGGACATGGAGGGAGATACCTTTTGATTAGGTGAATTGTGGTAACAATCACTGGTCTTGATCATGGGTTGTAAGGAAGCAGAGGAAGCTACCTATATCTGTACCCTGGGCCTGACAGCTGCTATTTACCTCTATGACTGGCATATGGAGGTGACTTTGGATAAAATTTTCACCAACAGACCAAATATTGTGTGCTCCTCAGGGGACCTCCTTATTGGCCTACTTAGAATCTGCACCTTCCAAAAGTCTCAAGATTCCTCAGAAGCAAATAGCAGCAACAAACATTCTTGAGAAGACACGTGAGGGAGGTAAATCCGCTGTGCAATTTTTAATTTTCTTAAATAATCTTGCTTCTGAATCCCTGTTGAAACTAAAGAGATTGAAGTAATAACAAAGCTTTGTCATTTCATTGACCTACCACTGGCCCTCATAAAAAAGTCATCCTATGCTTAAAATTTTAGTGTGTGGTTACTAATATCATTTTAACATTCCATATTCTTTACTTTGTCTAGTAATTATGTGGCTTCAAATAATTTTTTCTCAATGCCTGTCCAGTGTACATTATATGTAATTCCAAAATTTCAGAGAAACCTTTTCCTTTTTTTTTGTTTCGATTTTAGATTCAGGGGGTACATGTGCAGAATTGTTACATGTATTGCATGATGCTGAGGTTGGGGCTTCAATTGAACCCATCACCCAAATAGTGAACATAGTACCCAATAGGTAGTTTTTCAACACTTGCCTCCTTCCCTCTCTCCCCACTTTTGGAGTTCCCAGTGTCTGTTGCTACCATTCAAAGAAACTTTCTACTGGCCTGAAAAATTATTATTCTATTATAGGGAAAGTGTGTGGCTTTCGTGCCTAGCATAAATGTCCTTTTTTTGTGGCAAGAGTGCTCCGATCCCCCATTTTCGGCCCATGTGCTTTGAGGCTAGTCTAGGTCCCAGGGTGTATCACATGATGTAAACTAGCCAGTCAGTGCTTTCCATCTTTCTCGCCATGGTGATTCATTCAGCATTAGGCACAAGACCAAAGACAGGTTTGTCAAGGTCAATAAGGCCCTATTCGGGCTTATGTCAATATAAGCAGTAACTTTTTTTTCTTAAGTCGTTTGGATCAGATTATGTGAAATTTGCAATGGTTGAGTCCTGACTTAAATAAAATACTGTTATTTATGAACACATTCTTTTTGATTAGTTAGAATCCTATGATTTTAGACTTAGAAGGAAACTAATAGATCATCCTTTTTTTTTTTTTTTTTTTGAGATGGAGTCTTGCTCTGTCGCCTAGGCTGGAGGGCAGTGGTGTGATCTCGGCTCACTGCAACCTCTGCCTTCTGGGTTCAAGCGATTCTCCTGCCTCAGCCTCCCAAGTAGCTGGGATTACAGGCACCTGCCACCACGCCTGGCTAATTTTTTTGTATTTTTAGTAGAAATGGAGCTTCAGCATGTTGGCTAGGCATGTCTTGAACTCCTTACCTCATGATCCACCCGCCTTGGCCTCCCAAAGTGCTGGGATTATAGGCGTGAGCCACTGCACTTAGCCTGCATTTTTTTTTTTTTTGGCTTTTAAGGGCCAGATAGTAAATATTTTAGGCTTTATGGGCTATACAGTCATTGTTGCAACTACTCAACTGTGCCATTGTAGCAAGCAACTGTAGAAAATATGTACATAAATAGCATGGCTGGATTCCAATAACACTTTACTTACAAATCAGGTGGTGGATCCACAGGCTGTCATTTACTAACCCCTGATCTAGTCGAATCCTTCTCATTTAATTAATGAGAAAACCTAGGTCTACTGAAGTCAAATGACGCATCAACAATGGACCATTCAGTTTCTGGTAAAGCTGACAGAAGGCCCTTAACATCTGACTTTGCTAGTACTCCATGTTGTTACCCCTTACCATAGTCTAGCTTGAGGTAACACTGAAGTTGAATAAAAAGGTCATATGGAACATGATGGGAATTTTTGAAACTTCTCCCATGAAGCTGGATGAGATAAAACTCAAGCTATGTCCAATAAGTTTGGATCAGAGGACCAGCCTTTTGGAGATTGCTGAATGTCCATCCATCTCTGCTTACTAGAGAGATTTACAGGAAAAGACGGGCTCCTTCTTTTTTGATTTTAGGTGCTACAATTTTTATTCATATGGCACAGGTTGTTCATTTTTACTTTTAATTTTTGTGGGTACACAGTAGATGTATATATTTATGGGGCATATGGCATATTTTGACACAGGCATAAAATGCATAATAGCCACACCTGGGTAAATTAGGTATCTATCAACTCAAGCATTTATCCTTTGTGTTACAAGCAATGCAATTATACTCTTAGTTATTTTAAAATGTATAATTAAATTATTATTGACTATAGTCATCCTGTTGTGCTATCAAATGCTAGGTCTTATTAATTCTTTCTAACTATGAATCTGTACCCATTAATCATCCTCTCTTCCCCCCACTACCCTTCCTAACCTCTGGTAACCATCATTCTACTCTCTATAAGTATAATTGTTTTAATTTTTAGCTCCCACAAATAAGTGAGACCATGAAAAGTTTGTCGTTCTGCGCCTGACTTATTCTACTTAACATAATGACCTATATTTTCATCCATGTTGTTGCCAATGACAGGATGTCATTTTTTTAATGGCTGAATAATACTCCATTGTATATATGGATCACATTTTCTGTGTCCATTGATCTGTTGACTGACACTTGGGCGGCTTCCAAATCGTGGCTATTGTGAACAGTGCTGTAATAAACACGGGAGTGCAGATAGCTCTTTGATATACTGATTTCCTTTTTTGGGCATATATACCTAGCACTGAAATTGTTTCAGATGATTGCTTCTTGCTCATTAACATTCTTTTCTTTCAGGTTGAAGAACTCCCTTTAAAGTTTCCCTTGTAGGACATGTCTGGTGCTGACGAAATCCCTCAGCTTTTGTTTTTCTGGGAAAAGTCTTTATTTCTCCTTCTTGTTTGAAGAATACTTTTGCTGGATATACTATTCTAGGATAAAAGTGTTTTTCTTCATATATGTCATTTTACTCTCTTCTGGACTGTAAGGTTTCCATTGAAAAGTCCACTGCCAGACATATTGGAGCTTCATTGCATATTATTTTTTTCTTTTCTTTTTTTTCTTTCTTTTTTTTTTTTGCTGCTTTTAGGATCCTTTCTTTATCCTTGACCTTTGGGAGTTTGATTGTTACATATATTGAGGTAGTCTTCCTGGGGTTAAATCTGTATGGCGTTCTACACCTTCTTGTACTTAAATATTAACATATTTCTCTAGGTTGGGGATGTTCTCTGTTACTATCTCTTTGAGTAAACCTTCTACCCCTATCTCTCTCTCTCTACCTCCTCTTTAAGGCCAATAACTAATAGATTTGTCCTTTTGAGGCTATTTTATAGATCTGGTGGGTGCACTTCATTCTTTTTTATTGTCTCCTCCGACTGTATATTTTCAAATAGCCTGTTTTTAACCTCACTAATTTTTTCTTCTACTTGATCAATTCTGCTGTTAAGAGACTGAGGCGTTCTTCAGTATGTCACTTGCATTTTTCAGCTCTAAAATTTTTGCTTGATTCTTTTTAATTATTTCAATCTCTTTGTTAAATTTGTCTGATATGATTCTGAATTCCTACTCTCTATTATGTTCAATTTCATTGAGTTTCTTCAAAACAGCAATTTTGAATTCTCTGTCTGAAAGGTCACGTATCTCTTTCTCACCAGAATTGGTCCTGGTGTCTTACTTAGTTTGTTTAGTGAGGCCATGTTTCCCGGGATGATTTTGATGCTTGTGCATATTCATTGGTTTCTGGGCATTGAAGAGTTAGGAGTTAGGTATTTATTGCAGTCTTCCCAGTCTGGACTTGTTTGTATCTGTCCTTCTTGGGAAGGCTTTCCAGGTATTCAAAGGGTCTTGGGTGTTGTGATATAACTTTTTGGTCACTGCTGCTGTATCTGCATTAGGGGATACCCCAAGCCCAGCAACGCTGTGGTTCTGGCAGGCTCCTAGAGGTATGTTTGGTGGTCTTGGATAAGATCTGGAAAAATTATCTGGTTTACTAGGCAGAGACTCTTGTTCTTTTCCTTTGCTTCCTCTCAAACAAATGGAGTCTCTCTCTTTGTGCTGAGCTGCCTGGAGCTGCAGAATGGGTGACACCAGCACCTCTGTCACCACCATCACTGGCACTGTGCCACATTAGACCTGAAGTCACCATAGCACTAGGTCTCACTCAAGGCCTTCTATAACTATTACTTGCCTACCACCTATATTTACTCAAGGCCCTAGGGCTCTGAAATCTCCAGCTGTCAAAGCCAGCCAGGCTGTGTCCTTCCCTTTAGGGTGGTGAGTTTCCTTAGGTTCTGGGCAGGTGCAGAGATGTTGTTTGGGAGCCAGGGCCTAGAGTTGGAAACCTTAGAAATCTACCTAGTAGTTTATTTTGTGCTGTGCCTGAGCTGCACTGAAACCACCAAAGTCCTTCCTGTTCTTCCTACCCCTTTCCCAAGGCAGAAGAGTCTCTCCTCATGTCCACCACCACAACGTGGCCATGGAGGGTACTGCCAGCCTACCACTTATGTTCATTTAAGGCCCAGGGCATCTTCAGTCAGCTTGTGGTGAATGCTGCCAGGCTTGGGACTTAGCCTTTAGGGAAATGGGCTTCTCTCTGGCCCAGGGTAGGTCCAGAGATGCTGTCCAAGAGCCAAGACCTGGAATCAGGGACCCTAGAGCCTGCTTGGTGCTCTACCCCACTGTGACCAAGCTGGTACTTAAGCACAAGACAAAGTCCCCTTTGCTCCTCCCTCTGCTTTTCTCAGAAGATGGGGTGTCTCCTCATAGCCACTATTGCTGAAAATGTTCTGGGCCACAACTGAAGCCAGCATGTCTCAGTCTCACCCAAGGTCCATGTCGTGCACTACCTGGGTACCACTGTTGATTATTCAGGGCTCTTTAGTCAGCAGATGATGAATACTGCTGGGACTGGGTCCTTCCCTTCAAGGCAGCAGGTTCCCTTCTGGCCCAGGGTGTGTCATGCAGGAGCTAGAGCTTGGAATGGGATACTTAGGACTCTGCCTGGTGCGCTATCTTACCATGGCTGAGCTGGTATCCAAGTTGCAAGACAAAGTCTTCTTTACTTTTCCCTATCCTATTCTCAAGTAGAAGGAAGGATTCTCCTTCAGAGTTATGAGCTGCGCTGCTTGGGGTTGGAGGAGGGATGGTGTAAGCCCTCCCTTTGCTGCTCTTGCTAGTGTCTCACTAGATTGCATGCCCCTCAATTCTACTGTCTCCAAGCACAGCACAGCATTAGGACTCGCCTAGGAATTGCAATCTTTGTGGCCTAGATAGCCTTTCAGGTTTATTTAGAGCCCCAGAGCACATTAGCGCATGGAGGCAAGGCTTATGGAAACTCAAGTTCCAACTGCTGGGTATTTCCCTTATGGCTGGGGCTCGCTTAAATGCTCCCTCCATGGGCATGGGCTGAGTTCTGCCCGGTGTTGGCAGCAGTGAGTTTCCATAATTGCTGTGCTCTCCTTCTCCCAAGAGCACAGACTCTCTTTGCACCACTCAGCCACTGCTGGGGCATGTGCGAAGGATGGCGTCAGTAATTCAAGATTTTAAAAAATATCTTCTTCAGTGCCTCCTTCAGTGATACGAAGTTAAAACCAGGTACTGTAATTGCTCACCTGATTTTTGGTTCTCATGAAGGGGCTTTTTGTGTAGACTGTGGTTAAATTTGGTGTTCCCGTCAATGGAGGCTTCTATTTGTCCATATTACTCTGCCTCTGCCTCAAGATGACAAGATGAACTATTTTAAGGGCCAGGTTAGACTCCGAGAGTTTTATGGAGTGATGTTATTCTCACAGGTGAGAGTAATTTGGATCTCCTTATTAGCTTTTCTTTGCTGAATGACAGAATGAGGGCCATCTCACCATCTATCTTATCAGTTCTGAGCATTTACAGTTTTTTGGTCTTTACTTTTCTCCCAAATTCTCTATTTTAATCTCTATTCTTCATTCCTTTTTCTGCCTAACTCAAAGGTTCCTTTTTTTTTTTTTTTTGAGACAGAGTCTCGCTCTGTCACCCAGGCTGGAGTGCAATGGCATGATCTCGGCTCACTGCAACCTCCACCTCCCAGGTTCAAGCAATTCTCCTGCCCCAGCCTCCCGAGTAGCTGGGATTACAGGTGTGTGCCACCACACCTGGCTAATTTTTGTATTTTTAGTAGAGACGGGGTTTTACCATGTTGGTCAGACTGGTCTCGAACTCCTGACCTCATGATCTGCCTGCTTCAGCCTCCCAAAGTGCTGGGATTACAGGTGTGAGCCACTGAACCTGGGAAAGCTTACATTTTCTATGAAACTTTCTATTAGTGATATAGTTAATTCTGTGCTCAGTGCTCTCTGATTAGGCATGTCCCAGGGGTGTACCATAAGAATTTGCACTTGTTGACGTGTTTTTTTGTACTGTTTCCTTCACGGGTGTGTATGTGCGTATTTTCACAAAAGATTTCTCTCCAAACTGAAATCAGGAATGTTGGCTTCTATTTCTTTAATTTACGCTCCTGGAACAGAGCTCTAGTTGTGGCAGTGGGTCTGTAAAGGCTATCTGTTAACTTGTTGGTCCTTGGAATATGTAAGAAACCCACACAGTACTGGGCATGAAGTGATAACTCAAGACACATGCTGAGGTACTGTTTCTGAATTGGAATGAGAGGTTGCCAGATGGTGCAACATTGGAATCACTGAGGTCCTGTGCACTGGAATACCAACTTTGTGATGAATTCTAAATAGAAAGTGCTCATACATATCATTAACAAGCCTTTAGAGAGGGTGAGTACTCAGACAAAACACAACTTCTAGGGAGAAATATGACATGTAGTCTGAATAGACAAAGAGCTGTAATACTGTGCAACCATTCTTCAGATAAACAAATAAGTAAGCGGGACTTACTTCCTAATGCTTGCAGATGTATGAGATGTGAGTTGGTAATTTTGAACGGTTCTGTAGAAATTCTCAAAATGCCTCATGATTCTTCAGAAAGGACCTAAATCAAGAAGTCAGCTCTTACATAGAGGGTGTGGAGTGGTCAATGTGTGACCCACAAAAGCCTCCCCAGGACCTGAAATGATATAGCCCAGACCAGAATTTTTCCTTTAGCCCTACTGGTTTTATTAAATATCTGGCAAATATTTACTGAGTGACTGCTATGTCCCAGTATCATTACTAGTTTCTTAGTAAGATTGAAATGGAGCTGGATATCAGAATTCTTTCCTCTCTATGGTCTATTAGATATCCATATGCATAGTAAATTGTATTTGTTTTCATTATAGAGTGTTGGACCAGGCACTTAACAGATTCTTTTGTAGCCTTTTAAATACTGTTTATCAGTGGAGATTCAAGTGACTTCATTCAGGTGCCTTGATTAGATGGTTTTTACCTGATTTTTGCAGTCATGGTTTTGGTGTAGGTGCAGATAAGCAAGCTTCCTACAGTAGTCTATTGTAACAAGACTTACGTCTGCCTGGGCCTGCTATACTTTATACTAGCACATAAACAAACCACTATCTTGACATATACTTTCATGGTTTTCTATGGAGAAATTCCTATTGACAATCTCTGCTGTTGAAGAGTTATGTCTTGTGTCTATGGAAGGCTGGAAAACAATTCTTTCAGATCCAGTCATTTATCCTGGAATAACATCATCCAGTTTTTAACTTTTCAAAAAAGCACCCTTTTTCCAGCTGGTTTTAAGAAAGTAAGATCCACTTTTGCCATGAATTTAGCCCCTGGAGTGCATTAATCCAGTTATCAATGGTTCCAGAAGGCTAAGTCTGAGCAAAGCAGTCTTCATTCTTTTCATTCTACCTCAGCTGTTATATCGCCCAGGTTGGAGGTAGACACTTCATGTCTTCCTGACGCCCCTAGGTTGTGACACATCCTAGGCTACTTTCTATGGAAAGATCACTCTTTCCGGGCACCAGTGTAAATTGAGTGGCTACTTTGTGCCAGACACTGTATTTGATATTCACTTTCTATGGAAAAATCACTCTTTACATTCAATGTAAACTGAGTGGCTACCTTGTGCCAGACACTGTATTTGATATTCACGGCAAGCCCATGAGGTAGGTTTTCTTAAATCCAATTTACAAATGTGGAAACTGAGGCTAAGAAATTTCAAGCAACTTCTTCAGCTTAGTCTGATTTGGAAGCATGTGCTTCTAGTACACCCAAGAACTCTACACTTCGTGCTTTTCTTTTTAAACGCAACAAAAATGACCTAGACAACTGTTCAATTATTTTTGACTATAATTCCTGCTTTCTAAGCCCATGATGCTAAGGTGTTAGTGCTAAAGTTTCCTGCTAAGGTGTTAATGACTAATCTTTACCTTTCTCAGGTGTGTTTGCATTTTAGGAGTTCACATTCACCTAATCAATACATGCTTGCTAAGTTAATATTTAAATATTTATGGAGAGGTAGCATAGTATAGCTGTTAGGTGTAGGCTCTGTGGGGACAAGTTGTCTGACTTTAAGCCCAGGCTCTGCTTTTTACTAGCTGTGTGTAACTTGGATAGGTTAACTTTTTAAAAACATTTCTTTCTTTTTTTTAATATTTATCTTATTGGGATAAGAACACTTTACATTAAATCTACCTTCTTAACAAAAATTTGGGTGTATAATAGATGATTGTTGATGATAGGCACAATGTTGCATAGACGATCTCTAGAGTTTATTCATCGTGCTTGACTAAAACTTTGTGCTCTTTGGTTAGGAAATCACCATTTCTCCTTCCCCAAGAATTGTTTAATGTCTGTGCCTCATTTTATCAATGCCATCATTGTGAGATATAAGAAGTGCTCAGAAATGTTCTTTGGGAGAGAAGGAGAGACAAGGCAGGCATACACTCTGTGCCAGGGGCAGGGAATGCCCAGAGTCATGTGAGCCCACCTCCGATCTCTAATGTTATAACTTTGGCTACTTCAGAAACGATTTCTTGGCAATAACAAAAATATGAAATAGCTGTCATGTACCAAGCACTTAGACGCCAGGCTCAAAACTAAGAGCTTTATGTGGATTATCTCGTGTAATCCTTAGCAACTGTATAAGGAGCCATTATCCCCATTTTACAAGGGAAAGCCAGAGGGGCAGAGCTGGGATTTGACTCTCAGCAGTCTGACTGCAGAGCCTATCTGGACTGAACTTCGACTTCTTGCTGGGGTGTTTACATGCGATGCCAGCCCAGCATTCTCACACAGCTATCTGTTAGGGTCCCTCAGTTCCCCCCTCCCCACTAAACTCTAGCCTTATTTCCCATATTAGTTCACACTGATGTATTGCCAATTAGAAACAGACCTTTTTTTTTTTTTTAAACCAGTGGGTTCTATAATTCAAGAGCTTTGTTCTGATGGGCAATGGAACAACCACCTGAGGTTTGCAGAAGGGACACAAAGGGAGGAAGTACAAGGAATTTGGCCAAATGTGAATATTTATATTTTTCCAGTTAATTAACTATGGTAGTTTGTAAGTCAGATATTTACCTGTGCTCATGAACACTATCCAGTGTAATGTTATCTTTTGATTAAACAACATGTGTCCTGGCATGATGCATATGTATGAGGGATGAAGGGAAAGGTGCCAAGATGTTCATAATTCTGAATGTCTCAGATTTGGTTGGGTGTCAGCCAGATTCGTATGTATTTTAGGACTTTCAAGGGAGGGAGAAAGTGAGGCTAGGATTCTGTTGATTGTTCTTTTTCTAATCCACCTGCAACCAATATTGTCAGTCTTAATAATGCCAGTAAAACTACATGGAAAGAGAGCTGGATTAAATTTGGTAGTGGTAGGAAAGAAAATGAACATTTTCATGAATTAGGGTTTGTTTTAACTTCTCAATGAAACTCATTTTCTAGGTCAGTGGGTCTTAAACTTCAGGTGTATCAGTATCATCTGCTAGCCTTGCTAAACACATTGCTGGACTCTAGTCGGATCCTGTGATGAGTAGATCTGGAGTGGAGTCCAAGAATCTTTATGTCTAACAAGCTCCTGGTACTGTTGGTGTTGCTGGTCTGGGGGCTACACTCTGAGGACAACTGTCATAGGTTAAGGTTTGGATAGTATGAAACAGCACATGAACATATTTGTTGACCAGAAGTTCCACTGTGATATTCAAGATGTGCTTATTTAACATACTTTTGGGAGATTCACACACACTTTCATTTATCAAGGGTACAAGTGGTTTGAAGAAACAGTGTCTGGCAAACATGAAAATATGACAACCAGATTGTCTGTACCATGAATCATTGTGTAGTGCCCTGTGATCAACAAATATTATTTCTGGAGTAAGTAGAGTCAGATCCAATTTTACATGGCTGTTAAAACAATACGTCAGATCCACAATGGTAGAGAGAGAATTCCCCCAAGACTTATGGACTCCTTCTCTTAGTTCCATCTTAGGGGACTGAATCAGAGCCATCCTCCTGGTCTCATGCATCCCATCACAACTTTAATTCCCTTTTATGACCCAGAGTGCCATGAAGAATATGTTAACCTTAATCAGCAGGTGAGTTGTCCAGCCTGTTGGGTTATGAAATAACAACTTTGAACAGCTGTGAAGCCACATAAGGATACTGAAGAGGTTAAAAATATGCCACTCTGGCAAATTGATTATTTTGAGTCAAAGGCGTTTGAAAAACAGCAGGTGCGAGATCACTCTGACCGTCCTTCTGTTTCTTAAAAGCAAGAGATGAAACTCCCAGGCGAAAGACGTCCTCCCTATGTTAGAATGAAAGCATCATTCTTACCATCAAGGATAAGAAGTTGAGGCTGAGAGAAATCTGAGCAAACCATTTTTGGCTAATTTTATCCTCCTAGCCACTGCTCTACCCAACAGACTACTCCAGCCCAAGCCCAAGCCCTTTGCGTTGTCACAGTTTTATAATTTGCTACTGTGTTTATTTTGGTGTACGTTTGTCTCTTACTGCAACTTCGTGTCTTCACACAAAGGTTCCTGTGCAATATAAAGCTTGTATTAAATAAATTTGCATGCTTTTCCCCTGTTGATCTGTCTTATGTCAATTTTATTTTCAGGCCCAGCTGAAAAACCCTGAAAGGTTAGAGGTAAATTGTTGCACGCCCCCCACCATATCACTGAGGTATATAATTATATAAATTTGCCTAAGCCAGAGGTTCTCAACTGGGGGCCATTTTGCCCTCACCTCAGGAGACATTAGCAATGTCTGGAGACATTTTTGTTTGTTACAGCTGGAACTATCCAACTCCAAATGTTGGTTGTGCTGAGGTTGAGAAAACCTTGGCCTGGGGTATTTGGAATGAGAGCTGAGATGTCCTAATTCAATGGGTGTCTTAGAAAGGATAAGTCCTAGCAGCCTGTGATGTCTCAGTTTCCAACTAAAGTATCCAAGAACCTATACCGTGACTCGGGAGTACCTGGTGCTGTCAAGCGAGACGGAAAACGTGGGCAGGTAGGAAGGTCTGTTTGGTGCCTTTTGTGAGGCAAGGCTTCTGCTGTCATTCTTCAGTGTGAAATCCAGCCCTAGCAAGCAATGTGTCATCGCTTCAAAGTCTGAGAAACAAACAGATCCTTTCCTGTTATCATCATGTGGAGCTGCAGAAGTCATTAAGCAGCATTTTGAAGGAAGAATAGTGATTTCTTTCCCGTCAAACACCATGTTCAGTTAATTTATTCTGACTGGAGGTGGAACAAACTAGTGCTGGACAATGTGTGGAAATACATGTCTATTCCTCATTATCTCTAATGGGCATTTCAAAGGCACTCACAGATTTAGTGTCCTATTTGGTCTGACTTGTATAACACCTGTCAGTAGGCTGCTTTCCTGCTATGTCATTAATATTTAAATAATGCGATTTAAAGGTCAAACTGTGCCTTCAGCAATGTTAAAATACAGCATTCCCTTTCTCTAGATGGCGATGCAAAGTACTAGGAGTGGAGATTTGCAAAAGACAGCAAAAAAGTAATAGTCCTACTGAAGAAAGAAGCCACATATATTCTCATTGCATTAATATAATTAATAAAAAGAGTCTACTTCTGTTTTTTTTCTGGATATAAATCTATGTAATTGAGTTGAATTATTGCAAAGCCAAACTGCAGGGGTTGAGGTCTCCTGAGACTAGCCCTGAGCAAGCAGGAGAGGTGGGGAGCTCGTGTTCAGCATTCTCCCTAGGCTCCTATTTGTCCCTCTTTCACTGCCTTTCTCCTGCTCCCTTCTCTCCACTCCTTACCTTCTTGGTCTTCTGTCCCTTTTACCTCCGTAGTCTCTTCAGATCTCCTCACCTGGAAAATGCCTTGGCTCAATCTCTCATGAATAGGGTTGGTGTCCTTATAAAAGAGATATGAGAGAGACCTCCTGCCCTGATATGGTTTGGCTGTGTCTCCACCCAAATCTCATCTTGAATTGTAGCACCCATAATTCCCATGTGTTGTGGGAGGGAGAGAGTGGGAGATAATTGAATCATGGGGGCGGTTGTCCCCATAATGTTCTCATGATTGTGAATAAGTCTCACAAGATCTGATGGTTTTATAAGGGCTTTCCCCTTTTGCTTGGCTCTCATTCTCTGTTGCCTGCTGCCATGTAAGCCATGCCTTTGCTTCTCCTTTGCCTCCCACCATGATTGTGAGGTCTCCCAAGCCATGTGGAATTGTGAGTCCATTAAACCTCTTTTCTTTATAAATTACCCAGTCTCAGGTATGTCTTTATCAGCAGCATGAAAATGAACTAATACATGCGCCTTCTATCACGTGAGGAAACAGCAAGAAGGTGCATTTTGTGAATCAAGAAATGGGTCCTCCCCATACACCAGAGCTGCCAGTATCTTGATCTTGGGCTTCTCAGATTCTGGAACTGCAAGCAATACATTTTTGTTGTTTATAAGCTACCTGGTCTGTGGTATTATATTGTAGCAGCTGAATGGACTAAGATCAGTTTATTAACAAATTTACAAATGATGTTAATATGAAAATGGTAGTAAATATTTACCAGTGTTTGGGCACTCAGCATCCATCCCCACGCCTTCCTTCTATCAGGTCTTGGTGTGATAGTGAATCCAGGTGCCTGGCTCCCACCGTGGATGACAGAAGACTTGCATCCCTGCCCTCCAGTTGGGGAGATTTAGAAGGTGGGATACATTCACCTAAGTGGGCTCTCTGTGAGCACAATCTTCCTGTTTTTTTGAGCTCTGCAGCTTTCTTAGTTCTCTCTGTAACCCGGCCTGGCTTTATAGTGGTTCATTAATTCTATGAACTTCTTAATGCTGTCCTTCCAAGAACCTCCTTCTGCCTAATAAAACAGAATCCAATGAGGCTTTTCCTGTTATTGAAGAGTTTTGTCTGAAGACCAAAGGTGAGACATAATACTTGACAAACATTCCACAAAACCACACTAGATTTGCAACCTTTAGCCTTCTGCTACCGCTTGCCTTTATGAGAGAGGCTGTCTTGGTTTCCTGTTGTGGTTGCAACAGTTTGTAACCCACTTGGTGGCTGAAAACAACACAAGTTTATTACCTTACGGTTCTAGAGGGCAGAAGTTAAAAATAGATATCATTTGGCCAAAAGCAAGGGCTGCATTTCTTCTGGAGCCCTAGAAGAATCTTCGCCTTTTCCAGCTTTTAGAGGCTGCCCGCGTTCTTTGGCTTGTGTCCTGATTCCGCTTTCAAAGCCAGAAACTACATTGCTCCATCCTCTGCTTTTGTCTTCGCATCTGTTTCTCCAACATTGACTTTCCTGCCTTCCACTTTCACTTTTAAGACCCCTTGTGGCCGGGCGCGGTGTTTCACGCCTGCAGTCCCAGTACTTTGGGAGGCTGAGGCGGGCAGATCGCCTGAGGTCAGGAGTTCATGACGGGCCTGGCCAACATGGTGAAACCCCGTCTCTACTAAAAATACAAAAATTAGCTGGGTGCGGTGGTGGGTGCCTGTAATCCCTGCTACTAGGGAGGCTAAGGCAGGAGAATCGCTTGAACCCAGGAGGCAGAGGTTGCAGTGAGTCGAGATTGCGCCACTGCACTCCAGCCTGGGCGACAGAGGGAGACCCTGTTTCAAACAAACAAACAAACAAACAAACAAACAAACAAACAAACAAACAAACAAACAACCCTTGTGATTACACTGGGTCCACCCAGATAAAGCAGGATCACCGGATCACCTCCCCATGGCAGGATCACCGGATCACCTCCCCATGGCAGGATCACCTCCCCATGGCAGGATCACCTCCCCATGGCAGGATCACCTCCCCATTGCAAGACGCTTAACCTAATCCCCTTTGCAGGCTCTTTTGCCATATGAGGAATGTATTCACAGGTTCTAGGATTTAGGAGGTGGATATCTTTGGGGTCCATTATTCTGCCTGCCACAAAGGGAGGATATTTTTTTCCAGATTATTTTCCCCATATAATTTTTCTTTGCTTTTCTCCTTTTCCTGTACATGTTGTGTGGTAAAATAAAACAAAGATCCAGAAAATCAAAACTCTAGCTTAGTGAATTATTATAAGGCAAACATCCTTTTAATCGCCATCCAGGGAAATAAACAAAACTTTGCTAGCCATCCTAAAAACCCTTTATATATCCAATCCCAAATGCAGGCCCCTCCCTTCTTCCAAGTATAGTCTAACTTTACGGTACTCACATATTTGCATTTTTATGACTTTGTCATCCTGTGTGCATCCAGACAATATAGTTTATTAGTTTTACCCATGTAAAAAACTTGACATGCCTTTTAAATATTTTTTCATTTACAAGTGTCTTTTCATCCCTTTTTCTTTACCCATGGAAAGACTCTTTTCTGACCCATAGAACCTCCCACAGTCTGAATTTTGCTGATGGCAAATCCAAGACACAGTTCGACATGTCCCTCTGTTTTCTGTGTTTCCTGCAAACTGGTAGATAGATCCAGAGGCTTGATCAGATTCAGCTTGAATCCCCTTGGCAAGACTGTAGCTGGTGATCTTTCTTTCACCAAGAGCCATATAATGTCTGGTTTTTGTTCTTTTTTGATGCCAGTACTGGTGTTTCTCAATGCCCAGATTTGTTAATTTATTAGGGGCTGCAGGATAGTGATGTTCTAATGACATCTTTTTTTTTATACTAGCACAAAGGAGGAAAGGATTTGTGGGTCATAAGAGTTTATGGATATATGGTCCTTCCCAGCAGCCCTACCTTTGCCCGACAAGTCATGTAAGGAGAGCTTCAAGAAGCCCCTCTGGATGTGTCCAGAGTGAAGTAACTCATAAGCCCTCCCCGTGATGCTGTTAGAATGTGGACATAGAAGAGTCTTCAGGAGAACCTGAGGCATCTCGTAGAATTTGGGGTGAAAGTGAAAAAGATAGAGGGTGCTTGGAGCTGCCGTTGGCAGCAGAGGAAGGAGAGAGGACTCCAGTGGGGCACCAAGCCATCTGGACCCTGTGGAGAATAGCTGGGCTAGAGCCATCCTGGGAGGCCCCTGCCTTACAAGGGCTGCCTGCTCAGGCTAGGAGACACCAACAAAACCAAGCATTGTGTGCAGTCTTGTTGAAATACGAACTGAGGGGCAGCCCCACAAGGTCAGGCAAGCAGGCATTGCCTGGGCCTGTATGGAAGTGCCTGTGGTGGTCATGAGAGACCTTCAGAAGCCCTTTCCCAGAAGATACCTGCATTTGTGTATCAGCCACAACAGACTTGTGAGAATTCTACAAGATGACATGTGTGGAATAGCTTTTTAGTCTGCAAAGGGGTGTACAAATGGGAAATATTTTAAAAAATTTAATTTTTGAATAGGCAATACATTTATATTTTAAATATTCAAATAGGTAGAAAAAGTTCCCTTTACTCCTGTCTTTCAAGCAGCCATTTCTCATCTCAATCTCCTACAGGTGTTCACGGTTGTTATTTGTTATTTTCTTTATGCATATATAAGCAAATACCATCATATATTCTTACTTTTACCCCTCTTTTTACTCAAAGGTAGCATACTCTATGCTTATTGTTCTGCAACTTGCCTTTTTTCCCTTCTAGGTAAAAATATATCCTGAATATGCTTGCATAACTCTATATACATCATTCATTGTTTTAACAGCTGGCTTAGTACATCCTCTATTAATATACCTCTAGGTTGTTCCCAGCATTTTCCTATTCAAATAAAACATGTGTGTTCTTGGTGCTGCAAAGAAACGTGTGTGTTTGTGTGTGTGTGTGTGCGTGCGTGTGCACACATGCATGCCAGAGACCATTCGTCAGTTTTAGCATTTAAGGAAAGGCAGAAGGCTTGGTTTAGAGTTGAATTTGTCTCCTTGGGGCACGATGAGCCTGCCCCCAGAGAGAAGAGACCAATATCACTTCCTTCTCGTATTTTAGAGCAGTTTTCTCAACCAGTGAATGGAATAATAATACCCACCCACAAAGCCGCTGTGAGGCTGAAATGAGATTGGAACCCAGTTCCTGGTATGTAGTTTCTCTATAAGTGTTAGACGCATGGCTATTCTGCTAGCAAGGATTTTTGATGGCCCCTCACTCAATTCACTATTACAAAGAGAAATATGACAGGTGCCAGAGGAGCAGTAGCTGAACAAAACCGTGTGTATGGCCATTGTTCACAGTTTTGTGGTCTCAGAGGTCCAATGACTCCACTTTTCAGTTCTGTGTAAAAGTGTTTGATGCTGGTGGGACAGCTCACCCTGCCCCTGAGAGGTGAGCACAGCCTTGTCAGGCACTGGCAGTTAGGTGGCCTGTGGGAAGGCAGGGTCTGTGAAACGGCAGAGTGTGTTCCGTGTTCAGAGCAATGTTAAGCAGTTCCTGTGGAGAACGAGTGATGCTTGAACAGAGATACAAGAGGTAGTGGCTGAGAAGTGAGGTTAGAGAGCCAGGCAGAGACCAGACCATGATAGGTCTTGACTGCACAGCTCGAGGTTTTAAAGGATTCCAGAAGCTATGAGTGTGAGTTGAAATGTGTGTGCATTTGTGTAGAAAGGGCACTCTGCAACAGTGTGGAGATAGACGGAAGGGGGTGAAAATGAGCAAAAGACAAGGCTAGGAGCATCCTCTGAGGCAGGGACAGTGGGAATGGAAACTGTGGCATGAGAGAGTGCAGTGTGGTGTGTGAAAAGTGGTAAGGGGGAGGAAGAAGGCAGAGTGCAGAGTCTGGGATGACTTCCTGATTGCTGGTTTCTTGGCCACATGGATGGCGATGCATGTCTTGGTTGATTGCACAGGACAAGAAGCTGGTGCTGCATCAAGGCTGAGAGGTTCAGTTTGGCGGTGAGCTTGAGTTGCCTGAGGGACACCCAAATTGAGATGTGCAGGAGGCAGTTTGACAGGCGGATCTGGCTTGGAGGAGAGATCAGGGCTGGCAATAGCATAGAACAGTCTCCTCTCTTGTCATTGTTATTTATTTTTCTAAGAATGTTCTTTTCTTTCTGCATTATCTTCCACCTTTTGAAAACTTCTTTTCCCCCTAGAGTGGAGAACATGCCACCTGAGCCCCAATACTCCCAGGACAGAATTGAAGACTCACTGCCGGCTTGTTGAAACAGAGACTGGTTCCTAACACCTGAAAGTAAGAAGCTAGTGTTTCTGGCCTCTGATGCATGCTGATTCCACTGGCTACAATGAAATGTAATGAAAAGATAGATTAAATGCTTCCTCTTTTAATTATAGGAATAATTATCGCTTACGCAGCTGTTTGTTTTATCAGCAT
This sequence comes from Gorilla gorilla gorilla, assembly GCF_029281585.2. NCBI lineage: Eukaryota > Metazoa > Chordata > Mammalia > Primates > Hominidae > Gorilla > Gorilla gorilla. Next base: position 19,227,651 of record NC_073235.2, on the reverse strand, counting down.
ATCAGTAGGTCTTTCGACTGGAATTCTTAAACTGTGTCCTTTGAAAGCATTACTGGCAGATTTCCACCTCCCTCCCTCTTACTTACATCTACCCACTGTTTCATCATTTAATGGACTTAAGTAGTTATTATCCTTTTTCTTCCATATGGAGGTCTATAAACCTATAGGCACATGGTCTGGTAAGAAACCCACTCACAGAGAAGAAAGTGAAAGCCCTTTTCATGTATCTTCTCAAACATTGTAGGACAGGCATCGCGGCATAAATTGCCCCAAATTCATCAGTTCTGGCATATCATCAAAGAAGAGAAAGACTTTTAATGGGATGAGTGAATCTTTGTCAATTCAATAGCTCCTTTGAAAAACCCTCACATTTTCTGCTGCCACAGAAACCATCTCTTTCAACTGGATTATAAATAAAAACAGGGCCCTCTGGCTTCATGTTTAGATTATATGTGCGTTCTCTTTTCAATATGAAAAAGTATGCCTTATTTCTCTTTGAGGTGTCTGGCCCATTGATCTTACTTTGATTTTGTGGAATCGTAGTCATCGGGAAAACTTAAGTTAGTCTTTTTGGGTTAAGGGATAAGAAGTGCATGTACCTTAAAGGTGCCAATATTCATTTCAATGTGGGATTTGTGTTCCTAAAAGCAGATGATTCATGGAAAAGAATAATAAAAAACCTGCCCCTCTCTCCCTAAGCATGGCTAAAGCAGTGTGATAGATTTGCATGGAATTTCTCACAGAACTCCTGCAACATGAAGGTTGTTGCTGTTTTGAGACATTTCGTCTGTTGATCACAATTTGTTTTGTGAGGAGAATCAAGTATTTCATTAGTGCAGCTGAGTGTTGCCTTCAGGTAGATGTTTTCCCTTTGCATATCTGACTGGGCTTTGACCGGCAGTTCCTGAATGAAGGAGGGGAGCAGGAGGGTGGGGATTGTGCCTATCAAGCACGGACAGTGACAGCAAGGCATTCTGGGAGTGTCAGGACTTGAAAGCTTTCTTTACTAACCTTGAGGTAAAGCATAACTGATTTTTGCAAATTTAAAATGCACCTCAGGAAAACAGTGCCTTCAAAAAGCTGCCTATTTACCCTTGGATTTAGCTAAATAATCCACTTTTGCATTCCTGTGGTAGACTGCATCTAGTCGCTCAAAGAATATTGATATTATCTGTTTATATCTTTGCTGCACCTGCCAATTGTCCACTCCTTAAGAGCAGGGATCGTGCCTTATTTATTTTTGTACAACAGTGTCCAGTCTAGCATTCTGCACATAGCAGATAATCAAACTGAGTTTAAATGAGTTAAAAAGTCATACTCCATAATAGAGTGAGCTTCCCAAGGGCTAGCACTACAACTCATTTTTTTTGGAATAATTATAAAGATAACAGCTAATATTAATTTTAATCATCTGGTCGATTCTATAAGCTACATTCTATTTTTTGTCCCGTTTTTCAGATAATGAAATTGAATCAAAACGTAATTTACGTGAGTTAGTGCTGTCAGTAAGTGGTAGATCTGGGAATTGAATCCAGACCCTCTAATTGCAGAGCATGTAGTTAGTGCCATGATGTTACACTGCCTTTCAGGCCCAAGTTTAGTTTTTATTTAAGGAAAATATTATTGGACATTTGTTGAATAACAATGAGTCTTATAGAAAGCCTGCTAGTTTAAAGTCATTAGATGTGTTTGGTTTGCTCTTTAGAAGTAGCCAACACTTAATTTCTCAGGGACCTGCTGGATGATATTTAAGAGACCATTGTGTTAATCATGAGAAGAGTTTACAAATATAGTACTTTGATTTTCATCCTTCCAATAACATAGAAAACTTCACTTCCCTATCGCTTTCTGTTAGTCATGGCTGTACGACTTGCCTTAGCCAATAAAATATGCATGGAAGTGATGTGTGTTCACTCCCGGGCAGAAGTTTCAAGGGCCAGTATGCTCTTCACCATATTCTCTTCCTCCGGTGGTGGTAAATGTGGGCAGAAAGGCCAAGATGGTGTCTTTCTCAGCCTGGGTCCCTGAGTGACCTCAGTAACAGAGCTCCTCAACCGTCCATGCTAGTCATGTGTAGTGTGATGGAGAAATAAGCCTTTTTTTTGTTATTGCTGTAAATCATTCACACTGGAAGTTGCTTGTCAATGTAGCATAATCTCACCCACACTGACTGGTACAAATATCAAATGCTTGCCCTCCTCTCTGAATTCAACCATCTGGATATCATGCACAGTGGTGAGGGGTCAAGGTATAAAAGGTTTCAAAAGATTCCTGGTGATCAGGAAATCTTAAATTGTTTCATATACCATATTCTTTTTTTGTTTTTTGAGACGGAGTCTTGCTCTGTCACCAGGCTGGAGTGCAGTGCACGATCTTGGCTCACTGCAACCTCGGACTCCCTGGTTCAAGCACTTCTCCTGCCTCAGCTTCCTGAGTAGTTGGGATTACAGGCACGCAGCACCACGCCCAGCTAATTTTTGTACTTTTAGTAGAGACAGGGTTTCACCATGTTGGCCAGGATGGTCTTGATCTCCTGACCTCATGATCCACCCACCTCGCCCTCCCGACGTGCTGGGATTACAGGCATGAGCTACTGTGCCCAGCCTCACCTACTATATTCTTTTAGACTTCAAGCACAATGAGTCTCGTCCTTACCTGGAAACTCTTGAAGGTATAAACTCCTTTTGAGAGTATTATTGATGTTGCTTTTCTGGATTTGGGTATGTCTTAGCTCAAGTTCCTCAGAAACAGACCCAGAAATGGAGATTTATGTGCAAGTGCACAATTGAAGAAAGGCTCCCAGGAAGACCAGGGAGGAAATGAAGTATTAGGTTAGGGAAGGAAGGAAGTCAAGCTGTGGTGTGGTCTCAGGCTAGGTCTTCAGCGTGATCCTACATCATGGAATGTAAACCACACTTCAGTGTTTCCTCACCTGGAAGAAAAGAAGTTAGCCTCCCCTTCTCCCTCACTTGACAGTTGTTGGCTAATGGTTGCATCATGGGGTGGGGGGCGTGGGATATAAACCCCCAGGGCCTGACTCTAGTAGGTTAAGGGCATCTTACGAAGAAGATATACAGGTGCTGGCTTTTGAAAACACACTGAAGTGAAGAGGAAGGGAATGCACAGAAATCATTAATGTTGTACAATTTATAGCTTTGGCATATTTTTAACTATCCAATTTTAGACATCTATAAAGGAGAAACTGAAGACTGGCCTCCGCATTTGCATGTGACAGTGAAAGGGAGACACAGAGCTGCACAATGACTTTCTTGTCATCAGGGAGGCAGTCATGATGAAATATGAAGCTAATACTTATGACTTCTGAGTTCTGTGTGAGTGAATTGTCCACCAGCTTCTGGACACTCCTGACATGACAGCTGAATATTTCACACTGTAAATGGGCTCTACTTAATAAAATATGACATGCAGAAATCTAAATAGACCACAAAGGCAAATTAGGGTACGACTATTCACATTAACAAAGTGTTTACTGAAGCTAAAAGGGCAAACACCAGCAGTCCTGGAAACAGTTTCCAAGATATCAAAAAGAAGAATCTCATTGTATCGTATTTAAAAAAAAAAAAAAGATTTACTTAAAGAAGGTGGAGGGTTTCTTTTTTGGGCTTTTAACAATAACTTATGTGGGGGTCATACCGTTATTATCATAGATGGGATGTGGAAAAAATGGCTTGTCAAGGCTGCTCAAATGTGACCCCACTGCAATAGCATTGAGATTCTACCTAAGTGTGATCAGAACTGTTTATGTACCACACCAAGCAATCCGTCAGCATATGGAAGGAACACAGACACTGACAAGTGCACGGATCGCGTCGTTATGTTTGTGCGGCTTCTGTTTTATACATCTGTCACCAGGAAAGAATGAAGTCTGTGATTATCTTTATCTTAGGCTGGCAAATGAATGTGTACTAGTTGGAGAAAAGGCAGACATTGTATTTACCAGAAACTCATAAACCACCAGAAGCTGAAAGTAAATGTGTGAGAATCAATTTCTTAGTGCTTGGGAATGTTAGCAACATTTCAGTTGTAACTGCAAATAATGTGAGATTTGAAAACATATACCAAATATGTGTCCATTTGGAAATGTTTTAAACTTTGGTGTTTATCAATAGCTCTAAATCTCTTTACTGCACAAAAGGCTCTGACATTTTATTTACAAAATATTGTTTTATCCTTCTAGCACACAACTTTTCTTGCTCCCTTACCTTGTACAACAAACAATCATACGAACAAACAAAAGTTGCCCTAAATGTGTAGAGTTTATTGTGCTGTTCTTGGCTCCAACTCAAAAGTTGTCTGAACTTAGCAGAATCATTTTTAAGATGTCGTGTGTTGCTGTTCAGCTATCACACTTATGTTTTATTATTTTTTTTTTGAGAAGTGGGAGTGGCAGATGTAAAATCTACTTTGTATGATAATTATTTTTAATCAGCAAGGGAAAACAGTCATGCAATTGGCTTTTTTCCTTGCAGCTTTTGGATCCCCTTTCTCTTTGTGGAGTCTCTGTGGGTGGACTCTATAGCACCTCTGCAGTGAAATTCTGCCTCCCTCCCGTCCATGCAGAAGGTGCATGTACGGTATGGTCCCCAGCAGGTAGGAATAGCAGGAAGTAGTGCATTAAAGCCAATGGATACAGGTAGATGTGGGCATGGTGTTTTAAAAACATGTCGATAAATTCTTTAATTATTCTTTCTTCAAGAGGTGGAGCTTAGCTTCAATCTTCCCTCTCCTGCCCCAAGTGTGGGCTAGACTTGGTGACTTGTTTATAAAGACTAGAATAAGGGAGGAGTGATAATACTGATGTAAAACTTCAGGGCCTAGGTCATGAAAGGCATTGTGAGGCTGGCCTAGGTCATGAAAGGCTCACACCTGTAATCGCAGCACTTTGGGAGGCCGAGGTGGGTGGATCACCTGAGGTCAGAAGTTCGAGACCAGCCTGGACAACATGGTGAAACCCTGTCTTTACTAAAAATACAAAAATTAGGCGTGGTGGCAGGTGTCTGTAATCCCAGCTACTTGGGAGGCTGAGGCAGGAGAATTGCTTGAACCCGGGAGGTGGAGGTTGCAGTGAGCTGAGATTGTGCCACTGCACTCCAGCCTGGGTGACAGAGTGTGACTCCATGTCAAAAAAAATAAAAATAAAAATAAAAAATGAAAGCCAAACAAACTAAAAAAGCTTCTTCCTTTCTCTCTCAATCTCTCTCTCTCTCCTCTCATGGATTGCTCCCTTGGAAGCATGTGCCAATACTTGTCATACAGACAGTCAAGCAGCTCTATGGACAGAGGCCCATGTGGCAGGGAATCATGACCTTGTGCCAACAGCCATGTGCATGATCCACTTTGGAAGTGGATTCTCCAGCCTTCAGATGACTACAGTTTTGCCTGATATTCTGATGACAACCTCATAAGAGACTCTGACCCAGAACTGCTCAGCTATTCTCAAATTCCTGACACACAGAAACTGTGAGATATAAATGTTTGCTGTTTTAAGCCACTAAGTTCCAGGGTAATTTGTTACACAGCCATAGAAAGTAATACAGTGAGTATTCAGGGCATCAGGGAAGCATTGAGTGGAGTGTCCTTGTTTCTATTCACCTGCCCAGACACCAGACACTGGGAATTCTTCTTGGGGAATGTCAGCAATGCACCCTGGCATGGGGGACGAAGGAAAGTGGGATCTTAGCAGAAGGAATGAAAATCCACTGTTCTGAGTATTCTGTTTGCCTCTCTGAATTCACTTTCTACCGTTCCCAGCTTGCTCTATGTCCTGGAAGGCTGACCTCTATGGACTGCCTCAATTGGGCTCCCCTGGATTCCTTCCTGGTGGTCAATGGGCTAGCTGTGGCAGCATCCAGTCATTGAAGGCCAGAATTCCTGTGGGAAGCCTTTCCCTGCTGCTAAGCCAGGCCCACAACTCTCTAATTGCCTCATCAGTTTTAGGAGTGGTAGGGGCTCCCCACTATTGCTAGCCTTTGGATGCTTCACCATTTCTTCTTGGTTTCTATTAACTCTGTTCTCACCCTGAAAATAGTTCTCAATCACCCCTTTGAATATATTGTCTGTTTCTTCTAGGATCTTGACTGACACATTCACTGGGGCTTGCATTGGTGTTCTCCAGTGCATGTGTGCCACTAAGAAGTGAATTGCCTTGGTTTGAGAGTTGCAAATTATTACTATTTCTACTACTACTTCTGCTTCTATTACTACTACTTCTTTCTCTTCTACCTTCCTTTTCTCTCTCTCTCTTTCTTTCCTTTCCTTCTTTCTCTCTCTCTCTTTTCTTTCTCTTTCTTTTTCTTTTCTTTCTTCTTTCTTTTTGCACTAGAAACCTTTCTGAGTGAAAATTTATGCTGAACTCCAAGATATAAAACATATGAAATTATAAAAAGAAACCTGCTCCGGTTGAAGTGGGTGAGGAGGTCAGGAGTCTCGTCTGTATGATCTTCTCTCCTTCTTCTCCTCTAAGGGGATCCCTTGAGGCACTTCTGAGCACTCATAGGGTTATATGGAACCCAGTTTGAAAACTAACACTTTAGCATGTTTTAAATGCTGGGGTGGAAAAGTTTGCAATTTCCAGACATGGTTCTGACTGTATGACTTCTTTGTCCTCTGTCCTCTACTCTCCCCTGCTGTTCACCACCTCAAGTCTCAAACTCTGAATTTCTCCTCCCTAAACATAGCCTCTTTACTTTACAGCAACAGCTGTGATTTATTCAAGCTATTATTATTTTCCAGGCATGATGCTAAGGTCAAGGGCTAATCCTACAATATAGATATTCTCATTCATATTTTACACATGATGAAATAGAGACTCAGAAAAGCTAAATGACTTTCCTAAGGTAACACAACTAGTAAATGGAAAATCTGGTGTTCCAATTTGTGTCTGTCTGACCATGAAAGCTCACGACCTTAACAAGCACCTACTGGTACCCTCATCTTCCTCTTTCTTCTGAATCTGATTTTACCTTCATTAGGACTCTGAACCTTAGTTTTTCTCTATTCTCTTTAATTCTATCTTGGTTTGGATTTTTTTTTTTAATCCAGAAACCCTTAGCTGTGTATGTCATGCCTTTGCCAGTATCCAAAGTTTTCTTATTCTCCTAACTCTTTGAATTTCACCTGCGTTGACAATCCCCAACCACACACAATGCCCCAATGTCTGCATTCTATTTCCAATACTTATTTCCAGTGTCTATTTTTAAGTATGCTGTTGTGGCGAATTAAGATGAGACCGTCTGAGTGTAGTAAGTATCCACGCCCTCCTTTCTCAACTGGGTCCTCACTTCTGCAGGAAACTCCTTTGAATTTTATTCCATCTGTCGATTCTCTGTTATGTCGCCTTCATACTCACTATGCCATAATTAAGCCCTCATCTCATCTGTTCTTCATCATTTTATCGCAGCTTATAATTTTATCTTTAGCTTTACTTTAGGTCTTTCAAGGTGAGCTCTCTTAAATAATTAATTCTTTTATCATTACAGTTGTTTGAAAACTTGCTCCAAACGGTGGTCGTTCAAACAGGGTAAAGTCTGTTTTCTTTCTCTTACGTATAGTTAGGAAGAGGGAAGTTCAGGGTTCTGTGTTGGCTGAAGGATCCTCAGAAATCCAGATACCTTCCAGCTCAATGCTCTCCTGTACCTTGGGTGTTGTCTTTATCCTAAGGATTCACAGTGGCTGCTTGAGAGCCCATTATCATGTTCACATTTCAGGCAGTAGGGTGCAGAAAAGGGAGAAAACAGGCATATCTCTCTGTTTGAGGACACACCCCAGAAATCACATACAACACATTACCTTTCAGTCCACCCAGGAGTTAGTCTCATGGCTTTACTGAGTCTGGAGAATGTAGTGTGCTCTGATTGGCTATACAACCTAAGCCCATCTAAAATGTCAGGGGTTCCTTTTCTAGGGAAGAGGAGAAGAACACCTGGTGGTCCACCCTGCTGCTTCATGGTATCTCTATAGCCACCCATTCTTTTATTCTTCTGCCCAGGGAAACTGGGTCCCTCCTCTTTTTCAAAGCAGCACCTTTCACACATGCTGGTGATTGCATCCACTTTAATAACCATTCAAAACTGCTTTCTGGTTTTGGGAATTATGTTAAGTGTGTTCATTTCTCTTTTTACTTCTGGCAACAGACATTTCCCCTGCATCTACCATTTATCACATTTGATTTCCTTGAAGCTGGAGTTATTCCACAGAGGTTTATTTATTATGCTTATTGTTACGTTTTGAGTCTTTGGAACTTGCTTTAATTAAGAAACTGTGGCAGTGTATAATCTTTTTAGACACTTTATTAATGTTGTTATTTTAAAGTCTATAATTGATTAGGAATACATTACTAGTTTCAAGAAATGGTACACCGATTCCATTTCATTTTGTCTGGGCTATTCAGATCTAGGAGATTACCTGTAATCTTTTATTAGAGAGGACAATTTGGAGGTAAATTTCCATTTCAAGATTAAATGTTAACTGGGGCCATGATCTGTGTCTGGGTCTTAATTAATCCGTGTGACTGAGTCACAACACAGAGAGGCCAATGCCATTGGAAGGAGAATTTTTATTACTTACATTTTCTGAGAAAAAGGGGCACCCTATGCCATGCAAGTCCACATGTGGAAGCACGAGGCTTGGTCAGGAGTAAGGCAGAAGCATGGTTTCTATAGAAAACCATGAAACCATCATGGATTCCATGCGAAAGGCAAGGCAGGAAGGGGGAACAGTTTAGGATTGGCTAGTTTGAATAATTCCAGTGGGCTCTGGGGCATAGGAGTTGTCCCCGGCTGTCTTGCACCTGGCCCTGGGATGATCACAGCACTAGAATATTGCCTCTTGGAGTGTAGAGTTAGAGTAGGTGCTTTGGAATAAGGGCTCTGGACTGGGTAGTTTACATATGATTGGCGTGTCCCTGCCAATCTCTTGGTTATCTCTAAGAACTGGCCAGCCTTGCAAGGGACAGTTTCTCTTCAGCCTGCAAGATTTTTGAGACATAAAATCAACATAAGGTACAGAAAATTAAAAAAAAATGATTAAACATCTGGCCATCATTTTCTTAGTTCTCTTCTCAGGTAACTCACTACCTCCTCTTTTTTCTCTTGCTGTCATTTGTGCTTTTCTGTGAAGTTCAGACTTCAGCCATCTGCTTTTCTTTCTTTACATATTTCCAGTCTGTTGCTGACTACATGCACCCTTGGTGCTTTAAGCAATGCCCCCTTTCAGTCTATCAAGGATAGAAATATGGCCTTGGTCTAGTTACTCTCTGGGCATCTGCTTCCTCATCTACAACATGGGGATAACAGTGGGCAGTTTTATTTTTCCTCTAATCTATACCTTTTTTTCTCAGAACCTGTAACCAGCCCTGCAAAGAGACCTCTTCCTAAGACAACGGGTTGAGGATATTCTCTATCACAAAAATGTTTTCCTTGAAGAACAGGAGGGAAGATGAAACATCTATGGGTTAGATAGGAAAGGAAGGGGAGGAAATGCCCCAACGTCTGCATTCTATTTCCAGTACTTATTTCCAGTGTCTATTTTTAAGTGTGCTGTTGTGGCCAACTAAGATGAGACCATCTGAGTGTAGTAAGTATCCACGCCCTCCTTTCTCAACTGGGTCCTCACTTCTGCAGGAGACTCCTTTGAGTTTTATTCCATCTGTCGATTCTCTGTTATGTCGCCTTCATACAGTTGTCAAAACTCTCCACCATCCAGTTGAATGTCAGCACTCTAATTTTGCTTCTATATTAGCTCTTATGGGCATTCATTTTAGACCTTTATAATACGAATGCCCGCCATTTGCCAGCAAAGGCCATTCATTGCAGTGCAATAGGTCTTTGTTAATTGTCTTGCTCATTTCCCTCTGTGTGTTTTTTTCTCATGCTCATGCTCTTCCCTTTGCCTTGCATCCCTCTCACCTTCATCTTTCTTTTAAATGCAGTCCTCTAGGCCCAGTGCTTACACTTCTGATTTCCTTCTCTGATATTTTGGGCCTGCATTGAACTCCACTTTTTGAGTTGGAGTCAGCACCACTGAATGGCCCCTTGACTAACCCTGATTGCTACATATGTGTCAGCTTTTAAAATTGGACCTTAAGCTTTGGATGTTTGAAGATCACTTGGAATGCCCTGCCAATGTTAGATGTCTATGATAATAGTTGACACAGTCCATTTCCTGCCAGAGCTCTCAGTGTTACACTGTTTTTCCTGCTGCACCCACTGAGAAAGAGGCTAAGCTCTCTAAGTTCTTTGCTGCTTTATAATTCAGTGCCTCCCCCAATACAATCTCTTCTAGTAAGGCATTCCCTCCATCATCACCGCTGTTTTGTCTTATTGTTTTAAAACTTGCTCAATTCCATAAGCCTTGGTTTTCTTATCTGACTCTTCCTAGGCTGTCAGCCCCTTGGGGGCAGCGACTTGCAATGCTTGGTACACAGTAAATGCTCAAGAACTGTTCTTAGTATGATTGAATGAATAAGAGGCCCAGCTGGATTGACACGTTTTATACTCCCATCCATGCAGACCCCACCATTTCTTTTTTCTGTTTTTTTTTTTTTTTTTTTTTTTTGAGATGGAGTCTCACTGTCACTCAGGCTGGAGTGCAATGGCATGATCTCGGCTCACTGCAACCTCTGCCTCCCGGGTTCTCCTGATTCTCCCTCCTCAGCCTCCCAAGTAGCTGGGACTACAGGCATGCACCACCACGCTTGGCTGATTTTTGTATTTTTTTTTTTTTTTTTTAGTAGAGATGGGGTTTCGCCATGTTGGCCAGGCTGGTTGCAAAATCCTGACCTCAGGTGATCCACCTGCCTCAGCCTCCCAAAGTGCTGGGATTACAGGTGTGAGCCACTGCGCCCGGCCTCCCATTTTATCTTGAAGGCTGATGTTTTACCAGCACTGAGAGGGACAGAATGTGCCATGAATTATGGATTCCATTTGATCCTTGTAGAGACAATCTCAATATTTTTCCCTTTGGGTGCTTGAGTGAACCAAATTAGCCCCACGCTTGTCAGATTCCTCCCTCTCTTTGTGCTGCAGATGAAAGTATAAGAAGTGAAAACTGGAACTCTCTTGACCTTTTCAAGTCTTCAAATAATGATTTTCTAGACAGATAAGACTAAATTGGTATTGGATCTCTGCTCAGGAGCAGGAAGGGTGGCTGTTTATGGGCTGCACGTGTATTGCTCACTGTTTCATTTTCTTATTTTCTGCCTGGTGGAGGAAATTAAAATTCTGATGGTCAAATTCGGTGGTTCTAAGCCTCTGCCCCTTGCCTGCTGCTGCAGATGTGAGAATTAGGCTTATCTACCAGTTCAGGTGAGGTGGTTGATAATTTAAACACTTGACAAAATAGCCAAGGTAATAAGATCCTTAAAGGGCTAGTGAATTGTTAAAAAAGAGAGAGGGAGAAAGATCCACAACCAAAACCAAAACAAAAGGAAACAGGCAAAAATCCTCACCCTGTGCTTCCCAGCCACAGAGCAAAGGGTCACCTACCTGGAATAAGGTAGATGGCGTTGTCAAAATGGTCTACTTCATGGGCCTGCCTTCCTATCTGGACTGCCTCTGTACCTCATTCTTTCGAGTTGAAGTATCTAAAGTGGAGCTGTATGTTAACCTAGAGACACCTTGCTGTTGGTTGGCATAAACACAACTATCATCCAGTTGTTTAGCTGGGCTGGAGGACCTGGACCACAAACCAGGTAAATCTTCAAGGGGAAAGGAGGCTGGCAAGGCTCGGAGGACAAGGGCTATTGCTACATCACTTGGGCAGCAACTGGAGGGCACTGGCTGATTTCCTGAAAAACAGAGATTAGTGGTTGGTAGGAAAGGTCCTTAAAAAACACATGTAACCTACTTCTCAGTGTTGCCAAGACCAGCTAGCAACAGCCTCTTCAAAGCATCCTTATCAAGGGCTATTAGTCAGTCCACTTTTATTGGGTGCCTTAATGTCTTGGGAAAATGAAAATCAGAAGATCAGATAGAAAACTGAAGTCATCTCATTTTATTCAGTTTAGAGGTGGGAATCATTACAAAATGTACGTGCTCTTCTGTGTTACTAATCCTCTTATGGGGTGGCTTTAATCTCACATAATATAATTCTGTACTATCTGGGATAAAGTATTATGGGAAATAAACCTTGAATATTTATTCCCTATGATTTAGCAGAAATTAAGCTTTTTTCTCTGTTCTGTAATTGAAGGATACTGAGTATCATTGCATCTGACTCTCACAACAGTGTGGCTTTTCTTCAAAAACCAGTGGAGCAGGTTTGTGGTTATTTCACACAAATAAAGAATCTGAGAGTCATAATGGAACACTAGCTAAAGCCTAAATAAGACTATACAAAAAAAAAAAAAACCTAATAAGATGCTGGATTGTTTCTCTCCATCTTTTAATCTCTTGCTCTCTCTTAATATTTCTCTTCGCCTCTCCATCTTTGTCTCTGTCTCTCTGCGTTTCTGTCTCTATTTTTCCTTCTGTTTATAGAAGGAAGAGAGGTTTCTATTAATAGGTATCACATGGTCACTGTCTCCCATCACCTTTTCATTTCACTAAAAACATTTCTCCTGCCTGGGCAAAATTAGGTTCAGAGCAGCATTTACCACTGTTCTTTAATTTACCTAATGAAAGACAAAATTACTATTTATGTGCAGTTTATGTAAATTTTTGCAGTCCTTAAGCACGAAATTATAAAACGGTATGACCCTTCCATTAAAAAGGCTAAGCAGTTCTAGCCTGCACAGAGCCTAGATGATCAGAGGTCCCTTCTCTCAGTCTTGAACAGACTTGCAAGGGGTTGATCCTAAGCCACACTTTCTAAAAGGCCGTTGGTAAGGTCTAGGATGAAGCAATGCTGAAAAATCATGTCTTATGAGCCAGGAGAATCTGTAGCCTGGAAAACAAATGACTAAAGTGGGAATGTAGTGGTTGTCTTGTGTTAATGAGAGGTGAAGCCAGCTGGACTTCGTGGGTTGAGTGGGGACTTGGAGAACTTTTCTGTAGCTAGCTAGAGGTTTGTAAAACGCACCAGTCAGTGCTCTGTAGCTAGCTAGAGGTTTGTAAAATGCACCAATTAGTGCTCTGTAAAAACGCACCAATCAGTGCTTTGTAGATAGCAAGAGGTTTGTAAAATGGACCAATCAGCACCCTGTAAAATGGGCCAATCAGCACACTGTAAAATAGACCAATCAGCACTTTGGAAAATGGACCAATCAGCAAAACATAGGCAAGGACAAATAAAGGAATACAAGCTGGCCACCCCAGCCAGCAGCAGCAACAACACGCGCAGTTCCTCTTCCACACTGTGGAAGCTTTGTCCTTTCCCTCTTCACAATAAATCTTGCTGCTGCCCACTCTTTAGTTCCGTGCCACCTTTAAAAGCTGTAACATTCACCACGAAGGTCTGTGGCTTCATTCTTCAAGTCAGCGAGACCACAAACCCACTGGAAGAAACCAACTCCAGACACACTAAGACATTCAAAATGCTGTTAGGTGGTGAAGGGGCAGATTTTGTTCAGAACTAGGCCTGACCTCTAGGAGTTTTGGGCAGGGAGAGCTGAGCTTATTATAAGGAGAAGCTTTTCTATCAGAAGTACTACGTAAAGTAGTGAGCCCTCTGTTACTTGCAGTATTCAAGCAAAGGCCAAATACTCACCTGTGAGAATGTTGTGGGTGAGATTCAGCTGGATTACACTGTGTACCCGAATCTTGGGTGAGGTTTCCCAGAGAATTAGCACTCACAAGAGCAGGAATTTTCCTGTATTTGAATTTCTACACCGGAAATAAAATGAATCTCGGTTTGGGGAAGACAGGTAAACTTGAAAACACTTTAAGTCATGCTACAGTGAATGCATTGTAGATTCAAATAATAGAATCAATAAAAGATAAGGCAAAGAAATTCTATAAAATTTTAATAGTGGTTTCTCTGTGTCTGACCTCACAGTTCAAAATATCGGTGTTGTTATAAATAAATAATTTTAAAATCATGCAATATAGCAATACAGTAAGAGATTACGGCAGCGGTTCTTATTTAGGGGTGATTTTGCCCCATCACCAGTGGACATTTGGAAACTTTTGGAGACACTTTTTATTGTCATGACTGAGGGAGTGCTCCCGGCATCCAGCAGGTGGAGGCCATGGATGCTGCTAAACATCTTACAATGCACAGGACGGCCCCCACGACAAGGAATTATCCAGTCCAAATATAGTGCTGCATTGAGAAGCCTTGTTCTGTGGAGATCATGAATGTAACTATAAGAGTAATAAAAATTGCTTCAACCACATCACATGGATTGAGAAAATGCTATACTTCAAATAACCGTTGAGGGAGTGAAGATGATGTGTTTTGAAGGGATGTGCTTTGAAGGGCTGTGTTTTGTGTTGTGTGACTCGAAATATAGCTCTGGTGACAGCAGACATTCTGTTGTCAGCAGTGTGTATGAAGAGTTTCAAGAAAGCTATTTCATAAGATGCGAGGGAGAAAAAGCCACATTTCTAAATCAATGTTACTGTATATAATAAGTGACATTAAATGTTTATATATAACTAATTTAATGAAATAAATCATATAGCTATTTAGCAATTTTATCTGCTTTAAAAGTTGACATATGGAAGTGAGTCAGACACAGGTTTTTTAATTTTCTCATAGGGAAAATGGCTGCGTGCCTTACATTCCGGTAGCCTTGAATTTGGACATGTACAGAACATCGAATTTCAGAGTCCTAAGTTCTGTGTTGGTTATGGCATAATTTTTTTGGTTATGATATAAAATTACTTCAATCTTATGAGCCTGGAAACAACTTCAAAAGGCAATCAAGTCTTTCCTGCTTTTATTTGCTTTAAAAAGATTACATACTGTAAAATTCAGCACATTGTATGAACTTTGACAAGTGGATAGTCGTGTAACCACCACCACAATCGAGATGCAAAATAATACTACCAATCCAGCAAACTCCCTCATGCTGTCTCTTTGTCATCAACCTCTTTCCTCTGTGTTCCTATTTTTATATTTATTCTTACACATTTTACAAGTAGAATATTTATTTTCAAAATAAACTTTTCTGCAGAGACCCAGCATCTAAATAAGACCCATGCAGAGCTTCTTTGGACAAAGCAAAGCATTGAGGCTCAAATCTATCTGCCCTGCTCCCTTCTGGCCTTAACTAGGGCCTTGGGGATTTTTCTGGGAAACTGATGCTCTGCAGAATAATCAACATCACTAATTAAATTCGTCCATCGATCCAAAGTTTGGTGAGCCTATAATTACAGTGTGCCAGGATAGTAGCTGGGGAGATAGGAAGGAACTAGATAGACAGACAGGGTCCCTGCCTTTAGCAAGCTTAGAGTACAATAACAGAGACATTCACCCAACATGCTTGTAAATAAAATGTAAAATGGAAAATTTGCTGAGTGTCAAAAAGGAAAATTACGTGGTGCTTTGAGGGGAAGTGTCAGTTAAGCTTAGGCAAGAATGGTGACCTCTGTGATAGAATTGCTGCTGGTCATCATCCATGTTCTAGGTAGAGGGAAGCTTCAGGAGGGCCCCCAGGTGGAAGTGCTTAAAAAGCCTTGAGAAAAGCTATGTGGTGGACAAGCAAGGAATTCCTGGAGAAGTAGGCATGAGTCGGGCTGAACAGGGCTTTGTGTGTCATAGAAAACAAATTAATAATACAAAATGGACTTTATCTTAAGGTTTAGAGTCACTGAAGGGTTTTAAGTAGGGGAGTGACATGATCGGATCTCTCTCTCTCTCTCTTTTTCTCTCTCACTGGCTGCTCCAGGCAGAATGGATTAGAGTGTGGCTGGGCAAATGGAGAGGTGGTGGGAAAAGTGAAAAAGCCTTTGCAGCAGCACAGTCAGGTGATGACAGTGGCTGGGCCAAGGAGGTGAAGCTGAAAATGAAGGCAAATCTGAGTAGGAGGTAAGATAAATGATGGCTTGAACTGGGCTGATGAGAGTGTCTGGGAAGGTTGACCAAATTTCTGGCTCAAGTGGTTGCATTTACTAAGGTGCAGCCCTCTTGACAAGGATCAGGTGTATAAGGAGAACCAAGAGTCCACCTCCGGAAAAGTTAGGTTGTGGTGCATGGGAGACCTCCAGAAGGAAACACTGATGAGGCAGATGGAGATCAAGGCCTGGCCTTTCGGAGCTGGCCTCCCAATTATCGCTTACTTATTCTTTGGAAAGACCCATGATGCCCTCATGCCTGGGTTAGGTATTGGGGTGAAAATATAGCTGTGATGTGACTCTTGTCCTGGAACCACTGGAGAAGGAAATAGGATACATTTGGATTAGTGTTGTAAAAGAAATACGAGAGATCAGCAGAGGACAGAATTTTTTTTTTTTTTGCCTAAGGGAGTCAGGAAAGCTACATTTCTATCTTTGCTAGATGGAGCGTTTCCTAGATGGAAAGTGGGAAGTGCACCATTCTAAGGAGAGAAAGCAGTATATGCAAAGTTTGCAAGACATGAAAATGAATGGTCCATGCAGGAAATTTCAAGTAGTTTAGTGGAGGAAGGTGGTGGAGTCTGTGTATTATGGGAGGTGGCTGGAAATGAGGATTTCTGGGGTTTTAGTGTTGAACTTACACAACTTGCAAGGGAGAAGCCAGGAAGGGCTGCAAGGAGGGGAGAGACACCAGACATCACATCTGTGGCAAGAGACACCAGACATCACATCTGTGGCTGTAGACTGCAGTGTGGACTGCAGTAGGAGAGACTGGGGTCAGGGAGGATGCCTGGAAGGATGTTGCAGTTGCCCGGATGAGCGAGGGGGGTCTCAAGGCTGTGGCAATAAGAATTGGAGAGAAAAAGATGATTTAGGGATTTAGGAGGCAGAATCTACTGGTCTTGGTGAAAGAAGAGATGAAAGGAACAGAATATTATGTTGTTTCTATTTTGAACAAACAGGTGGAAGTGATCCTGTTAACAACAACTGCAGGCTCCAGATGAGAAGGAGTTTTGTGGTGAAGTAATAAATCCTGTGCTGTGCATGTTTGTGAGTTTTTGACGGGCCCCCACGGACCTTCAGTTGGCAATCAGGATGCTGTGAGCCTGTCCACTGTGACTTGCTGGCACATTGTCACTGACCTAGCCATACTGAATTGCTTTCCAGTGATTTGCTTATGTTTCTCTTCAGATTGTGAATATTCTTGAAGAAAGAAATGGTGTCATATTTTCTCTTTCTCTCCAGTGGATACGTCATACTTCAGTGTGTGTTAGAGATTTTTTACTTCAAACTACAATAAGAATTAAATTTTACATCATGCACAGGACATCCATCTAAGACACACCTAAAACAAAAGCTTTATAAAATGCTTGCCCACAGCCTCCGCAGTGCACTTTTATCTCTCCTTTCCTCTCCTCTTCTCATTTCTCTCTTCATTTTCACTTTGAATTTTATTTTAAAAAGTTACCATTTCCTATATTTAATTTGGGACTAGTGAGCAGACTCTGGAGTGAGTAAGCCACTGACATACATCACAGGGTGTGAGAACCATCTTGGAATCCAAGTGAGACAGACTTAGGTTTTGAATTCTACTCTGTCACTGAATAGCCATATGGTCTTGGGCACAGCATTTAGCCTCTCTGAGCTTCAACTTTGTCGTCTATAAAATGGAGATAAATGCCTGACTCATAGTAAAGATCAAATAAGAAAGCAAATGCACATAAATGAACCTAGTTGCATCGGTTGGCTTTGCTGCTCTAACAAATCATCATAAAATTAGTGGTTAAAAACAACACAACTATCTTACAGTTCTGGAGGTCAGAAGCCCAAAATGGGCCTTAGTGGGCTAAAATCCAGTTGTCAGCAGAGCTGCATTCTTTCTGGAGGTTCCGTGAGAGAATCTGTTTCCTTGCCTTTTACTGCCGTCAGCGGCCACCTGTCTGTATTCGTTGTCTCATGACCTCTTTCTCCAACTTGAAAGCCAGGAGTGTAACATCTTCAAATCTCTCTCAGTTTCAGGCCTTCTACCTCCTTCTTCCACATTTAAAAGGCCCTGTGTACACTGGTCTCATCCAGATAATCCAGGACAATCTTTTTGTTTAAGGTCAGTGAATTATCAACCTTATTTCCACTTGCAACCTTAATTACCCCTTGACATTTAACATAACGTATTCACAGTTTCTGGGATTAGGATGTGGACACCTTTGGCAGGCTGTTATTCTGTCCACCGGCATAGTACTATGAGTTGAACCTCACATATGTTCAATAAAGACTTGATGACATTGGAGTTCTCTTTTAACTCTAAGATTCCATGAAATTAAAAAAAATTATACCAATACAACACACACACACAAAATCTAACCTATAAGTGCATACTCAATCTAAACACAGATTCCCATTTTACCTTTGGGAAACTGACATTGTCACTGGTAACTTGAGTTCTTTCCTTACTTTCTATTGGTTGCCAAGAAGGAACACCCAATTGGGAACAAAGTAAGCAGGTTTTATTCCTGGCCAGGGAGGAAGAAGGTGAGCTCTCACTCTAAAGATACCCTCTACCAAACAACAGAAGGCATGAGGTCTTTAAGGACTGGGTATGGGGTGGGAGAGGAATGTTAGTATGTGCAGGGTGGGACTCCAGACATGCAGACTCAATTCATGAACATATATCTTCATACAACCCAGGTAAAATGGCAGAGATTTTCTTTTTGGGAGGAAACGTTGGGATTATAATATGTTAATAATCTAAAGGCATCTGGAGAGCCCTCTATTCTACTGTGTGCCAGTTTGGGGGTCTTAGCTCCCTCTGGAATCTGGTCAGGGGTCACGAAACTCTGTTGCCATCCCGGGCCACCTGGTAGCAGCTGTAATGAATAAAGGACTAAAGAAAAACCATAAGAAAAAGAACCTTCCCAGTTATTTCATCATAGCTGCCCTGGAAACAATATTTGAAACTAAGTATGTAAGTCCTCACTAATGTCATGGATAGGTTCTTGGAAACTGTGACTTTAAGTGAAGCTACACATAGCAGAGTCCTGGATTAAAGTCCTTTAGCTCAAAGTCATTTCCTTCAACATTCTTTTACAACGTTGTTGAAAAAAATAGTTTTTTTTTTTTAATACATTGCCTCACTTAAACAGAAGTTTAAGATAGTCTTGAACTCAGGCATTACCATCGAAGCATCCTTTTAAACGCTTTGCTTCAACTGAGAATTTGCGTACCTTTTCAATGTCAATGCTTAAGTCAGCAATAAGTGTGTTGATCAGGCCAGCCCTCAGGCCAGTCTTACTGAGTTCTCCTACAGGCTTTACTCACTCTCAAACTGATCATTTATCAATACTTCCACTTCCCGTAAGACAGAAAGGAGAGGAGTGAGCAAAGAGAAAGAGAGAGAGAGAGGGGTGGGGGCAGGGAAGAGAATGAACAAGAGGAAACACGTTCAAACGTGTGCTGTATGCAGTAGGTGGTCAACACATATTTTGCGAATGAATGGTAAAAATAAAATCAATATAAAAAAGAGCAAGAAGTATTTTTGAAAATGACAAAAACCGGATGCTTTTTCTGGGGATTGTGTCTTGAAAAAAGGAAGTGGAATTATAATAAGACCAAGTCTCAGTAAATGCTAGCATTATGATTATTTTACATATTTTTAAAGTGTTTCTCCTAGACTACCCGTGGGACCATGTACAAGGCTCTTGCTGTTTTGTGCTGGAAAATCTGCCTCCCCTGCCGATGAGATTAAAGAGTGAAATCCCTGTATACTTAGCCAGCCTGAAGCCTGCAATCAAGGCGGCACCTAATTCCCCAGCACCTTGACTGACAGAGATTTGAATGGAGGATCAACAACAGCACAAAAGGTTTCTGGGAGCTCTTGAAGCAGCTTACGCAGCAGGGAGAAAGCAAGTAGAGGATGGGGAGTTGGGAACCACAAGTTGAGTTTATCACAGCTCCTCCTTCTCTGAGGAGGTGAGATCAAGCAAGACCAAGCCCTTAACAGCCAGCAGAAAGGAGGTGAAGGACATCACATTCATTTCTATGTGGGGCCCTCATGGCATCAAGCTTGAGGAGTTTTGCAACCATATGAATGATGGACTGACTTTTTCAGACTCCATTTGTTCTTCCCCACTGATGAAGAATTGAAGTTTTCAATTTTTAAGACATTTTGCCTCTAGATGAATGATTGAATCATGTAGTTGTCAGCTGATGTCTGATATCATATTGATTCAGGTTAGGGCTGCCTAGAATATGAGGTTGTTTGTTCTTCTGAAGCCATGAGAAGGGGCCTTGCTGAGCACGTTTCTGTAACCCAGTGCCTACTCCAGAGCAGACCCTCAGTAAATTTTTGTTGAATTTAAGAGGTGATAGATTTAAATTGCTTCTCAACTGACTTTTGTACCCATTTTCTTGACTGCTGGCCAACGAATTCCATGGGAATGAACTCTACCATTTTTGTGAGATAAGATTTCATAGTGGTAAAATGCAAAAGCTCTGGAATTAGACCTATGATCAAATCTTCATTTGCACAATTACTTACAAGCTATGTGACCTTGAGACAGTTATTGAAATTATGCAAGCCTCTGTTTACCCATCTGTAAAGTGGGAATAATAACATTGCCTACCTTATAGAATTCTTGTGAGCATTAGTTAAGCATTAGGGGAGACACTGATTCAGGTTGATCGTTTCCACTGCTTGGATGTAATGGATTGTTGTGTATCATTTTCATTTCCCTCTGGTTGTAGCTCTTGCCAGAATGTGTTCTTCTTCAGGATGCTTGGACTTTTTAGCTGCAGGAACCAAGAGAAGATGATCCAGAGAGAGAAGCCTCCTGAGGGGTAGTGTTGGGGGGAGTCCAGCCCTATGGGAGCATTGTCTGCTGCCTGAAGGGGCTTCTATAAGTGTATCTTTCTTCACCCCGGGGTGGATTTTATTTCTTAGAGCAATACCTCTCAGGTCCTTTGGCTATCCTTATCAATTCCACCACCTCTGGAGAGAGGACTGTGATGGGGAGGCCTTGGGGTCAAGTTTTCAGGAGGAGGCTCTATGGGACGCCTCAGAGCATTGTCAGTAGAGCAGCCTGTGAGCCAGCTTGAAAGTGCATGCAGACGGCATGGAGTAGCTCTGCTCACCTCTTCCTCTATCTTGCCCACATCCCCTCAGCCTTCCAGCAACCCCTGCTCAGCTCAGATCTTTCCCTCAGGAAGTCTCTCCTTCATGATGTTCTGTCCCCGCCACTGTGAGCTCACCACACATCTTTCTTAGCGTTATGTGGTAATGGCTGGTTTATGAGAGCACAGATAATAACGTATTTATCTTGATATCTTAGGCTACTAGTAGAATACTGGCACATCATGGGAGCTCCTTGACTTTTTCTACCCTTCCAGAGTTAGGATGCTTTTGGCTGCAGGTAACAGAAACCTCAATGAACACTAACTTTATTTCTAAAGATGTTCATGAACTTACAAAGCAGTTTAGAGGTAGGCAGTACCAGGGTCTTTTGATGGTTCAACAATTTTGGCTGGGAGTCCAGTCTTCATGGGTGTCCAGTCTTCTGTCTTCCCTGGGCCACACCGAAAGAAGAATTGTCTTGGGCCACACAAAAAATACATGAACACTAACAATAGCTGATGAGGTTAAAAAAAATCACCAAACCTCCTAATGTTTTAAGAAAGTTTACAAATTGGTGTTGGGCCACATTCAAAGGTGTCTTGGGCCAAGGGTTGGACAAGCTTGCCTTATATTCTTCTTCTCTGAGACCTTGTGCTGATGCTTCAGCCTCGGGTTAGTACCTCATGGTTATAAGATGGCTGGTCCAACTCCAGGGCCCTGTGTTCTCAAAGAACTGCCACAGGAAGGGTGGTACCAAAGCTCTCAAGCTCTCTCCTCAGAGAGGTCGTATCTTTTTATTCTACACATGAAGGCCGCCTATGAACTTCCCCTTATGAATCATTGGCCAGAACTGTGTCCACCCCAAGACCAATCTATGGCTAAGATAAGTGGATTTCGTATTGAGTTAGAATGATCATGACTCATACCCTGAAAGGTGGGCTTGGGTTCTTCCTTCCTTCCCTGTGATCAAGGAGCCTCAGCCCATTAGCAGGGAGATGGAGAGGAATTGCCTGTGGGGCCAACAGTGAACATCTCCTACATGCTCCCCTTCCAAATTCTTTGCCCTGCCTGCCTCCTTCCTGGGGATCTAATCTATGACCCATGCTGTGACCTTAGTTTTCTTCTAGAGGCCAAAATCCCCATTAGACTAGTTGTTCTGAAGGGTTAAGAAATAACCCCTGCCACATGTTCTCTTTTGCTATGTTTGCCTGTTCTGTCTCTCTCAGCACAGTATTAAATCTTCAAAGATAAAGACACCAGCCTGGCCAAATGATGAAACCCTGTCTCTACCAAAAAAATACAAAAATTAGCCGAGCATAGTGGCACACACCCTGTTGTCTCAGCTAGTTGGGAGGCTGAGATGGGAGGATCACTTGAGCCTGAGAGGCAGAGGTTGCAGTGAGCTGAGATCACACCACTGCACTCCAGCCTGGGTGACAGAGTGAGACACCATCTCAAAAAAAAAAAAAAGGTAAAGACGATATCATATTCATTTTTGTCAATAGTACCTAGCACAGATCCTGGCAGATCCTGGCAGTTCAACAGGCTTACTGAATGAAACAAGTGACTGAAGTCTGAAATTTAGTGAGAAAGCCCTGTAGACTGGGGTAAGGATGAGGTTCCAGTTCAGTAAATAACTTACCTGTGTAGCGTGGAAGAATAATTTTCCTAAATGCAAGGCTAGTGTCACACTCATGTCTTTCTCTCTTGCAATGAGAATGCTGGGCCACTGCACAGGAAGGCTCACTACATATTTATGGCATTGAAGTGGATGTCCTCAGGAGAGGAGGATAGACAAGTGGCCCCCAGCATGCCACTGAGGCCACTTGCCCGGGGATTCAGCAGCTTTGGAGAGGTCATCAGATTGCTTGACATGTCATTCACACTACTGTACATGGTTCTTTTTTTGTTTGTTTTGTCTTTTCTTCTACACTACTAAATTCTTAAGCACTCCAGTATCTCTGGAGCCATAGGAAATGGTTATTTCCTAGGATGGGGAAATCCTTTGCAAAAGGTTTATCTTTGCCTCATAGGCTACAAGTGGTCAGGACTGACCCTCTCTTTGAGCTTGTTTTCTTGTTCTCTAAATTGTTACTTGCTGTTGAGGATGCCCCATCCCTTGCACATTAAAAAATACACAGTTTACTTTCAATCCAATTCAAGGATTAAAATCCAATCCAAAATGCACTTTAATTAATTCAATTTCCTATAGCTTATGTACTTGCAAATAAATAATTGATACCAACTTTCCAGAGAATAAGGAAGGCTGGAGTCATGCTATGACACATTTACTTGATATACAGTGTCAATATCCTAAAAATTGCATGAACCATTGATGTTTATGGGTAGAATATCTCAAGGTTTACACATTCTAGTTGTACAGGAAGTTGTACAGGAGTCTAATTAACAGACCTCACAGAGGTCAAGATGGAGGTGAGGACAACAGACAAGTAGGAAAGAATCATGGGTCAGTGCACTTTTTCATCCATTACCCCTGCCATCCCCTTTAGGTTTTTTCATTGACCACAGATGGATAAGGCTGAGGGTATACCTGGGGTTCGAGCCTATGGAAGGCATGGCTCTTCTGAGCACACATGACATTGAAATAATTTGATGGAAGTGCAAGAAATGCACTATTATCTTGAGCCTACTAATACCTGTACATCTCTACAATCCAGAGGAGATCATTAATTCTGATGATGATCCCAATATTAACCCTTGACTTGATTATTATAGCTTTCTGAATTATGTCAGGTGCTGAAAGAACATATTTATGTGGTAAGTGTATTTTGTTTGAGATGGACAAAAAGTGAACGACGTGTAAGAGAATACTATTTTGAAACATATAAATACATACAAATATATATAAACATATAAATGTGTGTTTATGTGTTATAACATATAAACTAGACATCATCTGCTAGACATCATCTTCTAGGGGCAGATGAACTAGGTGTGGAAGGGAGAAGGTGGCCTTGTCCCCTCTCCTGCATAAGCTCTCCGGTTAAATGCAGCTGAGAGCTTTGACTCTTGCCAGGAACTGAACAGTTTTATTAAGAAAAAAGATTGGGAGTCTAAAGTAGAGAATTTTCATGTAATAAAATTGCGCTTGTATTTCCTAAATTTATACAAATAAATAAAAGGTAGAGGGTTTTTATAAGGTACAGGAGTGACAAAAAATATAAAATCTTTTTTTAAAACATAGGAAAGCATTAGTCTCATAAAGCAGGTTTGAGTTGAATGGGTATAGAGAGGAGGAAAGGTTTTTTCCTGCACTCCCTCTTGCAAATGTATGGCTTCATTCCTAAGCATCACGTGATCATAATATAATGATTGCGTTAACACCAAAACACTCAAAACAGGAAACAGAACAGTAACCTGAAATGACAGCGACACATTTTTTCTTGAATTATGTCACAGAATATGAAACTGAGTGTAACATATTTATTCTCTTAATTGATATAGAATAAGATACTGAGCCACAGGCTTATGCACCTTCCATATGCTTAAAACCATCCTAAAAAATCAATTAATCGTAATGTGAAATTTCTTGATAGAGCTCAGAGAAGAATTTGACAGTAATTTTCCTAAATGTCTTTTATTGTCTGCAGCAATAAAAACAGCAAAACCAGAGATTTTACTTTGCAAACATGTTCCATGAAGAAACAGGTAATTACATTTTTATCAACTGCACTTCCTGCCTTTTAAAAATGATTGTGTTTTATCCGCCTGTAAAATGTTTTGCCTTATCTACTGTTCTGGGCAAGAGCAGCGAATAGTGCAGTGATAAGCTCAATAATTACGGACACTGCAGGCTCTGGAAGGGTTTAATGGCTGGAGTCAATGGGCGGCATTATTATCTGAGGCCATCACACTGGGTTAAGTGTCTTTCACGACAAATTTTCAGAGGATCTCAGTGTGTCTTTCTTCTCATCAGTGTAGCCTCGTGGGAGGTGGTATTGGACAATATTTAAACACAGGGGCTTTGTAGACGATAGCCCCAACACAAGCCTCTATTTTGCTTGATAACCATGCACTCTTGGGCAAGTCACGGCTTACTTAAGCCTTGGGTTTCTTCTGTATAACATTATTATTATTAACTACTGTTGGTTAATATGAGGATTAAATGTAATAATATGGATAAAGCACTATCACGGTACCAGGTAAAGCACACCAAAAGACTGATAAACAGAATTATTTTAGAATAATGATATAATGGTACTGACCTGAATGACAGGATAGAATTAATATTATTAAAAGAATAAAATAAAAGCAATGAAATGAAAATTGGATAACTGTGTAAAAAGACAATGATAAAACAAAGTAAAATTGATAGAATTATTATTATAACAAAATGGGCACATGTCACGACCCAAGACATAAATTCTTCCTCATTAAAATTGTTTTGTAACTAGGATAGGCCTGATATTTTCTTTGATAACTCAGGAAATAATTAATAATTATGTAAGCCATTTAGGACTATTTCTTTTAAAATAACATATGCAAAGCACTTGGCATACTGGAAGACTCACTAAATTTGTGTTTGTGTCATTTCTTTGTAGTATTCTTAGCTCCAGTCAGGAAATGCCATTCTCCCAAGGCTTTGCATATAGTCTCCTCCCAATTGTACTGTTGATGCTTGAACTGTATTTGAATTACCCTAAAAAGGTATGAGCACGCTTACGTGAACATAAACTAATTGCTCCATATGGACTCCTGTTTCTAGAACTATAGATAAACTTAGAAATCTCTCTCTCTTGCATACAAAAATGAGAGGGGATTTTTCCCTGCAGAGGAGTTAGGTGTTTCCTTTAACCTAATGAAAAGACTGCAAAGTACTAGAAATAGCCAGCCTGTAGCTTATTCCCTACTGAACACATTGATCCTAGGTTTATATCTGTGGCCATTACTTGCAGAATTGGACTCTGTCTGCAGCTTTGAATCAGTGCCATTCAGCCCCAGGCTGAGGGCTTGAGTGTCCCCAGGGGCGCTGGTGCATATGGGGAGGGTCTGGGACCAGACAAAGCAAGGGGATGCTTGTTTGCTTGTTTCTCTTTTTGTTGTTGTTGTTGTTATTGTTTTTTTCTCATTGGTTATTCTGCTAAGGCTGTCCAGGCTTTGCGGGAGGAGAGCTGAGGTGGCAGAAAGAGGGAAAGCACAAACACCCATCAACACAGTGTGCGGGGCTCCATTGTGCTCAGGTTTTGCCCATCCAGGTGTTCTCTGGTTTACAGATTATTAGACACTTCTCTTTTCTCTGTCCTTTCCTAGCTGGGATGCCATCTGGCTTTTCCCTTTGGGTGTCATTTCTCAGACAGTGACAGTGATAAATAATAAACATAAACCATCCATTTTCCTCTGGCCAGCAGCTTTCTAAGGGCCATAAAGACATATGTATGCACTTAACGTGGAGTCACCTCTCTCCTTGCTCATTTATTTGCTGCAGCTTTTATTCTACTTGCTCTGTGTTTATTTCCTTCATTAGTAGCCTCTCACAGATCACAGGAGCAATCTATTTTTCTTTTCGTTGTTTCCTCCCATTATAATAATAACCTGCCAATTTTAGAAATTTGACATTTCGGAAAATTGGAAAGTAAGAAAAATAAAACACTGCTGAAATCCCACCACTGAGAAATACTAGCTATTTACATTTTGCTGTATTTCTCTCGACACACGCACACAGTTGAAATCCTATTACCTATTTATTTTTATGTCTGGTTTTCTTTAACTTAACATTTATAAGCATTTTCTTATATCAAAACATGTTTTTTATAACTTTAATGACCAATAATATTCCATTGTATGGATATTTCCCATTTATTTAACCTTTCCCTTCTTTTTGTGTCTAATTTTTTACTGTCATAGACAATGCCGCTGTGAGCACCTTTTCCCATACCTCTTTGTTGGTCCTGGAGAGGTTGAGATGCATGGTGTTAAACTGCTCTCCAGCGGAGCTGTGCCCATTTGCAGTTTCTTCCATGGTGTGTCAGAGTTCATCTCACTCCCTCTAACACCAGGAAGTATCATATTTTATTCCCTATCTTAGAAACTTAAGAAATGACATTTTACTGTATTATAATATATATTTCTTTGACAATTAATATAACCTGTATGGCCTGCTTTATGTACTCAGGGTACAAATGTGATCAATTTGCTCTAGTTTTTACATAGGGTTATTTAAACATTATTGCCAATATTTGCAAGAGGTTTAATATGTCCATCTTGAGACCTCCCGGCAACACCCCCATCTCAGCCTCATCAGTCCACAGAGTGGAATTGGTTCAACTTCCAAATGTTGGAGAAGGAGATAACTGGAGTCTCAGCAGCATCTTCTGCCAGAGGTTGCCAATGGGTCTCTGTTGTAGACTGTTCTTATACAGTT
Source organism: Gorilla gorilla gorilla (assembly GCF_029281585.2). Lineage (NCBI taxonomy): Eukaryota > Metazoa > Chordata > Mammalia > Primates > Hominidae > Gorilla > Gorilla gorilla. The sequence goes on along the minus strand of NC_073235.2, from coordinate 19,200,206 downwards.
CAGGTCCTTATATGCGGACCTTTCACTTGCTCACCCATTGGTGCCAAGTTCACAGTGGTGCTAATTTGGCTGGGTGTTGGGGAGGGGCATGCTTATAGCATCCACCATGCTACCCTAGATACGGCCTGTGAGCTTCTGGGCCTCCTGTTGTGCCTGGGTCATTAGACACCTTCTCCCTCTTGGTGAGGTCCCTTTGGTGCCTTGGATATCCTTCCTCTTGACAGACCTTAAGGGTCAGGAGCACCTGGTCCAGCCAAAGTGCCAGTTTTGAATCTGGGGCCAGGGACAAGACTATGAGCACCAGAAGGACCCTGGGCTGCAAATGCAAACTGATCCAGCCGTCCAGATCGGTGCACCAGAAAGAGGTCATGTTTGCTAAAGCACTGGGGGAAAGTATAAATTCTCTGGGGTCTGACTGCCTCACTTTGTTTTCTTTTTTTTTAAATTTTATTTTAAGTTCAAGGGTACATGTGCAGGTTTTGTTATATAGGTAAACTCATGTTGGGGTGGTTTGTTGTACAGATTCTTTCATCACCCAGCTATTAAACCTAGTACCTAATTGTTATTTTTTCTCATCCTTTCCCTCCTCCCAGCCTCCACCCTGTAACAGGCCCCAGTGTGTGTTGTTCCCTTATATGTGTCCATGTGTTCTCATCACTTAGCTCCCACTTATAAGTGAGAACATGTGGCATTTGGTTTTCTGTTCCTGTGTTAGTTTCCTAAGGTTGATGGCCTCCAGCTTCATTCATGTTCCTGCAAAGGACATGATCTCATTTTTTCTTATCTGTATATTATCCTATGTTGTATATGTACCACATTTTCTTAATCCAGTCTATCATTGATGGGCATTTAGGTTGATTCCATGTCTTTGCTATTGTGAACAGTGCTGCAATAAACATATGTGTGTATGTGTCTTTATGATAGAACAATTTATATTCCTCTGGGTATATACCCAGTAATGGGATTGCTGGGTTGAATGATAGTTCTGTTTTTAGGTCCCTAAGGAATCACCACACTGTTTTCCACAATGGTTGAACTAATCTACAATCCCATCAACAGTGTTATAAAGCATTCTTTTTTCACTCCAACTCTCCAGCATCTGTTATTTTTAGACTTTCTAATAATAGTCATTCTGACTGGTGTGAGAAGGTACCTCCTTGTAGTTTTGATTTACATTTCTCTAATGATCAGTGATGTTGAGCTTTTTCTTGTGTGCTTGTTGGCTGCATGTGTATCTTCTTTTGAAAAGTGTCTGTTCATGGACTTTGCCCACTTTTTAATGAAATTTTTTGATTTTTTTCCTTGTAAATTTGTTTAAGTTCCTTATAGATGCTGGGTATTAGACCTTTGTCAGACACATAGTTAGCAAAAATTTTCTTTCATTCCGTGGGTTGTCTGCTTACTCTGTTGATAGTTTCTTCTGCTCTGCAGAAGCTCTTTAGTTTAATTAGATCCCATTTGTCAGTTTTTGCTTTTGTTGCAATTGCTTTGGGTGTCTTTGTCCTGAAATCTTTTTCCATTCCCATGTCCACAATGGTATTGCCTCTGTTGTCTTCCAGTGTTTTTAGAGTTTTGGGTTTTACATGTACTGACTGCCTGACTTTGAATCCTGGTATTACCATTTCCAAGATGGGTCATAGTGTGCAATTTGCTTCATCACCGTAAGCCTCAATTTCCTCATTTATAAAAGAAGGATTATGTGAGTACCTTTCTTACAGGATTCTGGTGAGGATGAAATGAGGTAAAATGTGAAATATATTGTATAATTCTTGGCAGAAAGATATTCAACAAGAGTTAGCTGCAAAACTATTATGATACACAAGTCCCAAAAGGTCCTGTTATGTGAAAATGTTTTACTCCATTATGTGGAGAAATTGCTGGAAACTTATTTCTTGCTTAAAATTCTGTCTTGACTTCACTGATTAGTAAGGTTAAACTCCCCCCCCCAACTTTATTTGCTATGTTTATTTGTTCTTTGGTGAATTGCCATTCAAGACCTCTCCCATTTTCTACTTTCTTTTTTAATGACACTCTTTATTTTTAGATAATTGTATATTGACATGCGCTAATAAGAAATAACATAATAGGCCGGGTGCGGTGGCTCACGCCTGTAATCCCAGCACTTTGGGAGGCCGAGGCGGGCGGATCACGAGGTCAGGAGATCGAGACCATCCTGGCTAACATGGTGAAACCCCATGTCTACTAAAAATACAAAAAATTAGCCGGGCGTGGTGGCGGCGCCTGTAGTCCCAGCTACTCGGGAGGCTGAGGCAGGAGAATGGCGTGAACCTGGGAGGCGGAGCTTGCAGTGAGCTGAGATTGCGCCACTGCACTCCAGCCTGGGCGACAGAGCCAGACTCCGTCTCAAAAAAAAAAAAAAAAAAAAGAAATAACATAATAATAAGAAATAATACAAAGAGAGTCCATGTAACTTTTACCTCAGTTTCATATGTATACACACACACACACATACATATATACACACACACACAACACATATAAGTGAATATATGTACACATATAAGTGAATATATATATTCACTTATTTATTCTCTTTCTCTCTTGTTCGGTTTGGAAATTTCAATTGTTTTATCTTCAAGGTCACCAATTATTTCCCCTGCCTTCAACATTGTGCTGTTGGGTCTATCCACTGAGTTTTACTTAGGTTATTGTACTTTTTAGTTCTAAAATTTCCATTTGGTTCTTCTTTATATCTTCTGTTTATTTGCTGAATCTTTCTATTTTTGTCCTTTGTTTCAAATGTGTTCTTAATTCACCTTAAGTATTATACAATGACTAACATTTATCTGTGTTGATGTCTATTTTTTTTTCTATTCAAGTTGAGATTTTTCTGGTTCTTTGTATATCTTGTGATGATTTTTTATTGAAACCTGGACATGTTTGGTATTATGTGTTGAGACTCGGGATGTTATCCAGACCTTCCATTTTTGCTGTCATTTTGTAGCATTGCTCCATTAGAGGAAGGGGCCGCACCACTCATTACTGCCAGGTACGGGGGGAATCCTGGTTCTTCACTTGCTCTCTGTTGGCACCCGAGGGGTCATTACTGCTGGTTGGGGCAGGAGTTCTGGCTTCCCACTAGGTCTTTGCTGACACTACCTTGCCTAGGAGAGGGATGGGTGCCTTGTTACTGCTCCTGCAATGGCCTTTGCTGATGCCATGAGGGAAGGGTGCTCTCATCATCCCTGGATGGTGGTAAGGATCTTGATTCTCCACTAGGCCTCTGATACCAATCCACCTTCCGACTGCTGGCAGGTGAGCTGTTACTGGGATGGTTCAAGCTTCCCACATGGTCTCCACTCACACTGTGAGAGTGGGGGACCTTGTTACTGCCCAACTGGGTTGAAAGTCTGGGCTCCTTACCTCCTTACTTTGCCTTCTCTGACATCACCCCGGTGTGGGGTAGTAGGGGCACCTTGTTAGTCAGAAGAGGGTGGAAGTCAAAGCTACCCATGAGGTCTTTGCTGGTGTGGATGGGGGTTGAGTGGAATAGAGCAAATTATTATCAATAAGTGATCTGTCTCGCTAGGTTTCCCCTTTCTTGGGGGTCTTTTTGGGGTGATATTTTGTTTTTGGCCTGCCCTCATCAGTATTTCCAGGTTGCTGGCTTCTTCAGCTCCAAGTCTGGGATACTCAAGCCAAAACAAAACAAAACAAAACAAAACAAAAAAAACCAACCAACCCAGGCCACTCAGCACCACATTGGGTCCGAGGTCCCTAGCCCATCTGCCTTCCTTCTTCTCGCCACCTTTCAGAGCCTTCTCATATGTTTTATATTTAATGTCTAGAGTGTTTAATTGCCCTTAGTGGCAGGAACTGAGAAGCTTACATCTATTCTATCTTTTCAGGAGTGCAAGTATCTCCCTACTCCCTTGCAAAAATAAGCTCTTATCCTTTTTCTTTTATACCTTTTCCAAGTAAATATTAAGGATATCAACCTCCTGACTGTCAGAACTATAAAATATAGATTTTTTCATATGTGGTTATTTGTATGCTTTTCTAAGAGCTGAGTTTCATTCTGTGGGGGCATTTAAAAAATCATGTTTGTGATAATGATAAGGTACAAAGCATTGCCTAAAAAAAAATGTTTAGCTCTTTGGGCAGGCTGAGGTATCTAGGGTCTGCCCTGTTTCCATGGATACATAAGTGATAATTAGTTCAGAAGAGTTCAGTTTCACTGGCAGATTTAAGATTTGCATGTTCATGTCCTTGAGTAGGAAGTGGGACTTTCAGGGGACTGACCAAGAAACTGCTGTCAACACAAGATTTGCTTTGGGTTCTCTCTGGGCTGAGAAAGTTCCTGTTAGTGATCCGGGATCCACGCTGGCTCCACTGATGGATATCAGTGAGATCTTCATGCCTTGGACACAGCTGCAGTGAATAACCTGCCCCCTTGGCTAAACAATGGGAACCTGCTCTTTATGACTGAATGTTGCAAAGTCGAGACTCTCCTGGGACTCAGTGACCCTGGGTTTATACTTTATATGGCATTTTCAGGTAGCTGCTGGGCTTTTTGGTCCCCATAATGAGGGGTGGTCCTTGGGAAAATTGTGACCCTGGGGATATGATATTGGGTGACTCCATATCTGTTCTTTCTCTTTATTTACTCATTTATTGAATCATTGATCCCATTGTTCATCAACTTATTAAATTACTACATTATTTTTGGGAGTCATGGAGGAAACATGAATGAAAAACATCCTTTTTCCTGACAGAATGATAGCGGCAGGGAAGACAATGATCATTACGTTCAGTGATACAATGGAGAGGAACATGCGATCATCCCAGAATGCAGAGTAGACATGGATAGGCAGTCAAGGAGGCCTTCACTATGGAGGGGACACCTCAGCTGAGTCTTGCTGGGAAAAAGGAATTAGCCAAGTACAGAAGGAGCAGGAGAGTGGGGCTGACCAGTGAGGCAGAGGGAACAGAGAAATGTGAGGTGTCCTGATAGGTGAGAGAGGAGAGGGCCCAGGGGATAGAATGGCTTAGATTGAGGGATTATAAATAGCCACCTGCCCTTGCCAGTAGTGAAAGTAACAGAGACATGCAAGCAAAACCTTCAACAGATTTCTGTTATTTCAAATGGAACATATCATAAAAAATTAGACTATCCACTGTGGTTAGTCTTATCGTCAGGCTTTCCAGCCTAGATTTAAGCCTGAAGACAAGGGACAACCATGAGAAGTCAGTGGCACAATGTCCCAGAAATGTCATTCAGTCATGTGGAAGAGGAATGGACTGGACCTTTTGTCATGAGTGTGGTCACTGGCCACTTCAGTCTTGGAAGAATTCAGTGTGTTCATTGTACTAAGATATCAATGACTTTACATGAACCCAAAGCAGTATTTTGTGTCTCTGTTGTAAATGATGATTGGGAGAATGTAAAAGTCCCAGTTTTGGGGTAAACCCTCAAGCCATACTACCTACATGGACATATTGTGGAAGTTGAGAATCTGCTGGCCTTTCTTTCCCATAAGCCACAGTTAACTGAGATTGGCTATCATCAGATAAATTCTTTTCCACCCATCTATTTATGCAAATAACAGAAGGGCCTCTGGTGAGTTGTGAAGATTGTCCGGAATGAGAATATAGCTACTATTCAATGCTTTGGAAAAATGATAAAAGTTGCCGGTAAAAGGGGTAAAGACTACTTCCCATTCATTATTTTCCTTTGGATTAGAAACCATTAAAATGTAAATCAAGCCTTGAAACACTCAGTCAAACAAACATGGGAAAACATAGGACAAAGGGTGTTTGAGGTAGAAGATGGGTTGAGGGATATGATATTTTCTATCCCCAAGAAACAATATTGCTTTCATCAAAGGGAAGAAAAAATAAGTTCTCTGGCTTTCTGTGTCCTGAGGCTGAGTTTAATTAAGGCAAGAAAGGGCAGACAGAACTGATAAATAAAACAAAACCTAGATCTGTAGGAAACTGCCCTGGAGAAGTTAGAGGAGTGCAGTGATGATAATTATCGTTACATGAGGGATGAGATATGTCAAGGAGAGAGGATGTCATGTGGACAATATAATGAAGTGCCATATGGGAGGGGATAGTAAAATCCAAACACCTTTTATGATACCAGAACTAAGATGCGGGGAGCATGCTCAAGCACCAGTTCTTTGCAGTTTGACAAAACAGATCTTAGATGTCTTCCTCTTTATCAACTTAGAAGATGGAACAAGTGGGACCTGCGGGGTGATGTCCTTGGCCCAGTGCCACTTATGAAAGAGGAACACTGAGAGATAGATTGTATGTATAGTAAGGGTCATATTTCAAATGATCTCAGGGCAAAGGAGATATGGACAGAAGCATAAGAGGTAATAAGAATACCTGGAGCAAATGAAAAGCCACATTTTCAAATGTAGGACGGCAAACCCAGGTTTGCCCCTTTTTGTCTGGGTGACTTTGGGCAGGTCACAACTTCTCTATTTATGAGTTAGTCAACATACAGGGCTAAACTACATCTACTTTATTTTAGGGGTTGTTACAAAGATTAGATACATTAATATCTAAGGCACTTAAACAGCACCTGGCATACAGAAAACACAATATACAAAAATTTTAAAAACTTTTGTGATGAGAGTTTTCTGCCTAACCCACTAGGCTGTCTGGGGACCCAATTTGAGATAGTAGAAAAATAAAAACAAAAGGCATTGGGTAGCTCTGAGCCAACCTATAGAAGAGTCTAGAGTTAAGGCAGTGAGAAATAAACACCAGCACCCAGTGGGCCACGGGAAGCAACAGGATCATAAGGCAGAGGCTAAGCCATGTGTCTGGGAGGACTGGAGAAGGCCTGGAATCCAAGCTTGGTCGGATCAAGCTGAGGGCAGTGTGCAAGCTCTTAATAGGCAGGGATTTATGTCACTTTTGCTCATTCTTATAAGCCCATGCCCGGAACCATGCCTGGTACATAGTAGATACTCTCTAAGTATTTGTTGAGAAAATGGCCGAAGTGTTAAGTGGGCTGTGGACGTGTTGGCTTGGTATAAAGGAACAGGATCAGGATGGACAATCATTAGAGGTAAGCAACCTTAAAGGTCCAGAGAACTCCTAAACAGTCTGGGTTTTCTGCAGTGACCATAAGCAGAAAATCCTGAAGCTGGGATAACAGAAAAAACCCAAAGTAGGATTAAAGAAATAGAAAAATAATATTTCTAAAGAAATGAAGAACAACTTGGATGCTCAGAATTATGGAGCTAGAATAAGGAGGGCTGAGGAACATCAATTAATGTATTTTTCTCTCTCTCTTCCTCCCTCTTTATGGTTCACTCTGTCTTTCATCTACTTGTCTTCTCTGTCACAATGAAGCAGTTGCCTTCAAATTTTTTTTTACATTATAGGTTTAGGGAATAATGTGCAGGTTTGTTATATGGGTATATTGAATAATGATGGGGTTTGGGTTTCTATTGAACCCATCACCCCAAATAGTGAACATAGTAACCAATAGATCATTTTTCAATCCTTGCTATCCTTTCTCCTTCCTGCCTCTGCCCTTGGAGTCCCCAGTGTTTATTGTTCCCATCTTTATGTCCATGTGTACCCACTGCTTAGCTCTCACTTGTAAGTGAGAACATGCAGTATTTGATCTTCTGTTTCTGTGTTATTTCACTTAGGATTATGGCCTTCTGCTGCATAACTGTTTCTGCAAAGAATTAATTTCATTCATTTTTCTGGCTGCATAGTATACCATTGCCTCCTAATTCTAATCTCCTTATGGACAGAGTAGAAACACAATCAAGTGAGTTTAGGGTACAGCTAAGAGATTCCAGTTAGTCTTGAAGGATTTCTTACTAGCAAAGAATTCTCAGTCCTAAAATCTGTTAGTTACTAAGGCAAGTGGAGAAAACTCTCTTTTCTAAAAGGGTTTAGAACAGAGTAGTATAAATTCACCAGTAGTATAAATTCTCCATTCTCTAGAGTGCTCTATGATCCAACAGGAAGCAGGAGAATGGACAGGATAATCTCACAAGGGCCCGCTATACACAAGGGAGAACATGGGATTGAAGACAACTTTGAGAGGTTCAGCCTTGCAAAGTGGAACTGGGAAGTGGGAAAAGAAAAGGAGGAAGTCCAAAGGCTGGTCAAAGCAGTGGTAGCATTCCCTACCCAGCAGACCAAAGAAGAAGATGTGAATCCTTGGTCCATTCATGATCAGTTCTTTAGTTTTTAGCCTGTTTGGGATATTGTGACAGTGATGTATAGGATGGTGGTGGTGGTGGTCTGTGTGTAGGTGACTGTGTACATATGTGAGTTTGTGTGTGTGTGTGTGTGTATATGTATATATACATATATATATGCGCATACCTCAGAGATATTGTGGGTTTGGTTCCAAATTACCTCAATAGAGTGAATATTGCAATAAAGTGAGTCACACAATTTTTTTGTTTTTCCAGTGTATATAAAAGTTATGTTTATATTATACTATAGTCTATTAGTATGAAGTAGCATTATGTCTAAAAATAATGTGCATACCTTAATTAAAAATGCTAACAATCATTTGGGCCTTCAGCAAGTTGTAATCTTTTTGCTGGTGGAGGGTCTTGTCTTGATGTCGATGGCTGCTGACTGTTCAGGCTGGTGGTTGCTGAAGGTTGGGGTGGTTGTGGCAAGTTCTTAAAATAAGACAACAATAAAGTTGCCACATCAATAGACTCTTCCTTTCACAAAGAATTTCTCTGTGGTATGCAATGCTGTTTAATAGCATTTTACCCACAATAAAGCTTCTTTGAAAATTGGAGTCAATTCTCTCAAACCCTGTTGCTGCTTTATCACTTATGTTTACATAACATTCAAACCCTTTTTTGTCATTTCAACAGTGTTCACAGCATCTTCACCAGGTGTAGATTCCATCTCAATAAACCGTTTTCTTTGCTTATCCATAAGAAGTAATTCTTTATCCATTTCAATATTTATCATGAGATTGTACCAATTCAATGACAGCTTCAGGCTCTGCTTCTAATTCTAGTTGTCTTGCTATTTCTGCCACACCTGCAGTCACATCCTCCACTGAAGTCTTGAACCCCTCAAAGTCATTCATGAGGGTTGGAATCAACTTCTTCCAAATTTCTGTTAATGTTGATATTTTGACTTCTTCCCATGAATTCTGAATGTTCTTAATGATATCTGAAAAGGTGAATCTTTTCCAGAAGATTGGCAATTTACTTCACCCAGATCCATCTGTGGAATCACTATGTATAGCTATAGTCTTATTAAATGTATGTTTTAATATGACTTGAAAATTGAAATTACTCCTTGATTCATGGAATGAAGAATGAATGTTATCTTAGCAGGCATTAAAACTACATTAATCTCCTTGTACACCTCCATTAGAACTCTTAGATGAACCAGGTGCATTGTCAGTGAGCGGTAATATTTCAAGAGTAATCTTTTTTTCTGTGTAGTAGGTCTGTATTAGTCTGTTTTCACACTACTCTAAAGAAATACCTGAGACTGGGTAATTTATAAAGGAAAGAAGTTTAGCTGACTCACAGTTCCACATGGCTAGGGAGGCCTCGGGAAACTTACAATTATGGTGGGAGGTAAAGGGGAAGCAAAAACCTCCTTCACATGGTGGCAGGAGAGAGAAGACCGAGTAGTGAAGGGGAAAAAGCCCCTTAGAAAACCATCAGATTTCATGAGAAATCACTCCCTATTATGAGAACAGCATGGGAGAAACTACTCCCATGATCCAATCACCTCCCACCAGGTTTCTCTCTAGACAGAAGGGGATTATGGGGATTACAATTGTTGATAAGATTTGGGTGGGGACATAGCCAAACCATATCAAAGTCTCAACAGCAGACTTAAAATATTCAGTAAACCATGCTGTAAGCAGATGTGCTGTTATTCAGAATTGATTTTTCCATTTATAAAACACAGACAGGGTAGATTTAGCATAATTCTTAAGGGCCCTAGATTTTCCAAATGGTAAATTGAGCACTGACTTCAACTTAAATTCACCAGCTGCATTAGCCCCTAATAAAGCAATCAGCCTGTACTTTTAAGCTTTGAAGCTGGCATTGGCTTCTCCTTTCCAGCTATGAAAGTCCTACATGGCAGCTTCTTCTATTAGAAGGCTATTTTATCCACATGGAAAATCCGTTGTTTAGTGTAGCCACCTTCATCAGTGATCTTAGCTAGATTTTCTGGATAACTCATTGTAGCTTCTACATCAGCATTTCCTGTTTCACCTTGCACTTTTATGTTATGGATATGGCTGCTTTCCTTAAATCTTAAAGATCCTCTGTGTGAGTTTCCATGGAAACATGAGATGCTGTCTTAGAAACAAATGGCAGGATTTGAACCAACCTCTGCTAGCTTCTAAATTTTCTTCGGTAGCTTCTTCACCTCTCTCAACCTTCATAAAATTGAGGAGAGTTTAGGCTTTGCTCTCTGGATTAGGTTTTGGCCTAAGGGAATGGTTTGATTTTTTTATCCAGACCACTAAAACTTTCTCCATATCAGCAAAAAAGCTGTTTCGCTTCCTTATTATTTGTATGTTCACCGGGGTAGCACTTTTAACTTCCTTTAACAATTTTTCCTTTGCATTACAACTTGTCTGTTTGGTGCAAGATAGCTTTTAGCCTATCTTAGCTTTTGACATGCCTTCCTCACTAATCTTAGTCAATTCTAGCTTTTGATTTAAAGTGAGAGACTTGCAATTCTTTCTTTCACTTGACCACTTAGAGGCCACTGTGGGGTTGTTAATTGCCCTAATTTCAATATTGTTGTATCTCAGTGAATAGGGAGACCCAAGGAGAGGAAGAGAGATGGGGAAATGGCCAGTTGGTTGGAGTAGTCAGAGCACATATTTAGCGATTATGTTTATTATCTTGTATGGGTATGGTTGGAGGTGCCCCAAAATAATTACAACAGTAACATGAAAGATCAGTGGATCACAGGTCAGCATAACAGATATAATAATGAAAAATTTGACACAGGGACAGGGAGTGACACATGCTATTGGAAAAATGGTTCTGATTGGCTTGCTCATGTGGGGTTGACACAAACCTTCAATTTGTCAAAAACAAAGTATCTGTGAAGAGCGATAAAGCAGAGCACAATAAAACAAGATATGCCTGTGTATCTCTCTCTCTCTCTCTCTCTCTCTCTCTCTCTCTCTGTGTGTGTGTGTGTGTATGCAAATAGAAGAGGGGTCTGTATCATCAAATGTTGCTAAAGTTCTTAGAGATTCTCTGTGTGGGTTTCTATGGAAACGTGAGAGGCTGTCTCAGAAACAAATGGCAGGATGCTAGAGAAAAGGGCACAGATAGTCACATTTAATATCATTTTATAATCTGGCTATTTTTGCACATTGTGAAGACAAGCAGCCTAAAAGAGTGATTAAAATACTCAGAAATATTTAAGATTTTAACAGAAAAAAGAGAAAATTGGTCATCCTGCCTTTGTCTTAGGCAGCTTTCACAAAATATAGAGGTTATTTCCAAGATCCTTTCTTTGATTTCTTACTTTTTACTTCTGCTTGTGTACCAACCGATTCTTGTTAAATATTTATGGACAAGATTAAAGACTTTATAAAACTCAGCAGCTGGCAGCTGTCCTCGCCTAAAGGATAAAGCAGAGAGTCTTCATTTTAATTGGGTAACTATGTGACTGAAATATCTAACCCCCAAGGGAAATACAAGAGTTAAAATATGTAAAGCAATTTTTAAAAGAGAAAATCGCTCTCTACATTTTATAGTTTTTATTTCCTTTGGTAGTTGCGTGTGAAGGTGAAATTACAGTGTTTTATAGCGTCCTAAGGTTGGAGGCACATTTCAATGTTTCTGAATGCCTCCTAATAACATTCAGGTAGAGAGCACATCATTCTGCTCTGTGTTGTGACACAAAATTGCTCATCATATTTCACTTCTGAGAATCTTTCACCCATCTGTCTCATGACCAAGTTATAAAACGACAGAGTAAACTTAAAACTGCAGAGGGCGGGGGAATCTGTTAAACTGACTATTGGACAGACATTGAATGCAACAAACAAAAGTTGAAGAAAAAGGGGTTTCTCCAATTTTGATCCAATAATTACCTGACATTTAACAGCTATATTCTTAGCATTGAGCCTGTGATGTTGGTCTTGAGAGACTCAGCTGATCTTGAACAAATCAACTTTCTCTCCATGGGTGTGATCCTCAACCAGAACATCTAGGTCTTGGACAAGATGTCTCCTGAGATTCCCTTAAGGGTTAAGTGTCCTTTAAGGCCTAAGTATCTAAGTCAGGGTCAACAAAGCAAAGTATCATGAACCAATTCCCATTTACTGCCTGTTTTTATACAGCCTTGTGAGCTAAGAACATTTTTTACATTTTTAAATAGTTGGGAAAAAAATAAAAAAAAGAAGAATATTTTCTGATATGTACAAATTATATAAAATTCAAATTTAAGTGTCCACAAATAAAGTTTTATTGCAACACAAGGAAGCTCATTTGTTTATGTGTTGTCTGTGGTTGTTTTTACACTACGGTGGTATAGTCAAGTGCTTATGACAGAGACTGTATGGCCCTCAAGCCTAAAATATTTACTATCTGAACTTTTACTGAAGAAAGTTGCCAATCTCTATCTAAACGATTCTGAATCAACTTAAAAGAGTCAGTCAAGTCATCTTTTTTGTTTGTTTATTTGAATGGTAACTTTCTTAATAGTAATATTGATTGTATTTGAAAAAAATCTTTGTTAAATTTTTGCTCTATTATTAAAGAAGGAAGATGTAGTTTTCTTCCAGCAAATCAGATTTGCTGGAACCACTTTCTCTGATAATTTTTCCTTTCTCAGCTTCACATGTGTAGAGTTAGGTGCATTACTCGAGGAATGAGAAAGGTGGGTAATATAACGTATAGACCAAAGATTTTGAGTTTCATTTCCTCTAATTAACTTGAGTTCTCCCATAATTATAGGTCTCAAACCCAGGTCCTGGGAAAAAACTTCTGCTTGGCTAAAATGCAGAGAAACCCATTATTAGCAGAACGACTGGAGAATGAACACTTTCCAACCCCCTGCTTTGTGCCAGCATCAGTGTTAGGCGTTTGCAGGCAGTTTTATTATTCCTTATAACAACCTCATCTCCCAGAAGGGAGAGCCTGAGATGTAGAGAGGTTAGAGAGCTGGTAAGTGGGGAGGGTGGATTTGAGCCAATGTCTGTCTGATTTCAAAGCTCATGTTCTTACAAAGGCAATTTAATATTTACAAGAACTCTCTCTTCCCAGTAAGGATGTCACCCAAAGAAACAAAAAATAAGATGAGAAGACCGGCACATTTTGGATCAAAGCAAGGTCCAGAAATCTCTGTCAGTCTGTACGGATGTGTTTCCTGGAGTCAATGCTGGTAAAACACTTCCCAGATTTCTTCCAATCTCTGTTTTCAATGGTCAGAAGTTTCCTTTATGAGATTCTGTTCGGTTTCTTCTTTTTCAGACATAGAGTGTTGATCTGTCACAGGCTGGAGTTCAGTGGTGTGGTCATGGCTCACTGCAGCCTCAAATCTCCTGGACTCAGGTAATCTTCCTGCCTCAGCCTCCTGAGTATCTGGGACTACAAGCATGTGCCACCATGCCTGGCTAATCTTTATTTATTATATTTGTAGGGATAGGGTCTTGCTGTGTTTCCTGGGATTGTTTGTTTGTTTCTTTAAACATGGTATTCTCTCTGCCTAGAACACTGCTGTCACTTTGTGTTGTTGACACCCTACTTGCCTTTAAGGGCTGGCTGTTAGTATACAGAAAGGAGCCAAGAGCCTTGACATCTTTGCTGACCATTACCAAGTGCCACCACTCCCATCCAATCTGTTAGGCATCTCCCTACCTTCAGCAGATCGCATCCTCCTCCAAGCTTGTATTTCGGGAAACTCAACATTCTGCCATGGAGTCTCACTAGACTGTAAGCTTTCTGAAGTAAGGAATGGTGTCTCAGACCTACATACCCCTGCAGCACTGAGCATGGTGTCTCATGTAGGCAAAGAGCATTTGTTGAAAAGGATTATACAGAAAAAATTCCATTCTAGCAATTTACCTCGTCACCCATTTTCCAAGTGTCTACCCTATGCTGAACCCAAGGTCAAGCTGAATGAAGGCACTGCTGTTTGTGCTTGTTTTGGCAGAGAAGGGACTGGTTTGAGCTGAGGTATGACATCCATTCACAGTGTTTTTGAAACAGATTCTTGAGTTCACTGGAAAGAAATCCTCTCTGTTTTACCTGGGTGGCCCTTCTTATTACACTCTATCCTGGGGTCTCTGGCCCTTCCTTGCAGAACTGATGGAGGCACTACCCACTGCTCAGTCAGCTCCAACTTTTCAAATCCCATTCTTTTATTATTATTATTATTATTATTTGAGATGGAGTCTCGCTCTGTCGCCCAGGCTGGAGTGCAGTGGCATGATCTTGGCTCACTGCAACCTCCGCCTCCTGGGTTCACCCCATTCTCCTGCCTCAGCCTCTTGAATAGCTGGAACTACAGGCGCTGCCACCATGCCTAGCTAATTTTTTGTATTTTTAGTAGAGATGGGGTTTCACCATGTTAGCCGGGATGGTCTTGATCTCCTGACCTCGTGATCCGCCTGCCTCGGCCTCCCAAAGTGCTGGGATTATAGGCGTGAGCCACCGCGTCCAGCCCCAAATCCCATTCTTGATGCCTATCCCAACCTTCAGAGAGTTGAAGAGACATGGCCTCATAGTGAGGAGTATGTGCTCTGAAGCTAACAGATTTGTGTTTTCAGTTCCTATTCTGTCACTTGAAAGATGTGCAACCTTGGACATTAACCCAAGTTCTCTGAACTTCAGTTTCTTCTTTTGTAAGGCAAGAGTAATATTGGTACTCAAAGGGTTGTCCTGACATGAGAAAATGCACTTATTATGACAGCAATCATACTATGATGTCTAGGTAACAGGAGAGCTACCCAACCTTGGTTGCTTTTTGATGACAGGAGTGCCTGTCAACTCAACAGCTGACATTTTCATTCACTCTGACAGACATTTGGGAGGAAAGAGATAAAGGAGCAAATCTGAGAAGTTCGTGTCTCTCCCTGTTCTCACCCTCCCCACTGCTCTTGCTTCTGCTCTGCATTGTGTCCATAGGCATTGAGCGGTTTCTCTTTGTTTCTTCAGCAAAGTCTTTGCCATATCGGAATGAGCCACTTTTGGCATCTATTTGTGGCAATAATCAGAAGAGTCACTGACAAAGCAGGGCTGGGTGGATGGACCGCGTGCTCATGAACCACCTGAGCTGCACCAGTTGGGTCCCGGCCTCTCTCACAGTCCTGATCCCCGATCCCTGCTGCATGTGTGGGATGGGCTGAACTTGTGCTGGGCTGTAGGCATAGTGCATTAATGCAACCCATTTTGACCTTTACTCAATGTCAGACACTGTTCTGAGGACTTTAGAGGCATTATCCCATTTAACTTCACAACCATGCCCGTTTTAGAGATAAGGAAATAGATATAGAAAAGTCAAGTGACCTGACCAAGATTACGTAGCTGGCAGAGCCAAGAATCAAACCCAAAGCGCTCTGACACCAGAAGCCAAGCTGAGCAACAAACCTGAGCGGTTTTGTTTTTATTGCTGTTGTTGCTGTTACCAAGAGTTTGTTCCAAAATCTCGTGCCAAAATTTTGCAGCCTTCAGTTATTGACTTTTGACTCAGGACCTGTAGTTCAGATCCTCATCTTTGCTTTCTTAGAAAAAAAATCCGACGGAGAAAGGGTCATACTTGGAGTCATTTAGAAACTAATTTGATAGCTGTAAGTGTCCTTTAGAATAAAACTCTTTCTCACTTTGTACTCTTGGAAACTTTATTGCTAAGTGTGGAGTGGCGGGGGAGGTGGAAAGCAGGATGAGCTGTGAAAATAAGTGGATTTTCTCTGATGTCTAATCCACTAATTATGTCAAGTAAAATTGGATCACGCTTGTAATTCAGTTTTTACTGTTTGCATTAAGAAATGCTGTTGGCAGAGTTGTGAGCAGAGAAGGGGAAAAGGACATTGCAAGTCATTACTGAATGTGAAGAGAGTGAATGGTAGTTTATTTTTTGGGGAGGTGGTCAAGGTGTTGCATTTGGACTGCCCAATTTAGCTAATGTAGCTGCAGCAGTAATAACTAAAGTGGCAGTGCAGAATATTAAGGAAAGTAATGTGGGAAGCAATTTGAATATGTCATGATGACTACTCTGTGTTTGCATACAGGATGACGAGTAATGTGCAATGCATGAGTTCTTTTTCATTGAGTTTAAAGGAGTTTTAACCTCCAAACTGATACTAGTGATAGAAATTTCAAGAAAGGAATAAACCTTTGGGTGAGAAATTTCAAGCTGCTTAGCACTGTACCTGCCTTCAAGTTTGCTTGGAGCCCTAGGCTACCTCCTCCTCCTCCACGTATAACAGTTCTGGTTCCTCTCTTAGGGTTACTTTCATTTCTTTAGATACTTTTTTTTTCTCTCACTTGCTTAGATTTACCATTTATTTATTTATTTATTTCCTCAGACATCCTGAAGCTACTCGGGAGTGTGCCTTCCTCTAGTCTTCTTGGCATACCAACACCATTAAGTGCTAACATTTGGAGGAAAACATCAAGAAGGTGACTTTTCTTCTCACTTAGAAAAGAGGAAGACTGGGAATAAAAACTACCCCGACTGGGTTGTATGTACAGGAAACAAAGTTTTCTAGAAAGTGTTTACTGTGTTGCATTGGGACTGTCTCTGCCCAGTACTTTTGTTCACATTCTCTCTCTCTCGATGTCTCTCTCTCTCTGTCCTATGATATCTTAATAGTTTGATAAAATTGTCTTGCAGAGAAGGCTTTACCCGAAGCTTGCTATTTGTTTCATGGCCCCATTGTCATCATTCTCCATTCAGGACAGTGCATTTCTACCATCTACCTACTGAGCAGGCAGCAAACCACACAACCACTCTGATCCAGCAAGAGCAAAATTATAAAGTTATGATGTTCTTTTATCCAACCTCAGCCCTGAGCTCACTTCCTCCTTTTTCAACTGGGCACTTTCTCTTTTGGTGCCAAGTAAAGTTCATTTTCCAGTAGCCACTCCTGGGAAGGGGAGAGAATTGGAAAGGGTGGACTGGTGTGGTTGTAGGAGGAGGTGGCGAACACTGTCCTGATGAACCCATGGAGCCACAGGGATCAGGGTGTGACGTAGGCAGAGGAGACCAGGGGCAAGGACCTGGAGACCCAACAGCTCTCTCATCAAGGAATCACCATGCTGACTCCTTTTCTGGCCACAGCATAGGCTGCTGTTTGTTTTATAACAGCTTTATTAAGGTATTCACATGCCGTAAGATTCATCCACTTAAAGTATACAATTCAATAGTGTTTGGTGTATTCACAGACTTGTGCAAGTGTCACCACAACCATTTTAGAACATTTTCATCCTTCCCACAAAATCTTATGCCTCTAGCAATCCCCCCCTATTTCCTTCTGCCCCACAGCCCTGGCAATAACTACTCCACTTTCTGTCTCTATAGATTTGCCTATCCCGGACAGTTCATAAAAATGGTTTTTTTGTGGTGTGTGACTGCTTCTTTCACTTAGCATAATGTTTTCAAGGTTCATCTATTCAAGGTTGTAGCATGTATCAGTCTTCACTCCTTTTTGTTGATGAATAGTATTCCTTTATAAGGACATACCATATTTTGTTTATCTACTAATCCACTGATGAACATTTGGGTGGACTGAATTATGAATGATGCTGTATGAACATTTGTGTCCAAGGTTTTGTGTAGACATTTCTCTTGGTTGGACAGGCTGGAGGAGAGTTGCTGAGTTGCTTGCTAACTCTATGTTTAACCTTTTGAGGAAATTCCTGGTGCTGTTTTCCAAAGCAGCTGCCCCATTTAGCACAGGGTCTTTGCAAATGCAGTTTTCCTTTGCTCCCTTCCCCTGTTGCCTGCTCCTTCTTCAACTCTCACCTCAAATATTTCCTCAGAGACACCTTAGCAGACCTTCAAGGCTAATTCAGACCTCTCTGTTATATACACTCATGGAAATTAATATTTTTTGTGCATATGAATTATTTTTTGTGTACATATTTTGTTAACTTGAGACCATTTGTGTCTCAGTTTATCTATTTAAGTACTTATTTATAAAATAGGGACATCAATATTTAAATTACACTGAGAGTACTAGAGTTAACGCATCTAGCAGCTTGAGGCCTAAGGCATAGTAGGGCTAAAGATGGTAGTTATTATTTTAACACTCTCTGTATAGAATATAAAATCAGAACCCTAATTACACATTCAATGAGCATGAACCAAACTTAATTGGCCTTTCCTTGGTTTTCTATTAATAGCTAGTTGGTACTTGCTTTATGCATTTTGTTGTCTAGGAGCATTTGCCAGCAAACAAACAGGCAACAGACGTATAGGGAAATGTAATGGAAAAAAGATATACATAGAGAAAATTCAATCATTAATGTATTTGAATTTGGCAGTTTGCTTCAGTTAGCAACTGGCTAATATTTTGTTTTAGAATAAAAGACCTTGGTCTAGCTCCAGGAAAATCAGGCGTGGGTGGAGCCTATTTTGTGAACCATGGTTCTTAATGATTTTGGGGGGTTTGCTTGTGTACATCAATTTTTCTCTGAGAATTCTGAAGAGCTGAGTGCTACATTTGCTTCAGCTTTTCTCCGGTGATGCTTGGCCAAGGCCAAGGCTAAAACCAGTCTCCCAACATGGCAGTGGTTCTCTCCAGCCGAACACTGGGCAGCCTGATCTGTTGCTGAGCAGCTCTGCAAGCTCAGCTCTGCTGAGGAGAATGTACGGAGAACCACCTGGAAGTGAGGGTTGTGCTTCAGGCTGTGCCAGCATCATTGCAGATTAAAGAGGAGACTCTAGGACCAGGAGTAGATGCGGAGTCTGCGGATGGTTCTTTGTGACCTAGAGAGCTAAGATCTTGCAGCTCACAGTTGAGTGAAGGTAGTTTCAGGCTTTAGGGAACCCTCCCACTTGAGTCTATGGGTTTTCTTTTTTATTTTATTACTATAAACTTTTGCTTTATTTTTAATAGACTTTTAGAGTAATTTTATGTTCACAGCAAAACTGAGTGGAAGGTACAGAGACTTTCCATATGCTCTTCAGCGCCATACATTCATAGCCTCCCCCATTATCAACATCCCCCACCAGAGTGGTACATTTGGTGTAACTGGTGAACATACATTGGCACATTAATACTACCCCAAATCCATTGTTTACATTAGTGTTCACTCTGCTGGATTGTATGGTAAGGTATGTTTAGTTTTGCAAGAAACCATGAAACTGTCTTCAAAAGTGGCTGTACCACTTTACATTCACATCAGCAATAAAGGACAGTTTCTGTTGCTCCGTGTCCTCGTCAGCATTTGATGTTGTCAGTGATCTGGATGTCAGCCATTTTGAAAGGTGTGTAGTGGTATCCTATTGGTGTTTTAATTTATATTACCCTAATGACACATGATACAGAGAATATTTTCATAGCTTATCTACATCAGTGTTATACCTTCTTTGGTGAGGTTTCTCTTAAGAACTTTGTTCATTTTCTTATCTAAGGTTTTTCTATGCTGAGTACCAGGGGAATGCAGGACAAGGAGAAGGACATACTCTCTTCCTTCAGAGAGCTGCCAGAGGAGAAATGACAGTGTCTATTAGGAACTGGCCTTAGAATCTCCCAGGTTGATGGGTGAGTCATCACGCATATACATGCACAGATATTCACTCTGTGCTTGTGACATTAAGTCTTCTCTTCTCTTTTCTGGCCTCTTCTCTTTTTTAACTTCCTGGTCTCCCACCGAGTTCTTGTCTGGAGCTACCCTGTCTGAAGAGGGTGCTGTGGGTGCCTGGCACAGACACCTGATGGTGTGCTCATTCCCTGCTGACGGGCCCGCTGATCTCTGAAACTGGCCCAAGTGTCCCATAGAACTGATATTTATGGGTTTTTGAAAAATAAACATAGAAATTGACCCTCTCAGTCTTAAAACTTGAGAAAGTTACATTTGTCTTATCTGAGTTCCTTTCTCAAGAAACCAACATCAGACATCCCAGATAGTATCAAGGAATAGAAACTCACCAGATCACCACATCTGGACAATGAGATCCCAGACCCTCATCTGTCCTTGTTAGCTGAGAAAAATGCCTGGAAGAGGGACACTTTTAAGTTCACTGAAATCCGTTTTCTACCCTTGTGGAATAAAGAGTCAAATAAAGGAGTGAAATTAAATTATATAAAAATAAAATGTTGCATTTAGTGCACAGCTCAACTTTGGACTGAGACTTTCTTCATAAAGAGTAAAACTGAAAGCTCTGGGTAAATGAATCAACCATGGACATAGGGGTCAGAGAGGTTTAGGCTAAAGAACAGACTGTGTCTGGGACCTGGCTCATGGGACTTTGGGACTCCATGAAGTCAGGTAGGACTCCTGGGGTAGATACTGATTATCAATGAGGATGTGAGGAAAGGAAAATGATAGGTGATCTTCTCCCTTGGGCTTTCTCAGCCCCAAGCACACCACCATGAGCATCTTATAAGCATAACAGGCGAGGCCCAGACATTTCAAAAAGCCAACTAGAAGAACATTGATGTAGAAGCCTCCCCTGGCGCTGTCGTGGGGATATTGAAACTGCTGTTGCTGTGAAAACCAAAAACCGTGCCAAGTGCTCACTTGTCTCGAGTCAGAAATGCAGCCTGGAAACCTTCGCTTGATAAATCTAATCATTATTTTTTTCCCTGAATACTCTAGGGCAAATTCAAGACTACTTGGAGAAATGGATATGAATATATACAGATAAACACTGGCATATAGACATAAATACATGTAGATAAACACCCACCTCAGACATAAATATATAGATATGATCATTTACTAAATATTGAATACTTCCTATTTTGGAGGCTCTAGAAATGATTTTATAGACATTATCTCATTTTGTTCTTCCTTCAACAATGAGAGGAGAGTGATGTTATATTACTTTAACACAAGAGGAAATGGAGGCACAGAATGGTTGAACAATAGGGTCACAGACCTAGGAAAGGATAGGGCTTCTTTACACAACGACGCATAATCAATGTTGACCCTTCTTTAGGTATTATGGTGGAAGAATGTGCTTGAATGACTCCCTTACCCTATCCCTTCACTATTCAGCTCATTTTAAATTCCGTTATCAACATTATTAGCAAGAATCATAAGGGAATGAATGATCCTAACATAATTGTATGAAACAGGGAGACAAAGTGGCTCTGGAGAGAGGTCATATGTATCTATGTGTGCACATGCACGGATGTATGCACGTACACACTCATGTGTTTCATGGAACTGAATAAAACTAAGAAATTGTCATGTCTAATACCTTAATTTCACAGATGCAGAAATAGCAGCTCAGAGAGGCAAGTGACCTGCCCAAGGCCCCAGGAACCAGGTCTAGAGGGACCCTGGTGTGTCTTTGCCTGAGAGATGGAGCTGTCTGTTACCGGCATGGCCTGGAGGGGAAGAAGACCGTGGAAGGGAGAGGGCGGGGAGCTGCCTCACCTGCTAACTCTTCTCGATTGAACCAGCTCTTCGCTTGGGAATTTGACTGCAATATGACTTCTCAGGACACCAGACATCCTAGCCTTAAAGAGGGCACAGGTACATTTTCCTAGGCCATATTAATATGGATTTTGAATTATCTCCTGTTGTTCACAAAGATCCTCTCTGCATTGGTGGTTTTGACATTTCCCAGGCTCCAAGAGCCATGGATCTCCTCTGAGAGCTGCATTGGAGAAGGTTCTGAAAGTCTTCTTTACATCTCTAACCAGACAGGTCCTCAGGAAACTCCTCCAACAAGCACTGACCCCTTCCCGGCCAGTCCTGTGTCGGACTCTGAGGTATAGACACCACGCAGTTGCTGCCCTCAGAATCAACCTAGCCCTTGCTTCTCTCACAAGAGTGAAACTTGGAGGCATCAATATATATTTTTGTTCTGCAAAACTTTAAAGAATAAAACATTAGAAACAAAACTATAACAATCATCCATGTGCCTGCCACCCAGATTTATTGTTTTTTTAAGAAGTAAAACATAAATATAGTTAAAATTCCTTGTGTATCCCTCCCAGTTCCAATCCTCCCTCAGAGGCAAGCACTGTGGTGAAGTTTGTTACTGTTCTACATGTATTTCACAGTTTTATTATATATTCATATGCACATAGCACATAAACTTAAAAGACACAAACTCATACTGTATATAAATTAAATTTTATACTTAATAGAAATACAATTTATATATTACACATTACAAAAAGTTGTTTATGTACTGCATAAGCTTTACACTTAAATATTATAATTAGTCAAAAATAAACTATATATTTACATAAATATAAACTAACATTTATATACCGTATGTCTAACATTAACGTTTATAGTGTGTATAGTGTGTATAAATTAAAATGTACAAAATTAGCATCAAACCCTTCACATAATGATGGTCTAACTTGCCTTTTGTCCAACACAATATATTTTTATTTCTATTCATTTTGATGCATCTTGATTCCCTTCATTCATTCCAACTGCAGTGGAGTTTTCCATTATTGGAATATGTCACAAATAATTTATGACTGTCCTATGATTTGCAAAGTACACTTGTTTGAAATTTCCTATGACTACAAACAATGCTGCCACACATTCTGTGGCTGTTTTCTTGTGTACACACACGAGTGATTTTAGGACAGATACATAGAAGTGGACGCTTCCCCTTTACCAGGTATTGTCAGTTGTTTTTAAAAGATGTCTGCGTGTGCACTGTCACACCAGCAGCATAAGAGGCTCCTATTTCTCTGCATTCTTGCTGCCACCAGGCCATGTTGATCTTGAACTTTGCTGTTAATTGGATGGAAGTGAAATGGTATCTCATTGGTGTTTCACTTGTTTCCCGACTATTCATGAAGTTGACAATCTTTTCATATGGATATTGACCCTCTGGGTTTCTGCTTCTGTGAAATGCCTTTTCATAGTTTTTGTCTATTTTTCTCTCTTGGGTTATTTATCTTTCCCTTATTAATCTGTAGGAGTTTTTAAAATATTCAGGTTTTTAATCCTTTGTTTGTTGTGAGCATTCACCATGCTTCTCCTGGTCTGTGACTTGTCTTTGAATTTTGTTTATAATGTCATTGATTATGTAAAAGTGTTAAATTTTGATGTAGTTAAATTTATTGCTATTTTTCTTATAATATATGCATTGTGTGTCCTGTTTAAAAAATCCATCATCTGCTTCTGGCTACTGACATTTCTCCATTTGAAAGGTGGCATCTGTGACTATGCGTGGGACAGGGAGGAGGTGTTGTTTTATTGCTTTCTAAGTTCTTAAGTACAACAACAACCCCACCATTAGGTAAATTCAGGTTCACACTAATGATTCCATATTATTTTCTACCATGGAGTGTAGTATAGTGCTGAAAAGTGTGAGTTCTGAAGCGAGACTGCCTGGATTTGGATCACTCACTTTGGGCAAGTCACTTAAACTCACTTGGGGGAATTATACTCTGGTATCTACCTTGTAAGGTTGCTGTAGAGATTAAATTAGTTTATAAATGCAAAGCCCTTAGAACAGCTTCTGGTATAATGTAAGAGCCAAGAGCTCTCTCTTGCTATTGTTATTATTGTTATTAGCATTATTTTTATCATCGTTAGTACTCGGATTTCCATTGGGCTGGGTTTCTAGGGGCCACCTTCAGACATTAGAGCTGCTGTCCTCTACATGCTTCTCAGTGCCTAAACTGAAATCATCTTGTTCTGCATGGTCCAACATAACCTTAGGACACTTGTCTTCTAGGAGGTGAAAACATTAGAATGCAAATGGAAAAATCGTTGCATCTCGTGCCCCAGTTTGCTGGTATCAGACATTTCATCTTATTTAGGCTTCTTTTTTTTTTTTTTTTTTGAGATGGAGTCTTGCTCTGTTGCCAGGCTGGAGTGCGGTGGTGCAATCTCGGCTCACTGAAACTTCCACCTCCCGGGTTCAAGCAATTCCCCTGCCTCAGCCTCCCGAGTAGCTGGGACTACAGGCATGCGCCACCAAGCCCGGTTAAATTTTTGTATTTTAGTAGAGATTGGGTTTCACTGTGTTGACCAGGATGGTCTCGATCTCTTGACCTTGTGATCCACCTGCCCTGGCCTCCCAAAATGCTGGGATTACAGGCATGAGCCACTGTGCCCAGCCTTATTTAGCTTTCAAAAAAAGTAGAGAATTACAGTTTTCAAGGGGTCAAGTCCTATCTGAATTCAGAGAGAGTCATCATCCTCTTAAATCTCCAAAGCAAGACAGATGCATTAACACAGGTGACTTGTGAGAACTTAATAGTCTATCTATTGTGAACGTTTCCCCAGTGCCCCTTTCCGTTTCTCTGGTTTAGTCACCCCTCATTCTTGTGCTTCTCAGACAGGCTGCGAAAGCATCACCCCTCTCTCCTCTCTCTCTCTCCCATCCACAGGGTGGGCATGTTACCCCAGCTGGATTACCCATCTGGCTTTACTAATTCTTCTAAGAGGTGGGCATATGACCCAAGCTAGGCCAATGAAATTTTCTTTTTGCCCTTGACTGACTGGAGAAAAGTTCTTTCTTTCCTGGTGGCAAGCTGGAAAGATGAGTCTGAGGTGCTGGCCAAGTTCCTTAATGGTCAGCCTTGTCTAGTAGATTCTAAGCCCTTGTGGGGGAGTCAGGGACCATGTCCACCTTGCGTGCTCTTTTATCTCTTGCATCAAATAGGCCAGGCCCTGGGAACATGATAAAAATAGTTGAAGAAAATTGTGCTTTCCTTCCGGAAAATTTCCAGGCCACATGCTGGTCAACTATGCCTATTGCTGCTCACTCTGCACCTTCCTGGGTCCTGTGGTTCAGGGACTCAGCTCCTATGGTTCAACCAGAGTATCTCATTGAGCATATTTGGATTTGACCTTTGAACTTCAACCTTACATACCTCCCAGCACATGCTTTTGGTGTCGACCCTTCTTTTCCATCCAGAGGGCCTGCAGAGAAAATTGTCCTTGACTGTGTGACATGCTTTAGGTTCTTCTGGAGTGAGCAGCTAGTTTCACCCCACTCCCATCCATCCTCAGCCAGAGCAGGAGATGTATTCAGTCAACTTCAGCTCATCCTCCTTGTTTGTGATCATAGATTCTGCATTTGTGGTCTATGCAAAAGGAGGGAGGCACACAGTTAAGACAGCAGATAGAAGAAAAATATTTTTGTACTATGTTTCTTTTAACTCATGGCTTTTCAAACTTTACTCTGCATCAGAATTACCTGGAGTACTTGTGAAGAGATAGATCTCTGGGTCTCCCTCTCAGAGTTGGAGTCAGCTGGTCTGAGAATCTGCATTTCTAACAAGTTTCCAGGTGATGCTGATGCTGCTGGCCTGGGGACCACAATGAGAGCCATTGTTGAGTCATGCTCTCATTTAACAGAGGTGCTCACTATCAGGATCTGATGGGCTTTGGGTTAAGGGTGAGTGTATGGATCCAGGATCTGTGGTAGAAATAGAAATCACCCGGGTTATGAAAAGGAATTTAACAGGGAATTAGGAGCTGATGAAATTGTTGGAAGAATTGGAGGAGTGCCTTGAGGCTTGGCCTCCAGGAATGGGAATGGTTCCTGGGACAAGGTGGCAGCATCGGCCGCTTTCCCAGCAAGAGAGCTGGGAATCAGAAGGCCACCACTAGCAGTGCCAACGCCAGACCACCCAGGCACTGCTGCCACCCATGGCACAGCCACCACTTTACACCCACGAAGCTGCTGACAACTCATGGAGTGGTCTCCACGTTGCTGTGGTTCTGTGGCTCTTCCGAGGCAGAGAAAATGTTAGCCTTCTTCTGCCTTCCAAATATCATACAAGTGCATTCAGTACCCTGGGATGGTTTTTAACCTATCAAGGTAGAGGTTAGTCAGTGGGGGTTGGAAGGAGTGCGTGATTCAGCAGAAGCCTAGTTTCTGGGGAAGGGAGGGAACTTAGGGGAGAGGTGGTTAGCACATGCACGCTTAAGGGACTCAGACTCTATTCTGATGTTCCAACAAGAGACCAGCCATTGGCTCTTTCTGGGCATTTTCTTTCATTTAGACAGTGAGAGGAATTGCTGCATCAGGGAATCAAGAGAAAAATATTAATTTAGCTGCATATGTTTATACTCTGGAGAAATAACCACTACAGGAATGCTTGCACTCACTTTTATACTATCATACATTGACTTCATTTATTGCAGGGTTTCCCACCCTTAGCACTAGTGACATTTCTCACCATGTAGTTATTTCTTGTGGGGGACTGTCCTATGCACTGTGGAACATTACGCAGCACCCCTGGCCTCTACCCACTGGATGACAGGTGCATCCCCCAAGTTGTAAAGACCAAAAATGTCTCCAGACATTACCAAATGAACCCTGGTGGAGGGTATCATCCATGGTTGAGAATCACTGATGTACTTAATATCTTTGCATGTATAAAACGGCTTATTGCAGGCTTTTTTTTTTTTTTTTTTTGAGACGGAGTCTCGCTCTGTCGCCCAGGCTGGAGTGCAGTGGTGCGATCTCGGCTCACTGCAAGCTCTGCCTCCTGGGTTCGCGCCATTCTCCTGCCTCAGCCTCTCCAGTAGCTGGGACTACAGGCACCCACCACCATGCCCGGCTAATTTTTGTATTTTGTTTAGTAGAGACAGGGTTTCACCATGTTAGCCAGGATGGTCTTGATCTCCTGACCTCGTGATCCGTCTGCCTCGGCCTCCCAAAGTGCTGGGATTACAGGCATGAGCCACCGCACCCGGCCTATTGCAGGCTTTTAATCAAAATATCCAAGCATAAATTATAGCACACCTCTATGGTGGAATAGTACGCAGTTTCAAAGGATGTGTAATCATGTATCAAAACATATTTAGTATATTTTTAAGTTTTAAAAGGCACACTGCATACAGACAAACTCCAATTGTGTGAAATGAAATTGAATGTGTGTACTAATGCATTCTAGTCCAAGGAAAATAAACCAAAATTGTAATTGTGGTTATTTCTGAGTAACAGGACTACCTGTGCTTTTTAATTTTCTTCTAATTTTTTCTACATATCCAATTTTATAAAACAAATATGCATGCATTATATACATATGATATTTGAGCAATTATTGTTATCACTGAGAAGAGAAGGAGACAGGTATTTAACATTTATGAAACATCTGTTCTATTCCAGGCACTATGTAAGATACCACCTAACCCTAGTCCACTTTAAAGCACTGTGCAATGGCATCAGAATGGGCTGGAGAGGCAGGCAGAATTGGTTTTAAATCGTGGCCCCCAGGACCTGCCTGGACCTGCCTGGCCTTGGGCAAGTTGCTTAATCTCTGCAAGTTTATGTTTCTTTCCCTGTAAACTGGTGCTAGGTTTTCAGGGTGGCTGCAAGGATTAACAGAGGTGATTTAGGCCATGTATTACCATTGATTATTATGCAGAACTTCCTCCTGGGTGGGATGTGCCCCTTTTTTCCTTCAACACACCGGTTCCAATCTTGCATCAGTGACGGCCACATTGTCACATCCAGTCCTTCTTTCCCATCTTCCTGAGAAGAGGCAGTGGACTAGAAGAAAGGAGAAAGTGAGTAAAGCCAAAAACCCAGCACTTCTCAGAAGCTGGGTTTGCTTTCTCCTCGTCAGGGCTACTGACAGGCCTTTTAGCAAGACAGAGGCTAATTACTTGCCAGGAGCAAAAGAAAATATGTCATTTGGTTGTTCTGGCTTTTCCCAGTGCAATAAATCACAGCCACAGGAACCCAGCTTAATTTGATTTAATAAAGATTTTAAAGAAAGAAAAACAGTTTTCCTTGTTTTTATCGAAACTGCTAGTCATTTGCGTCTGTTTCATCTAGGGCTGTTAATGTGATATGACCCACTCACACTGCAAGCCACTTTCAGCACTCCGGAGTTCCGCTGTCTACATTTATGCTCGTCCATACCACCCGACCACCTGCCTGTTGGATCCTATGGTCCCCTGCCCTCTTCCCTCGGGTCCCCAGGCCCTCCGCTCAATTCATCAGGTTCTGATTCTCAAAAGGAGGTTCCACTCACTTTGACAATTCATTTGGCTATTTGCCTGGCTCTGACCCTCACAGTGTCTCCTGAAATAATCTTAAGTTTCCTGCTGGCCCCTGCACAGCTGTGGGTGGGAAGTGTTCCTGCTCACCCCTCGCCCATACTTCCCTCACATCAGGCCTGCACTGCCGCATCCCCCATTGGGCTTCCCTGCCGGCTGAGAAGCATCAGACAATTTGAGTGCAGCAGCAAAACAGAATGGTGTAGGCTAAATCTCAGAGGTGGGTTTTGCTTATTTTATGAAAGCCAGAGAGCTCTCAGTTAAGAACATCTGTGCAAATAGGATTTAACTTCTCCCCTCACTCTGGCTTATATTCGTATCTGTCTTGTTTCTGGAAGGTGTGGCTCCTTTTTAAAAACCACTATTTCCCAGTGATTCCAAGTGACATGCTGAAATGAAAGCCCTAATAACCTCCTACAGAAAAGAGGTGATGGAACATAACAGGGAAGTTTCAAGTGCTAGGATTTTTCAGCTGGGAAAAAGGAGCTTGAGGGATTGGCCTGAATGGCCTGTTGCTATGTAACCAAATAGGCAATCTGGGGAGGGTGTGCTGAGGGTCAGTGTCAGACCCCTTGACCTTAAGCATGCCTTACCTTCCTGGGAACAACAGAATGCCAGAAATGGAGGGTGATTCAAAATTGAAATGCAGCTCTTCCATTCAAAACAGTGAGGTCCGGAGAAACTAAATGTCTTGTGTAGGGTATCCAGTTACTGAGGAACAAGAAGGAGGCTGGAACCCAAGCATCAGCTGTTAGCCCTTTGGACTTCCCATAGATCTGACTTGGATGTGCCGTTGCCCATAAGGCAACTTTTTGTTTGTTTGTTTTGAAACAGCTATGTGAGTGTCCTTTGTGTGTGTTTGCATTGAATTAGAAGTTGGGTTCCCCTTCCCCAGCAGATGGGGTTTTGTTTTTGTTTTTTTTTTCTCCAGCTTTATTCAGTTGTAATTGACAAAAACTTAATATATTTGAAGTGTACCATCTGATATGTTGATATATGTATACATTGTGCAGAACAATCAAGCTAATTAACATCCTGTCACCTCACATAGTTACCATATTCTTTGTCTTTCTTTCTCTATATTTTTGTGATGAGAACACTTAAGAGATATCCTCTTAGCACATTTAAGTATGCAGTGCAATATTGTTAACCGTAATCACTATGCTGTATATGATTGCATCTCCCGAATGTGTTCAACCTGCATAAAAAACTTTGTACCCTTTGACCAGCAGCTTCTCATTTTCTCTCCTCCCAGGCCCTGGCAACCACCATTCCATTCTCTGCTTGTATGAGTTCAAAGATGTTACATTCCACCTATCAGTGAGATCATGCAGTGCTTGTCTTATTTCACATCACCTAACATCCTGTAGGTTCCTCTATAATCTTGTAGTGCCTTGTGGTTCCAGCCCTCAGTGTGGTTGAACATGGGTGAGGAGGTAAATTCCTCATTCATCCTGGGAGACAGCCTCCAGTGCGGTGGGCGAGCTAACCTCAAGTGTGAACTTGGCCGTGATATGTTCTTGTGAATCCCTGGTCCTGATCCCTGATACTCAGAACCTCATCCCTCTTCCCCAGTCCCTCTCGTCTTCCATGGGCAGTGCCTTCACACTCCGAAAACCTCTCCTCACTCTAGCTACCCAGCCAGGTTTAAAATTATCTCACAAACTAATCCATTCTAGAAATATTAATGACCAGTAATAGCTTTATTTTTTACTTTCACTAAGATTTTTTGCATTTCAGCAGGGGGATTTCTAGGACTACAAAGCTTTGGTAGAGTAGTTCTCAACCATAGCTACACATTAGAATTATCTGAAGATCTTTGGCAAACTACTGGAGCACGGAGTCCCCACCCCCAGATATTCTAATTAAATTGGTTTTGGGAGGGGCCAGGGGAAATGGTAATTTTTAAAAAGTTCTCCAGGTGATTCTAAAGCACAGCTATTGGTGGGGCTCAGTGGCTCACGCCTGTAATCCCAGCACTCTGGAAGGCTGAGGCAAGCGTATCACTTGATCCCAGGAAGTCGTGACCAGTCTGGGCAACATAGAGAAATGTCTCTACAAAAAATACAAAAATTAGCCAGGCATGGTGGCATGTGCCTGTAGTCCCAGTGACTCAGAAGGCTGAGACAGGAGAATTGCTTGAGCCAGGGAGTTCAAGGCTACGGTAAGCGGAGATGGTGCCACTGCACTCCAGCCTGGGTGACAGAGTGAGACCTTGCCTCAAAAAAAAAAAAAAAAAAAAAATACAGCTATTGTGGAAATGCCTGCTTAAATATGAATAATGTATGAATAATGACATCGATAGAATTCTCCCCTACTATGGCCACTAGAGAGATAGCTGCAGAGATGCTTCAACCCCTTCCCAAGGCAGAGTATAAGGAAGTCTTTCTGCTGCATCCCTGGGTGGGGTCCAAGAAAGGCTCAGAGGACCAGCGGGTGACCATGGGGCCAAGGAAACCATCTGGGGTGGAACATTTTCATTCTAGTCTTGTTTAGCCTTAGTAGATTTGTTTCCTCTTAATTTCTCCGGTTAGAGATTAAATTAGGTTGCAAGCTAGCCATGCATGGGCTGGTTCTTGCTCACACAACGGATTTATTCCATCTATACAATATTTCTTGATTTCAAAACTTGAATCAATACCTGACAAAATCCAGATTTCTGTCTTTTCTTTTGAAACAGAAGCAGCACTGGCCATCTGCCTTGGATTCCAGGATGGCTACATTTGTCTGATTGCTTCACGTAGATGGACATTCAATTGCTTCTTTACTGTGGGATCTACTTGGCCTCCTTCCTCCATCTGGGCTACCTGGCTGACCTTTCAGATATTTGCATTGTGCATGGCTGAAATGTTAATAATAGCTACTCCAGACACCTACAATGTGCCTCTTCATACTTTGTGTCTAATTCTTCAGAGAACTCTGTAAGGCGAGTCATATCACTCTCTTTCACAGTTCTGGGGGAACTTAGGTCCAAAAAAAAATGTTTTGACCAAGGTTCTGCAAAGTAAATCAGTACCAGGTGTGAGGTTCAAACCCAGATTGGTCGGCATTTAAACCTTACTCTCTTCCCACTTAAACCCAGCCTTGCACTTAATTTGTTCTGTAGAGATCTAGAACATTGAGGATGAACTTTCAGAAGCTGTTTAGCCAAGGTCCTCAACATATGTTCTTCTGACCAGGGGTCTCACACACACCTGGGGTCATCATGACACCCAGGATGTCATTCTCCATCTCATGACTGTCTCTGTAGAAGCTGGTCTGGGGCAGCTCCATGTTCTGCTGAGAAATTCAAGCTACCTTAGTAACTTGCAGCAGGTGCTTCCCTATCTTTACCAAAGAGAAAGTTTTGTGTTCTGACTATAAGCTTCATTTCTAGAAGCAGCAACACAACTAACTTCCTTCTTCAATTCAGTACCTGCTCTGTATCAGGTATTACTGAAGGCATTTTATATAAGTGGTTTTATTTAATCCACTTAACAACTCATTTGATCTGGTTAATTTTACAGATGAAACACACTCTCTAAGGGATTGAGAAAATGGCCAAAAGTCAAACAGTTACTAGACAATATGTCTCCAGACAGATACCTACTAGTGGTCTGATGTAGCTGTTTGTTGTCATTAAATAGAATAAAATACCTTAAGTTCATTATTATTTTTTAAATGTTGAAAGTAGTAGGTTTATTGTTGAACTTAAGGTAAATTCAGCAAAATCAAAGAAACAGGAAAATATCTCCACCTTCTAGAATTGCTGTACCATTTTGGGGTATTTTTCTGTAGTTCGTATGTATGTGTTTATGCATAACATATAAAATATATGCGTTTCAGAAATATTTAGTAACGGAAAAATTCTTGAGTGTTGGCAATGTTATATTAAAATTGTAGTTAAAAAGAAATTTTATTGAATCGGAGATGAATTATCCAACTGTTAACTGAATATTTACTGTGTGCTAGGCACTGAAGTTTGAGAGATAAAAAGAACCCTCAGGGAACACATGGGGTGTCTGTCTGTAAAATAGACAAGTAAATGCAAAATTATAATGCAGTGTGGTAAATGTTTTGATAATGATAAGCCCTGGAAGTTTTGAAAGTCACAGGAGACACTGTTCACTCAGCCAAGGGAGAGAGTGTCGTCCATATCTTCATTACCCGGAACAGGTAACAGGAACTGAGTATCGCAGCAAGTGTGGAAGATACCTGGGTAAACAGGAAGAAGAGGGCATCCCAGGGAGAAAGACAGTATGTACAAGCCTCTGAGGTTTAAGATAATTATTTCTGAATGCAGTCCTCTGACCTCCATTTTGTTCAGGAGAATCACACAATGCATACATTTTCTTTTATGCCAATAGAAACACAAGTTATAGACCCATAGGCAAAATGGCTTTGTCTTCTACCTGTCTCATTGAGTCACTTAGAATTCTAGGCTCGCTCTTCTGGGAGAAAGTTACAGAGCCTTTTCTGTATCTAGTGGGAAATATATTTTTTACCCATGGCAGAAAATCTGTTTAATCATTTGCACATAATAGACCATATGCTGGCACAGGGCTGGGAGGTGACATGATAAAGGCTGAGGAAATCACTTGCCACAGGTTCAGGTGATGAATGTATGAGGCAGGTCTTCGCCCGGGGAAAGAATATAGATGCGAGTGTGCTCAGGTGGGATGAAATCTTCCTCCAGCCCGAGTGGCACTGCAGTTATTACAGAGGTTGTATAAGGCTGGCACGTATCTTGCTTAATGAAACATTAAAAAGGGCAAAGTCCCTGCCCTAGTTTCCTCTAAAGATGAATAGAGAAAGAACTGAACTTATCTTTATTTGACCAGATCAGTTAAAAAAACATGAAGCCATAAAAATAATCCTTTTTGGTACATGGAGATTTCATATGTTCATGCAGACAGTAACACTTTTTTCTGCTTTTTCTCCTGCGTCATTGTACAATGAACCTAGAAGGCTCCTAGTTAAAAATACATGGGAGAAAGCATAATTAAGGACTGAGGTAGCTAACCTTACAGGGCAACTAACCTGTGTGTTCCCGCATATGTATTATTTCATTTTCTCAGCAACCCCATGGGGCAGAGTTACACAAATGAGGAGGCTCTGGGAGGTTAAGAAACTCATCTAAGAACACAGCTGCTTAGTGGCAGAGGAGGGATTCAAATCCAGGTCTGTTTGACCTTACATTCCAAATACTTTTCTCTATACCACTCTGTGTGCTAAATTCTGTAGATCTGGGGTATAACTCCTGCTTTTTAAATAATATCAAGGTTCTTTTATTAGGAAGAAGTGAAAAGTAGTATTGGAAAGGCAACTAGAAGTCTGAAACGTTTGTCATTACAATAACCTTGAAACTTCAGTCTTCAAACGTCTTCTCTTTCCACACTAGCTTCCTAGCTTTTCTTACCCATTAGTTACACAATCTGACTGGCTATCTAAATTATCTCTCCTCTGAAAGATCTTTCTCTAATCTTTTCTTTGAACTCCGAATGTGACTATCTGGTTATTTGCTTTATGTCTCCACTTTGATGTCTTATAGGTGCCTCAAACCTAAAATATCCAAAACTGAATGGGTAATTCTCACCTTTAAACCGCTTTTCTCCACCAACCTCTTCATTTCAGTAAATGACAACTATCTATCTACCGGGCAGTCAGGCCAAGAAAGAACCCTGAAGTTTCCTTTCCTTCCTGCCCAGAATATAAAGTCAGCTTTATTTAGGAAATATGTCCAGAATCCAATTGCCTTTCACCCCCAACCCCCGCTGTAATTTCCATCGTTTCATCTGCTGTCACCTCCCGCCTGGATGTTGTGATGGTCCCTAACTGGGGTCCCTCTTTCCACTCTTGCCCACTTAGCCTGTCCTCTACTCCATAGCCAGAGTAATTCTTCTAGAATGAAGGGGGATCATTCTTTCTCTCTCTTCAATGTGCCCCAGTTTATCCCCGTCTGAATAACATCCACATTCTTCCTGTGAGCCCCCAATGTCCCTTCTCACCTGGCTCCACTCTCTCTTCTCCTCCCTCTCCACCTTCTTCCCTCAGCTCCAGCCACTATGGCCATCTTGCTGTTCCTTGAACACACCAGGCACTTCTGCTTTGCTTTACGGTCTCGGAAGGATGTCTTTTCTTTTCTGCCATGGGTACAAAAATATGTTTCCCACTGGATACAGAAAAGGCTGTGTAACTTTCTCCCAGGCGAGCGAGCCTAGAATTCTAAGTGACTCAGTGGGACAGGTAGAAGACAAAGCCATTTTGTCGATGGGTCCATAACTTGTGTTTCTTTTTCTTTTTTTTTTTTATTATTATTATACTTTAAGTTTTAGGGTACATGTGCACCTTGTGCAGGTTAGTTACGTATGTATACATGGGCCATGCTGGTGCACTGCACCCACTAACTCGTAATCTAGCATTAGGTATATCTCCCAATGCTATCCCTCCCCCCTCCCCCCACCCTACAATAGTCCCCAGAGTGTGATATTCCCCTTCCTGTGTCCATGTGTTCTCATTGTTCAGTTCCCACCTATGAGTGAGAATATGCGGTGTTTGGTTTTTTCTTCTTGTGATAGTTTACCGAGAATGATGATTTCCAATTTCATCCATGTCCCTACAAAGGACATGAACTCATCCTTTTTTATGGCTGCATAGTATTCCATGGTGTATATGTGCCACATTTTCTTAATCCAGTCTATCATTGTTGGACATCTGGGTTGGTTCCAAGTCTTTGCTATTGTGAATAATGCCTCAATACACATACGTGTGCATGTGTCTTTATAGCAGCATGATTTATAGTCCTTTGGGTATATACCCAGTAATGGGATGGCTGGGTCAAATGGTATTTCTAGTTCTAGATCCCTGAGGAATCGCCACACTGACTTCCACAATGGTTGAACTAGTTTACAGTCCCACCAACAGTGTAAAAGTGTTCCTATTTCTCCACATCCTCTCCAGGACCTGTCGTTTCCTGACTTTTTAATGATTGCCATTCTAACTGGTGTGAGATGGTATCTCATTGTGGTTTTGATTTGCATTTCTCTGATGGCCAGTGATGATGAGCATTTTCTCATGTGTTTTTTGGCTGCATAAATGTCTTCTTTTGAGAAGTGTCTGTTCATGTCCTTTGCCCACTTTTTGATGGGGTTGTTTGTTTGTTTCTTGTAAATTTGTTTGAGTTCATTGTAGATTCTGGATATTAGCCCTTTGTCAGATGAGTAGGTTGCGAAAATTTTCTCCCATTTTGTAGGTTGCCTGTTCACTCTGATGGTAGTTTCTTTTGCTGTACAGAAGCTCTTTAGTTTAATTAGATCCCATTTGTCAATTTTGTCTTTTGTTGCCATTGCTTTTGGTGTTTTAGACATGAAGTCCTTGCCCATGCCTATGTCCTGAATGGTAATGCCTAGGTTTTCTTCTAGGGTTTTTATGGTTTTAGGTGTAATGTTTAAGTCTTTAATCCATCTTGAATTGATTTTTGTATAAGGTGTAAGGAAGGGATCCAGTTTCAGCTTTCTACATATGGCTAGCCAGTTTTCCCAGCACCATTTATTAAATAGGGAATCCTTTCCCCATTGCTTGTTTTTCTCAGGTTTGTCAAAGATCAGATAGTTGTAGATACGCGGCATTATTTCTGAGGGCTCTGTTCTGTTCCATTGATCTATATATCTATTTTGGTACCAGTACCATGCTGTTTTGGTTACTGTAGCCTTGTAGTATAGTTTGAAGTCAGGTAGTGTGATGCCTCCAGCTTTGTTCTTTTGGCTTAGGATTGACTTGGCAATGCGGGCTCTTTTTTGGTTCCATATGAACTTTAAAGTAGTTTTTTCCAATTCTGTGAGGAAAGGCATTGGTAGCTTGATGGGGATGGCATTGAATCTATAAATTACCTGGGGCAGTATGGCCATTTTCACGATATTGATTCTTCCTACCCATGAGCATGGAATGTTCTTCCATTTGTTTGTATCCTCTTTTATTTCCTTGAGCAGTGGTTTGTAGTTTTCCTTGAAGAGGTCCTTCACATCCCTTGTAAGTTGGATTCCTAGGTATTTTATTCTCTTTGAAGCAATTGTGAATGGGAGTTCAATCATGATTTGGCTCTCTGTTTGTCTGTTGTTGGTGTATAAGAATGCTTGTGAGTTTTGTACATTGATTTTGTATCCTGAGACTTTGCTGAAGTTGCTTATCAGCTTAAGGAGATTTGGGGCTGAGACAATGGGGTTTTCTAGATATACAATCATGTGGTCTGCAAACAGGGACAATTTGACTTCCTCTTTTCCTAATTGAATACCCTTTATTTCCTTCTCCTGCCTAATTTCCCTGGCCAGAATTTCCAACACTATGTTGAATAGGAGTGGTGAGAGAGGGCATCCCTGTCTTGTGCCAGTTTTCAAAGGGAATGCTTCCAGGTTTTGCCCATTCAGTATGATATTGGCTGTGGGTTTGTCATAGATAGCTCTTATTATTTTGAGATACGTCCCATCAATACCTGATTTATTGAGAGTTTTTAGCATGAAGGGTTGTTGAATTTTGTCAAAGGCTTTTTCTGCATCTATTGAGATAATCATGCGGCTTTTGTCTTTGGCCCTGTTTATATGCTGGATTACATTTATTGATTTGCTTGTATTGAACCAGCCTTGCATCGCAGGGATGAAGCCCACTTGATCATGGTGGATAAGCTTTTTGATGTGCTGCTGGATTCGTTTTGCCAGTATTTTATTGAGGATTTTTGCATCAATGTTCATCAAGGATATTGGTCTAAAATTCTCTTTTTTTGTTGTATCTCTGCCTGGCTTTGGTATCAGAATGATGCTGGCCTCATAAAATGAGTTAGGGAGGATTCCCTCTTTTTCTATTGATTGGAATAGTTTCAGAAGGAATGGTACCAGTTCCTCCTTGTACCTCTGGTAAAATTCGGCTGTGAATCCATCTGGTCCTGGACACTTTTTGGTTGGTAAGCTATGGATTATTGCCACAATTTCAGCTCCTGTTATTGGTCTATTCAGAGATTCAACTTCTTCGTGGTTTAGTCTTGGGAGAGTGTAAGTGTCGAGGAATTTATCCATTTCTTCTAGTTTTCTAGTTTATTTGCGTAGAGGTGTTTGTAGTATTCTCTGATGGTAGTTTGTATTTCTGTGGGATCAGTGGTGATATCCCCTTTATCATTTTTTATTGCATCTATTTGATTCTTCTCTCTTTTTTTCTTTATTAGTCTTGCTAGCGGTCTATCAATTTTGTTGATCCTTTCAAAAAACCAGCTCCTGGATTCATTCATTTTTTGAAGGGTTTTTTTGTGTCTCTATTTCCATCAGTTCTCCTCTGATTTTAGTTATTTCTTGTCTTCTGCTAGCTTTTGAATGTGTTTGCTCTTGCTTTTCTAGTTCTTTTAATTGTGATGTTAGGGTGTCAATTTTGGATCTTTCCTGCTTTCTCTTGTGGGCATTTAATGCTATAAACTTCCCTCTACACACTGCTTTGAATGCGTCCCAGAGATTCTGGTATGTTGTGTCTTTGTTCTCCTTGGTTTCAAAGAACATCTTTATTTCTGCCTTCATTTCGTTATGTACCCAGTAGTCATTCAGGAGCAGGTTGTTCAGTTTCCATGTAGTTGAGCGGTTTTGAGTGACGTTCTTAATCCTGAGTTCTAGTTTGATTGCACTGTGGTCTGAGAGAGAGTTTGTTATAATTTCTGTTCTTTTACATTTGCTGAGGAGAGCTTTACTTCCAAGTATGTGGTCAATTTTGGAATAGGTGTGGTGTGGTGCTGAAAAAAATGTATATTCTGTTGATTTGGGGTGGAGAGTTCTGTAGATGTCTGTTCGTTCCACTTGGTGCAGAGCTGAGTTCAATTCCTGGGTATCCTTGTTGACTTTCTGTCTCGTTGATCTGTCTAATGTTGACAGTGGGGTGTTAAAGTCTCCCATTATTAATGTGTGGGAGTCTAAGTCTCTTTGTAGGTCGGTGCTCCTGTATTGGGTGCATATATATTTAGGATAGTTAGCTCTTCTTGTTGAATTGATTCCTTTACCATTATGTAATGGCCTTCTTTGTCTCTTTTGGTCTTTAATTGGTTTAAAGTCTGTTTTATCAGAGACTAGGATTGCGACCACTGCCTTTTTTTGTTTTCCATTTGCTTGGTAGATCTTCCTCCATCCTTTTATTTTGAGCCTATGTGTGTCTCTGCACGTGAGATGGGTTTCCTGAATACAGCACACTGATGGGTCTTGACTCTTTATCCAACTTGCCAGTCTGTGTCTTTTAATTGGAGCATTTAGTGCATTTACATTTAAAGTTAATATTGTTATGTGTGAATTTGATCCTGTCATTATGATGTTAGCTGGTTATTTTGCTCATTAATTGATGCAGTTTCTTCCTAGTCTCAATGGTCTTTACATTTTGGCATGATTTTGCAGCGGCTGGTACCGGTTGTTCCTTTCTATGTTTAGTGCTTCCTTCAGGAGCTCTTTTAGGGCAGGCCTGGTTGTGACAAAATCTCTCAGCATTTGCTTGTCTGTAAAGTATTGTATTTCTCCTTTGCTTATGAAGCTTAGTTTGGCTGGATATGAAATTCTTGGTTGAAAATTCTTTTCTTTAAGAATGTCGAATATTGGCCCCCACTCTCTTCTGGCTTGTAGGGTTTCTGCCGAGAGATCCGCTGTTAGTCTGATGGGCTTCCGTTTGAGGGTAACCCGACCTTTCTCTCTGGCTGCCCTTAACATTTTTTCCTTCATTTCAACTTTGGTGAATCTGACATTTATGTGTCTTGGAGTTGCTCTTCTTGAGGAGTATCTTTGTGGTGTTCTCTGTATTTCCTGAATCTGAATGTTGGCCTGCCTTGCTAGATTGGGGAAGTTCTCCTGGATAATATCCTGCAGAGTGTTTTCCAACTTGGTTCCATTCTCCCCATCACTTTCATGTACACCAATCAGATGTTGATTTGGTCTTTTCACATAGTCCCATATTTCTTGGAGGCTTTGCTCATTTCTTTCTATTCTTTTTTCTCTAGACTGCCCTTCTCGCTTCATTTCATTCATTTCATCTTCCGTCACTGATACCCTTTCTTCCAGTTGATCTCATCGGCTCCTGAGGCTTCTGCATTCTTCACGTAGTTCTCGAGCCTTGGTTTTCAGCTCCATCAGCTCCTTTAAGCACTTCTCTGTATTGGTTATTCTAGTTAGACATTCTTCTAAATTTTTTTCAAGGTTTTCAACTTCTTTGCCTTTGGTTTGAATGTCCTCCTGTAGCTTGGAGTAATTTGATCGTCTGAAGCCTTCTTCTCTCCGCTTGTCAAAGTCATTCTCCATCCAGCTTTGTTCCGTTGCTGGTGAGGAACTGCGTTCCTTTGAAGGAGGAGAGGAGCTCTGCTTTTTAGAGTTTCCAGTTTTTCTGTTCTGTTTTTTCCCCATCTTTGTGGTTTTATCTACTTTTGGTCTTTGATGATGGTGTTGTACAGATGGGTTTTTGGTGTGGATGTCCTTTCTGTTTGTTAGTTTTCCTTCTAACAGAGAGGACCCTCAGCTGCAGGTCTGTTGGAGTACCCTGCCATGTGAGGTGTCAGTGTGCCCCTGCTGGGGGGTGCCTCCCAGTTAGGCTGCTCGGGGGTCAGGGGTCAGGGACCCACTTGAGGAGGCAGTCTGCCCGTTCTCAGATCTCCAGCTGCGTGCTGGGAGAACCACTGCTCTCTTCAAAGCTGTCAGACAGGGACATTGAAGTCTGCAGAGGTTACTGCTGTCTTTTTGTTTGTCTGTGCCCTGTCCCCAGAGGTGGAGCCTACAGAGGCAGGCAGGCCTCCTTGAGCTGTGGTGGGCTCCACCCAGTTCGAGCTTCCTGGCTGCTTTGTTTACCTAATCAAGCCTGGGCAATGGCGGGCGCCCCTCCCCCAGCCTCGCTGCCGCCTTGCAGTTTGATCTGAGACTGCTGTGCTAGCAATCAGTGAGACTCCGTGGGTGTAGGACCCTCCGAGCCAGGTGCGGGATATAATCTCGTGGTGCACCGTTTTTTAAGCCCGCTGGAAAAGCGCAGTATTCGGGTGGGAGTGACCCGATTTTCCAGGTGCCATCTGTCACCCCTTTCTTTGACTCAGAAAGGGAACTCCCTGACCCCTTGGGCTTCCCAAGTGAGGCAATGCCTCACCCTGCTTCGGCTCGTGCACGGTGCGTGCACCCACTGACCTGCGCCCTCTGTCTGGCACTCCCTAGTGAGATGAACCTGGTACCTCAGATGGAAATGCAGAAATCACCTGTCTTCTGTGTCGGTCACGCTGGGAGCTGTAGAACGAAGCTGTTCCTATTCGGCCATCTTGGCTCCTTTCCCCATAACTTGTGTTTCTATTGGCATGAAAGAAAATGTATCCAGTGTGTTGGTGTTAATCTCAATATCTTCATGCAGTTATTGCCTCAATATCATTTTTTAGA
Organism: Gorilla gorilla gorilla; assembly: GCF_029281585.2. Classification (NCBI taxonomy): domain Eukaryota; kingdom Metazoa; phylum Chordata; class Mammalia; order Primates; family Hominidae; genus Gorilla; species Gorilla gorilla. Next base: position 19,159,717 of record NC_073235.2, on the reverse strand, counting down.
GATGCCTTTTCTGACTACCTCACGTGAACTTGCACCCCACCCTCTCAATATGTTTTTATTTCTCTTCTTTGCTTAATTTTCTTCATAGCATTTTTTTGGCACCTGACATGCTATGTATTTACTTGACTATTATCTCTCTCTTCCCCCAAAATAACATAAACTTGATGAGAACAGTGACGTGCCTGTTTTTTTTTTTTTTCCAGCTACATCTCCAGCTCCCAGAACAGTGCATGGTACAGAGTGAGTACTCAGTAAATACTTGGTGAATGAATGAATGAATGGAGTGAATGAGCATCTTGGCAATGGTATTACGAAAGCATGAGGCTTCAGCCCCCTACAGAGAAGTGGGCTCTCAGTCTGCCCCACCTGTAACACAGAATGCTTCCCCAAGTCTGGGAGCTGTAGCTTTCAGTCAAACAGGATAGCAGAGCCCATCTGTTTCAATAGAGCTGTTGAGTTGGGTTTCTACTCTGCATTTACCTTGACTGATGGTTTGGTTCAAGTTATGCTTTGTGAGAAATTCATTCCCTCCTGGAGTTGCTTCTGCCAACAGAGGGAAGACAATCATTTCTTCTTGGCATGATTCCAACTCAATTTTTTCTGTCTAGGAGAACTCAGTTGCCATCATACAACCATTCCAAATCTCATGCTGGTCAAATCAAATGCTGCTTTTGTAATTTAGCCACCCTCCCCTGGCCATGTTCTATTCTCCCTATTTTCTCAGCTTCTCTATTATGGAAGATTGATTTTCTTTGCTTTCCAGTTAGATCCTTGAGTCTATGACTTTGGAATTCTGGTTATGGAGCATTTTATTTCTTAATGGTGTGTGTTTGTGAGTGTCTTAAATTCACATACATGGAATAGCTAGAACAGAATTGTTTTTATACTTAGATATAAAATACTTGGAATAAAAAAGCAGATGCAGGTGAAAACATATGACTTGCATTTTCATTTTCATTCTGCCTCTAATGGGTTATAGGATCTTAACTAAAATCCTCCCGCTTTCTGAACCTTGTAATAAATGACCCACAAGAAAGCCTTCAGTAATTACATCACTTGATACTTTCAAAAAGCACCCCTTATACCCTTTATAGACAAGAGAAAATCAATCATTCTAACTTTGCAGAAAATCATATAAAATGAGTAGAGTAAAATTTTGATGAAACGAAAGCAGTCTATAAAGTTTTATTTCTATTTGCTATGTTCAGGGGAAGAATCAAATGACTTCTCCACCCCCAACAAAAATAATTATTCTTTATTTACTTATTTTTCTAATTGTCAAACATGCCACACTTCCTATTCATAAAAATTCTGCTCTCCAACATGTGGAATTATAGGATCTAGTGTTGGGAGAGGCAGGTGCTGGTTAGGATTAGATTCACATGTGAGAGAGAGCCAAAACAATAGCGTGCGCAAGACAGATTTGTTTCTCTCTCACATGTTATTCCCAAGGTAAGCAAGCAGTACAGACAGCTTTAGCATTCCTTGTTTTCAGGGACCCAGGCCCTCCTTCTTTTCTTCCCAGCAACTCCAAGATATTGTGTTTGTTAGTGTGGCCTGGTACTTTTACTACCTCCTTTGCATTCCAGCTCTCAAGAAGGAGTAAAGGTGGGCATGGCTAGTTTTTTTAGAATATGACCAGAAATTATACTCATCACTTCTGCTCACATCCCATTGGTAATTAGTTATGTGCCCTACCCAGATGGTCATGTCTATCTGCAGGGGAACACGGCCTTTATATCATGTACCTAGCTGAGAATTGAGGATCCTTTACAATGAAAAAAAGAAACAAGATTGTAAATATCAGGAGGGCAACTAGCAGTTTCTGCTACCGAGATCAACACTCTAATTTTATAGATTCAGGAACTGAGCCAGTAGAGGTAAAATATATCCCAAGCTTTACAGCCCAGTTATAGTGGAACTAAGCTTAGATCCTAGGTCACTGTGGTTTTATGGAAAGAGCATGAGTTTGGAATGAGACAGATCTGAGTTAGAGTTTCTGTTTTGCCAACTGCTGACTGTGTAATTTTTGGAAAATTTATTAACCTGTGTGGCCTCGATTTTCTCATATATAAAATGGGGATAATTTCTCTTGAAGGTTATCTGGGATAATAAATGAGTTGATGTATGAAAGCACCTTTCAGAATACCCAGCAGTTTGCAAGGACTAAGTTGCAGGTTCCCCCCAACTTCAAGCTTCCAGTTACAATTCTATCGGATATAATGTAGATATATTTAAACATACATAGGGACTATGGAAAAATACCTGGAATATTTCTCATGGTCAATTCAAATCTTTTTATAAATCTATATTTCTGTACAATTTGAGTTGATATTCAATTATGATTTTTTTTTCAATTATGATTTCAAAGTACTTTAAGAGATGGGCAAAAGCAGAGATTTTAAGGAAAAGCTTCAATTATCTAGAAAATTCAAGTTAACTAGAATCTCTCATGCTCTGAGCATTTGAGTTAATTAACTGAATTATAGCATTATTTTAATAACACATTATATAGTACCCATAGGCTTAAGTGAATTAATTTTCAAAGTTTGGAAAAAATTAGATTAGCGATTTCAAAAATCTGAGAGGGGAAAAAAATGTTCATATCTATTTGAGACTTTTCCTCAGGATACTTAGAAGTTCTTTCTAAACATTTCTAAACAGTAAAAATGTTTAAAATAAAATACATAGATTTGCTTGAGAGAAATCCCTCCAGCTTGGGAAGAAACCACTCAAATGCAAACCATATGTGATATGTAAAGTAGTATATTGAATATTCATATTATGATGTGAAAATCAGATTCCCAGAACAGTAAGTGTCACAGAATGAATTGAAATGAAGACAGCAGTATGAATGTCACTTCCCTAATGCACAATATTGCAGTTCTACCCAGCATCTTTCTTCCTTGATGGGATCACCAGAGAACAATCATGGGTACAGATATGGCAAACATACCCTCATTCTAATTATATAACATTCTTTGGAAGGAAAACAAATTTTAACTCAACATCTTTCTGAACAAATTTTAATTCTGGTAATGGGACACTATTATTTTTGTCCATTCCTTTGTCTTAGCCTGGTTTTTCAATATTAGCATTTCACTTTGTTTGTACTTATTCCTGAGTCCTGGTTGAAACCGCCTCTGAAATGTATGGGATGCTTATTTGTAGCCTGAACATTCACACTCCTTTTTTTAAGCTCCTGTTGTTAATACCATATACTTCTTTCTCTACTTTCATTCATCTTTTTAGTATCCCTGTTAACAGACTTGTCTCAGGACAATCTAAATTATCTTCAATTTCTTTTAGTAGAGGGGAGAAAAAAATCCAACTGCTTTACAGCAAGTATTTTTCCTCACTTTATGAATGCATGTCACATCCTTATTTTGACACGCCTGGTCAGCGCATTTTAACATTATTCATCTCCATTTATGCTGCTAATGGATTTCCAATTGCAAATTATCCACAGAACCTGCATCAGAATGCTTTTTACAGCTGTATGAATTGATCCATACACCCATAATATTCAATCAGCCTTTGGTTTGTATCAACAAGTTTCCTCTTTGGAAGCCGCTAACTAATAGAGAGCCTCAGTGGATTGGTGGTTAATCATAATTCTGGAATATTCTTTGTGTAGATAGAGTTAGGAGATTCTTTCACTACTCTGAGGGGTTATATTTGAGTGTAAGAAAATTAAAAGTTGAAGAACTTAAAAGTTTTAAGAGGCTGCTCTTAAGAGGAAAGCTTCAGAGATATTTTAGTGTTTGTAAAAGAAAAAAATGGATCCAATAGACAAAATTAAGGGAATGCCAATGATCTCATTATTGTTATCTGGTTAAAGACCAAATGACAGTTCCGAAGAGAAACTATAAGTGGGTTCCTTTTCTGTAAACCAGTGCTACTCCGTGGGCCATTATGTGACCTGTTTGTTCACATGAGATGCATACAGAAATTGAGTGTTTAGAAACTTTCACAGTGATGTGATGTTGCTGACGTCCATGTGCATGACCAGTGGACTTGTCTCGTTAAATGGGATATGCACCAGCATGGATGTTGTTGAGTTCATGTGGTGTGTGTCTATTTGTGTTTAGTAGGACCATGTATCAGTCCAAGGTAGACTCAAAACAAATAAATAATCAGTCCTTATCCATAGAGACTTTGGGAAGCAGTGCTTTAAACAAGTGGGAATATTGCTGAGAAAACAAAATAAAGCTTTAAAATTGCTTGGGGGCAATATTAAATGAGGGCCTCTGGCTCAGGCAAAGTCAAGGGTTAAAGCTTTCATAAATCTAGACAGTGTAAGGCAAATCCTGGTGATTGATGGAAATGGATTGACATTGTCTAGGCTTCCATGAGTCACTGAGTTGTCATGGGTCAGTCAGACCGATGCAGTCAGAGAACAGTAGTTCTGGCTGCAGATTCTAGCAGGTGTGACTGCAACTACATAGGTCCAAGTGTGAGTCTTATTATTCAAGCTGTCTCAGAAAGCATTCTGGGAGAGCTTTCTAAGGCATCGCAGAAGGAGTTTCACTTTTTTGGGGCTATGTGCATGTGGTTAATGACTCTCACCAAGAGCACCAGCAGGCATTGGTGCAGCCAAGGCATGTGCTAGCTCATCAATTCTTACAATGCATACTGCTAAAAGCCAATCATTCTCCTTGTAATTAAAATACTATATTTGCAGCAGAATTCAAGCTGCAGCACAGTAATAAGTTTACCTTATAAGGCTTAAACTTGATATTAATATCTCTGGGCTCCAGTTCCGTTAGGATAGAGTCTTATGACCAGAAAGTGTTGTACAAAGTAGCATTGCTTGATAATGTACAATTAATTTCATTTGCTTTCCCTATTTCTCTAGAAATGGTTTAGGGTCTCTCTCTAGCAATTTTACGATTAAGCCACTTAATTTTTATAATGCATTATATATATATCCCCAGAGTTGGTAATTCTTTTCTGTATTGGTTTGTATTCTGTTATGAGATGGTCAGTCAGGTGTGGCCACAAGGGGAGACAGAGGAAAAGCTCAGGAAAACCAAGTCTATCATACTTATGGGTCCTAAAGACAGGAGGCATGGCCTGCCAGTCAGGGACACATGGGAAAGACACAAGGGTGTTCAGGAGGTAGAAGACAGGAGCCAGGAGAAAGCATTAGGGCAGAGCCTTCATTGGGGTTACTGTGGGAAAAGCAAGGCAGGGCACCGTGAACAGTTTAGGACTGACTAGCTTGAATACTTGCAGTGGGCTCTAAGCTATATGGGTGGCCCCTGGTAGCTTTGGGATGATTAAGGTAGAGGAGTATTGTCTCAAGGGGTGCATGAGCCAGATAGACAGAAGAGATCTGGCTCTGGTTGATTAGTTTGCTAAGCAAAGGCACATTCCTTGTTGGGCTCTTTGTTGTCTTTAAGAATTGGCTAGCTCTGGGAGGGGCAGTCTCACTCCAGCTGGAAAGGATTTTTAAAGATGTCCAAATATCATAATATGCAGAATATATATATATATTATATATATATTTTATATATATATTATATATATATTTTTTATATATATTATATATATATTATATATATATTTTATATATATATATACACACAATACACATATGTTTGGTCCCTCCTACAAACTTTCATACTCTAAGATCTCATTGTGTTCCTAGAGATATTCAATAGCTTGAATATTTGAAATGAAAAACATTTTATAACCTTTATTTAAACAGCTTAGTTGCCTACCGTTAAGTAGGCGTTTCTCAAAATTCTACCATAATGTTACATGGCTCAACACAATCCATAAAATTCGTGGCTAATATCCTTAATTGGCTTTTTCCAACCCATTATCTTTCCGATTCTCCTTTAGTACCTCTCAATATAGAGACCAGGCAACCAATTTTTCTTTACCTGAGACTTCTTTGTAATTGTGGATGGCTATGGAGCCTAATTCTGGCACAGGAACGAATATAGAATTCTGTCTTGGGCACTTCTTGGGAATCGTTTGCTTTTCTGACAAAAAGGAATTGGTTGGCTAGTACAACCCTTCACTCTTCTGCTGGGAATAAGGACCTGATGGCAGGGGCTGTAGCAGTTATCTTACATCTATGTGCTAAGGGAAAAAGAGACACCTATTTGTTGAAATCATTGTGGTCTGATTTCTGTTACTTGCAGGTGATGGGCTTCCTAGCTGACACAGAAACCTTGTCCTTTGAATAACATATATTTGCAAATTTCCATAGAGCTTTTCTCAAGTTTCATTCGAGAATGTGTTTGAAAATGGTAGAACACTTGAACCTGGCTCTGTTAGGCTCTAATGTGTATTTTAGCTCCAGCCAATCTAAAACGTGCAGGAGTGAAGCTATATGGTTTAGGTTTAATTGCCTCAGATTTTTCCAAAGCTGTAACACAAAAATTTCTAATTTAGTACTGCCATCCATTTTATCTTCCTTAATTTTCATTTCACAGGTCCAGGGTTTTCTGTCTCCTTTATTTTCCCAACTTGGGTTACTTGAGATCTGAGTTGAACTAAATAGAAATTATTATTGTCATCGAAAATACAGAAATAGAGGTAAGCTATTTATATTAGGATTTTATGTAAAGAACACTTGTATTTGGCAAGGTTTATTATACTCTGCAGGCGTTCATGTTCCCATATTAGAAATAAATATTCAGAAGAGATGTTTGAAGCCAAGTGTGGCACTGTTCTTGAAGTGGCTCAACACAGCAGAGTGGAAAGAAAAACAGAAAGTGGCAAATTTATCCAGCAAACTTGGTTGGTTCGGTTACCATACACATGGTGAATCAGGGCTCTCCCTCCATCACCCTGCACAGAAGTCCCCACTACTCCTCTGCTCCCATGGCTGTGTGCTTACCCGGTGCAGCCCTTACCTCACCTGCTGTCATTTATTTGTTCACGTGGCATCTTTCCTCCTAGGTGGTAAGACCCTCGGGGCAGCCCCTGTGTCCCTGCATTGCCAGAGCTGGAACTAACTGGGTTCCAGTAAGATTTACTGACATACACAAAGTGATGGAAACACATAAAAATGAAGAAGTGTTTATCTGGAGTAAGTTTGGCCCCAATACATCAGGGAGTAAGTCATATAAAGACATTTGTTTGCAGAATAAATCTGTTTTCTTTACTTTTCTTTTCTTTTCTGAATCCCCTCAAGAAGAGAAATAAATTCATGGATACTAATCTTTAGGGATTTTTTTTGGCCATAAGTGAGGATATGTAATATATGAGAAAAGACTTAAAGCTTGTTACAAAGCTTGCCATGTTGGACAGCTTGCCTACCTCTTTTTTTTTGTTTATCTCTTTCTCTTCTTCTTCCCTACCCTTTTCTTTCTGGGATCCCTGGGCTCTTCATACCCATCCCTTGGCTGAGCAGCTCTCCATGCTGGAGTACTCTAAATAAAGACTTTGCTACAAGGCCCATAATGTTCCTTATCTCTCTTCTCATGGAAATTTGTCAGGTGACTCTCTTAGGTCCTTGTTCTTTGCTGGGTTTAATACCATAAACCACTGTGATTTAGGGTGTTAATGGTTATCAGTCATCAAATGCCTTGTTTCATCCTCCTTTGCATTTGAAGGATACTTTTCAATGTTTTGCTGCAAAGGAAGGTGTGGTGGATGTGGCAGTGCATTGCCCTGGTTCTCTATTCCACATGAAAGAATTCATTCCCCAGCTGCTCAGTGTTGGCTGCTGATGGCTCACAGCTGCATCCCTCTCCAAGAACCACGAGGGCTGCCTTGCCCAAGTTTGTGTCCTTTTCCTGGGGGCCAAGCACGTTCAATGACTAGTGAAACAGGAGTACAAAGGCTATAAAGACCAGCGCCCCTTGCTGTACATGGGGAATCTCTGAAACGCATCCCCTTTGCAGTTGCAGAGTTCCCTGTGAGTTTGGCTAAGGTTTCTGTGATGAGTGCATTGCAGTTCAACTTCTCTCTCTGCCCAACTGGATTCCCCCATTCCTTATGAAGTTGTGTTGCTGATCCACCAATCCCACTCTCAACATACACAACAAAACTCCTGCATGAAAACCTCTGACCTAACACAGTTGGTGATAGAAGTGTTCCTAGGATGCAGTCTCTCAAATGAGGTTTTGGAGCTATATCACCCACTAGCTTGCTGGCAAGGAGGAGCCCATGAGCAATGCTAGGTCACTCCCTGGTCTGCAGTAAGTAGAATGGTTAAAACTGGAATAAGACATCAGTGGAAGGGAATACATCAACTTGTGCAATTTATCAGATGTTTGGCAGGTACAGGAGAAGTAGTGAATATAAGTACTGTAGAATCAGATGGCTGACACTATCAATGCATTGGAGAAAGACAATGAAAAATGAAAAGCTGAAAGTGATTAATCACTAATTTAGGGAGAAGTGGAGAATGCGAAGGCCTCCTTGGCAGCACAGAAAGAGACTCTAAATGTTCATAGCTGGAGAGCACATAGTGCAGAGGATCAGGCCTAGGGTATTAGAACTTCATAGAAGGTTATATTCTAAGTCTGGTCAAATTTTCTGTGCCAAAGCCTGAAGCACAGGCTGGTTTGGATTGAGTGAGCCCCTGAGACTTGGGATTGTGACATCTGGGCCAGCACACACAAGAAGCTTAAATCTGCCCATCTCCCTGCACTCTCTGGCTCTCTCCTTCCTATTAATGGCTGGTATTCCCCCCTTGCTTGAAGACAATGCAGAGGCCTCTACCTGATCAATACCAGGTGCTGGCTTCGAGTTGAAACCCCACTGCTCCTCTTGGCTGCTAGACCAATAAATGTTGTCAAACTGCAACATAACTTGGCCCATGGGGTGCTGATTCTGCTGAGAAAAAAATAGGGACTCTTCCAGAAGAGCTGCAGGACTTAACCATTACATACCTGCAGAGCCAGGATACATATGTGGGTTTGGATCCTGAGGATGCAGAATCAAGGAGTGATAAAACATAAAGTTGGATAAGGAGAATTCATCTAAATGAGAGCCCTCTCCAGTGACACAGGATTTAACTCGCCCATGATATAGAACACAACCCTGGGAGACTGTACTCTCAAGCTGCTGGGATGACTCTTGGAAGCTTTGAGGAAGCAATGGCAAGTGGAAATGCCAGGATTGCTGTGGCAGACAATAGAAGAAAGAATAAAAAACCTCAGAAAAAGTGGGCATGTTAGAGTGAATACACTGTTGAAGGAGGAAACCTGACTGTATCCTTAGGAGGGCCTGTAGGACACTCCACTTTCCAAAGTAGTATGAGCTGCAATGGGAAGAGGACAACCAGCAGCCCTGAGCCCAGTGGTGGCTGTGCTTTGCTGTCAGGACTGACAGTAGAAGATGCTGTTACAGAACTGAGCTCCTTGACTGTAATGGGGATGATCAGATCCCGAAATAACAGTTTGGGTGGTAACACTTAATCAGAAGCAAAGTGGGTGGAATTAATGTAATGAGTGGCAGGGTTGGGATGGCAGCCAGGGGGCACAACCCACAGAGTGCTATAGAGATGATTAATAGATTAATGGTGTCCCTAGGGACAAGAGAGGTGGGCAGCCAATAAGGCTTTGGTTTAATCTAAATAAATCAAAATAAATCAAGGATGGATAATCAGGAGGCTGAAGGCAGCCTGAAAAATAAAATGTCACAAATGCTTGCCATTTGTAGATGTGAGCCAATTCTGAGCCCCCGAATTCATTGAATGAAGGAGAAGTCAGGTCTCCAGTAGGAAAGTGTATATGATGATGATATACCTGTTATTCACCAAAGAAACATACAGCTGTTTGCCTGGGTCATTGTATACTAGGAAAAGGGAACTATCTGGATATTTTGAGAACTCTTAGATACAGGGTTAAAGTTCACATTGATACAAGAACAGAAACATCATTAAGATTCCCTGTTAGAGTGGCCACATGTTGGGGACAGATACTAGGTGGGTCCTGACATAGTTTATCTCACATTGGGCCTAGGAACTCACCTAATGGTCATTTCCTTGGTCCTCTGAATGTGTAACTGGAGTGGACATACTTGGCCATTGGTAGAAATTTCATATTCGTTTCTTGGACTGTGGAGGAAAGATCTATTACAGTGGGGACCAAGAGGGACTCTTTGAAATGTTTTACCTCTTCCAAACATGATAATAGAAAACGATACCATATCCTAAAGGAAATGGTAGAGACTGGTGCTACCATGAAAGATTTCAAGGAGACAGGGATGTTGGTTCTGATTTCTTAGATCACCTGTGTGGCCTCTACTGAAACCAGATGAATCTTGGCAAAAGATGGCAAACTCTGAATCCAGTCCAGAAGTTACCTTGATTGCAGCTGCTCTGCTGGGTCCTATACATTTGCATAGCTTCAGAGGCATTTTATGTAACTATCCGCCAGGCAAATGTACTCTTCATGCCTATTAAGGAGACTAGGAAATAGCTCTCATTCACATGCTGTATTAGTCCTTTTTCACACTGTTGATAAAGACATACCTGAGACTGGGCAATTTACACGAGAAAGAGCTTCAATTTGACTTACAGTTTCAGTGGCTGGGGAAGCCTCACAATTATGGCAGAAGGCAAGGAGGAGCAAGTCATGTCTTACATGGATGGCAGCAGGCAAAGAGAGAATGAGCTTGTGCAGGAGAACTCGTCTTTTTAAAATCATCAGATCTTGTGAGACTTATTCACTATCATGAGAACAGCACAGGAAAGACTTGCCCCCCATGATTCAATTACCTCTCACTGGGTCCCTCCAACAACATGTGGGAATTTGAGATGAGATTTGGGTCGGGACACAGGCAAACCATCATTCTGCCCCAACCCCTCCCAAATTTCATGTCCTCACATTTCAAATCCAATCATCCCTCCCCAGTAGTCCCCCAAAGTCTTAACTCATTTCAGCATTAACTCAAAAGTCCACAGTCCAAAGTCTTACCTGAGACAAGTAAGTTTCTTCCACTTATAATCCTGTAAAATCAAAATCTGGTTAGTTACTTCCTACATACAATGGGGGCATAGGCATTGGGTAAATACTGCCATTCCAAATGGGAGAAATTGGCCAAAACAAAGGGGCTACAGTCTTCATGCAAGTCCAAAATCCAGCGGGGTAGTCAAATCTTAAAACTCCAAAGTGATCTTTGACTTCATGTCTCACATCCAGGTCACGCTGATGCAAAAGGTGGGTTCCCACGGTCTAGAGCCACTCTGCCCCTGTAGCTTTGCAGGATACAGCCTCCCTCCTGGCTCCTTTCACTGGCTGGTGTTGAGTGTCTGAGGCTTTGCCAGGCACATGGTGCAAGCTGTCAGTGGATCTACCATTCTGGGGTCTGGAGGAGGGTGGCCCTCTTCTCACAGCTCCACTAAGTAGTGCCCCAGTAGGGACTCTGTGTTGGGGGTTCTGACCCCAATTTCCCTTCTGCACTGCCCTAGCAGAGGTTCTCCATGAGAGTCCTGCCCCTGCAGCAAACTTCTGCCTGGACATCCAGGTGTTTCCACACATCTTCTGAAATCTAGATGGAGGTTCTCAAACCTCAATTCTTAACTTCTGTGCAGTCACAGGCTCAACACCACATAGAAGCTGCCAAGGCTTGGGGCTTGTGCCCTCTGAAGCCATAGCCTGAGCTCTCTGTTGAGCCCTTTCAGCCATGGCTGTAGCAGCTGGAACACAGGGCACCAAGTCCCTAGGCTGCACACAGTATGGGGACCCTGGGCCCAGATGACAAAACTATTTTCCTCTTAGGCCTCCAGGCCTGTGATGAGAGGGGCTTCTGTGAAGACCTCTGACATGCTCTGGAGACATTTTTCCCATTGTCTTGGGGATTAACATTGGGCTCCTCGTTACTTATGCAAATTTCTGCAGCTGGCTTGAATTTCTCCTCAGAAAATGGGATTTCCTATCACATTTTCAGGTTGCAAATTTTTCAAACTTTTGTGCTCTGTTTCCCTTTTAAAACTGAAGGCTTTTTAACAGCACCCAAGTCACCTCTTGAATGCTTTGCTGTTTAGAAATTTCTTCTGCAAGATACCCTAAAATATCTTTCCCAAGTTCAAAGTTCCACAAATCTCTAGGGCAGGGGCAAAATGCTGCAGTCTCTTTGCTAAAACATATCAAGAGTCACTTTTGCTCCAGTTCCCAACAAGTTCATCAGCAACATCTGAGACCACCTCAGTCTGGACCTTATTGTCCATATCACTATCAGCATTTTGGGCAAAGCCATTCAACAAGTGTCTAGGAAGTTCTAAACTTTCCCACATTTTCCTTTCTTCTCCTGAGCCCTCCAAAATGTTCCAACCTCTGCCTGTTATCCAGTTTCAAAGTTACTTTCACATTTTTGGGTATCTTCTCAGCAACCCCACTCTACTGGTACCAATTTACTGTATTAGCCTGTTTTCGAGGTGCTGATAAAGGCCTACCTGAGACTGTGCAAATTACAAAAGAAAAAGGTTTAATTGGGCTTACAGTTTCATGTTGCTGGGGAAGCCTCACAATCATGGCAGAAGGCAAGGAGAAGCAAGTCCTGTCTTACATGGATGGCAGCAGGCAAAGAGAGAATGAGCATGTGCAGGGGGACTCCTCTTTTTAAAACCATCAGATCTCATGAGATTTATTCACTATCATGAAAACAGCATGGGAAAGACTTGCCCCCATGATTCAGTTACCTCCCGCCAAGTCCCTCCCACAACACATGGGAATTCAAGATGAGATTTGGGTGGGGACACAGCCAAACCATATCACATGGTGGTTGTGGTGGAGATAACAGTATATATTTAGAAGACGTCTTCTGACATAACATAATCTGAAGGGATCTAGATCATCTAAACATTTTTAAAATCACCATATTAGTTTACTACATTGAAGAAAACATGTTAGTTGCGCCAGATAAGCAAAAAGAAGCAAGTATATTGGAGGGTTTGGTAAGACACATGCTTCAGAGGATGGAAGGTAAAACTCTATAGAGATTCATAGATCTGTCACAACAGAAATGTTTGGTATCCAGTGGTCTGGCACATGCTGGGACATTCCATGGAAAGTAAAAGACAAATTATTTCATCTCATGTCTCCCACCACTAACACTTTCTGGGTCTCTTTGGATTTTGGAAGCAGCATTTTCCATAGTTGGAAATGCCAACCTGACCTATTTACTGGCTGACATGGAGAGTTATAAGCTCTGAATAGGTTCAGAATAGGAAAGGGTTCTGCAGCAGGTCTGTCCTGCAGTGCAAACAGCCCCGTTGCCTCAGCCATAAAATTGGACAGACTGTAGGTTACTGTGGTGGGAGAAAGTGCCATGTAGAGATTATGACAAGCCCCAACAGGAGAAACAAAATATAGATACCGAGGATTCTGGAATAAGGCCATGCCATCTGTAGCAGAGTAGTATGTAGTATTCAAAAAACAAGTCTGGCATGCTGCGGGGCCCTGGTAAAAATGGGATGTCTGAACATGAGACATCAAATGAGCCTGTAGCCAGAGCTGCTCATTAAGAGCTGGGCTCTGTCTTATCTGTCAAGTTATAAGTCTGGGCAGGCTCAGCAGCAATGCTTTATGAGATAAAAGTGGCACATCCAGGTTTGGGGATGAGCAGAGCCAGAGGGCTCAAGTAAGCTGCATGAGCCAGTGGCCTAGGGTCATCCATCTTTATTGCACCAATGCGTTTCCCTCAGCCCTTACATATGGTAACTTAAAAGGTCTCTTTGGATCAGTTGACAGAGGAGGGAAAGGCTAAGTTTCTTTCACAGATAGGTTGGCTTAGTATGTGGGTGCCAGCTAAAAATGAATGAATGCTACACTTTAATTCCATTCAGGGATTGCCCTGAAAATAGAAGAAATGGGAAAGCTTTTCAGGGGCAACGATTTGGGTGTGGGCACCTGATCATCCACTTTGTTTGGAAATATGCTTGGACCTTCATAAGAACATATATATGTGTATATATATATATGTGTGTGTATATATATATATGTGTATATATATATATATATATATATGTATATATGTATTTTCTTAGGTGGTGGTGAATGTTCGGCTGGTAGGTCAGGGGGCCAGAATGAGAAAGACTGAAAAACTGGGGACGTAAAGAACTGTGGATGGAGCTGTCAGAGTGGGCACACAGGGTGATCTTTGTAAGCCATATTAACTCTACTGGTGAGCATCCAGAATAGAAGAGGCACTAAACAGGCAAAGAGAGAGAATTCATGGCTAGTTGATGTCAGCCAGCATGGGCTTCCTCCACGAAGTCTGATCTAACTGTACTGCTGGTGAGTGTTTAAACTTCCTGCAACAGAGGTGGATCCTGAGCCCTTGCAATAGCATCATCTCTTGAGGAGGGCAACCAGCCATTTGGTGGGAAATTGATTATGTTGGAATCTTTCCACCCTGGAAGAGCAGTGATTTGTCTTGACTGAATCAATGTATATTCTGGGTATGGGGTTACCTTTCCTGCATGCAATGCCTCAGCCAACATTAGCATCTAAGCGTTTACCCTGTATGCTCCATTGACAAAGGATTCTGACAATATTACTCAAGATGAGGGGCTCATATTACTGTAGCAAAGGAGGTGAGGCAGTGGACACATGATCATGGGGTTCTCTGTTCATATCATATGGCACACCACCCAGAAGCTTCCAGCTTGATAGAATGATGTAACAGCTTTCAATGCAGCTGCAGCATCACTAGGAGGATGCAACTTATGCTCTAAATAAACAACTCTTAGAAATATTACAAAGGTCTGAGAAACAATGGGTAGAGTAGAAGTGGTCCTATTTATGGACACTCTTAGTGACCCTTTTTGAGAGTTTATGCTGGCTGTCTTACTTTAGAAGTCCAGAGGCCTTGATTCTCAGAAAGGGAATGCTTCCAGAAGAGGATGCAGAGAGACTTTTATTAAGCTCTAGTCTAAGGTTGCTGCCTACCTACTTTGAGCTCCTCATGTCAAGAAAGCAGTGGGCAAATACAAGATTTATTACCTTGCAGGGATAATTGACTGTGATTTCAGGAGGAGGCAGAACTGCTGTTCTATGATGGGGACAGGGTAAATGACTTATCACCCAGGCGGCCCCTGGGGCATCTCTTGGCAAACACCTGCCCAGTTTGATATAAATAGTTAAGCACAGAGCTTGAGGAAGGCATGGTGACTAGGGGCTAAGAACTTCCAGGGACAAGGTCTCAGTCACCTCACTATATGAGCCACCTGCACCAGCTGAGTGCTAACTGGTGGAGATGCAAACCTAGAATAAGCAGGAGAAAAGAGACAATGAGCACCACTTGTGACTTTGAGAGCAGCTGGGGCAGCAGGGATGTAGTTCATCCCACAAACTTTCCTCCTGAAGTTTCAGAGCCAGCCTGAATCCCAGAGGAGCTGTTTCCAAATGGGGTGAACTTACAGAAGAAGCAAGTGAATCCGTATATAGTGACGTAGTGATGCTACACTGCCCAGACCTGCTTTCCTTAGCCCCTTTATAGAGACTCACTCCTCAGTTGCTGAGAATGTCAATGATTGATGGTCCTAAGTTGTGAAGCTCTTCTGGAACTCCCTTCACCAAGTTCATACCCCTCCCAGGGACCTGCCTGCATCTATCATTGGTGGGTGCTGAGGTATAAAGGTCTAACCTCCCGACCTCAACTGGGGACAACTCAGAAGGGCTCCCTGAGATCTAGAGCTCTCTGCAGGGTCAGCTGAAGCCTCTCTTGCAACAACATCATGATTCGACTCCTCTCTCTGCCCAGCCCTGCTTCCCTCACTCCCTTACAGGTGTTGTTTCTGAACATGCTTCCCTAACACTCGCTACAAATCTCCCCTCAGAATCTGTTTCTAGAGACCTGAGCTAAGACAGAGTGGTATCTATATTTTGAGAGCAAGTAGAAGTTTACTTTAAATTTTACCATATACGTGGGTGGTGGCCCATATTTACCTCATACAAGGTTGGCTCTCCCTTGGACAAAGGTTTTTCTTAGAAAAATTGAGATGAGGCTGGGTGCGGAGGCTCATGCCTATAAATCCCAGTACTTTGGGAGTCTGAGGTGGGCGGATTGCTTGAGCCTAGGATTTCAAGACAAACCTGGGAAACATAGTGAAACTCCTTCTCTACAAAAATTACAAAAATTAGCAGGGTGTGGTGGTTCACACCTGCAGTCCCCACGACTAGGGAGGCTGAGGTGGTAGGATGGCTTGAGCCCAGGAGGTCAAGGCTGCAGTTAGCTAAGAGTGTGCCATTGCACTCCAGCCTGGGTGACAGAGCAAGATCTGGGGGAGAAGACACCTCAGCAGATATGACTGATTTAATCCCCCAGCAAAGGGGTTCAGTCTTTACAATTAATTGTTTACTTTCTAGTGTTTAAGCAAGTTTAGACTGTTTAAGAACTAACTTATTTTTAAAAGAAACCAATGGCTTATACTTTTGATCAACTAATATTAATACTAACTCATAGTTTATATAGAAACTCATGAGAAATCATGATACAATGAAAAAAACTAACTTTGGAATCAGAGAATTCAGAATTTAAATGTCAACTTGCATGTTGGACAAATCACATTTTCTAAGCTTTAGTTTTGTTAGTCTCTAAAAAGGAAACAATGCCTATTTTGTGGGTTTTTCGGGGGGTGAGAACTAAAGAAGATAATATCTACAGACCCCCGGGACCTGTAGCTCACAGGCATGACATATAGATTCATTATCTTGCCCAACAAACATTCACTCAGCACAAATCTTTATCATATGCCAGGTTCTGTGCTAGGTGCATGGGGAGACACATGGACAAGCCCCCATTTTTTTTGGAAGGAGCTCACACTTTGGAGTAAGAGAAACTTACATATAGAAGAAAGGTCTGGAGTAGAGATAACTCACAGATTTCTAATTTGTTCAACTTGATGAATAGTAATTTTCTAGATGTTCCAGTGCATTTTTTGAAGTAGGCATGGCTGGATTAAGGATATAATGCTTAGAGGGATTTCTAGGAAGCAAATCTGTGAGGCATTAAAACATCTCTGTCTGAGATGGAGAAGATTGCATTTCCCAGAATGAGAATCCCAGTGAATTATACATGCTTGGACTGAAGCTGGACTGCTAGAGTCAATAATAGAGAGAATGGCACAATCACCTCTGTCTTCCTCCTCTGTGCTTTTGCTTCATGATGGTCTCCAGCCTTTCCTCTATCCATGCCTTGGGCTGACATTTGAAATATACAGTTCTGAAGGAGCACCTGCTCATGAGCCTACCATTGGTCTTAATCTGGGTAGTTGCTTCATTATTTTTAGTGATGAAACTGAAGCTTAAATTCAAGGTGGCACCAGTTTCCAGGTAGCAGAACTATGGCAGGGACCCAGTCCTCTCAGTCACTGCCTCATTTCATCATACCCTCCCTCAACACTTAAGTGCATGACTCTAAACCACTGGCAAGAAAAGAGGCATATGACAGTAGCATAAGCTCTTAGCATAGATTTAATTTAAACAACCTTTGGAGTGGTCATTTTGTTGTCATGGTTGCTCCAATCAATGAGATGGATATAGGGTCTTGGGGCTGCAGCTGTTTGTCTGATCATTTAACCTTCTGAAGCAGATTTTATTACAGTGTTCCTGTTGCTGAAAATGAATTACAAAGCTTTCCTTTTTCTGTAGGAAATAAGAGTGCCCAGATGAGATTACATGGCTTCCTATGATATCTAAATAAGATTAGTTTGCCGAAGATCACATTAAAATCCCATTAAAGAGACAGTTCCGCTCCAGCCCCCATTCTCCTCAGGCAAGTTCTGAGCGAGTTGATGAAAATTGCTTAGGGATGACACACAGGCATTGAGCACCCTGTGGAGACACGGGGGTGGGGTGGAAATATTCCCCCAACTGTGTATATCACAGAAACAGGGTCTGTGTACATGGCCCATTACTTACAGATGACAGTTCCTGAATCTAAGGAGGGAAGACTTTAGGGAAGAAATGGTAATAAGATGAAAAGTTCACAAGATGGAGGCATTGAGGTCATCCTCAGAGAGGATCCAGGAAATCATTAATTCATTTTTTTATGTGACAAGGATAACAATATTAATGTTTCGGTATTTATACCCTTCCCTCAAGGCTGCTCTGAGAAAGAGGGATTCTTTGCTCTCAGGAGGCTACCGAGCCTGGACTTTTGTTGTGCCGATCTAAGTAATCAGTTTAACTTTGGAATGAATATGGAGCAAACATAAATTGATATTCATTAAGAAAAGATTGGAGCAGTTCCTATAATGCTCAAATGGGCCAGCAGGGTGGTTGGAATTTTGAGAGAGCAAAGAAGCAGCCTGCGGAGAGAAAAAGAAGGAAGATTGAGAGAGACTGTTGTGATTGCTGAGACTCTGGGGAAGTCAGGTGGATGATGTTGGCATCTTCTCAAGGGATTTCTCTGAAGATTTAAAAAGCTTGTATGTGTGTGTGTGTGTGTGTGTGTATTTAACATAGAACTGATTTTTGTGAATGGCTATGATAAAGCCATGAAACAGGCAAACTTCATTTGTTCATTAATTTACTCATCAGATTTTCTTGAGGGGTGGGTGTTTGTAAGAGATACAGAGAAGGGGGATAGAGACCATATAAGCAAGTAAGTGAAGATTCAGTGCAATGGGTGCTTCCGCAGAAGTAAGCACAGGGAGCTAAGGGGATGCAAGCAAGGAGGGCCTCTATGTGGACGGTCAGGGAAGGCCTCACTGAGAAGGCCTGACAACTCTGAGGGGTCAGCCTGCTTCACGCTTGCCTGACCTTATGCTTGGGTGTTTCCAATGGTCTGCAAAAGCATCTCCTGCTCTCTGGTTCTTCCCCACATCTTGATTTCTGCTGCCAGTGGGAGGGTGACTTTTATCAAAAGGACAGGCAAAAAGGGACAACCTCAGGCATGTGGCATCCTTGATGACCCTTGTTCTGAGTGCTTTCATGGGAAGAGCTCTCTAGAGCTTGCTTATTAGAGCACATACCTTACTTCCACTGGAGGTTGTAATTTTAAATTCTCAGTGCGAGTATATTTAAAAATACCATGTAGCTTATTTTTATGTTTCCAAGATAAAAATGGAATCGGATTCAGTCACTTGGAATCCTTTGCCTCTTTACCTTCTTTTATTTGAGAGTGAATATAGCTTGTGTTAAAGGTTTTATTTAAACACTTCAGGTCACTTATATTCTACAGCCACAAGAGCACAGCTTAATGAAAATAAAACAAAACAACAATATAACTGGTTAACCAAAAAACAGCTCTTTGAAAATATGTATAATTCTCACATCCTTCCCAACATCAAAAAAATGAAATAAAATCTATTAACAATGACATCAACTTGCTAACAGCACTGTTTTTCAGGGTGATGGTATTGGTTGAGGTGGGAATGAATTTTCTTCTTTACATTTTTCAAAAGTTTCCAAATTGTCTACACATGAATTAATCCTATTACTTTGGTAATTGGAAGAAAAGATAAATGAATATTACTTATATAAATCTGGTACAGGGGTCAACTGGACAATATAATGTGCCTGTTCTTACACAAATTCTAGCTAAAACCAAAAAGGTTTAGTACTGTTAATTTTTTCCAGGCCATGTTTTAAAGATGAAATTAGGCCATTAGGTCTTTGACATTCATGTTGAATTGAGTAAGAGATAATAACATTGTGTAAATAGACTCAGACCATAATTTATCTAATGGTAGTGGTGGTGAGGGAATAATGAATATGATGGGGGTGATGATGATGACTTCTAAGGCTGTTTATATCCTTAGAGTTAAATGGGGTCAGCTATGAACTGTTTTTTTTTTTCCTTCTTTCATTATTATACTTTAAGTTCTAGGGTACATGTGCACATTGTGCAGGTTAGTTACATATGTATACATGTGCCATGCTGGTGCGCTGCACCCACTAACTCGCCATCTAGCATTAGGTATATCTCCCAATGCTATCCCTCCCCTCTCCCCCCACCCCACAACAGTCCCAGAGTGTGATGTTCCCCTTCCTGTGTCCATGTGATCTCATTGTTCAATTCCCATCTATGAGTGAGAATATGCGGTGTTTGTTTTTTTGGTCTTGTGATAGTTTACTGAGAATGATGACTTCCAATTTCATCCATGTCCCTACAAAGGACATGAACTCATCCTTTTTTATGGCTGCATAGTATTCCATGGTGTATATGTGCCACATTTTCTTAATCCAGTCTATCATTGTTGGACATTTGGGTTGGTTCCAAGTCTTTGCTATTGTGAATAGTGCTGCAATAAACATACGTGTGCATGTGTCTTTATAGCAGCATGATTTATAGTCCTTTGGGTATATAGCCAGTAATGGGATGGCTGGGTCAAATGGTATTTCTAGTTCTAGATCCCTGAGGAATCGCCACACTGACTTCCACAATGGTTGAGCTAGTTTACAGTCCCACCAACAGTGTAAAAGTGTTCCTATTTCTCCACATCCTCTCCAGCACCTGTCGTTTCCTGCCTTTTTAATGATTGCCATTCTAACTGGTGTGAGATGGTATCTCATTGTGGTTTTGATTTGAATTTCTCTGATGGCCAGTGATGATGAGCATTTTTTCATGTGTTTTTTGGCTGCATAAATGTCTTCTTTTGAGAATTGTCTGTTCATGTCCTTTGCCCACTTTTTGATGGGGTTGTTTGGTTTTTTCTTGTAAATTTGTTTGAGTTCATTGTAGATTCTGGATATTAGCCCTTTGTCAGATGAGTAGGTTGCAAAAATTTTCTCCCATTTTGTAGGTTGCCTGTTCACTCTGATGGTAGTTTCTTTTGCTGTGCAGAAGCTCTTTAGTTTAATTAGATCCCATTTGTCAATTTTGTCTTTTGTTGCCATTGCTTTTGGTGTTTTAGACATGAAGTCCTTGCCCATGCCTATGTCCTGAATGGTATTGCCTAGGTTTTCCTCTAGGGTTTTTATGGTTTTAGGTCTAACGTTTAAGTCTTTAATCCATCTTGAATTGATTTTTGTATAAGGTGTAAGGAAGGGATCCAGTTTCAGCTTTCTACATATGGCTAGCCAGTTTTCCCAGCACCATTTATTAAATAGGGAATCCTTTCCCCATTGGTTGCTTTTCTCAGGTTTGTCAAAGATCAGATAGTTGTAGATATGTGGCATTATTTCTGAGGGCTCTGTTCTGTTCCATTGATCTATATCTCTGTTTTGGTACCAGTACCATGCTGTTTTGGTTACTGTAGCCTTGTAGTATAGTTTGAAGTCAGGTAGTGTGATGCCTCCAGCTTTGTTCTTTTGGCTTAGGATTGACTTGGCAATGCGGGCTCTTTTTTGGTTCCATATGAACTTTAAAGTAGTTTTTTCCAATTCTGTGAAGAAAGGCATTGGTAGCTTGATGGGGATGGCACTGAATCTGTAAATTACCTTGGGCAGTATGGCCATTTTCATGATATTGATTCTTCCTACCCATGAGCATGGAATGTTCTTCCATTTGTTTGTATCCTCTTTTATTTCCTTGAGCAGTGGTTTGTAGTTCTCCTTGAAGAGGTCCTTCACATCCCTTGTAAGTTGGATTCCTAGGTATTTTATTCTCTTTGAAGCAATTGTGAATGGGAGTTCACTCATGATTTGGCTCTCTGTTTGTCTGTTGTTGGTGTATAAGAATGCTTGTGATTTGTGTACATTGATTTTGTATCCTGAGACTTTGCTGAAGTTGCTTATCAGCTTAAGGAGATTTTGGGTTGAGACAATGGGGTTTTCTAGATATACAATCATGTGGTCTGCAAACAGGGACAATTTGACTTCCTCTTTTCCTAATTGAATACCCTTTATTTCCTTCTCCTGCCTAATTGCCCTAGCCAGAACTTCCAACACTATGTTGAATAGGAGTGGTGAGAGAGGGCATCCCTGTCTTGTGCCAGTTTTCAAAGGGAATGCTTCCAGGTTTTGCCCATTCAGTATGATATTGGCTGTGGGTTTGTCATAGATAGCTCTTATTATTTTGAAATACATCCCATCAATACCTAATTTATTGAGAGTTTTTAGCATGAAGGGTTCTTGAATTTTGTCAAAGGCCTTTTCTGCATCTATTGAGATAATCATGTGGTGTTTGTCTTTGGCTCTGTTTATATGCTGGATTACATTTATTGATTTGCGTATATTGAACTAGCCTTGCATCCCAGGGATGATGCCCACTTGATCATGGTGGATAAGCTTTTTGATGTGCTGCTGGATTCGTTTTGCCAGTATTTTATTGAGGATTTTTGCATCAATGTTCATCAAGGATATTGGTCTAAAATTCTCTTCTTTGGTTGTGTCTCTGCCTGGCTTTGGTATCAGAATGATGCTGGCCTCATAAAATGAGTTAGGGAGGATTCCCTCTTTTTCTATTGATTGGAATAGTTTCAGAAGGAATGGTACCAGTTCCTCCTTGTACCTCTGGTAGAATTCGGCTGTGAATCCATCTGGTCCTGGACTCTTTTTGGTTGGTAAGCTATTGATTATTCCCACAATTTCAGAGCCTGTTATTGGTCTATTCAGAGATTCAACTTCTTCCTGATTTAGTCTTGGGAGAGTGTATGTGTCGAGGAATTTATCCATTTCTTCTAGATTTTCTAGTTTATTTGCATAGAGGTATTTGTAGTATTCTCTGACGGTAGTTTGTATTTCTGTGGGATCGGCGGTGATATCCCCTTTATCATTTTTTATTGTGTCCATTTGATTCTTCTCTCTTTTTTTCTTTATTAGTCTTGCTAGTGGTGTATCTATTTTGTTGATCCTTTCAAAAAACCAGCTCCTGGATTCATTAATTTTTTGAAGGGTTTTTTGTGTCTCTATTTCCTTCAGTTCTGCTCTGATTTTAGTTATTTCTTGCCTTCTGCTAGCTTTTGAATGTGTTTGCTCTTGCTTTTCTAGTTCTTTTAATTGTGATGTTAGGGTGTCAATTTTGGATCTTTCCTGCTTTCTCTTGTGGGCATTTAGTGCTATAAATTTCCCTTTACACACTGCTTTGAATGCGTCCCAGAGATTCTGGTATGTTGTGTCTTTGTTCTCGTTGGTTTCAAAGAACATCTTTGTTTCTGCCTTCATTTTGTTATGTACCCAGTAGTCATTCAGGAGCAGGTTGTTCAGTTTCCATGTAGTTGAGCGGTTTTGAGTGAGATTCTTAATCCTGAGTTCTAGTTTGATTGCACTGTGGTCTGAGAGATAGTTTGTTATAATTTCTGTTCTTTTACATTTGCTGAGGAGAGCTTTACTTCCAAGTATGTGGTCAATTTTGGAATAGGTGTGGTGTGGTGCTGAAAAAAATGTATATTCTGTTGATTTGGGGTGGAGAGTTCTGTAGATGTCTATTAGGCCCACTTGGTGCAGAGCTCAGTTCAATTCCTGGGTGTCCTTCTTGACTTTCAGTCTGGTTGATCTGTCTAATGTTGACAGTGGGGTTAAAGTCTCCCATTATTAATGTGTGGGAGTCTAAGTCTCTTTGTAGGTCACTCAGGCTCGCTTTATGAATCTGGGTGCTCCTGTATTGGGTGCATATATATTTAGGATAGTTAGCTCTTCTTGTTGAATTGATCCCTTTACCATTATGTAATGGCCTTCTTTGTCTCTTTTGATCTTTATTGGTTTCAAGTCTGTTTTATCAGAGACTAGGATTGCAAACCCTGCCTTTTTTTGTTTTCCATTAGCTTGGTAGATCTTCCTCCATCCTTTTATTTTGAGCCTATGTGTGTCTCTGCACATGAGATGGGTTTCCTGAATACAGCACACTGATGGGTCTTGACTCTTTATCCAATTTGCCAGTCTGTGTCTTTTAATTGGAGCATTTAGTCCATTGACATTTAAAGTTAATATTGTTATGTGTGAATTTGATCCTGTCATTATGATGTTAGCTGGTGATTTTGCTCATTAGTTGATGCAGTTTTTTCCTAGTCTCGATGGTGTTTACATTTTGGCATGATTTTGCAGCGGCTGGTACCGGTTGTTCCTTTCCATGTTTAGTGCTTCCTTCAGGAGCTCTTTTAGGGCAGGCCTGGTGGTGACAAAATCTCTCAGCATTTGCTTGTCTATAAAGGATTTTATTTCTCCTTCACTTATGAAGCTTAGTTTGGCTGGATATGAAATTCTGGGTTGAAAATTCTTTTCTTTAAGAATGTTGAATATTGGCCCCCACTCTCTTCTGGCTTGTAGGGTTTCTGCCGAGAAATCCCCTGTTAGTCTGATGGGCTTCCGTTTGAGGGTAACCCGACCTTTCTCTCTGGCTGCCCTTAACATTTTTTCCTTCATTTCAACTTTGGTGAATCTGACAATTATGTGTCTTGGAGTTGCTCTTCTCGAGGAGTATCTTTGTGGCGTTCTCTGTATTTCCTGAATCTGAAAGTTGGCCTGCCTTGCTACATTGGGGAAGTTCTCCTGGATAGTATCCTGCAGAGTGTTTTCCAACTTGGTTCCATTCTCCCCGTCACTTTCAGGTACACCAATCAGAAGTGGATTTGGTCTTTTCACATAGTCCCATATTTCTTGGAGGCTTTGCTCATTTCTTTTTATTCTTTTTTCTGTAAACTTCCCTTCTCACTTCATTTCATTCATTTCATCTTCCATCACTGATACCCTTTCTTCCAGTTGATCTCATTGGCTCCTGAGGCTTCTGCATTCTTCACGTAGTTCTCGAGCCTTGGTTTTCAGCTCCATCAGCTCCTTTAAGCACTTTTCTGTATTGGTTATTCTAGTTATACATTTTTCTAATGTTTTTTCAAAGTTTTCAACTTCTTTGCCTTTGGTTTGAGTGTCCTCCCCTAACTCAGAGTAATTTGATCGTCTGAAGCCTTCTTCTCTCAGCTCATCAAAGTCGTTCTCTGTCCAGCTTTGTTCCGTTGCTGGTGAGGAACTGCGTTCCTTTGGAGGAGGAGAGGCGCTCTGCTTTTTAGAGTTTCCAGTTTTTCTGTTCTGTTTTTTCCCCATCTTTGTGGTTTTATCTACTTTTGGTCTTTGATGATGGTGATGTACAGATGGGTGTTTGGTGTGGATGTCCTTTCTGTTTGTTAGTTTTCCTTCTAACCGACAGGACCCTCAGCTGCAGGTCTGTTGGAGTACCCTGCAGTGTGAGGTGTCAGTGTGCCCCTGCTGGGGGGTGCCTCCCAGTTAGGCTGCTCGGGGGTCAGGGGTCAGGGACCCACTTGAGGAGGCAGTCTGCCCATTCTCAGATCTCCAGCTGCGTACTGGGAGAACCACTGCTCTTTTCAAAGCTGTCAGACAGGGACATTTAAGTCTGCAGAGGTTACTGCTGTCTTTTTGTTTGTCTGTGCCCTGCCCCCAGAGGTGGAGCCTACAGAGGCAGGCAGGCCTCCTTGAGCTGTGGTGGGCTCCACCCAGTTCGAGCTTCCTGGCTGCTTTGTTTACCTTAGCAAGCCTGGGCAATGGCGGGCGCCCCTCCCCCAGCCCCGCTGCCGCCTTGCAGTTTGATCTGAGACTGCTGTGCTAGCAATCAGCGAGACTCCGTGGGGTAGGACCCTCCGAGCCAGGTGCGGGACATAATCTCGTGGTGCGCCCTTTTGAAGCCCGTCGGAAAAGCGCAGTAGTCGGGTGGGAGTGACCCGATTTTCCAGGTGCGTCCGTCACCCCTTTCTTTGACTTGGAAAGGGAACTCCCTGACCCCTTGCGCTTCCGAAGTGAGACAATGCCTCGCCCTGCTTTGGCTCGCGCACGGTGCGCGCACCCACTGACCTGCGCCCCCTGTCTGGCACTCCCTAGTGAGATGAACCCGGTACCTCAGATGGAAATGCTGAAATCACCGGTCTTCTGCGTCGCTCACACTGGGAGCTGTAGACCGGAGCTGTTCCTATTTGGCCATCTTGGCTCCTCCCTATGAACTCTTTTTTACAGGTAAGGAAATACAAAGTTAGAGGTTTATTCAGAGATTTTCATCTTTTCCAAGTCCATCCAGGTTAAAACGAAAATGAACTAGAACCAAAGTTTTCAGATTTAGTGTATTTTTTTCTCTCCTACGTAATGCTATTGTTACTATTAATGTTCTTTGTCTGCCAGAAAATATATTGATTAGTTTTCAGTGTGTTCATTCCAGCATTTTTAGACTTTAATGTTTTTGCATGGTCATACGTGAACTAAAAAATGAATACTTCCTTCCTTCCTCTCTCTCCTCTCCTCTCTTCTATCTTCTTTTTTTCTTTCTTTCTTTCTGTCTGTCTTTCTTTCTTCCTTTCTTTCTTTCTTCCCTCCCTCCTTCCCCCCTTCCCTCCTTCCCCCTTCCCTCCCTCCCTCCTTCCCCCCTTCCCTCCTTCCCTCCTTCCCTCCTTCCCTCCCTCCTTCCTTCCTTCCTTCCTTCCTTCCTTCCTTCCTTCCTTCCTTCCTTCCTTCCTTTCTTTCTTTTTTTTAAGAGACAGGGTCTTGCTCTGTTGCCTAGGCTGGAGTGCCATGGTGGGATCATAGCTCACTGCAACCTTGAACTCCTAGGCTCAGGGGTCCTCCTGCTTCAGCCTCCCGAGTAGCTGGGAGTACAGACATCATGCCACCATGCCTGGCTTTTTTTTTTTTTTTTTTTCTTGTAGAGATAAGATCTCACTTCATTGCTGAGGCTGGCCCTGAACTCCTGGGCTCAAGCCATCCTCTCGCCTGGACCTCCCAAAATGTTGGGATTACAGATGTGGGCCACCGTCTGTAGCTTCCTCTTTATTTCTATTAACTGGGGATAGCACTTGGTAGTAGTAGTGTTTACCTTTTATTTTGATTGCTTCCAGTGAAGATTGGGTTTTTGTGTTTATTTTTGTGCTTGTTTTTTTAAAACCAAAGTTTATTTTAATTAATTCAGTGGGAGAAAATGATCTAAAACCATAACTTTATATTATTTTATGAAAATTTCTGTTGAAACTTTTAGTTTTCAACTATTTTTATGCTATTGTGTAGACATTATTTATCTACAGAACTCTGATCCTGTTTGTATTGTGAGATTGGTGTGATGTGGGAAGTGAAGCCACCTACTCTGAGTTGCTACAGGGCTCTGACCAGGACGGATAAATATAATCAAATTTATTCAGAGAACTTAAGATCCCTGGATGTTGTTTTTGGAGCAAGTGTAGAGAGTGCTAATACAAAATTAATCTATTTTCTGTGTTGTAATTCAATTGCATAGGACTTTGTGGTTTGAGTGACACACTATGAGCTGTTGAGATTACACTCTTTGCCTTGCTTTATTCTGATTGAAGGTTTTGACTTTGAAGAGGATGTTTGCCAGGTATCTTCTATTTTCACCAAGCACCTCAAAGTTGTCACTGGATTGATTAATTAGTTTTTTCATGTTCAGTTTTCTTTACTGTGTTTATCTTTAGGCAGATTAACTTTGGTGAGACATTCCATTCTTCCTGTGTTAAAAAGGATAAACAGTGATTAATTTTCTGCTTTTTGTTTTGTGTATGAAAACGAGTTTGACTTAAATGTAAATGCATTGTGTGTTTGACATTCTGGACACTTTAGACTTCAGTTTTAGGAAAGAAAACAGATGAAAGAAGGGCAAATATATGATAAATAAATGCTTTAAATAATGAAGGTATAATAGGGGTACTTGGTATGAAACTGAAAAATAATGTAGCCTACTTCTCTACTGTGAGATGATAAACACATTTCTTAATACATCTATAGGTGTCACTGTTGATATACACTCTTGAACTGACTTCTACCCAGGTTTGAATCTGACAAAGGGCTGCTGGGATGAATTTTATATAGTGTGTTTGACTAACTCCTGTAATATATGCTTCTTTCTGATATGAATATAATACATGAGTCTGATTTTCTGGCACAAATAAAGTGACTAATATTGAATGTTTTATTATTTTGGGGCAGAAAATTACTTTGGACAAGGAGGGTGAGATATAGGTACAGAATGAAATAAATCATAGAACTGATTTTTTTTTGCCTTGAAATTCCTAGATTAATAGTTTAATCTATTAGCCTAGATTAATAATTTAGAAAAATTAATTTCATTCTCTGCTCCTTCCTTCTCCCATTGCCAGTGTGCACCAGCTAGAGCCTCTGATCATGTGTTGTCTTCTGTGTGCAAGGATTCACTTGTAGATGGTGATTTCCCTTCATCTAAGCTTTAATGAAGGAATCAAAACAGTGTCTAACTGATATTTCTGATTTTCTGAAATGGGTTCCTAAGTTAGAACCAGGACACATTTTAGTATATTGGAATTCTCAGCCTCTGACTTCACAGGAGTTTTTCCGTTTCCCATTTTTGTTTTATTTTGTTAATAAGGTGATCTGAGACTTGGGGAAGTCTCTTGGCAGGTCAAAACCTCAGGAAATTGTTAAGTGGTGATCTATGTTTTATACATACAGGTATGCTTCTAATTTCTTTTTTAAAAAAGGCTTCCCCCTACCGATACTTGAATTAATGAAAATATCAAGCAGTTATCACTTTTCTATTACATACCTTTCATTTTTCTAGAAGTTAGGGATGTAAAGAAACATCAGGGACGATCCTTGCCTTCAAGAATCTCAGTGTTTAATAACAATGAGAGACAAAAGAATAAACTGTAAGAAAGCAATTCAAAGGATGAGCTTTGTAGAATATAAAGTGGAGAGCTATCAGATTTGCTTGGAAATCAGGGGATATTTTGAGGAGACATTTGTTGAGTCAAATTGAATAGAGTTTCCAGAGAGGACAAGGTGGTAGGGAGAGATTGGGCTGTTTAGGTGGATGAAGCATCGCTTACAAGAGTGACCGGCACAGGACACCGGGTGTATTGGAGGGCGGTGAGTAGTTAGGCCTGGCTGAAGCGCAAGGATGAGTGAGTGGGGAAGAGGCAGTGCCTCTGTGATGTCCCTTCTGTGAATTGCTCTGAGTGCCTTACTGTGCTTCACTCAAATAAACTGACCTCAAAAGTTAGTATCACAGGCATTCTTTTTCTTTCCTTTTTTTCCAACAAACTTAGCTGTTCGTGTTCAACTTCTTCAAAATGGAGTAAGGGAGGTTTCTGAATGGGCAGTTTTTACATTACAGTTGACAACTATCATTGGGTTTATGTTAGATAGTAGTTGTTTTGATGACATTATTTTTGTCAGAGAAGGAAGCCAAATGGAAAGATTGTGTGGCTGAGTTTTCTGTGACTGATATGGTTAACTAAATTATTTCATTACAAATGGGTTTTGGGTGCTTTGCTTTGCACTGAACATTAGCTGTGTCTTTCAGCTCTTACAAAAATAGCCAATACTTCAATGGTCCTTACTGTGTGCCAGGAACTGTTCTAAATATGTTATACATGTATTAATCCATTCAACTCTTTATAACCACACTGTAAAATAAGTAATAATAAAGTCCCAATTTTATCCGTAAAGAAATGAAGCACAAAGGGTTGGAAGACTTGCTAGTCATATAGCTGATAAGCGGCAGAGCTGGGATTTGAACCGTGATAGTCTGCTTGCAGTTACATGTTATCTAGTAATTAGATATTGCATATTAGTTTAATTGTTACACACAATAAGTTAGTTTAGCAATTTTTATATTATGGGGATGAGAGACATGCATAAACCTTTTTTTAGATGGCTAGTAGAAGAGCAACCGAGGGAGATTCATGGCGAGAGAAAGTGGGCTGGGAGTACTGGCAGCTCCTCTGATAATTCAGGAGGGCTCCCTGGATGGTGAGTGATTTCTTTACACTTGGAGGATGCCCACAGCAACCAGCTCTGGAAAGAAAGGAGAAGAAAACTCTGTCATATTCTTAGAAATTAGTGTCTAAGTAGCTGCTAGGAGTCATCCCAACTGGATGTATCAGACTCAAGAGGCTTGACAAAATGTACATGGCAAACTATAAATAATACTATTTTATTTCAGCTTATGGAGCAACAACAGCATCCTTGGGGCTGTACAGATTAAAAAAGACATCATTCCTGCCCTAAGGTTTAAAATACAAACAGTCAGATTTGAAATTTCTTACCAGATCCAGATGTTTGAGTGTCGCAGATCACTCATCCCTTTCTGCTCCTCTCTGTTTTAAATTAGCATATATTCCCAGGGCAACAGATGCCCCAATGTTATCCACACTGATTTTACTCCATTCTTTAGCAAAAAGTAGAATGTGCCTCAAATATTATTTTTTCTTCGGCATTTAGACATCGGAAATGATATTCACTGATTTTTGTGTGTTAACCAGCTACTCCCATTAGCTTGGCCTGTTAAATTGAAATGTTACATCAAGAATTGAATAGGCCAGAAAGAAACGTTAGGAAAATGCATTTACGTATACATTCACCACCTGAAGTGCTGGCTACATATGTGGGCACAGTAGGTGATTTAAAAGTTCTTAACATTCCCTGAGTGACTGGTGGCTCATCACCCATCATGGTGTGGAGGAAAGAGCTCAGGATGAGTGAGCTTCCAGAAGGGGGCAGGCTCCAGGCTGATCCTCTTGTATGTTTATCTCATTTAATCTTCCCAACTACTCTGGAGTGTAGATACTATTTTACAGTCAAGGAATATGAGGCTTAGAGAGGTTACGTGACTGGCTTAAGGTCACATGGCTAGTAAAGGTGGGGCTGTGATTAGGTTTAAATTTTGTGTGGCTCGCAAAGCTGAGCATTGTCTATGGCAGAGAGCACAAGCCACTTCATGGACAAATATTGTTGTACTCTGACAACATCCCATTGATTACTCTCACTGGTTATTCCATGACATCATCTTCCTTTTGAGAGGAAAGAACTCAAGTTTACTTCTCTAGTTTTCTTCTAATAATTTGTTAAATTCCTGACCATTGCAATGTTTTCATTGGAGGTTAACATTTAAATCAGAAGTTGAAAAAATCTGATGTTGTGATTCAAACCCTCATTTATACCCTCTTTCATGCAGCAGGTGTGAGCCCCTCTCTTGCCCTGGGCACTACCACATTCCTGTGAGCAGGGGTAGAAGGTAACATGCTCCCTAGACTCCTGAGGAAAGAAGGGCTGCCTGCATTGGGGGAAGTCTGGCAGAGAATTCACAGCTTGACAACCAATTAAAATGATAGCAGGGATTAGTAGGTAGCCTTCTGAGGTCAAGAATGGCTCAGGAACCTATGAATAGACAGAGATTGGAATGCACCTGGTCACTTCCCCATATCTAGCTGGTCTCCATTGTGCCAAGCAGAAGTCCCTTCAGGGGCCACGTGGAATATACACACCATATAGGCTTCTGACTCGGTCTTTATGATACCCTGGTTTAGCCATCCTGTGGTTAAACTGGTTGTTTTCTGATGGTAACGTAGCAGTTAACCCCTGGGGCTTGGCACCAATAATTGGGCCTATGTAATATGAAATTACTGTGAATTTTGTAGATGACTGTGAATTATTGTTCAATTGTCAGCCTAGAAACAAATCTGAAAAGGACCAGCCCTTAGGTGTGCTGCATTCACAGTGGAAACACTGGAATGAATATTAGGCCTGAGAGAGAATTGGCTCAGTTACAGAAGTTCCAGCAGCTTATAATATAAATGGTTCACTGAGTTGTTCAATAGATTTCCACAAACACCCATTGTGGGCAGGACACTCTGTTGGGCACTGCAGTCCCAAGTCAGGGGTTACCTGCCCCCATCATGAAGAAATGTCAGGTGGACCCAATGGATCCTATTTTTTTAAATTTACATACTTCTTCCTCTGAAATGGTCAATGGGAGATTTAAAAATCTCTGTAAGTGGAAATTCAGGGCACAATTCCAAACTTCTCATTACATTAGTGCTGGCAGATGACCAAAGAGTTCAAGAGAAACCCAGGATCAGTAAAAACAAAACAAAACAAATAAAACAACAACCATGAGTCTGTAAGGAACAATCCAGCCAGTTGCAGGAAGAGTAACACACATTTTCAATGGGGTTGAGATGTGGTAGGATAATTTCACAGGGGAAATAAGAGTGGTTTTGCTGTTAACCAGCTGTGTGATTTAGAAACTCTCCTAAGGTCTGGGGCCATCAGTTTCCTGATTAGAAGAGATAATCAATATCGTGTTAGGAAAGACTCCTGGCCCCATGTTTTTCACCCACTCTACCACCTACTGTACCTGTGCTCCCATCCTTGTCCTCCCTCAGGTACAAATGAACCTGGCCTCTCTCCTTGCACTCTAGATCCCATCCATTCTCCCCTACCCAAGGGCATTGCTCAAGCCATCAGCCCTTCTCTCTCTCACTTTATCATTTTTTTTTTCTCCTGGGTCATTCTTATGAGCCTATAGCATACCTTAATATCTTCCGTCTTCAATAATTCTCTATTATCTTCAATCACTTCCCACTTCCACCTGATTTGGCTTTACAGCAAAGCTTTTCAAAGAGTAGTTAGTGCTTCCTCAGCTCCTCCTTTTCCATGAAATAATGCACAGCAGGACCTTGTCCCTGACACTCCACCAAGATGCTCTTGTCAAGCTTATCAATACTCCCATATTTCCAAATCCAGTGGTCAGCTTTCCTTCATTATCTTACCTAATCAGTTTTGTGGCAGCATTTGAAAGTTGTTCACAACTTTCTTAAAGCATTTTCTTCTCATGGCTTCTAGGACACTGACTTCCCTATTCCATTGGTTTTCCCCTCCTCACTCTCCTGTACTAGACCCCGGTCCTCTTCTTGACCTTTAAAGGTGAGGGGGGCGGGGTGGTCCCAGGGCTCAGTTTGACATCTTCTTATCTTCTTCCCTGTCTCTTCTCAATCCCTAAGTGAATGCATTCCGTCCTATGCATTAAAGACCATCTGTGCACTGAAGACTCCCCCAAACCTTGGAGTCATTACTAGCATCCCATTCTCATTCCCTTCCACATCCAAATCAAACAACAGTCATATAGTGCTTAGTATTTGCTGAATATTCTAAGCATTTTACATGTGTTAATTAATTTACACAACAACTTAAGAAGATAATTCTGTTATAACCTCAATTTTACAGACGAGGAAACTGAGGCACAAGGAAGTTAAATAATTGCTGAAGATCACAGAGCTCCTTGGGTAGGAATTTGAGCCCATGTCGTCTGACCTCAGAGGACATGATCTTAACCACTGTGCTGCATTGTATGCTTGGACTGAAAGTGGTCCACAAGGAAGAGCCTTCATAGATTCAGGCAGTACTGGCAGAAGCAGAGTGGTGCCTTCATATCTGTCTTTCTCATCCACAATGGAATGTTGACTGAATCTCTTTTTACAAGCAGAGCCTTCTTTGCTGAAGCCAGGGTGGGGGTTGGGCCTTCTTTTTAAACTCCATGATGAGCCCTGACACACCTCGTTGGAATACTGGGACTCTGGAAAGTCATGGTGCTCTGAGGTGAGAACAGCATGGATTTGGAGTCAGGAAGACTTAATCATGGGCCTGCCACACCCAGGCTCTGTAATCTTGGCAGGAATCTTCTTTCTGAATCTCAGTTTCTTCTTCTATAAAATGGGCTTCATAATACTAATCTTGCTGAGGTGTCCTAAGGTTTGATGTTTCTGAAAAACTCAGTGCTAGGTGCATAGTAGGTATGCAAACAATCCTAGATACGTTATGATTTATTATAACAGTCCTTGACTAAGTTACCCATCTTGGTGAAGGTTAATTATGGTGGTCTTCTTTCCTTCTTGCTTTGTGCCTGCTCCTCTGCTAGGGCCCTATTGCTCTCAGTTTCCCCCTGGTGGTCCAGGGTCCCCTATTTTACCTGACCCAGGTGAGCTTTGCCTGGATGGGGGTCCCTGCTATTAACTTTCTTGTCATTTTCACTCTCCCAGTCAGTATCTCTTTATTGCCTGGCCTTACCCTGGTGAAGCAGATTCAGAGTAAAGGGCCAGTACAGTTGCACATTAACACATGCAGGGAATGCTGGCTGTGCTCTACAGCTACCCACTCACGAGTGAGGATTTACACCCCAATGGTGAGAAGACTGCGGCCAGGCAGCCCTCAGCCTCCTTTGGGAAATGCCTTGGCTAAAGGGAGCCACCTGGCCCAAACTCTTGCCTCATTTCCTGGCATCAGTTGACTGACCAACAGGGACATATAAAAGCTTGAGCCCCATGTTTCAATGTGGGACAACTCTGAAGAGCCAGCTTAGCTTCAGAGCTCCCCTGGAATCAGCTGAGGGCTTTTTGCACCTGCAATGCAGCCCAACTTTTCCCTCTGCCCATTCCGATTCCTTCGCTTCCTTCCACAGGTGTGGAGCCTGAGGGCTCTGCCTAATCAACTTCCTGCATGCACATCTCCATCTCAGCGTCTGCTCCCCAGGGAATCAAACACAGCAAGTCTTGAAGTTTAATCAGGACTTTCAGTGTCTTAACCAACAGGCAGGATTTGAAAGGCTGTTACATGTTAGTTGGAGAGAAAGTTTTCCCTAGGAACCTAGAGGCCAGTCCAATTGTGTCACATAGAGCACCTGAGCTGTGCATAGCCCCATGTAATGCTTCCTGATTGATTAATTTGTAATATTGACCATGGGTTCTTGTCTCTGAGATGACCACCCAAGACATTTTAAATTATTTCTTGTGTTGCATCAACTGGCATTTCCTAGGCCCTGATTCTTTAATAAGAATGTGTGTGTGTATGTGAGTATGAGTGTGTGTGTGGGGGGGTATGAGTGTGTGTGTGCTTGTGTGTGTGTATGGGTATGAGTATGCATGGAAATGACTGTGTGTGTTTGGATATGAGTGTGTATGCATGGAAATGAGTGTGTGTGTTTGGAAATGTGTGTGTGCGTTTGCATAAATATGAATATGTATTCATGGATATGAGTGTCCACTCCTGGAAGCCCTCTTGGATCAGACCCATCCGTAGCCTTTCTCCCAAGTGTCCTCTAAGGACCCAAGGGACCTCCGAAGTCCCACCAGATACTCACATCTGCCAGACAAAATTTCACAGTCTTTCTTCAGGACCACTTCTCTTGTCATTCCAACCAGTTGGAAAGCTATCTGCAGTTGTTGGCAGAGTCTTCATACACATATTGTAAGTTTGCACCACTTTCCTGAAATTTGCCATGAGGACCACAGATGAAATGTCCTTTGAGCTTTGTAATGATTGTCCTACCATTGCATGGTGTTGACTTTATGACGTCTTGTATCATAATCATTTGCATACATCTTATCTTGCCAAATGAAATACATATCAAGCATTACACAGAGAGGGCAGTTAATGAATACCTGTTAGATAATGAAGACATGGCCGTAAACAATGGGATAGTCACAAAAATTGCTTCCATTATTGGGCACATGTTATATCAGGCCCCGTTATTTGTCTCAAATTCCTAAAATGATGGCATTGTTTTATCTTCTATACAATATGGTGAAACTGAGGCTGTGCTATCCAGAGGTTTTGTAAAATCACCCAAGTAGCAAGTGTGATAGACTGAGAGGATTTAAGCCCTGGTCTGTCTGACCCCCAAGTCTATCACGTGTCCCTCAGTCTAACTAGAGATAAAGCACCTGAGGCAGGCAGGAAGGCTTGCCTTGGCCCATCATTGCATACCCTGAGATAATTGTGTCCAGGGTTCCCAACTGCTGTGAGGGCCCGAGGCAGAGCAGTGGTCATAGTCAGATGAGGCACATAGTGTGTGAGTTAAGTGCGGATTTGCTAGAGATGTTAGGCTTTCCCAGGAAGAGAACAGGTAGGGCAAGGCTGAATGAAACTGTCTGAGGAAATGGTTTGGTTTGGGCTTGGGGTGGGTTTGGGATTTCTCTCAAGGAGCAAAGCCAATGAAATAAAATGCTAATATACTGTGGCTCATTCATATGGCTGCAAATGGTGAACAATTTAGTTAAAGACAGAGAGAGAAGCTGGGAGGGGAGGTCCTGAGCAGCTCAAAGGAAGACACAAGGACACGTGGGGCCGGTTCTCTGCGCAGAGGGCCGCACGCAGTGAACCCAGCAAGCCTTCCCCACTTCTTGCGACAGGAACCTCCATCTCACCTGGGCTGAGGGGCCACTCTTGTCTTCAGTGCTGCGTGGAGAACTCTCTTTGTTAAGTCAGTGTTTTTCAGAATATGGGTCCTTAGCCAGTAGCAAGGGAATCACCTGGGAGCTTGTTGAGGAATGCACCTTTCTAGGCCCCGCCCAGACCTGTGGAATCAGGAACTCTAGAGGTTGGGCCCAGCTGCCTGGGCTCTAGGTGATTTTAATGCTCAAGTCTGGGAACCCCACACTATGCCATTCTCTGTGACTTTAATTCTCTCCTTTCATGTGCTCTAAGTTTTCTTTATCTTTCCTCATATTAGAATTCTCTGTATTCCTCAGCATCCAACTTAAGCCCTCCCACCTTCATGTCAGTTTCTCTGCCCATCCCAGTCTACAAAGATTGCTTTTATTTATGGCCTTGCATTCCTGAATATTTTTTCTTTCGTAGATGCATGCCCTGTCTGTGGACTATGCCTCTTTTCTGCTGTTTGTTACACTTATTTGTAGTCCTTACAGTTCCTTGCACATAAGAAGTGCACAATAAATGCCTCATGGTGACTGATGGAACACTGAACCTAAATATTTTATTTCTGACTATCCATCATTTTACATGCCTATGTGTAACATAAAAGTGGAAGAATTCTTCTGGTAACAAAGGGGAAATCTGTTTTTATTTTGTTATATTGCTTCTTGTTCCAGAAAGGATTTAAGGAGGCTTAAAATGCAGCAAAATAACATATTAGAAATAAGAAAGAAAAAAAAAGTCAAGGCAAGGTTAGGAATATAAAATGGATCCAGGAATGATACCAATATAAAAATGCCACTACATAGGACACTCACTCTAGATCAACCGAAAATTTGGCTCTTAGCTTTCTTATCAGGGATTTGGAAAATACTGGCTTTCAAGCCCACAACAGAAGTTAGAATAGATTTGCCTTTCATGAAGTCACATAAGTTTCAACACGGTTTCCTGGTTATTTTCTCTGCCTTTGGATTTGCTTAACAACTGCAGGATGCCAAGAAGCCACCCTGGAGGTTTTTGAAAGAAGATTTCAGACATGTTGGTCCTCATCATTGCAGATGGCAAGAACATTCCACCTCCTCTCCCTAGATGTGGGAAACCTCAGAGGAGCTGCTGTTTCCCAAGGGAAACAAATGGATGGAGAAAGAAGGACCTGACTTCTGTAGAACTGCTGAAGGGCAAAGGCACCCGGCCTTGACTTGTATCTTGTGTACTGTCTCCCTCATCAGCAGAAGCATTTGTTAAAATGATTGGGGACCTGCATGGCTTAGAGCTATTTTTGGATTACAGTAAGAGAAACTCATTTGAACTAGCTTGAGGCACAAAATGGGAATTTATTATAAGGATAATGAAGGGTTTTAAGGAATGAACGGAGGTCTCAAGAATTGACTGGAACCAGAAAATGGAAAGCTATACGGAGTACTTTTATTTGGCCCTGTCATTGTTGCTTCTCATGCTGTGTGGCTGTTTCTTCTTTCTCAGCAGAAGGCTTTCTCAGCCCTTCAGTCCACAAATGCATGGAAAGTGGCCACATTAGAAACCATATCACAAATTCTAGTCACTCAGTGGGACTGTCAATTGCTTCCAATTCTAGTTTCTTCTAGAAGACACTCTGGGGCAAATGTTCACTCCTGGTCTGATCAGTGGTGGCCAGAGGAATCAAACTGTACAAATATGGCTGCTAGAGGGGCTCTGTGTTTTGGGGGCAGTTACAGAAGAGGGGGAATAAGGATAGGCACACCAGCACTTTGCAGTTACAGAGACAGTCTACCTGGTTGTCTGTATGGGGAACTGAGATCCTAACTGCTAGAGAAGTTCTAGCCCTGAATTTAAATTGTGACACCATCTCTTATTTGTATACCAAGTGTGCAATTATGTTTCCGCACATCACCTGGTTTTATTACCAAATTTCTATAGGGGTTAGGAGTATGTATTTTATATACAGGGAAATGAAAGCTCAGAGAATCTAAGTAACATATGCATAGTCACACAGCTGGTGAACAGCAGGGGTGGACTAGGAGTCCAAAAGCCATTTTAGACCTGTCTCTACCACTCACTGGCTTGTTGCTTGGCCAAATCTTACTCCGACTCATATTCCTCGTCTTATAAATGCATTAATTATTCCATCAGCAGCCAGCTTGCAGAATGATTATGAGAATCATACAAGTAGTTCTTTTTTTTTTTTTTTTTTTTTTTGTGAGACAGAGTCTCTCTGTCCCCCAGGCTGGAGTGTAGTGGTGCGATCTCGGCTCACTGCAAGCTCCGCCTCCCGGGTTCACGCCATTCTCTTGCCTCAGCCTCCCGAGCAGCTGGGACTACAGGCGCCTGCCACCTCGCCCGGCTAATTTTTTGTATTTTTAGTAGAGACGGGGTTTCACCGTGTTAGCCAGGATGGTCTCGATCTCCTGACCTCGTGATCTGCCCGCCTCGGCCTCCCAAAGTGTTGGGATTACAGGCATGAGCCACTGCGCCCGGCCACAAGTAGTTCTTGAATCTGGTGGATCATTAGACTCATACAGGGATCTTTTAAAAATATAGCTCTCAGGATGCCAGCCCTATGTATTCTGATTCAGTGGATCTGTGGTGGGGCCCAAGTATGTGTTCTTACAGAAGTTCCCAGAAAATTGTGATGATCATCTTGGGTTTGTGAATCCTTCAGCAGCCTGAAAACATGGCCCATAATTAACAAAGCGTGGTGGAAAATACACTATGACCACAGTGACAGAGTCAGAGCAATCTCCTCTATGTGATGTTTTATAGAAGGTATACATTGCTTTCTTTTCCAAGATTGTTTAGAGGGATCACCTAAAGGACAATGGAGAAGAACGGACACCCATTCTAGTGTTTGAGAATGTGTGCATATGTGTGTGGTGTGTATATGTGTGTGTAAGTGTGTGTATCTATGTGTACTTGGTGTGGGCAACAGCAGTATGTGGAGGGTGCAGAATGCAGGACATGTTTCCTCCCTAGGCTGAAGAAGCTTCACTATTTCCTGAGTTCAAGGAGATAGTATACCTTGATATTTGTGTTGCCTCTACCGCAAACCAGGCATTTTAGGCATGCTACACGTACTCTTTCCTTTTCTTTTCTCTTTTATTTCTCCCTCCCTTCCCCCCTAACCTCCCTCTTTCCCTCTTTCTTTCTTTCTTTCTTTCTTTCTTTCTTTCTTTCTTTCTTTCTTTCTTTCTTTCTTTCTTCCTTCCTTCCTTCCTTCCTTTCTTTCTTTCTTTCTTTCTTTCCTTCCTTCCTTCTTTCTTTCTTTCTCTTTTTTCTTTCTTTTTCCTCCCTCCTTCCCTCCCTCCCTCCCTCCCTCCCTTCCTTCCTTCCTTCCTCCCTCCCTCTTTTTCTTTCTTTCTTTCTTTCTTTCTTTCTTTCTTTCTTTCTTTCTTTCTTTCTTTCTCTTTCTTTCTTTCTTTCTTTCTTTCTTTCTTTCTTTCTTTCTTTCTCTCTCTCTCTTCCTTTTTGCTTTCTTTCTTCCTTTTTTCTTTCTTAGAATCAGGTTTGCACTGTGTAGCTGAGGCTGAAATGCAGTGGCACAATTATGGCTCACTGTAGCCTGAACTCCTGGGCTCAAGACACCCTCCCACCTCCTGCCTCAGCCTCCCGAGTGGCTGGGACTACAGGCATGTTCCACCATGCCCAGCTGATTTTATTTTATTTTTTATTTCTAGCAGAGACAAGGGTCTTGCATGTTGACCAGACTGGTCTCAAACTCCTGGCCTCAAGCAACCCTACTGCCTCAGCTTCCCAAAGTCCTGGGATTACAGGCATGAGCCACTATACCTGGCATTACATGCAATTTCTTAAACAAGCAGGCGATATAGGTATTATTTCTACTTCATAGAACAAGAAATCAAATAAAGTGTTTTTTTTGTTGTTTGAAGTTAGACAGATAGGAAGTGCAATAAAGCTGGGATTCAAATTTAGTTTATGGTTTTTGATTTGGAGAACTTTTCAAGTGACAAAGCTTAGGAAAGATAAGTGAATAATCAGAGAACATTGACAGGAATGCCTTGACATCACTACTAGGATCACTAAGCAAATTCAAGGGTCATCACTTTCTGCTATCTCATTATTTACCTTTGCCTTGGTCTGATGTTGGCTGCCTTGGATACTAAATAATAATGAGGTATTTTCAAACCAGACTGATGTTTTATTTTGAGTAATGATAATAACAGTAGTACCAGTACTAGTAGTGGTATCTGGCGTTTACTGCTCACACTTTATTTATCAGGCATATTGAAAGATTATTGCTGGGTGCGATGGCTCAAGCCTGTAATTCCAACACTTTGTTGAAATTACAAAGTGTTGGGCTGAGGTGGGCGGATTGCTTGAATCCAAGAGTTAGAGACCAGCCTGGGCAGCCTGGTGAAACTCTGTCTCTACAAAAAATACAAAAATTAGCCCAGTGTGGTGACACATGCTTATAGTCCCAGCTACTTGGGAGGCTGAGGTGGGAGGATCACCTGAGCCTGGGGAGGTCAAGGCTGCAATGAGCAGTGATCACGCCACTGCACTCCAGCCTAGGTGACAGAGTGAGATGCTGTCTCAAAAAAAAAAAATAATATCACTATTACAACAAATCTACGAGATAGGTATCACTAACTCCATTTTACAGATGAAATTGAGGCTGAGGGAAGCTAAGTAGGCAGCCCAGGACCACAGTATTTCCAAGTGCAGGGTGAGGATTCACTGGAATTCAGGTCTACTTGGCTCTTGCGGTTAGGCAGAGCTGTATCTCACAGCCTCTGCATCTCACAGCTTCTACTGCTCCCTAAATGATGGGTCCTGGTTCAATGCACTGCTGTCTATTTTTTTCCCCTGCCTCAGCAAGACTCTTTCTTTCTACCTTGGCTGGCATTTTTATTCTGTAATTCAAAAAGTGAAAGAGACATCAGCCATAGTTGTGTGTGCCCCTTCATAGGCAGAGAGTCTCAAAATTTAGTAAGTGTCTCTTGGAGTTAGTCAAGGAAGTAATTAACACTGGGGCACAGAGGGCACCCAGAGCCTCCAATGTCTGGCATCGGGAAAGTCACTGCTCAGCATTAGCACATGATTAAGTAGTTTATCATGAGCAGGCAGTGCTAGTGAAGTGAATGTACTTTACTTATATGTATTTATTGGAGGCTTTATTTTGTTTTCTCACAAGGCCTGGACAGCCTAGGGAAGGGGCTGTCCACAAGGACAGGCACAGAAGGGAGGTCTCTG
The DNA here is from genome assembly GCF_029281585.2 of Gorilla gorilla gorilla. NCBI lineage: Eukaryota > Metazoa > Chordata > Mammalia > Primates > Hominidae > Gorilla > Gorilla gorilla. The sequence goes on along the minus strand of NC_073235.2, from coordinate 19,118,741 downwards.
GTCTCTGTGGACCAGGTGGAAGACCAATAGGAATTGGAAAGAAGGTATTATTTATTGAGAACAATGATGTGGGAAGGTAGTTTCACTCCCACTTTTGTCCAGGTAAGAGATATAGATCAAAAAGAGTTTTTATCTAAAGTTACACAAATAGCAAGAAACAGAGTAGTGTTTCCTTCAATCTAACCCCAGGTTTTAGCTTTTATACCTTAAACCTGTCAGCAGGACACTGAAGCAAAGATCAAGACCTGCAAGAACCAGAATGTAGTTAAAGTGGAAGTGGAATCAGAAGAGGAGAGATCAATTGTTGGCTAAAGATAAAAGGTAGCTGTGGCAGATCATATTTTCTAAAAATGATCACCTTCTATCTATTCCATCCCATTTGCTCTTCTCACAATGTAATGTTGAACTTCATCACCAAGATGCAGATGTCTTTCCCTCCCTCTGTGCCCTGGCTCACTCATTCTTGGAACGTGCACCTTGAGATTTCTGAGCCAATGTGTAAGAAGTCCAACCACCCTGACTTAAATGCTGAGTGACCGGTGCCTGGAGAGACCCCATGGAGAGAGCACAGTGAGGCAGAATCACTTGAGGAGGCCAAGCTCTTCCAGCCCATGCTGTTGGAACCTCTCCAGCCCAGACACCAAACTGTGAGTATGTGAGCTCTCAGAAGACAATTCTAGCTCTGGCCTTCAAGCTACCCCAGCTATCACAGACTGAACTGGAGGCAAACTTTTCCCATGAGGCCTGACCCAACTTGCAGATTGATCAGCAAAATAAATGTTGTTATTGTTTAGGTCACTAAATTTGGGGGATAATTTACTTTACAGTCATAGTAGTTGCTGAAGTTATTGATGAAGAAGATATTTCAACATCTAACTGAGACCTGAACATCCATTTGGGTATCCCTTCTATCCAGGCTCAGGCACGAAGTCTTAAATGAACCAAGGAGGCCACGCAACTTTTAATATTCTCTCTAAGAGCCTTCAGAAATGGTTGTCCTTCTGTGACCCCAAAAGTTTCCTAGCTGTGTGTAGTTTTAGCCTTGCACACGGGAAAACATCACTATCAACACAAGACAATACATTCTAAGGACAAATTCAGAGGAGTGAGATGACTCTAGGCTGGGACATGTGGGGAAAACTGCCAGAGCAGGTGACATTCCAGTAAGTCTTGAAGGATTTTGTTTGGCACAAGGTCAGCAGGGCATCCCAGTCAAAGAGATGGATTTGGGCAAAGGCATGGGGTGTCCAAGTTTATGCTAAACTTGTTCTCTGATAGAAAGACCAACTTGGCCAGAGTGAAAGCTCCAAATATGGGGATATGCCAGGGGCAGGTTTGGAGGATTCCTTCCTTTGTCTTGAATCTGTCTGGGAGGATTCCAAAGAACCTTGAGAACTGGATCCACACGTAAGGGTAAGGTCTCCTGAAGAATGAATAATTGCTACATTCATCCAGGAAACAAACATTCCCTAGGATTACAAGGTTCCCATGGCCTCCTCTGGTATCATGGGGGTAAACAATTCCATTTCTAGATGTTTGCAGAGCAGGCAAGAAAAACAGAGTCTGAGAAGATTGTAACTTCACCACTGAGGCCCTGGACCGCATCCCTTCCAGTGTCTTACAGATCTCAGCTCCCAAAATTAACTCTTCTTTCTCTGGCCCATTTAATCTCTCCTTCACCATTGCCTTTAAACACAGAAATTACAACTATAGCTAGTATCCTTTTTCTCTTTTACCAACATTCCTCTTGAATAAATGAACTTATTGAGTTAATCTACTTTTCAAAATAGCTTTCATTAGTTCTCTTTTGAATGGTCCTATCTATCGAGCTTTTCCATTACCGGTAGACTTCCCATGTTAATGGTGATTGACAGTGGTTTTCTTTCTTTCTGCTGCATTTGAGATGCCTGTCACCTTCTCTGAAGTATCACTACTCCAAATCATCTTCCTACATTTCTGCCAACTGTAGTCTCTTGTCCTGTGCTTGTCTCCATCTCTTGTGCTGCTGCTTTCTTCTCTTCCAAAATGTAAGAGTTTTCCAAGGTTGCTAAAAATCCTCTGCTCTTCATTATGCCTTCTCTTTCCCTGAATCCAGTCACACTTACAGTGTCAACTATCACTTCTAAGCCAACAGCTCAATAAGTAAGACAATAGCAGCTGCCTCGCTCCCACATGCTGAACACTAGTATATGCTGGATACGATGTTAAGCATTTTATACCTATTTAGTAAATCCATGTCAAATTGTTATTGCCATCATTTAACAAGTAAGCAAATTGAGGCTTATAGAAGTTCAGTTGTGGCTAATCAGAACCCAGTTTTGCCTGACTTTGAAGTTGGTGCTCTTAACCCTTACACTGAGTGAACTTTTGCCACTTTCCTGAGCACTTGCATGTCCACCGTCACTGGACATTTTCATCTAGATGCTCTTCTGTTACACCTAGCTGATTGTGCTCAATATCGAATATCCTCTTCTCACAATATCAGAACTACCTCCAAACTCCTTGAACTTTTTTCATCCATTCTGATATTTCCCCCAAACCCTTCTTAAAATATGGCTTTACAAACCATCATGACAAGGACAAACAGGTCAACCTGAGGAACAATAATCACCATGGAAGTGGGTGACACCTTGTCTCTTAAGAATTGTGGGCATCACATGGATTTGTGAGTCAGTACGTAGCTGCCTGGACCGCAGAATGATGTTTTCCCATGCAATTGTAAAGACGTACATTCAGTGGCTTTTGCAACTCATGAGCGTGATCGTCAGGCTTTTCTGACGAGTTCCTCAACAATTCCAAACACCCCCTTCTCTCCATTCTTACACCAGACCACAGAAGAGTGTGGCCCATCACTCCTGGAGGGAGCATTGATTGTAGAATGTCAGAACTGAGTTTAACCTTGGAAACTATTTTAGGCTAAGCCCTTCCTTTTACAGTCGAGGGAACTGGGGCTCAGGTAGGTAAGGCATCACCTCCTCCAGAAGTGTATCCTAAGCACTCTATTAAAAATTGCAAAAGATTTCTCTGCCTACCCCACATTTCAGAACCTCCTCACTCTGTGCGCCTTCTCCCTTTCCCAAGGCTAGTGTAGCCCTGCACCCCCATTTGTCCAGGAGACCTACTGTTCCTACCTGCTGCTCCTTTATAATTATCAAGACAGCTCCTTTTATTCCCCAAAATATCCCAGTTTAGAGGGCCAATCTTTCCGGTGACCGTATCCATGGCCCTTAACACCTTTGAACACACCATGTCGTTTGGTAGTAACATATGTATTTATTGTTAACTATCCAAACTTTCCCGCCTTGAATTGAGGGTCTGTGAAGGCAGTGTCTTTGTTTTGTTGATTGATATATCCCCCGTAATTAGAACAGTGACATCACGTGGTAAATAACACTTGCTGGGCCATGCCGGGCTGGGAAGTGAAATGAAGCAAGTGGAGTTCAGTCAAGCAAAAAGTCTGCACTTGCAGAATTCTAAAGAGTGTGGGGTGGGGTAGGAAGGGGGTGGGCATGTGTCTTTCCAGCACTGTAAACTCCCTTTTCCTACCCTATGAGGAATGCTGATGCAGTCAGGAATGTAGAGACAGAATGAGCAACCTTCTAAGAACACCCTATTTCTTCCTGCTTATCCTCCTTCTCCATCCACTGGCTTCCCATACATTTTCCTTGTCCATTCTTGACCTTGAATTTGTCCTCCAAGTTCATAATTATACTTAATTTCTCTAGTTAGGTTTGATATACCCTAATCATTTAATTGTAAATTTTTTTAAAAGATGCTTTAAAATTATCTCAAGTTCATTGAAAACTGTAATTTATTAAAGTGGGCATTTAGATTTTTTTAAAAGGGAAAATGGGTAAGATTAAGTACCCGCCTAATTCTCCCCCTCCACCCCTACTGTCTCTGGAAGGTTGCAATCTGCCCCAGACAGAGGAGTGCTTATTTTTGCCAGGGACTTATTTTCTGCCTTCATTCCATCCCTGCAGATTGAATGCTGGAGTGCTGGCAGATTACCGGTGGTGTCACAGGCTCCTTGCCTGCCCCCCAGCTGTGAGATCATACTTTTTCATTTAGAGTCAAATCATGGAAAGAATCAGAAAGGATTATATTGTCAGAGGTAGCAGGAAGGAAGTAAACAAACGTCTTATTAAACAACCTCTGTGGAGCCTCCAGGTGCAGGCTGGCTTCTGTGTTGGCATTTTCCTGGCATTTTCCATGGGACCCTGGAGACCGAGATTGCTCTGTTATCTGTCTGTGCTCCCGTGCAACATGGCCGTGTGTCAGTGTTACTGACACATGTACGATCCATGTGTAGCGCTGGCCTTCTCATGTTTCTGGAGGTTTGCAGTGGGAAATGGAAGCAAGGCTGTTGCAAACAGGGTGGCCTGAGGTCCCCAGGAGAGAGTTGCCGAGAGGAGCTTCCAGCTGGAGGGGCTGACAGGGTTCTGGGCATTACAGCAGCAAGGAATAGAGCAGGTGCGGATGGAGGGTCTTTCTTAAGCTTAGTATATTACTATTATCACTCAAAATACCATGTGTGTTCTCACCCTGTACTCCTTCTAGAATGTGCTTTTTTTCTGCCCTTAACACATCTGATGTTTTCCTTCATGGTCCAGCTCAAACCTACCTCCTCTCAGAGGACAGAGGCCTTTCCTTTATCACTGTTCTGCTTACACGAGTTATTTGTCAATGATGACAAGTGGTGTAGTATTCTGACCTGGAAACTGTCTCGGGTCAGCCTTCTTCTTTCACAGAGATGAGAGTGAAGAGCCAGAGAGATGAAATTCCTTGTTAAAAATTATACAGCTGGCTAGTGGCAGAGTAAGAACTATCCCACAGGGTTTCCATCTCCCAGCAAATTTTCCTTGATTGAACCATTCTCAACAATACTAAAAGTGCTGAAGTTTTGAACAATATTATCTTGCTACAGGCTGGGAATACCCTGTATGGCTAGCTCTGTGTGGCTGTCTGTCTTGATGAGGCTAAATTGTTTTACCCTTTATGTGCATTGTAGGTACTGTACTTTTGTGTCTGTGTCTTCCCCCTTTTTTTCATCAATTGTTAGAATCTTTGGAACAACTACCCATCATCCATATATTTATAGAAATATTGAACACTCCTTATATGTGACAAAGGTGCTGGATGCTGAGGATACTACAATGGAAAATAAAAAATGAAAGACAAAGTTTCTGCCCTCATAGAGTTTAATACACGTAAAATTAGAGTACTATAATAAATGCTAGGAGAGGTATGGGTTGCTGAGAGCAGGTACATGCAGAACATTTGAGCAATTTGGGACCAAAATGAATCAGGAAAGGTTCCCCTAGGAAGAGATGTCTGTTCTGAGATTTTGGAGGGTCAGGAAGAAGGCTGCAGCAGTCCACGAAGTGGAGGGTTAGGGGAAGGTGGGGGAGGGGTGTGAATGTCTCAGAGTCAGGAAGGGCCAGACCATGCCATGTCTTGAAGCTATTTTAAAGCTTTTAGATTGGCTAATTTTTTAGATGAATTGTTTTGATATGGGAGAAATGAGTCTGGGGATATGATTAGATTTGAATTTTGAAAATATCTCCTTGCTGTCGGTGAGGAGGATTAATCAGAGCAAGGCAGGTGTGAATACTGGGCATCTGGGCATGGATGTTGGTGGCCTGGACTTGGGTGGGCATGAGGGAGTTGGAGAGAAGCAGGGGACTCCTTTCAAGAGATATTTAGAGACATATAGAAAATGGCAGTGGTTTAAGTGTAAGGTGTAAAGGAAATGTCAAGGATGACTCATTCATAGGTTCCTGGTTTTTTGGAACTCAGTGAATGGCTCCCTAAAACTCTGTGGGAGAGTTCTGGGTTTCTAGGGGAGGAGATTGTTGTATTTTTGAAATGTTGGGTTTGAGATGCTTGTGAGATATTTAAGTGGAGATATCAAGAAACTAATTAAATGTATGGGCCTGAAGCTTAGAGATGTTAGGGCTGGAGACATAAATTTGGGAGTCAAAAGTATTTAGGTGGCATTGAAAACATTGCTAAGGTAATATCACCAATGGAGAAATTATGAAAGCAGAAGAGAAGACCCTGTGCAGAGCCTCTGTTCTTCAGATAGGAAGGAAATAAATGAGGCAGAGGAGCTGCCAGAGACATAAGAGGAGAACCAGAGAGGATGCAGAGCCGAGTGAAAGGGATGCAGCCAGCAAGGACAGACCCTTACATGTTTCCACTACTAAGATGACCAACTCACTTGAATGTTTTCCTGTGGATTATGCCTTTTGTTCTGTTAAATGGATTAATCCTCCCTCCCCCTAGCTAAAACCAGCTCCTCCTTGTGCACCTTGTATCCCATTCCCTTTCTTTGGCTCTTGCTTTTAAAGCAAGCACCCATCATCATTTTTCCCTCTCCCTTGGATGATTTCCATAAACATACAAATATGATGTAATACTTCTCAGTATTAGAAACAATTTACTTTACCTCCTTCACTCCTATTTTGAATCTACTGCAGTCAGGTTTTATCTCTGTTACTCCTTTGGACTCTGAACCTGCTCTTGTCAAGGCTACATAGGACTTCTTCATGTAGACAAACCCAAATAAATTCTTCCTTCTCATTTTATTTGACTTGCCCTTCTGAAACACTTTCTCCCTTGAGCTGTGGCTCTCACCTCTCTTTTGGCTCTCCTCCCACTTACTGGCTGCTGCTGCTCCATAGATTCTTTGTCTTCCTGACCTTCAAATGTTGGAATGCACAGAGGCTGGGTCCTGGGAGCTCCTCTTTTCTCTAGATATACTCAATCCCCATATAATCTCATTTTGGCCCCATAGTTTTAAACCCCATTAAATGCTGGTAACACCTGTGGCTTTATATCCAGTCGGGCTTTGTGAAATACAGATTTTAAATCCATTTAATAAATGATTTGCCTACTTGATAAACCTGCTTGTCCAAAATTGATTTCACCTCCCCTCAAGAAATCTACTTCACCTACAACTTTCTCCATCTCAATAAGTAGCACTTCTTTTATTAATTTTTTTATTCTTATTTATATTATACTTTAAGTTCTAGGGTACATGCGCACAACATGCAGGTTTGATACACAGGTATACATGTGCCATGTTGGTTTGCTGCACCCATCAACTCATCATTTACATTAGGTATTTCTCCTAATGCTATCCCTCCGCCAGCCCCCCACCCACTGGCAGGCTCCAGTGTGTGATTTTTCCTGCCCTGTGTCCAAGTGATCTCATTGTTCAATTCCCACCTATGAGTAAGAACATGCGGTGTTTGGTTTTCTGTCCTTGTGATAGTTTGCTGAGAATGATGGTTTCCAGCTTCATCCGTGTCCCTGCAAAGGACATGAACTCATCCTTTTTTATGGCTGCATAGTATTCCATGGTGTATATGTGCCACATTTTCTTTATCCAGTCTGTCACTGATGGACATTGTGTTGGTTCCAAGTCTTTGCTATTGTGAATAGTGCCGCAATAAACATACGTGCGCATGTGTCTTTATAGTAGCATGATTTATAATCCCTTGGGTATATACCCAGTATTGGCATATACCCAGTAAAGGATTGCTGGGTCAAATGGTAATTCTAGTTCTAGATCCTTGACGAATTGCCACACTGTCTTCCACAATGGTTGAACCAATTTACACTCCCCCCAACAGTGTAAAAGCATTCCTATTTCTCCAGATCCTCTCCAGCATCTGTTATTTCCTGACTTTTTAATGATCACCATTCTAATTGGCATGAGATAGTATCTCATTGTGGTTTTGATTTGCATTTCTCTGGTGACCAGTGATGATGAGCATTTTTTCATGTGTCTATTGGTTGCATAAATGTCTTCTTTTGAGAAGTGTCTGTTCATATCCTTTGCCTACTTTTTGATGGGGTTGTTTGTTTTTTTCTTTTTGAGTTCTTTGTAGATTCTGGGATATTAGTCCTTTGTCAGATGGGTAGATTGCAAAAATTTTCTCCCATTCTGTAGATTGCCTGTTCGCTTTGATGGTAGTTTCTTTTGCTGCACAGAAGCTCTTTAGTTTAGTTAGATCCCGTTTGTCTATTTTGGCTTTTGTTGCCATTGCTGTTGGTATTTTAGTCATGAAGCTGTCTGCTACTAGGAAGCCAACATGAAAGCAAATATTCCAGGGAGGAGATCAGTATTTGGACCAGGATAAAGTAACATAGTGAGAAATCATCGGGTTTGAGTTGCGCTTGGCTCTTTTTTTCTCCTTCTGCCATCTGTTACGCATTTGCTATCAGTAAATTCTGCGGGCTTTTTTTTTTTTTTTTGAAATATATCGAGGAACCTGATCACTTCTCACTATATTCCCTTTATCCTGGTCCAAATGCTTCTCTCCTCCCTGAAATATTTGCTTTCATATTGGCTTCCTAGTAACAGACAGAATGTCATTTTATAATATTTCAAATTATATCATCTTTCTGCTCAAATTTCTCCTCCTGATTCCTTCAGAAATTCTCAATTTCTTTAAGTCTGTGCTCACATGTTTTATATAATGTAGCATGATATCCCTCTAATCTGAGCTCTTTTTAACCTATTTATCCCACTTCAGTATATTTCATTCTCATGACACTTAATATATATTTCTTTGTTTTATTTGTATATTGTCTATCTTCCTCCATACTGCTGAAATACTGGAGGCCAGAAATTTGCTCTATTTTGTTCACTGATATATCCCAGGGCCTAGGATAGTGGGAGGAACCTTGTAAGGGATCATTAAATATTACTTGAATAATTGAATACAACTTTGCAGGAGGTGAAGTAATAGTAATTTGATTTATGAAAAACATCAGTTAGATTGAACTCTAGTGACATGGGAGTCACTGTAGCCCTTAAAATTTCTATGGAAGTTAGTCAGGAGTGAGTGTCTAATGAGGAAACAGAGAAAGTGAAGAATAAAAAACTCCTTCAAGGAATTTGGTTTTGAAGGGGAAAGAGTCAGGGTGATATGAGAGTAAAATGTGGAGCCAAAGGTAGCTTTAAGAAGAAGCTAGGTTAGGCTTGAGGATATGTAACTGTTGATGAAGAAGATTAGTTTGGAGTGAGATGGTGATTATATCTGAAACAGAGAGACAAATTACCAGTGGCAGGATGTTCCTGAGACAAAGAGTGGACATGCTATCCAAAGCATAGGTAGAGGGGCTGATCTTTGAGAGGAGAAGGAGTGTAGATGTATTGAAGTTTCAATTTGCCATTCAAAGTAACGGTTAAAGACAGCAATTACTTTTGCACCAACCTGATGGAGCTGGAAGTCTTTGCCTCAGGTCTTTTTTTTTTCTTTATGGGGTAGGTGGTGGTGTCATCTTTTGAGGGTGAGCAGGTAGGTGGAGTGAAGCAGTGAGGGAAGGGATTTGAAGGAATTAGAAAAGGTTCATTATAACCATTATGAAGAGTAGGAATATGTGTTCACCAGCGCAGGGTAGCAGTATTGTCCAGCATGGTGGCATTTAAAGGGCTCATTTGAAGTTGGTCAATGTGAATTTATAAAATCACGAATCTGCTTATTTCTGGCATCACTCAACTGTTCTGGTAATGGTGTGCAGAAAAAGGAGCTAGAGGAGTGATGAAGGAGTTGGTCACTGGAGATAAAAAAGTCAAGAAGTTGAAACTTTTGGGAGTTTGCTATGTTTTTTGTATGATAGGGATGCAAATGGTCCAGGATGATGTCAGGACTTGCATGAGGAGGGACACTGAGCTAGTAGACTAGCTAGGCCAATCCACAGTGGGTGATTTGGGTTTGAAGTTGGCTAGAATGAAGCCTTGGGTTTAGCTAAGGGTATTTTCACTTTGGTTTCTGTTGAATTAGCAAAGAAAATATTTGAAATTGAGAGTGTGAAGGAGATGTTGGGGAATCTTGATGTTTTCCTAGTTGCTCGCGGAGCCATGATAGAGGCATAGTAGCATCCAAAACTTGCAGAATGAAGAGCTGCCAGGATAGAAGAACGCAGAATTCACATTTCTCTGTCTTTTATACTGTCAGTCTGGAGGCACCTCATCATCACCCAAGGGTTCATCCTATGACCATTTAAGTATATTCTTGCAGCCATAGCTATATTCTTCAGCTTTCTGTTTCTCATCAGGCCTCAGCAAGCCTGTAGATGATGGTAGTAAGAAGTATAAATAGATTATAACAGTGGACAAGAGGAAAATGGTGGATAGGAGGGAGGACTAAGTTATAGTTCCCACTGGGATGGATAGAGCAGTGTGTGGAGATTTACATCATGAACTTTTGCTCCAAGAACTATTGCAGGAAGATACCAGGAAAGCCAAGAAAATCCACACACTGTTTGAAGGAAGCAGATTGCTCCTATAGGACCTGGAAGACAGCCTAAATACTGTGAGTGCCCAAAGTGTGACAGTGGGAAAGGGTGATTGTCTACCTCTGAACACACACCGTCACTGGGGAACCTGAAGGTTCAGATCATGAGAGAAGGATTTGACCTTACTTGGAGCTGAGATAATTTAGAGAGCTGAGAGAAATACAGGGTTAGAGAAAACAGTGGGAAGTGTCCTTTGGGCTCTCTCGGTCCCCAGGGAAGCCATTTCTGACTTTGCTCAGAGGAGTCCTTGGGGAGGGCTTCCAGAGGAACTAAGACAACAGGTAGAAGGAAACCTCCAGCTGAACTTTGTACCAATTCCAACAGCGCTTGAAGTTTCTTAGACAGAACTCAGAGGAGGAGGTGAATCTGGAGTGCAGACACAGGCAGGCAGGGAGGAGGGAAACCTACTTAAAAGCCCTGCTTGCTTTCTCAGCTGCCAGGAGGCTGGTAGCCTGGGGCAAGTTCTCAGCCCTATTCACCCACTGCCTGGAAACAAACTTGCTGCTATTGTGCTGTGGGGCACAGTGGGAGTGAGACTGGCATTTTGGGTTGCATGGGAGCTGAATGAGGCCTGTAACTTCTGGTTTTCCCTCACTTCCCTGGCAACCTGAATGACACAGCAGAGGCAGCCATAATCCTCCTGGGAATATAACTCCAATGACCTGGGAACCACAACCCCATCTACCACAGCAGCCACAGCAAGCCATGCCCAAGGAGAATCTGAGTTCAGGTATGCCTAACCCTGCCCCTACCTGATGGCCTTTCTGTACCCACCCTGGTAGCTGAAGACAAAGGTCATATTCTCTTGTGAGTTCTAGGGCCCTGCCCACCACCTGATTCTTCCTATGCTACCACAGCTGTTGCTCCCTTGAAAGCGTCACCTCCTGGCAGGAGGCCAAACAGCATAAAACTGGTGCAATAAACAACAATAATACAGCTAAGAACCCTTACAGAGTCCCTTTCACTCCCCTACCACCTCCATTAGATCCGGTGTTGCTATCCACAGCTGAGCGACCCACAGATGCCGCACATCACAGGACTCTGCAGACACCGCCAAGTACCAGCCCAGAACCCAGGATCCCCACTGGGTGGCTAGATTCAGAAGAGAAATAACAAACACTACAATTCAGCTCTTAGGAAGTCACAACCCTGGGAAAAGAGGGAGAATACTACATCAAGGGAGTACCCCGTGGGACAAAATAATCTGAAGAGCAGCACTTGAGCTCCAGATCTTCCCTCTGACATAGCCTACCCAAATGAGAAGGAAACAAAACACTTCTGGTAATATGACAAAACAAGGTTCTTTAACACCTGGCAAAAATCACGCTAGCTCACCACAAATGGGTCCAAACCAATAAGAAATCCACTGATTTGCCAGAAAAAGAATTTAGACAGTTGATTTAGTTAATCCAGAGGGCACCAGAGAAAGGTGAAATCCAATTTAATAAAATTAGAAAGAGATACAATATATGATGGGAAAAATCTTCAGTGAAATAGATAGCACAAATAAAGAGCAACAAAAACTTCTGGAAATCAAGGTCACACTTAGAGAAGTGTATAATGTACTGGAAAGTCTCAGCAATAGAACTGAACAATCAGAAGAAAGAACTTCAGAGCTTGAAGACAGGTTTTTAAATTAACCCAATCCAACAAAGACAAAGAAAAAATTTTTTAAAAATGAACAAACACTCCCAGAAGTTTGGGATTATGTTAAACAACCAAACCTGAAGATAATTGGCATTCCTGAGGAAGAAGAGAAATCTAAAAGTTTGAGAAACATATTTGGGAGAATAATCAAGGAAAATTTTCCTGGTATTGCTAGAGATCTAGACATCCAAATACAAGAACCTCAAATAACATCTGGGAAATTCATCACAAAAAGATCCTTGCCTAGGCACATAGTCATCAGGTTATCTAAAGTCAAGATGAAGGAAAAAATATTAAGAGCTGTGAGGCAAAAGCATGAAGTAATTTATAAAGAAAAAGCTATCAAATTAACAACAGATTTCTCAGCAGAAGCCCTATAAGCTAGAAGGAATTGGAGCCCTAACTTCAGCCCCCTCAAACAAAACAATTATCAGCCAAGAATTTTGTTTCAAACAAAACTAAGCTTCACAAATAAAGGAAAAATACAGCCTCAAAGAAAACAATTATCAACCAAGAATTTTGTTTCAAACAAAACTAAGCTTCACAAATAAAGGAAAGATACAGTCTTTTTAAGACAAATAAATGCTGAAAGAATATGCCACTATCAAGCCAGCACTACAAGAACTGCTACAAGGATCTCTAAATCTTGAAACAAATCCTTGAAATACATGAAAACAGAACTCCCTTAAAGCATAAATCTCATAGGACACCACAAAACTGATAGACCACTAGCAAGACTAATGAAGAAAAAAAGAGAGAAGAATCAAATAGACGCAATAAAAAATGATAAAGGGGATATCACCACCAATCCCACAGAAATACAAACTACCATCAGAGAATACTACAAACACCTCTACACAAATAAACTAGAAAATCTAGAAGAAATGGATAAATTCCTCGACACATACACTCTCCCAAGACTAAACCAGGAAGAAGTTGAATCTCTGAATAGACCAATAACAGGCTCTGAAATTGTGGCAATAATCAATAGCTTACCAACCAAAAAGAGTCCAGGACCAGATGGATTCACAACCGAATTCTACCAGAGGTACAATGAGGAACAGGTACCATTCCTTCTGAAACTATTCCAATCAATAGAAAAAGAGGGAATCCTCCCTAACTCATTTTATGAGGCCAGCGTCATCCTGATACCAAAGCTGGGCAGAGACACAACCAAAAAGAATTTTAGACCAATATCCTTGATGAACATTGATGCAAAAATCCTCAATAAAATACTGGCAAACTGAATCCAGCAGCACATCAAAAAGCTTATCCACCATGATCAAGTGGGCTTCATCCCTGGGGTGCAAGGCTGGTTCAATATATGCAAATCAATAAATGTAATCCAGCATATAAACAGAGCCAAAGACAAAAACCACATGATTATCTCAATAGATGCAGAAAAGGCCTTTGACAAAATTCAACAACGCTTCATGCTAAAAACCCTCAATAAATTAGATTTTGATGGGATGTATCTCAAAATAATAAGAGCTATCTATGACAAACCCACAGCCAATATCATACTGAATGGGCAAAACCTGGAAGCATTCCCTTTGAAAACTGGCACAAGACAGGGATGCCCTCTCACCACTCCTATTCAACATAGTGTTGGAAGTTCTGGCCAGGGCAATTAGGCAGAAGAAGGAAATAAAGGGTATTCAATTAGGAAAAGAGGAAGTCAAATTGTCCCTGTTTGCAGATGACATGGTTGTATATCTAGAAAACCACATTGTCTCAGCCCAAAATCTCCTTAAGCTGATAAGCAACTTCAGCAAAGTCTCAGGATACAAAATCAATGTACAAAAATCACAAGCATTCTTATACACCAACAACAGACAAACAGAGAGCCAAATCATGAGTGAACTCCCATTCACAATTGCTTCAAAGAGAATAGAATACCTAGGAATCCAACTTACAAGGGACGTGAATGACTTCTTCAAGGAGAACTACAAACCACTGCTCAATGAAATAAAAGAGGATACAAACAAATGGAAGAATATTCCATGCTCATGAGTAGGAAGAATCAATATCGTGAAAATGGCCATACTGCCCAGGGTAATTTATAGATTCAATGCCATCCCCATCAAGCTACCAATGCCTTTCTTCACAGAATTGGAAAAATCTACTTTAAAGTTCATATGGAACCAAAAAAGAGCCCGCATCGCCAAGTCAATCCTAAGCCAAAAGAACAAAGCTGGAGGCATCACACTACCTGACTTCAAACTATACTACAAGTCTACAGTAACCAAATCAGCATGGTACTGGTACCAAAACAGTGATATAGATCAATGGAACAGAGCAGAGCCCTCAGAAACAATGCCGCCTATCTACAACTATCTGATCTTTGACAAACCTGAGAAAAACAAGCAATGGGGAAAGGATTCCCTATTTAATAAATGGTGCTGGGAAAACTGGCTAGCCATATGTAGAAAGCTGAAACTGGATGCCTTCCTTACACCTTATACAAAAATTAATTCAAGATGGATTAAAGACTTAAACGTTAGACCTAAAACCATAAAAACCCTAGAAGAAAACCTAGGCATTACCATTCAGGACATAGGCATGGGCAAGGACTTCATGTCTAAAACACCAAGAGCGATGGCAACAAAAGCCAAAATTGACAAATGGGATCTAATGAAACTAAAGAGCTTCTGCACAGCAAAAGAAACTACCATCAGAGTGAACAGACAACCTACAAAATGGTAGAAAATTTTCACAACCTACTCATCTGACAAAGGGCTAATATCCAGAATCTGCAATGAACTCAAACAAATTTACAAGAAAAAAACAAACAACCCCATCAAAAAGTGGGCGAAGGACACGAACAGATACTTCTCAAAAGAAGACATTTATGCAACCAAAAAACACATGAAAAACTGCTCACCATCATTGGCCATCAGAGAAATGCAAATCAAAACCACAATGAGATATCATCTCACACCAGTTAGAATGGCAATCATTAAAAAGTCAGGAAACAACAGGTGCTGGAGAGGATGTGGAGGAATAGGAACACTTTTACATTGTTGGTGGGACTGTAAACTAGTTCAACCATTGTGGAAGTCAGTGTGGCGATTCCTCAGGGATCTAGAACTAGAAATACCATTTGATCCAGCCATCCCATTACTGGGTATATACCCAAAGGACTATAAATCATGCTGCTATAAAGACACATGCACACATATGTTTATTGCGGCATTATTCACAATAGCAAAGACTTGGAACCAAGCCAAATGTCCATCAATGATAGACTGGATTAAGAAAATGTGGCACATATACAGCATGGAATACTATGCAGCCATAAAAATGATGAGTTCACATCGTTTGTAGGGACATGGATGAAATTGGAAATCATCATTCTCAGTAAACTATCGCAAGAACAAAAAACCAAACACCTGATATTCTCACTGATAGGTGGGAATTGAACAATGAGAACACATGGACACAGGAAGGGGAACATCACACTCTGGGGACTGTTGTGGGGTGGGGGGAGGGAGGAGGGATAGCATTGGAAGATATACCTAATGCTAGATGACGAGTTAGTGGGTGAAGCACACCAGCATGGCACATGTATACATATGTAACTAACCTGCACATTGTGCACATGTACCCTAAAACCTAAAGTATAATAATAAATTAAAAAAAAAAGAAACTAGTCCAAATGCCCATCAATCAACGAGTGGATAAATAAATCATTTTATATACATATATATATATAAAACCATGAAATAGTATTCAGCCATAAAAAAGGAAGAAAGTAATGGCGTTCACAGCAAGGTGGATGGTATTGGAGGCCATTATTCTAAGCGAGGTAACTCAGGAATGGAAAACCAAACACGTTATGTTCTCACTTGTAAGTGGAGCTAAGCTATGAGGATGCAAGGACTGAAGCATGATACAGTGGATTTTGGGGACTTGGGGGAAAGTGTTTCGGAGGGTGATGGATAAAAGGCTAAATTTGGGTACAATGTATACTGCTTGGGTGACGAGTGCACCAAAATCTCACAAATCACTGCTAAAGAACTAAGTCATGTAGCCAAATACCACCTGTTTCTCAAAAACCTATGGAAATAAATGCAATAAAATAACATAAAAAATAG
Organism: Gorilla gorilla gorilla; assembly: GCF_029281585.2. Taxonomy (NCBI): domain Eukaryota; kingdom Metazoa; phylum Chordata; class Mammalia; order Primates; family Hominidae; genus Gorilla; species Gorilla gorilla. The sequence goes on along the minus strand of NC_073235.2, from coordinate 19,102,683 downwards.
ATTATATCAGTGAATGGCCTACATTTTAAAGGAGCAGGCTTAATTGTCTGGAAAGGCAATAGGGAGAAAAGAGAACTGTTGTACCTGAGATGGGAGAGAACAATAGCTCCCTAGGCAAGAAAAAGTTACATATTTGGCAAAAGCCAAGTTCCAGTGAAGGAGAATAGGTACAGGGATTGCTCTGAGAAGTTGTCTGGGAGACTGGAGAATTTGTCGTACATGAAGACTACAATGAATTGTGTTTAAGAGTCTCGTGCTTTGGAATCAGAAAGTTTGAGTTTAAATCTTTATTTTGTGATTTGGTACATTTATGAACTTTGACAGCTTATGTAACTTCTTTGGTGGAAATTCCTGAGAACACAAGTTAAGAGTGTGGGAAATAAGGTAGAAGTGGAGAGCCAGATGAGTTCAAGGAGGTACAGTGCATTACTGGGGATGATAGAACAATAGAAAGGTGGCCAGGTGGGCTTACACTGTGGCCACTGTATGATGAAAACAGTAATAAGCAGGCTTGTGTATGATTTCATCAGTCTATCTGAGAAGGGTGATTACTGCGTCTAATGGCTAGAGGATTTAGTGCACACATATTTGGATGATATCTATTTTTGCAGCTGTAGTCTAAATGTACAGGACAGTCAGAAAAGGAAAAGTATGTGTCAAGGGAGAGACAGACATAATGATAAAAAGTCTTAGTGATTGAGGAGAAGAATGAAATGAGCCGATTTTATGCATTTGTTTCACAAAATCAGGGGACACACTTAAGACAGCTCTGAAAACAAAGATATGGCCTTTTACAACCATGTAGATTAAAAAAGGTTATTTCTGCTAGGATTTGTCACAAAGAATTACATGTTTTACTCAAACTTTAAAAGCATAGTTAATCTCACTCTATTTTTCTCATTTCCAATGGAGAAAAATTTCAGTTTACTGCTTTGCAATATGAAGAGTGTGATATTTAATTTCACAGCAAATGAGTTTTCTATTTTCAGATAATATTCATTTTTTGAGGTTTTTCTTCTAAAGACATTATAAAACCATATCCCAACATTTTCCCCCATAATGGTCATGAAATATGCTTCCTAACTTTGTGCACATATGGGATGGAGTTATCCTGAGGGATGGAGTCTCTATGCTTTGCAGAGTGGGTACTGAAATTGCCCTTCAGAGCACACAGCTTTTTTGGCAGCATCCTTGCTATTATACTAGACATTAATCACAACAATGACATTCACAAGATGGAAATACCTATGCTCACTAAAGACTGGTTCATTGGAATACTATTACCAGAATTATTTGCCAGTCAGTATCTGCCTGTCTATAGACTAAATATAGTAATGCTAATAATAAAAACAATGGACATTTTTATTGGCCTTTGGAGTTTCCAAATGCCATCATATATTCCATTTTATTTGATCCTCAGAAAATCTCATCAATTAGGTGAGATTATTATTTCAGTTTTACAGCAATCTGAATATCAACTCCATGAGTTGTTAATATGGAATTAATAACCAATATATATAAGTAACTTAAGTAACTGCTAGTGGGTGATTGGGTAGGGTTTCCGATTAACTTGTTAACTTTTAACTTTTTTGTTACATAGCTTCTTTAGAAATATAACAGACAAATTGGGTATAATTTTAACATTAAGTGTACTATTTTTAAAATTGATTTGATATGATTATATGGATAGTAATCAACCAAGATTTTAAAAAATTTTTTTAACTGACAAATAATAATTGACAAATTAACAAATAATAATTGACAAATAATGTGTATATATTTGTGGAGTGTGGTGCGAAGTTTTGATATAAGTATACAGTGTGAAATTATTAAATCAAGCTAATTAACACATCCGTCACCTCACTTATCATTTTTGTGGTGAGACATTTGAAATTTGCTGTCTTAGCAATTTAGAAATATACATTATTATTAGCTATAGTAACCATGCTTGCAATATATCTCAAAAACTCACTCCTCCTAACTGAAATTTTATATCCTTTGGTTAATAAACACCGATTTGAGAATCACCATTCTAACAGGTGTGAGATGATACCTTATTGTGGTTTTAATTTGCATTTTTCTAATGATTAGTGATGCTGAGTATGTTTTCATGTACCTCCTGGCCATTTGTATGTCTTCTTGTGAGAAATATCTGTTTAGGTCGGTTGTCCATTTTTTACTTGGGTTATTTGTTTTCTTGCTATTGAGTTACATAAGTTTCTTATATACATTGGTTATTAATTCCTTATTCCATTCTCCCATTCTGTGGGTTATTGCTTCACAACAAAGTGAAGAAATGGAAGAATGGGAGTTGTTAATTGTTTCCTCTGCTATGTAGATGTTTTTAGTTTGATGTCATCCTATTTGTCTATTTTTACTTTTGTTGCTTGTGGTTTTGGAATTATATTTAAAAAGTTGTTGCCCAAACTACTGTTGTGAAATTTTCCCCTATGTTTTTTTTTCTAGTAGTTTCAGGTTTTATATTTAAGTTTTTAATCTCTTTTGAGTTTTTAAAAATGTAATGTGAGACAAATGTCCAATATTATTCTTCTGCATGTGGATATTCAGTTTTCCCAACTTTGTTTATTGAAGAGACTGTCCTTGTCCCATTGTGTGTTCTTGGCAATTTTACAAAAAGTGAATTGACTACAAATGCATGTGTTTATTTCTGGGATTTCTATCTTGTTCTGTTGGTCTATGTGTCTTTTTAAATGCCAGTACAATGGTGTTTTGATTATATTCACTTTATAATATGACTTGAAAACTAAGGATGCGATGCCTCCATTTTTGTTATTTTTGTTAAGTTTGGTTATTCAGGGGTTTTTTTTGTTTCATATAAATTTCAGAATATATTTTGTTTTCTGTGAAAAATGACATTGGAATCTTTTGTTTGTTTGAGATGGAGTCTCGCTCTGTTGCCCAGGCTGGAGTGCAGTGGCACAATCTCGGCTCACTGTAATTTCTGCCTCCTGGGTTCAAACAATTCTCCTGCCTCAGCCTACAAAGTAGCTGGGACTATGGGCGCACACCGGCTACATTTTTGTATTTTAGTAGAGACAGGGTTTCATCGTGTTGCCCAGGCTGGTTGCAAACTCCTGAGCTCAGGCAATCCACCCGCCTTGGCCTCCCAAAGTGCTGAGATGACAGGCATGAGCCACCACGCCCACCTGGAATTTTGATGGCAATTGCATTGACTGTGGTTTGCTTTGGGAAGTATGGACATTTTCAAGATATTGATTTTTCTAATCCGTAGACATGGGATACATTTCAATTTATTTATGTTTTCTTCATTTTTCTTTCATCAGTGTATTATAACTTTCAGTATACAGGTCTTTTACCTCCTTGGTTAAATTTACACCTAAATATTTAATTTTTTAACTGTAAATGAGATTTTCTTACTTTCTTTTTATATTGTTTATTACTAGTGTATAGAAATGATACTAATTTTGTACATTGGTTCTGGGGCCTGCATTTACTGACTTCATTTATCAGTTCTAAGAGTTTCAGGTAGTCTTTAGTGTTTTGTATGTATATGGTTATATCACTAGCAAATATAGACATTTTAACTTCTTCCTTTCTTATTAGGATGCCTTCCATTTTTTCTCTTGTCTGATTGCTCTGGCTACATTTTCTAGTACTATGTTGAAGTGGTGAGAGTAAGAATTCTTGGTCTTTTCCCTTATCTTAGAGGAAAAGCTTTCAACTTTTCATTGTTGAGAATGTTGTTAGCTATAGGTTTGCAATATATGGCCTTTATTATGTTGAAGTACATTCCTCTATACCTTATCTGTTGAAAGTTTTTTTTTTATCATGAAAGCATATTGAATGTTGTCAAATGTGTTGTATACATCTATTGAGATGATTATATTATTTTTATTATCCATTTTTAAAATGTGGTGTTCCACATTTTATGTTGAAACATTTTTGCCTCACAGTGTTAAATCCCACTTGATCATGGTGAATAATCATTTTAATGAGCTATTGGCTTCAATTTGTTAGTATTTTGTTGAGGATATTTGTATGTATGTTCCTCAGGGACATTGGCCTGTAATTTTCTTTTCTAAAAGTGTTTTGTATTTTTTGGCTTTGGAATACCCATAATGCTGGCCTGGTAAACTGCATTAGGAAATATTCCATCCTTTGAATTTTTGGAATAGTTTGAGAAAAAGTGTTATTAGTTCGATTTTAAATGAATGCTAGAATTCAGCAGTGTAGTAATTTGGTTCTTAGTTTCCCTTAATGGGAGACTTTTTATTACTGATTCAATATCCTTAGTTGTTATTGGTTTGTTCAGATGTTCTTTGTCTTCATGTTTCAGCCTTAGGTTGCATGGGTCTAGGAGTTTATGTATTTTTTGTAGATTATTCAATTTGTTGACAATATAATTATTCATAAGAGTTTCTTATAATCCTTTGTATTTCTGTGTTGTCAGTTGTAATGTCTCTTCTTTCATTTCTGATAAATTTATTTGAATCTTCTTTTTCTAGTTAGTGTAACTAAGGGTTCATCAATTTTCATTTTTTTCAAGAAATCAGCTCAATTTCACTGATGTTTTTTCTACTGTCTTTCTAATCTCTAGTCCATTTATTTCTGCTTTGATCTTTGTTATTTCTTTTTTATTTTATTTTATATTTTTATTATACTTTAAGTTCTAGGGTACATGTGCACAACATACGGGTTTGTTACATAGGTATACATGTGCCATGTTGGTTTGCTGCACCCATCAACATCTAACATTTAAGTCTTTAATTCATCTTGAATTAATTTTTGTACAAGGTATAAGGAAGGGATCCAGTTTCAGCATTCTACATATGGCTAGCCAGTTTCCCCAGCACCGTTTATTAAATAGGGAATCCTTTCCCCATTTCATGTTTTTGTCAGTTTTGTCAAAGATCAGATGGTTGTAGACATGTGGTGCTATTTCTGAATCCTCTTTTCTGTTCCATTGGTCTATATCTCTGTTTTGGTACCAGTACCATGCTGTTTTGGTTACTGTAGCCTTGTAGTATAGTCTGAAGTCAGATAGCGTGATGCCTCCAGCTTTGTTCTTTTGGCTTAGGATTGTGTTGGCAATGCGGGCTCTCTTTTGGTTCCACATGAACTTTAAAGTAGTTTTTTGTCTGTGAAGAAAGTCATTGGTAGCTTGATGGGGATGGCATTGAATCTGTAAATTACCTTGGGCAGTATGGCCATTTTCACCTTCCTAACCATGAGCATGGAATGTTCTTCCATTTGTTTGTGTCCTCTTTTATTTCGTTGAGCAGTGGAATGTAGCTCTCCTTGAAGAGGTCCTTCACATCTCTTGTAAGTTGGATTCCTAGGTATTTTATTCTCTTTGAAGCAATTGTGAATGGCAGTTCACTCATGATTTGGCTCTCTGTTTGTCTGTGATTGGTGTATAGGAATGCTTGTGACTTTTGTACATTGATTTTGTATCCTGAGACTTTGCTGAAGTTGCTTATCAGCTTAAGGAGATTTTGGGCTGAGAAGATGAGGTTTTCTAAATACACAATCATGTCATCTGCAAACAAGGACAAGTTGACTTCCCCATTTCCTAATTGAATACCCTTTATTTCTTTCTTTTGCCTGATTGCCCTGGCCAGAACTTCCAGCACTCTGTTGAATAGGAATGGTGAGAGAGGGTATCCTTGTCTTGTGCCAGTTTTCAAAGGGAATGCTTCCAGTTTTTGCCCATTTGGTATGATATTGGCTGTGGGTTTGTCATAAACAGCTCTTATTACTTTGAGATACATTCCATTAATACCTAGTTTATTGAGAGTTTTTAGCCTGAAGGCTGCTGAATTTTGTCAAAGGCCTTTTCTGCATCTATTGAGATAATCGTGTGGTTTTTGTCTTTGGTTCTGTTTATGTGATGGATTACGTTTATTGATTTGCATATGTTGAACCAGACTTGCATCCCAGGGATGAAGCCTACTTGATCATGGTGGATAAGCTTTTTGATGTGCTGCTGGGTTTGGTTTGCCAGTATTATATTGAGGATTTTCTCATCGATGTTCATCAGGGATATTGGTCTAAAATTCTCTTTTTTTGTTGTGTCTCTGCCAGATTTTGGTATCAGAATGATGCTGGCCTCATAAAATGAGTTAGGGAGGATTCCCTCTTTTTCTATTGATTGGAATAGTTTCAGAACGAATGGTACCAGCTACTCTTTGTACCTCTGGTAGAATTTGGCTGTGAATCCATCTGGTCCTGGACTTTTTTTGGTTTGTAGACTGTTAATTATTGCCTCAATTTCAGAGCCTGTTATTGGTCTATTCAGAGATTCAACTTCTTCCTGGTTTAGTATTGGGAGGGTGTATGTGTCCAGGAATTTATCCATTTCTTCTAGATTCTCCAGTTTATTTGCATAGAGGTGTTTATAATATTCTCTGATGGTAGTTTGTATTTCTGTGGGATTGGTGGCGATATCCCCTTTTTCATTTTTTATTACATCTGTTTGATTCTTCTCTCTTTTCTTCTTTATTAGTCTTGTTAGTGCTCTATCAAGTTTGTTGATCTTTTCAAAAAATCAGCTCCTGGATTCATTGATTTTTTTGAAGCGTTTTTTTTTTTTGCTTGTAAAATCTACCTTTATTCATTAAGATAATGCATTTTGCCAATTTGTGGTTATTTATAAATGTTGGCTGAAGGAATATTCAACTTCTTCATTCACATTTTATGGCTGGAGCAATTTTTGCTCTCTGGGAAGTAGAAACTCTCTTGGGTGGAAGCAGAGTAGCCGAGTGAGGCTGTCTTTCTTATTGTCTCTGTGAGGGAGATCCAGTGGGCCCTATCTATGGTGTTTGCCCACAAATCATGATTTCGGCCTGAGATCACTGTGAGTAAGAAGAGTGAGGAATTTTACTAGCCACAGTGAAATGATAATGGGAAACATCAAGGTGCAAATACTGATTTGATAGTCACAGAGATTTGTTCAGAAATCCGGCAATTAGGAATGTGAAGGTTGGCATAAGCACAACAGAGGTCAAAAGGACAGAAGGGAGCTGTCTTATATTTTTTTGTGTCTCTGTCTCCTTCAGTTCTGTTCTGATCTTAGTTATTTCTTGCCTTCTACTAGCTTTTGAATTTGTTTGCCCTTGCTTCTCTAGTTCTTTAAATTGTGATGTAAGGATGTTGATTTTAGATCTTTCTTGCTTTCTCTTGTGGGCATTTAGTGCTATAAATTTCCCTCTGCACACTGCTTTAAATGTGTCCCAGAGATTCTAGTACGTTGTGTCTTTATTCCATCGGTTTCAAAGAACATCTTTATTTCTGCCTTGATTTCATTATTTACCCAGTAGTGATTCAGGAGCAGGTTGTTCAGTTTCCATGTAGTTGTGCAGTTTTAAGTGAGTTCTTTAATCCTGAGTTCTAATTTGATTGCACTGTGGTCTGGGAGACAGTTTGTTGTGATTTCTTTTCTTTTACATTTGTGGAGGAGTGCTTTACTTCCAATTATGTGGTCAATTTTAGATTAAGTGTGATGTGGTGCTGAGAAGAATATATATTCTGTTGATTTGGGGTGGAGAGTTCTGTAGATGTCTATCAGGTCTGCTTGGTGCAGAGCTGAGTTCAAGTCCTGGATATCCTTGTTAACCTTCTGTCTTGTTGTTCTGTCTAATATTGACAGTGGGGTGTTAAAATCTTTCATTATTATTTTGTGGGAGTCTAAGTCTCTTTGTAGGTCTCTAAGGACTTGCTTTATGAATCTGGGTGCTCCTGTACTGGGTGCATATACATTTAGGATAGTTAGCTCTTCTTGTTGAATTGATCCCTTTACCATTATGTAATGGCCTTCTTTGTCTCTTTTGATCTTTGTTAGTTTAAATTCTGTTTTATCAGAGACTAGGATTACAATCCCTGCTTTTTTTGGCTTTCCATTTGCTTGGTAGATCTTCCTTGATCCCTTTATTTTGAGCCTATGTGTGTCTCTGCACGTGAGATGAGTCTCCTCATCTCACTAATGGGTCTTGGCTTTTTATCCAATTTGCCAGTCTGTGTCTTTTAATTGGAGCATTAAGCCTATTTACATTTAAGGTTAATATTGTTATGTGTGAATTTGATCCTGTCATTATGATGATAGCTGGTTATTTTGCCCGTTAATTGATGCAGTTTCTTCATAGCATTGGTGGTCTTTACTATTTGGCATGTTTTTGTAGTGGCTGGTACCAGTTGTTGCTTCCCATGGTTTAGTGCTTCTTTCAGGAGCTCTTGTAAGGCAGGCCTGGTGGTAACAAAACCTCTCAGCGTTTGCTTGTCTGTAAAGGATTTTATTTCTCCTTCACTTATGAAGCTTAGTTTGGCTGGATATGAAATTCTGGGGTGAAAATTCTTTTCTTTAAGAATGTTGAATATTGGCCCCCACTGTCTTCTGGCTTGTGGGGTTTCTGCTGAGAGATCGACTGTTTGTCTGATGGGCTTCCATTTGTGGGTAACCCAACTTTTCTCTCTGGCTGCCCTTAACATTTTTTCCTTCATTTCAACTTTGATGAATCTGACAATTATGTGTCTTGAGGTTGCTCCTCTTGAGGAGTATCTTTGTGGTGTTCTCTGTATTTCCTGAATTTGAATGTTGGCCTGCCTTGCTAGGCTGGGGAAGTTTTCCTGGATAATATCCTGCAGAGTGTTTTCCAACTTGGTTCCATTCTCCGCATCACTTTCAGGTACACCAATCAAACGTAGATTTGGTCTTTTCACATAGTCCCATATTTCTTGGAGGCTTTGTCTGTTTCTTTTTACTCTTTTTTCTCTGAACTTGTCTTCTTGCTTTATTTCATTAATTTGATCTTCAATCACTGATACCTTTTCTTCCACTTGATCAAATCGGCTACTGAAGCTTGTGCATGTGTCACAAAGTTCTTGTGCCATGGTTTTCAGCTCCATCAGGTCATTTAAGATATTCTCCACACTGTTTATTCTAGTTAGCCATTTGTCTAACCTTTTTTCAGGGTTTTTAGCTTCCTTGTGATGGGTTAGAACATGCTCCTTTAGCTCAGAGAAGTTTGTTATTACCGAACTTCTGAAGCCTACTTCTGTTAACTCATCAAAGTCATTCTCTGTCCAGCTTTGTTCTGTTGCTGGCAAGGAGCTGTGATCCTTTGGAGGAGAAGAGGCGCTCTGGTTTTTAGAATTTTCCAGTTTTCTGCTCTGGTTTCTCCCCATCTTTGTGGTTTTATCTAGTTTTGATCTTTGATGTTGGTGACTTACAGATGGGGTTTTGGTGCAGATGTCTTTTTTGTTGCTGTTATTGCTATTCCTTTCTGTTTGTTAGTTTTCCTACTAACAGCCAGGTCCCTCAGCTGCAGGTCTATTGGAGTTTGCTGGGGGTCCACTCCAGACCCTGTTTGCCTTGGTATCACCAGCAGTGGCTGCAGAATTGCAAATATTGCAGAATAGCAAATATTGCTGCCTGATCTTTCCTCTGGAGGCTTCGTCACAGAGGGGCATCCGCCTGTATGAGGTGTCTATCGACCCCTATTGGGAGGTGTCTCCCAGTTAGGCTACACGGGGGTCAGGGACCCACTTGAGGAGGCAGTCTGTCTGTTCTCAGAGCTCAAACGCTGTGCTGGGAGAACCACTGCTCTCTTCAGAGCTGTCAGACAGGGACATTTAAGTCTGCAGAAATTGTCTCCTGCCTTTTGTTCAGCTATACCCTGCCCACAGAGGTGGAGTCTGTAGAGGCAGTAGGCCTTGCTGAGCTGTGGTGGGCTCTGTCCAGTTCCAGCTTCCTGGCCACTTTGTTTACCTACTCAAGCCTCAGCAATGGTGGACACTCCTCCCTCAGCCAGGCTGCCATCTTGCCATTTGATCTCAGACTGCTGCACTAGCAGTGAGCAAGGCTCCTTGGGCGTGGGACCTGCTGAGCCAGGCATGGGAGATAATCTTGCCTGCCAGTTGCTAAGACCTTGGGAAAAGCACAGTATTTGGGTGGGAGTGTCCTGTTTTTCCAGGTGCAGTCTGTCATGGCTTCCCTTGGCTAGAAAGGGAAATCTCCCAACCCCTTACACTTCCCAGGTGAGGTGACACACTACCCTGCTTCAGCTTGCCCTCTGTGGGCTGCCTCCACTGTCCAACCAGTCCCAATGAGATGAACCAGGTACCTCATTTGGAAATGCAGAAATCACCCATCTTCTGCGTCGATTATGCTGGGAGCTGCAGACCAGAGCTGTTCCTATTCAGCCATCTTGGAATGGAATCCGATCTTTGTTATTTCCTTCCTTCGCTAAATTTGGGTTTGGTTTATTCTTCTTTTTCTAGTTCTTTGAGGTATAATTTAGATTTATTTGAAATTTTCCTTCTTTTTCCACATAGGTGTTTATTGCTATAAATTTCTATCTTAGAACTCCTTTTTTCTGTGCTCTGTAATATTCAGTTTGTTGTTTTCATTTTTATTTGGCCCAAGGTATTTTTAATTCAGCTTTTATTCTGTGACCCATTGGTTGTTTAAGAGTATATTGTTTCATTTCCAAATATTTGTGTGCTTTCTAAGCTTTCTCCTGTTATGGATTTCTAGTTTCATGCTATTGTGATCCAAAAAGATACTTTATATGCTTTTGATTCTGTTAAATTTATCATGTTTGTTTTGTGGCCTAATATATAATCTGTCCTGGAGAAAGTTCTGTGTGTACTTGAGAAGACTGTATATTCTGCTTCTGTTGGATGGAGTGTTTCATATATGTTTGTTAGGTCCATTTAGTTAAAAGTGTAAATCAAATCTATCGTTTTCTTACTGATTTTCAATGTAGATGACTTGTACATTTTTGAAAGTGTGGACTTTCTTTGGGAGTCCTTTACTATTATAGTATTGCAGTCTATCTTTCCTTCCAGATCATTTAATAATTGCTTTATGTATTTAGGTGCTTCAATATTGGGTGCATATATTGTACAGTTGTTATGTCCTATTGATGAATTAACCCCTTTAACATTATGTAATAAAGTTTTGTCTCTTTCATAGTTTTTGACTTAAATCTTATTTTATCTGAGATAAAAGATAGCTACCCCTGCTCTCTTTTGGTTGCCATTTGCATGGAATATCTTTTTCTATCCCTTCACTTTATTCTATGTGTGTTCTTACTATTAAAGCATATCACTTATACCTAGCATATAGTTGATTCTAGCTTTTAAAAAATTTATTCAGCCACTATCTGTCTTTTTATTTAAAAATTTAATTCATTTGTATTCTAGGGAATTATTGATAGGTAAGAACTTATTACTGCCATTTTGTAGTGCTGTTAAGGAATTCTTGCTTGAAAATATTTTTTCTTTAAAATTTAAAATATATCATTTCACTCTTTCCTGGTCTGCAGGATTTGCTGTTGAGAAATCTGCTGATAGCTGTGTTGGGGTTACCTTGATTGTGATGGTTCTTATCTCTTGCTACTTTCAGTATTCTTTCTTTGTTTTTGATTTTTTATAATTTGATTGTGATGTATCTTGGTAAACTTCTCTTTGGATTGAATATGATTGGTGACTGGAGTTTCTTATACCTGGATAGTCACATCTTTCTCCAGATTTGGGAAATTTTTAGCCATTATTTTCTAAGTATATTTTCTAGGCCTTTCTCTCTCTCTTATCCTTTTCTTGAGTTCTTATTGTGCAATTATTAGTTTGCTTATGCTGTCCCATAATTCCTGTAGGCCTCCCTGATTCATTTTTTTCTCCCTTGGTTGGATAATTTTTAATCTTCTATCTTTGAGGACACCAATTCTTTCTTCTATGGGATCAAGTCTGCTTTTGAAGCTTTGTACTGAATTTTTCATTTCAGTTATACTTTTTTAACTCTAGGTTTTCTGTTTTTTATTATTGTTTATTATTGCCAAACTTTTTATTTTGTTCATGAGTTGTTTTCTAAATTTTATTTGATTTTCTATCCATATATTCTTAGAGTTTCCTGAATTCCTGTAAGAGGATTATTCTCATTATTTGTCAGCTGTTTCATAGATCTCCATTTCTTCCAGAGAAAATTATTGTAGCATTATTAGTTTCTTTTGGAGGTGTCCTATTTCCTGGATTTTTAATAATCCTGTTCTTACATTAATGCCTGCACATTTGAAAAGATGACTACCTCTTCTGGCCTTTGAAGGTGTTCTTTGGTGTGATACACCTTTAATATTAGTCTAGCCTGGGATTCTTGTTGGGTCAGCTGGTAGCAATCCTTCATAGGCAGACCTTAGTGTTGGGTTCTGTAGTATGGCTGGGTTACTTTTTGTCCTCTGAGGTTTAATGATACTTCTGGCTGTGCTCCGTGGTCCAGTGAGACCACTGGCTGGACTCTGACATTAAATGGAGCTACCAACTGAACTCTGCAGTTGTCTCTGGCCAGACAGGGATGCATGTTGTCTTTTCTGGCTAGGCAGTACTGTTGTTTTGAATCTGGAGTTAGGCAGGGCCATGTATTGGGCTCCAAGCCTGACTGAAGCTTCTGGGATTGCTGCTTAGCTATATGGTGTGGGCAGGGCCAGAGTCATTTATGCACTTGGTCTTGCCTCCCAGCCCGGGCAGCCTTAAACAAAGAACCAAGAGTTGGTGGAATCACCCCTCAGCATCTAGGGTTAGGTGGGGCCAAATACTTCCTTTATGTGTAATCACTGACCTGCAATTACCTCCTGGCCTGGAAGAGACTTAACGAGCCTTTGGTCATTTTATAATTGGGTTATTTTAAACCTAAATTATTATTCATTCTCTACTTTCCAGGTAATAGAACATTTAGTCTTTTATTACATATGAGTTCAAATCAGCTTTGTGATGAAAAAAGTCACTAACATGTCAGGCTGTCTTAGGCAAGCAATTGACCTTTGGATATTTCTTCTTGCCCAAGTGCTGGAAAAAAGAAGAAGGTTTGGCTGCTTGTGGAAATTATTTATCTGAGGCAGAGCAGTTACCAAGCATATTAAGTGAATCAACTTTCTTCAGTGTGCTTATTGGTCCAATAAAAACTTTTATTTCCTTCATGTTTGGAAGGATAAGGAGATAATGGCACTAATACCTGGCTGCCTTCAGTGAAATTTCTGATCAAAAGTAGTTTGGTGATATGGTTGGCTATGCACCCACCTAAATGCCATCTTGAATTGTACTTCCCATAATCCCCACGTGTCATGGGAGGGAACCTGTGGGAGGTAATTGAATCATGGGGGTGGTTACCCCCATGCTGCTGATCTTGTGATAGTGAGTGAGTTCTCACAAGACTTGATGGTTTTATAAGGGGCTTTTTCATTTTTTGCTCAACACTTCTCCTTCCTGCCACCACGTGAAGAAGGAGACCTGATGGTTTTATAAGGGGCTTTTCCCCCTTTTGCTTGGCACTTCTCCTTCCTGCCCCCAAGGGTTTGCTTTGCCTTTTGTCATGATTGTAAGTTTCTTGAGGTCTCCCCAGGCATGCTGAACAGAGGTCAATTAAACCTTTTTCCTTTATAAATTACCCAGTCTCAGGGGTATGTCTTTATTAGCAGCATGGGAATGGACTGATAGTAAACTGGTATTAGTAGAGTGAGGGGCTGCTGTAAAGACACCTGAAAATGTGGAAGCAACGTTGGAACTGGGTAACAGGCAGGCAGAGGTTGAAACAGTTTGAAGGGCCCAGAAGAAGACAGGAAAATGTGAGAAAGTCTGGAACTTCCTAAAGACTTGGAGGGCTCAGAAGACAGGAAGATGTGGGAAAGTTTGGAACTTGCTAGAGACTTGTTGAATGGCTTTGGCCAAAATGATATTGGTCAAAATCAGTGATATGAACAATAAAGTTCAGGCTGAGGTGGTCTCAGATGGAGATGAGGAACTTGTTGGGAATTGGAGCAAAGGTGACTCTTATTACACTTTAGCAAAAAGACTAGCAGCATTTTGCCCCTGCCCTAGAGATCTGTGGAACTTTAAATCTGGCAGAAGAAATTTCTAAGTGGCAAACCATTCAAGAGGAAGCAGAGCATAAAAGTTTGGAAAATTCGTAGTCTGATGATGCAATAGAAAAGAATAACTATTTTTTTTTCTGCGGAGAAATTCTAGCTGGCTGCAGAAATTTGCATAAGTAAGAACGAGCTGAATGTTAGTCACCAAGACAATGGGGAAAATGTCTCCAGGGCATTTCAGAGACCTTTGTGGCAGCCCCTCCCATCACAGGCCCAGAGGCCTAGGAGAAAGAAATGGTTTCATGGGCCAAGGGCCCTTCTGCTTTGTGCAGCCTAGGGACTTAGTGCCCTGTGACCCAGCTGCTCCAGCTGTGGCTAAAAGGGGCCAAGGTACAGCTCAGGCTGTGGCTTCAGACAGTGGAAGCCCCAAACGTTGGCAGCTTCTAAGTGGTGTTGAGCCTGCAGGCAGAAGTGAAAAACTGAGGTTTGGGAACCTGCACCTAGATTTCAGAGGATGTATGTAAATGCCTGGATGTCTAGGTCAAGGTGTGCTGCAGGGCAGAATCCTCATGGAGAACATCTGCCAGGGCAGTGTGAAAGGGAAATATGGGGTGGGAGCCCCCACACAGAGTCCCCACTGGGGCACTTCCAAGTGGAACTCTGAGAAGAGGGCCACTGTCCTCAAATCCCCAGGATAAAATATGCACCAACAGCTTTCACTATGTACCTGGAAAAGCCACAGATACTTAACACCATCCTATGAAAGCAGCCATGGGAGAGCTGTACCCTGCAAAGCCACAAGGGTGGAGCTAACCAAGGCCATGGGAGAACACCTTTTGCATCAGCATTTCCTAGATGTGAGACATGGAGTCAAAGAAGATCATTTTGGAACTTTAAGTTTTAATGACTGCCCTGTTGGATTTGGGACTTGCATGGGGCCTGTAGCCCCTTCATTTTGGCCAATTTCTTCCATTTGGAACAGGCCTATTTACTGAATGCCTGTACCCTTATTGTAACTAGGAAGTAACTAACTTGCTATTGATTGTACAGCCTCATAGGTGGAAGGGACTTGTGTTGTCTCAGATGAGACTTTGGACTTTTGTGTTAATGCCAGAATGAGTTAAGACTTTGGGGGACTGTTGGAAGAGCATGATTGTGTTTTGAAATGTGAGGACATGAGATTTGGGAGGGACCAGGGGTGCAATAATGTGACTTGGCTGTGTCCCTACCCAAATCTTATCTTGAATTGTAGTTCCCATAGTACCCACATGTTGTGAGAGGGAAATAATTGAATCATGGGGGTTATTCCCATGCTGCTATTCTCACAATAGTGAGTGAGTTCTCATAAAACCTGGTGGTTTTATAAGGGGCTTTTCCCACT
The DNA here is from genome assembly GCF_029281585.2 of Gorilla gorilla gorilla. Lineage (NCBI taxonomy): Eukaryota > Metazoa > Chordata > Mammalia > Primates > Hominidae > Gorilla > Gorilla gorilla. The sequence continues at coordinate 19,087,464 of NC_073235.2, read as the reverse complement.
TTTGCTTGGCACTTCTATCTTCTGCCACCATGTGAAGAAGGACGTGTTTGCTTCCCCTTTGTACATTTCCTGAGGCCTCTCCAGCCATGCTGAATTGTGAGTCAATTAAACCTCTTTCCTCTATAAATTACCCAGTCTTGGGTATGTCTTTATTAGCAGCATTAGAACAGACTAATATATTTGGTCATTTAAAAAGATAAACTGGGAGAAGGAATAAAATACTACACACAAACATATACACACACAAATGCACACATGCATACACATACTCTAATACCTTTCTATACAAAAAATTCTTATATACATTATCCTTTACAGCACATACATCTTCCTGGGAAATGCATCTCTAATATAACACTCTATTTTCCCCTGTGTATAAACATATGCCTAGTCACAGACACAGAGATGAACACAGCTCCACAACATGCCCATACTTAAATACATTCACAAACACACCTGTTCATATGTATTATATGACAGCATTATATAAAATGTTCACTCCTAAGTGTTAACATTGTATTGCAATTTTCTGGATATGTACCTCAACAATTCTTACAGACATATCACACAACTGCCTTCTCACACAACATATTACTTGGCTAATAAATACAGCTGAAATGTACCCCCTGTCTTCCTTCACCACACACTGATACACACACTGATTTTAATTCCTGTGTCTGTGAAATTGTCTTTTGCTTACAAGCTGCTGAAGGTTGTTAATGCTTTCATGTAGCTAATTTTCTGTTTTGCAAGCACAAATCTCACTGGATTTCTTCTAATGTAGAGGATACTGTTATCAGGTAGGAAACAACAACAAAAAAGTATAACTAAAGGAGGCTCCTCCATTTTTCATTAATGGAATTAGTCCATGTTCCTGGTAAATAGATTAAGTGCAAGAGTTCAGAAAGGAGAATGAGGGGACACCAAAGGGATTTGTTTGTTTTCTGTATTGTGCTCCAGAAAGCAAATATTTCTCTAGATAAGCTTTTTTAAAAAATAGTTTTTGATGCCACCAAAAGACAATATGTAATATGTATGTAAGTTATGAAGCATAAGAGTAACTCACTATCCAGTGTAGTTCTACAACATAAGAAAACCTAATTCTTTGTTCTCCTCATCTCATCTCTTTTTCTCAACTCCCTTAATATAATAACTTCAGAACATTTTAACTCTGATTACCTACCGATTCCTCAACTTATGTTACTGTTGTCTAGTATTTTATTTCTGTTCTCTAAAACCCCAGATTAGACATTATTGTTATTTTTTAACAATAACTTTATAATGACATATCCTCCAGAAACTGTTTGGGCTTGTGCTTTCTTCTGCACGGTGCTTTTAACCAGGCCTGACCCTTCTGAACTGAGTCTTCTAAAACATTATTAAAGCAACCGTGAAGGGAGGGCAAGATGACCAACTAGACACAGACAGGTGAAACAGTTGCCACTGAGGGACCAAGAAGACTGGCGCAGTCCTAATAGATCTTCAGAGGGAAAGCACCAAGAGTGGATGAAGGGAAGACACAGAAGCTTGGCTGAAAGGAGAGGAAGCTGAGAATCCTGCATGGGGCTACCATGCAACAGGACTTGTTTTTGACCCCCAGTAATCCTGGGGCAATTAGTGAGTTGAACCAGCAAGGAGTAACCTGCTGTCACTACAGGCCTCTGCAATCCTGGCAGGAGGAAACCTCTCAACAACAACAGACACTCAAGTTGGTAGGTGAAGCTGCTTAAAGAAGTGGTGGGGCTGCTGCTGAGGTGGAGCCCAAGGGGTTTGGTGTGGGATCCTCTGTAGTTGAGCATGGCCAGGGAAGCCCATCTCTCTAGGCTCAACGTGCTCCCATAGGAGACTTTAGCCCTAGGGGAACTTTCCAACCTGAACCCTGCAAGGCTGTCTTGCCCATTATTCAGAGCTAGTTCCACCTGAGAACCCCTTGGTCTACTGGCCTCTCAAGGCCTTCTTTTGCAGGGCAATCTAGGGTGCCCTGGGGGCCCACATCATAGCTCCTGCACTGGTGGGCCATGCCTGATTGGTAGAGAACTCCAGCAGTGCAACTCCTATAGCCATGCACCAGACCACCCACTCCTTCCCCATACTGTAGCTTCCCCTGGGATCACAGCTTCCCCTGGGATCACAGCAACCCCCCATATTGTATTGCTGGTGCATGTGTGTGTGAGCAGGTTTTGCCTTCCTTGCCCCACCAGCATGCATGTTTGTGTGCACCCTGCCCTGCCACTGCTGTGGTGAGAATGCACCCTACCTCCTCTCCCCCTAGACTGCCATTGCAGTTGCAGCCTTGATGGGCACAGTGCCAACCAGTCCTACCCCTGCCTGTGACATGCGCTTGTGCCAACACTACTACAGGTGTAAAACTAGGTACAGAGAACAGTGAAACCTTCTGTTTCCTGAGAACCCCTGTCTGTGGTTCACAGAGAGTGCACATAGACCCATATCTGCCAGTGCCTTGACCGTGTGCTAACAGCACCACAGCACGACTACACACACAGTTGACAGCACAGCCCCACTGCACACCCTTCAGCTTTGCTGCCTCCACCACTGTGGTGAATGCTTGCATAGAGGCAGGCACCCTAGCACCTACTTGCATTCTGCCACAGCTGATGAGTGCATACCCACTGCACTGCTATTGTTGCTGGCATGTGCAAATGAGGATGGATCCACTGCCACCACACTATAAAATGCTTTAGCTGATATCACCAGTTAGAATGTAGTTATCAGGGGACTGGGAGCACCTCGGTCCCCCAAGCACAGTGGATTCCTAACGTTGAGGAGCCAGAGAACAAAGTTAGGGACCAATACAAGTCGTCCAGAGTTAGAGCATGCAGTCCAGGAGTTGAGAGCTGAGCGTTGGCCCCCTAAAATTTTCTAGAAACAAAGCCAGTCAGGTGAATTCAGTTTATACCAATCAAACCCTCAAGGTCATCAAACAGGATAAAAGAAAAAGAAATCCAAAGGATGGTAACGTTAAAGATTGAAGAGACATCAGCCTACAAAGATGAGAAAGAACCAATGCAACAACTCTGAGTGCCTTCTTTCTCCAAAGAACTGTACCACCTCTCTAGCAAGGGTACTGAACAGGGCAGAGATGGCTAAAACAATAGAAATATAATTCAGAATATGAATAGGAACAAAGATCATTGAGATGCAATGATCATTGAAACCCAATCCAAGGAATTTAAGTCACAATAAAATGATACAGGGGCTGACAGACAAAATAGCCAAGATAGAAAACTATATAACTGACCTGATAAAGGATGAAACACACTACAAGAATTTCAAAATGCAATCATGAGTATTAATAGCAGAATAGACTAAACTGAGAAAAGAATCTGAGAGCTTGAAGACCAGGTTTCTGAAATAAGACAGTCAGATAAGAATAGAGAAAAAAGAATAAAAAGGAATAAACAAAACCTCTGAGAAATATGATATTATGTAAAGAGACCAATTCTATGACTCTTTGGTGTCCCTGAAAGAGATGGGGCAAGTGTAAGCAACTTGGGAAACATATTTCAAAATATCATCCATAAGAACTTCCCCAACCTAGCTAGAGAAGCTAAAATTCACATTCAGGAAATACAGAGAAGATGCTTCACGATAAGATCATCCCCATGATACATAATCCTCAGATTCTCCAAAGTTGAAATGAGAGAAAAAGGCAGCTAGACAAAAACGTTATGTCACCTATGAGGAAAGCCAATCAGACTAACAGAGGACCTCTCAGCAGAAACCTACAACCCAACAGATATTGGGGGGTAAATATTCAACATTCTCAAATAAAAGAAATTCAAACCCGGAATTTCATATCTGCCCAAACTAATCTTCACAAGTGAAAGAGAAATAAGATCTTTTTCAGATAAACAAATGCTGAGAGAATTTATTACCACAAGACCTGCCTTACAAGAGCTCCTGAAGGCATCATTAAACATAAAAGGAAAGACCATTACCAACCACTACAAAAACACACGGAAGTACACAGACCAGTGACATTATAAAGCAACCACACAAACAAATCTGCATAATAACCAGTTAACATGATGATAAGATTAAATCCATACACATCAATACTAATCTTGAATGTGAATGGGCTAAATGCCCCAATTAAAAGGCACAGAGTGACAAGCTGGACAAAGAACCAAGACTCATTAATATGCTGTCTTCAAGAGATCCATCTCACATGCAATGACACCCACAGGCTCAAAATAAAGAGATGGAGAAAAATCTACCAAGCAAATGAAAAACAGAAAAAAGCAGGTTTTGCAATTCTAATTTCAGACAAAACAGATTTCAAATCAACAAAGATTAAAAAAAAAAAAGACAAGAAAGTACGTTACATAATGGTAAAGGGTTTGCACCCAATACAGAAGCACCCAGATTCATAAAGAAAGTTCTTAGAGACTTTGAAAGAGGTTTATACTCCCACAAATAATAGTGGGAGACTTCAGCATCCCACTGACAGTATTAAACACATCATCAAGACAGAAAATTAACAAAGATATTTAGGACCTGAATTCAGCACTGAATCAAATGAAGCTAATATACATCTACAGAACTCTCCACTCAAGAGCAACAGAATATACATTCTTCTCATCAATACATTACCCATACTATAAAACTGACCACATAATTTGACACAAAACACACCTCAGCAAATGGGATTTGCTGTGCAAACTAAAGAGTTTCTGCACAGCAAAAGAAACTATCAACAGAGTAAACAGACAACCAAGAGAATGGGAGAAAAATTTTGCAAACTATGTATCTGACACAGGTCTAATATCCAGCATCTATAAAGAACTTAAACAAATTTACAAGAAAAAAACAAACAACCCCATTAAAAAATGGGCAAAGAATATGAACAGAGACTTCTCAAAAGAAGACATACATGCAGCCAACAATCATATGAGAAAAAACTAAACATCACTGATCAGTAGAGAAATGCAAATCAAAACCACAATGAGGTACCATCTCACACCAATCAGAATGGCTATTATTACTATTATTTAGTTTATATGATGACTTTCTAGTACACCCATAATTTTTATTTATTCTAGTAAATGTTATTTTTTTCCTTGTGTATATTAGATTTTTTCTTTTTTATTATACTTTAAGGTCTGGGGTACATGTGCAGAAAGTGCAGTTTTGTTACATAGGTATACACGTGCCACGGTGGTTTGCTGCACCCATCAACCTGTCATCTACATTAGGTATTTCTCCTAATACTATTCCTTCCCTAGCCCTCCACCCCCCAACAAGCCCCAGTGTGTGATGTTCCCCACCCTGTGTCCAAGTGTTCTCATTGTTCAATTCCCACCTATGAGTGAGAACGTGCAGTGTTTGGTTTACTGTTCTTGTGATAGTTTGCTGAGAATGATGGTTTCTAGCTTCATCCATGTCCCTGCAAAAGATATGAACTCATCCTTTTTTGTGGCTGCGTAGTATTCCATGGCGTATATGTGCCACATTTTCTTAATCCAGTCTATCACTGATGGACATTTGGATTGGTTCCAAGTCTTTGCTCTTGTGAATAGTGCTGCAATAAACATATGTGTGCATGTGTCTTTATAGTAGCATGATTTATAATCCTTTGGGTATATACTCAGTAATTGGATCGCTGGGTCAAACGGTATTTCTAGTTCTAGATCCTTGAGGAATCAGCATACTGTCTTCCACAATGGTTGAACTAATTTACACTGCCACCAACAGTGTAAAAGCATTCCTATTTCTCCACATCCTCTCCAACATCTGTTGTTTCCTGACTTCTTAATGATCACCATTCTAACTGGCATGAGACAGTATCTCATTGTGGTTTTGATTTTCATTTCTCTAATGACCCTTGATGATGAGCTTTTTTTTGTATGTTTGTTGGATGCATAAATGTCTTCTTTTTAATATATATATTTTTATTATACTTTAAGTTCTATGGTACATGTGTACAATGTGCCGGTTTGTTACATACATATACATATGCCATGTTGGTGTGCTGCACCCATTAGCTCGTCATTTACATTAGGTATATCTCCTAATGCTATCCCTCCCCACTGCTCCCACCCCACAATAGGGCCTGGTGTGTGACGTTCCCCCTCCTGTGTCCAAGTGTTCTCATTGTTCAATTCCCACATGTGAGTGAGAACATGCGGTGTTTGGTTTTTTGTCCTTGTGATAGTTTGCTGAGAATGATGGTTTCCAGCTTCATCCATGTCCCTACATAGGACATGAACTCATCATTTTTTATGGCTGCATAGTATTCCATGGTGTATATGTGCCACATTTTCTTAATTCAGTCTATAATTGTTGGACATTTGGGTTGGTTTCAAGTCTTTGCTATTGTGAATAGTGCCTCAATAAACATACGTTTGCATGTGTCTTTATAGCAGCATGATTTATAATCCTTTGGGTATATACCCAGTAATGGGATGGCTGGGTCAAATGGTATTTCTACTTCTAGATCCTTGAGGAATCACCACACTGTCTTCCACAATGGTTGAACTAGTTTACAGTCCCACCAACAGTGTAAAAGTGTTCCTATTTCTCCGCATCCTCTCCAGCAGGTGTTGTTCCCTGACATTTTAATGATTGCCATTCTTCCTGACTTTTTAATGATCACTATTCTAACTGGTGTGAGATGGTATCTCATTGTGGTTTTGATTTGCATTTCTCTGATGGCCAGTGATGATTAGCATTTTTTCATGTGTCTGTTGGCTGCATAAATGTCTTATTTTGAGAAGTGTCTGTTCATATCCTTCACCCACTTGTTGATGGGGTTGTTTTTTTCTTGTAAATTTGTTTGAGTTCTTTATAGATTCTGGATATTAGCCCTTTGTCAGATGAGTAGATTGCAAAAATTTTCTCCCATTCTGTAGGTTGCCTGTTCACTCTGATGGTAGTTTCTTTTGCTGTGCAGAAGCTCTTTAGTTTAATTAGATCCCATTTGTCAATTTTGGCTTTGTTGCCATTGCTTTTGGTGTTTTAGACATGAAGTCCTTGCCCAGACAGGGATGCCCTCTCTCACCACTCCTATTCAACATAATGTTGGAAGTTCTGGCCAGGGCAGTCAGGCAGGAGAAAGAAATAAAGGGTATTCAATTAGGAAAAGAGGAAGTCAAATTGTCCCTGTTTGCAGATGACATGATTGTATATCTAGAAAACCCCACCATCTCAGCCCAAAATCTCCTTAAGCTGATAAGCAACTTCAGCAAAGTCTCAAGATACAAAATCAATGTGCAAAAATGACAAGCATTCTTATACACCAACAACAGACAAACAGAGCTAAATCATGAGTGAACTCCCATTCACAATTGCTTCAAAGAGAATAAAATACCTAGGAATCCAACTTACAAGGGATGTGAAGGACCTCTTTAAGGAGAACTACAAACAACTGCTCAATGAAATAAAAGAGGATACAAACAAATGGAAGAACATTCCATGCTCATGGATAGGAAGAATTAGTATCATGAAAATGGCCATAGATGTCTTCTTTGGAGAAGTGTCTGTTCATATCCTTCCCCCAATTTTTGATAGGGTTGCTTGTTTTTTTTTTTCTTGTAAATTTGCTTAAGTTCTTTGTAGATTCTGGATATTAGCCCTTTGTCAGATGAGTAGATTGCAATTTTTTTTTCCCATTCTGTAGGTTGTCTGTTCACTCTCTTGGTAGTTTCTTTTGCCATGTAGAAGCTCTTTAAGTTTAATTAGATCCCATTTGTCTATTTTGGCTTTTGTTGCCATTGCTTTTGGTGTTTTAGTCATGAAGTCCTTGCCCATGCCCATGTCCTGAATGATATTGCCTAGGTTTTCTTCTAGGGCTTTTATGGTTTTAGGTCTTATGTTTAAGTCTTTAATCCATCTTAAGTTAATTTTTGTGTAAGGTGTAAGGAAGAGGTCCAGTTTCAGTTTTCTGCATATGGCTAGCCAGTTTTCCCAACACCATTTATTAAATATGGAATCCTTTCCCCAATGCTTGTTTTTGTCAGGTGTGTCAAAGATCAGATAGTTGTAGATGTGTGGTGTTATTTCTGAGGCCTCTGTTCTGTTCCATTGGTCTATATCTCTGTTTTGGTACCAGTACCATGCTGTTGTGGTTACTGCAGGCTTACATTTCAGTATTTTTTGCAGTGGCTGGTATTGGTTTTTCCTTTCGATATTTAGTGCTTCCTTTAGGACATCTTGTAAGGCAGGCCTGATGGTTACAAGAGCTAACTATCCTAAATATATATGCACCCAATACAGGAGCACCCAGATTCATAAAGCAAGTTCTTAGAGACCTACAAAAAGACTTAGACTCCCACACAATAATAGTGGGATACTTTAACACCCCACTGTCAATATTAGGCAGATCAATGAGACAGAAAATTAACAAGGATATTCAGGACTTGAACTCCGCTCTGGGTCAAGCAGACCTAATAGACATCTACAGAACTCTCCATCCCAAATCAACAGAATACACATTCTTCTCAGCACCTCATCACACTTACTCTAAAATTGACCACATCATTGGAAGTAAAACACTCCCCAGCAAATGCAAAATAACAGAAATTGTAACAAACAGTCTCTCAGACCACAGTGTAATCAAATTAGAACCCAGGATTAACAAACTCACTCAAAACTGCACAACTACATGGAAACTGAACAACTTCCTCCTGAGTGACTACTGGGTAAATAATGAAATTAAGGCAGAAATAAAGATGTTATTTGAAACCAATGGGAACTAAAACACATGTACCAGAATCTCTGGGACACATTTAAAGCAGTGTTTTGAGGAAAATTTATAGCACTAAATGCCCACAAAAGAAAGCAGGAAAGATCCAAAATTGACACCGTAACATCAAAATCAGAATGGCTATTATTAAAAAGTCCAAAAGTTCCAAATGCTTGCAAGGTTGTGGAAAAAAAAATGAACACTTCTACACTGTCGGTGGGAGTAAAAATTAGTTCAACCATTGTGGAAGACAGTGTGGCAATTACTCAAAGACCTAAATATGGAAATACCATTCGACCCAGCAATCTCATTACTGGTTATATGCCCAAAGGAATATAAGTCATTATATTATAAAGACACATGCACACATGTGTCTTTGACCTGTGTTCATTGCAGCACTATTCACAATAGCAAAGACGTGGAATCAACCCACATGCCCATCAATGATAAACTGGGTAAAAAAATGTGGTACATATACACCATGGAATACCATGCAGCCACAAAAAAGAGCAAGATCATGTTTTTTGCAGGGACATGGATGCAACTGGAGGTCATTATCATTAGCAAACTAATGCAGGAACAGAAAACCAAATACTGCATGTTCTTACTTATAAGTGGGAGCTAAATGAGAGCATATGGACACATAGAGGGGAACAACATAAACTGGGGCACAATGGAGTATGGAGGGTGAGAAGAGGGAAAGGATCAGAAAAAATAACTAATAGATACTAGGCTTAGTACCTGGGTGAAATAATCTGTACAAAAAATCCTCATGAAATACATTTACCTATGTAACAAACTTGCCCATCCTTCACATGTACCCTTGAACTTGAAATAACAGTGTTTTTTTTTTTTTAAAGAAAAAGGTATTATTGCACTGTTTTCTGGCTTTGATAGTTGTTGAGAAGTTTGCTGCCAGCTTTGTATTACCTATTTTTCTCTCTGGCTACTTTAATATCTTCTCTTTGTCTTGATATTCCATGTCTTTACTATAATGTGTCTAGGTATGGATTGACTTATTCTGCTTGGGATACATTATGTTTTGTGTTAATCCCCAATTACTGTCTTCTCAAATATCATCTCTTACCTGTTTTTTTTTTTTCTATATTTTCATGTTGGGAAGCGGATTCATTGGCTGTAAGATCTTCTCATTCTGTTTTCCATATATTTTCACTTCTTATTTCTGCTTCCCATCCCTTTGTGTTGTGTTATTGGCCAGTTCTATCACTTTACTTTTTTCTTCTTCCTTACGTGTAATTGGATATTTAACCCCAACTTAGACTTTTTTCTAACATTGGTTTCATTTCTAGAAGCAATTACAAACATACCTGGCCATTTCTATTACAGGTTGAGTATCCCTTATCAGAAATACTTTGGACAAAAAGTGTTTTGAATTTTGGAATATTTGTGTCATGCTTATCAAATGAGCATCCCAAATCCAAATATTTGAAATTTGAAAGGCTCCAGTGAACATTTCCTTTAAGCATCTTGTTGGCGCTCAAAATGTTTTAGAATTTGGAGTATTTTGAGTTTTGGATTTTCAGATTTGGAATGCTCAGCTCATAATTTCTCATTTCTTCATTTTTGTGATTCAAATTTTTGTTTTTTTATATGTTATAGTCATAATTGCATTCTGGTCTATATTTGATAATTAAAGAATTCAAAGTTCTTAGAGATCTAAGTATATTGATGGCTGTTTCTATGGAGTCTCACTCATGATGGCTTGTATTCTTGTATTTTTGTAATATTTGACTGTATTACATTTATTTAATTTCACTTTCTAGGAAATATGTGGGCCCAAATTGTCCATGGTTTTCTTCACAGAAGATTCCATTGGCTTCTGCTAAGGGATTCTCACAATTTGGAGCAACAATGCTCTCTTTAATGGTCTCTGACTTTATTGTGAGTGTTTCAAACTCAGGTCCCCATTTTGCTGCTGTACCAAGATATTGCTTTAGTATTGCTAAAACGTTTGCTCTTGAGGCAACCCCATTCTAAAAACCTGCTGATTACTTCCAGACCTGCTTTCAGCTTTGGTAGAGGTGTGAGGGCCCTGGAGATTTCCATTTTTTCCTGAAGACCTAGTAATGCATTAAAAATAATATTTTATCTGGGATATAGTTGTTTTAGTGCAATAGTTCTTTAGATTATATAGTCTGTGACTCTGCCAAAAATGAATTTGCAAACTCTGGTTTTAATTGATAATCTGCTCACTCTACAGATGTTGAAAATCTCCCAGTAGGATCTGTGCTTATGAAAATACGTTGATAAATATTTCAGAGGATTTGACCATAGGAGCTTAGAGACTGATGTAGGAAATAGGTCAGGCATACTTAAGAATATGTAGCCAACAAAGATACAGACATCACTGCTGAGGACTGGAAACTGGTTTATGCCTGCAGTTAGGAAGAGTGAATGGCCAGCCAATTTGTGATGGAGATTGTTTTACATTTTTACAGTCAAGGCTTAGTATTATTTTAATCTCTTTAGTGAAGGCTTCTCTGATACCATAAAAGAACTGATCTCCCTCCAACCCCCAACCTCCAACTCAGTTCAACTGTACTTTGTATCTCTCTTATGCATGTATTAAAATTCCTAGGCTAGTCACTGAACTCCCTGAGTTCAGGGTGTTTGCCACACGTTTTTACATATCGCTCCAATACTTGGCATTGTGCCAGGCAAATCATGGTATACAAACCATATTTATTGAATTAGTTAATTCTATGTTCTATTGCAAGCATTGCAAACATTTATACACTTCTCTCCATTTATACTGTAAGTCCCCAGACTGGGTCTTATTTAATCTTTTTATTCTCTCAACATCTAGCTTGGAGTCTTAAATAAGATAGGTATTGAAAAATATAAGTAAGTGAACTAAGTAAATGTTAAATAAATATGCCTTTGAATGTTGGATAATGATTTTAAGTCCTGATGCTTTCCTGTAAGGTATTAGTGCCTATAAATAAGTGAAGACACACTTTGCATTCCCACAAGTATATATGACCATTTCATCCTGCATTTTCTGGTGAAGACTCATCCTGCTCTACTCTTTCATGTGCAGGTTTGTATTTTGTGTATTGAATATTTCTTTTCCAAAATATAAGTGTAAATAGAATTCTAAATTTCCTATTTTCTAAGGATTTAATTGTGTCGTCTCAAAATTCATACATTGAAGCCCTAACCCCCTAATGTGACTACATTGAAAGATGGAGCCTATATGGAGGTAATTAAAGTTAAATAAGGTCATAAGGATGTGGCCCTGATTCAACGGCATTGGTGTCCTTGCAAGACACACAGAGCAAGTGCTCGCTCTCTCTCCTCTCATTCTCTCTCTCCTTCATTCTTTCCCTCTCTGCCTCTCTTCCTCTCTTCCTGTCTCTCTTTCTGTACCATGTGGAGAAAGCAGGCATTTCCAAGCCAGGAAAAAGGCCTCACCAGAACCTGACCACGCTGGCACCCTGATCTTGGACCTCCAGCTTCCAAACCTTTTAGAAATATATTTCTATTGTTTGAGCTACCCTGTCTAAAGTATTTTTTTAATGGCAGCCTGAGCTGACTAAGAGCTTTTGTTTTTGGTTTGAATATTTATAGGTAATGCACAATGTCATCACAATTTATGCTTCATTTTTATAAGTGTCTGAGGGATTGAAAGGACTACAGAAGGGAAAAGAAGGGAATAATGTGGGATACTACCTGAGGAACTTCTACTTGAATTACATTCTAAGGGAGCTAATGACGTGGCTTATAGGAGGGGGGTATTTTAGGTTAGAAAGAAATATTAGAACTGAGGTTGTAGCCATTCATCTAATCACTCAAGAAATATACAGACTTTTTTCTGATGCCACGAATGGAGGCATAACTTACAGGAAAAAAAACACTACACAAAATAGTCCTTCAGTAAATGCTGAAATCATGAAAGGTCTGTTTTTCCCACTCTGAGAAATCCATTTACCTTTCTGAATGTGTATAGAGCACTTACTAATCTCCTTGACCACTTTGGGTTGAGGAGGGTACAAAGGAGGAAGCCATCCTACAAATTATTTTAATTATTTTATTGTATATTTAATCTCTTGTTTGGGGTCAGATGTTTAATACTTGCAGTCAACCTGTGGTTTCTCTTTGTGTCATCTCGTTTGTGTCAGTTCATTCCTGCTGCTTGGTATGGGTGAGAACCTCCACCTTGACCTTGGACAGCTGGATAAATTTCATGTGAGACTATCTCTTGAAACAATAAATTGCTTTCTTCTTTGAACTGAAGTATAATTTGTTCCCTGACAAATGAAGCCCACCAGCTCCCACCTGCCTGAAATTGAAAAAGTAAGGACATCAGATTACTCCTGAACTCCTTTTGAGAAGGAACATAGAGATGAGCCTTCTGTGAGTATGAAACTTAATGACTGCACCTAATAGTTTCAGTCTATTCCATCAAAAGGTTTGCAGAGCAAGGCTGCTCCATTGTCATTGGTCTTTACTTATTGTATTTTGCAAAGGAACAGAATTGGACCATGCAATATGCTTTGTTTTTTATTATTCATACTTGAGGTAAAACAAAGCTGATGGCTTTTTGGGGATTTAGATAAGACCAGAGAGTTTTACTTCCATGTAGGATCAGAAAGTACCGTGTTGTCCTGTATTTGAAGTAGAGACACCTGTGACTGGCTTGATACTGGCATTTGCTTCCCAGATGGACCAGTATCTAATTCAGAAAGATTTAGAGAACCACTTCTGTCCCTTGTTTATGCTAGGCACTGTGAGAAAGGCAAGAGAAGTTTACAACACTGCCTCTGACCGCTGAAGCTTTCATCTCTGCTTCTAGAGAGAAGAAAAGATACAATTAAGAAATTTGTGTGCTAAATGCTAGAGTAATATGGGTTCTAGAAATTTTGGCACAATCTTTTTGGTATAGGTGTTAGTAAAGGGGCATCAGCTGCATCTATTTTGGAAGAAAAACTGAGTTTGACAATAACATTTCAAACTCTTTATTATTTCAAAGAAGAAATTGCATGGCTGATCCAGGAACGCTATCTCAGCACTGAACAAAGACTACTTTTATTGAAGTCACTGTCATTTTACAATGATCTGATTTGCTTTTGATAGAGTCCTCAGAACATCTTGGAGCAAGTTGCTCAGGCTTCAAGTTAAGACTTTGCTTTTTACAACCATGAAGAGTTTTTTAACATTGTAAAAAAGTATGACATTTAAATAGGGGAAAACTAACAAAAATCACACAAAATTCTATTATCTGGTAAAAAATAACTTTGTAATTTTTTTGTTCGAAATATAGTTGGTTATGATTAGCATGTATCTTTGATGTTTATTTTTTCTTTTACTCTATTGTCTTTTAGGAAACACCAATTATCTTTATTTTGTATTTCTATTTTTTTTTTGTTTTTTTCTTACACATTTTTGATTCTCTCCTTTCTACTTTCTTTGACATTTTGTATGGTATACTTTTTCTTTTAATTCAGTCTAAATTTCTGCAATGATATTTTTCTTCTGCTAAATTTTCTTCCTTAGCTCCTCAGCCTCCATTTTACCCATTCTGTAATCTCTTGTATTAGATATTTTTTTAAAAAATAAAGTATCATTTGTCTTTTATTCTTTTTGAAAGTGGAAGGCAATTGTTGCCTCAAATGTTCCTTATCTTTCAGAAATAGTCTGTCTTTAGCTTTTACTCATTTCTTTCCTGTATCCATCTCAGAATTTTTGTTAGATTCCATGTTGATTTTTAAAAAATTTTTCTTTGTGCACAGGTAAACTTTTGTTTGCTGGTGTGTTATCTCATTCAAGGCAATTATTTCTAGATTACAGCCAATCTTTCTTCTGTTAGTCAGTGACAAATTTATCTGGTTGCTGGCTGCAGTTTGCTTTTTATACTCAGTCGGTGAAAAGATTTAAGTGCAGGCCGGGCACGGTGGCTCATGTCTGTAATCCCAGCACTTTGGGAGGCCGAGGCCGGCAGATCACCTGAGGTCATGAGCTCAAGACCAGCCTGGCCAACACAGTGAAATCCCATCTCTACTAAAAATACAAAAATTAGCTGGGCATGGTGTTCTGTGCCTGTAGTCCCAGCTACTGGGGAGGCTGAGGCAGAAGAATCGCTTGAACCTGGGAGGCAAAGGTTGCAGTGAGCCAAGATTGTGCCACTGCACTCCAGTCAAATAAAATAAAATAAGTGCACTATTAACAACTCTCTCCTGGTCTACCCATCTCCTTAATCCCCATGTTACAGATGAAATAGCTGGGGCAAAGAGAAGTCAGGGGGCAAGTCTTAACATAGATAGTGACAGGACAAGGACCGGATGCCTTTTTTCCTGAAAGACTCTTATCCCAGAGATTTTGCTACACGAAGTACTGTGTCAGAAAGTTTATAAGGATTTTGACCTTCTTGTTAAACAAGTCAGCCATCCAAGGGAGATGACAGCTTTGTACAGATATTTGGTTCTGGAACTGATGCTATTAATTTGAGCTGTCTTTGTGGTTGGGCTTACTTATGAATGTAATTCCTTTAGTCAAAGGATATGAGATTACCAAATATTTCACTGTGCCACAATGTGGGTCACTATTTTTCTGTCTTCCTATAGTGACTTTCTAGCCATTTTGCCAGCCTTATCTAACAGTTTCTCGTGATATTTCCAGTGTTCTAAAAATGGTCTCCTGAGCATTTTTAGCCTCCTGTAACAGTTTATTTGCTCCCTAATGTCTGTTTCCACAACAAATTCCATACACTGTAGGTTATTGCCATATCAGACCTCACTTTCAGTATCAACTTCTTAAATCAGTTATCTATTGCCATTATATAGTGCTGTATAACAAGCCAAGCACTGGATAGCAGATGATTGGTGCTAGAAACAATCAACATATATCAAACATCTTTCAGACCTAGGTATTGTTCTAGATGCTGAGATTCACTTTTGGAGGAGTTGTCATGGTGGTGAGAAGTGCATTGCGGGTGGAGATGGCAAACTGACAATTCATAACTTTATCAAGAAAAGCGCACCAATAAAACTCTGCTGTAGCCCCTCAGGGACTCTCCACCACTACTATAGTCCATTGGCAACCTTTACTTCACAAAGTTGCATAATGAGCGCTGTTCATATGTCACGTCTTCCCATAAATGGCTTGGTTCTGTCGTGCCCACTTCTTGGCTTGTTGGCTATAACTTCCTCTTCTTCTCCCATTCAAGAAGACATATCAATATGTTAGTAACTGAGGATTATGAATGTTATTACAGGACTAACTTTGAACTTGTAGTGTATCAAAACAGTTAATCATATTAAAAAACCTTAGTTATTTAAACTTTATCTGTAATATCTCACTTATGAACCATCTCTCTCCTGGTTGTAAATTACCAATTTGTTTACTGACTGGCAAATATTATGATGGAAAAATGTTTGATGAGATAAAGTTAAGATGCATTAACATTCAGTAATGCAAGACCCTCCATGCTGTCTTTGCTAAGCTCTCTGCCCCCAGTCTCATTGCTTGCCTACCAAACTGATTGTAGGAGCAGCATGATGCACATTACCTTGCTTGTAACCTACCTGGAAGTTTTCATGCTCTGCTGTCTCTTTGAAGTGACTTCCTGTTCTTTCTTCCCTCTTCTTCCTTGCAGTGGCTGTTATGATCTTTAAAGATCTGGTTGAAACATCACCTCCTCCTTGAGGTTTTTCTGGTTTACCTGGGTCTACTCCCCCAAATCCTCCTCTAAGCTCTTACAACATTCTTTGCATAGCTCTATCCTTGCCACATAGTGTACCTACTTTAAATTTTTGTGCCTATTATCTGACTAGACTGTGATCTCCTGTGGACAAGCACTACGTCTTGTTGTACCTTGAATGCCCAGAGTCTAGCACAGTGCCTGACACACTCTATACACATGTGTTTATCACTGAATAAAAGGGAACGATAATTAATACATGAATGAGAATATAGGCATACAAATATACTTGCAAATTTCAAGTTTTAAATTTGTAAAGTGGCAAATTTACTGGACTAAGGATAGGCTCAACTGTCTGTCTCACGCTTGAACTCCTGGAAGACAGAAGATAGCTCTTTCTAGAGGTCTCAATTCTGTTGCTTTCCAACCCAGGGTACTCCTGATTTGAATATCTTCCAGTTCTCTTACTGACCTTTTTCTTTTTTACTGAATTAAAAATGGTTAACACATAACTATTAAATTGTTAATAAGAAGGAATAATCTCACTATTAATTTGAAAATGTTTTATTCAGAGGATAGACTTGCTGCAAGATTTCAGTGTTGGCTGCACAATAATTAATGAATTTAATTTCTGGTGCTAAATACATCATAATTTGAGGCTGAGGTTATTTGCTAATTGCAATTAGGCTCAGAAGAGAGCCTGTTTTCTTATCCTGCCATCATCTGTTGACTTCCTTTTAAAAGCACATATCCCCAAATAAACCTTCTAGAAGGTTGAGTTGACAAGAACACTGGGACCTCTCTCTGGACTTCAGAATGCGCATGAGTTTGTGTTTGCTGAGGACTGTGACAGTTTGCTCTCATACACAGATCACATGCAGGCAGGTCTGGGTCTGAAGGCCTCCTTCAGCTCTTGCTCCCTGTGTCACTTTGAGAGAGCTACTTCACCTTTTGAGCCCTAGTTTCCTCATCTGATAAAACAAGGATTACTAATACCTAAGTCATAACTACATGTAGTATATTTAAAAATCTGGGACACAATAGATGCTCAATACTTGGTACTAATATTGTAATCTCTGCTTCAACAGGGTTGAGGATCTCTCTATCCAATTACGAGCTAAGTGCCAAATACATTGAGATTCAGGCCCACCTTTCTAGCTCCCCTGCACCTGCAGCCTGGCTCTAATGCTCTCACTTTGAACTGTTATTCTTACAGTCACCACCATTTCAATGCATCATCACCCGGCTCCCAGGTTGTAAAATGAGGAGGGCTGTGATCTGCCAAGGCTAAACCACGGATGAAGGGTACCCTTCTTGGGGTCAGGCCTTCAAGGACTATGGCCTTCACTTGCCTGACCTCTCTGTGTCACTCCGATGCCTTGGCTCCCTGTTAGGAGAGCCCCTTTTTAAAACCCAGAGTTAAAGCAGGCAGGTGTGTGTCTCATCTTTCATTGTGTATTTCTTTTTTTTTGTGCTGACGGGAATGGTATTGGATGCAGCAAGCCAAGGAAGAGAGGGGATGCAGGTAGGGGCAGGAGCCCTGTGGCATTCGATTCCCTCAACTGCGTGCTGCAGAACCAACTGCTTGGCAATGGGCCCCGCTCATTATACACCACATCCACTGGTAGAGCCTCAGTGCATCCCAAACCTGACTTAGCAGGCAGCCTCCACCTTCTCAACTAATTGAAAGGCAGCTGAGGGGACAGCTCTTCATGCTAACCTGGCCATAAAAAGCTTCTGAGGTTTGTGTTTGCAGTTCTCACAGAGGGAGCCATTGTCTCAGTTCAGGACAACCAGTGCTCAGATTTAATTAATTCAATGTTTCTTATTAAGTTGAAATCAGGAGGGTTTTCAGGTCAGCTGGATGGGAGACCATTTTTGGTTTGTTGGTTAATGAGTTTTGTAAATAAAAAATAGGTGGAGACCTCTATGGCTTCGGATCACAGGAAGGGGCTGAAACTAGAGAAAGCACCATTTTACTGCATTCCTCAGTCAGTTAGAATTGTGTTGCTTCAACTTGAGGAGAACAGATCAAATGAGGATATTACAGCTTAATATCATGGTTTTCCCCAAAGAGGAGCTTTCAGGCTATGACTTAGAATTAGTACGTAGTCTCCATTTCTGTTTATAATAATATCTCATGCTCTGAGTGATAATTTTTAGGCTGTGAGTGATAATGGTTAATTAAAAGGAGACTGAATTATTTTCCATAGCTTGAGTTGAGGCCAGCTTTAGCTGTAGGCAGAGCAATCTTTGATTATTGACTGTGACTTACTTATGTGACACTTGTAATCTTCTATTTCATTTCCTCTGTACTTAGAGTCCCTTGAATGGACAGAGGGCCTTTTGTTGCTCATCAGAGATAAAGCTTAGCACACAGTTCTGATGTGAAAGAAGCCCTGGACTTGCACACTCTGCTGAAAGTGACCTTTGTGAGGTATTTTCCTAGTTTCCCTGAGGTGAGGTAGGTAGAAAGAAGTGAGGTAGGAAGAAAGTACTGGACGTCTGGAAGGGGATGGGGTGCCAGCTAGAGGGAGGTGGAAGGAGGTTACAGAATGGAGACAGGCTTTGCCCTGGTTTGCTTTCTTTTCTTTTTAATTGATTTGCTTTCTTTTAGAATTAATACTATTTTTAATTGACAGGTAATGATTGTAAATATGTCTGGGGTACAATGTGATGTTTGGATGTAAGAATACAATGTGGAATGATTAAATCAAGCTAGTTAACATATCCATCATCTCACTTATTATTTTTTGTGGTTAGATATTTGAAATTTGCTCTTAGCAATTTTGAAATATACTATACATTATTAATTGTATTCACTCTGCTATGCAATAGGTCTCACAGACTTATTTCTTCTGTCTGACTGAAACTATGTACCTTATAACCTACATTTCCCTATCCACCTCCTACCCCTCAGCCTCTGGTAATTACCACTCTACTCTCTCTGCTTCCATATGTTTGAATTTTTTAGATTCCACATATAAGTGAGAACATGTCATACTTGTGTTTCTTTCCCTGGCTTATTTCACTTAGCATAATGTCCTCCAGGTTCATCCATGTTTTCATAAATGATAGAATTTCCTTCTATTGGCTGGGTGAAGTGGCTCACGCCTGTAATCTCAGCACTTTGGGAGGCCGAGGCGAGAGGATCACGAGGTCAGGAGATTGAGACCATCCTGGCTAACATGGTGCACCCCATCTCCACTAAAATACAAAAAAAAAAATAAAAATTAACTGGGCCTGATGGCAGGTGCCTCTAGTCCCAGCTACTCTGGAGGCTGAGGCGGGAGAATGGCATGAACTCAGGAGGCAGAGCTTGCAGTGAGCCGAGATTGTGTCACTGCACTCCAGCCTGGGTGACAGAGTGAGACTCCGTCTCAAAAAAAAAAAAAGAAAAAAAAAGAATAAATAAAAATTTTAAAAAATAAAAATAAAAGAATGATGTCCTTCTATTTAAAAACAGAATAATATTCCATTGTGTATATATACCACATTTACTTTCTTTATCTGTTGATAGACACTTAGCTTGCTTCCATACCTTTGCTATTGTGAATAATGCTGCAATGAACATGGGAATTTAGATATCTCTTCTCTTCAACACATTAACTTCAATTCTTTTGGATATATGCCCAGAAGCAGGATTGCTGGATCATACAGCCATTCTTTTTTAAACGTTTTTTTGAAGGCCTGTCTGGTCCCCTTCAAATCCTCTTCCAGCCTTTTCATTGAATATCCAGGTGTCTGTTGGCTTTCGTTCCTCTTGCCAGAAACAATCAGAAAATAGTGTAAGTAGATATACATTCAGAAGCAGTAGTTTCAGTAATAGTTATTGCTTTTTTTTTTTTTAATAAGGAAGATATATGAGAAAAAGGACTAAAACTACAAATCATTTAGGAAAAACATCAGATATCAAACACCTTGAAGTTCTTTAGGGAGAGTCAGACTAACAATACCTGAGTAGGGTTCTGTTAAACTCGGTAACCAATATTTAGAAAGGGTAAATAATTTCCCCAAGATCACCCAGCTAGACAGCAGGAATTGTGGGCTTAACCGCTTTGCTAACTGCTTCTAGAGTCAATTCTGTGGTCTTCAGGTTTTTTGCAGTACACTTGTGGACAGCACAGGATCCTTTTCCTTGAGTTTCTTTCATTTCATGGATCCTTGGTTCCCCTCAAGGATACCGGTGTATAGGATTGAATCTTGACTTGCACAACAATAAGCTGACTGAAGCTTGTTTACATTTGATTGTTGTTTACTTTGCATCCTCCCAACATGGACCCAGGTGCTCTTTGCTCTTGCCTTGGAGAATAGGATTCTTTAGGTGACCTGACTTGGTACTTAACACTCCTACTGCTTTTGCTTTTCTTCTGCAAAGCCACCTTCTTCATGTAGCTGTTTTGAGATTTATGTTGTTCTTAATTCAAGCAAACCCTGAACAGGGTTTGCCCTCTGTTGATTCTCCTGTAAGTTGCTTCAGTTTTCCTTCTCTTTCCATGCTTGCCTTTTGCTATGTCCCCTTCCTTACAGGAATGCTAGCCCGTCCTGAGCTTAAAAGAGTCACTATGACCAAAGTAGGCCTGTACAAGGAAAATAGATTTCCAAAACATTGGCTGAAAATTCAATGCAAAATTTTAATTAATTTCCAGTCCATTTCAGCAAATTGTTTTTCTCTTCTCTGCATATTTCATTTAATTGGAGCTTTCCTCTAATAAGTCAAAAATACCAGACCAAAGAGTTGAACAAAATGAGACATTCTTGAGATAATTCAGTGGTGGTTTTTACTCTGGAAATTTGCATGTCCACTGCATGAAATGGAAGAGTTGGGCTACATTTGATATTATGAAATATCACAAACCAGTGTTAGCTTTTTTTGGAGAAGATGAGGAGTATCTCGCTAATGGTACCAGACACTTGAAGCCATGCTGAGCAGGACATGAAATATTTACCATCTCTTTTTAGGTGAGAAGGAAGATTCCTCATTAAAATTTTATATTTACATTTCCATCCATCAGCCTGATTTCCAATTTGTGCCATGTTCTCAAATTGTCAAAGAACTGATATCTTCAGAAAATGGATTGTGAGGGAGCCTCTACAACATGTCTGTGAAATTTTCCTTAGACCAAGATGGCTGAAGAAAACTTGCATGTTTTTGGACAAGGGGAGGCAGTTTATTCCCGTTTATGTAAGGAGTCTGAACCTTGCAGGGAGGCTCACATGTGCACTGACCACTTGCATAACTGCACTTACAGATAGTTCTTACCTCCCCTCTCGGAGCTTAAGCAACAGGGATAAATGATAGTGAATGATGACTTTGTCTATCTTAATCTCTAAATGCACTGTAGTTTGCCAAATATTTTTGAGTTAGCTGACATATTTTTTGAGAGCTATATCTCATATACAAAGACGCAGGCTGTCTACGTTAGTGCTTTGCCACTTAAACACAGAGCTTCCTGATGACACCTGTTCACTCTGATGTGCAATTTGTGATATATCGATTTGTAGTTTGCACTTCCTGTAATCACTTTTATAACTTAGCACTCAATTATAGTACTTGTTTCAGGAATGCCTGCCTGTCTTATATTCTTTATCTTAGAATTTTTTGGAGGACACATTTATTAAGCATTCGTTCAATAAATATTGGTTAAGTTCCTCCTAGTTATCAAGTGCTGGGTGCTAGAGATTTGAGTATGATTGCATTGTTCTTGTCCGAAAGTTTATCTTTAAAGAGCGACATAAGTAAATAGAAAGTCACAAATGTGTGAGTGCATGTGTGTGTATATGCACGTGTATGTGCACATTCCTGGAAAGGCAAAAGAGAGCCTAACCTGTGTTGCAAAAATGTGCTTGCCCTCAGGGGAGAGCTAAGAACAAAGAGAAGTCCTTTGCCGTCCCTGTTCCATTTACATGCCTCTTAGAGGGAGGGACCAAGGTAAGATTTCAGAGGTTGAAGTAGAGAGACAGAAATAGAGGCAGAAAGCTAGAGGCAAAGAGAGACAGCAACCAGTTGGGAAAAAAGCAACCAGTTGGGCAGAAAATAAGACAAGCAGAATTGTAATGTGAGCACAGTTGTAAGGGAATCCCCTGAAACAGAAGAGAAAGAAAATCCAACTTCAAGTGTCATCATTTCTGATTCATCGTGAAGCACTAAATAACGTGACCTGGTCAATAGATTCTGTCCTGGAAGTTGGCTGAGCAGCCTTACAGTTCCAGGATCTTCCACTCCAGTAGCCTCCAGTCTTATCTCTGACTGCAGATGATACCTGAGCCCCACTCCGGGTGGCCTGACTTGACACCCTCCCTAGTCCTCCTGCATGAAGGCCAGAGTATGGATTCAAGCCTGACTTTTCTTACTTTTGCTCTGATGATAAAGGATCTACTTTAAAAATCTTGTGGGTGTATTTTGCACAGGTCTAGTTGATATTACTGTTTTCTTTTTTTTTGAAAATGCTCTATAGTATTTTCCTCAACCATTGTTTTAAAAGCTTAATTTGATTATTTGGGTATAGGCCATAATCTGGTTACCCTATTGATTCAGGGAATGTTAAACCTCTGATTCAGAAATCAGAAACTTGTTTTAATTCTCCCCCTTTGGTTCCTTTCCAATTTCTCTGTATCTTTTAACCCCTATTGCCACTGCCTTGACTTAGGCCCCTCCGTCCTTTCTCCCTTCCTCTCTGCTCTTCTTCTTTCTCTCTCCTTCCCTCACTTGCTTGGATTACCGCAATGGAGTCCTCAGTTGTCTTCTTGCCTTTAATCCAGCCTCTTGTTCATCCCCAGTCTGCCTTCTATTTTGTGTCCTCTCTGATGTCAAAGACAAAACTAAGTTCAAGATAAAATTAACCCAGGTTGTTTGTTCATAAACTTCTTGTAAGGAAACCCATCTATTGTCTCTTTTGTTTCAGCAGTTTCAAAGGCATAGAACGTAAAATCAGTTTTATAGGATAAAAGAGGAAACACTGAGTCAGTCTCTAAATGTTACATGTTTTGTGACTTTGGAAGTTTTTGGAAGCAGGAGAGGCTTTCCAATTTGTCTTCAGTACGTTTGGCAGTCTTTGTTTGGCTACAAGAGGGCAAGCTAGCAGTTTGGGGATTTCAAAAAAGGAAGGACTGTCCAATATGGGTGGAGGGTTTTTGGTTGCTGGCCATTTCTTGAACTGGAGGAAGCTGATGGGTTTCTTTTTAGGGTGGTGGACTTCATGAGAAGCTCAATGTCATGGAAGGCAGTCTTGCAGCTAATGTCATCCTTATGCTTAATCTTCTTCAATGACACCCCTTTGCCTTCAGGAAAAGACCAATTTCTGCAGGCTGTTATACAGGCTCTTCCTTAATTCTTGAGTCTTATAAAGTACTTTATGCCTCATTCATACATAATGACTAACAGTTGCCCAAACACATGTGAGCTCTCTTTCTCCTTTTCCTTTGAGACTTTACATGTTATATTTCTTCTACCTGGAACTTTCTGCATCCTTACCGTTATACATACACACACGTAGAGAGTCTTCATTTACTCATTTATTTAAAAATTTCCCCCAGATCTGTTAATGTATAATTGACAAACAAAATTGCATATCTTTGTGCTATACAATGTAATATTTTGATGTATGCATACATGGTGAAATGATTAAATCAAGCTAATTAACATAACCATCACTTCACATACTCATCTTTTTCTGTCGTGAGAAAAATTTGAGATCTACTTGCTTCACAATTTTTAAGTATAATTGTTAACTATAGTCATCATGCTGTACAATACATCTCTGAAACTTATTTATCCTTTCTAATTGTCACTTTGTACCCTTTGACCAATATCTCTCTTCATTAGCCACTCCCTCTCCCTAGCCCCTGGTAAATACCATTCTACTGTCTGCTTCTATGAATGCGTGTTTTAAGATCCCACATATAAGTGAGATTATGCAGTATTTGTCTTCCTGTGCCTGACTTATTTCACTTCAGTTAATGTGCTTCAGGTTCATTAATGTTGTTGCAAATGACAGCATTTCGTTCTTTTTTAAGGTTAAATAGTCAAATAGTCTTCTGTTGTGTATACATGCCACATTTTCTTTATCCATTCATCTATTGATGAACATGTAGGTTTTTTACCCATTTTAGCTATTGTGAATAAGGCTGCAATGCATATAGGAGGGAAGATATCTGTTGGACATACTGATTTCAGTTCCATCCTCTCCCAACCTCTGTCTGTTATACCCATTTCCAAAGCTGCTTCCACATTTTCAGGTATCTTTATAGCAATGCCCCACTTCTCAATACCAATTTTCTGTATTAGTCAGTTCTCACAGGTGCTATAAAGAAATGCCTGAGACTGAATAGTTTACTTTAAAAAAAACAGGTTTAATTGGCTCATGATTCTGCAGGCTGTACAGGAAGCATGACGGCATCTGCTTGGCTTCTGAGAAGGCCTCAGGAAACTTAGAATCATGGTGGAAGGTGAAGGGGGAGCCAGCACTTCACATGGCCAGAGCAGAAGAAAGAGAAGGCAGGGAAGGTACCACACACTTTTAAACAATCAGATCTCACAAAAATTCACTCACTGTCACAAGAACAGCACCAAGGGGCAAATCTGCCCCATGATCCAGTCACCTCCCACCAGGTCCCACCTCCAACATGGGAGATTAAAATTCAACATGAGATTTGGGCAGGGATACAGATCCAAACCATATTAGTCTCTCCACTCTACTGTACATTTCATAAAAGTAAGAATTAGGAACTATGTGTCATCTTTATAGTCTCAGTGATCAGCACTTATCAGGGGCTCAATAAATATAAGTGAATTGATTAAACCATTAATTATTGCTTGGAGGTTTCCTTTCACATCAAACTTTATTACAGTGTATGACGGAAAGCTTGCTCAAAGAGAATGAGGATTCTCTGCAGCCTCAGTCATGGTTTCCTGATTTTTGCTTAAACCTCACCAGAAATTTCAACAGCAACTCATTACTGAAGTTATTCAGTAGATGCTTTTTTATAGCATAAGCATCTCATGTGTGTTCTACACATGGCAGTCACTCAATGTACATTTGCTGAGGTTTGTCTTCCAATGACTGATGATACTGTTTTTATTTGCAAAGTCATATTCCAGCTGGAGCAATTTACGCCTCTTGTCAAAGAGGATGGTGGTAGGTGCAAGGCTGAAATGTTTCTAATAGACTCCTCTTTTAATTCTTTTTTTAATTTTATTTTTTAATTTTATTATTATTATACTTTAAGTTTTAGGGTACATGTGCACAATGTGCAGGTTAGTTACATATGTATACATGTGCCGTGTTGGTGCGCTGCACCCATTAACTCGTCATTTAGCATTAGGTATATCTTCCAATGCTACCCCTCCCCCCTCTCCCCACCCCACAACAGTCCTCAGAGTGTGATGTTCCCCTTCCTGTGTCCATGTGCTCTCATTGTTCAATTCCCACCTATGAGTGAGAATATCAGGTGTTTGGTTTTTTGTTCTTGCGATAGTTTACTGAGAATGATGATTTCCAGTTTCATCCATGTCCATACAAAGGACATGAACTCATCATTTTTTATGGCTGCATAGTATTCCATGGTGTATATGTGCCACATTTTCTTAATCCAGTCTATCATTGTTGGACATTTGGGTTGGTTCCAAGTCTTTGCTATTGTGAATAGTGCCGCAATAAACATACGTGTGCATGTGTCTTTATAGCAGCATGATTAATTCTTTTCTGTACTGCATCCCCCACCCCACTCCACAATCTTGAGCCAATAGATCATTAAGAGTGGAAACAGTCTCACCACCAGGTTTCTGATAGGACTGCCTGTAGGCATCACAGCATTAGTTCAAATGTGCTTTTAGTTTGAGATTTTCTTTTTTAACTTTTGGAGTGGTGAAACAATGCTTAGAATCTATTTGTTTATTCCTTAGCAGGTGCTAATTTTATTTTATTTTCAACAGTTGCTGCTTAAATATTTAAGAGGAAGTTTCCCTGAATGCAGGGTAGGTGGCAGAATTGCTCACATGGTAGAAAGAAAACATGGAAGAAAGGAAATTGGTTGTGTTCTAGTACTTTTCTCTCATGATTACCACTTGGTCAGCCTCTAAATCATGCATGCTTACATGAATTTTGTATTTGCTTTTTGCCTTCGGTACATTGAGAAGCACTATTTTGTAAACTATCTGAGTCTAAAATGAAATACGAGCTAAATGAATTCAGCATCATATTAAAAAATACTTCAGGTTGATTTTAGGAATATTAGAATGCTTCATCCTTAGGGGAACCTCACAATACAGTCACACATACTCATGTGTGAGTATGTATATTCACACATACATATGACACAATATACACATGTCATACATGTGATACTATAAATCAGGAGTAGGTTGGGTTGGGAGAATGATCTCATACAATATAGAAAAAGAAATTGGATCCATACTCATTTCATATTGTGAATATGGTATTGTGAGGTTCTACCCTTGAGAGAATCTTACAATATACTCATCATACTCATATGCTATACACATTATACTCATCATATGGTATATGGATACCGTAATGTAGTATCAATATACTACATTAATGGACTAAAGAAAAAAAGTGTAATTTCTTAAGAGGTGAAAAACAAAACATAGCATTTAATAAAGCTGGATACTTATTTGTGATTAAAAAACACTTAGAAAACTGTAACCAGAAAGTAATTTCCTTCACTTCCCGAAGTCTCTATACAAACATCTTACATGATGGAGAAACATGATATGTTGCTTTTAAGATTAGATCAAGAACAAGATAGAGTTGCCTATTATCACCATGGTATTTAACAGAGTATAAATTCCTAGATACATAAGTAAGAGATGAAAAAAATAAAAGGGAAAAGATTGAAAGAGAAAAGACAAACTTTGTTCCTTAAAGGTGATAAGTTCACCTACATAGATAACACAGTATCTTCTGCAGACACTATTAGAACAAAGAAGAACACTCTGAAAGGATACCAGATCCAAAATCTATTAAGTATAATCAGTGGCATCTCTTCCATCCCGGCAAACATTATCTTCACAAAATACCATTCTGAAATAGAGAGCAAAACAGCAATAACCGAATTTATAATTGTCTTTGCAGATAAAAATCTGGGAGTGTTTAATAAGACCTGAATAAATAAATATTTATACTGTATTTGTGATGGAACAACCTAACCTTATAAAAGCGTTGCCTCCCAAAATTCATTTTCAGATTGTAGTAGTCTATTTTAACACTGCTATAAAGATACCACCTGAAAAGGGGTAATTTATAAATAAAAGAGGTTTAATTGACTCAGTTCCATGTGGCTGGGGAGGCCTCAGGAATCTTACAATCATGGCGGAAGGGAAAGCAGACACTTTCTTCACAAGGTGGCAGGAAAGCTAAAGCCAGCAAGAGAGGAACTACCAAACAATTATAAAACCATCAGATCTTGCAAGAACTCTCTCACTACCACAAGAAAAGCATGGAGGAAACTGCCCCCATGATTCAATGGCCTCCCGCCAGGTTAATCACACCTGGGGATTACAACTGAAGATGATCTTTGGGTGGGGACACAAAGCCAATCATATTACAAATTCAATACAATTCCAGTAAAAATTTCAAAAGGAATTTTTGAATAACTCAACAAACATTCTAAACTTTCATGTGCAAATAAAAGTTCATAAGTAGCTGGGTTGACTTTGAAAGAGAAGAGCAAACATGGGGCTTGCTATAGCAGATATGAAGCCATGCTATACATTATTGTGATTTTAAAAAGTGTAGTACTAGTGCAGAGATAAACAAATACATCAATTGGCAAAAAATAGAGATTATAACAATAGATTCACATGTACCTGGAGACTTCATGTGTGACATATGTGATACCACAAGTCAGGTGTAGGTTGGGTTGGGAAAATGGTCTCACACAATATAAAAAAAAATGAAGCTGGATCCATACTTACATCATATACTAAGATAAATTACACAGAGATTAAAGCCCATATTCAAGAGGTAAAACTATAAAATTAAGAGAAGAAAATTTGAGACAATTTCCAATAATATTGGAAAGACCCTCAAAGCACAAACCACAAAGCAGAAGATTTATAGGCTTGACCATATTAAAGGATTTCTGTTTAACAAAAGGCACCATAAATACTGCTAACAGATGGATAACACTCTGGGAGATGACATTTGCATTATCTGAAAATAACATCTAGAAAATACAAGGAATGCCTGCAAATTAACAAGAAAAAGATGGAAAACCCACTGGAGAAAATAAGTGTAGGATATGAGTCAGTGTGTTACTGAGGGAGAAATCTGTAATGATAATATGAACACAGCAGATGCTCAACCATATTAGCAATCAAAGAAATGCAAATCAAAATAACAAATAAAATACCACTTTACCTTCATCAGACTGCTTAAGCCCCAAAAGGTGGATAATTTCAAATACTGTGAGAATGTGGAGGAAGTAACAGAACCCTCACACACAGCTGACAAGAGGATAAAATTATATAGTAATTGTGTGGTGCAAAATGACAGGAAAAAGTGGACTTTAGATAGTCAAGGGCCCAGCAATCCCACTTTGGAGTAGCTCCCACAGGTCCCTGAAGGGATGTGTTTGAAGATTTTCATTACAGCACTTTTGGTGGCAACAGGGAATTGGAGGCAACCCATGTTGATATTACGAGGGGAATGGATTTGTAAAATAAGATGAATGCAAACTATCGATTACCTTGCAAGAATATTTTGTCATCTAGATACACATATAAAATATAAATACATTCAAAAGCAGTACTGAGCAAGAAAAGTAAGAAACCAAATGAGATCCATATGCATTATGCATTTCTTAAGAAAACGTACCTATACAATGACATGCAAGCTTATATATTGGGTTGGAATATATGAGGGGTTGGAAGTGGGGATCAGAAATAAATAAAAAAATTGTTTAAAAATAAAATTTTTAAAAATTCTGCATGACCTAAAAGTGGGAGTGTGCTGTAAACTGACTAAAAAGATATCTGGGCAGAATTTACACATGACTCTGAACATACATGTGTTGCTATTTAGGGAAATATTTCCAGGGATAGTAAGAACACTTTTTTTTTTTTTTTTTTTTTAAAGAGAGGGTCTCCCTTTGTCACCCAGGCTGGAGTGCAGTGGAGCAATCACGACTCACTGCAACCTTGACCTCCTGGGTTCAAGTAGTCCTCCCACCTCAGCCTCCTGAGTTAGCTGGGACTACGGGCACGTGCCACCAGGCCCCACTAACATTTGAAATTCTTTTTGCAGAGATGAGATCTCACTATGTTTCCCAGGCGGGTCTTGAACTCCTGGGCTGAAGCATTCCTCCTGCGTTGGCCTCCCAAAGTGCTGAGATTACAGGTGTGAGCTACCATGCTGGGCCTTTAAGGGAAATAACTTTCCTGGAGTCTTAGAATAAATATAAAGATGAAACATTAAATGGCCTTAGGTGTATTCTAATAATTATTATTGGTGTATATCCTCATGCTTTAATCAGTTTTTAGCTATACAGTCATACATCATTAACTCCATTTAACAATGATGGAGATATGTTCTGAGAAATATGTCATTGGGCAATTTCATCATCTGTAAACAACATAGAGTGTACTTACACATAGATAGTGTAGCCCACTATACACCTAGGTCATATGGTTAATACATTTGAAATTGTTGACACCTTTCTTGACTTTTTTTCTGGAGGCTATAATACTATTAATCAAGAAAATACAATTTGTAAGGTGCCAGTGTAATTAGTAAGCTTAGTACAAAACCTGCTAAATAGGGGATATTCTACGTTACATGTCGTCAGTTTTGAAATGTGTAAACATTTTAACTCAAACATGTTCACAAGTACTGCCTTTTTAAAATTCAGACTTTCTATAAACATTTTATGAGACAAACATCATTTAAATTATTATACTTTTAATGTTGCAAAATTTTATTCCTTTCAACTAAAAATAGAAGCTGCATCAAAAGTTTCATCTACACATGGAGATAGTTCAATTACATAATTTCAAGAGAAAATCTTGTTCACCATTTGAGCTTTCATTATTTAATTTGTTGATCCATTTCTAACATCAGTAGGGGGTAAATTTCAATGTCTTCCTGTCGCAGCATTAAAAAAACTTCATTACACAATAAGCTTCAAAAACTGAAGATTTCTGTGTATGGTTTGCTGAATAATTTGCTTAAGAATTCCCAATTAATACTTAACAAAACGCAAACGAAGTTCAGAAAATTTGTTAGCAAAAAATTCAATATCACTGTGGGTCACTTAGGTTAATTTACAAAGCAGTGCTTCAGAAGCTCAAACATTTCTAAAATCCAATTGATATTAGATGGCAAAAAGATAAAGTATGTACGGAAATATTTAGGATATTCAACATTAATTCCATCACAGACATTTTGCAGTTCAGTCACTCTGACTACCTATATGCACTAATTAGTTGAACATTATAGTTTGAATATGATTATGAATTATAATATTTGTGTACCGTAACTAATCACAAGTACATTATTTTGCTCCATAGATTTCTTCAAGTAGGGATGTACTTTTTTCTACAGCAGTGTTCTCTACCAAAATTTGTATTCTCATCAATCCAAAATAGGTAATTTTATCTTCAAGTTTGAACACCTTAACCCAGATTACAATAGCATTTGCAATAATGTTGGACATTACTTCTTCTATAGAGTGAACTTCCAAAACTTTGCTTTGCTTCTAAAACTTAAATTAAAAATAGGATGATTACTGAAATACCGATTTTTTCATTACAGCGCTGATGGCATGGATATAACACAGGCATCATTGTCTTGTTTGAATGCAATTTTTCTACTTTTGGTGTTAATTTTCACATATGCCAAGTATATTTGAAATTGAAAATGAGCAAAATTAATTTAGTGGAGTAATTAGTTGATCTAGGTGAAAAGTCATGCTTCACAGAGTGATATGTAAATGCATGTCTGCTTCTGTATGTGTTAAATAGTTGTCTTGAGATACAGTCTTTTTCAAGTAACTAGTAGCTTTTGAGTTAGAAGACACTGCTTCTCATATGTTTGTGTTTTTAGTTTTCTTGTACTCAATGATATCACTACCTGCCCCTTCCCCTACTGTGGATAAATGTCAACACATGTTTTGTGCAAGTTATACTTTCACCAACAACTTTTTAAACAGGTTTTGAAATAGGTCAAATTTCTGATAACCAGTTCAGCAATTTAAGAATGTACATTTTCAGTTACTGCACCAGCAGTGTTTATTGAAAAATAGAAAGAAAACCCAAAAATATAAAATACATAAACATTGTAGAATGGCACCATATAACAAAAGACAAAACCTTTGTGGCTAACTACTCTTTATATGTTCTGCAACAGGAGTGCCCAGCCTCCCTTCCCTGTACATATTTTACATCTCAAGACTGGAAGGAGTTAGCTGTTCCTGGTTGCTAGTGTCTAAGCACAGTGTGCTGTAATCACTGAGCACCCTGGGCAATGTCTTTCCAAGTGAGCTATTGGTTATATTGTGTGTGAAAGGGGCAGGAAAGAAAATATGGGTATGGAAAATCATCTCTTGGATTTTAGCATGTATTCAAGCCAGAAATCTGTTTGTATACTACCAGATGAGATCATGGTGGGAGCTGGTGCTATGAACGGGAGGTCTATCAAACCCATTCTGCCTTATTTTAACATAGTTAGTAGTAATGATATAAAGAAATGGAGAGCACAGATAGTATGGGACATTGGGGCAACAGGCACACAGCAGGACAGTCCTCAGCAAACTGGAATGGGCACTCTCTGCATTAGCAATATTTTTGGTAGAAAGAACCATTTTCTGGGAAGTGTGTATGAAGCACACATATTTAGAAAACTGGCCATAGTCTGAGCTAATGGAGATGGATCTTAGGATGGGTAAGATTAAATTGCTGGCAATTTCCCAATCTTCGCATCATGGCCACATATAATTTTAATGTTTTAAAGTTTAAATTCCTAGGAGTTAGAGACCTAGAAAGTCCATCTTCAGAAACTATGTAGAGCAGGGATGGGAAATACATTCAATTCCTCCTTTGTAGCCTTGCATGCACATTTGAAAGTTCCAGAACCCCTCGTTTGATACCGAGGGGGCACTGCATAAATGGGCCTTTGCCTTCCTCTCAGTGTCCTGCTTTGTTGGTCAATTATTTGTCTTGCTTCCATGCTGTGATTTCAGCTTCTAGCCAGTTTTTCATTATGTTCCT
Organism: Gorilla gorilla gorilla; assembly: GCF_029281585.2. Lineage (NCBI taxonomy): Eukaryota > Metazoa > Chordata > Mammalia > Primates > Hominidae > Gorilla > Gorilla gorilla. The sequence goes on along the minus strand of NC_073235.2, from coordinate 19,054,872 downwards.
TCCTTCATACATTGACATAGCATTTCTAATAATTTTTTAAATTCTAATTCTGGCATATCTCCTTGAATATAATTTAGATGATTTCTGTGTACACTAATTTAACATCTCCAGATAAATGTTTCTTCCAATTCCACTCAGCCTGGCTATGCTTGTTTGTTTCAACTTACTCATTCCTTAGTTCATTCATGTATTTAGTACACTTTTACCAAGCACACACGTGTCTGTGGCTCTCAGTGGGCATCTTCTAGTTCTAGGAGAGGGTTCTGGACACTCTTTTCTCTTTGACTTTCATATTCTGGCCATACATGCTGTCAAAAGAAAAATTTAAGGCAAATTAAATTTAAGAGTTTAATTGAGCAAAGGACAATTCGCAAATTGGGCAGCCACCGAACAAGAATTGGTTCAGGGAAGCACTGCTGTTGCTATGTGGTCAAAGATTTATGAATAGAAAAATGAAAGTGATGTACAGAAAACAGATGTGGAATATAGAAACAGCTGGATGGGTTACAATTCAGTATTTCCCTTAGTTAAACATGGTTTGAATAGTTGGCTGCCCTTGGCTAAAACTCAGTGATTGGCAAATGAGTGGCTACAATCTGTTTACATATCCAGTTAGGGTACAGTTCACTATGTAGGGAGATACCTGTAGGTTGACCTTAAAATATGTAAGGAAGTAGCTTTAGGCTAAAATAATTTAACAATGCTTATGGGCATTTTTAATTTCTTGTCTTGCACTTGTGGATAAGTACGAAACATTTGGGACAATAAACACAAACGTGAATCACATACTAAAAATAATGGTGATCAAAAGGCAGCATTGGAAGAATGTTGAGTCTTGCAGTCTGACAATGCAGGAAAAGAAAGGGGTGAAACCATTCCAACAGAGTCTGATGGGCAGTGAATTAGCAGTATAACTAGCTAACACACAATATGGATTGGAAAACACATCCTGTTACCGCTAAATAACAGATATCTTCAGTATGTATAAGAAAAATCATGGAACTCCAAAGAATTCAATAACTTTTTAAGGAAGTATCAGGGAAAATTCTACAATTACATTTTCTTGAAGGAGCGAGTGAACCATGACAGATGAACAAAAGAGGGAATGTTTTATAAAGAGAGACAGCAGCATATGCAAAATCAAAGAAATGTGAAAGCCCATGTAATTTATTAAAAAAGTAAATCATAAAAATAAGTTTTTAAAAGTTGAAATTTTGCAGCACTTGTAAAACAACGTACAAAGGACAGGACTACAGGAGAATGTGGGAAAATAGAAATTGGTTTTAGGATTATGAAACTTTACTGTTATTGCTAGTAAAATATAATTTGTTTTAAAAGTCTGAAGAAAATATGTTGACGAAATTGAATTCTTTAAAAGAGTAAGTTTTCAATTGGACTTTTCTCTGTTTTGGTTATTGTGCTTATCAGGAACAACCACACTGACACAATTTTAATATGATTGTAATAATTGAGGTTACCGCATCCTTTAGCAAATTATTGCTATTCTGAATGTAGGTAGGAATTTTCTCCAAATGTGAAAATCTGAACTCTTAATTATACACTTTCTCCTGATTTCTTCACCTTCATCCTTTGGAGTACCTTGAGAGAGCTTTCATCAATGCAAGGCTTAATTTTAGTCTAACCAAGCTGACCACCTGCATGTATACAGCTGTGCCATTTCCTTGTTTTCATTGGTTGCAAATAGGACAGCAATGTTCTTTTCAATTTCAAATCTGAAGTCTGGTGTGAAGAGCAGATGAGGAGCTGAGAGATCTGGAGTTAATATCAGATCGTCTATTTAACATACTGTCTGTTTCAAGTTTCTTGTTTTAAGGGTGTGAAAAAAATGGTACTAGCTTAACCTACTCACACAGTGGTCATCAGGTTCAAATAAGATGATGCCTGTGAATGACCTTTAAAAAGTGTAGAGCACTAGACATGTTTGAGGTGGCTTTCATATTGATCAGGAAGCTGATTCGTAAATACAGGGCTAAAATTGACACATTTAAATATGTTGGTGGTTTTGAGCAGTGGTTTCTTACATGACTAAATTTCATTGAATTAATTCTCTTCAAGGTAAAAGTGAGTATGAAAGTTTCTACCATCATGATCAGGTTGTAATTTCTTTTTATAGTGTGTTTATTATCTAAATTGAGCTAGTATCAATATTTATGACAAAAGATGCAGATATTGATTTAAAGAGCAAACATTTGGAAGCCAGAATGGTATGCCTTATAATAGTAATAGATACTATTTATAGCACTTATTATGCATCAAACACTACAATAAATGCTATACATGAATTAGCTCATTGAATATTCAGAACGACTCCATAGGGTAGATTCAATTTAGATTCATTTTATACACAGACTAAGGTCTAGACAGGTTAAGTTGGTTCTTAACCAACCCTGTCTCACCTATACTCCTTACAGATGCAGTGTTGTGTAGGACCATGGACCTGAATTTGAATCTCATCTTCACAAAGTCACAAATTAGCTAAGTGACTTTGTGTGTTTTAGTTAAAATGTGTGAGAATCCTTTTCTTTTTTTTTGAAATGAATTTTTTTAAAAGGTGCAAATATATGCTTACCAAAAGGTTGTGGTAAAGACCAAATGAGATTTGTGAAACATTTATTACAGGGCTTAGTACATTATAAATCCTCAATGAAAGGCAGTTCCCATTATGATTATCATTGTGGCCATTATTAATTTAAGGATGCTTTTAGTACTTGGTAGTATTACAAAAAGTAAAAGACGAAATTCCTTGCAGCAAGATGTTTAAAATAAATTATTCTATAAGTTTTCCTTTAACCTGCCATCATTATTGCTGAGCGTAATCTATAATAAAAGATGTCAGTAACCTTAGTTCCAACTCATTAGCCTTTGTTTTGCCTCTAGCAATTATCAGCCTAGTTACTCCCATTTCCGTTCTCACCTTCTCTTCTGGGCCTTCACATGACTGAGGCTTCAGTTCTTCCTTGACAGTGATTTTGGCTCTTCTTAAAGGTTGTGCTCTGGGTGACTCCTTTCTTGTACCCAGGCATATATCATTCCTCCTCGCCCCTTCTCTTTCCCTCTGCTTCCTAGAGGTAATCCACAATGTGATGTGGGTTAGTCAGAAAGAGAGGAATATGTCTCCTGAGAAAGTACTTTTTGGTCCCAGAATTAGTGGATGCATACTGTGTACCAGACCCTGTGGAAATGGGTCATGTCTGCTTTGCAAACCACTGTTCAGAATTTAAGAGAGTACTTGGAGCATAGTTGATACCCATAAAACAGTTGCCGAATGCATGAATTTTCCAACTTTGTCTTTTATAACAACCCCAAGAGGTAGGTATTGTTATCCATACTGTAATAAAATGTGCAAAATGAAGCTTGGAATCCTGAGGGAATGTGCACAAGGTCACGTGGTAGCTGCTAAGAGGCTGTCTCCAGATTCTAATTTAAGCAATGTGACTCTGGTGCCTGCCACTCAATCACTACAAAACATGACCTCCCACAATGCCTTTGGGTCACTATTGGAAGTCTGTGAATTCTGAGAGTCAGACATGGCCATGGTTAGAGTTAAAAGTTAGATGGGACTGTACTGCTATGTTCAAGGGGAAAGTTGTGAAATCTGGCTTCCTGAATGCCTGTAGGCTTTAGAGTCAGCCGCACCTGGTCAGAGTTGAAAACTAGTCTGAGGTGCACTGCTGTGTGCAGAGGGCAAGCTGTGTTTTGTTGCGTGTGATGCCATGTAGTTTCCTACCCCATATCTTGTGCTATTTTCCACTGATGCTTTGGTCATGACCTTTCGTTACACTAATTGGAGATCATTTTATTACCAAATACCCTCCATCTCTAAAGTATGACTATGAAATTAAGGTTGACCCTCCTCAGCATCAGAAGGTCCTAGAACCACTTTTAAAAATTCAGGAAGGATGACATCAGCAAGATGGCCCAGTAAAATCCCCTAATGCTTGTGACCCCAATGCCCCCTCCCTGGCAAATAAAGCCAAAACAACAAATAAACAAGTATATTTTGATGAAAATCACTAAAGGAGAGCACCAGAGTACATCAAAGAAGTCACAGAAACCTTGGTGAGCACAGAAACTCAGAATAGCCACATAGAGAATGAATGGAAACACCAGGCCTCTACAACTCCATCTTCAAGCCCAGATCAGCTGGCAACCAGGAGGAACATCTCCCTTCAGCGCAAAGGTAAGCATGAGGAGTTCAGCATCCCCCATCTGCACCTTGGACAACTATAGTCCTGACCACTGGAGACCCCTGTAGTCCTCACAGGCACTAAGCCCAGCTAAAGAAGCTGCCTGGAATCCACGTGGCTGTACTCCTGCTAACGAAGGAGCCAACACTGTGTCCTGCCCACTGTGGTCCATGTGCCTACTGCACGATACCATTTTGGAAATTGAACTACTGCTGGAGTATGTTCTGCTCCAGGGGTGAGTAGCCAGGGCACCCTTTCATCCCTGAGTCTAAGCTGCCACAGAATCACCCTTTTCCTGTGTCCAGACATTCTTAAGCTGATCTATGAGCAGTTGTTGTACCCTTCCCTGTGGGGCCAAGTGGGCAGTAGAGCTGCTCCACCTACCCCTCCCAGTGGCAGCTATGTCCCATCCTCTTAAGCTGGAATTGAAGCTGCACACTGTCTCTGGGGAAATGGTGCCTTGGGGCAGAGTCGCTTCTCAGTAGCTTCTGTGCCCTGCCCTCATGTGCCAGAACTGAAGCAACACCTGACAATCAGGGGAAATGGTGCCTTGGCAACCCAGAGCAGTCATGCCCCCTGTGCCTGTGCTACACTGGTAGCCTGTCTCCTGGGAAAATTGTACGTTGGTGGGCCAGAGCAGTCACGCTTCCCCAGGCCTGAGCTGAAATGGCACATTGACCCCTAAGAAATTAGTGAATTGGACAGTTGTGAATCCCAGGACAGGGCTGATGTAGCACCCTGCATCTCAGGGAAACAGAGCAGTGGCTAAGCTGAGACACCAACCCTTGCAGGCCAAAAAACTCCCATATCCTGCTTTCTTGGAACTGGACTAGCCCTCTAGGGACTGAGGTGCTAAGACACTTCTCTCCCTGGGGAGTGGAATCATCACTGTGCTGCTCACCTTCGCCCAGGGTCTAAATGACAGCTGCAGTCCACTGTTCTGGAGTCCTTGCTGCTGCTGCTCCTGCTTTCACAGGGTCTAGAATCACCACTACATGGTGCCTTATCTCCTGGGACTTTTTTTGACTCTGGTTCCCTGATTGCAGCTGTACCCTGCTCCCCAGGCCCAAACCTCCAGATCCTCTCTTCTTCCCTGAAGCTGAGCCAGTGCGGGGCCCTCTCCCTAGGGTCATAATAACAGAGAAAAACTTGGACCCCTGACTGTGAGCTGCTGGAGCATGCTTCAGAGTCACAGATCTTGGCTCTGTTGGAAGTTTACATCCAATCCTGCCACAGAGAGTGAACCTAAACCTCAAGACCCAGGTGCCGCGTTTGGTTTGTGAGACCTAAAGCCTAGGACCCCAGCTCCACAGGTGTTATAAGTACCTGCACTTGAAACCCGGTGATACGGTAGCTGCTTGTAGGCTGTGTCAGACTCAACACCAAGAAGGATCACCTTAGCTCAGTCTTTCCATTGTGGGAAAAATAAGAATAGAAGGGCCTCAAAAGCTCTTGCCACTGAGGACTTTAACAATCTACATCCCCACCACTGCTGCTACAAACTTCGGCAGCCCAGGCCATTGAGTCACTCACGGTTATTGCTGAGGTTGATTGCAGCTGAAGAAGTTGCACAGTGACTCTACCACTGTAACTATCCTAAAACAGAGCCACCATACCAACTGGTACACTAAAACCCAACTGCAAGTGAAAGTCTTTCCTTACAAAAGCCACTCTATGAAGTTTGCAAGAGAAATTATTCCACCAGATGCAAAGACATTGACACGGGAACACAAGAAACAAGAAAAAGCAAGGACATATGACACTACCAAAGAAACACAGTAACTCTTCAGTAATAGACCTTAAATAGCAGGAAATCTATGAGTTGCCAGAAAAGGAGTTTAAAATAATGATCTTGAGGAAACTCAGTAAGATACAAGAGAATACAGATAGATAATTCAACAAAATCAGGAAATCAAATTCATAGTAAGAAACTTAACAAATAGATGGCTATCATAAAAAAGAACCAAACAGAATTCCTGCCCCTGAAATATTTACGAATGAAATAAAAAATGCAAGAGAGCCCAGTCAAATTGATGCACAAAATTAACCACCATAGATAAATTTGGTTTGTCTGTTTTTCATGTGCAGCATTATTTAGAATATGTCTTGTGCTAGTTTTGGCTACTCATTCATTCATTCATTCATTCATCCAGTCACTCATTTAGAACCTAAAAAATCCATTCTACTCGTATTTGAAGTCTTGATCCTGCCACTTGTGTGACTATTAAGACTAAGTCCTAAACTCTCTCGACCTATGTATTTGGCTCTTGCATTGCTCTAAATAAACACCTGAGACTGGGTAATTCATAAAGAACAGAGGTTTGGTTGGCTCATGGTTCTGCAGGCTATACAGAAATTATGGTGCTGGCATTTGCTCAGCCTTTAGGGAAGCCTCAGGAAGCTTACAGTCGCAGTGGAAGGCAAAGGGGAGCAGGCACATCACATGGCGAAAGCAGAAACAAGCAAGGGAGAGTGGGGGAGGTGCCACACATTTTTAAAAAGAACAAAATCTCATGAGAACTCACTGTCATAAAGACAGCACCAAGCCATGATCCTCCTCCATGAGCCAAACACCTTCCACCAGGTCCCACCTCCAGCATTGAGGATTACAATTCAACATGAGATCTGAGCAGAAACAAATCTTCAAACTATATAGTTTTGCTCCTGGTCCCTCCCAAATCTCATGTCCTTCTCACATTGAAAAATACAATCTTGCTTTCTCAACAGCTCTGCAAAGTCTTAACTAATTCCAGCATTAACGCAGAAGTTCAAAGTCCAAAGTCTCACTGGATTCCTTCTACCTATGAGCCAATAAAATAAAAAAACAAGTTATTTACTTCCAAGAAACAATGGGGGTATGTTCCCATTCCAAAACAGAGAAATTGGCCGATAGAATGGGGCAACAGGCGCTATGTAGGTTCGAAACTCAGGTCAGTCATTAAATCTTAAACCTCCTAAATAATCTCCTCTGACTCCATGTCTCACATCCAGGGCATACTGGTACAAATGGTGGGCTCCCAAGGTTTTGAGCACCTCTGCCTTGTGGCCTTGGAGGGTACAGCCCCTGTGGCTGTTATCACAGGTTGTTGAGTGCCTGAAGCTTTCCCAGGTGCAAGGTGTAAGCTGGTGGTGGATCTGCCATTCTCGAGTGTGGAGGATAGTGGTCCCCTTCTCACACCTCCATTAGGCAGTGCCTCAGTGGGGAATTTGTGTAGGGCCTCCAACTTCACATTTTCCCTCTGCATTGCCCTAATAGAGGTTTTCTGTGGGGGCTTCACTCCAGCAGCAGGCTTCTGCCTGGACACCCAGACCTTTCCATACATCCTCTGAAATCGAGGCAGAGAATGCCAAGTCTCTTTTACTGTTGAATTCTGCACACAAGCAGGCTTAACACCACAGGACGCCACCAAGGCTTATGGCTTCCATTCTCAAAAGTGGAAGCTCAAACTGTACCTGAATCCCTTTGAGCCCCAGATAGACCTGAAGTGGCTGGATTGTGGAAAGCAATGTCCCAAGGCTGTGCAAGGCAGTGGGGCCCTGGGCATGATCCACAAAACCATTTTTGCTTCCTAGGCCTCCAGTTCTATGATGGGAACGGCTGCCAAAAAGGTCTCTGAAATGCCTTCAAGGCCTTTTTCCCATTGTCTTGGCTGTCAGCATTTGGCCTGCTTTTAGTTATGCAAATTTCTCTAGCAAGTCGTTACTCCTCAGCCTGCTTGAATTCTTCTAAAAAGCTTTTTCTTTCTCTCACAGGGACAGGATAAAAATTTTCCAAACTTTTATTCTCTGCTTTCGTTTTAAATACAAGTTTCAACTTTAAGTCATCCCTTTGCTCTAAAATATGAGTATAGGTGGTTACAAGCAGACAGGCCATATCTTGAATGCATTGCTGCTTAGAAATTTTTTTCTACCAGATACCCTAAATCATTACTCAGAAGTTCAAACTTCCACAGATCCCTAGCACAATGTAGCCAAATTCTTTGTTAAGGCATAACATGCATGACCTTCGCTCCATTTTCCAATAAGTTCCTCATTTCCATCTGTGATCTCTTCAGCCTGGATTTCACTGTCCTTATCACTATCAGCATTTTGGTCACAACCATTTAACCAGTCTCTAGGAAGTTCCAAACGTTCCTTCATCTTTCCATCTTCTTCTGAGCCCTCCAAACTCTTCCAACCTCTGCCCGTTACCCAGTTCCAAAGCTGCTTCCACATTTTCAGGTATCTTTATAGCAATGCCCCACTCCTGGTACCAATTTGCTGTATTAGGCCATTCTTGCATTGCTATAAAGAAATACCTGGGACTAGGTAATTTATAAAGAAAAGAGGTTTAATCGGGTTACAGTTCTGAAGGCTTTATAGAGAGCATGGTGTTCTCATCTGCTAGGCATTTAGGGAGGCCTCAGGAAGCTTCCAATTATGGCAGAAGTTGATGTGGGAGCAGGCACATTTCATGGTGAAAGCAGAAGCAAGTGAGAGAGAGTGAGAGAGAGAGAGTGAGGGAGGTACCACACACTTTTAAATGACTAGATCTCACAAGAATCCACTATCACAAAGACAGCACCAAGCTATAATCTGCCCCTGTGATCCAAATGCCTTCCACCAGGCCCCACTTGCAGCATTGGGAATTATAATTCAACATGTGATTTGGGCAGAGACAAATAATTATATTAACTTTCTTTCTTTATTTTAAAATGGAGATAATGGTAATATCTGTCTCATAGGGTTATTAGGACTAAATGAAATATATATATGTGTGTCTATATAGATATATATATACACACACTTAGAGTACTGCCTGTCAGATAGTGAGTATAGTGAGGGCTGTATAAGTTTGCTATTCTTACCATCATAATTAACTCCCTCATTATTTGGTATTTTGTATGCCACGCACTGTGCTATATACTAAATACAGAATGGAGGCCTTCTTGGATTTCACAGTTCATTAGAAGAAACAGGCATAAAATAAGTGATGATAGGAAAGTTTATGAGTCACAGGGCAAAGAATTATGAAGACACATGGGAGCACAAACCAGATGCTTCTAATCAGAGCATACATTAGGGGACCAGGGAAGCCTTCTGTAAAGAAAAGGTAATTTTGCTGAGGCCTCAATGTTAGCAAAAGATAAGCAAATAGGTACAACATACAGGCCCTCCCTTAAGTTTTGCAGAGCCCAGTGAGAGTACACAAATAGAGCCTACATATTGTTAAGGTAAATTAAAATGGAGACCAACCCTCACAATTCCTTGAGCAGACAAAGACAGCTAGGCTTTGACAGTAACCCTAACCTAGCTTGAATTGAAAACATAAGTGAAAGTTGGGCCATTTCTGGTAAATGCTTGCTTATTAGAGAAAAATAAAACTTCAGCTCAACCAGTTGGAAGCCACTAACTCATAATTATATAACTAAGTATTTCACAGTGGATTGGGCCAAATAAGGCAACTGTACGAATATAACCAATCAAATATTTTATTTGCTTCACTTCTGCATTTGCCCTATAAAAGCCTGTCCCATATGCTTCTTCAGCAGAGCCTGAAACCTCTTTTTGGAACTTCCTGATTCATAAATCACTATTTTCCCAAATAAACTCTTTAAAAATTTTATTGTGTCCCAGTTTATCTTTTAATGGTACCATAGGTCTAAATATTTGAAAATTATAAATCAAACTAATAAACTAAGTCAATTATGTATTATCCTTCCTGCCTTGAAAAAGATTTCTTAACCCGTCAGGCTGAGCTCAAATTTGAAACTGTCAGACCTTCCAAATTCTGGGTTGAAATGGAGTAGCACAGGGATTGTCTCTTCCTGGCTTCCTCCCTACTCAGAGACAAGCTCCCTTTGCTTCCCTCCCCCAGCTCCCTCAGTGCGGTGGGGTCTTGTCTTCACAGGTGTGGACAGACATCTTCATTTACGTGATTCCACTCTTCTCAGCTCTCTCTTGGCAACTCTGAGAATTGTGGCCAGGCCAATTTGCGGGACAGACTTAGAGAAGGCAGACCCTGGAAGCAGACTTGAGGCCACTTGGGCAGTGAGTTCTCAGGTTCCAAGTACCAAGAAAGGGATCTGGAATGGAGAGGCAACACCTCTGTGGAAGTAGGGGGCTGGGGGGAATACCTCCCTTGGCCCTGTGGACTTCTCATTCTATGAGGAGCAGCACTGCTAGAAGAGGACCAGACTAGGGCCCACAATGCATTGCCTCCCAAACTTTAAGATTAATCAGAATTATCTGGAGGGTTTATTAAAACACGCTGGATTTCTGACTGACTAGGTCTGGGTTGTGCCCTAAGAATTTGCATTTCTAACAAGTCTGTAGGTAATACTGATGCTGCTGTTCTGAGAACAATTGGAGAAACATTGCTCTAAGCATGGGATCCTTTTTGCTCAAGTTTAAGGGAGGGAGTATACTGAATCTAGGAGTGTTTCTGGTAAAGAAAAACTCAGAGACAAGTGAGGCCGTGGTATATAGATGGGATTGATCCTCATACTTTCTCAAGCTCCAGCCATTGGGAAATCACTCATTGGGAAGGAAAGGCCTGTTTGCCCAGTGAGTGGGCCACAATGTGTATATATGGGGATATTGCCACATGAAATTACATCTATCTAGACCTCCAGGTTCAAATGCTAGAACACTTGGGTGAGATGTCTTCCTTTATTATTATCTTTGTGTAGCAGTAGTGATCATGAGTCAGAAATATGCTGGAACTTATTCTGTATCTTGTGTATATTTTTCCTTAGAATTTCTTACACTGTCCTTGTTTTATGTCCCTGTAGTACAGCTCCAGCTGGACATGGTAAGCCTCCAAGCTGGTAGCTTTTGTAATGAAACACCCAATGGATCAAGTTGCCTAGTAATCTGTATAGCACTCCTCTGATGAGTAAAAATAACATGTTCAAGTTTTTCTAGGAACTGTTTATCTTCTTTGCCGGTAAAAATTACATTAAGGCTGAAACTTAGCTGTGAAATCAATACCAAATGGATTTATTTAACACGTGCAAGAAAAAATGGCAGACATGTCTGTTAATCTGATGACATTTTGTGCTGTTCTTGAAAGTTCATTATTTAACTGATGTGTCTACATGAGAAGACTGAACTTTGAAATATTATTATATATTCTGTCTAAAGCAGAGGTTGTAACACATGAGGCTTAATATGTGATATATTTTTTTTCTGTACAGCATGTCCCCAAACATTAATGCTGTGCTTTAAAATTTGGGCTATATAGATTTGGCCTCTCCTGTCTCTTTCATTGTGGAATCTTTGCAAGGCTATCTTAATTCCTTAGAATGACTTTGCGTGTGTGTGTGTGTGTGTGTGTGTGTGTGTGTGTGTGTGTGTGTCCAGCAAATGAAATCTTTCTTTTTCCTTCCTTTAAGTTATATGCCAAGGTCACTTCCTGCAGGTGTGTCTGGTCTGATTCCTTCTTATGGAGTTCAGGGCCAGCAGGCAGTTTGCCAAGCTACAGAGATTTGGCCAGGTGCCGAGCCTGAGCCCGAACTAAAGCAGTACAGTCAGTTACAGAATTTATAGAAGCAGGCAAGCTCTGAGAGTCAGTGCAAATTGAAGATATTTGTAGCAGGATCATATAAAAGATCCAAGAGACAAGAAAAAAGAATGACAGACTATGGCATGGGCAAAGCAGAACAAGGACTTGGGGTGTAAGATGACTTAGTACTTAGGGTCCAGAGGACTTAGAGTGTTTAATTCCATAAGAAACTTCCGAATTGTTTTCTACAGTGACTGTACTATTTTGCATTCCCGCTAATGAGATATGAGAGTGCCTGTTGGTTTGCATCCTTGCCATCACTTGAGTAGGTATTTTTAATTTTAGTCTTCTACTAGACATGTAATGGTATTTCACTGCAGATTTAATTTGGATTTTCCTAATAACTAATGATGTTAAGCATCTTTTAATGTGCTTATTTGCTATCTGTGTATCTTTTTTGGTGATCAGTCCGTTCAGATATTTTGCCTGGTCATCTCTCAAGTCTAGATGTCCTTATTGGGTTACCTGCATTTATCAACCTTTCAGAGTTTTCTGATCATTGCTTTATGTGTTTAACCCAAGGTTTTAAATTGCACTTCATGGGAAAAATAGGGTTAAATATGCTTCCTCCATTTAGTCTGGACCCAGACATTCTGAACCTCTAGAAAGTGTTGTCTCTACTTGCTGACTTCCTTTCTCCTTACTTTTCAACCCACTCCAAGTTATGTTTAGTTTCATTACCTCCCTCAAATCTCTCATCAAGGCCTCCAGTGACTTTCACATTGCTAAATCCAACTGGATTTCATTTAGTCTTTTGGTAGAATTTGACATTCTCATTTTTGAAACTCTCTTTTCCCTTGACTTTCATGACATAATAATCTTAGTTTTATTCTACTTATGTGCTGCCTCCTCTCTGTCTCCTAAGGATTAAAATCCTTGGCCTAGCCATTAAATATTGTAATTCTTTAAGGCTTATTCCTGGAGAGTCTTTTCTTTTATTCCCCATTCTCTTCCTAAGCAATTCCATCTGTGCCTAAAACTTCAATAATTATCTGTATGCAGGTGGATTATAAACTTATATAATCATCTAGGATTTCTTCTCTGAACTCCAGACATTATTGTCCATCTGCATCCTTGATGTCTCAATTTTAAACTGTATATGGTCAGGAATGATCTCATGATCGTCCATGCAAAATCTCATTATTCCAGTGTTCTCTCTCTATTTTGTTCTGTTGTCATATCTGACATCTTCTTTTTCTTCATCCTTCAATATTCAATATTTCACAATTGATTTCACCTCTTAAATACCTCACATCTCTTTATCTCCACTACCATAATCATAGTTCAAGCATGTATCATCACTCACTGGGATCATCACAATTGCCTTTTATCTGTTGCCCTGTATCCCATACTTCCTTTTTCAGTCCAAATGAGCTTCTTAACAAAGTGTCTGGTCATGCCAATCTGCCTGCTTAAAAATGATTTGCTTTTAAAATAATCCTTGTCTTAGGCCACAAGACCTTGTTTTGATCTTGTTCTTGCCTAACTCTTCAGCTTAATCAATTAATTCATTCATGCACTCATTTAATGAATATTTATTAAGTGTCTACTATGTGTCAGGAACTGTTCTTGTTGCTGGACATATGGCAGTAAATGAACAGAATCCTAGTTTTCATCCAGCTTATATTCTAGTGAGAGGATACACACACAGAACACATACACAAGCAAACAGCATGTCATTTGGTGATGAGTGAGAAGATGCAACAGGTATCGATGTAAGGGGGCAGAGAATTATGGGGAAGGTGTTAATGGAATTGCCAGGGGAGCCCCAATGAGAAGGTGATATTTAAGCAGAGACTTGATGAAAGCGAGCAAGCCATGCCAAAATCTGAGAGAAGGACATTCCAGGCATAGGGAACAACAAGTGGAAAGACACTGAGGTAGGAGTATGCTTGGGTGTCCAAGACTCACTGAGAGGAGGAAGAGTCAGGAGGAAGAGCAGTAGGAGATGACATAAGAAATATATTAGGGGTCTGTTTGTAGAGGGCTTGTAAACCATGGTAGACTTCATATTTTATTTTGCATCAGATGAGAAGACATGGGTGAGTTTCAAGCAGAAGCACGCCTCTTCTGCAATCATTGCACCAGAGCTCCCTGTTGGACAAGTCAAGGCTTCTGCAGAGGTATACTGATATCTGAGGCTTTCCCTCTTCGGTCCTCTTTTCTTCCCTATATGCTTTCAAAGGTGTTGGCCCTGTATCATGGTCTGAAGCCTCTCCCTGCCTTCTCTTCCTCCCTCTCACCAGGTAAATCCCTTGCACTTGTGACTTCCTCTCAGCAGCTGCTTGGAGTACTCACCTGAAACAATCACCAAGCACCAAGTCTTCCCAAGCAAAACATTCTATTATTTCATTTTAATATTTTCTTAGATGCCAAAATTCAATTGGTTATCAAGTCTTATAAATTTTTCAGAAAAAAAAATGTCCCTCTAACCCTATGATTCTCAAAGTGATTTTTGCCATATTTTTTTGGGATCCAAAATTCCAAGTATTTTAAAAATTTACATTTTAGAGCTTGATGAAACTTTATTACTAAGCATCACACAATTTCAGTATCCATTTTAATCAGTCAGGGTTCAATCAGAAGACAAAAATCACACCAATAATTTGAAGAGAAAAAATATATATAATGAACTATTAACTACTAAATGCTGGTTAACTATCAAAAGGAGTAAAATAAGATTCTTAAGGATACAGACATACCAAATGCAAAAAGAAGCTATGACCTATAGAGCTGAGAGAACGTGAACAAGAAAAAAATTATATACTCAAAAGGACTCACCCAAAGCTGAGATTCAGACCTTATTACAGATAGTGTGGTTGTCACAGAAACGTGTAGCTTGCTGGGAGTAAGGAAACTTGCCAGAAGGCATAGACTGGAGCTGGTTTCTAGAACTAGTTCACTAAGTAGCTGAGAGGCTTGAGAAAAGGTGAGAGTGGGTCCCAGCTGGTCCATAGAGGCAGTCTGCTCAGTGATTGATGAAACTCGTAATGTAGGCTACAGGTGTTGCATGAGAGCTACTGAGGTGAGTTCTCCTAGGCCTCTCATTTTTGATATTCAGACAGCTGCTCCTCAAACAGCATATTAGAACTAGTGGTAAAAGGCCCTCCCTGTTGCTGTGCTTGGCGTTCCTCCAGTATCCTCTATTGACAAAACCTAACATGGATTCAGCTGGTAATAGAGAAATATTCACAGGGTCTAGCTCCAGTGGCATAAGGCAAAGAAGGTTAGATTTGGAGTCAAGGAACAATAAATTATATATTCATAAGTAAAGGCCAAATAGTGTCCTAGGATGTTGTAGTTGACAATATCAGTTCTCCACCCATATCCCCTCCAATCCCCTTATCATTTTCATGCACGCTGATTCATGGCCTGCTTTCACACTCAGCAGACAGCACCTGTATATCTTTGTCAGAGGGTAGCCCTCAGGCTGCTGGAGACTGCCTTCCTGAAGTGCTTGGTAATTTATGTCTCCTTAGGGACAGCCTTTATCCAATGACTAATGGGTGTGATGAATGCATGCATATAAATATTTAGGCTCCCTAGTCCTTAGTCAGGAGAACTCTGGAGTGTGACCCACTCCATCTTCAGAGATCCTCTGCAGGATTCAGCCAACCGTCTTCTCTGCAGGACTTTCCTTGGTATAATGCCTTCACTTGGCTTTCTTTCCTAGCTTGTCCCATTTCTTCACTCGCCTACTTAGTTTTTCCTGAGAACACTTCCTAATCAATTTCATTTATTAGAATTCTTGTCTTAAAGATGGACTCTAGAGAACTCAAACACAGTCATATACTATATAAATAAAAGTTTTTCAGTAGTTTGAGAAAAGTATGGCAAAAGTAGAATGGAAACATCGCATGGCATATGGTAGTAAGAAATGCTGAACTAAAAGGGTTAATATACATGTGCCTTGCCATTTATCTTCGTATCTGTGGTGTGAATTAAAGTGACACAGAACAGATCATGGCAAATATTAATTTGTACCAGATCCCTAGCAGCAGAAGTACAGTTGTAAATATGTTATGAGAAATTTTTATGTTCCCAAGTTCAATAATAACCACATTAGGTAACTGTTTAATCCAGATTTTGATAATGTCACAATTCTCTTAGAATACGCAAGAAACTCACTTCACAGAGGTACTAGAAAACATCTTATTAAAACTGCCATTATAGAAGTGCTCACTGGCAGAGTTTTGATTAAGTTTAAGGTTGGAAACAGAACCTTGAAGTTATTGATATACCATTTTGCAAAATATACTTATGCAAATGGTCATTTCTAACACAAGTATTATGAAAGTAGATTAAAAATAAAATTAGTTTTGAGGCTATATGTTGTTTTCTATTAAATGAAACAACAGACATTTAATTTCAGTAGGCCAATATAATGTTATGTTTAAATTAATATTAATTTGAATTTTATTAATTTCATAATGTTGTTTGTATTTAATTTAAATATGGTTTAGGTTTTATTGTTGTATGTGAGCTATAGCATAAAGAGTTTGTGCCTAATTTTGAATCTTTATATTTTAAGTAATATGATAAAAACAGTGGAGAGGTATTGATAGTCTCAAAAATACGTTTCCTGAAAAGGGTGTCATATATTACCGAATTTGGGGAACAGTTCTTTAATCCATTTATTTAGATCTATTGAATCCATTTAATTTAAAACTTCCCCCTGTACCAGTAACAGCAGCATCAACTTGAAATTTGTTAGAGCTGCAAATTCCTAGGCCAGCCAGACCTGCTGAATCAGAAACTCTGGGGTGTGAACCCAGTGACCTGGGTTTTAACAATCCCACAGGTGACTCTGATGCGTATTGAAGTTGGAGAAAACTGCTCGAATTCTTCCTCTTCTCTCCTAGGCTGTCATCCTCTCTTGAGTCTCTGACTACAATCTCTCCACTCCTAATTGTCCTTCTTGCAGCTGTGAAAGGGATTGTTCTAGAGCATATTTATTATGCTACATCCCCTGAAAGTACCTTTAACGGTTAACCCATCGTGGACAGTTTTCCTGTGTGTTAAATGGAAATAATAATACTCATCCTCAAATGGTTGTCAGGGTAAGCATCAGGTAATTCACTCTGTGGTAATGGCCACTATTGTCATCATTCTCCCCATCACTTTTGCCATCAGCAGTAGCATTCTCCATTGATGAAAGACTTAATTACAAATGTTTTGTAAGTTTGGGAAATCATCCTCCTTTTTGGAAAACATCCTCAATTTACCAGCTTTTCTTGTATTAGGCACCTAACTTGCAATTTATGTTAAGAATCTCAGGTATGCCTGTTTCTGACTTTGAGGTGGGAGTGAGCAATGTGGAGAAGCAGTGAAGGATTCATGCTGGTGGCGGGACTGCAGCAACTGCAGCTGCTAATGGTGGGGCCAGCATCCAGAGGTGTCTGCACAGAAGCTGTAGCATGGTGCGGACAATGGTGTCATCCTGAGGCTGATTTGGGGGTTAATTTGCTGTGGCTTGGGTTGCTTAGTTTCTCTTTTCTTTGCCTGTGTTCTGTGCCTGATTTTCCAGGTTTTTAGAAGATTCTGTGAGTTACTCTTGATCTATTTAAACACGTGCTTTCTTTTCTTGGGCATAAGCCAGCCAATCACAGTGTCTCTTGCTTACAATGAAGCAATTGACCAGTACAAGCCTCAAACTTTACTTCTAGATTCATCCCTCATCACTTTCCTTCTCTACAAGCCTAAGGTTTTAACAATCCTGGAGCATTCACCATTTCACAAATACATCACATCATTTTTTGGCTTCTTTATCTGCACTTAGGATGCTCCCTCTGCCTGAGAAATTCTTCTCGTCACCTATTTTGCCGAGTGAAATCCTGTTTATCCTTTAACACCCACTAATTATTGCCAGAATTAATTTCTCACTATTGATGATTGAATATCTAACGGTTATCCTACTTGTATTCTGAACAAGAATACTGAAATAAAACCCTGAGATGTTTAGAAAAACAACTGACAAAAATCTCAAAAACTTCCTTTAGCTAGTAGGTCAGTATGACCCACCCTATCCATCATTTCCATAACTAACACTGCCTAATGGGGGATTTATATAATTTAGGCATTATAATTGAGTGAAAGATAATATATGTTTTAGCATCTTGGCATAACTAGTCCAGGATGAAGATTATTGATAAAAAGAAACAATGTATAGTCATGCGCCACATAAGGATGTTTAGATTGATGACAAACCACTTGCAACTGTGGACCCATAAGATTATAGAACTGGCTGAGCGCGGCGGCTCACGCCTGTAATCCCAACACTTTGGGAAGCCGAGGCGGGCGGATCACGAGGTCAGGAGATCGAGACCATCCTGGCTAACACGGTGAAACCCCGTCTCTACTAAAAATACAAAAAATTAGCCGGGTGCAGTGGCAGGCGCCTGTAGGCCCAGCTACTCGTGAGGCTGAGGCAGGAGAACGGCATGAACCCGGGAGACGGAGCTTGCAGTGAGCCGAGATAGTGCCACTGCAGTCCGGCCTGGGCGAAAGAGAGAGACTCCGTCTCAAAAAAAAAAATAAAGATTATAGAACTGTATTTTTACCTTTTCTACATTTAGTTATGTTTAGATGCACAAATACTTACCATTGTGTTATAATTGTCTGCAGTATTCAGTACAGTAACATGATGTGCAGGTTTGTAACCCAGGAGCAATAGTTTATACCATACAGCCTGTACCATGGAGGTTTGTGTAAGTATACTCTGTGGTTCACACAACAACAAAATCACCTCACGATGCATTTCTCAAAACGTATCCTTTTTGTAAAGCAACACATGACTGTATAAATAAAGCCATGAAGTCAACTGGTCTCATATTGTACTTAGGCCCAGTGCTGCATATTGTGTGTGACCTTCCAATGTGTATTCCACCCTCTCTATTTGTGTAGCAGCCAAGTGGTTTAGGGCACTGACTCTAGGTCCAAAGGTGTATCTTTATTAGTTGGAGGCAACAATAAGTATTGATGGTTTGGAAACCCAAACATAAGCCAATCCCATATGATATTATCCTTGGCTAAGTGAAAAGGTTGGCCCAATAAATAAAAAGATTTTTGATTTTCTGCCTACCTCACCCAACTTCCTTTTTTGTTTTTTGTTTTTTTGAGATGGAGTCTTTCTCTGTCACCCAGGCTAGAGTGCAATGGCACGATCATGGCTCACTGCAGCCTCTGTCTCCCAGGTTCAAGCAGTTCTCCTGCCTCAGCCTCCTGAGTAGCTGGGATTACAGACGCACACCACCATGCCCAGATAATTTTTGTATCTTTAGTAGAGACGGGGTTTCACCATGTTGGTCAGGCTGGTCTCGAACTCCCGACCTTGTGATCTACCCGCCTTGGCCTCCCAAAGTGTTGGGATTACAGGCATGAGCTACTGTGCCCAGCCCACTTCCATTTTTTAATCTATTTTTCTGGACACAAAAAGGAAACAAGGAACTTTAATGACTATCATGAACCAAACTACAACACCAAGTTTAAAGCTACCATGGTAGGCGGAAGAAAGAAAAGACAGAAAAAATCTAAGTCCTTGGTGACATTGTTGAACTACTAGCCCACCAGCCCTGAATACTACCATATGGGGGTCCACTACACAGGGTCATGCAGTTTATGCATTTTACAGCTAGATTTACATAGACCAAGATATTAGTGGTTGCCTCGCAGTCCTTAGTCTGAACTTATTTATATTAAAACAATATATCACCTTTAATGCTTAAAACAGTTTGAACTTTTTCAAAGTTATTACTTGCAGACAAAAGGACTCTGAGATCTATACAACAAATATACCTGTATTTCCCCTATTTGTCACTTCAAATTGCATCTGGTTTCCTGGTACTATTGACAACTCCTTGAGAGTAGGCAGCATATGTGTCATCTTTGTGTAGCTTGGATTTGTCCTTGTACCTGTCACATTAGCAGAATTTCATTAATTTTGGTCAAATTTAAATTTCATTATCTTTTATATTTATGTTCTATTTCTGTAACTGAATTTAATGGCATCTTTGGAAAAGGCTATTTACGATAATGCTTTTATATCCCTGACACCTATTACAAGAAATATACGAAATTTATGTAGTTGGTTAATAATTGATATTGCAGTTATTATTTACTAGGCACCTGCTACATGCCAATTGTGACTCTTGATACTTCACATGCAATAATTTACTTAATCTCCACCAGTAACTTTCCAAGTAAGAGTATTACCACCACTTTGCAGATAAAACAGTCTTAGGAAAGTTACTGACCTGTGCAAGGTTGAAGTTGTCATAAATGTAAGACTATGAATTCAAACTCAAATCCATCTGGCTCAATGATAAACATGATAATGATAACGACGCAACATACAAGTTTCTTCCCTGCTCTGACATTCTACCATTATATGACTTTATTCCAAGAAAATAAATCCAGGCCTCAGGGAATTTATGTTCAAAATGAAAATGAGCCTGATGATTTCATCCCTGCTCCAGGACACCACACTCCCACTCAAAAAGTCAGCAAACGGCTCAAACCACCCACTGCCTGGGATGGTCTGAAAACCGAGGCAGCAGGGGTGAACACCAGAGGGTCATAAATCAGTGAGAGCCAAAGTACTGATAAATATGCTCATGCACTGAAGAGCCATTTACTGGGACCTTCTGTGCTGCTCCCATATCTCAACAAAAATGAAGCATGAGTCAATCACACCAAGATACCAATGTCAGATAATCAGTGGCTCAATCATGCGACAATTCTCACCAGCCTCACATGCCCAACAGTGGGCCAGACCCAGCAGGAGGCTGAGGAGAAGTAAATGGGCTTGTAATACATCTGGGGAGATGAGCAAAATGTATACATGAAAAGATGACTAACACATAAGGTAATGTATGCTAAAAGCTAAATGAATAATGTAGAAGGAAATGTCAAACTGAGAAAGAATTTCAATGTGAAAGATCACTGGGGGCCGACTGAGATGATCAAAGAAAGCTTCAAAGAAATGGCAGAGCATGACCTGGCTTTGACAAATAAGGAAGTTCAGAGGGGCAGAGAGAAGACACATTAGAGGACACCATATAGATATACATGTGACCAAAGTGCTGTTAGGAAAATGGAATGAGAAGATCACTAAGTTCAATGGGGACCAACTCAATGATCTGGAGTGCTAATATAAGGGGTGTGGATTTCATCCTATGGGAGTGGAATTTCTGGAAAGCTGGGGGCGAAGAGATGACCCGAGAAAACAGAAGCAAGACTGACTCCTTAATGGATTTCATAGACCTTGAGTTTTCTTGGGTAACTCGTTTTACCAGTATTGGAATAAATATGGGCCAAATTAGATCAACACTCTAAATCTGCTGGCACTACTCCTTAGAAAATAATTTCTCTGTAATATTTCTGAGTCTCCTAGACTCATGGTGATTTGCTCTTCTTTTCTCCTTGACTGTTGGCAGCCATGAAAGGGCAGCACCTTACTACTTCCATTGCTACTAAGGCCTCACAACAACACTGATGCCCCTGCCCTACGTAGATATTGTCCCAGTGCTATTTTGAGTTGTGCAGGCACTGTTATCTTTGCCAAGTCAAAACCACTCACTGAACCTTCTCACCTGGCCTCCATCTCCTTACTGAGTGCCTTGTAAAAACTGGACTTTCACTTCCTCTCTCTCGGGCCCAGATATGTGATAAAATCCAGGCTGGGATCATTTCTTAGGTAAACACTATGTAGTCTACCAATTCCGGTCATTTCCCAGAATCCTCTGGGCAAAATACAAACTTCAAAACATAAAAACCTTAAGCAAGCTGGCTCCTGGCTACTCTGCCCACCAGTCCATCAAATGTGCTCAGATGTAGATGTTGACAGAACATGCCCTAGAGATTAAGGATGTTTGGTAGAGGGGGCTCAGCAATAGTGCAGGGCTGAAGATGTGGTGTTTGCATTTAGGAAGAGTTGCTTCTTTTTTTTTTTTTTTTTTAATTATACTTTAAGTTTTAGGGTACATGTGCACATTGTGCAGGTTAGTTACATATGTATACATGTGCCATGCTGGTGCGCTGCACCCACTAACTCGTCATCTAGCATTAGGTATATCTCCCGATGCTATCCCTCCCCCCTCCCCCCACCCCACAACAGTCCCGAGAGTGTGATATTCCCCTTCCTGTGTCCACGTAATCTCATTGTTCAATTCCCACCTATGAGTGAGAATATGCGGTGTTTGGTTTTTTGTTCTTATGATAGTTTACTGAGAATGATGATTTCCAATTTCATCCATGTCCCTACAAAGGACATGAACTCATCATTTTTTATGGCTGCATAGTATTCCATGCTGTATATGTGCCACATTTTCTTAATCCAGTCTATCATTGTTGGACATTTGGGTTGGTTCCAAGTCTTTGCTATTGTGAATAATGCCGCAATAAACATACGTGTGCATGTGTTTTTATTGCAGCATGATTTATAATCCTTTGGATATATACCCAGTAATGGCATGGCTGGGTCAAATGGTATTTCCAGTTCTAGATCCGTGAGGAATCGCCACACTGACTTCCACAATGGTTGAACTAGTTTACAGTCCCACCAACAGTGTAAAAGTGTTCCTGTTTCTCCACATCCTCTCCAGCACCTGATGTTTCCTGACTTTTTAATGAGATACCATCTCACGCCAGTTAGAAGGAAGAGTTGCTTCTTACCTGGCTGCACGAAATCAGAAACATGATTTCATTCCCTCTTTCACTGCAACTGTGCATTTTGCAAAAACAAGGCCTTCCTGGTCCAGTTCATAAGGTGCCTGCCTCTAAAGGGAACATGCGTGGAGGCCTCCGAACACACTCCTAAGTCACCTCATCCAGAGATGGTCTGCAAGACTAAGTGGCAGCCACTCACAGACAACATCATCTCAATTGCTTCTCAAACTGATGTTTTCTCAAACTCCAGACTAATACACTTGCTTGGTTAATTGAGATTAGGATGCACCAAAGGGAAATGAGACTACTTGGAAGAAGTGTGGGCAAAAACAAACACAAAAAAATACACATTGATCTCAGATGTATTTTTTTCCTGTCAAAACTAACTGCTAACATTGGCTTAGAAATAAAAATTTGCCCTGTTTAATTTTTTAACTGGAATTAACCTGATATAGTGGTTTGCACCAGCTCTGTGTTATCTACAAACACTTTCTTCAGGCCCTAGAACACAGTTTCCCTTGGCCTTTCAAATGTAGGATCATAAATGCAAAATGACTAGAGATAGAGTGCTATTAGGTTTTATATACTTCTTGCTGGCTTCAACCAAGCATCTACTACTAGTGTGATGAGGTTGTTTATATTCAACAGGACACTACGTTTCAAAAGTCTATAAGTATTGATTTTACCATGAAAATGTTCTCATTTATTTCTGAAGTTGGCCCTCAATTGCTTGGGATTCTTTGGGGGGCGGAAATAAGGATGATTAAAATTGCAGTAAGCAGAGGGGTTCATCTACCCTGGTACTTCTTAAGTATCCTTCCTCCTGGATGCCATTGCTCAGAGGCATGACAAGATACAAATGACCACATGAGGTCAGCTTCTGCATTGCAGAATGACTCTACCCAGCCATTGCTCACAATGTAGCAGGATGTGTGCGGCAGTGCTGCCACTTGGCAGAGTGGGACTTGTATACTGTTGACACTGGCATGGCTGCAGTTTCAGTGGGACATACAGTGGGAAGGCGGCTGGGTATGACCAAGCAGAGATATTTTATTAATGGCAGGTTGACTATCTAGGATTCAGATACACGCACACAACAACAAAAACAACAACAACAACAACGCCCAGAGAAGCAGGGATTCAGAAACAGAAACTAAATAGAAATTATATGTCTGTCCTAAGCTCAAAAGGCAACAGGAAGAGAAAGAAGATTAGGCCAGAGTAAAGGCAACATTTCTCTAAGGCAATGGTCCTTGGATTTGAGCATCCTTAGAATCACCTGGTGGACTTGATAACATGCTGAATTCCAAGCCCACCTCCAGAGTTTCTTATTCAATAGATCTGAAGTGAGGCATGAAAAATTGCATTTCTAACAAGTTCCCAGGCAATGCATCTGCTGCTCAACCCAGGACCACATTTTAAGAATCACTGCTCTAAGGTTTTTGCTGTTGGAAAGACAACTGTTTTGGGGATCAGAGTCTTAAGTTCAGAGACCACAAGCTTGGCTTGAGGCTCAGCCTGCCTAGGCAGAGGAGTAGGAATAAAGAGAACAGGAATTCCATGTGGGAAAAAGCTGGTTTCTAAGACAGCATAGGAAATTAAAGAGGCAAAAAGGAGGAAATTTCCCATCAGGGAGTGTGGAGTTGGTATACAGAGATTTAGCACAGAGGAGCAGGCCCGTGCCAGAGCACAGCAGCAGCACCTCTGATGAGAGGATGGAGGCCAGCTGGCTATGAACCTGAGCTCAGCACTGGTGGGTTTGGTGAGGTCATTGGCTAGAAGTAGCTAAGGTTAGCAGAGGTGTCCATTGTGACAGGAAATTCAGGCCCACTTGAATATAGCTGGAATCAGGATAAGAAGTGGGTCAGGCATAAGGCAAGCAGATAAATCCAGAATGCTCAGGGAAAGGCACAGGGAATGTGCAAAGGGATTAGCAGGTGGCCCCAAACCAGAAGATTCCCGGGAATTAAAGAATTACAGCATGGAACAAGAGATGCAGGTGGGGAATCACAGTCTGGGCTCAGCAACAAGGTTCCAAAATCAGGCAAGGAAAGTGGGAAGCGTGTTCTACCAGAAATCTGAGCAGCAGGTGCAGGAACCAGAAAGATGCAAGTGATTTGTCTGCTGGATTTCAGTAACTTTTAGTTACTTTCTAAAGTTGTAGAAACTAACATTAAGCTTGGCTGACCTGGATTCATCAGGCATGTGGATGAATCTGCAGCAGCGCAATCCACCTGGCTGTAAGTCCTGACACCCAAGGCCTTCTTCACATTCACTTAGCAGCTTCCATGAGGGACGTTGGAAAATTAAAATTCATATGTCCAGATTATTTTAATTCAGAGCCATTTAAGCCAATGTTCAATGGCTCTAAATTTCATCATTTTCTGAACTTGAATTGGTACAGCATAGATATTTGCAGACCCAAAATATATCAATTGAGATCACACGGACAGATAGAGGAGAATAGACACTGGGCCTACCGGAGGGTGGAGAGTGGGAGGAAGAAGAGGATCAGGAAAGTTAACTAATGGGTACTAGACTTACTTAATAACCTGGTGATAAAATAATCTGTACAACAAACTCCCATGACACAAGTTTAACTGTGTAATAAACCTGCACGTGTACCCCAAACCTAAAAAAAAATAAAAAACAAAAAACTAAAAATACATTAAAAAATTTTAAAGGCCGGGTGCGGTGGCTCACGCCTGAAATCCCAGCACTTTGGGAGGCCGAGGTGGGTGGATTGCCTGAGATCAGTTCAAGACCAGCCTGGCCAACATAGTGAAACCCCATCTCTACTAAAAATACAAAAAAATAGGTGGGCAGGGTGGCAGGGTGCCTGTAATCCCAGCTACTCAGGAGGCTGAGGCAGGAGAATTGCTTGAAACCAGGAGGCAGAGGTTACAGTGAGCCAAGATCACACCATTGCACTCCAGCCTGGGCAACGAGAGTGAAACTCCATCTCAAAAACAAATTAAAACAAAATAGGTATTTATTTTTATTTTTATTTTTTGAATTTTAATTTCAATAGCTTTTGGAGAATAGGTGGTTTTGTTTACATGGATAAGTTCTTTAGTGGTGATTTCTGAGACTTTGTTGCACCTGTCACCTGAGCAGTATACACTGTACCCAAAATGTAGTCTTTTGTCTCTCGCCCCCTCCACCTTTTCCCTCAAGTCCCAAAAGTCCATTATACCATTATATACTTTTGTGTCTTCATACCTTAGTTCCCACTTATAAGTGAGAACATACTATATTTGGTTTTCCATTCCTGAGTTACTTCACTTAGAATAATGCCCTTCAACTCCATCCAAGTTGCTGCAAAAGCCATTATTTCTTTCCATTTTATGACTGAGTAGTATTCCATGATGTATATATGTCACATTTCCTTTATGCACTCATTGGTCGATAGTTATTTAGGTTGCTTCCATATCTTTGCAGTTGCAAATTGTGCTGCCATAAACGTGTGTGTGAGAGAGAGAGTGTGTGTGTGTGTGTGTGTGTGTGTGTGTGTGTTTGTATACTGACTTCTTTTCCTTTGGGTAGATACCCAGTAGTGGGATTGCTGAATCAAATGGTAGTTCTACTTTTAGTTCTTTAAGGAATCTCCATACTGTTTTCCATGGTGGTTGTACTAGTTTTACAAGCCCACCAGTAACGTAAAAGGGTTCCCTTTCCACCACATCCACACCAACAACTATTATTTTTTGATTTTTTAATTATGGCCATTCTTGCAAAAGTAAAGTTACATCTCTTTGTGGTTTTAATTTGCATTTCCCTGAATTAGTGATGATGAGCATTTTTTCATATGATTGTTGGCAGTTTGTATATCTTCTTTTGAGAATTGTCTATTCATGTCCTTTGCCCACTTTTTGATGGGATTATCTGATTTTGTTCTTGCTCATTTGTTTGAGTTCACTGTAGATACTGGATATTAGTCCTTTGTTAGATGCATAGTTTGTGAATATCTTCTCTCACTCTGTGGGTTGTCTGATAACTGCTGATTATTTTTGATAACTGTTGATAATTGCTGATTATTAAAGCTGTGCAGAGCTTTTTAGTTTTATTAGGTCCCATTTATTTATTTTTGATTTTATTGCATTTGCTTTTGGGTTCTTGCTCATGAATTCTTTGCCTAAGCCAGTGTATAGAAGAGTTTTTCTGATCCTATCTTCTAGAATTTTTATGTTTCAGATTTTAGATTTAAGACTTTGATCGATCTTGAGTTGATTTCTATATAATGTGAGAGATGATGATTCAGTTTCGTTTTCTACATGTGGCTTGCCAATTATCCCAGCTCCATTTATTGGATAGAGTGTCCTTTCTGCACTTAATGTTTTTGTATCCTTTGTTGAAGATAAGTTGGCTGTAAATACAAAATACATCAACTTTCAAAGTGTTCAGGAAACTTGGGAAAAATCTATCTATCTATATATAATGTATCTATCTATCTATCTATCTATCTATCTATCTATCTATCTATCTATACACACACACACACACTGATATGGTTTGGCTGTGTCCCCACCCAAATCTCATCTTGAATTCCCATATGTTGTGTGAGGAACCCAATGGGAGGTAATTGAATAATGGGGCAAGTCTTTCCCATGCTGTTCTCATGATAGTGAATAAGTCTCATGAGATCTGATGGTTTTAAAAAGAGGAGTTTTCCTCACAGGTTCTCTCTCTTTGCCTGCTGCCATCCACGTAAGATGTGACTTGCTTCTCCTTGCCTTCCACCATGATTGTGAGGCTCCCTAGTCACGTGGAACTGTAAATCCAATTAAATCTCTTTCTTTTGAAAATTGCCCAGTCTCAGTTATGTCTTTATCAGCAGCATGAAAACCGACTAATATGCACACATTATATATAAAAATAATGTGTATACATACCTACATTATATATATGTGTATATATACACGCACAGATACACACACACACTTATATATACATACATATACACATATACACACACATATATATACCTATCATCTATCTATTTATCTATCTTCTATCTATCATCTATCTTCTGTCTATGTGTATTTATGGGTACACATCCCACAGATATCCCTGTCTGCCTATGGAGTAGAGAAGAAGGTAAGAACTGTATCAGTTGCATAGAAAATAGGAATCTGACAATTCAGTGTGCCAGCCAGTATCCTAGAATCAGGATTTAAATAATTTTTCTATATATTACATGTGCCCATTCCATTTGTGATTATTCATCAAGTCAATGAATATTTACCATATATCTATTACATTCTGGTTATTTTGCTGGATGTTATAAATCCCATTTTGAACAAAACATAGCCCTTATTTCAAAGAACTTAGAATTTACTGGAGGAAACAGGCACACAGGAAATAAAGTACAGAGTCAATGGCTGTGATGGGGTGAGCAGAAAGTTCTACGGGAACAACTAAGCAATGACTCTAGCCTTTGCCAGGTTTGTAGGGTTTGACTGTATCTTCATCATCACACTCTATTTCTGCCTGCCTCCATGTTCACTACCAATTTCAGAAGTACAGTTCTGCACTCTCAGAAGTTACATGTGTCAATTAGGCAAATTGCAGAGAGAGCGAGCACTGTAACAGGGAAGCATGGGGCTATGGAGTCGAGCTTATTGGGTTCAAATCCCAACTCTGCCATTTTCTCAGTTTTACATTGGACAGTCACTTAACCCCTCTGTGCTCTGCTTTTCTCATCTGTAAAATATTGCTGCTCATGCCACATAGTGAGGAGAGAATTAGAGAATTATGCTAGAAAACAGCTTTAAAAACCTATAAACTAGCAGAGAGTACATTCTCAATAGGTTTCATTTCTCATTGCTGTCATTGTTGCTACTACTACTACTACTGCCACATCTAGGATACAATGGATCCCTGGTCATTGAAAAAAATTCATACTGACCCAGTTCCCTGCTCTTGAGGGCCTTCCTTCTTGATCTCAATAAGGTTGTCACCAATGCCACTGTCATCACCTCTTCTAGGTCTGAGATGTAAAATCTTCAGTGATCTAAATAAGAATGAACAGACATCATAACTAAAAAAGCATACTGTCTCCTTAATATTAAACTACTCCCAATTATGTAAAATTTGATTCTCATGATTTCAGGGAGATAGATATAACAGAGAAAACTTTGAGAAGAAAAAATCTCTTGACCAAAGTGTGTATCATTTTTATATTAACAACATGATCACCACACTTTAGCTAGGCATAATACATTTGAAACTCTTTTATTTCTTTCAAAGAGCAGCAGGACTGCAGCAGGGAAACTGAGGAGGAAAACCGCCTCACCTACCTGATAGAAATTGGACATAAGAGGAATTGAGAGGAGGCATTTGCTTCCTGACCTACAGGAGAGCAAAGAGCAAGAACGCCTGATGTTCCAGGGCCAAACTTTTAGCAAATCAACTTCTAACAGCATTTTGGATAATGACTTTACTGAGAATCACAGTTAAAGGAGCTTGAAATGTTAAAAATAACATCAGGACTCTCACAGTGCAAGTTTTGATCACTAATGAAACCAACATTCCTGCTATACAAGCTACGAAGGTGGCTGTCCTTTGAGCCTCTGTGTTTTCAAGAACAGACAGCCGTGGAATGAAACAGCCATGAGCCATGGGAGATGTCCTTGAAATGCATTCATTGTGTGGGAGAAAGGACTTGGGCTGCTGCTGCTAATGCATACCCTTTTTCTGCGGCTTTGGCATTTCATAAGGCAGGCCGCAGGTGATTCTCCAGGAATTTGGCCATGGCCTCATTTGGTATCAGCTATTTTAATTTTGTTGAACAATAAAATGCTTTTGAATTGTATGTCTGTGGACTGTGGGATTGGGAAATAGGGAAACTGAATGTTTACCAGCAGACATCCTTACTCTTTGCTCTCTTTGGGGTCAGAAAGCAAATATCCCAAAGGAGAGCCCTCCACTGCAAAATGGTCACTTTGGCTGGTAGGTCAGGCATTTTGTTTAATGGTGGTGCCATAGCTCAAAATACTAGTCTTTCCTCTTCGCAGACTGCCTTCAGAGTCAGTTTACAATGCTCACAAGTGAACCAATCTATGTCCTTATTAAAGTCATTCCTTACTTATGGTCTAAATCTCTTAAAATGATTCCTGCTGACTTCAGCTCCAAATTACCTTAAGTTGCCTCCTGTGGCCAAATCTTCTTTCCAAAGTGTAATTCAGCACCATTTAAACATATTCAAAATAAAGTTAAAATAAGCCCAGAAGAGTGGCTCACAAAATGTCTACAGCAATATCAACATCACTGGAATAATTATATAACTTGCCTAGGTGGCTATTTTGAAGGGGGAAGCTTTCATTTTTGGTGTGTAGGCTCTGGTGCATTTGGTTAAAAAATATTAAGTCACATTACCGTATAATCATGTATTTTTTGGGGAAACATAGTCTTGCTCTGTTGCCCAGGCTGAAGTGCAGAGACACAGTCATGGTACACTTCAGCTTGGACCTCCAGGGCTCAAGCGGTATTCCCATCTCAGCCCCCAGAGTAGCTGGGACTACAGATAAACATCATCACACTCCAGTAATTTTTTTCTATTATTATTTTCTTTTTTAGAAATGGGGTCTTGTTACGTTGCCCAGGCTGTACAGTCATATCTTTTACGCTAATTTGTCTTTATCTACAACACAAGGCCACTTGTTTAATATTCTGTCTTCCACATGTATTTCATAAATTTCTGGGAGTTATGGACCTACAGTCTGATCTCTCATAGGCCTTAGGAATGTATTTGTTTCATGGATATGTAATTCCTTTTGATGCTCAAAAAAATAAAAAACCTTGCTACTATCCAGCAGTGATGCAGTTTGATTCATAGTGGATTTCAGTTAAACATGAGTGCAAAGACATTTTATTTATCTGTTTATCTACCTTCTGATTTATGTATTCATATTTATCTATGTTTACCTCTTTATTTGGAAACAAAAAGAAAGAAAATGAGAGAAAGGGAAGGAGGAGGAAGATGAAGAGGAGGAGGAGGAGATGGGGAAGAGAAGGAAAAAAATGGATATGAAATAATTTAAGGTCTACAACGAACACTTCATCTTAGAGCATGAAATTTCAAGCTCAAGGAAAAAATGTTTTTATACTTGAGGGCTGACGTGTCAGAAAGACCCTAAACAATCTATATCTTTTATGAGGTTTTCAGAAAAAGAATTTGTCCCATTCTTTCATCTTTTTAGATGAAATATTCTAGACACTCCAGACTTAACACATGGTTAATAAAGAGAGCACACATACAAATAAAAATGCTCTGCAAAGAATTTAGAGTCTCAAAGTTTATATGACACCACCAGCTAGAATCAATCATGAGCCAAAAATACTTGAAACTACACAGTCTATATAGCCACCCATTCCCAGGGCCATACATAAAACCTGGCCGATTACGAATAATGCCATCACTAATTTCAAGGATTCAATCTCCGACCACTTTCTATCTTTCTAGAATCGTCCCTCTTGTCTGCCCACTCTGAAGTCCTTCCATCTGTGGAACCAGCCACCTTCTCAGTGTCCTTTACCACCCTTGTGCCTGCTCATCCAATTTATAGTCCATGGCTCTTCACCTTCCTTTCTCTTGCATCATACTTCCTGAAAAAACCCTAACGTGGTTACATTCAGCTCTCTAACTACAGTGGTCCTGGCATGCAACAGATGTACATGGATATGAACACACAGCCATGCTAACTGGCCTAATGTTACATAATCAACACTAATTTCAAGCTGGTCATAATTGTGCTTATTAGTCTCACTACATTTCCATAGTCAATTTACTTTCCCACTCTCCAGTATAACTATTTTGTACCTCTTCGCACTTTAGTGTTCAAAACAGGCTCTCCAGCACCTTATTCTCAGCTAATTTCCTTGCGTATATTTTTTCACCAAGAAAATATATTGTATTATCTATTGAATTGGAGCTTGGGCTGCTGTCACTATGGTTTCTTACCAAGCAGCAAACATATTATGCAGAGGGTAGACAAGGTCAAGATGACAAGAGAGTAGATACAGCTGCCCATTCCTTCCCTAGTTCTTCCCTGAGGTACGCTAAATTTGGTTCAAAACAACGTGCCTAGATTGAGGCATCCACATGGTCAGAGGAGCCCAGAAATATAAAGGCTCACTGTTTCTCATACTTCCAGTTGGTACAGTAGCCCTGCCAACACTCAAAGGTCTACTGTACCAACTATAAGAAATTTATCTCACAACTCATTAGGTTCCACCTTCAAAAGTATCCCAAATTCGTCGTTTCCACTGCATCTACCTTAGTCCAAGTCACTATCATCTATGAACTGGACTATTGCAGAAGCCTCCATTTTCACTCTTGCTGGCCACAGTATGACAGCCAAAATCATCACTTTAAAGCAGAAATCAGGGCCTGGGCTTCCATTGCTCACAATTTCCAGTAGTTTCCCATTGCCCCTGAAATGCCATCCTAGGTCACTGTGACAGCCCCACACATGATCTGCCCTGGCTGCCTTCCCAGTGTCATTGATGAGTATTCTCCCTGCTACTCTTCTCACCTTGCTTCAACTCCCCCGGCCACTTTGCTGCTGCTCAGACACATAAAATATGTTCGTTCTTCAGTTCCTTGTACTTGCTGCTCCTTTAACTATTATTTCTTATGCCCCAAATCTTCACAGGTTTCATCTCTCAAGTAATTAAGACTCTACTCAAATCACACTTCATTAGAAAAGTCTGTACTGACAACTTATCCAGAAGTTTCTGCACACAAATACAATCACTCTCTTATTTTCTTCTGCTGCTTTACTATTTACTTATCATTTGTGACTACCTAAGATTATATTATATATGAGCCAATTTATCTGTTTTTTCATCTACATAAAGATGTAAGATCATAAGGGCAAGAAGTGTTTGTTAACTACTGAATTTCTTGCGCCCAAAGTAGCGCCCGTAATACATTAGGGATGTAGTAAAATGTTTGTTGAATAAATGAACGAATCATGATCATTCTACTTACTCCAGTATATTTTAATCAAAACACTTCGATAATAATTTCCTTTCATCTTTCTCCTCACCCATTTTATGAGGTAAGTGGTGCAGAGATCTTTGTGCCCAGTCTTTAGATAATGAGAACTGTGCCTCAAGATGTAATAAATTGCCCAGGATCACACAGCTCACAGTGGCAAAACTGGATTCCTATCTTCACATTCCTACTTCAGTTAACATTTGCCACAGTGATCTAGGCAAAAATACAGGCTGCATTGTAGTGGCACCTCCAGGTTACCTAATACACCACACATTTTAGAATGCCACTTTGCATAAAAAACATTAATTCCCCCCACTTCTTTTATGGCTTTTAATATTTCAGGTTTTCTAAATAAAATACATGACTATACTTCCAATTAGAAAAAATAAAAGTAAAAGCATTACTACTATTTAAAAATACCAATGTAACAATACCAGAAAGCATTTTAGCGTAATACAGAACGTCTTCTTCCAAAATGCAGTCTCTGCCTTAGCCGCTTATTTCTCCTACTGTGGAGATTTAATTTGAGAATATTTTTACCTCTTGTTTTATATGTACATGGCTCTCACCATGTACCTAGTTCATAAACACTTCTAATTATTGAAAGGTACCTTCTGCAATTTGATGTCTCTTAGCCACATTTCACTGGCAGTTTCCATGGCAAACTTTCCATTAGAATGTCTTCATAATTCATCACTGTAGGGTGTATAAACAATGAGCTGTTTTTCACCTTGCTGAATGAAGGAATGGGAATGTGACTCTAACAACAATTTTATCCCAGCAATTGGCAATAATTTTGAGACCACCAGCAGCATTTTCCTGCCTGAGATGGCATCCTAGAGATTTCCAGTGCGTGATGGCAATAGGTGGTACGCAATGTGCCTTTCAATGCTCCCAGTAAAATTTGGACAAAGGCAAGGCAGCATCTCATTACTCACAGCCAAGTCACAGATAGTGACACTTGAGGGCTGGAATCGTTAAGAGTCATAAAATCCTGGGAGTTTTGCCTTGCCATACAATTTGCTGCTGTGCTCATATTCATGAACAAGCTGTCCTTCCCTTGTACACAGCGTTACTTATTGCTCCCAGTGGGGAGTAATGGAAACCACATTTTATATACATTTCCAGCAGCATCATGAATATTGACATCTTCCCCCCACACATCATTAGCATTCCCTGTCTAACTGGTTAATGGAAAGCAACACCACAGAACAAATGTTGAGTGCACTTACAGTTCTGTATATTACAATACACAAATATCCTCCCTTGCCATGGAAGTGATCGTCTCTAGTTAGTCTCCTAAAATCCAAATAAACCTATAATTAGTGTTGGCTTTTACATTTTATAACAAGGATGGTATTTAATATTTAGGAATGGAGGATATGAAGGTAAAAATAAATGTTTCTTCCCCTACCACACATTCTTACATCTGGGCATCTAGAGAGAAAGTAAAGAGAAATTTCCAAACTTGTGCTGGTCTGAATAGAATCTAGTCTCAGTTGTTGTCCCATGGTGAAGGGATAAATGTAGTGGGAAGAGGTTAAAGATAACTTTCTATTATCAGGGAATAAGGCTGCAAAACTATTGGTGAATATTTGGGACGTTCTTGCTGCATTATTCAATAATGGATCCCTTTTAGATCTAGTAATCAGTTGAGAATCATTTATTTATCTAGGACTATTCTTTCTCACCTTCTTCCTACATGAAACCTACAATCTCAGAAGAGACATAAGCAAAAAAGCAAATTCCTGAGTTTCAGTCGCATTTCAGCAACTGACAGTTATGTTTCGTCAAGTTAATTTGGCCACCTCTTTCTTTTCACAGGTGAGGGGACAGAGGCCTGGAGGAATGCAATGCCTTTTTTGCAGTCATTCATGTTTTGGGAACTTTCTTCTTTATCAAACTTTAGTGCAAAATCATGGTAAGATTTTGCAATAACCAAGCTTTGTAACTGAAGTAATAAAGTCAGATAACTTCACTCTTGAGGAACTGTATTATTCAGACAGAAATTTATATTAATTAGAAAGTGGTAAATAACACAAACAGGCAGAAAAATACAAGTATGTCTTCCTCCAGGAACTGAAGTTTTGTAAAGGAAAATTTCTGTAATTGCCAGTTCTATACATTTTTCAGTCACAGCTAACAGCATGAGCATGTCCCTGAGAATGTTCCCCTGCTTCAGTATTACTTAGGGCCACACATGAGTGTAGGTGAAATAAGAAAGTGAAGAAGGCTTATTTGTCCTATGTGGCTCATTCTGATCATTCTGAATTTAATGTTTGATATGGGGCATAGAGACATTTAGCTATGGCATGTTTAAAATATTAAAAAGATTCGAGATCTGAAAAGATAGGATCAGAATCTTCTTGAGTCAGTCTCTTCCGTATCTTTCCCCCACCCTCACACACTTCCCAGCTGTTACACGATGCAGGTAGTTACCAAGAAAGATGCTGGTGAAGGTTGGCTTATAAAATATTCTTATGACTACCTCAAGCTATGACAGGAATGAGTGGCTCATCACTCAATTCTCACAGAATTCTGAGCTCTCTGTACCTATGAAACCACAGCTGTATGTTTCTTACTTTACCTAACCCAATACCAACCATAATGGCTCAAAAAAGAGAATGATAATAGAAAAGAAAGTTATTGCATGAATTTTGACAACTAAGATTATTCTCTTTTTTAGCCATTACAAATGATTGGTTAAAGTCAATTGCCAATTATTATGAATCTATCTTAACTATAATGTACACAAATTATTTTTTAATGTAGTTACTTATATTGATATATTGAAGAAAAAATTTTTAAAATCTTCTAACTTACTGACAGTATTTTTTATTTGAAGGAGTCATACTAACTTAAAACCCTTATATACCTTTAAACTATAAATTATAGAATTTAAATTAGCCATTTCACGATTCTTCATGCTGTTTGAGGAAATAAAGCAATATATTCAAGTGAAAATAATCTTAGGATTCTCAGGCGTGGTCTTCAGTTCTAGCTAAACTTTTCATTAGCCTTGAAAACTTGGGAAAATTGCCTACCTTTCAGAATTTCTCTATTTATAAAACAATAAGACTATAATAAACAATTTTGCATGTACATTTCAACTTTGAGATTTCTTGAAATATGTAGCAGTGAATTGAAATCCATTATTGATAGAAATGCTTAGTCAGAAGCCCTGTTAGACACGTTACCCATACAATACATACACACACAAATTTACCATATTGTCTTGTGATTCTGCCCATTATTGATGTCTAGAAACTGCAGAAATTACAGAGATAAATACAAAGATATTTGTCAAAAATTGATGATTCACTGTAGACTTTCTTCACATAATTGATTAAAATATATTCATAGTGTTATTATATTCTATTCTCAATAATCTACTTCATTGAAAAACTGGGAAAACATAAATATACTTTAAAGTTATATAGAAAAAGGTTAAAATAAAATATGTAAGAGGAAATGAAATATATTAAGTATCTTAGCAAAAACAAAAATTTTGCCAAAGAGCTTCTCTGCTCTTCCCCAAAACACCAGACCCAGACAATTTCACAGGGAAATTCTGCTCATCTTCAAAGATCAGATCACTTGAAGTTGCCTAAATTATTCTAGATCCCTGAAAGAGATAGATAATTTTCATTTCTTTATGCCTGAGGCCAGTGTTGCACAGATAATATTGCATAAAGCTACAAGCCAATTTCACTTATGAATATTGATATAAAAATTGAACTAAAAAATTACATTAGCAAATGGAATTCAGTAACACATGAAAGAAGACTACACCACAGTGAAGAGCAATTGTATCTGGAATGCAAGGATGGTTCACTTTTAGTAAACCCATTAATAAAATTAGTTGTTAATAGATATCAAAGGAGAAAAAACATGTATGCCTTTCACTATCTGTGAAAGGTATTTTAAAATTGTGTTTGATAAAATTTAACAAGTATATTGCATAAAAATTATTAACCAAATTTAATAGAAATAGATAAATTCTCGATATGTGTGTGTGTGTATATATATATATATGCATAAATATATATGTATATATACATACATATATATAAAATCAGAAACCAGGATTTTGCTTAACAACAGAATATTAGTTTTGTAAATACTAGCTGATATAATTTGATGTAAGAAAAAGAGAGGTATAAAATATTATGGTTATATGCAGATGGTATGCTTATATATTTGGAAACTCAATGAAATTAACTAAAAAGTATTAATAATTTAAAATTTAATTATGTATTAGATTATAAGATTGATATTCAAAAATTAATATTTTCTCAAAAGACCCCAGATTAGAAGATATAATAAAAGAAAAAATCTTATTATAATATTATTTATAAAATATCAGAAATAAAATTAATAAAAATACACAAGACCTATATGAAATAAAAACTAAGTGTGTACCAAGATATCAAGGATTTGACATTTTTACAGAAGTAGACTTTTGTATACCAGAAGATAAGGATAAAAAAAGGCAATCATGTAAAGATATTGATTATTCCTAAATTAGACTATCAGCAAAATTAAATACAAATTTTTAAATGGAATATTAATTTGTTTGGAGAAAGATGATATCTTTATAGGTAGAAAAATAACGTTCAAGAATGGCTAAGATATTTCTGAAAAAGATGAATAAGAAGGCATGTCATTATGCATTTTTAAGCCATATTAATTAAATTTTTGATGCAGGTATATATACTCTATCTGTCTACCTATATATCTATCTGAGTTACACTATATAAAATTACTAATTTTCATGTCTGCTTCCTTATAAAAATGGTAATTATATATGGCTCAACATAACATATAGGTGACATTCCAAATCAACAGATAAGAAATGTCAGTTCCCAGAAAAGACATTAAATGCATGGAAACCAACTCAGCCTCTTTTATAATTAATGCAAGGTATGTTTAAAGATATATAGCATTTTTTAACCTTTCAAATAGACAAGGAAAATTAAGTTTAAATGTACATGTGTTGACAACTATATGGGAAATAGGTAATGTTATACATTACTGGTGATTGTTTACATTGGTACCAATTGTTAGGAAAGCAATGCAGTAATATCTGTCAAAACATCTGCAGATATTTTCCTCTAAAATTTCCATTTGAGAAAATGATTTTACAGATATATTTAAACATGTGTGCAAAAATTCTATATTTAGGTAACCATAGAGTTTTATATATTAGTAAAATATATATACTAATACTAATACTATATAGTATTTATTGTTGCATTGTTTATAACAGAAAGAAGAGAAAACCATGCAAATATCAACCAAAGGAGATAGAACAAGTACATTTTGGAGTGTACATATTATAGAATGAAATGTTGCCATTAAAAAGAATGAAGTAGACATATATATATACCTTTATGTAGATATTTCCAAGAAGTAGGTTGAAAAAGCAAGGAATAGAACAGCATGGATGTTATATACTCGGTTGAGTAAAAAATTTAAGAACGACAAATATATAAAAACACATATAGAAATCTTTGTAAATGTGCAAACTAACTCTGAACGATTACATTGAAACCAGGAGTAGCGGTTGTTTCTGAGAGAGAGAGAATGAGGAAACTGGAGATTTAGAGTGAGAAGGAGACAAAATTGATGTCCCTTGCACTGTTTGAATTTTTATAATATTAGTTAAAAACATTAATACTTAAAAAACAAAACAAAGCAACATTTGCCCTATAAAATGTTGGGATAAATTTTGGTTTCATTTTGACTGTTATGAAAGTCAAATATATGTGTAGAGAGCTACTTGTATTTCCATTACATAATAAAATGAATTGACAAATAATCCTAGAACAAAGATTACCATTTCTCTAGGGGGTAGGGGTAGAGTAATGGGACACAACTTCCCTGACGCGTAATGGAAAAATTATCTGAAATTTTTTTTGGTGAAAACCTGCTGGGCACAGCATGCCTATTTTCTTGCATCCCACAAACATTTCTGTGAATGGGGGTACACTATCTCAGCCTCATTCCAAAACTCACATATAAAGTTTGCATTTCTTTTTGGAAGAAGCATCTGTGGAAGAAATCTAAATGAAGAGAAAGCCTTTTTCATATTTCCTTCTCACTCTGCAATAGTAGCACCAGCAGGATTGGAAAATAATGTTCGAGTCTGAAGGCACATACAGTAACTACAGAGACCTCCTTTGATACTTCTGAAGTCGTTTTAAATGGGGCCATCCATTTTGTCTGAGTTGCACAACCCATCCAGAACCTAGTACAGTCATCTATTGTTGCCCGCTGATCACCTGTTCCTCCCATGATCTTTGTGTTTGATCTTAGAGACATTAAGCGGCATGGAGAGCAAAAGCATCCTTGGGTACCCTGCCACCTGCCCTCCTCAATTGACTTGGTGGAGGGAACCTTTTTATTTGCCATTTACCCACTGCCAGAGAGGGTATGCTGGGGTGAGTGGTGTATGTCTGAAGAATTCAGCAGGGGGTTCAGCCTGTAAAAAGATAACCGAGTTAAAACACAGAAAATCGTAATGCTTTAAAGCAAGGAAGTGATGTCAACCACCAGGTGATCCTCTTAAAGAATGGAGTTCCACTAAGTGGTTTAAACAATTGCTTCATGGGATATCTCGCTCTTTCCTTGAAGGGTCAATTTGGTCTGAGAGCTCATCTCAATGAACTCAGCGGGTAATGCCAACAACTCTGTAGCTAATACAGAGGTTTTCTGTTTCTTTTTTTTTCATTTGGACTGCAACACTGAAGTAACTGCCTTATGAAAGGCAGTCTATGCCTAGACATTATTATCTGCCCATGCAGCTGAGGTCAACAGCAAACGAACAGTAGGCCCTGGAGTAGTAGATGGCTGGGGTTGGGCATATTGCCCAACAGTGGAAAACTTGGCCATGCTCAGGGAAAATGGGGAGTGGCCTGTAAAGGATAGCAACATCAGTAGCATCTGGAGAGAATGGGACAATGCTAGCATCTGTAGCTCTCACATGGAGCTTAGCGCAGTACTGGGAAAGTCAGATGCCAGCTCTTAGAGTTGTGACTTGGGGGTTGTAATCTAACATTCCTTGACTCTATATTGTTCAATAGATTCAAGTGGAAACTAGAGAACCTATGTAGAAAATGACACCCTGTCTTAGTTTCTGAATCAAATGGGATAAACACAAATTTACTTGGATAAAAAATTTCCATTTTAAAAACAAAATTGAATTCGTCCCAATGAAATCGAATTGTTCTTTCTGTAATAATACTTATGTATTTATTACATCTAAGAAGATAACATTTGTTGCATATTACATTATGAAACATATCTAAAATCTAAACAGTTTTTTAACTAAAAGAAATGTGTATTTCTGCTACATCAATTGAGCAAACTAACCCATAAGGTCAGACCATCCATTTTGCAGCATAATTCAAGTGACACAGAGATGGTGTCCAGGTTTTGTATCTGGACTCTGGATGGCTCTTAGAGAGATAGGAATTGAACACTGCAAGTCTGGACAAGAGATCAATGAAGTGGAAATGCTATGCAAATATTCTAAGAAAAGAAGTAATGAGGGGAATTTTCTTTGACCCTTGGATAGATACGTTATAAATCTGTTAGATGTAGATATTTGTCTATTCTTCCATGTGGCTGTCATCTTAGGTGATACCTTATCAAAGTTTCATTAGGAAGCATCCAACCTTAGCATCTCAATTTAGGGAAATAATATAACATTTTTTGCACTTTAAATTCAAATAGGCTCCTCAGAAATTTCTTTATGGATTTTTTACTAAGGAATCCACCAGTGATTTTCAGATGCCACAACTTCTGCGCTAGCACATCTTGTATGAAGAAATGGCTGGCTTGATTTATCTAGTTATAGATATAAATGTGTATATATATTATAAATAGGTATAAATATAAATATATAGACAGATGTAAGAATATATATATACATACTTTAGAAGTAATCACTGAAAAGAGAAGACCCTGGCTCAAAACACTGACAAATTTTCTGTCCCAGAGTCTTTTCAAAGATGGCCCATAATCTTCGCTCACCTATTAAAGCTCTTCTCATTCTACCATGGCTCAAGAATAAACAAACAATTCCCTTTTATGATTCTGCTGAGCAGAACTGGGTATGACAGCATTTCTGATAAGACCTTTACCAAGAAAGAAAAGAGGAAACCAGCTCAGTGAAAAGGTAAAAGCATCTTTTTTTCTGGTGGACAGTCTTCTACCTTCTAGCACTGATCTGCTGCTCTACATTACAAGGTTCTTTCCTGGACATTGCCTTTCCTGATTATTCATAAGTAGGTGGCTCTTAACTCCTCCCAAAAGGGAGCAGCATATAAACATCATGTTTCTGCTTTCAGCTACCTGGAGTCATCTTCAGCCCAGATCTTGCCTCTGAGTTTCAGCTCACTTAATATCTTCACTTAGAGGCCTATTGACCTTAAAAATTTATATTCCTTTCTCCTCACACTCTGCAATCTCCCCATTAGTAAGCGAGATCACAGAAACCTAGAATTTCATTTATCCCATTCCTTTACTACCCACCTCCTACCTCTCAGCCCAGCAACAGGTCTGAGCATGCACACACGCATTCATCGTCAAGTCCTGGGGATTCTACTTCAAAAACAGAATTTGAAAAGTTGTCCCTTATCAGGTTCTCTGATCCACTATCCCTCACTTGAATTACAGAGTCAGTTTCCTAACTGGTATTCACCCTCTCACTCTTGTGCTTCTACGGTTTATACTCCAGCTGAGAAGTAAGAATAATCTTCCTAAATTAAAAAGTGGGTCATGACATTTTTTTTCCTCTCTAACTTTTTACTTTAAAATAGTTTTAGGCTTACTGAAGAGTTGCAAAAATGGTACAGAGAGTTTCCTTAAATCGATCACTCAGCTTTCTTGAATGTTAACACCTTAGATAATTATGGTGCAATTATCAAAACTAAGAAATTAATGCTGATGATATACTATTAACTAAACCAAGGACATTTTTTGAAGTTATTCAATTTTTCTACTGATGTCGTTTTTCTGTTTCAGAATCCCACCCTTTTAGCACTTTTCTGCTTAAAAGCTTGCAAGGATTTCCTACTGTTCTTAGAATGAAACCCAAATTTCTAATCATGTTCTATAAAGCACTGCGTGCTCTCTGCTCAGCCTATCTTTACAACCTCATTCTTTTAAGTTCTGCCCTTTCTACGCTCAACACTACTGGTCATCTTTCAGTTTCTTGAACACCTTGAGCCCTTTCACACCTCAAGGTCTTTGCATATCTGTCCCCTCTGCATGGGATGCTCTTGCTCTGCATCTTTGAGCAGCCAGCTCCTTCTCTTCCTTTTAGTCGGCTTAAATATCACTTTTACCAACAGCTCTTAGTACCTAGGTCCCCTATGCTATTCTCTGCTTCATCTATTTGCTTATTTCTCACAGGTCAATTATTTTACTACACTTGGCAATTATTTTACTCATTTGTCAGCTTACGTGATTGTTATTTAGCCCTCTGGAATATAAGCTCCAGGAGGGAAGAGATCATATTTGTATTAGTTTTCTATGGCTGCCATAAAAAGTTGCCCAAAACATTGCAACTTTTGGCAACACAAATTTATCTCACAATTCTATACATTAAAAATCCAGTGGGTTCAGCTGGTTTTTCTATCTGAGTCTTAAAAACTGAAATCAAGGTATTAGCAAGTATGCTCCTTTCTGGAGGCTCTGGGAGACAACTTGATTCTGGGCTAATTCGGCTTGTTGGTATTATAGAATGCAGTGTCCTGTGGTGAAGGACGGAGCTCCTGTTTACTTGCTGGCCACTGACCGGGATGTTCTTAACTTCAAGTAGGCGACCTGTATTCTCTGGTCTGTGGCCCCCTGTGTCTTCAAAGCCAGCAACAGTATGTTGAATTCTTCTCCCTCTTCAAAGTTCTCTTGCTTTTTCTTTCACCGAGTTTCTCTGACTTTAACCATGGAAGAGTTTCTGGTTTTAAGGGCTCATGTGATTAGATTGGTCCCACCTGGATGATTCAGAATACGGTTTGTCATGAACTGAATTATGTCTCCCCACTCAAAATTTGTATGTTGATGCCCTAACTTCCAAATGTGAATGTATTCAGAGGTAGGGCCTTTAAGGAAGTAATTAAGGTCAAGTGAGGCCATAAGAGTGGGGCCTTGATCTGATAGGACTGGTGTCTTCATAAGAGGGGCGAGAGCTACCACAGATCTCTCTCTACCTTTGCACGTGTGCACAGTGAGAAAGTAGTGTCTACAAGCCAGGAAAGGAAGCCTCACCATATCCCAACCCTGATGGACTCTGATCTTGGGCCTCTAGCCTCCAATTGTGAAAACATAAATTTCTGTTGTTTAAGCCACACAGTCTGTGGTATCTTGTTATGGCAGCCTGAGCTGACTAATACACTCTTCTAGTTTCAAGGCCCTTAAAAGTTAGTCACATCTGTGGAGTCCCATTGGCCATGTAATGTTAACATATTCACAAGGGATTAGGGGATAGACATCTTTGGCGGGCTACTATTCAGTCCACCACAATATCTGCCTTCTTGACGATTGTATCATCCAAGCTTAACTCACTTAGGCATGAAACAATTGAGTAATAAATAATTTGATGTAACTTACTTGAACATTATCACAAGAAAGGCAACTGGTTTAATCACAGACACCACAAAACAGCTC
Source organism: Gorilla gorilla gorilla (assembly GCF_029281585.2). Taxonomy (NCBI): domain Eukaryota; kingdom Metazoa; phylum Chordata; class Mammalia; order Primates; family Hominidae; genus Gorilla; species Gorilla gorilla. Next base: position 19,011,776 of record NC_073235.2, on the reverse strand, counting down.
CAGTTTCTCTCTTTTGCTGATGTCTGATAGTTGTATCATTCCCTGGTGTGCTAATGGACTATTCAATTCTGTTTGTTAGAAAAATTAGACCTATTAGAAAATGTTCTGTCTCTTGTGTTTGCAAATGTTAAAGCACGAATTTCATCAAGAGTATCTCTATAGGTTTAGTCATCTCTTATTTCAAGTGTCTACTAGAAACAGTAACATGCATTGCTGAAAAGCTAGGGATCTGCTTTTTTGTAATGTAAATTCTCTCTCTTACTTACTGTTTCATTCTCTGCGCTACTGAGTTTGCAGATTTAACTAGCTGAGCATTACACAGAGAAAACTGACTTCTTGGTGGACTTTGTTTTGTAACAAAAGCTCTCTATTCATTCTGTAGTCTTGGATAACTCCATTTGTCCTGTTTTTAACATTTATTCCCTCCATCCCAACTTCACTGCAGCAATGATATGTCTAATATGGAGATTAAACACACGAAATGCATGGACTGTTGCTTGTGCCAATTCTTTGGCATGAAAGTATGCATAGGAAGCCTCTCTTTTCTTGAACTGTGACTTTCAATTTGCCTTGTTACTCAATTTTGTGTCCACATTCCTTGAGGACAGCATGCTGAATTGGCAAGAGCAAATGTTTTGTAATCAGCAAACTTAAATTCCAGTTAAGACTCTAAAAATTAATAACTGAACATCCCTTAAAATCCTTGAGTTTTCATTCCCTCATGAGAATGGACCATCCCTCATGTTGCTCTTATAATGTTTAATTCGTGTAATTGCTCCTCAGTAAACTCAGAAACAATCCTGAGAGCAGTGGTTTCCCACACATTTTTAAATTCCCAGAATACACACACACACACACACACACACACACACACACACACACACACACACACTCACAGCCTTACATAAAGTTAGGGTCAGTAGAAGTTATCATTTGATTTTGTCATGGGGGAAGAAGTTTGGTCAATAATAATAATCAGAAAGATAAGGTAGACAGAATGAGTACAAGAGGGAGTTTGCATAAATTGATGGGTACAGAGGCCCAGAAGAAATGTAGGGAAGATCCATGTTAAGATTTTTAATCAGTTTACCTCTAGCTGTAAGAAAAGAATTCCAAAAAATTTAACTGGTATTCTGATCCATCCTTGGCATTCTTAGTATTCTGATCCATCCTTGGTGACTTAGATAGATTTTAAAGAAAGAAATGATGTAGGCTGTGGTGAGGGGCATGAAGAAAGAGAGAGAGAGATTTACAACATTTTTTGCAGTTCTTTTCTAAACCTGCCCCTTACAATTTTCCTATGGAAGCACTTTGCTTTTGGTTTTCTAGCCCATCTGGTCTCGTGTTGCTAACTTTTGTGAGGCAGCATGAATCCCTGAGGTACTTCTGGACCCTCACTAAAAGAAGACTAACTGTTGAGATGCCATTGTTATCAGCCCATGTCACAAAGGTGCAGTAGGCACACCTGGATGCAGATGCCTAGAGAAGCCTTTTAGATAATGGTGTAGGCAAACTGGGGCCTTGGGAACCCAGGAGGGTCTCAGTGGCCAACAGTGGAAAAAGCTGTATGACCTGCAATGAAACTAGCAAGCTAAAGATGTTTGTTTTCCCCCAAACAGGTTTCTGGTAGTGTAGGAAGACATTATGCAGTTTTGAAAAATAAAGCTAGCTGAGAGTGAGGCTGATGCCGAGTCATGGGAGGTGAGTGAATCTGTGTTTACATAGAAAAGAGGCAGAAACTCTAGCAGCTGTAATGCACTAGCATGCACTTAAAAAAATAAGTCCATTCCTGAGTTGAAGATGAATACCACAGGAAGTGAAGCTCACTTCTGACAGATAAGTATGTTTAGAAGAATAGTAGATTGTTGAAAATTTTGGCTGGGGAGGAAATAGAGAATATCTTTTGAACACAACAAAAAATAGAGAAGATATGTAAATTCAGCTCTTTTTCCTAGACTAAATCAGCCTTGAAAACTAAAATTATACCTATGCGAGGTCTTACCCAGATTGGAGTTTGGATGCTATTGCTATATTTCTGTTTGTTTGTTTTAATCTGAAAAATTAACAAGTGTAGTTACTTTTAAAGAATTTTTTAATAAGATATTGATTTCGGTGCTAGGATCAGGCCACTGCTATCCCTCCCCTTGTTGAATGTTGCCTTTATCAAGGCATTAGCACTAGTGAATCCTCTGCATTTGTGTCTTCTCACTGGTAAGGGAGGAAGTTCTTCGCAAAATGTAACCATTAGGCCCCTGAGCAGATTGATGGGAAATTTGTCTTGATTCTAAAAAGAAGTTCTAGATAAAAAGGTTAAAGAAAAATAAACATTTAGAAGTCATTACCCTTCAGAATTACATTAGCCATCTCTCTTGCCTGCCATATACATGCCTCTCAGGTGTATCATTTGATGCATGCACATTTGAATATGGGACAACCAGGGCCTTGGATTTGAATCTGTCCTAGGAGAAAGATAGATATAATAATAAAAGCCCAAAGTTCAAGTTCCAGTATTCCTTTACATGTTCATCTCTTCTTTACACCTTTAATGATCTTGGACAGGCATCTGAAACACCCAAAACTGGGACCAATCATATACAGTAGCTGCTCACTGACTTCAGAATTGGTGGTATTCTCCCCTTAAATTTTGCTCTCGGGACTATATGAGATTTTGGCAGGTACCCAGTTGAATTTACCTTTATTTATTGATCTATCTTCTTAAAAAATTAAAAACATTTAATTAACACAAAAGATTTTATATATTTAAGGTGTACAACATGATGATATGATATATGTACATTACTGATTACATCAGTCACCACCCTGTGAAACAGGTTTACTCTGCACTGGTTACCACTTCAGCCCACTGCATCTGGGCTGCAATTTCCACTGCTTGCATGAGTCTGGTGAGACAGAACGATCACACAGCAAGTTAAGCTAAGCAAATTTATTACTCACAGGTAGGCAGCAAGGGACAGTAGAAGGATTCAAGATTAAGGGTGAGTCAACACCACAAGTCTCAGAAGAGTTGCCCAGAGTTGATGGAATCTTGTTTATCCATGCCACACTTGAACTACAGCTCAAAAATCTGGGAGAGCAGCCTGCCCTAGGTTTTATACCTGTCGGCAACACATCCCACTGGGCTAAAGCAATGAAGGACATTCTGTTTCTAGGGAGGACTGACCCAAAAGCTGGGCTGTTCCAGCCAGTTCTTCCCTATCTCAGGATGTGTCATTCCCAGCACATTCTACAGTTATTCTTGAGAACTACAAGCAAGAAAGAGGAGAGAACTGGGTCAGTCCAAGGCCACTGAGAGAACGGTCCTGCACACCTATGCTGTACATTTAGATCCCCAGACCTTGTTCATCTTATAACTGAAAGTTTGTACTCTGGTCAACATCTCTGCATTTCTTCTATGCCCATCCCCAGGTCCTAGAAACCACCATTATCCCCTCTGTTTCTATAAGTTCTGCCTTTTTAGATTCTACATATAAATGTGATTACCCAGTATGTGTCTTTCTGTGTCTGTCTTGTTTCACTTAGCATAATGTCCTTCAGATTCATCCATGTTGTCACAAATGGCAAAATTTTCTTCTTTCTTAAAGCTGAATAATGTCCCTTTGTACATATGTACCAATATCCCATTGCATACATGTATCACAGTCTTCATCCATCCATCTCTTGATGAACACTTAGGTTGTTTCCATATCTTGGCTATTGTGAATAATGTTGCAATGATGTGGGTGCTGATATCTCTTTAAGATACTGATTTCATTTCCTTTGGATGTATTTCTGGAAGTGGGATTGTGTATTGTGTGACAGTTTTATTTTTCATTTATATTGAAACCTCTGTACTGTTTTTGATAATTTCTGTACCAATCTATATTTCCACCAATAGTGTGTAATGATTCCTTTTCTCCATACCAAGAGATAACCAACAGTTATCTCTTATCTTTTTGATGATAGCCATTTTAACAGGTACAAAATTACATTTTTTATTGCATTTATCTGGTGATTGGTAATGTTGAGCACCCTTCCAATGTCATTCTTCATAAACCCAGGAAAAAAAATTAAAATTCCTATGGACCCACAAAAGACCCTGAATAGCCAAAGTAATCTTGGGAAAGAGGAACAAATCTGGAATCATCAAACTTTTGGATTTCAAACAGTATTACAAAGCTATAGTAATAAAAATAGTATGGTAACAGCATGAAAACAGACATGCAAACCAATGGAATAGAATAAAGAGCCCATATATAAACCCATAGATAAATGGTCAACTTTGGCAAGAGCACAAAGAATACACAATGGGAAAAGAAAAATCTCTTTAATAAATGGTATAGAGGAAGCTGAATATTCACATGCAGAAAAATAAAATTTGATTTTATTTTTTTGAGACAGAGTCACACTCTGTCACCCAGGCTGGAGTGCAGTAGCGTGGAGATGACTCACTGCATCCTCCACCTCCCATGTTCAAACGATTCTCCTGCCTCAGCCTCCCAAGTAGCTGGGACTATAGGCATGCACCACCATGCCTGGCTAACTTTTGTATTTTTAGTAGAGACAGGGTTTCACCATGTTGACCAGGCTGATATTGAACTCCTAACCTCAGGTGATCCACCTGCCTTGGCCTCCCAAAGTGCTGGGATTACAGGCATTGAGCCACCCCGCCCAGCCAGATTCTAGTCTTATACCATATCCAAAAATTAACTCATAATTAATTAAAGACTTAGATGTAAGACCTAAAACTATAGAACTCCTAGAAGAAAACGTAAGAAAAAAACCTCCTTGACATTAGTCTTGGCAATGAGTTTTGGCTCTGCCACCAAAAGCACAGAAGATACAAGCAAAAACAAATGTGTGGGACTACATCAAACTAAAAGAATTTTGCACAGCAAAGAAAACAATCAGCAAAATAAAAAGACAACCTAGGGAATGAGGGAATATATTTGCAAACCATATATCTGATGAGGGCTTATTAGCTAAAACATATAAAGAGTGTACAAACTCAATAGTAAAACAAAACCAAAAACCACAAATAACCTAATTAAAAAATGGGCAAAGGAACTGAAGAGACATTTTCCCAAAGAAGATATACATATATATTTTTTTAAATTTGATCTCCTTTTAGATTTGACCTCCTGTTTATGGGGTCAAATAGGCCACAATAGGATAGGGCAATAGGATAGAACCTAGCTGTTGGATTTACTTTAAGTGTGAGCTTGATTTAATTTCTGGACCAATTGTTGGCTTTGGTGATTCTGCCTTATATTATAACTGTGGGTAGGAGGCATGAAAACTCTAGATCCCTCTCATTAAATCTGTGACATACCAGTTGATGGGTTCCCTTCCTAGTTCTTTTCAGAAAAGAAACCATACAGAGAATAAATAACATAATGACTACCAATATCCAAGAAACTGAGGAGTCTCTGTAGGTGGGTGAAGCAATACTTGGTTCTGCTTTTTGGTTGCTTTTAGGATCTACAGATTTAACATGTTTGTCAGCAGAGAAATATCAGCAGAAAATAAAATAAAAATACATGTTCAGTAGAATGGAAATTAATAGAAGAAAAAGTTGCCAAAGGAAACAAGTGTGAAGGCATGATAAAGGAGATCTTTTCTTCCAAAAAACAGAAGAAACAGTGTTATGTAATAAAAGAACAAAAGATGATAATGTGTGAAGATACAGAAAAACTGTGAGTTAAAAAGGAGCACAATATATGGTTATTTTTTGGCTGTCCTTAATCTTACCTAGGTATAGTATTTCAGATTTGATATATGTGGGAAACAAAAATGAAATCCACTATAATCCTGGACAAGATCTTAAATGTTAACCAGGATATACCAGGTTTCATCCATTACTGAAAAAAGTTTGATAAAGTCTAAATGCCATGAGCTGTTAACATATTAAATAAATGTGTTTTAGAAATAAATAATGGAATAGAAAACATGAAAAAGGATCAAGGTATTCTAAAAGTACTTTGAGCAAGTTTGAAAAATGACATAGAACACACATGAATGGAAATTATAAAATCATTAACAATAAAAATTTTTCCGCGGACGCTGGTGGACTGAAAAAGGAGGATGAACGTGGGAATAAAGACAGAGACAAAAGAGTATGTTTGGAAGAAGAGGTCAGGGGGCTTCTTGCTTCTAGTGAACAAGGGCCCTCAGCTTCTAGAGCCCTTTGTGTTTACTGAGTAAAGAAGAGAGGGAGAAGCGGGTGGTTGTAGGTCAGCTGCTTGATTTATTGCAGGCCTGCATGACTGCATTCTTTGAACAGAAGGCTCCAGATGTCCCAGTAGATAACCTCAAGGAGTGTGGTGCCAGGGAGTGACAGCCCTCAGCATACCTTCTGGTGGCAGGCGCAGATGTGATTTTGCCCACATCCTGCATTCATGATAAACAGTTTGCTGTTTGATCATATAGTTTCCAGTGGAATGCTGAGTTGGTCACATCCCTCAGGCTTTCAGCTCCCAACACTATAATAAAACTTAGATTTTTTATAAAACCTAAAGAAAAAGGAGGGGCAAAGAAAGACAGCTGAATAGGATCCTCCATTGATTGCCCTGCCTTCAGGAACACCACATTGAACAACTATCCACACAAAAAACACCTTAAGAAACAAAAATCAGGTGAGCAATCAAAAAGTATCTGGTTTTAACTTCATATCACTGAAAAAGGCTCTGAAGAGCATAGGAAAGTCTTGAATTGCTAACGCCACCTCTCCCACATCCTCTGGCAGCTGCAGCATAGCATGAAGAGAGAATCTATGTGCTTGTGGGAGGGAAAGCACAGTAATTGTGATGCTTTGCATTGGAACTCAGTGCTGCTTTGTTATAGTGGAAGCCAACACTGGGCAGAACTCAGCCAGTGCCCACACAGGGAGCATTTAGACCAGCCCTAGCCAGAGGGGAATCACCCATCCCAGTGGTGATAATTTCAGTTCCAGCAGCCTTGCCACTGCAGGCTAACGTGCTCTGGGGCCCTAAATAAACTTAAAAGGCAGTCTAGGCCACAAGGACTGCAATTCCTGGGCAAGTCCTGGTAGTGTGCTGGATTCAGAGCCAGTGGACTTGGGGGACATGTAAACTAGTGAGACACCAGCCAGGGTTGCCAAGAGTGTGCTTTCACCATCCCTTCCCTAACCCCAGGCAGCACAGCTTGTAGCTCTGGGAGAGACTCCTTCTATCCACTTGAGGAGAGGAGAGGGAAGAGTATAAAGGACTTTCACTTGCAACTTGGATACTAGCTCGAGCGCCACAATAGGATAGGGCAACAGGCAGAGTCCTGAGGCCCCCATTCCAGGCCCTAGCTGCTAAATGACATTTCTAGACACACCCTAGGCCAGAGGGGAATCTGCTGCCTTGAAGGGAAGGACCCAGTCCTGGTGGGATTCATCACTCGCTGAATAAGGAGCCCTTGGCCCCTGATCAATCAGCAGCAGTACCCAGGGATACTGACCATGGGTCTTGGATGAGACTCAGAGAAGTGCTGGCCTTAAGGGTGGCCCAGTACATTTCCAGCAGTGGTGGGTGTGAGTAGGGACTCATTCTGCTTGAGAAAAGGAGAGAAACGAATAACAGGGACTTTGTCTTGTAGCTTAGGTACCAGCTCAGCCACAGTGGGGTAGAGCACCAACTCAGCTTCTGGTAACCCTGATTTTACACTTTGGCTATTTGTTGGCATTTCTGGACCTGCCTTGGGCCAGAAGGGAGCCTATTGCCCTGAAGGGAGAGTCTTAGTCTTGGCAGCATTCACCAAAAGCTGATTAAAGTGCCCTCGGGCTTTGAATGAACATTGGCAATAACCAGGCAGTACTCGCCACAGGTCTGGAGCAGTGGTGGCCATGAAGAGAGATTCTTCTACTTGTAGAAAATGAAGGGAAGAATGGGAAAGTCTTTTGTCTTGTGGCTTGAGTGCCAGCTCAGCTGCAGTTGAATAGAGCACCATGTAAATGTTTAAGGTTTTTTACTCCAGGCCCTGTCTCCCAGATGGAATCTCTGGACCCACCCAGTAACAGGAAGAACCTGCCACCTTGAAGAGAAGGACACAAGCCTGGCTGGCTTCATCACCTGCTGACTGTAAAGCCCTAGGGCCTTGAGTGAACATAGGTGGTAGCCAGACGGTGATTACACTGGGCCTTGGGTGAAATACAGTGCTGTGCTGGCTTTAGTTCTGACCCAGCACAGTTCCAGTGGTGGTAACCATGAGGGTACTTGTGTCACTCCTTCCCCAGCTCCAGAGAGTGCAGGAGAGAGAGAGGGAGAAAGAGAGAGAGAGAGAGAAAGAGAGAGATTTTTTGGGAGAAGTAATGAAAAAGAACAAGAAACCCTGCCCAGTAATCCAGAGAATTCTTCTAGATCTTATTCAAGACCACAAAGGAAATATTTCTACGAGTCTGCAAGAGCCACAGCATTATGGAAATTGGAATGCTCCCTAAGGCATATATGGCTGCAGTGACCAAAAACTTAGAACACAACAACCAAGTCACTTCAAATACCTGGAAAGCCTTCCCAAAAAGTATGAGTACATAAAAGCTCAGACTGTGAAGACTACAATAAACACCTAACTCTTCCAGGCCCAGACACTGTCAAACATTCACAAGCATTAAGACTATCCAGGAAAACACAGCCTCACAAAACAAACTAAATAAGTCACTAGTGACCAGTCATGAAGAGATAGAGATATGTGACCTTTCAGACAGAAGATTCAGAATAGCAGTTTTGAGGAAATTCAACAAAATTCAAGATAACACAGAAAAAGAATTCAGAAACCTATCCGATTAATTTAATAAATATATTGAAATAATTACAAAAATCATGAAGAAATTCAAGAGTTAAAAAAAGCAATTGACATACTAAAGAATGCATTAGAGTCTCTTACCAGCAGATTTAATGAAGCAGAATAAAAGTTAGTGAGCTTGAAGACAGGCTATTTGAAAATACACAGTCAGAGGAGACAAAAAATAATAATAATAAATGAAATAAGCCTATAAGATCTGAACAGTAGTCTCAGAAGAGAAAATATAGTGTTATTTACCTTAAAAAGGAGGTAGAGAGAGAGAGAGAGAGAGATCAGGTAGACATAAGTGTAAGACCTCAAACTATGAAAGTACTACAGGAAACTATTGGGGAAACTCTCCAGGACATCAAACTGAGCAAAGCCCAAAAGCACAGGCAACCAAAGTAAAAATGGACAAATGGAATCCCATCATGTTAAAAAGCTTCTGTACAACAAAGGAAACAATCAACTATGTGAAGAGACAACTCATGGGATGGGAGAAAATATTTGCAAACTAGTCATCTGACAAGGGATTAATAACCATAATATATGAGAAGCTCAGACAACTCAATAAAAATCTAATAATCCAATTAAAACCTGGGGAAAACATCTAAATAGGCATTTCCCAAAGCAGACATACAAATGGCAAACAGGTATATGAAAAGATGATCAATATTATTAACTATCAGAGAAATGCAAAAAAAACTACAATAAGATGTCATTTCACCTCAGTTAAAATGACTTATATTAAAAAGACAGGCAGTAACAAATTCTGTGGAGAAAAGAGAACTTTTGTATACTATTGGTAGGAATGTAAATTAGTACAATCACTATAAGGAACAGATTAGAGATTCCTCAAAAAACTGAAAATAGGTTCTTCCAGCCCCAGATGGTGGATTGGAGACGTTGTTAATATGTCTTTTCTTGGAAAGACCAAAGAGTGTGTCAAAACTCATTGTGAACATTTTCCCAAGAAGCAACGCAGCAACACAATGGGAAAACGGAAAGAAATCAGACACTTTGAAAGAAGTGGCAGGCTGCAGCCTACACCATGGGCCAGGTAGAAAACTGTAAGTCTCCACAGTGTGAGAGGGGGGATAAATTGTTTCTAGGTTATAAAATCCTACTGGGGAACCTGGCAATCCAGGCCATGGGGGAAGGCCTTAACCTTATGCAACTCTGAGGCTGGTTTACTGAGTGCTACTGAGTATGAGAAGCAGCAGCACTGGAACAGGTTTCAGGTGCATTCCCAATCTCCAGCAGGTATGAAAGAAAGCAGTTCCTTATCCGACCTCACAGGTGACCTCACAAAAATCTTCCAGATAACAGATGGTGGTCACAGGTTGAAAGAAGCTCCCAACTGAGATTCATGACATAATCTTACATGAGGACAAACTCCTTTGGCCAGAACTGAAGGGCAAGTGAGAAGTGTGCTGCAGCCATGAATGCAGGAGCTGAATGCTCTTGTGTTGTTGGCAAACTGGGATAGGAGGAGAGCTGAGGTTTCTGTTTCTGCATGGGAAGTCTTATGGTCTGGGAAAGTTTTGAGTTCTGAGTGCAGACTGCCTGGAACATAGCTGGCTGATGCTAGTGGAACACTGCTAGTCTGAGACTGGCCTTCTCATGTGTTTGGGACTGGGTGGGGATTACTGCTGCCTGTTACTCCCCACTACCTGGGTGGACTCTTCTACGCAGTAGAGGAAACTCCATTTTACCCTGGAACATTACGTCCGTATCTAGAGAACTACTCTTTAATCCCCACTGAGGCTGCTGCTTGTGCCCATACATTGAAAGCCGGACGATGGACTTGCCTGAGCCAGCCCTGACCTGGCTTTGCCCCTCTGCCTGCCCTAGTAGCTTAACATAACAGACAGAAACCTTTGGGAGCTCTATGGCCACATCCATTGCCCAAGTCATCAGAGTACCACCCTGGGTAACATAAGACAAGCACAAATCCCATTGCTATCACCACAGCTGGTGCCACCTGCACCACCTCCTGGATGGAGGCCAACTGACATAATCTATTACAGCATCTGCAAGCATTAAAACAGTGTGGAGAAAACAGGAAACTTGCATGTGACCTCATCTACCATAATCTTCATCACCTTGGCTAATCAGGAGGTTTTGAGTCTGTCCATGTGATCAGTTCATTACTACAACAATTGGCATTTGAGAAAACTAATACACTAGGCCAGTTTCTAACTAAGGAATCTCAAAGACTCCATGTCACTCCTCTGCCACCCCCATCAGAGGATTCCACTGTGGAGAATCTTGAGGACAGATCACATCAGTGGACCCCTTGCAGACATCCCCCACCACCAGCCTGGAGTGTGGCACCCCCAATGGGCAGCTAGACCCAGAAGAGCAGCAGAGTTCATAGTATTCTGGCCCTCAGTGATCCCTACTCCTAGTAGAAGGAGTGTACCAAATTGAGGATGAACCTCATGCCAAAAAAATATATATATATATATCAAGATAGCAGGCCCTGAGTCCCAGAACTTTTTGCTTGTGGGAACTTTCTTTCAGTAGAGGCAAAGGTGCAGTAATGGGCTCAGCAGGGAAAGTCTGCAGCACCCTCCCAATACTTAGAAAATTCTGGTGCTCCTGAAGGGTCTTGGAAAAGGAGAATTCTTCTTCCAATTGCCACCTAAATTACACACCTAGAATTCTTCTTCCAAGCTGTGTTACCACTGAAGACACAGCTGGGGCCTTTTCCAATGGGAGCTTGACATGGGTGCACCTGTAAACAGCTTTTCTGGAAGAGTGTAGGGTGACTGCATTCCCACAGAAAAAATATTCTCCATGTGTAGGCTTGCATGAAGAGTATATTCACAATCCCTCCCTACATGGAACATCAGCATTTCTGCAAATAAAAAGAAGTAACTATTTGACTTCAATAGATAGAACACTGGGTCAGAAGTGTGACAGAGAGGTGGACTGCTTTTCTGCTGGCCTGGAAGAGAAGCTAAGGTGGCTGCCTCCCTTACCCTAGAAAAGATTTCAGTGCATTTTACTAAGGACTCCCCCACCCACTTCTGTCAAGGATGGGACCTCTTCACACCAATGGGCATTGCATTTACCAACCTATTTTCACAGTAGCTGGTTTTTACCCATTGACATCTCCCCTGCTGGCCTGAAGCCTAAACTGCTCAATCCAATAAATAGAACACTGGGGGGAAAAAAATACATGAAAAATGTGCACACTACTGGGAAAGGAGATAATCTTAAAGAGACTTCTGCCTATCCACCCTATAGGAGACAGTGAACCTACACACACCAAGCACATTGCTACTGTAACCAGCATCTGAGAAAGCCACCATAAAAAAACTCTATTCAAACAAGGAACTTATACAGAAAATTTACCCCTGAAAACACCCAAGGTTGAATTATGCTACAATAAACTATAAACACTACAGGTAGATCTTTAAGGGGGAAAAAGAAATAAATTTTTTAAAATATCAAGGTTGAATAAAAAATAAACTCAAAAATAATTATAAGAATTAGTCTAACTAAATGAGAAAAATACCAAAAAAAAAAATTCTGGCAATATGGCAAAAGTGGACTATATAACACCTCCAAAAGATCATGCTAGCTGTCTCCAGCAGTGGATCCAAACCAAGATGAAATCTTTGAAATACCAGATAAAACATTCAAAAGATTTATTATTAAGCTACTCAGGGAGATAAAAAACAAAGGTGAAAAATGTTATACATAGATTTTAAAAAATCAGGATACAAATGAAAACATTCTAAAGAAATAGGTATTTTGAAGAAAAAGTAACCATAATTTATGAAAATGAGCAACACATTTAGGAAATTATGAAATGCAATAGAAAGTTTTTTTTTTTTTTTTTTTTTTTTTGAGATGGAGTCTCGCTCTGTCACCCAGACTGGAGTTCAGTGGCTCACTGCAAGCTCCACCTCCCAGGTTCACGCCATTCTCCTGCCTCAGCCTCTTGAGTAGCTGGGACTACAGGCACCCGCCACCATGCCTGGCTAATTTTTTTGTATTTTTAGTAGAGATGGGGTTTCACCATGTTGGCCAGGATGGTCTTGAACTCCTGACCTTGTGATCTGCCCACCTCGGCCTCCCAAAGTGCTGGGATTATAGCAATAGAAAGTTTTAACAATAGATGAGACCAAGTAGAAGAAAAAATTTTAGAGCTCAAAGACAAGTCTTGCAAATCATCTCTATTAGACAAAAATACAGAAAAAAGAATTAAAAGAAATGTACAAAGTCCCCCAAAACATGGGATTATATAAAATGGCCAAATCTAAGAATAACTGGTGTTCTTGAGGGAGGAAAATGAAGCAAAAAGTTTCAAAAATTTATTTGGGAGAAAAGTGGAGGAAAATCTCCCTGTCCCTGCTAGATATTTAGAGATCCAAATGCAAGAAGCACAAAGAACTTCTTGGAGATACGTTGCAAAAAGGACGTCGCTAAGGCAGATGGATAGTGATCAGGCTACTTAAAGACAACCTGAACAAAAAAAATTCTAAGAGGACTGAGAAAAGAGCATCAGGTAACATAAAGGAAAGCCTATCAGACTAACAGCAGACTTCTCGGCAGAAACCTTATAGCCAGAATGGGTTGGAGTCCTATATTTATTCCCCTTGAACATAATAACTGTCAGTCAAGAATATTGTATTCAGCAAATCTAAGTTTCATAAATGAGGAAGAAATAAAGTTTTTCTCAGACAATGAAAAGCTTTGGGACTTGTCACTACTAGCCTTGCCCTATAAACATTGCTAAAAGGAATTTTAAAGCTTGAAACAAAAAGTCGATATGCAACAGAATAGAATCTCTTGACAGCATAAAACTCACAGGAACTAAAATACAATAAAATAACAAAGAAAACAAAATACCATGCTAACAATCAACCTGATGGCTAGAACAGTACCTCACATCTTAATAGTGACTATAAATGCTACACTTAAGAGATACAGATTGGCAGAATGGCTAAGAAAATCACATACCAAATATCTGCTATCTTCAGGAAACTCACCCAGCATGTGCATGTGTGGATTCTTTTTTTTTTTCTTCTTTCCTGACTTTTTTTTTTTTTTTTCACTTTAAGCTCTGGGATACACGTGCTGAATATGCAGGTTTGTTACATAGGTATACATGTGCCGTGGTGGTTTACTGCACCTATCAACCCATCATCTATGTTTTAAGCCCCATATGAATTAGGTATTTGTCCTAATTTTCTCCCTGCCTTTTCCCCACAACCCCTGACAGGCCCCACTGTGTGATGTTTCCCTCTGTGTGTCCATGTGTTCTCATTGTTCAACTATCACTTATGAGTGAGAACATGTGGTGTTTGGTTTTCTGTTCCTGCATTAGTTTGCTGAGAATGATGGTTTATGTCCCTGCAAAGGACATGAACTCATTCTTTTTTATGGCTGCATAGTATTCCATGGTGTATATCTGCCACATTTTCTTTTTCCAGTCTATCATTGACAGACATTTGGGTTGGTTCCTAGTCTTTTCTATTGTAAATAGTGCTGCAGTAAACATACATGTGCATGTGTCTTTATAGTAGAATGATTTATAATTCTTTGGGTATATACCCAGTAATGGGACTGCTGGGTCAAATGGTATTTCTGGTTCTAGATCCTTGAGGAATCGCCACATTGTCTTCCACAATGGTTGAACTAATTTACAACTCCTAGTGTAAAAGTGTTCCTATTTCTCCACAACCTCACCAGCATCTGTTGTTTCCAGACGTTTTAATGATTGCCATTCTAACTGGCATGAGATGACATCTCATTGTGGTTTTGATTTGCATTTCCCTAATGACCAGTGATGATGAGCTGTTTTTCATGTTTGTTGGCTGCATAAATATCTTCTTTTGAGAAGCATCTGTTCATATCCTTTGCCCACTTTTTATGGGATTGTTTGTTCTTTTCTTGTAAATATGTTTAAGTTCCTTGTAGATTCTGGATATTAGACCTTTGTCAGATGGATAGATTGCAAAAATTTTCTCCCATTTCTGTAGGTTGCCTATTCACTCTCATGATACTTTCTTTTGCTGAGCAGAAGCTCTTTAGTTTAATTAGAGCCCATTTGCCAATTTTGGCTTTTGTTGCCATGGTTTTTGTGTTTTAGTCATGAAGTATTTGCCCATGCCTATGTCCTGAATGGTATTGCCTAGGTTGTCTTCTAGGCTTTTCATGGTTTTAGGTTCTATGTTTAAGTATTTCATTCATATTGAATTTTTGTATGAGGTGTAGAGGAAGGGGTCCAGTTTCAGTTTTCTGCATATGGCTAGCCAGTTTTCTGAGCACCATTTATTAAACAGGAAATCCTTTCCCCATTGCTTGTTTTTGTCAGGTTTGTGGAAGATCAGATGGTTGTATATGTGTGGTGTTATTTCTGAGGCCTCTGCTCTGTTCCATTGTTCTATATACCTGTTTTGGTACCAGTACCATGCTGTTTTGCTTACTGTAGCCTTGTAGTGTAGTTTGAAGTCAGGTAGCATGATGCCTCCAAGTTTGTTCTTTTCGCTTAGGCTTGTCTTGGCTATACGTGCTCCTTTTAGGTTCCATATGAAATTTAAAATAGTTTTTTCTAGTTCTGTGAAGAAAGTCAATGATAGCTTGATGGGAATAGCATTGAATCTATAAATTACTTTAGGCAGTATGGCCACTTTCACGATATTGATTCTATCCATGAGCATGATTTTTTTTTCCCATTTGTTTGTGTCCTCTCTTATTTCCTTGAGCAGTGGTTTGTAGTTCTCCTTGAAGAGGTCCTTCACATCCCTTGTAAGTTGTATTTTCCTAGGTATTTTATTTTCTTTGTAGCAATTGTGAATGGTTTGGCTCTCTGCTTGTCTATTATTGTCTCATGATTTGGCTCTCTGCTTGTCTATTATTGGTGTATAGGAATGCTTGTAACTTTTGCACATGATTTTTGTATCCTGGGACTTTGCTGAAGTTGTTTATTAGCTTAAGGACTTTTTGGGCTGAGACGATGGGGTTTTCTAAATATACAATCATGTCATCTGCAAACAGAAACAGTTTGACTTCCTCCCTTCCTATTTGAATACGCTTTCTTTCTTTCTCTTGCCTGATTGCCCTGGCCAGAACTTTCAATACTATGTTGAATAGAAGTGGTGAGAAAGGGTGTCCCTTTCAATGTCCCCATTGAAGGGAATGACTCCAGCTTTTGTTCATTCAGTATGATATTGACTATGGGTTTGCCATAAATACCTCTTATTATTTTGAGATATGTTCCATCAATACTTAGTTTATTGAGATTTTTTAGCATGAAGGGGTGTTGAATTTTATTGAAGGCCTTTTATGCATATATTGGGATAATCTTGTGGTTTTTGTCATTAGTTCTGTTTATATGATGGATTACATTTATTGATTTGCATGTGTTGAACCAGCCTTGCATCCCAGGGATGAACCAGCTGACTTGATCATGGTGGATAAGCTTTTTGATGTGCTGTTGGATTTGGTTTGCCAGTATTTTATTGAGGATTTTCACATTGATGTTCATCAGGGATATTGGCCTGAAATTTTCTTTTTTTTTTTTTGTGGTTGTGTCTCTGCCAGGTTTTGGAATCAGGATGATGCTGGCCTCATAAAATGAGTTAGGGAGGAGTCCTTCTTTTTCCATTGTTTAGAATAGTTTCAGAAGGAATGGCACCAGCTCCTCTTTGTACCTCTGGTAGAATTTGGCTGTGAATCTGTCTGGTCCTGGGCTTTTTTTGGTTGGTAGGCTATTAATAACTGCCTCAATATCAGAACTTGTTATTAATCTATTCGGGGATTCGACTTTTTCCTGGTTTAGTCTTGGGAGGGTGTATGTTTCCAGGAATTTATCCATTTCTTCTAGATTTTCTAGTTTATTTGCCTAGAGGTGTTTATAGTATTCTCTGATGGTAGTTTGTATTTCTGTGGGATCGGTGGTATCCCATTTATCATTTTTTATTGCGTCTAATTGATTCTACTGTCTTTTCTTCTTTGTTAATCTGGCTGGCAGTCTATCTATCTGTTAATCTTTTCAAAAAAGCCAGCTCCTGGATTCATTGATTTTTTGAAGGGTTTTTTGTGTCTCTATCTTCTTCAGTTCTGCTCTGATCTTAGTTATTTCTTGTCTTCTGTTAGCTTTTGAATGTGTTTGCTCTTGCTTCTCTAGTTCTTTTATTTTTGATATTAGGGTACTGATTTTAGATCTTTCCCACTTACTGATGTGGGCATTTGGTGCTATAAATTTCCCTCTAAACACGCTTTAGCTGGCTCCCAGAGATTCTGGTACATGTGTCACTTTGTTCTTATTGGTTTCAAATAACTTACTTATTTCTGCCTTAATTTTGTTATTTAACCAGTAGTCATTTAGGAGCAGGTGGTTCACTTTCCATGCAGTTATGCATTTTTGAGTGATTTTCTTAATCCTGAGTTCTAATTTGATTGCACTGTTGTCTGAGAGGTTGTTTGTTATGATTTCCATTCTTTTGCATTTGCTGAGGAGTGTTTTACTTCCAATTATGTGTTCAATTTTAGAATAAGTGCTATGTGGTGCTGAGAAAAATGTATATTCTGTTGATTTGGGATGGAGAGTTCTGTAGCTATCTATTAGGTCCACTTGGTCCAGAGCTGAGTTCAAGTCCTGAATATCCTTGTTAATTTTCTGTCTCATTGATCTGTCTAATATTGACAGTGGTGTGTTAAAGTCTCCTACTATTATTGTGTGGGAGTCTAAGTCTCTTTGTAGGTCTCTAAGGACTTGCTTTATGAATCTGGGTGCTCCTGTATTGGGTGCATATAAATTTAGGATAGTTAGGTCTTCTTGTTGTTTCAATCCCTTTACCATTATGTAATGCCCTTCTTTGTCTTTTTTTGTCTTTGTTGGTTTAAAGTCTGTTTTATCAGAGACTAGGATTGCAACCCTTGCTTTTTTTTGCTTTCCATTTGCTTGGTAAATATTGCTCCATCCTTCTATTTTGAGCCTATGTGTGTTTTTGCACATGAGATGGGTCTCCTGAATATAGAACATCGATGGGTGTTGAGTCTTCATCAAATTTGCCAGTCTGTTTCTTTTATTTGGGGCATTTAGCCCATTTACATTTAAGGTTAATACTGTTGTGTGTAAATTTGATCCTGTCATCATAATGTTAGCTGGTTATTTTGCACATTAATTGATGCAGTTTCTTCATAGTTGATGCAGTGTTGTTGGTCTTTATATTTTGGTATTTTTGCAGTGGGTGGTACTGGTTTTTCCTTTCCATATTTAGTGCTTCCTTCAGGAACTCCCGTGAGGCAGGCCTGGTGGTGACAAAATCTCTCAGCTTTTGCTTGTCTGTAAAGGACTTTATTTCTCCTTCACTTATGAAACTTAGTTTGGCTGGATATGAAATTCTGGGTTGAAAATTCTTTTTTTTTTTTAAGAATGTTGAATATTGGCCCCTACTCTCTCCTGGCTTTCAGAGTTCCTGCGGAGAGGTCCGCTGTTAGTCTGATGGGTTTCCCTTTGTAGGTAATCTAACTTTTCTCTCTGGCTGCCCTTAAAATTTTCTCCTTCACTTAAACCTTGGAGAATCTGATGATTATGTGTCTTCGGGTTGCTCTTCTCGAGGAGTATCTTAGTTGTGTTCTCTGTATTTCCTGAGTTTGAATGTTGGCCTGTTTTGCTAAATTGGGGAATTGCTCCTTGATAATATCCTGAAGTGTGTTTTCCAACTTGATTCCATTCTCCCCGTCACTTTCATGGACCCCGATCAATCATAGGTTTGGTCTTTTCACATAGTCCCATATTTCTTGGAGGCTTTGTTCATTACTTTTCATTCTTTTTTCTCTAATGTTGTCTTCACACATTATTTCAGTAAGTTGATCTTCAATCTCTGATATCCTTTCTTCTACTTGATTAATTAGGCTATCAATACTTGTGTATGCTTCACGAAATTCTCGTGCTGTGTTTTACAGCTCCATAAGGTCATTTATGTTCTTCTCTAAATTGATTATTCTAGTTAACAGTTCCTATAGCCTTTTGTCAAGGTTCTTAGCTTCCTTTCATTGGGTTAGAACATGCTCCTTTAGCTTAGAGGAGTTTGTTATTACTCACCTTCTGAAGCCTACTTCTGTCAATTCATCAAACTAATTTTCCATCCAGCTTTGTGCCCTGCTAGAGAGGAGTTGTGATCATTTGGAGGAGAAGTGGCATTCTGGTTCTTGGAATTTTCAGCATTTTTGTGCTGGCTTTTCCTCATCTTCCTGGATTTATCTACCTTTGATCTTTGAGGCCTTCAGATGGGGTTTCCCTGTGGGGGTCCTTTTTTGTTGATGTTGATGCTAATTGCTTTCTGTTTGTTAGTTTTTCTTCTTACAGTCAGGCCCCTCTTCTGCAGGTCTGCTGAAGTTTTCTGGAGGCCCACTCCAGACACTATTTGCCTGGGTATCATCAGTGGAGGCTGCAGAACAACAAAGATGCTACCTGCTCCCTTCCCTGGAAGCTTCATCCCAGAGAGGCACCTGCCTAATGCCAGCAGGAGCTCTCCTGTATGAGCTGTCTGTCAACCCCTGTTGGGAAGTCTCTCCCATTCAGGAGGTTTGAGGGGGTGTGGGGTCAGGGACCTACTTAAGGAGGCAGTCTGTCCCTTAGCGGAGTTCAAATGCTGTGTTTGGAGAACCCTCCTTGTCAGGATCTGCTGCTATCTTCAGAGCAGGAAGGCAGGAAAGTTTAAGTTCACTGAAGCTGCACCCACAGCTGACCCATCCACCACGTGCTCTGTCCCAGGGAGATGGGAATTTTATCTATAAGTCCTGACTGGGGCTGCTGCCTTTCTTTCAGCGATGCCCTGCCCATTGAAGAGGCATCAAAAGAGGCAGTCTGACCACAGCCGCTTTGCCATGCTGTTTTGTTGAGTTCCACCCAGTCTGAACTTGCAGGCCTCCTTAGCGCTGTCAGGGGAAAACGGTGTACTCAAGCATCAGTAATGGTGGATGCCCCTCCCCCCACCATGCTCGATTGTCCCAGGTCAACTTCAGACTGCTGTGCTGGCAGTGAGAATTTCAAGCAAGTGGTCCTTAGCTTGCTGGCCTCTGTGGGAGTGAGACCTGCTGAGTGAGACCACTTGGCTCCCTGGCTTCAGCCCTCCTTCCCAGGGGAGTGAATTGTTCTGTCTTGCTGGAGTTCCAGGCACCATTGGGGTACGGAAACAAACAAACGAACAAAGAAAAAAAAGATTGCAGCTATGTTGGTGTCTGCCCGAACAGCTGCTCAATTTTGGGCTTGAAACCCAGGGCCCTGGTGGTAGAGGCACACTAGGAAGTCTCCTGGTCTGCGGATTGCAAAAACAGTGGGAAAATCATAGTATCTGGGCTGGATAGCACAGTCCCTCACAGCTTCCCTTGTCTGGGAAAGGGAGGCCACCTGCACCTTGCACTTCTTGGGTGAGGTGATGCCCCACCCTGCTTCTGCTCACCCTCCGTGGGCTGCACCCACTGCCCAGCCAGTCCCAATGAGATGAACGGGGTACCTCAGTTGGAAATGCTGAAATCCCCTGCCTGCTGCATTGGTCTTGTGGGGAGCTGTAGACCAGAGCTGTTCCTATTTGGCCATCTTGCCAGGTCCTCACATGTATGGATTCTTATAAACTCAAGGTAAAGGGATGGAAAAAATATTTCATGCAAATGGAAACCAAAGTGAGCAGGAGTAGCTCTTATATCAGACAAAACAAACTTTAAAGCAATAACAGAAAAAAAAGAAGGTTCAATTTACAATAATAAAAAGATCAGTCTAACAAAAAATGTTACAATCCTAAATATATATGCACCTAACTCTAGAGCTCCAGATTCATAAAACAATTACTACTAAGACTAAGCAAAGAGATAGACAGCAAAACAATACTAATGGGGAACTTCACTCCACTGAAAAAGAAACACTGAACTTAAACTATACTCTAGAGCAAATGGGCCTAACAGATATTTACAAAACATTCTACCCAAGAACTGTAGAATATACATTTATTTCATCAGCAGATGGAACATTCCCCAATTAGACCATATAAGATGTTACAAACCTATTTTCAATAAATTTAAAAAAATCAAAATCATATCAAGTATCTTCTCAGATCACAGTGAAATAAAACTAGAAATCAACTCCAAAAGCAATGCTCAAAATTAGACAAATCCATGAAAATTAAATAATTTCCTGAAGAATTTTTGAATTAACAAGGAAGTCAAGATGGAAATTTAAAAATTCTTCAAAATGAATGATAATTCTTACCAAAATTATCAGAACTTCTGGGAGACAACAAAAGCAGTGCTAAGAGAAAAAGATATAGCACTAAACGCATACATTAAATAGTCTCAAATAGCACAAATTGGCAACCTAACATCACACTTCAAGGAACCAGACAAACAATGACAAACTAAACTCAAGTTAGCAGAAGAAAAAAAGTAACAAAGATCATAGAACTAAATATAAATTGAAAAAAATGCAAAATAGGATTTAGAGTAAGATGGCCAATAGGAGGCAGTACTAGCTTGCAGCTCCCACTTGGATGGACAGAGCAGTATATGGAGATTCACATCATGAACTTTTGGTCCAAGAACTACTACAGAAACATACCAGTGATATAGGAGTTAAGAAGAAATCACTTAGGCAGAGAGTAAGGTTATGGGAGTCCTCGGTAAGGCTTTTCTTTTTAATGAAATGAAAAGCAGCCCCAAATCGTTTTCTAACAAACAGCAGCCTGTAAAGTCAAACTACAGACACAGACAAGCAAGCTGGGAGCTTATATGGGTACTAGGGACAAGACTGTTCAAGATGGCGGCTCCACCTTCCCTTCTCTGCCAGCCACATGTACAGTAAGGAGTAGACAAGATGGCTCTGGCCAATGAAAGTTCATTTGCATAATATGTAAATGTCACACCTGATTGAACCAATCTGTGAGCCCTACGTAAATCAGACACCACTTCCTCAAGCCTGACTATAAAATCTGGTGCATCCATGGCCAGCCTGTCTTTTCCACTTGGAACATCCTCTCTCTTTATAGAGACAGAGCTGTTATTTGGCGTGATTTTCTAGGAACAAAGGGTCCCCCCACCCACCACCACCACAGTGAGCATCTCTCTCTGCCCTTGGTCTGGAGAACACATGGCACTTCCAGGTCACTCTCTGCCCTTGGTCTGGAGAGCACATCGCATGTCAAGGTCACTCTGCCCTTGGTCTGAAGAGCACATGGCACGTCAAGGTCACTCTCTGCCCTTGGTCTGGAGAGCACATAGCACTTCCAGGTCACTCTCTGCCCTTGGTCTGGAGACCACATGGCATGTCAAGGTCACTCTGCCCCCAGTCTGGAGAACACATGGCATTTCAAGGTCTACAGCGCCACCTAGTGGAATAGGGGTCCTTTCCATGAGGCACATAGTTGGTCCTTTACTGAAACAGTCTAGCTTCCCAATTCTCCTCCCTTTTTGTGCCTCTCTAGTATAGAAACTAGTCTTCATGCTTCTTCTGTAAATGGGAAAACTCTGCCTTCTACAACTAGGAGTAAAATATCCTCCAAAGCCAAATTTTAGTCTTGATACTGTCCCCTTAGCAGGAAGATGGCCATTTGGTCCGTATGTTCTTTTAAGGCAACTTTCTGCGTTTTATTAGAATGGTACTTAATTACTACGGGAATTTTAATTATGGAAGGTAACTGAAACCATTCTCTAAGGGCAAACACTTTAGCACAGGCCATAATAGCAGGATATAGAGCTCACACCAGCCTGCTTCCTCCATTAAGTAGGGATGCAACAGTTGCCCACATGCAACTGTCACATAGTCTCTTCCAAGATCCATTTGTGTGTGTGTGGGTGTGTGTTGGGGGGGCGGGGAGAGCTGGTTCAAGGATCTAGAACCAGGAATTTAATCCCCAGCAATCTCATTACTGGGTATATACCCAAAGGAATATAAATCATTCTACTCTAAAGACACACGCACACATATGTTTATTGTACCTGGAGATGATGCCTCATGACATTAACACACTTGAAGCCCATCTAATCTGGGAAGGCTCCATAAGAGAAATCAAGTCTTGGTATTCCCCTACAGAAATAGAATGGGCCACTTCTCAAGGGTACACCTTCCAGCCCTCAGGATGGCTGCAGTCAGAGGATGGCTCCACTTGACAGCCTCCAGCCAGTGGAAAGTCCTTAAAATCCTTCACCAAGCTTTTCACTTGGGAAAGGATAAAACTCATCAATATGCACAGAGATTGTTTTCAGGAGAGAACTTACTAAGAACAGTTAAACAAGTTGTTAATGCTTGTGAAGTCTGTCTTAAAAATAATCACCTGCAGAGATGGCTCCTTTATCCTCCAACCCAAAGGGTGGTAAGCTATCCAGGGGAGGGCTGGCAGCTTTCCTCACATACCAAAGACAAAGGGCATCCACTACCTCCTGGTAGAGGTAGATACTTTCACTAACTGGGTAGAAACATTTCCAAGCTGTAGAGAAAAGGTCTCTGAGGTAGTAAAGGTGTTAGCTAATGAAATTATTCCCTGTTTTGGTCTACCTAAGCCCTTCCAAAGTGACAATGGCCCCTCACTTAAGGCAGCAATGACACAGGGGGTCTCAAAGGCACTAGGCATACTGTATCATCTCCATTGCGCTTGGAGACCCCAGTCCTCAGGAAAGGTAGAGAAGACAAATGATATTATCAAAAGACACCTCAGGAAACTGCCCCAAGAACTCACCTTCGTTGGGTGACTCTTCTTACCATGACTTCATGCAGGTAAGAAACACACCTTCAAAGTTAGGTCTAAGCCCTTTTGAGATGCTGTTTCGACAGCCTTTCCTCACCAATTATTTCTTATTAGGCTAAGAGACCTCTGAGTTGGTTAAGCATGTAACGTCTCTCATTCACTTTCAACAGGAATTAACTCAACAAGCAGAAGCCCAACCCCAAGAAATAGGACCACCTTTATTTAACCCAGGAGATTTGGTATTGGTAAAAGCTCTCCCTTTTCTCTCTCCTTCCCTAAGCCTAACCTGGGAAGAGCCTTATACCATTCTCCTTCAAACCCCTTCGGTGGTAAAAGTTACAGGTATCAACTCCTGGATACATCACACTCGAGTGAAAGACTGAAAAGCTGAGAGAGCAACCCCTGACAGCCCAGAGGAAAGTCCCAGATACCAATGTGAAGACATAGGAGACTTTAAGCTGAAAATCATAAGAGATAAATAAATGAGCAAGGGCTACTCATCCACTTGTCAGGTGGACCCTTCTTATTTAGCGTTTAAGATTCCCAACGGCACTGTGAATGACAATCCTGAGTATGGTTATCCCTACTCCAAAGAGGCTTCTATTATATGTAAGGGGAGAAAGCTTCTAAGATATGAGAAAGATCTGCCTGTGCCTCTCACAAGTCCAACTTAGAACCATCTCTTCAAGGGACAAGACTGTATTTCCTTTGTGGCCCCTGGCCACACATAATCCTCTCTAGGCACTGGAAAGGAACCTGCACTATAGTAGCAGTGGTTCCTGACCTATTCCTTTTAAATTCCACTGATCTGGCGGCATCATCTGTGAACCTCCTTAACCTATGTTCCTTTTTAGACAGTGCAGTATCTCAGATATGCCAAACAAAGAGATCTGTCATTTCCAAGCCCTTATATGGAGATTTAACCAAAAGAAAAGATTGGGGAGGGCATGCACATGACAATCCCATCTTAGAAAGACCATGGAGGCTGGGCACGGTGGCTTATGCCTGTAATCCCAGCACTTTGGGAGGCCGAGGCGGGTGGATCATGAGGTCAGGAGATGGAGACTATCCTGGCTAACATGGTGAAACCCTGTCTCTACTAAAAATACAAAAAAATTAGCCGGGCCTGGTGGTGGGTGCCTGTAGTCCCCCAGCTACTTGGGAGGCTGAGGCAGGAGAATGGCGTGGACCCAGGAGTCGGAGGTTGCAATGAGCTGAGATGGCACCGCTGCACTCCAGCCTGGGCGACAGAGCGAGACTCTGTCAAAAATAAATAAAAAATAAAAAAAATAAAGAGACCATGGATAGGGAATTCTATAACCAGAGGCCTCTTCTGGTTTTTTGGTATTCCTCTTCTTGAAAGGTCAGTACTTAATATTTCCATTATGATGCAGTAAGGATGGAAGGCAACAGTAGGAGCCATAGAAGTACAACAATCCATAGACTCTTTAGCCTCAGTAATAGCACAGAATACACAGGCCCTAGATATCCTTACAGTCAAGGTAGGGGCACCTGTGCAGTCTTAAATGAAGCATGCTCTTTCTGGATCAATCCCTCTAGTCAAGTAGAAGAAAACCTACAGGTGCTTAAAGATCCAGTTAAAATCATTGACAGGTTAAGAGAAAAATGCAGGCTCCAACCCTGGATGGCTACAATTTCTCTTTAATGAATTCCAGTCTTCTGTGTGGAACTAGTTAGCTCCATTGCTAAGCCCCCCTCTTGCTCATATGTTTTATATTAATGTTTAGACGTTGTCTACTCAATACTATAGCTCAAATTGTTTCCCCTCACCTAGAAACAATTAAACTCCAAATGGTGCTGCAGACTGAACCACACATAGACACGCCTTTCTTCCAAGGACCATTCGATTGGCCTCAGGAGGAGCCCTAGCTACTGTTCCTAATACAATGCACCTTTTCAGCTGGAAGTAGCCAGACAGAGCCATCGCCCAACACCCCCTAACAGGAGTTAGGGTTACCACTCCCCAGGGGGAAATACAGATAGTAAGGGTATGGCAGTCCTCGGTAAGGGTTTTCTTTTTAATAAAAGGCAGCCCCAAATCATTTTCTAACAAAGAGTAGCCTGTAAAGTTGAGCTGCAGACATAGACAAGGAAGCTGGGAGCTTGTATGGGTGAATGCTGGCAGGAACTAGGAAAAAGACATGTTCAAGATGGCGGCCCCATCTTCCCTTCTCTGCCAGCCACTTGTACAGTGAGGAGCAGATAAGATGGTGCTGGCCAAGGAAAGTTCACTTGCATAATAAGATTAGGATGGGGTGACCAGCCTTCCACACTTGCTATGGTAAATATCACACCTGATGGAACCAATCTGTGAGCTCTACATAAGTCAGACACTGCCTCCTCAAGCCGGACTATAAAATCCCATGCATCCGCGGCCAGCTGGTTTTTTCCACTTGGAAGACCTCTCCGTAGAGAGAGCTGTTTTTCTTTCTCTTCTCTTCTGCCTATTAAGCTTCTGCTCCTAAACTCGTGTGTGTTAGTGTCCTAAATTTTTCTGACCTGAGACAATGAACTCCAGGGTATATACCCCAGACAACATAGATGCTTCATCAGAAAAGCCACAGATCTTTTGAAGGAAATGATCACTGCTGCAGGCTCCCTGAGATGCTGAAAACTGTGAGTCTGCTTGCTTTCTCAATGGGGAGGCTTGTGGTCTGGGGCAAGTTCTCAGCCCTGGCCACCAGCTGTCTGGAAATAGAGTCAGTGCTGTTGTGGGGGCATGGTGGGAATGAGACTGGCCTTTAGAACTGTGGGCTGTTTGGGAGTGGGATGACCTGCAACTGCCAGCTTTCCCCTACTTCCCTGGTAACCTGTATGACTCAGCAGAGGCAGGCATAACTCCCCTGAAAATGTAACTCCATCGTACTGGGAACCACACCCCCATTTCCCAAAGCAGCTACAGTAAGCCTTGCCCAAAGATAGGCTGAGCTCAGATACGCCTATTCCTGCCTCCACCTTGTGGTCTTTCTCTACCTTCCCTGGTAGCCGAAGAAAAAGCTCATATTCTCTTGGGAGTCCTATGGCCCTGCCCACTGCCTGAGAAACCTGAATACTTAACCAGGTGTCCCTAGAGCAAGTTTGCATCCTCCCTATAGGACTGCAGCTGATGCATACTTGAAAAGGTCACCTCCTGGCTGGAGGCCAACCAACACAAAACCAGCCCACTAAACAAAACACAACCAAGGACCCTCACAGAGTCCACTTTAATCCCTTGCTACCTCCACTGTAGCAGGTGCTGGCATCAATGGCTGCAAGACCTGTAGATAGATCACAACATAGGACTCTTTGGAGACACTCCCCAGTACTAGCCCAGAGCACAGTAGCTCCGCTGGGTTCCTAGACCCAGAAGAGCAAAAACAATCTCTACAGTCTAGCTCTCAGGAAGCCCTATTCCTAGGGGAAGGGGGAGAACACCACATCAAGGGAGCATGCCATGGTTCAAAATAATCTGAACAGCAGCCCTTGAATCCCAGACATAGTCTACCTATATGAGAAAGAACTAGAAAAACAATTCTGGCAATATGACAAAACAAGGTTCTTTAATATCACCAAAAGACTATACCAGCTTACCAGCAATGGATCCAAACCAAGACGAAATCTCTGAATTGCCAGAAAAAGAATTCAGAAGATCAAATTTAAGCTAATCAAGGTGGCACCAGAGAAAGATGAAGTCCAATTTAAAAAAATAAGAAACGTGATACAGGATACAAAAGGAAAATTCTTCAGTGCAATAGATAGCATAGATTAAAAAAAATCACAACTTCTTGAAATCAAGGACACACTTAGATAAATGCAAAATGCACTGGAAAGTGTCAGCAATAGAATGGAACAAGCGAAGAAAAAAACACAGACCTCGAAGACAGGGCTTTGAAATTAATCCAACCCATCAAAGACAAAGAAAAAATAATTAAAAAAATGAACAAAGCCTCCAAGGAGTTTGGGACTACATTAAATGTCCAAACCTAAGAATAATTGGTGTTCCCAAGGAAGGTGAGAAATGTAAAAGTTTGGAAAACATATTTGAGGGAATAATAGAGGAAAACTTCCCTGTCCTTGCTAGAAATCTAGACACCCAAATACATGAAGCTCAAAGAACACCTGGGAAATTCATTGTAAAAAGATTATCGCCTAGGCACATGGTCATCAGGTTATCTAATGTCAAGACAAAGGAAAGAATCTTAGGAGCTGTGAGGCAAAAGCATCAGGTAACCTATAAAGAAAAAACTATCAGATTAATTGCAGATTTCTCAACAGAAACTCTACAAGCTAGAAGAAATTGGGGTAATATTTTTAGCCTCTTTAAGCAAAACAATTATCAGCCAAGAATCTTATATCCAGTGAAACTAAATTTCATAAATGAAGGAAAGATATAAGATACAGTCTTTTTCAGACAAACAAATGCTGAGAGAATTCACCTCCACCAAACCAGCACTACAAGTACTGCTAAAGGGAGCTCTAAATCTTGAAACAAGTCCTTGAAATACACTGCTATAGAACCTCCTGAAAGCTTAAATCTCACAGGACCTATATAACAATAATACAATGAAAAAAAGGTATTCAGGCAACAAATAGCACAATGAATAGAATAGTACCTCACATCTCAATACTAAAATTGAATGTAAATGGACTAAATGCTCCACTTAAAAGATACAGAATGGCACAATGGATAAGAATTCACCAACCAAGTTTCTGCTGTCTTCAGAAGACTCACCTGACACATAAAGACTCACATAAACTTAAGGTAAAGGGGTGGAAAAATATACTCCATGCAAACGGGAATCAAAAGTGAACAGGAGTAGCTATTCTTATATCAGACAAAACAAGCAACAGCAGTTATAAAAGACGAAGAGGAACATTATATAATAATATAATGAAAATATCACAACTCTAAATATATATGCACCTAACACTGGAGCGCCCACATTTATAAAACAATTACTACTAGGTCTAAGAAATGAGACAGATGGCAACACAATAATGGTGGAGGAATTTAATACTCCACTGACAGCACTAGACAGGTCTTCAAGACAGAAAGTCAACAAAGAAGCAATAGACTTAAACTGTACCCTACAACAAATGGACTTAACAGATATTTATAGAACATTCTACCCAACAACTGCAGAATATACATTCTATTCATCAGCACATGGAACACTCTCCAAGATAGACCATATGATAGGCCTTAAAACAAATCACAGTAAATTTAAGAAAATCAAAATTATATCAAGTATTCTCTCATGCCACAGTGGAATAAAATTAGAAATCAACTCCAAAAGGAACCCTCAAAACCATAAAAATACACAAAAATTAAATAACCTTCTCCTGAATCGTCATTAGTGACACAACTTATGAAAATCTCTGGCATGCAACAAAAGCAGTGCTAAGAGGAGTGTTCATAGCATTAAATGCTTACATCAAAAAGTCTAAAAGAGAACAAACAGTCTGAGGTCACACCTCATGGAACTGGAGAAACAAGAGCAATCCAAGGTCAAACTCAGCAGAAGAAAAGAAATA
Source organism: Gorilla gorilla gorilla (assembly GCF_029281585.2). Lineage (NCBI taxonomy): Eukaryota > Metazoa > Chordata > Mammalia > Primates > Hominidae > Gorilla > Gorilla gorilla. The sequence goes on along the minus strand of NC_073235.2, from coordinate 18,982,758 downwards.
ATGAAGATCAGAGCAGAGCTAGATGAAAGTGAAGCAACAGCAAAGAAACAACAACAATAATAAAACAATACCAGAGATAAATGAAACAAAAACCTGGTTCTTTGAAAACACAAATACAGTTGATAGACCATTGGAGAGATTAACCATGAAAAGAAGAGAGAAGAACCAAGTAAGCTCAAGTAGAAATGAAACAGGAGATATTACAACTGATACCACAGAAATACAAAAGATTATTCAAGGCTACTATGAGCACCTTTATGCACATAAACTAGAAAGTCTAGAGGAGATTGATAAATTCCAGGAAATATACAACCCTCTTAAATTAAACAAGGGAGATATAAAATTTCTGAACAGATCAAAAACAAGCAGCAAGATTGAAATAGTAATAAAAAAATTGTCAGCAAAAAAGTCCAGGACCAGGCAAATTCACAGATGAATTCTATCAGAAATTCAAACCATTGGTACCAATCCTATTGATACTATTCCAAAAGATAAGGAGGGAATCCTCCATAAATCATTCTATGGAACAGGTATCACCCTAATATCAAAACCAGGGAATGACATAATAAAAAAAGAAAACTACAGACCAATATCCCAAATAAATGTAAATGCAAAAATCCTCAACAAAATATTGCAAACAAAATCCAACAGCATATAAAAAAGAAAATCTACTATGATCAAGTGGGTTTCATAGCAGGGATGCAGGGATTGCTTAACATACATAAGTCAAAAACTGTGATACATCACATAAACAGAATTAAAAACAAAATCACATCATTATCTCAATAGATGCAGAAAAAGCATTTGATAAAATCCAGCATCCTTTTATGATTAAGTCCCTTTTATGATATATGCAATATCAGCATAGAAGAGACATAACTTAATGTAATAAAAGCCATCTACGACAAACCCACATCCCAAATTATACTGAATGTGGAAAAAGTTGAATGCATTTCCCCAAAAACTGGAACAAGACAAGGATGCCCTTTTTCACCAATTCTATTCAACATACTGCTGGGATTCCTAGCCAGAGCAATCAGGCAGGAGAAAGAAAGAAAGGGCATCCAAATTGGTAAAGAGGAAAGCAAACTGTTGCTGTTTGCTGATGATATGACCACCTAGAAAGCCCTAAAGACTCCTCCAAAAAGCTTCTAGAACTGATATATGAATTCAGCAAAGTTTCAGAATACAAAAATTAATGCACACAAATCAGTAGCTCTGCTCTACACCAACAGTGACCAAGCTGAGAATCATATCAAGAACTCAACCCCTTTTACAACAGCTGCAAAAAAAAAAAATACTTAGGAACATACCTAACCAAGGAGGTGAAAGGCCTCTACAAAAAGGACTACAAAACACTGTTGAAATAAATCATAGATGACACAAATGGAAACACACCCCATGCTCATGGATGGGTAGAATCAGTATTGTGAAAAGGAACATACTGTCAAAAATAATCTATAAATTCAATGCAGTTCCCATCAAAATACCACCATTATTCTTCACAGAACTGAAAAAAAATCCTAAAATTTATATGGAACCAAAAAAGAGCCCGCATAGCCAAAGCAAGACTAAGCAAAAAGAACAAACCCGGAGCTATCACATTACCTGACTTCAAACTATACTATAAGGCCATAGTCACCAAAACAGCATGGTATTGGTATAAAAATAGGCACATAGACCAATGGAACAGATTAGAGAACCCAGAAATTAACCCAAATCCCTACAGCAGACTTATTTTTGACAAAGCAAACAAAAACATAAAGTGTGGAAAGGAGAATCTTTTTAACAAATGGTGCTGGGATAATTGGCAAGCAACATGTAGAAAAACGAAACTGGATTCTCATCTCTCACCTTATACAAAAATCAACTCAAGACAGATCAAAGACTTAAATGTGAGATCTGAAACTACATCAATTCTAGAAGAAGACAACCTAGGAAAAAACACCTCTGGATATTGACCTGGGCAAAGATTGACTAAAACCCCAAAAGCAAATGCAACAAAAACAAAATTAAATAAATGAGATATAATTAAACTAAAAAGCTTCTGTAGAACAAAAGAAATAATCATCACAGTAAAAAGACAACTCACAGACTGGGAGTAAATATTTGCAAAGTGTGCATCTGACAAAGGACTAATAACCAGAATCTACAAGGAACTCAAACAAGTTTGCAATAAAAGACAAGTAATCCCACCAAAAAGTGGGAAAATTGCATTAATAGATACTTCTCAAAAAAATACAAATGGCCAATAAACTCATGAAAAAAAAAAGCCAAACATGACTAATCCTCAGGAAAATGCAAATTAAAACAACTATCGGATTCTACCTTACCACGACCGCAATGCCCATTAGTAAAAAGTCAGAAAGAATAGATGTTGGCATGGACGAAGTGAAAAGGAATGCTTATATACAGCTGGTGGCAATGTAAATTAGTACAACTTATATTGAAAATAGTATTGATATTTCTCAAAGAAATAAAAGTAGAGCTACCATTTGATTCAGTAATCCCACTACTGGCTACATATCCAAAGGAAAATAAGTAATTATATCAGAAAGACATATGCATATGCAATTGTGTGCAACTGCAGCACAATTCACAATTGCAAAGATGTGGAACCAACCTACGTGTCCATCAACCAATGAGTGAATAAAGAAAATGTGATATACAGACACTATGAAATGCTACTCAGCCATAAAAAAAGAATGAAACAATATGTTTTGTAGCAACGTGGATGGAGCAAGAGGCTATTATTTTGAGTAACTCATGAATAAAAAATACGGTATGTTTTCGTTTATATATAGGAGATAAGCTATGGCACGTAAAAGCATACAAAGTGGTGTAATAGGCATTGGAGACTCGGAAGGGGAGAGAGTGGGAGTGTGGTGAGGGACAAAAAAAAAAAAAACCCCTAAAAATGGAACTTCTATATGATCCAGCAATCTCCTTGGTACATACCCAAAAGAAAGGAAATCAGTATATCGAAGAGACATCTGCACTCCCATGTTTATTGCAGAACTATTCACGACAGCCAAGATTTGGAAGCATCCTTAGTGTCCATCAACAGATGAATGGAGAAAGAAATGTGATACATATATAAAATGGGGTACTATTCAGCCGTAAAAAAGAGTGAGATCCTGTCATTTGCAACAACAAGGATGGAACTGGAGGTCATTATGTTAAGTGAAATAAGCCAGACACAGAAAGACAAACTTCACATGTTCTCACTTATTTGTGACAGCTAAAAATTAAAGTAATTGAACTCATGGAAATACAGAGCAGAATGAAGATTATCAGGGAGGGGCTGGGAAGTATAGTGGTGAGGGGGAAGTGGAGATGGTTAAGGGTACAAAAACATAGATAGAATGAGTCAGACCTAGCCTAGTATTTGTTAGCACAAGAAGGTAACTACAGTCAACAATAACTTATTGTACATTTAAAAATAGCAAAAGTATAATTGGATTACTTGTAATACAAAGAAAGGACAAATACTTGAGGTGATGTATACTCTATTTACCCTGATGTGATTATTATGCAATGTATGCTATATCAAAATATCTTATGTACCCTATAAGTACATACACCTAATATGTGCTCACAAAAGTAAAAATAGAAAATTTTAAAAGACTGAAGAAAAAAATAACAAATTGAAAGACTTATCTGAGTCACTGAAAATCTGCTATAGTGAGTCAAAAGATGGGATAAAAAGAGATTAAGAGAAATGGAAGACAAAATAAGAAGGATGAACATATATTTAATTGAATTAAATAGCTGAAAATTTTCAGAATTAATGGCAGAGATGAATCACCACATTCAGGAAACATTAGACATCTTCAATTGATTGTATACTTATTGTGGTAAAACTGTAGAACATTCAAGATAGAAAGGAGCTCTTAAGAGAAGTCACAGGGAAAAGATTAACTACCTATAATAGAAAAATAATTAAAATTATAGCAAATATCTTAAAGCAACAAGAGAAGCCAGAATATAAGGGAATAAAAATTTCAAATTATTGAGAATACTCAATTGCTAATCTATAATTTTGTGCCCATATAAATTCTTTAAGAATAAATAAAACAATAAATATTTTCAGACAAAAGACTTCATACCTTCAGTCATAGAACTTTCATAGGATCTACTGAAGGAAATTGAACCTGAAAGAAAGACTATAAGACAAAAAGATGGTGAACAAAGAGCAAAACATGGAAAATCTAAACACACATTGACTCTAAGATAATGATAAAAATCATATGAGTAGTAGCAGGAGTAATAATAATAATAGTTACTATTAAAGCATAGTAGTTAATAGTAGTAATTATTAAACAATAGTAGTTGATAATTAAAAACATAATAATAATTAATGTAAAGCTCAGAAAACCACAATGCAACAAAATATTTGAGCAACTATTACAGATATGAATAAAAGAGAGAAGATCAGAGTTAAAATGTTCTCACATCCCTTGATTGTTTGGTAGAAGGATTGAGGTTGAATTTAGATTCTCACGTGTTTTAAACGTGTGGTAACTCTATTAGGTAATCCTTTCATTGCTATAAAGAAATACGTTTTAAATGACCAGATCTTGTGTAAACTCAGAGCAAGAGCACACTTATCACCAAGGAGATGGCCCAAGTCATTCATGAGGGATCCATCCTCATGACCCAAACACCATCCACCAGGCCACACCTCCAACACTGGGCATTACATCTCAATATGAGATTTGAGCAGGGACAAATATCCAAACCATATTATTTAACCTCTGGCCTATCCTAAATGTCATATCGTTCTCACACTGCAAAATACAATTCATGCCTTCTCAATAGTCCCCCAATAGTCCCATTAAATTCCAGTATGAACTCAAATACCCAAAGTCCAAAGTCTTATCTGAGACAAGACAAGTCCTTTCCACCTATGAGCCTGTAAAATAAAAAACAAGTTAGTTACTTTCAAGATAAAATGGGGGTATCAGCACTGGGTAAACATTCTTGTTCCAAAAAAAGAGAAATAGGCCAAAGAAAAGGGGCAATAGACCCCATGCAAGTTCAAAACCCAGCAGGGCAATCATTAAATCTTAAAGCTCCAAAATAGTCTCCTTTGACCCCAAGTCCCACATCCAGGGAACACTGATGCAAGGGGTGGGCTTCCAAGGAGTAGCTCTGTCCCTGTGGTTTTGCAGGGTTCAGCCTCTGTGGTTGCTGTGATGGGTTGGTGTTGAGTACCTGCAACTTTTCCAGGTTGCAGGGTATTTGCTGTTTATATTTTCCAGGTGCAGGGTAAAGGCTGCCTGTGAATCTATCATTCTTGAATCTGGAAGACAGTAGCCCCTTCTCACAGCTTCACTAGGCCATGCCCCATTGGGGACCCTGTATAGGGGTTCCAACCAGACACTTTGCCTCTGCACTACCCTAGTAGAGGTTCTCATGGGGGCTTTGCCCTGCAGGAGGCTTCTGCCTGGGAATCCAGGCTTTTGCATATAGCCACTGAAATCTAGGCAGAGTCTCCCAAGCGTTCTTCACTCTTGCATTCTGTACACCTACAGGCTTAACACCATGTGAAAGCTGCCAAGGCTTACAGCTTGCATTCTTCCCAGTGGCAGCTAGAGCTGTACCTGGTCTCCTTTGAGCCACAGCTGAAGCCAGAGTGGCTGGGATGCAGGGAGCAGTGTCTCAAGGCTGCTTATGGCAGCAGGGCCCTGGGCCTGGCCCACAAAACCATTTTTTCCTCCTATGCCTTTGAGCCTGTGATGGGAGGGGCTGTTGCAAATATCTCTGAAATCCCTTCATGGTCCTTTCCTCATTATCTTGGATATTAGCACTTGGTTCTCTTTTAGTCATGCAAATTTATCTAGCAAGTGGTTGCTTCTCATCTTGCTTGAATTCTTCCTTGAAAAAGCTTTTTATTTCTCTGCCACATAACCAGCCTCCAAATTTTCCAAAGTGTTATGCTCTGCTTCTCTTTTAAATATAAGTTCCAACTTTAAGTCATCCCTTTGCACCTGCATCTGAGTGTAGGTTGTTAGAAGCAGCCAGGCCACTTCTTGAATGCTTTGCTGCTTAGAAATTTCTTCTTCTTCCAGATACACTAAATTATCACTATAAAGTTCAAGTTTCCTCTGATCCCTGTGCATGAACACAATACAGCCAAGCTCTTTGCTAAGTCAACATGTGTGACCTTTGCTCCAGTTCCTAATAAGTTCCTCATTTCCATCTGATACCTTGGCAGCCAGGACTTCACTGTTCATGTCACTATCTGCAATTTGGTCACAACCATTTAACCAGTCTCTAGGAAGTTCCAAACTTTTTCGTATCTTCCTGTCTTCTTCTGAGCCCTCCAAACTCTTCCAACCTTTGCCTACTACCCAGTTCCAAAATCACTTCTTCATTTGTAGGTATCCTTATAGCAATGCTCCCCTCCTCAGTACCAATTTGCTGTATTAGACCATTCTTGTAATTCTATAAATTAATACTATAAGCTGGGTAATTTATAGAGAAAAGAAGTTTAATTGGCTTATGTTTCAATCACTTCAGAGCCAAGCCAGGAAAAAGTCACTTGCACAGAATTCTTCCTTCCTTGCCTTTTCCTTTCGTTTTTTTTTTTTATTATACTTTAAATTTTAGGGTACATGTGCACAATATGCAGGTTTGTTACATATGTATACATGTGCCATGTTTGTGTGCTGCACCCATTAACTCATCATTTAACATTAGGTATATCTCCTAATGCTACCCTTTCCCCCACCCCCCACCCCACAACCCAAATGTCCAACAATGATAGACTGGATTAAGAAAATGTGACACATACACATCATGGAATACTATGCAGCCATAAAAAGTGATGAGTTCATGTCCTTTGTAGGGACATGGATGAAGCTGGAAACCATCATTCTTAGCAAACAATCGCAAGGACAAAAAACCTTCCTTGCCTTTTTCTTAGTGAACATGAAATTCTCATAGCTGGCAGAATTACTGAGAACAGCTACTTGCATTTGCCTTTGTATTAGCAGCAAAAATGTTTTTGATTAAGTAAGCCCTGGAATTGTTTATATTGTATCATTGCTTATTTTATCTGAATAAGTATAAGAGTATATTTACTTTTAAACATAATCACTAAAGGAACATAAATATGTAATATAACTTCAAGAGAACATGAATAGAGTTTTTGAATAAAAATTGAAAGGAGAGGAAAGAATGCATTGAAGTTAGTATAAAACTGTATGCTTAAAACATGGTAAGTTCAAATATTTTTGTATCTATAGAAATGATAACGCACTTTAATGGTAATGCATTTCAGTTAAGAAACAGAGGTTCAAATTGGAGTTCTAAAAATCTATCTGCTGTTTATATGACACTTATTCAGATATAAAAAGTTAGAAAATTGAAACTGTAGAGACATTATAGAGAAAATACATATTCTAATTTAAAAAGAAAGCTGGCATAGCTATATTAATTTCAGGAAAAATAAATTTTAAGGTAAAAAGAGGTATTGGATTTAACGAGGTCACTACATAATAATGAGAGTTGCATTTTACCAAGAAGACATAAAGTTATAAACTTGTAAATACCTAATAATGTAGCTAAAAGCAAGTACAAGTTATTACAAAGCATAATAAGTTTACCCAAATATTAAAAATTGATTAAAAAATTAGGTGATTTTAACACATTTCTCCCAGTAATGGTTAGTTCGGAGGAACAAAGCTATTGTTTTGGACATAAAAGATTTAAACTAAACAATTAAGAAATTTAATGTGATGGTATGTATACAACCTTGTGCAGATCAATTAAGGAATATTTATGTTTCTCAAGTGGTTGTGGAGCATTTCTGCAATTTCACTTCACATCAAGTGTAAAGAGAGGCTCAACAAAGAGCAAAGTGCCAGTTTTCCAGAGACTGTATTTGCTCTCTGTCTTAGTGTTTTGTGTTGTTATAAAGGAATACCTGAGGCTGGGTAGTTTATAAAGAGAATGGCTTATTTGGCTCATGATTCTGATGGCTGGAAAGTTTAAGATTGGGCATCTGCATCTAATGAGGGCTTCAGGCTGCTCTCAGTCATGGCAGAAGGCAAAGGGTAGTCAGTGTGTGCAGAAATCACATGGTGAGAGAGGAAGCAAGAGAGAGTGTGGGGTGATACCAGGCTCTTTTTAACAATCAGCTCTCACCAGAGCTAATAGAGTAAGAGCTCACTCACACCCAAGGGCAGGAATTAGTCTCCTCATGAAAGATTCATCCCCATTATCCAAACACTTCTTATTAGGCCCTGTCTCCAACATTGGTGATAAAATTTCAACATGAGGTTTTGAGAGGTCAAACATCCAAACCGTAGCACTGACCAAAATGAAATTAAATTAAAAATTTAAAAAACTAAATAATGACTGAAAAGTAGACCTACAAATATAAAACAATCTAAATAAGCCATAGCTCAAAAAGAACTCATAATAGAAACTAGAAAATAAAGCAGAAAAATAATAAAATAATACATTACAAAATTAATAAGATATGCACAAATGCAGTCTTTTGAGAAAACCATATATCTTCATGTGTTTATATTAAATAATATTGCTATTAACTTAGAAAAGAAAAAAATTAAACTATAACTAGAAAAACAACCTAATAAAGAAGTTAGTTAAAAAAAAAGAAGCAATACAAATAATGTAGAAAAAAATACAAAAATAAGCCAATTCAGACAGTGTTCCTAGTGAGTTTTCCCAAACATTCAAGGAAAAAATATTAGCAGGGAATGGAAAAAAGGAAGGCATCACAGTTTCTTCTAAAAGGCTTTCATAACTTTGATAATCAGATCTAGAAAATTATGAATTTAAAACTATAAGAAATTGGACTAACATTTTAATCTATGTCATGAGCAAATTATTTTATAAAACTAGGTGCAAATTCAAGTCAACAATGTAGCAAATATTTCTATAAATATTTATGTTGGATGCTGTGATTTGCCTCCCAGGTACTCCTTAAAACTATGACATTGTTCACCCAGCTATCAGGAGTGTTAGCTTTTGACAGCTCATAGGTGAATCCCTTGGACAAAGAAAGATGCTTCACTCAAGGTTATGCATTTGCCTTCCTGACGGATCTCGTATCCAATGACTGGCCAAGGTTGGGGTATAGAGATACAGCCTTCTATTTTAATTGGAAACAACTCTGAAAGGCCATGTCAGCTGCAGCTCTACCCATTGTCAACTTTGAAAGTGGAAGAAGATGAGTGATAGGAATGACGTTAGATTGTTATTTACATAAGGCTTTCACTTATATTTTTAATACTCTATTTGTTAAGCAGAGTGTTCAGTACTTAGGTGTTTATTATATTATATGTTATACTTTTGTGTGTTTCTAAAATATTTAGTAATAAATACATCTGAAAATAAGTTAGTACCAAGAGCTTGTGCTTTGCAGTCAGATAGATCTGGGTTCAGATCCTGCCTCTCCTTACTTCCTTGACAAAGCATCCCTCTCTGAGCCTTAGTCTCTTTACCTATGACATAAGAATAAGAATCTTACTGCATCTCTTTAAAGTGTCTATTACCATCTTTAGCTCTTTAAAGATGCTCAATATATATTATTTTAAAAATAAAGTTTTGGGCAAGAGAATGCTGAAAGGATCTGCAGGTTCTGACTAGGAGGGGATTCTGAACTCTGAACTCCCTTTCCCCCCAGAGTCTGGGCTAGAAATCTCCTTTTTTGGCTTGTTTACCTTGTTAGGACAATGCAGGCATTGTAAGTGGAAAATCTAGTTCTATTAGAATACCTTCTACACTAACATTCTGTAATACTACAAAAAGAAAAGCCTAGGATGTCAAATACCTTTTTAAGATACTGACGTTGCTTCATTTAACCTTACAGAGATCTTTTTAGACTAGATACTGAGACTCTTCACCCTGTCTGAGCATTAGAACAACTTAGCTGCTTTAAAAAGATACCCATTCCTGGCCCTCCACCCTCTGAGATTCTCAAATATTTGGTGTGGGGTGGATCTCAGACCCAGTTTTATTTTCAAAACTTGACAGGTGATTCTAATTTGGGACCAAAATGAAGAGATACTAGTCAGAATTTCTCAAATCACAATCTATGTGCATGCAACTTTCCAAGCCCAATCCCAAAGCCATCCAATTGAAATCTTGGAATTTAGGGGATAAGTCTTGAAATTGTAGTGTCCTCACATGTTTCTCAAGTGATGCTTATGGACTTAATATTTGAGAACCACTACCATAAAACTGAAACATACAGTTAATTTCAGAAGACAGTATCGTGATCCTTGAAAAGTTTCGGTGAATTTTTTTTTTCAGGGTCAAAATTATCCCCCGAATCAGAATAAAACCAAGCATAATTTCATTTAACTCTCACTCATAAAATCCCATGAGTTCAATAAGCTCCCTTGGATATTAGCATACTGAGCACACTCTTTAGTCAAACTGAAGGGTGGTCCTCAGAGAATCTTTTTCCAGAGATCTTCAACTTTGCCACAGTAAAGGACTCTCTGGCTCCAATTGGCATCTTGTTCTCTGATTTCTCTCCTCAAGCAAATGCTTGACTTCATACTGAGCCTTTTCTGATGATCACAAAAACTCTCTGCTTTGTTGCATCGCTACCTAATTGACTCTCTCTTCTCATCAGAGAGTCTGCTGCTTCTCAATGAGTGAGACTTCTGAAGCGCACACAACAAGAGCAATCACCTTTTCCTAAGGAGTTCTTGGAAGTGTAAGCTCAACTAGCAAAACAAGACTTGTCTTACCAACAATTATCTTCAATCTAGCAATAGGATTGTTGAAGGACTTGTTATACACTCCAGCGTAAATGTCAATCTAACTACAGAATTATTGAAGCACTTTCAATAACACATTGAGCTTTATATTTTCAACACATGCAGAAAACAGTCCTATTATTTCTAGTTGGCAAATGAAGAACATGAAATTCAGGGAGGTGAACTAACTTAGCCACATTAGCTCAGAAATATAGTTGTGTAGTTGAGACTTGAACGCAGTTCACAATGAAACCAAGCCTAGATTATTTCTACAACACACTGTTCTGTGCAATTTAGTGAAGATTACATACTGAAATTCACTTGCTGAGTTTCTTTGTGCAAATCCTTAAGTTTTGCTTATCTGTAAAAATGCAAATAATTGTCTAGACAAAGAATAAGAAATGAAAAGCTCTCAGAGCAATTTCAAACTGAAGAGTAATTTTATTGAAAAAGCCCAGGTTAGGTACACGTTTAGAAAGAAGGTGATAGTTATTACTACCATTAGACAATTATTTCTATTTATTCTTCTCTGGAATATAATTAGATTTTTAGATTTTACTTCTCCACTTCCTTGGATTTATTTATATCTGTGAAAGTTGCTTTTGCCAATTAAGCTCATTACAAAGGTTTGAGAGCAAGTGCACAATTTGATGCATTCTTTTTTTTTTTTTCCTTTTGTGATGGCAAATGACAATGTTTGGGAAGGAGGCTGCTTCATTAACCTGGATCCAGGAATGAGGAATGTGGAACAGAACTCACAGCTGACCCATGGCAAACATATAGCATTAATAGTAAAGAAATCTATATTGTTGCAAGTTTCTGAAATCATGGAGGTTGTTAGTTATGAAGGCATAATCTAGCCTACCCTGACAGCTACAAAAACAGTCTCTAGAAGTAAGTTCTGTATGACAGCTACAAAATCATAACTAACCAATCAAATAAAAAACAAAAACACAAAACCCACCATCATTGAATATCGGTCACATTTTGCTAGTGATCAGGGGGCAGCTGATAAGAAAACTGATACCAAAGGCTGGAGAGATGATTGTCCAAGTTATTCAGTGTCAAACATTTAGTAAAAATGTTATTGGTAGCAACAGAAAAAATAAGTCAGAAAACAAAATGTTTGTAATGAGCTATCACATAAAAGAGATGAACTCTAAAATCAATTGGTCATGGGGCAAAATTAATAAATAAATAAAAGGATATAGAAGTATTTATGTAATTCAGGGATTTGTAGGTTTAGAAGAGGCAGCTGCTTCATAACCCCAGCAAATAAAACATAAAGCCAAAAAGGCCTTTGGAAAACAAGGATTGGTTAGAACTCAGTTTTATTGCAAGGATCAAATCAACAGTATGTTTAGATTAAAATATCTCTGAGAAACATCATGGTATATTAATCTGTTCTCACACTGCTCATAAATACACAGCAGAGACTGGGTAATTTATGAAGAAAAAGAGGTTTATTCCATAGTGTATATGTACCATATATTTTTAAATCCACTCTATCATTGATGGGCATTTAGGTTGGTTTCATGACTTTGCTATGGTAAATAGTGCTGCAATAAACATATGTTTGCATGTGTCTTTATAGTAGAATAATTTATATTCCTATGGATGTATACCCAGTAAGGGGATTGCTGGGTCAAATGGTATTTCTGAGTTCTAGATCCTTGAGGAATCGCCATACTGTCTTCCACAATGATTGAACTAATTTACATTCCCACCAACAGGGTAAAAGTGTTCCTATTTCTCCACAACCTTGCCAGCATCTATTGTTTCTTGACTTTTTAATAATCACCATTCTGACTGATGTGAGATGGTATCTCACTGTGGTTTTGAATTGCATTTCTCTAATGATCAGTGATGTTGAGCTTTTTTTCATGTTTGTTGGCCACCTAAAAGTCTTGTTTTGAGAAGTGTCTGCTCATATCCTTTGCCCACTGTTTTAGGGGTTGTTTGGTTTTTTTCTTGTAAATTTGTGTAAGTTCTTTGTAAATTTTGAATAGTAGACCTTTGTCAGATGGGTAGATTGCAAAAATTTTCTCCCATTCTGTAGGTTGCCTGTTCACTCTGATGATAGTTTCTTTCACTGTGCAGAAGCTCTTTAGTTTAATTAGATCCCCTTTGTCAATTTTAGCTTTTGTTGCAATTGCTTTTGGCTTTTTTGTCATGAAGTTTTTGTCCATGCTTATGTCCTGAATGGTATTACCTAGGTTTTCTTCTAGGGTTTTCATGGTTTGGGGTTTTAAATTTAAATCTTGAATCCATCTTGAGTTGATTTTTGTATAAGGTGTAAGGAAGGGGTTCAGTTTCTATGCAGCCATAAAAAAGAGTGAGATCATATCCTTTGCAGGGACATGGTTGAAGCTGGAAGCCATCATCCTTAACAAACTAACACAGGAACAGAAAATGAAACACTGCATGTTCTCACTCGTAAGTGGGAGTTGAACAATAAGAACACATGGACACAGGGAGGGGAACAACACACACCAGGGCTTGTCGGGGGTTGGGGGCGAGGAGATAGAACTTAGAGTATGAGTCAATAGATGCAGCAAATTACCATGGCACATGCATACCTATGCAACAGACCTGCACATGTATTCTGAAACTTAAAGTTAAAAAAAAAGGGGGGGTTTAATGGACTTAGTTCCACAAGGCTAGGGAGTCCTCACAATCATGGTGGAAGGCTCATCTAAGGAGCTCATCAAAGGAGGAGGAAAGTCACATCTTACATGGTGGCAGGCCAGAGAGAGCATGTGCAGGGGAACTCATCTTTATAAAACCATCAGATCTTGTGAGACTTATTCACCTTTAGAGAACAGCATGGGAAAGACCTTCCCTCATGATTTAATTACCTCCCACCAGGTCCCTCCCAGGACATGTGGGAATAGTGAGAGCTACAATTCAATATTTTGGTGGGAACACAGCGAAACCATATCATTTCAGCCCTGGACCCTACCAAATCTCATGTCCTCATATTTTAAGACCAATTATGCTTTCCCAGCAGTCCCCAAAAGTCTTAACTCATTTCAGCATTAACTCAAAAGTCTATAGTTCAAAATCTCATCTGAGACAAAGCAAGTCCCTTCTCCCTATGAGCCTGTAAAATCAAAAGCAAGTTAGTTACTTCCTATGCAAAAAGGGGGTACAGGAATTGGGTAAATAAACCCATTCCAAATGAGAGAAATTGTCCAAAACAAAAGGTCCTCAGGATCCATGCAAGTCTGAAATCCAGCAGAGCAATCAAATCTTAAAGCTCCAAAATGATCTCCTTTGACTTCATGTCTCACTTCCAGGTCATGATGATGCAAGAGCTGGGTTCCCATGATCTTGGGCAACTCTGCCCCTGTGCCTCTGCAGGGTACAATCTCCATTCTGGCTGCTTTCACGGGCTGGTGTTGAGTGTTTGAGACTTTTCCAGGCACATGGTGCAAGCTGTCAGTGGACCTCCCATTCTGGGTTTTGCAGGATGGTGGCCCTTTTCTCACAGCTCCACTAGGCAGTTTACCAGTGGGGACTCTGTGTGGGGGCTCCAACTCCACATTTCCCTTCTGCACTGGCCTAGCAGAGGTTCTCCATGAGGGCACTGCCCTTGCTGCAAACTTCTGCCTGGACATCCAGGAGTTTCCATCCATCCTCTGAAATCTAGGTGGAAGTTCCTAAACCTCAATTCTTGACTTTTGGAGCACCTGCCAGCTTAACACCAAATTAAAGCTGCCAAGGCTTGGGGCTTGCATTCTCTGGAGCCATGGCCTGAGCTGTACCTTGGCCTCTTTTAGCCATGGCTGGAGAAGCTGGAGACGGGGCACCAAGTCTCTAGGCTGCACACAGAAGGGGGGCTCTAGGCCTAGCCCATGAAACCATTTTTTCCTCCTAGGCCCCCAGGCTTGTGATGGGAGGGGCTGCTGTGAAGGTCTCTGACATACCCTGAAGATTTTTCCACATTGTGTTGGTGATTAACATTGGGTTTCTCATTACTTATGCAAATTTCTGCAGCAGGCTTGAATTTATCCCCAGAAAATGGGTTTTTCTTTTCTATTGCATTGTCAGGCTGCAAGTTTTCCAAACTTTTATGCTCTACTTCCACTTGAACACTTTGCCACTTAGAAATTTCTTCCACCAGATACCTTAAATCATCTCTCTCAAGGTCAAAGTTCCACAGATCTCTAGGGTAGGGGCAAAATACCTCCAGTCTCTTTGTATAGTAAGAGTGATCTTTACTTCAGTTCCCAAAAAGTTACTCATATCCATCTGAGACCACCTCAGTCTGGACCTTATTGTCCAAATCACTATCAGCATTTTGGTCAAAGCCATTCAACAAGTCTCCAGGAAGTTCCAAATTTTCCCATATCTTCCTGTCTTCTGAGCCCTCCAAACTCTTCCAACCTCTGCCTGTAACCCAGTTCCAAAGTTTCTTCCACATTTTCAGTTATCTTTACAGCAGCACCCCACTGTAGCAGTACCAATTTACTGTATCAGTCTGTTCTCACACTGCTAATAAAGACATACCTGAGACTGGGTAATTTATAAAGAAAAAGAGGTTTAATGGACTCACAGTTCCATGTGGCTGGGAAGGCCTCACCATCATGATGGAATGCATAGGAGGAAAATGTCATGTTTTACATGACAGCAGGCAAGAGAAAGCATGTGCAGGGGAACTCTCCTTTAGAATACCATCAGATCCATGAGACTTATTCACTGTCATAAGAACAGCATGGGAAATGCTCATCCTCCTGATTCAATGACCTCCCACCAAGTCCCTCCCATGACACTTGGGAATAGTGGAAGCTACAATTTGAGATTTGGGTGGGGACACAGCCAAGCCATATCACCAGTGCATCTCTCAATTGAAAACACAGGGCTTATAGAAGAGACAACAAGAACAGCTTATCCACTGAATCTTGTTGAACTTAAGGTACACACAAATAAATCAAGAACACAAGAGCAAGAATCATGGGGCTGAGAAAGCAAACACATACATGCACAATACACACATGTGCATTTATACATAATCTGTGTAGTATAATCACAAAGAGAAACCCCAAATTATATCAATTAGAATATAATTAATAAGCCTGGTAAGCCAGTTAATTTTATTTGTTATCTTGACTGGTCCACAGAATGCCCAGATAACTGAACATTATTCTAGATGTGACTGTGAGGGTGTTTTGAGATAAGATTAACATTTGAACTGGTAGATTGGGTAAAGGAGATTGCCCTCCATAATGTGGGTGAGGCTCATGCAGTCAGTTGAAGGCCTGAATAGAACAAAAAGGCAGACCCTCCCTCTCGGAAGACACTCCCTCTCGGAGGGCTGAGCCTCTCTCCCACTCAATCAATCCAGCTTGATTGTCTTGAGCTGGAATATTGCTCTTTTCCTACCTCCAGACTAGAAGTGAATCATGTGTTCCTCTTGAGTCTTGAGCCTGCTGGCCTTTTGACTGAAACCATACCGTTAGATCTCTTGGGTGTCCACTTTTCCAACTGTTGATTTCAGGAATTCCTCAGCCTCCATAATCGTGGGCCAATTTCTCATAATAAATAACTTTATCTCCATATATATATACATCCTGTTTGGCTCTGTTTCTCTAGGAAACCCTGACAAAAGACCTGGTAAGTTTTCATAAGAGTTATACAACTGAAGAAACTTTCAGCATATACTAAACAATCTGGGATTATAATACAAATATTAACCTAATCCTTGGGTCGTCAAACTTTCTGTGATCAGGAAGTAGACTGAAAAAACTACTCAGCCCCAAAGAATGTATATTCTCTAATGCTGGCTTTGCATGTGGGCAGAGATACTGAGGAAGACCCTTCTAGAAAGCAGAACCAAGGGCCACAGAGAGCAAGGTGCTTAGGGGTTCCTTGCAAGGAATGGAATCAGTGTCTAATCTTATCTAAGAACATTCGGATCCTTAATGAAGGTAGTCCTTGCAAATGTCTGCCCTTTGGGATTTCAGCATATTTATAAACCTGAGTTAGCTGTCCAACTCCTATTATTCATTTTGAAGGGGAGTGTTCATTGCAGTTTTTCTGCCTCTGTTACACCCGTGTATGTTGGTTGTGTGGAGGAGGCAGATAACATTTTCGTTCATAGATCTCTAGATCAAGAGACTCCACACATCACCTAGATGGTGCAGACCTTCAGCTCGATACTTTGAGCAGATGAGATTCTAGGGCTATATCCCTTAGTGACAGGGATAATGTATTTTGTGTTTAAAAAGGAGAGTGAACTCAACATTTGGTGAGCAGGAGGGGAGCCTGTGGTCATAATTCCTCATCACTGAATATTATTGACTCTCTACCTTCTAATACATGGTAGGATGCCACTTCCTGTGCTCCCCTGCCCTTCTCCTAGTTAAAATTAGACATGGTTATGAGAATTATTTTGACCTATGAAATGTGAACAGGGGTGTGTATCACTTTTGAATAGTCTTAAGAGGCATATGTCATTCACTACATTATCTCCTCTCTGTCTCAGCAACAGTAAGCATTATGAATAGGGACCGTTTCATCAGTCTGGATATGGGAGTAAGGAGACATGGAGCCACTCTTCTTGTTGACCTACAATGGCATGTCATAGTCTAAGTCCCTAAGGTTTGGAAGTTGTTTGTTACTGCAGCGTAATCTAGATTGTTCTGACTGCTTCACAGAACTCAGCAACTGTGGTTAACCACCAGCTTCATCTACTTTTACATTACCTGCCTACCCACCCGACCCTTTAAGACACTTAGTTTGCAACTCCTGAATACAATTTCTAAAGTTTCCAGCACTAAAATTCTGTGTTTCTCACTTATTTTCTACCTTCTAATCAGAACCACGTTTAAATTGTATGGATCTTTTACTTGTATTTGAAAATTTACAAACTAAGGAATCCTAGATGTGAGCCTTAACTCCATCATTTAGCAGCCATGTGAACCTTGATGAATAGCTCATCCTTGATTAATTTATCTAGAATAAAAAACCTCTCTATCTATCTACACTGCAAGAAAATCTAGTGAGGAATAGGATACGCAAAAGCACTTTACAAAAAGTAAAGCACAGGATTAACCTGCCGCATTCCAACGTTAAATTCATACATCAGAAAGCCCTTCCCCCATCTATCAAAAATTCCTCACTTCAGTTAAAACAAGTTTATATTTTCTCCATTCTCAGTAGAAATAAACTTACTACTGATTTTCATGGCTGAAGACATACTTCTCAGAATTTCTTTGTAAGTCAAGTTATATCCTCAAGCCATAGACATCAAAGCCATTAAATATATAAAATCATAATTTTTATTTATATCAGCTTCCTTCAATTATTTTTCACCTAATTGCTTTGCCAAATAACAAATCTACATGAAAGACTTTTTCCCCTTTTATACCTTAACTTTGTGTATGTCTTTGCCATAGCATGTAACTCAGTGTACCTAGGTCATAATTCATTTTCTGTTTTCCACAATAAATTGTCAATCCTTTAAGGGATTATGTCTACACACATTTTTGTACCAGATGCTTGCTCATAAAAGGTGCTCCATTAATATATTGGATTTAGCATATATTCATATATTTAAATTGTTAGTCTATTTAAACTTAATTAAAATTATAATTCCATAATAGTATTATAATAGATAATTCCTAATATACATTATTTGCTACCAAGCACTTATTGACTTTAATAAGAAAATGTTTATAAATGTAGCATGGTCCTGTGTTACATCCTAATGCCTCCTAA
Organism: Gorilla gorilla gorilla; assembly: GCF_029281585.2. Lineage (NCBI taxonomy): Eukaryota > Metazoa > Chordata > Mammalia > Primates > Hominidae > Gorilla > Gorilla gorilla. The sequence goes on along the minus strand of NC_073235.2, from coordinate 18,964,291 downwards.
AATATAAACTCACAGTGTGGGAAGAGCAGAGGCCCTGCAGTTTACTAGCTGTGAGGTCATATACAGCTAGTCAGACCTTTGAGGCTCAGTTTACTTGTCTGTAGAACTGAGACAGTAGTATGCATCTCATTGCCCTGCTCTGAGGTTAATTGAGTAGGAGACAGAAAGTTTCTGGTGCTTGACAATCACTCAAGTTTTATTTCTTATCTGGATTCATGAAGATGATCTCACTTCCACAGCATTGCTTTTTTCTCTAAGTATGGACTAGAAGTTGTCCTCCTTTGGCCCTATTATACTTTAAATTGAAAAACTGAAAATTAAAAATGCAAAGAAAGCCTTGCCTTCTTTTTCAGTCTATGAATTAACAAGAGGAAGGTTGAGTTAGATGTGTAACTCAACATTTAAAATATTCTATATTGCTCTCGTTAACATTGCCAATAAAATTTTTTAAATTTCCCATTTGCCATTATGATGATAACCAATAGGTATTATTTTATATAATATATATTATAATATGTCTATATATAAAAATGTATATGCTTGCATACATGAAACTATTCATGGGAAAATGCTATATAAATATAACTTGATTTTAAAAACATTATACTTATATTTTTGTTGCTTAAGAATGATAGCCAGTCTGCATGTACTTTTTCATTTATTTGGAAATGAATCAATCAAGTTTTAAAGTCTTTGTTTTTGGTAATATTGACAAATATCATTAATTAACCAGTTAAATTGGGGGTTCCTTTTCTAATGGTTTTGCCAATATCCTCTTCAGTTATATTTGAAAAGTAAAACAACAAAGTTATTTATCCATTTTTTGATGATGCTTCAAAAACCATATACAAACAATTCACCACTTTTAAATGAGTACTCTGTACATCCAGTAATAACTTCTAAAATCTTTTTTTTTTTTTTGAGACAGAGCCTTGCTCTGTTGCCCAGGTCGCCTCCTGGGTTCAAGCGATTCTCCTGCCTCAGCTTTCCAAGTAGCTGGGACAACAGGTGCATGTCACCATGCCCAGCTAATTTTTGTATTTTTAGTAGAGACGGGGTTTCACCACGTTGGCCAGGATGGTCTCGAGCTCCTGACCTCGTGATCTGCCCTCCTCAGCCTCCCAAAGTGTTGGGATTATAGGCATGAGTCACCGCTCCCGGCCATGACTTCTAAATCTTATATGAGTTGTGAAGAATATGTATTATGGCCATGTCAAATAATAAAAATGTACTTTTCTGAGGAAGAAATTTTTTTACTATGATTATTCCTGACTAGTAGTTTAAATCAACTTGGTTTAAATCAGCTTGATTTAAACCACTAGTCAGGAATAATCATAGTAAAACAAATCACCTGTCATATATCTTTAAATCTGTGAAAAAAATATTGGATAATGTATAGAATGATGTTGATTAAAATTACTCCTGTTCTTTGCCTCAAACATCTCTGAGGCCTTGCCAACCTTTATTTGATTATTACTTAGTGCAATATAATCTCATTCAGTATCATCCATCAGTGGGGCTTGCTCCCTTATAACGCATGTTTCTAAATAAAGTCAACTCATATCTTTATATCCTAAACCTTTATTTTTCATGACCATTCTTTTCTTGGATGGGGATCTATAATTACATAGCATTCTAGTATTCTTTAAGTACTGAAAATACATAAGTCCTGAAATAGTTAAGCATGTTCTTGCTAACTCAAGGTCGACCTTGATGCATGCTCACTTTCATACACCACAGAATTACAACGCAGGAGCGACTGAGATACACGTAGAAATGATCGAGGTACATGCAGTTCTGTTTGTAAATAATCCTAAATTTGCAAGTACTCCCACATGGCTGAAAGTTTGTATTTCTTTTACTAAATCAATTGATCCTTATTCTACTGTGAACAATTCTAACTATATGTTGTCAATTTATCCCTGTTTTAGTCACAGTTAAAAATCAGCATGGCTAAAGATACTAGAGAACTGAGTGAGAAAGTGCTGAAAAAACTTCTCTAGAAAATTTTAAGTCATTACTTACCAGATTGTTGAAGAGAGGACGGAAGTGTCATATTTTTATATTAATTTAGGAACATTTTTTAAAGCTATTATTCTTATAGGAGTTAGCTTTTGGCTTTTAAACACGTGGTAAAATATACATAGTATTAAATTTACCATTTTAACCATTTTTAAGTGTGCAATTCAGTGGTGTTTAGTGCATTCACATTGTTTTGCAACTATCATCACTATCGATCTCCAGAACTTTTTCATCCTCCCAAACGGAAACCTTGTAGCTATCAAGCATCATACCTTCTCACGTCCTATTTCTTCCAGCCCTTGATAACCACTATTCTACTTTTTGCATCTATGAATTTGACTATTCTAGGTATCCGTATATGTGAGGACAAAATACTTATAGCACTTTGTATAATGTTTTCAAGGTTCATTTATGTTATAGCATGTACTTTTTTTTTTCCTAGACAGAGTCTTGCTCTGTTGCCCAGGCTGGAGTGCAGTGGCGTGATCTTGGCTCACTGCAACCTCAACCTCCCAAGCGATTCTCCTGCCTCAGCCTCCCAAGTAGCTGGGATTACAGGCACATACCACCATGCCCAGCTAATTTTTGTATTTTTAGTAGAGATGGGGTTTCACCATGTTGGCTAGGCTGGTCTCAAGTGATCTGCATACCTCGGCCTCCCAAAGCGCTGGGATTACAGGCGTGAGCCACTGTGCCTGGCCCACATGTACCCTTTTTAAGGCTAAATTATATTGCCTTGTGTGTGTATAACACATTTTGTTTATTGATTTATCCATACATAGACATTGGGTTGCTTCCTCCTTAACTATTGGGAATAATGCTGGTATGAACATTGGTGTACAAATATCTGTTTGAGTCCTTGCCTTTAATTATTTTGGGTATATACCCAGAAATAGAATGCTGAATCATATGTTGATTCTATTTTTTTATTTTTGAGGAACCACCAAACTCTTCTCCGCAGCTGCTGTATCATTTTGCGTCCAACCAGCAATGTACGAGTGTTCCAATTCTCTTCATCCTTTCTAGCACTTGTTGTCTTCTGGAATTTTAATTTTTTAAAAATAATAGCCATCTCTCATAGGTTCGAAGTGGCAGTTTAGGATGACTTTTGAGTAATAGAGTTTTAGATATTAATTAATTGGGCTAAGAGTTAAGAGAATATGCAGCATTTGAACAATGTTTAAGTTCACCCATCTCTGGTTAAAATGTATCAGTTATAAAATTAGAAGATCTATTCATGGACTGAATAATTAATGTATCACTTACTGTATGCTGAGCACCATACTAGACAGAAGAGTGGGTTATACAGGCCTGTGCCCGTGAGAAATTCCTCAGGTATTTGAGAATTTAAGTCAAACATGCTGTAGGCTCTTTAACAATTGCCCGCAGCAGTAAGAGTAAGTGGTCTGTTGATAAATGAAGCGGCAATATTATCTTACATTTAATTCTTCATGCAGAGCTTTCGAGTTATTTTGAATTGTACCATCACATTTGCTCAAGTCTTTGTCCTTGAATATAAAATAGTGACGGTCAACTCTGAAAAACTGGTATGTGAAAATAAAGAGTGTATCAGCTACTCCTTGATGGCCCTACTTGACCCACAAAACCCCTTGGAGATCCGGGACGTTTGGACACTCTATATTATATGGATATGCTCCTGGAATCTATAGGTACTTCAGATGTAAAGTCCTAAATGCTCTGCTCCCTCATTTACCTTTCTCTCTCCCTTAGTAGCTTGTGTCTTGGCCGGGCGCGGTGGATCACGCCTGTAATCCCAGCACTTTGGGAGACCAAGGTGGGTGGATTACAAGGTCAGGGGATCAAGACCATCCTGGCCAACATGGTGAAACCCTGTCTCTACTAAAAATACAAAAATTAGCTGGACATGGTGGCACATGCCTGTAATCCCAGTTACTCGGGGGGCTGAGGCAGGAGAATAGCTTGAACTCGGAAGTCGGAAGTTGCAATGAGCCGAGATCACGCCACTGCACTCTAGCCTGGTGACAGAGCGAGACTTGTGTACAAAAAAAAAAAAAAAAAAAAAAAAAAAATTGTTCTTTCAAGGCAATGAATATTACAGTGAAATATAATTTAGCTTGGCCTATTGCCTGATTTTATTAATTAATCACTGAACTCTTCATCTGGGCCTGGATGTTATTATTTTAGCATCCTTCTGAGAACCAACCCTGGGCAGCCAGTAGCAATTATTTCTATTTTGTCCATTATGCTACTAACTGCCAGCTTTGGATTAATATCACTGTCTCACATTGCAGATGAAGAAACTGAGGCTTAGAAAGTTGATCTTGCCATTAATGCTACTGTGATGAGATTTCTTTTAGAAGATGAAAAATTTGAGGCTGAGATACAGTTAGGATATTTAGGCAGAATTCCAGGTATCCTGAATCTAGTGATCTTCCTACTTATCACAGAAAATTTCTGAGGCAGGTGGAAATTTACCTTTATTTTTGACACAAGATTAAAAGCAAGAAAAAATATGCCAATACAACTTTTTTATTTCCTCTGTAGCCCAATGCCTTAACTAGGACATTAAAAGTTAGAACAAAAGTTCTGACTTTAATTTTACCATTTACATTTCGTTGTTACTTCATATTTGTTCAGAACAAAAGTTTGAGATTTCCCTACTAATATTGTGTTCTTAAGACTTATTATTTTCCCATGCATTTTTTTTTTTTAATTTTAAGCAAACAAAAGAATAGATATCCCCAGGAGCTGCAGCTTCAAACGCGATATTCCATAACTTAAAAATATCACTGTCTAGTCGTGTCTCCTATACTCCAAATATTTATCTTAAGGGCAATCTTTCTTTCCCTTGCAATTCAAGGCCAGGCTTTAATTTGGCAGACAACCAAACCCTCCCATGTGACTTTGATCTCTGAATGATTGACTGTCTTTAAAAAGCTCGTGTTTTATTAGAGTGTGTGATTAAAACATGAAGACAAGTGGTGAAATCATGGCCAGAGAGACCATCTGAATATATGGCCCACTCTCAGGAGAGAACTGATTTGAGATCTATTAAAATGAAATTATGGTGGGCCATAATGGAGAGCCGTTGTGCTATGAGCCATGTCACAGAGCATTTCCATATGTATGGCAACACTGAATGTGTGAAGGTTCACACTGACAGATGTGTGCACCAGTCCATCTGCCCAGACGGGTTGCTCCTGCCCATAGAACTAACTCCTACCTTGTCTTTAATAAATGACCAACTCTTCATCTCTACCTTATAGCCTCCTCTTGTCCCCAGGATGGTGTATTTTCTTTCTCTCTCCTCCCGTTGCGCCTGAGTATCTTTGCCAGGACACTTACCATGCTTGGATAGAAAGGTTGACTTTCTTTTATGTCATCTCAGGAGATGAGTTCCTTAAGAACACGAAATGATTCTCATATGTTTCCATATTCCCAGTGCCCAACATAATAGAAGGAACTTAATACTTATTTGTGGATGAGTGAGGATAAATTGTAGGCAAAATCCATGAATTTATTTACTTTGTCAGTCTTCTGCCTGTGCATATCCATGTCGTGGTACTTAGCATATGCCTTTGTAAATGCTTAATGACTTATCTGTCACTCCACTGTGCTGTAAACACCATCAAGGCAGGATCTTTAAGATACTCATTGGTTTGCTGTTGTCTGTCCATAGTGCTGCCTTTAATGGGTTTGTTGAAGGCCCATGACCAGCTCCCACCTTCCTTTTCAGCATATTTTCATATAACTTTCTTCCCTTCACACCACTTCAGATGACACTAAACATCTTCCAGGTTGCTATCTTTTGCCTCTGTACATTTGCACATGCTAGTCCCTCCTCCACCCTGAATACTCCTCTTCTCTCCTAATTCCTGATTTTCCTTTAGGTCCAGCTGAAGCATCACAGCTTTTGTAAAAACTTCCTTGACTACTCTTCTGAGGCTGGGCTAGGTGCTTCTATGATGCTCACATAGCTCTTGATGTTTGTTCTCTCATCACATTTACTCTTTGTTGTGCCTTCGTAATGGAAAATGTTGCTTCCTAGATTGTAAAGTTCATGGATCTTGCTCTCCAGTGATTCCCCAGCACCCACCACAGTGCCTGGCATAGCTGGCATGTACTATATACTAAGTAAACATTTTTGAAGATGTAGTATTCCCATTTTCCACAGACCACCACCATAGTCCCCAATATGCCACATTTCCTAATGTTCCTCAACTCACCTCATTATTCCACACAATTTACAATTTAGTTTTGCTCTTACAGTGCTGCCTGAATGCCTTTCCACTTCCTCCGAACTCTGTTAAACCTCCAGTAAATTGTCCTTGGCTTCAGCAGCACCCATGTATTACCTGACCCTCAGAAATCTATTTTATTGCCACTTGCACCATATCCATTATTTCCTGAGGGAATTCTACCTTGTGCTGCTTGTGGAATGTGGCATTTGCCTCCCCAAACAGGAAATTCATTTTTTAGCTTTCACTGCAGCCCAGGCTCTGCTCTTTGGCACTTTTTTCACAAACCAGTTAAATGAAGCTGGGCAATACCAGACTCAATAAACACCACCTAGTATCACCATGAATGTGGAAGGGAAACAGAGGCCATGGAAATGACACGTGAAAATTTGTTTTGATATTTCAAAAGAAGCATCACAAAAGAGTCATCATGGGCAAAAATTCGTCCGGGATTATTAGACTTCTTTGCTTTATTTTGTGGGTTTTTATCGTCTTTTCTTTCTTTCTTTCCTTCTTTTCCTTTAGACATAATCTTTTTTTCTGTTTCGGGTTGTCACATTGCTAAATCTAGCACCAGAACAGGCTTAAGCAATCATTTCAACTTAATTTTCAGACCATTTTACACTAGACTAGAAATTAGGAGATCTGAATTCTAGTCCTAGAAAGTGTCCCTAAGTAATTTTAACTGCCTACAAGTCACAGGTCATCTCTGCATCTCCAAAATGAAAGGTAATGCCTGGATGATCTCAGAACTTAAATGGCCAAGATAAAGACAGTGGACCTTTCTAAGCCTTTTTTTCCCTTCACTCTCCTCTCTCACATTTGTCTTTCTATTTTGGCTAGTACAATTTTCTACCACCCAGCCCTTCCCCCTCCCATTTCCTCCTATCAGGTAAGCCATCCTGATTGTTTTTCATTCACTGATGTTCACTTCCCTTGCATGTTGTGATTTAAAATATGCTTCTTCCAAACAACCTCTGTAAGTACCCTGAGGATGCCAGTTCTTTCTTTGCAGAGAGTTCATTTGATAAAACCTTTAATTTTCTAGTATTCCTTAGTTCTTAAGTCTGTTTCTCGTTCATAACATGACATTTTAAAATGGAGATTGAGAAACCAGACAGAGACCAGAGGAGGTAACTAGGATAGTAAGGAGCTAGGATGTCCCTTGGGGATGTAAACACCTTGAATGTATTTCTTCAAATATTACTCTACAAAGGATTGCTAGGGCAAAGAGATGAAAGTAACATGGAGGTCCAATATAAGAAACCTTTTTAGTGTGACTAGAGAGTGCTGTCTCACCCAGAGGTCCCAGGTCAGGGCTGGGCCACCAAGCAGCCCCTATTTCTCAAGCTGTAAAGAACTTGAGAAACAGAGCCTGCTCCACTGGGGTTAGGTGACATCTGGGTTCTCTTTGAGTTCTGCATCCTGGGGTTCACGATCAACACATGACTATTAAATTATTATTTTTACATTACAAATAAAGCTTAGTGGCTTTTGATATTCCTTCTAAGTCATAAAACCTATTTTTCTCTCTCCAATACTTTGCCAGGCTCCCAAACCACAAATGGGCCATTAAGAAAAATCGCAATTTTAGATAAAAGAGAAGTGAAATAATGACCTTTCAGGTGTAATATATAGGAAAATGTTCCCTGATAGCCACTCTATTCTTCTTCAAGTCCTTGAAGAAAAGAGACCTTAGCTTTAGCTCTGCCCCTCATCTGATTCCATAAATACTCTGTTTCTGGGAACTGTGAAAGGGAGCTGCACTATGATCCCTTCTCTGTGTTGTTCTATCTTTCATCTTCACAGAGGTGTGTTACTGAAGGGAGGTGATTATGAGTCATTGAATGTTGCTGGAATATCAGAATATGACTTTCCTTAAAAGTCCTTTTCACTCTTTAAGGTTGCAAGTCACAGAATTGTTTTTTGAAGGATGACTCCTCTACAAACTTTACTCTCCATTCACCATCTTCTTACAAACGCAGAGTAGAGCAATATGTTTGTAACCAGCTTCCCATAGATTTCTGCTGTTATCTGTCACTTCACACTCCAGATGAAAATGTTTTCTTCCAATGTCTTTTTAAAAAATAAATATGCTGACTAAATGTACTTGTTCCAAAAATTGTTAATAATTCTTCACCGTACCTTCCCCCAACTCTAAAGTAAGTGGCTGGTTGCAACCAATGAAAGCCTGGTTCTATTTATATGAAGGAAGCTGCTCCTCTTCTGGAAGATTTTATTATGTTTTGGCGTAAAGACAGACCTTGGTTTATTGGCCCAAGATGATTTGTAGCAAAATTGTGTCCGCATAACTGCAGAAGTAATTAAGCTCACATTGGGGCTATCTGTCCTGCTGTTAGGGAATGGAGAGAAGTCCGCGGTGTAATTTAACTTAGGAAATGCTGACGCTGAGTCCTGGGGGTAGTAGACAGAAGAAATGCTAGATTGTGGGAGTCATTTTTCCTCCAGTGGGTCACTGCCACCCATTATGAAGTCAGGACTTATTCTGAAGAGAGCAAAAGTGCACTGAATTTAGACAGAAACCAGAGCTGCAAAAAGATGCTATGTTAAAAAACCAGCAGAAACCAGAGGAAACATAACATGGTTCACATTTTCCAACCCTTCCGGGCAGCAGGCTTATAGGTTTGTGGTAAAAGCGAAGGTGTGGGTCAGGCTGTTGGGGGTTTAATTTCTGCATCTGACTTTTTCAAGCTGGTGACCTTAAAAAAAGTTCCGAACTAATCTATACGTTAATTCATGTTTCTGTAAAAAGGGGGATATTATAACTATTATCTGACGGAATTGCTGTGAGGATTAAATAAAATAGCACAAGTAAACAGATTATTATTGCTATAGGCTGAATGTTTGTGTCTCCCTCAAATTCATTCATTGAAAACTAATCTCCAAGGTGCTGATATTAGGAGATGAAGCCCTTGGAGGTAATTAGGTCATGAGGTGAAGCCCTCATGAATGGGATTAGTGCCCTTGTATGAGAGGCCCCAAAGAGTTGCCTTATTCCTTCCATTATCTGCGGACACAGTGAGAAGAAACCCTCTATGAAGCAAGAAGAGGGCCCTGACAAGACACCTAATCTGCTGGCACCTTAATATTGAACTTCCCAGCCTCCAGAGTGTAGAAAATAAAATTCTCTTGTTTATAAGCTACCTAGTTTATGGTAACCTGTTATAGCAGCCAAATGGACTAAGACAATAACCAAGCCTGGCACATAGTAAATATTCAATAACTATCCACCCTGAACTTCATTTACTAGAGTTAAAATGTTAATCCTTCTTGGTCTCATCTTGGGTTTCAAAATGGTTACTCATCCCCTCTGAAAATCTATCTTTGACAAATTTGATGGGTTTAAAAATTCATCTTTGACAACTGTCTTAAAGATGTCCCTTGGTTATCCCTCTCCTGTGTCAGGTAGTCTTATTTTTCACTTTCTGTATCAGTGAGTGGTGCTGCACTTAAATCCTTATCTTCTGTAGCTGCATAAATGATGTACTTATCTGTTTATTTACTTTTAAGGTCGGATAGTAAGGGTTGAAAGATGTGATAATGATATCTATGGTAGTGTGGGAAAAATTACATTGGATGAGGAGAGATGAAATCGTTTTTCCTAGAAATGTGAAACGCTTTCATGCAAGCACTAAGTGATGTGAAAATTAGACCACAGTAGAGGGTGCAAATCCGCAAAAACCAGCCAACCTCATATGGAGACAACCACTCTCTCATTTTATTTGGAGAATGTGTGATCTTTCTCATGGGAGAAGCCAGATGCAGGTCTCTCTGGTTCAAAGCATCCAATTAACACAATTGGAAAGGCCAGCGGGGTCATGTACAGAATGGGCCAAGAGCTTTTCTGCTCAGCTGGAGGGGGTGCTATGTCAGGTTCCCAGGAAACAAATGACATAACTACCACTGTTACCAAAGGATTAAGATCTTCAGGAAAGTATCAGCCATTCCTCTCAGAATGTCAGACTGTTTAAGCTGAGTAGGATTTGGAAGAGCATCCAGACAAGTCTCAATTTTTACAAATGAGGGAACTAAGATTCAGAGAGTTGACAATAATTAAGGCGGGACAAGAGCTCCACTCCGTTGAATTTCAGTGCAAAGTGCTTTGTCTCTATCATGCTGCCCTATTACATCAAAGTTCTGGAAATCTCTGACAGTGATCAATAAAACATAACAGAGCTGCAACCCCACTAAGCTGGGATATGTCTTGGATTTAAGCCACTTAAGCATCATCATTATAATAAAACACTGACTGGGACCTTGCTAAGTTTTAGCCACTGACAGTGAAATGCTATAACAATTTGAATGGCCCATAGAGTGGCTACGTTATAATGGTCATTCAATACATAACTTATCATTATTAATTTTATTATTAATATTATTATAATGATACATGGATGAATAGCTTTTTTATTGTCTCTATCATTGTGAATCCCAAAATCAGGTTGGGGGAGATCAGATATCTGTAGGTTCTTTCATAATACATGCTGGGTGCTGTAGTTAGCAGGATTTCCTTGAAGGCTGGATCCATATCTCACTAAACCGAATGGATCATTTGTCTTCTGAAACTGTTGGTTTCCTCTTTGTTCCCTTTTCTAATGAAAATCAGAGACTTTAGTATGGTATTTGGTGTACTTTATGACATGGACTATGTTTATTTTGTAGTTTGCTGTCTTGTTCCCATCTCCTACCCAATAGCTATCCTCTGTCCAAAAGGAAGATAATTTTCTTGAATGAACAATAGCAATATATTATTGTTTTAAGACAAAATCTTTACTTTTAATGAAATACGGTGACTGGTGAGATCCTCATTAGCGTTATTGACAGTCATGTTTAAGGATAGTTGGAAAACGTCAGAAAAATCCCCTCCTCTTTGTGCGTGTTTGAGGTTAAAAGAGCCACCCATGAGAATATATGTTTTGGCATTTGCCCTTTGTTGGCAAACCTTGAGGTATGCACCTAAACCGTGTTTCTAGAATGCAAACTCCTTGAAGAAATGACTGTGTCGTTGACAGGTGGCAGGAAGGGAAAACACTATGCAAAATATTTTATGCACATTATCTGTTTTAAGTCTTATGGTAAGCTAGACAGCAGGTATTAGTGTTTCTATTTTACAAATGAGAAAATAGAGGTTGAGAAATGCTACTAAATTTGACTCTGGTCATGGGCTTAGGAATTAAAGTGCCAGGTCTCCATGACACTAATGTCTGTGCTATCTCCCCCATACCAAACCGCTTGGCTCTGCATCCTTATATTTACCTGGGAACCCAGAACATATTAAGACTTCATTACATTTGTGTGGAATAAATGTAGAGGCCAAGATTTTGCATGGCTCATGAAAAATATAATTCAAGTGTCTGAGCTCTACCTCTGCTGATAACTTTTTGTTGAGCTCTTATTTTGTGACCTGCAAAGTAGGACCTAACATCACTGACAGTGAAATGCTATAACACTTTGAAGGGCCCATGGAGTGGCTACATTACAGTGGTCATTCAATACATAACTCATCATCATTAATTTTAATAGTATTATAATGATACGTGGATGAATAGCGTTTTTATTGTCTCTATCATTGTGAATCGCAATGCATGAAGTTCTTTGAGGATAAAATGGGAGTATGGATGAGAAAACACCTTTAATTTAATGCTTCCATTGCAATGGAGCCAGTAAAATCTGCAGGGGTAAGATGACCTGGCACTGCTAGATATGAATAGCAACCTGAATTGTCATTCTTCCAAGTCTAATTCATGCTCAGGACAGGCTAACCATGCCTGTGAATGTCTCCTCCTCCCAGATGAAGTGTCCAAGAGGCTTTTGGCTGAGGCAGTAGATGACTCTGCATTAGTGCCATCTTCTTCTTGATACTTCACATATGGCACATGGACAAAGATTTCCAGCAAATAGATGATAGTATAGAAACAACTAATATCATTAGTATTTTAAACTTACAAAAGGAGGCATTTTTGGAAGAAGGAGAGAGATAAAACACCTTTTTTTTCATAACCAGTGGAAGAAGATGGGAAGGCCAGAGGCCTGTAATGTCTGTGCCTCCCCTGGCACAGTTACATCACCCAGGAAGCCTCTGAGCAGTCAACTTCATGGTCAAATAGATCGAGTGTGGACTTAGAAGCAGGCATGCCAGGAATCAAAATTATCTCTAGGCAGTTTTCATTCACTCATTCACTCATTAATTAAAAATTCATGCACTCAACAATTATTTATGTTGCCAAGTACTATTTAGGCACTGGGTGTAAAATATTGAAGAAAATAGGATCTCGTCTCATGTGAAACTATGTCAGAGTAGGGCAAATAGGCAGCAAAGCAAACCAGCAACTGATTTTTTTTAAAAAAGGATTTAACGTATTGGTAAGTGCACTTATGAAAGCAAAACAAAAAAATGTCACTTAACCTTTTTGAATCTGAGTTTCATGATCAGTCAAATGGAATTTACAACATCAAATGTGCAGTATTCTTAGGAGGACAGTACCAAGCCCAGTGCTGGGCACACAGTGGGTGCTTTGTCAATACTAGTTTCCTTCACCATTCTCTTTGTTATGGTTCTCCTCCTTGATCCCAATTTTATAATATGGGTGAAAACAAGTTAAAATAAAGTTTGAAATAGGAAAGTTCTCAGAAAAGTGGCATGTGATCTGAAAGATACTAAGCAAGGGAAAACATGAAAGATACTGAGCAAGGGTTTTACCCATTTTACTTGACGTTTTGAAAGAGAGAGGATTATAGGTGGTTGCCTGTACATGAGTGTTAAGCACAAACTTAGGTATGAGCTGGCAAATTTACCTTCCTTTCCTTTATAGAAAGTGTCTCCCCAGGTACCAGTAATGAAGCCCAGATCCCCACTTTTATCTCACAACTCCTCCCCAGTCAAGTTTCATTGCTATATACCTGCAAATCACTTTTACCAATTATGATGATAGTGGTGGCTACCATTTAATGAAGCCTATTTTGTACTAGGCCCTGTGGTTTACATAAAAACCATCTCATTTAATTCTCTAATGGGCCCTTTTATATTTTTCAATTTTTAAAAAATTAAAGACAATTTTTTAGAGCAGTTTAAGTTTCCCATCAATTTCACATACTCAGATATACTCTCTGTGCCCACACATGCAGAGCTGCCCCCATTATCCCCAGAACGATGCATTTATTACAATGGATTCACCTACAATGACACACCATAGACATACAAAATCCATAGTTTACATTAGGATTTACACTTGCTGTTGTACATTCTATGGACCTGGACAAGTGTATAACGACAGGTATCTACCATTATAGTATCATACAGAGTACTTTCACTGCATTAAATATTGTCTGTGCTCCCCCTAGTCATCCCTTCTTCTACCCCAACCCCTAGCAACCACTGATCTTTTTAATGTCTCCATTGTTTTGTTTTCTTTCTTTTTTATGGAAGAAGAGCTTAACAGTTTAAGATGCCTGACTTATCAAGGATGTGGCAAAGATGCTATAGTGTATTTGAAACTGTTTATGAGTGATTATAATTATTTTGCTTCAACTTATCATCTTTCTCTAGGGTGTCAGACAGATGCAGACCCTGATGCTTGCTCTCAAGATTGGTTTCCTTTAGCTGGCAGCAAATCCTGGCTTTGCCAAGTTTGTATCCCAGTTCTGTCTCAGTATTGACTTTGCTCCTGGATCCCTAGTGTTGTCAGGTTTAGGAAAGGTTAAAGTGAACTCTAACTTTGATGCAAACTCCAATGTCTACATTGGCCAGGTGGATAGAATTAGCCCAATGTGTAACATTAGGGAGTAGTAGGAACTGTGTCAAACAGAAAACACACACCTCATCTAAACAGGGCAGCTGGCTACTCAGCTCCAATTATTTGTTGTCATAGGAAAAAGCAAATGCTGTTGGTGAAGCTTAAGCTTGAGTTTATATATATATATGTATTATATAAGTATATATAGGTATATATATATTTATTTTTAAGACATGATGCAATCCAAATAAAATTCATTTGCACGTTCATAGGCTTCTGGGTTTTAAGCTCTGAATTTGAGAAGTTGAGTCTAAAAATATGTGAAGAGCAGAGTAGGGCTCAGCTAAAATTAGTTCAAACTCTTGATATGACAAGTGTACCTTTGTGCTTATAATATAAAGAGGGAAATCACTTATTGGTGGTCCCACAGCAGGTCAGTGCACCACTGGGACTCCAACTCAATTTCACAGCTCTCAGACCAGTGGCCCTGCTGAAGTACTCTGCCATTCTCACTCACAGCTTGGGCAGGTACATAAGACTAACAAGAAATAGCTTTCTCCACTGCTGATTGGATTTGGAGGTTGAAGAAGGCAGGATAAGAAAAGGATTGGATTTAGAGGGATTATATGACTGAGTCAACTTAATATTTCTTAAGCTACTGTGTAATTGAAATTATCTTAATATGTTCTCTTCTTCACAGGGACTCAGCCTTTGAGGGCCATCACCATTCCTATACAAATAAAAAAAATTTTGTATTGCTTAAGGTAAAAAAGAAAAATCTACTAGCTCTTATACTCCACAATGCTAAAGTGTCATATTGTACAGAAAACTTTTTATTCACACAAATTCCAATGCAGATGTCTCTGGTTGGTTGGATGTCCTGGGGGAGCTCCTTGAAGAATAGTTGGGGGTCCAGACTGCTTCCACCCTGGGACACAATTATCCTCACATGTCACCAGTAAAGAGGGAGGCTCACACCTGGGAGATGCTTTATATGGGGTCAACGTGGGCAAAGAGTACATCATTTCTCCCACACTCCATTTTCCAGACCTGGTCAGATGGCCCACCCTGACACCCTAGGTGGTGGAAAATATGTTTTCTATGTTTCCAGAAATGTGAAGAAATGAATTTAAGATATAATATTATTTCTACAAAGAAAAAAATAACAACAGAAACAAAAATAGAAAGGCAAGTATTCTGCAAATGATTTTTCCCATTGGAAACTTGATTATGATTGAATTACAAGGATCAAGTTTTGTGGCTGGAAATAGAATTCTTAAGTCTAATGTAAGCCATGCTTAGAGGCAGGTAAAATGCAGGAGGATGAGGATGAGGATGTAGATGGCTTCTTACCTGCCAGCTGACTTCCAGAAAGACATTCACAAGCATTGTGGGCCTGAGATTCCTGGGTGATTTTTTGGAGGTTAATTCTCAGTGGAAACATTGTAAAATCTGAAGGGCCAGCCAATCAGAAGCCCTCTCTGATTCTGTCTCAGCCTCTTTTAGAGAGTGGGGAGTGGGAAAAGTTGGCCATTTTCGGAGAATGGAACAGTCTCTCCCTGCCTAGCATTCTTGCCTTATAAAGGCATTGTACTTTCCCGTACACTGGGAGGCTTGGGGTTTTTTTTCAATGATTATAGTAATTTTTCGCCACAAATTTTTGGAAATAAACACTGTTGTTTCTTATGAGGTTGGCAGAGAAAAAATTAGCTAAGAATCAAGGGAAATAAAATGCCCTGTGTGCAAATACAATGACTAATAGCCAGAGGGAAAACATCAGACATACAGTTGTCTTTAATTAAGAATAAAAACACTAAGCAGCCTTGTACAAGAATATCATATTTGCAATTAATATGCAGATGAAGTCTCAGGGCTCTAGACATCCTCTGAAATGAATTGCTTCCTACAAAGGTGAAGCATCCATAATTTGGCTAATCGTTAGGATTAGTAGGCTGAATTTACTGTGATCCATTTGCATCAGGGCATTGGCCTGCTGTGAACATCTCTCTTCATATCTTAGTTTCCAGGTGCCTAGACAAAGATTCTTTCAATGGTAGTCACTATTCCAATGCTGAAAATTCTAAAATTCAGAATCAAGCGTCTTATAGCCTGTATTAATCTGCTATGGCTGCTCTAACAAGTACCAAAGATCATGTGGCTAAAACAACAGAAATTCATTCTCACAATTTTTCAAGTCTTAGTTTAAGGTGTTGGCAGGGTCCACTTCTTCTGAGGCCTCTCTTTTTGGCTTGCAAATGGCCATCTTTTTCCTGTGTCTTCATATGGTTTTCTCTCTGTAGTAGCCACACTTCCTCGTTTTATAAGGACACCAGTCCCATTAGATTAGGGTTCACTCATATGCCTTCATTTTAATTTAACTACTTCTTTAAAGACCCTGGCTCCAAACAAGGCCACATTCGGAGGCACTGGGGGTTAGGACTTCAACTTAGAAATTTTGAGAGGACACAATTCAGCCTGTAACAAAACCCTATTTTCTGAACTGTAGACAAGGTTCTATGAGACATTCCTAAATATTCTGGAAGGACAAAAGTTAAAGGTCAAAGAAGAAGCTGCGGATATGTTATTTTCTTCTACATGCAATGCCTAAGCTATTCCCTTGGATTCTTCAGCCCCCAAAGACGAAGCATTCTATTTTGGCACAAGTGAGTTGGAGTTTGGTTTCCTTTTACTTGCTATGCAAAGAACTCTTAAACACCATATTCATAGAGTCCCTTCTCCAACACATTCCTTCTCATTGACAAGGACATCTCCTCTGTACTTTCTTCAACCTAAGCACTACTGTCCTACCTCCTGGTTTTATCTTGGATGTCTAATGCTCCTCTCCCTCTGGAAGATTCTTTTTCCCTCTGATCTTCTGAATTTACCTCCCTAGGATCTCCTTTCTACTTGCTTAGAACAAAGATGATGTTGTTATAGAAATCTTTCTGTAGTAACATCAATTGGAGATGACTTGGGAAAAGAAGTTAGGGGTCTTAGGGCCTTCTAAGAAGGCAGACATACAATATTATTATTTGTACACACACACACAGAAAGTTATCTTCCAAAATTCTGTTCAAAGTTAATCTTCCCTTAGAAACCTTCCAAGCGTAATCCCATGTCTAATGACCAAATCATGTCACATGAAATCAATACTTAGTAGTGATGCGTTTGGCATAATATCACCCGAAAGTCAAATAGGCAATCATTCGTACTGCTGTATACTCCTCTTCAACTCTGTTTTCTCACTTCGCCCTCCTCATCCTCTTAAATACCATATTGGCTCTTTCTATAAGCATGAAGGTGGATATTAGATGAAGGTATATCATCCTTATAGCTCATTCTGGGCAGCTGTCTTCCAATCTCCATTCTATGAGTATCCTAAAACCCCAAACGATGAGACCATACTGTCATAAATTCTAGATATATTCAACTTAGATTTTTTTTTTTTTTTTGAGACAGGGTCTCACTCATTTCACCCAATGTCAAGGTCATGTCTCACTGCAGCCTCGACTTCCAGAGCTCAGGTGATCTTCCCACTGCAGCCACCCAAGAAGTTAGGACTACAGGTGTGTGCCACCGTGCCGGGCTAATGTTTTATATTTTTTGTAGAGATGGGGTTTTGCCAGGTTACCCAGACTGGTGTTGAACTCCTAGTCTAAAGCTATCCTCCTCACTTGGCCTCCCAAAATGCTGGGATTACAGGCATGACTCATCATGGCCAGCCTCAATTTAGATCCTATCCAACTCCCTTTTATTGTATGTGGGAACTAAGGTCCTAAGATTGATAAGAAATTGATGAATATCTGAAAGTAATTTCCTGGCAGAGCTCCACTTGAGTGCAGGTCATTAGATACCCAGGTAGGTGGTCTCGCTACTGATTTCCTTGGACACAAGATGACATTTCTGATTCAAATCAGCAGGTCTTTCCTTGGAATGGTCAGGAACACCCAGTGTGACATGCCTTCTTAAATCAAAGGCAACACTGGATATCAACAGGGATATAGAGAAGAGAGACAAATGAAGTGTCCTGAGGTCAAGGCCTGAAGATATCTGTAAGTTTAATTTCATCAGCACTTCACTGTGATATGTTAGGGCAACTGACAGGAGCCAGGGATAATAAAAGGAAATAAAATTTAGTCTGCTAAATGAACAAAGACTCAAGCAGGACCCTGGAGCTTAAACTGAAAAGACCAAGAAGCCAGAAGGGCTTTACTTACAGGTAGAATTGAGAGGTACTACACTTTGTGATTTGGAAAGCAGCAGAAAAGTCCGCATCCCCCAAATATTTTCCTAATAATCTAACGATTGTGCCTAAAATTCTACTTTTTATGCGTCATTTGTTTGGATTTCAAAGTCTTTTCTGTTTTAAGAGGCCCTTATTGAAATGGAAACAGTCGTGGGATACACAACATCACTTTAGGAATTAATCTGTCTGCTATGGAATGAATTCCGTCCCCCAAAACTCATATATCGAAGCCCTAACCTCCCGTGTGATTACATTTGGAGATAGGACTTTTTTTTTTACAGTAATTAAAGTTCAATGAAGTTATAAAGGTGAGGCTCTAATGTGATATGACTGGTGCCCTTGTAAGAAGAGGAAGAGACACCAGAGCTCTCTCTTTCTGTCTCTCAACTCACTGTCTCTGCATGTGCTCAGAGGAAAGACCATGTGAGAATAGACAGAAGGGAGGAGAGGTTTCACCAGAAAGCAACCCAGATGGTACCTTGATCTTGGACTCCCAGCCTCCAGACTGTGAGAAAATAAATTTCCGTCATTTAAGCCACCTAATCTATGATATCCTGTTATGGCAGACTGAGCTGATTAATGCACAGTTTAACTGGAACAACTATAAAAATCAGCTCTGAATACCGCCTCTGCATTTTCCTTAGCCATGCAACAACACCTTCCTCACTTTGTTCTCAGTGTTATCTCCACTCTACACGAGCTTTCACCTGCTCCTTTCCGACAGGTGCTTCTGTTTTCTTGTTTGGAACTTATTGCTACGTTTTGCCTGAGATGTTTAGTCTTTGTTTTCCTGATTTTTGACCCTCATGCCCCTTAAACATTAGCTCATTCCCCTTAAGTCTTTTTGATCCATAGTGCCACTTTTTGGATCCTAAATAGTTATTTTAACATTAATTATAGAAATACTATTTCTACAACCACTATCTGATGGCTACTACTCCTTCCATTTAAGAATGTAGCATGTGAAAGCCAGTTTTCATATATGAGTTCCTATATGAGCTTCCTTGCTCCCCAAGGTATACTTACTCTGTTCTACAGATGAAGACACAGGGTGAGAGGTTAATTTATGTGAAGTCACCCCATCAGTCCATCAGTAAGCCTGGGGTTGGTGTCCAAACACAGGTTGGGCTGACTCTGACGCCAACATTATTTCTTGCCTCCTGTCCCTGGCTTTGCTGGCAGATGAGGCAAACCCTCCCCAGGCATCAGTGAAGAAGTTTCAGGCAGTACTGTGCCATATAGCACCCAGCATCCAGCCCTTCCTTGGATCCTAATAATGTTTAGGAAAATCTTCTGTGAGAATAACGTGGTACCACCAAGAATGCAACTCTCAGAAATTGTTTAGTTTAGCCAAGTTAAACAAAGGTTAAGTTATTGAACGGCAGTCTGTTGTTTTTAAGAATCCAAATGGTTAGCAGGCCCTCATTTTCAGCAAGCTTAAGATTAAGGGCAACTTGCAAGACATATTTTACATGCCCCATTAAACTGGTGGGATTAAGTGTGCACAAAAAGTAATTGCCTTTTGATGTGAATAAAGCACAAAAAGCTCAGACAGAGGAAGCATGCCCCTTAATTTATAGTCTTATAGGAGTCTTTCTCTGCAATTATCATTTTAACATCAAAGAGCTTAATATACAGTAATGCTAAAAGTACACAGCAGAAAAGTCACTGCATCTTCTGACTCTTTTAGGTGAAGTTATCGTCCCTTGCAGTCAGGCTCTGCACTTTCTCCATAGAGCTGACAGAATTCACAGCAAGGACCATCAGCAAACCCTGTTAGGGTCAGACGCTTACTGATATCTCTCAAGAGTAGAGGGAGAGGGCCCCCAGGACTGCTTTCGTGGCACCCCCCCAATACCTTCTGAAAGACCATCCAGGCTTTCCTCTGAGCAGATGCAACTGATCAGATCCACAGATGCCAATGCTTCAATTACTTGGAAATCATAGTATTAAATCAGTCTCGTGAAGGACTGAATACTTGGATTTCTTTTCCAAGGTACGAATAATTTGAATTTGCTCAGAAAGATTCTAAGGGATTAGTGCAAAGAGGTGAATAATAGCCCAAAGACTCCTTTAAAAAGAAATAACCCCTGGAAGATTTTAAATGGCAGTAAAAATTCTGTAAGAGATAGTTCTTTGAGAAAGAAGAATCTGAAGAATAAGATTCAGTTAATGAGTTTTCACCAGAGTGGTATTTGTGTTTCAATCACTGTTATTAAAATTTGCTCTATTCTTTATAAAAATACAGCTGAAGTTATTAGCCATTATGTTGTTGGATGTTCTTTATTCAATAATTGGATAATAAGTTATTGTTTAAGTTTGCCTTCTTCTTTCCCCACCCCCTCCCCAAAGGGTTGTTTAACTATATTTCTTTTTTTTTTCCTTTTGGCCATGATAATCAAAAGATAAAATACACATTTATAGCCCAAGAGTTTCAACATACTCAATTCTGAAGCTTAAAAAACCCACTTCTGTCTGATGGACTCTGTTCTTTCTCATTCTTTAATGCCTTGTCTTGTACTGTGCTCTAATCTATACACTGTCACAAGTCCTTTAAGAAGTCAACAGGGTACAAATCTTAAACTTAATTTGTTGCTATGACTCTATTCAGCAGCAGGAGTCATGGAAATATAAGGCTTGAAATGGGCTTGAAAGGTCACCTAATCTAACCCCCTTCAGAACTTTGAATTCCTTAGAGGCATCACTGCCATGTGCCTGCCTCTCTTTTGTCTGAACAGTCCATGCCTCCCCCGACCTCAGGCCCCATTCTGCTTTGAGTTTCACTTGGTTATTTACTGGTCTATCTTGTAAGCTGTTTGTTAGTGAAGACCATAACTCAATTGCACCTCATCCATTAGGACCTATCCAACCTTAATGATTGTTTACTGACCTGAGTCAAATGGCAAGTGTCTAGGCCAAGTCAAATAATAATATTTGAATTATTTATCATTGATAATTGTGATAGGCAGAATACTACCTCCTCAATGATGTGCACATCCTAATTTCCAGAACCTGGGGATATATTACTTTACATGGCAAAAGGGACTTTGCAGAAGAGATTAAATTAACGATCTTGAGATTTGTGAGATTATCATGGATTATCACAATGGGCTCAATCTAATTGCGAGAGTCTTTACAGGAGGATCAGAGTAAGAGAGAAGGTGTGATAATGGAAGCAGAGGTTAAAGAGAATATGTTTGAAGATGCTGTGATGCTGAGTTTGAACATGAAAAGGGGCCCGGAGCAAGGAACACCATTAGCCTCTCAAAGCCAGAAAAGGAAGGGAACTGAATTTCCCCCTACAGCTTCCAGAAAGAACATAGCTCAGCCAAAACATTTTTTTTTAAAGCCTGTTATGGAACTATGACCTCTAGAATAGCAAGATAATACATTTGTGTTGTTTGAAGCCGTTAAATCTGTGATAATTTGTTACAGTGGCAATAAGAAACTGGCAAAGGAATCTTGACCAGCTAGAGGTAATCATTTTTAACCTTGACCCTGATATGGTTAGGTTTGTGTCTCCACCCAAATCTCATCTTGAATTGTAATCCTGAGATGTTGAGGGAGAGACCTAATGGCAGGTGATTGGATCATGGGGGCAGTTTACCCCATGCTGTTATGGTGATAGTGGGTGAGTTTTATAAGGGTCTCTTCCCACTTCCCTTCCTACATACTCTCTCTCTCTCACCTGCTGCCATGTAAGACATGCCTTCTTCTCTTCTTCTGCCACAATTGTAAGTTTCCTGAGGCCTCCCCAGCCATGTGGAACTGTGAGTCAATTAAACCTCTTTTCTTTATAAATCACCCAGTCTCGGGCAGTTCTTCATAGCAGTGTGAGAACAGACTAATACAGCTTCTCTATAGGGTCCTGGAAGAAAAGAAGAAATAAAGGCTATAAAACAAAATTTGTACTGACCAGAGGGCATAGAGTAGAATGTTTTTAGTCTATCTTTACAAGTTTCCCAATAAATATTGTTTTTTTAGTTATTTGCCTTTTTCTTAATAAAAAAATTACATGTATTAAAATGTTTCAGGTATTTGAGAATTCTAAGTCATACTAGATTTTACTGAATTTTTTCTCTTTGCAACTTCTTAGTGTATGTATATGTACTTATATATAGCTAATGCTAGACATGTAAAACTGCGTATGTATAAAACATTTCAAATTTCTAAGACTGAAAGAAAAAAATGAGCATGTTTTTCAAGATTCTAATTAGTATTATTATGTCATTTCCCACCTGAGAATATAAATGTAAGACATATATTATCAGATGGAAGATGGGGATATAAAAATAATTGCCTCAGAAAAATTGCTTTCTATATTTCAAAATATATCAATTCACAAAATTAATTGCACTTATATGATACAGTATTTCACAAAGTCAATAAAACATTGAGCAGAGCTCCTTACAAATGGTTGGGGGTGGGTGGCCGCTGCTGAATATGACAACTCTGATCTGATCACTAACATCTGAATCCGATTAAACTGAGATTTTATATTTCCATCAGTCCTATCTGGAAAGGACATGGGGAACATGAAATAGCTAGAAGTCTTGTTCATGATTCAAGCCAGGCTTGTGATCAGGCTTGTTCACTTTAATACCATCTCTGAAGAAAAGACTACAAGGAAAAGACATTTGTGAGATTTATGGTTTAAATAATTTAATGGGATGGTTTTGCTTCAGTGATCAAGAAATGCAACTTAAACCTATAATGACCCATAAGGTAGGCAAGGGTTTGAGAGATGCAAAAAAAATGATCCACAGGGATGTGAAGTGATGGGTCTGAGGTATTTTGCTGTTCTGAGAGGCAGTGACCAGAAACCAGCTCCCCTGCTACTTGTCCTTTCTGTCACATCATGCTGCCTTGAAAGGAAGAAATCTGTGAAGCCCAGAATATCAAAAAGCTGATTTTCACAGGTCAAAAGAAGGCATATATTGGAAAGAAGACATTGGAGGAAGAAGAAAAATTGTACACTCTTTTACTTTTTGGTGCTTCCCTCCAGAAACCTTTGGGTATGGGCAGAACATTCTCTTCCACATTTCGCGAACCTGCTCTTCTTGCTTCCTCTCCACTGTCCCTGCGTTGAATGCTCCAACACTGTATCTGCCAGACCAGATTGTCCCAGCTTCTAAAGACTAGTCCAGGTTAAATATTCCTAGGAAGTGTTCACAACTCAATCCCTTCTCTAATTTTCTATTGAGTCTATGCTTTGGATCACACAGTTTGGAAATTGTTGTAGCTAGTTTGGGATACCTGTGCAATCGTTGTTTGAACGTTCCCTGCCCACAGTCCATATAAGTGGAAACATAAGTAGTCACAAAATCCCAGTTATATTTCTTTTCCAGGAAGTTAGCCTGGGAGGCTACCATTGAGCTAAATCAGTGGTAGTGGTTTTAAACAAAAAATGCATAGATTTGATGTTGACTCAACCATACATGGCTAAGAACAAGACAAATTGTGGAATAAAAGAGAGATTGAAAACATTTTGAAGACAAAAATTAGATACAAAAATCAGTAAGAGAGACGCAGTCTGAGAAGTGAAGTTGAAGTGAGAGAGATGGGGAACGACTCTCAGTTACTGGTTTTCCAGTGCCTATTTCAGTCTCTGAAGATCTTGGCTACCCATCCAGCCCTTGGATGAATCTTTGCCATCAAACAAACTAAGTTTGCTTCCCAGCTCCACTGTTCCTTACCTGTATAAACTTAGACAAGTTACTTAGTAATTATAGGGCTCAGTTTTCTCATCTATAGGATGGTGATATTAATAGAATATGTATATCATAATGTGCTTATTAGGATTATATGAGAATGTAAATTAAAATGTTTAGCACAGTGTGTGACTCATATTAAGCACTAAAAATCATTAGCGCTGATCTCTTGATATTTTTATTATGATTCTTATCCACATCTCTTCTGTGAATTTCTCTTTTACTGGTGGTGGCTTGTAGATTTCCTTGCAAGCAAAAAAGGAAGAAAAAAATTGAAGAAATGTTGCCATGTACTGATCTCTAATTGTTATACCTGTTAAGAGCTCCTCTACAAGTCCTTCAGTGGGAGACACAGTGCTTTCTAATTCCCTCAAAACCCTGAAAAAAGTCTGGCCTAGAAACTGGGTCATAGTAGGCACCAAGTAAATCATTAGTGAAACCCCGTGAATTTCTCAGTTATATACCTTGCTTATTTGCCAACATTGGTGCCATCGAATACTCATTGCTTCTGGACATTACGTCTCAGATTCCCACAGATAATTGCCATAAACTGAGATAAATTCCCTGCCTTACCAACTCTATTGTTGCTAAAGGCCTTAGCTTTAAGCCAGGTTCTCTAAGTTTGGACTTAGGATCAAGGCAGTGCCTCCCACAGGCCCCCTTACCTAGAGCACATCTTTGCTCTTCAACATACTTTTATTTTTTTAAATAGTTTTCAATTTAGCCTTTAATTCAATAAGCATTCACTGAGTATCCACTACAGTCTCAAAATCATTTAAAATTAAATCTTCCAGATGACTTCTTCTCTTTTAAAAAAAATAATTTAATTTTTTTATTTCCATAGGTATTTGGGGGAACAGGTGGTGTTTGGATACATGAATAAGTTCTTTAGTGGTGATTTGTAAGATTTTGGTTCACCCATCACCCAGGCACACATTGTACCCAATTTGTATCATTTATCCTTCACCCCCCCTTCCCTCCGAAGTCTTCAAAGTCCATCGTATCATTCTTATGCTTTTGCATCCTCATCGCTTTGCTCCCGCTTATAAGTAAGAACACATGATGTTTGGTTTTCCATTCTTGAGTTACTTCATTTACCATAATAGTCTCCAGTTCCATCCAGGTTGCTGTGAATGCCATTATTTCTTTCCTTTTTGTGGCTGAATAGTATTCTATGGTATATACATGACAATTTCTTTTTTAATTATACTTTAAGTTTTAGGGTACATGTGCACATTGTGCAGGTTAGTTACATACGTATACATGTGCAATGCCGGTGCGCTGCACCCACTAACTCGTCATCTACCATTAGGTATATCTCCCGATGCTATCCCTCCCCCCTCCCCCCACCCCACAACAGTCCCCAGAGTGTGATATTCCCCTTCCTGTGTCCATGTGATCTCATTGTTCAATTCCCACCTATGAGTGAGAATATGCGGTGTTTGGTTTTTTTTGTTCTTGCGATAATTTACTGAGAATGATGATTTCCAATTTCATCCATGTCCCTACAAAGGACATGAACTCATCATTTTTTATGGCTGCATAGTATTCCATGGTGTATATGTGCCACATTTTCTTAATCCAGTCTATCATTGTTGGACATTTGGGTTGGTTCCAAGTCTTTGCTATTGTGAATAATGCCACAATAAACATATGTGTGCGTATGTCTTTATAGCAGCATGATTTATAGTCCTTTGGGTATATACCCAGTAATGGGATGGCTGGGTCAAATGGTATTTCCAGTTCTAGATCCCTGAGGAATCGCCACACTGACTTCCACAATGGTTGAACTAGTTTACAGTCCCACCAACAGTGTAAAAATGTTCCTATTTGTCCACATCCTCTCCAGCACCTGTTGTTTCCTGACTTTTAGTTAGAATTGCCATTCTAACTGGTGTGAGATGGTATCTCATTGTGGTTTTGATTTGCATTTCTCTGATGGCCAGTGATGATGAGCATTTTTTCATGTGTTTTTTGGCTGCATAAATGTCTTCTTTTGAGAAGTGTCTGTTCATGTCCTTCACCCACTTTTTGATGGGGTTGTTTTTTTCTTGTAAATTTGTTTGAGTTCATTGTAGATTCTGGATATTAGCCGTTTGTCAGATGAGTAGGTTGCGAAAATTTTCTCCCATTTTGTAGGTTGCCTGTTCACTCTGATGGTAGTTTCTTTTGCTGTGCAGAAGCTCTTTAGTTTAATTAGATCCCATTTGTCAATTTTGTCTTTTGTTGCCATTGCTTTTGGTGTTTTAGACATGAAGTCCTTGCCCATGCCTATATCCTCAATGGTAATGCCTAGGTTTTCTTCTAGGGTTTTTATGGTTTTAGGTCTAATGTTTAAATCTTTAATCCATCTTGAATTGATTTTTGTATAAGGTGTAAGGAAGGGATCCAGTTTCAGCTTTCTACATATGGCTAGCCAGTTTTCCCAGCACCATTTATTAAATAGGGAATCCTTTCCCCATTGCTTGTTTTTCTCAGGTTTGTCAAAGATCAGATAGTTGTAGATATGCGGCATTATTTCTGAGGGCTCTGTTCTGTTCCATTGATCTATATCTCTGTTTTGGTACCAGTACCATGCTGTTTTGGTTACTGTAGCCTTGTAGTATAGTTTGAAGTCAGGTAGTGTGATGCCTCCAGCTTTGTTCTTTTGGCTTAGGATTGACTTCGCGATGCGGGCTCTTTTTTGGTTCCATATGAACTTTAAAGTAGTTTTTTCCAATTCTGTGAAGAAAGGCATTGGTAGCTTGGTGGGGATGGCATTGAATCTGTAAATTACCTTGGGCAGTATGGCCATTTTCACGATATTGATTCTTCCTACCCATGAGCATGGAATGTTCTTCCATTTGTTTGTATCCTCTTTTATTTCCTTGAGCAGTGGTTTGTAGTTCTCCTTGAAGAGGTCCTTCACATCCCTTGTAAGTTGGATTCCTAGGTATTTTATTCTCTTTGAAGCAATTGTGAATGGGAGTTCACTCATGATTTGGCTCTCTGTTTGTCTGTTGTTGGTGTATAAGAATGCTTGTGATTTTTGTACATTGATTTTGTATCCTGAGACTTTGCTGAAGTTGCTTATCAGCTTAAGGAGATTTTGGGCTGAGACAATGGGGTTTTCTAGATAAACAGTCATGTCGTCTGCAAACAGGGACAATTTGACTTCCTCTTTTCCTAATTGAATACCCTTTATTTCCTTCTCCTGCCTGATTGCCCTGGCCAGAACTTCCAACACTATGTTGAATAGGAACGGTGAGAGAGGGCATCCCTGTCTTGTGCCAGTTTTCAAAGGGAATGCTTCCAGTTTTTGCCCGTTCAGTATGATATTGGCTGTGGGTTTGTCATAGATAGCTCTTATTATTTTGAGATACGTCCCATCAATACCTAATTTATTGAGAGTTTTTAGCATGAAGGGTTGTTGAATTTTGTCAAAGGCTTTTTCTGCATCTATTGAGATAATCATGTGGTTTTTGTCTTTGGCTCTGTTTATATGCTGGATTACATTTATTGATTTGCGTATATTGAACCAGCTTTGCATCCCACGGATGAAGCCCCGTTGATCATGGTGGATAAGCTTTTTGATGTGCTGCTGGATTCGTTTTGCCAGTATTTTATTGAGGATTTTTGCATCAATGTTCATCAAGGATATTGGTCTAAAATTCTCTTTTTTTGTTGTGTCTCTGCCAGGCTTTGGTATCAGAATGATGCTGGCCTCATAAAATGACTTAGGGAGGATTCCCTCTTTTTCTGTTGATTGGAATAGTTTCAGAAGGAATGGTACCAGTTCCTCCTTGTACCTCTGGTAGAATTCGGCTGTGAATCCATCTGGTCCTGGACTGTTTTTGGTTGGTAAGCTATTGATTATTGCCACAATTTCCGCTCCTGTTATTGGTCTATTCAGAGATTCAACTTCTTCCTGGTTTAGTCTTGGAAGAGTGTATGTGTCGAGGAATTTATCCATTTCTTCTAGATTTTCTAGTGTATTTGTGTAGAGGTGTTTGTAGTATTCTCTGATGGTAGTTTGTATTTCTGTGGGATCAGTGGTGATATCCCCTTTATCATTTTTTATTGCGTCTATTTGATTCTTCTCTCTTTTTTTCTTTATTAGTCTTGCTAGCGGTCTATCAATTTTGTTGATCCTTTCAAAAAACCAGCTCCTGGATTCATTCCTTTTTTGAAGGGTTTTTTGTGTCTCTATTTCCTTCAGTTCTGCTCTGATTTTAGTTATTTCTTGCCTTCTGCTAGCTTTTGAATGTGTTTGCTCTTGCTTTTCTAGTCCTTTTAATTGTGATGTTAGGGTGTCAATTTTGGATCTTTCCTGCTTTCTCTTGTGGGCATTTAGTGCTATAAATTTCCCTCTACACACTGCTTTGAATGTGTCCCAGAGATTCTGGTATGTTGTGTCTTTGTTCTCGTTGGTTTCAAAGAACATCTTTATTTCTGCCTTCATTTCGTTATGTACCCAGTAGTCATTCAGGAGCAGGTTGTTCAGTTTCCATGTAGTTGAGCGGCTTTGAGTGAGATTCTTAATCCTGAGTTCTAGTTTGATTGCACTGTGGTCTGAGAGATAGTTTGTTATAATTTCTGTTCTTTTTTTTTTTTTTTTTTTTTGAGACGGAGTCTTGCTTTGTCGCCCAGGCTGGAGTGCAGTGGCGCGATCTCGGCTCACTGCAAACTCCACCTCCCGGGTTCACGCCATTCTCCTGCCTCAGCCTCCCTGGTAGCTGGGACTACAGGCGCCCACTACCACGCCCGGCCAATTTTTTGTATTTTTAGTAGAGACGGGGTTTCACCGTGTTAGCCAGGATGGTCTCGATCTCCTGACCTCGTGATCTGCCCACCTCGGCCTCCCAAAGTGCTGGGATTACAGGCGTGAGCCACCGCACCCGGCCAATTTCTGTTCTTTTACGTTTGCTGAGGAGAGCTTTACTTCCAAGTATGTGGTCAATTTTGGAATAGGTGTGGTGTGGTGCTGAAAAAAATGTATATTCTGTTGATTTGGGGTGGAGAGTTCTGTAGATGTCTATTAGGCCCGCTTGGTGCAGAGCTGAGTTCAATTCCTGGGTATCCTTCTTGACTTTCTGTCTTGTTGATCTGTGTAATGTTGACAGTGGGGTGTTAAAGTCTCCCATTATTAATGTGTGGGAGTCTAAGTCTCTTTGTACGTCACTCAGGACTTGCTTTATGAGTCTGGGTGCTCCTGTATTGGGTGCATATATATTTAGGATAGTTAGCTCTTCTTGTTGAATCGATCCCTTTACCATTATGTAATGGCCTTCTTTGTCTCTTTTGATATTTGTTTGTTTAAAGTCTGTTTTATCAGAGACTAGTATTGCAACCCCTGCCTTTTTTTGTTTTCCATTTGCTTGGTAGATCTTCCTCCATCCTTTTATTTTGAGCCTATGTGTGTCTCTGCACGTGAGATGGGTTTCCTGAATACAGCACACTGATGGGTCTTGACTCTTTATCCAATTTGCCAGTCTGTGTCTTTTAATTGGAGCATTTAGTCCATTGACATTTAAAGTTAATATTGTTACGTGTGAATTTGATCCTGTCATTATGATGTTAGCTGGTTATTTTGCTCGTTAGTTGATGCAGTTTCTTCCTAGTCTCGATGGTCTTTACATTTTGGCATGATTTTGCAGCGGCTGGCACCGGTTGTTCCTTTCCATGTTTAGTGCTTCCTTCAGGAGCTCTTGTAAGGCAGGCCTGGTGGTGACAAAATCTCTCAGCATTTGCTTGTCTGTAAAGTATTTTATTTCTCCTTCACTTATGAAGCTTAGTTTGGCTGGATATGAAATTCTGGTTGAAAATTCTTTTCTTTAAGAATGTTGAATATTGAATGCCCCACTCTCTTCTGGCTTATGGGGTTTCTGCCAAGAAATCCGCTGTTAGTCTGATGGGCTTCCCTTTGAGGGTAACCCGACCTTTCTCTCTGGCTGCCCTTAACATTTTTTCCTTCATTTCAACTTTGGTGAATCTGATAATTATGTGTCTTGGAGTTGCTCTTCTCGAGGAGTATCTTTGTGGCATTCTCTGTGTTTCCTGAATCTGAACGTTGGCCTGTCTTACTAGATTGGGGAAGTTCTCCTGGATAATATCCTGCAGAGTGTTTTCCAACTTGGTTCCATTCTCCCCATCACTTTCAGGTACACCAATCAGACGTAGATTTGGTCTCTTTACATAGTCCCATATTTCTTGGAGGCTTTGTTCATTTCTTTTTATTCTTTTTTCTCTAAACTTCCCTTCTCTCTTCATTTCATTCATTTCATCTTCCATGGCTGATACCCTTTCTTCCAGTTGATCACATCGGCTCCTGAGGCTTCTGCATTCTTCACGTAGTTCTCGAGCCTTGGTTTTCAGCTCCAGAAGCTCCTTTAAGCACTTCTCTGTATTAGTTATTCTAGTTATACATTCTTCTAAATTTTTTTCAAAGTTTTAAACTTCTTTGCTTTGGTTTGAATGTCTTCCCGTAGCTCAGAGTAATTTGATCGTCTGACGCCTTCTTCTCTCAGGTCGTCAAAGTCATTCTCCATCCAGCTTTGTTCCGTTGCTGGTGAGGAACTGCATTGCTTTGGAGGAGGAGAGGAACTCTGCTTTTTAGAGTTTCCAGTTTTTCTGTTCTGTTTTTTTCCCATCTTTGTGGTTTTATCTACTTTTGGTCTTTGATGATGGTGATGTACAGATTGGTTTTTGGTGTGGATATCCTTTCTGTTTGTTAGTTTTCCTTCTAACAGACAGGACCCTCAGCTGCAGGTCTGTTGGAATACCCTGCCGTGTGAGGTGTCAGTGTGCTCCTGCTGGGGGGTGCCTCCCAGTTAGGCTGCTCGGGGGTCAGGGGTCAGGGACCCCCTTGAGGAGGCAGTCTGCTGGTTCTCAGATCTCCAGCTGCGTACTGGGAGAACCACTGCTCTCTTCAAAGCTGTCAGACAGGGACATTTAAGTCTGCAGAGGTTACTGCTGTCTTTTTGTTTGTCTGTGCCCTGCCCCCAGAGGTGGAGCCTACAGAGGCAGGCAGGCCTCCTTGAGCTGTGGTGGGCTCCACCCAGTTCGAGCTTCCCGGCTGCTTTGTTTACCTAATCAAGCCTGGGCAATGGCGGGCTCCCCTCCCCCAGCCTCGCTGCCACCTTGCAGTTTGATCTGAGACTGCTGTGCTAGCAATCAGCGAGACTCCGTGGGCGTAGGACCCTCCGAGCCAGGTGTGGGATATAATCTCGTGGTGCACCGTTTTTTAAGCCCATGGGAAAAGCGCAGTATTCGGGTGGGAGTGACCCAATTTTCCAGGTGCCGTCCGTCACCCCTTTCTTTGACTAGGAAAGGGAACTCCCTGACCCCTTGGGCTTCCCGAGTGAGGCAATGCCTCGCCCTGCTTCGGCTCGCGCATGGTGCGCGCACCCACTGACCTGCACCCACTGTCTGGCACTCCCTAGTGAGATGAACCTAGTACCTCAGCTGGAAACGCAGAAGTCACCATCTTCTGTGTCGCTCACGCTGGGAGCTGTAGACTGGAGCTGTTCCTATTCGGCCATCTTGGCTCCTCCATCTATACATGACAATTTCTTTATCCACATTTTGACTAATGGGCATTTGGGCTGGTTCCATATTTTTGCAATTGTGAATTATGTTGCTGCAAACATGAGTGTGCAAGTATCTTTTTTGCATACTGACTTCTTTTCCTCTGGGTAGATACCCAGTAGTGGGATTGCTGGATCAGGAAATGTACAACCTCCTAGGTTAAATCAGGAAGAATTAGAAACCCTGAAAAGACCAATAACAAATAGCAAGATTGAAATAGAGATTTAAAAAATTACAAACAAAACAAAGTCCAGGACCAGGTGGATTCACAACTGAATTCTATCAGACATTCAAAGAAGAATTGATACCAACCCTATTGACACTATTCTGCAAGAAAGAGAAAGAGGGAATCCTCCCTAAGTCATTCTATGAAGCCAGTATCACCCTAATACCAAAACCATGAAAGAACATTAACAACAACAACAACAACAAAACTACAGACCGGTATCCCTAATTAATATAGATGCAAAAATGCTTAACAAAATACTAGCTAAACAAATCCAACAGCATAGCAAAAAGATAATCCACCATGGCCAAGTGGGTTTCATACCAGTGATGCAGGGATGGTTTAACATTTGCAGGTCAATAAATATGATACACTACATAAACAGAATTAAAAACAAAAATCACATGATCATCTCAATAGACGCAGAAAAATCATTTGACAAAATCTAGCATCTCTTTATGACTAAAACCCTCAGCAAAATCAGCATAGAAGGGACATACTTTAATGTAATACAAGTCATATATGACAAACCCACAGTCAACATAACACTGAAAGGGGAAAAGTTGAAAGTATGCCCTCTGAGAACTGGAACAAGACAAGGATACCCACCCTCCCCACTTTTATTCAACATAATACTGGAAGTCCTAGCC
Organism: Gorilla gorilla gorilla; assembly: GCF_029281585.2. Taxonomy (NCBI): domain Eukaryota; kingdom Metazoa; phylum Chordata; class Mammalia; order Primates; family Hominidae; genus Gorilla; species Gorilla gorilla. The sequence goes on along the minus strand of NC_073235.2, from coordinate 18,931,896 downwards.
AGAGCAATCAGACAATAGAAAGAAATAGAAGACATCCAAATCAGTGAAGGGGAAGTGAAACCCTCACTCTTTGCTGATGATATGATTGTATACCCAAAAAACCCTAAAAATGCCTCCAAAAAGGCCCTAGAACTGATAAATGAATTCAGCAAAGTTTCAGGATACAAAATTAATGTATACCAATCAGTAGCTCTGTTATACACCAAAAGCAACCAAGCTGAGAATCAAATCAAGAACTCAACCCCCTTCACAATAGCTGCAAAAAGAAAAAAAAGAAACATCTAGGAATATACCTAACAAGAAGGTGAAAGACCTCTATAACTACAAAACACTTGCTGAAAGAAATCATAGACGACACAAACAAATGAAAACACACCTCATGCTCGTGGATGGGTATAATCAATATTGTGAAAATGACCATACTCTCAAAAGCAATCTGCAAATTTAATGCAATTCCCATCAAAATGCCACCATCATTCTTCACAGAACTAGAAAAGATAATCCTAAAATTCATATGGAACCAAGCCAAAACAAGACCAAGCAAAAAGAACAAATCTGGAGGCATCACATTACCTGACTTCAAACTATACTATAAGGTCATAGTCATCAAATCAGCATGGTTCTGGTAAAAAAAAAAGAAAAAAAAAAAGGCACATAGACCAATGTAACAGAACAGAGAATGCAGAAATAAAGCCAAATACTTACAGCCAACTGACCTTTGACAAAGCAAACAAAAACATAAAGTGTGGAAAGGACACCCTATTCAACAAATGGTGCTGGGATAATTGGCAGGCCACATGTAGTAAAATGAAACTAAGTCCTCATCTCTCACCTTATATAAAAATCAACTCAAGATGGATAAAGGACTTAAATCTAAGACCTAAAGTCATAAAATTTCTAGAAGATAATGTCGGAAAGACCCTTCTGGGTATTGGCTTAGGCAAAGAGCTCGTGACCAAGAACCCAAAAGCAAATGCAACAAAAATGATAATAAATAGGTGGGACTTAAACTAAAAAGTTTCTGCACAGCAAAAGAAAGAATCAGCAGAGTAAACAGACAACCTACAGAGTGGGAGAAAATCTTCACAATCTATACGTCTGAAAAATAACTAATATCCAGAATCTACAAGGAACTCAAACAAATTAGTGAGAAAAACAAACAATCCGATCACAAAATGGGCTAAGGACACGAGTAGATGATTCTCAAAAGAAGATATACAAATGGCCACAAACGTGAAAAAATGCTCAACATATAATGATCAGGGAAATGCAAATCAAAACCACAGTGCAATACCACCTTACTCCTGCAAGAATGGCCATAATCAAAAAATAAAAAAACTAATAGATGTTGGCGGGGATGCAAAGAAAAGATAGCAGTTTTACCCTGCTGGTGGAAATGTAAACTAGGACCACCACTATGGAAAACAGTGTGGAGATTGCTTAAAGTGCTCTTCAACATGCTTAATGTCGTCAGCAGGCTGAAGTTGAGCCAGACCTGACCCAGGCTTGGAAATTGACCAGTGGAAGCATTTGCCTCCAGAAACTTGACACCTTGACAGATGAAACAATTCTAATTGCATGGGGCTTCTTTCTCCTCTCTTGTCTCCAATAGCTTCAATCCAATAGCTTCAACTGCCCCAAACTTTGTATAATCAGGACCCTTGGTATTATAATGTCAGAAAATCCAACTCACAGCTAGCCAAAAGGAGATATCCCTGAATAAAATATGGTTTCATCCAGGTGCTCAAACAATGTATCTCATAATTCTTGTCTTAAATCAACATTACTCTCCTCTAGGTTTCATTTATTCTTCAGCAAGTGCCCCTAGGTAATACCAAGAGTGGCCCCTAGGTAATATCAAGAAAGCCCCTAGGTAATATCAAGAGCAACTCTAAGCACGTGCTGTATCAGCTTAACACCCCAGGGCAAGATTATATCTCTTATCTAATAGTTCCAGCAAAAATCCCTGTTATGACTCTCGCTGACCTTGTTTGGGGTTTCATAAGCACATCTAAGCTGTAAGTCTGACAGGCTGGGAATGCATGTCCAACTCCAGACTGACAGATCTAGGGCACCAGATCAACACCTGAAACCATGTGGGCTAAGACTAGGAGAGCATTGGTTTTCTGAAGACAAATCAGAGTGCTGTCACACAGAGGAGTCCAAAGAGGTTCTTGGAAGACAAAAACAAAGGATTTACTGTACCCTCCCCAACTCACTACCTCCTATTTCTCATCGCCTCATCTTTGTTTTTGTTCATGCCTCATTTAGTTTTTGGCCACTGAGTGTCTTTCTTGATCTGCCTGTGATTTCTTTGCCTATACCATTCTGTCTTTTCCTCACTTCTCTCATTCTCTCTCTGCCTGCCTCTCATTTCCTAATTTTCCACTGCCCGTATCTCTCTCCACCCTTGCTTTCTCCCAGTGTGAAAGTTAAGTCCCTTTCAGCCTGCCGGCCTCAGCTTCTGTACGCACGCTATATCCTCATAGCACTCTACACCTTTTGAATTCTTATTTTGCTGGTCTTCACTTTCTTCGTGTCAGTCTTCTTTGCTCAACCAGAAATTCCATGAGTAATGAAGGAACCATATCTTAGTCATTTACCACTGAATCACCAGGACTCTGTGCAGCCCCTGGCACATAGGATTTGCCAAAATACTCTTTGTTGAATAAACAAATGACCCCAGTGAGAAAAAGATTTGTGGATTTTGCAACACACATTTTACTTTTCAAGATATATTCTTCTAATAAGCCCGAGACTACAAAAGAGGAAAACGAATAACTGGTGTCACGACCAATGAATTCTTACAACCTAGCTAGGGAATTCATGATTTCAGGAGAAATTATAAATCAATAGGCATCTTATGGAATGCAGATTGACAAATTAAGTATAAATTGACTGCTAATGGTTTGACACAAACAATTTTAGTTGTGTCTCCGTGAAAGCTGTGTCTTTAGTTGTGTATCTGTGAAAGTTCACATATTTTTCAGTAAAAATCTATGTAAAAATCAAGATTGTGTTTCTACTTACTAATTAGCATTTGGCATCCACTGGATGTCAATGAGTTTCACCTAAAAATGGAGAAAGCATCACACAACATTCTGTACTTTTAGCAACATTTTTATTCAGGCATTTGTAAGGGCAATAATTTCAAATAGATTCAGTTCCTAAGTCCAATTGCATTTAACAAGACTTGAAAGCTTTTTTTAAGTCACCCGTATATAATTACAGGTGTCTAGACCAGAAAACTTTAAACGTTGCCTCCCTGGTCCCTCTACTGGACAAAACTAAAATACATAAAACCTATGGTTCACTTAAGAAATTAACTCACCTTATATAACATGCTGAACAAAGTAAGCCTTGGGCTATTTCATTCACCTAGCAGAAAGCTCACGGCAGTCTTCCAGGGAGAGCTGAAGAAATTCAGGAACTCCTATAGCATATGCATATACATCCACCCAAACTAGGACCCATTCTAAATATCTGGACAAGGGGAGAAGGAGCTAATTAGAATAGGCTCTCGGGGTTTGTAGAGTTTCTGGTCAAATTCTTAAGTTCTGGGTTCCACATGGCAGGGGCAATCAGGAAACAACATTGTGTCTCGTGTCCTCATTAATTGATTTAGGGTAGAGCATTTGGAGATGGAGTTTTGAAAAACAGAGAGAGAGAAAGATACAAAAATAACCTCTTCAATGAGATAGATATTAAGATGCAGATATATATATATATATAAACGTGTATATATGTGTGTGTATGTATGTGTATATATTTACATATATATGCAGACAGCACATACGTATCTATTTATATACTGTATATATTATGTGTAAGTGTGTGACTTAAGATCAGACACCCACATTTGCTGTGATTAAAAAGAAAAAATAAAACTTTTTGGAAAGAAGAAATAAGCCTCCTATGCACAAATTTCAAATTCATTCAGATTAGGCAAAAATTAAAATTAAGTAGAAAAAAACAGTAAAGATAATTTGTAGACAAAGGACCTGGGTTCAAGCTTCCACTAAGCTACTTACATTCTAATTATGGGCAAGTATTAATTTATCTGAGCCTCAGTTTTGTCATCTGAAGAAATAGTTTGGGAGATTTCCATGAGAAATGTGAGAAGAAATTTATTCATCTTAAAATTCTATCCAAGTGCTAGTAATTGATACCAATAGAAGGTTGGTTATGCATGGAACAAAAAAACACCATATCATTTGAAATGTGAATTTGTCATAAAAATGCACACAGGGCCAAGTTAAATCCAAATGTTTTAAAGCTTTTTCTGAACAAGAGGCACATCTGTGTCTGAATGGATATAATTATCTTTAATCTAAAATTCATAATTCGGATTCTCTAACTTTATAAACTTGTCAACTAACTAAATTTAATATATTATTTAAAAATAATGCTGAGCTATAATTAATAATGATATTATAACACATCCCAGATCTAATAATAAATTCAGGTGGGCCTTAAGGAAATCAAGTAATTATATTAATAAGATCACTCAGTCTGGTGGAAAAAGCACTGAAGTTAAAATCTAAAATAAAAATTTGAGTTTAAATGCATCAGGCCAATAATTTAATCCCTTAGCTTGAGTTTCTCAACTTGTGAAACCTGTTTTGTCTATTTTGGAGCAAAATCTCAGAGGAAAGAATGAAATGGTGAATACAATAAGACCAAACATAGAATACTTATGGATAATGACAGAAAATAAAAATCTAACCTGAAAATTCAGATGTTCCCAAGGAAGAAATCGGAACAAATGAAACTGGAACTTAAATAAAAAGAAGAAGACTTGAGAAAGTTAAAAAAATATATGAGTTACTAATGAAATGTGTTCACAATTTAAAAGCAGAGCTAATGTAAAGGAATCTTGTCTAGTACACACTTACGCATTCTTTATAATGCTGGTGAAGGAAAAGTTATATGAATTTATATGTATATCATGTATAAACATGTATATAATATGGAACGTATTGATTGAGATTGAAATCTATCATATTCTAGATGGCAGAAATATATTAAATTAAGCAACATGTTTGTAAAGTGTTTTCAATTAAAGGAATTATAAAGGTAAATCTATGTCATTGAGTTTACATCACCTTTGATGTAAAACTCAAAGCAAAGAAAAAGATTGCTAATATAAAGATCGTCTTATATTCATAAGGAAGACAAGAGTATTGAGTCTCCTAAGCATCTAAAAGCCACTTTCAATTTAACTAGTAACAACAAACAAACGAGCAAAATTCATTGAACTCTCCATATGTCCAATATGCCACTTTGTACTTTACAGGCATAAAATACAACATAAAAAGGAAACAAATAGAAATTCTGTCCAAGACGGAAAAATGCCCACAAAGTAATAAATGCCTATTACATAGCATAGGCTATGCTAAATGTTCTTACATATGATATCTTATTTAACTGCCATAATAACTTGTTGAAGTTTGGCTGGGTATGATGGAGCATGAGTGTTAACTGCATAAACAAGCTGCTTTCCACTCTTTGTGGTCCTGACCAACAGGAAAATAGGCACAAGGGGATCAAGTGAAATCGAAGCATTGATTTTATTGCTGGACCGAGACAATCCTAAATAATATGGCCTCCGCTATAGCTGGATAGAAGGAATAGGGAGAGGACAAAGTGAAGATCTCATTTTTGCTCCCTAACTTAAAGTTGGGGGCAAGTGCTGGGTCTGCAGAGTAGACTGACTTTCTCAGCCAGCTGCCCCTGGAGCAGGCATGCTCCACAAACACTTATGAATGTGCACAGTCAACATAGCTCCACTCCCTTCCTTATGCGGTAGCCTTATCCTGGTATGCTTGAGACTTGGCAGTAAGGAGTGGAGGCAGAACACCCACTTCACCTGAGCAATCTGGTCTGGAAGAAGATGGCATGTGTGAGCAGTCATTTTCAGCAGAGTAATTCTATCCAAGGGTGAAGCAACACAAGGAAAGTAAAATTTTCATCTGTAAAATAGGATACTCCTCTCTTGGTGATAACAGCAAGTAGGTGGAGAGTTATGGATAAGATACTTCCACAGTACTTTGGCAGAAGGGGAAAAAAGTTTGAATTTCATTTCTCTGGAGACTAAGTAAAATTTTCATCTGTAAAATAGGATACTCCTCTCTTGGTGATAACAGCAAGTAGGTGGAGAGTTATGGATAAGATACTTCCACAGTACTTTGGCAGAAGGGGAAAAAAGTTTGAATTTCATTTCTCTGGAGACTAAGGTAGGGATGTAACATGAAGAAGAGAGAGGTGTCCCCTTACAGAACCCATCAAAGTCATTACTATTACTCTCACTTTCCACAGAGGGAAACAGAAGCTGAGAATAATTATGTGACTTATCCAGAATAACACACCTGATAAGCTATGACATACACATAAGACAATTATAAAGCAACACCTGAATGATATGATATTGACTATAAGTGAGGGGATCAAGAAGAAAAATGAGAGTGTGAGATGCACTGAGCAAATTAAGCTGGCCCGGAAGCCTAGGTGAAAAAAAGGTGGTATAAATAGTGTAAATCCAGCACACATTGATGGGGTAGATAATGTGTCATAAATACAAGCAAGTTTCAAGATCCTTTTGGGTAAGAGAATGCCAAAAACTCCTTAGAGCCATTGATACCCAGGAAATTAAAGTGTAGGAAATCTCCATGGTCATAAATACACAAATGGTAAATATTGCCTGTACATCTCAAGGGAAGGGGGTTAAAAAGGAAGGGGACCCGGCTTACTCTGACACTTACTCATTTCACATGGAGGGAGTAATTACTTTTTGTTTTCTTTTATTCACTGTGTGAAACAAAATCAAGGTTTCTTTCCCTTAAGTAGGTCTGAGTTTTTTAGAGGCTCTTTGTTGCATCAGCTAGTCAGGCCCATGTAACTGTGGAAATGATCTTTGTGTAATGGGGAATCTCAAACACATCAGGAAAAAATGAAAAACAACAACAGAGAAATAAAAGAAAGTCTAAAAAGTGCTGTAGTAAATTTCCCTCTATTACTTGCACCTTAAAATAAAGAAATCCATTAAAAAATTTAATGGGGAATCTGAAAGACATCAGAATACATGAAAAACAACAACAGAGAAAGAAAATAAAGTCCAGAAAGTGCTGTAGTAAACTTCCCTCTATTACTTGTACCTTAAAATAAATAAATCCATTTAAAAATTTAACATGCAAATGATAGTACCCTTTTCAATAAAAAAGCAGTCCCCAGTATTGTCATGGAAGAAAGATAATAATTCTAAATGGTCACATATCATTTTTTATTACATACAAGTGGTACATTCAATACAAGAATATCACAGCCAAATATACCATAATGAGAAAACACAGGCACACTATGCACACACTCCATTTTATTATTATGATTTCTTTGCAACTATCTCATATTTAGAAGAGACATCTCTCATCCTAACGTGCAATCTTTCTGCTTTAGGACAAGATAGTCCATGGATGGCAGCGATATAAAAATAACAAAACTAGAAAGAAGGAAGGAAGGAAGGAAGGAAGGAAGGAAGGAAGGAAGGAAGGAAGGAACGAAGGAAGGGGAAGGGAAGGAAAGGGAAGGGAAGGGAAGGAAGGAAAGGAAGGGAAGGAAGGGAAGGAAGGGAGGGAGGAAGGGAAGGAAGGGAGGAAGGAAGGGAGGGAGGGAGGGAGGGAGGGAAGGAGGGAGGGAGGGAGGAAGGAAGAAAGGGAGGGAAGGAAAGGAAGGAAAGGAAGGAAGGAAGAAAGAAAGGAAAGAAAGAGAAAGAAAGAGAAAAAGAAAGAAAGACATGGTGATCAAACTTTGGTTATGTATGTATGATCAAATTCTCAAAGCAGCAACATAGTATTCTAAGGCCATTTAGAGGCTAACAGAAGTCAGCATTCACAATTGTCTTTTTATGGCCAGCAATGAGTCAGGTGTACAGAATCCTTGTGGAATTAAAATTCGATGTGAGTCATGATACTACATAAGCGATCAAATCAACATCCATAAGTTCTGCAAATAAAGTACAGGTGGCGATTGAAAGTCAGCGTTGATGCTTGCCCACCATTTGATCAATACTAAGTTCAGAGTCTGGTACCTATTTTCCCTTTCCGTAAGTCATTTTCGAATGGGTGTTAAGAGGCTGACTTGAAACTGAAGTTAACACAGAACCATAGGATACTGGCGGGCAGAGAGATGTGCTTAGGGCTAGAGGTAGAGCCAGTGTTATGTCAGACTAAGGGCTGGGGTTGTAAGTAGGGAATAGGGCTGCTCAGGCATGGCAGAGGCTATTGTACGGTTGAACAAGTGGAATTTAAGTCAATAAGAAACGAAAAGTACACTGAGTACCAAGGACCTAGACAGATATATTCCAGAATTTGTTAAATTCAATAAAATGAACAGCATCCTGCTCAGTAACATAGAAGTTTTTATTTTTGTGTATATACTATTTATAAAGTATTACTACAAATAGTATACACAAAGATGAATGAGGTATGGGTCTTTGTCTCCCCAAGGAACTTCTAATCCATTAGTACAGACAGATATTTAATTATCAACTTAGCATTAGGCAAATTGAAATGTGTTGTCAATTAGAGGCTCATCCAAACCATAATGGAAGTTGAGAGGAAAGACTTATTTAATTTTGGCTTGGACAATCTAGAATATGTTTAACAAGTAGACGGCATCAGCCAGACATTAAAGGATAAGATTAAATAATGTTACTGAAAGATGGTGATAGGAAAATAAGTATTTTAGGCTGAGGAAATAGTATGGCGGTTTACTTTCTTGGAGTCATAGACTCCTTCAAGAAACTAACTAAATGCATATAAACTTACCAATAATTCACAGACTCTAAGAAGGGCATCCTTGAAAGCCCAGACTCATTGGCCCCAGGCCAAGAACTCTTAGACAAGTATGAGCAAACAATCAACACAAAGTTCTGATAACACAGGTGACTGAGTATAGTGGCTAATGATGCTGAAGTGGCCTGATCAAGAAAACTCTGAACATTACATGAAAGGGAAATAAAAGGGAAATTAAATTTAGATTTGCTAATATTAATATTCCAACATTATCATCAAGTGACCATCCCTAAGAAATAAAATACCTTTCATGTCAACAAATATTCCTGCTTGACCTGATCTGAAACCACCATCCTGGATAGAATGATATTGATGACTGAGTCCAGAAAAAGATAGGAGGAGAGATTTCTATGAAGCCATTTTGCCTTTCCTCCAAGCCCTACTCCAGCGATTCTGCCTGAAGTCCTTGCAGATATGTTCACGTGGCACAGGAATCACCAAAGGAACTATGTCCATCCTTTTTCTGACACCCTGACCCTATCAGTTATTGGCCACTGCATGTCTCTCTTGTTTAGGAAAGAAGTGAATGTGGACAACTAATATTGGGACAACACCGGCCAATCACCTTCTACCTTGTTTTTGCAGACATACTCTTCCTGACCTCAGGCTTTTTTATCCATGCTCACTTAGCTTCACCCAATCCTATTTCTTTTCTCTTTCTCTATTTTTTTTTCTTTTTTTGAGACAGAGTCTTGCTCTGTTGCCCAGGCTGGAGTGCAGTGGCATGATCTTGGCTCACTACAACCTTTGCCTCCCAGGTTCAAGCAATTCTCCTGCCTCAGCCTCCCGAGCAGCTGGGACTATAGGCATGCACCACCACGCCCAGCTAATTTTTTCTTTCGTATTTTCAGTAGAGATGGGGTTTCACCATGTTGGCCAAGCCCTGGTCTTGAACTCCTGACTTCAGGTGATCCACCCACCTCGGCCTCCCAAAGTTCTGGGATTACAGGCATGAGCCACTGCGCCTAGCCCAATTCTACTTCGGGTTGGCTGGCCCTACTCTACTTTATGACTTCCAGCTAGATGGATACTCCATTTCTTGGCTGCTTATCTGTTCTTGGGCCTGTGGAATTTGTGGATATGAGGATAAAACTACTTTTGCCAGAACTAGACACAATAGGGTCAGGAAGACTTGAAGGAAAGGAGACTCAAGCTTACATGTCTGAGATAAAAACTGTTGCCACAAGAAATCCCTTCACATCCTTTATGCATCCCTTAGTTTGCATCACTTGCAAATGTTTCACATGTATAGGTACATTTCTATGACAAGGTTGATTACTAGACATTCTTGAGGACTGCAGTAATTTAGGTAAGATGCTCTCATAAAGAACTCTTGACCAGTAACAGCATATCCAGCAGCGAGCTGACAACAATTCTGGCTTTGAGACTCTGGAACCAATGAACTCTCTTTCTAAGTAGTTAATGCGAACCTCTCTCCTTTTGCCAATAAAAGCTTCCCTTTCCTCTTCCCTAACCAAATGCACTTGTGGCTTGCCATTCCATGCATCCCAGATTATAATCCTCTTTCTTCTCATCCCCAGATAAACTCAACATATTTGGGGATAATTTTTTTCCAATGTCTTTTTTGTTTTGGTTGACAGATTTCTTTATTGGTTTTGCTGCTCTGTAAAGTCTGTCTTTGTAACACTGTTTGTTACCTGTCTTCTGATAATCTCTCTTAACCTTCACCCTTTCAGTGTCTTTTCAACATTTGTGCTTCTTACTCCTTCCCAGTAACTTATCTTGCTTCTGCTCACCCCAACGGTATAAAGGGAAAGAACACCAGATCCACAGCTATCTTGGTCAAGTTCCACCGCAGTAAGGGGCAAGGCTAATGCTCAGGCAAAGTGGGAACACGTCTCATAATTACGTCCTGAAACAACGAAGCAGGACCTAGGTTCCACAAAGAGTGTACATGCAGTGGCCTGAATTACACAGAGTAAATTAACAACAGTCTAAAGAAAAGAGTCATGGAGGGGGAATCAGACAAGGAGGCAGCGGGACAGGAAAATAAGAGTAGTGCCAAGAAAAAGTGTTCATCATGGGAGGCATAGCAACTGATGGTTTAAACAAACAACAAAAAAAAGTTGTTTAGAAGAAAAGGTGACAAATTTTGAAAAAATAAATAGATGTGAACATTTAGAAAATAAGTGAGAAGTGATACCCATTCTCCATCCTTCCCTTCAAGTTATATTGAATTCTGCAAAATGGCAAATTTTAGATTTATTCAATTAATTTTTTTTTGATTGCCAGCTATGTGAAAGGCACTTCTCTATGTCTCAATGGCTTCATCATAACAAAGATCTGTTCTTTCATGGAGCTTTCATTCAGGCCAGATGCTTACTTCCTGAACTGCATTATTCTCATCACATTTAAAATGAGTCTATATTGGGGTTCGGAATCAGAAATCTGTGTTTGAATTCCGATATTCCACTTTCTAGTTTTGTGGATTTTGACAAGACATATAGAAACTTTCTAAGCTTCAGTGTCCTTGTCTACAAAAAGATTTTGTGATATTCATGGGTTGTGTAAGAAGTACCTGAATTAATACATAAAAGCAATTGCACAACGCCTGGCACAGTGTAAGTACTCAGTAAAAGTTAGTAGTTATTATTGTTACTGTTGATATCTGCTGAGACAATTTCTACTTATATCCAGGATTCTACTTTCTTAGGTGCCACAGAGGGAACAAGCTGTATATTTGGGTCACTGAAAATGGAATAAACTTTAGAAATGAAAAGAACTGATTTATTTTGCCTTTACCTAAAAGTTCCTATGTGATCTGGTCCTGGCTCTTTCCCTAATCACAACTTAAATACTTCTTTGTGCTCACCAGACTCCAGCCACCATGACCCTTTGCTTTTCCTTAGAAACCCCAACTACTCTCCTGCCCTAGAGTCTTGGCTCCTGCTGCTGCTTTTGCCTGGAACTCTCTTTTTCCTGGTATTCAAATGATCATCTCCTTCCCTATCCAACCAATCTACAGCCCTGTCATGTCTCTTGCTCCCTGGCCCCTTCTTTATTACATTCCATTTTTAAATTTTCTTCATAGCACTATCACTCCGTGAATGTTATTATTTATTATTTGTTTATATGTTCACCTATTCATTGTCAGTGCCCACTAAGATGTAAGCTCTGTTCATGACAAGATCTTGCTTGTGTTATTTGTCCCCTATGTCAAGAAAAGCACCTGTCACATAGTACATCAAAAACTAGTTGAATTAACAGATAAGTGAATGAGTTGATAAATTAATTAATAACTTTCTGGGGAACAAGCAGATAATTTCTTTGATTCTATTTTCATGCCAACATGCTGTTACATTGGCATTTTCTGTAGCTGCATAATTAGAAATAGAAAGACACATAAATGTTAATCATTCTTTTTATATGTTCACTTTCTGTTCCTTTTGCTTATTGTCTTGCAAGCATTTTCTTATTTTACTTGTCCATTCATTTATTTTACAGAGAATATGGATGCTTTTGTAATAATTGTGTGAGAAAATATCTCAATAAAACTACTAAATTAAACAATGCTTAAGTGTGCTTTCTTCAGAGGCCACAGAAACCATTAGCCTAACACCTCTGCTCTTTGAAAAAAACAAGATTTGGAGAAGGTCAGCTCCTAGACAGTTAATCACATTTTTTTTTTTACGGTTGTAGAATGTTGCTGAAAAGGATCCTCTGAGGTTATCTAATGCAGACCCCTCATTTAGCAGGTGAACAAACTATAGCCCGGAAAGGTTAGGGCTTGTCAATGACCACATGTCTACTAGAGGCAAGGACAAGTCCAGAACACTGACTTCCTGACTCAGAGGCCAGGGCTATTTTTCCAATTCTGTGTGCCAGCAAGTGAGAAAATGGTGTTATTATTTTTGTTTTATTATCTACAGAGATTTAAGGTTAAGGAAGATCTGATGCCAGCTAGAGACCCAGAACAACAGTGATTCACAATTATAACCTAAAAAAGGGCTGCACCCTGATGAATACTTAAAAATATTCAAACCCCTATAGGCTATGTCTACTCAGAAAACACCCATTTATATGCCATCTATGATTTTCACATGCGCAAATAGTTCTGTCTTTAATTCTAAAACTGAGGTAACAAACTGTAATAAAGATTTCACATGTGTAATTTGCAATAGATTCACTTTCATCAGCAAGTAAAAAAAAAAGCTAGATTTCTCATGAAAACCAATCAACTTTTAGAAGCTCAGTGTTGTAATGAAAAAAGCCACTGTGTATATTCTGCTTCGAAGACAAGTTGATTTTTAAAAAGGGTTTTTCTTGGGCAGGAAATTGCTAAAAATGAGACCATTTTATAGATAGGAAGCCATAAAAATTAATCCACTTTAAACTCTGGCTTTATTTAAATTCTTATAATTTATTTGATATACAGAATTTATTATTGACCGTTGAGCTGTGAGCAAAAGTGATTCAGACTGATCAAAATCTATTCCATCGGAAAATCAGAAATAAAAAGACATTTTATATTCCTTTTTCTTTTTTAACAGTTGAGGGATTGTTGCATTTAAGCTGAAATATTTTGTGACCTGTAATTTCAGTTAGTGGAAATTAGAATGGGTGAGCTATAACTTTACCTTACAAGGTGGATAATGAAATGTCAACAGACCCTCAAGAAGCAGAGAACTCCAGGAGTTGATATAACACATTGCTAGAGGCAGTTCTTATCAATCAATCTAACTGTGCTTTTGTATTCATTTATGGGTTTCTTCAGTCTCTTAAATATTTTACTGACTGTGTGAAGATGCTTGGTCTTTTATTCAAAATTCCAGTCAAAATAAGCTGGGCCAACTTAGGGAGAGTATTATTTTAGATTATGGAACTTAAAAACAAACAAAAAAACTAACAAAACACAGATCTTTAGTTTTGTATTTTCTTTATTAAGGGGACATGAAAGGCATATATTGATGACTCAGATATTTTAGATTTTTGTTCTACTTTCCTCTCCACCTAAATAATTTCGATTATCTAATCAGAAATATAACAATTCCTTTCCTTATCTTTAATCATCCTTCTAACTTCTTCATCTTTCCTCCTTCAACTTTTTCCTTTATCTGCTATGATTTACTCAAATACTTTCTATTAAAGTGTTTTTCATTTTCCTTGGAAGACTCAATATACAAACGATGGCCAGACCATATATCACAAAACTGTGACAAAACCAGTCCAGGAAGCCAGACAAAAGGGAAAACTGACAGGTGTGAAATTTGTATTTAGTTTTTTGTTTGTCTGTGTGTTTGAAAACAGTGGGCCAAAGGCTGTGGTCTGTATCAGGGGCAGCATTTTTTTTTTTTTCTGTAAAGGGTCAGAGAGTAAATATTTCAGGATTTTGGGGCCACAGGATTTCTATAGCAACGACTGAACTCTGCCTTTTTAATGTGAAAGCAGCCATACACAATAAGTAAACAAATGAACATGTCTGTATGCCAATGACTTTACTACAAAAAGAGTTAGCAGGCCGGGTTTGGCCCCTGTGCTGCCACTTTGTTGAATCCTGGTTTATGGTATGAGGTACATGCCCAGATCACAGTGTGTGTCACAATGTGAGCCTTAAACATCAGAAGAAGTCTGTAGATATTGTTATGAATTCCTTCATTTATTTGACAAATAGTGAGCTAGGCATTGTCCTAGAAGATCAGCAAAGTGGACAAAAATCATTGCCTTAGTTGAAATTATATTGAATTGGGGATGGCTGATAATGAACCATCAATGGAATAAATAAACTTCATAATCTGTTGAAAGTCGAAAGTACTGGGGGGAGATGGACCTTATAAGGAGAATAGAAAACGTGCATGGAGAGAAGTAATGAGGAAAAGAAGGATTGTAATTTTCAATTGGATGGTTAGAGTAGACTCTAAAGAAAGTGGCATTTGAGCAAAAATTTGGAAGAGGTGACCAAGTTAGTCATAGAGAAATCTGGAGAGAGAACTGTCTGCCTCTTGTGCAGGAGGGCAAGAGTGCTGGAGAGGAGAGGGCAAGGGCAAGACCACAAAAATGAGGTTGGAAAGATGAGTAGGCATCACTGGAAGGATTTTAGTTTTTGCTCCTAGTAAAATGGGATATCCTCACACAGTTTTTAACAGAGGGGGGATGTGAGGTGATTGACATTGTGAAGAGGTAACTGGCTGCTGTACTGAGAACTGCAGTAAAGCCATAGTAAGTCAGCAAGGATGGAAGCAGGGGCACACCTGCATTCGTTCTCCCTTATCCACAGCGGGTGTGCTCCAAGTCTCCCACTGGATGCCTGGAATTGTGGATAGAGTACTGAACTCTAGATATACTATGTTTTTTTTCTGTGCATATAGATCTGTGATAAAGTTTAATTTATAAAGTAGGTGAAATAAGAAATTAACAACAATAATAACAAAATGAAACCATTTTAACAATATTCAAAATGGCGTGCAATTTAAAACATGAATGCTTATGAAATTTTACATTTAATATTTTTGAACCACAGTTGACTGTAGGTAACTGAAACTGCAGAAAATGAAACTGCAGATAAGTGGGGACTACTGTAGTTGGATTAATATGTGCCATGTTTTAACTTTACTATTCATTCTATTTTCTCTTTATTTTTCTCTCTTTTTCCCCATTTATCTCTGCCTTTAGCATGTCAACTACACTTTTTTTTGCCAAAAGTAATGATTGCCTTAGAGTTTACAATATACATTTTCAACTAATCTGTTTCTACCTGCAAATAACACTATACTGCCTCACTTACAGTGCAGATAGATTCCTTATACTTAAGTATTCTCTCCTCCCTTCTTTCCCTGCCACATTGCTGTCCTTCATTCCTCATATCCTATAATCACCCAATACCTTGTTACAATTATTGCTTTAAACAAATGGTTATATTTTAGATTAAGAATAGGAAGAAAGATAATTTCATTTTGCCATCATTTATTTCTTTTCTAATGCTCTTCCTTTGTTTATGAAGATTTGAGTATCTGACTTGCATCATTTTCTCTCTTTTTTTGAAGAATTTTTTCTAACTTTTTTTCTGGTCAGATTTGTTGCGATGAATTCTCTCATTTGTTGTTTGCCTGAGAAAGACTTTATTTCTTCTTCGCATTTGAAGGATAATTCTGTTGAATTTTCAACATTTTGTATATTTTACCCCTCTTTCCATGCTTTCATGGTTTCTGATGAGAAGTCAGCTTATAATTCTTATTATTCATCAATAGAAAAGTTCTTTTTCTTCTTGCTTCTTTCAAGATTTCCTCCATGTCTTTAAGTTTTCCATAATTTCTTTAAATTTTCAACTTTTATTTTAGATACAGGGAGTACATGTACAGATTTCTTACATGAGAGTATTGTGTGATGCTGAGGTTTGGAGTCCAGGTCCTGTCACCCTGGCAGTGAGCATAGTACTCAACAGATAGTTTTTTTGAGACACCCTACCCTCCACCTTCTAGTAGTCCACAGTGTCTACCATTCCCAGATTTATTGCCATGTGTGCTCCATGCTTAGCTACCGTCTATAAGTGAGAATATATGGTATTTGATTTTCTGTTTCTCTATTAATTTGTTTAGAATTATGCCCTCCACTTGCACCCATGTTGCTGCAAAGGACATGATTTCATTCTTTTTTATGGCTATGTAACATTCCATGTGTATATGTACCACATTTTCTTTATTTAAATCTACCATTGATGGGCATCTGGGTTGATTCTATGTCTTTGCTATTGTGAATAGTGCAGTGATGAACATATGAGTGCATGTGTCTTTTTAGCAGAATAATTTATTTTCCACTGGGCATATATCCAGTAATAGGATTGCTAAGTCAAACAGTAACTCTGTTTTTAAGTTCCTTGAGGAATCGCCAGGCTGCTTTCTACAGTGGCTGGACCAATTTACATTCCAGCTAACAGTGTATAAGCATTCCCTCTTCTCTACTGGCTTGTCAGCATCTGTTATTTTTTTGACTTTTTAGTAATAGCCATTCTGACTGACGTGAGATGGTATCTCATTGTGAGAGATTTGCATTTCTCTGATGATTAGTGAGGTGAACATTTTTCATGTTTTCTGGCCACTTTTTTGGTCTGTTGAGATGTGTCTTCTCATTTTTTAATGGGGTTTGTTTTTGGCTTATTGATTTAAGTTCCTCATACAGTCTGGATATTAGGCCTTTGTCAGATGCATAGTTTGAGAGTAACTTTTCCCATTCTGCAGGTTGTCTGTTTGTTCTGTTGATAGTTTCTTTTGCTGTGCAGAGCTCTTTAGTTTAATTAAGTTCTACTTGTCTATTTTTGGTTTTGTTGCAATTGCTTTTGGAGACTTAGCCAAAAAATGTATTGCCAAGGCTGACGTCAGGAAGAGTATTTCCTCAATTGTCTTCCAGGATTTTTATAGTTTGAAGTCTTACATTTAAATCTTTAATCCATTTTGAGTTAATTTTTGTATGTGATGAAAGGTAGGGGGTCCAACTCCAATCTTCTGCATATGGCTCGCCAGTTATTCCAGCATCATTTACCGAATAGGAAATCCTTTCCTCATTACTTGCTTTCATCAGCCTTGTTGAAGATAAGATGATTGTTTTCAATTTAAATGTGACATGTCTATGTTTTTTTATGTCATAGATATTGGGTTTGGTTTTGTTTTTGCTATTAATTCTGCTTGATATTCTCTAGGATTCCTGGATCTGTGCCTAGGTGCCTGTTAATAAAATGTTTTCAGCCATTATTACTTCAACTATTTCTTCTGCATTGTTCTTTTTTCTTATTCTTCTGGTATCCTGTTTAAGTTGTCTCATAAATCTTGGATGTTATGTCTGGCTTTTTAATTTTTTTTCTCTGCACATTTCAGTTTGGGGATTTTCTATTAACCTGTTGTCAAGCTCATTGATTATTTGCTTGGGTGTGTTTAATCTAATGTAAAGCCTTTCTTCATTTCTGTTATAATGTTTTTGATTTCTTATATTTTCATTTGATTCTTTCTTAGTTTTTTAATCTCTCTGCTTACATTACACATCTCTTCATGTATCTTGTGTCTTTTTCCATTAGGGCCTTTAGCATATTCATTATAGCTTTTTAAAATTTTTTATCTCATAATTCCAATATCTGTGTAATATCTAAGTCTGTTTCTGAAGATTGCTTTGTTTCATATGTGGTTTTTTTTTTTTTTTTTTTTGGCTTTTGGCATGCCTTGTAGTTTTTCCTAAAAGCCAGATACATTGTTTAGGTATTAGAAACTGAGGTGAATAAGTCTTTACTGTGAGAATTTATATTAATCTGGCTAGTTGTGCTGGATTTAATGTTCTCTATAGCTGTAAGTTCTAGAGCTTCACATTTCTTTAGTGCCCATGTTTTTGTCTCTCCTCTTGACTTTGGGCTTCCCTAAGTGCCCCTTCTTAGAAAGAGTCTGTGTCTTGCAGCTCTTCCTGCTGTAATCCACTTTATTATACTGGAGCCCTACTGGTATTATGTTAAAGTATAGGGGGTGGAGAACAGTATATAACATTTTTATTAAAATCTGACTTCTTAGAATTTAGTAAAACTTAATTTCCCGAGTTTTGGACTGCGACTTTTGCAAGTGTTTCTCTAGTCGCATAGCTTTTTCTACTCCCCGGTACTCCTTTCCTTGGCTGCAGTGTTCTCAAAATATTTACTTTACCTCTCATGAATTATATTTTTATCCCCTTAGGTGAAATAGGAATGCTGAATCAAACTAGAGTGGGAGGAATGTCCTCCCCAAATTAGGATAAGGCTCTGGAAAAACCTTCATACCCTGGAAAGTAGGCCTTCATCATGAAGAATGCTCTTGGAATATTTTATAATGATTATTCTTCCTCACTAGCTGCCTAAGCCATTAGGGGCTCTTTTTCCTAGCTTCACTGTGAGAACCTGGTGAGATTCTTGGAGACAAACTCATAAAACTGTGGGGGCTCCCTGAGGCAGCAGACCTCAGGATTATCTCACTCTCAAGCTAGTCCAGCTCAGTCTCCAGCAATTCTTCCAAATTACCATGTTCATGTTCCTATCACTGTATGTTTCCAGTGGTTTTTGCTCTAGGCAAGCAGATTTCAGGTGTGGCCCTATGGGTGTACTTGTGTCTACAAGTTTTGGGTGGTAGTTTGCTTTGAAAAATCATTTTTTTTTCTAATTAGTCCTAGAAAAGTAATTGATTTTCAGTTTGTCCAGCTTTTTCTTATGGTAAAACTGGAGTATCTATTTTCAAGCTTTTTACACATCAGATTCAAAACTGAGTCTTGTGAGGCCTCTTAGGATCTAGGCTCAAAACTGGCAAAGTTTTACTTCTATTTACATGTTATTGGCCAACATAAGTGAAACAGCTAAGCCTAAAACAAAGGGTGAGGTATGCACCCTACTTATGATGAGGCCTTAAGAAGGTTGTAAACACAAGGAGGGAAAATAGTTGAGAACATTAACTCAGTGAACCATAGTATAATAGTGGTTTTCTTACATAATAAACCGTTTGATTCTTTCATCATGGGCTTTTCATTTCTCCAGCACCTCTGTAACCTAATTATTATATTAAATTATCTTTTTTTGAAATTGCTAGAGTGCTTCTTTTTTTCCTGACTGGCAATTCCAAGTTTAGAAGAAGAGGAAAGGAGTCCTATTGACTGTCCCTCTAAAACCCCAACAACCCTCTGAATAGTGTCTTAGTGAAGGCTCTTTTGTTTGCAAGCAAGAGAAAGCTATACAACCGAATTCAAGAAAAAAGAAAGTGGGAGCAGGTTGTGGATGTATTCGGAAGATTCTGTAATACACTGAACCCAGGACAGAAAGATCATCAGACCTCTCCAAGGCCTGGTACCTAAAGGAAACCCTGCATGGGGCCTAAACTGCATCTCTCCTGTCTGCTCCCAAGGGTCATGCTCTGTTTCTGCAGACCGAGGTTGTGTGTTTTGGGGAAGAAGTGAAGCTAAGATGCTTTCCCTTACTCCCAGGTCATTATCTCCTTGGAGCAAGAATCCTAAAGGAACGGCATGACTTGTTCTCAATTTTAATTTAATATTCTCAAGATGTAAAACTTGAATGATTTGTCTTAGGTTAGGTTCTTGCTCCTAATCCAATCACCAGGGATGGAAGCAGAGGTCAGGCAGACCTAACCTGGCGGCTGGAGTATAGAGAAGAGGAGATGGGAGAAAGAAGCTCACTGTGAGTGAGGCCCATAGTCCTCAACCAGAGACAATTTTGTTCTGCAGAAGAAATTGGGCATGTCTGGAGAAATACTTGCTTCACAACTGGAAATGTATACTGGCATATAGTGGGTAGAGGCCAGGGATTCTGCTAAACACCCCCAAATGCCCTAGACAAGCCCCTCAACAAAGAATTGTCCAGCTCAGGATGTCAACCGTGTGGAGGCTGAGAAATCTCAAGCTAAGCTAATATCCCAAAATGAGGATTGACAAGTAGCAGCCTAGCACTGGTGAGGGTGAGGGGCAGAACCTGAGATGAGAGAGAAGAAAAAAAATAAGTAATGATTGTTGCATTTGGTAGCATGTATTATGTTCCAAACTGTATACTAAGTATTCAACCAACATTTTTTTTTATTGACCCCTCGTAACAATTCTACATAGTAAGTAGTAGAATCTTTGTTTTGTGGAAAACCAAATAGGACTGTATCACTCCAAAACTTACGTTTTTAACTATAAGCTAAAAGGTAACGAAGAAATTTCTGTATCTTGTGGATCATTCCCTGTTTTTACCAAAAGTACCTGGAAAGACATAAACAGATTCTTAACTACTGAACTTGTGAGCCAAACAAGTAACAGTAAGTAACAACATCATTGTTGTCATCTTCTAGGAAGCACCTTAAAACTCATTGTCTGGTCGTCTATTAAAGGGCTTTGAATCTACCATAAACTACTATGCAGATATGCAGGCTAATGCGAATAGAGGGAGGACAGCAGGAAGCCCAGGCATGAAACATCCTCCAACAATAAAAAGAATTCCCATTCCCAAGACTGATGTTCCTACCATTTTCTTCCCCTCCGAAACATGCTGACCCTAATTTGGTCCATAGAGTCCATTTCCAGATCTTAAAACAGGAATCAACATGACAAATGTGTGGGGATATGATGAAGATTAAACTCAGAAATGTGTATAAAGCAGGGTTTGGTAAGTGGGTCAAATGCATCCCAGTGTTTGCTTTCATAAATAATTTTATTGGAACATTTTCATGGACTTTTAGTTGTGTGTTATCTATGGCTACTTTTGGGCTACAAAAGCAGAACTGAATACTTGCAAATCCAAACATGTTCACTTTTTTTCCACTTCCAGAAAAAGTTTGTTAACTCCTGGTGTAAAGCAGTGGTCTGGGCAAGCAGGGTACATTCAGTCAGCACAGCTGAGGGTTGCTGGACATCTCTCCATTCACATTGGGAGAATATCTTCTGTGTTTGTTTGATCACATACTTGTTTGACGTGTTCCAGCCAAACTGGCCTCTAGCACTTTCTAAATTACTGCCTAAAGCACAGAATTAAAATGACACAATGAAAGACAACCAAATAAGATCACACTTATCCACAGGAGATGGAGTTGTTTTGGAGCGGAAGGGATAGGGAGTTTGGAGACAGTACTAATTACAAGACAAGGTAATAAAGTGAAGAGAGAGAGATACAGAGAGAGAGAGAGAGGGTGGGGGAGAGAGAGAGAGAGATCTTAAGTTACTCTGCACATTAGTTGTGTAACTTTGGTCAAATTTCTTAAACTTTCTTGTTATCGGTTTGCTCATATACAAAATGGGACGAACAGTGCTATCTTTTTGGTGGATTAAGTGAAATATATGTAATGACTGAATGAACATGAAAATGTGGAAAATTAATGTTGTAATAATAATGCATTTGCTTCACATATATTTATTGAGTATCATAGAGACCTGCCCACCCACCATGGCAGTTAAATAACAGTAATAAGAGCTAGTTTTTATTGATCGTTTCCTATATACCCTACTTTGTTCTAAGTATTTTTTGTGTGTGTGCTAACTCATTAAGCCCTCACAAGAACACTTTGAAATATGTACTATTTTTGTCAAATATATGTTGGAGACAAGGGAAGTAAGGTACAGAGAAGTTAAGTAGTTCACCCAAGGCCACACAGCTAAGAAGTTAGGCAGAGTCAGGATGTGCACTCATCAAGTGTGGCTGCAGAGCTCACAGTCTTCAATGTCCCCTGAGCATCATCACTGTGACACGGTTACCAATGATTCATTTTAAGTCCAAATGTCTCCATTGTGAAGGGTTCTTGTGTGTCTGCACATGTGTGCTGAATATAATGGCTCCACAAACAGCATTTAGTGTGGCGTCTGTGGGTGTCTCTGGAAAGAGGAAGCCACAACCAACACAGGAGTAACCCATGCCTAGCTTTCAGAGGTGCATAGGAATTCTCAGTGGTGGGTGTGCGTCGGGGGGCCAGAGAAGTTACCAAACACTTGACTTCAAATGCCCGTCTGTATCATGGAGAGAGAAGGAAAAAGGAAGAACCATTTCTCTACATTCTAAATTTCACTGATACCTGATATGGCTGAATTGTGCCCCTCCAAATTCATATGTTGAAATCCTAACTCCCAATACCTTAGAATGTAACTGTATTTGGAGACAGAGCCTTTGTAGAGGTAAGCGAGTTAAAATGAAGCCCTCAGGGTGGACCCTAGCCAAATCTGACTGGTGTCCTTATAAAAGGAAATTTGGACACCAGACACCTGTGTACTGCATGTGTGCAGAGAAAAGACAATGTGAAGACACAGAGAGAAGGTGGCCCTTCTAAAAGCCAGGAAGAGAGGTCTCAGGAGAAACCAAGCCAGCAGACACCTTGATTTTGGAATTGTGGCCTCTGGGGTCTAAGCCACCCAGTTGTGGTATTCTGTTACGCCCACCCTAGCAAACTAATGCAGTATCCCAGGAGCACTTCAGTGAGACGCATTTACCTTAATACAGAACAAAATAGGGAGTCCTTCTCTATCATTCTCCATATAACATAGAACATGCTTGACTTGGGGATGTTCAGGGTGCCCCCCAGAAGAGACACACTGAGCTCAGGGAGGGATCAGCAAGAGAGACTTTGGAAGCCAGAGGAGGAGCACAATGCAATGGCACTGCCTTCTGTGCCAAATGGAGCCACAGCAGCCACTTCCAGGGAGTTGCTGCACCCCGAAGAGCAGCAGAGTGAAGAACACATCCAGCAGAGCAGCAGGAAGAAGTGGCCATGGCCAGCAGAGTGACGGGATCCATGAAGGGGCAACATAGGTCGCACCTGCCTCTGGGGCTTCTAAAAATCCTTAAGAGGGAGTTTTCACGGAGTGGGGGCACATGCACTGTCGGTTTGGAGAAATGAGCCAGAAAAACTAGTTATTAATACTAGTGTTCCCACATATGTACCCAGAGGGTGCTGAGGCTTGGGAAAACTACAGTTCCACACAGTTGACCCCAGAGCAGATGCCCATGAAGTTCTATCTAAAACAGCTAGAGACCATGCATTGGAAGAAACAGACGGACAGGCAAAACATGATGAATTTGAAAACAAACAAACAAAAATCAGTGAGGAGATTTGTGAAAGAATGTAAGGGGAGAGCCTAGGAAAAGTAGATTTAAACCAACTCAATCACTTCTCAGGATTATTAAGGAAGACATACTTAAAGGATTTTGTAAATAGAATGTGCTATGTAGCTGGTTTATTAAGTGAGAAAGCTGATTTTTATTCCAGATGATCACAGGCAAGAATTCAATGGCACAAACAGGAAGTGTGCTTGGAGGAAAACAATAGACTGGGAAAAAGAAAGAAAAGAAAATGAAATTGGCCAGGTTAAAAAGGAGACAGTTAAACAAAGAGGGGAAGGGGAGGGACCCAGTGGCAGTGTTCTAGAGATGGAAAGAGGGGAATACATGAAATAATTTGTTAGCCTTTCAGAGAAGGGACAGATAGAGCGTGCGACCCAGCTTAACTACCAAACAGAATGAATGACATGGGAGAGTGCTGATGTTTCTACTATAACCAAGACACTGTTGTAAGTGGTGGGAGATCAGAGTCCCAATAACAATCTTCTGTACAGGATGAACAGATCCTGGCTGCCCGAATCCTGCAGTTGCTCACACTGCACTGCTTCCATGAATGAAAATTATACCTTTAAGATTTTAGGCCATTGTGATTTTTGGGTTTATTTATGACATCAGCTTGCATTGCCTTAACTAATAGTGCCATTCAACAAATTTGTAGAAGAAATAAATGAGCTATATAACAACAACAACAACAAAAGAGTCAGACTTTCTCTCCTCCAGCCATTTATAATGGCTGGTTTTAATCAGTGGTGAAGAGTGGAAATTAAAGGCAAGAGTTTAATGTTTCAGTTATTTTTTCTTCCACTGAGTGGGTGAGGGTGGCAGTTATAGGGCATTGGATGACTCACTGACTTTGAAAACAGTAGGTCTTTCTTACATAGGTGTTGATAGTCTTTTATCCTGTTCCTAGAAAGGGGAGAAAACTTCAATGTCTTTGCCAACACAATAATGAAGGAATATTCCCAGTCTCTCTCTCCACCCCAGTCCTTTCCTCTGCCCATATGGGAAAGGGGTGGTAAATAATTGGTGGAGTTGGGGTAAACATCATTACCTGTGGGTAGTCCTAGCTCTAGCCTATTTTTATTTTTTTTCTCAGATTTACTTACTGAATCTCTCCCTACTCCTGCTTCTAGGAAGTTAGCATGCTCTGGGTGCAGTCCTGAGGCTTGACACTTTGCACCTCTCTTGAATCTGTTCTCTCAATGGGGTTTGATGCAGGTGCAAGTCGCCCTGCAGACGGCTCAATGAATATGCCCAAATTTTGCTCTGTAGATTTTGCTTTTCTCCAGAGGTTCCTGTGCTCTAGATTATGTATGTAGTAGGAGGACTAAGGCATATCCTCCAGCAAAATATGGTTGATGAAAAATCTTCATTTGTTGACACCTGTTGTCAATTGCCTGAGAATTTAGAAGAGAAGCAGTTATGACCATTTTTATATCTGAACCACAAATAAGCTACTTACTATCTAAACCGTCATGGGAAGATTGCTTCTTTCTATGAGCCTCAATTTATACATCTGTGAAATTGAGAAAATAATCTCAATATGGAAAGGTTTTTGAGGATTATACTAAATACAGTAAGCATGCTATAGAAATCTGTTCATTGTGAGTGGTTTGGAGCATTTCTTCTAAACATTCTGTATTTCAGTTTCCCTACTCAAAAAAATAATGTTGCTAATATTCACCCTTTCTTGATAAAATTTCAGCTATATGTGAGATTCTTGGGAGGCACTAATCAAAATGGAATGGCTTCTGTCTCGTAGACCAGGCAAAATTTCATAATTCGAAAGGTTCAGCTACTGCCATACTTCATACCTATGCAAGCCAGCAAACATCTTGATTTTTTAAATGCTCAAGTTTTAGATGGTTTTATTGCTTACAATGCTAATTATTCAGAAAATGATTAGTGTTTCTTCCAGCTTGAAGATAATGGCATAAAGTAAATATTTCCCATTTCTCCCTTCAAAATCACCCAAATGCAAAAATGACATGCAAAAACACAAGTTTCTTCTTTAATGAAAGTAGGAGAGAGCTGAAACTCTGAGCAACAGAAAAGATGGAAGGACTACAGGCACACAGGAGGAAGTACAGTAGGATACTCAAGGCTGCCAATCTCTGAAAGAGTCCGCAAAGTACGCTTCTCCAAGGTGAGCGTGAGGGCCACAGTCTGTAGTACAAAATCCAATTTCTTGGTTTCAATAATACATGAGCTAGTACCAAGTGCTTTTATACACACAGTTTCAAATTAAGAAGCAGATAATGTAGAAGTAATTAATAAATAATATGAGAAGGGGCATCAAGATGGCTGACTACAAGCATCTTGTACTCACCTCCTCTACTAAGAAAGAACAAAATAGTGAATAGAAAATTACATTTTAACTAGGTCACCTACAAGATAACACTGAAATTCAACAGAGAAATGCCAAGAAATACCTGAAGCAGAAGTGAAGGGCTCATTCCTCAGCCACCAGCATATGGTTACTGCCAGCGAAAGCAACCCCACCTTCTCTAGTACGAGGGCTGCAGCATAGCCATTGCTGCCCACACTTAAGCATTTTTCTGGGTACCTGGAGATTAAAGTACCCCTCCCTACTACAGCCAGTACTTGCATGCACCACCAGGAAGCTGGAGAAGAGGTCTGCTGAGCATGGCCCCTCAATGGTCAATCATGTCATCAGGACTCAGAGACTCTCCAGCTCAGTCTACCACTGGCATCAGAGCACTTTTTTTTTTCCCAGGGCCCTGAGGTTGAGCTCAGCCTGCAGCTACCATCATAGTAGGTATCTCCCTGAATGTACCACCTGAGGGCTTGCAGACTGGCCTGTGCAGCCCACCACAGCCATTACCAACACCAACATAGATTATTTGTGAGGCAGAGGGTTGTCTTGCCACTACCATTGTCCATGACACATTCACTTCCCAGAAGCCTGAAAACCCACCCACCAGCTTGGCCCACTGTTGTCACTACAGACACCTAAGGAAGCTGCCTGAAGGCCCAAGAATAGCATGCCCTAGCTTGCTTGGGCATGCTAACACCAGTGCCAGCATATGCCATCATGAGGCCCCAAAACAAGGATGCTTGGCCCACTGCTAATACAACTGGGGCCTGAAAACAGGCCAACCTGGCATCCCTATCCCTAGCAAAACTTCACCACAGCCTCCACTAACAATCTCACCTTAAGCCACTGAGGAAATCACAGACACCACTGACTTCGTTTACAGCCAGAGAAATCATACAAAGACTATACTACTGAACACATTCAGAGTCAAAGCTGAAGTGCCCTACCCAACCAATACCAAAGATAAATTTTCAGGAAAAAATCCTCCCCTATGAAAGAAATAAAAAAGTGACTGTTACACTAAGTGTGCAGATATCAACCTAAAGACTCAAAAACATGAAAAAACAAGGAAGTATGACATGTCCAAAAGAACACAATAATTCTGCAGCAATAGATTCCAATAAAAAATTTATAACAACCCAGAAAAAGAATTTAAAACAATGATACTAAAGAAGCTCAGTGAGATATCAGAGGATACAGAAAAACAATACAAAGAAATCAGAAAAACAATTCAGGATATGAATAAGAAATTTACCAAAGAGGTAGATAACATGAAAAAAAAAAAATTTTGGAACAAAAGAACTTGTTAACTGAAATGCAAAATGCATCTGAAA
Source organism: Gorilla gorilla gorilla (assembly GCF_029281585.2). Lineage (NCBI taxonomy): Eukaryota > Metazoa > Chordata > Mammalia > Primates > Hominidae > Gorilla > Gorilla gorilla. The sequence goes on along the minus strand of NC_073235.2, from coordinate 18,904,833 downwards.
GTTTCAGCAATAGACTAGATAAAGCAGAAGAAATAATTTCAGAACTTGAAGAGAGGTCTTATGAAATAATCCAGTTAGATAAAAAATTTTTTAAAAAATGAACGTGACATATGGGACACCATAAAGCAACAAAATATTTGAATTTTTAGAGTCCCATAAGGTGAAGAGAAAACAAAAGGGATAGAAAAACTATCTAATCAAATAATACCTAAAAAATTCCCAAATCATCAAAAGTTTTAGACATCCAGATATGGGAAGCTCAGAAATTCTCAGATAAAATTAAAAGAAAAACTTTAATGGCACATTGTAGTCCAACAGTCAAAAGTCAAAGACAAAAAAAAAAATTCTAAAAGCAGCAAGTTAAAGTTAAGGGGACCCCCATCAGACTAACATAGATGTCCTAACAGAAATTTTACAGGCTGGGAAACAATGGGATTTTATATTTTAAGTGATGAAAGAACAAATACTGTCAGCCAAAGATACTATATCCAGAAGATTTTTCCTTCATAAATAAAGGAGAAATAAATTCTTTCTCAGACAAACAAAAGCTAAAGGAATTTATTACTACTAACCCAGCCCTACAAAAAATGCTTAAGAGATTCTTATACCTGGAAGTGAAAGGACAAGATCTATCATTGTGAAAACACACAAAGTACAAAACCCACTGGTAGAACAAAAATACAAATAAGAAAGAAAAAGGACTCAAGTGTTACAACTACAAAAAACCACTAAACAACAGTAATAAAAAAATAAGAGAGAAAGGAACAAAAAATATGCAAAATAACCATAGACTAATAGAAACAAGAATAAGCCCTCACATATCAATAGTAACCTTGAATGTAAACCAATTAATATTTCCACTTAAAAGACATAGACTAGGTGAATGGGAAAAGATATCCCACGCACATGGAAACCAAAAGCAAGTGGGAATAGTTATATCAGACAAAACAGACATTAAGTTAAAAACAGTAAAAAGACAAAGAAAGTCATCACATACTGATAAAAGGATCAATTCTGCAAGAGAATATAACAATTCTAAACATATATGCTATCAGCATCAGAACACTCAGATATGAAAAGAAGATATTATTAGATCTAAAGGGAGACATAGACTCCAACACAATAATAGTTAGGGACTTTGACACTCAACCCTTGGCAATAGACAGATCATTTAGACAGAAAACAGAAAAAGAAACACTGCATATAAACTTGGCTTTAGATCAAATGGACTTAACAACAACAGCTAAAGAATACACATTCTTCTTATCAGCATATGGAACATTCTTCAGGATAGATCATATGTTAGAATACAAGAGTTCTCAACTTTTTTTTTTTTTTTTTTTTTTGAGACAGTGTCACTCTGTTGCCCATGCTGGAGTGCAGTGATGCAGTCTTGGCTCACTGCAACCTCTACCTCTTGGGTTCAAGTAATTCTCATGCCTCAGTCTCCCAAGTAGCTGAGACTACAGGCACTTGCCTCCACGCCTAGCTAATTTTTGTATTTTTAATAGCAATGGGGTTTCACCATGTTGTCCAGGCTGGTGTCAAACTCCTGGCCTCAAGTGATCCACCCACCTCAGCCTCCCAAAGTGCTGGAATTACAGGCTTGAGCCACAGTGCCTGGCTAATTTTTAAAAAAATCAAGATCAAATCAAATATCTTCTCATACCATAATGGAATAAAACTAGAAATCAGTAACAAGAGCATTGGAAACTACACAAACACATAGAAATTAAACAATATGCTCCCAAATGACTACTGAATCAAGGAAGACATTAAGAAGCAAATAAAATAATTTCTTGAAACTAACATAAATGGAAATACAACCTCCAAAAACACACAAGATATAGCAAAAGTGGTTATAAAATGGTAGTTTATAATAATAAAAGCCTATGTTGAAAAAATCAAAAGATTTCAAATAAACAATCTAACAATGCCCCTCAAGGAACTAGGAAAACAAGAATAAGCCAAATCTCCTAATATAAGGAGAAAGATAATAGAGGTCAGAGCATAACTAAGTGAAATAGAAACTAAAAAATACAAAGAATCAATGAAACAAAAAAAAAGTGTTTTCTTAAAAGATAAACAAAACTGATAAACCACTAGCTAGGCTAATCATGAAAAAAAAAAACACCAAATAAACAAAATCAGAAATGAAAAAGGAGACACTACACCTGATACCACAGAAATACAAAAGATCATCAGGGAGTCTTATAAACAACAACACGCTAACAAACTGGAAAACCTAGAGGAAATGAATATATTCCTTGACATTACAACTTACCAAGATTTAATTAGGAAGAAATAGAAAACCTGAACAGATCAATGAGTAATGAGGTTGAATCAGTAATAAAGTTTCCTAATAAAAAAATTGTCCAAAGTGATCTACAAAATGGATGGCTTAATTACTGAATTCCACCAAACTTTCAAAGAAGAACTAACATTAATTTTCCTCAAACTATTTCAAAAAATTGATGAGGACAGAATTCTTCCTGTCTCATTCTACAAGGCCAGCATTGCCCTGACACCAAAGCCAGACAAAGATACAACAATGATCAAACTACAGGCCAGTGAGCAGAGATGCAAATTCCTGAGGAGCGGAGATGCAAAAATATTCAACAAAATAACAGCAAACCAAATCCAAAGCACATCAAAAAAATAATACACCACCATCAAGTGAAATTTATCTCACAGATGCAAGGATGGTTCAATGGTTGCAAATCAATAAACGTGTTTTATAACATCAACAGAAAGACAAAAATTATGTGATCATCTCAATGGATTCAAAGTAAAGCATTTAATAAAACTCAATATCCCTTCATGATAAATACTGTCAATAGAGTACGCATAGAAGGAACATACCTCAATATAATCAAATCCATATATTACAAGCCCACTGCTACCATCATAGTGAATGGGGAAAAGCTGAATGCCTTGTCTGTAAGATCTGGAATAAAACAGAGGTGCCGGCTTTCACCACTCCTATTCCACAAAGTACTAGAAGTCCTAACCAAAACAATCATTCAGGAGATAGAAATAAAAGGCATCTGAATTGAAAAGAAGAAAGTTAAATTGCACCTCTTTGCAGATGATATAATTTTATCTCTAGAAAAACCTAATGACTCCACCATAAAACTCTGAGACCTGATAAATAAAGTCAGTAAACTTACAGGATACAAAAATCATCATACAAGATTGAGTAGCATTTCTATATACCAATAATGAACTAGTTCAGAAAGAAATTAAGAAGGCAATCCCATTTATAAGAGCTAGAAAAAATATCTAGGCATAAATTTAACCAAGGAGGTAAAATATCCCTAGAAGTAAAATAATAAAATGCCGATGAGAGAAACTGAAAAGAATAAAGTAAATGGAAAAACATTCCATGCTCATGGATTGGAAGAATTAGTACTGGGAAAATGACAATACTATACGGACATAGAAAATTCTAAAATTTGTATAGAACCAAAAAAAAAAAAAAAAAAAAGACCCTCAATAGCCAAAACAATCCTGAGAAAAAAGAACAAAGCTGGAGGCATCATACTACTTGACTTCATAATATATTCTAAGAGCATAGCAACCATGATGTTGGTATAAAAACAAACACATAGACCAATGGAATGGAATAGAGAACCCGGAAATAAAACTATGTATTTACACCTGATTTCTGACAAAGGATCCAGTAACATTTACTGGTAAAAGGACATCCTTTTTTAATAAATGGTGCTAGAAATATTGGATATCCATATGCAGAATAATAAAACTAGATCACTATCTCTCACCATATACAAAAATCAACTCAGAATAGATTAAAGACTTAAACATAAACCCTGAAACTAGATTACTAGAAGAAAACGTAGGGAAAACACTTTAGGACATTGGTCTTGGCAAAGATTTTACACGGCTGAGACCTCCAAAACACTGGCAACAAAACCAAAAATAGACAAATGGGACTATATTAAATTAAAAAGCTTCTGCACAGCCAATGAAACAATAAACACAGTGAGAAGACAGCCTGTTGAATTATAGAAAATATTTGCAAATTATCCATCTAACAAGGGACTAACCTCCAGAATATATGAGCAACGCAAACAACTCAACAGCAAAAAAAAAAAAAAAAAAAATTAGTAATCCCATTAAAACATGGTCAAGGGACATGAATAGAAATTTCTCAAAAGAAGACATGCAGGGGGCCGGGCACGGTGGCTCACGCCTGGAATCCCAGCACTTTGGGAGGCTGAGGCATGCAGATCACAAGGTCAAGAGATCGAGACCACCCTGGCCAACATGGTGAAACCCCGTCTCTACTAAAAATACAAAAATTAGTTGGCATGGCGGTGTGCACCTGTACTCTCAGCTACTCAGGAGGCTGAGGCAAGAGAATACCTTGAACTCGGGAGGCGGAGGTTGCAGTGATCTGAGATTGCGCCACTGCACTACAGCCTGGGTGACTGAGCGAGACTCCATCTCAAAAAAGAAAAAAAAAAAAAAAAGAAGACATGCAAATGGCCAAGAGATATATAAAAAAATACTTACATCAATAAGCATCAGGAAAATACAAATCGAAACAAGATCATCTTATACCAGTTAGAATGGCTATTACTAAAAAGAAAAAAGTAACAAATGATGGAGAGGATGCAAAGAAAAAGGAAATCTTATACATTCTTGGTGGAAATGTAAATTAGTACAACCACATGGAAAACAGTATGATGATTTCTCAAAAATTTAAAAGAACTACCAGGCCTGGCACTGTGACTTATGCCAGTAATTCCATCACTTTGAGAGGCTGAGGCAGAAAGTTCACTTGAGGCCAGGAGTGTAAGACCAGGCTCGGCAACTTACCCAGACCTCGTCTCCACAAAAAACAATAATTAAAAAATAGCCAGACATGCTGCATGCCTGTAGTCCTAGCTACTCACGAGGCTGAGTCAAGAGGAATGTTTAAATTCAGGAGTTTGAGGTTACAGTGAGCTATGATGGGTCCAAGCACTCCAGCCTAGGTGACAGAGCAAGAATCTGTCTCTTAAAGAAACAAAAAACAATAACAATAAAACTACTACATGATCCAGCAATTTAACTAATTTATCCAAAGGTAAATAAATCAGTATATCAAAGGGACACCTGCACTCCCATGTTTCTTGCAGGGCTATTCAAAAAGCAAAGATATAAAATCAACCTAAGTGTCTATCTGTGGGTAAATATGTAAACAAAATGGGATATACATACATATATATATATATATATACACACACACACATACACACACACACATACATATATATATACACATACATATATATACACACACACATACATATATATCTACACATACATATATATATATATGCACATAATGGAAGACTATTTGGATATAAAAAAGAAAGAAAGTATGTCATTTGCTGTAACATGGATGGAACTGGAGGTCGTTAAGTTAAATGAAGTAAGCCAGGCACAGAAAGACAAATATTGCATGTTTCATTCATATATGGGAGTTCTAAAAGTAGATCTCACAGAGGTGGAGAGTAGAACAATAAATATCAGAGGATGAGAAGGCTGTGTGGGTCAGGAGGGGATAAAGTGAGATTGTTTAATGGGTACAAACATACAATTAAATAGAAGTAATAAGTTCTAATATTCAATAGCATAGTAAGGTGTCTATAGTTAACAATAGCGTATTGTGTATTTAAAATTAGCAAGAACAGAGAACTTAAAATGTTCCCAACACATAGAAGTGATAAATACTTGGGGTGATGGACATCCCAAATACGCTTCCTTGATCATTACACATTCTATTTATGTAACAAAATATTGCATGTACTCTATGTACAAATATTATGTATCAATAAAATTTGAAAATACAGTCACCAGAAAAATATTGCTATAGAGCAGATGAAAAGTGTGCCCGATTTATCATATAATTACCATATCTCTTTGCTTTGTATAAAATTGGAGCACAAGGCAGAGATTCCAACATACAGGGATAATTTTTTCAGGCAACAGAAGCAGTGGAAACGTGAGGGAGAAGAACTCAAGAAGAAATGTTTATCAAAAATATGAGGATAAATTGGAAGTTGCTAAAGGAAAAATAAATAATGCTAAAAACATAAATGTAAATTTAGAAATAAATAATGTGCATTGTGTCTTCTCAGGCCTAATTGATGAAAATGCTAAAAATTATATTTAATTCTCTTGGGCATAATTTGGATCCTTCATCATCAAAATTGTGCATTTGTCCTGTGATGTAATGCAGACTTCCTCAGTGGCCATTCGAATTTTAAGCTGATTGTCTTCTTCTCTAAATTGCTCTAGGGTGTTATATCTTTGGTGGTTCCTTTGATTTAGTTTTCTCTCTCATCTCTACTGTCATACTGTCCTCTGTGATTTCTTATTGTTTTTTATCTATCTGCTTCCTGTATCTTCCTCTGTACACATTTTCTAATTTGCTAGTTTTTACTGTCTTATAAATTGGAAACACTAGATAGCCAAATGTAATCCTGTGTAATTAATAAAAGTTAATAATCATATAGCAAAGGCTTCGATCCATAGCTCTTTTATTAAAGTTGCATAGGCGTTGACATGTGATATTTATGAACAGCAAATGGCTTTTCAGGGGCCGCTCTTGCTTGAGATGAGGTCCTGGATCACTGAATTATCAGAAAATTATAATTCCTGAAAAATGAATTCATTGGAGAACAGTATGGTGGTTCCTAAAATAACTACAAGTAGAACTACCACATGATCCAGCAATCCTACTATTGAGAATTTCCAAAGGAAAGGAAATCATTATATCAAAAAGACATTTGAACCACCATGTTTATTGCAGCACTACTCATAATAGCCAAGACATGAAATGACTCTAGGTGTACAACAACAGATGAATGAAGAAAATGTGATATGTGTATGCCATCATACTATTTGGCCATCAAAAAGAATACAATTCTGTAATTCATGGCAACATGCATGGAACTGGATGACATTAGGTTAAGTGAAATAAGCCAGGAACAGAAAGTTAAACACCAAATTTTCTGACCTATATGTGGAAGCTAAAAAATAGTTGATGTCACAGAAGTAAAATGTAGAACAGAATATACTATAGACTGGGAAGGGCAGGGGAAATTAAGGGACAGGGAGCTATTTGTTAAAGAACACAAAATTATAGATAGTAGGAACAAGTTCTAATGCTGTATACCACCGTAGGATGACTATAGTTAACAGTAATATGTAATTTCAATAGCTAGAGGGAGGATAGTAAACATTTCCAACACAAAGAAAAGATAAATGTTTGAGATGATGGATATACTAATTACCCAGACTGATTACTATATATTGTATGGATCAAAATATCACTATGAACCCCCATGAATATGTACAATTATTACTTACCAATTAAAAAATAAAATAAAATAGTTATTGTTTTATGGTTATATTTATCAGTAAGAATTTTGTGTGTTATTCTAGTCATAGTTTTTTTAATGTTTTATTGCTTGTTTTTTTAAAGAGTACAGTCTTATTCTTCTCTAGATCACTTTGCTGATTTTAATACAATTTACAGAGTAAATTTTTAGAGAATCATAATGTAATTGACTCCCTAGGAGAGACAACTTGGAATGGGGTTCCATAATGTTATGGTTATGTGTGAAAGTCTGAGACCCAAGCTGTCTGGAGTTAAGTTCAGGTTCTATTACTTCTTAGCTAGAAGACCATGATGAATATTAAAATACTTAAGTTCCAGTTTCCCCACCTGTACAAGAAAAAAATCAAAATGTCTACCTCAGAAGATTGATTATGGCCACTAACTGTGCTGATACATGTTTACCATTTAGTAAAGTCTAACATGTAGTCATAGAAAATATACATTAAATGGCAGCTGAAATAATTCAAAATTTACAGGCTCACTAATTTTCATTTTAATAATATGAAACAATACTTAAAAAATAAAACTATGTTGTGAAGGGTATAAAATAGGTTAAAAGCTTGTGTCCAGAAAAATTATATGTTAGACAGTTAGAATAGTAAAATCAGAGAAAGGTTTGGTAAAAATTTCAGTCGGTTCTGTTATTGGGTCCTAGACTATGATTACTGTCCATCAAGTAGAAAATCCTCAGGAGGAGATGAACAGTAAGTGAGTTCAAAACTGTGAGATATTCAATTTGTTCTAAGAGCAGCCTTTTTATCTGTTTTCCTCTTGACTGACAGAAGAGATGAAAAAATGGAAGTAAAATGAATTCCAACAATATCTTGGAAGATAATGCAGCTTAATAAGAAACACATATAATGTAGGAATAGGAGCAAGGGAAAGGGAGAAAACCCTTCAGGATGAGAGCTTTGTGTCATACCTGACAAGATGAGGAGAGAAAAAGAGAGCTTATATAACGTGTATTGCATTTGAATCTTTCAACGGAGAGCTAAGCGGAGCTACTATTGCCTCATAGAAGGAAAAAGCTCCAGCTAGCTATGGAGGGGCAGAGAGACCAGAGCATCCGCTTACTGTTCTCAGTTTTATTAAAACACCTGAAGAGAAAGCAGGAACTTGAGGAGTATGATCTATTTGAATGCATCTTTAGGAAGTAAGGCACTATGCCAGCCCTCTGGGGAAGAAATAAAAAATCAAAGCCTCCTCATCAGCAGCTATTGCTTACAGGCATTTATTTATTTTGCACTGTAAAAACCAGAAGAAGAGGAGAGAAATGAGACCTGGGGGAGAAAGCTCTGAAATGAGAATTCCGGGCTTCTGATATTAACATACTCCTTCCTCTGGGCCTCAGTTTCCCCATTTTTACCACCAAAAGTTTGCAAGGTTGGCCTTTAGGGTCTCTAAGCCCCTTTTCAGCTAGAAAATTCTATGACATATTCATGAATCTCAAAAGAATCTATCTCCACCCCTACAATTTGTTCATTCCTTTTTCCTTATTGTTTTACCTGCCATCTTATTTCTTGTTACTCTTTCTGAGCTCCTTTGTTACAGGCAAACAGTGCATTTCTGCCTTTTGACTTTTACTTAATCTATGCCCTTCATTTTCACTGCTTCTGCTTTCACACCTAAATACACCTGTTTTTGGAATTCAACTCAAATGTTCTTATTCTCCTTCCCAAAATAAGTGATCTCCACCTCTCCAAATCTCCATTAAATTTCCCTTGTGCCCTCTCAGGGCTCATTTGATGCTGTATCCAAGACGAAATAATCAAAAGGATCAGAATCTAGTGTAAAGTGAGTTTATGTTTCTTCAAACATAAAGTTTGAGGACAGCCACTCAGGAAACACAGATTCCAAAGAATTGAAGCCATTCTTCTAAGGTATAGAAGTTTGGGGTCCTTTATAGAGACCAAATTTAGGAAAGCATAACAGAAATTCAGCATCTTTCTATATATATTTGAATGCATAGTTATAACAATCTGATTAGTTCAGGTAGTTTTTTTTTTTTTTTTTTGGAAAGGTATATTTAACATCGACATTGAAGATGTAACAGTCATGGGGTTGTTTGCACCACCTGGTTTGAGTAAGGTACAGGAAAATAAAGGCGACAGTTAATCTATAACAAAGATCAGCGATTGGAAGGGGAAGAGGTGTGGTCTCCAGTCTCTCCTAGTCATTTACAGAACAAGAACAATGAGAAAGAGAGTTAATCTATAATCCAATAATGAGAAGTTGCAAACCTGCTATATGACTCAGTCTCCGGGGCTCAATTTCCTCCTTGGTGTAATAAATTTAGAAGATCCTAAAATTTTTTCTCTTATGACTGCACGATGTTGTAATCATTAGTTCATGTATTGTCTTGCTGAGTGCAACTGCTATGAACTCCTGAGTTCCCAGGATCACTGGGGATAGGGATATGTCAGGTATTACAGTGTTACAATATGTCCATATCATTTGGTAGATAGCCACTGCCCCAAGCCCTCCACAGAGAACTCCCTGTCCCCTTCCTCCAGCATCCCTCACATCACCTTAGTCAAATAACTACAAGGTTTACACCTGGAATAGCAGGTTCTCCAGGGTCCTGGCCCAGCTATGGCTTTGCCAGAGCCCATGTTGGCCAAGTTGCTGGATATTTTGAATGTTATTCCTGCTCTGCATCTCTCCTATCCACAGCCTCCTGCTGAGTGGCTTATACATAACAAACGGTGAATATGTGTTTATTAAATGAAAGTAGTCAGGCTTGTTCCAATACTGTAAAAATTGTAGGAAAATACTTAGGGGGAGGTAGAGGGTCAAAGAATGAGATGATTTTTGTCCCATGAGTCAGTGTTTAAGGCTTTTCCCCTGGCCTCAAAAGAGGAATTAACACTTTTGGAGGAAGGGTAAGTAGAGGGGTAGAATTTAAAGATACTAAGTAAAATTGGAGTGGAATAAGGTATAATTGAGTAATGCCTTATAAAAGAGATTCCAAGCTTTTCAAGACTTTGGTGAAAGACTGGGTTGGGGGAATATGAAATGGTGCCACTTTCTCTTGATTGTGTTCCTATCTCCATTCATTTTCTGTCTTTTTCAGGGTTGCTTCTTTTTTCCCGTCTCTAAATGAGAATTCTTCCCAAGCTCTGGTCAGTTCCTTTTTCTCTCTCCTCTCTTTTGCTACAATGGGTAAATAAGTTTAGCAAGACTTAGCACACGTTGTCAATATACAAAAAAATCAGCAAGAATTCTATATTCTAATAATGAAAAATTGGATACCAAAAGTAAAAATATAGCAGTTTAAAATATCACCAAGGAGAAGGAAATACTTAAATATAAATCTAATAAAATTTATGCAAGATCTTTATGCTGAAAAGTACGAAAGACTGATAAAAGTTATCAGTGAAGACATAAATAAGTGGAAAGATATATTGTGTTCATGGACTGGAAGATGCAATATATTTAAGATGTCAGTTCCCAAAAATTGATCTACAGATTCAATGCAATCTCAATTAAAATTCCATAAGAATTTTTTATAGATATCCATAGGCTAGTCTCAAATTTTATATGAAAAGGGCAAGAGCCCAGTATAGCCAAAATAACTTTGAAATAAGAATAAAGTTGGATGACTTACATTGCCTAATTTTAATACACACTATGAATCTTAACTATAATATAACCTAACTATAACAATCAAGACAGGGTAGACTGGAGAAAAGATGCATAGATAGATAAATGAGACAGAGCAGAAAGTTCAGAAATAGGCGTGCAGAAATATGGCCAATTGATTTTTGACAATAGTGTGAAGGAAATTCAGTGGAGGAAGAACAAATTTTTATAATAAATTGTGGTGGAAAAATTTAACGTTTGCATATATATGTATGGAACTTCAATCTATATTCTTTATGTGAAAAATTCAAAATGAATTATGTCTAATTTTAAAATATGAAACTATAAAGATTTTAAATAAAACATAAGAGAAAAAATTTTGTGCCCTTAGGTTAGGCAAAGAGATCTTAGATAAGAACAACAAACCAAAACTATGATCTATAAAAAAGAAAACTGGGCCAGGCACAGTGGCTCACGCCTATCATCCCCGTACTTTGGGATGCCGAGGTGGGCGGATTGCCTGAGGTCGGGAGTTTGAGATCACCCGGCCAACATGGCGAAACCCCGTCTCTACTAAAAATGCAAAAATTGGCCAGGCGTGGTGGTGGGCTCCTGTAATCCCAGCTGCTCGAGAGGCCGAGGAAGGACGATCGCTTGAATCCAGGAGGCGGAGGTTGCAGTGAGCAGAAATCGTGCCATTGCACTCCAGCCTGGGCAACAGAGCCAGACTCCATCTCAAAAAAAAAAAAAAAGAAAGAAAGAGAACTGATAAATATGACTTCTTCAAAATAAAATATTTTTGCTTTGCAAAAATCATTTGTTAAGAGAATGAGAAGACAAGTCACAGACTGGCAGAAAATATCTGCATGTCATACATCTGACAAAGAACTCTCAAAACATAATGATACGGAAACAAACAACCCAACAGAAAATGGGCAGAAGATCTGAGCAAACACTTTACCAAAGAAGGTATATGGACAGAAAATAAGCACATTAAAAGATGTCAATCTCATTAGTCATTAGAAAAATTCAAATGAAAACCACTGCATACCCCTTAGCATGGCTAAAACTAACAAAGAAAACAAAACTTGACAATACTAAGTGGTGGTAAGTATGCTAAGCAACTGGAACTCTCATATATTGCTTTTGGGAATGCAAAATGGAACAGCTGCTGTAGAAAATAACTTGTCAGTTACTTATGAAGATAAATGTACATTCCTGTATGACCCAGAAATCCCATTTGTATGTACTTACCCTAAAGAAATGAAAGCATATGTCCACACGAATACCCGATGTGGATATATATAGCAGCATAAAACTGTTATTGTAATTGACAAGAGAGGAAATAACCAAATATTCCTCAACTGAGTAATCAATAAACTAATTCACAAAATAAAATTCACCATTTTGTAATACATTTCTACAAGTTTTAACAAGTGTGTAGTCACATCTAATCACCACCACAATCAAGATATAAAACAATGTTATGTCCGTAACCTCCCAGTTTGTTTTGAGTATTGATTTTAAAAGAAACAAATTTTAAAAAATCTTAAAATTTGTGAAATGGGTCAAAATTATCCCAGAAATGTGTATGCCTAAAATTTTGCATTTTCAAAAACAGTTTGGCAATATCAAATAAAGCTAAGTATGTTTGTGTACATATCTATATACACACATGTAATCCATCTATATAGGTATATATACACACATATGTTATATTTTATATTCTATACTATAATCTATATTCTATAATTATATATAATATATATTATATAGATATACATACACACATATATTATACATTATATATATTATATATTATATGTATACCTATACATACATATATAGATATACATATGCATGTATATAATAACACATATGTTATATATTAAGTATATTATATATTTAATATGTGTACACATGTACATATGCATATATAGATATACATACACATAATATATAATATAAGCCTATTATATATTATATGTGCAATATATAATAGTATATATCATATATATGTAATATATAATATATAATATAAATATATAATATGTATGTGTATGTATATCTATATAATATATGTGAGTATGTATATATATGGATTATATATAGAAATATATATGTGTGTGTATATCTATATATATAGATTATATATGTGTGTATATACGTGTCTGTGTATATATATTAAAAAAACCCAAATTTTATTTCATTCCTAGGTATGGATTCCTAGGTGTGTAGTGAAGAAAAATGTACCCTTAGACTCAAAAAAAGATTTGTGTAGCTATGGTCATTGCACCACCATTCTTAAAATTCCCCAACTGGAAACTAAAATTTCCAATAATAGGAGGGATATAATAAAGTAGCAAAATATATATTAGAATAGTGGGATTCTGTGGTTTTCATGTAGCGGAATGCTATACTGTAATAAGAAGGAACCATCTAAAACTACACACAAACATTGCATTGAGTGATGAAGCCAGACAACAAGGACGAACATATATTATGTGTTTCTGTTTCTCTCAGGTTCAAAACACGAAAACCACTTTGTGGTATTAGGTGTCAGCATAGTGGTGAGTTTCTTTTGAGGCAGCTAGGTAGTGACTAGATGGAGACATGGGAGCCTCTGGAGAGTGTGCCATATTCTGTTTCATGAGTTGGGTTCCAGCTACACGGGTATATTTAGTTTGAACGATTCATTAAGCTTGGCACTAGTAATGTGCATAGTTTTTTTGTATATGTATGGTTCAATGAAAAGTTTAAATGAAAAAAGGAAAATACTTTTTTCTTTTAAAAATGTATTTAATTTACACCTACCTTTACAGGAACACAGAAGTTGCATGGAAGAAAAGACGCATGTTCCTTTGGTGTCATCCATTATTTATTATTATTTTTATTATTATTAAGGGTCATTTTTCTGAAGTTGAAGTCTCTCTTCATTTGCGTAGTTCTTTCTAATGCATAAGTTTAACAAAGCTTGAGGAAAAAATTGGTTCATTGCCCTCCATCAGACTGGTTGCCCTCCCCTAAGACTTATACCTATACCTTGGTCAGTTCCACAGACCAAGCCAGGTGCACACTTGAAATGAAGGGTTTTTCTGGAACAGCCTGCTGTGTGGTGAAAATATTGCTTCACTTCATGTACTGCAGACTGTGCGTCTTATCAGACTAACAACAACAAAAGAGTTACACAATCAGATGCTATTTCTTCAATAGTCTCTGCAGATACTTCATCAAATCTGGAAGCATTTTTACAAGATATTGAAACAAAAGCTAGGCAGAGAGTCCATCCTCAGGGGTCTTATCATTAGACAGTCAGGCATGTACACAACATCCTGAGAATGGCAGAAACGATTCTTTACTTTATGTCCTCTGTCTGCCATCATCCACACTGCATCCACCTCAGTTAGGCATAAGAGAGCTTTCCTCTGTGACTGCTCTCTCCTTTTCCCTTTTCTCATGGCCTCTTGATCTTCTAACCCCCACCCTCCTCATGGTGGTTTTTCTTCCTCTCAGCCTGCAACCTGACTAAAGTCAGATGGATCCAAACAGCTTTTTCTTCAGAGAAAGAAACGGTGCTGAGATGGGTGGTGGATAGAGTCAGGCCTTACCCATGGTTGGAGGAGTTGAAGGAAGTTTCCTTTTGTAACAGGCTCAAGTCTGACTGCTCCCCTCTCAGAATGAAAACACAAGAAGCAGGGTGTGGTGAAAGGAAAACAACTTTATTGATCAAATGCTAGCAGATGGGAGATAACGAAACTTCTGCCTCAAAGAAGCCATCTCTGTCTCCCGCGCTGAGTGAAGGGGTTTCAGAAGGAAAAGGTGTGGGAAACATACACGTGGCAAGGTGCAGGAGGGCGCAGGTATGCCTGTCTCATTCTGATGATTATCTTAAGTAATCGCCCATCCAGGGGTCAGGTTTGTGTTATCCTGATTTTCACCCAGTAGTGGTGGGTTGCTAGTAATTTCCCCCAATTGGGAGAATTCTGCAGCTGGGTCTCTCAATTTTGTTTTGTTTCAAAACTGGTCCCTGCAACTTCTAAGCAAGCACGTAATTAGATTAGCGAGAACTGTTCACATAAGTACCTGGTGGGAAAGGAGAAACAAAGAGTTTCAAAGTATGTTTCAAGGCTGAAAGCAAGAAACAGGGGAAAAAAGCCTCAAAATGCATTTTTTACTGGGATACTTGGTTATGGGTTTCTCACTGTCAAATTCCATTCCTTTTTTATGGAAAGTAGGTGATGCAGTAAATCTTGCTATTTCTTTCTGAAAAGGAGCATGGGTAGGGTGTATCAGAATGGAATCTATTTATCTGTAGTTAGGCATATTCGAGAGTTCCCAGATTCACAATAGGGACTTGCGGGAGCATTATGGTACTAGGACGTAGGAACTTTTGAGATAATCTGTCCTGCACCTCCATACAAAATATATAATGGTAATAAGGTCCACAGCAGCCAAGGAGAACAATCAGCAGAGTACCAATCACACAGTATATGAAAGTCTTCCATGTATTAGGAAGTTGGCTGAACCATGCTGTTACGGGGTCCTGGGAGAAGGTATCTATAGCAGAAATAGAGATATCTAATGCATGCATACCTTGGGTTATATTGTGAAAACAGTCTGGTGTATATATATGCACAACACTCAGTCTTAAGCAGTGCACAAGTGTTGCCTTGGGCTGCAGTCAGGATATCTAAGGCCATACATTTTGTAGGACCATTTGGCTAATCTGCAAGTTTTCTTCAGGGAGAAGGGTGTTTACTTTTTGGCTAGCTCTTGGTCTGCTCTTGGTTTCTCCAGGATTTTAGTAGCACCTTATTTCCTGGGCAACAGGGCTCATCCATGGGGTATGAGGACATGGAAACAGCAAATTGTTCATAGACTTCTGGAGGGAAGAGTTCTTCCTTTCCTTCCCTGGGGTGAATAAGGGACTGAAATTGCAGTCCCTGTTCTGGTGGAATCTGTAAGACAAATTGCTGCTTCCTTGGAGGAAAAGTCACTTGATCATTTAGCTTGCAAAGCAACTCTCATCCCAACAGAGAAATTGGATATTTTGGCATACAGAGAATATTATTTCTTAATTTCAAGTCCCCCAGCCAACATTCCAAAGGTTTTTTTTAAAAAAAACCTTTTGCTGTATTTCTCTTGAATTTTAGTATTTTTTGCTTTTGGGGTGTTACAAACTGAATAAATAGCCCTAATATTGATTAAGAAATAAGTTACTTTATTCCCCACTGTCATTTATACCTGGGGCTCCTGTGGGGATATGATGACAGGTTGGCTAAACATGCATATTTAGCAGGTTATAGGAGGATGTATGAATATTTATAAAGGGGTCCTGACTCATGCGTATTGAAAAAACGTGAATGTAACTATGACTCTGCTTACTTTGGGATAGAGACATAGGGTTTTCCTGGCATAGTCCTAGGTTCTGTTTATAATTTGGTATCTTATTGTCATAAATAATTAATTCTGCCAGTCTTATGATCTCTACTTTAATGTGAATGCTGGTCAATTTTGCCTGCATTCCAAAGACCAATTTTGCCTGAATTCCTCCTTCGTTGAGAGGCTTAAAGTTCTATTTTTTAGTTTATATACCCCCTTTTTATCAAGGTATGCCAGAAGCAGTATTACTGGCCATGCTTTTATGTTGTCCCATATCAATGCTGGAGTAGTATGCCACCTGCCTCGGGTCCATCATGTCCCTGGGTGGGACCTCCTCTGGCTCAGGGGCTTAGAGTCAAAAGACTTATAGCCAATTGAATGTTCTGGGCCAAATGAGAATGGAAGTGGAGAGGCACTCATTAACCTTTAAAACCCCTTTTAAGCAACATAAGAGACAAAAACCAAAAGCCAAAAGGCAAAGTTATAAAATGGACTTATTTGTAATTTCTATACACTGAACTACTGTAATCTTGGCTTGCAGCAATTAGCTATACAAAACACAAGCATTTTGTTCAGCTGTTTAGGCAATTGTGTGCCCATTCTTGATTTGGAGGATTTTACCTAATTTTATTTCTTGAAACCAGCCCTTACAGTCTCATGTGACAGTACCTGGGCCTGGAGGGATTGAATAATTTTAAATTCTGGAGGCAAAACAAAACAAATAATTAGCAGTGTTTCGAACAAAAATGACATAAGCTCTGTCTAGTTTTGAAAATGACAAGAAAGGAAGCTCATAGGTAGTTAAACATTTTAATTATTTAGTATCAACACATAGAATAAACTATATTAATTCACATAGAGGCAAAATTATTACATGAATCTTAATGTTTTGGAGTACAATCCTTTCCCTGCATCTCATGAAGGCAGTTACTTTGATTGTTGCCTTCCCTTGGGTCTAAAGATGAGGCTTTGGTTAACTTACGTTTGGTGTCAGATACTGGCAGGAGTCATTGCCTTCTTGCGACAAGATATGTATTCCCAGTGAAATCACCTTTGCAAAAATTATAACTGAGGAAATTATTATAGTGAAAGAGATATGAACTAGCTGACTCCATCTTGCCTCTGACCTCCAAGATGTTCTTGTTCATTCAGAGTCATAATATGAACTAACTTTGGGAGGAGAAGTCCTTTCCCAAAACAAATCCCCTTCCTGCCTGGGGACTAGACTGCCTTTGCAGGACTAACAAATTTACCACAAGGTTAGAAATTATTGTTTGGGAGTCATGCAGCTGGAGGCTGCATGATTCTAAACTCCTCAAATTGCTCCTGGGGATAAAATCACTATTGCAAAATCTAAGACCAGTGCTTGGTATATTTTGTAGATCCTGCACTCCATGGACCAGCTGGCACTATCCAGATTGATAAACTTGCTCATCTGGTCTTATGGCCCCCTCTCAGGAGCTGACTCTGCAGAGAGGACAGTTTAGACTTCCTATGATTTCACTCCTGATTCACTGGCTCCCTATCCACCAAATTATGCTTGAAAACTTCAATCCCCAAGTTTTCAGGGAGACTCATTTGAGTTATAATAAAATTCTGGTCTCCCATGCAGCCGGTTCTGCCTGAATTACTCTTTCTCTGTTGCAGTTCCTCTGTCTTGACAAATTGTCTCTGTCTAGGCAGCAGACAAGGTGAACTTATTGAGTGGTTACACCAGCAGTCAGAACCATGTAATTTAACAGCACATGGATTAGTTAATAGCACCTGATAATGACAATTGCAAGGGGCTGGGGGTGGTGCTACTGAAGTCCATGATATGATTGGAAGCTGTAAAAAGATTCTACAACCTTTTGGTGATTAATTTTTGTAGCTTTGATAAGCCCTTGCAATAAGTCAGAGACTTAATTTAGGATTTCACTTTGAGGATGTTTGTCAAAGATGTTAAAAAGCTCGTTGTAAAATTATAGTTACTTATTTAACCAAAGTGATAATCAAAAGACTTTAAAAGCAGTACAGAAGGTTACATGGATTGAAAAAAATTTGAATTATTTTAAAGCTCAGTTTTTCTAAGCAATCGAACACCTAATAAGACAATGTAGGAATTATCTTGATAAAACATAAAATGTTATTTCTAAACCAGTTACAAAAAAGGCAAAGAAAAACCTTCTGCAGTGTGACTGCTTTTTCTTATGAGAATCCCATTTAGATAATCTGAAAGTCAGACTTGATGAAAAAAAGTGCTTGAATTTAATCACATACTGGAAGATTGTGTTCAAAGTTATAAGTATGTCAGGGAAATACCTGACTCCTAGGAACAGCGGAATACGTTTCCTGATTACATTGAAAAATTTAGACATATCAAGAAAAGTCAAGAGTACAGAATCAATTATACTCGAGGAAATTATACTGGAGGAAAACACTCCTTTTTATTTTACCTTCACGATAAAAACATTTCAGCATTAGGCCATAACAACTGTTAGAACTGGAGAAAAATGTTACAGGAGCTGACAAAGAACTGAAAGAGAGTTGTCATCTCAGGTCTTTCCAAAGAGAAAAAGAGCTGACAGCAGTGAGACACAACAAAAGTTCAACTTCTAAGATATGAATCTGAGAAGTTTTAAAAAGAAATAGGTTATAGAACTAAAAGGCAAAAGCTGTAATTTCATTAAAAGCAAATCAATACCTTAAGAAAACCTTGTTTTAAAATAGAAGACCAATGTGTAGAAAGGCTTTTATAAATAATTTAATTTTAATTATAGCTAACTTAATCACATACAACATTCCTTTTATAAATTTTCTTCATGAAGTTTATCACAGCCTACACAGACCATCTATGACATGTTTGGACTTTCTGACTTGTCCTATACTTCCCTCTTTCCTTAACAATCTATTATTTTATGTTAGGACACAAATTTACCATATGAAATCCTTTCTTATACAAAATTATTCTATTTTCTTTATATCTGTTCTTACCAAAAAATACATTTTTATATCCATAACTACTTTCACATCTCTCTCCTCTACTGACCAGTTTCTTTTTACCTTCTTTAGTAATTAGCTTTTAAATAACCACCAAAGTAGACATTTTTTGTCATTAAGAACATAACATACAGAATTATATATTAACTAGAATTATTATTCTTAGTAACCTTAAATGTTAGTAAAAACCTAGGAAGCAACAAATCCTGAACCATCTGTCAGATGTTAGCATTTTATAGATGAAACCATTCCACAATATTATAAACATGTTGTCCCATATCATAAACTTTTCTTTTTTAAAAAAATTATTTCAAGAACTTTTAGTGTACAAGTGGTTTTTTTTGTTGTTGTTGTTACGTGGATGTATTATATAGTGGTAAATTCTGACATTTTAGTGTACCCATCACCCAAATAGTGAACATTGTACCTAATATATAGTTATTTTTTAATCCCTAGTCCCCTTCCCATGCTTCCCATTCTAATTCTCTAAAGTCTTGTATCACTCTATATGCATTTTCATACTCATAGCTTAGCTCCCAGTTATAAGTAAGAACATATGTTTTTTGGTTTTTCCCTCCTGAGTTACTTTGCTTAGAATAATGGCCTTCAGTTCCATCCAAGTTGCTGCAGAAGACATTATTTCACTACGTTTTTATGGCTGAGTAGTATTCCATGGTGTATATATACTACATTTTTTCTTATCCACTTATTAGTTAATGGGAACTTAGGTTGGTTCAATATCTTTGCAATTGTGAATTGTGCCGCTATAAACATGTATGTGCGAGCATCTCTTTCATTAATAACTTCTTTTCCGTTGGGTCGATACCCAGCAATGGGATTACTGAATGAAATGATAGATCTACTTTTAGCTCTTTAAGGAATCTCCATACTGTTTTCCGTAATGTTTGTAATAATTTACATTCCCACTATCAGTGTATAATCATCCCCTTTGCCCCATATCCATGCCAGTATTTATTATTTGTTTGTTTGTTTACTTTTTAATAATGGCCATTCTTGCAGGAGTAAGATGGTATCTCATTGTAGTTTTCATTTGCATTTCCCTGATGATTAGTGACAATGAGCATTTCTTCATATGGTTTTTGGTCATTTGCATATCTTCTTTTGAGAAATGTCTATTCATGTACTTTGCCCACTTTTTGACAGGGTTATTTGTTTTTTTCCTTGCTGATTTGTTTGAGTTTCTTATATATTATGGATGCTAGTCCTTAGTCAGATGTGTAGTTTGCAAATATTTTATATCATTCTCTGTGTTTTCTGTTTACTCTGATTATTATTTCTTTTGCTGTGCAGAAGCTTTTTAGTTTAATTAGGTCTCATTTATTTACAGTTCTTTTTGCCACATTTGCTATTGGGATCTTAGTCACAAATTATTTGCCTAGGCTGATGTCTAGAAGAGTTTTTTCAACATTGTCTTTGATATGGCTTTGCTGTGTCCCCACCCAAATCTCACCTTGAATTGTAACTCCCTAAATTCCCACAGGTCTTGGGAGGAACCAAGTGGGAGGTGCTTGAATTATGGGGGTGCATCTTTCCTGCACTGTTCTCATGATAATGAGTGAGTCTCATGAGATCTGATGGTCTTAAAAATGAGTTTCCTTGCACAAGCTCTCTCTTTGCCTGCTGCCATCAACATAAGACATGACTTGCTCTTCCTTGCCTTCTGATATGATTGTGAGGCCTCCCCCACCATGTGGAACTGTAAGTCCATTAAACCTCTTTCTTTTGTAAATTGACCAGTCTCAAGTATGTCTTTATCAGCAGTGTAAGGACAGACCAATACAGTAAATTGGTATCAGTAGAATGGGTGCTGCTGAAAAGTGTCCCAAAATGTGGAAGCAACATTGGAACTGGGTAGTAGGTGGAGGTTGGAACAGGTTGGAGGGCTCAGAAAAGACAGGAAAATGTGGGAAAGTTTGGAACTCCTTAGAGACTTGTTGAGTGGCTTTGACCAAAATACTGGTAGTTATATGAAAAATAAGGTCCAGGCTGAGGTGGTCTCAGATGGAGATGAGGAACTTGTTGGGAACTGGAGAAAAGGTGACTCTTGTTATGTTTTAGCAAAGAGACTGGTGGCATTTTGCCCCTGCCCTAGAGATCTGTGGAAGCCTTGAACTTGAGAGAGATTATTTAGGGTATCCAGCAGAAGAAATTTCTAAGTAGCAAAGCGTTCAATATGTGACTTGGGTGCTGTCAAAGGCACTCAGTTTTATAAGGGAAGCAGAGCATGAAAATTTGGAAAATTTGCATCCCGACAATGTGATAGAAAAAAAAAATCCCATTCTCTCAGAGAAATTCAAGCCAGCTGCAGAAATTTGCATAAATAACGAGGAGCCAAATGTTAATCCCCAAGACAATAGTAAAAATGTCTCCAAGACATATCAGAGGTCTTCACAGAAGCTCCTACCATCACAGGCCCAGAGGCCTAGGAGGAAAATATTGTTTCGTGGGCCAGGTCCAGGGTCCTCATGCTGTGTGCAGTCTAGGGACTTGGTGGCCTGTGTTCCAGCCATTCCAGCTTGACTAAAAGGGGCCAAGGTACAGCTCAAGCCATGGCTTTAGAGGGTGCAAGCCCCAATCCTTCCATGTGCTGTTAAGCCTGTTGGTGCACAGAAGTGAAGAATTGAGGTTTGGTAACCTCTGCCTAGATTTCAGAGGATGTATGGAAATGCCTGGATGTCCATGCAGAAGTTTGCTGCAGGAGTGGAGCTGTCATGGAGAACCTCTGCTAGGGCAGTGCAGAAGGGAAATGTGGAGTCAGAGCCCCCACACAGAGTCCCTACTGGGGCACCACCTAGTGGAGCTGTGAGAAGAGGGCCACCGTCTTCCAGATCCCAGAATGGCAGATCCACTGACAGCTTGCACTATGTGCCTGGAAAAGCTACAGAAACAACACCAGCCCATGAAAGCAGCCAGGTGAGAGTCTGAACCTTGCAGAGCCACCAGGGTGAAGCTGCCCAAGACCATAGGAACCTACCTCTTGCATCAACATGACCTGGAAGTGAGACATGGGGTCAAAAGAGATCATTTTGGAGCTTTAAGGTTTGACTGTCCTCCTGGATTTCAGACTTTCATGGGGCCTATAGCCCCTTTGTTTTGGGCAATGTCTCCCATTTAGAATGGCTATATTTATGCAATGCTTGTATCCCCATTGGATCTAGGAAGTAACTAACTTACTTTTGATTTTACAGGCTCATAGGTGGAAGGAACTTGCCTTGTCTCAGATGAAACTTTGGACTGTGGACTTTTGAGTTAATGCTGAAAAGAGTTAAGACTTTGGGGGACTGTTGGGAAGGCATGATTGGTTTTCAAATGTGTGGACATGAGATTTGGGAGGGACCAGTGACAGAATTATATCGTTTGGCTGTGTCCCCACCCAAATCTCATCTTGAATTGTAACTCCTACAATTCCCACATACCATGGAAGGAACCTGGTGGGAGGTGATTGAATTATGGGGATGGGTCTTTCCCACGCTGTTCTCGTGGTAGTGAATGAGTCTCACAAGATCTGATGGTTTTAAAAATGGGAATTTTCCTGCACAAGCTCTCCCTTTGCCTGCTGACATTCACGTAAGACATGATTTGCTCCTCCTTGCCTTCTGCCATGTTTGTGAGGCCTCCCCAGCCATGTGGAACTGTAAGTCCACTAAACCTCTTTCTTTTGTAAAAGTCTCGGGTCTGTTTTTATCAGCAGCATGAAAACAGAGTAATACAGACTTCTAGAATTTTCATGCTTTTGGGTCTTTATATTTAAGTTTTTGATCCATGTTGAGCCTATTTTTGTACAAGATGAGATATGAGGATCTTCTACTTGTAGCTTGCCAGCTTTCCCAGCACCATTTATTACACAGGGTGTCCATTCCCCAATTTAAGTTTTTGTATGCTTTGTTGAAAATCAGTTAGCTGCAAGTATATTTGGCTTTTTTCTGGGTTCTCTATTCTGTTCCATTGGTCTATATGCCTATTTTTATACCGGTACCTGCTGTTTTGGCAACTATAGCCTTGTAGTATAATTTGAAGTCTGGTAATGTGATACCTCCTGATTTGTTCTTTTTGCTTATGATTGCTTTAGCTATTTAGGCTCTTTTTGGTTTCATATAAATTTTAGGTTTTTTTTTTTTTCTAACTCTGTGAAAAGTGATGTGGTGTTTTGATGAGAATTGCATTGAATCTATAGATGTGTTGGGGCAGTATAGCCATTTTCACAATATTGATTCTTCCTATCCATGAGCATGGGTTGTATTTCCATTTGTTTCTGTTATCTATTATTTCTTTCAGAAATATTTTGTAGTTCTCCTTGTAGAGATCATTTACCTCCTTGGTTATGTATATTCCTAGGTATTTTATTTTATTTTTTGGATGTGTTGTGAAAGGGATTATGTTTTTCACTGGATTCTCAGCTTTGCCATCATTGGTATACAGCATTGGTACTGATTTGTGTACATCAATTTTGTGTCTTGAAACTTTACTGAGTGTGTTTATCAAATCTAGTAGTTATTTGGAGCAATCTTTAAGATTTTCTAGGTATATGATCATATCATCTGCAAATAGCAATAGTTTGACTTCCTCTTTTCCAATTTGGATGCCTTCTCTTGCATAATTTTTCCTTATCTTGCCTAATTTTTTCTGGCTAGGATATCCACAAATATATTGACTAGCAGTAGTGAAAGAGGACATCCTTGTCTTGTTCTTGTTCTCAGGGAAAATGCTTTCAACTTTTTTCTGTTCAATATGATGTTGTCTGTGGGTTTGTCATAAATGGCTTTTATTATTTTGAGATAAGTCCTCTCTATGCCTCGTTTGTTGAGAGTTTTTATCATAAAGGATGTTGGATTTTGTCAAATTCGTTTTCTGCATCTTTTGAGATGATTATATCATTTTTATTTTTAATTCTGTTTATGGAATGTATCACATTTATTGACTTGTGTATACTAAATTATCCCTGAATCCCTGAGATGAAACCCACCTGATAGTGATGTATTACCTTTTTGATGTGCTGTTGAATTCTGTTAGCTTGTATTTTGTTGCAGATATTTTCATCTATGTTCATCAGGGATATTGGCCTGCAGTTTTTTTTTGTCGTTGTTGTTGTTGTTGTTGTTGTGTCTTTCTGGGTTTTGGTATCAGTGTGATACTTGGTTCATAGAATGATTTAGGGAAGATTCCCTTTTTCTCAATCTTTTGGAATAGTTGCAATAGGATTGATAGCAATTCTTTGAATGTCTGGTAGAATTCAGCTGTGAATTCATCTGCTCCTGGGCTTTTTTGTTGTTTTTGGCAATTTTTAAATTACTGATTCAATCTTGCTATTTGGTATTGGTGAGTTCAGGGTTTCTATTTCTTCCTGATTTAATCTAGCATCATTGTACGGTCTCAGGAATTTATCAATTTCCTGTAGGTTTTCTAGTTTGCATGCATAATGGTGTTCATAGTAGTCTTGAATGATCTTTACATTTCTGTATTGTCAGTTGAAATCTCTCCAGTTTCATTTGTAATTGAGCTTATATGACTCTTCTCTCTTCTTTTCTTGGTTAATCTATCTAATGGTCTATCTATTTTGTTTATTTTTTCAAAGAAGAAGCTTCTTGTTTCATTGATCTTTTGTATCTTTTTTGTTTGAATTTCATTTAGCTCTCTGATCTTTGTTATTTCTTTTCTTCTGCAAGCTTTGGGTTTAGTTTGTTCTTATTTCTCTAGTTCCTCCAAGTGAGATATTAGGTTACCAATTTTTGCTTTTTCAGACTTTTTGATGCAGACATTTAGCACTATAAACTTTCCTCTTAGCACTGATTTTGCTGTCTCCCAGAGGTTTTGATAACTTCTGTCATTATTATTATTCATTTCAGAGAATTTCCATCTTGATATCATTGTTAACACAAAAATAATTCAGGAGCAGATTATTTAATTTGCATGTATTTGTGTAGTTTTGAGGGATCCTTTTGAAGTAGATTCCTAGTTTTAATCCATTGTGGTTTGATATGATACTTGATATAATTTTGATATTTAAAAATTTATTGAGACCTATTTTTTGCCTATCGTATGTCCCTCTTGGAGACTCTAACATGCTAATGTCAAGAATGTATATTCTGCAGTTCTTGGGAAGACTGTTCTGTAAATATCTGTTAAGTCCATTTGTTCTAGAATGCCATAAAAGTCTGTTGTTTCTTTGTTGACTTTCTGCTTTGATGATCTGTTTAGTGCTATCAGTGTTATATTGAAATGTCCCACTATTATTGTGTTGCTATATATCTTATTTCTTGGGTCTAGTAGTAATTGTTTTATGAATCTGAGAGCTATAGTGTTAGGTATATATAAATTTAAGATTGTAGTATTGCCTTGTTGAGTTGATACTTTTATTATATAATGACCTTCTTTGTTCTTTTTTATTGTTGCTGCTTTGAAGTCTGTTTTGTCTGATATAAGAGTAGCTACTCCTGCACTCTTTTGGTTTCCATTTGCATGGAGTATCATTTTCCATTCCTTTGCCTAGAGTTTATATGAATTCTTCCATATTAAGTGAATCTCTTAAAGATAGCAGATAATTGGTTTTTGATTTTTCATCAGTTCTACCATTCTGTATCTTTTAAGTGGAGCATTTAGGTCATTTATATTTAATGTGAACCTTGAAATGTCAGTTATTTTTCCATTCATCATGTTAATTGTTACCTAGTTTTTTTTTTTTTTTTTTTTTTTTTTTTTTTTGCTATTGTTTTATAGGCCCTGTGAGTTTTAAGCTTTCAAGAGGCTCTATTTTGGTGCCTATTATACTTTTGTTTCAAGGTTTACAGCTCCGTTTGGCATTTCTAGTAGTGCTGTTTTGGTAGCACTATGAGAGTTTCCTCAGCATTTGTTTGTCTGAAAATGGCTTTATTTCTTCTTCATTTATGAAACTTAGTTTTGCCATATACAAAATTCTTGCCTGACAGTGGTTCTGTTTAAGAAGGCTGAAGATAGGAGCCCAGTTGCTTCTGGCTTGTAAAGTTTCTGCTGAGAAGTCTGCTTTTAATCTGAAAGATTTTGCTTTATAGGTTACCTGACGCTTTGTGTTAGTGCTCTTAGAGATTTCTTTCCTTTATGGTGATTTTAGATAGCCTGATGACCATATGCCTTGCTGAAAGTCTTTTTGCAATGAGTTTTTCAGGAATCCTTTGAGCTTCTTGCTTGAATATCTACATCTCTAGCCAGGCCAGGATGTTTTTCTTAATTATTTCTTCAAGTACATTTTCCAGACATTGTTTTCTCTTCTCGCTTAGGAACACTAACTTTTTGTAGGCTTGACCATTTTACATAATCTCATATTTCTTGGAAACTTTGTTCATTTCTCTAGATTTTTTAAAATTTTTGTCTGATTGGGTTATTTCAAAAGCCTTATCTTTGAGCTCTGAAATTTTTTCTTCTACTTGTTCTAGTCAATTGTTAAAACTTTCCAGTACATTCTAAAATTCCCTAAGTATGACTTTTATTTCCAGAAGTTCTCATTGGTTTTTCTTGATGATCTCTGTCTCTTTAGAATTTTTTTTTTCATATCCGGAACTGCTTTTAAAATTTCTTTATGATGGTTTTTACCTTCCTCTGATATCTCCTTGAGTAGCTTAATAATCACCATTATGCATTCCTTATTTGGTATTTCAAAGATTTCATCATGGTTTGGATTCATTGCCGGGGAGATGGTGTGATCCTTTGGACATGTGTTAAAACCTTGTATTGTCATATTACCAGAGTTGCTTTTCTGCTTCCTTCTTATTTTGGAAGACTATGTCTTCTAATTATTCTTGAATTTATGTTTGATTTGACTGCGTGTTTTTTTTGTTTGTTTTTCTGTTTGCTTTTTTTTCTCTTAAGGATGTGACTTTAATGCTTATAGTTAATTATGGCCTAATTTGGTTATTGGTGCTTTGAGGGGAGAAGACTCTGTAAAAGTTCCTTGATTATAGAGAGTCTTTGTATGATGGCTTTCTCACATGTGATTGTAGTAAAAATGTGCTTGGTGTGTGAGCAAATTTACTGTCTCCTATAGGGTTGGAATGGTAGAGGTCTTGAAGCTTATCTCATTCCCGTATGGCATGGACTTTTTCATTTATTTATTTTTCCCTAGTATTTTATTTACTAGTTTGATGGCTCAGGCTTCAGGCCAGTAGTTGAGGTATCCCTGAGTAGAAACTGGTTTTGGCTAAAACAGGCAGGGTAAGTTCAATACCCAAGGATGCACAGAAGTCCAAGCCTTGAAACAGGTGACTGGAGGAGCTCTTGATGAGTCACACTGAGGTCTTATCAGGGGGAATGTTTGGAGCCACTTTAGTCAGCTTTCCTGCCAGGTCAGTGGGAAAGTGATCCACCTCTCAGTCACACTCCTGTCCCATTGTTCAGCTATTCCGATTAAACAGGCACCTTTTTTCAACTGTAGAAATATTGATGTTCCAAGTAGAGAGGAATTGTGACTCTGTCTCTCATGCAAGCCTGAACTTGGAGAATGTTCCTCCTGTGAGGATGTTGTCACCCTGATGTGTTCCAGAAAGACCATGTATAGTTGCACCCACACCAAGCTCCCATGGGAGAAGTCCCAGCTGTGCCTGTGGTGGTGGACAATGTAGGGAGAAGGGTCTCCAAGACCGTTCACACATGAACACCAGGCCTATCTGACTGTTGAGTTAGAGTTGCAGACTTTCCCTGCTAAGCCCATCACTGCAACTGTGACTCTGCTGAAAATTCCCACCAGTGTAAAGATCTGGTGCTGAAGATCTACTGTCTGGATTCTTTTGTCCCCATGAGGTGTTCTTTTGATGTGGTGCAGTCCCCTTTCCCCTAGGAGTAGGAGACCCTGGAGCCAGACCACTGTAAATGTTGTTGCTTCTCTGGGCCTAGCCTCCCAGTGAGGTTGCCACACTTTAGATTGGTGCTGGAGAAAGTCTACAGTGAATCCAATGATGTGATCTGTCCTCAAGTGTCCTAGCAATGGGTTTCAGCAGCAACTTTAATGGGGTGGCAGGCGAATGGCATAGATTCTTTGGGATTCTTTGGTTTTTGATAGCCTTAGTATGTTGACTTTCTCAAATGTCAGTTGGAGTAGTAATGAAATGGTGACTTGGACAGGCTCAGGGCCTCCTAGGTAGCCAGAGTGGTGAAGGCTGTGATGATAGCCGAAATTGTGCAGCCATTTTCTCCTTTCTGCATGCATTGTGATTCTACCAGGAGATGCTATAATGGACTGTGTTTGTTGGCCCCCAGCCAGGAGGTGGTACTTGCAAAACAGCAGTGGCTGCAGTAATAGCAGTGGGAATTTTGCTTGCCTTTTGTTGCCCAGTGGGGGTTATCTGTTTTCTCAGGCAATGGGTGAGGTCATATAGCTCCCAGAAGTTTCTGTCTGTCATGTTAAGCCATCAGGGCTGGTGGTGGGGCAAAGCTACATGGGAGCTGTGTCAGGTGTGTTTGTGCTCTGATTCTCTGTGTGCAGGGCAAGCAGCAGCCCCTGTAGGTGTCAGGAGATTGGTGCAGTTCTCAGGCCACTGGGTTGATATTCCAGAAGGGAGTGTTGCTGCCTTTGCTACGCAGAAGAGTTCAAGCAAGGAGTGGGAAGTAGCAGGCACCAGCAAGACCCACACAGATCCCACACACTTGGTGAGTCAGATCCACTTCGGCAGTGTTCCACTAGTAGCAGTTAGCTAAGTTCCAGGTAGCCTGCACTCACAATTCACAACTGCCCCAGGCCCCATGGAGATAGCAACTGTGGCTTTTAGACCACACCCCTCCCCATCCACCTGCAAAGACATGCACCCAGCTCCTAAACTCACTGTTACAGTCTGCTTTTTCACATCATCCTTTGAGATTTTCTGTCTTTTCTGAAAGTGTCAGATAATCAACTGTCAGTGAAATTAACTTAACATACCTAAAAGCCGTAGAGCACGTTGGTGATTCATCAATGTTAGTTCATTACCTTGATGATGTGAGTGTGTTTGCTTTCATTCCTCCTATTTTGTTACTTTGTGTTTGTAATTTTTTCTAGACTGCTAATATATCTAATTTTCAACCAATCATCAATTTTTTTCATAATCTTCTTTCTTTCAAAAGGACCCAGAAAGCCAAAGTAAAATAATCAATACATTTGACTGCATTGAAATTTAAATTATTTGTATTCCAATGACAGTCATAAAGTGAAAAGTCAAACATTACACTGTAAATAATATTTGTAATATGTGTAACAAAAGGTTATTAAGCAAAATAGTTGAGCTACAATAAGAAAAAAAGAAAAGAAAATGGCAAAACATAGGAATGGACAATAGACAGAAGACAAAATATAATACAATAAGTATAGCACTCCCAATTTTGGGGGGGCAGAAATAGAAAAATCTATTCTAAAATTAATATGAAATCTCAAGTAACCCTGTATTAGATAGTTCTTGCGTTGCTATAAAGAAATATCTGAGACTGGGTAATTTATAAAGAAAAGAAGGTGAATTGGCTCACCATCTGCAGACCATATAGAAAGCATAGCACCAGCATCTGCTTGTCTTTTGGGGAAGGCTTGAGGAAATTTTATGGGAAGGTGAAGCAGGAGCAAGTATCTCATATGGCAGAGCGGGAGAAAGAGAGGCAGGAAGTGCCACACACATTTAAATAATCAGATCTCGTGAGACCTCACTCACTATGGTGAGGACAGCACCAAGCCATGAGGGATCTGCCCCCATGACCCAGACACCTCCCACCAGGCCTCATCTCCAATACTGGGGATTACATTTCAACATGGCATTGTGGGGAACAAATATCCAAACTTGATATATCAGACTCTGAATAGCCAAAACAACTTTGATAAAGAACAAAGCTGAAAGACTCATACTTCCTGACTTTAAGACTTACTACAAAGCTACAGTAATCAGAAAAGCATGGTACTGGCATAAAGATAGACAAGTAAACCAATGAAATCAAATAGAGAGCCTAGAAATTAACCCTAACATGTGTGGTCAAATAATTTGTGGCAACGGTGCTAACACAATTTAATGGGGAAAAAACAGTCTTTTCAAAAAATGATACTGAGAAAACTGGATATCCACATGCAAAATAATTATTGAATTCGGCCCTTACTTAATAGCATATTCAAAAATTAACTCAAAATCATCAAGACCTAAATGTAAGATCTAAAACAATAAAACTATTAAAAGTAAAAAGGGTAAATATTTCATGACATTGGATTTGACAATGATTTCTTAGATATCACACTAAAGGCAGAGGCAACAAAAGAAAACATAGACAACTTGGACTTCACAAAAATGTAAAAGTTTTGTGCATCAAAGGACACTAACAACAGAGTAAAATGGTGAATCACAGAGTGGGAGAAAATATTTGGAAGTCATAAATCTGATAAGGGATTAATATTCAGAGTATACTGAGTACTCCTAAGACAACAACAACAACAACAAACCAGTAACTCTATCCATAAATGGGTAAAATACTTCAATAGACATTTCTCTAAAGAAGATAAGCAAATGTTCAATAAGCTCATGAAAACATGCTCAACATTACTAATCCTTAGGGAAAGCAAAGCTATAAGATAGCACCTCACATCCGTTAAGATGGCTACTATCAAAAAAACCAGAGAATAACAAGTGTTGGCCAGGATGTGGAGAAATTGGAAATGTTAAGCACTGTTAGTGGAATGTAAATGTTAGGGGTACAAACAGAGTAGAAAGTAGTTTGGTGGTTCCTGAAAAATTCAAAATAGAATTACCATATGATTCAGCAATTTTGCTTTTGGGTATATACCCAAAAGAATTGAAAGTAGGGTCTTGAAGAGATATTCATATACCTGTGTTCAGCATCATTCACAATAGCTAAAATGGAGAAGCTATCCAAGAGTCCATCTATGGATGAATGGATAAACAAAATGTGGAATATCCATACAATAGAATATTATTCAGCCTTCAAAAGAAAGTTCTGCAATAGGCTATAACATGGATGAACCTTGAAGACATTAGGCTAAGTAAAATAAGCCAGTCACAGAAAGACAAATGCGGTATAATTCTATTTATTGAGATATTTAGAGTACTCAAACTTATAAAAACAGAGAACAGAATGGTGGTTGCCAGGGGATGGGGGAGGGGAGAATCGGAAGTTATTTTTTAATGAGGATAGAGTTTCATTTTTACAAGATGAAAAGCATTATAGAGATGGATGGTGGTGATGGTTGTACATCATTATGAAAATGTATTTAATACCACTGTACCGTACACTTAAAAACGGTTAAATAGTAAATTGTATGTTATGAGTATTTTACCACAACAAAAATTTGGAATGTGAACAAACAAACTTACAGAGCTCCTTTAGTTCAAGTTATCAGGCTTGAACAGCAATCAAACCAAGGTGCATTTTTATGTGTTATGGTCAAATAAAATTCTACTGATGATCCCTTCAAAACAAAGAAAGGCACATAAGAAATGCTGAAATATAGATGGGCTCACTTTACCTGATCAATAGCTAGTCAATAGCTGTGGCCTCAGGGTTGGAAACCTGGTGTCTAGTCAAAATTTCTATTCTCTTGGCTTCTGGCTGGTGGGGAGATGGATGTTATATTTAATGTATCTACTACAGGTTACTAACATCTAAGCTCATCCTATTCTTCAGAGAAGGTTCATGTACCCTTCTAAAGCTGTAACCAGATTAGTACAGGTGTTCTTTTAACTAATCCAAGCCAGCAATGGGCTGTGCAAAAAGTCACAAACCACGCTCTGGTCCCAAGCTGCCCTGATCATGGATGTAG
This sequence comes from Gorilla gorilla gorilla, assembly GCF_029281585.2. Classification (NCBI taxonomy): domain Eukaryota; kingdom Metazoa; phylum Chordata; class Mammalia; order Primates; family Hominidae; genus Gorilla; species Gorilla gorilla. Next base: position 18,872,710 of record NC_073235.2, on the reverse strand, counting down.
CAAAGCCCTCTCAATGCTAGAGGAAACCAGAAATCCTTTAGATGTGTTTGGAGGGTTGTTGTTGTTGTGGTTTACTTTTTTGATTTGTTTTAATAGGAATCAGTGTTTTTGTGATTTGTCTTAGGATCTCTTCCAAGAAAAATGAGTTTGGAAAGGTGGAGGAAGGGAACATCATTAGTTTGCTATTATTGAATGAAAAGACAGAAGAAAATGTCAGGATACTGCCTGGCCTGGGAGGCAGAAGTGAAGGAACAGATGGGAAAAGTTGATAGTGCTGACTGTACTACTCTGCCTGGGTACACACCTCTGGAGCCTTCCTTTTTTCAAAATGAGTGTGGTGTCTAATAAGGAGAATGGGTTTGAAGTCAGACAAACTTAAAATCATGTCTGTGATCTGAGCCTTTCTGGCTGTGTGACCTTCAGTTTTTTTACCTCTCTGTTAGTTTTCCTGTCTGTACATTGAGATTTATAATAGTGAATACATGGCAGAGTTACGTTAACTTAAATAAAGTAAATTAAACTGCCTGGTTTAATAGCTGGCACATTTTGTGAGCTCCATAAATAGTAGCTGTTTATTGACGTTATTTCTTTTAAAGACCAGATGATGACTCTCTCCAGAACGTCTTGTGCAGCTTTCACCACTAACCCCAGGTAGATTGCACCTTCATGCCTCTCCTAATGGTTATACAACTTGCCTTTGCACATTGTTGTGTACTGATTTGTTTAACGTCTCTCTTGTACTTCCTATGAGCTCTTTGAGTTTAGTGACTGTCTTATTTATCTTTGCAACCCAAGCAGTTCCCACAGAGCCTGGCAATAACACTCACCAACAAATGCTTGCTGGTGGATTCAATGTGTCAATGGGTTTGAAGACTGTAAGAAGACTGTGGGAGGACTCTATAGTACAACCAAAGCTATATTTGGATAAAGCCAACTGCAAACTAATGAAATACCCAGGGTATCCCTGCTAGAGTTCCAGATGGCCATGGCGACGTGGAATAGTTACGACCATTTCATAAAAGATGAGGTTTAAAAGGGCTACAAGCACTAAAGCAAGTTTTTTTGTTTGTTTTTTTGTTTTTTGCCATATATGATTCAAGAGACCAAATTTAACGCTTTCTCCAGATGGTGCTGGAACCAATTCAAATCAGGTTAAGGACAAAAGGCTTTTCCTCAAAAAAATATTGTGAAGTATTTTGTAAGTCTTTTAACTTGATACAACTGCAACCCCATTGGAACTGAACTGAAAATATTCAAGGTAAAGGTTGTTTTTATTTCTTGAGCCTTTTGATGCTTCATCCTCCACTAGAATGTCATCTGAGTGCTTTTATTTAATAAAACACCCAAATCATTAAGCCTAGAGCAGTCCCACAGCCCCAGGATGCCTCATTCTCAGATAACAAAAGCAGCTGTTGCTCACCCACCAGCCCAACACAGATCAAAAGTCTGGCAGGTTTCCCTCAAGCCCCATCTCAGCTAAATGAAAGCTCCTTAGCATCCCCAAACTTTATGCCATCCACCCGTGTTGAGTTGGCCAGCAGCCACAGCAATGGCTTTTCCAGCCCACCTCCCAGGGAATGTTGCTCTGTGCTGCTGAGGGGTCTGATAATTTTCATCACCATTATGCTTACCTACTCCTTTTCAAATTCAGAGCACTTTTCCTTTTCCCGTTAGACTTGGGCTTTTGTGTACTTTTCCTTTATTGGAACTGGCAACATGAAGCTATTTAAACGCAGCTCCATCTGTTAGAGCTGGGTCCAGCAAGGTAGAGTGTCATGTTTGATTTCAGATTATCATTTGTTGTGTTGTCAGAAGGGCTTGGGGGAGGAAGAAAAAAATGCCTGTGTTCAAACTGCCCTTTGGTTAAAATGCACAAATAACTTATTTGCAACTTTGACCATGGCTCTGATCAATGTGCCTCATGTTTCTCTGCAATCACAGCAACAGTCCCTGTGACATTCAGAAGTTGGTCCCAAAAGAATTGTTCACAATAGAAAGCCAACCTTAACCCTGAGCTTTGGAGCCCACCTTGGTCATTCTTTATCTGTAAAGCAACCAAGTAGACTAAGGCTTGTTCCTAGTAGGTAAAAGTATGAGTGTAAATGGAACCAGTAGACCCTTGCTTAACTCAATGATACATGGAGTACATAAAAGTGGGATGGACTACCCTCAGAAATTCTGCTTCTAACTATCTGTGCCAAGGAGATGATCTAAATACAGAATACGTTTTAAATGCCATTTGTCACAGCACATTTATAACTGTAAGACATTAAAAACAAGATAAACATTCAACAATTAATAACAGCACAACAGAATGTTGATAATTGCTAAAGCTGAAGAATGGGCACATGGCGGTGCATTGTGCTGTTTACTTTTCTGTTAAAAATAATAGTTATAAAAGAAATGTTACCCAAAAACCAACATAAAAATTACAGATACGATGTGCTTAGTGAATGTTAAAAATACAAAGACACATGGTAAAAGAATAATATATCCAAAGGGATTGGTTGCTAACTGCACGTATGACACCAGTGGCATGTAGTCTAATTCTTAGTGCAACAACACAGCCACACTGTCGTAAATACAAGTCTGCCCTAAAGAAATATAGGCACTCTGGGCAAGTGTTATATTTGACTTGTTTGCTTGGGGGTTAACTGGTAGTGAAAGGACAGTCTTAAAAAAACAGACTTCAAGAGATGAGTGAATAGGAGAGGTTAGAAGTAAAGTTTGCCATGATGTGGGAAGAGGACAGGGTAGAGGTGCCGCAAAAGCTACACAGAACTTGAGATAGGTAGGCAAAAATATGTAGGCATTGAGATAAGTGACACGTGGGTAGAATGTGAAACTTCTCATTGAATCCCGGTGAGAAAATGGTCCCCTTCTCAGACACAGATTTGAGGAGGGGGCTTTGTTATTGCAGGCAAAGCTTTTCCTTCCCAACCCTTTAACCACTAGCACCCTGTGTCATAATCCAGGTACCAAGTATGAGCTGGGCAAGTGGCTGCTACAAGCAACATTTTCTAGCCTCTCTTGCTGATAGGCGTAGCCACGTGATTAAGTTAGAAATATGAGTAGAAAGGATATGGGCAGCTCTGACCATCTTCTAAAGGATGATTGCCCTGTCCTTTCTCCGTCCTCTGTCTTCCACTGTGTGGAAAGGCTGCTGTTAGAACTGGTGTAAAGCCATGCATTGAGGACGGCAGAATCAACCCCCCAGCCTGAGTTTAGGGATAACTGTGAGAAGTAGAACCTCCCTACCCAGTCTCAGATGATTGTGTGTGAGAAAAATAAACTCCTTTGAGCCACTGTACTTTAGCTATCTTCGTAACAGTAGTTTCTAACAAATACAGTTTCTTAAGCAGTGTTGTGCTGGAGCAAGCTTGTATTGACTTATGAGAGACAATTATTTGATATTCAAGAATTTTTTCAGATGGTTGCTGAACTGTTCTTGGGAGTGTTTAAATAATACAAATCAGAAAAATGCTACAAATTAGAGATTTATTTTATTTTATAATACAAGTAAATATTTATAATAATACATAAATATTTATACTACAAATAAATATATTTATATATATTTTATTTTGAAGAGCCGGTTTAACAGCATGCCACTAAGTATGAGAAGTCAACGAGAAAATGTATATAAATGCTTGGCAGAGTTAATAGAATGTAGTAAATGCTCAATAAATGGTAATTAATAATAATAGTTGCATTAAAAATGTAAACACATTTATTAACTCTTCACACTCAAAGGAAAACTATTTATACCTTATTTCCTCTCCTCAAATCAGGAAGGATCTTCTATGTGCAAAGCAAATCCTATGAAATGCCATATTCTTTCCCGTTCATGTTATGTATAAGAAACAAAAGGGCTTCATAGCAAGTTTTTACTTCTTTTTTAATTTTCAGAGCTGATTATCAACTTATTCAGTAAAGTTCTTTTTATTTTCCCATAAACAAGATAGAAAAAAATGCAAACCAGAAAGAGTTTCATATCAAAACATGATTTTTAAATCTTCTTAAATACAGAGGACGAATTTTCCCATGTTTCCAACTCTTGTTTCCTTGGTATGTTCAATTTTGAAGAGCCTCCTTAATCAATGAAGTTTTCAGCACAAGCGTCTCATCTTTTAAATTGTTAGAAGCCTCAGAATTTCTAGAGTACATTTAATTCCAAAATTATCAGGCCACTGATAAAAAAGTTTGAAATTTGTGATCTTTAATTTATCAGATTTTGCCATCTTTATGTGTCTAAGGATATGAAACAGATAATCTACCCACTTTTTTTAAAGACGTACTGATGAGATTGCCCATCCCTCATCAATCGCAGTACTCTCCTGCTAAAATTGGATTGTACTTCAGATCTTTCTCAACAAAGCATTCCAGGCAGGCACTATCGATCAAAAGTGAAAGTTCTTTACCAATTCATTACAGTCTAATCTCCTACCCCTACAGGAATCATAGGACTAAAGTCCCCAATTTCTACAGCAGGGATCCTAATAACTAGCTGAGACCTCCTGATCCGAAGCACTTTCCTGATCTGCTGGTTAGCCCTGACATTCTGGTTTCTGTTGTTCTTGATAAAGTCCAGATTCCGTAACATAGTTTAAATTCCTTCACATTTTGGCTCCAGCCTACCCTCCGTCCTTATCCTGCACAACCATTCTCCTCATGCTGGTTATTCTTGAAATCTTCTATCTGTTTCACCTCTGTTCTGGGCTCTGGTATGTTGACTTCTGCAGGTGACATCACTCGGGCTCACTTAGGGTTTGAGTGCTGTGTTCCCTCCTTAAGGCAACAGTTCCCATCAGTCAAGCCTTCTCCCGCTTCTTCTGCATCTCTCCCTGGGATCCAGGAAGAGCTCCTTATGTTGGTCTTTCAGGCTCCCAGTACTGCCAATTCATTCCTTGTTGGTATGCCTGTCCACACTTCTGAAGTAGTCCCTTCAGTAAACTCTTTTAGATTAGTTTTTTTTTTTAATATATTGTAATATTTCCTTTCAGAACTCTGGCGAATACATCTTTTTTTCTTTTTTTTCTTTTTTTCTTTTTCTTCTTTTTTTTCTAGACGGAGTCTCCCTTTGTTGCCCAGGCTGGAGTGCAATGGCACAATCTCACTGCAACCTCCGCCTCCTGGGTTCAAGCAATTCTCCCACCTCAGCCTCCTGAGTAGCTGGGATTACAGGCGTCCACCACCACACCTGGCTAATTTTTATAATTTTTAGTAGAGATGGGGTTTTGCCATGTTGGCCAGGCTGGTCTTGAACTCCTGACCTCAAGTGATCTGCCCGCCTCATCCTGCCAAAGGGCTGGGATTACAGGCGTGAGCCACCACGTTCGACCTGCAGGATACATTTTTTTGAGTCCAACACACATGCACCCACTCTCTCTCTCTCTCTCTAATTCTACTCCCTCACATCCTGACATTTTAGCTCAGGTGTCACATCTCAGGAATTTGATCGTTTTTAGCCTAGAACACTTAAAGAAATCACTTCCTTTTCTTTATTGTCTGTATCTTGGTTTATATATACATTCATTTCATAATTATTTTATTAATGTCTATCTTCCTCTACTAATATTTATACTTCCTGAAGGCAAGAATCCTTGTGAGTTTTACTTACATTGATGACCCCAACATCTGTCATCACAGGAGGCACGCAGCACAGCTAGACTTTGGAAATAATGACTTACCAAACTCCTCCTAATGTCAGGAGCTTGGACCTCACCCAAGTAGCCTATATGTTGCCTTAAGGCCTTTCTGGTCTCCTGGTGCCAGTCAGCTATCATTAATTTGGTAATGCCCTCAAACAAGTTCCCATTCCAACAGTTCCTACTTGGATGCTTTGGCAATGGAGAACTTACCCTTTCATGTATCGTATAATGATGGGGGTAGCTCCACTGTTGAAAACTTTTTCTTATATTGAAATGGAATTTATTTTCCAGCAGAAACATGGTCTTGTTTTCTAAAGCAGTACAGAAAACTGAAAACCATCTTCCTTGAGGCAATTCTGAAATCTTTGAACACAGACATCAACTTCGTGTTTTGATTCTTCCCTTCTTTAGGAAAGCCATCCCTTCGTCGCAACCATTCTTTCCCTTTTGCAATGCTGTTGTTCTCTGTTTCATACCTTAAACTCAGCATTTTCCCTGATGAGCTGCTTATTCTTTATTCCCAATGCTAAACCTTTTTTTATTTTTATTTTTTCCTCTCTGTTCTCCTCCTTTCCTCAGGAGACTTACGTTTATGCCCATCATCATCACCCAAGTACCTTGTTCATGTGCTGGCCAGAAATGACAAGCTGTGTACCATCACCATGCTCACTCAGTGGCTGGGAGCTGCTTAGGCATACGTGGTCTTCGTTTGAAAGCTAAAGCACATCCCAGAGGCACCCATGCCTGGAGGCTGTCAGCTAGTTTCATTTCTCATGATAAGTTTCACCTTGAAGGAAGCCCTGAGTTGTGCATCACCGTGCCCAGGATAGTAATCATTGAGATAGGTAAACAAGAAGGCAAACAATTTTGGGGGAGGGGTTAGTGTAATCTGTAGATCTGCAATGTGGACATCATTTGGGAACTTGCTAGAAATGCAAATTCTCAGGCTTCACGCCACCTACTGAATTCCAATCAGTATAACAAGGCTCCCAGAAGATTCATGGAAATATTAAAGCTTGGGAAGCACCGATGTACAGGATATTTTGCTACACTTTTGAAGACATGAAGACTCTCCTTGACAATTATACCCATCTACCCACAAAAAATTGCCCCTCCTGCTCTCTCACAACAGCCCTCTTAGTTCCTGTGGGTCCCTCTTTAATTACAGCAGTTTGGCCCAGGTTGGGCACTGGACCTAAGATAAGGAAATCAAATTCAGAATTTCAGAATTTGGAAATGTAGATGAGAGATTTCTGGTTTCGATGTACTGAGTTACCTTGAATTGAGGTGATATAAACTTGGGAATTATTGGGGGGAGAAAGCCAATTTGTAAAAGAGGAAGTGAATTATGTATACCTCACTTTTCCTTCCTTCTCTGTTTCTTAAAAAATGTTTTTGATTGTTTCTCCAACTCAGTTTATTCTTATTCTTATTATTTGTAACCAGTAGAGCCTCAAACAGATTGATGGTGAATGGTTTCAGAATAATATGAATAAGATGAAGTTTAATGGTAAGGTATTAGGTAAAAACTTCAGGTCTTTTATGTTAAGCTCATGGTATTTTTACCTCATCATCTAGGTTTAGGGTCTGCTCACATAGTGAACACAAAATAAGACCTTTTCTTTCTTTTTTTTTTTAAAGCTCTTCCTCTTATGACATGTCAAAGAACTGACCCAAATTGATCAAAATCACAAGATTATTGATCGACCAATTAGAACACGAATTTATACATTTTTGTAGAAAAATATAATTGACAGACTGTCATTAAGCCAGGAAAATAATGAAAAAATCGTATTTTATATTTCTACATGTCTGACATTTGTGCAACATCCCCACAGCCACTGTTACATTTTGTACCAAAGATTCTCCATTGGTCTGTTATAAAATCTCACCTGGAGAGTGCTGGTAATGCTGTGCTCCTTAACTTCCTGATTCTCTCTTTTAGAATCCATATCCCATCATGGATAATCCTTTGTTTGCATATGTGCTTCGGTTTCTAGCTCATGTTTTAGGGTGGTGTTATCCTGTTGGATTTCCTGCAAAACTATATTTGTTTACAGGTCATTTCATAGAATAAGTTATTATGGGGATGATTTCCACCTGTTTTTTGTAAATTATTTCAACAATTCCTATTCACATTAAAGAGATAATGACCAAGCTTGTTCTCACTCAATTTTACGGAATGTACTCTGAAACTTTTAAAGCATCCTTAAAAAAAGAGATTTTAAATTTCTTTTATTTATTTATTTGCTTGTTTTTAAACTCTTTGTATTATTCACGTTTTATTTATTTATTTGTTTAAATTCAGATTCTGCAGTATGTGTGCAAGTTTGTTAAATGGGCATATTGTATGATGCTGAGGGTTGGTCCTCTGATGATCCTAATGCCCAAGTAGCGAACATAGTTCCTGATAGGTCATTTTGCAATGCTGTCTCCACTTTTGGAATCCTCAGAATTTATTGTTCCCCTCTTTGTTTCCTTGTGTACCCAATGTTTAGCTCTCACTTATAACTGAGAACGTGGGGTAATTTTTTTTTTAATTTTCATATGAGGTTCATATTATTTGGCCACACTTTGTGAAGTATTAGCAAAAATAGTGCAAACAGTAAGAGGTGTCTCTTCATCTGTTTTCTACATGAGTCTTTCCTTTCATGTGGCTTGCTCCAGTATATTTGTGGAAGCCCATTTTCTGTATTCAGCATTCCTTCTGGCCTTAGATGCTCATTTTCCCCTTCAGCTCCAATAGTGAGAATGCTGCTTCCTACACTTATTTATGTATGTATTTATTTACTCATAGAGATAGAGTCTTGCTATGTTGCCTACGCTGGTCTCCAACTCTTGGTCTCAAGCAATCCTCCTGTCTTGGCCTCCCAAAAGTGCTGGGATTACAGGCGTGAGCCACAGCACCAGCCTGCTTTCTAAACTTTTAAAGAGCTGTGGCTGCCAGATGAAAAGAACCCTTCTTCACCATCTTGAAATCCTGTCTTCCTTATGAATCTTCATTCTATCTTCTTTTTTTCATTTGATGGAAGGACAGAAGCCATTTGGGAGTGAGCAGTTTGATTTTGTCTATGCCATCCATCTGCATTACAGCAAAAGCTCCACAGAGCTTATCTCTGATTTCTTTGGTCATTTTGTTCTATGAATGTGACTAAAAAGACATTTGATTGTCTTTAACCTTATACGCGCAATTTGGAATTACCCCCTTGGACACTGTATTTATAGGTGTAAGCCACCATCTCATATTGCTCTTTAGTTACAGGACCATATTTCCTCCTTTTGTACATCCATTACCTTTTAACCTCAGTGCTCACTGGAGAATTCCCTGGACACAAACATTAATTTTTGATAGCCTATTTGGAGTCATTCCTCAGTTGTACTAAACCAGAGATCAATTCAAATATGAACTCTCTGGGATATCTCTTATCCTTCTCAAAGAGAATAGGTTATAAGTATTTATATAGAGAGGCATAGCTCTTCATCAGCATCCCAATTTATCATTTATGTAAGACCAAATAGGCAGTTAATTATTATATGTGTCTTTAGTACCACCTTTCCACACACAGAATTATCTTTTTTTTTTTTTTAACAAAAAGAATAAAGATGAGGCTCAGAAGTTCATACAGATAAAGCTGGTAGAGCCAGGTCTAGATTTCAGCCCTTTGATGTCTACTTTATCCTCAGCAACCCCACTTAAAAAAGGTTAAGTAAATACTTACACATCTCAAACAATTTATTTCACTTTCCCTATGAAGAAAAACCCACCGAGTGGCTCCCTACTATTAGGCTAGCCAAGTGACAGTTTTGAGATCTCTTAAAAGAAGGAGTCTGTAAGTTGACAAAAATATCCCCTTATGGATTCAGAACAGGATCAATGTCCACACCTTTATCTTCAAAGTCATATTTATATGATACCATATGTGTTTTTCTACTCACATCATGCTACCCAATCGAGTGTCTTTATTTCTCATATAATTAATCCATTCTACTATCTTCTCCAAGCCATCTAGATTTGCAGAATTGATTTCCCATGTTGCCATGCTGTCACTTTGCACAGTAGCTCCTGGAATCACTCTTCAAAGGAAGTCTCTTGGGACTAAGTTAGGAATTCCTCTTCCAGTGCTTTTGCTACATGTCTCCCTACATTTCTTTTCCAGTTGCTAATCTAAAACAAATGCATCATTTTATGGGGGAGTGATAGGAATGCTGTGCCTTTTATTTAATTGCTTGAGGTTCTTGCTACATTTCTACGACAACTACGCTAGGTTTAAAAGCCCTCCCGGACAATAAAGGTCAAATTGTATGTAACCCATTAGTAATCAGTGCTATTTTCTGGACTTGATTGTCTTCCTCTTTAAAAGAAGGTTGAGGTCTACTTTACCCTTAGATAAGATTTATTTTAATATTCTGATTATTGTGTGAATCTTTATTTTTCTGTTTCTTTTGATGATAAATAAAACATGACTTTATAATGTGTTTTGTGTTATTGTGATAAACTATATTCAGTTATATTTTACAGACAATAAAAGTATATAGGCATGTAACCAACATCACAAGCAAGATATAGAACATTCCAGTCCCCTTAAACTATCTCCCAAGTCCCTTGCAGTCAATTCCTTTCATACAACGGCAGCTCCTGGCAACCACTGATTTATTTTCTGTCTCTGTAGATTTTCCTTTTCTAGAATGTCATAAAATGAAATCAGATAAGATGTAGTGTTCTGTGTCTAGCTTCTTGCACTTAGCACAATGCTTTTGAGATTCATCCATATTCTTACATGAATTAGTAGTTTGTTTCTTTTTGTTGCTGACTATTAATGCATTACATGGATCCACTACAATTCTTCATTCATTCAAAAGATGATGGACATTTGAGTTGTTGCAGTTTTGGTGACTATAAATAAAGAAACAATGAGCATTCATGTGCAGGTTTTTGTGTAAACATTTCTGTTTTCATCTCTTTTGAGTAAATACCTAAGAGTGGAATACTGGGCTGCACGGTGAGTATGTGTTTAATTTTTTAACTTTATAAGAAAGAGACAAACTATTTTCTAAAGTGGCTATACCATTTTACCTTCCCAGTAATATGTTAATATGTGACTGTTAAGAGTTACTCCACATTATTGTCAATGCTTTGTATTTTTAGTCTTTTGAATTTTAGTAATTCTAGTGCAGTGGTATTTCATTGTGGCTTTGATAAATTTTTCCCTAATGATCAAGCATGCAGATTATTATTATTGTTTTGGCAGAGTCTCACTCTGTCATGCAAGCTGGAATGCAATGATATGATCATGACTCACTGCAACCTCCACCTCCTGAGCTCAAGCCATCCTCCCACCTCAGCCTCTAGAATAGCTGGAATAACAGGTGTGTGCCATCATGCCCAACTAATTTTTAAAATTTTCTGTAGGGACAGGGTCCCATTATGTTGCCAGAATGGTCTTGAACTAGGGGCTCAAGTGATTATCCCAGCTTGGCCTACCAAAGTGTCGGGATTACAGGTGTGAGCACCGCACCTGGCCCACACAAGTTACTTTTTAATGTGTTCACTTGCCGTTCCTTTGACATTTTTGTTGAAGTATCTATTAAATATTTTGCTCACTATTTTTAAATCAAATTATATTTCTTCTTAAGTTTTAAGATATCTTTGCATATGCCGGATACAAATTTTTATCAGACATACATTATGTAAATATATTCTCCAAACTTGTAGAAATTTCACATTTTTGGCAGTCTTTTTTTTTTTTTTTTTTTTTTTTTTTTTTTTTTTTTTTTTTTTTTTTTTTTTTTGAGACGGAGTCTGGCTCTGTCGCCCAGGCTGGAGTGCAGTGGCGCCATCTCAGCTCACTGCAAGCTCTGCCTCCCAGGTTCATGCCATTCTCCTGCCTCAGCCTCCCGAGTAGCTGGGACTACAGGCGCCCGCCACGACGCCCGGCTAATTTTTTGTATTTTTAGTAGAGACGGGGTTTCACCATGTTAGCCAGGATGGTCTCGATCTCCTGACCTCGTGATCCGCCCGCCTCGGCCTCCCAAAGTGCTGGGATTACAGGCGTGAGCCACCGCGCCCGGCCTTGGCAGTCTTTTTTGAAGAGAAAAGTTCGACATTATAAAGAAAGTTCAATTTATCAGTTGTCTTTTTGTGGTTTGCTTCTTCCTGTGATAAGGAATTTTTGTGCAACGCAGGGTCACAGGATTTTTCTCCTGTGGTTTCTTTTTTTTGCTTTTTAAAATTTCACCTCTTAACTTTAGGTCTATGGTACATTTTGAATTAATTTTTGTATGTGGCATAAAGTGTTTTTTGAGGAGGTGGTTTGTTTTGCTTTGTTATTTCTTATATATGTCCAACTGTCTAGCACATTTAAATGAATATACTAATCTTTTCCCATTGGATTACTTTAGAACCTTTGTCAAAAATCAATTGACTTTCTGTTTATGTCTACATTTGGGTATCTGGTCTATGTATTCTATACCACCAGCCTTTGTATATGTCTTAGTCCGTTCTTGCATTTTTTTTAAATGAAGAACTACCTGAGACTGAGTAACTTGTAAAGAAAAGAGGTTTAATTGACTCACAGTTCTGCAGGCTGTACAGGAAGCATGACTGGGGAGGCCTCACAAAACTTAAAATCATGGCAGAAGGCAAAGGGCATGTCTTACCTAGCTGGAGCAGGAGGAATAGAGAGTGAAGAGGAAGGGTACACACATTTTTAAACAGCCAGATCGCTTGAGAACTCTATCATGAGATAGCACTGCGGGATGGTGCTAAGCCATTAGAAAGCACCGCCATGATCCAATCATCTCCCACCAGGCTGCACCCCTAACACTGTGGTTGCAACTCCAATTGGCTGCAACTTCAATTCAACATGAGATTTGGGTGAGGACACAGAGCCAAACCATATCAATATACATCCCATGCCAATTCCACACTGTCCTGGTTAACGCACCACCATAGTAACTGTTGCAGTCAGGTAGTGTGCATCCTTCAGCCTTGTTTTCCTTTAAAAATTGTTTTGCTTTGTCTTTCACTATTACAATAAAAAACAAGACTTAATTGTGTGTCAGATATTCTGCTAAATACATTGCATGCAGTTTTTTCATTTAGTCCTCACAACAACCCTATAAAATACAGTTAGAGAGAAGGAATAAGTTATAATATTTGATAGCAGAATAGGGCAACTATCGTTAACAACAATGTATTGCATATTTTAAAATAGCTAGAACAAAATTAGCTGGGTGTGACAGTGTGCAGCTGTAGTCGTAGCTACTCAGAAGGTTGAGGCAGGAGGATCACTTGAGCTGGGAAGGTGGAGATTGCAGTGAGCCAAGATCATGCCACTGCACTCCAGTTTAGAGATCTTGTTTCCAAAAGTAAATAAATAAATACATACATACATACATAAAATAGCTAGAACAGAGGACTTGAAATGTTCTCAACTTACAGAAATCATAACTATTTGCAGTGATGGATACCCAAAATACCCGGACTTAATCATTATACAGTCTTGTGTGTGTGTGTGTGTGTGTGTGTGTGTGTGTATACATACATTTTTATTTCTCTAGGATAGATATCTAGATGTGGGATTGCTGGGTCATATGGTAAGTGTATATTTATCTTTTTTAATTTTTTTTCTTTACTGTACTTTAAGTTGTAGGATACATGTGCAGAACATGCAGGTTTGTTACATAGGTATACACGTGCCATGGTGCCATGGTGGTGTGCTGCACCCATCAACCCGTCATCTACATTAGGTATTTCTCCTAATGCTATCCCTCCCCTAGTCCCCCATCCCCTGACAGGTCTTAGTGTATGATGTTTCCCTCCCTGTGTCCATGTGTTCTTATTGTTTACCTCCTACTTATGAGTGAGAACATGTGGTGTCTGGTTTTCTGTTCTTATGTTAGTTTGCTAAGAATGATGATTTTCAACTTCATCCATGTCCCTGCAAAAGACATGAACTCACCCTTTTTTATGGCTGTGTTCCATGGTGTGTATGTGCTACATTTTCTTTATCCAGTCTATCACTGATGGGCATTTGGGTTGGTTCCAAGTCTTTGCTTTGTGAACAGTGATGCGATAAACATGTGTGCATGTGTCTTTACAGTAGAATGATTTATAATCCTTTGGGTATATACCCAGTCGTTACTGGATTGTTGGGTCAAAAGGTCATGTATATAACAAAATGTCACATATACCCCCAAATATGTACAAATATTTTTATCAAAAATTACATAGATTTATTATTTTCATATTCCAGATGAAGAATTTGAGGCTTTGAGATAATGGTAAATTAACCAAAGTCACATTTATTTAATAAGAAGCAGGCCCAAAATTTGAACCCAAGTCTGTATAGCTCCAGAGGCTGAGCAGTCACGTACTAAGCTGTATTTATTCCACATCTTACTTATATTATCACTTTTTGTTTCATCCACCTTTAGACTGTCAACCCAGAGACAATACCTTGTCTAATATATGGGAGAAGTTAAATAAACATTGTGATTGATTAATTCTTCTACAGAGTTCAGAACAGGGCCCTATGCCCAGGTATATAAACTTTGGATTGAATTAATTGAGATGTGATCCCTGCTTTGGTGTTTTAGGATAGAAGGAGGCATATTTTCAATATTCTCATTCTTCTGCAGCCCTTGACACTCCAAAGCCTCGGCTGCAATGGGAGGCTCTGAAGCACAGCTGAAAGGGCAGTAATGAAAGTCTAACGTTAATAAAGTCCCGGGCCAGGGGTGTTTTTGCCCTAGCAGACTGTGATCTATACTTTCAGTGGCCTCCAATGCCCTTTTCAGCAGTCTCTTTACAGCCCATTGGTGGGTAATAAGTCTTGACTAGTATTGGTCTTTGACATAGGTAGTAAAATACAATCTAAAAAGCACCCAATGGAGTATAAAAGTCAGTATCAGGACGGTGCAGATGATTTCTGATTTAATATCTTTCCCATCTTGGATCACCAGGTACGAGATCAGGGGCAGGCATTTTTCTCAGCAGGCTAAATTATTGTTTGGACAAAATCACATTCTGATTCTTGGGTATGGAAGCTTACAAATAACCTTTTTTGTAAATTTCTTTTAGTAGTAGTTATGCTCAAAATAAATAAAATTACCCATTTCTGATTCACAATGTCAGTTTATGAATACTTTTAAATAAAACTGAAGGAAGTTAACCTAGATGGTGAAGGCCTGGGAGTAATATCATTTAAAAGGATTTGAGGGTGCTCAGGGTATTAGACCTAAAAAAGAGACCAAGGTGGGAGCATGGTACCTCTCTTCAAATATTTGAAATGGTCATTTTAGTATGTTGCACAGTGTTCCCCCAAAATTCATGTACATCTGGAACCTCAGAATGTGATTATATTTGGAAATAGTCTTTGAAGATGTAATTAGTTAAGGTGAGGTCATACTGGATTAGGGTAGTCACTAAATCCAACAACTGTTATCCTTATGAGAAAAGGGGAAGACAACTAGAGACACACAGAGGGAGGAAGGCCATTTGAAGACAGAAGCAGAGACTGAAAAGATGAAGCTATAAGCAAGGAATGTCAAGGATTGCAGGGATCCAATGGAAGCTCCAAAGAAGCATGAAGTTTTCTTCCCTAGAGCCTTCAGAGGATGCACGGCTCTGCTGATACCTTGATTTCAGGTTCTAGCCTTGAAAATTCGTAAATCTCTCATCCAAGTCTGAGAGATAAGTTTCCATTGTTTTAAACCACCTGTTTGTGGTAACTTGTCATGGAAACTTTTGGAAGTTAATATACAGATACTTTTAAAATAGAATTGGCAGAGCATTTTCTAGGTCTCTAAAATTAAGGGCAAAGGGAGGAAGACCCTAAGCTAACTTTTTCAACCAGACTCATGGGACAATGGAATAAGCTGCCTCCTGAAGCTGTGACTGTCCCACACTGGAAGTCACATGGACAGTCCATCTATAAGGCATGTGACAGAAAAATAATTTCTAGACTTGATTGGAGTTTGGAATAAATGAGCTCGCTGAATATGAATATTATGTTGGTGCAAAAATAATTGCCGTTTGGCCATTTTTTTTTTTTTTTTTTGAGATAGACCCCAGGCTGGAGTGCAGTGGTGTGATCTTGGCTCACTGCAACCTCCGTCTCCTGGGTTCAAGCCATTCTCCTGCCTCAGCCTCCTGAGTAGCTGGGATTACAGGCATGTGCCACCACACCAGGCTACTTTTTTTGGATTTTTAGTAGAGACGGAGTTTCTTCATGTTGGTCAGGCTGGTCTCGAACTCCTGACCTCGTGATCTGCCCACCTCAGCCTCCCAAAGTGCCTGGCCGGCCATTGCTTTTAATGACAAAAACCGCAACTACTTTTGCACCAACCTTAATACTTCCAGTATTAACATTCTGTGACATAAATAAATATCCCTAAATTTATTTTAAAAATATAAAAATATATAATAAAATATAAAAATAAATCTAAAAATATAAATATATAATTCTATATAATATAAATATAAATAATCATATAAAACATAAAAATAAATAATAATAATACAAAAATATAAACCACAGTTTTTCAAAAGTATTTACAAAATGACCAGAAACTCTTGATTAGATTCCTCCATTAGTCTCGTTTCCTGACGTAAACCACCATGAAGTAAGTTTTTTTTTCTTGTTGGAAGCACATAAATTTAACCAGCTGTGACCAGCAACTTCTTTTACAAAGATAGAAGAAAGATAGCATGCATCCTTACAAATAAATCTTTTTGCTTAGAAATTATGTTCTATTATAGAATATATGAAAATTGTTCCCGCTGCTTCAAATGGGGAATAAGTGCTGTGATTAGATTTTATCATCAAGCTTTCTTATGGTAAATTCAACTATTGGCCTCACTTATTTACTCTCCCTGTATCTACACCCTTTGCTATGTGTCTTTGGAGTATTACCCTAAGGAAGCAAAGTAAATTTGGACTTGGCCATGTGACTTCTTTTAACTAATAGAATTTAGTAGATGTGATACTGGTAGATACTGGTGATACTGGTAGAGGCTCAAAATATTCTTGGATGGATGAGTGTGCCCTTTTGTGTTTCTGTCTCTTTGCTGAGGACGGATATTGGCTAGTTCACTGATCCAAGTAGGATGACAGGCACATGGAATAGACATGGACCTTTCAGCATGGAGCCAAGACTGGCTGAGTCCAAGCTAGATCATTCAAGTCTCAGACAATCTACAGACATAGGATTAGGGTAAATGATGGTAGTTTTATGCCATGGAGTTTTGTTATACAGCATTAATCTGTCAATAGCTGACTTCATGAAAATATTGAAAAGTATATTGCATGTCATTATCGTTCCATGATCTTCACCCCCACACCCAGAATATGTAGTACAGGGAATTAGACAACTTCTTCCTAGCACACTTGAACTCGAATGACCACATGGAACTTGGCTAGAGTTCACAAGACAAACTCTCTCCATCCACTTCACCAAGTGTGTTGTGCCAGCTGTGGGTTCAGAAACAGTGGAAAACAGTGTTGGCTGGCTGATAAATATCCTTTGTCCCCTTTTCCTTACTAAAAGAACCAACATTATTTAGAAGTGACAATATACAAAGTTAAAAATACCTCTCCAACTCTTTTATGGCTCAGTTCTCTAAAACAAACAACTTTTGATCAGGAGGATGAAAGCCACCTGAGAATGGCGTGAACCCGGTAGGCAGAGCTTGCAGTGAGCCGAGATCATGCCACTGCACTCCAACCTGGGCGACAGAGGGAGACTCTGTCAAAAAAACAAAGAAACAAACAAAAAAGAATACCAAAGAACATCTTAGAGTGCTCAGTAATTCTGTGCAACAGGAATATTTGTTTCCCACCATCCCTTTCTCCAAGTGGAAATACATGTTATTGCTATATGTCTCATTTTCCACCATTGCATATCAAATATAAGGTGATAACTTGTCTTTTAATCTTAAAGATCAAGAGACCATAGGAACTTCATTTTATCCAGGCAGAGAGGAGTTTCCATCACCCAAAAATCTGGACTTTCAACAGGATTAAGAAACTGGATGAGATTTTGAGACTGTCTCCTTTGAAAGGGCATGTATGTAGCTCAAGGGGTAGACTGTATTAGACACTGCTACTTTCTTACCTAACATTTAGAAACTTACTTCTTACCCAAAATTTTATGACATTGTTGAGGATGGCAATGTATCCAGTTTAAAACCAAAAACTTTCCTCTTCAGAATTCCTTGCAGCTGGGGATGGTGCTGCATCCTAGTTTTGTCATCCAAGATGTATTGGCTGAGTGGAAATTCCATAAGAGCTACTGTTTCCCTGAGTAAAACAATGACCTGGCTGTCACATACATTTCACCTTTCACACATGTCTCTAATTTCCTTCCTGGAACACAAATGCAGGTGGTTTAACCATCTTGTCACTACAGGATGAGAGGCATCCTAACACGATGGTACAAAAGAAAGGCAGAAGAACACGAGTTCCTGGTAGCCTTGTGAAACCACTGCACCTGTGTAACCTGCTTCCCTCCCGACTGCTTATCACGTTAGAAACAGAAACCGCTCATAGGTGGGAATTGAACAATGAGAACACATGGACACAAGAAGGGGAACATCACACTCTGGGGACTGTTGTGGGGAGGCGGGAGGGGGGAGGGATAGCATTAGGAGATATACATAATGCTAAATGACGAGTTAGTGGGTGCAGCACACCAGCATGGCACATGTATACATATGTAACTAACCTGCACATTGTGCACATGTACCCTAAAACTTGAAGTATAATAATAAAAAAAAAAGAAAAAAGAAAAAGAAACAAACTATTCAGTGAAGTTAGTACTGTCAGATTTCTCTCATATGCAGGTGGATATAATTCTAAGTGACAGAATGAATTTTGGATATATAAACAAATACCTTTTCTATACACAATAAACCTCAAATACTGCTAAGCAATGTAATTTTTAGGGAATGATAGGATTATGAAAAACGAAACAAATAACAACACACAACCTGTTTCAACTAGTATTTTTCTCATGGTATTTGGAAATATTCACACGTTCCAATTAAAAGGATTTTGTCAATGAAAAGGGTAAAACTCTGTAAAATATTTGAAGGGATTTCTTCTGACCAAAATATGAGTGACCATGGTCCTTGACACAGTCCACAGGAGATCCTGAGAACATGTGGCCAAGGTGGTCAGGGTGCAGTTTGATTTTATGAATTTTATGGAGACATGAGACATCAATCAAATGCATTTAAGAAATACATTGGTTCGGTCCAGAAAGGCAGGGCAACTTGATGTGGGGGCTTTCAGGTTGCAGGTAGATTTAAAGTTTTCTGGTTGACAATTGGTTGAGTTTATCTAAATACCTGGGATTAATAGAAAGAAAATGTCTGGGTGCACAATAAGAGGTTTTAGAGACCAAAGTTTAATCATTAGCAGGCTTCAGCGAGAATAGATTATAAATGCTTCTTATCAGACTTAAAGGTCTTTGTTGATGTTAATTCTGGAGAGAAATAATGAGACATGTCTGATCCCCACTTCCTGTCATGACCTGAAACAGTCTTTCAGGTTAAATTTTAAAAATGTCCTGGCAGAGAAGAAAGTCCATTCATATGCTTGGAGGGCCTTAGAATTTTATTTTACAAATTAAATAAGATTTCCTTCAAGGAGAGGAGTAGGGTCTCCTCATTTAGCTAGTCTTAAGGTGCCCGCATAACCACTCTCTTATTTGTTGGATCTCACCAATTAGTTATGTCTTTAAAGGCAGAAAACGGAAATGGCCTTGAGGCAGCACTTCAGAGACGTTACAAATGGACTGATCTTCCTTCATTACTTAGTACTTGGTGCATGTCCGCTTTGGAGCCACAGGCTAGAGAGCTGCTCTCTTTCCAGAGGCAGATAAACCAGACATCCATATAAATCAGATAACATTATCAGCACAATATAAAAATGAACATGGTTATATTCTTATTTTCAGATGTCCAGAAGCTGTAATATCTAGCATCCTTGGGCCTCCATTTCCAGATGTCTTCCTAATCTCTTTAGGTCTTCTCTAAGGGCACATGGATGATAGTAAATTGTTATGCCTGATCTTCTGGCATGGTTTCAACATTTGCTGTACTACCTTTATTAGAAAACTCCCAAAGGGCTTTTCTATAGCGCAACCTACAAATCGCTGCCTACTGCAAATCTATGAAAATCAACTTCCAATATCTATGACAAAGGAGAGAATTAGAACTCTCAGAGAGAAAGTGCTTTCACTCATAAAATGCAGCTGTGGAAACTGGGGAATTTCTTTATGAGCCAGTGAAACTGGCTGGATTTGCTGCTGGGAATTTTTTCTTCTTCATAGTGTTTCCTGGAAAATAGGCACCAAGTCAAGGATCAGGTTAAAGCAGATCAAATTTGGCCGAAGAAGATGGTAATGCAGTTGGCTGCAACAGAGCTTCAGCAAATCATTGCTCTTATGACTTTACCTGAGACAGCTGTATGGAGGTACACGTGACGTCACAGTCTCTTATGTTTTTACATTTTCTCCCGGTAGTGTTTGGTTTCTGATGACCGTGTAAGTGAAAGTAGGGCTATACATACCCTTTAAAAAAACCCCTCAGTTCTCTGCTTTAAAAAGGTGCATTGGATAATCTTCCATGACTCTTAATTTCTATTCAAGTAAATTTGGCAGTGTCTCTAAAGAGAAAATGCTAGAGTTGAAAATATTATGCCCTACATTCATTACTAGCACAGAAGCTTGCAGGTGTGGTAAAGGCTAGGAGTCAAACCCTGCACAGATTTATAGATGTTATAGTGCCTGGCAGATTTTTAACCACACACACCTCTTTTGGACAGTCATGGAAATCAGTTATGAATGCATGGAGATCAGTTCATCGAGACTAGTCTGCAAATCTGCACATCTATTCAACAAAGGGAAATAAATAAAATATATTCTTTTCATTAACTGAAATTTATATAAATTATGTAAACGAAGAAAAATCGGCCGGGCGAGGTGGCTCACGCCTGTAATCCCAGCACTTTGGGAGGCCGAGGCGGGCGGATCACGAGGTCAGGAGATCAACAGCACGGTGAAACCCTGTCTCTACTAAAAAAAAATACAAAAAAATTAGCCGGGCATAGTGGCAGGCGCCTGTAGTCCCAGCTACTCTGGAGGCTCAGGCAGGAGAATGGCGTGAACCCGGGAGGTGGAGCTTGCAGTGAGCCGAGATTGCGCCACTGCACTCCAGCCTGGGCGACAGAGCGAGCCTCAGTCTCAAAAAAAAAAAAAAAAAAAAAAGACAAACAAAAAAAAAACTTCTCTAGTTCAAAGGGAGAATGTGGGAAGTAAGAGCCCACTTGACTATGCCTTAACTTCTGAGGCAGCTGCAAGGCTGTCCAAAGGATTATGCTGAAAGGTTGTTCTAAGTGTTCCAAAAACAGTCATTTATTAAGCGTAGATTTAATTAAAACCTCCCATTATGTGAAGGAGGCACCTGAGATATACAGATGCTCAATTTCCATATGCTTATGTGTTTCAGGATGAACAATAGAATGTTCTAGGCACCTATCAAGGACCCTTCCTCTTCATTAATGCGTATTTCATTTGGGCAGTGCAGACCCATGATGAGGAAGAGAAAATCAGGGGCTAGAAGTGACTAAATCCAAGAAGGAAAGAGGGACATTTCCTGGGAAATCTGATGGAAAATTGGATGGCTGCATAGTGCAATGGAATATGAAATAAAAGGATGGCTTCTTGGTTGCCTAGTCTGTAATCAGCAGGAAAGACCATAATGAAGCCATTTCTGAGTCAGCCCACAGCATCAGGCCCCAACAGATAATAGAATATGCCGGGAGCAGGATCCTCAGTGGCAGCAGGAGCACTGGTGATGCCAACAGGCAAGACTAACCAACTAGAGCCCTCCCCATTCCACCTAAGTGCCTAGGTATCTATATGAGCCAAAAGGTGAGATATAACTTATCTAACATGGCAGAAATGGAATTTTTTTTCAACTTTGACTGGAGGTGTCAATCAATGATTGATTTGAATGATATTATAGGGCAAGTTTATAAACCATTACAATGTGAGTGGCAAGGGAACTGTATCCATTGACAACTACTTAATCACCCTGATGTGGGTCTTGCTCTTAGGGTCTTGAAATCTTGCATCTCAGCATTAAGTTTCTCAGTTGTACTTCTCTAATCCTGCTTGTCTAACGTGTTTTTTCCAGTGTGTACTTTCTGCATGCTGTTGAGTATAATGTCACATATTACATTCTGCTTGTCTCAGGGGGCCTTGTTTGGGCTGTCCTATACCCCAAGGGCAGAGACATTTTGTGTATAAGAGGTCACATAGAAAAGACTGTGGAAAGATAACTCTGTGTCTCCATGATGGATCACAGTACAGACTAAATGGATTTGTCTGCAGTATTTCCATTAAACAATGGGAGGTAGTGGGCATGTACTCCATCTTCTCCAAATATTCAGAAACTTACAGTGTTTAATGACACAGAGAAATTCTGAGGACAGGAGGAATGACAACAATGCAAAACTAGAGAAGCAAAGAACATTTAGTGAAAGTCATTTATTCTCTAAGCAATGAAGTCATTTGTCTCCATCCAGCAGTGTATCCATTGATCTGTTGGTTTCCTCTGGGGAAGGAAGAAAAGCAATAATCCATGGTCAGAGGGGAAAGGGGCCCCGGACACACACAGATCTCACCTGCTCTGGCAGATGTGCTGGCCCGTGGGTTTCTCTGGCAGCTTTGAAAGATGAATTACGGGCGAAGGTGAGGACACCTCAGTACTTTATGCCATTTTCCTTTTTTTTTTTTTAGGTTCAGGCGCAGATGTGCAGGTTTGTTATCTAGGTAAATTCATGTCACAGGGGTTTGGTGTATAGATTATTTCATCATCCAGGTACTAACCCTACTACCTGAAAGTTATTTTTTCTGATCCTTTCCCTCTCCCTGCTCTCCACCTTCAAATAAGCCCCTGTGTCTGGTGTTCCCCTCTTTGTGTCCATGTATTCTTATCATTTAGCTTCCACTTATAAGTGAGAACATGCAGTATTTGGTTTTCTATTCCTGCACTGGGATAAGGGTAATGTTGTTAAGGATAATGACCTCCACCTTCATCTGTGTTCCTGCAAAGGACATGATCGTCTTCTTTTTCAAGGATGTTTTATGCCATTTTCTAAAGCTGCAGATTGTTATCCCCTGAGGAGGGCAAGACAAAGATTCCCCCACTCCAGAAGGAACTTGTAATATGTATGTACACCCGTGTTGAAAGGCCAACGCCATTTAAAATTTTTAACATACATTTTCCCTTACAGCACTTCTTTACTTTTTTCTTCAATAGTAAAAGAATCTAAAATATTATGGATATATGAGAAGTATAAAGACAAACATATTGACTCAGTTTTACCCTGCTTAACTTTATCAAATCTTTTTAAATAACGTTTTACTAAAAGTTTCCTCCTGTATTTCTCTCTCTGCACCCATTTCCTTCCCATTCTCCTTTCCTACAGATGATCATTGGACATTTTTTGGTTATAGTATTCATGCATGCTTTTACACTTTGTTTTTTGTTTTGTTTTGCTTTGTTTTTTGAGATGGAGTTTTACTTTTGTTGCCCGGGCTGGAGTGCAGTGGTGCAATCTTGGCTCACTGAAACATCTGCCTCCCAGTTTCAAGTGATTCTCCTGCCTCAGCCTCCAGAGTAGCTGGGATTACAGGCACCCGCCATCATGTCTGGCTAATTTTTTGTATTTTTAGTAGAGGCAGGGTTTTATCATGTTAGCCAGGCTGGTCTCAAACTCGGGTGATCCACTTGCCCCGGCCTCCCAAAGTTCTGGGATTACAGGTGTGAGCCACTGCACCCAGCCGCTTTTATACTTTAATCTACTTATCTATATGCCCCCAAATAATATAAACTTTTTAAAAATTGTAGATTATTACATGTGTTACTCTATAACTTAAGGTTTTTGTTTAATGTTATGTTTTTGATACTTGGTTATTATGAATTACATGTAATTGGTTATATTTTATTAGTATTAATATATAAGGATATTAATGGTTTGTAGCAATCTTGCTAAATATTAATGTCAACAGTTTGTATATTCTCTTGAATTTGTTATAGTAATAATCATAAAGTTATGCAAATTGATATTTTTGTCCTAATTTTTAAATTTTGACATCTTTATTTTCCTTTCTTTTGACTTATGGCATTGGCTAGAATAATTGGTGTAATATTGATTCTAAAATGGAATACAGAATAGAAAGAGTAGGGGGCATCTTTATTTCCTAATCTTAATGGGAACATTTTGAAGTTTCACTGTTATGCAAATATCAAGTAAAGACTTTTGATGTCCTTTATTAGGTGAAAAAACTTCTTTGCCATTCTTAGTTTACTGAGAATTTTATTATAAATGACTGTTGCATTTTATTGAATACTTTTTCCTGTGTCCATTGAGAAGATATGATTTTTCCTTTTTACTCTTTTAATATGATGCCAATAGATTTTCTGCTGTTGGAACATGAATTTTACTTTTTCTGTGGTGAATTATATGTAACAGTACTTTATTTTATAATTTTCATTTTTAACAGTCTCATTAAACATTGCAACAAAAATACACAGTTTCTCAGAAAAAATACTACAAATTTGTGCAGGACATCTTTGAGAAAAATACTAAACATTTTTAAAAGACATCAAAGATTACTTGATTATATAATAAAATCTAAGACTATAAATAATATAAGATTATAAGTAATAAGTAATAATAAGTATAATAATATAATAATATTGAAATTAGTTAACACATTTTCTTTACTTTCATCTCATTTTTAATACATCTTATATTTTTATAGTTTCTGCAATGGTTTTTATCCAGGAGAGATTATTTTATTATTTTATAGCCCGATGAACTTCACCTGTAAAACTGCCTGGTCCTAGTGCCCCTGAACTTTACTAAATGTATTAGAAAGCTCTTCTCTTGTTTAGATGCATGAAGATGGATAAAGCATTTATTATTCTGTTTCTGTGTCATGTCTGACCATTTAAGGAAACTGATTCAGGTGCCAGAGTTAAATACCCTGGCAGGAATGAGGGGTCAAGTATGTTTACAGTATATTTATGGCAATAACTTATTAGGTTTTCCTGGCTTACCAGCCACGTATTTATTGGAATTCTATTTTTAGAAATTGAATTTATTTATTTTAACGTATGGAATTAATAAAATAGTATAAGCCTTCTCCATATGGCATATGTATATACAAAATGCATATATATACACACATATATATATAATATACACATACCATGTTTATTTAGAAAATGTATTCCGGAAGACAAAATAATAGTATACAGATTAATAAAATGTGGGCTGGGTGCAGTGGCACACACTTGCAATCCCAGCACTTTGGGAGGCCAAGGCAGGAGGATTGCTTGAGCTCAGGAGTTTGAGACTAGCCTGGAAAATAAAGTGAGATCTGTCTCTACCAAAAATAAAACAAAAAAAAAAATTAGCCAAGCAAGATGGCATGTACCTGTGGTCCTAGCTACATGAGAGGCTGAGGCAGGAGGATCACTTGAGCGAAGGAGGTGTTGGGGTTGCAGTGAACTGTTTTTTTCGCTTGTTTGTTTGTTTTTTGCCACTGCAGTCCAGTCTGGGTGACAGAGTGAGACCCTGTCTCAAAAAGAAATGTATACGGAACTCTTTATATGAAGTAAGCTGATCTGGGTTCATATTGTAGCTCGTTAATAATTAGCTATGTGGCCATGGCTAAGTAACTTTTATCTCTTTAACTCCAGTTACTTCAGCTGGAAGTGAGAGAGTTGAAAACAATGCTTTATGATTGTGCTTTGTGGAGTCTTCAAGGATTCTGTAAAGGAATTGCCATCATTCAGGATTCCAAGCATAGCCAACTTTCCTTCAACCAATGAATGCCTTAGTATGCATCAAGCTCTGCCTTGCCTACTTTATAGGTATTAACTGATTTAGTTTAATTTAATCTTCACAACTCTGTAACTACGTAGTATGATTTTCCGCAATTAGCAGGCAAGGAAAGCAGGGTAGAGGTAGGTTAAGTAACTTGCTCAAGGTAACCTAGCTAGTAAGTGGTAGAGTTGGATATGGCTCCAAGGCCTCTGGTCTCAAGTCCTATGCTATACTGAATATTTTTCCTTGTAATCTTTACCTTGAACAAAGTGTCTTGCTGCTAAAATGTTGAAAAATATGGAGACATAAAAATCTCTACAGTTCCATAATTTAAAATGTGCTGACTCCTGACTCATTATAGAAAAGAGACCACTATCAATCCTGCACCTAAAGAAAACTCCGCTCTGGCTTTGGTATGATGGCCATGTGGTGACTCAGAAGGAGGTGGTCCAGTCTCCTTCCTCTAAAGCAATGCGGAGCTTCTCTAGCCCATGAATATCTATGTTAACAGTCTTCATCCTCATCTTTAACTGCCTAATTTTATTGGTCTTCCTGGTCTTTCTGAAATTAAGAAGCAGTAAAGGAGTAAGAAAAAAAAGTAAAAATGTGGATATGTAAGCCAGTTAAAAGTAAGGGCTTTTTTTCAGAGCTGAATTTAAGTCTCAGCTTTGCCAACAATTGTTAGGTCTGTGACCTTGAGAAAGTAAATTAATGTTTGGGTACTTTGGCTTCTTTATTTTAAAAAAGGGACTAATAATACCACCTACTTCATAAGGTTGTCATGAGCATTGAGAAATAAAATGTGTATGAATGTTCCAATACAGTGTCTGGTATATCACTTGTGCTTAATAAATATTATGTTCCCTCCCTTTTGCCTTTCACAGAGGAGATTGTGTGCAAGGGGCTTTATTTCCTCAATCAGTCAATTTGGAGGCTGTAATTTACTGAATGTCTCCTGCTAGAACTACCCTCCTCTAATTTTTGTGCCTCTTCCACTAGCCAGTCACCTGAGTAAGCTAGGTATTTGTTTCTTTTATTGTTACATTGCTGTAGATTTCTCTTCAATTTGCAATTAATTAAAAAGTCAGATCCTTATGTGCTGTGCTCTCTCCATCCTGGATACCCTTCTGCCCCACTGTCTTTATTCTACAGCACTTGCTCTCAAATTTTTTTTGTTCTTTTTGAACAATACATGTTCCCTTGAAAATAGTCTCCAAAGCAGTGTAGCTGGAAGCTGAGCACAGATCTTAGTCCTTGACTGGTGCGAAATGAAGATCCAATTGTCATGGGGTGAAAATCTTCTCTCCTGTGGATATATTCAGTGCTGTTTTATCTTTACTTTAAAGGAGGGAATACACAGTAGAGAAAAATCCTTTTAGGTAGAAGGTATACTATGAATTGATCAAGGACACATACTTATTTAGAACCTTTTCAAGGACAAAGTATAACTGTTGCATTATGATTTTAAGTGACAATTACACAGTTGTTTAATTGCCTGGGTGGCTGAGGACACATGCTCTAATCACAATATGATAAAACTAAAAATGTCATGTACAGCCTTATATTTTCCCGGATCCTTTATATGGATGACAACATACATTGCAGAGTGGATCTTACCCTTGATTAAACTTATAGACAACATTATTCTTTAATTTAACTCATATTTGTTCATTGCCTACTTTGTGTCGGGCACCATGTGAGGTTCTGAGGAAGCACAAGTTCCCAAAAACCACAGGGACTCCGCTCCAGAAGGAATTCTCTGTCGCTCAAGAATCAATGCTATAGAAAAACAGTCTTAACCTGGAGGAACACAGGAAATACTTCACTCCAGAGTTATTTTTGAAGAATATACTACAGATCAAACTTCATCAAACCAAGAGATAACTAGGACAACTTCATCAAAAGGAATGGTAATGAGCATTAGATATATTTAATATACATGTAAAGTTAATTCAAAAGTGGATACATGAGTGGAAGAAGAGGAAGTAAATGCCATGTATTCATAAAATAAAATAGAAATAATTCAATTTAAAAATCAGAATGGAAGGAAGAAAAGGGCAAATAGGATCATCTCTTAGTGATTGCTACATTGAATGATAATTATAAGCAGAAGTGAAAGGATATTACTTAAAGCTGATAAACCAAGAAGTGAAAACTTAGGTTTTCCTCATCAAAAGGACTGAGGGTACCATGAAAGGCAATATATAAAAGTAACCAATACAACAAAAATTCAAATCATCCTAAATATCAAAATAAGTAAAAAAGATTTTAAAAATAACCAACAGAGCATATAAAAAAGTAGTTAATATAACCAATACCCACTGTAGATACAACTTAATATCATCTAGGTTGAGACCAAATATTTTAGTCATATAATAATATAAATATAAATGCTATAACTACTTAAAGGAAACAATTTTCAAATTGGCTTAGCAAAAAAATGAATGAAAAAAGAAACAGCAACAACAAAAATTTCAGCTCTATGCTATAAACAAAAGACATGCCTAAAACAAAGTGATTCAGAAATGTGAGAAAATAAAGGCATGGCTAAATGTGTATCATGTAAATGGAAACAATTAAAGAAATAGGGATTGCAATCCTGATATCAGACAATATAAAATTCAGACCCAAAAGTAGTATAAGAGATAAAGGAGAGCATATTTATACTGTTTAAGATAACAATTCAAAATAACGCTAGAACAGCTATGAACACCATGCATCATTTAATATGGTATTCGCCTTCATAAAGCAGAAACTATGGGAGCTATATAAGCAGAAATCAACTAAAACAAATAAAAATAATAATAGGAAATTTTAAGAAATAATTCCAAGTTCAAGACAGATCAGGTAAAATAAAAAATAAGTAAGCCTATTGAAAGCCTAAATACAAGGTCAATGAGTTATGTCTGCTGTGTTGGAACTGGCCTATACAGTATGGCTGGTGAAAGCTGATTCTACACATCTTTTCCCAATTCCATATTCAGTTGACAGCACATGGTAGTCATTTGAAACTGGCCATAGTGGCAGTATTTGCCCAATAGAAATTGGCAAAATGCTATAATTAGGGCTTTTCTTTTCTTTTTTCCTAGGGGCCAGTTTACCAGAATACCTATGGGCATATTACCAAATGTACACTCTTTGATAGAAAACACCTCTTCTTTTTAAGTACACATAAAATATTTTTAAAACATAATATACTAGACATAAAACAAACTGAAAAAAAATAAAAAAATAAATCACAAGACAAAACTACCCCTCTATCAAAGCATTCTTGGGTCATAGAGAAAATACAAAACATATCTTCAATTAAAAACATGAAAATAAAAGCATAACATGTTAAAATTTATAGGATGCAGTTGAATCAATTATCAGATAAAATTTCATATCTTTTTATACTTATATTAATAATAAATTTCACTCATATAATGAATAAAAAACTATATTCGATTCAAAAGCTTGTAAAAGAAAATAAGCTAATGCACAATAAGAAATAATAAAAATAACAGAAGAACTAATCAAAATATTGGTCCTTTGGAAAAAAAATTTTAAAAAAATAGATAACCCAAAAACTAATGTCATGCTGAATAAAAGGAAAATGCACATATAAACAGAATACAAAGTAAGAAGGAAAAGAGGAAATTAAAATTATGTGTAATATAAATAAATTTGTAAACCTAGATGAAAATAAGATTTTGCTACATATATACAATTTTCAAAAATTGACCCCAGTATAGATTAAAGCCTTAAATATACAAATTTCCATGAAAACAAAAAGAAAAAGCAAACAACAGCAACAATAAAATCTACCCTCCAAAATTGCTTCAAGCCCAGATAGTTTCATAGGAAAATTTTACCAAAATTTCAGACCAGGTAATCTCAATGCTAAATAGATATTTCCAGAGTATAAAAAAGTATTCACACAAAGAAAGTACAACATTGATATTAAAACCTAATGAAGTAACAGAAAAAATAAAACTACATACCAAATCGATTTTAATTTTGAATTGCAATGGAAAAATATTTTTTAAAATAGTAAAAAGTATTATGCCATTTATAATTAAGGTTCATTTACAACCAAATAACTCTGTTTGCATCTTCTCTTATCTTTTGTGCTGTTATTATCATAAAGTTTACTTCTACATGTTATAACTCCACAATATGTTGTTATTATTTTTGCTTTAATGAGTCAATTTGTTTTTAAAGAATTAAGAACATAAAAACAGTTTTTAAAACATTTACCTAAATACCTCTCAGTGTACTTCCTTTTATGTAATCTTTAATTCTAAGATATGGACCTTAAAAAGTTTCAATGAAAAACTCAAAGTATTTGCCAAGCCCCTCTAATTTGATAAGACTTAAACTCCAAATTGTATGTCCATCTGTTGAAACCTCTACTCAGCTGTCTCAGACGTTCACTCATTTTCTCTTTGGTGTCCCTGGTTTCTTTAAAATATGGCCAAAGATTTGAGGAGAGTTTATATGGAGACTTTGGGGTCTTTGAGATTTCCTCATTTTTAGGATTTTCCGCTCAATTTTGTGCAACTCTGGTCATCTCAAGTATTTTCTTGGATTCTTCAGACCGACAACACTGGGGCTGTTTTCTTGAATTCTAGGTTTTCAATGCCCTCTTTCTAGGGATGCCCTCTGGGGAAAAGCTGAATGAACTTGGGTCTCATTCATTGTGGTTCTTAGCTATCAAGGATCCGATCTGTAATTTCTGCGTGCAGAGATTCCAAATAGTTATTATCATATTTCTCCCATTGTTTTTAGTTGTTATCTGTAAAAGGGTTAGTCCAAAAAAAGTTACTTCCCCAGTACTGGAATCAGAAATTAGATTGTAACATATTGAATAAAAATAATTTTATGAGCACTTGTTGATAGTTAAGATGTACCTGTATATGTATATGCATATCTTATATATCAATATATACTCTGTGTGTGTGAGAGAGAGAGAGAGAGAGAGAGAGAGAGAAGAAAAAATAGCTTCTTTTAATGGAAGGAATGAACAATTTAGAAAATTGCTACTTTGTAATCTCTCCAATGTGAAAATTACTTCAGGCACAGGCCATCAAAGATAAAAGGCTGTTAGAGAACAGAACATGTCCTTTAACCGGAATCTAATTATGACAAAACAAGTATACAAATTTTGACTACTCATCATTTCAGAAAGTAAAGAATAAAGAAGATCATGTTATTTACAGTGCATTAAGAATCAGACTGATAACAGCTTGAATACAAGAATACAATATTTTAATATCTTTAAAACCGAATAGAAAACATTTGGACCTAGAATTCTATTTCTAGGAACGTTCTCAAACAAGCTTAAGAGCAAAGTATAAAAACGATGTTCAACATATAATAATATGAAAAAATTTTGTCCTAGACATTTTATATGAAAATGTATACTTTAGAGCATGCTTCAGGAAAAAAAGAAAGAAAAATTAATCCTGGGAAATGGATGACAATAGATACAAGGAGCAGTGGCAGTTGAGTATGTCCCAAAGGAAGTAAAATAAATGAGAAAGAAACTTTGATATATTTTGAAGAAAGATACTTAAAAACATTTTCTTCAATAAATTGTTATGGCATAAAATTTCAAAGTCATAGTAATAAAAATGTTGATTTTTTAAATGAGTTTTCACCACATCCTAAATTATGAGATTCAATTATAGTCACATTAAACTTTAAATATTATGAACATTGAAAATATAAATATACTAACACTGAAATGAGGAGTACATTAAGCATGAGAAGGGTAGCAAAGGAAGATTACCTAGGCTAAATTCCTAATTCTTGATAACAGAACATGGCTTATATATGCAAGAAGTTATGCCTTACAGAAAGGATACACAAAATAATAAGAATAGAAGGTAATTAAATACTCTCAAGTTGGTAAATACAAATAGATGGCTAAGATAAGTATTTTATCTAAAGTCATAAGCATAAAGATTAGAACAACTGAAAACTGTGTCTTGGCATAGTTATCTCAGTATGAGGTATGAGCATGGTTGAGAGAAAGGAGTATGAACATGGTTGAGAGAAAGGAAAATTCTTTCACTTCTGTTTCTTTATTCAAATTATTTTTGTTAATAAGAGCATGCACTATTTATATTATTAGAAAAGACTGTTTAGAAAGTGACTGTATTGATTATGGTTATCTAAACCCTGGAATACTATGCGGCCATTACGAAGAATAAAGGGGAGCTAGATATACATCATGATCTGGCAAGATAGCTGCTGTATATTGGCTGAGTCAAAAAAAAGCCAAGCTGCAGTAAAGAATTCCATATTCCCAGTGTGTAAAATCAACACAGACATGCAAATGTGTGTATTTACATATTTTATATAATAAAACCTTTTTGGAAAAAGAAAGAAATTAAGCTCAAAGATGAGAACTCTCTGAACCAAGTGTTTCTCAGAAACCTCAGCAATGACCATTAACAGCACTGCTGGCAGATTGGTTCCAACCTGAACCCAACCCAGGTCCAGTTGAGATGCTAACAGCAGGCCCCATGGAAATCTCTTCCTTTTTAATCATCAGCATGAATAATGCATATCTATCTTCATTCTTTTTCCTTTCACACACAGGAATCTTTTGCTTGTGATGCACTAGTAGCCTACAAATCTGCCAGCTTCATATAAATTTGAACCCTTGTTTCGTCAAAAGCTTACTGAGTTCTCTCAGATCAACTATCCAGCATCTCTTTGATTGAATTCTTGATGTAGCTACTACTCGGAATAATTAAGGTACTGATTTAAGAGGTACCTTGGCTAAATAGCTGCACCTCTGCTTCCTTGCTGTGCTTGGTTTCCTTACCTGACAAACCAGGTATCTGAGCTAGAAAACTCCTCAAGTCACTTATTGTTTTCCTGTCTATCTTCTGACTCCAGGCTCTGTTTTATGTGTATCTTATAAAACCCTTGATTTTTTAGAGACAAAGAGTAGCAACTATAGGAAGACTGACTGAGAGAAACTACATACAAGTAGTGCTAAGAAATTCTACCATAAGCTCTTCAAATATCCAACAGGAAAAATAAAAAGGATAGGATACGTAAGGCATGTTACATCCATACTGGAATAACACCACCTGAGGAAATACGTGGCTCTCAGCACTTGTTCAAGCACATTAATTTGACAGCATGCACGAGCTGTTGACTGCCTGCTGAAGTCTTCCACTGTCTGTGGCTCGTTGAGTGCACAACTGCTCTGATCGAGAGTAATTCCATGCCAAGCGGCTGTGGAATGAACAAGTTATACACAGCCAGTGAAACCTGAAGCCTCATCAGCTAATCAGTGAGTTCTGTGGGAGAGAAATTAAAGTGGAAGAAGGTGCATATTGAAAGAGGAAGGTGACGGAGGAAAGAAATGAGCTGATATTAAGAGGTGGCAAAAGTCATGTGAAAATGCATGGCATTTTAGTTAGAAACAAATGAAACACATTTGGATCAAATTGCAGAGTCCTGGACGCAGACAGGAAAATAAATTTGCTAAGGAAAGGCAATGAGAAGCTTCTGGAAAGTGAGAGAGAGCTAATAAAGTTGTTAGAGAGTGCTTAACGAGTATGCTGATCATAAAATACATAAGACACCAGAGAAAACTGAAGTCTAGGTTACGTGGATTGTACATTTAATATCCATTTGTTGGTTGCTAGCTGGGACAGGCAGAGATGGCATGATCTCTGCAGGCAGAGCTTTGGCTTGCATATGTAAGAAGCTATGCCTTACAGAAAATGTAGAAGAAATAGTAAGAATAGAAGGTAATTAGATGACATGGCCAATGTCACTATTTCAAACTACAGCTGGGCTTGCATGGGGATCCTGACACCCAGAAGCATTTTCTCTCTATGGAAGGCAGTGCCTAAATGCTGAGCTACTCAGGAAAAAGTCAGCTGTGAGATTCAATTTAGTCTCCTGTTTGGCAAACATACTTGCTCCTGTCTGCAGTCTGTGCATCCCTGCCATCCCTTCCTTTTGCTAGTCATGGAATTCCAACATAAGAAAATGACAGCAGTAAAAGACTCCTAAAGAATTATTTAGTGAAATATCTTCATTTTTGGGGTTATAAAATTAAGCTCAAAAGGAATGTTTTCCCAAAGCATTCAGTTAAGCTAGTGTTAAGACTTGAGCTCATTTGAGTTTCCTCTCTCTCAGGCCATGGGTCTTTCCAATTTATGCAGCTTCACTTTGAAACTTAGAGATATATTTCAAAAACTATCCATATTCCTTTAATAATCATTCATAATTCTTTGGAATTTACTTTTTGGCTTATTAACATTTATTCAACAAATAGTCGAGTGACTACTATTTGTCCTCAGAAGCTTATATTCTAGAGTGGGAGACAGGCAATGAAAATGAATGAAAGTAGAAAATAAGGTCAGGTAGGGTTAGGAGCTATAAAGAAAATGAATGCACATTCAGGAAGCAGACAGACACTATTTTAGACAGGGTTTTTAAGATTTCATGGTGGGGGATGCTTGAGCATAAAGGTGTAGAATGAGAAGGAGGGAATTACATGAATATTCCTCAAGGACACTTTTCTAAGTTTTCTTTCATTAATTTGTCCTAATTGCATCTTTTAAGACTATAACGGTATGAAGGCTGACATACAGTTTGCTGAGCTGTAATGAACAAATCTATTTTTTTTTCTATTCATAACCTTATGTAGTCTTTTTCTAATTTTAAACCACATTTCCTCTCACTCTCAGCATTGATAGGACGAGAACAGACATGTCTGATGCTCCCTGTTTGTGTTTTAGGGCCCACGTTCCTCCTGCCTATTGGGTGAAATAATCTGTTGGGACATGTATTACATGGCAGTGCCAGCATGTAATACATTATTGGCCATTACATTACCTTTTCAAATATTTTCAACAGCCTTACAGGAGAGGCTTCATTTTATCTACACTACAGGTGAGGAACTAAAGCCTATAGAAGTTAAAGGACTTCACAGTCAGTGAGTGGCAGAACTGAGGCAAGACCCAGGTCTGCTGGAACCAGAACTCATGTTCGTTCTACTGTAAGGATGCCCTGGGGGCCTACAAAGGGCACTTACAGTCCCCATACCTCAGTCAGTGTCCCTCTGGTTTCCATAACCCTTTGTATTCTTGCTTCTTTTTGACTGATAAAAGCAAAACTGGCTCAATTCATTGGTCTCTCATTCTGGAAGTGGAACTTTTAATGCATTCAATGTATTGGAAAAATAAAAATATCATTCATTTAGTCATTCATTCATTTAACAACATAAATTGAACTTGCCTTGAACATTGAGTAATGGAAACTCATTTCCCTGCCCCTGTTTTCTCACTAATTTTCTGTATATTTAGTGTGTGCCTTCCAGGCACCTCGTACAGAGATAAAAAGAATTCGAAAATAAATAGTGAACCACTGCCCTTCTCATTTTCAATTCTGGTTGCAGTTTCTATTTTATAAAAATGTCTTATTTCTATGCTTTATTTGGGCATCATTCTAGCTAGTCTGGAGCTAACTCGCCTTTAAAGCCAATCTGGGCTCTTCATTTTTATTTTTATTTTTTTGTAAATGGGGGTTAAGAGAAATACTATTTCCAGATGAACACTGTTCATTTCCAAACTTTAGCTTCCTAGCCGTGTGCTTATGACAAGTTGCTGTCAGCATTTGGAGGAGAGGAGCTCTGGATTCTGGAATTGCCCTCAGAGTTCCACTGGAGTAACCACATTGGCAGTCATTCTTTGTGATTTCAGAGGTAGTACAAGGTGAATAAAAAAATTTGGATCTAAATAGTGTGACTATTCAATATTAAGATAAGCTCCATGTGTGGTTTAGAAGTAGTTCTAAATCCATTTCCAAAAGAGGCTTCTAAAACATTTTGTGGATCGATAATATCATTTATTCCCTACTCTGAAAGGGAATCTTTGATGTGGATGTATGAATTCTGATACCTTTTAGAATGAAGAAAAAAATCAGTCATTTTATTTGATTACCTTATACACATTCATTATTCTTAATAAAATAATGATTAGAAAGAAGACTCAGTATCATAGAGCTGTGGTCTATAGTATCAACACAGGAAGCATTGATTGATATCCATAGATCCTGGCTAGATCAAACCTGAAGAGAACATAGGATGGAGCTGCAGATACGGTTGATTGGCACAATGACTTCTGGGTGAAATTTTTATGTGTATTTAACATGTCAATGAAGGGCCAATATAGAATTTATCTTTGAGATAGATAAAAACAACATATTATTGAATTTCATCAATATCTGAGCAAAACCAAGCCCCAAAACAATGGCGTTCATAGATGCTGATATAATATTCCTGGTCAGACCAATAGAGCTTGACCTTTTGACAAAATATATATTTACCTCTCTTGCTACATTTCTGCTCTATTGATTTATATATAGGCTGGACTTCACAGAAAAGAGCATGCACTTTTAAATTATTCCGCTTTATAACAGAAACAGACTTTTCACACATGCTGCATGCTGGGTAAATATTCTTTATTTCCCTTCTTCATGAAAACAAACGAAGTAAAAGAAAATCCTAGCCTGTCACATTGAAATTCAGTGTTTGAGCCCAACATGCCAGTTCTCATTCTTGGGCCATGTGGTCCACAGTTTGAGAAGTTGTATCTTTTTTAACCTATTTTTTCAGGGAGGCTTTATCGTAATAGACAAGAATTTACAAACACAAAATGGACATTTGTGAATATAACAAGCAAATAAAATCATGCTCTAGGATGAGATGGGCATCAAGAGAAGAACATTCAGCTTCCTGAAAGATTTTACATTGCACTATACTTTGGTACTTAATACACATACATTCTATACAATCGTTAAAGGTTTTCCTTTCTTTCTCCCTTCCTTCCTCTCTGCCTTCCTTCTTTCCTTCCTTCCTTCCTTTTTTATTTATTTTTGTTTTTGCTTTTAAATCTGAGACTGATCTCAGGAAAAGGCAGTCTGACTCTCAAGAAAATATAACCAGAAAATGTATAAAGATGTTGGGGCTGAATTTTAATAACTGTTCAATTATTAAATGCATGATATGATATTAGGCTATACTCTATATAAATATCAGCTTTCTCATCTATAAGACAATTAATACTATATATGCCACAGGGTTCTTGTGGGAAGTCATACCTGAAACAATCGTTAGCGTAGTCCTAGTGCCTATCAGTGATTTAATAGCTTAATTTTTTACTGTCCTATCCGTCACTTCTATCACTTTTAATTATGAATAATATCTTAGATATAAATGCTGAGTTTTCATGCAAAACATAAATGAAAAAACATCTTAACTTTATATTTACTACATTATCGCCAGTTCTTCAGACAAGAGGCCATCTCCTTTCAACTGCTACTCAGAATGGATTCGCTGACTGCTAGCTAGAAAAATATGAACAACCCTCAAGTAATAGCACACTTGGCAGTGGTTCTCACAGTTTAGTGTGCAACAAAATTACCTGATGTATTTGTAAAAGCCCTTTTTATTGCTCCGTGGAAAATCCAGTTTGGTAGTTCTTCTTTGGGAGGTCCACAGAGCTTGTTTCGAGGGAATGAGGAGAAAACATTGAATTTTATAAGAAAAAGGCACTAAAAAAAAAAAAACCCGGTATTTATCACCTCCTGATGAAAACATTCTACATATTAGGTGATTGACTTTAGTTTTCTTATCTAGGATAAAGATACCTATTTCTAAGATTTCTGAAAACGTTAATTCAAGTATTAAGTGTGTAGCAGAATGCAATTTTGACATCAGTTGATGTATGAGATTCTCCGTCCATCTTTATTTCGTTCATGACATTCTTGTTTTTTAAATTCAAAAGGTTAATCTCAGTTATACCCGGGAAGGTTTTGGGTGAAGCAATTTCAAGGGAAGTTCTTCTACTTCCACACCCCACTAGACAGAATCATTTAAATTATGGAGAGGAGGAGATGTCAAAAGAGAAACAAGAGAGTGAAATAAAAAGTTAGGAGCTCTTCTTTCCATCCTTGTAACTCTGGGCCAAGTTCTGGGGGAGATTCTAGAGCATGCTTTTTAAGTGTAGAATTCAAGTGTAGAGAAAGCCAGTGCCTCACCCTTTGCATTGAAGTCAAGTGGGATGGCAAAGCTCATGATAAACTCCTC
Source organism: Gorilla gorilla gorilla (assembly GCF_029281585.2). Taxonomy (NCBI): domain Eukaryota; kingdom Metazoa; phylum Chordata; class Mammalia; order Primates; family Hominidae; genus Gorilla; species Gorilla gorilla. Next base: position 18,835,043 of record NC_073235.2, on the reverse strand, counting down.
TATGCCAAAATGGAGTGCAATAGAATGATGGTCTGGGCCTATTCCTATCTAAAACTCTAGAAGGAGGTCATCTTGCATATTTGCTACGGACAACAAAGTAAAGGTGTGAATGATGGGGGGAGATAATTTGGGGCAGAGGTGTCTGTTCATTCAGGACAACAGCTGGAATTTTCCTAGGTTTCCTACCGCTCATAAAAGGGGAGCGAGGTATGGAGAGAGAAAGAGTGACAGAGAGAGAAAGAAGAGAAAGGAGGAGAAGGAGGAGGATAAAGAAAGAAAGAGGAAGAGAAACAAGAAAAGGAGGAAGAAGAGGGGAGGGAGAGAGATGGGGAGAAGAACTGGGGAGCAGAGGAGAGAGGAGAGGAAGGGACACTCACTATTATGCCAGAGGATGTAGTCCTGGAGAGACATGGGACTGTAGGCCAACAGTACACAACATTTCAGTGGGAGGGAGACTTTTTAACTGAAATATAAAATAGGACAATTTTGCCTCTTAAAGAACCCAAGCAAAATACGGCATAGGTCCTGGTGCCTATCTTCTCGCTTCTCTAGCTCCTCTTTTCCCCAGACATAAACCTCACCTAGGGAGAGCAAAGGGGGCAGGGAACCTGAACGGACTTACACATAACTTGAAATGACTGAGAATTCCTTAAAGTGACAAAATCTAAGCAGATTTGCTAAATCTCTCTAGAGAAAATTTGTTATCTCTCCATAGATGAGATCTTAGTCCTAGAATTTCTTTTTATTTCTGTTTCATTTTTAGCAAATACACATCCTCTCCTGGCAATAGAACCTGCCTGCCGTTTGCTCAGGTAGCCTCCAGAAAATCATTGATTAGGTCAAGATTTTTGCCAGAAGGCAAAATGGGAATTTAATCAATGAAGAGAGTGAATTAGGAGAAAGGCTGATTTTGGAAAATCTGATCTTGTGGAAGACAATCTGCACAACAAGAGAATGATACAAACCTTTTGAAATTAGGTGTGTGGCTGTGGTACAGGTTACAGCTTTTCACCAGCCTGAGGGATCTTTCTTCCCACTCCTGCCTGTTGAGCAGCTTCATTGTCTTCAGCCTAACTCAGTGATTCTCAAACCTGGCTGCACATTAGGATTACCCAGAGAATTTTTTAAGTCTGGATGTCGGAGCCCCATGTTTAGTCCTTGTGATTTAACTCATGATGCGTGGCCCAAGCCTAATTAATTTTTAGAGACCTCCTCCCCCTCCCTCCAGCCTCCCAGTGACAATGATGTGCAACCAGGGTAGAGAACCACTGGCTGCATCCAAACTCTGTAAAGAGCTTGGAGTTCTTCCCAACTCGTTTAGGATGGAAAAGAGTCTGCTCTCTGGTGGGGGTCGGGGAGGTAGGTGCAAGCACTGGGAGCTGTGGTGATAAGCTGCCTTCAGGGAGGCCTGATTAGGATGTCAGTAGAACATGATGGGAGGCATTGTTCATTTGTTTTTCAGTGTGATCTCGATGCGCTGGGACAGCTTTGCTAAATCTCTCTATCGAAAATTTGTTCTCTCCATAGATGAGATCTTAGTCCTAGAAATTATTTTTATTTTTGTTTCATTTTTAGCAAATACACATCCTCTCCTGGCAATAGAACCTGCCTGCCGTTTGCACAGGTAGCCTTCAGAAAAGCATGAAGTCACCAAACATCTAGCTTATTCATGATGCTACTTTTGAACTTCTGACCGGTAATTCTGACTTAGCCACTGAAGACTATACAGATTTAGCTTTATTCTCTTCTGTGTGACTTTATTCACTTTTTTTCTCTCCTCTCTCCCTTTTATCTCTTCCTACTGTACCAAGAGGTCATTTTCCTTTGGAATTTCTGAAAAGTGTATTTTTGACCTTGAGGAACCAAAAGAGACTAGAATAAAACTAGAGGAGGGATTGGTTGGAACTGAAAGCAACTGCTCTTTGGGAACAGTATTTCAATGGTAGAACAGAGATTTCAGATGCTGTGCTACAGCAAACGCAGGCTAGGTCTCTCTAGATTCTCTAGTCCATGTATAAAGTGACCTTCTCTCTAACAGTTACTATGCTCCACAAAGAAACTGCTTTAGAAAATTTATAGGGACAGAAACATCACATAATAGTGTTCATGAAGGTTTACAATAAGATCCATAGGCGATGATGGCAGTGAGGCAGATGATATTGATAAAAGGACTTGCGCTAGAGAAGAATACACTAAAGTGAATGTGGTTTTGTTAGAGTGGTGGCATTATAATCATTTTTCCATTTTAAAATGTTCTTTAATGTCGCTACTTCATTGTTTCAAAAGTAAAATGAAAAAAAATCCTTTTTTTTTTTTTTGGTGGAGAATGGGGTCTCATTATGTTGTCCAGGCTGGTCTCCAACTCCTGGGCTCAAGCTATTCTCTCATCTCTAATTTTCTAAATTCCATCATTGGTGTGAAGTAAGAATCTGGTTTTATTTTTCTCCACATAATGAGTCAGTTTTCATTTGAGGCAATTATCTTTACATTGACTCATGTTCCCATACATACAAGGATTTGTTTCTGAGGCCTTCTTTTCCATGGGACTGTGTTTGTCTTTTTTTTTTTTTCTCCTTACAACTATGATGTGCTTTTTATTACTTTGCTTTATAGTCTGGTTTAACCATCAGATGGGACACATTCACTCTCTGTTTTTTCTTGGTTGATTTGGCTTTCATTAACTTCTATTTTTCTATATTACTTTTAGAATATGTTGTCAAGTTCATAGAAAATATAAACTTTTCTTAGGAGCACATTGAATTTTACATAAATTTGAAGAGAATTGTCATCTTCATGATTTTAAGTTGTTCCATACAGGAGAATAAAATTTCGCTCATGTTTGAAGACTCTCTCATATATTTGGTAGCCAGAAAAGATTTCCATGTAAACCTAATGTATTTTTATTGAGCTTATTTCTAGATAATTTATAGTTGTTGGCGATTATAAATGGTATCTTATTTTCTGGTTGATTAAAAATAGTGCAGAGAAACAGTGATTTTCATACTTTGAGTGTGAAAACATTACCAAACCCTTCTGTGAGTTCTAATGTTTTACTGGTTCTGTTGATTTATTTGTGCAGATAATCAGATTTTCTGCAAAAAAATGGATATTTTATTTTTTCCCATTCTATTCTTATACGTATTACTTTCTTTTGCTTGTATAATTGCAATTACTACATTTATAGAACCATCTGGAACATTAGCTAGATAGTAAGTATCCTTGTTTTGTTTTTGAATATGAATAAAAACCCATCTAAAGTTCACCTTTAAGTATAATGTTTGATGTAAATTTTTTGTTATATGATCTTTTTAAGTTAAAGAACACCTGTTGTATTCTTAAGTTGCTTTGAACTTTTAATGTATTGAAACTTCATCAAATACTATCACTGTATATATTGAATTAATGATGTTATTCACATTGATGGATTTTCTAATGCCAAAGCAATTTTGCATTCCTGAAATGCATTCTATTTGATCCTGATGTATTAATTTTTAACCAGTTTTAACTTTAATTAGCTAATAATTGGTATCAGTAAGCAATTTCATGATTCGGGGGTTTATGCACATAAATGAGTTTAAAACTATTGTTCATATGTGTCCATATTTTTAGTGTATAGCTGCATACAATGTTGTTTCATTTTTGAAACTAATCTTTATGAAGTGATTTTATACCTTTCTGTTTTCATTTTTTTGTTTACATATTCACTTTTTTTTCTTGAATTCTCTTTTCAGAGGTCTTCCAGATGCTATTAATCCCTTCAAATAAATCACTTTAGTTTTGTTGATCTCATGCATCTTCTGTTCTCTTAGTCACTGATTTCTATCTTTTCCATTATTTATTTCCTACTTTAATTTTGAGTATATGTTTTGTTCATTTTTCCTGCTTTAAAATGTTAATACTAAGTCCATTTGTTTTTAATCATTTCCATTTCCTAGTAAATATACTGAAAACTATAAATTTTCTTCAAACACTGCTTTAGTTGAGTTATATACATTTTGGCTTAGTGTTCTTTTAGTGATTACTTTTAAGAGTTTTGTAATATATTGTTGAAGCCCATGATTATTAAACAACATTTTATTTAGTTTTGAGACATTGAGAATTTTTATCTTTTATCATTTTTCTTTTTTGCCACTATTAATTTTTATGTTAATAGTATAGGGACAGAGGATATAGTAGGTATGATGTTTATTCTTTGAAATTTATTAAGACTTCTTTTTGTTACCTAATGCATGAGTAATTTCTTTGAAAAGCCAATAAATTATAAAAAATAGTTTTCAAATTATTCTAAGTATGAATATTCTGGTACTCAGATTGTCTGCCTTTTGCTATTTTTGTCTGCTTCATCTATTATGTTCCAAGGAGAATGTGTTACAATAGTATATTTATTGATTTATTTTCTTCTGAGTTTTTCAGTTATTGCTTGATGCGATTTGAGATTATATTGTCATCATATTCATAATGAATTTTATTTCAGGAATAATCGTTCCTTATTTATATATAATGTACCTGTTCAGCCTTGCAACTTTTTTGTTTTGACTTATTTATTGTCAGATATTAAAATTAGTTTATTTAACATAATTTCCAGATATATTTTTTCATTATTTTCCATTTTCTCATCCACCTTCCATTCTTTCAACATATTTCAGAAGACATATTTTTGGTTCTTTTTTTGTTTGTTTGTTTAATGCCATCTGGGAATCTATGTCTTTTGATGGGCAATTGTACCCTATTTATTTTTTTCTGATTTCTTGAATATTAGGTGTTACATTTGCTATCTTATTTTGTATTTTTTATTTTCTGTACTTTTTAATTCTTCTTTTCACTAGACAGAACATATTTTGTTCCAATTGTATGAAAGTTAAGTACTGTGTATCATCTGGGGTTGCTGCCAATCCAAATATACCTGGCCTATTCCTTTGTTCCCTTTCTGGTGACCAGACAATGCAGTGTCTATTGTGACTCTCAGGATAGTACACAAATCAGGTTGAGATGAAGAGCTGAGTACATGAGGTGAGTGCCAGACTGGTAGGCCCTGAGCCTTGGCTCCTTCTCTCTTTTCTACACAGTCTCAAGATTAGAGGATTGTACTCTAAGGAGGTGATATTCTACCAGTGCTCCTTCTTTGAAAGAGCTTAAGGAGGTGAATTGCTTGATGTAATGGCAGCAAACAAATGTGTGTAAATTAGCATTCTTGCCTGGGGCAGATTTTCTTCTATCTTTTTAAACTCAAAGGAGAAATGCAAACTAGGGCCTGGGCATTCGAACATGTCTAAATACACTATACCTTAAAAAGGTAGCTAATAGTTATCAGGGCAGCATAAGTTATCAAGCAGAATTAAATTAATATCTGAGAAGTACAATCACTGTAAAAGGAAGAAAAAAATAATAAACAACATATGCCAGATGAAGAGAGGTAAATCACCTACATAGATTAATAATATGAAATAAACACACTATCTTCAAAAGAATATATTGGTACTATGAAGCAAAACGAAGAACTTTAAAAAGCATATCAGTTGGGCTGGTGGGAATGTAAATTAGTATAACCACTATGGAAAACAGTTTGGAGATTCCTTTGAGAAATAAAAGTAGAATTACCATTCAACCCAGCAATCCCACTACTGAGTATCTACCCAAAGGAAAAGAAGTTATTATATGAAAAAGACACATTTACACACACATTTATAGTAGCACAATTTGCAATTACAAACATATGGAACCAACGTAAGTGTCCATCAACCAATGAGCGGACAAAGAAAATGTGGTATATATACACCATGGAATACTACTCAGCCATAGAAAGAAACAAAATAATTTATTTTGCAGCAACTTAGATATAACTGGAGGCCATTATTTTAAGTGAAGTAACTCAGGAATGAAAGACCAAATATTGTATGTTCTCACTTAGTGGGAGCTAAGCTATGATGATGCAAAAGCATAAGAATGATACAATGGTCCTTGGAGACTCACAGGGGAATTTTTGGGAGAGGGGTGAGGGATTAAAGACTACATCTTGAATATAGGTGTACACTGCTCTGGTGATGAGTACACTAAAATCTCAGAAATGACCACTTAATAACTTATCCATGTAACCAAAAACCAACTGTACACCACAAGCTATTGAAATAAAAACAAAAATTAAATATATATGTGTGTGTGTGTATATATATATATATATATATATATATATTTGTTGGAAACATTGGATATGAAATATAAAGTAACGGTGATAGAAAATACAATATGGCATAAATGAAAGAATCAAGTGAGATAAAGAACAAACCAGTGTTTTGGAAGTTTTTTTAGTTGAGTCAGTCTTCTTGTAGGCAGCAGAATAAGAAAAAAGTAGATGAAATATAATGTAAAATTGTAGAGGGACATATAAGGTGGGAGATGTACGATCTGTGGATGGCAGGATGCCCAGAATGAGAGGGGCAAAATAAATAAAAAGGGAAGGACAGAGTTCAAAAATAATATCTTTTCTAGAAGAAAGTGATGATTGGCTCTTGGTGAAAGGGCTCACAGTGCACAAAACAAAGCAAAGAGAGATAAGGAAAGATCTACACTCAGATGCATTCTAGTTTAGGAACACTGAAGATAAGAGAGAATTGTAAAAGCTTTAAAGAGAAAGAATAGGTTAATGATAAAAGATGAAAACCAATTAGACATCAGACTTCAATCACTATGCAAGGAGATAATGGAGTAATATTTTCAAAGTGGTTAAGAAATGCACTTTGAGCTTAGGGTCTTATATCCAGCTAAACTATTATTTTAGTTAAGGGACTATTAAAACACTCTCTCCCGGCCGGGCAAGGTTGCTCACGCCTGTAATCCCAGCACTTTAGGAGGCCGAGGCGAGTGGATCATGAGGTCAGGAGATCGAGACCATCTTGGCTAACACGGTGAAACCCCGTCTCTACTAAAAAATACAAAAAATTAGCTGTGCGTGGTGGCAGGCGCCTGTAGTCCTAGCTACTTGGGAGGCTGAGGCAGGAGAATGACGTGAACCCAGGAGGCGGAGCTTGCAGTGAGCCGAGATCGGGCCACTGCACTCTACCCTGGGCGACAGAGCGAGACTCTGTCTCAAAAACAATAAATAAATAAATAAATAAATAAATAAATAAATAAATAAATAAATAAAAACATTCTCTGCCATATAAAGCTCGGAAGGATTCAACATTAAATAAAAAAAACAATTTTAAAACACTTTTGAAGAAGTATGTCAATAAAAATAAGAGGAGAGGACCAGAGAAGAAAGAATGATCAGATATCTCAGTCAAGTTAATGGTTTTATTTTGTATTTTTAAAACAAGGAAAAAAGAAAAATCAAAAACAAACATTGGTAAACACCCAAAGCTAAAATTCTGTATGATTCCTGCCATTAATCAGGTTTTGGGAACAGACTCTGAGGCAGAAATGTGCATGCAGGAGGTTTATTTGGAAGAGGTCTCAGGAGCAGCACCTGTGAGGGAGCAAACAAGGCAGGACTGGATAGAGGGGGAAGGTGAACATACCCAGCAGAGGCCCTGGGGAGCAGGGGTACAGGGATGGCATTTCCAACTTGTCCTGAGTGCAGGTTGGGGGAGGCATCGCTGTACTGCACAGAGCAGTCATTGAGTGTGATCTGTCCCCTGCAGGGGTGGTGGTGGTGATGATGCCAGGTATAATCTGGCAAACGCCAGGTGTAATCTGGGAAACGACAGCTGCTTTGGGTCAAGAGCAATTCTTTAGGAAGACTGAGTGCCTCTGTCCTGAAGGGGTCCTAGGCAATGCAGCAATGTATTCACTTAGGCAGTGAGTTTATGCTGAAGTTTTTTTTTTTTTTTTTTTTTTTTTTTTAACTGTGGGAAGATAGAATTATTGACTGTGGTGGGCTGAGTAATCCCTCCCCCGTCCCAAGATATCCTCATCCCAATCCCTGGAATCTGTGACTGTCGCTATAGCTAGCAAAAGGGACATTGCAGATATGATACAGTTAAGGATCTTGAGATGGAGAGATGATCCTGGGCTATCTGTGTTGGCCCTAAATAGCATAGTAAGTACCTTATAAGGGGGAGACAGGGAGATTTTACTCCAGGAGAGGCAGGAGGCAATGTAACAATGGAAGCAGGGCAAGAAATGACAATGTGATGTAAGGCATGAGCTGAGGATGAGGGCAGCCTCCAGACGCGGGGAAAAGAAAGGAAAAGGATTGTCCTTTGGGTTCCCCGGAGAAGGCAGGCCCTGCTGACCCTTTGATTTCAGTCCAGTGGAACCCATTTCAGAATTCTGGCCTCCAGAATTGTAAGAGATGTAATCAGTGATGTTGTAAGCCAGTAAGAGTATGGTAACTTGTTACAGAAGTAGCAGGGAACGAATACACTAATAAAGCATATAAACAGGAAACTCAACAGAAGCATAAATAAATTTTTCTGGTATTTTTTCAGTTGTTACAGATTTGCATTGTCTTTTTACATAACTCCTAACTTCAGATCTCAACATGTGTTGTTTCACCAGGAAAACTTTTCCTGACCTCTGTGACTGGTCAATTCCCTGTTTTAAGCACTTCTGGTACCATGACTTTCTCTTTTTAAATGCTTATTCGAGTTTTACCTTTCCTTCATTGATGTGATCTTTTCCCATCAGACTGTGAACTCTGAGAGTCAAGAGCTTGTGTTTTTGTCGCCATTTTATCATGGTCTAGCAGAGTCTGGGGAATAGTAGATCTTAAACAAATATTCGTTAAAATGAACTGATGATTTTCTGTTCCTGCGTTAGTTTGCTGAGGATAATGGCTTCCAGCTCCATTCATGTCACCACATGTTCTCACTTATAAGTAGGAGCTGAGCAATGAGAACCCATAGACACAGGGAGGGGAACAACACACATTGGGGGGTGTTGCGGCAGGACAGGGTGGGGGGAGAGCATCAGGAAAAATAGCTAATGTGTGCCAGGCTTGACACCTAGGTGGTGGGTTGATAGGCGCAGCAAACCACCGTGGCACATATGTAGCTATGTAACAACCTGCGCATGTATCCTGGAACGTAAAATTAAGTTAAGTTAATTTTAAGTTAATTAAAAAAAATTGACTGCTGAATGACACAGAGTGTGAATTTAGCAAAGGAAGCCGGAATCAGGTTTGTGAGATTCAAGGAGGAAGTTATGGACAAAGAAGTCTAAGAAGTGAATGCAAGATCAAGGCTCTGAGGTCAGTGCCTGGGTACGCATGGAGGGGAGGACCTGAGGGCACTTTGTGGGAGCCCCTGCTGGCTTTAGGAAGCCCCCAACCCACCTTCACGTTTGGAGGTGCATAGGGATTCCAGGGAAAAAAAAAGGCACAGTGATCATTCTTTATTGTATCCTCTTCTTGGTGTTTTCTCTGAGAAACTTTAAATTTTATGCCTTTGTTTTTTACAAGTTCATAACTTTCTTGGAAGAGACATTAAGTCAACCCTATAGCAGATGGGTAATATTATGGTAGAGATATTTTTAAGTTGAAATCTTGAGAAGCTGTCTTCCTGACACTTTCTCATATTTTAAAAGCCTAAAGCTTCAGAAATTATGACAGTCTTCCATGATTGTGTGCCATTCTGGGAAGGCTGGAAATTTTTCTGAACTCTTTTCTTAACTTTTGGCCTCAAACTCCTGGGCTCAGGTGATTCTCTTGCCTCAGTTTCCTGAATAGCTGGGACTACAAGTGTAAACCATCTTTCCTAAACTTTTAACAATTTCCAATAAGAATAGATAAATATAACATAAATCCTGAAAAAATACAACCAAAATCAGTATAATCAGAATTATTCTGAAAGAACATTTGGATTCAGTTAAACTGTCTTATTTTTATAGAAATACTGCCTTTCTTGTTTCTTAATTTCTTCATTGGAATTAAGATTTGATAGACATCAGCATTATTGAATATGTTTAATAGTGCACCGTTCTGTATTTAAGATAAGCAAATGAACTGTTATTGAGCATCTCTGTCATGCTAAGAAGTGGGCTAGGCTTTACGAAATTGAACACTGGTCCTACCAGGTAGACATTTCCAGTAATTATAAGAGCAGCTTGTATTTTTTTAAAATTCAATTTACAAATCTCTTTTTCTTGTAAGATTTAATTTAATTTTTATTACAGCAATCTTAGCAGACTGGGAGCAAGAGTTAGATTTTTCTAATGATTAGCGTGTGGCCTTAGGCAAAGACACTTAAATTCGAATCTCAGTTTTCTTATAATGTCAAAGGGGGATAGTTATACTTATCTTGCAGGAATTTGTGATGATTAGAATTTAACTATGGAAAGTGCTAATTCCATGCTTGACATACAGTAGGTAGTTAATAAATGGTTGCTATTATTATCACTCCACTTTCTTTTTGGGGAAAATAAGTGTCATTAAGGTTGAGTGTGCCAGGATAAGGAATAACTTTTTGACACTCAGAATTGGCTTTCTTAGGCACTACTCCATTTCTTATCACAAGACATATTCAGTCATAAGTTTAACCACCCATTGACAAGGCTGTGGTAAAGGAGATTCAATTGCTTATTAATAAATACTCATGGAAGCCCAAATATGACATTTATCATCCCTTTCTATTCTGAGATTCTCTGACTTGACTCTAGTAAGCTACAAAGTATGCCCTCTAAGCAGTCTCTTGAATCCTCATCTATTATAGCATGCTTTGTACTTATGAAACAGCAGCAAAGACAGAAAGTTCTGTCTCTAAGGGTGATAGCTAGTTAGAACACTCAACTCAAAAATAGCCTTAAATAACAGGTATCAATTATGTGTCATATTTTTCCAAACCATCTTGGAATTATTTCTTCTATTATTATTTTGCCTTTTAACACCCCTGGATGACAGGTGAAGTAATTTAAATGCATTTTTTTCAAAAGGATAATTAAGTATGGAATGATGAGTTATTTTAGTAATAATGGAATTATAAATTATAGGTAGAATTAGAACAAAAATAGATATTTCTTGCTTCCAATGTTTGCTTCTTGCTTACATAGGGAACAATGGCATATTGCTGACAAGTGGCACAGCTGAGCTTTCAAACCCAAAGTTTCCTGAATATGGCTTTATTCTTATTTTTGCTGTATCACATTTCTGAGCATTTTAAAATAAATTCTTAAATGTTTTAAGAGGCAATAAATGTTCTCATAGAGGTGTTCAGTAGGTTAATGCATAGAGAAAAAAATCCCCTGAAAATGGTACATAAAAATTTAAACATAAAATATTGGAAATTTTTATTAATATTATTGTCTATGCTTTGCAACTACCTGATTCATGAGCATTTCTTGGATTGATTTATTCTGCTTAGGAACTGATGAACTTCTGAATCCAAACATTCATGCTTTTTACCAGTTATAGAAAAATTTCAGCAATTTTTATTTGCATAATTTCCCTCTCACTTTCTCATGAGTGTTGCTTATTAAAACTGTAATTAGAAGCATATTGAAACTTACTATATCTTCCAAATCTCTTAATGTCTTTTATCATTAAATTTTTAGCTCTTTGTGGCATATTTCATGTAATTTCTGTAGATCTACGTTTCAGATCACTGATTTTCTTTTTAACTTAATCTTATCCGCTGTTATTTCTTTCATGTGTAACTTCGGTGAATACAATCTTTATTTTTAGATGTTCAATTTGTTTCTCTTTGAAATTTACCTTACTTATTTTTTTAAATTCTATATTTTACTGTCTTTTAAGTATTTAATGAAATTTATATTTTGTATATGATAAATCAGTACTTATGTCCTGGGGGTGCTCCTGTGGAGAATTCCAGCTTTCACCCATGGTTTTCTACTTTCTTGAATATTTGTGAATATTGTATTACAAACATATTTAAATTTCATGACTTTATTGTGGGAATACAACAAGGTTAAAATTCAGAGCGTCTCCCTTAAGATAAATTTGTTTTAGCTCTTAACAAGATTTCTAGTGGGGTAAATTTATATTCATTTCTCATCTTGGGGCCTCCAGAGGCATTAGTTAGTGCAATTTTGTAAGTCAAATCTACATGAGGACAAGCTATAATTACTAATTCTCAGAGGAGACTTATTTCCCCTCCTGAGTTCAATGTAAGACAAACATACTCTCCTTTTCCTAAAGGGCTTTATTGAGGTATAATCAATATACAAAAAACTACATGTTTACATTGTATAATGGCATAAGTTTTGACAGACGTACACACATGAAACCATTAAAACAATAATGATGATGAACATAATTTACTCACAGAAGTTTCCTTATGCCTTTTGCAATTCCTACTTCTCATTCCTACCGGCTTGGGTAAAAACTCAGAAACGGAATGAGTGATATATATGGTTGGTGTATGTCTAACTTTTTAAGAAACTATCAGACTGTTTTCCCAAGTGTTTATGCCTATCTACATTTTTAAAATTTTGGTCTAATACATACATGCACACACACACATGCACACACACAATAACACTCTGGTTTTAATCGACATTTCCCTAGTTGCTAATGATGTTGATCATATTTATATGTGCTTATCTGCCATCAATATATCTTCTTTAAAGGTATGTATATTCAAATTTTTGGCCCATTTTTTAAAATTAGGTTTTTAAAATATAGATGTATATTTAGACCGTTAATATGGTGAATTACACTTATGGATTCTCGAATGTTAGATCAACTTTGCATTACTAAAATAAACTCATGATTTATTATGAGTTTATTGGTCATGATTTATTATGATTTGTATGTATGGTTGGATTTGATTTGCCAGTATCCTATTAAGAATGTTTGTGTCTATGTTCATGAGAGACTTTGGTGTATAGTTTTTTTTGTTTTTATTTTTGTATTACAGCAATGTTGACAACACAGACTAAATTCAAAAGTATTTCTAAAAAAAATTTTTGAAAGATTTTATATACAACTGGTATTATTTCTTTCTTAAATATTTTGTATCACTAACTAGTAATCCATTATGGCCTGGAGTTTTCTTTTTGTAAAGATTTTTAACTATAATTTTTTTCAAATACAGATAAGGTTGTTCAGTTTATTTTTATTTTATAGTGAGCCTGTGTAGTTTGTGTCTCTGAATGTATTTGCCTATTTAATTTAGTCAGTGAATTTATTGTTCATAATTTATTCATAAGTAGTTCATAATTTCTCTGATTATCTTATTAATATCTATAGAATCAGTGGTGATATCACCTTTCTTATTTCTATATTCATAAAGTATTACTTTGATTTTTTTTCTCCACGACCATTCTGACTAGGTTTATTTAATTTAATTTAATTTTTAAAAATCTTCCCAAAGAAGCATCTGTTTATCTCACTGATTTTTTTCTATTTTTTTCCTGTGTTCTATTTTATTGATTTCTGCTCTGATCTTTATTATGTCATTGTTTTCTTCAGTCCTTAGATTTCAGTTGCTCTTCTTTTTCTAGTTTCATAAGGTGGAAGCTAAGTCAACTGATTTGAGACCTTTCTTCTTTTTCACATAAGCTTTTAGTGCAAAAAAAGTCTTAAATATTGTTATAGCTGCAGCCAAAGCATTTTGATGTGTTATGTCTTTATATTTATTTAGCTCAATTTTTTGGATTTTCTTTTTTGAGCAGTTAGTTATCTTGTTTCTAAATATTTAAGGTTTTTCCAGAAATCTTTCTCTTGTTGATTTCTAATTTAATATCACATCATTAGTGAACATAATTTGTTCGACTTGAATTATTTTAAAGGCATCGGAATCTGTCTTGTGACCCAATTTATACTTTATCTGCATAAATGTTCTATTATGAGCATGTTCCACTTGAAAAGATTGTTTTCTGCTATTGTTGGATATTATGTAAATGTTAATTGGGTCAATTTGTTAAATTTGGCTGATTGTTTTGTTCAAACATTCAATAGCCTTACTGATTTTCTGTCTATAGGTTTTATTAATTTTTAAGTAAGATTTATTGAAATCTGTAAGTAAAGCTGTGGATTTGTTTATTTAATTCTCCTTTCAGTTCTATCAGCATTTGTTTTATGTATTTTTACTCTTTGTAGGTATGTAACATTTAGGATTATATGTCCTTTTAAGGAATTGGCACCTTTATCATTATTAAATAACCTTATTTTTTCTTGGTAATTTTTTTTTTGTTCCACAATGTAATTTATCAAATATAATACAAATACTTCAGTTTGTTTCTAAATTAGTGTTAGCATGAAATATATTTTCTTATTGCTTTGTTTAATATTTTATGTCCTTCTATGTAAAGTTTTTTTTTTTTTTTAATAAATAGCGTATATTTGAGTGTTGATTTTTCATCTAATCTGACAATTTCTGCCTTTGTATTGGCTATTTGGGCAGTTAAATTTAATCTAATTATGATATTTGAGTTTAAATCTTGCTAATCTGTTCTTTGTTAGCTTCCAACCCTTTTATTTTTCGCCCTCTTTTGGCTTGAATATTTTAAAGATAATTTAAAATTTATTTCCTTTTTGCTTATTATTTATAACTCTTTAAATATTATTTTATTGTTTTCTTTAATAGTCATCATAAATATCTTTGTCCTCAAGCTATCTTCTGTTGATGAAAAGTATCCAACTCTGTTAAATATTTGAAGAGATTTATTCTGACCAAAATATGAGTGACTATGGCTCGTGACACAGCCATCAGGAGGTCCTGAGAATATGCACCCAAGATGGTCAGGGTGCAGCTTGGTTTTATACATTTTAGGGAGACATGAGACTTCAATCAAATACATTTAAGGAATACATTGGTGTGGTCCAGAAAGGCAGGACAACTTGAAGCAGGGGCTTCCAGCTTATAGGTAGATTTTTAATGTTTCTGGTTGAAAATTGGTTGAGTTTATCTAAAGACCTGGGATCAATAGAAAGGAAATGTTCAGGTTAAGATAAAAGGTTGCAGAGACCAAGTTTTATTGTGCAGAGGAAGCTCTCAGATAGCAGACTTCAAGGGAGTAGGTTGTAAAATGTCTCTTATTGGGCTTAAAAGGGTGCCTGGCTCTTAGTTGATTATCTCCCAGGTCTGGAAAGAAAGAATAAAAGGCAGGGGTAAAAGGGGATTCTCTATAGAATGTGGATTTTTCCCACAAGAGACAACCTTGCAGGGCAATTTCAAGATATGGCAAGGAAATATATTTGGGGCTAAAAAATTTTATTTTCTTATTTGTCACGTGATATAATGCCAGAGTCATATTGGAAAGCAGGCCATGTTATATAGGGTTAAATAAAACTCCTCTGAGACTGGTTTGTAGGGCATGACTCCCCAGGCCCCTTAGGTAGGAATTTGGGCAAGATAAAAAAAGATCAGAATTTAGTCCTCATTTCAAATAATATTTTATATTACTCATAGGAACAGAAGACAGGGAAATACTAGGTAGAAGAGGGCAGTTTCCCGGCAAAGGCCCCCACCCTTAAGCCTGGATATCTGCGGCCCTGAGAACAAGCATTTCTGTTTTCACACCCAAAACGTTGCCTTTTGGCCTGCCATGCCCCTTGTCCTGCTCCCATATAAACCCTGAATCCCAAGATCCAGAGAAGAACAGCAGACCAGCAGACCAGTGATGGCAGAACGATGTGGCAGAGAAAGAGAGAAGAGGAGGGATGTCTGGATGCCTAGGGGAGTTCGGCAGGGGGCGGTCTGAGAAAGGACTGGCCGCTGGGTGGCCTGACTCCAGGGGAAGATCACCTTCTCACTTCATCCCCTTTTCCTGCTCCCCATCCGTCTTCCTAAGAGCCACCTCCAACCCTCAATAAAACCTTGCACTTATCCTTCAAGCCCGTGTGTGATTTGATTCTTCCAGGACACTCGGCAAGAGCTTGGGATACAGAAAGCTGCCACACTGGCCCTCAGGCCTTGCAATAAGGCAGAGAGTCCATTGAGCTGATTAACCCTCAGGCTGTCTGCAGACCGCAAAGCTGAAAGAGCTTTGTAACTCTGGGGTTGCAGGCAACCACTCCTAGACACTACTGGGGCCTGGAAGCCTCATAGTAATGAGGCCGAGAGCCAAAAGCACTCACCAAGGCCATTGCACCTGCCAGTCTGCACGCTCTCCCTAGGGGTTTGAGCTGCAGGGCAACCAAACAGGTGAGCCACACTCCTGTTGCACATCCTGCAAGGAGAATCAGAGAGCTCTTCCATTTCATTACTTCATGTATAGTATAAGAAACTTACTTTTTTCCCAAGGTGATGGATTGGAGGCATTGTTAGCATGCCTCTTCCACTTGGAACGACAAAAAAATGTGAAGAGATTCATGCCCTGAAATTTTTTCCAAGAAGTAACACAGAAACTTCACAGGAAAACTGAAAGAAACCACAGATGCTTTGAAAGAAGTCGTGGGCTGCAGCACACACCATGAGCCCAGTGGAAAATCACCAGAGTTTGAGAGGTAGATAAGCTACTTCTGGGATATAATTTCCACCAGGGAATCTGGCAGTCCAGGCCACTGAGGAAGGCCTTAACCTTACCCAGCTCTGGAGCTTATTTAGTGAGTGGTGGGGAGTATATGAGAAGGAGCAGCATCAGGACCTGCTGTGTGTGCACTCCCAGTCTCCAGCAGGGAAGGAGGGAAGCCATCGCTAATGCTACCTAACAGGGAACCTTGTGAAAGTCTGCCAGCAAACTCAGGGTGGTCATGGATTGAGAGAACGTCCCAAGTGAGATTTGAGATATAATTTTGAGTGAGGAGCTGGGCAACCCTGATTCATGGGCAGCCTGAGAGGGGAGGGGCCTGAAAGCATCAGTGGTTTCTGTCTCTGTGAAGAAGGCTTACAGCCTAGGACTGTTTTGAGTTCTGAGCACAGACTGACTGGAACCTAGCTAGCAGCTGCTAGTGGAACACTGCAAGTGGGAGACCTGGCTTACCAAGTGTATGGGAGCTGGGTGGGGCTTACTGCTGCTACTCCCCACTCCCCATGCGGACTCTTCTGTGCAGCAGCAGCAGCTGCGTGCCTCCCTGGAACATTACTCCAGTGGCAAGAGAACTGCTCTCTGCTCCCCACTGGGGCTGCTGCTTGCACCTGCATGTGGAGAGCCAGGGCATGGACTTGCCAGACCCAGACTCCACCTGGTTTGCCCCTCCACCTACCCTGGTAGCTTAACACAAAGGACAGAAGCTTTTGGGAGCTCTATGTCCCTGCCCACTGCCTGAGACACAAGAGTACCTTTCCTAGGTAACATAAGGCAAACACAAATCCCATTGCAACTACTGCAGCCAGTCCTATTTTGCAAGTGCTACCTCCTGGCTGGAGGCCAACTGACAATCCATTACAACATCTGCAGGCTCAATAACAGCGCCCAAGAAGGAGATAACTTGTGTCACCTTATCTATCACCATTGCCCATGTCACCCAGGATAACCAGTTGGTCTTGAGTGTGTCCACATGACCTGTTCATCACTACTACAACTGGCATTTGAAAAGACCAGCACATTAAGCCTATTTGTAATCAAGGAATCTCACAGAGTCTACCTCACTCCTCTGCTACCCCCATCAGAGCTGATGCTGGTACCCACTGCTGGAAGTCTTGAGAATAGGTCACATCACTGGATCCCACGCAGATATTTCCCAGCACCGCCTAGGGTGTGGCAGTCCAGTTGGGTGTCTAGACCCAGAGAAGCAGCAGTATTCACAGTAATCTCTTAGGGACTTCTACTCCTGGGGCAGAGGCAGGGAGGTGCATCACATTAAAGAAGCACCCTATGGAATGAAAGAATCCAGGTGGTGGCCTTGAGTCTCAGAATTATCTGCTTGTGAGAAGTTTCTTTCAGTAGAGGCATAGGTACAGTTCTGGGCTCAATGGGGGAAGTCTGCAGTTCCACCTCAACAGTCAGGCAGCCCTGGTGCTCAAGAAGAATCTTAGAGAAAGAGATTTCTTTTCTCTTCATCCACCACTGCAGACACAGTTGGGGCTTCCTCCATGGGTGCTTGGCATGGGTACACCTGTAGGCAGCTTTTCTGGAATACTTCAGGGTGATGGCATCCCCACAGAAGGAGGGCACTCTAAGTTCGCACTTGCCTGAGAGGTAGAGTCAAATTCTGTCTCTACATGGAACATCTACATTCCTGCAAATAAAAAGAGGAGCCTGTCTGATCTGAATAGCTGGAACACTGGGTCAGGAGTGTGACTGGGAGGGAGGTGGATCACTTTCCTCCCGCCCTAGCAGGGGAGTTGAGGTGGCTCCCTCCCTTCCCCATGAAAAGACTTCAGCACATTTCACTAAGAGCTCCCCAGCCACCTCTGTCAAGGCTGGGATCTCTGTCCACCACTGGGTATTTCATTTACCCACCTGCTTTAGACACATCCAGTTTTTTCCCATGGGCACCTTCCTTACTGGCCTGAAATGTGAACTATTCAACCCAATAAATAAAATACTGAGGAAAAAGTAAAACAAAAAGTGCACACCACTGGGGAATGAGATAATCTTCAAGGGACCTCTTCCATTTCAACCCCACAAAAGACAGTGAAAATGCTTGCACACCTACCACTTTGCTACTACAAACATAATCTGAGAAGCCATCATACAAAGTCTCTTTATAACAAAGAAACTCACACAAAGCCTTCACACCCTAAAGAAGTCAGAGCCAAATTTAATTACAACGGACTGAAATCATTAAAGTCATCCTAAAGGGGGAATTTTTTAAAAAGTCAAATCAAAAATAATTTCAAAAATAATTAGAAGACAGTCTACCCAAATGAAAAGGAACAAGAAAAATAATTCTGGCAATATAAATAGAGTTCCCTAACACACCAAAAATCACACTAGCTCTCCAGAAATGGATCCAAACCAAGATGAAATCTTTGAAATATCAGATAAAGAAAGCAAAAGTTTTATTACTAAGTTACTCAAGCAGATACAATGGAAAGGTGAAAATCAGCCTAAGGAAATTTAAAAGCAACAATTCAGGACATACATGAAAACTTTTGTAAAGAGATAGAGATTTTAAAGAAAAACCAACTAGAACTTATGAAAAAGAAAGATATATTTAGGAAATTACAAAATGCAGTGGAAACTTTTAAAAATAGAATAGACCAAATAGAAGACAGAATTTCATAGCTTGAAGACAAAGCTTTCGAATTAATGCAGTCATACAAACATACAGAAAAAAAAATTAAAGAAATGTATAAAGTCTCCAAGAAATTTGGGATTATGCAAAATGGCCAAACCTAAGAATCACTGGCATTCCTGAGAGAGAAGAAGCACAAAGTTTGGAAAACTTCTCTTTCTTGAGACATTCTCAGTCTGTTGCCTAGGCTGGGGTGCAGCAGCACAATCACAGCTCACTGCATCCTTGACCTCCAGGGCTCCAGTAATCCTCCCGTCTCAGTCTGCCGAGTGGCAGTAACTATGGGCGCATGCCACCACACCTTGCTAATTTTTTATAACTTTTTGTAGAGACAGGGTTTCATCATGTTGCCCAGCGTGGTCTCGAACTCCTAGGCTCATGTGGTCCACCTGCCTCAGCCTCCCAAAGGGCTGGGATTACAGGCATGAACCACCATATCCAGCCCTGGAAAACTTATTTGAGGGAACAATTGAGGAAAACGTCCCTGACCTTGCTAGAGATTTAGGCATCCAAATACAAAAGCTCAATGAACTCCTGGGAAATTCAGTGCAAAAAGGGTATCACCTAGGCATATGTTCATTGGACAATCTAAAGTCAATGTGAAGGGAAGAATTCTAAGAGCTGTGAGAACAAAACATCAGGTAACCTAGAAAGGAATGCCTATTGAACTAACAGCAGACTTCTCAGCAGAATCCTTCAAAGCCAGAAAGGAATGGGATCCTATTTTTAGACTCCTTAAAGAGAATTAACTGTCAGTCAAGAATTTTTTAAATTAAAAAAATTTCTATTTAATTTTGTGAGTGCATAGAAGATGTATATATTTATGGAGGACATGAAATGTTTTGATACAGGTATGCAATACATAATAATCACATTATGGAATATGGGATATCCATCCCTCAGGCATTTATTCTTTGTGTTACAAACAATACAATTGTATTATTTTAAAACATACCATTAAATTTGTATTGACTGTAGTCACCCTGTTATGTTATCAAATACTAAGCCTTATTATTCATTCATTCAATTTTTTGTACCCCTTAACCATTCCAACCTCCCCACCACTACCTCCCCTACCCTTCCCAGCATCTGGTAACCATCCTTCTACTCTCTCTCCATGGGTTCAATTATTTTTATTTTTAGATCCCACAAATACGTGAGAACATGTGATATTTGTTTTTCTGTGCCTGGATTATTTCACTTAATATAAGGACCTGCAGTTCCACCCATGTTGTTGCAAATGACTGAATTCCATTCTGCTTTTATGGCTGAATAGTACTCCACTGTGTATAAATACCACATTTTCTTTATCCATTCATCTGCTGATGTACACTTTGATTGCTTCCAAATCTTGGCTATTGTGAAAAGAGCTGCAACAAACATGAGAGCGCAGATATCTCTTTGATATATTGATTCCTTTCTTTTGGGTATATAGCCAGAAGTGGAATTACTGAATTGTATAGTAGCTCTATTTTTAGTTTTCTGAGGAAACTTCAAACTGTTATCCATAGTGGCTGTACTAATTTACATTCCAAACAGTGTATGGGGGTTCATTTTTCTCCACATCCTCACCAGCATTTGTTATTGCCTGTGTTTTGAATAAAAGCCATTTTAACTGGGTGAGACGATATCTCATTGTAGTTTTGATCTGCATTTATTAATGATGTTGACCAACTTTTCATATGTTCATTTGCCATTTGTATGTCTTCTTTTGAAAAATGTCTATTCAAACAATTTACCCATTCTTAAATTGGATTATTAGATATTTTCCTGATCAGTTGCTTAAGCTCCTTATGTATTTTGATTATTAATCCCTTGTCAGTTGGATAGTTTGCAGATATTTTCTCCCATTCTGTTAGTTGTCTATGCTCTTTGTTCATTGTTTCCTCTGCTGTGCAGAAGATTTTTAACTTGTAGTGATCCAATTTGTTCATTTTTTTTCTTTGATTTCCTGTGCTTGTGGGGTATTACTCAAGAAATCTTTGGCCAGGCTGATGTCTTGGAGCATTTTCTCAATGTTTTACTGTAGTAGTTTCATAGTTTGAGGTATTAGATTTAAGTCCTTAATCTATTTTGATTGATTTTGTAAATGGCAAGAGATAGAGTCTAATTTTATCTTTCTTCATGTGGCTATTCAGCTTTTCTAGCATCATTTATTAAAGAGACTGACTTGCCCCAGTGTATATTATTGGCAACTTTGTTAAAAATGAGTTTACTGTAGGTGTGTGGATTTGTTTCTGGGTTCTCTATTCTGTTCCTTTGGTATATGTATCTGTTTTTATGCCAGTATCATGCTGTTTTGGTTACTGTAACTCTGTAGTATAATTTGAAGTCAGGTAATGTGATTCCTTCCATTTTGTTCTTGTTGCTTTGGATAACTTTGGCTATTCTGGGTCTTTTGTAGTACCATATAAATTTTAGAATTTTTTATTTTTATTTTTGTGAAGAATGTTACTGGTATTCTGAGAGGGATTTCATTGCATCTGTAGATTGCTTTGGGTAGTATGGACATTTTAATGATATTGATTCCTTCAATCCATGAAAACGGAATATATTTTCATTTTTTGGTGTCCTCTTTATTTCATCAGTGTTTTATAGTTTTCATTGTGGAGATTTTTTACTTTCTTTGGTTAATTCCTAGGTATTTAATTTTATTTGTAGCTATTGTAAATGGGACTACTTTCAAAATTTCTCTTTCAGATTATTCACTATTAGCATATAGAAATGTTAATAATTTTTGTATGTTCATTTTGCACTCTGCAAATTTACTGAATTTGGTTTCCAGGTCTAACAGTTTTTTTGTGGAGTTTTCAGGTTTTTGTGAATATTATATAACATATGTAACAAGAATAGTTTGACTTCTTTCTTTTCAATTTGGATGTCCTTCATATTTTTCTCTTGTCTGATTGCTCTAGTTAGGATTTTCAGTACTATGTTGAATAACAGTGGTGAATGTGGGCATCCCTGTTGTGTTCCAGATCTTAGAGAAAAGGCTTGCCATTTTTCCCCATTCAGTATGATACTAGCTGTGGGTCTGTCATATAAGGCTTTTATTATGTTGCAGTACATTTCTTCTATTCCCCCCTTTTTTTTTTTGAGGGATTTTATCATAAAGGGATGTTGAATTTTACCAAATGCTTTTCAGCATCAATTGAAATGATCATTTGGGTTTTGTCTTTTGTTCTGTTGTCATGATGTATCACATTGATTAATTTGCTTATAGCATGCGAGGTATAAATCCCACTTGGTCATGATGAATGATCATTGGTCTGCAGGTAGCTTTTATTTTTATTTTTATTTTTTGTCTTTGCGTGGTTTTGGTATCAGGGTAATAGTAGCCTTGTAGAATGAGTTTGAAAGTAGTTTCTCCCCTTTTATTTTCTGGAATAGTTTGAGTAAGATTGGTATTAGTTTTACTTCAAATGTTTGGCAAGTATCAGCAGTAAATTCATCGGGTCCCAGGTTTTTCTTTACTGGGAGGCGTTTTATTACAGCTTTAATACTGTTAATTGTTAATGGTCTGTTCAGGTTTTAGATTTCTTCATTGTTCAATCTTAGTAGGTCGTATGTGTCTACTATTTTGTCCATTTCTTCTAGATTTTTCTACATATTGATTGGCATATAGTTGCTCATAGTAGCTGGTAATGATCATTTCTGCAGTATCAGTTGTAATGTCTCATCTTTAATCTCCGATTTTATTTATTTGGGTCTCTTTTATTTTTCTTATTCTGGCTAAAGGTTTGTCTATTTTGTTTAACTCTTAAAAAAACCAACTTACTGTTTCTTTGATCTTTTGCATAGTTTTCTTTATTTCAATGTCCTTTATTTCTGGGCTGATATTCATTATTTTTTTTCTACTAATTTTTGGTTTGGTTCACTCATGTTTTTCTAGTTGCTTACATTGGTAGGTTGTTTCTTTGGAGTTTTTCTTCTTTTTTGATTCAGACAGTTATAGCTGTAAAATTCTCTCTTAGTACTTCTTTTTCTGTGTCCTATAGCTTTTGATATGTCATGTTTTTATTATCTTTTGTTTCAAGAAATTTTAAATTCCTTCTTAATTTTTTTTATTGACCCATTCGTTATTCGGGAGTATTTTCTTTAATTTCCATGTATTTGTACAGTTTCCAAAATTCCTCTTGTTATTAATTTCTAGTTTTGTTCCATCATGATTAGATAAGCTTTATATTATTTCATTTTTTTGAATGCTTTAAGACTTGTTTTGTGACTTGACATATGGTCTATCCTTAAGAATGATCCATGTGCTGAGGAACAGTATGTGTATTGTTAAGCTGCTGGATAAAATCTTCTGTTAATAGCTATTAGATTTATTTGGTCTATAGTGCAGATTAAGTCTGATGTTTCTTTGTTGATTCTTTTGTTGTCTGAATGACCTATCCAATGCTGAAAGTGGGGTGTTTAAGTATCTATCTATTATTGTATTGAAGTTTATGTCTCTCTTTAGATCTAATAATATTTGTTTTATACATCTGGGTGATCCAGTGCGGGGTGCATATATATATTTACTATCATTATATCCTCTTGCTGAATTGACCACTTTATTATTATGTGGTAACCCTTTTGTCTCTTCCTATAGTTTTGTCCTTAAATCTATTTTGTGTGATATAAATATAGCAACTCCTGCTCTTTTGTAGATTCCATTGGCATGGAATACCTTTTGCCATCCCTTCATTGTCAGTCTATGTTTGTCTTTATAGGTGAAGTGTGTTTCTTGTAGGGAACAGATCAATGCATCTTGTTTTTTTTATTCATTAAATCAACCTATGTCTTTTGATTAGAGAATTTAGTCAGTTTACATTCAGTGTTACTATTGATAAGTAAGGATTGCTTTTGCTATTTTATTATTTCTTTTCTGGTCATTTTGTGGTCTTTTCTTCTTTCTTTCTTTATTTCTTTTCTCTTTTCCTTTTAGTGAAGATGATTTTCTCTGGTGATGATTTAGTTCCTTCCTTTTTTACTTTTTGTGTATCCATCATATGCTTTTTTGAGGTTACCACGAGGCTTGCAAATACTAGCATATGATCCATTATTTTAAGCTGATAGCAATTTAACAGTGTTTGCATGAACAAACAACCAAAAGAAAACTAATACTCTATGCCTTAACTTCATCCCCCTGCTTTTTAACTTTTTGTTGTTACTATTTATACCTTATTATATTGCCTATGTCTTGAAAAGTTGTAGTTATCATTTTTATTAGTTTATTTTTAAGTCTTTCTACATAAGATAATAGTAGTTTACGTACCAGAGTTGCAGTGTTACAATATTCTGTGTTTTTCTGTGTACCTACGGTTACCAGCGAGTTTTGTACCTTTGGGTGATCGCTTATTGCTCATTAACATTCTTTTCTTTCTGATTGAAATACTCCCTTTAGCATTCCTTGTTGGACAGATCTGGTGTTGATGCAATCCCTCAGCTTTTGTTTGTCTGGGAAAGTATTTCTTTTTTATGTTTTTAGAATAATTTTACCAGATATACTATTCTAGGATAAAATATTTCTTTCTTCAGGACTTTCAGTATGTCATGACCTCCTCTCCTGGTCTATAAGGTTTCCACTGAAAAGTCTGCTGCTAGATGTATTGGAGCTCCATTTTATGTTATTTGTTTCTTTTCTCTTGCTGCTTTTAGGACCCTTTCTTTACCCTTGACTTTTGGGAGTTTTATTATTGAATGCCTTGAGGTAGTCTTCACTGCTTTGTGTTCTATATCCTTCTAGTACTTGGATATTAATATCTTTCACTAGGTGTGGGAAACTCTCTATTACCATTTCCCTGAGTAAGCTTTCTACCCCTATCTCTCTATCTCCTTTGTAAGGCCAATAACTCATAGATTTTCCCTTTTTAGGCTATTTTCTAGATTCTGTAAGTGTCCTTCATTGTTTTTTATTCTTTTTTCTTTTGTCTACTGTACGTATTTTCAAATAGCTTGTATTCAAGCTCACTAATTCTTTCTTCGATTTGATCAATTCTGCTGTTAAAAGACTCTGATGCATTCTTTAGGATGTCAATTGCATTCTTCAACCTCAGAATTTCTGTTTGATTCTTTTTATTTCAATTTCTTTGTTAAATTTGTATGATAGAATTCTGAATTCCTTCTCTGTGCTATTGTGAATTTTCTTTGAGTTTCTTCAAAATAGCTATTTTGAATTATCTGAGCAGTCATATGTCTGTTTCTTCATGATTGTTCTCTGGTGCCTTACTTAGTTAATTTGGTGAGGTCATGTTTTCCTGGATGGTGCTGATGCTAGTAGATGTTCTTCAGTTTCTGGGCATTGAAGAGTTAAGTATTTATTGTAGTCTTTGCAGTCTGGGTTTGTTTGTACCCATCCTTTCGGGGAAGAATTTCCAGATATTCAAAAGAAATTGGGTATTGTGATCTAAACTATATCTGCTTTATGGAGGACACCAAGCCCAGTAGCACTGTGGTTCTTTCAGATGCATAGAGTTTCCACCTTAATAGCTTTGAACAAGATCGGGAAGAATTCTCTGGATTACCAGGCCAAGACTCTTGTTTTTTCCCTTACTTTATTCCAAACAAATGGAGTCTCTACCTCTCTTCTCTGAGCTGCCTGGAGCTGGGAGTGGAGTGACACAAGTAACCCCTGTAGCTACAACCCCTAGGACTGTCCTGAAGGAGACCTTAAGCCAGCACAGTGCTGAGTCTCACCCAAGGCCTGATGCAACCACTCCCTGGCTGGGACTCTATAATCAACAAGTGGCAAAGCTAGCCAAGCATATGTTTTTCCCTTCAAGGTGGTGAGTTACCCCAGGGGTGGGTCCAGAGGTGCTATCTGGGAGCCCAGGTCTATAGTCAAGAACTGTAGAAGTTCACATAGTGTTCTATTATACTGAAGCTGAGCTGACACTCACCACAAGATGCAGTCTTTCCCACTCTTTCATCCTCTTTCCAAAGGCAGAGTAGGCTCACCCAGTGGCCGTGGCCACCTCAGGCCCACAGAGGGTATTGCCAGACTACCACTGATGTTCCCTTAAGGCCCAAAGCCTCTTCATTCAGCTTGTTGTCAATGCTGCCTGGCCTAGGACTCACCCTTAAGGGGAGTGGTCTCCCTTCTGACCCAGGGAAGACGCTGAAATACTTTTTAAGAATCAAGTCCTAGAATTGGGGACAGCAAGATCCTGCTTAGTGCTCTGCTCCCATGTGGCCAAACTGTAACTAAAGTGGAAGACAAAGTCCCCTTTACTTTTCTCTCTACTTTGGTCAAGCAGAAGGAGTCTCACCCCATAGCCACCATGACTGGGAATATGCTGAGTCTCACCAGAGGCCAGCAAGTCCATATTTCACTCAAAGCCCTCAATACAGTACCTGGGCATCACTGCTGGCTAATCAGGGCCCTAAGGCTCTTTAGTTAGCAGGTGATAAATCCAGCTAAGACTGGGTTTTTCTGTTCCTAGGGCTGGATTGTCCCTTCAAGACAATGAGTTCCCTTCTGGCCCAGGGTATGTCTAGAAATGTCTGGGAGCTAGGGCCTGGAAAGAGGCCCTCATGACTTTGACTGGTGTCCTATCTTGCTGTAGCTGAGCTGGTATCCAAGATGCAAGACAAAGCCCTCCTCACTTTTTTTGTCTCCTCAAGTGGAAGAAAGGGGCCTCTTTTGGAGCCTGAGCTGTGTGGCCTGGGGTTATGGGTAGGGTTATGCAAGCACACACTTAGCCCCTCCGGCTGGTGACTCAATAGGCCTGTGTCTCCCCACCCCAGGCTATTATCTCTGGGCCCAGTTCAGCCCTAAGACTAGCCCAGGTATTGCAGTCCTTGTGGCCTAGACTGCCTGGAGCACTTTAGGCCATGGCAGCAAGGCATGTGGGAACTCAAGTTCAAGTTCTGACCATTGGGATCGGTGATTCCCCTCTGGCTATAGCTGGTTTAAATGCATCCTTCATAGGCAGGTGTTAGCAGAGTTTGTTCTGGTTTTGATTTCTGCTATAACAAGTCGGGAAGGGATTGTGGTGGTGAGACTGTTTTTCCTACCTATTTAGTGGTTCTTTTAGCAATATGAAGTTAAAACCAAGTACTGTGAGTGCTCACCTGATTTGGGGGTCTTACAAAAGTGCTGTGTGTGTGTGTGTGTGTCTGTGTGTGTCTGTGTGTGTGTGTAGATAATTAAATGGGTGTCCTTGTGGCAGAGGGTGGGGGCAATCACTGGAGTCTTGTATTCTGCCATATGCTCCACCTCTGTCCCAGCCAATAATTTTATATCCAGCCAAACTAAGTTTCATAAATGAAGGAGAATAAAGTCTTTTTCAGACAAGTACATGCTGAGCTAATTTGTCACTACCAGACCAGTCCTACAAGAAATGCTAAAACGAGTTATAAAGCTTAAAACACAAGTGCAACATGCACTAGAATAGAACCTCTTGACATCCTAAAACTCACAGGGCCTATAACAAAATAACATAATGAAGAAAACAACATCATGGCTGGATCACTACCTCACACCTCATTATTAACATTGAATGTAAACGCTGTAAATGTTCTACTTAAAAGATACAGATTGGCAGAATGGATAAAAAAAATCACAAACCATCTATTTGCTGTCTTCAACAGACTCACTTAACACATAAGGATTCTCTTAGGCTCAGGGTAAAGAGGTGGAAAAAGATATTTAATACAAATAGAAACCAAAAGGGAGCATGAGGAGCTGCACTTACAGCAGGTAAAACTGAATTTAAAGCAAGAACGGTAAAAAAAAAAAAAGGCAAACAAGGTCATTATTAAATTATAAAAGAATAAGTTCATCAAGAAGATATCACAATTCTAAATATATATGCACCCAACTCTAGAGTTCCCAGATTCATAAAACTGTTATTACTAGTCCTAAGAAAAGAGATAGATAGCAACACAACATTTGTGTGGTATTTCAGCACTTCACTGACGCCAGTAAACTGATAATCAAGACAGAAAGTCAACAAAGAAACACTGGCCTTAAACTTCACTCTGGAACGAATGGATTAACAGATATTTACATAAAATTCTACCCAAGAAACATGGGATATACATTATTCCCATCAACACATGGAACAGCCTCCAAATTAGACCATGTGACAGGCCACAAAACAAGTCCCAATCAATTTTTTAAAAATCAGTATTATGTCAAGTATCTTCTTACATCACAGTGGAATTAAACTGGAAATCAACTCCAAAAGGAATCCTCCAAAGTATAAGAGTACATAGAACTTAAACAATCTGATCCTGAATTATTTTTGTGTTAACAATAAAATCAAGATTAAAATTTTAAAATTATCCAAAATCAATAATAATAGTGACATAAGTTATCAAACTCTCTGGAATAAAGCAAAAGCAGTGCTAAGAGAAAAATTGAGCATTAAATACTTGCATCAAAAAGCCTGAAAGATCACAAGTTGGCAACCTAACATCACACCTCAAGGAAGTAGAGAAAGAAAAGCAAACCAAACCCAAATCTAGCAGAAGTAAAGAAATAACAAAGATCAGAGAAAAACTAAATGAATTGAAACCAAAAATACAAAGATCAATAAAACAAAACAAATGTTTCTTTGAAAAGAAACAAAAACTTGATAGGCCATTAGCTGTATTAACCAGGAAAAGAAGAGAGAAGTTTCAAATAAGCTCAATTAGAAATGGAAATGGAGACATTACAATCAAGACACCATAGAAATACAAAAGATTATTAGAGACACTATGCACACCTCTATGTGCCCAAAATAGAAAAATCTAGAGGAAATGGATAAATTCCTGGAAACATTAAACCCTCCTAGTTTGAATCAGGAAGAAATAGAAATCCTAAACAGACCAATAACAAGGAGTGAGATTTAATCAGTAATTTAAAAAATTGCCAACAACAACAACAACAACAACAAAAGCCCAGAGCCTGATGGATTCACAGCAGAATTCTATCAGACCTTCAAAGAAGAATTGGTACCAATCCTACTGAAACTATTCCAAAAAACTGAGAAAGAGGGCATCTTCCCTAACTTGTTCTAGGGAGCCAGTATTGCCCTGATACCAAAGCCAGGAAAGGATATAACAACAAAAGAAAACTACAGACCAATCTCCCTGAACATTGATGCAAAAATCCTCGACAAAATACTAGCAAGCTTAAGGTAACAGCACATCATAAGCAGGTGCTAGGCTATGAGGACCCAAAGACGTAACAATGATACAATGGACTTTGGGGACTCGGGGAAAGGGTGGGAGGTGGGCGAGGGATAAAAGAGCACACCTTGGGTACAGTGTACACATTGGGTACAGTGAACACTGCTTAGGTGATTGGTGATGGGAGCACCAAAATCTTAGAAATCCCCACTAAAGAGCTTATTCATGTAACCAGACATCACCTCTTCCCCCAAAACATATTGAAATAAAAAAGTAAGTAAATTTAAAACAAACAAACAAAAAGAACTGGGGTTTTGAGTGCACATAAAAGTGATTCCAAAAGTATGTTCCACAGAATACTAGACCCAAGAGATACATCCTGTGAAATTTAAGTTTCTCATGGACATGATAATGAGATATACAAGAGTGAAACACTTTTATAAAAGTGTTTTGAAATACTGTGTCTCATAGCTTATATTTGAAGTCCTCAGTACATATTAAAAGGGCTTCTTAAAAGCCCTACAGTAAAGAAACCCATTTAACTTTGTTAACCCAAGTTCCCCACATTTACTTAGTAATCCAACATTTTTAGCCATGAAACACTTATCTTCTCTAAGAAAATTTTTGGAAGTACCAGATTAGAATCATAATTCTGGCTTAATAGGTGTAGAGAGAATGCATTCTTGTGACAGAACTGGCACACCTAGAGGCTCACATGCAGTATGAATCTGAAGAGGATGTTTTTATTGGCAGGCAGAGAATGCGTTTGGGTCCAATGTTCTCTGGATTTGGTTTGGCAATGCAATCTTGCTTAGTGTCTCAGAATAATTATATTACCTCTTTCTTCCAGATAACACACTTGCATATACATTTTAAATGAACTTGGCATTCTGGCTATTGGTTGAGCTAAGGTATCCCCTTTACAATATACATGGTCATGCTAGTAATCCACAAACATGGCAGCAAATCTGTATCACCTGAGACGTCTTGTTCAAAATACAGATTCTCCAGTTCCTCTACCGAGATTCTCTATTAGGAGGCCTGAGGCAGGTGCTAGGCATATTTATGTACATGTCCCATCCATTAATGAAGGCCCAGGAGAGTTTATGAAGTCACTCTACAGACCAAAAACTGGGAACCACTGAGCACATCCCAATTTATCCTCCAGTTTGACTTCCTTAATTTTGTTCTAAGGTTTCAGGCCACATTCCTCTGCTCATATAAAACTAATTTTTTTTTTTATTATACTTTAAGTTTTAGGGTACATGTGCCCATTGTGCAGGTTAGTTACATATGTATACATGTGACATGCTGGTGCGCTGCACCCACTAACTCGTCATCTAGCATTAGGTATATCTCCCAATGCTATCCCTCCCCCCTCCCCCCACCCCACAACAGTCCCCAGAGTGTGATATTCCCCTTCCTGTGTCCATGTGATCTCATTGTTCAATTCCCACCTATGAGTGAGAATATGCGGTGTTTGGTTTTTTGTTCTTGCGATAGTTTACTGAGAATGATGGTTTCCAATTTCATCCATGTCCCTACAAAGGACATGAACTCATCATTTTTAATGGCTGCATAGTATTCCATGGTGTATATGTGCCACATTTTCTTAATCCAGTCTATCATTGTTGGACATTTGGGTTGTTTCCAAGTCTTTGCTATTGTGAATAATGCCGCAATAAACATACGTGTGCATGTGTCTTTATAGCAGCATGATTTATAGTCCTTTGGGTATATACCCAGTAATGGGATGGCTGGGTCAAATGGTATTTCTAGTTCTAGATCCCTGAGGAATTGCCACACTGACTTCCACAATGGTTGAACTAGTTTACAGTCCCACCAACAGTGTAAAAGTGTTCCTATTTCTCCACATCCTCTCCAGCACCTGTTGTTTCCTGACTTTTCAATGATCGCCATTCTAACTGGTGTGAGATGATATCTCATAGTGGTTTTGATTTGCATTTCTCTGATGGCCAGGGATGATGAGCATTTTTTCATGTGTTTTTTGGCTGCATAAATGTCTTCTTTTGAGAAGTGTCTGTTCATGTCCTTCGCCCACTTTTTGATGGGGTTGTTTGTTTTTTTCTTGTAAATTTGTTTGAGTTCATTGTAGATTGTGGATATTAGCCCTTTGTCAGATGAGTAGGTTGTGAAAATTTTCTCCCATGTTGTAGGTTGCCTGTTCACTCTGATGGTAGTTTCTTTTGCTGTGAAGAAGCTCTTTAGTTTAATTAGATCCCATTTGTCAATTTTGTCTTTTGTTGCCATTGCTTTTGGTGTTTTGGACATGAAGTCCTTGCCCACGCCTATGTCCTGAATGGTAATGCCTAGGTTTTCTTCTAGGGTTTTTATGGTTTTAGGTCTAACGTTTAAATCTTTAATCCATTTTGAATTGATTTTTGTATAAGGTGTAAGGAAGGGATCCAGTTTCAGCTTTCTACATATGGCTAGCCAGTTTTCCCAGCACCATTTATTAAATAGGGAATCCTTTCCCCATTGCTTGTTTTTGTCAGGTTTGTCAAAGATCAGATAGTTGTAGGTATGCGGCATTATTTCTGAGGGCTCTGTTCTGTTCCATTGATCTATATCTCTGTTTTGGTACCAGTACCATGCTGTTTTGGTTACTGTAGCCTTGTAGTTTAGTTTGAAGTCAGGTAGTGTGATGCCTCCAGCTTTGTTCTTTTGGCTTAGGATTGACTTGGCAATGCGGGCTCTTTTTTGGTTCCATATGAACTTTAAAGTAGTTTTTTCCAATTCTGTGAAGAAAGTCATTGGTAGCTTGATGGGGATGGCATTGAATCTGTAAATGACCTTGGGCAGTATGGCCATTTTCACGATATTGATTCTTCCTACCCATGAGCATGGAATGTTCTTCCATTTGTTTGTATCCTCTTTTATTTCCTTGAGCAGTGGTTTGTAGTTCTCCTTGAAGAGGTCCTTCACATCCCTTGTAAGTTGGATTCCTAGGTATTTTATTCTCTTTGAAGCAATTGTGAATGGGAGTTCACTCATGATTTGGCTCTCTGTTTGTCTGTTGTTGGTGTATAAGAATGCTTGTGATTTCTGTACATTGATTTTGTATCCTGAGACTTTGCTGAAGTTGCTTATCAGCTTAAGGAGATTTTGGGCTGAGACAATGGGGTTTTCTAGATATACAATCATGTCGTCTGCAAACAGGGACAATTTGACTTCGTCTTTTGCTAATTGAATACCCTTTATTTCCTTCTCCTGCCTGATTGCCCTGGCCAGAACTTCCAACACTATGTTGAATAGGAGCGGTGAGAGAGGGCATCCCTGTCTTGTGCCAGTTTTCAAAGGGAATGCTTCCAGTTTTTGCCCATTCAGTATGATATTGGCTGTGGGTTTGTCATAGATAGCTGTTATTCTTTTGAAATACATCCCATCGATACCTAATTTCTTGAGAGTTTTTAGCATGAAGAGTTGCTGAATTTTGTCAAAGGCTTCTTCTGCATCTGTTGAGATACTCATGTGGTTTTTGTCTTTGGCTCTGTTTATATGCTGGATTACATTTCTTGATTTGCGTATATTGAACCAGCCTTGCATCCCAGGGATGAAGCCCACTTGATCATGGTGGATAAGCTTTTTGATGTGCTGCTGGATTCGGTTTGCCAGTATTTTATTGAGGATTTTTGCATCAATGTTCATCAAGGATATTGGTCTAAAATTCTCTTTTTTGGTTGTGTCTCTGCCAGGCTTTGGTATCAGAATGATGCTGGCCTCATAAAATGAGTTAGGGAGGATTCCCTCTTTTTCTATTGATTGGAATAGTTTCAGAAGGAATGGTACCAGTTCCTCCTTGTACCTCTGGTAGAATTCGGCTGTGAATCCATCTGGTCCTGGACCCTTTTTGGTTGGTAAACTATTGATTATTGCCACAATTTCAGCTCCTGTTATTGGTCTATTCAGAGATTCAACTTCTTCCTGGTTTAGTCTTGGGAGAGTGTATGTGTCGAGGAATGTACCCATTTCTTCTAGATTTTCTAGTTTATTTGCGTAGAGGTGTTTGTAGTATTCTCTGATGGTAGTTTGTATTTCTGTGGGATCGGTGGTGATATCCCCTTTATCATTTTTTATTGTGTCTATTTGATTCTTCTCTCTTTTTTTCTTTATTAGTCTTGCTAGTGGTCTATCAACTTTGTTGATCCTTTCAAAAAACCAGCTCCTGGATTCATTGATTTTTTGAAGGGTTTTTTGTGTCTCTATTTCCTTCAGTTCTGCTCTGATTTTAGTTATTTCTTGCCTTCTGCTAGCTTTTGAATGTGTTTGCTCTTGCTTTTCTAGTTCTTTTAATTGTGATGTTAGGGTGTCAATTTTGGATCTTTCCTGCTTTCTCTTGTGGGCATTTAGTGCTATAAATTTCCCTCTACACACTGCTTTGAATGCATCCCAGAGATTCTGGTATGTTGTGTCTTTGTTCTCGTTGGTTTCAAAGAACATCTTTATTTCTGCCTTCATTTCGTTATGTACCCAGTAGTCATTCAGGAGCAGGTTGTTCAGTTTCCATGTAGTTGAGCGGCTTTGAGTGAGATTTTTAATCCTGAGTTCTAGTTTGATTGCACTGTGGTCTGAGAGATAGTTTGTTATAATTTCTGTTCTTTTACATTTGCTGAGGAGAGCTTTACTTCCAAGTATGTGGTCAATTTTGGAATAGGTGTGGTGTGGTGCTGAAAAAAATGTATATTCTGTTGATTTGGGGTGGAGAGTTCTGTAGATGTCTGTTAGGTCCACTTGGTGCAGAGCTGAGTTCAATTCCTGGGTATCCTTGTTGACTTTCTGTGTCATTGATCTGTCTAATGTTGACAGTGGGGTGTTAAAGTCTCCCATTATTAATGTGTTGGAGTCTAAGTCTCTTTGTAGGTCACTCAGGACTTGTTTTATGAATCTGGGTGCTCCTGTATTGGGTGCATATATATTTAGGATAGTTAGCTCCTCTTGTTGAATTGATCCCTTTACCATTATGTAATGGCCTTCTTTGTCTCTTTTGATCTTTGTTGGTTTAAAGTCTGTTTTATCAGAGACTAGGATTGCAACCCCTGCCTTTTTTTGTTTTCCATTTGCTTGGTAGATCTTCCTCCATCCTTTTATTTTGAGCCTATGTGTGTCTCTGCACATGAGATGGGTTTCCTGAATACAGCACATTGATGGGTTTTGACTCTTTATCCAACTTGCCAGTCTGTGTCTTTTAATTGGAGCATTTAGCCCATTTACATTTAAAGTTAATATTGTTATGTGTGAATTTGATCCTGTCATTATGATGTTAGCTGGTGATTTTGCTCATTAGTTGATGCAGTTTCTTCCTAGTCTCGATGGTCTTTACATTTTGGCGTGATTTTGCAGCGGCTGGTACCAGTTGTTCCTTTCCATGTTTAGCGGTTCCTTCAGGAGCTCTTTTAGGGCAGGCCTGGTGGTGACAAAATCTCTCAGCATTTGCTTGTCTGTAAAGTATTTTATGCCTCCTTCACTTATGAAGCTTAGTTTGGCTGGATATGAAATTCTGGGTTGAAAATTCTTTTCTTTAAGAATGTTGAATATTGGCCCCCACTCTCTTCTGGCTTGTAGGGTTTCTGCCGAGAAATCCACTGTTAGTCTGATGGGCTTCCCTTTGAGGGTAACCCGACCTTTCTCTCTGGCTGCCCTTAACATTTTTTCCTTCATTTCAACTTTGGTGAATCTGACAATTATGTGTCTTGGAGTTGCTCTTCTCGAGGAGTATCTTTGTGGCGTTCTCTGTATTTCCTGAATCTGAATGTTGGCCTGCCTTGCTAGATTGGGGAAGTTCTCCTGGATAATATCCTGCAGAGTGTTTTCCAACTTGGTTCCATTCTCCCCATCACTTTCAGGTACACCAATCAGACGTAGATTTGGTCTTTTCACATAGTCCCATATTTCTTGGAGGCTTTGCTCATTTCTTTTTATTCTTTTTTCTGTAGACTTCTCTTCTCGCTTCATTTCATTCATTTCATCTTCCATTGCTGATACCCTTTCTTCCAGTTGATCGCATCGGCTCCTGAGGCTTCTGCATTCTTCACGTAGTTCTTGAGCCATGGTTTTCAGCTCCATCAGCTCCTTTAAGCACTTCTCTGTATTGGTTATTCTAGTTATACATTCTTCTAAATTTTTTTCAAAGTTTTCAACTTCTTTGCCTTTGGTTTGAATGTCCTCCCGTAGCTCAGAGTAATTTGATCGTCTGAGGCCTTCTTCTCTCAGCTCGTCAAAATCATTCTCCATCCAGCTTTGTTCCGTTGCTGGTGAGGAACTGCATTCCTCAGATGGAAATGCAGAGATCACCCGTCTTCTGCATCACTCACGCTGGGAGCTATAGACCGGAGCTGTTCCTATTCGGCCATCTTGGCTCCTCCCCCCGTCTTACAATTCCATATAAAACTAATTTTACTAATTTTTTACCAGTAAAATTTTATGAGCCATGGTGATCAAGTACTTTAGTAAGATCCCAATATGCAGTTCATGATGCATTTTCTTTATTATTTTGGAAATGAGTGTTGCACAGCCATAAAGTTTGTTGAATATAATTTGTTTGGAGTAATCCTGTGTTATTTTTATCTAATGATTTATCTATCTTTTCAAAGCTTGTTGATTTATACATTTTTTTCATTATAATGCAAGGAACAATTCAGGCTAACTTTAAATTTATTAGATGGTGATTTTTTTGGATATCATTTTATTTCGGACAAGGCTTTATTTCCGTTGTTCTATTTTGCTGTTTTTAAACAATCCAAAACATTTTAGCATGAATATGAGCTAATTCTCACAATATTGCTTCACTCTTTTATATCTCATGATTACATATTTAATTCTTCCCTATTTGCAGCTATATCAACAGTTCTATTGATTAGAATCAAATTAATTCAAAACATTATTTAGCTAAATTTAAAGAATGAGTTTAATATCTCAGACATTTTCAAAGATATGCCTTGGGTAATAAAATCATTCTATAATGTAAGGTATTATTAACTTTTCAATGTACTTTCTCATAAGAACTTTTCAGATTCTACAACAATAACATGATGATATAGAGAAGATACTATCTCCATGGAAAAAATATGACTACTATGGGTCAGAAAGACTAACTTAATTGGAGACCACACATAACCAGAATAAGAACATTGGGCTCCTTACGTCCAGCTCAGAGTTCTCTCTGAAAATGTTGACATGAATCGGTGTCCCTAGATTGACTTGATGGTGGAAGGGTTCTCTAACTCATTTGCAGGAAAGAAATCTGTTAAAGCATTTCTTTTATATGGGAAAGACACTGTTTCTCATTATTGTAATAGGGGGTACTTATTAGCATCCTATTATAATAGCATAGGGAAACTAAGAAAGAAAACAAGAAAGATGGAATTAAGTAGCTAAAGGAGGAAGTTATTGGAGAAAGGTGATTGTATCAATTATAAAATCACCCTGGGAGATAATAAAAATCAACTTCTTTATAATTCAACTCATTAAAATAAAGACTTATATGTACCATAGAGTCCCATTAATGTAATTTGTAACATTTCTCCTCACATGAAAGTGCTATACTTTGTAAAATTTCAGTGGGATAAGGCCAACATATGAGAATACCTCTAGGCTTCCTCCCTGAGCATTGGTGTTAGAGCAGAAAGCCACTGGTTAGTAAATATTCTGTTGTTTGCTTTTGGAAATATTCAAGTGTCACAGGCTTGGTTCTCAGAAGAGAGTGAGACAAAGTTTGTTTGTCCTATGACAGGCAAATATGGCTAGGCTTTTGTACCCCAACCTTGTTCAGTTATCCCATGTAGGCTACCGTGGGGACTCTATGACCTTGGTGAGGTAGCACTCTGCATCTGAGGCAGACCCTGAAGGAGCCGGGCGCTGGAGATTGCCAACTGCATTTCCTTCAGTTGAGCAGCCCCACTTTCTATAAAGGTGGATCTAGGAGACACATCTTTTTGTCTGATACATGCCATCTCTTGTGCAACTTAGCTCCACATCTTCATATACACCCAGGGAACTGTTTCTTTAGGAGACTAGTGAACTTCTCTTTCTGATGGGAAACATACGAGAGAGTCTCAGGTCTACAGTTAATAGCCACCGTTTTCTTTCTTCACAACCCAGTCTAGATTCTCTTCACCTTCAGCTAGAACCTCTTTTGGCTTTGATGGTTTCTTGATATTTTGACCCACAGACTCATATGTGAGGGATCTGAACCCCTGTCTCAATAGACAGGCCCACCCGAGCTCCCATATAAGGCCAAGAGTACTGTCCCCTCCATTTACCATCACAATTAAGCCAAACAGTACCAAAAGTTACCTAAGTAGATCACCTGGATTTTATCAGTTTTTCTCCTGACTTTTGTGGTGTATTAGTAACTCCCTCCTCCTGATAATCCAAGCCAGTTTCTGTTTTTAAAATAGTGATTTCTCTTTTTGCTTCTAGTTTCAAAAACAAGGGGTTCTGAATGTTTTGAAACAAGACGTGCACAATGCCTCAGTGTTTTATTGAGAATATAAATGTGTGTTATTGGGCTCATTCCTTTTCCTACTGTTTGTTTTTTGAACTCCGTGCACTCTTCCTATTGAGGACACAGTGCTATATTGATATGTTTGAGTTAACACATATACTGCATCCTGGTAAAAGGCACCATTTTTTCATGCATTCCCTTCAAGCTATGTAGGTATTTCAGCTATACATTCAGCTCACCATCTAATGCTTTATCAGGTCAGCAAATTTAGATGGTGCAGGTATGTAATATGACCAGGGGACCCCATGGTTATGGTCTCACTCTTACCCTTCCTCTGTTATAAAGAGGATTCCCTGGACTGTTTTGATATTAAATGAAATTTCATGCTGGTAGATAAAAAAAATTCTATAATCCTTTGGAAAATGGTGCTGGCTGAAGCTATGTGGAAAAGAAAAAACCAAAAATGTACCCAGAACTGATACCTATATCCATGAGGAAAAATTTCTGTCCTTTTCAGAATAAAGAGTCTGGCATAGTTAACTTGCTGCCAAGTGGGTGGTTGCTTTCAAGAAATAGTGCTACATGAACCATGATCAGGTGTTATGTTTCTGTAAGGGTCTAATATTATGCCATAGATTGTTGTTCAAAATGTGTTTAATTGTCTTCTAAAGATGCGATGGGTTTGCATTAGAAGAACAGAGGTATTATGATTCTCTCACTGTGCCTTGCCACAAACTTCAAACTACATCTTTTCTTAACATTGATCCTACACCACATGGTCTGCTGTACTGTATGTCCCATTCCACATGTATGCTAGTTCAGACTGTCTCCAGAGCCAGTTTGTGCTCTAGTCCCCAGTCAAAGCTGAAAAATTTTGTGTCAAACAACACATGGATGGGCTAGAGCAGTATTACCAAGTGTGAACTCTACTGCCTCCAGGACCAAAGACTCTCCATAAATCCCTTAATTTTCATAAGGCTTGTTTCCTATGCCCTGGAGCTCACGTGTTTTGCAAAGGCCTTCAGCATGCTAGCAACTTCATGCTATCTGGCCTGATCATTGTAAAATCATCAATGTGATGTTTTATGGGATGTCCAGATGACCCAGACTTGTTTGAACTATATTATAGGTAGAATGGCCCTAGAAGAGAAAATAAAAAATACACATTATTTTCTGTCATAAAATAATATACATTGTCTTTGATTTCCCTTTCCTGATTGACATAGAAAAGAATTTATTCTCCAAATAATGTCTTCACACCATGTATATTAGGCTGTGCTAATCTGCTGTTGCAAAGTTACTACATCTAGCTTAGTGATCACAATAATTAGGACCACTGCTTGGTTGAAGGTGGGACCCTGTACCATCACTTTCCAGGATATGTCTGGCTTCTGAAAAAGCGAGACATGAAATAAATGAAAATATAATTAGAGATTTACACATCTAATTTTAGATTCTTATGTGACTCCAACTTCCTCTCACCGGTGCATTATTTATGGTCTTGGTAAATAAATGTACTTAGTTCTTCCTAATAACATAATCACCTGGTAGATCTTCCAACCATACATAATACATGCATTTCAACATGTTCACCTACCTGAAACTTTTACTCCCCTTTTTTCAGAGTATGTCCGAGTAATTCCAGCATTTTTGTTTCACTTATCAAGGGCCATCTTTTTTCCATGTTTTGAAGACTTTTACTAAATCACTACTTAAGGTATGTTGATTGTACTTAGCAGATAGGTTTTCTTTAGAAAGTCAATTTGAAAATCATTTTTAATAAGTTGGTTAAGTGTAGTCATATTTATTTATATGACTCATATATTTGATGTCAAGTCTATTTTATTTCCTTATTTGTTATTCATGTGTAATGGTTGTATATATCTTGGGGGTATTTGGTAAAATTTTGATACAGGCATACAATATGTAATGATGAAGCCAGGGCAATTGGGACAGCCTTTACTCCAAACATTCACCCCTTCTTTATAGTACAATCATTGCAATATCTCTTCTCCAATAATTTTGATCTACACAACAAATTATTGTTAACTATAGTCACTCTACTTTACTATCAAACATTAGATCTTATTCCTTCTAACTGCATTTTTGTGCCCATCAAC
The DNA here is from genome assembly GCF_029281585.2 of Gorilla gorilla gorilla. Lineage (NCBI taxonomy): Eukaryota > Metazoa > Chordata > Mammalia > Primates > Hominidae > Gorilla > Gorilla gorilla. The sequence continues at coordinate 18,795,337 of NC_073235.2, read as the reverse complement.
TCATCTCTCTTCTTCACCCCACCCCATATTTCTCAGCCTCTGGTGACCACCAATTAACTGTCAACTTTCACAAGATTCACTTTTTTTTAGCTCTCACATATGGTAGAAACCGTGATACTTGTCTTTCTGTGCTGAACATTTCACCTAACATAAAGGCTTCCAGTTTCACCCATGTAGTTGCAAATGACAGGATGCCATTCTTTTTTATGGCTGAATAATATTACACTGTGTATATGTCATCACATTTTATTAATCCATTTATCTTTTGATGGACACAGGTTGATTCTACATCGTGGCTATTGTGAGCAGTGCTGTAATAAATATGGGAGTGCAGATATCTCTTCATATATTGATTTATTTTCTTTTTGATATATACCCAGCAGTGGGATTGCTGAATTATATGGTATTTTTATTTTCAGCTTTTGAGGAACTTTTGTACTGTTTTCCACAGTGTGTGTACTAATTTACATTCCCACTAACAGTGTATGAGTATTTCTCTTTTTTCACATCCTCATCAGCATCCATTATTTTTTGTCTTTTTTATAAAAGACATTTTAACTGAGGTGAGATAATATCTCTTTGTGTTTTTTATTGTCATTTCCCTCATGGTTAATGATGTTGAGAGTTTTTTTTTCCATATACCTGTTGGCCATCTGAAGCTTCCTTTTGAGAAATGTCTATTCAGATCTTTTGCTCATCAGATTACAATTGATTATTGAACAACATGAGATTTAGAAGCACTGACTCCTGTGTAGTCAAAAATCCATGTGTAAATTTTGGCTTCCCAGAAACATAACTACTAATAGTCTACTGTTGGCCAGAAGCCTTCGTGGTAATATAAACAGTTAACAGATACTTTGTCTGTTATATGTATTATATAATATATTTTTTCAATAAGGTAAGCTAGAGAAAAGAATATGTTATCAAGAAAATCATAAGAAAAAGAAAATACATTTATAGTAATACACTGTATTTATTGATACTGTAAGTTTACCTTGTCTATTTAAAATATGAATGCTTTGAAATGACAAGCAACCACAGCTGCAAATCTAAATCTAGGGTACATATCACACAATTCAACTTTTTCTTGTAAAATCATGACTTTTCTCTGCTTCTTGGGAGCACTTCCAGAAGCACTAGTGGCACTTTATATAGGTCCCATGGTGTTATGCAAGGTTTGAAGTATTGCACTAAACACAGTGAAAAATAAACAAGAACTATGGGAGATTACTTTTTACTGTGATACACAATTTCCTGGAGAGACAAATTACTCATGCAGAGATTACTCGTGTCTCACAGTGAATCAAATAGACTAGTATCTATGCATATTTTTTTGCATTCATGAAATACCTTTTAAAAATATTTTTGGTATCTCTATGCTATACGGTTGAGTATGAGTTTCTCTCAAATTGTCACAAATCTCCAAAGTATTTTTCAATATATTGATTTTTAAAAATTCCAGTATAAGAGGATCCATGCAGTTCAAATCTGTGTTTTTTAAGGGTCAACTGTATTTATTATTTTTGCTCTTGAGTTGCTTGAGTGACTTATATATTCTGGTTATTAAGCCCTCATCAGATGAAAAGTTTGTAAATATTTTTCTCCCATTTTGAAGACTTCCTCTTCACTTTCTTTATAGTGAAATCATTGCAATATCGCGTCTCCAGTAATTTTGATCTACACAACAAATTATTAACTATAGTCTCTGTACTTTACTATCAAACATTAGATCTTATTCCTTCTATCTAACTGCATTTTTGTGCCCATCAACTCATCTCTCTTCTTCACCCCACCCCATATTCCTCAGCCTCTGGTGACAACCAATCAACTGTCAGCTTTCACTGTCAAGTTTCTGCTGTGCAGAAACTTTTTAGTTTGATGTAATCCTGTTTGTCTATTTTGGCTTTGGTTACCTGTACTTTTGAGGTTTTGCTCAAAAGTGTTTTGCCAAGACCAATGTCCTGAAGCATTTTCTCACTATTTTCTAGTAGTTTCATAGTTTTACAGCTTACATTTAAGACTTTAGTCCATTTGGATTTGATGTTTGTATAAAGGGAGAAAATGGGTCTAGCATGATTCTTCTGCATATGGTTAATCAGTTTTCTCAGCACCATCTATTGACGAGACTGCTGTTTCCCCAAACGTATGTTCTTACTGTCTGATATTGTTTAGATGTGTGTTCCTCCAAATCTCATGCTGAAATGTGATCTCCAATATTGGAGGTGGGGCCTAGTGGGAGGTATTGGATCATGGGGGCGGATCCATAAGGAGTGGCTTAGTGCCATCCTCTTGTTGATGAGTGAGTTCTCACTAATCTCAAGATCTAGTTGTTTAAAAGAGTCTAGAAACTCTCCCTTCTCTTTCTCTTGTTCCTATTCTCAGCATGTGATACTCTGGCTTCCTTTCACTTTCTGCCATAATTGGAAGCTTCCTGAGGCATCAGCACGAGCAGATACCAGCACCATACTTCTCATACAGCCTATGGAAGTGTGAACCAAAATAAACCTTTTTTATTTATAAATTAACCAGCCTGAGGTATTTCTTTATAGCAATGCAAGAATGAACTAACACAGCACTTTTGTTGAAAATAAGGTGGCTGTAGATATGTGGATTTATATCTGGGTTCCCTATTCTGTTCCATTGGTCTGTGTGTCTGTTTTTATGCCAGTAGCATGCTCTTCTGGTTATTTTGATGTTGTAATATATTTTTGAAGTCAGGTAGTGATGTTTTCAGCTTTGTTCCTTTTGCTCAGGAGTGCTTTGTCTATTCAGGATTTTTTGTTGTTCCATAAAAATTTTAGAAATTATTTTTTCTATTTCTGTTAAGTACATCATTTGTATTTTGATAGGAATTACATTGAATTTGGAGATCATTTTGGTAGTATAAACATTTTAACAATATTATTTGAATATGAACATGGACTATCTTTTCATTTTTTTGTGTCCTCTTCAATTTTCAAAACCACCTTTTTATAGTTTTCTTTCTATAGATCTTTCACATCTTTGGCTAAATTTATTCTTAGATATATTATATTTCTTGTAGCTGTTTTAAATGAGATTGCTTTCTTAATTTCCTTTTCAGATTGTTTGCTATTGGTGTACAAAAATGCTACTGATTCTTGTATGCTGATTTCGTGTTCTACAGCTTTATTAGATTTATTTCTGGTCGAACAATTTTTTGGGTGTACTCTTTTTTTTTTTTTTTTTTTTTTTTGAGGCGGACTCGCTCTGTTGTCTAGGCTGGAGTGCAGTGGCATGATCTCAGCTCACTGCAGGCTCTGCCTCCTGGGTTCACGCCATTCTCCTGCCTCAGCCTCCTGAGTAGCTGGGACTACAGGCGCCTGCCACCACACCCGGCTAATTTTTTTTGTACTTTTAGTGGAGACGGGGTTTCATCCTGTTAGCCAGGATGGTCTCGATCTCCTGACCTCGTTATCCACCCGCCTTGGCCTCCCAAAGTGCTGGGATTACAGGCGTGAGCCACCGCGCCTGGCACGGGTGTACTCTTTAGATTTTTCTAAATGTAGAATTATGTTGTCTGCAATCAAGGATAATTTGATTTTTTCCTTTTCCAATTTGGATGTCCTTTATTTCTATCTCTTGCCTAATTCTTTTGGCTAGGACTTCCAGTATATTGAATAAAAATGATGAAAGTGGGCATCCTTGTCTTGTTCCAAAACTTAGAGAAACAGCTTTCATTTTTTTCCTGTTCAGTGTGATGTAAGCTCTAAGTTTATCCTATATAGCCTTTATTGTATTGAGGTATGTTTCTTTCGTACTCAGTTCATTGAAACTTTTTATCATAAAAATGTTGAATTTTTTTGAATAATTTTTCAGCATCTATTGAAATGATTACATGGTTTTTGCCCTTGATTCTGTTAATGTGATGTATCATGTTTATGCATTTACACATGTTGAATTATCCTTGACTCTCTACTTGATCATGGTGATTGATCTTTTTAATATGTTTTCGTGATTGCTTTGCTATTATTTTGTTGAAGATTTTTACATCTATGTCCATCAAGAATACTGGCCTGTAGTTTTATTTTATCTTTTTCTTTTTTTCTTTTTTTGACGGAGCCTCACTCTGTCGCCCAGGCTGGAGTGTAGTGGCACGATCTCGTCTCACTGCAACCTCCGCCTCCTGGGTTCAAGCGATTCTCCTGCCTCAGCCTCCCGAGTAGCTGGGACTACAGGCACCCACCACCACGCCTGGCTAATTTTTGTATTTTTTCAGTAGAGACGGGGTTTTGCCATGTTGGCCAGGCTGGTCTGAAACTCCTGACCTCAGGTGATCCACCCACCTTGGCCTCCCAAGGTGTTGGGGTTACAGGCATGAGCCACCATGCCCCGCCTTCTTTTTTCTTAAGTTCTATTTTGGTATTAGGATAAGGTTGGTCTTGTACAACAAGTGTAGAAATATTGTCTCCTCTTCATTGTTTTGGGAATAGTTTGAATAAAATTTGTATTAGTTCTTATTTAAATGTTTGTAGAATTTGGTTGTGAAGCCATTAGGTCCTGGGCTTTTCTTTTCTGACAGACTTTTTATTACACTTTTGATCTTGTTACTTATTTATGTTTTTTATTTATTCCTGGTTCAGTCTTGGGAGGTTGTATATGTCCAGGAATTTATTCAACCTAGAGGTTTTCCAATTTGTGGACATAGGGTTGTTTTTAATAGTCTCTAGTAGTCTTTTGTATTTCTGTGGTATCTGTTGTTACATCTTCTTTTTAATTTCTGATTTTATTTATTTTGGTCTTCCCTCTCTTTTTCTTAGTTTAGAAAGGATTTTCAATTATTTTTACCTTTTCAAAAACAGAACTTTTAATTTTGTTGATTTTTGTTGTATCTTTTAGTCTCGATTTTATTTATTCCTGCTCTGATCTTTATTGTTTATTTCCTTCAACTTATGTTGGATTTGGTTTCTTCTTGCTTTTTTACTTCCTTGAGGTGCATGGTTAGGTTATGTGCATTGTTAGTTTTTTTTTAAATTTGAAATCTTTCTAATTGTCTTCTTTATGCACCTATTGCTATAAAATTGCATTTTAGTATGGCATTGGCTGTATTCCATGCATTTTGGAGTGCTGTTTCCGTTTGTATTTGTTTCAAAACATTTTAAAATTTCCAACTTAATTTTTTGTTTCATTCATTGATCATTCAGAAGCATGTTGCTTAATTTCCGTGTTTTTTTGTTTTTTGTTTTTTTTTTTTGAGATGGAGTCTCACTCTGTCACCCAGGCTGGAGTGCAGTGGTGTGATCTCCGCTCACTGCAAGCTCCACCTCCCGGGTTCACGCCATTCTCCTGCCTCAGCCTCTTGAGTAGCTGGGACTACAGGCGCCCGCCACCACGCCCGGCTAATTTTTGTATTCTTTTTTTTAGTAGAGACGGGGTTTCACTGTGTTAGCCGGGATGGTCTCGATTTGCTGACCTCATGATCCGCCCGCCTCGGCCTCCCAAAGTGCTGGGATTACAGGCGTGAGCCACCACGCCTGGCCAATTTCCGTGTATTTGTATAGTGTCCTACATTCCTCTTGTTATTGAGTTTTAATTTTTCACTGTGGTCAGAATAAAACACTCTAATTATTTCAACTTCTTAAAAATGTGTTCAGACATTTTTTCGTGTCCTAACAAATACAGTATTCTGGAAAGTGTTTTATGTGTTCATGAGAAGAATGTGTATTCTGAAACAGTTAGATGAAATATTCTGTAAAAGTCAGCTAGATTCATTTGGTCTAGAGTATCATTTAACTCCTATGTTTCTTTGTTTTTATATCTCTGGATGATTTCTTTATTCTGTAAGGGGGTGTTGAAGTCCCCAACTATTATTATAATGCAATCTAGCTCAATCTTTAGATCTATTAACATTTGCTCTATATTTTGGGTGCTCTGTTTTTGGGTGCACTATATTTACAGTTGCTACATCCTCTCAAACTGACCCCTTTATCATTATATAGTGACTTTTTTGTCTTTCTTTACAGTAATGATTTGAAGTCTATTTTATTTGGCATAAGCATTGCTATTCCTTCTCTTTTGGGGTCTCTATGTGTATGGAATACCTTTTTTTTATCTCTTCACTTTCAGTTTCTGTCTTTATAAGAAAAGTGAGTTACTTGCAGGCAGCATATAATAGTTGGGCCTTGTTTTCTTTTCTTAATTAATTCAGCAACTCTGTATCTTTCAATTAGTGAATTTTGCCCATTTACATTTAATGTTATTAGCAGGTAGGGACTTACTATAGCTATTTGTTAATTTTTATTTTATTTTTATTTTTTGGTTGTTTTGTAACTCTTCTCTTGCTTCTTCTTTTTTTTAATTTTTTTATTTTTCCTTACCATCTTCCTTTGCATTTATATGATTTTTTTTTCTGGTATTATGTTTTAATTCATTGCTTTTTATGTTTAGTGTATCTGTTACGGGTTTTTGTTTTGTGGCTGCTACAAGGCTTACAGAAACATTTTATAGAAATTATAAGTTATTTTAAAGATGATAATTTTGATCACACAAAAAAGAAACAGAGGAAAAACTAAAATGCTCTACACTTTAACCTCATCCTCTCAACATTTTGACTTTTTGTTGTCTCAATTTACAGCTTTTTATATTCCCTGTCTTAAGAGGTTGCTGTAGTTATTCTTTTCTATAGATTTGTCTTTCAGTCCCATACTAAAGATATCAGTGGATTATGTACCACAATTAGTATTAGAGTATTCTAAATTTATCTGTGAATCTACTTTTTTGAGTTAGTTTTATATCTTCGAATGTTTTCTTTTTTCACATTGGTGTTCTTTTCTTTCAGATTGAAGAACTCCCTTTGGAATTTGTTATGAAATAGATCCAGTGATGATGAATTTCCTCAGATTTATTTGTCTGAGATATTATTTTATTTTATAATTAATATATTAATTACAATGAATTTGCTACAACTATTTTTCTATTCAATGGATCTTTTATATTTAAATATTTAAGTTGAAAGCTTCTATTTTTGCTTAATGAATACATTTATTTTTTATAATGCTCTCAATTTTTAAATTTTTACTTTATATTTTATTACCTAGCATGTCAGTTTTAAATAGTATACTTTGCTTCCACCTATTTCCTTTATAACAATAAATTGACTTATTCTACTTTTTCTTTCTTCTTACTTCTTCTGTATTTTACTACCATTCTTTTTACTATTTCAAAATATAGCCTTTACATACTATTCTTTCTCCCCATGTCTTCACCTTTGTTTCAGACTTAGATCTAAAATTAAGTATATTAAATTCTCAACATCTGTTTCCTGAAATTTCCCATTATCTTTTGAAAAACTAAAATTTATCCTCTTACAGGTTCCTCAGAAATGTGATATTTTTCAAAATCAAAAGTGTTTAATTTCATGCGCGTCCGTGTGAAGAGACCACCAAACAGGCTTTGTGTGAGCAACATGGCTGTTTATTTCACCTGGGTGCAGGTGGGCTGAGTCCAAAAAGAGAGTCAGTGAAGGGAGATAAGGGTGGGGCCGTTTTATAGGATTTGGGTAGGTAAAGGAAAATTACAGTCAAAGGGGGTTTGTTCTCTGGCGGGTAGGAGTGGGGGTCACAAGGTGCTCAGTGGGCAGGAGTGGGGGTCGCAAGGTGCTCAGTGGGGGTGTTTCTGAGCCAGGAAAAGGACTTTCACAAGGTAACGTCATCAGTTAAGACAAGGACGGGCCATTTACACTTCTTTTGTGGTGGAATGTCATCAGTTAAGGTGGGGCAGGGCGTATTCACTTCTTTTGTGATTCTTCAGTTACTTCAGGCCATCTGGGCCTATACGTGCAAGTCACAGGGGATGCGATGGCTTGGCTTGGGCTCAGAGGCCTGACATTCCTGCCTTCTTATATTAATAAGAAAAATAAAATAGTGTTGAAGTGTTGGGACGGCGAAAATTTTTGGGGTGTGGTATGGAGAGAGAATGGGCGATGTTTCTCAGGGCTGCTTCAAGCGGGATTAGGGGCGGTGTGGAAACCTAGAGTGGGAGAGATTAAGCTGAAGGGAGGTCTTGTGGTAAGGGGTGATATTGTGGGGTTGTTAGAAGAAACATTTGTCGTATAGAATGATTGGTGATGGCCTGGATATGGTTTTGTATGAATTGAAAAACTAAATGGAATAACAGAAGGAGAAAAACAGGTATAAAAGGTCTAAGAATTGGGATGACTCAGGACATCTGATTAGAGAGTGCCTAAGGAGATTCAGCATAGTCCTGCCAGCAAAGATTATTTATTTACTTCAAGAGTTAAGAGTGGCAGTTTGGGGATAGCACCAGGAGATATCAGCTGTGATGGCTTGGAAAAACAGTGCAAACCAGCAGTGTAAACAAGAGCAGGGCATGTATGAGTAGTTGAGAACGGTGAATAGGAGTATGACTAGACAGAAGATAGTAGGGACGACAAGTTTTTTGGGGCACAGTCTAAGTTGGTCTGGTGTCTGGAATGAGACTGGGGCCTAATAAAAAGGAGTGTCCATACAGGAGCTCAAATGGGCTATAACCTGTAGCATTCTGAGGACAGGCCTGAATTCTGAGAAGGGAAAGTGGTAAAAGTATTGTCCAGTCCTTTTAAAGTTGGTGGCTGAGTTTGGTGAGGTGTGTTTTTAAAAGACCTTTAGTCTGTTCTACTTTTCTTGAAGATGGAGAACCATAAGGGATATAAAGGTTTCACTGAATACTAAGAGCCTGAAAAACTGCTTGGCTGATTTGACTAATAAAGGCTCATCTGTTATCAGACTGTATTGAGATGGGAAGGCTAAACTGAGGAATTATGTCTGACAGAAGGGAAGAAATGACTGCGGTGGCCTTCTCAGACCCTGTAGGAAAGGCCAGTACCTATCCAGTAACTAAAATACCTCCAGACTAAGAGGTATTTTAGTTATCTGACTCAGGCATGTTGAGTGAAGCTAATTTGCCAGTCCTGGGTGGGGCAAACCCTCGAGCTTGATGTGTAGGGAAGGGAGAGAGCCTGAATAATCCCTGAGGAGTAGTAGAATAGCAGATGGAACACTAAGAAGTTATTTCCTTGAGGATAGATTTCCATGATGGAAAGGAAATGAGAGGTTCTAAGAGGCATGCTAGTGCCTTGTACTATAGCATAACCTGCCTTTGCTGGTGTGTGGCGATTAGGCCTGGTGGAACTGCCATCAATAAATCACGCTTGATCAGGGTGAGGAACAGGAAAGAAGGAAATTTGGGGAAATGGGGTGAATGTCAGGTGGATCAGAGAGATAGTCATGGTGGTCAGGTGTGGTATCAGGAATAATATGGGAGGCCGCATTGAAGTCTGGGCCAGGAACAACGGTAATTGTGGGAGACTCAACAAAGAGTGAGTACAGCTGAAGGAGCCGGGAAGCAGAAAGTATATGCATCAGGTATGAGGAAGAAAATAGGTTTTGGAAGTTATGAGAACTGTAGAGAGTGAGTTGAGCACAGTTTGTGATTTTGAGGGCCTCTAAAGTATGAAAGCAGCAGCAGCCGCTGCACGCAGACATGAGGGCTAGGCTAAAACAGTAAGGTCAAGTTGTTTGGACAGAAAGCCTACAGGGTGCGGTCCTGGCTCTTGTGTAAGAATTCTGACCGCGCTAACCATGCCTAGGAAGGAAAGGAGTTGTTTTGTAGAAGGTGCTTGGGTTTGAGAGATCAGTCGGACATGATTGGCAGGGAGAGCACGTGTGTTTTTATGAGAATTATGCCGAGATAGGTAACAGATGAGGAAGAAATTTGGGCTTGATTGAAGTAATGGGGGCTGTCTGTGAAGCTTTGCGGCAGTACAGCCCAGGTAATTTGCTGAGCTTGATGGGTGACAGGGTCAGCCCAAGTGAAAGCGAAGAGAGGCTGGGATTAAGGGTGCAAAGGAATAGTAAAGAAAGCATGTTTGAGATCCAGAACAGAATAATGAGTTGTAGAGGCAGGTATTGAGGATAGGAGAGTATATGGGTTTGGCACCACGGGGTGGATAGGCAAAACAATTTGGTTGATAAGGCGCAGATCCTGAACTAAATTGTAAGGCTTGTCTGGTTTTAGGACAGGTAAAATGGGGGAATTGTAAGGAGATTTTATAGGTTTTAAAAGGCCATACTCTAGCAGGCGAGTGATAACAGGCTTTAATCTTTTTAAAGCATGCTGCAGGATGGGATATTGGCGTTGAGTGGGGTAAGGGTGATTAGGTTTTAATGAGAGGGTAAGGGGTGCGTGATCGGTCACCAAGGAGGGAGTAGAGGTATCTTATACTTGTGGGTTAAGGTGGGGGGATACAAGAGGAGGATGCAAAGGAGGCTTTGGATTGGGAAGAAGGGCGGCAATGAGATATAGCTGTAGTCAGGGAAGCAGATAATTTAGTTAAAGTGTCTCAGCCTAATAAGGGAACTGGGCAGGTGGGGATAACTAAAAAGGAGTGCTTAAAAGAGTATTGTCTAAGTTGACACCAGAGTTGGGGAGTTTTAAGAGGTTTAGAAGCCTGGCCGTCAATACCCACAACAGTTATGGAGGCAAGGGAAACAGGCCCTTGAAAAGAAGGTAATGTGGAGTGGGTAGCCTCCATATTGATTAAGAAGGGGACGGACTTACCTTCCACTGTGAGAGTTACCCAAAGCTTGGCGTCCGTGATGGTCTACGGGGCTTCTGAGGTGATCGGGCAGCGTCAGTTTTCAGCCGCTAAGCCGAGAAGGAGTCAGAGAGCCTTGGGCCAGAGTTCTAGGGGCTCTGGGAGTGGCTGCCAGGTGAGTTGAACAGTCCGATTTTCAGTGGCATCCCACACAGATGGGACGTGGCTTAGGAGGAATCCCGGGCTGTGGGCATTCCTTGGCCCAGTGGCCAGATTTCTGGCACGTGTAGCAAGCTCCTGGGGGAGGAGGTTCTGGAGGAATGCCTGGCCGCTGCGGTTCAGGCATTTGGAGGTTCTTGTGTGCTGGAGATGTGGCTGGGGTTTGTCTCACAGTGGAGGCAAGGAATTGCAACTTTTTTCTATTATTGTACACCTTGAAGGCGAGGTTAATTAAATCCTGTTGTGGGGTTTGAGGGCCGGAATTTACTTTTTGGAGTTTTATTTAATGTCGGGAGCAGATTGGGTAATAAAATGTATTTTGAGAATAAGATGCCCTTTTGACTTTTTAGGGTCTAGGGCTGTAAAGTGTCTCAGCGTTGCTGCCAAACGAGCCATGAACTGGGCTGGATTTTTATATTTGATGAAAAAGAGCCTAAACACTATCTGATTTGGGATAAAGAAAAAGAAGCATTAACCTTGACTATGCCTTCAGCTCCAGCCACCTTTTTAAGAATAAATTGCTGAGCAGGTGGGGGAGGGCTAGTCACAGAACGAAACTGTAAGCCGGAGCAGGTGTGAGGAGGGGAGGCAATAAAAAGATTATAGGGTGGAGGAGTGGAGGCTGAGGAAGAATTGGGACCTAGCTCGGCCTGTCGAGGAGGGGAGAGGTCAGATGGGTCTGTAGAAAAGGAAGATTAGAAAGACTCAGCGACGCTTGGGGTTGGTACTGAGGGGACAGGCGGGAGGGAAAGAAGGAAGATTTGGGACGAGTTGCACTGGGCACAGAGACTAGGAAGGGACTGACGTGTAAAAGAATGCCTGGACGTCAGGCACCACAGACCATTTGCCCATTTTACGACAAGAATTATTTAGATCTTGTAGGATGGAAAAATGGAATGTGCCGTTTTCTGGCTATTTGGAACTACTGTTGAGTTTGTATTGGGGGCAAGCGGCATTGCAGAAGAAAATAAGATGCTTAGATTTTAGGTCAGGTGAGAATTGAAGAGGTTTCAAGTTCTTAAGAATACAGGCTAAGGGAGAAGAAAGAGGAATGGAAGGTGGAAGCTTGCCCATAGTGAAGGAGGCAAGCCCAGAGAAAAGAGTAGAGACACAGAGAAGGGGTGGGGGTTTCTTCCCCTCCAGAAAAGCAGAGAAAGGGTTGGGGCACGGAAATAAGGGATTGGGGTGCAGAGATAAGAGGTTGGGGCGTGGAAATAAGCGATTGGGGTGTTCTTGCCCCCTAGGAAAGCAGGACTTGCCACTAAGGGTGAAGGAGAAGGGGTTGAGGGGTACTTGCTCCTGCCCTAGGAAAGCAGAGAAGAGGTAGAGACAAGGAGAGAAGGGGTTGAGGGGTACTTGCCCCTTCCCCAGAAAAGCGGGACTTGCCTCTAAGGGTGAAGGACCAAGGCAGGCGTCCCTGCGTGGTCTGACACCCTTGAAATGTGAGTGTATAATCAGAGAGGTGTCCCTGCAATGATTAAACACCAAAGGAAGGCTGCCTTCCCAGTCCGTGACCAGCGCCGGAGTTTTGGGTTCATGGATAAAACATGTCCCTTTGGCTCTACCAGAAAATGAAAGGAATTGAAATTAAGAGAAGGGAGAGATTGAAGTGTGGCACCAAGATTGAAAGGAGAAAGAGGTTGAGGGATAGTGAGGGAGGTTGGAGAAGAGAGTAAAAAGAGGCCGCTTACCGGATTTGAAATTGGTGAGATGTTTCTTGGGCTGGTCAGTCTGAGGACCTGAGGTCGTAGGTGGATCTTTCTCATGGAGCAAAGAGCAGGAGGACAGGGGATTGATCTCCCAAGGGAGGTACCCCGATCCGAGCCACAGCACCAAATTTCATGCGGGTCCATGTGAAGAGACCACCAAACAGGCTTTGTGTGAGCAACATGGCTGTTTATTTCACCTGGGTGCAGGCGGGCTGAGTCCAAAAAGAGAGTCAGCAAAGGGAGATAAGGGTGGGGCCATTTTATAGGATTTGGGTAGGTAAAGGAAAATTACAGTCAAAGGGGGTTTGTTCTCTGGCGGGTAGGAGTGGGGGTCGCAAGGTGCTCAGTGGGGGTGCTTTTTTAGCCAGGATGAGCCAGGAAAAGGACTTTCACAAGGTAATGTCATCAGTTAAGGCAAGGACCGGCCATTTACACTTCTTTTGTGGTGGAATGTCATCAGTTAAGGTGGGGCAGGGCATATTCACTTCTTTTGTGATTCTTCAGTTACTTCAGGCCATCTGGGCGTATACGTGCAAGTCACAGGGGATGCGATGGCTTGGCTTGGGCTCAGAGGCCTGACATTTAATATAAACTTTATATTTAAAAAATGGCTTGGCTAGATATAAAATCTTTTGTCTTATGCTTTCTCTTTTGAGTGTTTTGAAAATGGCTTTTACTTATTGCTCTTTTGAAGTGAATTAATAGCCTTCTTCTATTACACTATAAGTAATTAGATCTTTTTGTCTGGTTGTCCTGATAACATTTTAATTTGACTTGAATATCTAAGAGTTAATTTTTTCAGGTCAAAATTGACAGGTAAATGGTAGGACATTTTGATATAATAATTTACATTTGTTCTTATTTCTGGAAAGTCTCCCTGAATTACGTTTTAATTTTTTTCTTTGCTCCTGGTGCACTTTTTAAGAACAGTAAATACATATATATATATGTGTAATCTTTATTGTTTACTTTCAATTTTAACAACTTTTTTGTGATCCTCTATATTTTACTCTCTTCTTTCTCATAATTCACATCTATTTTTACTACTCTTTCTTCTTACGATTTTGTCTTTTTTTCCTAATTTCTCTTTAGAGTTTCAACAATCTCATGAAATTTGCTTCTTTTTTATGTAACTTTTTTTGGTTTAAGAATTTCTGATGCTAGTTTTCTTTATTTCATAAAATATATTCCCAAATATTTGAGGAATATTTGGGACTATATTAATATAATTAATGTTTAGTTCAGTTTTGAGTGCTATGCTGTAATTTTGTTCTGCTTCATAGTTGGATTTTTAGGAAATAATACCCACCAAATATAGCTTAATTTTTTTACAGTATACTTGCACTGTGTTTAAGTGTTTGTTATTCCTAGGCATTTTATTAATAGGGTTTTAAATCAAATATGTCATTCTCCATCATTTTAGGTGGGATACTATTTGTTAAATTTGTAGTATTTATTTTAATAGATAACGTAAGGTTGGTTGTGGTAGAGAGTAGACGGGGTTGTTCATCTTACTTGTTTTACTTTCTGTCTATAGAACTTTAGTTTTTCAGTTTTTCTCTCTTTCTTTCTACTTTCTCTTCACTTCTATGTCTTCAAGGGGTACCACCCCTATATAGTTACACAATTCTTCCCCAGAAGCAATGCTTTGTATAAGACTGCAATGCCCTTTCACACTAGTTTCCAAGTCTCTTTTCAGCAGCTAGAGCTTTGAGGTATCAAAATCTGACTTTCACTTAGTATGCTGATATTTAGTGTTGGTTATTCTGTTTCTGCGGGTGCCTAGACCTTTGTTTTGTTATCTGTCATTCTAATGACTTCCAGTTGAAATGTATCTTACAGATATTTGCTTCCCAAGCATTTAGCAAATTGTCTAGTACAAAGTCAATGGTTAAAAAAAAAAAGTACTTGCAGAGTAAGTCAATGAATGAAAAAATTTTATTTTGAAATGAGTAGGATCAGGAAATTGTCTCAGATGTCTAAAAAGAAGGTTATTGTATTTTATTATATAAGGCAATAAAAAAGACAATGGTTTGTATTTCACACATCATTTGTATGATTTTTTAACTTTGATTTTTAGTCAGCAGATACTCAAACTTTTTATGGCAGCTTCTAAAAATTACATTTGAATTTTAAGTCTTAACTTAAATGATTAAATTAAACTCTATTCTGTTTTCCACTTTCAATAATATTTTTAGATCTTGAACCTGATAAAATATGAAATCCACAAATTGAAACTATATCCTGTTTCCACTTTCTTCAGTAACACTTTTTATCTCAAATCTGATAAAATATCAAATTCAAAAACACTTTTAATAATCAGTAAACAAACTAATGTTTGAATTCAAAATAACTTCAGAAATGGTTATCAATTGTATGGTCATGGGTGCTGTATTTTTTAGAAAAGATTTAGAATCTTATAATTGCCCCTTCAATCAAACAAACCACACTGTTTCCAAAATTCTTGATTATCTCTTAGTTAGCATTGATATGGTAGAGGGCAAAAACAATGTCAACGGTGTCACATTCCATATGAGGGAGGCATTTAACTGGACTATTTTTCACAAAGGAAACAGGCTGATTAGGAAAATGAATATATATAAAAGATGTAAACATCTTGAATGTCAAAGGTACAAACGATATATTTGGCATGTTTTAATGGTTCACAATTATAGATGCACAGTGATCTTAACTTGTTAGAGATTATTTTATAGATTATCTTATCTTTGGAATAACACAGATAAATTATCCCACAGGGATGAAAGCTAGGTATAGAATACATTAAATTAGAGGGTTCAGCCACTTCACTTACTCCTCCCGAGTAAACTTGAAGGTTTATTAAAAAATAATGAATAAAATGCCTGACTGCATTAGAAACCTCGATTGAGCAGATACATTAATTAATGGTAGCATGCTTTTAGTCACAATTTCTCTCCAAATTAGGATTAGAATTATTTTCTAAAAAAGAAGGATCTCAAATCAGTAACTTACTTTACATTTTGAGGAGCTAGAGAAAGAAGAGAAAAGTAAACCTAAGTCTAGCAGAATGAAGGGTACAGTAGTAATAAATAAAATACAGAATAGAAAAACAATAGAGAAAATCAATAAAAGCATAGCTTCATTCTTTTAAAAGAGCCACAAAATTGATAAACCTTTAGCTAGACTGACTAATAAAAAAAACAGAGAGAGAAAGAAAGAGTTGTTGCAAATAACTAAAATCAGAGAAGAGAGTGAAGGCATTCCTAATGACCTTATAGAAATAAAAAGGATTATAAGATAATACTAAAACAATTGGACACCAATAAGTTAGATAACTTACATGAAACAAACAGATTCCTAAAAACACACAAATTGCCTAAACTGACTCAAGAAGAAATAGAAAGAAAGAAATAAGAAATAGAAAGTTTCAATGGGCCTGTAACAAGCAAAGAAATTAAATCAGTAATTTAAAAAAATCTCTAGAAAGAAATTTCAGAACAAGGTTCACTAATGAAACAAGAATTTACACCAATCCTTCTCAAATTCTTTTAAAAAATAGGAGGAGGAAACACTTTCTAACTCGTTCAATGAGGCCAGAATTATACTAATACCACAACCACAAAAAGAAATGGCAAGAAAATTACAAATCAATATCTTTTATGAATATAGATGCAAAACTCACCAACAAAATGCTAGCAAACCAAATCAAACATTTATTAAAAGTATTATAAATGATTATCATATGGGATTTAGCTCATGAATGAATACAAGATAGCTCAATATAAGAAAGCTAGTTAATATAATACATCACATTAATAACAGTAAATACAATAACACTAATAACAATAAAGAAGAAAAGAGCACTCAGTTATCTCAATTGATGCAGAAAAGGCATTTGACAAAATCCAGTACCCTTTCATAATAACAATTAAAAATAGAAAGGAACTTCTTCAATATGTTAAAGGACACATTTGCAAAACCCAAAGCTAACATCATATTCAATAGTGAAAGACTGAAAAATTTTTATTTAAGATCAGGAACAAAAACTAAGAGGTCTGCTTTCACCACTGCTATTCAGCATTGTACTGAATTTTTTGTCAGAAAAATTAGATAAGAAAAATAAAGGCATCTATATTGAAAAGAAAGAAGTAAAGATATCTATATTAACAAATGACATGAAAATTTATAAAGAAATTCCCCTTACAATAGTATCTAAAACAATAAACCAAGTAGGTGAAAATCTTATTCCTTGAAAACTACAAAACATTGCTGACAGAAGTTGGAGACCTAAACAGATGGAATGGCATACCATGTTTACGGATAGGAAGATTAAATGTTGTTAAAATGTCAGTACTCTTCAAAGAAAGATACGGATTCAATGCAATCTCTACCAAAATTCCAATGGTATTTTTTCCACAATTAGAAAAGCTGATCTTCAAATTCTTGTGAAATTGAAAATGGCCCTGAATTGCCAAAACAGTCTTGAAAAACTAGAATAAAGCTGAAAGACCCAAAGTTCCTGATTCAAAACTTACTATAAAGCTACAGTAATTCAATGTGGTACCATCATAAGAATAGACATATGACCAGTTGAATAGAATTGAGATTACAAAACTAAACCAATAAATCTATGGCCAATTGGTTCTTGACATAGGTGCCAAGTCCATTAAATGGAGAAAAAATAGTTACTTCAACAGTTACTTCTGGGACAATTGGATTTCCACAAGCAACAGAATGAAGTTGGGCCTCTACCCTTACATCATACACAAAAAATAACTAAAAATGGATCGGTGACCTAAATGTAAAAGCTACAATTATAAAACCATAACAAGAAAACATAGGAATAAATCTTCATGACCTTGGGTTTGACAATGAATTCCTAGATATGATACCAAACTCATGAGCAATGGAAGAAAAAAAAATAGGTAAATTGGACCTCATGAAAAATAAAAACTTTTATGCCTCAAAGCATATTATCAAGAGTAAAAAAGACAACACCTATAACAGAAGAAAATATTTATTATGTTTCCATTTTCCTTTAAATTTTTGTGTGTATTTATAAAATCTTTTTTAAAGGTCTTGTCTAGGCTGGGCATGGTGGCTGATACCTGTAATCCCAGCACTTTGGGAGGCCGAGGAGGGGAGATCACCTGAGGTCAGGAGTTTGAGACTGGCCTGGCCAACATGATGGAAACCCGTCTCTACTTAAAATACAAAAATTAGCCCGACATGGAGTTGCACTTGTAGTTCAGCTACTCAGGAGTCTGAGGTGGGAGGATGGCTTGAACCTGGGAGGCGGAGGCTGCAGTGAGCCGAGATCACACCACTGCACTCAAGCCTGGGTGAAAGAGCGAGACTCCATCTCAAAAAAAAAAAAAAAAAAAAAAAAAGTCATTGTCCAATAATTTGTAATTCCATTATCTTTATTTATAGTTCTGTTTCCATTGACATTTTCTTCCCTGATTTATTTTCTTTTTCCTCTGATTATGGGCCAAATTTTCATGGTTTATTGCATATTTAAATTTTTTTGATTGGGCGCTGAATATTGTGAATATTACAATGTTGAATGTCTAAATTTTGTTGTATTTCTTTAAACATTGTTAAATTTTATGTTGGCAAACAGTTAAGTTCCTTGTATATCAATTAGATCCCTTCACATGTTGTTTTAAAACTTTTAGGTAAGGTCTGGAGCAGACTTTACTCTAGGGCTTGTTTAATCTTACTAATAAGGTGTGACACATACTAGGGTTACTAAGGTTCCTACTGAATGTCCTGTGTCTTCACTGAGACCTCTCTATTCTGGCAAGTAAGAACTCGCATTTCTTCTAGCAATGTGTGATCTCTGGGAATTGTTTAGTTTATAGCCCTCTTACAGTTAATCTATCCTCAGACTTGTGGAGTTTTATTTAGGTATGTACAGCTTGATGTTTAGGCAAAGATTTAAGATAAAATTTTTATTCTACATACTCATTCTATTTTCCAGTATTCTGCCTCACAGTTATTAGCTGTATTCACCACCCTGAATTCCAACATCTGTTTTTTCATCTCAGTGTGACTTCCAATATCTGCATAGTTTCCACATTCCTGCACTAGAAGGTGCCTCCTTGTCAGAAAGCTGAAGCTGTAGGGCTCATCTCATTTGTGTCCCTGGTCTCAGGGATTGCAGCTCTATAGCGCTAATGAATGATGTTTTTTAAAACAGTTGTTTCATGCATTTTGCCCTGTTTTATATGGCAGAGGGCAAATCCAGTACTAGTGACTCCAATAAGGCTGGAAGTAACTTTATTTTTGAAATATTGCTACAAACATTTTTGTCTTATTTTATGATTTATGGTTTATTCTGCCTTTCATAATAGAAACAACCTGCAAGATCCTGTAGGATAGAGATTACATCTTATTAATTACTTATTTCCAATGCCTAACATAGTGCTTGACATATTATTTTCCCAATGACTATTTGGTGAATCATTAAATCAGATGTTTTATCTGACACATAATATGAAGTATTTTATTCCCCTTAATACTATTGTGTTGTGCTTGCCTCTTTGAACCCCAGCCTGGTAGCAAATTGATTTAATCTAGTATATAAGAAGCTTTTGTTTTTCATAAGAAGCATAGTGTTTTAATGCTGATTATTCCACAGATTTCCAGCAACTTGGAAAAGTCATGATTTATCTAGTTTTTTCTATGCCTATTAAAAGAAAAAAAAATCCATGCACTGCTTACCACAGGAGGTTGCTAGAAGGACTAAAGTAGATGCTGGATATGACTTATCTTTGAGAAGTTAAATATGGAACATTATATTATTAAAACTTGAACACTGCGCATTCATTTTGTTATCCTCCACATCCCTTCCATAAAATTCCAAAATTTTGATGAGTGGCCTAATAATATAAAGTACTTAATAGATGTTGAATTAATTTGAATGTATACATAGGCCTGAATGAAAATCAAATAGTGTTTACTGTCCTACATGGTATTATGACAATTATCCTGAAACTAATGCTTACGTAAATTTCCTATAGAGATAAACATTGGAAACACAGGTACCTACTCATATTTGATTCCTGAAACACCCTCAACAACACTGTATAACAAAAGAAGTAGGCAGGTATTATTATTTTTGTTTTGTTTTTGTGTAAAGTGGTCATTAATAAGAACATTGTGCATTTGTCTATATTATTGTTATCAATTACTAAATGAAGGATGAGTCAAGCAATGAAAAATATTGTGAAAGTAGATGACACTTTGCAATTAAACTTTCCCAGCCAAGTCAGAAGAACTTAGAGTATCCAAAGGGAAGAGCAATTAGGGCTAATGTGGGTGGT
The DNA here is from genome assembly GCF_029281585.2 of Gorilla gorilla gorilla. Lineage (NCBI taxonomy): Eukaryota > Metazoa > Chordata > Mammalia > Primates > Hominidae > Gorilla > Gorilla gorilla. The sequence goes on along the minus strand of NC_073235.2, from coordinate 18,775,550 downwards.
GTATGCTTGAGAGACAAAGCTGAAATGGCAAAGGCTGTCAAGGTGAACTGCTCAGAAATGCCTGATAGAATGTAATTGTTTCTTATTTTACCCCAAAGGGTATTTCCAAACTGCTGACTTGACACCTTTCTCTTTTTTGTTGGAACATTTCAATGACTATTACTTTTCAGACCATGCACAGTTCCCTGGGAACTTTGTACCCTATTGGTTTTATCAGCCTTCTAGCTGGTACTGTAGGGCATTTATCAAATGCCTGCTGTTGTAGAAATTACTTTAGAATCATAGGAGGTCAACACCAAGGGGGATCTAAGAGAAGAAGTAGTCCTGCCTGCCCATTTTCAGTTAACACAATGGATGCCTAGAAAAGGATACTAGCAGAAGAAAGCTCTGGTTTTCCACTATGCTATATTGGAAATATGATATAGAATGAGACAGGCATCAGCTATTTAAATGAAAGACATTACTTTCTCCACTTTCTCTTTCCTTATTTCCTTTTTCTTTACCCTTTTTCCTATTTTCTTTCTTTTTTTCCTTCTTTCAAACATTTATTTAATGTCCGTTTTACTTGCTAGTTTTCAAGGCGTTTATGAGGATGTGTGTGTGTGTGTGTGTGTGTGTGTGTGTATGTGTGTGTGAAACTCATTACTGGATTTCTGTGATATCATTATAAGGAGCAGTGTTTTTAGGACAAAAACTGCAGAAACTGTTATCCCATTTAGGGTTTGCTATTTTTTTTTTTTTTTTTTGGCACAGAGCAGGCCAGTGACTCAAAACTCATAATGGATGTCTAAAGGGTCGGTTTACTTGAAAACTGAAGTGCTCACTTCTATTTTCGAATTCACTTTTCTTTGATATCAAATGAAACTCATTTGGTGTAGAAAATTAAAGTAGCTGCATTTTTCCTCAGCACAGATAAATCTTTTATTTGCCTCTAACCCTTTCCATTTTTCATGACAGTTACTGCATTTTCTTCTCTGAAACACAAACAAGTCAATGTAAGCATAGCTGGCAGGCTAAAATGATTATGGGATAATTTGTGTTTGCCAGACCAAACAAAATCAATCACCATTGTTTAGGGACCCACAGCATTAAATGGCTATGAGAGGATATTTCTGGACTTTCACAAAATAGGCTTTTCAAACACAGATAAGGGAGCAGACCACTGAATACCCTTAGGTATAGTTTATAATTTTCAAATTTCTAACAAAAAATAGGAACTATATATATGGTGGCTCAACCCCACTTGTTTAATGCAAACTGAAAGGCAGCTCAACACTGTGGAAATGATCATTTGTCATAGGTTTCCAATGGGCAAAAACATATCATGAATGCTTATTCAAAGCTTGAAATAACCATTCCAAAAATATAACTTGCAGGCCTACAAGGATAGATAGAAGAGGACCAAACAATGGGATGGTAATCAGAACAGAATTGATAGAAACAAGTATGCGTTGTATCTCTGACCATTTGATTTTGAGTATATTCTATGGATATTGTTCCCCGGACCAGGTTTTCTATTTGCTTTTGTTTTGTTTCAGTTTGGGTTGTTTTTCCCACCTATTCCAGTTGGGTGTTATCTTATATGGAGGCTTTGTGTGGCCATAGCTTTCTGCTGTGAGAGGTGTTAAGAATCTACTTTCCCTCGGGGAAGGGATCAACTTGCCAAGAACTGCTGCAGAAAATTTGGTGAGAGTTTTGAGATAGTAGGAATTTTTTTTTTTAATGTGGACATTTAAGGATTAGGACTGATTGTTCAGCTTTCAAAGAGGGTGTTTTTGAAACTCTTTTGAAAAAGCAGACAGATCTTTCTATCCCAGTTGTCTACAGCTCACACTGTTTTTTCCTGTGCCTCAATTACTTTTGTTCTTCTGACAAAGTTTGGTTCTGTATATTTTATGGAGTGGGAGGTTTTAAAAAATAAATAAAAATACAAACCTTCTAGGTCAGGTTCTTTAGAAGCAGGTCCCAAGATGGGGATTTGTGTTCAAGTGAATGCTCTCAGGTGGAAAACCCATAAGAGAGTGAGAAATGGAGGACAGAGCAGGAGTAGAAGACAGGGGCCGGTGTGAGTCTGGCTTCAGTTAAGCTTCATCCAGCCTGTTCCCACACAATACTCTGAAGAATAATCACACCGCAGACTGTCCTGCCTTTGGGCAAGGGGTCTGGCTTTTATTAGCTAAAATTAGTCAGATATTGCCTGCAGACCATCCTTTAAACCCTTGGAGATTGTGTAATATCACAGACATCTCTCATTGAGGTGGAAGTGCTCGTTTGAGGGTAATTCTCAAGGGCAGGGTGCAAACCTAGTTAGTAGAGGACACTCATCATAGCTCAGGATTATGCTTACTAGCCCAGTGAAGAGGATCTGGGCAGGATCCTAACAGTGTCTATACAAGAGAAAATGACATATTGGTTCATGTAACACTTAATCTTTCTTTTTATGACCATATGAAGCTTTGTGTTATTCCTTTCTTTGTATGTGTTATTGATCTAGCCTCCCCCATTGATAAAGATTAAATGGTTTCTAATCTTTTTGAATTACCACCCCAAAATTTTGTTATGACTACATTTGTCATATTACATGAATGCATTAAAAGGTTGCAGTCATAGATGCTGAATTAATAGATCAAAAACTATGTGGATTTGTAATTATTTTATTTTTCCAAATTGTTTTTATGAGCATTTCCTGATTTACACACATCAGCAGTGTAAAAGAGAATTTTGTCCCCATATGCTTACTAAACTTTGTGATATTTGCCAATGAGATGAAAAATATACAGCTTTTTTTGTAAAGATGGTTCTCTCTGTCTGGAACTCTCTCACATTCCCAGAATTGCTTATTTAACTCCTCATCCTTCCAATCTCCGATGAAGACTCCTTAAAGGAAGCGTCACTGATCCCCAGGCTGTGTCACGAGCACATCTATGCTGACTCTAGTAAATATCTGTGGAATGAATGAGAAAATAAGTAATTCATATTACTAAGAGTTAAACTAGGACCTACCAGATCATAGGGCTGTTCTTTCTAGTATGGAATTCACCAAGATGAGATTATTTAAGCCTCAGGAATTGATATCCTATGCAATAAATAGGAAATAGCTGTCTGAGGTTTGAGGGTATAGTCCATTCCTTCCTTTAATTTACATACTATCATACATCAAATATCTTGAACTTTTTTTTTTACATCCCTTGTGGACCTCACTGTTTCTCTGTCAATGACAAAGTTGTCTATCTTTTTATGATTTGGATTTTCCATAATGGTGCTTCTTTGGAGACAAAACATTTAAAGACACCCTGGGGAAAGGTTATGCTCCATGGCTTCTTGGAAAGAATCTAAGCACTAAACTCTGATTAATGGAGCAGTCTTCTAAAATGAAATTTCATATTTACTATACTGAGTTGGACTGGACTACACTTGCCCTATTTCAGTGTCTTGAGAGAATGATGACAGTGTCTTAACTAAAATTATTTTCAAGTGTTTGGTTATTCAATCAACAAATAAGCAATGCAAGAGAATACACATGCAATCTATGAATTCCTGGTAGTCTTCCGATATCTCTCTGATATTTTAACAGAGATGCTGATAAAGCGCAGGAACCTCAGCCTTACGCAGAAATAAGAATTTCTTGGTCAGATGGTCTCAGAGTCAGAATTTCCTGCTTTTTGTTCTTTTTCAGGTTTGGGAGTAGCATAGAAATAAGCCTGCGTCACTCAAACCTAATATCCAAATTTGGTGTCATAATTTTTGACTGCATGATAATTATGTGACTTGGTTACTGCTAAGGTAGTTTCTTTCTACATCACTGGGCAACTTGATCCTTTAGGACAGTGAGCCTAACTTTATTCTACTACGATCCTCTCCTTGACAGGGAGTGGCAGTATGGAGAGCAGAGTGCAAGGATGATATTCTTACAGTTTGTAACAGATCCCAACTATATGAAAATGCTACTTTCTTAACATAGTAATCTTTAAAATTGCAACATACGATCTCTTCACACTCTAAACATTTAATAATCCAGAATCATCTTATGCTGTATGAATTACCAAGTAAACATATTCTGGAACAGATAATTATTTGGCAGTAATGAATGGTATAACCTGACTTCATTCATCTTTCAGCACTTGAGGCATCAGAGCATGGAGATGTACTTACAGATTTAATTCAGCTCACTGTCCACAGTTTATGAGGCTGCTGTTGGCCTTCCCCATCATGCAATTCTTCATGTTTTTATTGCCAGCCCTTACTGGGCTATTGGGATAATTCTCAGAGATACATTCTTATAGATTCCCAACCACTGTGTCCATAAGATTTCTTTGAGTACTAGCCCATAGAGCTAGGAGCTATACTTTTGAGGTCCAAAGTCACTTTTAAGTGGCATCAAGTGTGATTAGATAACTTTGCTTCCTTCGTTTCTTGTTTTCCTTATCTCCTCTTCCCTCAATGTTATGGCCTATTATTGTATTGTATTGCTTTTTATGAAGTAGTAAAAAACATTCTTGTTCAATGTCACTCTCTAGCTAGATAACTATTAATGTATCTTTGTACTATCGCATCTGTCTTATTTCTTTCACAGCAGTAATTACAATATTGATTTTATTATTTATGTGTTTACTTGATCTTCATTAGGTCTATCTCACAAAGATGAGATCAGTGGCCACGTCTGTCATCTTTTTGATGTATCCCTAGCACCTTTATCATAGGCCCGGCATAGAGTAGTGCTAAATAAACATTGGTTGAATGGGTGAATCCCAAAATGTAGTCAGTTCCTGATCTTGTCTATTTTTCCTTATGGTGGCCACTCCATTCTAAACCTTCCCCTCACCAGACTAATTTTCTTATGGTGGCCATGCTGTAAAATGAGCTGCCTTGTTTCTGATACTTCTGGGATCTGCACGGTCTTAGAAAATAATGAACTGATCTGATAAACTGATCCTCACTTATATCTGTTAGGGCTCTTTTGTTGCACTGCAATTTTTTGCAAAAATTAAAAAAAGTTAAAAAGATATATGGGCATATATAGGATCCAAATATGGAGTCACAGAGGTAAGACAGGGTAGATGCCATAAGGTTGTTATTATTACAGTCATTCCTCAGTATCCATGGGGGCTTGGTTTCAGGAAACAAAAACTTGTGGATGCTCAAGTTCTTTATATAAAACGGCATAGTATTTGCATATAACCTGTGTACCTTCTCTCGTATACTTTAAATCATCCTTAGGTTACTGATAATACCTAATACAATGTAAATGCTATTTAGAGTCTTTTTTTTTTTTTTTTTTGAGATGGAGTCTCACTTTGTTGCCCAGGCTGGAGTGCAGTGGCACAAACTCGGCTCACTGCAAGCTCCGCCTCCCGGGCTCACACCATTCTCCTGCCTCAGCCTCCTGAGTAGGTGGGACTACAGGGGCCCACCACCATGCCTGCCTAATTTTTTTGCATTTTTAGTAGAGACGGGGTTTCACCATGCTGGCCAGGATGGTCTCGAATTCCTGACCTCATGATCCGCCCCCCTCAGCCTCCCAAAGTGCTGAGATTACGGGCATGAGCCGCTCAGCGCCCAGCCTATTTAGAATCTTATTATGCTGTATTGTTTTTAATTTGCATTTTTGCAATTTGAAATTATTTTTATTTTTTAACAATCTTTTCAATCTGTAGTTGGTCTAACCTATGGATAAGGAAACCCTGAATACAGGAGGCTGACTGTATACATATAATAATAATTATTATTGAATAATGAAATAAAACTTCTCTTTTTTTGGTTGCCTAAGGAAAGAAAATATTTCTAATGCAAGAACATGAGATTAAAAAAAAAAGAGGAGTAAATAAAGCCACACTAAGCCATGAGAAGGTACAGTTTTGAATAGAGGAGGCCTTGTAGCATTCTTTAAATCATGATATGTTAATTATTATTGCCTTTTTCTACACATAGAATTGATCTAGGGAGCAGGTCTTAATAAGTTAATGTTCTAAATCATCCAAGTTTCACAAGGTGACTTGCATACAGATGGCACTAAATAAGCTTATTGAATGCATGAATGAGTGCTGGATCACACGACTGTGGGCCTCTTGCTCTTGTAAGTAGACACATATCTCCAGAAATAGGTTCATGAGAGACTTGATACATATCTATTATGCTCCAGAGTCTTGCTTCCTTAGACCAGCATGAGATTTATGAATAACTATCCCGCTCTCATGCCTGGGTGTGTGGAGTGTGGCACTTGGACTCACATTTACTTTAAATAGAGTGCAGTTGGTTTTGAACCTCTGCAGCTATAAGTTCCTAAGTTACTCTTCCTAGTTACTTCCTAGTTACTCTTAGCTAGTATGAGAGGTAACTAAAAAGAGGAAGAAATAAAAGAGAAGGAAGCTTTGTGTTAGATGCTTTTCATTCTTCTTTCTCCATAGCTTTCATAAGAATTACATGAAAAGATTGCTGAGCCTGAAATTTGTCATTTTTGACATGCCAACCAGTTAGCAATGCTGCAAAATTCTATTGGGTTGTTGTAATTACTGAAATGCTGTATGCCCAGGTAAGTCATTAATGTCATTTCTACAAAGAATGAAAAGGTCATGTGTCTTTCCTGGGAATTTCTGTTGTTCCAGCTGGGGATATATTTAAAACACATGGTCAAGCAGCTTGCAGGTGTTGTGGGACTGAGAGAAGGTGCACAATCTTGAGACTTCTTCAGAAGAAAGGGAGAGAAGTGTAACTTGCACCCAGCCCCCCAGTATCCCAGTGCACTCTCCTAGGGAAAGGGGGCAGGCAGCTCTCAGCAGCCAGCATGATTCTTTGGGATTGAGATTGAGGGCACACAATCATGAGACATCTATTTATGGAGACAGGGGGAGAGGGGGTGATTTCACCAGATGTTCTGGCATTTCAGTGTACTGCCCAAGGGAAAAAGGACAGGCAGCTCTCATCAGCTGTCACAGCTTCACAGGATAGAAGAAGGCAAACAACTTAGAATCTTTTCGTTTAGAAAGAAGAGACAGAAGTAGAGATTGTACCCTACATCTAACATAGTTCACTGCCATAGAGAAAGGGAATCAGAGGTTTACAGAGACTTGCATTTCTCTCTGAGATTGGGAGAATGCACACAACCTTCATTGGGGGAGGAGTGGAGCATCCCATGCACGTCCACTGAAAACATTTCAGAGATTCCCAGAATCTCTAGCTAGGCTGACTTGTGATAGTCTTTTTTTCTACTGAAAGCAGTCCATTAAGATTGGAAGAGGTAGTTACTTCTTCAAATGTGCCAACATCAACACAGAGCTACTAGAAATGTGACGAATTGGGAAACTATATTACACCAAAAGGAAAAAACAAAGTCTTCATTAACTGACCTGGACAAAAGATATAGATCTATAAATTTCCTGAGCAATAATTAAAAATAATCATAAAGGTCACTAAGCTACATAAGAACACAGAAAATTAAGTGATACAAGGAAAACAATACATAATGAAAATTAGAATATCAACAAATATATAGAAACTATTACATAAAACAAATTCTAGAGCAGAAGAATACCATAACTGAATGGAAAAATTCAATAGAGAGCTTCAAAGGCAGACTTGATCAAGCAGAAAAAGGAATCAATAAAATTGAAGATAGGTCATTTGAAATTTCCAGTCCAGGAGCGTAAAAGGCAGAAATAGTTTTTTTGAAAACTGCAGAAAGCTTACAGAACTTATGGGACACAGCTAATAGAGCCAATATACACATCATGGGAGTTTCTGCAGGAGAGAGAGAAGATTCAGAAAGCATATTTAAAGAATTAATAGCTGAAAACTTCCCAAATCTATGGAGGAAAATGAACACTGATTCGTGAAGCCCCCAAAATTCCAAATATGTTTTGAACTCAAGAAAGTCTGTACTAAGATACACTACAGTCAAATGCTCAAAAGTCAAAGACAAAGAGAATTTTGAAAGCATGAAGAGAAAAACAACTCTTCATGTACGAAGGAGCCTCTAAGAGACTATTAGAAGATTTCTCAGCAGAAACCTTGCAAGACAGAAGGAAGTGGGATTATATATTCAAAGGGCTAGAAGAAAAAAAATGGTCAACTAAGAATAGTATACCTGGCAAAACTGTCCTTCAAAAATGGAGAGATAAAAACTTTCCCACAGACAAAAGCCGAGGAAGGACATCACCACAAGACCTGCTTAACAAGAAGCTAAAGAAAGTTCTTCAACTTGAAATAAAAGGATGCTAAATAGCAAAAAATCGCATTTGGAAGTATAAAATTCACTAGTAAAAGTTGACTATATAAAATATATGTTTGTTTATATAAATATAAATGTGTATATATATTTGTTTCAGAATACCATAATACTAAAATGTATGTATATCACTTTCAATTTTAGAATAAAAGTTAATAGAGAAAAATATAAAGAATAACTACAAAAATTTGCTAATGGATTAATAATGCAAAAATATGCAAATTATGACATCAATAAAATAAGGTATGTGGGCGAAGAAGTAAAATTGTAATTTTTTTCTGTGAGTAAAATAAATTGTTATTAGCTTACAATATGCTGTGTGACTATAGAGTATCTTTTTGAAATTTTATGGTAACCACAAAAAATAATACATACTAAAGATGCACAAAAGAAAAAGAGAAAGAAATTTAAAAATATTACTATGAAAAAACAACAAAACCCATAGGATGGCAGTAAGAGAGAAAAGGAGAAACAGAAAAGACTATTTAAAAAGATAGAAAATAATTAACAAAATGGAAATAGTAAATTCTTTCCTATCAGTAATTACTATAAATTAAACTCACCAGTCAGAAGACATTACGTGGTTGAACAGATAATAAGATTCGACTATATGCTGTCAACAGGAGGCTCACCTTAGATATTAGGATACATATGTACTGAAAGTGAAGGGATGGAAAATATATTCTATGCAAATGGTAAACAAAAGACAGCAGGGATAGTTATACTTACCTCAGACAAAATAGACTTTGTCTATTCAGTTCTCGCTGTGGGCTCTTCAGTGGCCCTGCAACTCAGTTCCAGCCCGTCTTAGCTACGAACCTGGGGAGTACTACTTGCTCAGGGAGCCACCCAGTTGCCTGGGTGCCACACCCATCTATGCACCTAATAATGGACTTTCTATCTAGGGATGCTTAAGTAGATGTGCATCCCAGCACTCGCCTATAGACCAAGGTCCTGGAGACAGTCTGGTTTACTAAGGATGCAGACAGAATTCATGTCCACTAAAGCATAGGCTCATCAACCATGGGCCCCACTGCAGCAGCCACATAGTCCATTTTCAGTCTCATTCAACTGTGATCCTAGAGGCAATCCCATCACCCTGGGAATCTAACAAGATTTTTTTTTTTTTTTTGGCATGGAATCTCACTCTGTCACCCAGGCTGGAGTGCAGTGTCATGATCTCAACTCACTGCAACCTCCACCTCCCAGGCTCAAGTGATTTTCCTGCCTCAGCTTCCTGAGCAGCTGCATTACAGGTGTGCACCACCACGCTTGGCTGATATTAACAAGACAAGTCTTTAACATGCCCAAACCTGTCTGTAAGGACTGAAAAAGGTGCTTGCTCCTTCAAATACAAGGCTACATGGATTACATAGAATACACCAGATACAGAAAAATATAAATATTGCATGGTCTCACTTATATGTGGAGTCTAAAAAAATCAAATTCATAGAAACAGTAAAACAGTGGTTATGGAGGGTACTGAGGGATGTGGGAAGATATAGATCAACAGATGCAAAACTGCCGTTATGTAGGATGCATAACTCTAGAGATCTGGTGTACAGCATGAAGACTATAATTAGCAATAAAACAATAAAAAGGTACACAATAAATTTTAGCCAAAACTCTAAAAGCTTTTTTCCATTAATAGTTTGTAATTTATTACTTTTATAATATTCTCTCTAAATACCTGTTTCCTTTCTGAGATCTCTTAAGTGCAGGGTTTTTAAAAATAACTATTACATTATTAATAGAATACCAGCAGACAGAATCATTCAGATGATTGTTTACAAGCATCATTGTGAACAATACAACATTGGTTTACTTCAACTGTTTATTCTTATGTGTCAGGTTTTTAGTAATCATTTTCTGCATTGTTCTATCTTGTTAGACATTATTGTTATTATTGTATACATTTTTGTCACCAATATATGTACCTATTTTTTTGCTCATTGTTTCTTCTTCTATTCTTTCTTCCTTCTGAAGCTTATCCTTCAGTGAGAGTTAATGGGTAATATATATTTTTTGTCAGAAAATTTTTTCATTTGTTGGTTGTTTTTGAAAGACTGTGGTATACAACTCCAGGATTACCACTGTTTTTTCTCAATGCTTTCATTTTAATATGTCACTGTTTTCTGGCCTCCATTTTCATGTCAAAAGATTTACTGTAGACTCTCTTTCCTCTGTAGTTATTCTGACCTTTTTCTCTAGCTGCCTTGAAGATCTTTTCTTTGTCTTTGGTGCTCTCTGGTTTCATTACAATCTTTTAAAGCACAGATTTCATTCTATCTGTCATGTTTGCTATTCATTATACTCCTTAATTCCGAAGATTCATGCCCTACAGAAATTCTGTGAAATTTGCAACCATTTTTTGGCTAAATACTGCTTTTCTCATACTTTGCTTATTCTGTTTTTTTAGATCTACTAATTTTATATTCTACATTAGATCTACTAATTTTATATTCTACATTTATTAGCCTATCTTTGAGATTTTTTTTACATCTCTGAGTTGCATTTTGAGTAATAGCATTAACTCAACAAATATTTATTGGCCAGCTACTATATGCTGTGAACTAATGTTTAAGGTATAGGAATAAAATAGTAAGTGGCGTAGACAAAGTCCCTTCCATTATGTGGTTACATTCTAGTTGTCCATTTATCTGTAGAGAAAAAAATATACAGTGTACAATTAATTGCATAGTATGTGAGTTTTCAGGAAATGATCTGGAGAAAAACAAAACCAGGTAAGAGAGACAAGGAGTCTTAAACACTGACAATTTTATATCAAGAAGGCATAGAAAGCCTATTAGAGTAATATTTGAACAGAGTCCTGAAAGATTAAGGGAATGGGAGAAGAATGTTTCAGGCAAGATAGAAAAAATAGGAGCATGCTGGATAATGTTTGAGGAACACTAAGAAGGGTAAAATGGAATTGGAGGGAGAGTGATAACTTGTGTTACTAAGGCATGGGGCAGATCTGGGAGATTCTTTTAAATGTTGAAAGAATATTGGCTTTGGTAGGATTTGGGCTAAGATGTGGCATAATCCTATCTACTATATAAAAGGATCATTTCATCTGCTAGGTAGAGAAGAGCAGTAACTGTATCTGGGAGATCAGGTAGTAGCAGAATGCAATCAAAGAAGAGCAACTAGAACCATTTTTTTTTTCCTGAAAAACTAAAACTAAATGAACTGTTGCTTTCTGAAATAGGGAGGATTGTGAAATAAGCATGTTATGGGGAGAAGAAGAAGAAGTACATTTAAGTTTTATAGATTTAAGTGGTAATAATGAGGGAGGCAGATGTATATATGAGTAGGGAAGTTCATAGGAAAAGTCTGATTTGGAGGTATAAATGTATGAGCTTTAGCATATGATGCTATTTGGCCTTGAAATTGGCTTGGAGCACACAGGAATGAGTGTAGGTAGAGCAATGATTCAAGGACTCGGCCTTGATTAATTTCAGCATTTAGTGCTTGCAATATGAGGAGGAACAAACAAAGGATAGTGAAGAGTCATTGTCAGTGAAATTCGAAAAAAATAAAACTCAGGAGAGGAGTTTTCTAGAACCTCAGCAAATATTTCAAGAGAAAGCAATCATATGTGGCAAAGGCTACTGATAGCTCAAGTAAAATCATAACCCTTATGAGATTTGTGCAGGTGGAGTAGTGGGCGTGAGAGACTAGATGGCATCAGCTTTACCCACTAGTCCACCAGTTCTCACAGGTTCTCATTGTGGTTTCTCTGGACCAGCAGCATCACATCACCACAAAACTTGTTAGAAATGTAACTTTCTAGACCCTAACCCAGACCTACTGAGTTAGAAATTCTGATAGTGGAGCCTAGCCATGTGTGTTTTAACAAGGTCTCCAAGTTCTGATGCACACCAAGGCTTGAGAACTACTACTCTTGGTGATCAGTATCAGTAAATTCTCTTGGAAAAGTTATGACATCAGTACAATTCATGCTTATCATACTTACTTTACCTTTGTTAGCTTCCTCTTTGTGAAGATACTATTATTTTCTGTTTTTTTATGTGATTTGTAGCAGAAGTGTTTTCAGTATGTCATGTGTGTAAGCGTACGTGAGAGAGTGAGAAAGAGAGAAAGAGTACGTATATGTAGAGAGAGAATATGTACGTACATATGTAGCATATATAAGATATATCTCATTGTATTACTCTTAAATGTTTTTATTTTGATAATTTTAAATTTATAGAAGAGATGAAAATTAAGAGAGTCATTGTACACCATTTACCCAAATTCTCCTAATGTCAATGCTTTACATAACAATAATGCAACAATCAAAATCAGAACATTAACATTTGTACAATTCTATTAACCAAGTTACATTTTATATCAAAACTTTCCCACTTTTCTCACTAATCTTTTCAGTTCTAGGATCCAATCCAGGATCCTAAATTGCATTTCGTTGCATTTAGTTGTCAGTCCCCGCTAATCTTAGTTCTTCAGTGTTTTCTGGTCTTTCATGACATTGACATTTTTAAAAAGTATTGTTCAGTTATTTTGCAGAATGTCTCTCAATCTGGGTTTGTCTAACGTTTTTCCATGATTAGAATAAGGTTGTGAATTTTTGGCAAGAACAACACAGAAGTGACGGTGTGCCATTCTCAGTTTTAGGATATTCCGAAGTTATGCTTCAGCTGTGACTTGTTTCACTTAATTAAAACCCATTTACTTTGTCTCAGAGGTCATTTTTATTACACAAACTCTCTCTACATTAATACTTCTCATCTTTTCTCCAACATCTGTTTTAACATTGACAACACAAAGTAGCTTCTGGCAGATGTAGAAAGCCCACATATAACATAAAGCCTCGGTGCTTTGACATGTGAATATAGTTAAGAGTAAAATAAGAATGGTTCCTTAGAAATTTTTGTCTTCTTTGCAAGTTATGAGAGGGGTCAGTGCTACTTCTGCTGGAAAATTGCTCTGCCTTATGCTAAGCATTAAAACAGATATTGATTTCTTTGACTGGCTTGAACTATCTCAGCATGGCCTTCCCTGAATGGGCATTTTTCATCCTCAGAGTCCAAGGCAGGAACAGGTCCTCAGAAAATGGAAGTGGGAGGCTCATGGGCTGCTGTAACTGTGGATTAATGAAATCTTCCCAAGACCTAGGCAAAAGCATTTCTCTACATTGTTCAGCCTACCTTACTAGTTGCCAACACTAGTTTTGTAGGAAATATCTCAAAGTATTTAAAAGTTTTAACTAGGTTGGCTGCTCCTTTGTGTAGTTATCTTTTAGGAACCTGCCCAGGGGAATTGGGGTAGGTGGGGTAGGTAGACTGAAGACTTAGACTTCTGGATTTCATGTCAGAGATGACTCACCCCTTCACAGAGCAGAATTTTAAGAAAGATAGAAAACACATTGCTAGTACTGGGGCCCTGTGACTTGCCTTAAAGTCAGCCAGCCCATCTGCACTGTTCTTTAGCTTTATGGGGGGAACTGGAGGGAAGTATGATATTCTGCTTCAGTAGGCATCAGCAGGGACCTTGTTCTATTTTAGAGGGGAATTGTACAATAAATATGCACATGTTATTGTGAAAAGATAATTAGTTCAATTTTAAATTTGCTCAGTTGGAGACTTTCCTGAGATAGCTAAATGACCTTTTGTATGTATGAAGCTAAGCACAACGTTTGAGGCTGAACATACACATTTTAGTAGAGAAACTCTTTCTTAAACAACAGAATTTGGTAGGATATAAACTTGATATTTTTCAAATTATGATCTATAATCATGCTTTGTTAAATATGAAATAATATTTGGTAGATCCTATACTTTTAAAGTAATTTACAGGTCTTAAAATGTTCATGTGTGGTTAATAAATTTCATAATCTGCCCCATGTAGCATTATACAAAAGTTAAAATGAATGAAAATTCATTTTAAAGATATATAGACATAGAAAGATCTGCATTAAAAATGCTAAGGAAAAAAGCAAGATTAAGAGCAGTGGATGTCATATTAAATATAACTTTTGTATAAGAAAGAATAGACAAAGAAATATAAGAGACACAATAATCCGTTACTTTTATGTAAGACATAACTCCACAAGAATTTAACAAAAGCTGTTACCTATAGGGAAATCAAAGAAATGAAATAGGATAATATCTTGTCATTGTTTGGATTTTTCCAACATATGAATGGACTATTGATTTAAAGTAAAAAATAAATAATTTTTTTAATGGCTTAGTGTTATAAAATTAAAATCCAGTCCAGATATCTAAAATTGCAATCTCCCTTTCTTCCTGTCTGCAGTGGAATTCACTGCAGAATGCCTTGTAGACTGAGAGGCCTCAGTGGGAATGAGGTATGATTTGCTTATACACTAGTTTTCTCAGTTTACCCTTTGGAATGTAGGGAGTCTTTCCTGCTTTCCTTATTTCTTCATTTTCACCTCTGCTTCTCTCCTCTGGAATTAGTGATCTGGAAGAAATTAAAAAATCATTGTTTTAAAGTGTCATCTTCTCTTTCCCCATTGCTTGTTTTTGTCAGTTTGTCGAAGATCAGATGGTTGTAGGTGTGTGGTCTTATTTCTGGGTTCTCTATTCTGTTCCATTGGTGTATGTATCTGTTTTTGTACCAGTACCATGCTGTTTTGGTACTGTAGACCTATAGTATAGTTTGAAGTCAGGTAGTGTGATGCCTCCAGCTTTGTTCTTTCTCTTAGGATTACATTGGCTATTCGGGCTCTTTTTGGTTTTAAAATAGTTTTGCTAGTTCTGTGAAGAATCTCAATGGCAGTTCAATAGGAATAGCATTGAAGCTATAAATTGCTTTGGGCAGTATGGCAATTTTAATAACATTGATTCTTTCTATCCGTGAGCAACGTTTTGTAGTTCTCCTTATAGAGATCCTTCACCTCCTTAGTTAGCTGTATTCCTAGGTATTTTATTCTTTTTGTGGCAATTGTGAAAGGGAATTTATTCCTGACTTGGCTCTGAGCTTGACTGTTGTTGGTGTCCAGGCAAAAAAGGACTAAGTTTTAAAAACATTTTAAGGCAGTTCCCAGATTCAAACTTAATGAATAAAAAAGTGCTAAATTTGCATAAATATTTTACCTGATTTCAATATGTTTTTTGTTATAAAACAAAGTAACTTACCACTTCATCTTTTCGAATTTATATCCTACCCAGTCACAGCAAAGTCTCAGCTGATCAAATCTAGCTCACAGTGACATTTGCAGCTGTAGAACTGCCAGCCTGTCAGCCACTGTGAATTCATCCATCCCAGGACAGCTATCAAGAGAGTAAAGAGAAAGCATTAGACACTCAAGCAGATATCTCTTACATATGCATTTCTTTAGAAATGGTAACTTTTCAAGAATTAACTCTTAAAAGTTGCAAATGTAATATAATTTCACTAGATGGAGATGAAATTAACTATGTTAGAGTTTTCTCCGCCTTTGACATTTGACATTACCACACTAGTTGCAGCTAATTAGAGTAGTAAGAATAGTTTCTGGTGAGACAGAGTAAATGGCTTTTCAGAAAAATATTCTCATTGCTTTTTTTTTTCTTGAATCTTTCCATGGCTTTTCTAAGCTACATTATCATTTCTGTATTTTGAATAACTCTTAATGTATATTCCAATTGCTTACATTTTTGTTGAAATAAATAAGAGACAAATTGTTTATAATTTTTTCCGTATTTGTAAAACCAACTTTTGTTGAGTGCTAGGTACAGAGTATTGAGAGGTAACTAAGATGACCCTTTCTATTCGAAGAGTTTGCAAACTAAGAGGAGCAAAGGCAAGGGAACCAGCAGTTGTATTCTCTATGGGAAGATGTACAATTATATGGAAGATTGCTCCGAGAGTGCAGAGGAAATATGCAGACCTCAGACTGGCATGTCAAGCAGCACATTCTACAGTAGATGAAGTAGATCTGAAAGTCTTACCTCTACCTTTGATTTGATAGAATACAATATTCTACCAATATTCAATAACACACAATACCCCTGAGCATTTAGAACAATGCCTGACACTCTGTGAAAGTTTTTGAATAAATAGAAAAATGAACAAATCATTTTTTCTTGACATATAGTTTTCAGGAATTTAAATGAGATTATTTGTTTTAAAATCTGAAATTAAAAAGTAATTCAGCCTCAAGTTTTAGTTGAAGATAATGTAAACTGTTAAGACAACTCCTTGAATGTAAACTTCTAGTGCATGTTCAGCCTTGTAAACAAAAAGCTTATTGGTTGTGATTGACCAGCGAACTTCTTTAATAACCATGTGTCAGGCAACATATTTCTTACTCCATCTGCTGTGAAATGAGCACGAGACAAAAACAATAATAATATGTTGTGTTCCTGCAGTTTTCCTGGGTAACTAGCTTAGAAGGAAAATCTGTAAGCCCAGCTGACATGATGAATTAATGTCAGAAAACAGTAGGATACAGCTTCAGAATAAAAATAATAATAATAATAGTAATAATAATCAAGTTTCACATGGAAGTCTTTTCAGAATTAAGATGAGGGAATGAAACCCCTACTTCTCTGTTTGAATAAAAACACCGGAAACATTGCATTGAATTTTAATGTGTTTAGTTGCATTTAGGTTTCAGTATAAGTTTTAAATAGTTAACTACTATGGACAGAACAGCTAGTGTTAGTGCTTAAATAACAACTTCTACAGGAGAAGTAGGAGGATTGAAAGGGGAAAGATGAGTCATCTTTATTGAGGACCTACTAAGTGCCAGACAGTTAACATTTATATTTGTTTTTTTTCTTTTCCTCTTTGCTTTCCTCTGTTCTGTTCTCTGTTTTTCTATCCTCCCCATTTTTCCAGTTGAGACTCTCATTGTCTCCTAATATATTACCTCCCTTTATTCTCAATTATAGAACCATTGCTGCTAGCTGGAAAGATAGCTGCTCCAAATAAAAACTACTGTCCCTGTCATTCCCTGGAGCTAGATTCTGATTCATGGAGGAGGTGGAAATGATATGGTAAATGTGATACATCCTTAGAGGTGGGATGTCACAAACACTTTTCTTGCTTCTTTTCCTTCTTCCTCCTGACTCATATGTGGATATGATAGCCAGAGCTAAATTGCCTATTTTAGACCTTGAAGCAGAAGCTATATTTTTAGGCTGGTAAAGCAAGGAGTTATGAGAAGTCAGGATGGTGGTCATAGAGGCTTCCCACAAAGCCTAGGTTTATGCAAGAGAGAAGCATCTTGTTTGAGACACTCTTATTTTTAGTTTTGGTTACTCACAGCCAAACCTAGTACTAATACATTTCCATTATTTCATTTGTATATTGTTGCTTGATTTATTAATTAGTCAAACACAGTGGCCCACAGATGAGGAGTAGTTTCATGATGAACATGTGTTGAAAATTCATACACATGGATTTTCATTCCCGTCTACTATTTTATGGCTGTGTGATCTTGGAGAAAGTCACTTTATTCTTTGAACCTAAGTTTATTTATCTATAAAATGATAGATTTGGACCAGTAGTTTTCATATTGGGGCAAGTTGGCCTCCCAGAGGACATCTGGAAATTTCTGGAGACATTTTTGATTGTCGTATTTGAGTGGTAGAGTGCCGCTGGCATGTAGTGGGTAGAGACCAGGGATGTTGGTAAACACTGTACAATGCACAGTACCACCCACCTATGGCAAAGGATTATCTGGGCCAAAAATGTCAATAGTGCCAAATTTGAGAAACCCTGGTTTAGACAAAATGTCTTGGCTCCTTTCTAAGGGCAGTAGTTCTTTCAGGATTAAAATACTTCATTTATTATTTAGAGATTATTATTGCCTTTCTTGTGGTACTTTAACATTCAGTAAGACAAAATTTTAGACAATGAAAAAGAAACAGAAAAAATTAGTTTCTATGATAAGTTGTGTGGTGGAGCAGGTGCCAAGACTGGTTAAGTGAACAGGGATTTTTCTATCTCTCTGTCCTGTCCTCCCCAACATGCTGGCTTTGTCCTCAAGCTGGGTCTACTTAGGCCCGTCACATGGCAGCCAACGTTCCTGCTGTCACATATAAAGAATAGGGTAATGTTGCAGAGGAGATAGGTTTTTTTTAATCTATTTTTATTGGCATGATATCTATTTCTATTGGCAAGATAAATCATTTACAATAACACTAAAAAAAACTTTTTCATAACAACTTATTAGCAAAAATTTCTGCTCTGCCATTTTCTTATTTGCAGGTGACATCTAGGAACTGGTAGCTTGCCATCTTAAAAAGAAGCAGGTCCAGGTGGGTGATAAAGTCAACCTGTTGAAAGTGGCAGAGAAGAAACATAAAATGAACCTGAGCCCGTAATGGCATCATTGCAGGGAACAAAATTAGAAATACCATACTATGGGAATTTGTATTGTGTGAACAAATTTTCCTTTCCAAATATCATCACTTGACCTCAATCACTGGCAGAAAGAAGGAGATCATTGCTTCTTTTAGAATGTGATTCTCTCTCTCTGTGACTGGGGTAAGGGCTCACCTCTTCAGAAGCACATGGCTATGTGGAAAATGGTGGGTGCTTGACTGAAATCTGGGCTCCAACAGGAAGAGCAAAGGGGGAAGGATAGTTACTAAGTAGGAAACCATAATGTCTGCTATTAATATTTACTACGTGAGAAACACTGTAAAGGAGTGGGGATTTTAAGACAAGTATTGTAGAAATCTTCGTGCCCATGGAGTTCCCAATTTCCAGGAGAGAGCATGTAAATAAATGATACATTGTGTGGAACAATTCAGTGTGCACTGGAATGTAACAGTGTTAAACAAAGCTTTGGTAGCAAGCATGAGAAATAGGCTGACAAAAGCAGGTCAAACATACAAATATAGTGAAATTAAAAATAGGAAATTTATTTTATAATTTTAATAGGAAAATTTTTGAGGAGAAGCAAATTTTAAAGGCAGAGAGTACATCCTCAAAATTTTTTTCCAGAAAAAATTAGAATATAAATTATGACTGTATAAAAATAACAAGAATTATCCACGAAAAGAGGCACCGTTGATACAGTTTGCATCTATGCTGTTCATCCTGTATTTTTGTGATCTTCCACACTAAAGAAAGGTCCACTTTTATTTGAATATAATACATACATATAGTTTGTTTTAGAGTCTGAAAAAATATTACATGGAATTCCCAAGCAGTCTATGATATAAGCCACAGTGATTTTGTAATTCCTAGACTAGCCACTGTTATATTGGGCTTTGAGCCCACGTCTTCTGTCCATTATATTCTGTTTTTCTAATTATGTCATAAGTTTAGGTTCAGCTTCACCAGATAGACTGAAAGTCTTAACAGAAGGGAATAAAAGCAATGACATCAAACAGAAAATCTGTCTTTTCATGGCAGTGATAGTGCTGTGACTGAATCAAACTTTTGTCACTGAAGTCTGTTCATCTTTGGTATGGGGAAATTTAATATAATTAAACAATGTTAAATCTGTGTAATACTTTACCATCTTAGTTTGAGCTTTTAATTTTTAGTAATGAAAGTGGTGGCTAAAGACATAAATGAGTTTCTCCAAATCCCACAGCTAATTAGGCTGTGAGTGGAAACAAGAAGCCAGAACACAAATACCTAGAACACAAATACAAGCATGAGTGCTAGCAAAATTGATGGTAGAAGTCAGAACTGTAAAGAAAACTATTTCTATATATTTTTCTCATTTCCTTGTAAGTGTTGATAGATTATCCTTCTGGTCAGAACTTGTGCCTTGAAATTTTGCCTTATACGTTTTCAGTATTTGTATTGAGAAGCATTGAAACAGAAACCAAATACCTCCAACTGAGTTGAAAGGACTCTTCTATTAAATAGCTCTCTAGTGTTTCAGCCAGCAGTGAAATTTCAGAACATTTAATTTGGCCAAGTAAAAAGTTCTTAGCTGTCACCTTTTTCTTTCTTTCTTCTTCTATTTTCTCCCCTAAATTTGCAGAGGGAGTCTTGAGATCTATTTTAACCTAATTATTTTTGACAGGCCAACAGTACCAAACAGGATGAAATTATAACCTTTTCAGTTAATTGTTGTGATTATCTACTTAGCATAATGCTCCCGCCTGTCACACTAAGGAGATACCTGCTGTGGGGATGCAGTTAGGTATGAAGTGTGCACCTTAAGATTTCATTAAAAAATCAAAATATGTACGCACATTAGGGAATAGAACAGAAGAAGATCAGCACCTGGGTAACCGGCCAAGAAGTAAAAGTTTATTTTGCAGATGAATGACTGACTGAACCCTCTCTCAGTCTGACCTTTTTATATTGTAAGGACCAGAAAGAGAAGAGTGAATTAAGGGTTTGCTGACCCATTAAAAGTCATTTTGCAAGAGAGTGCCATAGAAATCAGCTGTCTAAGTTAGGGTTTGGGGCAAGGAAAAGTGGAGCCATTCATGAAGGAATTTGATGAAGCGTAGTAGAGAAATGGACCAAAGTCATAGTAAAGGGAGTACACTGAATAATTTCTTCCTAATAGCAGGAGGAAAGAAGCCTTGCAGTGCATGGAGATAAGTGCATAAAGGGAAAAGAATGACAAGTTGGAAAAACATCACTTGGAGAAACGATCCTTTGGGTCATTGTTTCCATTTTATTGATTTCATCAGGGGACTCCTTTACCTTTTATTTTGGGCCAGACATATTACTAGGATAAAGGACAATCAGGACGTTTATTGCTAATTTTTTCATGAGAGGATAATAATGTCCACGTTACAATCTCCATTTCTATTAGCTAAAGACAATGAGAATCAAGACTTGTGATTATATACAGGGCCAGGATGACCAGGAATTCTCATGTCTAAAGACTCTCTTGGTGTTTGCTGTGAAAACCAGAGGCTCATTTTTATGGGTCTGCCCTTGAAACTATAACCTTATTCTAATTGGCTTCAACATTATTCATAACTCCAAGATAATTAAACTGTGTTCAAGACTTTAGAGAGGGCATCAGGAGTCAAATCCTTACTTAGGACTCCCTGATATATTGCTTCCATGGTGTCTGACCTCAGAAAATGTCTGTAAAATGTCTTTTGGGCTTTGTGGCCCTATAACCTTAACTTTGTCTAGTTTCCTGACAAGTATTGGTAAGTTTTGCCTTTCTCTCTTCAAAAATATAGATGTTAGACTGAGATTTGAGACGCAATGAAAGATGAAGTTAAAGTAATTTACAGATGCCTAATATCATATTTAAAGAAGCTTTTTTTAGGGGGTGGGGGTGGACAGCGAATGGAGTCTCGCTCTGTCACCCAGGCTGGAGTGCAGTGGCAAGGTGTTGGCTCACTGCTATCTCCGCCTCCTGAATTCAAGTGATTCTTCTGCCTCTGCCTCCTGAGTAGCTGGGATTATAGGCATGTGCCACCATATCCGGCTATTTTTTATATTTTTAGTAGAGACGGAGTTTCACCATGTTGGCCAGGCTGGTCTCGACTCCTGACCTCATGTGATCTGCCCATCTCGGCCTCCCAAAGCGCTGGGATTACAGGTGTGAGCCACCGCACCTAGCCTGAAGAAGCTTCTTAAACATCATATGGAAAACAGGGAGTTGATTCTGTATTAAACATGGTGGATGCACAGTACACCTGTGCATAGAGAAATGATTAATCCATTCATATGACATGTATTTGTTCTTTCATTGTTATGTGCCAGACATTGTGCTGTTCCTTTAATGGTACCTGTTTGTTAGACCCATGTTCACATAACAGGAAATCAGGTTCAAGTCATAGCTTTCATGTGTCTAATATATGTCAACGTAGTTAATTCTTTCATTTAGGTATGTTGATAATAAAGCCCAACGAGAGAGTTAACCTAAATTTGGTCTCGGTTAACCTCTTAAAAAATATGTCAATTAGAGTATAAGAGGCCTTGGGTGTGAAAGTGAGATTAGGCCAGAAAGGCAGAATAATCATAGCATTGAGAGCATCAGCTATGGAGCTAGAGAGATTGGGTTTGTATCTCTGCTGCAGCATTTGCTAGCTGGGTAACCTTGGGCAAACCAACTTCTTTATGCCTCTTTCTGCATCTTTGAGATTAGGACTCTAACAGTAATTCTTCATCAGATTGAGAGCACAATGAAATAATAAAGATAAAATGATTAGAAAAAATCTGACTCATATTAAGGGCTCAGTAATTGTTAGATTAATGATGGTAGTATTTTGTTTATTATTATTTTTCTTTGTGTATCCTGTAAGACTCAATTTTGCCCATCAAACAAAAAATTAGAAATTTCCTTCTTAGTAGGGGCTGGGGCTTTAGACCAAGAAAGAATTAGTTTAAATAGTTAATAGTAGCTTTGACATTGGGAGAAGGAGTGAGTGATGATTATTATGATGTTCCATCCTAATATTCTCTGAGGACCCTCTTTGTGTTGGACGGTGTTTGCTGTTTCTCAGCTTCGCACTTGTGAATGTCTTACAGACATTTCTTTATCAGTGGGGCTAGAAATTTGCTTATTACATTTCATACTCTTTTCCTGGGCAGATTTCTGTTAGGTTCTTCCAATGGGGAATTACTGGAGGTCAGAAGGTAGGAGAAGGAAAAAAGAAGGTGTTGCCAGTCAGCGATAGTAAGAGAATCGATAGTAGCACCAGCACTTTGGCATTTTGGCATTTTAGTACCATATATGATATTGAGCTCAGTAAGATCTTCAACACAGATAAAATTGCATGGAAAAGTAGGTTACATGGGGCAGCAATCATGCTGTATAGAGCTCATGGTTATAGGATGTAGCATATTATTCTAAAGCATCTGGCCTCATAGAATGATAGAGCCAGTCTGACGATTCACTTGCTATCAGTTGAAAGACAACACCTTGTGAGTTTGGGCTGTTTTCCCGTAGAGTGTGATATATGCTTAGAACCTTTGGTGAATGGACCATGCTGTTTCCCTCACAGCAAGATACAGCAGTTTAGAAGTAAAGAGTGGAAGCAAGTGATTCCTGTCACTAATGCCTCTAACAACCCACTCACAAACATTCACTTCCCATTTCCAGAATCTTCAGTTTTTTTCTGATTTAAGAGTTTTAGATCCCAGGAGGAAAACGTTTAAGCATCACAACGTTGTTTTCAATGAAATTAAGGTTGAGGCTGCTACCTGCTCATTTTGAGTTCCTCATGCCATCAAATCAAGAGGCAAATATGGGGTTACTGTACAGGCTGGGGTACATTTACTTTTATTAAAGTGAAATAGGATGCTGCTGCCCATAGAGGGAGGAGAAACTAAGAGACCCAGGGGATTCTCTGGGTTGTCTCTTAGTATTAGTACTTCTCTGCACAGAAGTAAACATTAGTGGAAGATGACAGAAATCCAATAATAGGACAAACAAGTAATCAGAAATTCAGGAATAAATAATTAGGTAAAGAACACTAATCAGCTGACATGTTTGCTGGGGCATGGGGAACATTGGATAGATCACAGACTAAGGAAGTCATAACATCAACTGTGTTCTCATGGATAGTTGCAGAAATGAAGACTGTGGTAACTGCTCACATTTTCCTATTGTTTGTTATGTACATGTATTAGGTAGTATTTATATTTTCCTTTCCATTTTTCCTACTATATTATGTAAGAGGAGGTACAGAAGTCTTTAGCTAATGATCTGTCTAGGTGGGCTTTTAACAAAACTGGAAGTGAAATTAATATTATCGAGTCACTTATTTGAATTGATATGTGCCCTTTTCAGAGGCAATAATGTCTATCTTAGTATTTATGAAAGATATCTGTTTCTTTTAGTTATGTGGAAACCTGACATCGTTAAAGTTGTTGTTTGGAAGTTTAAATATGGAAAGAATGAGTATGAAGAACAGTCATCTGGAATGGACTCTCCCAAATGGTGTCTATAGTCTTTCAGCTTCATGTTCATCCTTTAATATGCTTTCCTTGAAACAAGGACTGGATGCCTATAAATTATTATAAGTTATGTTTCTCAACATTCCTTTTTCAACTGGCTTTCCATCATGTTCAGCCAATGGGAAATATTGAAGTGAAATTAGAAGAAGGAGAAAAGGTGTATTTTTTTCTAGCTTCTGTCGGTGCTTTACAAAACAGTAGCAAAAGCTACTATCATTTTGTGTGTCTTGGTTCCAGATAAAGTAGCTCAGATCCAACAGCAGCACGTTCAATGGGACAGTGATCCTGGACTTGGGGTGTAACACTCCTCTGCTTCTTCATTTCTATAGGGGGCAGAAACCACCTTTAGTTATAAATTTTGGGATAAATTTACTTTCCCCTTTTATCTCTTCTTAAGACATTGGCTTAAAAGCAAATCTCTGCATTAAATTCAATTTTAAAGATACCCAGTTTTCCTTATTGCATGTAAACTAATGCAGCCTCGTGTAGGATATGTTTTTAGTTTCCAGCTGTTTCCTTGCTCTGCTGCTTGGATTGCTTAAGACTATGACAGGACAAGTTCACAGGGTGAGCGAGTGAAAGAGGTGTAACACAGATGTAGTTCCACTCACTTCATTTATTTGGTTTCTTTCTACTCCGTTTTGGACTTTTATCCTTCATTGTCTGAGTATTACAGAGCACCATCTATTTTGAGGAGGAGGATTCGGAGGATTCATATTTAGTCCTATGGTGTTTCTGCAATCTTTGTTTAAGTCCTTTGTATCTCTGGTTTAGGACATGGATTTGTTGCACTCTTCCTTTCTATAAGCTTTTACATGCTGTTTAGTTAGATATAGCATCACCAGGTAAAATACAGAATTCTTGGTTAACTTTGAATTTCACATAAATATGACATGGGACATATTTATAATAAAAATATTTTGTTGGTTTTTTCTTTCCTTTTTCTAAATCTGGCAACCCTAGTCTGTTAAGTTCCATAAGAATTTATTCTAAGAGCTTCCTATGCTGTAACAGAATTATATTATGCAGAGGTTTCCGTTTTATAGGTTCAAAAACAGGTTGAATGTGTTCAATCTTCAGCAGAGAGATGAAGGTAATCGATTTCTCAACTCCATATTCCTTCAGTCCTCAACAGTAGGCGGGTGGCATCTAACACTCTAGACCAATATTTCTTAAAGTGTGGCCCCTGACCAGCAGCATCAGCACCACTTGCAGATACTCAAGATCAAGGCTCAGCGAGATCTACCTAGTCAGAAGCTCTGGTGTTGGGGCCCAGCAATCTGTGTTTTTATAAACCCTCTAGGGCATACTAACGCAAGTTCGTGTTTGAGAAGTGTAGTCAAATATGCAGTGTAGTCAAATATACAGCACCTGTAATATTACTCCTTCCTCCTCTGCTGGTGCTAGAAGTTATCATTTCTTGACTATATTATTTCCCACAAGAGCTGTGTCTAGTCCCAGAATATTTTTTAATGTAGCTCTATAGGCAGGCACTGCCAATTTATTTCCCAATGCGTTATTAATCCCAGGGTATACTTCCATCTTACCATCCCCAACTTTGGAATCTCACTAAAACCTACTTTTCCTTGAATAATGCTTTATATTCTGAAATGTCCTTCCTTGCAACCTACAATTTTTTCAGCTATAAGTTTTCATCAAAGATGGACCAAAATGACCAAGACTGGCAGTGAGTTAAATGAGCCTCATGAGTGAATGCTGATTCCTGGTAAGGAGCTGCACATCTGAAAGCAATGAAATTCATTAGCGAAAGGGTCACTATCATGATAAAACTTAAGATACTGTGTAAGGCAAGTTAAATAATTTTGGTTAGGAAAGATTTAACAGTGACATGAAAATCACATTGAAACAACCGTTTATCATTTCTATAGATAAATTGTGGGTTTGGTATATTGTCTTGGGAAGCCTTGAGTTATAACATTCTTGTGCTAAATCTATTTGGGTGTATTTGGAGATTCTGAGTGAGACACTGTTTGAATTCACAGAGAAAAAAAAATCTCATTTTCCCATAGGTAAATAATTCCTGAAATAAAGTCATTATAAATTACAGTGTGGCTTATTTACCATCAATACAAACCCCATTAATTAGATGTTGGCTCAATCAATTGCAAGGTGCCACTGGGTCAGGTCAACGTTGGAAAAAGAATAATGAAAGGTTGCTTGGCAAGAGGCTGATTCTAATGAGTAAACAAAGTAATTTTTTTTTTTTTTTTTTGACTACAGAGGAAGGAATCAGGCCTCCCTGGCCAATTCCTGAGAGTCAGAAGTACTAAGCAGACATGAGCATTAAGAATTGGTCTCCAAACACATGGAAAATTGATCACATCCATTACTAATATAAATATTCTCATGAAAATGAAATATTTTATCTATATTATTGGCAATGTTTTAATGAATGAAAAATTTCAGACTATCAAGGGTGTGATAGCATCTAAATTCTCAGATTCTACTTACAGGAATGTTAATTACCACATATTTTATGAAGGTTAATTTGATTATATTCATCAAGAGTCTTTTGAATATTCTGTTTGACCCAGTAATTCAACCTGTTAGAATCTGTCTTTAAAAATCATTAGAAATATAAGTAAAGATTTATGTACAAGGAGGTTTCACTATTTTTAAAACAGTGAAAATTCTGAAATTGTAGCTTAAATAGCTCTAATAGTAAGAGAATGGCTAAATTATGGAGCTAATAATGTAGATTCTAATGATTTCAATCATTATATGACTGTTTAATTATTTTATATAAAATTCCTATGACAAAATGCAAGGTGGAAAAGCAGGATAGAGTATAAGTCTATAATTTATAGAACCTGATCATCAGCATTTGGGTGTGTTTTATTATCTTCCATTTTACTATAAATATACTTGTGTGTCTACACAGAATCGAGATTTTTATATATACAGTCATCTGTCTGTATTCATGGGGGATTGGTTCCAGGACCCTTGCAGATACCAAAACTCACAGATGTTCAAATCCCACAGGTGGCCCTGTGAAGCCCTCAATATAAAAGTTGGCCCTTCATATCCACAGGTTCTGCATCACATGTCAATACTTGGTTTGTTGGATCCATGGCTGGGGAACCCAGGTGGTCAAAGGGTCAAGGTGAAAGAAGGAAGACCAGTTAGAAGGCTTTTAATATGTCATGTGAAGGATAATGATGGTTACAACTGGGGTATTAGCAATGAATAAGCGTTATGGTCAAATTTTGAATACAGTTGAAAATGCAGCCAGTTAGACTTTTTGATGGACAGGAAGTAAGGCACAAAAGAGAGAGAAATCAGGATTGTGCCATGGTTTTGTTTTGACCAACATTAAAAATGAAGTTGCCTTTACTGAGATAGAGAAGTCTATAGGAGAAGCAGATTGGTGGTTGGGGAGGGATGGACCAAGAAATGAATAATTTTGTTTTGGATATGTGGATATGTTGAATTTGAGGTACCTATTACACGTGCCAGTGGAGATACACAGTAGATGAGAACTGGATGCAAAAATATAAGTATATGAGAGAAGACTTGACTGGAATTATATACTTGGCCATTGCAGTTCTAGAAAGTATTTAAAGGGAGGGGACTGGAT
Organism: Gorilla gorilla gorilla; assembly: GCF_029281585.2. Taxonomy (NCBI): domain Eukaryota; kingdom Metazoa; phylum Chordata; class Mammalia; order Primates; family Hominidae; genus Gorilla; species Gorilla gorilla. The sequence continues at coordinate 18,747,909 of NC_073235.2, read as the reverse complement.
GATCTAAACTGACATGTTAAGTGTAGATGAAGAACAGGTCTGATGAATGAGCCCTAAAGCATCCTAATGTTAGAAGTTAGGAAGGTAAACAGAAATTGCAAAGAAGACTGAGCACCTTCAGCCAATGTGAGACAGTTTTTTTAGAATAAAGATTCCAGGATTTTAATATACATGAGAATTATCTGAGTGTCTTGTCAAAATGCAGATTCTTACACTTTGAGTCAGAGAGCAGTTTGTGATTCTGCTTTTATAACAACAAGCGCAAAGCAATGCCTCTATTGCTGGCCCTTAGACCACACATTGAGTAGCAAGGACCTAGGAGAGAGTGGCGGAGTGTGTTGATTATGGGAATATTCTTGTATCTCTGGGAAATTCCAAGAATCCACTTGATGTATGATCATGAATTTTAAGTGATACTAGTCAGCAAGGTTGTGTGTTTTTCTAAGGCCACTTGGAAATTTGGGTCCAGATGTGGAGTAGGAAGAGACCAATATTTAATTCCAGCTGCATTTTGCTAAATATGTAAAAAGCGGGGAGAGAGGGACAAAGGAGCTGAAAAACATTGCAAAGGAGTGACTATAATGATGGGCTATGAAATGTGAGAACAATAGGGGAAGAAATAACGGCACAAGGAGATGGAAATCAACAGTGAAAATTCGATAAGGTTAATGGATTGGAAGTCCCAGTGGTTGGGTGAAAGTTAGAGTTCAAAAATAAGTAGGTCTGGGATGGAAAAATGGGAGACTTTAATAGGAGAATGGCTGCCTGAGACTATGCATGGGTTGCAGTTATAGTAGTTTCAAGGTCTAGGTTATGACCCTGGGAATAGGTAACTGAGGTGAAATGATGACAAAGTCAAACAACTCAGTGACAGATGCTGGAAAGGTAATCTATGTGGAGATTAACTTTGGGACAAAAATTGTGGGAGAGAGAGATGAGCCATGTGTTAACATTTAAAGGAATTAGGGACAAGAGCCTCAAGATCCACAGAGGACTGCAAAATAAAGAGACATAGTAGGCGGTGAAGAAGGAGAGTGATTCATGAAGTTCAGAAATAGTTTATATTCTCCGTTTTCAAGTCATTTGGTAGGAAATGCGCCCAAGAAGTTATGCCTGTTCATTTGAATGGCTTTAGTCAATTAATGTGAGCATGAGATGTCACCTCTTGGAAAGCCATTTGCAAGAGCCAAAATACAATTTTCCATGTCTATTTTTCTCTGCCACAGTGAATGACAAGATGCAGGCTCTATCCACCTGGTCTCAAAATGATGGTGACATGGAGTAGTGTTCCAGTGAGCAGACATGGACAGGTTAGGTGAATGAGAAACAATATTTTTGTTATTTTAAGTCAGTAAGATACTGAATTGACTGTTAATAAATCATAATTAAAGGCCCTATGTAATATAGTAATTTGATACTATGAACTTCAAACAAACTTGGGATTTTTAGGTAGAAGGAGAATAGTATGAAAGAGTCATGAAAAGTGTCTGTTCATACCCTTCGCCCACTTTTGATGGGGTTGTTTGATTTTTTCTTGTAAATTTGTTTGAGTTCATTGTAGATTCTGGATATTAGCCCTTTGTCAGATGAGTAGATTGCAAAAATTTTCTCCCATTCTGTAGGTTGCCTGTTCACTCTAATGGTAGTTTCTTTTGCTGTGCAGAAGCTCTTTAGTTTAATTAGAAGACATTTATGCAGCCAAAAGACACATGAAAAAAATGCTCATCATCACTGGCCATCAGAGAAATGCAAATCAAAACCACAATGAGACACCATCTCACACCAGTTAGAATGGCGATCATTAAAAAGTCAGGAAACAACAGGTGCTGGAGAGGATGTGCAGAAATAGGAACACTTTTACACTGTTGGTGGGACTGTAAACTAGTTCAACCATTGTGGAAGTCAGTGTGGCGATTCCTCAGGCATCTAGAACTAGAAATACCATTTGACCCAGCCATCCCATTACTGGGTATATACCCAGAGGATTATAAATCATGCTGCTGTGAAGACATATGCACATGTATATTTATTGCAGCACTATTCACAATAGCAAAGACTTGGAACCAAGCCAAATGTCCAACAATGATAGACTGGATTAAGAAAATGTGGCACATGTACACCATGGAATACTATGCAGCCATAAAAAATGATGGGTGCACGTCCTTTGTAGGGACATGGATGAAGCTGGAAATCATCATTCTCAGCAAACTATCGCAAGGACAAAAAACCAAACACCCCATGTTCTCACTCATAGGTGGGAATTGAACAATGAGAACACATGGACACAGGAAGGGGAACATCACCCACCGGGGCCTGTTGTGAGGTGGGGGGAGGGGGGAGGGATAGCATTAGGAGATATACCTAATGCTAAATGACGAGTTAATGGGTGCAGCACACCAACATGGCACATGTATACATATGTAACAAACCTGCATGTTGTGCACATGTACCCTAAAACTTAAAGTATAATGATAACAATAAAAAAAAGAAGGTGTTATGAAAAATAGTGAAGATTGTATTCCTCACTTTAGGCTTAAAGTTACCCTCTATGTGGGAGAGAAAACAGAAATATGTCATCAGGAGATTAGAAACAAAGAATACAGGGAGAATTTAGGACATTTTGCTGAGAATATGGGTATTACAAAGAGACCGTTAACTTGGGTCAGATTAGGAGATCTGAGAAGCATTTGGACAAGAGATAAGAGACATCCTGAATGTCTTGCAATAATCAAGGATATAGGGCAGGGATCAGCAGACTTTTTCTCTAAAGGGTTAGATGGTAAATATTTTTTGGTGAAGCAGCAAAATTGAACATATTATGCAAGTACCTATATAACTACTTAAAACGTAACCATTGAAGTATGCAAAAAAAAAATATTCTTAGCTTTCAGGCCATACAAAACAGGGAAGCGGGCTGCAGTTTGCTGACCCCTGATAGAAAGCATGATGGAGTTAGGTCCTTCCTTGCTTTTCAGGAATTTCAACACAATCAGCACGTAATTACTGCTGAACGTATTCCCACTATGGCTGCTTCTGCTGCTGTGCCTATAGCCTCCACTGCTACTATTACTGCCATGACAGAAATAAACAATGCCCATACCAGAATTACCAACATTCCTTTTAACATCATCATTGCAAGTACTGCTATCTTTACCTACCATTTATGAGTACTTGCTCTTTTCTATGCTTTGCTAAGTACTATGGAATCACAGCTCTTCTGTGGTTCACTATAATCTTGAAGCCAGAATTATTATTTCCTTTGAAGGGTTAAGGAAACTGTGACTTGGAAAAATTAAAGTCCAATGGTACCTAAGTGACATGGGCACCAATGGAAACAGCATCCTTATTTTCACATATATGTCACTTAAAAAATATATGTTATGTTACTCTTTTATGCTTTTCCCACATTACTTACATTTTGATTTCCCCTGTTCAGAAATACTGATGGTGAGGAAGGTGAGCTAGCTAAATGCAAATGGCTCTAAATCTTATATATCCTTATGAAGTGGCATGAAGTGCAAATGTCTCTAAATCTTATATATCCTTATGGAGTGTTCCACTGTCATGCCTTTTCCTGACCTATGTAATAATCTCCCCCAAATTGGTTGGCACTGGGCCTGAATGGCTGCCCTTATTTTAGTTTGATTGAATGAAGTTCATTCTTGAGGTTTTAAATATTTAAAATTAATGGACAGTTTGAGAAAAAGAAGACTGATCAAGTGAGAGGTGTTTGACCTCAACTGCAACAGTGTATTTAAAGTTGACATTTTCTTCTATAGGAAGATTAAAAATATTGAAATTAAATCAGAAAGGGGTACTTCTGTTGTATCCAGATAATATGTTTGAGCCCCTTGACCTGTCTGGGGGAACAGAAAGTCCAGCTGAATAATATGACTGAGATCTATGAAAGAGGAATCTTCAAGCAGGTAACTTCAACCTCATTTAAATAGGTAAGAAACCAAGGTTTTGCCAATAGTTAAATACTTTAACTTTTTTTTTTATATATACTTTAAGTTTTAGGGTACATATGCACAATGTGCAGGTTTGTTACATATGTATACATGTGCCATGTTGGTGTGCTGCACCCATTAACTCATCATTTAACCTTAGGTATATCTCCTAATGCTATCCCTCCCCCATCCCCCCATCCCACAACAGGCCCCGGTGTGTGATGTTCCCCTTCCTGTGTCCATGTGTTCTCATTGTTCAGTTCCCACCTATGAGTGAGAACATGTGGTGTTTGGTTTTTTTGTCCTTGCGATAGTTTGCTGAGAATGATGGATTCCAGCTTCATCCATGTGCCTGTTACAAAGGACATGAACTCATCATTTTTTATGGCTGTGTAGTGTTCCATGGTGTATATGTGCCACATTTTCTTAATCCAGTCTATCATTTTGGACATTTGGACTCTAACTTTTATACTCTTCAACAAGAAGAAAATTTAGTCCTGAAAAATAATTTTTTATAAAGGCTGACATTTTGGCCCAGCATTGTTGTTGTTATTGACTTTATTATTATTTTTTTTTTACAGCAGTTTTAGGTCCACAGCAAAATTAAGCAGAAAGTACAGAGAGGTCTAATGTGTTTTGGTTATTTTAAAAATTAATAGACTACTTGTTACATGAAACAAAGTAGGTTTTCTTGCTTGTTTTGTCTTTTTTTTTTTCAGTAACACTCTAAAGGGTAAATTTATTTTGTCTGCAAATCAAGTGTGCATACATGTTGCCTTGTTTCCTCTTCACTTCAAACATGTAAAATTTCATCTAGAACTTAATTTTGTAAGTATTTGAGGAATAATTCATACCTTTATTATAGCAGATAAAAGCCTAGATAGGACATTTGAAAAATAATTTCTAAATTGTACCACAATTGTTTTAATTTCAAAAAGCTTTCCTTTATCATATTCTTATCTTTTATTTTTATGTTTTAATGTTTTAATAATTTCAACTTTTAGATTTGAGGGAACATGTGCAGGTTTGTAACATGACTATATTTCATGATGCTGAGATTAGGGGTATGAAAGATCCCATCACCCAGGTGCTCAGCATAACACCCCATAGGGTGTTTTCAGTCCCTGCTTGCCTCTCCCTCTCCTCCCTCTAGTAATCCCCAGATCTATTGTTCCCCTCTTACCTGTTTATGAACCCAACGTTTAGCTCCACACACAAGTGAGAATATGTGGTATTTGATTATCTGTTCCTAAGTTAATTCACTTAGGATATGGCCCCGACCTATATTCATGTTACTGTAAAAAAAAATGAGTAATTTTGATTTTCTTATGGCTGGCATTCCATGGTATATATTTACCAAATTTTACTTATCCAATCCACCATTGATGGGCATGCAGGCTGATTTCATGGCTTTGCTATTGTGAATAGTGCTGTTATTAATATATGAGTACATGTGTCTTTTTGGTAAAAAAAAAAAAAAATGTATTTCCCTTTGAATATATACCCAGTAATGGGATTGCTAGATCAAATGGTAGTTCTGATATAACTTCTCTGATAAATTTTCAAACTGCTTTCCATAGTGGCTGAACCTATTTACATTCCCACAAACAGTGTATAAGCATTCCCTTTTCTCTGCAGAATGGCCAGCATCTGTTATTTTTTTGGTCTTTTTAATAATAGCTATTCTGACTGGTGTGAGGTGGTATGTCATTGTGGTTTTTGATGTTCATTTCTTTAATAATTAGTATGGAACATTTTTTTCATATGCTTGTTGACTGCTAGTATATCCTTTTTTGAGAAATGTCTGTTCATGTTCTTTGCCCACTTTTTAACGAGGTTATTTGCTTATTGCTTGTTGACGTGTTCAAGTTCCTTATAGATTCTGGATATTTGAACTCTGTCCAATGCATAGTTTGCAAATATTTTTTTCCCATTCTGTAGGTTGCCTGTTTAGTCTGCTGATAGTTTCCTTTGCTGTGCAAAAGCTCTTTAGTTTCATTGGGTACCACTTGTCAATTTTTGTTTTAGTTGAAATTATTTTTGAGGACTTAGTCATAAATTCTTTGCCAGGGCTGATGTCCAGAAAAGTAATTCCTAGGTTTTCTTCTAAGATGTTTATGGTTTGGGGCCTGAAATTTAAATCTTTAATACATCTCGAGTTAAGTTTTCTATATAGTAAATGTCAGGGGTCCACTTTCATTCTTCTGCATGTGGCTACCTAATGACCCTAGTACCATTTATTGAATAGGGAGTTCTTTTCACATTGCTTATTTTTGTTGACATTGTTGAAGATCAGATAGTTGTAGGTATGTTGCTTAGTTTCTGTGTTCTCTATTCTGTTCCATTGGGCAGTATTTGTGTCTGTATTTGTACTAGTACTATACTCTTTTGATTACTGTAGCTTTAAGAGCATTTTGAAGCTGGTTCTTGTGATGCTTCTTGCTTTGTTCTTTTTGCTTAGAAATGCTTTGACTAATATTTGGCTCCTTTTTGGTTCCATATAAATTAAAATAGTTTTTTACAATTTTTTGAAAAAACCATATTGGTAGTTTGATAGGAATAGCATTGAATCTGTAGATTTCTTTGAGCAGTATGGCTATTTTAATGATATAATTCTTCCCATCTGTAAGCATGGAATGGTTTTTCATTTGTTTGTGTCATCTCAGATTCCTTTCAGCAATGTTTTATAGTTCTCCTTGTAGAGATCTTTCACCTCCTAGGTTAAATGTATTCCTTGTTTTTTTTTTTTTTTTCCTTTCTCTTTTTTTTTTTTTTTTAACTGCTAGTGTAAATGAGATTGCACTCTTGATTTGGCTCTCAGCTTGAACATTATTGGTGTACAGAAATGCTACTGATTTTTGTACACTAATTTTGTATCGTGAAACTTTACTGGAGTTTTTTTATCAGATCTAGGAGCCCTTAGGCACAATCTTTAAAGTTTTCTACGCATCATATCATCAGTGAAGATAGATATTTTGACTTTGTATTTTTTTAATTTAAATGTCTTTTATTTCTCTTGCCTGATGGCTCTGGCTGCTACTTCCAATACTATGTTGAGTAGGCATGGTTAGAGTGTGCATTACTGTGTTGCTCCTGTTCTTAAGAGGAACACTTCCAGCTTTCACCCATTCAGAATGATGTTGGTTGTGGGTTTGTCATAGATAGCTCTTAATATTTTGAGGTATGTGCTGTTAATGCCTAGTTTCTTAGGTGGGGGAGGGTTATTATGAAGTAATGATGGATTGTATCAAAAGCCTCTGCATCTGTCGAAATGATCATATGGTTTCTGTTTTCAGTTTTGTTTATGTGATGAATTACATTTATTGATATACCTATATTGTAACAACCTTGCATCCCAGGGATAAACTCACTCAATCACGGTAAATGAATTTTTTGATGTGATTGCTGGATTTGGTTTACTAGTATTTTGTTGAGAACATATGTGTCTATACTGATCAAGGATATTGGCCTGTAGTTTTCTTTTTTGGTGTGTCTTTACCAGGTTCAGATATCAGGGTAATGTTGGTTCCAAAGAATGAGTTAAGGATCAGTCTCTTTTCCTCAATTTTTTTAGAGTAGTTTCAGTATTATTGGTATCAGCTCTTCTCCGTACGTTTGAATTTGGCTGTGAAACCAAATTTGGCTGTGAAACCATCTGGTCCTACTCTTTTTTTTTTTATTGTTAGGTTTTTAATTACTGATTCAAATCCAGAGCTTAATATTGGTTTGTTCAAGTTTTCAGTTTCTTCGTAATATTCATTATTAGGAGGTTGTGTGCTTCCAAGAATTTATCCATTTTCTCCAGATTTTCTCATTGTGTGCATAGAGGTGCTCATAATAGTTTCTGAGGATCTTTTGTATTTCTATACAGTCAGTTGTAGTCTCCTTTGCCATTTCTGATTGTGCTTATATGGATCTCCTCTCTTTTTTTCTTTATTAATCTAACTAGTGGTTGGATTGATTTTGTTTATTTTTTCAGAAAACCAACAATTGGTTTCCTTGATTTTTTCTATGAATTTTTGATTCACAATTTTATTCAGATAGGCTCTAATTTTAGCCATTTCTTTTTTTTTCTTGCTGGATTTGGGGTTAGTTTTTTCTTGTTTTCTCTAGCTCCTCCAGGTATAATGTTAGATTAATTCTAGATCTTTCTAACTCCTTGATGTAGGCTTTTAGCACTGTAAACTCTCCCTTTAACACTGCTTTGGCTTCATTCTAGAGATTTTGATAGGTTGTGTCTCTGTCTTTATTCATTTCAAAGAGTTTTAAAATTTTATTACACCATAATTTTGTTTACTCAAAAGGCATTAAGAACAAGTTGTTTAATTTCCATATAATCGTATAGTTTGGAGAGATCATCTTAGTATTGCTTTCTATTTTTATTCACTGTGGTCCAAGAGTATGGTTGGTATGATTTAAATTTTTTTGAATTTATTGAGACTTTATTTATAGTTGAGCATGTGGTCAATCTCATGATATGTTCTGTGTTCAGATGAGAAGAATGCATAATCTGTGGTTGATGGGTGGAGTGGTCTGTAGATGCCCATTAGGCGTAACTGATCAAGTGTCAAGTTTAAGTCCAAAACTTCTATTAGCGTTCTGCCTTGATTATCTAAAACTGTGAATGGGGCATTGAAGTCCTTCACTATTATTGTATGGCTCTCTAGGTTTTTTGCAAGTCTAGAAGTACTTGTTCCTTGTTGCTTTGTTTATGTCTTCTTGTTGAATTGAGTCATTTATCATTATATAATTGTCTTCTTTGTCTTTTTTACTGTTGTTGGGTTAGAGTCTATTTTATCTTATATAAGAGGAGCAACCCCTGCTCTTTTTTTGTTTTCCGTTTGCAAGATAGATGTTTCTCCAACCTTTTACTTTGAGCTTATGGGTGTTGTTACATGTGACATAGGTCTCTCGAATACAGCAGACAAATGGTCTTATTTTTTATCCAACTTGCAACTCTGTCCTTAAAGTGGGGTGTCTTTAAAGTGGGGTGTTTAGACCATTTACATTCTGGGTTAATATTGATATGTGAAATTTTGATCCTATTGTGAAATCATTTGCTGGTTGCTTTGTAGTTTCTATTGTTTAGCTGCTTTATAGGATATCTGGACTATGTATTTCAATGCAGTGTTTTGTGTATGTGTGTGGTAGCAAGTATTTTTCTTTCATTTCCATGCTTAGAATGCCCTGGAGAATATTTTGTAAGGCCGGTCTAGTGGTAATAAATTCTCTTAGTGATTGCTTGTCTGGAAAATATTTTATTTCTCTTTTACTTATGAACCTTAGTTTGACAGGACATAAGATGCTTGGTTAGAATTTCTTTTATTATTATTATTATACTTTAAGTTCTGGGGTACATGTGCAGAATGTGCAGGTTTTTACATAGGTTCACAAGTGCCACGGTGGTTTGCGCCACTCATCAACATTAGGTATTTCTCCTAATGCTATCCCTCCCCTAGCCCCCCACCCCCAGACAGGCCCCGGTGTGTGATGTTCCCCTCCCTATGTCCATGTGTTCTCAATGTTCAACTCCCACTTGTGAGTGAGAACATGTGGTGTTTGGTTTTTTGTCCTTGCGATAGTTTGCTGAGAATGATGGTTTCCAGCTTCATCCATGTCCTTGCAAAGGATATGAACTTGTCCTTTTTTATGGCTGCATAGTATTCCATGGTGTATATGTGCCACACTTTCTTTATCCAGTCTATCATTGATGGGCATTTGGGTTGGTTCCAAGTCTTTGCTATTGTAAGCAGTGCTGCAGTAAACATACGTGTGCATGTGTCTTTATAGTAGAATGATTTATAATCTCTTGGGTATATACCCAGTAACACGATTGCTGGGTCAAATGGTATTTCTAGCTCTAGATCCTTGAGGGATTGCCACATTTTCTTCCACAATGGTTGAACTAATTTACACTCCCACCAACAATGTAAAAATATTTCCATTTTTCCACATCCTCTCGAGCATCTGTTGCTTCCTGGCTTTTTAATGATTGCCATTCTAACTGGTGTGAGATGGTATCTCATTGTGGTTTTGATTTGCATTTCTCTAATGACCAGTGATGATGAGCTTTTTTTCATACGATTGTTGGCTGCATAAATGTCTTCTTCTGAGAAGTGTCTGTTCATATCCTTTGCCCACTTTTTGATGGGGTTGTTTGTTTCTTTCTTGTAAATTTGTTTAAGTTTTGTAGATTCTGGATACTAGCTCTTTGTCAGATAGATAGATTGCAAAAATTTTCTCCCATTCTGTAGGTTGCCTATTCACTCTGATGATAGTTACTTTTGCTGTGCAGAAGCTCTTTAGTTTAATTAGATCCCATTTGTCAATTTTGGCTTTTGTTGCCATTGCTTTTAGTGTTTTAGTCATGAAGTCTTTGCCCATGCCTATGTCCTGAATGGTATTGCCTAGGTTTTCTTCTAGGGTTTTTATGATTTTAGGTCTTACTTTTGAGTCTTTAATCCATCTTGAGTTAGTTTTTTTATAAGGTATCAGGAAGGGATCCAGTTTCAGCTTTCTGCATATGGCTAGCCAGTTTTCCCAGCACCATTTATTAAACAGGGAATCCTTCCCCCATTGCTTGTTTTTGTCAGGTTTGTCAAAGATCATATGATTGTAGATGTGTGACATTATTTCTGAGATCTCTGTTCTGTTCCATTGGTCTATATATCTGTTTTGGTACCAGTACCCTACTGTTTTGATTTCTGTAGCCTTGTAGTATAGTTTGAAGTCAGGTAACATAATGCCTCCAGCATTGTTCTTTTGCTTAGGACAGTCTTGGCTATGCAGGCTCTTTTTTGGTTCCATATGAAATTTAAAGTAGTTTTTTCAATTCTGTGAAGAAAGTCTAAGGTATCTTGATGGGGATAGCATTGAACCTATAAATTACTTTGGGCAATATGGCCATTTTCACAATGTTGATTCTTCTTATCCATGAGCATGGAATGTTTTTCCATTTGTTTGTGTCCTCTCTTATTTCCTTGAGCAGTGATTTGTAGTTCTCCTTGAAGAGGTCATTCAAATCCCTTGTAAATTGTATTTCTAGGTATTTTATCCTCTTTGTAGCAATTGTGAATGGGAGTTCACTCATGATTTGGCTCTCTGTTATTGGTGTACAAAAATGCTTGTGATTTTTGCACATTGATTTTGTATCCTGAGACTTTGCTGAAGTTGCTTATCAGCTTAAGGTGATTTTGAGCTGAGATGATGGGGTTTTCTACATATACAATCATGTCATCTGCAAACAGAGACAATTTGATTTCCTTTTTTTCCTAATTGAATACCCTTTATGTCTTTCTCTTGCTTGTTTGCCCTGGCCAGAACTTCCAATACTATGTTTAGTAGGAGTGTTGAGAGAGGACATCCTTGTCTTGTGTTGGTTTTCAAAGGGAATTCTTCCAGTTTTTGCCCATTCAGTATGATATTGGCTGGGAGTTTGTCATAACTAGCTCTTATTATTTTGAGATACGCTCCATCAATACCAAGTTTAATGAGAGTTTTTAGCATGAAGCGGTGTTGAATTTTGTCAAAGGCCTTTTCTGCCTCTATTGAGATAATCATGTGGTTTTTGTCATTGGTTCTGTTTATGTGATGGATTACATTTATTGATTTGTGTATGTTGAACCAGCTTGTGTCCCAGGGATGAAGTGAAAAAGCTGGCTTCATCCCTAGAATTTCTTTTATTTAAGAATACTGAAAATAGGCCCATAGTCTCTTCTGGCTTATAAGGTTTTTACCGAGAAGTTCACCAATAGCCTGATGGGCACTTGGAAGGAAGGAAAAATGTGTAGAGATTAACACTGTATATTTTTTCCAAGAAGCAATGCAGGAACTTAACAGAAAAAATGGAAAGAATCTACAGACCCTTTGAAAGAAGTGGCAGGCTGCAGCCTTCACCATGAGACAGGTGAAAAATTCTAAGTCCCCAGAGTATGGGAGTGGGAGAAACTGCCTCCAGGATACACATCCCCACAAGGGAACCTGAAAATTCAGGCTATCAGAGAAGGCCTTAACCCTACCCAGATCTGGAACTGATTTAGGGAGTGATGAGAAATATAAAAGAAGAAACGGTGGTGGAAAGTGCCTGGCAGGCATTCCCAGTCTTTAGTGCCAACCTAGGGAAGCCATTCCTTATTATATGTCACAGGAGACCTTGGGGAAGTCAGCCAGCTAGTTCAGGCAGAGGTTACAGGTTGATAGAAGCTTCCAATTGAATTTGGCAATATAACATCAAGTGGGGACAAACTCCCTTGGCCAGAACCTGAGGGGTGAGCCAGAAGTGTGCTGCAGCCACCAGCACAGGAACTGGGCACCTGGACTTGCATACAGATGGAAAGGGGCATGCCCTGAATGGTACAATTGCTACAATTGCTATCACCACAGGGAAAGCTGATGGCCTGGGACAGGTGGAGTTCTTAACTCAGGCTGCTTAGAGCTTAGCTGGGTGCTTTTAATGGAGTAATGCAGGAGTGAGATCTGCCTTGTCAACTGTGTAGAATCTAGGTGAGGCTTACTACCACCTGCTACTCTCCACTCCCTGTGCAAAACCTTCTGTGCAGCAGAGGCAGTTACACTCCCTATTGGAACCTTACTCCAGTAGCCTGAGAACCACCTACTCTCTGACCCCCACAGGGGCCGCAGCTTGCCTTGCACATGGAGTGTCAGAGCACAGACCTTTCTGACACAGCCCCTGCTTGTCTGTTCCCCTCCACCTGCCCTGGTAGCTTAACACAAAGGGCAGAAACTTTTGGGAGATTTATGGCCCCACCCTTCCCCTGAGGAACCAGAATACCTCCCCTGGGCAACATAGAACAAGCTCACATCCCACTTTTACTACTGTAGCTGGTGCTGTTTTGCAAATGCCACTTTCTGGTTGGAAGCCAACTAATACAGTTCATTACAGCAACTCTAGGTAGAATAACACTGCACCGATAAAGGAGAAAACTGGTGCGTGATGTAATCTATCACCATTGCTTGCAACACCCTGGTTAACCAGGAAGTACTTAGTCTGTCAACATGCCTAGTTCACTACTATTAAGACAAGCATTTGAGAAAGCCAGTATTCAAGAACACTAAGGCGACCTATAACCAAGGAATCTCAGAGAGTCTACATCACTTTCCTGCTACCCTCATCAGAGCTGGTCCTGGGCTGGGAGATTTGAGGACAGGTCATATCACCAGATCCTTTGCAGACATTCCCCAGCACCAGCCTGGAGTGTGGCAGCCCAACTGGGTGGCTAGGCCTAAAAGAGCAATATTATCCATGTAATTTGACTGTCGAGAACTCCTACTTTTAGGAGAAGGGGAAGAGCACCACATCAAGGGAACACCCCACAGGACAAAATAATCCAGATGGGAGGCCTTGAGTCCTAGATCTTTCCACTCGTGGGAAGTTACTTTCAGCAGAGACACAATTTCATTGCTAGGCTTAGCAGGGAAAGTCAGTAGCTCTTCTCCAAAAGCCAGGTAGCTTTGGTGCTTGTGAACAGTCGTGGAGAAGGGGGCTTCTTTCCCCTCTTGTCCACCACTGCAGACATAGCTGGGGCTTCTCGCATGGGAGCTTGGCATAGATGCACCTATAGACATCTTTCCTGAAACACTTCAGAGTGACTGCATCCTCACAGGAGGAGTACCCCCCAGGTTCAGGCTTGCATGAGAGGCTGAGTCACAATTCCTCTTTACTTGGAACATCAACATTCCTACAGATGAAAAGAGGTGCTTGTCTAATCTGAATAGCCAGAACACTGGGAAAGAAATGCATCTGAGGGTTGGATAGCTTTCCTGATGACCTGGCAGGGGAGCTGAAGTGACTCCTACCCTTCCCTGCTGATAAAACCTCATGGTATTTCACTGAGAGCTCCCACAGCCATTTCTGTCAAGGGTGAGACCTCTGCTCACCATTAGATATTGCATTTAGCCACCTGCTTTAGCAAAAACCGGTTCTTACACAAGGACACCTCAACTACTGACCTGAAGCCAGAACCATCAACTCAGTTAATAAAATACTAGGGGAAAATGAGATAAGCTTCAAGAGACCTATGCCATTTCAGCCTCATAAGAGACAAGGGACTTGCCCACACACTGTGTACATTCGTAGTACAATGAGCACCTAAGAAAGCCGTCATACAAATAGTCTCTATAACCAAGGAGCCCATACAGAGTCCTCACCCTTAAAGGGGATGAAGAACAAAATTAAGTTATAATAAACAATAAACATTTAAGTCACATCCTTAAGGCGGAAAATATTGTTAAAAAAATAAAGTCAAGAACAATTACAATAGTCTACCCAAATGAGAAGGAACCAGAAAAGTAACTTCTGGTAATATAATAAAAAAAAGGTCCTATGACACCCCCAAAAGATCACACTAGCTCCCCAGAAATTGATCCAAGCCAGTATAAAATCTTTGAAATACTAGATAAAGAATCCAGAAGGTTGATTATTAAGCTACTCAAGGAGATACCGGAGAAAGGTGAAAACCAACATAAAGAAATTAAAAAAAAATTCAGGATATGAATGAAACATTTTCTAGACAGATATATATCATAAAGAAAAACCAATCAGAGCTTCTGGAAATGACCAACACAGTTAGAGAATTACAAAATGCAGTGGAAATCTTCAATAGTAGACTACAGCAAGTAGAAAGAATTTCAGAGCTTGAAGACAAGGGTTTGGAATTAACCCAATCAGACAAAAATGAAGAAAAAAGAATAAACAGAAATGAACAAAGTCGCCAAAAAATATGAGATTGTGTAAAATGGCCAAACCTAAGAATAATTGGTGTTCTTGAGGGAGAAGAGAAGGCTAACATTTTGAAAAACTTATTTGAGAGATTAATTTAGGAAAACTTCCTTGGCTTTGCTAAGGATTTAGATATCTGCATACAAGAAGCTCAAGGAACTCTTGGAAAATTCATTGCAAAAGGATCATCGCCAAGGCACATAGTCATCAAGTTACCCAAAGTCAACATGAAGGAAATGATTCTAAAAGCTGTGAGACAGAAGCATCAAATAACTTGTGAAAGAAGACCTATCAGACTAACAGCAGACTTCTCAGTAGAAACCATATAAACTAGAAGGGATTGAAGTCCTATCTTCAGCCTCCTTAAACAGAATAATTGCCAGTCAAGAATTTTGTATCCAGAAAAACTAAGTTTCATAAATGAAGGAGAAATAAAACCATCTTTCAAACAAAAAATGCTGAGAGAATTTGCCACTACCAAACCAGCACTATAACAAATGCTAAAAGGAGGAATAAACCTTGAAACAAAAGCTTGATATGCACCAAAAGAAATAAATTTTCCACTTACATACATAATGGCAGAATGGATTAAAAAAATCACAACCCAAATATCTACTGTTTTTGAGAGACTTGCCAAACATGGAAGGATTCATATAAACTCAAGGTATAGGAGTGGAAAAGTTTATTCCAGGCAAATGGAAATAAAAAACGAGCAGGAGTAGCTATTCTTGTATCAGACAAAACAGACTTCAGAGCAACAAAAGTAAAAAAAAAAAAAAAGACAAAGAAAATCACTATATAATGATAAAAGGATCAATCTAAAAAGAACATATTACAATCCTAAATTTATATGCACCTACCACTGGAACTCCAAGATTTATAGAACAATTACTGCTAGATCTAAGAAATGAGATAGACAACACAATAATAATGATGGGCTTCAATACTCCACTGACAGCACTATAAAGATAATTGAGACAGAAACTCAACAGAGAAACAATGGACTTAAATTACACTCTGAACAAATGTAACAGCTATGTACAGAATATTCTACCCAACAACTGCAGAATATACATTATTTTCATCAGCAAATGAAACATTGTCCAAGATAGACCACATTATAGGCCACAAAACAAGTCTTAATAAATTTAAGAAAATCGAAATCATATCGATTGTCTTCTCAGACCACAGTGGAATAAAATTTGAAATCAACTTCAAAAGGAACCTTCAAAATTATACAAATACATAGAAATTAAATAATATGCTCCTGAATGATTTTTGGTTAACAGTGAAATCAAGATGAAAATTTAGAAATTCTTTGAAATGAGTAATAATAGTGACACAAATTATTAAAACCTCTGGGATAGAGCAGAATTGGTGCAAATAGGAAAGTTCATACAGTTAAATACCTGCATCAAAAAATCTGAAGTAACACAAATTGACAATCTAATGTCACACCTCAAGGAACTAGAGAAACAGGAACTAAATACAAAGTCAGCAAAAGAAAAGAAATAACAAACATCAGAGCAGAAATAATAAAATTGAAACAAAAACTTAGCAAATATAAATGAAACAAAAAGCTGGTTCTTTGAAGATATTAAAACATTGTTAGACCATTAGTGAGATTAACCAAAAAAAGAAGAGAGATGATCCAAATAATATCAATTAGAAATAAAACTAGAGACATTACAACTGACACCACAGAAATACAATCATTCAAAACTACTATGAACACTTTTATGTGCACAAAATAAAAAATAGAAGAAATGGATAAATTCCTGGAAACATAAAACATCCTAGCTGGAATCAGGAAGAAGTAGAAATCCTGAACAAATCAATAACATGCAGCAAGATTGTATCAGTAATTTAAAAATTGCCAATAAAAAAATAAAAAACGAGGACCAGATTCACTGCTGAATTCTATCAGACATTCAAAGAAGAATTCGTACCAATCCTACTGAAATTATTCCAAAACATTGAGAAAGTGGGAATCCTCTCCAAATCATTGCATGAAGACAGTTCACCTTAATACCAAAACTAGGAAAGGACATAACAAAACAAAAGAAAATACAGACCAATATTCCGGATGAATATAGATGCAAAAATTCTCAAGAAAATACAAGCTAACCAGATGCAACAGCACATCAGAAAGATAATACATCATGGGCAAGTGGGTTTTATCTTAGGGATGGTTTAACATATGCAAATCAATAAATGTGATACATCTCATAAACAGAATTAAAAACAAAAGCTACGTGATCATCTGAATAGATGCAGAAAAGACGTTCAATAAAATCCAGCATCCCTTTATAATAAAAATCTTCAATACACTAGGAGTAGAATACCTCAAAATTATTTTTGGTATTATTTTGAATACCCCAAAATAATAAAAGCCATATATGACAAACCCACAGCCAACATTATACTGAATGAAGAAAAGTTGAAAGCATTGCTCCTGAGAACTGGAACAAGACCAGGATGCTCACTTTCACCACTTTTATTCAATATAGTACTGGAAGTCCTAGCCAGAGCAATTAGGCAAGAGAAAGAAATAAAAGCCATCCAAATTGGAAAAAAGGAAGTCAAATCTGCTATTCACCAATGATACGATCATATACTTAGAAAACCCTAAAGACTCATCCAAAAGATTCCTAGATTTGATAAATTCAGTAAAGTCTCAGGTTATAAAAGCAATGTACAAAAATCAGTAGCACTGCTATACTATGATGACCAATCAATGAAAATCTGAGAATCAAATCAATAACTTAATTTTTACAACAGCTGCAAAAAAGTACAATACATAAGAATATATTTGGCTATGTCCTGAATGGTATTGCCTAGGTTTTCTTCTAGGGTTTTTATGGTTTTAGGTCTAACATTTAAGTTTTCAATCCATCTTGAATCAATTTTTGTATAAGGTGTAAGGAAGGGATCCAGTTTCAGCTTTCTACATATGGCTAGCCAGTTTTCCCAGCACCATTTATTAAATAGGGAATCCTTTCCCCATTGCTTGTTTTTCTCAGGTTTGTCAAAGATCAGATGGTTGTAGATATGCGACATTATTTCTGAGGGCTCTGTTCTGTTCCATTGGTCTATGTCTCTGTTTTGGTACCAGTACCATGCTGTTTTGGCTACTGTAGCCTTGTAGTATAGTTTGAAGTCAGGTAGCGTGATGCCTCCAGCTTTGTTCTTTTGGCTTAGGATTGACTTGGTGATGCGGGCTCTTTTTTGGTTCCATATGAACTTTAAAGTAGTTTTTGCCAATTCCATGAAGAAAGTCATTGGTAGCTTGCTGGGGATGGCATTGGATCTATAAATTACCTTGGGCAGTATGGTCATTTTCACGATATTGATTCTTCCTACCCATGAGCATGGAATGT
The DNA here is from genome assembly GCF_029281585.2 of Gorilla gorilla gorilla. Taxonomy (NCBI): domain Eukaryota; kingdom Metazoa; phylum Chordata; class Mammalia; order Primates; family Hominidae; genus Gorilla; species Gorilla gorilla. Next base: position 18,729,841 of record NC_073235.2, on the reverse strand, counting down.
TCTTCCATTTGTTCGTATCTTCTTTTATTTCCTTGAGCAGTGGTTTGTAGTTCTCCTTGAAGAGGTCCTTCACATCCCTTGTAAGTTGGATTCCTAGGTATTTTATTCTCTTTGAAGCAATTGTGAATGGGAGTTCACTCATGATTTGGCTCTCTGTTTGTCTGTTGTTGGTGTATAAGAATGCTTGTGATTTTTGCACATTGATTTTGTATCCAGAGACTGCCTAAGTTGCCTATCAGCTTAAGGAGATTTTGGGCTGAGACGATGGGGTTTTCTAGATATACAATAATGTCATCTGCAAACAGGGACAATTTGACTTCCTCTTTTGCTAATTGAATACCCTTTATTTCCTTCTCCTGCCTGATTGCCCTGGCCAGAACTTCCAGCACTATGTTGAATAGGAGTGGTGAGAGAGGGTATCCCTGTCTTGTGCCAGTTTTCAAAGGGAATGCTTCTGGGCAAGGACTTCATGTCTAAAACACCAAAAGCAATGGCAACAAAAGCCAAAATAGACAAATGGGATCTAATTAAACTAAAGAGCTTCTGCACAGCAAAAGAAACTACCATCAGAGTGAACAGGCAACCTACAGAATGGGAGAAAATGTTTGCAATCTACTCATCTGACAAACGGCTAATATCCAGAATCTACAATGAACTCAAACAAATCTACAGGAAAAAAACAAACAGCCCCATCAAAAAGTGGGCAAAGGATATGAACAGACACTTCTCAAAAGAAGACATTTATGCAGCCAAAAAACACATGAAAAAATGCTCATCATCACTGGCCATCAGAGAAATGCAAATCAAAACCACAATGAGCTACCATCTCACACCAGTTAGAATGGCAATCATTAGAAAGTCAGGAAACAACAGGTGCTGGAGAGGATGTGGAGAAATAGGAACACTTTTACACTGTTGGTGGGACTGTAAACTAGTTCAACCATTGTGGAAGTCAGTGTGGCGATTCCTCAGGCATCTAGAACTAGAAATACCATTTGAACCAGCCATCCCATTACTGGGTATATACCCAAAGGATTATAAAACATGCCGCTATAAAGACACATGCACACATATGTTTATTGTGGCACTATTCACAATAGCAAAGACTTGGAACCAAGCCAAATGTCCAACAATGATAGACTCGATTAAGAAAATTTGGTACATATACACCATGGAATGCTATGCAGCCATAAAAAATGATGAGTTCATGTCCTTTGTAGGGACGTGGGTGAAGCTGAAAACCATCATTCTCAGCAAACTATCACAAGGACAGAAAACCAAACAGCGCATGTTCTCACTCATAGGTGGGAATTGAACAATGAGGACACATGGACACAGGAAGGGGAACATCACACACTGGGGCCTGTGTGGGGTGGGGGGAGTGGGGAGGGATAGCATTAGGAGATATACCTAATGTTAAATGACTAGTTAGTGGGTGCAGCGCACCAGCATGGCACTTGTATACATATGTAACTAACCTGCAGATTGTGCACATGTACCCTAAAACTTAAAGTATAATTAAAAAAAATATATACTTAACCAAGGAGGTGAAAGATCTCTACAAGGAGCACTAAAAAATTCTGCTGAGAGAATTCATAGATGACACAAATAGAAATGTATCACATGATCATGGATGGGGAGAATTAGTATTGTAAAAATGACCATATTGCCCAAGGAAATCTATGAATAAATAGAAACATATCTCATGATCATGGATGGGGAGAATTAATATTGTAAAAATGACCATATTGTCCAAAGAAATCTACAGATTCAATGCAATTTCCATAAAAGTAGCAGTATTATTTTTCACAGAACTGGAAAAAAAAATCCTAAAATTCTTGTGGAACCAAAAAAGAACCCAAACAGCCAAAGCAATTCTAATGAAAGGAATCAAATCTGGAGGCATCACATTACCACAGTTCAATTATAATGCAAGGCTATAGTTAACAAAACAGCGTGGTACTGGTTTTGAAATAGGTACTTAGACCAATGGAACAGAATAAAGAACTCAGAAATAAAGTCAAATACTTATAACCAACTCATCTTTGACAAAGCATACCAAAACATAAATTGGGGAAAGGATACTCTATTCAAGAAACAGTGCTGGGAAAACTGGCAAACCACATGTAGAACAATGAAACTGGTCCCTCTCTCTCACCTTATACAAAAATCAACTCAACATGATCAAAGACTTAAATAGAGGACCTGAAACCATAAAAATTCTAGAAGACAATGTTGGAAAAACTCTTCTAGACATCAGCCCTAAGCGAAGAATTAATGACTAAGACCCCAAAAGCAAATACAACAAAAACAAAAAGAAATAAATGAGACCTAATTAAACTGAAAAGCGTCTGAGCACAGCAAAATAAATAAGCAGCAGATTAAATAGGCAACCCACAGAATGGAAGAAAATATTTTCAATCTATGCATCCGACAAATAACAAGTATCCAGAATCTACAAGGAACTCAAACAAATCACAGCCTCCCCCTTCTGCCCCCTAAAATAATCCCATCAAAATGTGGACAAGGGATATAAATAGATGTTTCTCAAAAGAAAATATATAAATGGCCAAGAAGTATACAAAAAAATGTAAGCATCACTGATTATCAGGGAATTAAAACCATGATGAGATACTGCATTGCTCCTGCAAAGATAGCCATAATTAAAACGTCAAAAATCAATAGATGTCGGTGTGAATGTGGTGAAAAAGGCATACTTTTTTGCACTGCTGATGGGAATGTAAATTAGTGCAACCTCTATGAAAAACATTATGGAGATTCCCTAAAGAACTAAAAGTAGATCTATCATTTGACTCAGCATTCTCACTACTGGGAACTTACCCAAAGGGAAAGAAGTCATTCTGTGAAAAAGGCATATGCACATACATGTTTATAGCAGCACAACTGCAAAGATATGGAACCAATCTTTGATTGGTGCCCATCAACAAATAGATGGATAGGCTGGCGCGGCGGCTCACGCCTGTAATCCCAGCACTTTGGGAGGCCGAGGCAGGCGTATCATGAGGTCAGGAGATAGAGACCATCCTGGCTGACATGGTGAAACCCCATCTCTGCTAAAAATACAAAAAATTAGCCAGGCGTGGTGGCGGGCGCCTGTAGTCCCAGCTACTGGAGAGGCTGAGGCAGGAGAATGGCATGAACCCGAGTGGTGGAGCTGGCAGTGAGCCAAGATAGCACCACTGCACTCCAGCCTGGGCAACAGAGCGAGACTCCGGCTCAAAATAAATAAATAAATAAGAAAAAAATAAAATAAATGGATAAAGAAAATGTGGTATATATACACAATGGCATACTATTTAGCCATAAAAAGGAACAGAATAATGTCTTTTCCAGCAACTTGGATGGAACTGAAGGCCATTATTCTAAGTGAAGTAACTCAGGAATGGAAAACCAAATATTTTATGTTCTCTCTTATAAACGGGAGCTAAGCTATCAAGACGCAAAGAAATCGGAGGGTTATACTAGACTTTGCAGGCTTGGTAAAGGCAAGAGGGAGTGAAGGATAAAAGACTACATATTGGGTATTGTGTACACTGCTCAGGGAACAGAGGCACTAAAATCTCAGAATTCACCACTACAGAGTTTATCCACGTAGACAGAAGCCACTTGTTCCCCAAAAGCTGTTGAAATTTTTAAAAACTATAAAAAATTTGAAAAATTATTTGATAATTCTTGGCCAGGCGTGGTAGCTCATGCCGTTAATTCTTTCGTGATGTAATCATTAGATAATTTCTCAGATCTATTCCGTTACCCGCATTCTTCAAAATAAAGAAGTTCCAGTCACAGAGGACTCTGACATCACATAGATAATGCTGTAGTAAACACTAATTCTGTACATCTTGTGATGCTATTTTAGATAACCAGAAGGAAAAATTATCACATTTTCTTCGTGGGTATTGCCAGACTGATTGGATTTAATAAATTATGAGATTTGAAAGGTAGACAAATTAATAATGTAACAAGCATATGTTTTAAAAATTTGTCAAGGCTGTTCCCTAGGAATAAAAGTGAAGACAAATCAAAAAGGATAATCAAGAAGTCTGAAGTTGACTAATTTATCCTTCTATCATTTTTGAGTCAAATACTAGACATTTGATGGAAGACTTGTATGAGTCATTAAACACCAGATCCAGAGGGAACTTAGAAACCATTTAGCCTGATTCTTCCATTCTATAGATGATGAAACTGAGGCCCAGACGTTTCCTAATGGGCATTAGTGAGTCACAACAGACCTGGAATTAGATTCTGGGTCTCCTGTTTCTCATCCCAGAGATTATTCCACATGTTGGCTTTATGATGAGATTCACAGCCAACGGTGCAAATAGCAGCTTTGCTCTTTAACCAAAGGGCCCTGTTTGGTTGATTCTTCTTGACAATGTGTGAGTGAATAAGCTGTATTAATGACTTTTTCTCTCTAAAGCCAGCTTGCAGTCTGTGAAGGAACAAGCTGCATTACTTATCCCTCCCTGTCTGCTCTTCCCATTTTCTTTTTTATCTGTCTGCAAACCCATTTTTGTTAGGGCATTTAATTTTCAGACCCTGTCTGTGATTGAGTCTATATGTCTTTCTTCTACTACCTTTCCTTTTCGTCTGCCCCTATACATTCTCTTTATCTTCATTGTTAATAGATATTTCATTTGCTGGAATCTTCTCATTTGTAACTTATCACTTAATTTTATTATTTTCTATCCTTCTCAGGTTCATTTTGGGTAATGTGTTTTTCTCATACTCTTTTCTCCCAGGAAAATAAAGAGGAAAAAAAAAAGACAAGAGGAAAACATCCTTTTTATAAAGAGTGAAAAGCAAATTCTCAGTTTGGCTGGAACTGTATCTTTTTTATCTTCATCTTCTTTATTTCTCTAAATCTTTTTAGGATAAGTAAAGAACCCTACATTGTACCTGAAACCTCAGACATTTCCTGGTTGCTAACAGACTCATCAATACCCCTTCTATCCAGTTAAAAAACACCACCCAAGAAACTCATCACAATAAATTGAGAAATAAAATCAAGAGGAGCTTGTACTAATTAATATATTCCCCTTCTACTGCAATACCTTATTAAACTTGTGACTATGATGTAAGGCTTCTTTAATAATACATCAATGGATGTGTCCATAATAGACTTATCTTTTAAAGAAAATTATTTTGGGAAGCTGGCTACATTTCTGGTTATTTTATTGCTCAAGGTATGTTTGGAGGTACTTTTAGAGCCAAACAAAGAAAGCAGTTCTGTTATTTTATGATGGCATTTCATTTTCTGACCGCCATTCCTCATCATGATTTAAATGGCCTTGTCATGAGAGTTGCTTCCGAACAACCTCAGATTTATAAAAATCAAAGATGTATCCACAGAGGAGAACAAAGGTTTTCAATCAGTGATGGTTTATAATAAAATGTCATCGTAAATGCTTGTGAGCCCTAAAGGCGCATGTTAACCTAATGTTAACCTATGCCCATCCTTCACCCTGCCAAGCATCTGTGGGACCAGGTATTCCGGAAGCAAATGCACACCATGCCCACTACCGGCTTATGTTAACTTCTGAGAATGGCAAAATACAAATGGGAATCTTTGCTTCTACTCTATTCTATTAACTTTTGAATAGAATAATACCATCTGGTTTATATCTATCTCTAAAGTTGCTTTTTATTTCGATTCACAGAGTTCCAAATAAATAGGGCTTATCCGGAACTTTTAAAGATTACCTCATATACTATTACCACCTTATCTTCAAACTCATCAGTCATGGTTTCAGGGCCTGTCTCTTCTCTCTCTTCACCCTGCTCTCCATCTCCTTATCCCTTCATCCATGCCTTCTCCATCCTTGGTGTCTAGGCGTTTTTGCTTTTAGTCCCTCTCTTGATACTACACACATACTGCTTCATATTTAGCTTAGTCATTTCAGTTACTTAAGCCCCACAACTTACAGCAGTCTTTGAATACTCTCCTATTATCAGGCCCCATGTGAAATCCATCAGTAAATTCTGCAGTTTTTGCAATTTCAGTGATACAAGCAGTCACAATTCCCCTTTTCCCCCAGCTTATTCCAGTAGCCTCCTGATGAGTTTCCTTTCTTCAACACTTACCCACTGTCCTCAGCAGAGAGGCCAGAGTGAACCTTTGGGATGCAAGTCAGATCATGGCATGGCTTTTCTACAGGCAAGCCAGGATCTCTCACACCACTCAGTCCTAATAATGGCTATGTGATCTGCCTCCCACCACTTTTCTAACCTTGCCTCCCATGACTCTTGCTCACTCTAGATTCCCCACTGTTTCTTGAACATATCAGAGACGATCCTGCCTTAGGTCCTTTCCACATGCAATTTTCTCTGGGATGATCTTATGCTACGTGGCTGGTGACAAAATTTTTCCTAGATGCTCCTCAATTGTCATCCACAAAATCTTCACCAAGATGACTGCCTCCTTAAAAGAGCATCACCCCTCTGCTACATTCCTTGTTCCTTTTTACTTTGCTTTATTTTCCCAAATAGCATTTTGTTTTTTTGAGATGAAGGTTTGCTCTGTCATCCAGGCTAGAGTGCAGTGGTGCAATCTCTGCTCACTGCAACCTCCGCCTCCCGGGTTCCAGCGATTCCTCTGCTTCAGCCTTCCTAGTAGCTGGAATTACAGGTGCATACCACCACGCCCAGCTAATTTTTGTATTTTTAGTAGAGATGGGGTTCCACCATGTTGGCCAGGCTGGTCCCAAACTCCTGATCTCAGGTGATCCACATGACTAGGACCCCCAAAGTGCTGGGATTGCAGACGTGAGCCACTGCATCTGGCCCAAAATAGCATTTCTTATCTGAATATATTCATTGTTTATTCATTTATTGTCTGTCTCCCCCATCCCTCTTAGAATGCAGATTTCATGACAGCAAGGACTTTTGCTTAGCACGTAGAAGAAGCTTAATGAACACATGTTGATGTAGTCCCACTTGTTTATTTTTGCTTATTACCTGTGCTTTTGTGTCATATCAAAAAATCATTGCCAAGATGAATGTCAAGTAGCCTTAACCCCATGTATTTTTCCAGAAGTTTTATGCTTTATACCTCACATTTAAAAAGTGTCTACACAGCAAAGAAAACAATCAACAAAATGTAAAAGCAACCTACAGAATAAGAGAAAATATTTGCAAGCCATATATCTGATACAGTTAGTATCTAAAATCTATAAGGAACTCAGAGAACTCAATATTTAAAAAATGGACAAATGATCTGAATAGACATTTCATTCAAAGAAGACATACAAATGGCTGACAGATCTACGAAAGGAGCTTGAGCATTTCAGAGAAATGCAAATCAAAACCGCAATGAGATACCACCTCACACGTTTCCTAGTGGCTACTATTGAAATAAACAAGAGATAACAAATATTGGCAAGGGTGTGGAGAAAAGGGAACCCTTGTACACAGTTGGGAGGACTGTAAAGTCATGCAGCCATTATTGAAAATGGTATGGAAGTTTGTCAGAAAATTTAAAAAGTAGAACTACCATTTAATCCAGCAACCCTACTTTTGAGTACATATTAAAAGGACATAGACCAGTTTCTTGAGATATCTAAACCCCATGTTGATTGCAGCATTACTCACAATAACCAAGATATGTAAACAACCTATGCCATCCATCAATTAATGAATGGATAAAAATATTGTGGAACATTTATACAATGGAATATCATTGACATTTGCAACAATATGGATGAACCTGGAGAACACTATGTTTCTTTAGCCAGACACAGAAAAGTAAATACTGTATGTTCTTACTTGTACGTAGCATCTTAAAAAGTTGAAATAAGAGCAGGATGTAGAACAGTGGTTTCCAGGAGCTGAGTGGGTGGGGAAATGGAGAGAGATTTGTCAAAAGATACAAACTTCCAGTTATAAAACGAACCCATTCTCGGGGTCTAACGTATGGGTAGTGATTGATATGTAAATTAATGTGGCAATCATTACACAATGTATACGTATATCAAGTTACCACTTTAGATACCTTAAATATCTTTAATCTTTGTCAATTAAATATTTTAAAATAAGCTAGATTGGAAAGAAAATAGTTGAAAGAATAATTGAATAAAAGAGATGTTAATAAAGTGTTTAAAAACAGTCTTTGTTGTAAGATATATGTGGGGTCAAGTGGCAGTGTAATCATATTGATTATAATTGATTTTATAGGTCAGTCATATATATTAAATGATTCATCATTAAAGAGTTTATCAGGATGCCCATCAAAGGAAAATGCTGTCACAAAGCTATGCTACTGCTGCTGTTCTTGCTGCCCCTTAAATTTGCATCTTTACTTCAAGAACAACAGATGCAACACTGAACCCTCTGCGGGGGAGATAGAAATGGGGCACCCACCCTCCTCTGCTCTTCCAGGATGGGATAACCACCTGCTGTCCTGGGCCCATAAGGTAGTATTTTGTTATTGTAAGACTGCTGTCAGATATTTCATCTGTGTGATATACCATCTCATTTTACTAAGCCATGTATTAAAATCAAAGAAGATATAGCCTCTGACCTTGTTTGCTTTTTAATGCTAAAACCAAATCAAGGAATCAATAAAACTATAAGAAAATAAATCTATAAAATTCATTTGAAGTTGGCATCTTCAAGGAGAAACTTGAGTTTCTGGTAAGAGGATATTTACTATCATTGCCAGATGAGTAACTGCTGCTCCTATTTTACGTCTTTCTTTCTAAGGGAAACACACTCATAGTCATCAGTTGACATATCTCCACAGGTAAAGAGTAAAAGTATTCTCAGCTAAAATTAAAAACTCTCAATTCTTTCTTAACATTTGAAATCGTGCTATATTTGTGGGAAATGGTGGAAATGGGGTTTGGTAGGGATGCCAAAATATGTGTATTATTACAACCATATATTATCTAGTCTTGCTTGACTAGACCAGACCCAGTAAATTATATTCAGTAGTTTGTCTTTGCCTGTGAATGAAAATGTTTCATTTGCCTGCTTCTTGTTAATCTAGAATTGAGATACTTAAGTACAAGGGTTCATATAAGACCACAGCATTTTTTTAATTCCAAGTATTATTTATTCTTTCTGGTAACCTGCTGTAATTAACTACTAATTCTTGACTTAATTATAGCACCATTCTTTGGGAAACAACTTTGTATATCACGAAGTTATTTCAAACTGATAATAAAATTATTCAAAGTGTTTTTGTGTAGATAAACCTAGAGAATAATTTCCCGAAAGCATTTCTTTCTTCTAAACAGTGCTGATAGTTGGTAGGTCACCATCCTTAATGTGCACATATTTTGGCAAATGTGAATAGTGGAGACATTGTGTGTTCTTAGACTCACTGAAAAGAAAAGGATTAAGATAAAATAGAGAACACTTTTAAGTGTATGTATTGTGAAAAAGAAATTCAAAGAGATGTATGTAACTCCAAATATCCTTAAGCATAATTAGAGTGAGTGTGTGAATAGCTGCTGCGTTATAACAGCAGAGACTCCGGAAAGTCTGGAACCACCTCTTCTGCAGGGCTAAGTCATATTCATACCCCCAGAACAGCAATCTACAGAAGAGGAACCCAGGACTTTCACCAGGGATAGGGTGTTGAGTAAAAATGTTGATGTAATAGTTACACTTTGTTCTTTTGTGACATGTAAAGCTCCTAACCTAAGTGACGTCCTGGACTTACCTGATTGCTATGGTACCTGATACAGAAGGGCCAGTTAAAATAATTCCCTTATTTCTAGAGAAGGGTGGGGCTTCAGAAAATCAGTTTCCCATTTCTGAACAGATTTATTTAGAACAATAAAGTTAAAATGAACTTTAAATGCAGACATGAAAAAGAAATATTGCTAAGAAATGACGGCCGGGGACGGTGACTAACGCCTGTAATCCCAGAACTATGGGAGGCCGAGGCGGGTGGGTCACCTGAGGCCAGGAGTTCGAGACCAGCTTGGCCAAAATGGCAAAACCCAGTCTCCACCAAAAGTACAAAAATTAGCTGGGCGTGGTGGCGGCCACCTGTAATCTCAGCTACTCAGAGGCTGAAGCAGGAGAATCTCTTGAACCCGGGAGGCGGAAGTTGCAGTGAGCCGCGATCGCGCCACTACACTCCAGCCTGGGCGACAAAAGGAGACTCGGTCTCAAAATGAATAAATATGAATAAATATAAATAAATATATAAAAATGACAACAGAGTAGCCTGGGGCCTGGAGTAGCAGATATGCAGGACACACAAGTCTAGAGACAATCTGAGGATCACAGGCAATCAAACCACCGTAACGCATCGGGATTCGTGCTAAATGAGTGGATTTTAGTTGCTTCTGCCACAAAACAAAAACAAAATGATGTATATATTATCTCATAATATCATGTTGTATTCCTTAAATATACACAATGAAATTTAAATACATGTATATGTATAATCTTATGTGATATAATTCTATTAGGGCTTTACTAGCCTCCTCCCTCTTAGGTAGTTACTGTTTAGTTAGGTATTTACACAACATTTTGCACTTAGACCCATTACCACAATCCTCTGTTACTTCCCAACTTACTATCTCCAATTCAGGGACAAATGAAATAAGCTACAAAAGAGACATCCTTAACATTATTGCTGATGCTTTAAAAACAGAAACAAAAACAAAAACAAAGAGGGAAAGGAACTAGCTGACTTCCATTTTGGATACTGTGGTTTGGTTTATACAAATTCAGTTTCAGGATCAAGTCAGGCTCATTTATTTATTTTTCCTGTTTATTTGTCTTTTTATTAATCATTCATTAGTCTTCTGGGTTCCTTTATAGTCTTTTGAAAGCTTAGGCTTCTCCCCTAATTTTATACTCAGTAATTTGAAAGTATCATAATAACGTTTCATTAATACTTGAAATGGGTATTTAGAACTCAGGAAACTGAATTTATGATTTCAGATATTCACTACACTATATTTACCAGAAAAAGAATAGATGAGTTAGCTAGCAAACATGATTTCTTTCTCTCTAAGGAGAGAATGTCTTCTTTTCTCTCTCTTTCTCACGCCTTTCTCTTTCTTCTCCCCTTCCCTTCTTGTCAGAAATGTAGTTTTTTCTTATTAAAGAAAAGACTTCAAAATTCTCTTAGAAGAGAATATAAGGAAGAAATCCTATTTCTTTGTTGTATCTTTTGCAAAGTTCTTTTTTTTTTTAAATTACTATATCTTTTGGGAGTGGTAAAACTGGTTTTGAAAGGTTGATAGTGCATGTTCCTTCTCAGGATTTTGCAGCTTCCACATATAAATTGAAAGACTGATTGGCTACCCACTGGCACTGAAAACAGAGAGAACTGATGGGACCTGTGCTTGTCAGTCAGGTGGAGGAAATCATAGACACAAGCTAAATAAGATGTGCTGTCTATGTGTATGAAATGTGGGCAAGTGATAGACAAGAGGATGAAGTGATTACAGAGGGAGATACAAATCATGTGCAGAGAGACACATCTGCCCTCTCCACTGTCCAAAGCAGCACCACACTTGATCAGCCTGCCGTCTGTTTATTCCTTTCCTAGGCTGTGGTTCAGCCTCGGTTTATCAGGGTTTTATCAAAAAGCCAATCAACACTTAGGAGTGTGCCCACTTCTGAGTGGTTATCCTTACCTGAGGCCAGAGAAAAGTAAGGTTGGAGCCACACTGTGCCATCAGGAATCTCAGAAAAGCTCCAATAACGTCTTGCTTTGCCCTACATCACCTTCCAGTATCTGGCTAGTGCCTGCCTTCAGAACTCCATCACACAACACCTCTTGATGTTTCCAAAATCCTAACTAAGTCAGTCATGTCTCTGTTTGGCCCTTCCATCACTCTTGCTTGCTTGCCCTGAGGATATATGTCAAGCTCCTGGCAGGGAGTAGAAGGACGTTTTCAGCTGGCCTCTTTTTTTTGGTCTCACCTGCTATTGTTGTCTGTCAAGCACCATGTCTTCCAGCCATAACCACCAACCCTGTCTGGTGGTGATCTTCTCTCTGATGGACTGCTTTTCTCCAAGTTCGAGATTAATTCCCCATGCTCCTCCCTGTCCCCATTGTATGCTGCTAAACAGAGACTCATTCTTCATGACTCCACTCAGCCATCATCTCTTTGCTGAAGCTTTTCTGACTCACCCATCCTTTTCATATATAAAACAGGTATTCTTCCTCTTTCCTCTGTACTTTTGGTTTGTTCATGACCTGTCCTCTGTCTATATGGAATAGAGTTTCATGAGACTCAGAGCAGGAACTGTGTCCATCTTGTTTGTCATCATGTCTTTGGTGTTTGGCACAGGGATGGGCACATAATAAGCTATCAATAAATTTTAGTTGAATGAATAAATGAACAAACACAAGGCACTAATATGAGGTGTTATTTGAATTAGTGTAAAACATTGTTTTTAAGAAAAAGACAACTATATGTGATATTTTGTCTAAAACATTGTAAATCCCAGATTTACTGCAATCTAACCAGGTTTGAGGAACAGTGGTCTAGGCAGGAGAATAGGAGGCTCAAGTCTGTGTGACTTTGACACCGTTGTGAGGTGAGGAGTGAGTGCATGTGAGGACGAACTAAGCCTGGACCCATCCTCCTGTCTACTTGTCTGTGATCTCCTTCAGGGCAGTGGCTACATCCAGCCTGGCTCTTTGGGGATGTCAGTGCCTGGTACCTGACACATAGTAGGTGTTCATAAAATATGTATTGAACAAAGAAAACGAGGAGCGTATATGTTCCAATATTAGACATGAAAAACAATCATAGTCTTTAATGAGCTTATGGTATAATAGATGGCATTGCATTCTGATTTTAGGATCTGCCAATCTCAACACACTTGTTGAGAAGACATTTTCAATATTGCAAGACACACTAACTAGATTTGCATCATAGCATAGGGTTAACGCTCAACAGCTGTTAGTATTCATCCTAAGCCCTTTATTTTTTCTTCAACCATTCTCTCTCCCTCTAACCTGACCTTCCTCTTGCCCTTCACCCAAACTTCCATCTGATGCACATTCTCATCTCTTCTTACTTCCTGCCTGCGAAACCTTTAACATAGGCAAGTTTTCTGCTGTCAAAAGAAATTTATTTTAAAAATCATGAATGGGCCAAAAACAAGAATCTTCACATACCTGCTGCTGAATTCCGTAGTCCTTGTTGTGTCACCAGTGGAAGGTGTCTGACTTACTGGTGGTGGATCCATATGGGTCTGCAGCAAATTCAATTCTTGCCTCCTCAGAAGAAAGAATTCGCCTGAGAAGCATAAGGCAGAAAAAGAGGCCAAGGGAAGTTTCAGAACAGGAGTGGAAGTTTGTTATAGAGGGTTTTAGAACCGGAAAGAAAGAGAAAGTATGCTTGGAAGAGACCGAAGAGGGCACATAAAGGCCCAGTGTGGTGTTCAACCTTGATCCTAGGACTTTATAGGCTGGCCCCTTTCCCGTGATTCTTCCCTTAGGGTGGGCTGCCCGCATGCACATTGCCCTCCTTACCCTTGGGAAGTGAGCACATGCAGTGTGTTTAAGAAGTTACACACAAGCCCATCTGAGGCTTCTTTCCCTTTTACAGGGATGTGTCCCTGGAAGCTCATACTCGGCCATTTTGTCTCTTAATGCACATGCTTGGGAAGTTGCTTTTCCCTGGTATCTGCATTCAATTAACACTTTAGTGCAACAGGTGTGAACCATCAGGATATGGCCTCTCCCTGGCACTGGCTGCTAATGTATAACTTTTGACAAGAAAAAAAGGTGTTTAACTAGAATGAGTTTCTCTTGAATTCAGAATTATCACTCTCTTGCTACATTTATGGCCAGAAAATCAGCAGGCTTAGTTTTAGAACCAATACTCACAAACACATTGACTTATTTTTTTCTTGTCAAATAAAGTTTTTCTAAGATGACTGATACTTCTCATCTAGGCTGTGGGATAAATCTCTAGTAGGAAGATGGGTCGTAGGGCTCTGAAATACTGGTCTGTCTCCTTTGTGCCTATGATGACCATCTTTAAAATATTTTAGATCTTACAGTTTTGTAAACCTCTCCTGAGTGTCTCCCATAGTCAGGAGCTGTGAATACAAAGGTAAGTAAGAGTCTGTGCCTCATCCAGAGAGAGAGGCAAACATGGAGTTTTAACATAATATGGTGAGGATACAGTGGCACTGTGAGTAGAGGCTGGTCACATGGAAACACAAAGAACAGATGTTTTTCCTACTCCAGACATTCTCAAATGTTGGCATGGGTCAGAGTCACTCAAAGGGATGAAAAGAGCAGAATGCCGGACCCGCCCCCAGAGTGCCTGAGTCTGTAGGTCTGGGGTTGGGCCCAAGAGTTTGCATTCTGAACAAACCTCCAGTGCACGCTGCTGCTGCAGGTACAGGGACTCCACTGTGAATTAAAGGTATGAAGGATGTGATTCCTGAGCAGGTTTGAAATAATCAATGAGTTAGCCAGACAAAACACCAAGCCAGGGAATTCCAAGAAACAAAATAGCAGGCACAAAGGCACAGCGGAATGCATGGGGAATAACAGTGTTTCTGGAGAATACAAAGAGCTGGGAATGAGACAGGAGCCTTTGGACATAAAACAAATTAAGTAAGTCAGTAAGCTGTTGGACTGGCACAGCTCTGGCATCCAGTGCTGTAGTGGTTACTGTAACATTTCAAATATATGCAGTCTGAAAAGAATTGCACAAACCCCAGTAATTCTGCCTTCCTCGGCCACATTGAGAGACTGGCCTTATTTAATGTATCTCTGAAAGGTGAGGGTTTGTAAGAATATTTTAAGTAGACTGGGAAAATTCGAATGCACAAAAATTACAGGTTGCTTGAAAATAATGTAGAAAATCAATAATATTTTATACAGTACCTGTCAAAAACAGAGGTTTAAAACAGGTTTTAAAAACAGGTTTTAAAAATGCTTATTTGGAAGAATTCAAGAAGTATGCTTTATTGAATGTGAATTTGAGCCTCAAGCATACTTTTGTAACTATTTTTTCCATGTCAAGTTATATTAACTAAATAGAAGTTTAAGTAAAATAAAATAAAATCTAGTCCGGACTTTTTTTTGAATTTTTTTTAGTTTAAAAACCCAAAATTCCTGGTGATATCAATAGAGTAATAGCTTTTGTTCCACACACTGTGGGCTTTTATTTGCATTAATATTTTAAATATTAAAATATATGAAAAGCACAAAAAGGAGCTAGGTATAATTTAAAGAATATTAGTATTATAAGCCCTATGAGCCCATTATCCAGCTTTAGATCATTACACTTGTCTTTGAGGAATCCAACTAACTTTCCTGCAGTCCTGTCCTCCCTCACTACCTCTGTAGCTTTAATCACGTCATTCATTTCCATTTTCCTTTTACTTCATGTATATTTATAAATGATATATTTTCTAGTTCTGGCTTTTCCAAATGTAATAAATGGAACATGCTTTGTGTGTTCAGTTCCTTGCACTTTTTGCTTAACATGTGATGAATTGGCTATTTAGACATACATAGCGGCAGGCCATTCATTTTCATAGCTGTAGGATATTTCACTGAATGAATGATCCCATTTTATTTGTCCAGCTACCATTCATGAATATTAGCTTGTTTACAGTTTTGTGTGTGTGTGTGTGTACATGTGTTTTATTACATGCTTTTATGAGCTCTGAGTACGCCTTGCTAAGTTATAGGTTATGTGTATGTTTAGCTTGATTAAGTAATATTAAATAGTTTTTAAAATCATTTTTTACACTAATTTGTATTTTCTCCGGAAGTCACGGTTCCTTCTTCATGTCCTTTGGCAGTCCTTTAAATTTTTTGCCAAATTGGATAAATGTAAAATTATTGCTTTTTAAATTAATATCTTGCTGATGAATAATAAGTAGACCATTTACATTTACATTCTTATTCATGTTTTCTCTTCTCATCTTTTCTCTTCTCTGAAAATAGCTTGTATCTTCTGTCCATTTTTAATTAGGTTGACTCTCTACTGATTGATAGGATATTTCAAAGGCCTTGACACACATCCTTTTCCAGTCACATGTTTTGAAAGTTTCTTTTCTCAGCTGTGGCTCCTTTATACAATCACTTTTTGGAGTCTTTCAATAAACAGAATTTGTTATATTTTATCGAGTTGAAGGTATCACGATCTTCTTCCTTCACGATTTGTGCTTTTTAAGTCCAGACTCCAAACTGTCTGAGATTTCCTCCTAAAGCTTTTTAGGTTTCATGTTTTTTCTTTCAATGTAAAGTCTTTCTTATATTTAGGATGCATGTGCGTGTATGTGTGAGTGTGTGTGATATAAACGACCCTTTCAAAACATATTTTTAACATGGATAATCAGTTATTTCTACACTATAGCTAATGATCTCCCATTTTGACTTTATTTACATTATGTGTTACTCTGTTTCTGGAGTCTAATCTGTTTCATTGATTTATCAGTCTCTCTCCATGCAGTGTCCACCCTTTGTCAACTAATAAAGTGAAGGGATAGTGTTTTAAGCAATTTTCATGCCCGGTTACTCTTTCAGGGAGTGTATCAGCTGTTTGGGCCCTTTCATTTTCCATATATATTTACATTTTAGATGTTAGAATATGGCTTTTCAAATTCCATTAACACTCAAGTGTTCATCAACAGATATATAGATGCAGAAAATTACTGAGTTCCCTATTCTGTTCCATTGATCTATGTATCTGTTTTTGTACCAGTACCATGCTGTTTTGGTTACCATAGCTTTGTAGCACAGTTTGGAGTTGGGTAGTGCAATCCCTCCAGGTTTGTTCTTTTTGCTTAGAATTGTCTTGGCTATATGGGTCTCTTTTTTAGTTCCATGTGAATTTTGAAATAGTCTTTTTGTAATTCTATGAAGAATGTCAATGGTAGTTTAATGAGAATAGGACTGAATCTATAAATTACTTTGGGTAGTATGGCCATTTCCATGATATTAATTTTTCCTTTCCATGAGCATGGAATGTTTTTCTATTTGTTTGTGTCCTCTCTAATTTCCTTAAGCAGTGGTTTGTAGTTTTCCTTGAAGAGGTCCTTCACTTCCGTTGTCAGCTGTGTTCCTAGGTATTTTATTCTCTTTGTAGCAATTGTGAATGGGAGTTAATTTCTGATTTGGCTCTCTGCTTGTCTGTTGTTGGCATATGGGATGTTTGTGATTTTTGCACATTGATTTTGTTTCCTGATACTGCTGAACTTGCTTGTCAGCTTAAGAAGCTTTTTGGCTGAGACAGTGGGATTTTCTAGATACAGGATCATGTCATCTGCAAACAAAGACGACTTGACCTCCTCTCTTACTATTTTAATACCCTTTATTTCTTTCCCTTCCCTGATTGCCCTGGCCAGAACTTCCAATATTATATTGAATAGGAATAGTGAGAGAGGACATCCTTGTCTTGTGCCAGTTTTCAAGGGGAATGCTTCCAGCTTTTGCCTATCCAGTATGATATTGACTGTGGGTTTGTCATAAATGGCTCTTATTATTTTGATGTATGTTCCTTCAATACCTAGTTTATTGAGAGTTTTTAACATAAAGCGATGCTGAATTTTATCAAAGGCCTTTTCTGCATCTGTTGAGATAATCATGTGGTTTTTGTCTTTAGTTCTGTTTATGTGATAAATTACATTTACTGACTTGTGTATGTTGAACCAACCTTGCATCCCGAGGATGAAGCCAACTTGATTGTGGCGGAAAGATTTTTGATGTGCTGCTGGATTTGGTTTGCCAGTATTTTATTGATAATGTTTGCATTGATGCTCATCAGGGATATTGGCATGAAGTTTTCTTTTTTGTTGTTGTATCTCTGCCAGGTTTCAGCATAAGGACGATGCTGGCCTCATAGAATGAGTTAGGGAAGAGTTCTTTCTTTTCAATTGGTTGGAATAGTTTCAGAAAAAAAGGATATCAGTTCCTGTTTGTACCTCTGGTAGAATTCAGCTGTAAATCTGTCTGGCCCTAGGCTTTTTTTTTTTTTTTTGTTAGTAGGCTATTTAATACTGTCTCAATTTCAGAACTTGTTATTGGTCTATTAAGGGATTCAATTTCCTCCTGGTTCAGTCTTCGGAGTGGGTGTGCGTTCAGGAATTTATCAATTTCTTCTAGATTTCCTAGTTTATTTGCATAGAGGTGTTTATAGTATTCTCTGATGGTTGTTTGTATCTCTGTGGGGTCAGTGGTGATATCCCCTTTATCATTTTGAATTGTGTCTGATTCTTCTCTCTTTTCTTCTTTATTACTGTAGCTAGTGGCCTTATTTTTTTTTTTTTTTTCCCCCAAAAAACCAGCTCCTGGATTCTTTGATTTTTTTTTTGGAAGATTTTTCATGTCTCTATCTTCTTCACTACCACCATGATCTTGGTTATTTCTTGCCTTCTGCTGGCTTTGGGGTTTGTTTGTTCTTGATTCTCTAGTTCATGAGTTGATTCCATCTCTTAGTTAACATGGGAGTGCTAATATCACTTTTAGACCCTGATTGCAATTCTTTTGGATGAATACCCAGAAGTGGTTGCAGATCATATGGTAGTTCTATTTTTAATATTTTGAGAAACCCCCATGCTGTTTCAATTTCTCTACATCCTTGCAAATAAGTATTGTCTTTTGTAGTTTTGATAATAGTGATCCTGTCAGGTGTGACTTAATATCTCATTGTGGCTTTGATTTGCATTTCTCTGATAAATAGTGATGTTGAGCATGTTTTTATATACTTGTTAGCCATTTGTATGTCTTCTTTGGTATTCTGGTTACTTGTTGATGAAGCTCATAGGATATACTATTTGGAGAATCATATTCTGTGACTAGAACTAATACTGTGTCTTTGTTTCTAATCTATTTATTTTCTAATTCATTTCTTTTCTTCTTTTTTATTGTGCAGGCTATGATCTTTAATATATACATGTAGTAGTATGTTCATTGTGAACTGCTGGTAAATATCCTTTATCAAATGTATCAGTCAGGATAACTTTAGCTACTAAAACAAACCACTTCAAAATGTATTTCTTGCTCTTGTCACAGACAGTACTTGTTGCTAGCTATGGTAGTGAATATTTTGTTGTACACACTCATTCAGTAATTTCCATTTTGTGGCTCTTAATCCTCAGAGTCCTGTCAATTTAGTAGGCAGATGGAGAGGAGATTGCATAAATCCTGATGGAGATTTTCATGATCTGAGCCTGGGAACAATGCACATCTTTTTCCTCTTGCACTGGAATAGCCAGAATTCTGCCATGTAGTCACATCTAGCTGCGAAAGAGGCTCCAGAGGCCATCTAAATCTATGCTGGGATGAGAAGAGAATAAGGATACCAAAAAGTCCTAGCTATTTCTGTCACGGTACTTTAAGGAAACTACCTTCTATTCTGAGTTTGCCTTTTGCATCTATTTAGATAATCATGTAGTTTTCTTTTTTTGAAATGTTAATTTGAAAAATTAATACACTGTATTATAGTGAAATTGATTATGTATTTATGAAATAAACCTACTTAGACATGTTGTATTTAAATTCTTAAGAATATGAGTGTCTCTGCATTTTATTTTCTAACGTTTTCTTTGGAGTTTTGGGGATTATATTCAGAAGTAAGCTTGGATAATTAGATGCCTTTCTCATTTTATCTTTGATTTTGTTGCCAAGGATAAATGAGATGCACAGCGTTATCTGAAAAATTACTATATGTCTTACTATTTTACAATAAAGCTTATCCAATTTTTGAATAATCTATTTCTTGATTATGAGACAATATTCATAAGATTCTTGAATGTGTGGCAGAATTCATCAAGAAAATTATCTTGGCCTAATTTCTCCCTGTGTCACAATTGGTAATTCATGTTTTACAGAAATAGTTTATTTCATCAAAGTCTAGCATTTGTTGAAAAAATATTGCTTACAGTATATCCTCATTTATCTTTTTAATCTCTGCTTCATCTGCATTTATAGCTTTCTTTTAGTTCTAACATTCTTTTGAAAATGCCTCTTTGTCTTTCTTATTTATGTTTGTCTTTATCATTCCTGCTAGTAGTTTATCCATTTTGATTTTTAAAATAATCAAATTTTGGACTTATTGATATTCTCTGTGGTATTTTTCAATCATTAATTTTGGTTCTTATATGTTTTCTTCCTCTTGGTATCTTTGGATTTATTCTTCAGCTTATCCTCACTTCTTAATTTGGATATTTTTAGCTCATTATTTTCATAATTTTTTCTTTTCTAACAAGGAAATCTTCGCAAAACATGAAATTATAAATGTATTCTAAGTATTATTTTTCAAACATTCTATTATTTTCCTTTTCACATTTAATCCTTCAATACAGCAGCAATGTATTTTTGAATATAATGTGAAGTGAGATTAAAAATTCATTCTTTTTCTATGTAGATATTTAGTTAACTGAAATTATTTTTTTTTCTTTTAAAGTCAAGGTATTGCTGTTACCCTCACTGGAATGCAGTGGTGTGATCCTAGTTTACTGCTGCCTCAAACTCCTGGGCTCCAGCAATCATCTTGCCTCAGCCACATGAGTAACTGCGACTACAGGTGCACCACCACCTCCAGGTAAGTTTTTTAATTTTTGTACAGATAGGGTCTCTCTAGGTTGCTCAGGCTGGTCTTGAATTCCTTGCTTCAAGTAATTCTCTTCTCAAGTTGCTGGAATTACAGGCAGGAGCCACTAGGCCCAACTCCATTAATTTTTTCTGAGCCTATCTTTTCTCTACTCTCTTGCAGTGCCATTGTTTCATACATCAAATATCCACATATGTGAGGTTCTCCCTCTGAGCTCCATTCCATTCAATTTCTGCCTATATTTCTTTGCAACAATCCATGGCATTTAAATTATTATATCTTTATAATAAAACTTTCTATCCAGTAAAGTCCTCAAATCTATTCTTCTTCAAGTTGATTTGGGCTCTATCTGATGCATTGCAGTTTCATAGAAAATGTTAAAAGCAGCCTATCAACCTTTTACAAAAACATTCAACACAATTGTTAAAACTATAGATATAATTACATACAGTAAAATGCACAGATCTTAAGTCTACATTTCAGTGAGTTTTCACAAATTTATTCACCCTGGTTATTATAATAAACAACACTCCAAATTTCCTTTTCTCCTTAGAGACTTTCCTCACGGCCCTTTCTTGTGTTTCTGGAAATTGCTGCTGCTTCAATTATAGGTTAATTGTTGAATGTCTCTGGAAATGTCAGGTTTCCACATTTTAAGATAGAAAGGACACATTGCTTGTGCTCCTTGGTATATTAAAGGTTTGATTTTCAACAGCTGTTATACTCTCCATTCTCTTGCAGCCTTCAGAGGATTTATGACTTACTGGTAGAATGGCTGGGAAAGCACTTTATGCTTAGACCATATCTTTCTTCACCAAAGCTCAAAGGGTTCCCTTTCTGTAGTACTTTCCTTCTTCAAAGATTCCACAACCTGTTATTATTCCCTTTCCCACCCCTGGGGCTGGCCATGATACCTCTTCTTGAAGGAAAGTCTTTTTGTGAAACTCTGGTTGGTCCTGAATAGCACATGTCTAAAATCCCTGCTGTCCGTACCCTCATTGTTCCACTCTTTGTAATTGAAAGAGGCTCTCAGTGACGTTCTTGGACATCTTTTGGCTTTTATTATACTTTTTATCTTTGCTGATAGCTAATTTTTTTTTTCTGCAAGACCCCCACAAGCAGTGAGATGAACATGTCTTGACTTCCAAAGTAATTATTTGGGTTTTCATTGTAGTAGATATAGATATTAATATCTGTATCAGGTTCATTTATATTTCTCTAGTTATGGTCCTATAAAAGAATTTTCCATTGAGCAATAGGACATATACATATGTAAAATCTTTCTATTTATATATATGAATATAACAGATAATATATATTATATACATATATAACTGTTCCTTGGTATATTAAGGATTTAGATTTCAACAGCTGTTATACTCTGCATTCTCTTGCTACTGTTTATATATATGTATATTACAGTTATATATATATATATTTATATATATATATATATATACTGGGGAGAAAAATAAGCTAGTAAGTTAGTAACAACAAAGCTCTGTGTGTGTGTGTGTGTGTGTGTGTGTGTGTGTGTGTATATATATAAAACTGTGTGCATGTGTGTATATATATATTCCTGTATATATATACATATATATACAGTGTAGATATAAAAACAGTATACAGTTTTTATATAGAGTTATCTATCTTTCTATTTATGTATATATACACACATCCACACCCACACACAGTTTTTCTTCCAGTTCAAATTTTAAAGACTAGGAGGCTATGATATTCTTAAAGGAATGATTATAGATGTATGGAGTGAAAAAGGATGAATGACATAAAATCTAATGTTCACTTTCAGAGTGCCTATTTGCCTGACATGAATGCAAATTTGAACACCTGAACTGGTATCTCAAAAGACTTGCCCCAAGATGCACGTGCACTTCCTCATAACGGATACCTCAAATAGAACAAATAAAACATCTTCTGGTGCAGAAAAGATATCTATTATGCTGAAAGTAGAGACCGTTAGTATTGCTATTGGAGGAAGAAAAAAGACGTGGCATTTAAAGCCTGGAATGTGCTACAGAGTATGGTGGTGGAACCTCTCTAAGATTTTCATCAACTAGGAGAAATGGGTATTTATCTTCTTTAGTACATACCAGGGATAGGACAAGATTAGTATTAATTTTAAGTCAGAGGATCACAAAGGTAGAGAAGAAGGTATTCTAATATAGTGTGTATAGCACAGAACTCAAGAATTTACTTAACAAATTTTGAAGGTAAATCTCATACAGGTAGTCATGAGCCATACATTGATAAACAGATTGGTTACATCTCTGTGTGTCGGCAGGGGGAGTGGTGGAAGGGCTGTGTGGGAGGACTGTGTTCAAATGTTAAAGGGACTGATGATAGGACTCTTTCTTTTAAGGATTATAAGCAAAACGCATAAAACACACAGAGCTAGAGCGAGAGTGAGAGCATGACAAAAAGAACGAGAGAGAAAAAAAGAGAGAGAAAAAGAGATAAAAAGAGAGAAAGAGAAAGAGAGAGAAAGTTTGCCTTCTATTCCTACAATCTATCATTTTCCAGGATAATCTTCCTAAAGCCCACACTCAGATACCTATGATGGCTGCTGATTGTGAATGATGAGAGAAGTAGCAATTCCTCATCATCTAAGCCATTCCTGTATTCTCTTGTCCTGTTTTGCTAAAATAATTTGTTGATATTGGAGAAAAAAAATCAGATCTATAATGTATATTGAATCCTATGAAAAGATGTCACCAATGAGTTTAAGCTGCGTCACCCTCATATTTCTTTTATTTCCATGTCAAATACACTTATATTTCAAACATGGAACTTAAATGAAGCAATATACTGCCTGTAACACTGCACCAATTTTTAGTGGCTTGAAAATATTCTTCCTCTTCTCTTAGCTTGGATCCATTACTCACAGAATAAGATGCCTATCTTAAAGCTGTCTTTTGCTTTAGAATAAAGCAACTTTTAGAAGAAAGCATTAACTTTCTTTTTGCTGTTGCTTAATATGCTATTCTAGAATGTTGCTTTCCCTTAATATGTCAGAATGATTATCACATCTCTTAACGTAAATAGTTGAAGATACAGTGGAACCTAAATAGTCACTCATCTACTATCACCCTATTACTCCCCTCAGAGAAAAAGAAAAATAACTTACTGGAGTAAATGTAGAAATGAAAAATATGAATACAATTTGAATGATTATATTCATATAAGATTAATTTACTCTCTCGTTTTAATACAGGAAAGTTGGGGAGAAAAATAAGTTACTAACAACACAAATGAGTGCAACATTTCCTTTAAGAATTGTGTCTTCTCACCACCTTGATGACATCACATCTAAGAATGAGGAAGCCTAGGCCACTTAGAAAGTGACTATGACTAGGTGGTCCAAGCTATGTTAAAAACTCCAGCTTAGAAAGAAATACGCTAATAGACAGGTCAAATGGAAAACAAGTTTAAAATGTTGAGTCCACCCAAGCCACTCCTGTCTAGTAGAGATTTTCAAGATTCAGTGTGCGGAAAATTTTAAGAACTCAAATCAAAGCTCCTGTAACCTACTCATCATCCACTCAACCTACAGTGCATGTGAAATCAGAAAGCCACAGGAGTCAGGAAGAGCTGAGCAAAATGTATCCAGTTGGTTGCAAATTTGGGCTGTAAATGAGCTTTTAGAGGAGATTGAAAATTCATATGTGATTCAATGAGCAGTAAACATGTGATACACACAGTATGCTTATCTATGGGGAACCAAGAGCAAATTGGGTACAATGAACACGGTCTTGTTAAGTAGAAGTACAGTTTGTCCACCACTGAAAATAACTGCAAACTGCTCACTTGTTCCTAGGGTGTTTCTATTTAAGCGTTTGTTTAGTGATTTGTAATTTTGCCAGCAACCGTCTTCACGTTTGGGGATTCTTGGCTGAGCTACACAGTAGCCTTTTAGGTTGGATTTTCCAACCAACGGGAGGCTTTATAAGACATTTCCAGTGAAGCTCCTTTGCGAAGTCCTTGTGCCCCAGTAAATTTTCCCTGTTGACTCTGGTCGCCTCAGATGCATAGTGAGAGATGGAAACACAGCCAAGGTCACATCAAATTAAACTTTGCAGTTGATTTTATGGAGAACAATTCTGTCCTAAAGGTAAGTAACTAAGTAGAAACTATTCCTACAGAAGCGATTAGGACTCAGGAAAATTATTTCCTGTATATTTTAATCAAATACTATTTGAAAATAATTGAACTCCTAGTATGTGTCAAGGACTATAAGGAATTTAAAAAAGCAATAAAATATCTCCCTTGACTTCACGGGTCTTAAAATACAGCAGAAAAAAATGCAAAGGGTGAATTGTAAGGTACCGTGGACTTTAAGGTAGCTGAGAGGTTATTGTCACAGAGATGGTTACATAGATGATGATGAAAAAGTAAGAGGGAATAGAAGCAGGGTAGATTTAGGATCAATTTTATGGAAGAGTGAAACAGCATTTTTAAAAGGCTACAAATAATGTTAGGGTACGGATATAAATTGATAAAAAGAAAACATTTTGGGAAGAGAGACAAAGATGAAAGTGAGTATATTGGTTTTAGGGAGAATGGCTGTGGGTTTGAGATGACCGACATTTAGTGTTGTGTAAACAGTTGCATACGTAGAGACGTATACTTGAGATATGGAGATATAAGATAATGTCAATCTGTGGAAGGGCTTAAATATCATGCTAATGAGTCCAGCTGTGCAGGTGTTTTGAGCAAACCAGTATTAGGAGGCAACTCTGGGGCAGAGTTATCACTACAGATGGTTGAATCAGAGGGCAGAGTTAGGAGATATGAAAGTATTCAGGCAGAGATTCTCTGAGGGCCAGACAATAGTGGAGCAATTGCAATAATAATATTAGAATAGATAGATTTTGAAAATATTATGGATAAGAAATAAGAAGGACTTCATAACTAAGTGGTTGTAACAAAATGGAAAAAAAAAAAATCATTCATTGGAATTCCAGGAATCTGGAGAGCACACTCTGACCTGGTGGAGCTACTCACCATGAACAAGAAGCAAGAGTGGGATGTAGATGCTGAATGTGGAGATGTTGCCAAGCCCAAGACATGGGCTGTGAAAGGGACCAGGTTGGAGGTGAGAGTGACAACAGGGTATGGAACCTGGTTGGTGCTGACTATAGTCTCTTTAATGTGCTATTCCCAAATCCTCAGGAAAGTTACTATATTCACAGATTTTTGAAGCGAGTGCATATTTTTCGGTGGGTGATGGGGGACCAGTGTAGAATGAAACCAAGATAATACATGCGGAAGAAAAAAGAACATTGGAAAGGCCTGTGGTAGTATTCTCCGAAATTAGAACAAAGAGTTGGGAGATACTTAACCATGTGAGTTGGCAAGAAAGAGTTCAAATTACATTCAAGTCCATATGCTAGAGGTGAGGAAGGTCCGATTTGACTTCTGAGTTATTTGGTGTGCGGGATAAGGAGCAAAAAGGGTATGAAGATAACTCAGGTTTTGAGATTAAGTTTCCGGGGCAAAGGTAGTTCATATGTTAATAAATTAGGAAAAAAGAGAAAAAGGTGTTGGAGCAAGAAGAGGAATATATTCAATTTGAAGCACTGGCAAAACATTAAAAGATGTCCAGGAATTCCAGTCTGGAACCCCAGTTAGGGGCTGGAAATAAAAACGTGTACTTGGAAGTAATTAGCATGGAGGTGCCAAGTAACATTGAGTGAATGAAAGAAGAGCAGATGGTGAAGGACCGAATTTTGGAAGTCACCCAACCAATATTTATCAAACAAGTAACATATATTAGGGACTCATCCCAGTGCCAAAAATACAGCAGTGAACAAAGTAGACGAAGTACCCCCTTTTACATGAGGAATGTGGCTAGTATGAAAGTGAGGTGAAGAAGATAACCTGATAAGAGAGAGTGAGAGAAGACAGGAAGTAGACATTCTTCATAAGAAGAAATGGGTACAGAAAAGAGACAGAGGGAAATAGGTAAGGCTTGGAGTCAAGCAGAACAGAGTTAAATTACATTTTCCTCGCTTTGTAGAAACTCTGATAGGGATCAAGTTACTGAACCTCAGTTTTCTCATGTATATAAGGGGAATTATGATCACTTATTGTGAGGATTGAATAAATATGTTGAGTGCCTCACTCATTATAAGTAGTTCATTCATATTAGTATTCTTTTTAATGGCTTCTTCCCATCCTCATTGCCGAGAAACTTAAGAGAGAACAAATACCTATACATCTCTACCATGATAGGCATCGTGCTAGGGGCTCTTGAGGACACGTACCTTGCCTTTAAAAAGGCAGCTATTGGCCGGGCGCCGGTGGCTCACACCTGTAATTTCAGCACTTTGGGAGGCCGAGGCGGGCTGATCACGAGGTCAGGAGATGGAGCCCATCCTGGCTAACAAAGTGAAACCCCGCCTCTACTAAAAAATACAAAAAAAAATAGCTGGGCGTGGTGGCGGGCGCCTGTAGTCCCAGCTACTCGGGAGACTGAGGCAGGAGAATGGCGTGAACCCGGGAGGCGGAGCTTGCAGTGAGCCGAGATGGCGCCACTACACTCCAGCCTGGGCGACAGAGCGAGACTCCGTCTCAAAAAACAAAAAAAAAAGGCAGCTATCTAGTAGGGAAGTCAGTAGTCAGTACTTGTAAGCAAATGTTTGCAAAAAGGTATTCTAAAACAGGTAGCCGACAAAGTATGTTTGTTTTATAAGACGATGCAGGACGCACAATGGCTTCCTACTACTCACAGTATAAATTCTGAACTTCCTATTGTGGCTTATGAGAATGCAAAGTGATCTCATCAGCACCACTTCCCACCTTCCTGTGCCTCTGTGTGTGCTCTAGTGATACCGATCTTCATGTGGTGACTTCAACACGTGCCACTCCCTGTTGGAATGCTCTGTATCCTCCCCAGCTCACCATTCATTGCCTGATTAATTCAGATTTCAGATTCACTTTCTCAGCAAGTCGTAACTTCCTGAACCAGATGAGACTATACAGTTGTATTCTCTTAGAACCTAGTTCTTCTTTGTAGCCCCTTTTACAGTTCAGTTGTAGGTACATAACTAATTGTATAATTAGTAGATAAACGTCTACATCCTATGTGTAATCAGCAGATGAATGTCCGAAGGTAGGACGTTATATTCAGGAATTGTCTGTGCTCCAGTTAGCTTGATGCATGTCCTAAAAGTTGGTGCTCAGCCTGCACCTGTTGCGTCTGTGAATGCACCAGGTAGATGCTCAGTAAATGATCATGGAACAAGTGAATGAAAACATAGGAGTAAAATATTAGGATAAAGCCACTGTAGATACAGTCTAGATTCTATCTTTAGTCAAAAGCAGAAGGGCACGTTTGAAAAATAAGCATCCTTCCTTCACAGTATTAACTCCAAGGTCTAGGGTCATGCCATATAGGTAATCTTTTTATAATAATTTTGTATGTGTCTATCACCCATAAACTTTCCTACACATTAAAAATGCTTCATTATGTATCTAGATTGTGCTAACTCACAGACAGATATTATAGAAATGTACTTCCCTGTTACTGACATAATAGTTACTTTATTTGCAAGAACTTATTCCCTAAAACTTTAAAGTTTCCTTCTTCTTGTATTGCAATTCAGAATTTCTAGTCTAGTCTTAGCTTGCAGCCCAACCAGCTTTTGCTTTTCTGGATGAAAGAGACTGACCTTTGCCCTAGTGCCTTGCACATGATAAGTTTTCAGATTGAAGGCTTTTATATTTGAACTTGGCTGATTGGTTTACCTTTTCTTCGGGCTCTGCTCTTCCTTCTGCATGTTTGTGATGTCTCCTCAGAGATACAAATGCAATGAAACACAGTGTGTTTCTTGGTATTCACAGTATCTGAGGGAAGGAGATTGATTTTACCTTAAACTAAAGTCTTCTCTAATGAGACCCTGGATTAGACTAATGTTCTATGCCTGATAATTGGAAATGGTTATTTTAGGGGTCACAGTAAATAATTTTAAAGCACAAAATAAATAAGTGATTTTAAAATAGCTCATTAGAAAAAAAAATGTGCTACAAAGTTAAATAATTGAATTTTTATAATCAGTCTATAATGGAAAAACAATGTTTCCTAGAGGCAGATAGATGTGGGTCAGAAACTCAGGGTCCGCCACATGTTAGTTATGTGACTTAGGTTAAGGCACTTACACTTCCTGGGCCTCAGCTGCTGCTTCTCCAAAAGTGGCACACATGTAGTCTGTGCCATTGCTGTGGGGATTAAGTGATGAATGAAGATAACAGAAGTGGGGACAATGTTTTAGAAAATAGTACTTCACATTTTTTCTCCTCTTTCAAACAAGAGTATTGTCTGTTTTAGAATATTCTTTTCATCCACCTGTTCTGTTCTTTCCTCTCTTTCTTGTCATTTTATTTCCACATTAGTTTCTTTGTAAAGCTATCATAATTTGAAAAATACAGACTTTTACAAATTATCTTGCAAAATATAAGTAACTATGTGACTTTATCTTCTAGAACAGTAATATTTCTATACAACCTGCAGTGATGACTTCATGCAATAATAAGTTATACAAAAATCCAGTTTTTATTAATAAATTTCTGTTGAATCACAGAATTAGGAATGCTGAAACAGAGGGGTTGGGCCATGAAAAACAGGGTGAAATCAAAGTTCTGAAAGCATGTGAGAAAGAATGTTTTTATTTCTGTTGGCTTGGGACAAGTTGGGGATGGTCGGTGTGATCTGAAG
The DNA here is from genome assembly GCF_029281585.2 of Gorilla gorilla gorilla. NCBI lineage: Eukaryota > Metazoa > Chordata > Mammalia > Primates > Hominidae > Gorilla > Gorilla gorilla. The sequence continues at coordinate 18,700,579 of NC_073235.2, read as the reverse complement.
TTGAAAACAGGAATAGCATCCACTTACCATAAATAATACCATTAATGGAAAAATATATTGAACAAACAGTTTATCAGAGTTACTCAAGGATCGGCTTTCTTCCTCCTTGACGTTTGTCCTCCTAGTGCTCAGGGCAGTGTCTGGCATTTACTAAGTACTCAATACAAGTTGATAAACTTGACTGATTTATAATAAGGATTTATAATAATAAATCCTTCTTTATATGACTTTTTTTAAGTTTTTTAAGTTAATTTTGCTGTTTTATTGAAAAAATGAGAATTATCAGAAGCTGAGGTTATTCATATTTTTACATAATCTTACCAACTCATTACCAATTCCACAAATGTTTAAGAATGAAAACATGAAGTTCACATCCCTGGAGTAAACATACTATTAGTTCCACTTCCTTTGAGCACGGAGGAAATGCTTTCATTAATTAAGCTTCCAAACATCCTCCTCATTTTAAGCAAGGATAGATTTGGTACACTAATGGTTGATTTGGCAGACTGAAATTAGGTGTTTCCATGAACTGATCCAAGTGCCATGGAGAAACACAGTAGCTCCAAGTATGAGCATGCAACCAGGATCCCAGATTCACAAAAGCCTCTGTGGACGATAGGACAATGGCAACCTGAACAACAGCAGTCACAACACTAGCAACAATCTGCTACTCTAGATAACAACAACTACAGAAACCACAACACTGCCATGCAGGCAGTTAGCTAAGTGCTTTCCATGCATCTTCTCATAAACCCCTCTGAATAATTCTCTAAATTATAGATATTATTATTAGCTCTAATTAGAGGAGAGGATATTGAGGCCTAGCTAATATATCACCTAGTTTCTAAAAAAAAATCTCCATCAGTATTGCATTTTCGTTATCTGCAGGAGTAATACTATCTCCAATAAACTTGGGCCAAAGAGCTAATGATTTAACTTATTGTGTTAATTGAAGTCTTAATGTAATTCATTGCTATCTCCACCCAATCAGCCATGGCTATAATGAATAAGACTGGGATGGGACTAAAGAGCGGTATGGACACTGAGACTTCTGAAAATATTCCTGAAGGCTGCCAAGTGCATAAATCTAGAATCAGGATCTGGTATTAAGACAGTGTCAGGGAAGACAAGATGCAATTCATGCTGGGCTTAATAGCTAGGTGGAGGGTTGATAGATGACAGCAAACACCATGGCACACATTTACCTTTGTAACAAACCTGCACATCCTGCACATATACCAAAGAACTTAAAATAAAAAAAAATTTTAAAAACCTGAATGTGAGGAGTTTTGCCAGGGTCAGGTCTGTCTTGCTATATTTCCAAGCTTAGTGCTTCACCTAGTGTCTGGAGCTTAAGGAAAACTCAATATACCTTGATGGTACAAAATGAAATATTATTAATTTCTTTATTATAATCACTCCAGTATATACAGTGACAGATTTTACAGCCATACACTCATTTGTGAAAAATGTAACATTTTTCCATAGTACCATAATTTGTATATAAAGCCTCTACTTTGCCTAATCGCAAAATATTTAATTTAGTGACTTCTGAGAAAAATTAGTGATTCCTCTTCAGTTCAGACTTAAAAAATGACTCAAATTTAATATTTTATCTTTTCTTCATTCCTTTGCCCATTTTTATACATGACTGGTGGAGAGAAGACATCATTATATGTGCCCAAATACAAGGCAGATTTTTTTCTTTACACTTATGCTCAGAAAAATGGGACTTATCCTACTTTGCATTCCTCACAAATTCCCTTATATTATGGAGAGCATCTCTCTGTCTCCCTCTTTCTCATCTCCTCATTCTCTCTTTCTCTCTCTCCCCCCCTCCCCGCTTCTGTTACTAATTTTGCAGAGACATATAAGCCTGAAAGTAACAATCCGGATGTTTATGGAGGTCGCCTGACAGAGTTGATTAAAAAAATGGGCAAATAAATTTAACACAGATTTATCTTAGTTTCATGGGGGTATTACTTCATAATTGTGAGTTAATGCTTATAGTAAGTAAGCTTTAAAAAAATCTTTAAAATGAAAATGCATAAGTGGTTATGTTGAAGAGACCAAAAATGTACACTAATTGCAGATAGAAGAAAAGCAACTATTCTAAAGTTTTACAGAAGGAACTTGAGATATAAGCTCCAGTACCACTTGGAGCTTGCTATATCTTGTTGCACAAGATTCAAAATATGCACATTTCAAGAACCTTAGATGGAAGTGAGAGTGATGTGATGTGGAACGCAGTATTAGACCTCAGAAACGGTAATGTGCCACCAGAGTTCGTTACTCGATGAGGCATCGTCAGCAGAAGTCCCTGGGTAAATGCAGTGTTTCTCAGACTTCTTTCATTATTGGTCCTCTGAAGAGGCTTTTCAGACATTTTTCCTTATCGATCTCTTTCTGCCCAGAACTTGACATTTTAATACCACAAATATAGTGTCTATTTGTTTATGTATTGTGAATCTTTGCAGGGCCACAAACTATTATAATGTCTACTCCCCCTCTTCTACTATCCTAGAACAAGTTTTAGCCCCTTGTGGGTAATACTGTTCCTATTGAGATTAAACGGCATATTGTGCTGACAGTCAGAACCGGAATCTCATTCCTACCCCTTATTTCATCTGACATTGGAACCCCTTTTCAGCCTTTGTCAGCCTACCCTTGGTCATCTGTGAAAGGGAACTCATAATGCTTTTCTTAGAAACCTCTTCTATGGGGTAAATGAGAAATCCCATACAGAGTAGATAACACCTAGTAGGACTTCCACAGATGGTCATTCAGGGCAGTGAATAAAGTGAATAAAGAATTGGATATACAGTTTAATGAAATATGAGAATGGAAAATTATGACGTGATTATAAATGTGCATGTGTAATTCATGAATTAATCTCTGTTATAAGTGAATATTTAGTAGTTCTTTTTTCTATATCCATAAAAATTTATATTTACATGTTCAAACTGACCAGAATGCATTTTAAAAAAATTATCTCACTGGCACTGTGGCTTAGGCCTATAATCCCAGAACTTTGGGAGGCTGAGGTAGGTGGATCATTTGAACTCAGGAGTCTGACACATGTTGAAACCCCATCTCTACAAAAAATACAAAAATTAGCTGGGCATGGTGGTGCTTGCCTGTAGTCCCAGCTAATATGGGGGCTGAGGTGGGAGGATCCCTTGAGCCTAGGAGGTGGTGGCTGCAAAGGGCCAAGATCGTGCCACTGCACTCCAGCCTGGGTGACAGAGCCAGACCCTGTCTCAAAAACAAAAAGACCAAAACCAAAAACAACAACAACATCGACAACAAAACAACAACAACAACAACAACAAAAGATCTCACTGAGAAAATAGGAAACTTACCTCATTTTGGGTATCACCTTGTGTTTGGGCAAATATGATACTTCTAAGTAGGAACTAGTATGCACTGAATACCTGCTGGGAAGTAAAATTAGAGAGTCGTGGTTCTTGGCTGTTATCACTCTTCCATATGAACATCTGCTGAGATCACTACCGTCTGTCCTCTAAGCACTTGTTCTAGACTGCTTATCAGAAGACTTCTGGATACTCTCTGCAGTGTTTCGATTCTCTTTGCTAATTTCCACACTCCAGTTGGGTGTATGTACTTCAGAATTTTTTGCTGCTGAGTCAGGGAAGGTCACTTGTCTTGTAATCGTAGTTGTGTCTGGGATGATGCGCCTTCTCAGAATTCAGTGTGGAAAGCAGTGTGTATACCACCTTTACCCTCAGAATCTGAATTGATGTGAGCGTTGATGTTTGACTCTGTTGTAACTTCAACCTGAGGAAGACGGCAAGATTCAACCAGCTCTATCTCAGTCCAGCAAACTCTAGCTTCCTCTGTTAATATCTCTTCCTTCTCAATTCAAACAAAGAGGATGGCAAAAACACTATCCTTTCTGATGCATTTTTTCCAAACATTCTTGTCTTATTGCTTCCAGATACCTAAGAATCAATCTTAGCATGATAAAAAAGGATTCATTACTTATACATGATTCCTGGTATGATGTAAGTAGAAGTACAACTGTGCTTGCAAAGAAAAACTCAACTTATTCAAGCCTCTAAATCTAACTACCAGTTTACAGAAGTCACTGGGGAAAGAGGAACAAGTTAAAGATACCTAAGAGAAGGAATCAGCCACATCCAAAATGCCACTAATGCTCCAAGGCAAATGGCCCAGTTTATTAAAAAAAAAAAAAATATATATATATATATATGACTTAAAAGAGGAAAATTGTTGGAAATTAAAAGAGACTTAAGAGGTAACTAAATGCACTAGGTGGGTTTTGTTTAGACCCTGAATTAAACCAACACAAAAAACATTTTGAGATAATATTAGGCAAATTGGATATAGCTTGAGTATTAGAAAATATTAAGACATTATTGTTAACTTGGTTAGGTGTGATAACAATATTATATTTATATGACCAACTAACCAACAAAACAACAATAAAAACATTCCATAAAAATATTTCCAGAAGAAATACATATCTTGAATTTACTTTAAAATAATGAGATGAAAAGAAGTGTTGGATGAAAGATACAAGATTGGCAAGTGTATCTAGTTGCCAAATCTGGGTGGTGGCTACAGGAGGGTCATTTTTCTGGCTCTGAAGTTTTTGTAAGTATTGAAGTATTTCTATAGTGAAAAGGTCAAACAGTAAAACTTGGAACCCAAGAATTTCACAGCGGTCTCCATCCCACCAACACTCCCTCCTTCAGGATAATGGCTGGCACCCTGTGGCAGCAGGGACTAGGGGGTTAAGGGATGCAGGAAAGAAAAAAAAAATGAAGAAAAGTTCAAAATTTCATTTAGAACATATGCTTTTCTCTTTCATTCTTTTCAGTTGAAACAGAGCAGAACATTCTCTGTACTCTGACTAAATACAGTATCTCACGTCAACATTGTTCAGTTTATTAAATGTATGTAGATGTTCTTGTGATAAATTTTAACAACATTTATTTAAAAATATTATTGGATGTATGTAGTTATTTGGTCGTTATACTCTCAATGAATCAACATAGGATATAACTAGTGTCATAGAAGAATTCATGAGTTTCTTTTTAATTTAAAAAATTTTGTACTTGAAAAAGTTGTGATTCACTTATACAGACAAAGGCAACAACAGTTTAAAAGAATATTTTTTTCATTTATACCCTGGGAGTTTTGACCCTGAGATAAAGAGAACTTTTGAAATAACTGGCAGCTTTGTGGCTAGTGTGGTAATGAGCATCTCTGCCACGTGCCTGGGCCCGTTAGCCTTTCTCTTTGCTTTTCTGCATTGAAGCAGCCAATTTGAAGGGCTGCTTCAGTGTTATTAGACCTGCCATGGCCAGGCCTGAACCCCGAGGATGGAGAAGGTGTTCTCTGAACACAGATAGATAATCCTGCTGATCATTTTGCAGCTCAAGCAAACGGGGACAACAAGGAGCTTTGTGCGACCTGCTATCCTGGGAGCACTTTGAGCCTCTTTCCCTGGGTTGCCCCTCCGCCACGCTTAGAAGAAGCTTCCTCCCTATTGTCTCCGTGGACTGCAAGATGAATATGTTCAAGAGAAAACCTGCTCTAGGATGTGTTTCCTTTCATTGCCCAAACACCAGTTCACTAGTGGGTCTTCACGATCTGGTTTCTTTTTTGCATTGTGTGCGTGCCCCTGTGTGGGAAGGAAAGGGAGGGGAAGAGGAGACACACTGGCTATTCTCCCTATTGGAAAGGTTGGATGAGGAACTTTCAATCAAATCAAAACTAATCTAAAACATGAAATGAGAGATGTGAATGTGTTATAATTTTAAGCACAGGTGTTATTTGATGGAAGGAAAACTATGAAATTATATCTAATTACACATGGCTATGGACACAGATGATATTTGACACTGGTCTAAAAGTTAATTATTGAAGTCCTGACTGTAACACATGTTTGTTGACATTTAGAGTTTTATTTTAAAGACAAGAGCAAATACATTTAGACATTGTCTAAAAAAAATTGTCATGAAGTTAGCCAAATATTTGGCTGGATTTGATGTTTTTCTGTGCTTCCTAATGCTTTTAACAATTTCATTTGCTGACTAACAACATAAACTATATCTGGATTATTTAAGGAAAAAGTAAACTGCAATAGCTTACTTTTATATGATAGGACTTTGCTTCTTTTGCAATTTTCTTTTGATCCCGTATCTTCATGAATTTATAAAATGATGATTCAAAAGGAAGTGAATTGGCTTGATTAAAGGAACAGAGAAAATGAAATTCTATCTCTTACATTTTATATTTGGGCTGGAGGGCCTTCAGTCCTGATGGATTTATTTTGCCTCTTTCATTTTCTTATTCTGAATTCACAATATAGCAGTTTCCACGATGGATTGCATAGTCCCCTCAGCATTTTTGGACTCCGGTTCCATGAACACTTCATTATGGATGTCTGCTGCCCTTGATTTAGTGCTTTGATATTTAGTTACCATGGTTTTAGAGTAATTTATGCGACAACCCCTTTTCTTCATGTCTTCCCACCCCTGTGTGCTTTCTGGACCATACAAATCAATGTAAGCGTAATTTAGCCCATAACTTTCATAAGTAGAGAGTAGCGTGGTACACTAGCATTCATCCCTCACCTAAAGGGCATGCCTACTTCTGCTGGCACCGAGCTCAGAAAGGCCTCATGGTTTCCATAGGTCAATCCCATGAGGCTAGGTTGATAATGCAGAAAGCCTCGGCCTCCAGGGATGATGGTAATCATCTCTGAAGCACCAGGTGGCCGCTCTGTGCAGAGGATTTAATTCACATCGCATAGTAATGCTCCAAAGATGAGGTCCCCAGGGATATGTTGCCTCGCAGGACTTTTCACAGAGGTTTATTGCTTTTCTCACCAACTTCTCAGGCTGCTTATGAATTCTGCATAGGCTCCTCCTTTTCCGCAGGACAGCATTTGCATTAAAAAACAAACCACTAGATAAACAGCACTTCACCAGTTATCATTCCTTTTAACCGCCACATGTAGAAGGTGGACAGATGTGCATTTAGGTACAGTTTACATATTGTACCTACCTGAACTCATGGCTCAACCTGCTGAGCTGCCTTGCAAATTCACCATTCTTTCTTTCCTGAAAAGGAAGCCAAAAAAAAGAAAAGAAAAAAAGATCCTGTAAAATGAACTGAAGTGTCAGAAAGCAGTACCTTTTCCTCTTATCTCCTTAGTGCTGGGCAGTGTTTTTCTTTAGCTGCTCCGAATGAGGCCATCGTATTGTGCTAATATTCTTGGACACTGTTGGAAGTGTCTAATTGTGGTTAAATGTTGCAGAAGAGCCCAGGACCAGGTTTAGTGTGTTCTGCATATTTTCTTAGCAATAGGTATGATGAACCCCGCATGAAACAAGCTGCTTCCTGTGGGGTTTAATTTCCAAAGAAACTGGGAATGCTGTCTCAGCCAAAAATTGCTGATTCCACCTGTTCACTTGAATGCGTATTTCACAAGGCCCGAGGAAATGTGTGTAAAACAACTAGGATAGCTTTGGGATCACATAGCCCTGGGTTCAAATTCCACATTAATTATCTCCTGATTAGATGTGGACATTTAAAAAGTTTGTAGCCTAATTTCTTCTGTTATGATAAATTGTTTATTTTGTCGGATTAAAAAAAATCGATAAAAAAATAGCTATTGTAATAAATCTTAACACTATAATAATTCGTAAAAAATTTGATAATCACTCCAAAGACTCTTTCCATCTGGGCTCCAACCTAAGCACACACATGGATATAGCCTTTTTTGTGCTTCTAAACTAAAATATACACAGGAATAAAGCATATGCAGCTGTTTTCTTATACGCTTTCTCCTTAAATAAAATTGTAGCATGCTATATGCTCTCATTTTTAGCTCACTTTCTTCACTTAACTTTCATATCCCTCTTAGGAACCGTTCTGTTTTAATAGCTCTAAAATACTGCAAAATCTCCATGGCTAGAATACATTTACATACCACTTATTTATGGAAAATTAGATTTCCCCAAATTTTGCTACCACAAAAAGTTTAAAAACAAATGTTCTTGGAGTTAATCTCTCAAGTACTGGTTCTTTTTCATTTGTTTGTTTTAGTACAATTTTTAGAAGTGCAAATGTTGAGTATAAGGCTGTGAACATTTAAATATTTTTGTGTATTGACATATAACCTTTGAAAAATTCATGCTACTGTACATAGCCATCAGCAATGTATAAGACAGCCCATTTTCTCACATGGTAGCTGACTCTAGTTATTACGAATCTTTTTAATTGTTTGTGCATTTGATGGTTGAAAAATGCCATCTCAATTTTTTAAATTTGTATTTCCAAAAATGTGACGTTTATGATAAGAATGTTTACAGTGAGGTCACATAGAGGTGTTCACAATATCAGAGTGATCAGCAAGTAATCAGGTGTAGAGGACAATTTTCTAAGAGAGAAACACACCCGCTCACCTTACTCCTTCTTGAGCTTTGTGACATGAAAAGTGGATGTGGGGCAGGTAGGTTACATAGAGTGGAGAGGCAGAGGAAAGAGATGTTGTTGGGACAACCCTGGGGAATCTTTTCTTTCATGACCTTCCCAAGGATGGCCCTGCTAGCAACATTAGACAGATTTGCACCCTGGACCACATTGTTGTCCTTGCTCTGTGTTCCCAGATTGATCAGCCATTCTAGACTTCATTTTTGGCAAGTAATTTGACAGCAATAGACCAGGGTCATGTTATGAGTTTCATGTCACACATCCAGATGTAATATTTTAAAAAAATCAAATTACTTCCTGTATTTTATATGATTTCCCTACTGATTTACTAATGCTTCATATGCAGAATAAATCATAACAGTAAGTTCATGTCCCCTGAATGAAAGAACGGCCTTTTCTGCAGACCAAGAGTGAACTGCTGACACTAATTAAGGTTCGTAGCACATGCCTTACCCTAAGCACGTGTGGATTTGGTTCCATGAGGAAAGATGATTTGCCAGATTGCAGCTAACAGGTTAGATGAACTCAATCAAACTGTAATGGGAAATGCACACAACTTCACCAATATGTGTTAGCAGTAAAGTATTGTGAGTTTCCAGATTCACAGATTCACATGGCTAACTAGCAATAAGAAAAGCAAAATGCACTGAGTACTTCTTATGGTCCAGGTACATATCTAAAGGTTTTAATAAATTACTTCATCTAATCCTTACCACAACCTCATGCATTAGCTACAGTAATTACCTTCATCTCACAGACAAGGTGTGGAGAGGTGAAGTCACTTACCCGTAGTTACAGAATTGGGAAGTGGTGGAAGTATGGTTCACACCCAGGTAGTCTGGGTTTGAAACCAAGCACTCATCATCTGTGATATTTTAACTGTTAACTGGTCCAAGCTCACCAACTAGTAGGTAATACTAGTAGTTCTTAGTAAGACTAGTATTACTAGTAATATGTAATACTTTTAAAAAGTATTCTTTGATACTTTAAAAAAGTACTTCTTATGGTCCAGGTATATTTCTAAGAGATATGATCACTGCCCCACCCTCCCAAACACATACACTAAAGGTTACATGAATTGCCTGATAACAAAAAGCAGTAAAGTTGCTTAAAATGGTGATAGTGTGGTGATATGGGGCCATTACTTAGTCTCATTCATGAAATCCCTAGGTTAATTCTAAGGCTCAGTTTCAAGGGACAGGATTAAAATTTGAGTAACTTCCTACTACAAAACAACCTTACTATATCTTTTCAGTGTTAAGAAAGAAATGGCCCCAGTTATTTTAACAGAGATGATTGTACATAAATTTTCAACCAATTGTTAGATAACTAAAAATACTCAATGGGGACATGATGGTGTCACAGAGAAATTAACTGCAGGAAGCAACCATGGAGGTTAGCATCTGGGAGGAGGGGCCCTACAGAACATGGGTTGTAGGAAGCAACCACGGAGGTTAGCATCCGGGAGGAGGGGCCCTACAGAACTGGGGTCCAGACCCTGAGGAGTGGGGGCCAGTTATGAAGAACTGGTACCCCTTAGGAATTGTAAAGCTGCTTGTGGGGAATGGAAAAAATTGCAAATAAGAACCCACCACTACTACCCACTGCCAGAGTGAAGGGTGATTGTTGCAATGAGATAGGCAGGCATAGGGAGCAGTCAGAAAGATGCAACATTTTTCTCCCTCCTTCAGCCTTCCAGTCAACCTCGAGGGCCCCTAATGACATAGTATAACAAGCCCCAGAAGACAAAGCAGAAATGAAGTTTGCAGCATCACAAGCCAACTATAGAAACATGAGTTTGAAGCTGAGAAACAAAATCACATTCCACCTCTTCAACTACTTGGCATTCATTCAGACCCTTCTACACATTTGAACTTCCATACAACAAAAATAACTTTTTTTTTTAGCTTTGTTATTTATTTTTTTATTTTGATAATTTTTTTTATTATACTTTAAGTCTTAGGGTACATGTGCACAACGTGCAGGTTAGTTACATATGTATGTATACATGTGCCATGTTGGTGTGCTGCACCCATTAACTCGTCATTTAACATTAGGTATATCTCCTAATGCTATCCCTCCCCACTCCCCCCACCCCACAACAGGCCCCGGTGTGTGATGTTCCCCTTCCTGCATCCATGTGTTCTCATTGTTCAATTCCCACCTATGAGTGAGAACATGCAGTGTTTGGTTTCTATTTCCACTTAACAAGATGCAACTTCTGCGTTATAAACAAATCTGCTCTAAGTCTCTCCTTAAAATGAGGAGATGCAAAGTATCAACATTTGTATTCATCTCTGGATGTTAGCCACAGTTCCCTCTGAATATTTTGTTGCCTAATAACTCAATTTTAAGTTAATAGCAACCATAAGTTTTGTATAAAATATTAACAGTAAGGAGAAAAACATGAATAAATTATTTCATACACACAAATATATTCATTCCTTCTACGGTTTCTGCTTTTGTAACTGGTCATAAGGCCATAGCTGATATTTATAACTTCTTTCTCTCACTAACCATTCCATGTTTTCTTTGACCGTGGTCAGTATTTCAGATAGTTGAGATCTTTTCTTTGTGAGGTGACCTAAATCTTTATTTCTGCAGTGAATGACTCAATAGTTCTGCCTCTGTTTTTTGTTGTTAGTATAGTTTTTAACTCACTTTTACCATAGGATATGAAAGTACTAAGTGTTATCGCAGAGAATCACCTGAGTTCCTGCCTCTTTGTGTAATCGTAATTTGAATCAGTCGTCCCAGTCAGCTTTGCCTATATAGTGTCACAATGTGGTAACAATGGCCAAGTGGCAATCTCAACTTTCAATTCAGTGGAATTGCTGTGTCCCTTGGTGGTACTCTGTCTTCCTAGAGAACAAAGACCTCTAAATCAACAAAGCTTAATATTCTAAGAGCAAGAAGCACAATTTTCATAAATTAGACAGTATAATAGTGAAAGGAGGCACTTCTGCCGTTGCCATTTGATTTCTTGACCCATGTATTCTGACTATAGAACAAATACTATCTACTGGTTTTTGATTCACACATACTTTTGCATCCTGTATAATGAGCTCCCTCTTTTTGTTTCCCTACTGGCATTGTAACTAAGTTTTTAGTAGGCCGTTCTATAGTTTTATCAAGTGTTGGAACAGTAGAATCTATGAAATGCAGTAGCATCATAATTAATGAAATTAATCCAGATCAGATGTATGGTTAATTGTAATGAAATGCCTGCTAAAGTCAGTGTCTTGGAGGACAAGTGCATGATTTATGTTGATATGAATTGGAAAACATGCAATTCTTCTTTTTTGTTGTTGTTTTTTGTTTTTGTTTAGACTGAGTCTCACTGTGTTACCCAGGCTGGAGTGCAGTGGCACGATCTCGGCTCACTGCAACCTCCACCTCCCGGGTTCAGGCAATTCTCCTCTCTAAGCCCACCAAGTAGCTGGTATTACAGGCACTTGCCACCACCCTCAGCTAATTTTAGTGTTTTTAGTAGAGACAGGGTTTCACCATGTTGGCCATTCTAGTCTCGAACTCCTGACCTCAGGTGATCTGCCTGCCTCGGCCTCACAAAGTGCTGGGATTACAGGCGTTAGCCACCGTGCCAGGCCCTGCAATTCTTTTAATAATGGCATTTGGACATTATTTCAAAGACCACAAGATCTGTGAGGTGGAATGCTTGTAACTGACTGCACTGGGGTGCTTACAAAAAAAGAATGACTAACAGGGTTTTAAAAAAATTCATATCAATATACAGAGAATCAAAGAGCTTTTATAGTATCCCTACAGAATATCTTATAGCTAAAGGGTCAGCCTCAAAAAAGTGAGCATAAATGTTAACTGTGTAGGCTGCAGAATTATAGTGTAAGTTAATTCTTAGCTTTTCAACATCACTCAAGTAAAACAGAAGAGTATGAATTAGGTAGAAGCTAGGATCCTGAGACTAGGAGTGAATGAAGCAGAGAATCCTCAAACCTCAAATTACGTGAGCATCCTTTGTCAGTGGAAGCAGTCTGCCTTTCTGTATTGGAAGGTGCTTTTCTTTCCTAGCTTGCGGTCCCTGTAGCAAACTTCTATTGGCAATTGCATTCAAGGGGTACTTATTTTTCTTTTTTTTTCTTTTTTTTTAAGTTTTTTTTCTTTTATTATTATACTTTAAGTTTTAGGGTACATGTGCACATTGTGCAGGTTAGTTACATATGTATACATGTGCCATGCTGGTGCACTGCACCCACTAACTCGTCATCTAGCATTAGGTATATCTCCCAGTGCTATCCCTCCCCCCTCCCCCCACCCCACAACAGTCCCCAGAGTGTGATGTTCCCCTTCCTGTGTCCATGTGATCTCATTGTTCTGAGGACACTTCAACTATCCTTAGTTGACACATTCATAACTAGATCATATTTTAGCCTGAACCTAGAGGAAAAGTTCACAATCTGACTAAGAGGCTGGGCACAGTGGCTCACGCCTGTAATGCCAGCACTTTGGGAGGCCGAGGTGGGTGATCACCTGAGGTTAGGAGTTCAAGACCAGCCCGGTGAAACCCCATCTCTACTAAAAATACAAAAATTAGCCAAGTGTGGTGGCATGCACCTGTAGTCCTAGCTACTCGGAAGGCTGAAGCAGGAGAATCACTTGAACCCGGAAGGCAGAGGTTGCAGTGAACCAAGATCATGCCACTACACTCCAGCCCAGGAAACAGAGCAAGACTCCATCTGAAAAAAAAAAAAAAAGGAAAAAGAGAAAAAGAAAAAAGAAAGAAAATCTAATAAAAAATCATTTATACTCTAAAATAATGGCCAGAGTTTTCCAATTTGTATCAACATAAATCTGGAAATATATGTGTAAATGGCATCAAAGAGAGTTAGAGAAAGGAGACAATACAATGTCTCTGCTGAATATATTCATGAGTGTATTTAACAGATTTTTCATTTAATGTGTAACTTATGCAGCTGGAAGGGCTTAATAGTCTGTCAATAGCTGACTAAAACTTGGATTCAATAGTGGCCTACACTTAATGAGCCTGAAATCCCAGAACTTTCCAGCAATTTAGTAAGGAAAGAGATCTAAAGGCTTAAGGGATAGACAGTTTTGAGATTTATCAGCTTTCATACCCACTTCCTGAGAGAGTTCAGAGGCACCCCCTTCACTAAGGCTACAGCAATACTTTAGTGAGAGGAGCACGTTTTCTTGAAAGGCCTCGCCGCCTTTTCTGGTAGACCAGTTTCCTTATAGACCAGCTGTGACTGTTGGAAATGCTCCTATGAAATGGACTTGCTGATTTCAAAGGGGAAAATCTGATCGCAAGCCAGCAGAAGCCAAGTGGCAGCACTCGATTTCCAGAGGCAAGTGGGCATATTCACCCTAATGAACAGCAGAGGAAGGGGTGTACTCAGAAGGTTCTGACCCTCAGAAGTCCTCAGCAATGATGGATGGATCACAATGCCCCTAGGAATGAAAGCTGAGTAGCTTTCAAGGAAAATATCTAGGTCTGGTGGTCAGAATTCTGACTTGAATTCCCACGGGGAAGAACCTTGGCCTTCCGGTCTGTGTCCATTTCTTTGCCAATTCACAGACCCATGGTGGCCTTTTGTGCCTCCCACAAGATGGCCAGAAGCCATTTTTAAAACCACATTTCCTGACATGGCCCTTCAGAGTCCCATGCTCCAGTTATACTCATCCCACGTCCACTGAAGATGCTGCCATGGTTTTACTTCTTTCTTTGATGTAGCAATCAAATCTTTTGAAAGAAATGCTTTCTTAAATTCTCCACATCCTCTGTGACAGCAAAAATCTGTTATGTTTTTAAAGCACCTACTGATCACTTCAACTTAGAGAGATCTGTTTGTCCTCTGGGTTGGCACTTTAAGATCTTACACTTTTCCTCATTCTCTCTCCAACTAGAGTTCAAGCTTTTCGGGGCCAGGACCCTGGCTAATACTACTTGGTATTCCCCATAGCATTTAGCAGGGTGTCCTTCATCACACTTAACACAGTGTTCAATGTTTCTTGTGACTGTTTGGGGAAATAATTGTTTTAAAACTCACTGAGCCACAGTTCAATAAAATTATGAAGTTTTCTGTTTCTTCTGTCTCTGCACTCATAGCATAGTGCATGAATCTTGATCCTTGATTCCAGCGTTTATCACATACCCTTTGTCTGTTTTCCTCCAAACAGAGTGTGAACTTTTCAACAGTAAGATTTTGTTTTTCTGGTGCTAATGAAAGCAGACGTTCTGGTTCAGCATTGCTTAATGAGTTAATCTGCGCTTAATTCAAGTCAAGCTAAACTAGCAAATATGCCAGTCCATGTGACAGCAATTTTATCTTTCACATGTTATTTTACATAAACGATTGAACAAATACTTTTGTCTCAGTATCAAGCACACTATTTCACATTAAGCAATGTGAAAATTACAGCAAGCTCAAAAACTACAAGATATTATCCTTCTTTCTGCAACGAAGCTCAAACTTGATTATGCCTAGATAATCATGATCATGTTTGAAATTTTGAAATAGTTTATTGCAGTAAGTTATGCAATATTAAACTGAGACAATGTCTTAAAATATTGTTATTACTATATTAAAATTACAAAAAGGATTCAGAGCCCCTTGGTTTTGAAGCGATATTAGTAAATAACTGCATGAACTCCACAGTCAGAATACCTAGGTTCAGACCTCTGCTCAGACACCTACTAACTGAAAAGCCTTGGCTAGTTTATTTTATCTATCTCTAAACATTAGTTTTCTCATCTATAAAATGGGACTACAGCTAGCACCTGTTGCCTGAAGTTGCTGCAGACATTGGTTGTGGTATTCTCTTATTGTTACAGTTATATTAATGACATATAATTTGTATAACTATAGATATAAAACTTTATAACTGTAGTTATATAAATTTATATGTAACTAGTTATATAAATTTATATATAACTAGTTATATAAATTATATAAAACTAAGTTGGGCTTATTTATGTAACTGTAGTCGTATAAATAGCTTAGGTTAAATTAAATTTACCTAAGTAAATTTATATAATTATTATTTTAACCTTATCAATTATTAAATAATTGATAAGATTAATTATCAAAGTAATTATTAAATGAATTACTTATTATTTTAATCTCATCATTAAAAACAGTAGTTACCATTTATTTAGTGATTATTATGTCACAGAATCTATAACTTCCCGCAACTCTGTATATAGTTATATCAATAAACCCAACCTAAGTTTATATAAATTGACCTGTTAACCTAAGTTATTTATATAAACATAAGTTGGGTTTATTGATATAACTCTCTATATACAGAGTTCTGGGAAGTTATTATAGATTCTGTGACATGGTAGTCACTAAATAAATGGTAACTACTCCTTTTTATTGATAAGATTAAAATAATAAGTAATTTAGAGGAGAAGACATTTTAGAATACAGTGGTGCTTCCCATGGAGAAAGTGAAAATTTAATCTTGTTAATTGAGGAGAAGGAATTTTGTTAGTAGAAAAATTAAGGTATATGTCTTAATTTATATATATGTATATATATAAATTATATATATTTATATGTATGTATTATATATACACTCATATACACATGTGTATATATACATATAACTTGAAGTGGAAATATTTAGACATGAGTGAGTAAACTAATCATGTATATCCAGAGTTGTTTTTTTTTGTAAGATGATGACTGATAAAAAGATACATTGGGTCTTTTAAAGGGGTTTTTAAGGACTTTGGATGTGACTGTATAGCTAGTAGGGGCATAGTGAAGCTATTTGGGTCAAGAACAGAGATATGAAAATAATCCTTTTATATAGCAACAATTTCAGGAACAGTGTGTAAGACTTAATGAAGACCAGCACAATAAACCAGGTGTAAGAAGATGACTTTAATCAGTGATTCAAAATTGAAAGACCAAGAGTTCAGAGAACAGGTTCACTATTTAGAAGAGTGTTTGGGCCGGGCACAGTGGCTCACGCCTGTAATCCCAGCACTTTGGGAGGCCGAGGCGGGCGGATCACGAGGTCAGGAGATCAAGACCATCCTGGCTAACACGGTGAAACCCCGTCTCTACTAAAAATACAAAAAATTAGCCGGGCGTAGTGGCGGGGGCCTGTAGTCCCAGCTACTCAGGAGACTGAGGCAGGAGAATGGCGTGAACCCAGGAGGCAGAGCTTGCAGTGAGCCGAGATCGCGCCACTGCACTCCAGCCTGGGCGACAGAGCGAGACTCAGTCTCAAAAAAAATAAAAAAAAAAAAAAAAAAAGAAGGCGACTGTTTGAAGAAATATGAAAATAATGTAGATGCAACAACTGTGGGGACACCTCACAAAGGGCAATTCCTACCACACCGATGTCTCAGTCTTTGGAGAACCCACCAGGTTTGAGTATTTGCAAAAAGTGCTTTTTGAGTATATGATAGATCGTGAGACTAAGACCATAGCAAAGGTTACAACCACTGTACTGAAGTTCCCTGATGATCAGACTCAGAAAATTTTGTAAAGAGGAGATGCTCAGCTAATGTTTACTTCACCTCGTAGTGGTATCTTCTAAGTCAACCATCAGCCTGTGCTTCATTAGCATGTGTCATGGCTCCGATCTTCATCTTAAAGAAGAGTGACATTGGATGACTGCTGCTGGGAAAACAGTCCACACTTGCTACTCTTTGAGAATGAAGTTGTCATTTAGGGCCCCTCATGTTGCCAAAAGACCAAGAAAAATCTGGCCCACAGATATGTTGCAGACTCCTTTTAAAATAGATTTCATCAGTGGAGAAATGGTGATAGTTTTTTTCTTCTGTTTTCTGTTTAGAAGAATTTTGTGTTGTTTAAAAGATATTTTGAATGCCTTAACCTTCTTTATAGGCTTACATAATATTCTTTTCTTCCATTCTTTCTAAAAAACTGCTTACCTTTCCTATTTATTTTAGGGTTTTTTTTTTTTTTTTTTTTTTTTTTTTTGAGACTGAGTCTCAGTCTGTTGCACAGGCTGGAGTGCAGTGGCACAATCTCAGCTCACTGTAACCTCCACCTCCTGGGTTCAAGTGATTCTCCTGCCTCAGCCTCCCGAGTACCTGGGACTACAGGCGTGTGCCGCCCTGCCCAGCTAATTTTTGTATTTTTAGTACAGATGGGGTTTCACCATGTTGGCCAGGCTGGTCTCGAACTCCCAACCTCAGGTGATCTGCCCGCCTCAGCCTCCCAAAGTGCTGGGATTACAGGTGTGAGCCGCTGCGCCCGGCCATATTTTAGGGTGATTTTTTAAAAAGACTTGTGAAATACATTTTGAGGTGAAATTTAGTGATTTTTTTCTGTTAAATTAGAGCATTTAATTGACTATTTTATTCAGGTTGATTTGTTGAATATTTGCTGAAGACCAGTTTTTTAAGCTAAGACATGTAATAAATCCCAAATGACAGTACCTCATTGTTTACTTAGCTTTTGTACTTATATTTTTTGGAGGAAAAAACACTATCATAAATTGTAAATAGCCAATGCATAACTGTATTGTATGCAAGGCCGTGACTGTTGGTGGTGTCATCGCCGAGAAAGAGATAAATAAAGTTTATTTACTACAAAAAAAAAAATCCAGGTGCAGAGTGATGTGGGATGTGGAACATGGTACAGAAAGATGACAGTAGGAACCATATCCAGTGTGACTACAAGCTACAGTGCAACCGTAATAATTGATGTGAAAGAGAAGAAATTGTGGCCCGGTGGAGCTTTACCTTGAAGACTGGCCTCATAGGTGTGTAGTGCGCAGAGGAGATGGACAAAATTCTAAATTCTCTTCTCCAAAGAGGTGTAAAAATATAGCAATATAGCTATGAGAATAAAATGCAAGTCATTGATTAGTCCATGGATGGATACCAGCCTAATACAAGCTATTATCTTTCTTTATCTGGATTACTATAATAGTTTTATCACCAATCTCTTTTCTTATTTTTGTATCCCCTGCTGACCTGATTAATTTTCCAAATAACACTTATAGTGATCTTTCTAAGCATCACTGAGACCATAGTACTTCTTTCATCAACATAGTTCAGTGACTCCTCACTGCCCTTACTATAGTGTAAAAACTCACTACCTTTTCCTGGATGGTATTTTCTGATCTGACGTCTCTTGTCTCTCTTCCTTGTACTTATTTCACCTATATTGGCCTTTACAATTTCCTTGACTATTCCGTGTTCTTCTGTGGATAAGCCAGACAGAGAACCCTCCATCAGCTTCCTGTTTTTTCTCTCATGATTGATTAGCTAAAATCAGAACAGTTGGTCATGATTGATTGCTAAGATTAGAACCGTTTATTCTAAACTAATTGTCTTAAAACTAGCCATCTGCAAAGAAAAACATGTCCTGTTCAAATAACTAACTTCAGCTTCCCCTGCCTACAAAACAACCTGGACTTCAAACCACCCTGTCTGCAAGTTATCTATCTCTCCTGATAAAAATCTAAGGCAAAACCACCTTGGTGGAACACTCTGATCTTTGAATCTGGGGGCACTCTAATTTAATAGCCTGAATAAAATCAACCTCTTAACTTATCTAGTTTTTGTTTTCAACAATTATACATTTACTGATGTGTTTTCTTGTTCATATGTTCCTCTCACTGTCCATTTGCTCCTTCTCTTTTCACATATAAAGCCTCTAGGCTTTATGAGGGGAGGAACCATGCATTTTTATTTACCAAAGTAATACTAATGTTTCTTAAATGCCTGACTATAGGAGGCAACCCATAAATATTTACTTTTAGAATAAATGAATACATTAATGAATATAAAAGCATCAGATGTCTCCAAGTAGTGACTAGACTTGCAATGATGCAGGAGTCACTATAAACAAAGTAAATTACCAGGAGTGCGTGCCATATAATCTAGAAAGGGTTACTAGAAAGAAGAGCTAGAAGTACCAGTCAAATTGTCAGAACATCATCTCAGAGGCCTGTTCAGATGAGGACTTCAATCCCAATAGATGATCTAGGTAGAGATCAAGCACTTTGACTCAAGTCTAGACCAATGGGTAGACCCCAGAAATAGTAAGAATAGGCCATAAAAAAGTGATGCTAACGTTCATAATGGCATGCTAAATCTTCTACAGCAGCAAAAGCAACTCTAACACACAAGTTCATGAGTGATTATATTTATCTACTGGCAGTCTTGGTCTAGTTTGAATCAGGGCATGAATGGTAACGATATTAGTCTTATAAATAAATATAAATGGGGAAACACACACCTTTATAATGAAAAAGGAAGAACAAAAAGAAAAAATATATAACCACAGGTATAATTCAAGAAATAAAAACAATATTTTTCACCTATAATAATGGAAGGAGATTGGGAAAGACTGAGAATCCAAAGAACCAGGAATTCACAATTTGTTGAAGCGTACATTGTTTCAAATCTTTTGTTTTTTAACTTTTATATTTAGTTCAGGGGCTGTCTGCACCAGGAGCCATAATGTTCCTTCACTGAAATCCAACAATATAGTTTCTATGAATTTGTCCTGAAGGTGTAGTGTATGTACAAAGATTTATTTCCAAATATCATAATTACTGTAGAAAATTTTGAAAACCACTCAATAATAGTTAAGTTAAATTATGACTTATTTATAGATTATAGTGTTTTGTTTAAGGTTATGTTTGCTACTCTAACAATAAACCTCAAATTTTACTGGTTTAACAGAGTGGAAAGCATTTTTTTTCTTACATAGTATAAAAACAGAAGGTGAGGCAGGAGTAAAGGAATCTACTCCATGCAGTCATTCAGTGATCCAGCCAGATGAGAGCCCTGCCATTCATAACATGTGCTTTCCCAGGTATCTCTTGGCATTGATGTCAATTTGACAGATAAGGAAAAAAGAAAAAGTAGAAGTTTATGAAAGACGTTCTCATGTACTTAAACTATAAATGGACTAAACATTTCTGTACATACTTCATTAGTCAAAATGCAATCACATGATACAATTTAGATTTCAAAAGGGCTGAAAAATGTGGTTGTCTTTGGGTCTGTATGCCATGCAAGAGAAGTGTCAATCTTCAATGAAGAGCTAGCTAACTCTGCCACAAATGGATAATTATGTAGCCATGCTATCACGGTACCAAAGAACATTTAATGATGGGTGAAAAAATTAGAATGATTCCAATTACATAAAAACAATAAACAAATAGATTTTTTAAGCCCATGCTTTTTTTAGAAGTGCCAAAGATGTAGGGGTGGAAGTGGGATAAATTGCACCAATATATTAACAGCGGCTTTCTCTGGATAGTGATATTACAGGCAATATTTGTTTTTTTTTTCTCATGTTGTTCTGTGCTTTTTTCATTTTCTGTAGTTATCAATACTAATATTGTAATCAGATTATGAAAAATCGTAAAACAAAGGAGAAGAGAGAGGAAGGATTAGGTGTGCTCTATGTATCTCATCAAATGTATTTAGAAATATTAAAAATTTAGGTCTTGTTGGCCAGGCATGGTGACTCATGCCTGTAATCCCAGCACTTTGGGAGGCCAAGACAGGCAGATCACCTGAGGTCAGGAGTTTGAAACCAGCCATGCCAACATGGCAAAACCTCATCTCTACTAAAAATACAAAAATTAGCCAGGCGTGGTGATGGGCACCTGTAATTCCAGCTACTTGGGGGTCTGAGATACAAGAAAGGCTTGAATCCAGGAGGTGGAGGTTGCAGTGAGCCAAGATTGCACTACTGCTCTCCAGCCTGGGAAGCAGAGCTAGACTCCATCTAAGAAACAAATAACAAATAATTTAGGTATTGTTTTCCAAGAATATTTAATCCTATAGGGATAGATGTGATTAACAGATGTGAAACAGTGGAAGAATTATATGAGACAAAGCTTAATCATATTAATTTAACTTAGTATTTTCTAGCCACTTTTTGAGAATGCAATGACCTGCCAAAACTATGCTGGGACAAAGGGTGCAGCTTAGAGCATGCCACAGCAAACACTTCTATTGTGTGTTAAAGTGACTGTGGGTCAAGATTTTTAGCTTCTTTCCTATCACAAAAGTAAGGATTCTTTGAGCTTCCCTCCAGAGCTACAAAGGCTATGAACAGAGTTCTCAGTATATATACATTTGCCAGTTCTGGTACAATTTGATGGAGTTTCCATAATTTAAAGTCATATCTCTAATTTCAAGTCAGCAAATCAAAAGCAAAATCTATTGCTATTCTGTTTTTCAAATATCTCTCTGAAATTTTTCCCTTCTTAAACTATTTTGGGTCTTTTGTTTTACAGCAACCTGGGGAGCATGTCTGTGGAAGTGACTGATGTGGGTACTATAGGATAACTATATGAGTTTTATTGTGTGTGGTTGTTACATATTTGGGCAAATGGTTTGACTTGCATTATCTTGAAAATCAAATTTAAAACTGAATAGTGTTTGTGATGGTTCTGCTGCTGCTGTGCTTTCTTTTTCTGAAATGAGTGTGACTTCTGATCGATTTTTTGAACAGCCCATCACAATTTTCATTTTACATTTTGTGATATTAGTTTTGTTCTTAGAGAAATTAAGGGAATAAAGGTATTTTTCGATAAAGACTTAAGGATGTGAAACCTAATCACCAAGAATATTAACCAAATGCTTTTTTTTATTAACATCTAGTCTCTAACTGAATTGTCTTAGTAATGATCAGTTTATGTAGCTTTAAAGATACAGGGAAATGCAAAATCTGGGTTAAAAAAAAAAACCCTTTCTTATGGTAAGCTGTTTTACTTCTTTTCTTATATTTCTCTTTACATATAAAAGACATTTTCAATGCTACAAAATTTGCAATAGAAAAATAAGTTTCAGTGGTCTCAGTTGCTAAGATATTGTGAGAAACAATAGAAAGAAATCAGTTCAGTTTGTGATACTTTTAACCACTTTTTTTTTTCTTTTTGAGACGGAGTTTTGCTCTGTCATCCAGGCCAGAGTGTACTGGCACGATCTTGGCTCACTGCAACTTCCGCCTCCCAGGTTCAAGTAATTCTCTCACCTCTGCCCCCTTAGTAGCTGGGACTACAGGCAAGTGCCACCACGTCGGGCTAATTTTTGTATTTTTAGTAGAGACAGGGTTTCACCATGTTGGCCAGGCTAGTCTCGAACACCTGACCTCAAAAGATCCGCCCACCTCAGCCTCCAGAAGTGCTGGGATTACAGTGCCACCTTGCCTGGCCTTTTATCCACTTTTAAATCTTTGTTTTAAATAACCCGGGTATAAAGCAAATACAGGAGTGACTTTAAAAATTTATTATCAAAATATTGGTAGCATGCACATGAAAATTAGTATGATTTATATTAAAGAAAAATTCCATTTTTTTGCATCATTAGCATACCAATACAGAATCATAAGTTTGTGAGATTAAGAAAAAAAAACTGTTTTTAGGAGAAAGCATTTATCCTTATTGTTCTCAGCTGCTAGACCCTTACCCTAGATCTGCCAGTCTCAAAAGCATACATAACTATTTCCAAAGCAGTTCCAGCCTTGTGTGTGTGTGTGTGCATGCATGTGTGTAAAATGTATGTAACATATTTCTATATAATATAGTAAACAATAATATTATGTTTCTGTGGCTCAGCTCTAAAGAAACTTCATTTCCTTCCAATTCCTCCAGAGAGTTCTGAGAACTCCCAAGAGGTCAGCCATCTTCCAGATTCATGGCATACACTGCTTTCCCATCTCTGGCTTTTGTTCACTGTGATGACCTCTCCTAAGGCACCAGTTATAGAGTTAATACCTCCAAAGTTGCCAATATTCCTGTTTTGCCTATCCTAGTACCACCCTCACTGCTTCTGGTGCTCACCCATTTCTGGAGCAAAGCTCTGCATTTTTTATATGAAATGTGCAGACGTGTGCCACAAGCACATCTCCTTTAACACCGCTGATCAGTTATCCCTGCAGAAGATTTTGGACAAATTCTTTGTGAAAGAGTTTCTTTAAAAATATTTTATTATTCTTCACTGAATACTCTTGATCTCAGGCAAGAGTCTGAGGGCTGGGCCAGAAGGTAATTGAAGGGACCTACCTGATGTGGTGTGAAAGAAGCCAGACACAAATGCGTACTATATAATTTAATCTACAAGGAATTCAAAAACAGGAAATGTGAATTTGTGATTTTAGAAGTGAAGTTAATGGTTAACTTTGAAAAGGAGAAAAGAATTAAAGATGGAGAGGAGACACAAACTGGAGCTTACTAGGAGGTGATGACATTACTGTTCTCGATTTTGTCTATTGTCACATTTTGTCAATGATTACAACTCTGTTAAGTATTCAGAAATTATGAAAGCATAACTTCTTCAATTATGTAGTTCAACATTCTTTAGGGCTACATCTTTGCATCACCTGGAATCATCTTGTCTCTACACAATGGGACGTGGCATAACAGCTGAAAGTTTATCCCTGTCAATATCTGGGGATGTAGAACATAGGCCACACCATCATAAACTTCTTGGACTGGAGTCTTTCTTATCCTAGGCCAGTACCAAAATATTAATACCTTCTTCATGTTCCATCTTCTAAACACAGGTTGGCAATTCCAAGAATTGTTTATTCTTAACTAGAATTGTTTATTTTTAACCCCTTTCTCTTCCTAACATCTTCATGACAGAGATTACTTTCTGGTATGTTTAAAATTATTTTAGCATTTAATTATCCTTTTATTCCTAATTTATTTTCTGGCATTCGATTTAGTAGAGATAAATGAGCACAAAACTTGGTTTCATGCAGACCTGAAGACCTGATTTCAAATTACATCTATGCATTTTTTATCTGAATGATTTAGGGCAACTTACTCAAACTCATTGAGTCTCAGTTTTCCTATTGCAAAGTAAAAGTAAAAAAGCTTACTCATTATATTGCTTATAGTAAAGAGTGAAGTAAAATAAGTATGAACAATATATGTATTGCATTTGTCTCACAGAATGCTAATTCCATTTCTCTTTTAAATTATTATTTTTGGCTGGGCACAGTGGCTCCCACCTGTAATCCCAATAATTTGGGAGGCTGAGGTGGGTGGATTACCTGAGGTCGGGAGTTAGAGACCAGCCTGACCAACATGGCAAAACCCCATCTCTACTAAAAAAATACAAATATTAGCTGGGTGCAGTGGCAGGTACCTGTAACCCCAGCTACTCAGGAGGCTGAAGCAGGAGAATTGCTTGAACCCGGGAAGCAGAGGTTGCATGCAGTGAGCAGGATCATGTCATTGCACTCCAGCCAGGGTGACAGAGCAAGACGCCATCTCAAAAGAAAAAAAATATATTTTTTCAATAAAGAAAAAAGGCTTAATTGGCTCATGGTTCCACAAGGTGTACTGACACACTATGCTGGCATGTGCTTGGCTTCTGAAGAAGTCTCAGAAAACTTACAATCATGACAGAAAGTAAAGAGGGAGCCAGAAATTCACACATCCAGAGCAGGAGGAAGACAGAGAGGGAGAGGTGCTACCCACTTTTAAACAACCAGATCTTATGAAAACTCTATCACAAGAACAGCACCAAGAAGATGGTGCAAAACCATTGGTAAAGGACCACCTCCATGATCCAGTCACCTCCCAAAGGCCCAACCTCCAAAACTGGGAATTACAATTCAACATGAGATTTTGAGGAGGAACACAGATCGAAACCATATCATTCTGCCCGACCCATCCCAAATCTCATGTCCTTCTCACATTTCACAATACAACAATACAATCATGCCTTCCCAACAGTCTCCTAAAGTCTTAACTCATTCCATCATTAACTCAAAAGTCCAAAGTCTCATCTGAGACAAGGCAAGTGCCTTCCACCTATAAGCCTGCAAAAAAAAAAAAAACAAAACAAAAAAAGCAAAACAAAACAAAAAAAACAAAGTTAGTTACTTCCAAGATACAATGGGAGTATAGGCATTGGATAAATATTCCTAATCCAAAATAAAGCAATTGGCCAAAAGAAAGGAACTGCAGGCCCCATGCAAGTCTAAAACGAAGCAGGGCAGTCACTAAATATGAAAGCTCCAAAATAATCTCCTTTCACTCCATGTCCCACATCCAGGGCAAACTGATGCAATGGTTGGGCTCTCAAGGCCTTCAGCAGCTCCACTCCTGTGGCTTTACAGGGTTCAGTCCCTGTGTCTGCACTCATGGGCTGGTACTGAATACCTATAGCTTTTCCAGCTACAGGGTGCAAGCTGCCAGTGAATCCACTTCATTCTGGGGTCTGAAGGATGATGGCCCTTTTCTCACAGCTCCACTAGGCAGTGTCCCAGTGGGGACTGTGTGTGGAGACTCCAACTCAACATTTCCCGTTTGCACTGCCCTAGTACAGGTTCTCCACGAGGGCTCCACCCCTGCAGCGGGCTTCTCCCAGGACATACAGGCTTTTCCATACATCCTCACAAATCTAGACAGAGGCTCCCAAGCTTCAACTCCTGCACTCTGCGCACCTGTAGGATAAACACCACATGGAAGATGCCAGGGCTTATGGCTTGAATACTCTGAAGCAGTGGATCAAATTGTACCTGGGTGCCTTTTAGCCATGGCTGTAATTAGGGTGGCCAGGATGAAAGGAGCAGTGTCCAGAGGTTGTGCAGAGCAGTAGGGCCCTGGATCTGGCCCATTAAATCATTCTCCCCTCCTAGGCTTTCAAGCCTGTGATGAGAGGGTCTCCTTGAAGTTTTCTGAAACGACTTTGAGGTCTTTTCTGCATTGTGTTGGCTATTAGCACTTGGCTGATCTTTACTTATACAAATTTCTGCAACCTGCTTAAGTTCCTTCACTGAAAATGGGCATTTTTTTTCTACCACGTGGCCAGTTTGCAAATTTTCCAAACTTTTACACTCTGCTTCCCCTTTAAATATAAGTTTCAGTTTTATGGGTTTTTCTGCTCATGCATATGAGCATAGCCATTTAGAAGCAGCTAGGCCAAGTCTTGAATACTTTCCTGCTTAGAAATTTCTTCTGCCAGATACTATAAATAATCATTCTCAGGTTCAAAGTTCCGCAGATTCCCTAGGGCAGCAGCAAAATGCAGCCAGGTTATTCACTAGGGCAGAACAAAAGTTACCTTTGCTCCAATTCCCAATAAGTTCTTCATTTCCATTTAAGACATCCTCAGCCTGGACTTCATTGTTCAGACCACTATCAGCATTTTGGTCACAACCATTCAACAAATCATTAGGAAGTTCCAAACCTTCCCTCATCTTCCTGTCTTCTTCTGAGCCCTCCAAATTCTTCCAACCTCTGTCCGTTATCCAGGTCTAAAGTCACTTCCACATTTGCAGGTCTCTTTATAGCAATGCCCCATTCCTCAGTACCAATTTTCTGTATTAGTCTGTTCTTGCATCACTATGAAGAAATACCTGAAACTGGGTAATCTATAAAGAAAAGAGGTTTAACTGACTCATGGTTTTGCAGGCTGTACAGGAAGCATGATGCATCTGTCCAGCTTCTGAGAAGGCCTCAGGACACTTACAACTATGGTGAAAGTTAAAGGGGGAGCCAGCACTTCACATGGCTGGAACAGAAGGGAGAGAGTTAAATTGTTTCTGATTAAAAGTGGTCAATGGAAAAATACTCTTTTTTATTAGAGGAATGAGTGTCCTTCTCTTGCAAGAATATAGAATATTTAGAGGCCTTTGATATTTTTAGCATGAAAAATGTAAGATAAATTAAATATATTAATTTTTTATGTATGCTCTAAAATTATTTTTTTCACAATATCTTGGTTGTCAAATAATAAGTTTCTTGTGTTTTTTCTTGGCTGCATAAATGTCTTCTTTTGAGAAGTGTCTGTTCATGTCATTTGCCCACTTTTTAGTGGGGTTGTTTGTTTTTTTCTTATAAATTTGTTTGAGTTCATTGTAGATTCTGGATATTAGCCCTTTGTCAGATGAGTAGGTTGCAAAAATTTTCTCCCATTTTGTAGGTTGCCTGTTCACTCCTATGGTAGTTTTTTTTTGCTGTACAGAAGCTCTTTAGTTTAATGAGATCCCATTTGTCAATTTTGTCTTCTGTTGCCATTGCTTTTGGTGTTTTAGACATGAAGTCCTTGCCCATGGCTATGTCCTGAATGGTATTGCCTAGGTTTTCTTCTAGGGTTTTGATGGTTTTAGGTCTAACATTTAAGTCTTTAATCCATCTTGAATTAATTTTTGTATAAGGTGTAAGGAAGGGATCCAGTTTCAGCTTTCTACATATGGCTAGCCAGTTTTCCCAGCACCATTTATTAAATAGGGAATCCTTTCCCCATTTCTTGTTTTTGTCAGGTTTGTCAAAGATCAGATAGTTGTAGATATGCAGCGTTATTTCTGAGGGCTCTGTTCTGTTCCATTGATCTATATCTCTGTTTTGGTACCAGTACCATGCTGTTTTGGTTACTGTAGCGTTGTAGTATAGTTTGAAGTCAGGTAGTGTGATGCCTCCAGCTTTGTTCTTTTGGCTTAGGATTGACTTGGCAATGCGGGCTCTTTTTTGGTTCCCTATGCATGAAAAAATGCTCATCATCACTGGCCATCAGAGAAATGCAAATCAAAACCACAATGAGATACCATCTCACACCAGTTAGAATGGCAATCATTAAAAAGTCAGGAAACAACAGGTGCTGGAGAGGATGTGGACAAATAGGAACACTTTTACACTGTTGGTGGGACTGTAAACTAGTTCAGCCATTGTGGAAGTCAGTGTGGCAATTCCTCAGGGATCTAGAACTAGAAATACCATTTGACCCAGCCATCCCATTACTGGGTATATACCCAAAGGACTATAAATCATGCTGCTATAAAGACACATGCACACGTATGTTTATTGCGGCACTATTCACAATAGCAAAGACTGGAACCAACCCAAATGTCCAACAATGATAGACTGGATTAAGAAAATGTGGCACATATACACCATGGAATACTATGCAGCCATTAAAAATGATGAGTTCATGTCCTTTGCAGGGACATGGATGAAGCTGGACACCATCATTCTCGGCAAACTAACACAGGAACAGAAAACCAAACACCGCATGTTCTCACTTGTTAAGTGGGAGTTGAACAATGAGAGCACATGGACACAGGGAGGGGATCATCACATGCTGGGGCCTGCTGGGGATTGGGGGTGCTAAGGGAGGGATAGCATTAAGATAAATACCTAATGTAGGTGATGGGTTGGTGAGTGCAGCAAACCACCACGGCACATGTATACCTATGTAACAAACCTGCACGTCCTGCACATGTATCCCAGATCTTAAAGTATAATAATAATAAAAAGGAAAAAAAAATATTCTTGTAAAAAGCCTCACAAAAAATTTCAATAGGAAACAAAATTATTAAAAGTTTTATTAGCACTTTAATGGGCTAGAGTTTCAATCCTTATGTAGGGATTTTTTTTAATGTTACTGGAGTTTCATTAAGATCTAATTTTTTTTAAGATATATTTATCTTAAACTGGCCAAATCTCTATATATTAGTTAGTTGTTTTTGTATGTTTTTCTTTTAT
Organism: Gorilla gorilla gorilla; assembly: GCF_029281585.2. NCBI lineage: Eukaryota > Metazoa > Chordata > Mammalia > Primates > Hominidae > Gorilla > Gorilla gorilla. Next base: position 18,671,635 of record NC_073235.2, on the reverse strand, counting down.
GGAAGTATCAGAAATACAGAAAAAATAGGGGAAATATATCAAGCTTTTATGGCATAGACTCAGAACTGGAGCATTGTCACTTCTGCCTTCATGCTGCTGACCAAAGCAGATTAAAAAAAAGCAGAGGCCAAAGTCAAGAGATCAGGACAGCACAGTCACCCATAGTGAGGCATGACAGAGTATAGTTGCCCAGGGACATAAATAAGTGAAGCAACAGTTTAAACTATCACAAGTGTCATGAATTCATGTGAGGTTAGTTAGTGTGTAACCAATCATAGGGTTAAATCTTTTAAAAATGCATTTATTTACTCATTAATATAGTAAATCAACAAACAAGTACGTTGAAATCATATACTCTGTAAAGTTAGTGTATGACTGACCTTGCTTTTAAAAACATCACTGTCATTATTTCATTTAGTTATGTATTCAATAAAAATTATTTTTAAACCTCTATCATATGCCATGTTATTTGCAAATGTTCTCCAAAACGTAACTGTCTTATACCCAACAGTTCTCTATAGTGGATAAGCTAATTCACTGACACAGGTATTTGATTTGCAAACAAATGATTGCTTTCAGAGATTTTACTTGGATTTTACATTAAGTAAAAATAAATATTTTTATAGATGATTTATGAGATTGTCTATCAGTGTTGTAGATGAGACTGGTAAGACTTCTTCTTAAATATATTAAAAAGGAGAGAATACTTTCAAACTAATTATATGAGGCCAGCAGTACCCTGATACTAAAGCCAGACAAGGATATTACAAGAAAAGAAAATTACTGGCCAATGTTTCTGATGAGCATATTATAAAAATCTTGAATAAAATACTATCAAACTGAATTCAATAGCACATTAAAGTGATCATGCACCATGATCAAGTGAGGTATATCCCAGAGATGCAAGGATGATTCAACATATATAATTCATACACTTGATACACCACATTAGCAAAATAAAAGACAAAAACTGCATTGTCATCTCAATAGATGCAAAAGTCACTTGGCAAATTTAACATTCGTTCATGATAAAACTTCTCAACAAAACAGATACAGAAGAAATTTACCTCAACACAATAAAGACCATAAATGACAAGTTCACAATTAACATTATACTCAATGGTGAAAAGTTGAAAGCTTTTCATCTAAGATCAGACATAAGAAAAGGATGCCCACTCTAATCACTAGTCTTCAACATAGTACTGTAAGTTCCAGCTAGTAAAATTGAGGAAGAAAAATACAAGATGCTCAAATAGAAAAGAAAGAAGTAAAATTGTCTCTGTTTGATGATCACGTGATGTTATATAGAGAAAGCCATAAGGACTCAACCAAAATCCTTCCAACACTGTTAAACAAATTCAGTAAAGAGGCAGGTTTCAAAATCAACATACAAAAATTAGTGGAATTTCTATACACTAACAACAAACTATCTACAAAATAAAGAAACAATCTCATTTAAAAATAGCACCAAAAAAATTACTTAGGAGTAAATTTAATCAAGGAGATGAAAGACCTGCATACTGAAAACTATAAAACATTGATGAAAAAACAATTAAAGACACAAAGAAGTGGAAAGATATTTTGTGGTCAGGGATTAGACGAATTAATATTTTTAAAATGTACAAAACCCAAAGCAATGTGCAGATTGAATGTAACCCTGATGTGTGAAGTCAGGAACCCCAAACGGAGGGACTGGCTGAAGCCATGGCAGAAGAACATAGATTGTGAAGATTTCATGGACATTTATTAGTAACCCAAATTAATACTTTTATAATTTCTTACACCTGTCTTTACTACAGTCTCTGAACATAAATTGTGAAGATTTCATGGACACTTATCACTTCCCCAATCAATACCCTTGTGATTTCCTATGCCTGTCTTTAATCTCTTAACCCAGTCATTTTCGTAAGCTGAGGAAGATGTATGTCACCCCAGGACCCTGTGATGATTGCGTTAACTGCACAAATTGTTTGTAGAGCATGAGTGTTTGAACAATATGAAACCTGGGCACCTTGAAAAAAGAACAGGATAACAGCAAATTTCAGGGAACAAGAGAGATGACATTAAACTCTGACCACTGGTCAGCCAGGTGGAACAGAGCCATATTTCTATTCTTTCAAAAGCAAATGGGAGAAATATCACTGAATTCTTTTTCTCAGCAAGGAACATCCCTGAGAAAGAGAATGCATCCCTGAGGGTAGGCCTCTAAAATGGCCACTTCAGGGGGCAGTCATCTTTTATGGTCGAAGTTGTAGGGATGAAATAAGCCCCAGTCTCCTGTAGCGCTCCCAGGCTTATTAGGACGAGGAAATTCCCACCTAATAAATTTTGGTTAGACCAGTTGTCTGCTCTCAAACGCTGTCTCCTGATAAGATGTTATCAATGACAACGCATGCCCAAAATTTCATTAGCTATTTTAATTTCGCCCCCGTCCTGTGGTCCTGTGATCCTACCCTGCCTCCATTTGCCTTGTGATATTCTGTTACCTTGTGAAGCACGTGATCTCTGTGACCCACACCCTCTTCATACACTCCCTTCCGTTTTGAAAATCACTAACAAAAATTTGCTGATTTTACAGCTCAGGGGGCATCATGGAACCTGCCCACATGTGATGTAATCCCCCATGGGATTACAGCTCATGCCTGTAATCCCAGCACTTTAGGAGGCTGAGGTGTGTGGATCACCTGAGGTTGGGAGTTTGAGACCAGCCTGACCAACATGCAGAAACCTTGTCTCTACCAAAAATATAAAGTAAGCTGGGCGTGGTGGTGCATGCCTGTAATCCCAGCTACTCGGGAGTCTGGGGCAGGAGAATCACTTGAACCCGAGAGGCAGAAGTTGCAGTGAGCTGAGATCACACCATTGAACTCCAGCCTGGGCAACACGAGTGAAACTCCATCTCACACACACACACGCACAAAAAAAAAAAAAAGAAAGAAAGAAAGAAATGGATATATCAAGAAAATGTGTGTACCACACAATGAAGCCCTAAAAAGGCAGAAAATGCTGTCATTTGCAACAACATGGATGGACCTGGAGGACATTATGCTAAGTTAAATAAGCCAGGTACAGAAAGACAAGCATATTAGTCCATTTTCATACTGCTATGAAGAAATACCCGAGACTGGGTAATTTATAAAGAAAAATAGGTCTAATGGATTCACAGTTCCACATGAGACCTCACAATCATGGTGAAAGGCAAAGGAGGAGCAAAGGCACCTCTTACATGGTGGCAGGCAAGAAGAGCATGTGCAAGGGAACTGCCCTTTATAAAACCATCAGTTCTCCTGAGATTTATTCACTATCACATAAACAGCATGGGAAAAACCCATCCCCATGATTCAATTACTTCCCACTGGTTACCTCCCACAACATAGGGGATTATGGGAGCTACAATTCAAAATGAGATTTGGGTGGGGACGCAGCTAAATCTTATCAACAAATAATATAAAATCTCATATGTGGAATCTAAAAAGTCAATCTCATAGAAAGAGAGAATAGAAAGGATTTTACCAGAGGCTGAGGGTTTTGGGGATGCATGGGGAAAAAGGAGATATTGATCAGCTTCTGTTAGACAGGAGAAATGTTTTAGTATCTATTGCACTGTATGGTGACCACAGTTAATTATAAGTTAGTGTGTGTTTCAAAATTGCTGACAGAATTGATTTTTTGCATTCTACCACATACAAAAAAAAGGATAACTAGATGAAGTGATGGATGTGTTAATTAGCTTAATGTACTCTTTCACACAGAGACCAAGACATTACATTGTACCTCATAATATATACACAAATATTATTTATCAATTAGAAATATATAAATCAATATTGTTAAAATATTTTATAATTTTTGGCCAATATTTTTTAATGTAATGTCTTTTGCCAAATGTTTAAACTATTGGCCCATTGATCAAATTCAAGCAAAAATGAGTCTTCTTTGGCCAGCAAAATAGTTAAATATTCTCACATTGGAATGTCCTTAGGAGTGACATGTACCCACTGGTTAACCTATTACTAGGACTCAATCTCTCTGTACATTTGATTAAGTCTCATTATCCAAAAGGACATTTGATTTTGTGTATTTTGCTTTATGGTTTACAACACCAAAGCACAGGTTCTCAGTCTTCCGTGTATTTGAACTGTTCCAAAACTAGCAAAAAATATTTGGACCCTTTTTATAATTAGCCCTAGAAATTATGTGAGATAGCCAATCATTCATGCACCTTAGCTGGAAATGTGTAATATCTGCAGTCCACACGTGGTAGATAAATTAAGTAAGCCACCAAGGCATTAGTCTAAGGGTTGAAAATACAAAGAATATGGAGCTATTGCCTTCAGTGAACTCAATTTCTAGTACATTCAACAAATTTTTTTCTGATGGAGCAGGATAAGGTTTCCATGTGGATGTGATGACATCTCATCTGAATCTTGATGAAAAATAATTTCCTAGGTGAACAAGGAGAAACAGGTACAGGGAAGTACTTGTGACAACAGTCACACAAAATGACCTCTTTTGTGAAAGGTGGGTAAATTTAAGCTCCTAAGACCAGACAATGAAAACGCCTTCTCTGCAGTGTAAGAGTGTGCTTCTCCAGACTGCCACCCACCCACTAGTCATCTATATATAGAAAGTTCCTTCTCTCTCCAAAGGTTACTGATAATTGCCTTCCCTATAGCCATTCTACTCCTCTTTCATTTGGGAAAAGGTAATATGTATGAATACAATCATGATTTTTCTAGATGCTGTCCTACAGCAAGGGTTGGCCATGAGATCCCATTCTGGAAGGTGAAATATAAATGGAATTAGTGGTTAGAGCCTTTGGGAAAGCTATTGCATTCCAGATAAAGATGAGACATCACTTGGCATATATCTCATTTCTCCTTACCCTTTTCTTTTAGCCTTCCTCCTGCCTGGAACATGATAATGATACTTAGAGTTGTTGCTGCCATTTTGTGAGTGATAATTTACAGGTCACATTTGGCAGGCTTCTAAATTCACTTGCCTAGTGTAAGAGTGTGCTTCTCCAGCCTGCCACCCACCCACTAGTCATCTATATATGAATGTGACTTGCCCAGGGGAGGTTTCATGATTCCTGGCTTACATCCTATTCCTGAGTAAAGATCATAACACGAATTCCTCAAATATTATCTTGAGTTCCTCAAACTTTTGACATATCGGTTAAGACATAACTTACTGACATTGAAAAGGAGACTGACTTATTTCTGACTATTTCTGAATCATGAAGTTTTTCTGATTCATGAAGTTTTACTGATTGTTTTGCATTTAATTTAAGTGTAAAACATTTTAGCCTGTTTGTTGTAATCCGTAGCCTAGGATTGTAACCTTTGTATTATACTCTCCAATGAAAAGGACAACTCCAGTTTGAGGATTCCACTTCCTTTTCTCTAAACTTTTCATAAAAGCCTCCCAACTTGCAACAGACTCTGTAACATACTCATTTTTGTTGGTGTGTCTTCCAGGGTTGATTCTCACATTTGGCTTCCAGTAAACCTTTATCAAAATATTTCTGCCTCAACAGCCTTAATTTTGGTTGATGTGAGCTTAAAGCTGAAAGCTCCTACTAAGGCCAGTGCAGCAGCAAAACACAATAGAAGACATTTAGGTCCTGTCGTGGAACCAGCAAACCAGCCCTGGACCACCTCTTTCTGGACCTTTTTCTTTGCGAGGAATAAAACAAACCTGCTGCTTGTTTAGGCCATAGTTTTTCAGGTTTTCTTTTTCTTGAAACCAGATGTAGTCATGGCTGATAAATCTTCTAGCCAGATAACAAATACTGAGAATTCTAATGTGCTTGGAGTCAAGATAATTTCTATTTACAGAAGATGCGAAGATAACAAGGATATGATCCCTGTTTCTTTTTAAAGTGTGTCCAATGATACAAACTTTTGCTTTTAAACTAAATACTTATTTATGTTGATAAGCTAGTTATCCAAATACATGAAGACATCCACTAATCCTTTCTGGAAGGTTCATTTTTATTCATCTATATACCTACTATCACAGTTTATTTAATATACCTTATAATAATGCTTCACTGTATGAAAATATCTCACCATGTCGAGATGTTCTGGCCCATCATGAGCGTTTAATGACCTTGCTTACAAGCATAACTCTACTATAAATACAATCCTTGCCTAAGTAACAACTTCCATAGTAAAAACCTTGCAGAAGGTATGTTTATCCAGAAGTTTCCTTTTATGTGTGTACAAAAAAAGGATTCAGGTTACATATATTGATACTTGTTGGATATAGGAGGGAAATAGGTGTGAAAAGAGACTCCCATGAAGAGGGGTGGGTTAGCAAGACTAGATAGGCATTCCAAAGGACTAATGCCTTAGAACATACGTACTCATTTTCAGCAATGCTGGTTTTTTTTTTTTTATTGTCTGAAGTATAAAAAAAAAAGATGTTTTGGGGTTGGGTGCAGTGGCTCACGCCTGTAGTCCCAGCACTTTGGGAGGCTGAGGTGACACCTGAGGTCAGGAGTTCGAGACTAGCCTGGCCAACATGGCAAAACCCCATCTCTACTAAAAGTACAAAAATTAGCCAGGCATGGTGGCGGGCACCTGTAATCCCAGCTACTCAGGAGGCTGAGGCAGGAGAACTGCTTAAACCCCGTTAAACCCCGGAGGTGGAGATTGCAGTGAGCGAAGATCATGCCACTGCACTCCAGACTAGATGACTAGAGTGAGACTCTGTCACAAAAAAAAAAAAAAAAAAAAAGAAGAAGAAGATGTTTTGAATTGGTTCTTGCCTATACATTAACTGTGATGGTTAATACTGAGTGTCAACTTGATTGGACTGAAGGAGGCAAAGTATTGTTCCTGGGTGTGTCTGTGAGGGTGTTGCCAAAGGATATTAACATTTGTGTCAGTGGACTGGGAAAGGCCAACCCACCCTCAGTCTGGGTGGGCACAATCTAATCAGCTGCTAGTATGGCCAGAATAAAAGCAGGCAGAGAACGTGAAAACACTAGACTGGCTTAGTCTTCAAGCCTACATCTTTCTCCCATGCTGGATGTTTCTGGCCCTCGAACATCGGACTCCAAGGTCTTCAGCTTTGAGACTCAGACTGGCTTCCTTGCTCCTCATCTTGTCAGATGGCCTATTGTGGGACCTTACCTTGTGATCATGTGACTTAATACTCCTTAATAAACTCCTCTTTATATATACATCTATCCTATTAATTCTGTCCCTCTAGAGAACCCTGAATAATAGATTAACTTTTGGCATGGAGTGCAAAAAATGACTGGCATTTATCTCCAGGTGAGTCTATTTCTGTTTTTCCCAAGAACCAGCACAATGTCTACGCAGTTACTTTCTGGGTAAATAATTGGAAATTTTGTTCCTCATTTGAAAGGAACACTTTTTGCTTTCTGTAAATATGTGAGAAGAACCCAGACCTCCCAGGCATGTGTTTCTTCTACATAATCACAGCTGGGCCTTGGTGATGGTTTGACTGAATCATGCACCTTGGATCTCCCCAGCAGGGAAAACTAATGCTAGCATGAACAGCTGTGCATCTTTGTAAGGCTGAAACACTCTCATTTACTCTACTGGGGGTGAACATTTTCAGATAAAATAAGAGACAACTGTGATCTGATAAGTATATATATATATATATATATCAGTGTTCCAAATAGGGATGAAGTTAGCTAACCTTTTTTTTTCTTTCTATAATTAGCTACTTTCTCTTTTATAGACAGTTTTTTGTTGAATCTATGGCAACCTAAGTTTGCAAACATCACTGTAAAATCCCATATGTTCCTGATTTCCTTGAAGATCAGGCTGTGTTCAAGTCCCCCACCACTGAGCTGTGAAAGTTTAAAAATGTCTTAGCTTATAAAATGTACTGATCTACCAAGGAGTGTTTCCTTTATATCTCATGAGAAGCTTTTTATTGAAATAGTGAGAAATAGAAAAACTCAAGGCATTAGAAATAAAAACGGTTTGAGAGATCATTTAGAGTGACTTCTAAAATAAGTTTAGAATACTTTTGATGAATTTGGATGCTGCAAATGTTTAACTCAGAGACTAGTTTGAACAAAACATTTCAAATAATATAAGGCCAGGCACAGTGGCTCACACCTGTAATCCTGGCACTTTGGGAGGCTGACCACTTGAGACCAGGAGTTCAAGACGATTCTGGACAACATGGTGAAACCCTGTCTTTACTAAAAATACAAAAATTAGCCAGGCATGTTGGCATGTGTCTGTAGTGCCATAGTCCCAGCTAGTCTGGGAGCTGAAGTGGCAGGATCCCTTGAGCCTAGGAGACGGAGGTTGCAGTGAGCTGAGATCGCACCACTACATTCTAGATGTCTAGGTGACAGAGTGAGACTCTGCCTCAAAAAAAAGGAAAAAAGAATAAAAATTCAAAATAATGTAAATGCTAATGTCATCTAGAAAGTTTTTTTTCTACAAAAGATTCCTTTTTATATTTTTTATTTTTATTAAAGCTTTAGGGTACATGTGCACATTGTGCAGGTTAGTTACATATGTATACGTGTGCCATGCTGGTGCGCTGCACCCAACAACTCGTCATCTAGCATTAGGTATATCTCCCAATGCCATCCCTCCCCCCTCCCCCCACCCCACAAGTCTCGAGTGTGATATTCCCCTTCCTGTGTCCATGTGATTTCATTGTTCAGTTCCCACCTATGAGTGAGAATATGCGGTGTTTGGTTTTTTGTTCTTGCAATAGTTTACTGAGAATGATGACTTCCAATTTCATCCATGTCACTACAAAGGACATGAACTCATCCTTTTTTATGGCTGCATAGTATTCCATGGTGTATATGTGCCACATTTTCTTAATCCAGTCTATCATTTTTGGACATTTGTGTTGGTTCCAAGCCTTTGCTATTCTGAATAATGCCACAATAAACATACGTGTGCATGTGTCTTTATAGCAGCATGATTTATAGTCCTTTGGGTATTTACCCAGTAATGGGATGGCTGGGTCAAATGGTACTTCCAGTTCTAGATCCCTGAGGAATCGCCACACTGACTTCCACAATGGTTGAACTAGTTTACAGTCCCATCAACAGTGTAAAAGTGTTCCTGTTTGTCCACATCCTCTCCAGCACCTGTTGTTTCCTGACTTTTTAATGATTGCCATTCTAACTGGTGTGAGATGGTATCTCATTGTGGTTTTGATTTGCATTTCTCTGATGGCCAGTGATGATAAGCATTTTTTCATGTGTTTTTTTGGCTGCATAAATGTCTTCTTTTGAGAAATGTCTGTTCATGTCCTTCGCCCACTTTTTGATGGGGTTGTTTGTTTTTTTTCTTGTAAATTTGTTTGAGTTCATTGCAGATTCTGGATATTAGCCCTTTGTCAGATGAGTAGGTTGTGAAAATTTTCTCCCATGTTGTAGGTTGCCTGTTCACTCTGATGGTAGTTTCTTTTGCTGTGCAGAAGCTCTTTAGTTTAATTAGATCCCATTTGTCAATTTTGGCTTTTGTTGCCATTGCTTTTGGTGTTTTAGACATGAAGTCCTTGCCCATGCCTATGTCCTGAATGGTAAAGCCTAGGTTTTCTTCTAGGGTTTTTATGGTTTTAGGTCTAACGTTTAAGTCTTTAATCCATCTGGAATTGATTTTTGTATAAGGTGTAAGGAAGGGATCCAGTTTCAGCTTTCTACATATGGCTAGCCAGTTTTCCCAGCACCATTTATTAAATAGGGAATCCTTTCCCCATTGCTTGTTTTTCTCAGGTTTGTCAAAGATCAGATAGTTGTAGATATGCGGCATTGTTTCTGAGGGCTCTGTTCTGTTCCATTGATCTATATCTCTGTTTTGGTACCAGTACCATGCTGTTTTGGTTACTGTAGCCTTGTAGTATAGTTTGAAGTCAGGTAGTGTGATGCCTCCAGCTTTGTTCTTTTGGCTTAGGATTGCCTTGGCGATGCGGGCTCTTTTTTGGTTCCATATGAACTTTAAAGTAGTTTTTTCCAATTCTGTGAAGAAAGGCATTGGTAGCTTGATGGGGATGGCATTGAATCTATAAATTACCTTGGGCAGTATGGCCATTTTCACGACATTGATTCTTCCTACCCATGAGCATGGAATGATCTTCCATTTGTTTGTATCCTCTTTTATTTCCTTGAGCAGTGGTTTGTAGTTCTCCTTGAAGAGGTCCTTCACATCCCTTGTAAGTTGGATTCTTAGGTATTTTATTCTCTTTGAAGCAATTGTGAATGGGAGTTCACTCGTGATTTGGCTCTCTGTTTGTCTGTTGTTTGTGTATAAGAATGCTTGTGATTTTTGTACATTGATTTTGTATCCTGAGACTTTGCTGAAGTTGCTTATCAGCTTAAGGAGATTTTGGGCTGAGACAGTGGGGTTTTCTAGATATACAATCATGTCGTCTGCAAACAGGGACAATTTGACTTCCTCTTTTCCTAATTGAATACCTTTATTTCCTTCTCCTGCCTGATTGCCCTGGCCAGAACTTCCAACACTATGTTGAATAGGAGTGGTGAGAGAGGGCATCCCTGTCTTGTGCCAGTTTTCAAAGGGAATGCTTCCAGTTTTTGCCCATTCAGTATGATATTGGCTGTGGGTTTGTCATAGATAGCTCTTATTATTTTGAAATACATCCCATCAATACCTAATTTCTTGAGAGTTTTTAGCATGAAGGGTTGTTGAATTTTGTCCAAGGCCTTTTCTGCATCTACTGAGATAATCATGTAGTTTTCATCTTTGGCTCTGTTTATATGCTGGATTACATTTATTGATTTGCGTATATTGAACCAGCCTTGCATCCCAGGGATGAAGCCCACTTGATCATGGTGGATAAGATTTTTGATGTGCTGCTGGATTCGGTTTGCCAGTATTTTATTGAGGATTTTTGCATCAATGTTCATCAGGGATATTGGTCTAAAATTCTCTTTTTTGGTTGTGTCTCTGCCAGGCTTTGGTATCAGAATGATGCTGGCCTCATAAAATGAGTTAGGGAGGATTCCCTCTTTTTCTATTGATTGGAATAGTTTCAGAAGGAATGGTACCAGTTCCTCCTTGTACCTCTGGTAGAATTTGGCTGCGAATCCATCTGACCCTGGACTCTTTTTGGTTGGTAAGCTATTGATTATTGCCACAATTTCAGCTCCTGTTATTGGTCTATTCAGAGATTCAACTTCTTCCTGGTTTAGTCTTGGGAGAGTGTATGTGTCGAGGAATTTATCCATTTCTTCTAGATTTTGTAGTTTATTTGCATAGAGGTGTTTGTAGTATTCTCTGATGGTAGTTTGTATTTCTGTGGGATCGGTGGTGATATCCCCTTTATCATTTTTTATTGTGTCTATTTGATTCTTCTCTCTTTTTTCTTTATTAGTCTTGCTAGCGGTCTATCAATTTTGTTGATCCTTTCAAAAAACCAGGTCCTGGATTCATTAATTTTTTGAAGGGTTTTTTGTGTCTCTATTTCCTTCAGTTCTGCTCTGATTTTAGTTATTTCTTGCCGTCTGCTAGCTTTTGAATGTGTTTGCTCTTGCTTTTCTAGTTCTTTTAATTGTGATGTTAGGGTGTCAAAATTTTGGATCTTCCCTGCTTTCTCTTGTGGGCATTTAGTGCTATAAATTTCCCTCTACACACTGCTTTGAATGTGTCCCAGAGATTCTGGTATGTTGTGTCTTTGTTCTCGTTGGTTTCAAAGAACATCTTTATTTCTGCCTTCATTTCGTTATGTACCCAGTAGTCATTCAGGAGCAGGTTGTTCAGTTTCCATGTAGTTGAGTGGTTTTGAGTGAGATTCTTAATCCTGAGTTCTAGTTTGATTGCACTTTGGTCTGAGAGATAGTTTGTTATAATTTCTGTTCTTTTACATTTGCTGAGGAGAGCTTTATTTCCAAGTATGTGGTCAATTTTGAAATAGGTGTGGTGTGGTGCTGAAAAAAATGTATGTTCTGTTGATTTGGGGTGGAGAGTTCTGTAGATGTCTATTAGGTCCGCTTGGTGCAGAGGTGAGTTCAATTCCTGGGTATCCTTGTTAACTTTCTGTCTCGTTGATCTGTCTAATGTTGACAGTGGGGTGTTAAAGTCTCCAATTATTAATGTGTGGGAGTCTAAGTCTCTTTGTAGGTCACTCAGGACTTGCTTTATGAATCTTGGTGCTCCTGTATTGGGTGTATATATATTTAGGATAGTTAGCTCTTCTTGTTGAATTGATCCCTTTACCATTATGTAATGGCCTTCTTTGTCTCTTTTGATCTTTGTTGGTTTAAAGTCTGTTTTATCAGAGACTAGGATTGCAACCCCTGCCTTTTTTTGTTTTCCATTTGCTTGGTAGATCTTCCTCCATCCTTTTATTTTGAGCCTATGTGTGTCTCTGCACGTGAGATGGGTTTCCTGAATACAGCACACTGATGGGTCTTGACTCTTTATCCAACTTGCCAGTCTGTGTCTTTTAATTGGAGCATTTAGTCCATTGACATTTAAAGTTAATATTGTTATGTGTGAATTTGATCCTGTCATTATGATGTTAGCTGGTTATTTTGCTCACTAGTTGATGCAGTTTCTTCCTAGTCTCGATGGTCTTTACATTTTTGCATGATTTTGCAGCAGCTGGTACCGGTTGTTCCTTTCCATGTTTAGCACTTCCTTCAGGAGCTCTTTTAGGGCAGGCCTGGTGGTGACAAAATCTCTCAGCATTTGCTTATCTGTAAAGTATTTTATTTCTCCTTCACTTATGAAGCTTAGTTTGGCTGGATATGAAATTCTGGGTTGAAAATTCTTTTCTTTAAGAATGTTGAATATTGGCCCCTACTCTCTTCTGGCTTGTAGGGTTTCTGCCGAGAGATCTGCTGTTAGTCTGATGGGCTTCCCTTTGAGGGTAACCCGACCTTTCTCTCTGGCTGCCCTTAACATTTTTTCCTTTATTTCAACTTTGGTGAATCTGACAATTATGTGTCTTGGAGTTGCTCTTCTCGAGGAGTATCTTTGTGGCGTTCTCTGTATTTCCTGAATCTGAATGTTGGCCTGCCTTGCTAGATTGGGGAAGTTCTCCTGGATAATATCCTGCAGAGTGTTTTCCAACTTGGTTCCATTCTCCCCATCGCTTTCAGGTACCCCAATCAGACGTAGATTTGGTCTTTTCACATAGTCCCATATTTCTTAGAGGCTTTGCTCATTTCTTTTTATTCTTTTTTCTCTAAACTTCCCTTCTCACTTCATTTCATTCATTTCATCTTCCATCGCTGATACCCTTTCTTCCAGTTGATTGCATCGGCTCCTGAGGCTTCTGCATTCTTCACATAGTTCTCGAGACTTGGTTTTCTGCTCCATCAGCTCCTTTAAACACTTCTCTGTATTGGTTATTCTAGTTATACATTTTTCTAAATTTTTTTCAAAGTTTTCAACTTCTTTGCGTTTGGTTTGAATGTCCTCCCATAGCTCAGAGTAATTTGATCGTCTGAAGCCTTCTTCTCTCAGCTCGTCAAAGTCATTCTCCATCCAGCTTTGTTCCGTTGCTGGTGAGGAACTGCGTTCCTTTGGAGGAGGAGAGGCGCTCTGCTTTTTAGAGTTTCCAGTTTTTCTGTTCTGTTTTTTCCCCATGTTTGTGGTTTTATCTACTTTTGGTCTTTGATGATGGTGATGTACAGATGGGTTTTCGGTGTGAATATCCTTTCTGTTTGTTAGTTTTCCTTCTAACAGACAGGACCCTCAGCTGCAGGTCTGTTGGAATACCCTGCCGTGTGAGGTGTCAGTGTGCCCCTGCTGGGGGGTACCTCCCAGTTAGGCTGCTCGGGGGTCAGGGGTCAGGGACCCACTTGAGGAGGCAGTCTGCCCCTTCTCAGATCTCCAGCTGCGTGCTGGGAGAACCACTGCTCTCTTCAAAGCTGTCAGACAGGGACATTTAAGTCTGCAGAGGTTACTGCTGTCTTTTTGTTTGTCTGTGCCCTACCCCCAGAGGTGGAGCCTACAGAGGCAGGCAGGCCTCCTTGAGCTGTGGTGGGCTCCACCCAGTTCGAGCTTCCAGGCTGCTTTGTTTACCTAATCAAGCCTGGGCAATGGCGGGCACCCCTCCCCCAGCCTCGCTGCCGCCTTGCAGTTTGATCTCAGACTGCTGTGCTAGCAATCAGCGAGACTCCGTGGGCGTAGGACCCTCCGAGCCAGGTGCGGGATATAATCTCGTGGTGCGCCGTTTTTCAAGCCCGTCGGAAAAGCGCAGTATTCGGGTGGGAGTGACCCGATTTTCCAGGTCCTGTCCGTCATCCCTTTCTTTGACTTGGAAAGGGAACTCCCTGACCCCTTGGGCTTCCCGAGTGAGGCAATGCCTCGCCCTGCTTTGGCTCGTGCACAGTGCACGCAGCCACTGACCCGCTCCCACTGTCTGGCACTCCCTAGTGAGATGAACCTGGTATCTCAGACGGAAATGCAGAAATTACCATCTTCTGCCTCACTCACACTGGGAGCTGTAGACCGGAGCTGTTCCTATTTGGCCATCTTGGCTCCTCCTCCCCAAAAGATTCCTTTATTCCATTTTATTGCATTGATTGATTTTCTGTATACCACAGTGAAAATATGTCAATTTATTTTTATTTTGCTGATTTTCTTATTGGTACTATTGCTTTGTCAATTACATTGCTAATTAAAGTTTAATTTATTAATCAGTTTTTTGACCAAAATAAATTGTTTCTATTCATCAATTCTGATGTATTATTTTGCTGTCAGTTCTAATTTCAATTTTCCTGGGTCAGGTAATAGTGTTTTTCTCTAGCAAATATTTTCTTAGCAGTGTTTTCTTAGTGTTTCTTTTAGCAAATGTGAGAAATTTTGTGAGAAAGAGAAAAGGGAGATAGACATGGGGAAAAGACTGGCACAGTCAGAGAAAGAATTGTGGGAAAGAGAGTAAAGTGTAAGAATGCAACAGCAAAAAAGTGTCGGAGAGACATCAACAAAGAGCCAGAAGATGGAATATTGGCACTATTACATTTGGTCACCTAACTCAAATTCTTCTCTTGACTTAATCGAGCTCTAGCCATAAACATAGTGAGATTTGACCTATCCTTTCCTCTGAGGTGAGTATCTTTACTCCCAATACCAAGCATGGTCTAACCCTAGCTGTCTTTGCAAGTTTCAGGCCTGCAGCCAAGCAGGTTGCTTACTTCAGCTCTGCGTTTATGCATCACTAAGGTTCATCTTGTGTTAGGGTGTGATTGTATTTTTATTACTATTTTTCTCCATTTTGACTATCATTGTTTATATTTAGTGGAGAGAAATATGGAACACTGACAGTGAACCTTCCAGCTATCCCAAGTATAAGTGAACCTTCATTCATCGCATTTTAATGAACGAAGCAGCACAGATATAATGTGTGCCAGGCACTTCAGTATCTCCATCTTAGTCACACGGATGTACTTCATTCTATCCACGGACATTAGAATTGTTTAATACTCCTTAACCACTTTTTGGTGTATCTTGAACTTTGTTTCTTTGATAGTCACATGTATACTTCTTCTCTTTCAATGTTTTGAATTAAATTCATGATCTTTCTATAAGCCTTGAGTATCAATAATAGGTATACAGCAGAGAAATGGCTCTCTTAAGAATAACTATTTCAGTCAATCTACAGTTCAGTAGCATTGACTAAGTACCTGCAAAGTATTAGGCCCTCCAGTTGTTTATGAAGAGTTGAGAACCTAACAAATTATTTGGCACTTTAAATCACTTACAAATGCACTTTTTATTTGCCTGACAATGCTGTTTATTTTCTCATAGAGGGATGATTTATACTGGCTTTCATTTTTACATTATTCACGAACTCCAGTTTGAGTGCCAATGTTACCCATCAGTGGGTGGAAATTGTAAATTGTACGCTTAGAGAAATATTCCTTTAATTAGAATGATAGACTCTGGAATCACTCCCATGTGTTGGCTTATAACCCTAGAATGTCCTTAAATGTTATCTTGTCACTAACTATCCAAAACAAAGCCATTGTAGCCTATGCAAATCATGAAAAGATGGATGAGCTTGACCCTGAATGAACAGTGAAGTCAGCTACAGGTTGAGATGCTGACCAATAAAACATGTGACTCCCAGGACATTAGGAAAAGAAAGATACTGTGATCCAAAATCATGGCAAATCTTGCAAAGGTTTTTTTGCACATTACAGTTCTGAAGCTTAAGCCCTTTTATCTGGTCAGCACAGTTGAGTAGAGAGAGCCAGAAGTTGGAATCAAACACACAGGCTTGTATTTTGGTAGTAACTTTCATTCCTCAAATTCAACAATTATCTATTGTGTACCCACAGTGGGCTTTGCACAGTGTGAGATACTAGGGAGACGATTAAAACCAACATTCTGCTATCATGAAGACTAGCTAAATAATAATAGTAATCATTCTTAAGTTACGATTGTAATGAATGCTACACAGAAGAAGTAGAGCATGTGACAAATGCCTGTCATGAGAAAACCAATCAAGGTTAGGAGTAGAAGGTGAGAGGTTTAGGAAAGTTTACCAAAGGAAATAAAACATAAACTGACATATTAAAGACTCAGTTAAGGACAAGTTGAGTCAGGACAAAATGAAAGGAATGTAGAGAGGTCTAAGCAGAAGAGCAGCACGTGGGATAGCTCTGCCAGGTGTGGTTGGCACACCCAGAACACACAGTGTCTATGGTCCAGCTAAGCTGATTATTTCTTCCATAAAATGCCATGATAGTGACACTTTTCTGGGACCAACAGACTGGCATAAAATAGAGCTTATAATTGAGTACTGTGCAGTTCAATACCACAGAGAGTAAACTTCAAATGTTCTTATCACAAAAACTGTTAAATATTTGAAGTGATGGATATTTTCATTAGCTTAATTTAATAATTCCACATTATATTAAAAATCATAACAACACTTTCTACGCCATTAATATATACAATCACAATTTATCAATGTATAACAAAAATTAGTAAATATTTTGTTTAAAAAGGAATGGGCTAATTTTATATAATACCTAGTGCCTGCAAACACACATAGCCACACAGGGCGAGATTGCAAAATACCATCACAGTTTTGAAATGTGAAACAGAATTTTGTGTGAATTATAGAATCTTAGAACTAGAAAGGGCCTCAAAAATAATGCTGAACAACGTTTTCTATTTAGATTAGGTCAATAAGATTGGAGCTTGTTATTTACCCAAGATTACAAAGTTGCTTAGAGGCAAACCTAATAATAATGCATTTTCTGATATTGAATTAATTGATCTTTCTTCTATGCACTGAGTTTTGAACTGGATTTTTTGTTTATATCACATATTACTCAAGATTACATACCAAATGTTGAAGTTGAAATTTGAACCCAGGTTGGCCTGATAGCAAAATCTGTGTACTTTATACCAAATCATAGTGATAATAAATGAAAGAATCAAATTGTGAAGATGAATGTGTGAATGAACGTATGAAGCTACACAGCAGTATTATGAATTAGACAGTGTTTTTATTGAACACAGAATAATAGTTTTGAGAACACTTTTATTATTCAGGATTTTTGCTTTTTTCTTTTCAACAGAATCCGACTCTGGCTATGTAAGATAAAAAGGAGATTTATCATAAGAACCTAATATTGGTGGGAGGCTTGGAAAATAAGGATCTAGGGATTCTAGAGCTTGGCAACAAAAGCAGTTGAGCCAGGATTTCACTGCTGCTTCCGTGTCTGACTCCGTGGCAGTAGAAAACACATTTCAGCCATCAACTCACCTCTGTGGTGCATGCTCTAGATTCAAAGGCCTTGAAGCAAATGTATGGTCGGCTGGTTAGGCAAGGATCAAATGCTTCTTTGTCTGGGAGCGGAGAGGTAAAAAACATCCATCTTCGATTTCTATTGTGGGAGGTAAGACAATACATCCCACTAATACTACAAACAATGGGGACTTTCTGTAAAATAAGAAGGAATATTGGATATTTGATAACTAAAATCATACATATTTCACTACACTTTTGCTGAATATTGATGACAGTAGGAAGCAAAGTAAAAAATAAGCTTAAGTCAACTAATACTTTAAATGTGCCTTAGAAGAGTGTTCATTGACACTATGAGAAAGATTAATTCCAAGCAATTAGCTTAAAGCAAAGAGAAGATAAGCCAACATCAATAACATTTGTGATTCTGAAACTATATAAAAAATGAAAGCCAAGAACTAAATACAGTTGGCCCTCCACATCCACTGGTTCAACATCCATGGATTCAACCAACTGTGGGTGAAAACTATATGAAAAACAATAAAAATAACAATATAACAATAAAAATAATATGAATAAAAATAATGTAGTATGACAACTGTTTACATATCATATACATTGTACTAGGTATTAAAAGTAATCTAGAAATGGTTTCAAGTATATGTGAAGATGTGCATAAGTTATATGCAAATACTATGCCATCTTATTTAAGGGACTTGAAAGTAACTGAATTTTGTTATATGCAGGGATCCTGGGATCAATCCCTGACAAATACAGAGGGATGACTGGATGGAAATATTATTTTATATTTGAAATATAGGAGTTTTAATATCTATCAGCTTGCCCATTACATGAGAGTATAGAAGTGTTAGTGAGGAAGTGAAGAAGGAAAACTAAAGGCGTCATATATAATAATAATTCTTATTTTTTTAGAATTATAGCTCTATTTCAGAGGCAGTAAAAATTACTACAAAGCACCCAATTAAATTATTCATGTTGTGGGGATGAAGTAACAAAAAATCCATGACACTTTTCAGCAGAAACACTTCAAGAAACACAGACACACACACACACACACACACACACACACACACACACAGATACATACTCCAGACATGTATTTATAAAAAAATTATTTGCAATGGTTGGCCGGAATAAGAGCTATATTATTTGTGGGTCTCATCTTTCCCTCTTTCTATATCCTCTATTACTACCGACAGCAAGAAGCTAGTTTATTCAATTCTTTACATCTCAATGAGTTACTTTGATAAAGAGGTCTCAAGATTCCACTATACTAAAAGCATTTTCATCCTCTCAAAGATTTGAATAAATGCTAAAGGTTATGGGTGTTTTCAGCATGTGAATTTCTAGAGGGAAATGTCTCAGTCAAGAATCCAGGCATTCTGTCTACTCTCTGAGCTTTCTCCATGCCTCAAGTGTTTATCAATGCTGCAGAACTTCCTGAATGCCACAGTCCTTCCTCACCAAGACTGTAACGACCTAACAAATAAAGAACAAGGCATAGACCACTAAAAAAACTTATGAATAATAGTTCTTACACATGGAGGTCTTAACACGGTACAGGTGAGTGTCTTCTTAAAAACTTACTCATTTGATCTTTACAAAGACCCCATAAAATACATACTATTATTCCAAGTTTCTATGAAAAAAAAGGAGACTCAGGGAAGTTAACTACATGTCTCAATACTATGCAGCTTCCAAGTGGTGAATTTAAGCATAGATCCTTTAAGGCTTAAATTAAGTCCATTGTCTTAACCACTTCATCTTATTCCTCCAAACTGTGATATATCTTTCTTCTACCTATCCCCATCAACCAAGCACCTTCTCATCAGATTCATTTTATGCCTCTTTTACTGGCGTTCCAACATTTGAACTTTACAGTTTGGCTGAAAAATAATCAAATAGACTAGAGGCTTTGTATGTAGGTGTATTTGAAAAGCACTTTCATTAGCTACAGAGACTTTAGCCCTGTATCCTGGAATTAGGCCGGGTTAGGAGGTGGCCACCTGGAATCAAAAAATAAAGTTTACCAAACAATAGTAACCAAAAGTGTTAGGTTGTTTGAGATCCCTTTCAGAGTCCCCATTCTTTGAATCATGTCCTGATTATTTTCTCTGACGTGTACATGCTCACCTGTAGGTTAGCCACGACTCTCTCAGCCCCACCCTCATCAGCAGCTATTTATTAAATACTTCAGTATTACTCATGATGCATGTAAATGCTATGTAATTTTAAATATTTGTGATTAGGTATTCCTTGTAGAATCGAATAAGAGCTATGAAAGCCACTCTCCTTCTATGATCAAATTAACCTAGTCACATATAAATACTGGAAATCTAACTTTAGTTTCCAGGGGTGAAGATTCTGGCATTGTGGAATGAAAAGATCAAAGTATCATCTCTCCAAAAAATATGAAAGTAGGAAACACGTCACAAATAAGCATTTCAGGGCTCTGGAAATCAAGCAAACACAAACAACTAATGGAGAAGCATTTATTCGTAAGAAACCCACTGGAAGCCTAATAAGGGCAGTGGGATCTGCAGCCTTCTTTCCTGGGAGTGCTTTCCTCCTCCTTGCCTATTTCAGGTGAAGTGACAACTTAACTCAAAACCAGTAGACATGTTGCCAGAGTGGGCTGACTTTTTGGAACAGGAAATATAAAACCATATTCCTTTTATTAGTTAAAGTAGCAATTTTTGGAGGAAATGAATAGGGAAGCTTGTGCCTCTGTTAGCTTACGGTTACAGAGCTGTGAATAACCCATAGACTGAGTGGAGAGAACCTAGAAATGAGAGACATAGAAGGATCTGATAAGCTCTTAATACCTCCCTGAGTGACTGGATAAATAAACATATGTGCAAGGAAGGCCAACGTGGGCCCAGCAGAAAGGAAAAGTCAGGGTGTATTTGAGAACTGGCTGAATTTTGAATGTATTCCTCAGAGAAAGCCTTTCAGCAAAAGGCAAAACTTTATGGAATCAATATGTTCAAGCACTACTGCCCAAATCGTTGACTGATCACAGAGCCATAAAGACACAGAGTGACCCCTAGGGCAGCTAGGTTAAAAAATAAAAATGAGGACAAGATAAGATGAACAAACACATCTGTGGCCATACATCATGAGAACTGAAATCCAGGCAAGTCATCAAAAAAACAAACATATAAACAACAGCAGCAAAAGCATACACATCTTAAGGGGCAAATGAGAGTTGAATTGCTATATTATCTGAAATGTCTGGTTTTGATAACCAGTTTATATAGGAAACTCAGACAACTCAATAGCAAAAACAAAAACAAAAACAAAAAATTCAATTAAAAACAAGCCAAACATCTGAATAGACGTTTCTCAAAGAATATATGCAAATGACCAACAGAAACATGAAAAAGGCTCAACATCACTAACATCGGGGAGTGAAAATCAAATCTATTCTAATATATATTTGAATTGTATGCAATGAGATACCATCTCACTCCAGTTAAAATGAGTTTTATCAAAAAGATAAAAAATACTGTATATTGGTGAAGATGCAGAGAAAAAATGCTCATACACTGTGTGGGGGAATGTAAATTAGTACACTATGAAAAAACAGTATGGAATTTACTCAAAAATTAAATATAGAACTACTGCTGGTTAATTATTTAAAAGAAAATCAGTATATCAAAGAGATATTTACACACCCATGTTTATGACAGCACAGTTTACAATAGGCAAGCTATGGAAATCACCCAAAGTGTTCACCAATGGATGAATGAATAAATAAAATTTAGTACATGTGCACAGTGGAATATTTTTTAGTCATTAAAGAGAACAAAGTGATGTCATTTGTAAAATCATGGATTAAACTGGAGGCCAGACACGGTGGCTCAAGCCTGTAATCCCAGCACTTTGGGAGGCCGAGGAGGGCGGATCACGAGGTCAGGAGATCGAGGCCATCCTGGCTAACATGGTGAAATCCCGTCTCTACTAAAAATACAAAAAAATTAGCCGGGCGTGGTGGCGGTTGCCTGTGGTCCCAGCTACTCGGGAGGCTGAGGCAGGAGAATGACGTGAACCCAGGAGGCAGAGGTTGTAGTCAGCCCAGATCGCGCCACTGCACTCGAGCCTGGGTGACAGAGCGAGACTCCGTCTCAGAAAGAAAGGAAGGAAAGAAGAAGGAAAGAAAGAAGGAAAGAAGGAAAGAAGGAAGGAAGGAAAGAAGGAAGGAAGGAAACTGGAGGAACATTATGTTAAATGAAATAAGCCAGGCACAGAAAGACAAATAGTGCATGTTCTCACTCACAAGTGGAAGTTAATAGAAAATTAATCTCATGGAGATAGAGAGTAGAATAATGGTTACCAGCGGCTGGAAAGGGGTAGTGCAGAGTGCCCGGGGGGGGGGGGGGGGGGGGGCGGGGGGCGGGGAGGGGATAGAGAGGGGTTAGTTAATGAGTAAAAAATATACGTTTAGATAGGAGGAATAAAATCTAGTGTTCGGTAGCACACCAGAGTGACTATGATCGGCAATAATTTATTGTATATTTCAAAAGAATGAAAAGAACAGAATTGGAATGTTACTAACACAAAGAAATGATAAATGTTTAAGAGGATGGGTATCCCAATTACCCAGATTTGATTATTGCACATTGTATACTTATACAGAAATATTACATGTACCTCATAAATATGTCCAACTATTATGTATCCATAAAAATTAAAAAAATGTATGGTTTTGAACAAAAAGTTATACACAAGAAGAAAAAGGAAAATGTAACCAATACTTGGGGACTAAAGTCAATAAAAACAGACCTAGAGGTTAGATCAGCAAAGTATAATTGTATTCAAATAATTAAGGAAAACAAATTTAAAGTAAATAAAGTCCAACTTAAATAATTAAAGGAAAATATGACGACAACTCAACAAATAGGGAATCAATAGAAAAGTAGAAATATGTGTGTGTGCATGTATGTGTATGAATGAAAGCTCTAGAATTGAAAAGAATAATAACTGAATAGCCAAAATACAAATTTGAATACATGGGTACATAGAATTATTTAAACGGTAGATGATATGATTTGGCTGTGTCCCTCTCCGGATCTCATCTTGAATTGTAGCTCTTATAATCCCCACGTATCCTGGGGGGACCCAGCCGGAGGTAATTGAATCATGGGGGTGGGTTTTTCCCATGCTGTTTTTGTGATAGTGAATAAGTCTTTTGAGAGCTGACGGTTGTCTTTTGTTTTTGTTTTTTTGGGGTGTTGGTTTGTTTGTTTTGAGACGAAGTCTTGCTGTCTCCAGGCTGGAGTGAAGTGGTGCGATTTCGGCTCACTGCAACCTCTGCTTCCTGGGTTCAAGCCTTTCTCCTGCCTCAGGCTCCCTAGTAGCTGGGACTACAGGCACGCGCCACCAACCCAGCTAATTTTTTTTGTATTTTTAGTAGAGACGGGGTTTCACCATGTTGCCAGGATGGTCACCATGTTGCCAGGATGGACTCCATCTCTTGACCTCGTGATCCTTCTGCCTCAGCCTCCCAAAGTGCTGGGATTACAGGCGTGAGCCACCGTACCCAGTTGAGAGCTGATGGTTTTATAAAGGGAAGTTCCCCTGCACACCCTCTCCTGCCTGCCACCATGTAAGATGTGACTTTGCGTCTCCTTCACCTTTTGCCATGATTGTGAGGTCTCTCCAGCCATGTGGAATTGTGAGTCCATTAACCCTTTTTTTCTTTATAAATCACCCAGTCTCAGGCATGTCTTTATTAGCAGCATGAGAACGAATTAATATAGTAAATTGGTACCAGGTAGTGCAGTGTAACTGTAAAGATACCCGAAAATGTGGAAGTGACTTTGGAACTGGGTAACAGGCAGAGGTTGGAATAGTTTGGAGGGCTCAGAAGACAGGAAGATATGGGAAAGTTTGGAACTCCCTGGAGACTTGGACTTGTTAAATGGCTTTGACCAAAATACTGATGGTGATATGGACAATAAGGTCCAGGCTGAGGTGTTCTCAAATGGAGGTAAGGAACTTGTGTAGAAGTGGAATAAAGCTCTTTTGCTATGCAAAGAGACTGGTGGCATTTTGCCCCTGCCCTCGAGATCTGTGGAACTTTTTTTTTTTTTTTTTGAGATGGAGTTTAACTCTTGTTGCCCAGGCTGGAGTGCAATAGCATGATCTTTGATAACCACAACCTCTACCTCCCGGGTTCAAGTGATTGTCCTGCCTCAGCCTCCCTAGTAGCTGGAATTACAGACATGCGCTACCACACCCAGCTAATTTTGTATTTTTAGTAGAGATGGGATTTCTCCATGTGGGTCAGGCTGGTCTAGAACTCCCGACCTCAGGTGATCCACCCTCCTCTGCCTCCCAAAGTGCTAGGATTACAGGTATGAGCCACCGTGCCCGGCCTGGAACTTTTAATATGAGAGAGATAATTTAGGATATTTGGCAGAAGAAATTTCTAAGCAGCAAAGTGTTTAAGAGGAAGCAAAGCATAAAAGTTTGGAAAATTTGCAGCCTGACAATGCAATAGAAAAGAAAACCCCGTTTTCTGGGGAGAAATTCAAGCTGCCTGCAGAAATTTGCATAACTAATGACGAGCTAAATGCTACTCAACAAGAAAATGCAGAAAATGTTTCCAGAGAATGTCAGAAGTCTTCATAACAGCCCGTCTCATCACAGGCCAGGAGAACTAGGAGAAAAAAAATGGTTTTGTGGACTGGGCTGTGCAGCCTTGGGACTTGGTGCCCTGCATCTCAGCCACTCCAGCTGTGGCTAAAAGTGGCCAATGAACACCTCAGGCCATTGCTTCAGAAGGTGCAAGACCCAAGCCATGATAGCTTCCACGTGGTGTTGAGCCTTCAGGGGCATAGAAGTCAAGAACTGAGATTTGGGAACTTCCACCTAGATTTCAGAGGATGTATGGAAACACCTGGATGTCCAGATAGAAGTGTGCTGCAGGTGCAGAGCCCTCATGGAGAACCTCTGTTAGGGCAGTGTGGATGGGAAATGTGGGGTGGGAGCCCCTATACAGAGTCCCCTCTGGGGCACTGTGTAGTGGAGCTGTGAGAAGAAGGACACATCCTCCAGACCCCAGAATGGTAGATCCACCAATAGCTTGCACTGTGCACCTGGAAAAGCTGTAGACACTCAATACCAGCCCATGAAAGCAGCCAGGAGTGGGGCAGTACCCTGCAAAGCCACAGGGTTGGAGCTTCCCAAGACCATGGGAAACTACCTCTTGCATCAGTGTGACCTGGATGTGAGACATGGAGTCAAAGGAGATCATTTTGGAGCTTTAAGATTTGACTGCCCTGCTGGATTTTGGACTTGCATGTGGCCTGTAGCTCCTTTATTTTTGCCACTTCCACCCATTTGGAATAGTTGTATTTACCTAATGCCTGTACCCTCATTGTATCTAGAAAGTAACTAACTTGCTTTTGATTTTACAGGCTCATGGGCAGAAGAGACTTGCCTTGTCTCAGGTGGGATTTTGGACTTGGACTTTTGGGTTAATGCTGCAATGAGTTAAGACTTTGAGGGACTGTTGGGAAGGCATGAGTGGTTTTAAAATGTGAGGACATGAGATTTGGGGGGAGCCGGGGGCTAAATGATATAGTTTGTTTGTGTCCCCACCCAAATATCATCTTGAATTATAGCTCCCTTAATCCCCACATGTTGTGGGAAGGACCTAGTGGGATGTAATTGAATTATGGGGATGGGTTTTTCCTGTGCTGTTCTCATGATAGTGATTAAATCTCATGAAATCTGATGGTTTTATAAGGGGCAGTTCCCCTGAACACATTCTCTCTTGCCTGCCACCAGGCAAGACATGCCTCTGCTCCTCCTTTGCCTTCTGCCATGATTGTGAGGCCTCCCCAGCCATGTGGAATTGTGAGTCCATTAAACTTCTTTCCTTATAAATTACCCAATCTCAGGTATGCCTTTATTAGCAGTATGACTAATACAGTAGAATAAAGATTTAATTAACTTGAATATAAATAATTTAATGTGAAAGACAGAAAACTTGAATAAAAATGAACAGAACTACAGCCACCTGTGCTACCATATGAAGCATATAAATACTCACATAATGGAAATTCTAGAAGAAAAGAATAGGAAGTAGTACAAAAAATACTTGAAAAAATAATGACCAAGAATTCTCAGGTTTATGAAAAACTTTATAGATTGAGGAAGCTTAATAAACAGAGTCAGATAAACACAAAAACGTTTACTTCTAGACACTTTCTAGCCAAACTTATTAAAGCTAAAGATGAGTAAATATTGAATGTAACAAGAGAAAAATGACATCACAAACATGGGAAATGGTAATAAAATTAATTCTTGACTTCTTTTCAGAAATAGAGGAGTAGAAAGAAGCCCAGTAACATATTAGAAAGGCTTAATGTTTTGTTAAAACATTAATTAAATTAAAACATTAATTAATAATTAATTAAAACATTAATTAATGTTTTGTTAAAAAACAAAAAGATAAAAACACATTAACTGAGAATTCTATATACAACCAAAGTATTATTCAAAGATGAAAGCAATATGAACCAAAAAAATGAGAACATTCATTGTTACACACATGCTTTACCATATTAAAGGAATGCTTTTAGTCTGCAAAGAAATGACACCAAACAGTAACTTAAATCTGGGAGAAGAAATACAGATCATGAGAAATGGCAAGTATATGTATTAATACAAAACAGTACAAATGTATTTTTATTTCTCCTTTGAATTTTTTTTTTTTTTTTGAGATGGAGTCTCGCACCGTCTCCTGGGCTGGAGTGCCATGGCGCAATCTTGGCTCACTGCAACCTCCGCCTCCCAGGTTCAAGCGATTCTCCTGCCTCAGCCTCCTGAATAGCTAGGATTACAGACGACCGCCACCATATCCGGTTAATTTTTTGTATTTTTAGTAGAGACGAGTTTTCACTATGTTGGCCAGGCTTGTCTCAAAACTCCTGACCTCTTGATCCACCTGCCTCGGCCTCCCAAAGTGCTGGGATTAAAGGCATGAGTCACTGCACCAGCTGATTTTTTTTAATTTGAGATTTTACGAAAAATAAATATCCCATTCAGTTGCTGGGTTTATAACATATATAGATGTTATACTATATATACTATTATATGTCAATAACAGCACAAAAGAAGAGGGAGAAAATGGATCTTCATTAGAACAACATTACCATATATTATTGGAATTAGATAGTTATTAACCTGAAGTAGATAGTGATGAATTTAGGACTATGTTATAACCCCTAGTGCAACACCTAAGATAATAACTCAAAAATATAATTAAAAAATCAAGAGTGTAATTAAAAGTGTATATCAAATATATTTGTTTAACACAAAAGCAGGCAGTAAAGGAAATCTAGTGGAAAAAAAATGACACATTTAAATAAATTCAACCTTATCAATAATGACATTATCTGTGAACCAAACTAAAATGAAAACACAACATATGAAAATTTAGAGGTAATGAGAGTTTAAAGAAAAATTTATGGCTTTAAGCATTTTTATTTGAAAGGAAAAAATACCTAAAATTAACAGGTGAAATCCTGAGCTTTTACTTCATGAAGCTTGAAAAAACAATAGCAAGTCAAACCCAAAGTGAAAGAAAGAAATAAACAATGAAGATCATAAGACAAAAAGAGTAAAGCAATGAAATCAAAATTTTGTTCTGTGAAAGGTCAAAAAAAGTGTTTTTTTTTAGTTACACTGGCAAAGAAAGAAAAAGAAGACGCCATTACCAAAATCAAGAAGGATAAAGGGGATATCACTACAGAGCTTATAGAGATTAAAAGAATTTAATGTAATATATTGGACAACTTTATGCCACAAATTAGACAACGTAGCTGAAATAGGAAAATTCTTAGAAAGATTACCAACACTGACTCAAAAAAAAAAAATCAGAAAATTTGAATAGACCCATAAGAGGTACAGACATCGCAATTAAAATTAAAAAGTTTTGTTTAGATAGTGTATACATTTAAAATTTATGATGCTTGCTATCAAATATTAATTGTGTTATAGAATTATATCAATTTACATATCCATAAGTATTTTAAACATATACTATTCCCTGGAATTGAACAAAATTCCTAATTTGACAAGTGAAAAATGGTATCTTACTACTGATTATTCACAAACTTTTCTTATGAGAGTGTTCCTAAGTGGTTATTTTCAAGGACTATTGATAAGCTGGCATATTCTTTTTTTCTAAATTGATGAAACTATTTGCAATCTAGGGCAATTGTTTAACTGTTTTTATAACATGGTTATATTATAAAATATTATCATAGGTATTTTTTATAACCCAGGTAAATTTCTCTTATAGTCATGGTCTAGTGTGGTCTGTAAAAACATAATTTGCCCTCAGTGAATATTAACATCCTATTTACTCTCCATGTATAAGTTTATATAATGATTGACCCTGGGGCAGGGGCATGGTTCTTCATTTAGTTCTTCTCTCTTTGAAATCAAAATTATTTCCTCTTTGTGTTTTCCAGGTTTCTTTACATCCCTCCTTTCTAGGATCCAAAAGCTAGATCAATGTTTTTGGCTTTCAGTTGCATAAAGAAAGATCTTGCTTACTTTGAAATTTGGGGCACAATAATTTATTTATTTTACTCAATCAGAGGAGGATGAATTATTTTCTCTTTTCAACACCATGTTGTTTGCACCTTCTTCATGATATGGTAGACAGACTCCAAAGCTGGCCCCTTGATTCCTGCTTCCTGGTATTAATGGCCTGTATAATCCCCTTCCCTTGAGTAACTGCTTATGATCAATAGAATACAGCACATTGAGAATGCATCACTTCAACAGTTAGGTTAGAAAAGACTACGACCTCCATTTTGCTGGCAGGCTCACTCTCTCTTGCCTTCTGGTTTGCACACTTTGATGAAGCCAGTTGCCTTGTTGGGGACGGCTTCTGACCAACTACCAGTCAAAAGTTAAAGCCCTAACTCTCACCGCTGACAGGAAACTAAAATCCTGCCATTTGCAAGGTGAGCTTGGAAGTGTATACTTTCCTAGACAAGCCTTCAAATGAAATTGTCCATCCTGTGCCAATACCTTAATTGCAGCCTAATAAGAAACCAGGAGGCAGAGTTCCCAGCTTAGCTTTACCTGGATTTCCAACCTATGGAAACTCTGAAATAATAAACAGATGTTATTTTAATCTAGTAAGATTTGGGGTAAATTGTTACATAACAAGAGATAGCAAAAACAGAACTTTCCTTTTATCATCAACTTTTCTCTTCCAGGCCAGGCAGAGTGGGCTTGCACCTGTAATCCCAGCACTTTGAGAGACCTAGGCGGGTAGATTACTTGAGCTCAGGAGTTTGTAACCAGCCTGGGCAACATGCTGAAACCCTGTCCCTACAAAAAAAAAATGCCAAAAATTAGCCAGGCATGCTGGCACGTGCCTGTGGTCCCAGAGCCCTGAGAAAGTGAGGAGAGAGGATCACTTGAGCCCAGGAGGACAAGGCTGCAGTGAGCCATGATCACGCCACTACACTCCAGCTTGGGTGATGGAATGAGACCCTGTCTCAGAAAAAAAAAAGAAAAAAATTCTTATCCAATATCCCTTAGGGTTTGTCCCTCCAGTGCATCCTAAAGGATCTCTCTCTCTCCTTCACTTCACCTTTCCTCCTGCTATAGTCCTGTTTATGTTTAATGTCTACTTTTAAAATAGATACTAAAGACAAATTTCCAAGCAACAGAAAATAAATGCAGGTAGAGACTCTTTGAATTAAACCATGATGTCTGATTTTCCTGCATATTTCTACCATTTCCAGCTTGTCCAGAGAGCAACTAAGTGATATTGGATCACAATTTGCATGGTATATTGATGGACTTTATTGATGGACTTAATAACTTACATCTATTGCTTCCAAAGAGATTGTTTACTTTTGTCTTAATTAAAAAAATTTATCCATATTAGTAACTTTCTCAAGTGTACATTTTCTCATTATTTTTCCTTCTTTATGAATTTTAATTTTATAAGATTTTTCTGTCTTTACTTTTATTTACAATACCAAAACCGAAACTAATGTGATTGTCTAATACAAAAAAAACTGAGGGGAAGGATGCGTCTCAGTAATGAAAAATGAGTCACACATCTTGAAGTAGATAAGTATTAGTAAATTACCTTTATTCCCTTCCACCCCTTTCTACCATTTCTCTGAATATCAAATAAAGATAGATCCATACTCACAGGCCAAGCTTGATATTGTCCTATGTTTCTCTGAGATTAAAGAGATGGGCCCTTCTTATCATGTAACTATAATCTATTTTATCTGAAGTAAATCAATAAAAGGAATTAAAATATTGTCAATGCCATACTCTAAACTTCCAATGCTTCTTTACAATACAAGGGTCTAAAACATTGTTTGTTATAATCAGAGTGGTAAAGAGTACATAAGTATATATATATATATATATATTTTTTTTTTAGAGATACAGTCTTACTCTGTCACCCAAGCTGAAATGCAGAGGCATAATTATGGCTCACTGCAACCTTGACCTCCTGGAATCAAGCAATCCTCCTCTCTCAGTCTCCCCAGTAGCTGGGACTACAGGCATGCACCACCACACCTGCCTATTATTCTTAAATTTTTAGTAAAAGTGAGGACTCATAGCATTGACCAGGCTGGTCTTGAACTCCTGGCCTGAAGCAATCTTTCTGCCGCAGCCTCCCAAAGTACTGAGATTACAGGTGTAAGCCACTGCATCTGGCCTGAAGGATAGTTTTTTTTTATTTTAAAATCTGTCACTAACCAATGCTTTTACAAATACAGTAAAATAAATTACTAGAAAAATGAAGTATTAAAAAAGATCAAAAAAGTAAGATCAATGTTAATTTTCACTCTAAGAATCACTAGATTTTATCAAATAGCTATGAAAGTTTCTAAACATTCTCCATTTCCATACTTAACACAGTCTGGAAGCAAAAGTTTCAGAGGATGACACAAGGTCACAGACTACATTTTAAGTAGACTTGGTCTCAAAGACCACTTCTAATTTTGAGGACACAGACTTTTAGTACAGCTCTTTAAGAATAGCTATTTGAAGTGTTATAGCTGTTTTAGAATTGTCTAGCAGTCTTTCTGGGTTTTGTCAGAAAGGCCCTAAAAATAAAATTTTTTAAAGAAAGAAAAAAATAATTGATAATAATAATAAAATAATGTTTATTCAAACTCCGTTGGTCATCAAGGCTTGTGTTGCATATGGGTAGAGATGGCCACATGATGTAATATCACAAGCAGCAGGAGTATTGTCCTTGGCTCATTCTAAAACTCCCTAACTTGAATGATGTCAGGAGTTTCCTCCTTTCTTAGTTCAAGAATTTTCTCCTCTCAAAAGGTGAAAATGTAAGAGAGATTTGAGCATGATTAAAAGATCTGAAAGAAAATCTTACCTGGAAGGAAGTAGAGTTAGCAGGACTGAGCTGAGTAGCAATGTGATGATTTAGGCAGGTGGGGCAAAAGACGGAGAGTAAAGTAATTATACCCCAGGAACCAGAGTTAAAAAAAATTATAAAGAAGTCTCCTTGGGGTGGTGATAATTTCTATATTCCCCTGACCTGGCACTGGGCTTCTTCAGCAGACTTTATTATACTTGCTTCTAGCCTTACAGGAGGCTTATCAAGGTGATAAGATGCTGTTGCTTTATGAGTGAACTCTGATGCCCTATAACTTAGTTTAACAATAATCGCTATCATCTACGAATTTGTGTAATAATGGCTTTCTTCCCAACCTGCAAATACACACTTTTAATTGCTTGATGATAACATATTAAAAAAAAAGATGGAATTTTAGAATGCTTACAAATCAAATGGAAATGAGAAATTTCTGCGTAGACATGATTTATTTTTCAGCATTCCCTCATGTGCTTTTTAGATATAATCAGTTCCTAACACATTTCTGAACAGTGTCTTTGTTGTATATAAACTCCCATTTAATGAGATAAATGGAGAGTTAATGGTTTTCTTTATCTATTCTAGAACTGGATTATATTGCAAAAATAAATGTAGGTGTATATATGCAAAAATCTGTAAATCACACAGAAACAAGTACTTGCTGAAGTACGCAAAAGCTATTATGGTTGAGTTTTCCTCAGAAGCTTAGTGCTTAGTCTATAAAAACTTATTTGTAAACTTAATGACAGTCTAGTTCTCCCTGGTAGTTTTGTGCAATACTTTCTTAAGGTTCCTTCAAGTTATGTTCTGTGATTCAATAAACAAACACTTAAGTGCAATGGGAAAAAAAAAAAGCAAGAGTGAACTTGCCTTAATATGGGATCTGTGATGCCACAGCCCAAACAATACAGAAATTTAGTTTAGGCTTTAGAAGTTTAAACTACAATAATAATAATAATAATAATAATAATAATAATAATAATAAATACACGCATTGATGGAATTAAGCTAATATTTAATTTTGAAAACATGGTAACTGTCTTTTTAATTCTATTTTAAAAAATATTCCTGTAGGGGCTGGAGGCAGTGGCTCACGCCTGTAATCCCAGCACTTTGGGAGGCCGAGGCGGGCGGATCACGGGGTCAGGAGATCGAGACCATCCTGGCTAACACGGTGAAACCCCGCCTCTACTGAAAAACAAAAAAATTAGCCAGGTATGGTGGCGGGCGCTTGTAGTCCCAGCTACTCGGGAGGCTGAGGCAGGAGAATGGCATGAACCCGGGAGGCGGAGCTTGCAGTGAGCCAAGATGGCGCCTCTGCACTCCAGCCTGGGCGACAGAGCGAGACTCCATCTGAAAAAAAAAAAAAAAAAAAAAAAAAAAAAGCCTTTTATATCTATTATGAGTAAAACCTGTTGATAAAATGTATATTATATTGAGTCTATACTGCCTACTCCCTTGTTGGAATCCTACCTAAAGATTAAAAAGTAAGAGGGAAGAAATGTGCCTGTATTTAGCATAATTTAGCATAAAGCATATAGAATAGATGTCCTTAAAGTAAAACCTGACACAGTTCGAATACACACGAGGTACTTAGTAAAACATATTGAATAAATGTCTTAGTATGTTCTGGCTGCTATAACATAATACCATAATTGGTGGCTTATTAACAATAGAAATTTATGTCTCACAATCTGTAGGCTGAGGATTCCAAGATCAAGGCATCAGCAAATTTGGTGTCTGGTGAAGGCAACTTCTTGGTTCATAGATGGTGCTTTCATTATGTGTCCTCAAATATTGAAAGGAGCCAGGAAGGTCTCTAGTGGCCTCTTGTATAAGGAGAGTCATGAGTCATCCCATTCATGACAGCTCCAACCTCATGAATTAGTCGCCTCCCAAAGCTTCTACCTCTGAATACCATCAAGTTGGTGGTTAGGATTGCGACACATAACTTTGAAGAGGATAGAAATAACCATCATTCTCAGCAAACTATCGCAAGGACAAAAAAAAACAAACATCGCATGTTCTCACTCATAGGTGGGAATTGAACAATGAGAACACATAGACACAGGAAGGGGAACATCACACACCGGGGCCTGTTGTGGGGTGGGGGGTAGGGGGGAGGGATAGCATTAGGAGATATACCTAATGTTAAATGACGAGTTAATGGGTGCAGCACACCAACATGGCACACGTATACATATGTAACAAACCTGCACATTGTGCACATGTACCCTAAAACTTAAAGTATAATTTAAAAAAACAAAATTAAAAAAAAAAAAAAAAGAAATGTTCTGACATTCAGACCATGGCATTCTACCTCCAATGCCACCAAATTCATGTCCTTCTTGCATGCAAACTACATTTATTCTATCTCAATGGTGCCAACAGTGCTAATTCACTTGCATACACTCAAAAGTCTAAAGTCCAAAGTCTCATTTAAATATCATCTTAGCCGGGCGCAGTGGCTCATGCTTGTAATCCCAGCACTTTGGGAGGCCAAGGTGGGTGGATCATGAGGTGAGGAGTTCGAGACCAGCCTGACCAACATGGTGAAACCCCGTCTCTACTAAAAATATGAAAACTAGCCAGGGGTGGTGGCACATGCCTGTAATCCCAGCTACTCAGGAGGCTGAGGCAGGAGAACTGCTTGAACCTGGGAGGCAGAGGAGGTTGCAGTGAGCCAAGATCTCACCACTGCACTCCAGACTGGGTGACAGAGTGAGACTCCATCACATAAATAAATAAATATCATTAATCAGGTATAAATTAGTGCCACGGCTCAGAAATCAATGCTGAAAATATGGGGTTTTGACATGGTGACCAGTAGAAGTCTCAAGGTCTCTCTGACCTTCCCCTACATCCACACCATCTCTCTCAAAGAGGCTGAATTCCCTTTATCCGCCTAAGATACAAAACCACCAAAAAGAAAAATTGTTATTTCTTTACCTCACTGTTATTTCATTATATATTGCAGTAAAAAAGATCAACATGTGACCACACCTAAGCAGACATTTTTAGGAGTTACAATAACTATCTCTGAGGACTAAACTCTGATTTTTTAATCTTGCCCATATTCCTAAGGGGTGTGGGGACCTACAAATCATAAATTCTCATCAGATGAGTTTTATTTAACCCTATATATCATGATATACTTTCCAACCTGACTCTGGCATAACATTATGAGACAAAAAAGAAAATAAAAATATTTTACCCCAAAATATGTTTATTTGCCATATTTTGAAATGGCCCTGCAAAGCTGTTCTTTGTGGGGGGAAAATTTACATCTGTAAAGGATCTCCACTAACATAACTAGATCTTTTTCTTCCAGACCCTCCCAATCCTAAACAGGTAAGATCTGAATAGGAAACATTTGTCACCTATCTTCTGTAAGGGCAGCCACTATAAGACTTCAAAAGAACTGTGGTCTCTACAATCTTTACCTTAACCTGAACATTCCCGTTCTATTGATCTCGGGTCTTTAGACACAATCAACCAATTGTCAACCAGAAAATACTTAAATTCACCTGTAGCCTGAAAGCCCCTCCAGTTTGAGTTGTTCTGCTTTTCTAAATCAATGTGTTTCTTAAATGTATTTGATTGATGTATTTCTTAATCAATGTATTTCTTTAATGTATTTGATTGATGTCTCATGGTCTCTAAAATGTATAAAACTAACCTGTGCCCTGACCACCTTGGGCACATGTTCTCAGGACTTCCTGAGGGCTGTATCACAGGCCATGGTCACTCATATTTGCCTCAGAAAAAATCTCTTCACATATTTTACAGAGTTCAACTCTTTTCATAGACATCTCCAAGGAGCATTTAAATTCCAAAGAAACTACTAACAGGTTAATCTCTGTTCCAAAATTAAATCATTCTCCCCAGCAATCATTTATTGCCCCTCAATAGAATTTCTCTTTTTCCCAATCCCATAACCTGTTTCAGCAGAATCCAACCCGCATTATTTCTGTAACCTTGAAATGGTGTACAAGCTTCTGTAACTCATTGGTGTCATGTGTGTCCATGTGAAGAGACCACCAAACAGTCTTTGTGTAAGCAATAAAGCTTTTTAATCACCTGGGTGCAGGCAGGCTGAGTCTGAAAAGAGAGTCAGCAGAGGGAGGTAGGGATGGGGCAGTTTTATAGGATTTGGGCAGGTAGTGGAAAATTACAGTCAAAGGGGGTTGTTCTCTTGTGGGCAGGGGCAGGGGTCACAAGGGGTGCTCAGTGGGGGAGCTTCTGAGCCAGGAGAAGGAATTTCACAAGGTAATGTCATCAGTTAAGGCAGGAACTGGCCATTTTCACTTCTTTTGCGATTTTTCAGTTGCTTCAGACCACCTGGATGTGTACGTGCAGGCTTAGGCTCAGAGGCCTGACATTACTGTCTTCTTGTATTAATAAGAAAAACAAAACAAGACAGTGGTGAAGTGTTGGGGTGGCAAAAATTTTGGGGGGTGGTATGGAGAGATAATGGGTGATGTTTTTCAGGGCTGCTTCGAGCAGGATTGGGGTGGCATGGAAACCTCAAGTGGGAGAGGTTAAGCTGAAGGAAGATTTTGTCGTAAGGGGCAATATTGTGGGGATGTTAGAGGAAGCATTTGTCATATAGAATGATTGGTGATGGCCTGGATGTGGTTTTATATGAATTGAGAAACTAAATGGGAGACACAAGGTCTGAATAAGAGAAGGAGAAAAACAGGTGTTAAAGGACTAAGAATTGGGAGGACCCAGGGCATCTAATTAGAGAGTGCCCAAAGGGGTTCAGCATGATTATTTGCTTGGTTGGCGAGTTTTTGGGCTCCATTCTTGAGGGTCTTTTTTTTTTATGTCATCATATACTAGCCCAGATTGATTTAGATAAAAACACCACTCTTCATTTAAAAATATACAGAGTCCTCCTTTTTCAGCAGTGAATAAGTTGAGGCCTATTACTGTCTTCTTATATTAATAAGAAAAACAAAATAAAATAGTGGTGAAGTGTTGGTGTCATGAGGGGAATGGGAAGCTGTTTGGTCCTACTTGCAAATTGAATTTTGGGAGTAAGGAAAACTAGTGTGCATGTGCCTGTCCAATTAGCAGGTAGACACATGTAGGTGGAGGAGACACAGAGGAAGAAGAGACCTTTTATAAGGCAAAACTGTAAATGTAAAGTGAAAAGATGAGAAGGAGAAAAACTGGCCATGAGGGACAGAAGTAGGAATACTGGCTGCTTTTTTAGCTGTGTTATCAGCATAATTGTTGCCTTGAGCAATGGGGTCTGAGGCCCCTTGATGGCCTTTGCAATGAATGACTCCAGCTTTTTTGGAAGTAAAGTGGCTTTAAGAAGAGTTTTTATTAAGGAGGCGTTAATGATGGAGAACCCTTGTGTAGTGAGGAAATTTTTTTCTGCCCATATAACAGCATGAAGGTGCAGGATATGGAAGGCATATTTAGAGTCAGTAGGAATGTTGACACATAATCCCTTTGCAGGAGTGAGGGCTTGAGTTACGCCAATGAGTTCGGCTTGCTGAGAGGTAGTGGAGTGGGGCAGAGCAGTAGCCTTAAGGATAGATGTGGAAGATACTATAGCATAGCCTGCCTTTGCTGGTGAGTGGCAATTAGGCCTGGTGGAACTGCCATCAATAAACCAAATGTGATCAGGGTGAGGAACAGGAAAGAAGGAAATATGGGGAAATGGAGTGAATGTCAGGTGGATCAGAGAGATACAGTCATGGGGGTCAGGTGTGGTACCAGTAATAATGTGGGAGGCAAGATTGAAGTCTGGGCTAGGAACAATGGTAATTGTGGGAGACTCAACAAAGAGTGAGTACAGCTGAAGGAGGGACAGAAAGTATATGCGTCAAGTGTGAGGAGGAAAATAGATTTTGAAAGTTATGGGAATGTAGAAAGTAAGTGGAGCATAGTTTGTGATTTTGAGGGCCTCTAAAAGTATTAAAGCAGTGGCAGTGAGGTGTGGCTGTAGCCTAGGAATAGTCAGGGAAGCAGATAATGTAGTTAAAATGTCTTGACCTAATAAAGGAGCTGGGCAGGTGGGGATAACTAAAAACGAGTGCTTAAAAGAATGTTGTCCAAGTTGGCACCAGAGTTGGGGAGTTTTAAGGGGTTTAGAAGCCTGGTTGTCAGTACCCACAACAGTTATGGAGGCAAAGGAAACAGGCCATTGAAAAGAAGGTAATGTGGAGTGAGTAGCCTCCGTATTGATTAAGAAGGGGGCGGACTTACCCCACACTGTAAGAGTTACTCAAAGTGTCTGTGATGGTTCAGGAGGCTTCTGAGGCAATCGGGCAGCGTCAGTTTTCAGCCACTAAGCCGAGAAGTTCTGGGAAGGAGTCAGTCAGAGAGTCTTGGGCCAGAGTTCTACAGGCTCTGGGAGTGGCTGCTGGGCGAGTTGGACAGTCCAATTTCCAGTGGGGTCCCACACAGAAGGGACACAGCTTAGGAGGAATCCTGGGCTGGGGGCATTCCTTGGCCCAGTGGCCAGATTTCCAGCACTTGAAGCCAGATCCTGGGGGAGGAGGTCCTGGAGGAATGCCTGGCTGCTGCAGTTTAGGTGTTTTGAAGTTCTTGAGCGCTGGAGATGTGGCTGGGGTTTTTCTCACAGAGGAGGCAAGTAATTGCAACTCAGAAATAGGTTGCCACTTGGCTGCCTCTTCTTTATTATTGTATACCTCGAAGACGAGGTTAATTAAGTCCTGTTGTGGGGTTTGAGGGCTGGAATCTAATTTTTGGAGCTTTGTAAATGTCAGGAGTGGATTGGGTAATAAAATGCATATTGAGAATAAGACGGCCTTCCAGCCCTTCTGGGTCTAGGGTATTAAAGTGTCTAAGGGTTGTTGCCAAACAGGCCATGAACTGGGCTGGTTTTTTATATTTGATGAAAAAGAGCCTAAACGCTAACTGATTTGGGAGAGGTAGGATAAAGAAAAAGGAGCATTAACCTTGACTATGCCTTTAACTCCATCCACTTTTCGAAGAGGAAATTTTTGGGCAGGTAGGGGAGGGCTAGTCATGGAACAAAACTGTAAGTCAGACCAGGTGCGAGGAAGGGAGGTGACAGAAGGATCATAGGGTGGGGGAGCAGAAGCTGAGGAAGAATTGGGACCTGGTTCACCCTAGCAAGGAGCAGCCTAAGAAGGAGGGTAGAGGTCAGATGGGTCCATAGAAAAGGGGGATTCAAAGGACTCAGAGCCTGTGGTGGAGACTGAAGGAACAGACAGGAGAGAAAGAAGAAAGATTTGGGATGAGCCACATTGGGAGCAGAGACTAGGGAGGGACCAATGTGTAAAAGAATGCCTGGACATCAGGCATCCCAGATCATTTGCCCATTTTTTGACAAAAATTATCTAGATCTTGTAGGATGGAGAAATTGAAAGTTCCACTCTCTGGCTGCTTGGAATTACTGTTGAGTTTGTATTGGGGCCAACAGTATTGCAGAAGAAAATAAGGTGTTTAGGTTTTAGGTCAGGTATGAGTTGAAGAGGTTTTAAGTTCTTGAGAACACAGGCTAAGGGAGAAGAAGGGGGAATGGAGGGTGGAAGTTTGCCCACAGTGAAGAAGGTAAGTTTAAAGAGAAAGGTAGAGACATGGAGAAGGGGGTGGTGAGCAGCCCTGGGCTGCAATGTGGGTGAGCAGCCAAAGCA
This sequence comes from Gorilla gorilla gorilla, assembly GCF_029281585.2. Lineage (NCBI taxonomy): Eukaryota > Metazoa > Chordata > Mammalia > Primates > Hominidae > Gorilla > Gorilla gorilla. The sequence goes on along the minus strand of NC_073235.2, from coordinate 18,632,869 downwards.
AGTGTCCCCACATTTGACTTGCCACCAAGAGAATGTGGGTGAATGACCAAGGCAGGCACCCCTGCGGTGATCAGACACCAATGAAATGTGGGTGAATAATCAGGCAGGCATCCCCGCGGTAATTAAACACCAATGGAAGACTGTCTTCCTGAGTCCATGACCGCCACTGGAGTTTTGGGTCCACAGATAAAATGTATCTCCTTTGTCTCTACTAGAGAAGAAAAGGAACTGGAATTGGAAGGACAGGGAGATTGAAGCGTAGCAAGAGAGGCTGGAGAAGAGATTGAAAAGACCACTTATCCAATTTGAAATTGGTGAGATGTTCCTTGGGCTGGTTGGTCTGAGGACCCGAGGTCATAGGTGGATCTCCTCATCTCCTCACAGAGTGAGGGCGAGGACAGGGAACCTGTCTCCTGAAGGAGTCCTCCTGTCCCAGGTCTTCAGCACCAAATGTCATACGTGTGCATGTGAAGAGACCACCAAACAGGCTTTGTATGAGCAATAAAGCTTTTTAATCACCAGGGTGCAAGTGGACTGAGTCCGAAAAGAGAGACAGCAAAGGGAGACAGGGGTGGGGCCGGTTTATAGGATTTGGGTAGGTAGTGAAAAATTACAGTCAAAGCGGGTTGTTCTATGGTGGGCAGGGATGGGGATCACAAGGTGCTCAGTGGGGTAGCCTCTGAGCCAGGAGAAGGAATTTCACAAGGTAATGTCATCAGTGAAGACAAGAACTGGCCATTTTCACTTCTTTTGTGATCCTTCAGTTGCTTCAGGCCATCTGGACGAATATCGTGCAGGCTTGGGCTCAGAGTCCTGATAATTGGGAAGCTGAACTTTCGTTCTAATGGCTCCTGTGTATACATACTAAATACATTTGTATTCCTTTTCTCCTGTTAACCAACCTTTAAGGGATCAATGGCCATGGTCCCCATAGAGTCTGAAGGTACATTCATACTGAGGCAAATTGTTCTCTAGCTGTAAGCCTGAGACATCAAACAAGTTATATGATTTCAAAATACAGTCACGGGAGAGACACAGGACAGACATTCCCATTCCAAAAAGGGGAAATAGGAAAGAAGAAGTGACAGGTCCTGAGCAAGTCAAAGATATTAAGGCTCAAGAAGAATAACTCAAAGCAACTTTTTCCAGAGAGTATCTCTCCTTAGAGAGAAGATTCACTTTTTAAACAGGAAAAGAAATGTTTCAACAATTATTAATGTGATTTTTTTTCTTAGCTTTTATGAGTACATGATTTTTACCCCAGTTGGCCGATACTACTTATATCTCTGGGCTTCTGGGAAGAAGAAAGAAAATTAGGAATCATAATATTCGGACTCTTACACTCAAAAATTTAATTTTACAGCAAGAAAATTATGTTCAATCTGGCTACTTTCTTGAGAGAAGACTCTAAATTCTATTTTCAATTTTCTTCTTTAAGTGTATTAACAGTCAGTCTGGAGTATACACAAGGAAAGCTAAGTGGAAAGAAGAAAAAGGAGAAAGCTAGACTCTTCCTTGCCCCTAGGTATTGGAAGAAGAAAGGAAAGAGGGAGAAGAGTAAAAAATCCAGGTAAATGCCTCACCTAGAGAGGAAATGCTGACTTAGATCATGTGAATGGAGAATTAAGAAATTTACTACTATAGGGACAGGAAGGGGGTGATCACTTTCCTCCCATGGCAAAGGATCACATTTAGCACCCTTATAACAAAAGATAGGTTAAAAAAAAAGGAAAGCATAACAAAGTAATTACATGCAAATATGTGCACTGGAGTCACACAAAACATAAAAACTTAAAAGAAAGGGCCAGCCAGTGACTCAGGAGACTGAGGCAGAAGGATTGCTTGAGGTCAGGAGTTGGAGACCAGCCTGGGCAAAATAATGAGACCTTGTCTCAAAGAAGAAGAAAAACAAGAAGAAGAAAGAAGAGAGAAGAGAGAAGGAAGAAGGAAGAAGATAGAAGATACAAGAGAGAAGAGAGAAGGAAGAAGGAAGAAGAAAGAAGAAGAAAGAAAGAGAAGGAGAAGAAGGAAGAAAAGGAAAAGAAAAGAAAGAGGCCAGATGAGGTCAGTGTTTAAATACTTCTTCAAGGAGGAGAGGAAAAGGGGAGGGGGTAATTGTAGGAGTATGTAGGAGTAAATAATTTTCAGGGGAAATTAATGTACCTTCTAGACAGAAATCAACTTGTAACTGCTGCTCTTGTGAAGGTGAGGGGGTTCTTTCTGAAGGCGTGGAGCTTAAGGTTTTTCAAGGACAGCAGATAGGCAAGGAACTAGAGAATAGGTGCTGCTGACTGGGTGAAGATGCAATCATGTTGTGCAGAAAACAGTTTTCATTTGCTTGAGTCCACCTCTGGGAGGGGGCACACAGAACCAGCTGAATCATGAGTCATGCATCTGGCTGTGGTCAGTCACTTGCCAGAATGCAAAAGTCTGAAAAATATATCAAAAGACCAATCTTAGGTTATACAGTAGTGATGCTATCTACAGGAGTAATTCAGGAAGTTACAAATCTTGTGATCTCCAGAACAAAGTGGGTTATTATTTAACTATGCTTACTTCTTAGAATTCAGGCCTCTCTCTAATCGCAACCTTGTGGCCCCTTATTAGCTTTACATGGGGAGTTTAGTTTCGGGAAGGGCCATTATAATCCTTGCTTTAAGATTAAGCTGTAAACTAACTTCTTTCCAAAGTTAGCTTGGCCTGTACCCAGGAATGACCAAGGACAGCTTGGAGGTTAGAAGCAAGATGAAGTCAACTATGTCATATTTCGCTTTCAGCCATAATTTTGCAAACAATAACTTCAAGTCCTTTCAATTTTGAAAGCACTCAGCATGCTGAAGTGCCATATTTTGGAAATCATTTTCTGTGCCCCAGTACTGTGCCATGAAGAAGATCATCTCGTAATCAGTCCTCTCTTATCAATAATGTTGGGCAGTGTAATCAAGCAGAGGAGGTTGCAATGACTTAGTGTTTCTGGCCACTCTTAGTTCCACATAGCATACACGCTTATTTGAGAGCCAGGGGTCTCCTGCAAAGGAATACAGGTAAAAGAGTAAGATAACCTCTCATCATAGGTTATGGGCAGACAGCCATGCCAGAAGACAAGATAAAGGGTGGTCCAGGAGCAAGCACCTCTTGAAGCTAAGTTGAGGTGAGGTTAACAAGGGAGCAACCCAAAACTGTTACCAAAGCCTAGCAAGACCAGTTTATGAGTTAAGCTGGCTGCAGATTTCTTTGCCTATGTCAGTAAGGCATGCAGTAATCATAGTGATATGAAAGACACATTATTCTGGAAATCCAAGGATTACTACAAGTTCTGGGAACCCCTGCTTTCCACTTCCTGAAGCATGTGGAGCCTAACTTACTGTACATTTACATTTCAGGGAAAAGAGTCCGGGAGACATGGAAGGCTATTTCAGAGGCTAGGCACTGAAAGAGACTGAAAACTCCCATTAAACAAACTAAGTTATTAAATTGTACTAAAAGGAATCCATATTACGTATCGGTCTCTTTTTTTTTCTGCTGATTGGGGTAGGAAGGCTTATGTAGAAGATCAAATTCAGTTTAATCAAGAATAAAGAAATTATTTTTTTCTTGTATGTTAAAATAGCATTTTGAGCTAAAATTAATAAACTGAAGCCCCTCTCCCACACATTTTTTAGTTAAAAATGTGAATTTGTTGCTCAAAGTCATCAAGTATTGATAGATCATGCTTCGTTTTTCCAAGACAATTGTTTCTCTTTTTTGTTTGTTCTAAAACATTTAATTGACAAATAAAATAGCACATATTCAAAGTGTACAACATGATGATTTGATATATGTATACATTGTGTAATAGTTACTATAATCAAATTACTTAAAACATCCATCAGCACACATAGCTATCATTGCGTGTGTGTGATAAGGACACTGAAAAGGTACTGTCATCAAATTTCACATGAGTATTATTAGCTATCATTGGTATGTGTGCATTAGATCCCAAGAACTTATCAATCTTATAATTGAAATTTTATACCTTTGACCAATATCTCCCATTTTCTCTTGATCCTGTAACTGAGTACTCTATTTTTAAGGAGTTTTCTTAGTTCTTTTTTCCTTTCTTCCCTTTTTTGATGCCTTTTTTTTGTTAATAGTAAAATAGTGACTTTTGGTCTCCTTCTTTCCACCAGGCACTCCCTTGCACTGGTAGCTTATCTAATTATATGTTTGCTTACAAGTTTCAGCGACTGAATCTTGAGACAATCCAGGTGCCTGTGGAATTTTCAGCCACCAGGAGATTATCTCGAGGCTACAGTTAATGTATAATCTAGATACGCTTAAAATGGTGCCAGCTCATTCACCAGATGAGACAATAACTCAAGACAAAACATCAGTGCCTTTCCTGCATGCTCAAAATACCAAACTTCCCTCTGAAAGCCATCACATTCTGCCCAAAAATTTGAAATGGTTCTTCTAAGGAAGGAAGCCTAGATCACTTTTGAAACCACCTTTCCAAAATTATGACTGAGACAGTAGAAGAGGTCTAACTTAACCGACTCCATCTTGCTTCTAACTTTTAAGCTGTCCTTGTTCCATTCTGGGCATAGGCTGACTAACTTTGGAAGAAACCTGGTTTATAGTTTATAGTTTAAAACAAAGACCATGTAACGGTCCTTTCCAACAACAAACCTCCTTCTTGATGGGGGACTAGACTGCCTTTGTAGGACTAACAAATTAGCCAAAAGATTAGAAATTATGGTTTAGGAGTCATGCAGCTGGTGACTACAAGATCCTAATCCCTTTTAAACTGCTCGTACACTCAACGCCTGAGATATTTTGCAGACCCTGTACTTGATGGATCAGCTGGTACCACCCAGATTGATCAGCTGGCTCATCTGATCTTGTGGCGCCCACCCAGAAACTGACTCAGCACAAGAGGACAGCTTCAACTTCCCAGATTTCATCTCTGACCCAACCAATCAACACTCTGGACTCACTGGCCTTCCCCTCTGCCCCACCACCACCAAAATAGCCTTAAAAACTCTGATCCCCGAATGCTCAGGAGACTGATTTGAGTAATAATAAAACTCCAATCTCCTGTACAGCCAGCTCTGCATGGATTACTGTTTCTCTGCTGCAAGTCCCCTGTCTTGATAAACTGGCTCTGTCTAGGCAGCAGGCAAGGTGAATCCATTGGGTGGTTACATTTTCCCACCGCTATTTTTGGTAAATAAAGTCAATTTCTTGCCACTCCTTGTCCTTGTTTTTTGGTTTTGCAAACAGGGAGCAGCCAAATCAGGGAAATGCGAATCAAAACCACAATGAGAGATCACTTCATGCCTTTTAGATTGGCTATTATCAAAAACACAAGAAATAGCAAGAGTTGGGGAGGGTGTGGAAAAAGGAAAACGCTTGTATACAGTTAGTAGGAATGTAAATTTGTCCAGCCATTGTGGAAAATAATATGGATGTTTCTCAAAAATAAAAAAATAAAGCTACCATATGATCCAGCAATCCCACTGGTGGGCATATATCCAAAAGAAATAAAAATAGAATCTTGAAGACATTCCTGCACTTCAATGCATATTGCAGTATTACTCACATTAACCAAGATATAGAAACAACCTAAGTGTCCATCCACAGATAAATGTATTAAAAAATGTGCTTTCTTTTTCTCTCTCTCTATTTTTCCTGGGGAATTGAGTCTCCCAGGAAGTCTCTCAAAATAGATGCACAATTGAATAAGACACACTTCTGCCCTTTCTATCAATTAGTGAGACATAGTCTCAGAAGCTAACACTAATAGCAAAGAATAGTGTGTGAAGTGTGACAGTGTGACTATTTATACAAAACATCATGAAAACTTAAAGGACAGGGGTAGTTTTGCAGCAGAAGTTATATTTGACTGAGACTTTGAAGACCAATAATAATTGGCCAAGATGGGAAGAGGATAGAAGATCCCAAACAACTTTTTCAAAAGCATAAAACTGAACAAACACTGGGCAGGCTTGAGGACTCAGAGTTTGTTTTGACTGAGACATACGGACCATGCATGTAGAAGTGAAGAATGATTAGCTGTGAGGATGGAAGCCATGAGCCAGAAATACAAGCCTGTGTACAATTAAATATTGAATATTGAGCGATTGGATATTTGAGCATTATGGGAGCTATGAATATTATGGGAGTTTAGAAATGAGAAAAACTAATGAGGACAGAGTACTCAGTGAAGGCTTTATGGAGCAGGTGTGATTCATGCAAATGCCCTCAGCATTTTGGTTCTTCTGTTAGCAATATTCTTATTACACCTCCTCGAATCAATGGGCATCAGTCAATTAAAACATCAGAATGAGAGGGACCTGCTCATAGAACTTCTGATTGAGACGTGTGGCTGTTAGAGTCATCGATCCATCCATGGCATTTCCTGAAGACTGTTTTTTAGGTACCAGTTCCATTGGAGGTTAATAGGTGTTTTCTGTAAAAATAATTTTGTGGACAAAACTTGATGGGCTTCTGAGATGTCTTTTATTAATATTCTATTAGATGCTGGGATGTTCCAAATACTGGTAACGTAAATAGTGTTTCTGAGCAAATTTAACCACAGAACCTCTAATTTCCTGGAAGAAATTGTTGTTCCACAGGACACACTTTAAGTGACACAGCCATGAATTAGCTGTTGACAACAGGGAAATCTAGAATATCATTTGGCAAGAAAATAATTCAAAATATAACAGGGTGCCCCACCAGGGAGTAGAGTTCTGCATAAGGAAATATAGAAACAAGTAATACTTAAGGAAAGAAATAAGAATAAGTGCACTTTTTATTAGGAATGTTTGGCAGTATTACACTTGGTCCAACTTATAAAATACAATTGGTTTTATAGATACAGACATCCTGTCTTCCTTCCTCATCTCTGAAATTTGACAGTGATCTTTTGACTAACAGCTCTTCAATCTCTTCTTCTTTGCCCTAAATGTATATCTTCCTGAGTTCCGGATTCACTTATATCAATTACCAACTTGACATTTCTACTTGAGTGTCAAAGAGGTATCTCAAACTCAGCATTTCCCAAACTTAACTCTAGGACTCCCTCCCCCATTTTCAATCATGTTGTTCTTATAATTTTTACCATCTCAAATGACATTATCAGCAATCCATTTTCTCAGGTTCCAAACAAGTCCAAGGATAGGACAAATGTCTTCCTGCGTTAGAGATTTTATGTTTGATTTCACCTTACACTTTTTCCCCAGATATTATTTTTTTTACATAATTTAGTCTTGTTGTTAAACATTATATTCTCAGAGAGTTCTCCCCTCACATCCTGACCTAAAGTAACATTTTCTCTTCTCAATTTTTATTATTCTTTACTATGCTTGTCACTACATAAATTATGAAATTATATCATTCTCTCCTATCAAATGTAAGCAAGCTTTATGAGGGCTGGGGATTTATCTATGTTGATCAGATCATATTTATCTATCTTGATCAGATCATTGTTGCAGCTTCAATACTTGGATAAGAGTAGTTCTAAATATTTACTGATTTAATAGATGAATAACTCATACAATTTGGGCACTGGGAAGGTCTAGAAAATGCTGATTGTGCATTACGTCATTTTTCCATCAAAATCTGCAAGTCAGGATTTTTCTACCCGTATTACGGAGCTGTCTTTCACTCAAACATCATTTAAGCTGGCCTATTTCTGCGCAAGTCCAAAGATATTTTTTCACAGCATTCCAGTGGTCAAATAGTTTGTGGCATGAAATGGTTTAAATTTTCTTCCTATATAATTAAATTTAGCAGATGCTTCATGCGCAGTCCTACTACGTACACCAGTGAGAAATGTTATTGATTAAAAAGTCACAAAATATTTGTATTTTAAAAACCCATAATGAAATAATCAATTCAAGCAATGATGATAATGACCAATGATGATGATGTAAAATAAGAGATAGTCAGACATTCAACGCCTCCTGAGATAAGCATATACCTTTACCTCTGAAGGAGTGCTGCCAAAAAGGTAAAAAAAAAAAAAAAGAAAAATAAACTTGAATTAAATAAAGCAACTAGTTCTAATTACTAGTGGACAGTAAATACACAGGTCAGAGAAATATGTTCTATATTTTCCCCCTTAAATGCAGGCAATCAGTGAATCTAGACCGTGGGAAACCCTGGGCAGGAAACCGCCCATTTGCCTCTGCAAATAAATTACAAGAAAATAAAAGATGAAAAGAAGTGTAAAAAGTAGGTTGACTGAGGTCATGTGTAGACCTTGTTTGGATGCTGATTCAAACAAATCAACAGTAATAAATAAATAAATATTTTTTTAAAATAAAAAATAATGTATACATGTGACAATTCTTTTACTACCTTACTTGAACCAATTAAATCCAAATTAATATCTTGTTATTTTCTAGAAAATGATAAAGCCCACTCATAGAGTCTCAGCGAGAGAGATTTGTATTCCTATAGTAACCACTGGACCTTTCATAAAACTTCTTGGAGTGTCAATATGGAGATAAATTTAGAAAAGTCATAGGATTGCAAGTTCCTGCATACAAAAACACGTTACTAAAGACCTAGTTACTCTCTGAAGAGTTAAAATTCTAAAAAAGAAAAAAAAAACTTGTAACCAAATCTCTCAGCAATAGGGTAGTGATGTTTATAAGAATTTTAAACTCGTTATTCCTTAGGAAAAGATTATGCCTTCAGGAGCTTCACAGTTTCATAGCAATGAATTTAGATAATCACCACCACCTACTTTACGTATAACCCACCCCTCAGGGCTAGATATGTTTACTGTAGCTTCTTTAATCTAATGAACAAAAAAAGTGGTCCTATATCTCAACCTATTATTGGATAATCTTAAAACATACTTCCAAGTTCCTAAGGCTGAAGTTTTAGACCAATGAATGAAGTGGTAAGACGAGCGGTACCCAAAACTCTTTGTATAGAGGCTTCATTTTTATAATCCACAGAAGGGAGGAACTACTAGAGATCAGATAAAGGCCACCCACAGATAAAAGCCAACCACAGATAAAACTTCAGCGCTAGTCTCCAATTTTCAACTTTTCTGCTTTTAAAACTTTATTCAGAAGTAGAAAAATAGATTTATCTTAAAGTCACCTTTTTCTTTCTCCTTCTTTACTCTGTGCAAATGTCACTGATTGGAGAAGAAACACAAAGCCCGACAATAATAAGAAAAAGGATGAGAAAAAAACGAGCCCTAAAATAAAATATCCAGGCTCTGAATAGTCGAGTTAGCTGTGCTGATATAGAAATAGAAAGTCCTCTAGTCATTTAATGTTCTATATAGAATATGTATATATTTGTGTATATATAATGTAGATGATATATATGTTGTATAGGTGTATGTATTATATATGTATACACATGTATATAAGTACATGTGTATATATAAATACAAATTCATGCACACATCTCAGTGTATAATACAAACACATGCAGACATACAGAGAGACAGGGACACACAGAGGGAGAGAGAGTAAAGTTTCACAGAACACACTTTTCTCCTTCTACAGTGATTTATTATATCTCTTCATTTCCTATGTTTTCTTGCTGAATATATGACATCCATTTTAATTTACTATTATTTTTTCTTTTTAGAGACAGAGTCTCACTCTTCACTCGGGCTGCAGTGCAGTGGAGCAATAGTTGCTCACTGTAACCTCAAACTCCTGGGCCTAAGCAATCCTCTGGCCTCAGCTTCCTGAGTGACTAGGACCACAGGTGAGAGCCACCTCATCCAGGTAATCTTTAAATTATTTTTCATGTAAGGATGGGATTTTGCTATGTTGCCCAGGCTGATCGTGAATTCTTGTCCTCAAGTGATCCTCCACCCTAGCCTCCCAAAGCCTAAGGATACAGACCTGAGCCATCAAACCCAGGTGATGTACATTTTTAAAGGTATAATTTTATATCTTTATTTTTGTTAATAATAAGATACAATAAGATATGTAATTGTTAATACTAAATATTGTTAATAACGTTATTGCTAATGGAAATTTTAGAGAAAATGTTACATATTTTATTTTTTATTGCAAAACATTATTTTTAGGTAATTGGAGAAAAGTAATGGCCAAAATATTGTTATTAATTTCCATGTGTAGGCATACTGAAATACATGGACACACAAAGTTATAACAAACATTTAAAACATATTTTATATAAAAGTATAAATAGAATATGTTTTCCTATTTGTTATAAAAATATAATATGTTTAGGGCTTTGATGCAGAGGGCAAAGAAAATATAAATTTTCAATGCGAACTGTAATTTTATTAGAACAGAAACTCCAAAAATATTACATTTACTTCTAGAACTGTGCCTAGCCCATACTAGGTACTCAAGAATATTTTTTAATTAATAAGGAAGGAATAAAAACCTGGTAAAAGGAAGAATAAGAAAGAAAACATAAAGATTCATGAAAAAAGTTGTGGGAAAAAAGCAGTGGATCCAGAGGCTTTTCAATATAGAGATAAAAACCAACTAAAAAAATGTTTTCTCCCTCTTATAAGTGAAGATGCAATGTTAATGTTTTGCCTTCCTACCTTGAGAATATAGAGAAGTGTCAAAGGATTTTTCCAGGCAATTGTTAACAAACTGCTCGTATATTGCAGGGCTCTAGCTCTGCAACCTCTACACCTCTCTTTCCAAGTTGTGTAAGATGGTAAGTGTAAGGTTTTATTAGCTTACTACATGAGTACTTTAGGAGAATCAAATGAGATAGATTTTGGTAGTCCCAGCTAGTGCAATCAGATAAGAGAGAGAAACAAATTGAATCTACATTGGAAAGGAAGAAGTCAAATTGCCCTTATTTGCAGATGATGATAGGATCTTACATTTGGAAAAACCTAAAGACTCCACCAAAAAAGATTAGAACATATAAACAAATTCAGTAAAGTTGCAGAATACAAAATCAACATATAAAAATCAGTAGCATTTCTACATGCCAATAGCAAACAATCTGAAAAAGAGATCATGAAAATAATCCCATTTACAATAGCTACAAACAAAATTAAATACCTAGGAATTAACTAAATTAGTGAAAGATCTCTACAATAAAAACTATAAAACAATGATAAAATAAATTGAAGGGGACACCAAAAAATGAGATATTCTGTGTTCATGGATTAGAAGAATCAATATTGTTAAAATGTCCAAAAGGAATCTACAGAGTCAATACAGTCCTTATCAAATTATCAATGACATTTTTCACAGAAATAGAAAAAAAAATCCTAAAATTTATATGGAAACACAAAAGATGCAGAATAGCCAAAGGTATCCTGAGCAAAAAGAACAAAACCTGAGGAATCACATTACCTAACTTCAAATTATACTACGAAGCCAATAGTAACCAAAACAGTTTGGTAGTGCCATAAAAACAGACACCTAGACCAATGGAACAGAATGGAGAACCCATAAACAAGTCCATACATCTACAGCGAACTCATTGTCAACAAAGGTGTCAAGAATGTACATTGCAGGAAGAACAGTCACTTCAATAAATGGTGCTAGGAAAACTGGATATCAATATGCAGAAGAGTGAAACTGGACCCCTGTCTCTCATCATATAAAACAATCAAATCAAAATGGATTAAAGACTTACACCTAAGACATCAAACTGAAACTATTAAAAACAACATTGGGGAAACTCTCCAGGACGTTGGTATGGGGGCAAAGACTTCTTGAGTAAAACCCCACAAGCATAGCACAATCAAAACAAAAATGGACAAATGAGATCACATCAAGTTAAAAATCTTCTGCAGAGCAAAGAATACAATCAACAAAGTGAAGAGAAAATTCACAGAATGGGGGAAAGTCTTCAAACCTTTCTTCTGACAAGGGATTAATAACCAGAATACAAAAGGAGCTCAAATACCTCAACAGGAAAATATCTAATAATTCATTTAAAAATGAGCAGAATAGCTGAATAGACATTTCTGAAAAGCAGACATACAAATGGCAAACAAGTATATAAAAAGATGATCAACATCATTGATAATCAGATAAATGCAAATCAAAACTACCACGAGATATTATCTCACCTCACCTAAAAGGGATGTTATTCAAGACAGGCAATAACAAATGCTGGTGAGGATGTGGAGAATAGGGAACTCTTGTACACCGTTGGTGAGAATGTAAATTAGCATAACCACTGTGGATAACAGTTTGGAGATTCCTCAACAAACTAAAACTGGACCTACTATATCATCCAGAAATCCTACTGCTGGGTATATATCCAAAAGAAAGAAACTCGGTATATAGAGGAGATAACTGCTCTCCCATGTTTATTGTAGCAACCATTATTCACAATAGTCAAAATTTGGAAGCCACCTAAGTGTCCATCAGCAGAAGAATAGATAAAGATAATGTGGTGCATATTCACAATGAAGTGTACTATTCAGCCATCAAAAAGAATAAGATCCTGTTTGCAACAACTTGGGTGGAATGGGAGATTATTATGTTGAGTGAAATAAGCACGCATAGCAAAACAGACTTTGCCTGTTCTCACTTATTGTGGGAGCTAAAAATTAAAACAACTGAACTCATGGACATAGAGAGTGGAATGATGGTTACCAGAGGCTGGGAAGGGTTATGGAGTGGGTGGAATAGGGATGGTTAATGGGTATAAAAATATCATTGGATAGAATGAATAAGATCTAGACTTTGATAGCACAACAGGGTGATTACAGTAAATGATAATTTATTGTATATTTAAAAACTAAAAGTAAACAACCGGATTGTTTGTAACACAAAGAAAACAAATGCTTGAGGGGATGGATACCCCATTTACCTTGATGAAATTGTCATACATTGTATGCCTGTATCCAAATATCTCATGTACCTCATAAATATATACATCTACTCTGTACTCACAAAAATTTTTTAAAAAATTAAATGAGATGGATTTGTCAGCACTCTAGAGCAGTTAGTTTTCCAAGCTATAAAATTCTTAAATTGTTGTCATAATTGTAATTATTATTAACATTAATAAATGGCTCCAAAATTTAAGTTGCTCAAAATTAAACTCCCACATTTTTCTGCAATCTTAACAGTAGTTATCCTTTCATTTGCCTCCCTAAATTTTTGCTAAATTACTAATTATTAAAATATATTTAGAACTGAATTTGAAACCCACTATACAGCTGCAAAAATAATGACAAGCCCCTTCCCACCCATGTCTAATAAATTCTGAGAACCTCTGCCCTTCTCTAATGATACTTTACATATACCTACATTATTCTATGGAGTTTGCATGTTTTAAGAAACAAATGTTTCTTTGGAAACATTTCAATTTTATTTTTCTCTTTATGTTTTAGTTGGATCTCCTGGGAAACATCAAAGCACATGAATTTAAAGTAAAACTGTAGAGGCATTAGGAATAGAATACTCATAGATACCTTTAGATTTCATTATGCTTTTGGATGGAGTATTTTACCACAGGCTTCCCAGATGGAGGTTTTGCCGGTAGCACTCATGTACAGAATGCAACCCCAGAGGTTTTACTTACCTTGAGTCCTAGACTAGATACAGGGTTAATTAGAATTTTGTGGTTTAGATTCTCAATATACCACCTGTCAGCTGCATAAAAAGTAACATCAGCCTTGTTCCATGCTGACATTTGTTTCTTAATAATATCACCGAGGACAAAAATTTATAGGACATTTTGCATTATTGTGTGACCTAGTCAACAATTTCCATTGGATAGGACAATATCATTTTCAAATGTACATACTTTGTTTCTTTGATTTTGTTAATTAGTTTGGACAAAAGACTAATTAAGAACTTACATTTGAAGTTCAGTGCTATGCACTAGGGTTATAAGGATAAATAAGGAGCACTCCTTATCAATAAGAAGTCTAGCACCAAGATGAGGAGACCAAGTTGCTTTTAATCATCTGGAGCAGGTATGTTATTATATTGTATATTGGAGGCATGCAGTGATTTCAGTGTTCATGGTAGGCATGTGTATGATTTGATTCTTGAAGTTGCTTTATACCTTCAACATGGCAACTAACATATTTTGTAATAAAATGTTGTTTAACTGATATCCTCTCAATTAACCCTCTATGGGTTAATTCTTCTGCAGTTTTCCAGTATAATATTAACTGATATCACTGATAATAAACATGAAACATCTAAGATGGGAGGGTCTTTTGAATCATTAAGCACTGGGTTATTTTTATTAACATTTTTGTTATATTCTGATAGTTTGAAAATTAAAATTACCTATTCAGTACATACTATCAGTTTTCTTACAGCCAGTCTATTAAGGAGGAAGGAGTTTTCTAATTATACTGGGAGCCACAAAGTTTGCAGTTTCTCACATTAGGTAAGGATTTATAAACTAATGACCATCTACCAAAAACTATCCACTAGTCTTTAAATTCCATTTATGCTTGTATTCTCCATATCAAACATGTTCAGCGAGAGTAGAATTTTTTTGTTGTTGATCACAGGTGGCACTAATGTATGCTCAGTTCTGTCATATGTTGATAAACAGAATTCTAACCCTCCACATTTTCTTTACTACTCATATATTTTGTTTCCGTGGATTCCAGAAAAATAGCACAAAACAAAACCATGTACGTAAACTGTATCAAAGAATAATTTCAATCAAGTTTTCCAATAGGATGTTCTTTATAGTCAACTATGACATTTGTGGTAGATAGTAATCTCTATCCTATGTCATTCATTTTTCCATGTATTTTTCCTGTTACTGAGTTTAGGTTTTCTGCTTTCTACACTCTGCTTCTGCCTTTTTCTCTTGTCCACTTTTAGTTCCCAAGGGGAAGCCTAAATTAGTTCTACTTTATTTCAAACACTTGTGCTCCAGGTTATTGAGAGTTGTGATGATTTCCAGAAATTGGATGGAAGTTGACTTTTTCTACATTTAACCAGAGATCTGTGCATTATCCTTAGTGATACAAATACTGTGGACAGCGTTTTTCTCAAAAAAAAAATGCAATTGACAGTCTCACAAGAATAATTTTATTAAAAAGACGAAGCATCAAATAAAACAAACCTGGTTGCTTTCACCTTCTGAGACTGAGTGCATGCAGTGGGACTTACAACTTTTCTTCCTAATTAGATAACTGGCCAGCTAGCCAATAATTAACATACAAATTCAATCATTACTTTCTTTCTAACCAGCTTTCTTCTGGGTGCTTAGATCTGATGCAGAAATTTCACACTGCTATGAAATTTATAGTCAAATCAAAATCACATTCATCAAATGCACCCAGGACCTCAATGTACCATTCAAATCCTATCTGTCTCTCAAGTAGCATCTCTCCTGTTTATCAGGTTCCCTCTGTCCTCTCAACATTATATTCCAGCATTTAAAATCCCAAACTTTTGCTCACATTCTCCTTTATTACATGAAGTAATTTTTCTCGGTATTTATTATTAGTTACATCCCCATGCAAGGGTATCAGATCTAAAATATCTGGCAGCTAGAATATCTAACATATGCCTCCTTTGTGCTATTTGAGAGCCCCTTGGAAACATCTGCCACCCAAAATATAGTAAATCATTTATTTAATTGTTTATCTTCTCTACTAGGCTGAGTTCCTTGAAGAGAGACAATGAGTCTTTTATTTCTATTTCTCCAGGCCTTCTTCATATTTAGCAATGATTTTGATGTTTAATAAATACCTGCAAGGTAAATTGAATACATTTGAGTATTCGGAAGATGACTTAAAGAGACATTTAGATCAATGACAAGCAAGAATATTTTATACATCAAAGTGTTGAGAACTTCATCTGCTGGTGAATAAGCCCTAGCATTTTGTTGAAGGTAGCGCTGAATGCTCAAAATACCAAGTTAGAAACTAAATCTTATGAAATTTTGATAAGTTCATTAGACGTACTTGGAGATCAATTTACACTCTGCTCTTGATTAAAATCACATTTTTGAAAATAGATTTTTGGAACATTCTGACTAAGAACTTAGACTGTAAAGTTCCACATTGTTCAACCAACTAGATAGATGAAGTAGAAAAACACACTTGGTGTATAAAGAAGTACAATGTGTTCTCAAAAATGGTAGACAAGAATAATCATTTCTAAGAAATCTAACTCTGCAAGTATGATGTAGTAGCTGTTTAATATAAAATAATGTTCTTTATCTACTCATAAAAGGCAAACATTGTATCATGGATGAATTTTCAAGGAATGAAGTCAGCAATGTATTTAGCATGATGGGAAATCATAGTAAGTATTTTGGGGATTCTTAAAGAATACAAATTATTAAAGTCCAATTTATTATCATCTGCGCAATATACAGCAAGGTATATCTGAGCATTACTTTAATGAACTTTGCAAATGTGCTCATTTACTTTTTCAAATCAAAGTGTGTTGTATAGAAGCCTTAAAAAAACCTATGAGGCCACTGCTTGTATAGGATCTGAACAAGGGAAGGATAAATTACATGTCTGAATGGGGCTGCAAGCTGAGAAGGTGAATGGGAACAGAAAGTGAGAGAGGAAGAGATGCTAAGTTTAAAAGGTCATAATTAAAATGCAACATACTACATAATTCAGTTTATAGAATATTTTGAATTGGGCAAAAATATAGAAACAGGAAACAGTGGTTGCCAAGGACTGCAAATAAAGGGAGGAACTGACAGCAAAGTGGCATGAGGAAATTTTGGGAGTGAGGGGACTAGTCTATATCCTGGTTCCGGTGGTGGTTACAGAACTGTACCTTTAATTTTGAGATAATGGTAGATCTACATGCAGTTGCAGAAAATAATATAAAGAAATCCCATGTAACCTTTATTCATTTTTTCAGTGGTAACATCTCGCAAAACTTTAGTACAATATCACAATGAGGACACAGATGTTGATGTAGTCAAAATACAGAACACTTCATCTCCACAAGGATCTCTCATATTACTCTTTGATAGCTGCATCCTACCCCTGCCACAGCCTTCTTAACTCATGACAACCATCAATATGCTCTTCATTTTTATATAGACAGTCAAGTCCACTGCAAATAAGAATAGTTTCATTTCTTTCTGTTGAATTCTATGCCTCTTAGTTTCTTTTCTTGCCTCATCACATTGGCTAGAACTTCAGCAGCTTGTTGAATAAGAGTGATGAGATGTGAAAATCTAACTTTGTTCCCTAACTTAAGGAAAAAGCATTCCATCTTTTACCATTAAGTGTAATATTGGTTGTAAATTTTGCATAGATGCTCAAACAAGTAAAGGTAGCTTATCTCTCTTTCTATTTTGCAGAGTGAATATGCTGAATTTTGTCAAATAATTTTTCGGCACCAATTGATAGTAATCATATGTTTTCATTTTTACACTCTTAATTTATGGCGAATCACATTGCTTGATGTTTGAATATTGAACCTGTAGTGTGTAGATGGGCTAAACTCCAAGTGGTCATGATGTATAATTCTTTTTTGTATATTGCAGAACTCTATTTGCCATAGTTTCATAAGAATTTTTATATATGTATTCATGAGGAATATTGGTCTGTAACTTTTTTGTATTTCTTTGTATGGTTTTGTTATCAGGGTAATAATAATTAAGAAGTGCTATCTATTCTAGTTTATGGGAGCAATTGTGTAGAATTGTGTTGATTCTTCTTTAATCATATGATAGGATTCTCTGGTGGAAGTATCTGATGCTATAGATTTCCTTTGAAAGAGTTTATAAAATTACAAATTCAATACTAATAGTTATAAGACTATTTAAATTATCTATTTCACATTGAATGAGTCGTGATAGTTTGTGTTTTTGAAGAAAAAAAAGGTCCATTTCCACTAAGTAGCCAAATTTATGTGTGTAAAGTTGTTCATACATTATCACCTTTTCATGTCCACAGGTTTGTAATGATGGTTCTGTTTGCTATCAGATATTATTGGTAATTTATGTCTTTTATATTTTTTCTTTGTAAATTTTGTACAGGTTTGTTGATTTTATTGATGTTTTCAAAGAACCAGTGCTTTGTTTCACTGATTTTCACTATCACTTTCAGTTTTTAATTTCATTAATTTGTTTTTCTTTGTTATTTTCTTCCTCTTGTTTAATATGGATTCATTTTTTTCTTCTATTTAGGTCCTTGAAATTGCAAGCTTACATTACTGATTTAAGACTTTGCTTCTTTTCTAGTGTATGCATCTAGAGCTATACATTTCCCTCTCAGCACTGCTTTAGCTATGTCTCACAAATTTTGATTCATTATAGTTTTGTTTTTATTCTGTTCCATATTTATTGGGGTTTTTTGAGATTTTTTCTTTTTGATTTCTGGATTATTTAAAAATCTGTTGTTATGTTTTCAAAGATTTTCGTTTGGTTCTTCTTTGTATAGTTTATTTGCTAAGACTTTCTTCTTTGCTACAATCTTAAACAAATTTGTAATTTGTTTCGAGCATGTTTATGATTGCTTTTTGAAGAAATTTTATGATGTCTCTAAAATGTGTGTTAGAGAATTCTAACATCTCTGTCAGCTGAGGGCTGGTATCTATTGGTTGTCTTGTTTATGAGTTTGAGATCATCTTGTTTTGAGTGAAACTTACATATTTTTCCCAAATATTACAAAACTCTCAGCTTTGTTTAAGCCTCTGTTTAGTTGACTTTTTCTGATGTTGCTCTATTTTGCAATGTTAAGTAGAAGGGATGAAAATAATATTTCTGGCAGAAATCCTACTTGAGTGCTACTGGCTATTGTGTGGGGTTATGGAGAATAGCAAAAGACAATATCCAAAGCAGGAGCATGGTTAATTATACCATGTAGCTTTCATTCACTGCGATATTCCATGGCAAATGCTTATTGTTTAGTGTGTCATAAATTTATCGTGATACAAATTATTGAATTTGTTAACTTTTGGTAAAATATCTTTACAAAATTATGAAAATTATAAAATATAATTTTGAATAATTAAAATATTCAGAACATGACAGAACAGAAATAAAACCGATGACTAGAAAAAATGGCAGATAATATAGCAAAATTACAATAGTGGTTGACTCTGGGCAGTTGGACTATGAGTGATTATTTGCTTTCTTCTACTTTACTACATTGTTGAATTTGTTAAATAAGTATCCATTACTTTAGAGTGGAGAAAGAAATCAAATGCATTTTAGGTTTCTTAATATAGCAGATTTTCTATGTACAATCAGGTCAGCAATCATGAAATGAATGCATAAAATGAATTGTAAGAATAAAGTATTATTGAAAGTAAAATCTATTTTATTTGCTGACCTATGTCTTGGTTTTACTTTTACTTCTTTTATTTTCTTTCAACTTAATTGTCTAACTTAAGATGTCCCATTTAAACTGGAACAATTAGAACAACAAAATGAATAATGTAGTATTGGATCGTAACCCAAAATATGAAATAAATGTCCATGAATCTGTCTATGAAAGGTTGAATGAATAAATAAATGGGGAGAAGAGACAAATCTCCCATAGAGAAGAATTCGAAACAATTTGTGTAGACAGTCAACCTTCAAGCCCATGAGGCACAATTCTTCATTCCTTAAGTATAGGCTGCACATAGTGAGTTTCTGCATATGGTGTGAAAAGGGAGGTTTAACTTTATAATGAAAAATGTTACAAAAATACCTGCCAGGTACTCAAATTCATATCATGTTCCCCTGATAAGATTTGAAGAAATAGAAGTAGGACTTTAACTTTGTGGTCTTTCTCCTCAAAATCCATAATCCCATTCAAATCAAGAGAAAAACGTCAAACAAATTCCAATTCAGGATCACTCTACAAAATACCTAGCTAGAAATACTCAAAATCATCAAGGTCATCAAAAACTAATAAATTCTAAGCAACTGTCACAGCCTATGGAGACGTGAAGAGTAAATATAATATGGTGTCCTGGATGGGATCTTAGAACAGAAAAAGGACATTATATGAAAACTAAGGAAATATGAGTAAAGTATGGACTTTAGTTAATAACAATGGCCAGTATGGTTCACTAATTGTAACAAATGTACCATACTAATGCAAGATGTGAATGATAGGAGAAACTGGGTATGGGATATACGATAACTATTTTGTTCATATTTTTTCCATAAAACTACTCTAAAAATACATTTAATTTGAAAAACTTGAGTTAATCACAAAAAAACTCATTTAATTATATAACTTTTTGCAAGCTATTAATTTTGTTTCAGTTAGACAGAATAAAAAGATATAACATAGAGGAGGGCAAGATGGCCAATTAGATGCAGCCAGGTGTAACAGCTCCCACTGAGGGACCAAGACGACTGGTGTCCTCCTAACAGATCTTCAGACAGAAACTACCAAGAGTCAACTGAGGGAAGATAGAACCTTGGCTGAAGGGGGAGAAAGCTGGAAATCCTGCTCGGGGCTACCACACACCGAGACTCATTCCTAACTCACGACGGCTCCAGGGAAACCGGTGAGTTGGACTAGCAAGAAGCAACCTGCTCTTGCCACTGGCCTCAGGCAGATGGGCATGAGAAACCCCTTGACCACCACAGGGACACTCAAGTTGGCAAGGAGAGTGGCTTAGAGAAGTGAGAGAGGCAGCAAGACAATTGGTGTAGAGCCCAGAGAGTTTGATGCGGGAGCCTCTGTAGTGGAGCAGAGTTAGGGAAAGCCCTCTCCCAGGCTCAAACTGCTCTCATAGAAGATTTTAGCCCTAGGGAAACTGTTGGACCAGATCTCTGCAGGGAGGTCTTACCTATCAGATGCGGCCAGTTCAACCTGAACAGCCCTTGGTCTGCTGGCCTCTCCTGGGACCCCAGCCTGGCTACACCTGCTTGGAGGGCAGTCTCTGATTTCCTGGGGACCCACACTATAGCTTCTGTGCTGGTAGACCATTCTTGAGTGGCAGAGAGCTTCAACTTGACCCCTATGGCCAAGCCCCAGCCTGCACTCTACCTGCACATACTGCAGCTTCCCCTGGACCCTCAATAACTCCCAATATCACTTTACTGATGTGTGTCTACTTGGGCAGGTTTTGCTTTTCATGCCCTGCCAGCACACAGGTGTGTAGTCCAATCCCCTGCCCCTGCTGACCAACATTGCAGACATAGCCTTGGCAACCACAAAACCAGCTGGCTCCACTCCCATCAGCACCCCACTGTTACCAGGGGGTTCTTGCTCCCAGAGCTCATAAGATGGTGGCAACCCTCTTCCAAGATGGTGGCAGGCCACTTCCGAGATGGTGGCAAGCCTCATGTTCTCTGACCTGGGGTTCTTGGCTTCACAGATTCCAAGGAATGGAATCCTGGGCCATGCGGTGAGTGTTATAGCTCTATTAGAAGCTGTGGGTCACAGAAGAGAACCGTGGAACCCAGTGACTAGCGTTCAGCTCAGTTAGGACCAACCTGGGCACTTAGCCATGCAGGAACAATTACAAGCCTTTAGCCTGATTGGGAGTGGCAATGGGCTCCTCGCTGAATCACGAGCACAGTGGACACTTTGCCGGATCCTGAGGGTTGGAAATCAGTGGCGGATCTGTGACAGCGGCAAACAGCAGTGTTGGATGGCCAGCGAAAGCTCAGCTTGAGCCATAACAAACATGGACCAGAAGTGAGTACAGGTGCAAGATTTAATAGAGTGAAAACAGAGCTCCCATACAAAGAGAGGAGACCTAAAGAGGGTAGCCATTGCCAGCTCGAATGCCTGGGTTTATATCCCGATCATTGTCCCTTCCACTGTGCTCTCAGGCAATAGATGATTGGCTGTTTCTTTACCACCTGTTTTTGCCTAATTAGCATTTTAGTGAGCTCTCTTTACTACCTGATTGGTCGGGTGTGAGCTAAGTTGCAAGCCCCGTGTTTAAAGGTGGATGCGGTCACCTTCTCAGCTAGGTTTAGGGATTCTTAATTGGCCTAGGAAATCCAGCTAGTCCTGTCTCTCACCACCTTTGTGCTAACACTGCACAGAGAACAGTGGATCCTTCCCGGTCCTGGGTGATTACTCCTGCATGTGTGGCACAGAGAAGGCACCCAGACTTGTGCCTGCCAGCATCCTGCCCCTGAGCCAACACTATCTAGGGCCATTGTGCACACAGTCACCAGCAGGGCCCCTGACCTGCCCCCAGCTACATTGTCTCCATCACTGTAGTGAATGCCCGCAGGGAGGCAACCTCCCTCTGCAGCCACTAGCACTTTGCTGCAGCTACCACTACCACTGCTGTTGGCACGTGGGGAGGAGGATGGAACCTGCTGTCCCGACACTCCGAAACACTTTGACTGACGTCACTCATCAGAGTTCAGTGACCATTGGTCCAGTAGCACCTCGATCTCCACAGTGCAGTAGATTCTTAACCTCGAGGAGCCAGAGAACACAGTCAGAGCCCAGTACAAGTCTCGCAGAGTTAGAGCACACAGTACAGGAGATGAAAACTGAGGATTGGCCCCCTAAAATCTTCCAGAAATGAAACCAGTCAGCTGAATCCACCTTATGCTATAATCAAACCCTCAAGGCCATCAAATAGGATGAAAGAAAAAAAAAACAATTCAAAGGTTAGCAATCTCAAAGATTGAAGGTAGATCAGCCTACAAAGATGCAAAAGAATCAGAGCAAGAACTCTGAAAACTCAAAAAACCAGAGTTACTTCTTTCTTCTGAATGACTGCGTCACCTCTCCAGCAAGAGTACTGAACCTGGCTGAGATGGCTGAAATGACAGCAATATAATTCAGAATATGGATAGAAAAAAAATCACTTAGCTACAAGAGTACATTGGAACCCAATCCAAGGAAGCTAAAAATCATGATAAAACAATTCAGGAGCTGACAGACAAAGTAGTCATTATAGAAAAGAATTTAACCAACCCGATAGAGCTAAAAAACACTCTACAAGAATTTCATAATGCAATCACAAGCATTAATAGCAGAATAGACCAAGTGAAGAAAAGAATCTCAGAGCTTGAAGATTGGCTTTCTGAAATAAGACAGTAAGACAAGAATATAGAGAAAATAATGAAAAAGAATGAACAAAACCTCTGAAGAATATGAGATTATGTAAAAAGACCCAATCTATGACTCATTAGTGTCTCTGAAAGAAATGAGGAGAATGCAACCAATTTGGAAAACATATTTCAGGATATTGAAGCAGGATATTTCCCTGACTCCTTTGTGGGACTCGTGGCAGGGGTGGCTTGTTTACTTAACCCACCACTCTCAACTCCTTGCAGGAAGGAATGCAAGCAAACAAGGCAGGATCTGGAGTGCACGAGTGCTAGAACCCTTTTGATGCCAGCAGGATCAAACTCTGCTCACTGGGACCTGTTGTGTTCCACCCTTCAGGGGAGGGAGTGCACAGGTGAGTGAGTGCAGGAGCCAGAGTGAGTGCTTTTGGGTGCTGGCAGAAGCAAACTGTGCAGGCCACGTGGTGGCATTCAGGCCAGGTGCCTGCGAAACCTGAAGCCCCAGAAGTCATGTTACAGAGCTCTTTTAGCTCTGCCATCTGCAGATGGCTTAAGTGTTAATAACTTAGTGGGCCCTCTGCCTTTTTGTGTGAGGTGATGGCCCTCTGCCAGTGAGGGCAAAGGGTGAGTGTGACAGCCTTTTTTTATCCATACTTGTGGCTCCCAAGCTCTTGTCCAGTGTCCAGGAAAAATAAGGTCACATGAATTAATTGAAGGATGGTAAATGTGGGGGATTTTCATGCTGATGAAAGTGGCTCTTAATGGGAAGGGGACAGAGTTGGTAGATAATATTACCCTGAGGTCCAGCTATCTCCAGCCAGATTCTTCTCCAAATTTACACCATCAAGCTGTCCCTCTGAAGTCAAGCCCCTTCCCTCCAATGTTCAGCCATTGTCCCCAACATCCAACTGCTTCTCCTCTGTACTGGCTGAGTCTGGGGCCTTTATAAGCACAGAATGGGGATGGGGCGGGCCTCAGATAGTTTAGAAAAAGGCAACATTTGAGTGGGAAAATAAAAATAGAAGTTGTCACTTTGTGTTGAGGGTTTCAGGCTTTTCAGTTTGAGGGTGGGGTTTTGACGGGAACCCGGCCTATCATGCCGGGAATTTCTCTGCCCCCTGTCGCTATCAATATCATCCATGAGAACTTCCCCAATCTAGCTAGAGAGACCAAATGTCAAACTTAGGAAATGCAGAGACCCCAGGAAGATACTTTACAAGAAGATCACCCTCAAGGCACATAATCAGCATATTCTCTAAGGTTAAAATAAAAGAAAACAACATTAAAAGCAGCTAAAGAGTTCAGGTTCACCTATAAAAGGAAGCCCATCAGACTAACAGTAAACTTCTCAGCAGAAACCCTACAAGCCAGAAGATTGGAGGCCATCATTCTTAAAGAAAATAAATTCCAAGCCAGAGTTTTAGATTTGCCCAAGCTAAGCTTCACGAGCAAAGGAGAAATAAGATCCTTTTTAGACAAGCAAATGCTGAGAAATTTGTTACCGCCAAGCCTGTCTTGCAAGAGCACCTGAAGGAACCACTAACTATGGAAAGGAAATAACATTATCAGCCACTACAAAAACACACTGAAGTACATAGACCAGTGACACTATAAAGCGACCACATAAACAACTCTGCACAATAACTAGCTAACGTCATGATAACAGGGTCAAATCCACATATCTCAGTACTAACCTTAAATGTAAACTGGCTAAATGCTTCAACCAAAAAGAGTGGCAAGCTGAATAAAGAACCAAGACCCATTGGTATGCTGTCTTCAAAAGATCCATCTCACATGCCATGACACACATAGGTTCAAAATAAAGAGATGAAGAAAATTCTACCAAGCAAATAGAAAACAGAAAAAGCAGGAGTTGCAATCCTGATTTCTGACAAAACACACTTTAAACCAACAAAGATCCAAAAAGACAAAGACGGCAGTACATAATGGTAAAAAGTTCAATCCAACAAGAAGATACAA
The DNA here is from genome assembly GCF_029281585.2 of Gorilla gorilla gorilla. Classification (NCBI taxonomy): domain Eukaryota; kingdom Metazoa; phylum Chordata; class Mammalia; order Primates; family Hominidae; genus Gorilla; species Gorilla gorilla. Next base: position 18,608,014 of record NC_073235.2, on the reverse strand, counting down.
CTATCCTAAATATATATGCACCCAAAACAGAAACATCCAGATTCGTAAAGCAAGTTCTTAGATACCCAAACAATAGTAGTGGGATATTTTAACACCCCATTGAAAATATTAAACAGATCATCAAGATGGAAAATTAACAAAGATATTCAAGATCTGGACTCAGCACTGCATTAAATGGACCTGATAGACATCTACAGAACTCTTCACCCCAAGCCAAGAGAGTATATACACTCTTTTCATTGTTACATCGCCTATAATCTAAAATTGATAACATAATCTGAAGTAAAACACTCTCTTTAGAAAATACACAAAACTAAAATCCTAACAAACCATCTCTCAAAACACAACACAATCAAATTAGAAATCAAGACCAAGAAATGCACTCAAAACCATACAGTTACATTGAAATTGAATAACCTGTTCCTGAATGACTGTTGGGTAAATAATAAAATTGAGGCACAAATCAAGAAGTTCTTTGAAACTAATGAAAACAAAGGTACAATGTACCAGAATCTCTAGGACACAACAAAGGCAGTTTTGAGAAGGAAAAGTATAGCGCTAAATGCTCACATGAAAAGTTAGAAAGATCTCAAGTTAACAACCTAACATCACAACTAGAAGAACTAGAGATCCAAGAGCAAACCAATTCCAAAACTAGGAGAAGACAAGAAGTAACCAAAATTAGAGCTGAACAGAAGGAGATAGAGACCCCCAAAACCATTCAAAATATCAAAAAATCCAGTAGCTGGTTTTTGAAAAAAGTAATCAAATAGATAGACCTCCAGCTAGACTAATCAAGAAGAAAACAGAGAAGATTCAAATAAACAAAATCAGAAATGACAAGGGGGGATATTACCACTGACCCCACAGAAATACAAGCAACGATCAAGGGATATTATTAATGCCTCTATGCACATAAACTAGAAAATCTCAAAAAAAATGAATACATTTCTGAACACATACACTCTCCCAATACTAAATCAGAAAGAAATCAAATCCCTGAACAGACCAATAACAATCTCTGAAATTGAAGCAGTAATAAATAGCCTAACAACAACACTGACACAACCCAAGACCAGACGGATTCATAGCTGAATTCTACCAGATACACAAAGAAGAGCTGGTAGTATTTCTGCTGAAACTATTACAAAAACACAAAAAAGAGGGACTCTTTCCCAATTCATTCCAGAGGCCAGCATCATCCTGATACCAAAACCTGGTAGAGATGCAACAGAAAAGAAAAACTTCAGGTCAATATCCTTGATGAACATTGATGGAAAAATCCTCAAAAAAATACTGGCAAACCAAGTCTAGCAGCACTTCAAAAGGCTTACCAACCATGATCAAGTAGGCCTTAACCTTGACATACTTGAATCAGTAAGTGTGATTCTTCACATAAACAGAGCTAAAGACAAAAATCACATAATTATTTCAATAGATACAGAAAAGGCTTTTGATAAAATTTCACATCTTTTTATGTTAAAAACTCTCAATAAACTAAGTAGTGAAAGAACGTACCTCAAAATAATAAGAGCCATCTATGCAAACCCACAACCAATATCACACTGAATAGGCAAAAGCTGAAAGCATTCCCTTTGAAAGCCAGCACAAAATAAGGATGCTCTCTCTCACCACTCTTATTCAACATATAATTGGAAGTCCTGGCCAAGGCAATTGCACAAGAGAAGGAAATACAGTGCATCCAAATAGAAAGAGAAGAAGTCAAACTATCCCTATTTGCAGATGACATGGTGTTATATCTAGAAAACCCCAAACAGCTCAAAAGTTTCTTCAGCTCATAAAAAACTTCAGCAAAGTCTCAGGATACACAATGTGCAAAAATCACTAACATTCCTATACGCTTACAATAGACAAGCCTAGAGCAAATCAAGAACACAATCTCATTCACAATTGCCACAAAAAGAATAAAATATCTAGGAATCCAGCTAACTTGGGAGATCAAAGGCCTATACAATGAGAATTACAAAACGCTGCTCAAAGAAATCAGAGACGACGCAAACAAATGAAAAAACATCCTATGCTCACAGATAGAAAAAATCAATATCATTAAAATGGCTCTTCTCCTGAAAGCAATTTATAGATTCAATGCTATTCCTATCAAACTACCAATGACATTCTTCACAGAACTAGAAAAAAACTATTTTAAAACTCATATGGAACCAAAAAAGAAATGGAATAGCCAAGGCTGTTCTAAGCAAAAAGAAGAAAGCTGTAGGCATCATGCTTGTACTAAACTAACCAAAACAGCATGACACTGATACAAAAACAGACACATATACCAATGGAACAGCAGAGAGCTCAGAAATAAGGCCAAACACCTACCACCGTCTGATCTTCAATAAAGCTGACAAAAACAAGCAATGCCGAAACGAGTCGCTGTTCAACAAATGGCGCAGGGATAGCTGGCTAGCCATATCCAGACGATTGAAACTGGACCTCTTTCTGGCACCATATACAAAAATTAACTCAAGATTGATTAAAGACTTAAAGGTAAAACCTAAAAGTATAAAAACTCTGAAAGACAACCTAGGCAATACCACTCTGGACTTGGGAATGGGCAATGATTTCATGGCACAGACACCAAAAGCAACCACAACAAAAGCAAAAACTGACAAATGGGATCTAGTTAACAGCTTCTGTACAGCAAAAGAAACTATCAACAGAGTATACAGACAAAAGAATAAAAGAAAAACTTAGCAAACTATGCATCTAACAAAGGTCTAATATCCAGCATCCATAAGGAACTTAAACAAATTTACAAAAAATTAAAAATCCAAACAATCTTATTAAAAAGTGAGCAAAGGACTAGGTACAGTGTCTCATGCCTGTAGTCCCAACACTTTGGGAGACTGAGGCAGGCAGATTGCTTGAGCTCAGGAGTTCAAGACCAGCCTCGGCAACATGATAAAATCTCAACTCTACCAAAAATACAAAAAATTAGCCGGGTATGGTAGTGCACACCTGTAGTCCCGGCTATACTCAGGAGGCTGAGGTGGGAGGATTGCTTGAGCCTGGGAGGCTGCAGTGAGTCAAGACTGCACCTCTGCACTCCAGCCTGGGTGACAGAGCAAGACTCTGTCTCAAAAAAGAACATGAACAAACACTTTTCAAAGAAGACATACATGTGGCCAACAAGCATATTTTATAAACCTCAATATCACTGATAATTAGAGAAATGCAAATCAGAACTGCAATGAGATACCATCTCACACCTGTTAGAATGACTAGTATTAAAAAGTTAAAAAATACCAGATGCTGGTGAGGTTGTGGAGAAAAGGGAGCACTTATACACTGTTTTTAGAAGTGTAAATTAATTCAACCATTGTGGAAAGCAGTATGACTTTTCTTTAAAGAACTGAAAGCAGAACTACCATTTGACCCAGCAATTCCATTACTGAGTTTATACCCAGGGGACAATAAGTAGTTCTTCCATAGAGACACATGAACAGGAATGTTCATTGCAACACTATTCAAAATAGCAATGACATAGAATCAACCTAAATGCCCATCAGTAACAGACTGGATAAAGAAAAGGTAGTATATAGATACCATGGAATACTTTGCAGCCATAAAAAAGAATGAGATTATGTCTTTTGTGGGAACATAAATGGATCTGGAGGTCATTATCTTTAGCAAACTAACACAGGAACAGAAAACCAAATACTGCATGTTCTCACGTATAAGAGGGAGCTAAGTGATGAGCACCCATGAACACCGAGAAAGTAACAACAGACACTGGGGCCTCCTTGAGCGTTAGAGGAAGGAACTGTGCAGAAAAAGTAACTATTGGGCAGTAGTAGGCTTAATACCTGGATGACGAAATAATCTGCAACAAAATCCCAAGACACGAGCTTCCCTGTAAAACAAACCTGCACGTGTATCCCCAAACCCAAAATAAAAGTTAAAAAAAGGCTTTCCAAATCATAAAATAAAAGGGTAATAGGAAAAAAAATATATAACAGTACCACATAAAATTATCTGTTGTCCAACATTCCTGATTGTTTTTCTAACCCACATCTTCATGAATGTATGCTACAGTGAAAAACTGTGATCATATGAAAGCGCTGAGGAAGACTGACACCGCTGGTGTGTCTAACAATGACTTTAAGCAACTGAGTTGACTCAAAGATCATAAAAATATGCTCAGATACTTCTTTTGTTAAATATTATTTGTGGTTATATGATTCCTTGAAAATTTTTGATCACGTAAGGCATAAATCGCACATTTTTATCAGCCCAAATCTTTTATTAGTTAGAACATGCCTTTCATTGTATTAAATAAATATACATTATTGATGACTACTGATTCAAACTCTATATAGGTTCTTGATTCCAAACATATATACGCATGGCTAGTTACCTATTTAGTTAGTTTGTTAATCAATGAAGTCCAATTTCCTTTACCTCATTAATGTCTATTTCCCCTCCATTGTATATTTTCACTTTGTAAATTAAATACTGATAAAGCCTTTCTGTAATCATTTTCTTTATTTTTTATTTTTTAAATTTTTGCTTTATGGTAGCTCAGAAACTTGCCTCTCACTATTAGTACTGATGTTTTGCTGTTTTTGATCTTTTCTTAATGATGTCTTTTGTAATTTGGAGCTTGTATCTCTAATCTGTAATTCATATATTCCCAAATTAGATTATAAGTTCCCTGCACACTGGACCTTTTTCTCTTTCGTATTTATACTCTGCAAAAGCTAGTGTCAATATTACCTCAACATTAGATGTTGACAAATAATATAATTACACAAAATTATTTTGCATTAAAACTTGACTCGAAAAACTAATCCCAATTGATTACAATTTAAAAATATTAGAATGAGTCTATTTATACATGTGCTGCTAAATTAAATATTATACAAAATGGATTTAAATATATGTACGTATTTGTTTGCAAATTGCATAGAATCACACTGTTTGAATGTTATTTGTGGGTGTTGATATCAGTCTTTGGACATCCATATGTTCTTTTTTATGATGATAATCTTTTATGACTTTTGAAGTTCATATCCAAGCCAGTTAAATTTTTTGAAGTAAAACAGATGGGTGCTAACTTACTACAGTTGTTCTTTTGGAATTAAAATATCATGACTTTTAAGAGATACAAACACTTATTCTGCTGAGAATACTTTTTCACTGAGAAATTTCACTCAAGAGCAGTGACCTTTAATTGATGTCTATAGCTTCTATAAATATAAATTTCTTTTATTACTAGTTTCAGTCCAAAAAAGGGCAAAACAGCAATACCAAAGAAAGGGAATAAACTATTTTAAAAGCTTTGTATTCTTTTTTTCTCTATAATAGATACCATCAAGATGCCGTTAATGTTTTTAAATTTCTTTTTTTTAGAAATGATTCTCATGTAATTCATGATCACACTGTCTTCCTGAATGCCCTATAATTGGCGCCCAGCTTTTCCAGTTTGTATGCATCTCATTGAGAATTTTGTGACTTCCATCACTTTTCTGAGAGGTAGCCCAGAGTGTTTTGGATGATGTATGGCTGCTCCTCACTGTGGCTGGGACAGAATGCTGCCACTGGAGTGGCTATCACCTTGGAATGAGCCTTTGTTTGCCATCCCTCACTTGGATTTTCACAGACCGTGGCCATCATTGCTAGCTCCCACACACTTGCTTTGGTGGGCTTCCTTCTGACACTTGAAGGCTTGCATGCTCTCAGATCTGTGCATGCCAGAGATCCAGAGAACTTATAAGTCATTTCGTAAGCCCTCCCAGTTGAGATTAATGTGAATACATTAACAGTTTGGGGGTGAGGTCTGGCAATTAGAAGTTTTTAAAAGCCTAGCCTATGATATGTCCTTGCTGTTATTGTTATTAATTTATGTGGTTTTGTCAGATTTTGGTCTATTTGCTAATTTACCCTACCTTCCACATCCTTCAAAACTTAAGAAACAAATAAAAATAAGCATAAATAGCCTTTATCATTAACATTAGTTTTCAGTTAGTATTAATAGAAAACAAACTAAAGTTATCAAAGTGTCTTTTACCCTACAGCCTCTTCAAATATGAACATACTTGTTTGAAAGCAATATTGAAATTAAAAAATTTTCTATGGATTGAATTTTTAAAAAATTATACTTAGATATTTATGTTATAGATTATTGTTATAAAGCTTTTGACTTTCAAACAGATTATAAAGCAAAGGTGAAAAAGTTTTTGTCTGTAGCATTTATAAAGCTAACCTCTATAGCACTTTCTAATTTAAGGGTTAACAGCCTTTTTTAAAAAAAATCTAACTTGTACACTATTATGTCTACATTAATCTACCTAATTAGTAGATATGTCCTAGTACCTCTGTTCCAAAGAAATGTTGATTATAATAAAATTATAAGGCAAGGTCTCATTTGGTTTTAATATACCCACTTGTTTGGGAGTTCCAGTATTATTCTAGGTACGTAGGCTTCCTTGGCTACAATCTTCAAAGTCCCATTGGGATGATCATTGTGGAGGGATTTGGGCTGGAAGGAGGTAATGTTCCGAGGGGCAGCAAATCTTCTCTTGACCAGTGGGCAGAGTTGTGGGGTAAGAACTACGTTTTGATCACTGAGGGTAAAACATGCAGATTGACCAAGAAAGTAAGGACACAATGCAGGTGATTAGCTTCCCTAACTCACAATTTTGAAATCCAAAATCCTCCAAAATGCAAACATTTTTGGAAGTTGACATGACGCCACAGGTGGAAAAATCCATATCTGACCTCACGTGACAGGTCATGGTCAAAACGCAGTCAAACTGTGTTTTATGCCCAAATTATTAAGACTATTGAATAAAATTATTTTCAGAATATGTGTAAAATATGTATATGCAACGTAAATTTTATGTTTACACTTGGATCCAATCCCCAACATATCTTTGCATATATCCCCAATATATGCAAATATTCTAAAATCCAAAAATAACTGAAATCGGAAACACTTCTGCTTCCATTCATTTCAGATTAGGTATACTCAGCCTTAAGATCAGAGGATCCTCTGGATATTGGGTTGTTGGAGGATGGTAGAATAAATGGAAAGCTTAGAGAATCTGATAGCTATATGGAATCAGGACTCAGAAATGCTATATGGATACCTAAATGCTCAAGGGATGCCTAATAGAGTGTGAAGCATGTAAGCTGGACCAGTCTAGAGGTGGAGTATCTGTGTATTAGCTGGTGTTCTTTACAGAAAAGAAAAAAAATCTGCATATCTCTGTGTATCTATTTTCATATCTAACCTATCATCGATCTACATTTATATATACAACTACGTAAGTATGTATTTACATATAAATTTATATATACATATAATATATAAATACATAACATATATATTATATATGTATACATAATTATATTTATAAATATATTTTATATTATATATTATATATATAAAATATATGTAATATATAAGATATATAAACATATATGTAATATGTAATATATGTAATATATAAAAATATATATTTAAAGAGAGAGAAAGAGGGAGAGGGATATTGTTAAGCAATTGGCTCACATGACTGTGGCGTCTGGAAAGTCTAAAATCTGCAATGCTATCCCAAGGCAGAATATCTTCTTTCTTGGGGTACCTCAGTCTTTTTATTCTCTTATGGACTACAACTGATTGAATGAAGCCCAAGAACGTTATAAAAGGGAATCTGTTTTAACTCAGTCTACTGATTTAAATGTTATTCACATCTAAAAAACACCTTCACAGAAACATGTGGACTGCTGTTTGACCAAACAGCTGGGCACCAAAAGCTAGCCAAGATGTCACAAAAAAATTAATCATCACAGCCCGACTCACCAAATAGAGAAAAGGACGGCAAGAACTTTCAGGCAGGCTCAAAGAACATCTGGAGCCATGGATTCCACGGGCCTTGACATGCCATGTAATCCAAGTATAAAATTCCTATGCTGGCCTTCCTTGGGGCATAGAGTTACAAGCATTGGTGCAATTTTTCACTCCATTCTAAGTCCTCAGTTTCCCTCCAGGTTAGAGCTCACCAATTAATCCTGGAATTTGACTGAAGGTTTTAAAGAATCAACTTTAGCCGATAAATAGTCAATTAAACTTCTGATCCTGGGAGCATAATAAATGTATTTACCTTATTTGGAAGCCCTTAGAAAATTTTACATTCTAGCAAAAATTTGGCTTTGAGTAATCAGGATAATTGTCTCCACTCTTCACTTCCCTGGGCCTTTATAAACAGAGATTGAATATGCAAACTGTGGTTGTATTTTAAAATCATTAATATTTCATTTAACTGTGAGCACCTGAGTACAAGAACTACTGAAAAATGCTCTATGGTTCTTAATATAAATGTTTATTGATATTCAGTGTTTATGCAGAATTATACTAAATTTTGATTGCAGTCTTCACTCTCTGTAACACCTTCATAGCTAGAGAAACTTAATTGAAAATCAAAGATAAAAAGAAAAGTGGAGCCACACATTTAAAAGACAGAATATAAAGTTGAAATTAGGCATTAGATAAAAAGGTTGTAAATGGCATGAAGGTGGCATAAATATTTTGTGGGAAACTGTCAAAAGTTTGTCACCAGTGTGAAAATTGGAAGCATTTTAATTAGCTGGGACTTAGGTGGTTCTGAGAGAATGTATCAGTTAAATAGCAATATTAAAATATTTTATAGCCTTTGGGGCAATGATTAAGTTCAATGTTCTTTTGAGGTCCACGTGTTCTGTTAAATAAATCCATTTTGTGTTGTCCATGGATTTGAATTGGTCAGAAGAAAAAGATCTATTTAGTTTGATTTATCCTACAAGGTGAAAGGGCTCTCAGTGATTCTGACTAGTAGAATAACCTAAACAAAATTAAAGTTTGTTCACAAATAAAATATATTTCCTACAAGTATACTTTCATAACAATGCCTTCACCCACTAAGCCCTTCTGACCTGATCATGGAGCAAAAATATTCTCACTTTCCATTGCTTATTTTTTTTTAAGATACTAATTTCAACACAGCTTAAAAACTTTCCAAGACTCCTTCTAAAATACAGTTGTAACTTATGTTTTATTAGCAAAACTAGTTCAAGGAATTATTCCACACTATGAGACATTATTTATTTACCATCGCTGTTCTGATTTTTTTGGTATCATATGGCATTAACTGGAGTGTTATCTTTGTTACCACGTAACATTTAAATACTAAAAGGCAAGGCCTTTGAAATCAGCTGGGATACGTAGTGTTTCATATTTCTCTCTTTTGCTGGGTGATTATCTTGGACTAGTGCAATTGAATTAGTTTGCAGGATTTTTGGAAAATCATAGTGCTATATGTGATTTGAAAAAAAGCTAATTTTTCAAACTTTTTCTTATGTTAATTTTAAACACCAGCAGAGAACCAACTGCTGTGAAAATTAATGAATGAGCTACACCAGTCTGTCTTTATTTTGCACTTGAACGATATTGCACTCTGAGAACATATGTGACAAACAAACTCAAATAATACAAATGATACCAAAGAAATAGTAATATATCTGCTATTTGGCTAAGCAGGCAGACTGATAATTTCGTTTTTTTCGGTAGACAATTATCCCAGTTCTTCTTAAATATTTTTTTTAAAGTTGCTGATCCTAGCAAGTAGTAGTGTTTGAATGTTGCTATGTGATTCTACTGTATTACATTTAAAGTAATTGTACATGTTATTTCTCTTGCATCATGCTATTCAACACATTCAAAGAGATCTGTGAAACTCTAAGTTCTGAAATTCCACAGCTGCATTACACTGCATAAAATCATGCGGAAGGAAGGGATGTGGAGTTCGTCCTTTCGGCATTCAAATCTTGGCCTTGACCTGCCATTTCTCAGCTTGAGAAATTTTAGTGGCTAAATCTCTTTCCTCATTTGTAAAATGAAGGTAATGGCTCTAATCACATGCACTGGATTCAGATGAGTAAAAACAGTATGCTTTAAGGATCCAGTCCATAGGATACACTCAATAAATAGTAGTTACAATAACATTAATCATCAACACTATAATTTTACAGTAAAGACAAATCATAGAAAAAAAGTACACATTCTTTCTATGATATCCTAAAACTCAGTGCAAAGCATGTACAGATTTGTACACAATGAACGGACCAAAGACTCCAGATATGTCATTCAAGTAGTTTTGCTACAAATGATCTCTAGTCTTAATGAAAAAGAAAAAAAAATACAGGATATTTGACATGAACACCATGAAAGTATGATTTCATTTTGATATTTTGATCCCAGGATTTAATTTTAGAAGTTAAAATTAATTTTTTTCTTTACTGACCCAGAAAAAGAGCTTTCTCTTAGGGCAATATATGTGCAAGCTAAAAACATTCCAGAGGAATAAAACAAATTATTGTCTGAGCACACTTTTGGTGAGACTTTTTTTCCCCCCCTCTGAAGTAACGCATATTGGGCTGGATAACTCTGAAATACATTAATATAGTAACAGTTAAAAAACTGAGTAACTGGCCGGGCACGATGGCTCACGCCTGTAATCCCAGCACTTTGGGAGGCCGAGGCGGGCGGATCACGAGGTCAGGAGATCGAGACCACGGTGAAACCCCGTCTCTACTAAAAATACCAAAAGCCGGGCATAGTGGCAGGCGCCTGTAGTCCCAGCTACTCGGGAGGCTGAGGCAGGAGAATGGCGTGAACCCGGGAGGCGGAGCTTGCAGTGAGCCGAGATCGCGCCACTGCACTCAAGCCTGGGCGACAGAGCGAGACTCCGTCTCAAAAAAAAAAAAAAAAACAAACTGAGTAACTAAAGGGTGTTATTCCAACTACCTTTAGATGGCATCATATGTGTTTGTAAGTAGAATCCATGTGGCTATATTTACACTACACTACAGCCATGTAATAGAAATCTGACTTTGCTATGTAACAAATCTATGTGCTTAATTAAAACACTAGCTTATGTGCAGTTAAGGGAATAATGAAAGCTAATGATGGGATTTTTGGAGATCAGAAAATAGGCAGATTCTAGATCTATAGTCTGTAGATTCTGTGTTTCCATTCTCACTCAAGCAAATGAAGTGGATGGTATGGGAAGCTGAAGCCCCACAAATCTTGTAGCCATATGTGTGTGCCTCAGAGGGTTATCAATTGGCTCATATTTGTCTTCACTTCCTGATGATTTCTGAAAGCTAGCAACACTTGAGGTCATTTGTCTCATTTAATTTTCCATTCCCAGCCCAACTGCATGTGCCAGGAGACATTAAACAAGCCCTCAGAACTCATGCGCGGAGACCTTCATCTGTCTTGCTTCAGGTGTTCGTGTCTCCCACTCTGCTGTCTTCTCATGTCCACTACAAAGCCACACTTCCGTTTCTGGTTTGCCATTGCTCCAGGAACTTGCTGAATGCTTCTGGTGTTAAAGAACTCTGGCCTTGGTTTCAAGTGATTCCAAACTAGGGTTTTTATTTATTTATGTATTTTTCATGAAGACAGTCACTGATCTGGCAAACCATGGAATATGTTTTCTTTTATATTCTCATTGTACCTAAATCTGCTCCTCTACTCTAGTTGTCTTTGACTCATGAGTAGTTTAAGTAACCAAGTATTGAAAAATGTGTTCCCATTTCCATAATTTTATGGGAGATGTCAACCTTCTGTTTCACTTTATGATCACCTTGAGATCAACTAGAAATATCATTATTTCAGAGCATGAATAACATAGATAATACAATATTCGGATCATGAACCTTTGATTCAGCTGCATAAGAGTCAAATCTTGCTTCTCTTGTTTATTAATTGTTTGACCTTAGCCAAACTCTCTAGGATTGAGAAAAGTGCCTTTGTCTATAAAATGGAGTAGTAATAATATCCAATTCATTGAAATGTGGTCACAAATAGAACAGATAATTCATGTGAAGCCCTTGTTTCTTTGTCATGGAGAAAGAGCTCAGTAAATGTTAGCTATTATTTTGATAAACATTTTGGTTTTTGTTTTTAATTTTAATCCTTCAGAGGCTTGATTATACTTTGATAAAAATTTTAACTGTAAACACTTCTATCAGTTTCTATTGCTGATAGTCATTAAAGTAATGATCTTGTCTCACTGTCACTAGTTCAATTTTCCACTAAATATGTTTAAAACAAAGAAATCCTAAAATTTATTGCTTTACATTTTCACTGTCCCTATACAACAGAAGCATCTGCTCAAGAAGTACCAGTCTGTATACTGACTATACTATTGTGTATTAATTGCAAATGTTGTTTTTTCCTCCAGAATATACTTTAGATGTCCATTTTTATAATACTTTCTTCAGATAAGTAAGTTGATTAATGCCTATTCCATCATTAACCATGTCCTGTATCCAGTGGCTTTTGGTTCTTTGCACGTGCATAGCACCATGGTTCTATTTATCGTGCTTGCAGGTGCAAGACCCTAAGCACAGGAGTGTGATTCTTAGTCAATAAGTGTTTGCCCTGTAATGGCATAGAATAAAATATAGTATTATGAAACTTATGCATAATAAGAGTTAGATTGTTTGGAGATTTAAGGATATTGTTTCTTAACTTGAACATATTTCTGATACTATAATAATATGTAGAGTTAAGTTTAGTTATTGGGCCATGTAAAATGCCCATGACCAACAAGGGTCAGAAATAATTTACTTTTTGGGGCATGGAAACTGAAGCTTTGGAAAAATAGTGACTTTCTCTAAGGCAAAGGGTTAGTAAGTGCTGTGAACAGACTAGAGTCAGGCCTTGATAATGAACTCTGGGAAGATACTGCTGCTGTACCATGCCACTGCTGAAGTGTATTTTAATGATAAACATTCTCTTCATCTTGGGATTGTTAGTGGATCCATATTAAGGATATATATTGACAAATGTCCCCACCCCATTTATTAGAAAATGGCTTGAGTTGCTCTATCCCCAAATTTTGAAAATTGTTGCTCTTCATAAAGTGGCTATGATGCATCATGAATTTAAAATGTTTTAGCTGACAACCACTGCTTCCAATAACAAATGGTTAACCTGTATGATATAGCCATGCTTCTTAGTATATTATGATATAAAGCCTAAGAAAAATAAAATATAAAGCCTAAATAACCAAAATCTTTGAAATAAATAATTAGAATATAGTAAGTAAAAGCATGTACAAATACATGATTAAATTTTTACTACTTATTTGAGTTAGCTCAGACCATATTTTTGGAATCTGCAAATATATAGTTCGGCAAAGAGGATATTTTTAGTTGAATACTAGTGATTTCTTGAACAGGTTCAATTTTGAAAATTGCAGCATTGTGCTATACTTTATGCAGTAAATGAAAAGTCTATTAAGAAGAGAATTATTCTCCATGCTTGTGGTCAAGGCTTGAATGGAAGGTGGAAAAACGTAATGCTTTGAGTGGTACCATAGCTCTGCCTTAGTTTGAGAACAATTATTATTTTTCTTATGAATCTCTTCAGCATAGCTTGTATTGAGTTGCTGCAAAAATTATCACGCTTTTTGCCATTGAAAGTAATAGCAAAAACCGTGATTACTTTTGCACCAACCTAATACAATCTTAAATATTAATGCTTACAATATGCTTTTCAGTTGTAAAATTTACTAAAATCTTCATGTAAAAAGTACGAACTGGGTGCAACATGGTCCCATCCGTATGTTTATTCCACAGAGGGTATTTAGTAACTTATGTGCCCCTCCCTTCCTAGGCCTCCCCTGCCTTCAGGTGGTCGTCTGTCCAGATTTTTCAGGCTAACAATCCTCTACATTTTTGAGAGATTTTCTCTCTAAGCAGAAGTTGGTGTCACTTTGTAGCAACATTGGTCTTCAGCCTGACGTTCTCTGAGGCTCTGCTCCTCTTTGTCCTTGTTGCTTCAGTAGGCCATGAGTCACGGATCCATGAAGAAGGGGGAAATATTCAGCCAGGAGGGATATAAACTCGATTTGATGGATTGACTTTTTTCCACTGCATCATGGCCTCTGCTGTGTTAAAAACAGGCATAAGGCCGGGCGTGGTGGCTCAGGCCTGTAATCCCAGCACTTTTGGAGGCTGAGGTGGGCGGGTCATCTGAGGTCAGGAGTTCGAAACCAGTCTGACTAACATGGTGAAACCCCATCTCTACTAAAGATACAAAATTAGCTGGGTGTGGTGGTGCATGCCTATAATCCCAGCTACTTAGGAGGCTGAGGCAGGAGAATAGCTTGAACCCAGGGGACGGAGATTGCAGTGAGCTGAGATCCTGCCATTACACTCCAGCTTGGGCAACAAGAGAGAACCTCTGTCTCAAAAAAAAGAAAAGAAAAGAAAAGAAACAAAAAAGCAAGCATAAGAACCACAAACTAAGATAGCAGCCATGTACTTCCCTTTCTGCCAGAAGCTTTACCTTCTCAATATCTATACTCATAATACATGGACCTCACTTAGAGGGTTAACAAAATGCCCATTCTGAGTAATTAGAAAAATAATTTCACTGGACTCAAGGTGCCATTTTAAATAAATTCTGAACTTTCTGTTAACAATGGCAGAAAAAAGTTTCCTCTCCTTTTTTTTTTCTCGACATTGTATAATACAAAAAAAAAATGAAGACAAGCAGGAAAAAAGAAACTATCTTTAAAGAAAAGTGTACACAGCCATGTCTCAGGAATCTAGTCAATAAAAAGATATTCCAAACATTATACAAATCATACCATAAACTTCTTCAGAGTGGCAGTGTATGATTCAGAGGGGCTCAAAGCCCTCTTTTATCACTTAGTAGCCATAACTTTGGGCAAGTTAGTTATTTTCTGTGCCTCAGTTTTCTCACATGTAACCGAGTATAAATACTCAGGGTACCTCATGTAGGGCTTGTGAAGAATGAGTCCTTACATGCAGGCTGCATGGAACAGTGTCTGCCACATAGTCAGACACAAAAGTTAATAATGTGTTTTCTTCTCTCCCATAAAGAAGATGAAGCATAAGTTTTCCAAGGAACTCACAATTTGAGGAGCAAACCAATAGCTCTAGTTTAGAATAAAAAGCTTGGTGAGAGGAAGGCAGCTGTTAGGAAGTGTCTGAGCACTGTTAACTGTCAGATAGTGTCAAGCAAGACAGAGCAGGGTGAGGAAAGCTGCAGGCACATCATCTCTGTAAGATGCAAGCTGCTGGTTTGACAAAACAGAAGGAACATTTCCTCGCTGTTCTTGATGAGCAGAATCATAAAGAATAAATCACCACATAAAGTACTTTGACTAAAGAAAAAGAGTAGGAGGTGGAACGAGTCTTCACTTTGAGTATTGGAGACTTGCTGCTAGCCCAGAGTACAGTCACACCTACCAAGTCAAGTGATGATGTGAAAATCAACCATCAATAGACCAACACTTAAGCTCCTGTGACCAACAATTTACTCAACACTATTTTCTTAACTATCAAGCAGTAGAAAATACCTCCAGTTAATGATTAATAATAAAAAACAGATCATAGCAATTTTTAATGATATCCAAAAACTAAACAACTCAGATGCCCATCAATAACACAATGGATAAACAAATTTTCATGTATCCATGCAATAAAACACAACTCATCAACAAAAATGAGTGAATTACTAATGCATGCAACAAAGATGAATTAAACAGACTCACAAGAGAATACGTTTTATAATTCCATTTTTATGAAGTTCAAGAACAAGTTAAACTAATCTGTGGTGTATTAAATTAAAACTGTTTTCCTCTAGGAAGAAGCTGGAGATTGACTATGAAAGGACAACATAGAAGTTTCTGAGATGATGGAAATGTTTTACATCTTGATAGGAGCTTAGTTCATGGATGCATGCATTTATCAAGATTAATCACATTATAACTTTTATATAACTCTTAAGATCTTTAATTTGTATGGTATGCATTTGTACTTAAGTTAAAGTATTAAAGACAGAAGTCAAAATATTTAATAGTTTATAAACAACACACCGATAAGAAAAAAGCTACCTGAAATATCACAGCCAGACACAAAACGTATGTCAGAAAATGTACACTAAGAAAAATAAATAAGCTTTATAATATGTGGATTAAGATTTTTTTTTCCAATGATCAAGTAAAATTATAAAAAGATTTTCAGCTGTGCATGGTGGCTCAGGCCTGTAATCCCAGCACTTTGTGAGGCCGAGGTGGGTGGATCATGAGGTCAGGAGATCGAGACCATCCTGGCTAACATGGTGAAACCCCATCTCTACTAAAAATACAAAAAATTAGCCGGGCAGGGTGGCAGGCGCCTGTAGTCCCAGCTACTTGGGAGTCTGAGGCAGGGGAATGGTGTGAACCCAGGAGGCAGAAATTGCAGTGAGCCGAGATTGCGCCACTGCACTCCAGCCTGGGCGACAGAGCTAGACTGTCTCAAAAAAAAAAAAAAAAGATTTTCCCAAAATGAAAAGATAGAGAAAAATTGACCTCTTTAACGTAGGAAGTCAAGGAAGAGGTGCAATATCTCAAAGGAGAAATTACAATATTGTTGGAAAAGGAAGAGTAAACTGGATGAGATTAGGAAAATAAATATATTAGGAGATTAATATGAGATGAGGCAAATAAAATATATTATTTCAGAAACATGTCTGTAGACATGATCAGAGAAATGGAGGACAGACTTGTGCAAATGAACAAATGAAATAGATATTAAAGAATGATGGAGTAGCGGGACCATGAGAGAGCTTAATTGGTACTCCTAAAAAAGAACTCAATAACAAGATAGAGAAAATGTTCAAAGACATATATGAGAAGTGCTTTCTCGAAGTTAATGAAGGCCTGAACTTACAGATTGAAAGAGCAAACTGTATTTATGTTAGGAAAATAATAATAATAGTAATAGAGTTTGAAAAATACAAGGGCATCTCGAAATAAAGTTATTTTCATAAAATATAAAAATAAAACTCTATAGCCATCAAGACAAAAATAAAATCAAGTGCTATAATTGAGGAAGAGCATGAAAACCTTGTATTTCTTCAAAGAAACATACAATGCAAATAAACAAAGATAGTATCCAAATAGTCATCAGAGAAAGAATGCATTTCCCAAGATTTTATATCTATACATGTTTTAAAAATGAAGTAACTTAGAACTATTATCCAAACATATATAACATTAGGGAATATCAATTCCATGAGTTCTAATCTCATACCAGAAGATGACATTATGTTCCCCATCAGCAGTCAACTTACTTTTGCTATTATCTTCCTCTTGTATCTCCCTCAAGTCGTCTAAATGCTGTAATTTCGCAAACAGAATTCGACCCATTTGTACTGAGTCTTCTTACCTCCTAACTAAATGCAAATATTTCCCAAACAACTCCCAAACCCTAGTAAAATAAGTCTAATAAATCTATTACTGATGAAAGGTGTTGAAAGGAGAACGAGGAAGAATAACTTGAGACAATGGGAGTTCTCAAATGAAAGGGAACAGCTGAACATGGTGACTTACATCTGAAATCCCAGTGACTCCAGAGGCTAAGGTTGGCGGATCACTTGAGGTCAGGGTTCAAGACCATCCTGGGTAACATAGCAAGACTATGTCTCTAAAATAATTATCCAGGCATGGTGGCACACACCTTTAGTCCCAGCTATGCAGGAGGCTGAGGTGAGGGAATCTCTTGAGCCCAGGAGCTCCAGGCGGCAGTGAGCTATGATGTTGCCACTGCACTCCAGACTGGGCAACAGAGTGAGATCCTGTCTCTAAAACAATAATCCTATAACTAAAATAAAATGAGAGGAGGAAATAGCAATGAAAAACATTACAGAGAGACGCCAGTGGTATCAAGGTGAATTTTTCCCCTTCACATTTATTCTATGTAAAGCCATAATTTTCATAGCACTCTTGAAAAAAATCTGAGGCCTTCCTATGAATGATGTTACATAATTAGGTGGGCTTACAACTGGAACTGAAACTCAGCATTGCTTTGTCTAGTGCACAGTATGTTGTTAAGTCTGTGGCTTTGAATCTTGTAACATGCAATTCTATTGGCTGAAAAGAGGCAAAAACATAACATACATTAAATGCAGCTTTCCACTGCATAAGCAGCCACCCACACCTGTTAGAACTCATGCTCTACCCTGGAGCAGAGGTCCCTTGTCCCTGATTTCAGCATAGCTGGAATGGGCAATTCCATCACACTGCTATGTTCTCTCTGCTTTCTCAGAAGCCACGGGAGGCACATCAGCCCGAACGCAGGTACAGCCTATAAGAATTCAAGAAAGAGGAGAGAAACATGAAGGGTGGCTTTTCAGTCAACAAGGACAGGTTTATTTTAAATAAACCTGGGGCGGCTGGCTGAGTTATCTCAGAGCCACACTCGCTTACAGGCTAAGAGTTTTTAAGGATTTAGGGTAGGGAAGTTCATTAGAGGCTTGGACTTCTTCTGTGTGTCTTTGTTGTGCTTATCTGAGAGGGAGAGTTGTGTGTCTGTTCCCATAAATCTTTCTGCAGCTGCAGGCATATCCCCCAAATCTGCTTTTAGCTTCCCTATCTTAGTGCACCTGAAGAGAAAGGAATGTGCTTATTAAAGCCCGCTGTTTTACTGGGGCCCATTGTGTGAGGGTGAAGTTTGGCAGTTACCCAAGAGACTTTCCCCCTACTTCCCGCTGTGCCTGGGCTGTCTTACCTTTGTTTTACTGTCTGCTCTTTCTGTCTGCTTGTTGTTAGAATAGAAATGATCTCCTTGTAATGCATGACGCTAGAAAGGGAACTGGAACCTAAAGTGGTGGTGTTTGTCCCAGATGACAGTGCTCCTGCTCTGTCACAGCCCAGGAGGGTTGGGGAGTCAGCATGATGAGGGATGTCCCGCTACCAAATATGAACTCAGCCTTCCTTATTTCAGTGGTAAGTTTCTCAGGGTCTCCTTTGCTTTTGAATTCCAGTAGTCCACAGTGAAAACGAAATAATGAGATATTTATTGGATTTTCTCCTTTCTCTTTCTTTCTCCCATCCCTCATTTATGCATCCTAAAATCACCTCCAAATAAGCTACCAACAGGATAATTTTTGCTTCAGGGGAGCTGAAATTAAAATATACGCTTTCAGGATCTATGAGTTAGGTGGTCCTGGGAGCAGTGAGTCAAAACCAGGAATATAATATTATCACTTAACGACTGGACTTACCTACAGGTCTTAAGTGACATGAACGCCGTGAGGAAGGATCAAGTCACTGGAAGAATCCCAGTGAGGCAGCTATTCCTCTTGTGTTAGATTAAAGATGACTTTCCAGCTTAAATAAAACATGAAGTAACCTCTAAGTAGATTAGAAAATGAAAGAATATAAATGCCTCCAGTTTTCCAGGAAATGCTGCAGCATAGTCAGAATGCCAAGGCAAGCTCTGATATTAGCCCTGGCCCCTTCCCGCAGAGAGGGGGCATAATATAATGGATTGCATAAAACATCTTCTCTGTTTGAAGCAATGGAATGATTGCTAATGGTGACTGCTTTCTGAAACAACAAATTAATGAGATTCCATTTAAAATTCTTTCCCCAAATGCCTTCAGTTTATTTTCTCATTAAGCAAAGGTCTTGGGGTGGCAGCTGTGACTTTGTTGGGTTAATGATAGTGGAACATGAAAAAAGCATCCAGACTTTGAGGGGATGAAAGGATGGACACCTGGGAGATACAATTGTAGATGAACAATCCTTTCTGATGATCCGTCCACCCAGGAAAGTGCAAAAACTGATTTATTTCCAGTAAAATAGCTTTTTAACTTTTACTTCATGTTTTTTTCTAGGTTTTTTTTTTTTTCTGATCTATGCAGCGCTCACTCCCCAAGGAAAAGTTTAGTTCAGGCATTCACACCCCAATCTTTTATGGAGGAAGTGTGAAGGGTTTTGATTGAACTTTGAGGGCAGCCAGGTTCCTTCATTATCATGCCAGCAGGTCTTCAGGGATGCATAGGCGGTGGTGCATCTTGATTCAGGGGACTTTTCACAGAAGCCTGTTTTAAAAGTATGATGACCTCACCCACGGCTCACTGACTTCTCCCATCCACTCTGCCAGGACCATCAGGGTCAGAACAAAAGCAAAGCAGCTCCAAGTGGAGTGGGTGTGCAGCATTTGCATTTCCATGAGATGGAGAGACCATACTTTCCCATGTTCTTAATGCCAAAAACTACCTTTGTACAATACCTTAATTTATGGTACATTTTCCTATTCATATACAGTAGAAATGAAAATTACTTCTTGTTAGCAATGAAGACATGGGGGCTTAAAAGTTAAATAGCCAGAGTAAAATCTCAGCATTAATAAGAGGAAAGCTGGGATTTGAACTCATGTTATCTGACTTTAGAAATCAATTTTCTTTGCCACATGATGCCTATAAAAGGGCTTTGTTTTGTAGATTTTCAACAAATTTGAATTGTCTGTTGAATCATCTCCAATCTCTTCTATGACTCATCATTTTCTCATTAAGTTTGCAAAAGGAAAATGAACAGTAGAGAAAAAATACCTGTACCAGAAACAGCGTCTAAGTTTGAAAAAGAAGGATAAAAATATATCCTGTATTTCTAATGAAAATTTATACAACGTGAACATGATTGCTAGCTGTCAATGAACACAATTTGAAGAACAGGGCAAGTTATTGGCAATACATTTATTTAAAGTGTTTAAATGTCTTTTATAATAGAACTTATAATCATTTATTGAATAGAACTACTTTGAACTATTTTAACAAATATTGTTTGGAGATTGATATGGTTTGGCTCAGTGTTCCTACCCAAATCTCATCTAGAATTACGATCCCCATAATCCCCATGGGTCGAGGAAGAAACCTGGCTGGAGATGACTGGATCACGGGGGTGGTTCCCCCATGCTGTTCTAGTGATATTGAGTGAATTCTCAAGAGGTCTGATGGGTTTGTAAGTGTCTGACAGCTCCTCCTTCACATGCTCTCTCTTTCTCTATTGCCAGCTTGTGAGAAAGGTGCCTGCTTCCCCTTTCACCACAACTGTAAGTTTCCTGAGGCTTTCCCAGCCATGCAAAACTGTGAATCAATGAAACCTGTTTCCTTTATAAATTACCCAGTCTCAGGGAAGTTCTTTATAGCGGTGCAAAAATGAACTAATACAGAGATGTTTGAAAATTCTGAAAATGAGAGTTTTCCCTCCCATCTGTAAGCCCATTTTACCTAGGATGGTATTGGGTATGTAATAATTATTGAATAAATACTTGCGAATTGATTGTAAGTCATTGAAATGTAGGATCAATGGTATATGTGGTAGATGAAATGATATATGTCAGGAAACTATACTGCTTATTGTGTCAGCAGATAACTGAATAGGAAATGTGTTACATATTAACGGTGTTTTGCTATTATAAAAAATGGAGACTACCTCTTCTACTTCTTTAATAACTAAAGTACTCAAGTGGCAACAGGATGGATTAATAAGATCTAGCTAAGAAACCTCAAACTCTGGGTTGAAACACAATGAAAAGTAGTAAAATTCCCCTAAAAGAAGATGAAGATGAGAAGTATATCTTTTTTGAATTGTTTGGGAACAATAGCCAAAAAATGTCCTAAGCTAAAATTTTTGGTTGACTACAGTTTAGTAAGAGTTTACTACTTCTTAGTTGGTCAACTCCACCCTGTTTTGTGTCCTGAAGTCTCTGTGGTCTGTAACAAGGAGCCTCTTTGCCTTCTGATGTTTGACTGATATGATCTAATGGGAGGTACTTGCTGGAGGTTTAAGGGTAGGAGAAAATTATGCACAGCTATTCCCCTAGCTTCCTTCTGGAAGGTGATCTGCTTCCCTTTCCTGAGGGCTACAGCTCCTCCAAGGTCTCTCTCCATCCTCTGTTGCCCTAGGGAGTGAGTGCCCTGCAGTACTATTAGTCTGCTGATTTAGGGAAAGAAAGGAATTAGGCAGCTGGCTTCTAACCCACTTCCTTTACTTTCATGATAAAATGTTCCTTGGAAAAATAATAAAGGCAGGATACCTAGTCTATTCCACAGGTAAACATGATAATCAACCTTCTAGCAACTAGACTAAGGGTATGGAGTGCTTTAAGTATGATTATTTAGGATTACTTTAGGTGAAGAAACCAATAATCTACAGATGTATTGTCCAGGGACATAGTTCCCTTGAAAAATAGTAGAAATTATGTAATTCTCTGTGCAGAAAATAAAGATGTTTAGATGTTCCATGCTGTCTGAGAAGGTACTTTACTTAAAAACATCGTCTTTCAACCTGGACCAGATAAGGATCTAAGACAACAGAGTTGATACCCAGGATCACTTTTTCTTTCCCATACCTTCTCAGTGCCTGAATCTTTATGTGATCTCTGATTAACATAAGTGTAGTTTCACCATCTTTTCTTTGTGTCATCTCAGCTTTTCTAAATCCTATTAAATGTTCCTTAATTAAACTCTTGCCATATACCCGGTTTGAATATGCCATGGCTTCCTAGCTGGTATCCAGACTAAAATGGTATTATTGCTTTTCAGCATTTAAAAAATATTGATGTTAATTGTTTTGTTTGTTAACTGGAAATGACATAATGTAGCAACGCAAGCACCTAGCTTGTTTCAGCAGTAAGGCAACCAATCAACCAATCTTTTATGTGTAAAACTAACGTACAAGACTATTTCCTTAATTCTGTGGTCACTAATAAAATGGATCTTGTGTCTGTTCTCTTCAGGAAACAAGACACACGGATTAAATAAAAAGGTAAGTAGCAGTACAAAAATACGTGCTATGGTACAAATGATCATGGGCATTGACAGGATGTCCCATTTAAAAAATTATGAGTAATAGTTTTTGCATGTATATTACACATTTTTTGTCCATTCATCAATTGATGATCATTTAGGTTGTTTCCATATCTTGGCTATGGTGAATCATGCTGCAATGAACATGAGAGTGCAGCTCTCCCTTTGCAATATTGATTTCAAGTCTTTTAGATATATATCTAGAAGAGGGATTGCTGGGTCATATGGTAGCTCTACTTTAATTTTTTTGAAGAAGCTCCACTGTTTTTCATAGCGGCTACACCATTTTTACATTCCCGCCCATTGTAATATTGATGAACCTGAAGGAAATTATAATAAATAAAACAAGCCTATCACAGAAGGAGAAATACTGCATTCACCCATTTATATGAGGTATTGAAAAAAAATGAACTCATAGAAGCACAGAATAAAATGCTGGTTGCCAGAATAAAATGCTGGCTAAAGAGAGGGGAAAATACAGAGTTGTTACTCAATGAGCATAAAGTTTCAAATATGCAAGATAAGTTCTAGAGATCTTCTCTACAAACAGTGCCTATAGTTAACAATATTGTATTGTGTCTTAAACATTTTGTTAAGAGAGTGTATTTCATATTAAGTGTTCTCACAACAAAAACAAATATAAAAAAAGGGGGGCATTAGAAACTTTTGGGAGTAATGGATATGTTTATTTCCTTGACTATGGTGATAGTTTCATAAGTATATGCATATGCCCAAACTCAAAAATTGTATCCATTCAGTATGTACAGTGTTTATACATTAATTATACCTTAATAAAGCTGTTTTAAAATCATGGAGTCTAGAGTTAAACTTTTGTATGGTCAAATCTCTTTAATGTGGTCTTATTACGGAGACTGAGACAAGTTATCTACTTGTATAAGTCCTTAACAGAAGTAATAATATTGGTCTGATAGGATTGTGGTGGGAAATAAATTCAATAATGGTTATGTAATTGACTGGAATGGCTTGGCACATCAGAGAGTCAGCATATCTTATTCCCTCCTCCCTTCTTGTCTTTCTAGAGGATACATCCTAGTGGAAATTACACAAAACAAAACTCAGTGTTTAGCTTGTGTAATTCAATTACCCTCTAGTTTTTGAGCATCAATAAAGTAGGGACATAATACTTCTGTCATTGTTGTAGATGGCAGGTATGGTTCACTTAGGAATGAGTGGCACATGCTGAAAAGAAGCCAGTATGGACACCAAGAATAAGGAAAACAGGAAGCGGCAGCACATGGGGCAGAATAGGGGTGAGAGGAGGATGGTGGAGAGGAGGCACAAGTCACATATACCACAGTGGTAAAAGGAAATAACAGGAGCAAAGGGGGGAAAAAAAACCATTTGGCAGATACTTTCCTTTTCCCAGCATTAGCCAAGTGATGTGGTTAGGCTTTGTATCCCCACCTAAATCTCATCTTGAATTGTAATCCTCATAATCCCTGTGTGTCTAGGGAGAGAACTGGTGGGAGCTGACTGGATCATGGGAGCGGTTTCTCCCATGCTGTTCTTGTAATAGTGAGTGTGTTCTCACATGATCTGATAGTTTTATAAGGGGCTCTTTCCCCTTTGCCCTTTCTGCCATCACGCAAGAAGGTCCAAGCTTGCTTCCTTTTAGCTTTCAGCCATGATTGTAAGTTTCCTGAGGCCTCCCCAGCCATGTGAAACTGTGAGTCAATTAAACCTCTTTCCTTTATAAATTACCCAGTCTTGGGTATTTTTTATAGCAGTGTGAAAATGGACTAATACGCCAAGACATTGCTCAGTGGCAAGGATGACAGAAAAAAAAAAAAAGGTAAAAGTGTGATAGAGTCGATTA
Organism: Gorilla gorilla gorilla; assembly: GCF_029281585.2. NCBI lineage: Eukaryota > Metazoa > Chordata > Mammalia > Primates > Hominidae > Gorilla > Gorilla gorilla. The sequence continues at coordinate 18,583,490 of NC_073235.2, read as the reverse complement.
AGGTGGATGAGGGAATACAGAAATAGAAAGGTAGAGGCAAAGGGAAAATAAATAAAAATAATTTTGGTTTGCATCTCCCATAGATTTTATAGCAGTTGACAGAGATGTAAGAAATACGTGAGAAACATACATTAAGAATTATGGAATTTTAGGCTGGGCATGGTGGCTCATGCCTGTAATCCCAGCACTTTGGGAGGTCGAGGCAGGTGAATCACTTGAGCTCAGGGGTTTGAGACCAGCCTGAGCAACATGGCAAAACCCCATCTCCACCAAAAAGACAAAAAAATTAGACGGGTGTAGTGGTATGTGCCTGTAGTCCCAACTACTCAGGAGACTGAGGTGGGAAGATCTCTTCAACCTAGGAGGTTGAGGCTGCAGTGAACTTAGATTGTGCCACTGCACTCTAGCCTGAGTGACAGAGCAAGACCGTGTCTCAAAAAAAAAAAAATACATAGAATTTCAATTAGTGCAGCAGGAGAATCACCTTGACAAGGATTGGAGCCCACTGCCAGCAAAGGAGTGAATAAATCCTGAACAAATATGATGAATACTCAATGAATGTTGTCTTCTTTAACTACAGTCCCAAGAATTAAGAATTTTGATGTGGATCTTTAGCTTCACAGAGAAACTGGATTGATTTTGGAAACAGTATCAGGAGAAAAAGTATGAAGACTACATAGAGCACCTTATAAATGATTCTGGTGAATGCATCATGATAAAGATACATAATAATGTACAGGGTCAAAAGAATTGAAATGTATAAGCTGTTGAGACTAACCAGAAGAAAGGAAGAAATAAAGTTGAAATGAGAGGTTAAAAAGAAAATTAATGGCAAGAAAATAGAGCAATACAGTCTTGGCACTACATCAGGGGTTGGCAATTTCTTTTTTTCTATAAAAGGCTGGACAGGAAATAGTTTTAACTTTGCAGGCCATTTGATCTCTGTTGAAACTACTCTACTCTGCCCTTGTAGTGCAAAAGCAGCCATAGGCAATACGTAACAAATGAGCATGACTGTTCCAGAAAATCTTTCTTTACAAAAACACGTGGTGGGTCAGATTTGGCTTGTGGGTGATAGTTTGCTGACTCCTGCACTATACTGTTATCTCTGATAGAGAAAAAGAGAGTGTGGCCACTAATGAAAAGGACTAAAGTATAAAGTCACGCAGGAAGTTATGCACACAAGTAGAGGTGGGTAGGTAGGGCAGATTTGAGAAACACTTCCAATTCCAGGTGATATTCTATCTCATTTGTTTTAGAAAGAGGTTCTAAATAAAGGTTTCTAAAAGCTGTCCCCCCATCTAACTTAGGAAAATTACTGTGAATTTGTGGAATCATGTTTCTTACATGAGGCAAGCAGCCCCCTCCCTATGAATTCTTATGAAAACAACCTGGAGGTTTAGGATTTCTTTTTTTGTTTGTTTGATAAATAAATTTTATTTTTTTATTTTTATTTTTTATTATACTTTAAGTTCTAGGGTACATGTGCACAACGTGCAGGTTTGTTACATATGTATACATGTGCCGTGTTGGTGTGCTGCACCTGTTAACTCGTCATTTACATCAGGTATATCTCCTAATGCTATCCCTCCCCCCTCCCCCCACCCCATGACAGGCCCAGGTGTGTGATGTTCCCCACCCTGTGTCCAAGTGTTCTCATTGTTCAATTCCCACCTATGAGTGAGAATATGCAGTGTTTGGTTTTCTGTCCTTGCGATAGTTTGCTCAGAATGACGGTTTCCAGCTTCATCCATGTCCCTACAAAAGACATGAACTCATCCTTTTTTATGGCTGCATAGTATTCCATGGTGTATATGTGCCACATTTTCTTAATCCAGTCTATCATTGATGGACATTTGTGTTGGTTCCAAGTCTTTGCTATTGTGAATAGTGCCGCAATAAATATAGGTGTGCATGTGTCTTTATAGCAGCATGATTTATAATCCTTTGGGTATATACCCAGTAGTGGGATGGCTGGGTCAATGGACTCTAAAAGTTTGAAATCAAGGAGGAGAGGATTAACTATGTGCCATTTGTGACTTTTTCTAGGGGTAACTAATGATATAACCTTCACAGAAAAGAACTAAAAACCCACGCTAGGTGAGCTCAAGAGAGCATCTGAATATACCATGCAGTCAGAAAATGTGCTCCAGGTGTGGAGAACAAGGACATTGCTGAGCCTTCTGCAGAAATGGAATGGTGTGTAACTTTTGTAATGAGAAAGATCATAGCTATGCAAACCGTGAAAGCATGTCAGCTGGAGAAGAAGACAGCCCCATGGGGCCAGGTTCACAGGCCCAGAATGAAAGAGCTGGTCACCCCTGCCCAAGTTAGCGTAGCTGTAGGAGAAGAGTGAAGCTTTAGAAAGTCATTGCCAAGAAGATATGGCAAGGAAAATTAGAAAGGTGAATTTCAGGTTGTTGATGGAATTGATTCCACAATAGCAAAATAAAGAAGCTGAGGTGAATAATACATAGAGCAAGACAAGTTAGGGGCAGGGGAGGTGGGAAGCTAGCTCCTGTTGAGGAATGAGACAAACAAGGGCGATTTTATTTTAAAAATAAGTTGTGTGAGAGCCACAGGAGATGAAAGGGAAGAAACAGAGGCAACATGAGGAAAGACGGGTCAGAAAGAAAAAGGCTACCACCTCCCATCCCCAGAATAGAGGTTTCCCCAGGAGAGCCGCAGTAGGGGAGGCCCAGGAAGAAATAGCAGAGAATCTGATCTCAGAGGAAATGGAATCAAGAAGTCAAAAGGGAAAATAAAAAGGGGAGTTCAAAGAAAGTCTCCAAAGAGTATTTCAATCAACAGAAAAATGTAGCAAAGCATCATTGAAAGCAGAAATGCATACTCCTGCTAGCAGAGGAATAAAGAACTCTGAAGAAGGGACAGCCAGGAGATGGGAAGGGAATGAGAGTTTATTATGTTAAATTTGTGAGGAACCAGAATGCAATTTAGGTTTTGAAAGATTTGAAGGAGATTTGTTTGCTCTTTGGGAGAGAAATTATAAATAGCTCATCGTCTCATTCAATTCTGGCAGCAGTTCTCTAAAAAATATTCTACAAATGTAAGATATTGTTATACATTAAAATGTATGTCCCAAAGTACACATTTGGTGCCGAGTACTAGATTAGTCAATGTGATAGAAAAAGAGGAGTTAAGTACATATATAATGGAAAAGTAAATATATACATATATGTGTATATATGTACATATATATGCAGATATGTATATATGTATGTATGATGCATTTGCACACTAGTGCAAAAGGTTAATTAGCAATTATGAGTATCTATTAGATACTCAATTCATTTAATAAAATAAGTAAACACAGGATGATGAAGAAATCAATAGTACAGATGTGTGTCTGAATCATGGTTCACATAGTTTGGCTACTAATTTACTGACATGCAGAGGTAGATATCAAAGCCATAAAACTGCTGATTTCTCACTGATGCGAATAAGATACTGGGCTTTGAGCTTTATGACTGGCATGTTGCTATTTCCAGACAACTAAGCATCTTTTTTTGGAGAGGGGAGGCTGTGGCAACATCAATGCTGAAACTTCTTTTTTACACATTTTAGTTGTTTTTCTTCAATTGGTTATTTAACTTCTTCACAGAGTATGCATTCACTTTACTGTCCCTAGTACCATTAGTTTCTTTGTATCTCTTTCTTATCCATCTACACAGCACAGGAGAAAATTTGGGCCCATCCTGAGAACAGAGAGCTGAAAGGGATAGGATGGGATGGGATGGGATGGGATGGGATGGGATGGGATGGGATGGGATGGGATAGGATAGGATGGAATGGGATGGGATGAGAGGGGATAGGATGGGATGGGATAGGATTGGATAGGATAGGATAGGATAGGATAGGATAGGATAGGATAGGATAGGATAGGATAGGATAGGATGGGGTGAGAGGGGATGGGATGGGATAGGATACGATAGGATGGGATGGGATGGGATGGAATAGGATAGGATAGGATAGGATAGGAAAAGAAAGAATAGGATAGGATAGGATGGGATAGGCTAGCATAAGATAGCATAGGAAAGGAAAGGAAAGGATGGGATGGGATAGGGTGGGATGCAATGGGATGGGATAGAATAGGATGGAATAGGATAGAATAGGATAGCATGGGGTGGGATGGGATAGTATGGGATAGGAGAGGAGAAGAGAGGATAGCATGGGGTAGGATAGGATAGGATAGCATGGGGTGGCATGGGGTGGGTTGGGATAGGAGAGGATAGGATGGGATGGGATGGGATGGGATGGGATTGGATAGGGTAGGATAAGATAGGATAGGATGGGATGGGATAGGATAGGATGAAATGGGATGGGGTGGTGTGGGATGGGATAGCATAGGAAAGGGTAGGATAGGACAGGGTGGAATAGGACAGCATAGGATAGGATAGGATGGGATGTGGGATAGCATATGAATGGATAGAATGGAATAGGATAGGATGGAATAGGATAGCATAGCATAGGTTAGGGTAGGATAGGATATGAAGGGATGGGATGGGATGGGATGGGATAGGATAGGGCAGGATATGATAGGATATAATAGGATAGGATAGGATAGGATAGGATAGGATAGGATAGGATAGGATAGGATAAGATAGATAGGGTAGAATAGGATAGAATAGCATGGGATGGGATGGAATGGGATGGGATGGAATGGGATGAGATGGGAAGGGAAGGGAAGGGATGGGATGGGATGGGATAGCATAGCATAGCATAGCATAGCGTAGCATAGCATAGGATAGGATAGCATAGGATAGGATAGCATAGGATAGGGATGACAACTGCTGTCTTAAACAGAGTCTCATGTAAATGTCACAAAAATTGACTCCCTCTTTATTCTGTCCCCATAGCAACCTCAGGGAGACACTCTTGCTATTTTGTCTTTCTTTGCTTTTGCAATTAAGATTAATGGAGGTTATCCTTTTGTGTAAAAATATAACATTGATTTAACAGTTAGAAACAATACAGCTGGGCGCGGTGGCTCATGCCTGTAATCCCAGCACTTTGGGAGGCTGAGGTGGGCGAATCACGAGGTCAGGAGATCGAGACCATCCTGAACCCCATCTCTACTAAAAATACAAAAATTAGCTGGGCGTGATGATGAACACCTCTAATCCCAGCTACTCAGGAGGCTGAGGCCGGATAATCGCTTGAACCCAGGAGGCAGACGGTGCAGTGAGCTGAGATTGCACCACTTTACTCCAGCTTGGGCAACAAGAGCGAAACTCTATCTCAAAAAAAAAAAAAAAAAAAAAAAAAGAAAGAAGGAAAGAAAGAAAAAAAAGAAACAATGCAACATGTAGAAGGGACATCCTTTCTTAATCATTTGGACACTGGATGATAAATATTTTAATCTTTTTTTAATTCATAAAATGATATTTAAAAAAAAGTTTAGAACCACACTCATTCATCTTCCTGCTTCTCTATTTCCCCTTAATCAACATCATCATGTCTCTCTTTAACTTAGAGAAGTATTTGTCACCTGAGACTGATTTATTTTAAAATTCGTCCCATTAATGAAGTACTGAATGAACCCCTAAAAATGACCTTACTTATGAAGAAAGATCAGAGAAATATCAGGAATTTATAATGTGTGATAAATATATGACATAATGTAAGAGTAATAAACGTTGCTTAATTTTTAGTAACTAGAGTCCTCTAAACATCATAGCTTATTAACATTATAGATCTTTCTAAGAAATGTCTAGGGTATTACATAGATGTCCTGGGAAAAAACAGAACCCATTCATCCATTCATCCATTCATTCATTCAGTAGTGTTACTGAACACCTACTTGGTGCCAGGTGCATTTAATTAAGTAGATCTTATGGGACAGTGCTCTTTTTCATGATCTTTCCTTGAGAAATATAAAGGTGATTCATAGCTGCAATTTAGCTACATATTTTTTAGAGAAGTATTGTTATATGAACTCATATGAAGCATCTGTGGAAAACAACTTCTCAGTATTAATTTTATATTAAAACATTATAGTAATCATAATGTTGGTGGTTATCCTTTAATAAAAAATTGGGCCTGCATCTAGCTACTTCAATCACTTGTGGTTTTAAAAAAAATCTATGTAATAAAAAATGTTCTCTGAAAAGTTTAAAAGTGTATCTCTTTTTAAATTTTTATACAGATTTCAAATTCCTAAGAGAGAAACATTTTCATAATGTAATTTTTCAAGACTTTCTCCTCAGAGTCTCAACTGCTCCAAGTTCAAGACAATTTTCTCCTTAATCATATGAATATTTTATGTAACTGTAATATTCTATTGTATTAATATAAATCAAGCTTGCCTCAAAAATTTAAATTTGGGCAGATTCTTCTTTGGACAATTTATCTGATATATTCCTCTAATTCTAACGGAATACACTTCCTGGAGTTCAAAATTTCATTGACTTTCTGAGAATAAAAATGCAAGCAACTCATTATTCTCGCCTATGGGGAAAGGAGCAAGCAGGGATAAAAGAAATCTGAGGATAATCCCTAAGACTCGTTTTAATGATTACTTTCAACTCCTTTAATAAAGCTTCTGTGTTGAGCCTCACAATGGGCAGACAGGAGGGGCTGCAGGCTCCAGTTTGATCCCTTCTCCCCAGCTCTGGATACACCGGGACTGAAGGAACTCCCGGGTGAAATGCACAGAGGCAGCACCAGAAGATAAGCAAAAGGGAAGCTTTGGGATGAAGCTGAGTATTAGTTAAATCAATCTTCCTCCCCTCTGTGATTCCACTATACTTAGTTCTAATTCTATCATATCCCTTCCCACACTGAATTATAGTTGGGTATCTAGGCATCCCACACTGCCTAGATCCATTATCATTGATTCATTCAATGTGTTTATCGAGTGTCACCTGTGTGTAAGACACTGGGAGCCATTACAGAATAATATAAATTGAATCTTCTCTGAGCATGTCTTATTTTGGTGCCTTTAAGTTACCCTTAAAAGGGACAGAAACTTCTGTCAGTTCAATGTGTGGGGTAAAACTGCCGTCTAAAGCAGCAGGAAGTACAGAGTTCTTTCCAGGCCCCATGCATGCACTTATTTCAATGTGACATACATTTGTCTGTGAGCAGGCTTAGGTTTCTGGCCATTATTTCTGTTCCTTTTCTGTTTTTGTGACAAAGGAGTATGAGCATGACCCTTTGTTTTAACGGTGCTTGGGATTTTTTTCTAATCAGGTGTGGTAAGACATTCAAACAGGCAAATGATTGTCATGAAGCAAGAAAACTTTTTACATTTATTGATTCCTGGAAACAAGGAAGGACCCCACACTGCACCTCACAGGACCACATGGGGAAGTGCCAGCATCAGTGAAGAGGCAGAGGGATTGAGGGAAAACCTGGGTAAGAGCCCCTATTGTGGTTTCCACAGGAAGAAATGAGAGAGGCAAGATAAGCATGTTTAGGATTGACTAGTTTGAATAATTTCAGTGGGCTCTGGAGAATAGGGGCTGTCTCCAGTTGTCTGGTATCTGACCCTGGAGTGATTAAGGCAGGGCTATAGGGCCTTGAGTATAAGAACCCCATTGGGAGTCAGCGGGAGATATGGGCTCTGGATTGGTTGATTTGCGTATAAAAGGCACACTCCTAGGTGAGTTGTTTGCCATTTCTAGGAATTAGTTAACCCTGAGGAAGGCAGCAAGAAGTCAAACCATCAGAAAAATTTAAGAGGCGTGCTTTTTAAATTATTTAGATTATGATCTCTTTTTCTAATTTTTTTCACTAGTACAAACATTTGGCTCTAGATTCAGACTAATGAAATCCTGTGCTACAGATCATTTCTATGCCCAATTAAGCTCAGTCCTTCTTACAATAATATTTATTCATGACAGAATTTGATTAAAGGGTTATGTTGATTCAGTGTAATGACCACCATTGTATACATGTGTGTGTGTGTTTACTGAGTCGGTGGGTATGGTGACTGACCCACTGACTCAGTGAACGCACACACAAACACACACATATACAGAGGTGCTCAATACAGGGCTATTATGAAGACAAAAATCTAGAAATAACTTAAATATCTTTCAAGACTAGATTGGTTAAATAATGACACATCCATATAATGGAATGTAGCAGAAAAATTGTATATCATATTTTTGAATAATATTTAAATAATATAATGCCTATTACATGATAAAAATTCAAAGAAATGTAAATATAGTAATGTCACTTATAAATGCATAGATAAATGATCAGTAGATGCCTGAACATATGTATTTATCAGGAAGCAATAAAAATCATATTCCTGAATCATATGGGTAAACTTTTTTCTCTATACTATTCTGTATTTAGCATTTTTTACTTTTGTAATCAGAAAAGTACATTTTACTTAACAAGTGAAAGATTTACCACTCACTAGACATAGAACTAAATGATTCGTTTAACTGATATTTTTGAGTATCTACTACATGTTGGTAATGCAACAGATATTGAAGAATCAATATGAACATCCTCCTGCCTTCCTGGAGTTTAGATTGGTGAATGCTGATAAATAAATAAGAAATTATAGTGTAGCAGGATATTTCCCTGACCCCTTCGCAGGACTCACAACAAGGGTGCCTAATTTACTCAGCCTGCTGCTCTCAACTCTTCCTAAGGGGGACAAAGAAGCAAGGAGAAGAGGAACATGCTGTCCTCCTGGGGGGTGGGGGGCACAAAGAAGCCTGGAGAAGTGGAACAGTTTTCGGCAGCAAGAGTGACAGCTGGGGAATATTTATCCAGGAGCAAATGTGGGTCTTATGTGAATGCAGTGAGTAGGTTTCAGTCACAAAGATCAGAGCGCTTCTAATCACAGATGCTTCAGAATACAACCCATCCCCAGGACCCTAGGCCTGATCTGTAGGATGGTCTCACTGAGCTGAAGCTAAGCCCGATCCTAAAAAGTGGCGTATGGAAGTCAGCTGGCCCTTTAATTTAAGGGGCTGCGTGAACATCCAGAAGTTACTTTTGGCCCACTGAAGCCCAGAGTTAGTCTCTTGGAGGAGAAATGGGGCACCACCTTATTTTAACAATCATATGAGGGAGCAGCTGAACCTGGGTGTGTGGCCTGCCCTGGCTTGGATGGACTGAGGGTCTTGGATTGGGCTGAGCTCACAGCTAGGTCAGTGGAAAATAGAAGTGGGACATGACATTTTTCCACCTGGGGGAGCTGTTCTTTAAGGAAAAAAATACATTATACAAATACGAAATTAAGTTCAAAAGATTATATTTATTTAGAATAAATAAATAAAAGTTTGAGCAGCATAGAAAGACCCTGTCTCTACAAAATATTAAAAAATTAGCCAGCCATGGTGGCCTATACCTATTATTCCAGCTACACAGGAGGCTGAGGTGGAAGAAGCACTTGAGCCCAGGAGTTCAAGGCTACAGAAAACTATGATCACACTGAGAGGTGACAGTGTGCTGGCAGTCCTCGCTCCCTCTGGGCGCCCACTCTGGCCCGCACTTGAGGAGCCCTTCAGCCTGTGGCTGTACTGTGGGAGCCCCTCTCTGGGCTGGCTGAGGCCAGAGCCGGCTCCCTCTGCTTGCAGGGAGGTGTGGAGGGATAGGCGTGGACCGGAACGGGGACTGTGTGTGGCTATGGCAGGCCAGTGCGAGTTCCAGGTGGACGTGGGCTCCACAAGCCCTGCACTCAGAGCGGCCCGCCAGCCCCGGGCAGGGAGGGGCTTAACACCCAGGCCAGCAACTGCAGAGGGGGCGCTGGGTTCCCCAGCACTGCTGGCCTGCCTGCGCTGCGCTCGAATTCTCACTGGGCCTTAGCCACCTCCCTGTGGGGCAGGGCTCAGGACCTGCAGCCAGCCATGCCCAAGCCCCCCGACCGCAGTGGGCTGCGGCCAAGTCTCCCGGACAGGTGCCGCCCCCTTGTCCAGGGGCCAGTCCCATCCACTGCCCAAGGGCTGAGGAGTGCACGCCCGCGGTGTGGGACTGGCAGGCAGCTCCGCCCGTGGCCCTGGTGTGGGATCCACTACAGGAAGCCAGCTGGGCTCCTGAGTAGGGTGGGACTTGGAGAACTTTTGTGTCCAGAGGGAGGATTGTATAGGCACCAATCAGCACTGTGTCTAGCTTGGGGTTGGTGGATGCACCAATCAGCACTCTGTATCTAGCTAATCTGGTGGGGACTTGGAGAACTTTTATGTCTAGCTAAAGATCTGTAAGTGCACCAATCAGCACTTTATGTCTAGCTCAAGGTTTGTAAATGCACCAATCAGCACCCTGTGGCTAGCTCAAGGTTTGTGGATGCACCAATCAGCACTCTGTATCTAGCTAATCTGGTGGGGATTTTGGAGAAATTTTATGTCTAGCTAAAGGATTGTAAATGCACCAATCAGCACTCTGTGGCTAGCTCAAGGTTTGTAAACGCACCATCAGTGCTCTGTGTCTAGCTAATCTAGTGAGGACTTGGAGAACTTCTATGTCTAGCTAGAGGATTGTAAATGCACCAATCAGCAGTCTGTGTCTAGCTCAGGGATTGTAAACACACCAATCAGCACCCTGTCAAAACAGACCAATCAGCTCTCTGTAAAATGGACCAATCAGCAGGATGTGGGTGGGGCCAGATAAGGGAATAAAAGCAGGCTGCCCAAGTCAGCAGGGGCACCTCTGCTCAGGTCCCCTTCCACATTGTGGAAGCTTTGTTCTTTCGCTCTTTGCAATAATTCTTGCTGCTGCTCACTCTTCGGGTCCATGCCACCTTTATGAGCTGTAACACTCACTGCGAAGGTCTGCAGCATCACTCCTGAAGCCAGCAAGACCACGAATCTGCCGGGAGGAATGAACAATCCAGACGTGCTGCCTTTAAGAGCTGTAACACTGACCACGAAGGTCTGCACCTTCACTCCTGAAGTCAGTGAGACCACGAACCCACCAGAAGGAAGAAACTCTGGACGCATCTGAACATCTGAAGGAACAAACTCCGGACACACCATCTTTAAGAACTGTAACACTCACCGTGAGGGTCCACAGCTTCATTCTTGAAGTCAGTGAGACCAAGAACCCACTAATTCTGGACACAACACCACTGCACTTGAGCCTGGGTGACAAAGTTAGACCCTGTTTCTAAAAAACAAAAAGAAAAAAAATTAAGACAAAATTGCAAATATACAAAAGCTGACAATATCCCCTAATTTAAAAATTCTAGAAGAATAGCCATGTATTTTTTTGAATTAACATTATGATAAATCTCAATCTTAAATTTTTATATTTTGATAGATAATTCTGTTTACTTCTTTATGTCAAAATACAATAAATTTGTAATATTTTAGATTGAAGAAAAATATACTTTTTTAGTATGATGGGTCTACATTTGATTATGATTACTATTATTTGTTATTTATTCTTTTTTCAATTTTTTAATATCTTTCAATTGAGAACTAGTTGATAATTTCTTCTTGATTTTAGTATAATAGTTTAAACATTTTGAGGTTTTGTTCATTACTTTTTATTTGTTTACTTTTCTTGGCTTTCACTAAGCTATTTCTTCTTGTTATATTTGAATTTTGATACAGTCAACAATCCTGAAAGAAACAAAAATTAATCTGAAATTTAAATTACATATGTTTTTATTTTAAATTTGTAAAATCTTACATTTTCACACATGTTAAATATATAATTATGTAAAATTTTGCTTTAAACATATAAATGCATTATCTAAAGCTATACATTTTAATAATCAAATTAGTCATCTATTAATACCTGACTTGATTAATAGATACAGAAGTTTTGTCACAGAAACACTCATCTCTTCAAGCCATTAAGGCAATTTAGTGCACAATTCCAATGAACACCTTGAGATTTGAACAGGACAATACGCGCTGACACACCAAGATGTGATCTAATACATAGGGATGCAAGGAACACAAAATTTATTGCATAGATGTTCTCAGTGTTCTTGGTACTCTTACATGTTTAAGTCTACAAACTGAGAAATTCTGGTATATTCTATTTCACATGATTTATATCCAATAAGAGAAGTATATGTTATATAAATAAGTATTTATACAGCACTATCAACCTTATTCTGGGCTTTTAGGAAAAAAATATCTTTTAGGCAGGTATAAATAAAAGTTTATGCATCTAATGATTAGAATAAGTTTCCTCAGTTCTCGCTGTGTACATTTAAAACCTTGTATATCTTCTGCTATTCACAGACTTCCAGTGCCTGACACCATAAGATGACTCCATATGTTGATCTATCTCTTGCCTTGTACACTAGGTCATGATACGATAGACAATTGGAATATTCTTATAAGATATTCCTATGCAGTGGTGGCTAGCAATAAACGACATAGGGAGGTAGCTGTAAATCACGTAAAAATATCCGACTGAACTCAAGCTGAATATTTTCTGAATTTCATATCGTCTTGGCCAGATGCTAAAATTGCCCATAGTCATACCAATGCCATCTGTAAGTGGGTGCAGGATGCGGCGGAAAGAGCCAGAAGTTTTAACCAGTTGCAGTTGAAATATATTTTCCAATTCCCAAAAAAAACATGATTTTGTTACTTGAGTGCCTTCTAGACCCTTGGGCAAGGCTCATACAAATGAAGGGCACTTAGGCACCGCTGGTTTCATGGAAAACCTGCCACTGGTTGGAGGACATCTAAATACCTTAGTACCTTATGCACTAAGATAGTAAAGATATAGAAACAAAGTAAGGGTTTCGTTAAATTAAATAGGCAGGAGGCCATTAGCCTGAAACTATCTGCATACTTTGCGTTTCTGTGTAACAAACCTCAACTTAATAAGTAAACAAATTTAAACTTAACTTAGGAATGTATTTTTTGTAACAAATAGCCAGGTTTTAGTCAATCACAAGCAACTGAGCTTCAGCCAGTCACAGGCAGACAACTGACCAGAACATGCTCAAACAAGGAAGATGCCTCATTGCCACAAATCGGGTGACTTATCGACTTTGCTTCTGTGTTTGGCCTATAAAAGCTTATTGCTCATACTGCTGGGTGGAGTTCTCTGAACCCCTTATGGTGCTGAGTGCTGCCTGATTCAATAATTGTTCTTTGCTCAGATGAACTCTGTTAAATGTATCTGAAGTTCTTTTAGCAGTATGTACTAAGTAGAAGCAGTATAAATTTTATCTGTTGTGTTACTCACAGAATTAGATAATGTTACATTATATATCTGTTTTCTATTGCTGCAAAGCAACTCACCACACACTTAGCAGCTTAAAGCAACATGTATCTTTTATTTCACAATTCTGTACAACAGGAGTCCAGCGTAGTTCCTCTAGGATTTTTGCTTATGATCTCAAAAGGCCCAAATCAAGGAATTGGCCAACTGGGTTCTTTTTTTTTTATTTTTTTATTTTTTATTTTTATTTTTTATTATACTTTAAGTTTTAGGGTACATGTGCACATTGTGCAGGTTAGTTACATATGTATACGTGTGCCATGCTGGTGCGCTGCACCCACTAACTCGTCATCTAGCATTAGGTATATCTCCCAGTGCTATCCCTCCCCACTCCCCCCACCACACCACAGTCCCCAGAGTGTGATATTCCCCTTCCTGTGTCCATGTGATCTCATTGTTCAATTCCCACCTATGAGTGAGAATATATGGCATTTGGTTTTTTGTTCTTGCGGTAGTTTACTGAGAATGATAATTTCCAATTTCATCCATGTCCCTACAAACGACAATAACTCATCATTTTTTATGGCTGCATAGTATTCCATGGTGTATATGTGCCACATTTTCTTAATCCAGTCTATCATTGTTGGACATTTGGGTTGGTTCGAAGTCTTTGCTATTGTGAATAATGCCGCAATAAACATACGTGTGCATGTGTCTTTATAGCAGCATGATTTATAGTCCTTTGGGTATATACCCAGTAATGGGATGGCTGGGTCAAATGGTATTTCCAGTTCTAGATCCCTGAGGAATCGCTACACTGACTTCCACAATGGTTGAACTAGTTTACAGTCCCACCAACAGTGTAAAAGTCTTCCTATTTCTCCACATCCTCTCAGCACCTGTTGTTTCCTGACTTTTTAATGATTGCCATTCTAACTGGAGTGAGATGGTATCTCATAGTGGTTTTGATTTGCATTTCTCTGATGGCCAGTGATGATGAGCATTTTTTCATGTGTTTTTTGGCTGCCTAAATGTCTTCTTTTGAGAAGTGTCTGTTCATGTCCTTTGCTCACTTTTTGATGGGGTTGTTTGTTTTTTTCTTGTAAATTTGTTTGAGTTCATTGTAGATTCTGGATATTAGCCCTTTGTCAGATGAGTAGGTTGTGAAAATTTTCTCCCATTTTGTGGGTTGCCTGTTCACTCTGATGGTAGTTTCTTCTGCTGTGCAGAAGCTCTTTAGTTTCATTAGATCCCATTTGTCAATTTTGGCTTTTGTTGCCATCGCTTTTGGTGTTTTAGACATGAAGTTCTTGCCCATGCCTATGTCCTGAATGGTAATGCCTAGGTTTTCTTCTAGGGTTTTGATGGTTTTAGGTCTAACGTTTAAGTCTTTAATCCATCTTGAATTGATTTTTGTATAAGGTGTGAGGAAGGGATCCAGTTTCAGCTTTCTACGTATGGCTAGCCAGTTTTCCCAGCACCATTTATTAAATAGGGAATCCTTTCCCCATTGTTTGTTTTTCTCAGGTTTGTCAAAGATCAGATAGTTGTAGATATGCAGCATTATTTCTGAGGGCTCTGTTCTGTTCCATTGATCTATATCTCTGTTTTGGTACCAGTACCATGCTGTTTTGGCTACTGTAGCCTTGTAGTATAGTTTGAAGTCAGGTAGTGTGATGCCTCCAGCTTTGTTCTTTTGGCTTAGGATTGACTTGGCGATGCGGGTTCTTTTTTGGTTCCATATGAACTTTAAAGTAGTTTTTTCCAATTCTGTGAAGAAAGTCATTGGTAGCTTGATGGGGATGGCATTGAATCTGTAAATTACCTTGGGCAGTATGGCCATTTTCACGATATTGATTCTTCCTACCCATGAACGTGGAATGTTCTTCCATTTGTTTGTATGTTCTTTTATTTCCTTGAGCAATGGTTTGTAGTTCTCCTTGAAGAGGTCCTTCACATCCCTTGTAAGTTGGATTCCTAGGTATTTTATTCTCTTTGAAGCAATTGTGAATGGGAGTTCACTCATGATTTGGCTCTCTGTTTGTCTGTTGTTGGTGTATAAGAATGCTTGTGATTTTTGTACATTGATTTTGTATCCTGAGACTTTGCTGAAGTTGCTTATCAGCTTGAGGAGATTTTGGGCTGAGACAGTGGGGTTTTCTAGATACACAATCATGTCATCTGCAAACAGGGACAATTTGACTTCCTCTTTTCCTAATTGAATACCCTTTATTTCCTTCTCCTGCCTAATTGCCCTGGCCAGAACTTCCAACACTATGTTGAATAGGAGTGGTGAGAGAGGGCATCCCTGTCTTGTGCCAGTTTTCAAAGGGAATGCTTCCAGTTTTTGCCCATTCAGTATGATATTGGCTGTGGGTTTGTCATAGATAGCTCTTATTATTTTGAAATACATCCCATCAATACCTAATTTCTTGAGAGTTTTTAGCATGAAGGGTTGTTGAATTTTGTCAAAGGCTTTTTCTGCATCTATTGAGATAATCACGTGGTTTTTGCCTTTGTTTCTGTTTATTTCCTAGATTACATTTATTGATTTGTGTATATTGAACCAGCCTTGCATCCCAGGGATGAAGCCCACTTGATCATGGTGGATAAGCTTTTTGATGTGCTGCTGGATTCGGTTTGCCAGTATTTTATTGAGGATTTTTGCATCAATGTTCATCAAGGATATTGGTCTAAAATTCTCTTTTTTGGTGTGTTTCTGCCTGGCTTTGGTATCAGAATGATGCTGGCCTCAACTGGGTTCTTACCTGGAGTTCCTGGGGGAGAATCCATTTCCCTGCGCTTTCAGGTTGTTGAAAGGAGACAGCTCCTTACAGTTGTAGGTGTGTCATTCCTGTTTCCTTGCTAGCTCTCAGTCCCAGGTCTACCTTTTGCTCCTGGAAGTCTCCTGCGTTCCTTTTCCTGTGACCCTCTCCAACTTCAAAACACTGAAGTGTAGAGGTCTTGTTCTTCAAACATCTCTGACTTATCTTTCTGCCTTCTCTGTCGTCAGCCAGAGAAAACTCTCTGCTTTTGCATGCTTATGTGGTTAGATAAGGAATACTCAGGTGATCTCCGTATGTTCAAGTCTACTGTCCCATACAACATACAGTAATTATAGGAGTAATATCTCATTATATTCACAGGTTTTGGGGACTAGAGGGGCTATCTTTGGGGCATCATTTCAGAAAGTCTGTCTGCCACACATATGAAAACAGAAAACAAGTTTCCTTCTGGATTACTGAGTTCTTACCCCCTGCCAGATGCTTTGTAATATGCCTTTTACATATTATTTTATTTATGCTTTCCAGCAAGCCTATGAAGTTAGTGCTAACTTATATGAAGTAAAATATTTACATACGATCTTCAGACATATAGAAGAAATGTCATTTTTATTGATTTGATATAATCTTCCTATACAACTAAATTATTTTCATTCCATTCAGTAAACTTGACATGAACCAGTAATTCAGACACTCTATTTACTTACAAAAATTATTTTTTAATAAAGTGCACATTTTAGAGTTCTTTCCCTCTCTTCTTCTTTCCATGATGTCAGTTGGTGGTATAGAGGATGGGTGTAACTTGCAATTAAATTTAAGTGCTAGGTACCCAGTTGTTCTTTAGTCAATGCTGCTGAAGCCTCTAGCTCCTTTCAATGCCTCTTCCCCACTCCTTCCTCTTCTCACTCCACTCTCTTCTTTCTTCTCTCTTTTCTTCCCCCTTCTGTTTCTTTCCTCTCCCCTTCTTTTCCTTTTCTCTCTTCTTTTTCCTGGTCATCTGCACTCTGAACTCAGTCTTGCCTAAGCCCTTGCTAATAGTTCAGAATATCCTGATTTGCATAGCAACCTCTCTGACATTAAGGTTCATCTTAATTTTTCAAGTGTACATTCTACTTTGCCAATAACTGCCCAAAGAGAGAAAGACTGAGGCATATATTAGATTGTCTACTTTCTCCTGTCCCGTTTCCCTTCCTTCCTTGTAATCAACTTAAGCCTGAAGAAGAGACAGTCTTTCACTTCTCTTTTGTCTCAGTTTGAGATATCCCTTAGTACATACAGGCTGCAAGGACTGGGCTCTGCTTTCTGTATTATGCCCACCTTCTTCATGGTCAAGCATTAATAGAAACAGTTGGTATGTGAGAGAGAGCAGGGCAGCATCTTTTTACCTTAGTGCTACTGAAATTTAGGGCTGAATAATTATTTGTTGTGAGTCTGGGCTAACACATTTTAAGATGTTTAACAGCATCCCTTGCCTCCACCTGCCAGATGCCGGTAGCACAACTCTCCTCCCCTCCCAATTGTAATAACCAAATATGTCTCCAGACCTGGCCAAATGTCCCCTGGAGGGCAAAATCATCCCCATTTGAAAACCACTGGTTTAGAGATAAAGGTAATTCAAATGAGGGAATTAAAAATATGTCTAATATGTCGATTAGACTTTTCATTTTTAGGTTTAAAAATGCCAAAGGCCGAACGGGTCTCGAACAGCAGAATAGGAAGTTGTAATAAAGTCTGGCTTCAAATCCCATCTCTACAGCCAGTGGAGAGGTCCACTACTCATTCATTGTCTAGTTCAGGCCAGACAAATCTCAGGTAACATTAATATCACAGGAACTTGAAGAAAAGAAGCACAGGCTGGGAGAAAGAGAGCAACAGGAATAAATTCACCAAGCTCACAACTTTTCCGAGCACCTGCCCATTCTTATGAGGATCACATCAGACTGCGTTAGTTAGAAATGAATCCTGGAGATAAGGAGGGCAGAGTGTAGGTAGGGAGCCCTTGGAATCTCAACGTGCTTGATTATATGAGACAGCACTGCTAGTGAATCAAGAGGCACTTCATTTCCCACAAACATAAGAGAAAGTTGGCATGCCTCTGATGATGCATAAAGCATGAATGTACCATATACAAAGCACTTCTTATATCTTTAGCAGCAACAAAAATGTTTTAAACGAAATGCTCTAACTCTTTAAAAGAGCACTTTCTGAATTATTTGCATGCTAGAAACGTAGTCTAAGGAAAAGTGTATGATGTTATCCCCTCTGTTTCAGTTCCCAACACCCAGCACAGGACCTGGCAGTGAGTATGTGATTGACAAACTTTTATTTAATAAATTCATGCTGGCCTTGTGTCACGTTCTCTTGACTTTCAGTCAGTAGCCACATATGATATCATGCAATTAGGATTATCCCTTTTTTCCCTGCCGTTTTCATTGTTGAAAATGAAAGTCTGACACATATGTGAAGAGTTCCATCTTTGGGTAAGCAAAAGCATCCCATATGAGTGACAACCTGGGAGAGTTAGTTGAAGAGAGAACGGTTGGGGAAGGTTGAAACTTAATTAGCAAGCTGAATCTGCAGAGGAACACTTACCAGTGATGAAAACTGAGCTCTGAAATTACGCAGACTTAGGTTCAAATGACAGCTTCATGATTCACAGGGAAGGTCACTTAAATTCCCTCAGTTTAGATTCTTTTGCAAATTGGTTATCTTTAGTGTTTAGTAATGTCACGAAGCTTATTAGAATTAATATAAAGTAGGTAGCATATTGCTGTTTATAAATAGAGTAATTTCGGTTGGAGTATCTAATTATGGTATAATAAATTGTCAATAAATACTTGTTCTTTTCATTTACGAATACTAGGGACTTATGGTTTTTTTGTTTCATTTTTTGTTTTTTTGTTTGTTTTTTGTTTTTGTTTTTGAATCAGGCTGGAATGCAGTGGCATGATCTCAGCTCACCCAGCTAATTTTTTTGTACTTTTAGTAGAGACGGGATTTCACCATGTTGGTCAGTTTGGTCTCGAACTCCTGACCTCAAATGATCCACACGCTTGGCTTCTCAGGGGCTTATGATTTTTTCCAGGCTCTAGTAGGACTAAAGACTGCACCCTGCCTTTCACATGCAAGTACAAGCAGCACACATCCTTCCTGAGCATTACAGCCGGAGGGTCCACGGGGGACGAGGCCCTCTTCAATAGACAGTAAACTTCTTTTGTGTTCCAGGTTAAAGATTTAAGCCAGGGATGGCAAAGAGTTTTCAACTTTCAGGCCAACACTGGACAATTGAATGTATTTCCTAGACTATATTTTTGTAAGGCTTCCAAAGACATGCCTTTGGAAAAGAAGTCCCGTTCACTGGAAAGGAAGTCCTGTGAAGGATTAAGAATGTCTGTGATGAGTGAAGGAAGAGTACATGAGGACTAAATATTCTCCATCTTTGAACTTGCCTATGGCTCTTTGTATATGGTGGGTGATGGGAGACAACACTTCTTAAAATTACACAGTTTGAAAAAGGTCTTAAGTAATGTCCTCTATTCAGCTACATTGGCTATACTCTGGAATCCAACTCAGCCCTTCACGGGGGTTGCAAGGGTCGGCGTACAAACATGGGGTATGAGGAGCAGTCTCCCAGGAGCAGGAGATCACAGAGTGCATTGTCTGTAAAATAATTAAATATCATGAAATAATCTACATAATAAAATTCTTCTTATGAAAAAATAATAAAGTGATCTAAAAGGTGGTCTGGTTTTTATTGTCACTACGTTCCAGCAACTTTAAACAATGTCAGTGAAAAATCTTTCTCTCTGAAAAAATAATTTGCTAGTCTAAATGTTACACGAGTACTATGGTTACTGTGCAGGTTTTAATAATCTATACCTAAGCCCCAAAATAACCTGTTTTTAATATATCAGAGTTAATTCAGAAAACACCCAGCTGGCACACTAATTTCCCTGGAGAACTGTAATATCAACTCATTAAACAGCTCAGGTTCATGCAGGCTTTTCTTAGGTGCAGCCCTCTCTCCCACCACTGTTGTACATATTTCTGTATCGAGGCAGCAAATTTGAAATAAGCAATGATAGCACAGTGATTATAAAGATAAAGACATAGAACTTTAGTTGCTTCAATTCTGTCATTCTAACTGTAAATAATTCTATGAACTTAGAGGAATTTACTCTTTTGAAAGGATGCTTTATACCTCTTCCCTCTTTGAATAAAATAAAATTTTTAGTCTATTCTTTTTTTTTTTTTTTTTTTGAGATGGAGTCTCTCTCTGTGGCTTAGGCTGGAGTACAGCGGCAAAATATCGGCTCACTGCAACCTCCGCCTCCCGAGTTCAAGTGATTCTCCTGCCTCAGCCTCCCGAGTAGCTGGGATTACAGGCACGCAACACTGCACTTGGCTGATTTTTGTATTTTTAGTAGAGATGGGGTTTCGCCATGTTGCCCAGGCTGGTCTTGAACTCCTGACCTCAGGTGATCCGCCTGCCTTGGCCTCCCAAAGTGCTGGGATTACAGGCGCGAGCCACCATGCCCAGGCTTAATCTATTATTTTTAAATAGTAATTATTATTTATTGACATGACTATTAACTGGGACAATTTAAGAAAGCTTTTCTGATGTTATTATTGTTTATTTATATGATTAATTCTAAAATAACTTGGGTATAGAGAGGAGGAAAATGCTAAAGACGTATCTACTTCAGGTATTAAATACACTTGATATGGTCCTGCTTGTGAAAGTTCTGTCCTCACTGCCCCACTAGACTGTCGCTTTATTGGGGAGAGACTATTCAGTAACTGCTAACTCTAGGATTTCCTCTATATATGTTATTATGCCTTTAAGCAAGTCAGTTTCCAGTTGTAAAAATGGCTCTGCATTTTATAGAAATGAGTCCTATTTGTTTTTGACAGTCATACAATCACTCTTTCATATTAAACTGTAAAAGTAACTCCAGTGTTAATTTGCACAAAAGCATAGATACATTTTTTGCTAATATGTGATTTTGTTATTAACTACAATCATCGTCTATCAAAGACTACGATGTTCTGAGACTTAGCATAGTGTATTGTTCCTTAAACCAATGAATTGACATTTAAAGTAGATATAATAGAGGCACACAGATGGAGAGAAGAATATTTATGAAGTGTGTAATCTGCAAGATCATCCCTCATTTTCTAGTAAGATTACAGCTTTGTGATAAAGCACAATATTGCTCTGTAACCTTTTGCTAGACACTCCAGCTATGTGGGCTGAAGTAGGAGTTACAGAAGTCTTCACAGCTGAGTGAAATTGAGGACCTGGATAGAGGAAACATCCTCATTGATAAGGCTAGGATGCACAATCCCAGCTCCGCAAGCAAATCCTTAATCGGGTGCTTTCCCAAGCATAACCATACCTCCGGGATACTCTTTAGGAGATGTTGGGCTTTGAAGATGAAGAGACAGACACCTCATTCTGTTTGAAGTCACGAAGGACAAAATTGTAAATGTTTCCTCGTCGTCACTGTTTTTTTCACAGCAGTGCGTGTTTACATGTTGTGTATGGACTAGCTGCATTGGAATGACCTGGGGTTCTTTATGAACCACGGCACCCCAGTTCCCCATTCCAAATATGGCTGAGAAAAAAAAGTCAGGAAGATGCACTTTTACTAACGTTCCCTGAGTCTTGTGAAAATTAATTTTTGCTTTAAAAAACACATTTTTATGTATGTACACATACAATTTTACATAAATATATGAATGAAATCATATATGCTGTCTTTGGTATTTACATATAATATTTTGGTTTTTTGTGTTTGTCTTCCTATGTATGTATATACACATACAATTTTTATGTATATACACATACAATTTTACATAAATATATGAATGAAATTATATCATATATGCTGTCTTTGGTATTTACATACAATATTTTGTTTTTTGTTTTTTTGTGCTTGTCTTCCTACCCCACCCTCATTTAGATAAGTTATATTTATCACCTTGGATACATTCTCCATATTTTTCATCACTCTTGTGGTATATACACACCCACATAGACACGAATATGCTAAATATGGTTTTAATACTCTGTGTGATACATATCGTGTAGTCCTAATTTTTTTAAAATTAGATCATATGCACATTTTTCTACAATTTTCTTCCTCATCCAATAATACTTTATTGAAATATCTAAGTTAACTGATATAATTGTAATTTATTTTACATAGTTCCAAAATATTTCATCATGTGGATATACAATAATTCATTCAACTATTTCCCTATGATACATATTTACCTTTCTTTGTGTGTCTGCTGTATACAATACTGCAAGAAGCATTGATATCTAAATACTTTTCTGTTTTTTTTGATAGGGCCTGGCTCTGTCACCCAGGCTGGAGTGCAGTGGCGCATTCTTGGCGCAATCTCACTGCAACCTACACCTCCTGGGCTCAAGTGATCCTCCTCCCTCAGCAGCCCAGAGTAACTGGGACTACAGGCATGCGCCACAACCCCCAACTAATTTTTTGTATTTTTTTGTAGAGACAGGGTTTCACCATGTTACTCAGGCTGGTCTCCAACTCCTGAGTTCAAGCGATCCAACTGCCTCAGCCTTCCAAAATGCTGGATTACAGGCATGAGCCACTGTGTCCAACCTTAAATATCATTTCTGTTGAGACCACGGGATAAATTTATTGAAGCAGATGAGCAGAGTCAAAGAATATATGCATTTTAATGTTAATAGCATCATCAGATTTCTTTTCAAAAATGACAATACACATGCACATTTTAACTAACAATGTTTGAATGTGAATTTCAGTAATATCTCAAGAGCAATAGACCTTATCAGTCTCTTAAATAGTTGCAATTCTGATACCAAAATTTGATACATTATATATTTTTCAGATTGCTACTATTGAGTTTAAGCAATTTTTCCTGTTAACCATTTGGATTTACTCTTCTGTGAATTGTCTATTTATATATCCTTTGACAAGATATTAGACATTTGCAATTATTGTTTGTCATTATAAAAATTTTACAGCAAACGATCTCTGATATAAAGTTTTGTCTTGGGTTACCACCAGTGATAGCAATGATGGTGGTGGTGGCTGTGGTTTTTTTCTAATATAAATTATTAGAAGGTCAACTGGCGGGTAAAAGCACATATATTTTTTAGGGCTCTTGACACAGGCAAAATTGTCTCTTGGAATGGTGTTATCAGTTTACACAAACATTTGCAGTGCACAAGAAGGCCATAGTCTCTTCACAGTCAATGATACTGGGCACAATCTGCCAGTTTAATAGTTCACATTTCTCACTTTTAATTTACTAGTGATGTTTAACATTTTTATTTTATTTATTAGCTATTGGTAGTCTGTCTTATATTTATTTCACACATCATAAACACCTGCCACCACATCAAATATTACATCTACCTATTCAAGACATAAATTTCAGATCTGAAATGTCATTGCTTAAATATACTGTAAAATGTAACCACGTTATTTGTTCTCTGACAGTGTAAACACCCGGGTTCCTTTATGTATTTGCCTGTTTTAAACCAAGCTAAAACAGTAGGTCTTCAGATTTCCAGGCCAGTATATTTTTAAAACATCATGTGGATCAGTAGGTTGTTTGTGCTTTTTGGCCTTTTAGTTCTTTCTTTTTTCTCTAATAAGCTACAATTGAGCTGGGGTATGATTGCTTTTTTAATCATTCTGTGTTTCTATCTATTCATTATCTATCCATTACCTATCTATCTATCACCTGTCTATCTATCATTATCTATCTATCATCTATCATCTATCTCATCTATCTATAGCTCTATCATTTAATAATATCTATCAATCATCTATTTATGTATTCACAGAGAGAGAGAATCAGAGTGGCTTTATTATTAACTCATTTTAAAGACTACAAAATTAAAGGAGTATTTTGTATCTTTCAAGCTACTAGAGTTAAGTGGGGAGTGGGGAGTCGAAACTCTGTGCATCAGTTTCAGCCTAAGTCCTGTTTACTAATTCATTAGCAGCTTAAATTTGGAATGTGCAGAAGTAGCTGCCTCAGAATATTGACTTCAATAACATAAAAAGTTATGCTAATCACACCTGTGGAGCCCTTTAGTCAGAGATTCAACATCAATAGCCTACATTTGAACTACTCAACCACATGTTTTTAGTGGCCTTGGTGCAGAGGTTGTCAACTTCTTCGTTTATTATGTATGAAGAAGGCAATCCCTCTGCAAAGTCCAGAGGTGGGGGGTTGCCAATTTCACACTCTAATTGTGATTATAATCCAGGAGAAACCAGGAAATTAGACTGAAGGTGATTCACAGATGGACAGCCTACGGAAATGGGCAGAATTTTCCTGGAATGTTGGTGCAGGGCCTTCTGTCTGACTGTGTGTGTAGGGGCACCAGCTCGGATTCAGTACCAGCTGGCAGAGCCTGCCCTCCCTCCTTGCTGATTACCTCCCCAGTCGTGTGTTCAGCCAGAAGCAACATATGGCCTACACTTCTACTTGGTTCAACTGCCACCATTTCCGGAGACTTGCCTGACCCTTTTCCAATAATCGTATTGAGGTAGGTATCCCTCTTCGGTGTTCCCACAGCTCCTCGTCCTTGATCACACTGTTTACCACACCAAATGGTTATCGTTAGTTTGTCTTCTTGACTGGGCTGTGAACAATTTCAGTGGGGAGCTTTCTTTCACCTCTCTATCCCTAATGGCTAATGGAGCGCTTGCTGCATAGTAAGCACTAATGAAACATATTGGAGTAAATAAATGAAGAAAAGATGCAAGAGCATATTAATACATGTTTTCACTTATGTAAAGCTCTGGGTGCTTACCCAGGAAAGAAGTTTCTACAAATAATATGCAGCTTCGGAGGTCCGGCTCCCTGTGAAGCTGATTCTGAGATGGGGGTGAATACAGAAAGTTTTTATAGGAGTGTTCTCTGGATCACCACTTCTAGGGGAAATGAAGAAAACGGAAAGGGCAGAGGGAGAAGTAGTTGCGGTTACAAAGACTTGGCCACTCCCTCAGGAAGTTCTGCATCTATACTCACCCTGCAAAGTTGTCTGCAGTTAGGCCAAACATCCAGGCCTCTACACACACACACACACACACACACACACACACACACACACACACACAGACCAGTATCATACATCTATTTAATACAGTTGCTGTGTTGGCATCCATTTTTAGCTCTTATATCAGTTTTTTGAAATCTGGTTATATCCTGTCACCTTTGGCTTAGTTAAAACTTTCTCTCCCTATTTGGTTGAAGTATAGCCTGCTCGTTCCTCATCCCACTGACCCCAAATCCAACACATCTCCTAGCCACTGACCACAATAAAGCCTTATGGTAAACACTAGAGTCATGTAAATAAGTCCCCCACCAGTGACCAATTCCTGCCAGAAGGCAGAGGGTTAACAGCCTGGACCTTATTAAAGGCAGAGTTGCACAGGTCCTCTCTCCTGCTCCCCATCTGCTGGTTTTTGCTCCCTGTCACCTCCAGGCTTCTTGTCGGCCTCCCATCGGCTCCCCTAACATCTCTGGGACCCATGAGTCATAAATTTCATCTGTTACAAGCATTTGGTTTCACTTCCTCATTGTCTCTCATTTGACTCGAACCTAACTATTTCCTCAGTCAGGACTCTCCTGCTCCCCTAAAGAGTGGCTGCCTTGGCTTCTGGTTACTTTTTTTTTTTTTTTTTTTTTTTTTTGAGATGGAGTTTCACTCTTGTTGTCCAGGCTAGAGTACAGTGGCACCATCCTGGCTCACTGAAACCTCTGCCTCCCAGGTTCAAGCTATTCTCCTGCCTCAGCCTCCTGAGTAGCTGGGATTACATGCACACAGCACCATGCCCTGCTAATTTTTGTGAATTTAGTAGAGATGAGGTTTCCCCATGTCGACCAGGCTGGTCTAGAACTCTTGACCTCAGGTGATCCACCTGCCTCGGCCTCCCAGAGTGCTGGGATTAAAGGCGTGAGCCACTGTGCCCAGCTGGCTTCTGGCTACTTTCAAGAGAGAGACCTCAAGACAAAATTAGAAAGAAACCATAACAGGCCAGGTGCGGCTGGCTCATGCCTGTAGTCCCAACACTTTGGGATGCCTAGGCGGGTGGATCATCTGAGATCAGGAGTTCAAGACCAGCCTGAGCAACTTGATGAAACCCTGTCTCTACTAAAAATACAAAAAATAGCCAGGTGTGGTGGTGTGTGCCTGTAGTCCCAGCTACTTGGGAAGCAGAGGTGACAGAATCACTTGAACCTGGGAGGCAGAGGTTGCAGTGAGCTGAGATTGTGCCACTGTACTCCAGCATGGGAGGCAGAGCTAGGCTACATCAAAAGAAAAAAAAAGAAAGAAAGAGAGAGAGAGAGAAAGAAAGAAAGAAAGAAAGAGAGAGAAAGAAAGAAAGAGAGAGAAAGAAAGAAAAGAAAAGAAAGAAAGAAAGAAAGGAAGG
Organism: Gorilla gorilla gorilla; assembly: GCF_029281585.2. Lineage (NCBI taxonomy): Eukaryota > Metazoa > Chordata > Mammalia > Primates > Hominidae > Gorilla > Gorilla gorilla. The sequence goes on along the minus strand of NC_073235.2, from coordinate 18,557,134 downwards.
AAGGAGAGAGAAAGAGAGAGAGAAAGAAAGAGAGAAAAAGAGAGGGAAAGAAAGAGAGAGAAAGAGAGGGAAAGAAAGAAAGAGAGAAAGAGAAAGAGAGAGAAAGAAAGAGAGAGAGAAAGAGAGGGAAAGAAAGAAAAAGAAAGAAAGAAAAGAAAGAAAGAAGAAAGAGAAAGTAAGAGAAAGAGAGAGAAAGAAAGAGAGAGAAAAAGAGGGAAAGAAAGGAAAGAAAGAGAGAAAGAAAGAAAAGAAAGAAACCAAAGCAATAAAAATCACAACAACCTGTCACTGGATTTCTGGCACGTCATCAGCTCTCAATAAATGCTTATTGAACCATAAAATCGTAAAGAGAAAATATAGTTCACCTATTTGGGAAATCCTCTTATATTAGCAATGTTGAAAGAGCTGTTAAGCAAGCCAAGACTATCCCTGGGCTTAGTTCTATCCTGTCATATGCCAGTGTGGGTTAGCATGTCACTGTCACAGCTCTGGTAGCTGCACTTCACCTGAGGCCAGGATGAAAATGTCGCTAAGCCAGCTGATGTCTCTTGACATCCCTTCTGACACGTGCTCATTGCTCCAGTCTCCAGTTTCGCTTTTAAAAGAGAGCAAGTCATTTGTCAAGAATCTAGCTTCTCCTACATGCCTTTGTCATCCTGTCTCCAGGCCCTGATCAGGAGGAGAGCCACTCAGCAGGAAAATTCACTGCATCATAAATTCATAATCAATTTTTCTCCATATGCTCTGACCAACTTATGATGTTTGTAATTAAAACTTTATGCAGACTTATGGCTACTGAGACAGGTTGATTCAGTGCTGGTTGTACAGCATCATAAATCATTGTGGCTTATTGTATAATTGGGCCCTAATAATTATTCTATCAATGTTAAGCAGGGCTGGCACTGGGCAAAAGTGTAAGGCAGATGCACTCATCTTTCAGGGCCCGCCATTGCTCTGTGACAACCATTATGTACCCACCCTTGCCTCACGGGCATTGCCTCGTTTTCTTTTTTTGTTCTTTTTCTGGTTCCCAACTCTTCTTTATTATTAAATTCCTCCCATGCTTCCAGGCTCTATTAAACTACACTTCTCCCAAGAAACCTCTGTGTGTTCCATCTCTCAGTAATCTGACTTCTGCTCTATGTAGCAACACTACCTACCACTCATGTGGATGCTTACTGCACGTTGCCTCCTGGTGGACTCTGCAGATGGCTTTCAGAGTCCAGTCTGTCCGCATGGCTTTACATGCCCAGAGACCTTCTCATTTAATCATTGTTGATATGATCTCTTTCCTATTTCTTCTGGATGTATTAGAGACAGCTTGATGTCCTGGGAAAACATATATCAATTGGGGCTCAATACTATTGACACAGGAGGGGAGCAGGGAAGTGCTAGATAGAGAAAAACGGGTCTCTGGCTATGTCTCCACCCTCGGGCCTGTGCCCACGGACCTAGGTGAGGACAGGCAAGCCTGTCATCCCGCCCGAATGTTGCATTTTCCAAGACCACCCTGACCCGCCATGTCCCCCACCTTCTGCCTATAAAAACCCCGAGACCCTAGTGAGCAGAGACACAAGCAGCTGGGCGTCAAGAGAAACACACCAGCCGAAGAACACACAAGCGGCTGGACGTCGAGGGGAACACATCGGTGGAAGAGCACACCGACAGGCACCGGCAGACTGCGGCAGGCCATCGACCGGTGGAATGACGCGGAGTTTGACTGAGGCGGACTCCAGGGGAAACCACCCCCTTCTGGCCTCCCCAGCCACCGCCACTCAATAAAAAACCTTGCATTCATTCTCTAGGCCGACGTGTGATCCGATTTCTCCGGTACACTAAGGTAAGAACCTGGGTTACAGAAAGCCCTCTGTCCTTGCCATAAGGCAGAGGGTCTAACTGAGCTGGTTAACACAAGCAGCCTGCGGATGGCAAAACTGAAAAAGCACACCGTAACACACGGCCAAGGAGCCTTAGGAGCTGCAAACATTCCCCCTAGACGCTGCCATGGGGTCGCAGCCCCACAGCCTGAGTGTCTGTGTGCTCCCCTAGAGGTCTGAGCAGCGGGACACTGAAGAAACGAGCCACACCCCCGTCGCACGCCCTGCAAGGGGGACAAGGGCACTTCTCCTGTTTCACTATGTAGATCTGTCACTTAGTAGCTGAGCAACTCTGGACATTTTTTGAAATCCCAAGCAGTGTTCTTAGCTATATAATAATTACTCTGTGAATTTATACAAGTGACTTAATTTTTTTTGAACCTCAGTTTTCTAAGTAATGAATTAGAGAAAATAATACACAGCTCAGACGTCTCATAGTTATGAAGGATTCTCCATATCAATGAAATATTAGAATAAAGTAAAAAAAAAGGCTTGTCTTAAAATATGGGCTCAATAAATGTTGAGTTTCCCATTTTCCTCTTACATTACCTACTAAAGGTTTAGTGACTGATGATGGGTTGCTTATTAACTTAAGAGTAACCGATACTGGAGATTTCATAGCCCTGAAAATGATCAAGGGGTAGAAAAGACTTTAATACTTTTGGAAACTTTAATTTTGTTATACGCAAACGGCAAAGCATAATGTCTTGAAGACAGTTATAAAAGTCACTATAACATGAGAGAACTGATATCCTGTAATTTTGTTGTTAGAGAATTTATATACAATTTAAATGGATTTGTATCTCTTTTTTGGTAAATGAAGATGGGGCTGCATAGAAAGCACATTTGAAACATAAAAAGAACAGCGTCTTTGCAGTCCTCATCATAATTTTAAACTCTGACTTCTACCTTCTGGTCCATTAGGTAAAATGCAGACACATCTGTCTGGTTAGAAATCAAAACAGACGGGTTGATGGGTGCAGCAAACCACCATGGCACATGTATACTTATGTAACAAATCTGCATATTCTGCACATGTATCCTACAACTTAAAGTATTAAAAAAAAATCAAAATGGAAGCTTTCATCATGGCGTTAAGTACTGGAGTCGAAAATCTAAGTCTGTGAATTACAGGTTACTAATGTGCATTCAGAACAACCACTAACACTGTAGTAAGTTCCGTAATTCTTTAAAATTCATGACTTTGTTAATAATTACCAGAGAATTATGCACACTGCTATTAATAACACATTGGTTCAGGCCGGGTGTGGTGGCTCATGTCCGTAATCCCAGCACTTTGGGAGGCCGAGGCAGGTGGATCATCTGAGGTCAGGAGTTCGAGACCAGCCTGGCCAACATGGTAGAACCCTGTCTCTACTAAAAAAAAAAAAAAGAAAAGAAAAGAAAAAAAAATATCTGGCCATGGTGTCAGGCACCTATAATCCCAAGTACTAGGGAGGCTGACGCAGGAAAATCGCTTGAACCTGGGAGGTAGTGGTTGCAGTTAGCCGAGATCGCGTCATTGTACTCCAGCCTGGGCAACAAGAGCAAAACTCTGTCTCAAAAGAAAAATAAAACAAAACCAAACAAACAAAAAAACAGTGGTTCAGAGAGCAAGCTCTAGATTGACATAATCTTGGGTTCTGTAAGAAATCTATTACATTATTATTATTACATCACTGATTGTTATTATCATTTATAGTGGTTAGTAATGTTCTTCATTCCAGCATTTCACTATTGTTCATAATTTTATTTCCCCTAGGTTTTAGCTAAGGTATCACTTTCTCAGTGGGGTCCTAAAGAAACCTGTTTAGGATTATAAACCTGTACCCTGACTCTGACATTACCATCTTTTTCTTCTGCTTGATTTTAATTCATGACAATTATCACCATCTGGAAAAAGTAATGTACTATGCATTTTACTTATTTATTTGTGGTTTGCTCACCCAATTAGAATATAAGTTTCTGACCCAGAGATTTTTGTCTGTCTCATTATCTGTTATCTCTCAGCACATAGAATAGTGTCAGGCAGATAGTAAACAATAAATAATTGAATGAATTTGTTGAATTAATCTTCGATATGGAGCTAAAGATGTTTTCCTCAAGTAGTTCTGTGTGTGGCCAAATGAGATGGCTTACAAAAAGTGCCTGATTCAATGCATAATAATCTACACTAAGTAGCTATTGTCGTGATCATTCCCTCAGGATAATCTTGTTTGAAAGAAAATCATTATTTAAAAAAATTCAAGATACGTATTACTAATTTCTCATCCCCCTAAAAAAAAAATCTGTTAACTCCTTCCCAGGCTTGGGCAGAAGACAGTATAAATGAACTGAGAAAAACTCTATTGATAAACTTTAAAGAATTTCTGGATGGAGTCTTTGCAGAGTAGTTGTTTGGTTTGAAATGTATATCTGAATTCCATTGAATATTGACAGTAACTTTCAGAGTCCCCTCCCCTACTCTGAGGGAAAGAAGAGGAAATTTCATAGATCTGGAAGACAAACCTGGCATTGCTAACACATGATGAAGTATATATATATATATACATATATACATATATATATATATACATATATATATATATATATATATATAAAAAATTTTTTTTTTTTTTTGAGACAGAGTCTCAGTCTCTTGCCCAGGCTGGAGTGCAGTGGCACAGTCTTGGCTCACTGCAGCCTCTGCATGGTGGAGATTTTTTAAGGTAGTAGCAAAGCCTAAGAAAGCCTTCTGTGTATAGTTATTTTTTTCTCTCTCTCTTTTTTTTTTTTTAACTGAGTCAAAGATCACTCCTCCTGCGTTCGCAAATACCTGATACAATGAGGCAGACCTAGGGTCTAGACACTCACGTACACGGACACACATTGCCCCAGAAAAAGACCATAAATTTGGAAGATGATGTGTGCACCATCATGGAGGTGGGTGATTTAGGATACGTTTCTTCAAATTATCAGAAATTGAAAAGTTACACAAATCCAGAGCCAGAGAGATACCATGAATGTGGGCAGTCGCAGCGGGGAATCATGATGCCTGCCCCATGTGAAAGTGAATGCTCTGCCTAGATGCATTCTGATTCTTTTTTCTTAGTTATTTGTTTATTTTATTTGTGTGTTTATTTTAATGATGACACTATGAAGTTTATCTTTGCCCAGATCATGCAAGTGGGCTTTAACACTTCAGATGTGCAACCTTGGGTGTTTGACCTCTGGCCAGAGGAAAACCTGTTTCCCTAGAGGGAAATCTTCAGGGGCTCAGCAAATGTATGGAGAAAGCTACAGTATACATCTACTCCAGGTTGAAGCTGGAGGAACAGACGCAGTCCTCACAGAAAAGACCGGGAATGTTTTCACCCACCTCTCCATACACGGCTTGAGGTCAAAGACCTGGCTAGATAGTACTGTATATTGATGGACCTGGCGTGTTATCTGATATGCCTCCTGAGCAACTAAGTGTAGGTGGCTGCTCGAGGATTAGAGGATTTACAGTGCTAACACATTTCATAAAGCCATGTTCTAAAACCAAATAAAATGAAATGTCAAGGCTTTTGAGTTATCTCATGGTTTTTTTTTTTAATGTTGGTTTCATAGCTCTGTTATTGCAGATCTTTGATTTTTGTATGATTCAGTGATCTACTTCGATTCAGCTGGAATTTACTGAGTACAAATATGTTTGGGGAATAATGCAAGCTCCCATGTTGGGGGGTGGATAATACCATAATCAAGACACAGCTCCATGAATCAAGTTTATAAGATCTAATTAAAGGTGAATCTATATACTGTGCTATTATATAGTTTGATAAAGGCTATGAACATATAAAATAAGAAACATCTAATAATGGGTAAATTGAGCTAAGAACAGGTAGGATTTTGACAGAGAGAGTTGAGAAAGAACGATTTCAAGGCATAGTCATTTGTTATGTGCTTGAATCATATTAAGAACCATCAGATGTATTATGCTTTCCATCTCACCAGATATGTGACTCTTTCACCAAAATTATTTTCTATTATGTCAATAGTTTATTTTGTAGTTGGTTTTATTGTTTTTTTTTTTTTTACGATGAAACATAGCTGTAATGCTAAGTTCTGAGTACCAGTAAAGCATTAATTAATATTACCTCAGTACAAAATTTTTCCATTAACCCAGAATGGATAATGGGAGCAATAATATGCAAATCCCTACAAATCAATAAGCAATAATGATCAGGAAATACATACTTAATCTGTGATTACAAATAACTCCCAAAATATCACTCTATATTCCACTTTATCTACTTACATACCTGAAATAAACATAGCATTCCCTCTCCCCTGACAATAAGCTTGTAAAATCATTCCTCTACTTCCGTTGATTTCTTTAATAATCTCTCTGGTTTCACAATTAAATCCTTTTACATTTAAATCACCAATAGAACAAAATGATATCTATTATTTTGAGTGTTTTCAAAATAACCCATTGGTTGGATCTTTGAAGTTTACAATAAATGTACTATTTGTATTTGGGAAATGAATTTTGGTGGTGTAAGCCCAATGGTTGTCACGAAATTGCTGTTTGATTGTTTTGCTGTATGTTCAGATGGAAGCCAGAGGGACAAATATTGGCCTCATTGGATGTATGTTAATGGCCACTGTGGAGGTATGACTTGGGTTGAAGCCAAAATGTTGGTAAATTTTTTGAATAATGACAATAGCTACCATTTATTAAATGTTTGCTGTGTACTAGAGATATCTTTAATCTTTATAATAGCTTATTTGATTGTTTTTCTAACTGTACAAATGAAGACCCGTAGCCTAAGAAGTTATACATTTTGTACAGTGTCACAAATATAGAACACAAGTGACAAAAGTGAAAATCCAAAACCAGAACAATATGACTAAAAATCTATGTTTTTTCCAGTCTACTGTGGTAGATTTAGTAATCCCCCCACCCACCACCCTGTTCTTCCACCCCCTGACCCTTGCCAGAAATGTTATATCCTAGTCTCTGGAACCTGTAAATGTATTACATGATAAGGAAGATGGGATCTTAGAAGGAACTAAGATTGCTAATTATCGGCCTTAAAATGAAGAGATTATCTGAGTGGTCCCAGTGAAATCACAAGGGTTCCTAAATGAAGAAGAGGGAAGCAGAAGAATCAAAAGCAGAGAGATGATGTCATGAGAAAGACTCAAACAATCATCATTGACTTTGAATATAGGAAAGGACCATGAGCCAAGAAATGTGGGCAGCCTCCAGAGCTGGAAAAGGCAAGAAAATGGATTTTGTCTTAGAGCCTCCAGAAAAAAATGCAGCCCTGCCAACACCTTGATTCTAGCTCAGTGAGATCCTCTTTAGACTTCTGACCGCCGCAACTGTAAGATGAAATGTGTGTTGTTTTAAGTCGCTAAGTTTATGGTAATTGGTTGGAGCAGCAATAGGAAACTAATATAAGCTCTTCACTCCTCCAATAAAGCAAGAAACATTCTTCTGTGCTTGTTAGAAAGACATCATGTGCATAGGAATGTAATAGAAGGCAAATAGAGGAATTAATCTAAAAGAAGATGGCACACCTATTGTGAGCCAAGAGAATCAGGAAGTCTGGAGGTGAAAGGTACAGCTATTAATTGAATGCCATGAACCATAATCATAGTAAGTTTTGAACAATTATTTGCTTAATGGATAAATAAAATGATGAATGAGTAAAAAACCTGCAGACTAGTAATTATGTGACAATTTGCATTTCATCAGTCTTTCAGAAACATAATTGCTCATTTTAAAGGTGAAGATGATATCCCATTGTTTTAATTTGCATTTCTTTGATTACTTAAGTTGAAAGTCTGCCATATGATTATTAGATATTTATATATTCTCTTTTGTGAATTATCTTTTAAGTACTGAGAACTTCATTTAATTTCAATTTTGTAAACTTATTAGAGAATATAGCTATTAACCTTGTTTTTGGCATATATATTTTTAAATATAGGTTTCCTGTTTGTTGATTATCTTTTAAGTGGGTTTGTAATACCTTTTGAAGCATAGACTTATTAAATATTTTGAATCAAAGCTGTTGGGTTTTCACCTTTGTGGCTTATTTTATTATTTTTAAACTATAATCTTCTGGAATTTGCTTTAGAATATTATGTGAAAATAATGTAAATTATTATTTTTATAATTGACTTAATAGTTACAGTAGCACTTGTTAAATAGTTTTTCTTCTTTCCTGAAATCTATGATCCTTCATTTAAAATATCACATTATATTTGATATATATTCTTGGAAAATGTTTAAAGCCCTATTTTAGTTCATGTTACTTTCTCTTTTCCGTGTCATCATTTTTCTATACTTTAAGTGATTGCAGCTTTATTGAATGTTTTAAAATCATTTACAACTTGGATTAAAAATTCAAGCCCCATGATATCAACATTGCTTAAAAATATTATTTTAGCTATTGAACTGTTTTAATCTCTTTTATTTTCCATGTGAGAATGAGAGTATTTTTCTTGTAATTTTTGATTGAGATTAGTTTAAAAATATAAATGAACTTCTGGTGATTTGTCACAATTACAGCCTTGTTCTTCTTCTCAGGAAGCACTATATGATTCTCCATTTATTCAACTTTCCCTGTTTGGCTTGTGTTCCATATTTATATCCCTCCTCCCTGGACCCCACTCATTACCTTGTTCTATAGGGTATTCCAATTTAAAAATCATCCTGGGAATTGTTACATCTTCAAATTAGTTATTGCCATGTATATGACAATTACTGACTGATATGTTCATTCAAAATAATTCGCAACAGAGATTATTATTAATTACAATAATTCATAAGGTGATAATCTTGGATTGTTTACTTCTAAGAGCAAAAATTTGTTTCATCATTTTCAAGAAAGTATCTGAATTATTTCTTTTTGATGTTTTATTTCATTGACTATCATTTTTGTACCAATATGAAATAATAATAATAATCCCAGCCATTTTCTTTTATTTCTAGGTTTTACAAGCATGCTTTATTATAGTATCACTAAATATACTGTTGGCCATAAGTAGTCAGCCATTAAAAACACTATTTTTGAGTGATTCTACTAGCACTAATTTATTTACTGAGGTGTTTATTTTTATGAATAAATACTGAAACTTTATTGAATTACACATCTTTCAACTCTCTGATCACTAACATTACCTATTAATGTGATATTTGATAACAAGCTATTTTAAGTTTCTCTGTCGTTGCCTTATTAAATATAATCTTATAAACATAATTCATTTTTCTCTCCACAATTCAGAGGCTTCATTAGAAGTTTTCATTTTTAATATCTAGGTAATAGCTAGCGGAATAGCTGATCGATTCTTCCAGAAAAGACCCTATTTTTTGTTTTTACTTTTCAAATTCTTTTATCTGGTATAAATTGTTTGTATATCTCTGATGTTTCTTTTCCCATTTTTAAAGATAATTCTTTGATGTCGACCTAATGTTTTTGATGTAGTCTTTTCTGTTTCCTGTTACTTTTCACAATCAAAAGTGCAAGAGTTTTGTGACAGCAATTCTGACTCAGAAGGAAGAAAGAAGAATTGCATGAAGGGAAGAAGTCAAAGGAAAGGGGATGTGAAGGGCCACAGGAAGCTAACAATTGTAGGGAAGGACTTCAGGGCGCTATTCACAAGAGTGGTAGATGAGTTTATTTTAAATTGTATTCAATCATTTACATATATTATCTTATTTAATCATCTCAATAATAGTGAAAAAACATGTTTAGTGAAGCTAAATAACTTTCTAACATTGTCTAGGTAGCCCATATATTAAACAAGAAAATGCAAACAGAAAATAATTTTTGCAGTCCACTCTCTCTTTCAAACAGCACAAGAGGGCTAATGGTGCCCCTACTCTGTGAAGTGAATATTTAAGCATCTCATAAGTGTTTTGGTTACTTTTAGAGAATATGAAATCCTAGGATCATTTTAAATTATAAAACATAGTTTCAGGTTAGAAATTGAAATGTCCCATCCCATATAATCATCAACGTTCCCCTCCCCAGTTAGGGCCTCAGGCAGATGAGAAATGAGCCTCCAGAAAGAAAAAAACAGCTATTCTTTCTTGCAGTTCCAATCCTCCTTGACTCATATCTTAGAAACATGATCTCTCTCTGTCTCCCAGGCTGGAATGGAGTGGTGTGACTATAGCTCACTGTAACCTCCAACTCCTGGGCTCAAGCTATCCTCCAATCTAGGTCTTCCAAGTAGCTAGGACTACATGTATGCAGCACCATGGCCAGCTAATTTTTTTTTTCTTTGTGGGGGTAGATATGGGGTCTCGCTATGTTGCCCAGACTGGTCTTAAACTCATGGTTTCAAGAGATCCTCCTGACTTGGCCTTCCAAATCCTGGGATTACAGGCGTGGCCTTCCATGTCCAGACAGGCTAATCACAGCTTTGCTCTCTCTACTGGCAGATATTTACATCTGCCTCTTCCCCTCCTGGGTCCTTTGAAGACTGGGATTTGAGTCTTCTGAACCCCCTCCAATCCCAGTTGTTGGAGATCTCTCCTGAAGTTTTCTCACAGCAGGAAGTCATTGAGTCTAGTTTGGCAGGTGGCTTGCAAAGACGTCTGCATTGACTAAGAATTCAGTTGCCCACCTTTACTTCTTCCTGAGGGGCTTCCTTTTCCCTTGGCAGCACCACTGGATGGGTCCTGAAATAATCCTAGAATTGTTTGCTTTATTATATTTTTTATTTTTTGGTTGGGATCAAACCCATTCTCTCTCTCAGCTGCAGAGCAGACATAACTTATCACACTCATGAATCAATGTTTTTGAGGAACTTCTTACCAGGATTTAGAGGAGAAACCTGTGCCTCCCACACTTCCATTATGTGGGAGCATGGAACCCACAGCAGAGACTTTTCCAGGCAAATTCACTCCTCTCTACTTCACCCATCTGCTCTTCTTCTGACCTTTTAATACTCTGGAGATGGGGGAGCTTCAGAGTCATCTAACTTGGGTGACCTGTTTCACAATTTACTTTGGTGTTTAGTATCTACCACATTAGAATCTCAGTGAAAATTTTTAACACTCTACTGTTCATCTCTCATTGGAGGTGAAGATAAGCTTGAACTCAAGGTTTTTTAAAATCAAAGAATATGTGTTTTTCCTTAAATCATAATTAATGAATTTGAAACTCTCTTCTGTATGGTAGAGATTTCTGTTTCTTTCTTCATGTATTTATGGTTGTGTTGGCTGTAGCTGTAGAAAATATGATGCTACTATATTTTCTACTGTAGATACAATAGGTTTGAGTTATGTCTCTGATCCTAATACTTGTAAAAAAAAATCAAGTTCCATGCTAAAATATCAGATAACTCAAAATGGAAGAAAAGGAAATTGTATTACCATGTCTTAGGGGAACAGTATCTTTTCTTCAATTTGGGGAGAGAAAAAAAAATATCACTTGGCAGAAATAATTTCATGTGTATGAGGAAAGATCAGACTCTGAAGTACAAAACTCTTTTTTTAATATAAGTTAAGAAATGTGTTCTTTTATTTATTCTAAGTTGGGTGTCATTTTAAAAAAATTTAGAATATTTCTCTGCTTCATGATTAAAATTAAAATTACAGGAGCTTTTCCCTCCAGATATTTTTCTTAGAAATTAAACTGCATGAACAAAGGGATTTCATTTTATCATCCTATTTGCATTTCACTGAAACAACTGTCATTTTCCTTTCCCTTTTTGTGGAACATCTGCAAAGCCTCTGAAAGCCCATTGTTCCCCCGCAACAACATTGGTTACCACACTTGATTATCACATATTATTTTTTAAAATAAATTTTCCTTCACTGCGCAGATAGATCAATGATTTCCTCCTTCAGAAGTCAATAGTACATATGGTTGAGAAATTTACTTTGTGTATTGATAGTTGTCCTTGAGTTGACACTCTCTGCTCTTTATGAAAATGGCCTTTAGAATTTGGGAGGTTGGAAATGAGGCTTAAGTAGAAGAAAGCTGTGATATTTGGGAGCCATTGACCTCATGTGAGCTAGAGAGTCTTGCTGAGTCTCTGAAATCTGGTACTGTACAGAGAAGAAGCATCTCAGGGTCATTGACTGAAGGCCAGGGAAACTTATCTATTTCTAAGGGTTCAGGGTACAGCAGTCCCCACATCTCATAAACATGCAAATAATTTGTTTGTATGGGACTCCTGAGCAAATTTTGGTCTTAATGAAATTCAACTATGTTTGAAGCATAGATGAAACAATTTGGCCCGAGCAAGAAGCCTGAATTCAGGTGCTTTGCTTTGGATTCTTCTTTTCTTGCCTAAAGCTTTATTATTAACTTACAGCCAGTCCTCCCTGAGAATTTAGGAATTTATTTCCTGAGAAAGAAAGACCAGGTCCATGAAGAAGTGGAAAAGAGGGCCTGAAGTAAAGGTCTCATGCCGTGTGTTTGCAATTATTTTGGCCTTGGAAATAATTAATGTTCTGGAGTCTCTGGACAAATCAAAGCACATTTTATTTTAATTTTACTAAATTTCATCAATATATAAATAAACTAGAATAAATGACACAAATATTAAGTGCATAATTTAATCTGATGACATATGCATATATCCATGAAACAATTACCACAGTCAAGATAATGAACATTTTCATCATTCACAAAGTTTCCTCACTTCTCTTTGTAGCCTCTTTTTCTGATCTTCCCTAAGCTCAGGTCCCTAGGCAACCACTAATCAGCTTTCTCTCACTATCAATGGGTTTGCGTTTTCTACAGATTTAAGTAACTCCAATTATATGGTGAGTATTTTATTTTGTATGGTGACTTTATTTAGCATAATTATTAGAGAATATTCCATACTGTTGAGATTATCAAAAGTATATATATACTTTTGAGATATATATAGTTTTGAGATATATATCATATATATCATACGACATATATATCATATATATCATATATATCATATATATCATATATATCATACGACATATATATCATATATATCATACGACATATATATCGTATATATCATACGACATATATATCGTATATATCATACGACATATATATCGTATATATCATACGACATATATATCGTATATATCATACGACATATATATCGTATATACCATACGACATATATATCGTATATATCATACGACATATATATCGTATATATCATACGACATATATGACATATATATCATACGACATATATATCGTATATATCATACGACATATATATCGTATATATCATACGACATATATATCGTATATATCATACGACATATATATCGTATATATCATACGACATATATATCGTATATATCATATGATATATATATCGTATATAGCATATATATCATAAATATCATATATTTTTGATATATATACTTTTGATATATATATACAGTATATATAGCATATTTACTGTATAAATACTATCTATAGTATATATAGTATACATACTGTATAAATATTATACATACAGTATATATAGTATATATAAAGAATAAATACTATATAAACAGAATATATAGTATATATATAGCATAAATACTATATATACAGTATATATAGGGTATACATAGTATATATAGTATCTATACAGTATATATAGTATCTATACTGTATATATACTATATATACACTATATATAGTATCTATACTGTATAGATACTATATACACTATATATACAGTATATATAGTATCTATACAGTATAGATACTATATACACTATATATAGTATATCTAGTATCTATACTGTATAGATACTATATATACAGTATATATAGTATATATAGTATATATACAATATATACCGTATAAATACTATATATATAGTATATATGCAATATATAGTATAAATACTATACATATAGTATACATGCAATATATAGTATAAATACAATATATACAGTATATATACACTATATGCTATATACTATATACAATATACAGTATATATAGTATATAGTATACATAGTAAAAATTATATATATGCTATATGGTATATAAATTGATATATATAGTATATACCATATGTATATACTATATATACTATATGTAGTATATACCATATATATACGATATGTACTAAATATAGTACACTACATATACAGTATATATACTGTATATATACTATATGTTATATATGTAATATATACTCTATATATACTATATTCTACATATAGTATATATACAGTATATACGCTATATATAGCATACAGTATATTTACTGTGTATATGCTATATATAGTATAAAGTACATAAACTGTATGTATACTATTTATAAATGGCACATACTATAGATAGCATATATACGGTATAGATATTCTATCTGTAGTATATATAGAGTATATATAATATATACTCTATATATACTATATATACTATATATAATATATATACTATATATACTATATATATCCTATATATCGTATATATAGTATATATACTATGTATATACTATATATACCATATATATACTATATATACTATATATACTGTATATACTATATACATATACTATACTATATATACTACATAAATATTATATATACTATATATACTATATATACTATATGTTCATATACTATATATACTATATATATACTATATATGATATATATACTATATATATACTATATATGATATATATACTGTATATATACTATACATAGTATATATACAGTATATATACTATACATAGTATATATACTGTATATATACTATATATAGTATATATACTATGTATATACCATATATGGAGTACAGAGTAAGTATATACTCTATATAGTATATATACTATATATATACTACAGATATACTATATATATACTATTATATATACTACATATATACTAAATATATACCATATATTAGTATATACACAGTATATATACTATATACTATATATAGTATATACAGAGTGTATATACTAAATACTATATATTGTATATATATAATATATACTAGGTATAGTATATGTACAGTACATATATTATATATAGAATATAGTATATATACAGTACATGTACAATATAAAGAATATAATATATATACTGCATTTAAACTCTATATAGTATATAGCATATACTGTATTTATACTCTATATAGTATATAGAACATATACTGTATATATACTCTATATAGATATATGTACTGTATTAGTACTATATGCAGCATATACTATATATACTGTATGTATACATATAGTATATATACTCTATATATAGTATATATGTACTATATATAAAGTAAGTATATTATATATGGAGTATATATACCATATATAGTATATATAGTATATATACTATATATACCATATATAGTACATATAGTATATATACTATATATAGTATATATAGTATATATACTGTATATACCATATATAGTATGTATAGTATATATACTATATATACTCTATATATACTACCTATAGATACTATATATAGTATCTATACTATGTATAGTATACATACTATATATAGTATCTATACTATGTATAGTATACATACTATATATAGTATCTATACTATGTATAGTATACATACTATATATAGTATCTATACTATGTATAGTATACATACTATACATAGTATAGATACTATGTATAGTATATATAGTATCTGTACTATGTATAGTATACATACTATATATAGTATATATAGTATCTGTACTATGTATAGTATACATACTATATATACTATATATAGTATGTATACTATCTATGGTATACATACTATAGATTCTATATATAGTATCTATACTATACATAGTATAGATACTATATATACTATACATAGTATCTATACTATACATACTATAGATACTATATATACTATACATAGTATCTATACTATGTATAGTATAGATACTATATATACTCTATATAGTATATATACTCTAGAGATACTCTACATATACTATATATAGCATATATACTCTCTATATACTGTAAGTATATACTATATATAATATAGATGGTATATATACTATATATAATATATATGTTATGTAGTGTATATATATAGTGTATATATATACCATATATACTATACATAGCGTACAAATATAGTGTATATATATACGATATATACACTACATATACTATATAGATACTATGTAGATACTTTATATACTTTATATCAAAAGTATATCACATATATGCTATATATACTATAATTACTATACATATGCTATATATACACTATATATAGAATACATATACTATACATACTATATATGGAGTATATATACACTCTGTATATACTATATACAGTATATATATACTATATATAGTATATATAGTATATACGGTATATAGTGTATATATACTATATATACAATCTATATATACTCTATATAGTATATATGCACTATATATACACTCTATATATACCATATAGTATATATAATATATATACAATATATATACTATGTATAATATATATACACTTTATATATACTATATATAGTATATGTACACTACATATAGTGTATACATAGTATATGTATACTAATTATAGTATATATAGCATATATGTGATATATATTGTATATTCAATATATATACTATATATACTGTAAAAAGTAAATATAGTGTATATATAGAGTGTATATATAGTATATATACACAGAATAGATACGATATATAGTATATATAGTATATATACATTATATATACCATATAAAGTATATATAGTATATATAGTGTATATATCATATATAGTATATATCGGATATATACTATATATAGTATCTATATATAGTATATGATATATATACTATATATGGTGTCTGTATAGTATAAATATACTTGCATATATATTATATACATATAGTATATATATAGCATATATATATACTATATACATATAGTATATACACATATATATACTATGTATAGCATAGATCCTATATATACTATATATAGTATGTATAGTCTATAGATACTCTATATATAGTATATATAGTGTATATATTATATATGGCATATATAGTATATATACTATATATGGTATATATACAATATATATTATATGTAGTGTATATACTATATATAGTACATACACTATATATTATATATAGTATATACACTTTATATACTGTACATAGTGTATATAGTATATATAGTGTATATAGTATAGATACTATATATAGTATGGATACTATATATAGTATCTATCGTATATATTCTATATGCTATATATACTGTATAGTTTATATAGTATATATACTATATATAGTATATAAATTATTGATAGTATAAACACTATATATGTACTACATGTAGATAATATGTATAGTATATATAGTATATATATACTATATATAGTTTATATTGTATATATACTATAGGTAGTATATATAGTATATATATACTATTTACACTATATGTAGTGTATACCATCTATATACTATACATAGTACAATATATAGTATATATACTATATATACTATATATAGTGTATATATGGTGTATATATACTATATATACACTATATGTATACTGTACACGTACTATGTAGATACTATATACAGTATACATACACTTTAAATAGATACTGTATATATCCTATATATAGTACCTATCTATATATAGCATATATACTGTATATATACTATATATATTATGTATATAGTATATATACACTCTACATATACTATATATACACTATACATACACTATAAATACTATATACACTATATACAATATATGTATACTATATATAGTGTATATATAGTATATGTATACTAATTAGAATATATACATCATGTATGTGATATATACTGTATATACAGTATATATATACTGAGTGTATATATAGTGTATATACAATATATATCACATTTATGCTATATATATTATAGTTAGTATACATATAGTATATATCCACTATATATATTGTACATATATTGTATATACTGTATATAGTATACATAGTGTATATATATAGTGTACATATAGTGTATATAGTGTATATGTACTATATAGATAAATATAGTATATGTAGAGTATATATGCTATATATAGATAGATACTATATATAGGATATATACAGTATATATATCTATATACAGTATCTATATGTAGTATATCGTTTATATAGTATATATTATATATGTTACATATAGTTTATATAGTACATATAGAATATATAGTATATATATACACTATATATACTCCATAAATACTATACATACTATATAGAGTATATATTGTATATATATACTATATATACTCTATATAGTATATATACATAATATATACTCTATATAGAATGTATACGCTCTATTACTCTATATGGTATGTAGTGTATTTATACTCTATGTATTCTATAGAGTATATAGTGCATATATAACCTGTATAGTATATAGAGTATATAGTGTATATATACTCTATGTACTATATAGGGTATATAGTGTATATATACACTGTATACTATATAGGGTATATAGTGTGTATATACTCCATATACTATACACGGTATGTGGTGTATACATACTCTATATACTATATAGGGTATATGGTGTATATTTACACTATATACTATATAGGGTATATGGTGTATATATACTCTATATACTGTATAGAGTATATGGTGTATATATACTCTATATACTATATAGAGTATATGGTGTATATATACTCCATATACTATATAGAGTATATGGTGTATATAAACTCTATATACTGTATAGAGTATATGGTGTATATATACTCTATATACTATATAGAGTATATAGTGTATATAGTGAATATATACAGTATATACACTATATATAGTATACATACAGTATATATACACTATACACTACAGGTAGCATATATACAGTATATATACAGTATATACTATAGATAGTATGCATACAGTATATATACACTATATGCTATACATAGTATATATACACTATATGCTATACATAGTATTTATAGAGTATATACTATACATAGTATATATACAGTATATATAGTATATATAGTATGAATATATACTATATATAATATATATTGTTTATATACTATATATACTATAAAATATATACACAGTTTATATTTAGTATATATAGCATATATACTATATATGCTACATAGAATATATACCGTATATATCTATATATCCATATATATATCTATATACTAGTGTATATATAGTATATAGTAAATATATTGTGTATATATGGTATATACTATATATAGTATATATCATATACACAGTATATAGTGTATATATACTGTATTATATATGCTATACAGTGTGTATAGATATACTCTATAGGTATATATACCATAGAGTATGCTACATAGTATATATAGTATACTACAGAGTATACTGTATACTAGAAATATTATACTATATATGAGTATATAGAGTTTACTATATATAGTATATAGTATAGAGTATACACTATATAGTATATATGCAGTCTATATGTAGTATATAGAGCATATATATACCCTATATATAGCATATAGATACTCTACTATGTAGAGTATATATACTATACAATATACTGTATGTATATAGTATACTATATAGAGTGTATGTATATGGTATACTATATATAAAGTATATATATATTATACTAAATATAGAGTGTATATATAGTATACTATATATAGTGTATATATTGTATACTATATAGAATGTTTATATATACTACATACAGTGTACATATAGTATAGGTATATAGTATAATATATTTAATATATATACTTTATACGCTGTGTACTGTACATACAATATACGATATATTATATACTATATATAACATATAGCATATATAGTATAAGGTATATATAGTATATAGTGTATAAATATGGTGTATATTGTATATATATTATAGTATATATAGTATACTACATATTGTCTTATAGTATACTATATATGTATACTATATATACTATATATTGTTCATATAGTATATACAATATGTATGCTATTTATAGTATATATATTGTATTTATACTATAGTATACTACATATAGTATATATAGTATATATAGTATATATAATACATATACTTTATATAGTATATATTGTATATTATATATAATATATATTGTAGATACAGTATATATACTCTATATTGTAGATATAGTATATTTACTATATATTGAACGTATAGTATATTTACTATATATAGTGCATATACAATATATAGTATAGATAGTATATATCGTATATATCGTATATATAGTATATATCCTATATATAGTATATATCGTATATATAGTATATATCCTATATATACTCTATATATTATGTA
Organism: Gorilla gorilla gorilla; assembly: GCF_029281585.2. Taxonomy (NCBI): domain Eukaryota; kingdom Metazoa; phylum Chordata; class Mammalia; order Primates; family Hominidae; genus Gorilla; species Gorilla gorilla. The sequence goes on along the minus strand of NC_073235.2, from coordinate 18,537,014 downwards.
TCATATATATACAGTGTATATAGTATATAAATAGTGTATATAGTATGTGTAGTATATATAGTATATACGTGTATATATATGCTATATATACTATATATACTATATGTAGTATACATATTATACAGTACATATAGTATATATAGGCTATATACTGTATATACTATATATAGGCTATATACTATATATACTACATATAGGCTATATACTATATATACGATATATGCTGTATATAGTATATGTAGTATATATACTACATATACTACATATACTATATATCCTGTATATAGTATATATACTACATATACTATATATCCTGTGTATAGTATATATACTACATATACTGTATATAGTATATGTAGTACATATATTATATATACTATATATAGTATATATAGTATATGTACGATATATAAAATATACAGAATATATAGTATATATAGTACAAATACTGTACATAGTATAATTAGTATACTATACTATATATACTATAGATAGTATATATAGTATATATTGTATACTCTATATACTACATATAATATATATAGTGTACATATATAGTATACTATATGTATATATGTAGTACACTATGTATACTATATAGTATATAGTACACTGTATATACTATATACTACATAGTACTGTATCTGTACTATATAGTACATAGTACACTATCTGTAGTATATAGTACATAGTACACTATCTGTACTATATAGTACATAGTACACTATCTGTACTATATAGTACATAGTACACTATCTAGACTATATAGTATATAGTATACTATGTAGTATATAGTACACTATATATACTGTATAGTATACAGTATACTATATAGTATATGTATTATATAGTACACAGTATACTTTATAATATATATTATGTAGTACATTGTATACTATATAGTATTTATAGTATATACTATGTATATATAGTATATATAGTATGTATGCTATATACTATGTATAGTATATATCATATGTATGCTATATACTATGTATAGTATATATAGTGTATATACTATATACTATGTATAGTATATATGGTGTATATACTATATGCTATGTATAGTGTATATAGTGTATATACTGTATGCTATCTATAGTATATATAGTGTATATACTATATACTATCTATAGTTTATATAGTGTATATACTATATTGTATGTATAGTATACATAGTGTATATACTATATTCTATGTATAGTATATATAGTGTATATACTATATTCTATGTATAGTATATATAGTGTGTATACTATATTCTATGTATAGTATATATAGTATGTATACTATATTCTATGTATAGTATATATAGTATATATAGTGTAGATACTATATATACTATGTATTGTATATATAGTATCTATACTATATATACTATGTATAGTATATATAGTATCGATACTATATATACTATGTATAGTATATATAGTATCTAAACTATATATATCGTATGTATTGTATATATAGTATCTATAATATATATACTATGCCTAGTATATATAGTATCTATACTATATATACTATGCATATTATATATAGTGTCTATACTATATATACTATGCATAGTATATATAGTATCTATACTATATATACTATGCATAGTATATATAGTATATATATTATAGATAGTATATACTATGTATAGTATATATAGTATATATAGTATAGATACTATGTACTCTGTATAGTATATATAGTATATATAGTATAGATACTATATACTATGCATAGTATATATAGTATACATAGTATATATAGTGTATACTATGTATAGTATAGATACTATATATGCTATGTATACTATATATAATGTATACTATGTATAGTATATATAGTATATATATTGTATACTATGTATAGTATATATAGTACATATAGTGTATACTATGTATAGTATATATAGTATATATAGTGTATACTATGTATAGTATATATAGTATATATAGTGTATACTATGTATAGTATATATAGTATATATAGTGTATACTATGTATAGTATATAGTATATATACTATATTCTATGTATAGTATATATAGTATATAGTATATATACTATGTATAGTATATATAGTATATAGTATATATACTATATATACTATGTAGAATGTATATACTATGTATGGTATATATAGTATATACTGTGTCGTATATACAGTATATATTTTATATATAGTGTGTGTTGTATAAATAGTATGTATAGCATATATAGTATAAATAGTATATATAGTATATAGTTTTCATGTAGTATATACTGTATATATAATATACATATCGTATATACTTTATATATAGTATATGTGTGCATATAGTGTATACATACTATACACTATATATAGTGTGCATGTAGTATACACTATTTATAGTGTGCATGTAGTATACACTATATATAGTGGGTATGTAGTATACACTCCATATATAGTATACACTCTATATAGTTTGTATGTAGTATACACTGTATATAGTATACACAATATATAGTTTGTATGTAGTATACACTGTTCTTAGTATACACTATATATAGTGTGTATGTAGTATATACTCTATATAGTATTCACTATATATAGTGTGTATGTGGTATACACTATATATGTTATACACTCTATATAGTGTGTATGTAGTGTATACTCTATAGTATACACTCTATATAGTGTGTGTGTATTATACACTCTATATAGTGTGTATGTAGTTACACTCTATATAGTGTGTATGTATTATACAGTCTATATAGTGTGTATGTATTATACAGTCTATATAGTGTGTATGTTGTATACACTCTATATAGTGTGTATGTAGTATACACTCTTTATAGTGTGTATGTTATATACACTCTATATAGTGCATATGTAGTATACACTCTATGTAGTGTGTATTTAGTATTCCCTATATGTAGTGTGTATGTAGTATATCCTATATGTAGTGCGTATGTAATATACTCTATATGTAGTGTGCATGTAGTATATAGTGCATTTATGTTATATATAGTGTATATATAGTATATATACTATAGTGTATATATAGTATATATTGTGTATATACACTATGGTGCACATATACACTATATATACACTATGGTGCACATATACACTATATATACACTATGGTGCACATATACACTATATATACACTATGGTGCACATATACACTATATATACACTATGGTGCACATATACACTATATATACACTATGGTGCACATATACACTATATATACACTATGGTGCACATATACACTATATATACACTATGGTGTATATATACACTATATATACACAGTGTATATATAATGTGTATATAATTTACTTAAATGTATTCCATTATATTCACAAACCAAATATTTTTTCTCAAAAATATGTAAAATACATAGTTATTACATTTTTTTGCTAAAATTGTATAGAACATTTACATGATTAAGATATTTGTTGTGTAATTTTTTCATGGTTTTATCTGTTTAATTTTTTCTTATTCTTTCTTTTACTCATTTCTTGAGTTACTTTTCTATCGTTTTTTTATACCTTCTCAATCAGCTACAGTTACAAGATCTGAATTACAAACCTACAGATTCTTCTTAACTTAAATTTAAGTTATGAAAATTTCTCTTGTGATGATTCAGAACCACAGGGCACTTTTTCTCACTAAACTTTATTTGTTCACCATTACTTTTTCTTGTAGCTAAACTTTCTATTTTGAGTTCATTATAGATTTACAGATAAGTTTAAAAAACTGTTGAGAGAAATCCCATATACTCTTTATCAGTTTCTCCCAGGGTAATATCTTGAGAAAACTAAAGTACAATATCACAATCAAGACGTTGACAGATACAGAACATTTCTATCAGAAGAAAGATCTGTTATGTTGCCTTTTAAAACCACTTCCACTTCCCTCCTCCCAACGCTCTCTACATCACCCTTGGCAAACACTAATCTGTTTTGTATTTCTATAATTTTCTCATTTCCAAATTTGTGCAAATTGAATAATATAGCATATAATCTTTTGAAATTGAAATTTTTTCACTCACAATAATGCCCTTCAGATTCACCCAGATTGTTTAATGTATTAACAATTCACTCCTTTTTATTGCTGAGTTCTATTCCATCATACAAATATGCCAGTTTAATCCTTCTTCTGTTGAAAGACCTCTGGGTTGTTTCTAGTTTGGGGGAATCATGTATAATGAATATAGCTGCTGTGAACATTTCTGTATGAGTTTTTATATGCACTTAAGTCTTCACTTCTCTGGGATAAGTGTTCTGGATTGCAATTGCTGGGTTATGTGGTAGTTGCCTCTTAAGTTTTTTAAGAGGCTGCCTGTTTACTAGAGGTGCTGTACATTCCCAAAAGTATGTGTACATGATAGAGTTTGCATCCTGAACAGTATTTTGTGCTGTCACATCTTTTTAAACTTTAGCCAATTTGACAAGTGTGTGGTTATATCTCATTGGGTATTTATTTTGTGTTTCCCTAATGGCAGATGGCTTTGAATCTATTTCATATGCTTATTTGTTATGTATATATTCTCTTCAACGAAATGCTACTAAACATCTTCTGTCAATTTTCTAACTGAATTGCTATTTTGCTTTTGCAGTTGAGTTTTCACAGTTCTTTATGTGTTCTAAGTACTAGTGCTTTGTTAGATGTGTGATTTACAAATATTTTCTCCCAGTATATAACTTGTCTTTTCATCCTTTTAACTGGGTATTTTGTTGAACAAATGCTTTCTGTTTTGTTTTATTTTGTTTTATGATGAATTCAAATTAATCAGTTCTTCTGTTTACAAATTATGCTTTTGGTGACAAGTCTAAGAACTTTTTACCTACCCTGAGATTCTAAAGATTTTCCTCTGTGCTTTTTCACTAAAAGTTTTATAGATTTGTATGGTTATACTTAAGTGTGATCCATTTTGAGTTAATATTTGTAAAAGGAATGAAGCTTAGGTAGAAGCTTATTTTTTTGCCTACAAATGTTCAGTTGCCACAGAACCATTTGTTGAAAAGTCTACTTTGCTTCCTTGTATTAATTTTAAACTTTTGTCAAAAATCAGTTGGGTATATATGGATGGGTCTATTTCTGAATTCTTTATTCTTACATTAATCTATGTGTCTACCCCTTTGTCAATACCATACAGCTTTGATTACTATAGTTATACAATGAGTTTTAAAATCAGATACACTTTTTTCCCACTTCATTTTTCTCATACAAAATTGTTATTGCTATTTTAGTTCCTTTGCCTTTCTGTTTAAATTTTACATTAGCAAAAATTTTTTGCTGGGATTTTGACAGAAATCATGTCAAACCTATGTATCAAATGGGGTAAATAGCATCTTAGTCTTCAAATGCAATAAACTTTCAATAAGTCAGTGTCTTCTTTGACTTATTTCATCTGTGTTTTGTAGCTTTCAGCATTCTGTATATTTATTAATGGATTCACATCTAAGTATTTCCTGTTTTTTGAATGATTCTAAATTGCATTTTTAATATTTCTGGTTCATTGTTAGTGTATAGAAATAAAACCTTTTTTAATGTTTATCTTTTATCATGTGTTCTTGCTCAACTCACTTAGTTCTAAGAGTTTACTTATAGATTGAATGTGTCTTTCTTTTAACTTTTATTTTAAGTTCAGGAGTACTTGTGCAGGATGGGTAGGTTTGTTACATAGGTAAATGTGTGTCATGGGCACTTGTTGTGCAGATTTTTTTGTTACTCAGTTATTAAGCTTAGTATCCATTAGTTATTTTTTCTGAAGCTCTCCCTCCTCCACTGTCTGCCCTCTGGTAGGCCCCAGTGTGCATTGTTCCTCTGTATGTTTGTATGTGTTGTCATCATTTAGCTCCGACTTATAAGTGAGAACATGTGGTATTTGGTTTTCTGTTCTGCATTGGTTTGCTGAAAATGATGGCCTCCAGCTCCATCCATGTCCCTGCAAAGAACATAATCTCATTGCTTTTTATGATTACATAGTATTGCATGCCGTATATGTACTACATTCTCTTTAAGCAGCCTATCATTGGATGATGCAGTGGAACCAAAGAAAAGAAGCCAGAATAGCCAAGGCAATCATAAGCAAAAAGGAGGCAACACACTACCCGCCTTCAAACTATACTATAAGGCTACAGTAGTAACCAAAACAGCATGGTACTGGTATAAGAACAGACACATGGACCAATGGAACAGAATAGAACACCCAGATATAAGACTGCACATCTACAACCATTTGGTCTATGAAAAATCTGACAAAAACAAGCATTTGGGTTGATTCCATACCTTTGTTATTGTGAATAGTGCTGCAGGGAACTTGTCGTGTACATGTACATTTTTCTTTTTTTTTTGAGACAGAGTCTCATTCTGCTACCTAAGCTGGGATGCAGTGGCACAATCTCAGCTCACGGCAACCTCCACCTCCTGGGTTCAAGAGATTCTCCCTTCTGAGACTCTTGAGTACCTGGGATTAAAGGCACCTGCCACCACGTCTGGCTAATTTTTGTATTTTTAGTAGAGAGGGGGTTTTACCATGTTGGCCAGGTTGGTCTCAAACTGCTGACCTCAAGTGATCCACCCACCTTGGCCTCTCAAAGTGTGAGATTACAGGCATGAGCTACTATGCCCAGCCCATGCCTTTATAACAGAACAATTTATTTTCCTCTGGGTAAATAATGTAATGGTATTGCTGTGTCAAATGGTATTTCTGTCTCTAGGTTTTCAGGAATGGCCACACTGTCTTCTGTAATGGCTGAACTAATTTACACTCCCACCAACAGTGTAAAAGTCTTCCATTTTCTTAACCACTTTACAAGCATCTTTTTTTTTTTACTTTTTAATAATAGCTGTTCTGACTGGTGTGAGATATATATCATTGTGGGTTTTTGTTTGTTTGTTTTTTGTTTTTCACAGACTCTCACTCTTGTCACCCAGGCTGGAGTGCAGTGGCATGATCTTGGCTTACTGCAACCTCTGCCTCCCAGGTTCAAGCAATTCTGCCTCAGCCCGTTGAATAGCTGGGATTACAGGTGCCTGCCACCAAATCCGGCTAATTTTTGTATTTTTAGTAGAGACGTGGTTTCACCATGCTAGCCAGGCTGGTCTCGAACTCCTGACCTCAGGTGATCCACTCACCTTGGCCTCCCAAAGTGCTGGAATTTCAGGCGTGAGCCACCATGCCCAGCCTCATTGTGGTTTGATTTACATTTCTCTAGTGACAAGTGATGTTGAACTTTTTTTCGTGATTGTTGGCTGCCATGTGTCTTCTTTTGAGAAGTGTCTGTTCAGGTCCTTTGCCCCCTTTTTAAGGGTTTTTTTTTTTCTTGTAAATGTTGCTTATAGATACTGGATATTAGACCTTAGTCTAATGCATGGATTGCAAAGGTTTTCTTTCATACCATAGGCTGTCTGTTTACTCTGGTAATTTCTTTTTCTGTGCAGAAGCTCCTCAGTTTAATTAGGTCCCACTTGTTAATTTTTGCTTTTGTTGCAATTACTTTTGGGGTCTTCATCAAAAAATGTTTGTCTGTGCCTGTGTCCTGAAACGTATTGCCTAGGTTGTATCCAGGGTTTTTTATAGTTTTGGGTTTTACATTTAAATATTTAATCCATCTTGAGTTCTTTTTTGTATGTGGTGTAAGGAAGGGGTCCATTTTCAATTTTCTGCATATTGCTAGCCGGTTCTCTCAGCATCATTTATTAAATAGGGAATCCTTTCCCCATTGCTTGTTTTTGCCAGGTTTTTCATAGATCAGATGGTTGTAGGTGTGCAGTCTTATTTCTGGGTTCTCTATTCTGTTCTATGGGTCTGTGTCTGTTCTTTTACCAGTACCACGGTGTTTGGCTACTGTAGTCTTTTAGTAGAGTTTGAAGGCAGGTAGTGTGATGCTTCCTTTTTGTTTAGGTTTGTCTTGGCTATTCTGACTCTTTTTTGGTTCCATATGAATTTTAAGATTTTTTTTTCTAGTTCTGTGAAGAGTGTCAATGGTAGTTTAATGGCAGTAGCATTAAATCTATGAATTGCTTTGGGAAGTATGACCCCTTCTGCAATATTGATTCTTACCATCTATGAGCATGGAATGTTTTTCCATTTGTGTCATCTCTGATTGCTTTGAGCAGTGGTTTGTAGTTCTCCTTGTAAAGATTCTTTACTTCCCTTGTTAGCTGTATTCCTAGGAATTTTATTCTTTTTGTGACAATCGTAAATAGGATTGTGCAAGGCTCTCTGCTTGCCTGTTGTTGGTGTATAGGAATTCTAGTTTCTTTTGCACATTGATTTTGTATCCTGAGTATTTGCTGAAGTTGCTTATCAGCTGAAGAAGCTTTTGGGCTGAGACAATGGGATTTTCTAAATGCAGAAACTGCAAACAAAGATAATTTGACTTGCTGTCTTTCTATTTGAATATCTTAATTTTTTTTCTCTTGCCTGATTACCTAGGGAAGAACATCCAATATTATGCTGAATATGAGTGATGAGAATGGGCATCCTTGTCTTGTGCTGGTTTTCAAGGGGAATGCTTCCAGTTTTTGCCCATTTAGTATGATATTGGCTGTGGTTTTTTCATAGATGGCTTTTATTATTTTGAGATATGTTTCTTCAATACCTAGTTTCTTGAGACTTTTTAACTAGAAGCAGTATTAAATTTTATTGAAAGCCTTTTCTGCATCTACTGAGATAATCATGTGGATTTTGTCTTTAGCTCTGTTTATGTGATAAATCACTTTTAATGATTTAAGTATGTTGAACCAACCTTGCATCCCAGGGATGAAGCCTACTTGATCATGATGGGTAAGTTTTTGATGTGCTGCAGGATTCAGTTTGCCAGTATTTTGTTGAGGATTTCTGCATTGATGTTCATCAAGGATATTGGCCTGAAGTTTTCTGTTTTTGTTTTATCTCTGCTAGGTTTGTTTTGTTATCAGGATCATGTTGGCCTCATTGAATGGGTTAGAAATGAATCCCTCTTTTTCAATTCTTTGAAAAAGTTTCAGTATGAATGGTAGCAGCTCTTCTTTGTACATCTGGTAGAATTCAGCTGTGAATCTGTCTGGTCTTCAGCTTTTTTTGGTTGGTATGCTATTTATTTCTGCCTCAGCTTCAGAACTTGTTACTGGTCCACTCAGCAATTCCATTTCTTCCTGGTTCAGTCTTGGGAGGGTGTATGTGTTCAGGAATTTACTCATTGCTTCTAGAGTTTCTACTTTATGTTCGTGGAGGTGTTTATAATATTCTCTAAGGGTTATTTACATTTGTATGGTATCAGTGGTAATATTCTTCTCATCATTTCTGATTGTGTTTATTTGAATCTTCTCTCTTTTTTCCTTTATGTGTCTAGCTAGTGATCTATCTATTTGATTATGTTTTTCAAAAAACAGCTCCTAGATTTGTCAATCCTTTGGAGGGTTTTTCATGTCTCTAACTCCTTCAGTTCAGCTCTGATTTGGGGTATTTCTTATCTTCTGCTAGTTTTGGGTTTCTTTGCTCTTGGTTCTCTATTTCTATTAGTTGGGATGTTACGTTGATAACTTGAGATCTTTCTAAATGCTTGATGTGGGCATTTAGTGATGTAAATTTCCCTCTTAACACTGCCTTAGCTATGTCCCAGAGACTCTGGCACTTGTACTTTTGTTCTTATAAGTTTCAAAGAACTCCTTGATTTATGCCTAAATTTCATTATTTACCACAAAGTCATTCAGAAGCACGTTGTTCAACTTCCATGTTGTTGTATGTTGAGTGAATTTGTTAATCTTGAGTTATAATTTCATTGTGCTGTGGTCAAGAGACTGTTTCTCATTATTTCATTTATTTTGCATTTTCTTTGATTTTATGTGATCAATTTCAGAGTATGTGCCATGTGGCAATGTGAAGAATTCTGTTGTTTTTGCGTGGAGAGTTCTGTAGATATTTGTCAGGTCCATTTGATTCAGAGCTGAGTTCAGGTCCTGAATATCTTTGTTAATTTTCTCCCTCGATAATCTAATATTGACAGTGGGGTGTTGAAGTCTCCCACTATTCTTGTGTGGAAGTCAAGTTTCTTTAAAGGTCTCTAAAAACTTGCTTTATGATTCTAGGTCCTCCTGTATTGGGTGAGCATATATTTAGCATAGTTAGCTCTTCTTGTTGAATTGAACCCTTTGGCATTATGTAATGCTCTTGTTTTTTTAAAAATCTTTATTGGTTTAAAGTCTGTTTTCTCAGAAACTACAGTTGCAACCTCTGCTTTTTTCTGTTTTCCATTTTCTTGAAAAGTTTTCATCCTATCTGTGTCTATGTTTGTCTTTCCTATGTATGTCTTTGCATGTGAGATGGGTCTCTTGCAGACAGCATACCAACGGTTCTTCATTTTTTTTTCCAGCTTGCCATTCTGTGTCTTTTAATGGGGGCATTTAGCCCATTTACATTTAAGGTTAGTGTCTGATATGGTTTGGCTCTATGTCCCCACACAAATCTCATCTTGAATTGTACTCTCATAATTTCCATGTGTTGTGGGAGGGACCCAGTGAGAAATAATTTGAATCATGAGTGCAGTTTCCCCCATACTGTTCTCATGGTATTGAACAAGTCTCACAAGAGCCGATGGTTTTATTGGGGGTTCTGTTTTTGCAGCTTCCTCATTTTCTCTTGCTGCGTCCATGTAATAAGTGCCTTTTGCCCCCTGCCATAATTCTGAGGCCTCCCCAACCAAGTGGACATGTAAGTCCAATTAAACCTCTTTTTCTTCCCAGTCTTGGGTACGTCTTTATCAACAGCACGTAAATGGACTAATACAATAAATTGGTATCAGTAGAGTGGAGCATTGCTGAAAAAATACCCGAAAATGTAGAAGCGACTTTGGAACTGGATAACAGGTGGAGGTTGGAACAGTTTGGAGGACTCAGAAGACAGGAAAATGTGGGAAAGTTTGGAACTTCCTAGAGACTTGTTGAATGGCTTTGTCAAAAATACTGATAATGGGATGGACAATGAAATCCAGGCTGAAGTGGTCTCAGATGGAGATGAATAACTTGTTGGGAACTGGAGCAAAGGTGACTCTTGCTATGTTTTAGCAGAGAGACTGGCAGCATTTTGCCCCCGCCCTAGAGATTTATGGAACTTTGAACTCGAGAGAGATGATTTAGGGTATCTGGCAGAAGAAATCTCTAAGCAGAAAAGCATTCAAGAGATGACTTGGGTGCTGTTAAAAGTATTCACTTTCAAAAGAGAAACGAAGCATAAACGTTAGGAAAATTTGCAGCCTGACAATGCAGTAGAAAAGAAAAACCCATATTTTGAGGAGAAATTCAAGCTGGCTGCAGAAATTTGCATTAGTAACAAGGAGCCAAATGTTAATCCCCAAGATAATGGAGAAAATGTCTCCAGGGCATATCATGGGTCTTCATGGCAGACCCTCCCATCACAGACCTGGAAATCTAAGAGGAAAGAATGGTTTTGTGGGCCAGGCCCAGGGGCCCATGCTGTGTGCAGCCTAGGGACTTGATGCCCTGCTCCCCAGCCATTCCAGTCATTGTAAAAGGGGCCAAGGTAAAGCTTGGTCTATGGTTTCAGAGTGTGCAAACCCCAAACCTTGGCAGCTTCTATGTGGTGTTGAGCCTGCTCGTGCACAGAAGTCAAGAATTGAGGCACCTAGATTTCAGAAGATGTATGAAAATGCCTAGATGCTCAGACAAAAGTTTGTTGCAGGGGTGGGGCCCTCATGGGGAACTTCTCATTGAGAACTTCTGCTAGGGCAGCATGGAAGGGAAATGTGTGGTTGGAGCCCCCACGCAGTCCTTACTGGGGCACTGCCTACTGGAGCTGTGAGAAGACGGCCACAGTCCTCCAGACTCCAGAACGGTAGATCCACTGACAGCTTATACCATGTGCCTGGAAAAGTCTCAGACACTCAACACCAGCCTGTGAAAACAGCCACGAGGGGTGCTATACCCTGCAAAGCCACACGAACACAGCTGACCAAGACTATGGGAACCTAGTTCTTGCATCAGTGTGACTTGGATGTGAGACATGGAGTCAAAGGAGATCATTTTGGAGCTTTAAAATTTGACTGCCCTGCTGAATTTTGGACTTGCATGCGCTCTGTAAGCCCTTTATTTGGGCCAATTTCTCCCATTTGAAAAGGTTGTATTTACATAATACCTGTACACCCACTGTATCTAGGAAGTAACTAGCTTGCTTTTCATTTTACAGGCTCATAGGCAGAAGGGACTTGCCTTGATTCAGATAAGACTTTGGACTGTGGACTTTTGGGTAAATGCTGAAATGAGTTAAGACTTTGGGGTACTGTTGGGAAAGCATGATTGGTTTTGAAATGTGAGCACATGAGATTTGTGAGGGGCCAGGGGTGGAATGATATGGTTTGGCTCTGTGTCCCCATGCAAATCTCATCTTGGATTGTACTCCCATAATTCTCATGTGTTGTGGGAGGGACCCAGTGGGAAATAATTTGAATCATGGTGGCAGTTTCCCCCCATACTGTTCTCGTGGTCGTGAACAAGTCTCATGAGATTTGATGGTTTTTTCAAGGATTTCTGCTTTTTCATCTTCCTCATTTTCTCTTGCCATCAGCACGTAATAAGTGCCTTTTGCCTCCTACCATTATTCTGAGGCCTCCCCAGTCATGTGGAACTGTAAGTCCAATGTTTCTCTTTTTCTTCCCAGTCTTGGGTATGTCTTTATCAGCAGCATAAAAATTGACTAATACAATGTTGTTATGTGTGGATTTGATCCTGTCATCATGATGCTAGCTGGTTATTGTGCAGGCTTGTTTATGTGGTTGCTTCATAGTGTCACTGGTTTGTGTACCTCAGTGTGTTTTTGTAGTGGCTGGTAATGGTTTTTCCTTTCTATATGTAGTGCTTCTTTCAGAAGCTGTTGTAAGGGCATGTCTAGTGGTAATGAATTCCTCAGCATTTGCTTGTCTGAAAAAGATCTTTCTTTTACTTATGAAGCTTCGTTTATGAAATTCTGGCTTGGAATTTCTTTTCTTTAAAAATGTTATATATTGACTCCCAATCTCTTCTGGCTTGTAGAGTTTCTACTGAGAGGTTGGCTGTTAGTCTGATGGGCTGCCGTTTGTAGGTGATCTGGCCTTTCTCTCTGGCTGCCTTTAATATTTTTTTTTTATTTTGACCTTGGAGAATCTGATTATTATGTGTCTTTGGGTTGATCTTCTCATGGAGTATCTTACTGGGGTTCTCTGCATTTCTTGAATTTGAATCTTGGCCTCTCTAGCTAGGTTGCAAAAGTTCTATATGATATCCTGAAATATGTTTTCCAAATTTGTTGTATTCTCCCCATTTCTTTTGGGCAACCAATAAGTCATAGATTTGGTCTGCTTACATAATCCTATATTTCTGTGAAGTTCTGTTATTTCCTTTTTTCAATCTCTATTCTTGTCTGCCTGTCTTATTTCAGAAAGACAGTCTTCAAGTTCTGAGATTCTTTTCTTTGCTTGGTCTATTCTGCTATTAATACTTGTGATTGCATTGTGAGGTTCTTGTAGTGTTTCTCTCAGCTCCATCAGGTTGGTTATGTTCTTCTCTACACTGGCTATTTTGGCTGTCAGCTCTCTCATTATCATGATTTTTAGCTTCCTTGTGTTGGGTTCTAATGTGTTCCTTTAGCTAAGCAAAGTTCATTTTTATCCACATTCTGAAACCTAATTCTGTCATTTCAGCCATCTCAGCCTCAGCTCGGTTTTGATCCCTTGCTGGAGAGGTGTTGTGGTCATTTGGTGGAAAAAGGGTGAGTTTTCAGTGTTTCTGCTCTTTTTCTCATCTTTGTGGACTTATCTACCTTCACTCTTTGAGGTTACTGATGTTTGCATGGGGAATTTATGGGGTTTTATTTCTTTTTGTTTGCTTGTTTGTTTTTCTTTTAACAGTATGGCCACTTTCCTGTAGGGCTACTGGTGGTTTGCTGGGGGTCCAGTGCAGACCCTAGTCACCTGACATTTTTCAGTACCTGGAAGTATCACCAGTGAAGGCTGCAAAACAGCACAGATGGCAGATTGTCCCTTTCTCTGGGAGCTCTGTCCCAGGCAGGCACAGACTTGTGGCCACCCAAACACACCTGTAGAAGGTGGCTGGAGACCCCGGTTGGGAGCTCTCACCCAGACAGGAGGAACAGGATCAGGGACCCACTTAGAAAAGCAGTCTGGCTGATTTTGGTAGAGCAGCTGTGCTTGTTGGGTGATCCCTTCAGCCCCTGCCTTGCTCAGGCTGGAATGGCTGAGACACCCAAACAGCAAAGGTGGCAGCCCGCCCCACCACCAAGCCACTCTGTCCCAGGGAGAAATTAGAACTCTGTCAGCTGTAGAACATGAGCAGGGGTGGCGGGAGGCCCCAGCTGAATCCCTCCCAGTGGAGAGGAATGGATCCAGGTGTCCCATATAAAGAAGCAGTCTGGCCACGCCTCGGCAAAGTGGCGGCCAGGTGCTCGGGTACTGCTTTCTGCCTCAGTCCGCTTAGACTCTCCAAAGCCCACAGACTGGAACAGCTGAGTAACCCAAATAGCAAAGGTTGAGGCCCACCCCTCCCCTCGGGCAGTTTGTCTCAAGGAGAAATCAGAACTCTGTCCACAGAACGCCGGTGGAAGTGGCCGGAGGCCCTGGCTGGGAGGCTCTGCTCAGTGAGAAAAATGGATCCCGTCCCGCTTCAAGCTGTCTGGCCATATTTTGATAAAGGAGCTGCCGTGTGCTGGGGAATGCCCTTTCACATCCAGTCCATTTGGACTCTCCGAAGCCTGCACGCTGGAATGGCTGAGTCATCTGAACAGCAAAGATGGCAAGCCTGCCTCTCTCTCCAGAAGTTCCATCCCATCTCAGGTAGGCACACACCGTGGCCGGCAGCTGGCTGGAATTCCAAGCCAGTCAGTTTTACCTTGTGAGGTGCCGTGGAAGTGGGGCCCTCAGACCAACACTGCTCAGCTCCCTTTCTAGGGGTGTGTACAGACCAGCCTTGCCTGAGTTGCAGTCACTTTTGCCAGGTATCCCCAGGCCAGAGAATGTAGAACTCCTGGGTCTCTGTGTGTGCTCTGCTGAGACTCCACACAGCTCTGTGTGTCAGACCCAAGGCCAGCGTGGAGTGGGTCCATGAGGGTATCTCCTAAATCAGAGGGTTTCAAAGATCCCTGGAAGAAGCCTGGTTTCTTAGGGTCGCACATTCATTCATGCTTCTCTTGGCTGAGGGTGGGGGCTCCGTTGGTTTCATGTCCTCCCAGGTGGGCTGTGACCCTGCCACGCTTTTCTTCATTCTCCGTGGGTCCAGCTGTTTCCCTGATCAGTCCCCATGCTAGTACCTGGATGTTTCAGTTAAAGGTGCTGTATTTACTCACCCCTTTTGTTTCTCTCTGTTAGTGCCACGCATTATAGCTGTTTCTTTTGTCTTTCTTTCGTTCATTCTTTTTTTGTTTGTTTTGTTTTGTTTTGTTTGTTTTGAGACGGAGTCTTGCTCTGTTGCCCAGGCTAGAGTGCAATGGCACCATCTCAGCTCACTGCAACCTCCGCCTCCTGGGTTCAAGCGATTCTCCTGCCTCAACCTTCCAAGTAGCTGAGACTACAGGCACCCGCCACCACACCCAGTTAAATTTGTTGTATTTTTTAGTAGAGATGAGGTTTCACCGTGTTAGCCAGGATGGGCTGATCTGCCGACCACGTGATGCGCCCGCCTCCACCTCCCAAAGTGCTGGGATTACCGGCGTGAGCCACCGCGCCCGGCTGTTACTGTTTCTAATCAATCATCTTGGCCAAAAACCTAGTCATTGTATTTTTCAGTTTCAAAATTTCCATTTGGTTCTTCTTTGTATTTTCTGTACCTTGCTGAAACTTTATATGTTTTTTATTTATTTCATTTATCTTTTTTTCATTTATTCCAAATGTATTAAGCCATTCTTGTATTGTTAAAAAGAAATACCTGAGACTGGGTAATTTATAAAGAAAAGAGATTTAGTTGGCTGACGGTTCTGCAAGCTTTATAGGAAGTATGATGCTGGCATCTACTCAGCTTTTGGGAAAGCCTCTGGAAATGTACAATCATGCCAGAAGCTGAAGAGGAGCAGGCAGATGATGTTGCAAATGCAGGAATGAGGGAGGGGAGTTACCACATACTTTAAAAGACCAGACCTTACAAGAACTCACTCACTATCACGAGGACATTACAAGAACTCACTCACCATCATGGGGACAGTACCAAGAAAATGGTGCTAAACTATTCATGAGAAATTCACCCACGTGATCCAGTCACCTCCCACCAGGCCCTATCTCCAGAACTGGGGATTACAGTACATGAGATTTGGATGAGGACAGGTATCTAAACCATATCACCACGCATGTTTATAATTCTTAGTGAAGTATTTTTATAATAATGGCTGTTTTAAAATATGTCAGATAACTCTAATCTTACTATTGTCATCTAATAATTGTCTTTTTCCATTCAGTTTGAGATCTTCCTATTTTTTGATATGACTGTCAATTTGCATCATTTTCATTATTTTATGACTCCAAGAATCATATATAAACCTTCTCTTTTAGCTGACTTATTCCAATACTACTCTGGCAGAGACGGGGGCTGTCTTCACCTCATGACTGCCAGATGCAATTAAAACTCCTGATTCTTTACATGACATGCACGGCATCGAAGGGAAGAGAGCTCCTTGTTACTACTGTGTGTGGGTAGGAGTTTCAGCTCCACGCTAGGCCTCCACTGATACCTCCCTGGCTGGGAGAAATCAGAATATGTCATTACTCTTCCCATCCTGATTTCCACTGGCGCCATGGGTGGAGGGAGTAACTTTGCTACTGCTGGACTGTAGCAAAATTCTACCACTCCATTAGACCTCCTCTGGTATCAGCCAGTGGGGATGGTGGAGGGACATCTTATTATGGCCAGGTAGGGGTGGAAGTTCAGGTTCTCTGTGTTCTCCACTGACACATTCAGGAAAGGGGACCTTGTTACTAACTGGCAGGCATAAAATTCCAGCTCCCTCTGTGGCCTTCTGTGACACCACCCTGGGTGGGAGGAGTGGGGACACCTGATAAAGGTGGAAATCTAGACTCTCCAGGTAGCTTTGTTGGCATGGGTGGGGGGCGTGGATACAGTTTGCTTGTTTATTTTTGTCTGTTTTTTTTCCTCTCACATTTGGCTAGAGTAGAGCAGTTATGGTCTAAACTTTTTCTGTCTTTCTAGGCTGACAGTTTTCAGGTCCTTTGGCTAGAGAGAGCAGACTTTTGTTGTTGTTTTTTCTTCTCTGCACCCGTGGGCATTTCCAAGTTCCTGATACCAACTCTGAACTATATGAGGCAAAAGTAAACTTGGAATTCATCACTGGGTCATATCGTGGGTGCCAAAGTCCCTAGTCTGTGTCCTTCCTTTTCTCTACCTTCTGAGTCTTTTTTTTTTTTTTTCTGTAATAAGCCGGAGGAACAGGGAAAATAATAAAAAAAAAAGAAATAAAAAGAGAAGAATAAAAATATGGCGGGGGGTTTTACGTTAATAATTGTGATAATAAAATTAATGGCCCCTAAAATAAAAGAAACACCTGCTAAGTGGAGCGAGAAGATGATCAGGTCCACAGAGGCTCCTCCATGTGCTAGGTTTTCTGCTAAAGGGGGATAAACAGTTCAGCTGGTTCCAGCGGCGGCTTCTATTGAGGACACAAGTAGGAGTAGAAAAGATGGGGGGAGAAGTCAGATGCTCATATTATTTATCCGGGGGAATGCCATATCGGTGCACGAATTATCAGAGGGAGTAGCCAGTTGCTGAAACCCCCAATCATGATTGGTATTACCGTAAAGAAAATTATAACGAATGTGTGGGCGGTAGCAATAACATTGTAGATCTGATTATCTCCTAGCAGAGTTCCTGGTTGGCCTAATTCTGCTTAAATTAGAAGGCTTAAGGTGGTGCCTATTATCCCGTCTCATGCATCGAATAGCAGGTTTAGTGTTCCTATATCTTTGTGGTTAGTTGAAAACAATCAACAATTGATGTACATAAGTGGGGAGAAAAAGGTAAAATGACTGAGTAAGCGTTAGACTGTAAATCAAAAGATGGAGGTCAAGGCCTCTTTTTACCAGCGCTGAGGTGATTTCTCATGTTGAGTTGCAAATTTAAAGGAGCAGCTTCTATCCTGCCGGGGCTTCTCCTGCCTTTCTCCCCCAACAGCAGGAGAAATAGGTTGAAGCCAGTTGATGAGGGTGTTTAGCTGTTAACTAAATTTTCATGGGTTTGAATTCCACCAATCTAACAAGGGCTTAGCTCAATTAAAATGCTTGGTTTGCATTCGATTGATGCAGAATAGAGTCTTGCAGTCCTTAGATCTGTTACAGAAATTAAGTGTAACTTACTTACTAAGGGCTTTGAAGGCGCTTGGTCTTATTTAACCTAAATTTCTAAGTTATGGTTAGTATTAATGGAGAGATGGGTAAGAGGAGAGTAGAAGAGATGACAAGTCGGGGGAAGAGTAGTATGGGTTTTGTGTTTTCGAATTGTCATTTTATTTTCATATTATTAGATGCAGGGAATAGTGTCACTGAGATGGAATAAATTAAGCTTATATGAAAGTACAGGTTGAGTAGGGTTATGATAGCTATAATGGTTGGTGTAATAAGGCTGTTGTTTTATGTAAATTCTTGGATGATGATTCATTTAGGCAGGAACCCTGTTAATGGGGGTAAACCTCCTAGGGATAGTGGAATTAGTGGAATTATAGGTGTCAACCATGCTAATTTGTTTCAGGCATGAGACACTGATAGGACTGTGGTGCTTATACTCAGGTTGAGTGCTAGAAATGCAGTTGTTGCTAAGATGAGGTAAATAATCAGGTTTAGAATGGTAATGTTTGGGTTATAGATTAGTACTGCTATTATTCAGTCTATGTGAGTGATTGAGGAGTAGGCTAGGATTTTACACAATTGTGTTTGGTTAGGTCCTCCTCAACCACCCACTATAATGGATAGGATTGTGATAAATAGGAGGATGTTCGTGTTGATGGGAAAATTTGAAACATAATCGAGATAGGGGCTAGTTTTCGTCATGTGAGAAAAAGTATACCAGATGTTAGATTCCTTGGGTTACCTCTGGGACTCGGAAGTGAAAGGGGGCTATTCCTAGTTTTATCATTAGGGCTACTATTATTATTAAGGATGAAAATTGATTAATAGTGTTTATTATTGTTTGGAGGACAGGCTTTTGGAAAGGATACCTATCATGAGAATTATGGATGCAGTTGCTTGTGTAAGGAAATATTTAGTGGCTGCTTTTGCAGAGCAGGGATTTATTTTTTAAATTAAGATTGGGATAAGGGCTAATATGTTTATTTCTAGGCCTGTTCAGATGAGAAGTCAGTGTGAACCTAGCATTGTGATAAGAGTTCCTGTGAAAATAGTAAGAGTAATAATAAGTTGAGCTAAGGGATTAATTAGTATGGGAAGGGTGTAACCAACATTTTCAGGGTATGGGTCTGATAGCTTATTTAGGTGACCTTACTCTACGACGTGGTGTAATAGGTAGAATGGAGAATTTTGGATTCTCAGGGCTAGGTTCAATTCCTATAGTTCTAGAAATAAGAGGATTTTAACCTCTATTATTTACTCTATCAAAGTAATTCTTTTGTCAGACATATTTCTTATGTTTGGGGTGGGATGCTGGAAATTAGGACAGGCATTGAGATATATGTAGAATGCTAGTGTAAGTGGTATGAAGTTTTTTCATAGACGATATATGAGTAAGTTGTAGCAGAATTGAGGGTATGCCATTCAAATTCATAAAAATAGGGTGGTTAAAAGAAGGGTTTTGGTAATGAAATTTGTGGTATACAGTTCTGGTGAATATATCATGTGTCGTGCTCCTAGGAAAGTAATAGAGGTTAGGGCATTTATTATGATAATATTCATGTATTCTGCTATAAAAAAGAGGGCCAATGAGCCTGCAGCATATTCAACGTTGAAGCCTGAGACTAACTCTGACTATCCTTCTGCTAGATCAAAAGGGGCTTGGTTAGTTTCTGCTAGTGTGGAGATAAATCATATTATGGCTAGGGGCCATGATGGTAGGAGCAGTCATAGGAATTCTTGCATTACGATGAGTGTATGGTAAGTTAAATGAGCCGCTTCTCAGTAGGACTGATAGTAGGATAATGGCTAGGGTGACCTCATAAGAAATTGTCTGGGCCATAACTTGTAATGGACTGATAAGTGCATATTTTGAATTAGGTGCTTATCTTGATCACAGAATAGGTGGTCAGGCTTGATGTGGCTAGTATAAAAAGGAGGTCTATATTAAAATTAATTGGAGGATTTGGTATAGGGAGGGGAGTTCGTAGGAGGACAGTGATAGAAAGGGCAAGGATTGGAGCAGTAATATAAGGGTAATAGTACTTGCTGAGGGCTGTAACAGTTCTTTGGTGAAAAGTTTTATTACATCACTGAATGGTTGAAGTATCTCGTAGGGACCTACAATGTTCAGTCCTTTGCATAGTTGTATATAGCCTAAAATTTTGCGTTTGATGAGTGTAAAGAATGCTATAGCAATAAGAGTGGGGATAATGAGTAGGAGAAGGTTAGTTATAGGCATGTTGTTAAGAAGAGGAGTCGAACCTCTGATTATAAAGTTTGAAGATTTATGCAATTGCTGGGCTCTGCCATCTTAACAAACCCTATTCTTGAATAGTGTGTGTGATGATTTGTTAGAATGAAATAGCATGATCTATGGAGTGAGGGCACTTTATGAAGTGGGCCTATGTCTCTTGTCCTTTCATACTAAGAGAAATGTTAAATAGATAGAAACCGGCCTGGATTACTCTAGTCTGAACTCAGATCACATAGGACTTTAATCTTTGAACAGACAAACCCTTAATAGTGGCTACACCATTTGGATGTCCTGATCCAACATCGAGGTCGTAAACCCTATTGTCGATATGAACTCTAGAATAGGATTGCGCTGTTATCCCTAGGGTAACTTATTCTGTTGATCAAATCATTGGGTCAGTGTGTTTTAACTCACTTAGGCTAGTGCAGTCTTAATTTAGGTTGTTCGGAGGTTGAATTATGCTCCAAGGTCACCTCAACCAAAATTTTAAATGCAAGGATAGTAGGCTAGGGCCTGTAGGCTTGTTTGAGTTTCTATTTGCATTAATGAATTAAAGCTCCATAGGGTCTTCTCCTCTTATTTGTTTAAATCTGTTTCTTCACGGATAGGTCAGTTTCACTGATTAAAAGTAAGACAGCTGAATCCTTATGTAACCATTCATACAAGTCCCTATTTAGGGAACAAGTGATTATGCTACCTGTGCACTGTCAGGATACCGTGGCCGTTAAACGTATGTCACTGGGTAGGCAGTGCCTCTAATACTGTTAATGCCAGAGGTGATGTTTTTGGTAAACAGTCAGGGTATGATTTGCTGAGTTTCTTTTACTTTCTGTAATCTTTCCTTAGAGCTTACCTGAGTTGGGTGAACAGTGTAAATAATAGGGTGCTTATTGTATCATTTATTAATATGAGGCTATTAACTGTCAATGGGTTATTCCAGTCTGCTGTAAGCTTATGCAATGGAGAATGTCTTCATGTTACTTATACTAACATTATTGCTTCTATTAAGTAATAGATTAGTCCAACGTGATGTTAGGAGTTCAGTAGAGCGATTAGAATTTAAGGTAGTTAGACGTTGAGCTTAAACTCTTTCTTAATTGGTGGCTGCTTTTGGGCCAAGTATGGTGGTAATAATATTTTTTACTCTCTATAGGAAGGTTGTCTCCTAGGGTCTAAAGAGCTGTCCCTCTTTAAAGTAACAGTTAAACTTACAAGGAGATTAAGTAATTCTGTGGGTAAGTTTAAAGTTGGACTGAAACTCTATCTTGGACAAGCAGCTATCACTAGGCTTGGTAGGCTTGTCCCCCCTACTCATCAATCTTCCCACTATTTTGCCACATAGGTGGGTGTGCTCTTTCAGTTATTCTTGGGTAGCTCATCTGGTTTCAGGGGACTTGTCTGTCGTTCTCTGTGTAGAGTTATTTCTGGTTAATACATTATGCAAAAGGCATAGGGCTTGTCTTTGATTTTTAGTGCTTGATACAGTTCTTTCATCTTTCCCTTATGGTACTATGTCTACTGCACCAGGATAAAAATTTCTATCACCTATACTTTTGTCTAAGGTAAATGGTTTAAGATATTTTGATAATATTTTTAGCAATGTTTGGGGCTAGAGTTGGTTCAAATTGATCAGGTCATGCTGAAATATTCTGGGTATAAGCCAGATGCTTTGAGTTAAGCTACATTTTGGTTTGTCCAAGCACACTTTCCAGTATGCTTACCATGTTACAACTTATCTCTTCTGTATGCATGTAGAAAGTTATTAGTAATAGTGATTTCTACAGTAATATTTGAGGAGGGTGATGGGCAGTGTGTGCGTACTTCACGGCCTTATTTAACCGAGTGCTCTGCTCTTGGTTTATGGCTAAATCCTCCTTGAGTCCTTAGATTTCATAAGGATTGTCATGAGATTTTCTGGACCTACAAAATATAGCCCATTTCTTGCCACCTTATGGGCTACACTTTGACCTAATGTTTTCATGTGCATACTTGTGCTTACTCTATAGCTTTTTAAGGGTTTGCTGAAGATAGCAGTATAAGGCTGGGGGCAACAGGTGGTGAGGTGTATTGGGGTTTATCAGTTATAGAACAGGCTCCTCTAGAGGGATATAAAGCACCACCAAGTTCTTTGAATTTTAAGCTGTTGTAGTACTCTGGCGACTGTTTTTTTTTAAATGTAACTATTAAGAGTTTAGGGCTAGGCATAGTGGGGTAACTAATGTTTGCATCTTAGCTATTGTGTCTTCAGGGTATTAAAGCCACTTTCATAGTATATTTTATTTCAGCTGGAGTTTTTACAACTTAGATGGGGTTTAGCTTTATTGAGGGTAGACCTTAAACACTCTTTAGGCCGAGTCCTATTAGCTCGGGTTAATCGTATGGCCGCGGTGGCTGGCACGAAATTAACCAACCCTTAACATTAGTATAGCTTAGTCAAACTTTCATTTATTACTAAAGATTTATCACTGCTGTTTCCGGTGGGGGTGTGGTTAAGCAAAGTGTTTTGAGCTGCATTCGTGCGTGCTTGATACCTGCTCCTTTTGATCCAGTGATCTAGAGGGGATTTTCACTGGGGCAGGGAAGCTTGCATGTGTAATCCTACTAAGAGGTAATAAAAAGGCCAGGACCAAACCTATCTGTTCATCGGGTTGTGTGGACCCAACTAGACATTTTCAGTGTCTTGCTTTGAATAATTAACATCCATTAACTATATAAATACTTAGTAGAAAAGTTAAAATATGAGAAAGGAAGAAAGAAAGAGGGGAAAGAAAGAAAGGAAAAAGAAAGAGAGAAAGAAAAAGAAAGAAGTGTAAATATTTGTTTAGAGTTCTGGAAATTCGGGGTCTTTAAAATTGAATTGGCAGAGGTTTGGCTGGGAGGATTGGTCATAATTAGAGTATGGTTAATTTAGGGTATGATATAATGGGGCAGGGCTTTCAGAGGGAGATGCTCAAGGTGTATTAGTATTAGGGTGGAAATTTAGTTATTATATTTATTATACAAAATGGGGGATTACTTTGGTAGGAGAGTCTTAAGATTTTTAGAAAAATTACATCAGTTGAGGAGTAGCTGTTGGAGTGTTTGTGGTTAAAATATGATTTCTGGACTCTGACTAGTTTGCATTTTAGTCTCTTGTTTTTGTGATTTGGCAAGGGTACAGTTTACTTAGGTTGATGGTAAAGTCACAGGAGGAGAGGGGTCGTGGATTTAATCAAAAATAGTTCTCGAAAGTGCGTGAGGGTACGTGCCTGAGAGTCTCGATTGTTATGTCTTTCAAGCATGAATTAATTAACCTTATGGTTATTATGTCAACCCGGAATATTCAATATAAGCTCAGCTTCTACAATTAGTTTGTTAGGAATCAAATCCGAGTTCGTCTACAGCGGATCTGGCAGGGACCAGGTCTTCCGCGATGGTGAGTAACGGCATCCCCCAAAGTTAAAAATACCAAATGCATGACAGTCCTCCCGTGACTGGTTAATAGGGTGGCAGTCACTAGTCCATTGAGATGTCTTATTTAAGGGGAACATGTGGGCGATCTTAGTATTATGGCCCTGAAGTAAGAACCAGTTGTCAGCTATAGTTTCAGTATATTCACCCCCAAATGTTATGGGCCTGGAGCAAGGAGGGTAGCACTCCCGAGTGGGATGATGATTTCTAAGAGGTTGGTTGATTAAGAGACCAAAAATTGGCAGGTAAACCAAAAATTGGTAGACCAAAAATTGATAACCTTGTGGACAAGGGATGTCCGGACTAAAATTTGCTATGGTTGATGAACGAAGGTATGTACTATGTAATATCAAGGATATATAGTACGGATCAATATCCACGTGGATTAGATTTTATTGTACAGCCAATAATAGTAAATGTGTAACAGTTGATTAAGACATTATTAATACGTGCCTATATGCATGTGAACTGGATTCGTAATGTGTTGTTATGTATGAATGTACTATGTACTGATAAGCAACAATAGTACTATAAAAAAAGCCCTCACCGGGATTTTTTGAAACCACTTTCTTTCCATTTGTTTTACTTTTATCCTTTTTTAGATTGTTGTTCTATAGAAGGATGTGTTCTTTAGATTTGTTCAGTGCTATATGACCCATTATCCCGGCATCCTTATATATTAACCTGATGGGGGTAATTTATGTGATAATACATGTAAGCCTTAATTGTATCTTATTGTAATTAATAGAAGATTTAAATCCTGAGGGATAAGAAACCTAACCAGCACAATTAGCTCTTCTCTTAGGATGCTAGCTGATTTGTCAACTGAAACGGAGTTCAAATTTCTTTCTGCTTCATCATAGAGTATGACCTCCTATAGTGAATAAATGTTGCATCACTTTTTTCTTTTCATTATTAATAACGATTGAAATTAACTGGTATTTCCACACCCATCACCACACTTCAAAATAAAATGAAAGAAAACATAACATATATCTATAGTTCATGAACTGGCCTGTATTTAAAGAAAATACTTATGCTTGTTAGCACTTCAGTTTAAATATTTAATTAAAAATTCAACATGTTCTACTGTATATACTTCTATATCTTATAATTGTCTTATTTGGAATGCTGTGATAGAATATATTATTGTATGCAAATATTTACTCTCTCTCTCCTCCCATATGAGGGATATCTTTTCTTCCCTCAACAATGTTGGACTTAGCCATGCAACTTGCTTTGCCTAAGGGGATGTGAGTGGATCTAACATAGCCTATAACTAAGCAGAAGTCTTAAGATTTTATGGTGCAGACTGGTCTCTTTTGGTCCTCTCCTCTGTCCCAAGAACGTGCATGTCTCACACTGAGAATATCCTTTTAGCCTGGGTCCCTGAAAAAGACACATAAAATCATGCTAAACAGAGCTGCAGCAGCATGTATGCATGTATACAACATGGATGAGGATTGAATGTTATTATAAGTCATCGAGACTTCAGAATTGTTTGGTATGTAGCAGGACTAACCAATGTATCATCTAATATTTATAGCCTTTCAAACACAAATTACAATTAAATCTAATGAGGAAAAGACGGTTTCTTTGCTTGTTTTAGAGCAATTCATTACATCCTTGAAACTATGTTTTGCTTTATTGTGGGATAAAGATGTTCTAAGCCTATTTTTAGCCTCTATTATTTTTCGCCAGGATGCAGAATCCACAACCCCCAAATATCTCAGTTTCCTTTCAGCAAATAGCACTGATGGAAAGTGCTTTTAGCAAATAGCACTAACAGAAATCAGATATCTGAGCTCTAAATTTGGATTGAGAATTGCTGGTGGGCAAGAACACTGTCATAGCTGTTAAAACACCAATAGTCATATATAAAAATTTTACCTTTTAAAGAATAAGATTATATGATTTTTTTAAATTTAAATATAACTGAAACTTTGTATTTTATTAAATGTAAATCTTTTTTATTTACACTATTACACTTCAGTTTTTGTAACCCTTCACCATAATTCTGATTTTTTCCTTTTATAAATCATATATATCTTATTATCTGCTATTTTGCAGTCACTTTATTGACACAGAAGAGTTTTCATATATTTACCCAGGGTAGATACGGGTTTTGAATTGACTCGGTTCCAGAATTTTTTCTTTCTTTGTGTGATTACTTTATTGTTTTCTTGATACTTTAATGTTCAAAAATATTTTCACAGTTACATGTTGGACATCAAACAATGGGGGCTAGATTTCTGCCTCTTGACTATTGGATAGTCCCGAATAGAAATAATTTATAAGTGATTAGTTCTGAAGATATTTGTTTTTGATTACTCAAACAAAACTAAAATTGAATAGGTTATTGTCACAGAAACCTCATTTTATAAATATAGAGTTGCGTAAGTAATCTAGGGATAAAGTACTTCATGTAATTTAGCTCAACAGATGACCAGCAGTATTCCAAGCTAGTTATTAATATCTAATTGAGAAATCATTATGAGTGCTAATAATTGGGAATACCCTTTTACTTGATATTTTATAGTGTCATGGGTAAAAGTCTTTATAAGCACATTTCTACTTGGGATGCATGTTGAATAAGGAAAATATGAGAAACAAAACTCTAATTTGGGTTGATATGTAGCTATTCATTTAAATATGCAAGCTTCGCATGAGTCTTTCTTTTGAACATATTGGCTAATATATGGGGTAGATTGGAGATAAATTGATATTTTAGTTTGAAAACATTGATTAGAACAAGACTTCTTTTCATGTTCAGATATAGGGTATACCTCATTACGTTGTGCTTCACAGATACCACATGTTTTACAAATTTAAGGCTTGTGGCAAGCAAATCTATCAGCTGTGTCCTATAGTGTGTGATCATTTCATGTCTTGGTGTCAGCATCGTTTAGTCATAAAATAGTTTTAATTAAGGTGTGTACATTGTTATTTTAGACATAATGCTATTGCACACCATTTAATAGAGTACATCCTAGTGTAAACATAACTTGTATATGCACTGGAAAGCAAAAAAACATTGTGTCACTTGCCCTATTGCAATATTCACTTTATTGTAGTGGTCTGAGGTTAAATCTGCAATATCTCTGATGTGTGCCTGTATTCGGGCATAGAACTGCATCCTCCTAAGCCTCAGTTTGCTAAATCATTTGATGGAAATCATTATATACATCTCAAAAAGTTCTTGTAAGGATTACCTGAAAACAAATTTGTTTGTATGAATGAGTTTGTTCTGATTAGATTTTAATTCTCATAACTTTCTGTCCTGTTTACTATTGTTTTGTGAGTGTATAACACTGGCCTAGCACATAATTGGTTTTCAGTAAATATTATACAACCATTTATTGATTGTTCCTTAAACATTATCTCTTTTCCCTTAAACTGTTTTTTAATATTAATATCCATCATGGTGACCATTTACAGGAAAATAGTCTCAAATTCTTGGCAACCAAAAACACAATCACTAACACACTTTCCTCAGTGTCTTTCCATTGCTACATTGCTTATTAAAGTATGTTGACTTTTGTCATTTTTCGTATCTTTCCGAACATTTTAGATGATATATTATTCTCAATCATTAATTAATCATTAGTGTGTATTCTTCTTGCTTTTTAAAAATTTTTTCTAGAATTATTCAAAAGTTCGACAGTAAAATGATTATTCAGTAGTGTGTGATAGAGACTTTGTATAAGCCTTTTGAGAGGAATACCAACAAAGATTATTTATTCATGAAAAGTGTCTGTAATACTACAGTAAATGATAATTTTTGGCATGATAACAAATGACCCACTATGCATATATGAATATCAACAGTGCAAAATTCATGTGAAAATTCATAAAACTGAACATAAATTCAAAATCATATAGATGCATATATTAACTGCATATTTGTATTCTTATTAAAAGTTTAATGATGCTCATGTTTTAAAAATGCAAATATAGCTATTCTTTATCTGAAATATTTATTAAGTTAAAAAAGTATGTGGAGAAACTAAAGAGTGTTTTAACAAGCCTCAAACTGCTCAAGGATGAAAACTATAAACACTATGGCTAGGATAAGAAAGTGTAGTGTTTACCCTAGGGAAGAAAGGGCTGTGAGGTGACTGAATAATTAGCATGCAAGATAGGTTTATTTTGTAAGGATAGGAACATAGTGTTTCTACCTCTAGAAGATAGAACATGAGAAGATTGACTTCAATTATGAATGCAGAGCTCCCTGAGACTTCTGGCAATAACTTCCAAAGAGAAACAGACCAAGCAAAGGAGATAAGTTCACTCTCTATAAAATATGTAAACACAGTGAAAACAAAAGCCTTTACAAATGCTTTAACTTCAGGCTTGCTTAAAAAACATAAAGGAGTAAGTTCAATCTTTCCAAATTGAAATTACAAACCAATGCATTGAAGCATTTCAGGTAACCTCTCGCTCGTGTTTATTTCGTATATTTTCTGATTTTTTTTGTCATGTCAGTCAATATATTTACTACTCTTGAGAGGTGTGTGTGAGGGGTGTATGTATGTGTGAGACAAGAGATTTTATTAAGAAAGTGAAAGGACAAGCCACAGACAAAATATTTCCAAAGCATATGTAGGATAAAGTGCTCTTATCTAAAATATATAAAGAACATTAAAAGCCAATAATAAGGGGATAGCTAAACCAATGAAAAATAAGCAATGGGGTTTAATGGAATTACTAAGCCTCAAAATAAAGATATATGATGGCTTATATATATATATATATATATATTACATACCCTCAAAGATATGTAAATGACTAATAAACAGAAAAATCATTATATGCTCTGACAATTCTCCTCTTAAGCATTTACCGGCGAAATGAAAATGTATATATGTAAAAGGTCTTACAAACAGCTGTTCATGGCAGCAATGCAAAAGATGCCACAAATGTAAGCAATGTAAATGTGCATCCTCTGTTATATATGTTATAATGTTGTGTATCCATATAATAAAAATCATTTAGCGATACAAGGGACTGAACAATGGATAAAATTATGATATGGATAAACCTCCAAAACATTATACTAATTCTGAGTTTCTGAATGTTAGTAGTATTGAATTTTGAGGATAAATAATTATTTGTCATGCAGAGGCTGTCTTTACTTTGTAGAGTGTCTAATAAGATCCCTGACATCCATCTACTAGATGCTAATAGCACCCACCCTAGTTGTGACACCTAGACATGTCTGTAGACATTGTAAAATATTCCCTGGGTGTAAAACTACTCCTAGCTGAGAGTCACTACAATAAGCAAAAGACCAACTATCTGACTCTATTTATAGGAGATGTTCAGATAAGGAAAATCTACAGAGACAGAACATAGATTAGAAGTTTCCTGTGCTTGAGATGGAATAGAAGGCTGACCACAAAAGGGAATAAACAATCTCTTTGAGATGAAGAAAATGTATTAAAACTTAATTGTGATGATGAAAGAATTAACACTGAAAATCTACTAAAAGTCATTAAATTGTACACTTAAAACAGGTGGACTTTATGTCATGAAAATTATCCATCAATAAGGCTATTAAAATATTGATAACTACGTTATAACTAATCTTGGGAATTATATATGTCATATATATGTTAACTAAGGAACACCAAAGATAGAAACACATAAATTTCTAAAAAACAAGGTAAAAATATTACAATAATAAAAATTAAAAAGACATGTAATTACAATAGAGAAAAGGCCAGCAAACTACAGCCCATGGGTCAAATTTAGTTAATGGCCTGTTTTTGTACAGTTCTCAAACTATGAATGAGTTTCTCATTTTTTACAAGTTTAGAAACAACAATAAAAAAACAGAAAAAAGGATATGAGACAGAGATCTTTTGTCTCATAGACCTTTTATCAGCGACAAAGCCTAAAATATTTATTTTCTAAAATATTTACAATTTAGATTTTTGCAGAGAAAGTTTGCTGTCTTCTACAAAAAAGGAACTAATAGAGTACTATATACTTCTCATCATAAACTATATGTTTCAAGAGACAATGGAATGATGCTCTTAAAATGTGGAGACAATAAAATTATCAGTCAACTATAAAATATATTTTATAAATGAAGAGAAACAATATAATTTTTCAAAGACTGGGAGAACTTGTTTAGAGTAACAACCCAATAAAAAATTTTAGAGAAACTTCAGAAGAAATGTTATGCCAGATAAAAATTTTGATCTGCACAAAGAAGTAAAGCACACCAGAAATGCAAAATATGTATATAAAGCACTTGAAACAAACCTCTTAAACTGATGGTTAACTGTTTTAAGCAAAAGTAATAACGTCTTATGAGGTTTGTAAAATCTGTGAGATTAAATGCTATTGTCAAAATTGCAACTAGGATGAAAGAGGTGAAATGGAATTGTACTTTTGTACTCTTAATAAATTATATGTAAAATAATAAATTGGTTGAAAGACTGTGGTAAGTTAAAATACTATTATAAGTTCAGGAATAACCACTAGGAAATAAAATAAAAAGGCATAAATAATAAGCCAGCAGAGGACATAAAATGTAATTAGAAATATATCTCATAAACTCAAAATAAATCAAGGAGAAAAGAAGAAATAGACCAACCAAAGAAAAGATGAGACAATTTTAATATATATTTTCAGATCATAGACACCAACCTATTTTTATTAATAATTACATTAATAATAAATAGTGTAAATAAAAAATAAAATTTCAAACACTCCCAATTGATTGAATGTCCCCACCTTTTGGCCAAGGGGATTCCAAAGAAAACCTGAAAACTTACTCCAGACCATGATGGGAAGGAAGGAGGGGTCAGACATGCCTCATTATACTATCCTCCTTTTGGAATTCAGGCATAACTCACCAGCATTGACATTAAAACAGAGATCCTAAGAATGTCAAAACAGACTGTGTGTAGCAATAAAATACCAAATTTCAACCTGACAGTAGTATAGCATTGCATGACAGATAGTAGGCCCTGAAAGAAACCAAAATATTTTACCTCAAAATATATTTCCTTGATGTGTTTTGAAATGGCCCTGCAAAGCTGTCTCTTGTGGGGAAAAATCTACATTCAATAGAGAGTCTTTTTCCTTTTCCTGGTCTTTTCTTAATCCAAGAGAAATTTAAGAATTTGATACCTTTTTAGGTCTGATAAGAGACATTTACCAACTGTTTTCTCTGAAACCTACTACCTGGAGACTTCATCTGCATAATAAGAATCTTGGCCTCTGCAGTCCCTTACCTTAACCCAGACATTGCTTTTTATTAATTCCAGGTCTTTAGATAATTACTTAATTCTTACACCAATTTCCAATCAGAAAATCTTTAAATACACCTATGACCTGGAAGCCCCTGCTCCAAGATGTCCTGCCTTTCCAGACCAAACGAATGTATACCCTACATGTATTGATTGATATCTGCCTATAACTTTTGATCCCTAAAAGTATAAAAATAAGCTGTAACCCAACCACATTGGGCATGTGTTCTCAGGACCTCTTGAGACTGTTGTCTTGGGCCTTGGCCACTCAGATTTGGCTTAGAATAGACCTTATAAAATATTTTACAAAGTTTGACTATTTTTCATTGACAGTAGTCTAAAATTTCAATCAAATGTCAGAGATTCAGATTAGAATGAATAAAAAATAAAAGAGCCTTAAGTATTC
Organism: Gorilla gorilla gorilla; assembly: GCF_029281585.2. NCBI lineage: Eukaryota > Metazoa > Chordata > Mammalia > Primates > Hominidae > Gorilla > Gorilla gorilla. The sequence goes on along the minus strand of NC_073235.2, from coordinate 18,505,338 downwards.
TCTGCAAGAAACTCACTTTAAAGATAAAAATATGACAAAGTAAAACAATGGCAAAATATGCACCATGCAAACACTAATATTAAGAAAACTGATTTGACTCTACAATATTAACAAAATAGACCTCAGAAGACAGAATATTACCAAGCATAAAATGTAACAGTTTATAATAATAAAGCAGTAAACTTGTTAAGAAGGTCTATGTAAAAGATCTAAATCAGAGCTTTGATATATATAAAAAACCACACATCAAACTGGTGGATGAAAAAGACAAATCCACAATTATGGTTCTAGATATCGACTATTCGATGAGTAAATAATAGAATACACACAGAGAACACCAATAAGAATATATAAGATGTTATCAATCAACCTAACAGAATGTATCACATACTTACTGAAAAATACATGTTCAACTGCAGTACATGAAATATTCACCAATATAGTCAATATATCCTACCGTGAAACAAATTTCAAGCAAAATAAAAATACTGTTGCAACTTTTGAAAACCATTTTATATGTTTCATTATATTGGGAGAATATAAGAGGAAAACAGCATACTACCAACTCAATTAATGAATACTGAAAAATCATTTGAAAAATTTAAATACCTCTTTTCTCAATCTGAGAAAGGACATATACAACAAACCTATACTAACATCACATTTCATAATGAAAAAGAATATTTTCTTCCTAATATCAAGAACAAACCAATAATGGCCACTTTACCACTTCCACTAGAATTCCTAACCAGTGAATTAAGGAAAGGAAAATAAGTAATAGCAATTATAAAACATACAGATATATAAATAAGGATGTTGTCTTTATTGTTGGATGCCATAATTGTGTATATATTAAATCCAAAGCAATCTACAAAAAATACCACTAAACGTTAATATGTGAGTTTAGCAAGATCACAGAATACATGGTTAATACATAAAAATCAATTATATTTTTATATTTTTACAATGAACAATTGGAAATTGAAGATTTAAAAGCAATAATGAGTGTTATAATTGCACTCCTGAGAGAAATTAAATAATATATATATTAATGGAGATATGCCATGTTTAGGAATCAGAAGATTCAATAATGCTACGGTATCTGTTCTCATCAAATTGATAAACAGCTTCAGTGAAATTCAAATCAAAATGCCAATTGACTTTAGCATAAAATTATCACTATAATTAAATATGTTATATTGACAAGAGGAATTAAAACAGCCAAAAGGGTTTTGCTAAAGAATAACAAAACTTGAATATTTGAACTATTTGGTTCCAAGACTGACTCTAGGGAAATTTGCAGAGGTCAATGAAACAGAAGAGAATCTAGAAATGGACCCAGAATGTATATGGTCCACTAACATTCTTACGAACACTATCATGATGTGTCAGTGGGAAAAATATGTGTCGTATTTTTTCAATACCAAAAAACTAGATGCAGAGCAACAGGACATAACTTAGCAAACATGAACTTGAACCTCTATCTTAATTAACTAAACTTAAACGTGGTTGGAATTCATCTTTCTCATTTGTTCCTTCTTTGGCTAACACTTTTTAAGGCTTAGAAACAATGGTTGCATGAAATATAACTACAAGTTCAATAACTGATTAGTACAGAAATACTTGTCAAATATTTATTTTGAATTACTTAGGATAAGGAAATACTCCTCTATGCTGTGTGAAATTCAATAAAGATTTTGTTTGTGATACTATGTACACATTGTTCTCTGGTGTCTTACTTTATTAAATCCTCTTAGAACACAGCTTTTTATCATGGTCCAGAGATTATCATGGTCCGGAGATTGTCATGGTTGATTATAGAATACAAAACAAAATGTGTTACCCTAGTGGTGGTTTATTTATATTTTTAAATAGACTTTATTTTTTAGAGCAATTTTAGGTTCACAGAAAAATTGAGAAGGTATAGTGATTCCCCATGTCTCTTGCCCCTATGCATACACAGGTTCCTTCATTACCAAACGGAGTGGTGTGTTGTTGCAATTAATAAACTTGCATTGACACATCGTTATCACTGAAAGACCTCAGTTTACATTAGGGGTTACTCCGTATTGTACATTTTATGGGTTTGGACAAATGTATAATGGCAAGTATCCACAATTGTAGTATGATCCAGAGTAGTTTCAATGCCCTGTAACTATTTTGTGTGCCACCTATTTATCCCTTCCTCCCTTTCAACCCCTGGCAAATGATGATCTTTTTGTCTCCATAATTTTGACATTTTCATAATGTCATATAATTGGAATCATACAGTATATGCCTATTTCAGATTGGCTTCTTTCACTTAATAATAGGCACTTCAGTTTCCTCCACATCTTTTCTTGGCTTGATAGCTCATTTATTTACAGCACTAAATAATATTCCTTTCTCTGGATGTACCAGACATCATATTCCATCGTCTGGATGTGCCAGACATCATTTCTTTTCAGCACTAAAAAATATTCCGTTGTCTGTCTGGCACATCCAGACAATGGAATATTATTTAGTGCTGAAAATAAATGATCTATGCAGTTACTGAATGATCCATTCGGTTACTAAAGGATATTTTAATCGCTTCCAAGTTCTGGTAATTATGAAAAAAGCTGCTGCGAACATTCACATGCAGGTTTGTGTGTGAACACAGAGTTTTCAACTTGTTAAGGTACAGTAAGAGTATGTTTAGTTTTATAAGAAACCAGTAAATTGTCCTTTGAAGTGGCTGGCTGTACTTTTTTTTCCCCCATTCCCAACAGCAATGAGTGAGGTTTTCTGTTACTCTGCAACCTTAGCAGCATTTGATGTTCCAGGATTCTGGAGTTTGGCCATTCCAATAAGTGTGTAGTGAGTAACTCACTGTTGTTTTCATTTGTGTTTCACTGATTAAATATAATGTAGAGAATATTTTTATGTTCTTATTTGCTATCTATATGTCTATTAAAGACTTTGGTCTCTTTTTCTTTTTTCTTTTTTTTCCTTTACTTTATTATTTTTATTTTATTTTATTTTTAAATACTTTAAGTTCTAGGCTACATGTGCCCAACTTGCAGGTTTGTTACATATTTATACATATGGTATGTTGGTGTGCTGCACCCATTAACTCATCATTTACATTAGGTATTTCTCCTAATGCTATCCTTCCCCACTCCCACCACCCCATGTCAGGCCCCAGTGTGTGTTGTTCCCCACTCTGTAGCCAAGTGTTCTCACTGTTCAATTACCATCTATGAGTGAGAACATGCGGTGTTTGGTTTTCTGTCCTTGTGATAGCTTGCTAAGAATGATGGTTTCCAGCTTCATCCATGTCCCTACAAAGGACATGAACTCATCCTTTTTTATGGCGGCATAGTATTCCATGGTGTGTATGTGCCACATTTTCTTAATCCAGTCTATTATTGATGGACATTTGGGTTGGTTCCAAGTCTTTGCTATTGTGAATAGTGCCGCAATAAACATACGTGTACATGTGTCTTTATAGCAGCATGATTTATAATCCTTTGGGTATATACCCAGTAATGGGATGTCTGGGTCAAATGGTATTTCTAGTTCTCGATCCTTGAGGAATTGCCACACTGTCTTCCACAATGGTTAAACTAGTTTACACTCCCACCAACAGTGTAAAAATGTTCCTATTTCTCCACATCCTCTCCAGCACCTGTTGTTTCCTGACTTTTCAATGATCGCCATTCTAACTGGTGTGAGATGGTATCTCGTTGTGGTTTTGATTTGCATTTCTCTGATGGCCAGTGATGATGAGCATTTTTTCATGTGTCTGTTGGCTGAATAAATGTCTTCTTTTGAGAAGTGTCTGTTCATATCCTTCTCCCACTTTTTGATGGGGTTGTTTGATTATTTCTTGTAAATTTGTTTAAATTCTTTGTAGATTCTGGATATTAGCCCTTTGTCAGATGAGTAGATTGCAAAAATTTTCTCCCATTCTGTAGGTTGCCTGTTCACTCTGATGGTAGTTTCTTTTGCTGTGCAGAAGCTCTTTAGTTTAATTAGATCCCATTTGTCTATTTTGGCTTTTGTTGCCATTGCTTTTGGTGTTTTAGTCATGAAGTCCTTGCCCATGCTTATGACATGAATGGTATTGCCTAGGTTTTCTTCTAGGGTTTTATGGTTTTAGGTCTAACATTTAAGTCTTTAATCCATCTTGAATTAATTTTTGTATAAGGTGTAAGGAAGGGATCCAGTTTCAGCTTTCTACATATGGCTAGCCAGTTTTCCCAGCACCATTTGTTAAATAAGGAATCCTTTCCCCATTTCTTGTTTTTGTCAGGATTGTCAAAGATCAGATGGTTGTAGATGTGTGGTATTATTTCTGAGGGCTCTGTTCTGTTCCATTGGTCTATATCTCTGTTTTGGTCCCAGTACCATGCTGTTTCAGTTACTGTAGCCTTGTAGTGTAGTTTGAAGTCAGGTAGCATGACGCCTCCAGCTTTGTTCTTTTGGCTTAGGATTGTCTTGGCAATATGGGCTGTTTTTTGGTTCCGTATGAACTTCAGAGTAGTGTTTTCCAATTCTGTGAAGAACGTCACTGGTAGCTTGATGGGGATGGCATTGAATCTGTAAATTATCTTGGGCAGTATGGCCATTTTCACGATATTGATTCTTCCTATCCATGAGTGTGGAATGTTCTTCTATTTGTTTGTATCCTCTTTTATTTCATTTATTTGTTTGTATCCTCTTTTATTTCATTGTAATTCTCCTTGAAGAAGTCCTTAACATCCCTTGTAAGTTGGATTCCAAGGTATTTTATTCCCTTTGAAGCAATTGTGAATGGAAGTTCACTCACAAATTGGCTTGCTCTTTGTCTATTATTGGTGTATAGGAATGCTTGTGATTTTTGCACATTGATTTTGTATCCTGAGACTTTGCTGAAGTTTCTTATCAGCTTAAGGAGATTTTGGGCTGAGACAGTGGGGTTTTCTAAATATACATCATGTCATTTGCAGAGACAATTTGACTTCCTCTTTTCCTAATTGAATACCCTTTATTTCTTTCTCCTGCCTGATTGCCCTGGCCAGAACTTCCAACACTATGTTGAATAGGAGTAGTGAGAGAGGGAATCCCTGTCTTGTGCCACTTTTCAAAGGGAATGCTTCCAGTTTTTGCCCATTCAGTATGATACTGGCTGTGGGTTTGTCATAAATAGTTCTTATTATTTTGAAATATGTCTAATCAATACCTAGTTTATTGAGCGTTTTTAGCATGAAGGGGTGTTGAATTTTATCAAAGGCTTTTTCTTCATCTTTTGAGACAATTTGTCTTTGGTTCTGTTTACATGATGGATTACATTTATTGATTTGCATATGTTGAATCAGCCTTGCATCCCAGAGATGAAGCCAACTTGATCGTGGTGGATAAGCTTTTTGATGTCCTGCTGGATTCAGTTTGCTGTATTTTATTAAGGATTTTTGCATCAGTGTTCATCAGGGATATATGGTCTATAAAACTGTCTTTTTTGTGTCTCTGCCAGGCTTTGGTATCAGGAGGTTGCTGTCCTCATAAAATGAGTTAGGGAGGATTCCGTCTTTTTCTATTGATTGCAATAGTTTCAGAAGTAATGGTACCACCTCCTCTTTGTACCTCTGGTAGAATTCAGCTGTGAATCCATCTGGTCCTGGACTTTTTTTGGTTGGTAGGCTATTAATTATTTCCTCAATTTGAGAGCCTGTTATTGGTCTATTCAGGGATTCAACTTCTTCCTGGTTTAGTCTTGGGAGGGTGTATGTGTCCAGGAATTTATCCATTTCTTCTAGATTTTCTACTTTATTTGCGTAGAGGTGTTTATAGTATTCTCTGATGGTAGTTTGTATTTCTGTGTGATCAGGGGTGATATCCCCTTTATCATTTTTTATTGCATCTATTTGATTCTTCTCTTTTGTTCTTTATTAATCTTGCTAGAGGTCTATCAATTTTGTTGATCTTTTCAAAAAACCAGCTCCTTGATTCATTGATTTTTTTGAAGGGTTCTTTGTGTCTCTATCTCTTTCAGTTCTGCTCTGATCTTAGTTATTTCTTGCATTCTGCTAGCTTTTGAATGTGTTTGCTCTTGCTTCTCTAGTTCTTTTAATTGTGATGTTAGGGTGTCGATTTTAGATCTTGCCTGGTTTCTCTTGTGGGCATTTAGTGCTATAAATTTCCCTCTACACAGAGCTTTAAATGTGTCCCAGAGATTCTGGTACATTGTGTCTTTGTTCTCATTGGTTTCAAAGAACATCTTTATTTCTGCCTTCATTTCATTATTTACCCAGTAGTCATTCAGGAGCAGGTTGTTCAATTTCCATGTAGTTGCGCAGTTTTGAGTGAGTTTCTTAATCCTGAGTTCTAATTTGATTGCACTGTGGTCTGAGAGACAGTTTGTTAAGATTTCTGTTCTTTTACATTTGCTGAGGAGTGCTTTATTTCCAACTATGTGGTCAATTTTGGAATAAGTGTGATGTGGTGCTGAGAAGAATGTATATTCTGTTGATTTGGGGTGGAGAGTTCTGTAGAAGTCTATTAGGTCCACTTGGTGCAGAGCTGAGTTCAAGTCCTGGATATCCTTGTTAACTTTCTGTCTCGTTGATCTGTGTAATGTTGACAGTGGTGTGTTAATGTCTCCCATTATTATTGTGTGGGAGTCTAAGTCTCTTTGTAGGTCTCTAAGGACTTGCTTTTGAAGCTGGGTGCTCCTGTATTGGGTGCATATATATTTAGGATAGTTAGCTCTTCTTGTTGAATTGATCCCTTTACCATTATGTAATGGCCTTTTTGTTTCTTTTGATCTTTGTTGGTTTAAGGTCTGTTTTATCAGAGAGTAGGATTGCAACTCCTGCTTTTTTTGTTTTCCATTTGCTTGGTAGATTTTCCTGCACCCCTTTATTTTGAGCCTGTGTGTGTCTCTGCATGTGAGATGGGTCCCCAGAACACAGCACACTGATGGGTCTTGACTCTATCCAATTTACCAGTCTGTGTCTTTTAATTGGGGCATTTAGCCTATTTACATTTAAGGTTAATATTGTTATGTGTGAATTTGATCCTGTCATTATGATGTTAGCTGGTTATTTTGCTCATTTGTTGATGCAGTTTCTTCCTAGCATCAATGATCTTTACAATTTGGCATGTTTTTGCAGTCGCTGGTACCAGTTGTTCCTTTCCATGTTTAGTGCTTCCTTCAGGAGCTCTTGTAAGGCAGACCTGGTGGTGACAAACTCTCTCAGCATTTGCTTGTCTGTAAAGGATTTTATTTATCCTTCACTTATGAAGCTTAGATTGGCTGGATATGAAATTCTGGATTGAAAATTCTTTTCTTTAAGAATGTTGAATATTGGACCCCACTCTCTTCTGGCTTATAGAGTTTCTGCTGAGAGATCTGTTAGTCTGATGGGCTTCCCTTTGTGGGTAACCTGACTTTTCTCTTTGGCTGCCCTTAAGATTTTTTCCTTCATTTCAGCCTTGGTGAATCTGACAATCATGTGTCTTGGGATTGCTCTTCTTGAGGAGTATCTTTGTGGCATTCTCTGTATTTCCTGAATTTGAATGTTGGCCTGCCTTGCTAGGTTGGGGAAGTCCTCCTGGATAATATGCTGAAGAGTGTTTTCCAACTTCGTTCCATTCTCCCCGTCACTTTCAGGTACACCAATCAGGCATAGATTTGGTCTTTTCAGATAGTCCCATATTTCTTGTAGGATTTGTTTGTTTCTTTTAACACTTTTTTCTCTAAACTTCTCTTCTTGCTTCATTTAATTCGTTTGATCTTCAGTCACTGGTACCCTTTCTTCCACTTGATTGAATTGGCTACTGAAGCTTGTGCATGCGTCACGTATTTCTCGTACCATGGTTTTCAGCTCCATCAGGTCATTTAAGGTCTTCTCTATGCTGTTTATTCTAGTTAGCCATTCAACTAATCTTTTTTCAAGGTTTTAACTTCTTTGCAATGGGTTGGAACATCGTCCTTTAGCTGGGAGAAGTTTGTTATTACTGATCTTTTGAAGCCTACTTCTGTCAACTCGTCAAAGTTATTCTCTGTCCAGCTTTGTTCCATTGCTGACGAGGAGCTGCATTCCTTTGGAGGAGAAGACACACTCTGGTTTTTAGAATTTTCACCTTTTCTGCTCTGGTTTCTCCCCATCTTTGTGGTTTTATCTACCTCTGGTCTTTGATGATGTTGACCTACAGATGGGGTTTTTGTGTGGATGTCATTTTTTTTTATGTTGATGCTATTCCTTTCTGTTTGTTAGTTTTCCTTCTAACAGTCAGGACCCTCTGCTGCAGGTCTGTTGGAGTTTGCTGGAGGTCCACTCCAGACCCTCTTTGCCTGGGTATCACCAGCAGAGGCTGCAGAATAGCAGGTATTGCTGCCTGATCCTTCCTCTAGAAGCTTCGTCTTAGAGAGGCATGTGGCTGTATGAGGTGTCAGTCGGCCTCTACTTGTAGCTGTCTTCCAGTTACTCGGGGGTCAGAGACCCACTTGAGGAGGCAGTCTGTCCATTCTCAGATCTCAAACTCTGTGCTGGGAGACCCACTACTCACTTCAAAGCTGTCAGAGAGGGATGTTTAAAAAGGTTTCTGCTGCCTTTTGTTCAGCTATGCCCTGCCCCCAGAGGTGGAGTCTACAGAGGCAGGCAGGCCTCGTTGAGCTGTGGCGGGCTCTGCCCAGTTTGAGCTTCCCAGCTGCTTTGTTTACCTACTCAAGCCTCAGCAATGGCGTATGCCCCTTCCCCAGCCTTGCTGCCACCATGCAGTTCGATCTCGGACTGCTGTGCTAGTAGTCAGGAAGGGTCCATGGGCGTGGGACCCTCTGAGCCAGGCGTGGGATATAATCTCCTAGTGTGCCATTTGCTAAGACCTTTGGAAAAGTGCAGTATTAGGGTGGGAGTGTCCCAATTTTCCAGGTACTGTCTGTCATGGCTTCCCTTAGCTAGGAAAGGGAAGTCCCCAACCTCTTGCTCTTCCCAGGTGAGGCAATGCCCACCCTGCTTCAGCTCACACTCCATGGGCTGCACCCACTGTCCAGCAAGTCCCAGTGAAATGACCCCAGTACCTCTGTTGGAAATACAGAAATCACCTGTCTTCTGCATTGCTCATGCTGGGAGTTGTAGACTGGAGCTGTTCCTATTTGGCCATCTTGGAGGGATTCTCAGTTTTTACAATTTTTAATTTTTTATAGATTTAGGGGTTACAAGTGCAGTTTTATTAGATGAATATATTGCATAGCGGTGAAGCTTAAGCTTTTAGTGTGCCCATCATTCAAATAGTGAAAATTGTACCCAATAGAGTAATTTTTCAACCATCTTTCCTCTCTGAGCCTCCCCTCTTAAGTCTTCAGTGTTCATTTTTTCACTCTGTATGTCCATGTTTACCCACTGTTTAGTTCCTATTTTCAAGTGAAACCATGTGATATTTGACTTTCTGTTTCTGAGTAATTTCACTTAGGGTAATGGCCTCCAGTTCTGTCCATGTTGATGCAAAAAACAATTTCATTCTTCTTTATGACTGAATAGTTTTCCATGGTATACATTTTTAAATTCAATCATCCATTGGTGGACACATAGGTTGATTTCATTTTTAAATTGGGTTGTTGGTTTTTTTATTGTTGAGTCATAAGAGTTCTTTGTATATTTTTGATAACAATCCTTTATCAGATATGCCTTTTGGAAACAATTTTTCTGTCTGTGGCTTTTCTTTTCTCTTTTCAATTTTTTTTATTTTGTATTTTTTTTGTGTATGGCTTTCCTTTTCATTATCTTAACAGGGTCTTTTGCAGAACAGACCATTTTTATTTTGATAAGTTGATTTATCCTTTCTTTCATGGATGTGCCTTTGGTGTGGTATCTGAAAAGTCATTACCAATCCCAAGGTGATCTAGATTTTCTCCTGTGTTATCTTCTAGGTATTTCATAGTTTTGCATTTTACATTTAAGTCTATAGTTCATTTTGAGTTAATTTTTGTGAAAAGTGGAAGGTCTGTGTCTAGGCTCAATTTTTTGCACATGGGTATCCATTTGTTCTCATGCCATTTGTTGAGAGTAATTAATTGTGTACTATTATTTCAACTTGAAGAAAGTTGAGCAGACCTTGTAATACTGCTACTTACAACCACATATTCTACTTTGTGAACTTTAATCTCTAGAAAAACATCTTAGAAGAACTGCCTAATTTTCTGGCAATGATACTCATTTGTAGAAAGCCTGGTAGATTCGCCTTAGGTTTTATGTAAGCCAGTTTTCAATGTGGGATTTCACTGGAAGTTGAAGAGGGCAGAAAAATATCTGACACATTTCTCTTATTATTTCACTCATTAAATTAGAATAGGTCCTTGATAAGTTACATTTTTATGCACATTTGAATGCTTTTTAGTGTAGGTCTGTCTGATATTTATTAGGTGTATATTCTACAGAATTTCATAAATACTATTAAATACTGAGTTCTATTTTGATGGGTGGAGAATGCATTTTATTTACCATATTTTATGATGCTAAAATGAAAATTCTCAAAATACATTTTAACAGTCTCTGTAATTTAGGTGGATCTTATAATAAAAGAATGCCCATTTTAGCCGTAGGTTTTCTTTCTTAATAGTATACACGAAATAATGGTTACTCTGAAAATCTTTCGTGTCTTAGATTAGATGAAATAAGATAATAACTAATTGTCAAGGTGTTAACAAGAAAAATGGTTACCTGTTTCACTGTCAATTCCTTCTTTATAAAACTCATAAGACTAAATTACATGATGCTAGGGTGGCCAACAGATATGTATCTACAATGTAACACAGTAATACTGGTTATGTGAATTAGTGAATATTGGAAAACACAAATTGCCAGACTGTAATTAGGAAAGATCCTTATTGAATCATTTGCATTACTGTTTTGGAAAGCAGTTAAACTTTTCTGTTTAGCAATTACTATATGAAATAAGTTCTTAGGTCAATCTAGGGTTTTAGAGTATATTAATGAGGGATAATGCCAACACACTTATAAAGGTCATTAAGACAATTGGAAAGCTGTAAGAAAAGGGTTTGGTTTTCCACAGGCAGATAGGAAAATGGACCACAAGCAGTTATGGGCATAGTGGAAACCTTCAAGTGCACAAACAATATCTCTATCTTAGAGTCAAGAAAATCTTCATGAAGAGAAGGTTTTATCAATGTACACACAGTAGAGGCTCAACAATAAGTAGGTTTAAGTTCAGCAAAACTTTTCAATATGTCAGAAGGAAATTAAAATTCAGCGGTCCGTATTTCAGATAAGCCACCATCCTCCATTTTAATTACACACCCTTCTCTGTCATCTGCTCTTTATCTCTTCCTAATGCCAAGATATATACCAACAAATGAAACCGTTGTATCAGATTTAAAATAAGATTTCTTACAATGTTTCTGGAATTGTACTAAATAAACTTACTTCTTTTTCAATATTTGTCCCATGAGTTGTTTAAATAATGAATCTGACTTTTAAACTCATTAAATATTTTGCAAATGCAAGCATTAGATTGTGTAAATATATAACTGTTTGTATTTGGGATCTGACTATTTTCAAAATATGTTTCTATTTTTCTACAGTTAGCAGATTTCAGTTAAATGCCGATAAACTTTGAAGGGCATTGAAATAAGGACAGTAATGCACTTGGAAAGAACTGAAAATTCCAAGTTAACTCTCACCTACTAGAAATCATGCACATAAACATAAGCCCATTGGAAAACTGTGAGACCATAGATAGAATATTTATTTGTGCACATTTTTGCTTATTTTTAACTAAAATATATATATTTAAAATAATTTAAGTGGGCTTCAATGCTTACCAGCTTGTCCATGAAAATTCTGGTCATTGGATAAGGAGTAGTAGACTATATAATTAGACATGAGAGTTTACTGATATGAGGCTGCTCCCTTGGTATTCGATATTTAATATTTTGGCAAGGGCATTTTGAAATGGATCTTATTTGCTGCTGAAATGGCTTCTTTATTAAAGCTAGAATGTTGCACAACATTGCTATACACCAGTGTGTTCAGTTTACATAAAAGATTGAGAGCAATGAACAATTGGCATGGGGTCCATTGGTTTGGTTCCACCAAATACCGAATCACCCAATGGTTGTCAGATTAATTAAACATCAAATAACCTCTTAAAGGTTTATCTAAGGCTTCTGAAATGAGAATGACCCTGCAAGGTTGGTAATATTCTTTCAAAATGATAACTATATTTTGAATCAATGACCGTTAATTGGTACTATGTACCTAAAAAGTGGTAGGCATAGGCCTGTGAACTACGGAGAATAAATAGTGCCTCTTACCTTCTAATTTGTAATGGTTCAGGTGGGACTGTTCTTTCCCAATACAACTTTAGATTTGATTGTAATGGAGACATGCTACTGCTCAATTATCGGGGAGAGGGGCACTTCTGTTGGAGCATAGTAATATTTCTGTCATATCTAAAGTTGTGAAGGCTGACCAAGATTCTTTTGTCAGTAGATCAGCATGACAAGAAGAGAGTTACTATATTGGCAGGGGAAATTGATTCTGGTTATCATGCTGCTACATAATGTGGGCAAAGAGGTGTATGTCTGCAATGCAGAGGAATCCCAGCAGAGTAGACCAATGCTTCTTGGTGCTTCCATCCTAATGGGTACCTGTAAATGGAAATTTTCAGCAACTGTGGTCTACTAACGGTGCCATAACAGGTCCTCTCAGGTATTTACATATCTGTACTACTTTCAGGGCAGGTAGACTAACGATAAGGAAAACCTAGAATGGTTGGTAGAGAAAGGAGATTATGATTATCAATTTTCCAGCAAAATGAAATGAAACTTTTCTATTTCTTCTTTGGATTTATAAGTTTATTAATTCTTTTAAGAAATTTTGAATGGCAACTATGTTAAAGAATCAGCGACAGGACAAGGTGAATTTAGCATGGGGGTCAAGTGGCTCTAACTGTACTGTAGCGGATATTTTTGTAGCCTACTCATATTTCCTCACCCTAGCAAATTCATTGCATACCAGACCAAGTTTCTACTACCAGCACCTGCCTTTCTTTCCCAATGTCTGACTCGTTCCCGAAGCCCACTTGATCTGCTTGTGCAGCAGGGTAGAAACACCAGTATGCCCCTTCCTCAAGAGCTTTTCTCACCAAATGATGGACAAGGGTTGGTGGATAAGTATCCTGAGCTCCCTTGTGCAGTGCTTGGTATAAACCTGATGACGGTCCTACACTGGCTCAGTTTCCTTAGAGCTGTAACCTCTTGTCTTCCACAGTCGTCACTGGATTATAACACAGTTTCCTGACCATCTTCTTGCCTTTCTCTGCTGAACTTCCCCATTGAACTACTGGAATTTTCTTCAGTTTTTATATAAATTACTTGTATTTGAATCCCTGTATCAGGGTTCGCTTTGTGGGCAATTAAACAGGGACATTGACAGTGTCAGAATTATTTGACAAATTACCAAAAATAGCTTTGTTGTGTTTCCAGAACTTGGATATTTACACTCCTTTTATTCAAGTTATATAGAGACAATGAAGTCTTGATCATTGAAAAATAGAGGGTGGCCTGTGACTGTTGTAAAAGAATCAAGGAAGAGAATTATTACCCCCCTCCACTCCTTTTTCTCCATTTGGTCTCTCAGTCTTGTTTTCTGCACCCATTTTCAGCCTTCATGCTCTCCCTTCCAGCTCCTTTAACCCACAGGAAGGGATAGAGCCTTAGTCTCTAAAAACTTCCTCACAAAGCATTCTTGCTTTTTTTTTTTTTATTCTCTTCATTCAGGAAAGTAGATAAAGAAAAAGAGGAATGATTTTAGAAACACACTCTCTACTTTTGCCACCTCTATTACATTTTTTATTACTGGCTTTTATCCCTTATGCCTAGAAGCATTACCTAGGTCTACAAGTATTTGGTTTTTATTTTTTTTGGAAGCAACCCAGGAATGGACAGTTGCCTGATAAAACCATATGAAAAGAATATTATTCCTATTGCGTTTTTTAGACTAAGCACATTTTCCAAAGTCATGTAGCTAGTACCTGGAAGAGATCTCGATTTTCATCCAATTCCCTGCACCTTTGCAACTTGAGCTTTTAACCACAAAACGAATCTCCTTCTCTTGAATTAAACATATGAAGGGACAAGACCTTCATCTTGGTGGCTTATGGATGCAAGCAACTTTTTATTTCTTGTCAATGCCTTTTGTCCTGCCTGTTTACACACTCTCTTCTTTCCTTCTTATCTTTTACGTCTTGCCTTCCTCTTCCTATTTGTACACATTATAGGCCATGGAGAAAACTGCTATCTGCATTCCATCTTTCTGGAGTTTTGGGCTGAACACAATTGAGGATGTTTATAAGGGAACATTCCCCATACAGTTTTAAAAGCCATTGCTGATAGAACTTACTAGAACACTGTCCATTGCTCATAAGGAAAGGGGCAAGCAGCCTTAGGAAGACCCTTTTCTTTCCTGTGACTCTGCTGAGTACAGCCAGCTAGTGTAAGAGTCTCCTTTATGGACAAGCAATCAATATGTCCTGGTCACTGCAATTATAAGGGTCCCATTTTATTTTTGATTGATTTTTTATTAATATTCCTGGGAAATGGTTTTCCACACAATTCAAAGACATAAATGTGGATTGGAGGCATCTGTGTGAATGTCAATGTTCACATTTTAGGGTGCTTTCCTGCTCAAATGGCATTGGAATGAAGCAGCAGAATGTTCAGAATGTCTTCTAGCTGTGTTCAGATGAACTCATTCTCCTAGTCAATGAGCCAGAGTCTCTGGTATGACAGACGCTTTTAGCACATAGGAGACTCGACTACAAATGGCTCATAGCAGTGTTTTGTAATTTGGCTTCACATCATGTGAGAGAATTGGTGACAGGCACTCATATTCATGAGGAAACTTTATACAATAATGTTAAAAATTGATGTTTTTATTATATTTTAAAATAAATATGAGAATATTAAAGATTGTCTACATTATTTTCTTATGACCCAGTGCTGCATAGTCAATGCTTGTTTTGAAATGTATTTATGCCAGAATAAGTGCTAGTTAGAACTATTTTAATTGTCTCAGACAAAAGAAATCAAGCAAGAAACATCAATAAAGCCCCAGAAGAGCGCTTGGTAGGGGAAAGTTGTATGTTTTCCTTATGAAAATCAACCACTATGCAAAATTTATGCCATAGTTTTGCCAAGAGAAAGGTAGTATGCAAAGAGAAAAGTTGAGGAATAATTAAGTGTATTGTGCTGGGTACAATGTTCTACACAAATTTTAAAAATTCCTATGCTATGTACTTCAGAACTATATCCATATTGAAAATAACCATTCACTGTCCTCAAAGAATATCATGTGCCACATTAAATAAATATTGTTGAGACTGTATTTTGTTTTTACAGTTTTGTGGTTTTCAACATTTTAAATTATCTTGGTTGTAAAAGATCAATAAGCCTGAAACTTTAAGTATAATTAGGTAATATTGCAGTAAAGAAAGTTCAATAAACACTAGAGGTTATACATTATTGACATCTGAGAAATACTGACCTAAAATGCAGAGATGTGGTTTTTCTCTCTTATGGCTTCTCATAGCAGACATATGGATAATATTTCAGGTAGCAGAGCAGTTGAAATGGATGTTACTTCTTGTGAATATATATTTTGTTTTAATTATCCTTTTTTCCTGCTCTTTAATTTTTGCACTCCAACTTTGTTTCCTAAAAGCCACACAACATATTCAAAAGAGACTATGAAAGGATAAGCCTCTCTTTTTTTTAACACACTCATTGGATTTGAAATATTTTCAGAAAGTTGATTTGGAAATTAGGATGATGGAAAGGATGTCAATAAGAAAGCCCTCAGCAAAACACAGTTCTGGCAGCCATCAGTTGTATGATTTTGGAGCAGAAACTTCACTTCTTTGAGCCTCAGTTTCTTGAATATAAAATGGTTGCAGTAGAATTTAGCTCCATGTTTTGTTAAAAAGATTAACAATTCAATTATGCGACGTGACTGACTCAGTGGCCACACAATTAAGGGTTGCCTTTCTTCCCAATATGAAGAGTCAGTTACACCTAGGATTATTAGTGCTAAAAAAAAAAAAAAAGAAAATTAGTGCTGCTACATTACACTTGTATCTTCCATTTGCACAAACTGCTATTATCATATTTGGGAAGAATATTATGTTGAACATTTTATCTCCAAATGATATTTGCTGTTATATAAAGAAACATTCCAAATATGAAAGACTGAAGATTCCCCACCACTACAAAACACTGAACAACCAAAAAGCCTCAGATTCTGAAGGAAAGAGCAAGTGAAGGAAGTGATGTTGACATTTTGGACAAGAATGAAAGGGCATAGATGGGAAGGACTAAAAATCAAATCACAGGAGTTTCCTTCCTTTTGAACTCATGCTACTATGTGTCAGTACATTTCTAAGAATTGGGAAAAGAACAATGAACAAAACAGAGGAAATGACAGTTTTCAGAGCACTGGTATATTACTTGGGGGAATGGTGAGGAGGAAGACAGCACATAAATATGTATCTGCTATATAACGTCAGAGACTGATAAGTGCTAAGGTGAAATATAAAGCAGATGATGATTTATGTCTACTAGAAATTGGAATACAAGGCACGGAATTTACTACCAGGGCATGGCAAGAGTCCAAGATTCATTGGCATCAATCCTTCACAAAGGGAGCAATATTTATTGAGTGCCTATTATGTACCTGGCATTATTCTAGATATGGAGATACAGTTCACTATGTGGCTTATATTCCTCTAAGGTAGATGCTTAGTAAATAAAATACTTAAGCAAATTATATAATATTCTATGCAGTAGTAAGTTCTGGGAAGTAACATAAAACAGGTGTGGGATTGTCAGGTATGGGAATTGCAATGCAGTTTAAGCATAAATAAACTGCATGGTGTGCATGTTGTAAAGATTCACTCTTGTTAGAAAATTGGTAGAATATCAGGTCTAGTCACCAGCATGAACTTCTGAAAGTAGAACTGATGTTCTGGAGATATAAGACACATCCTTGGACTGGAAAATGTCTGTTTGTGGCATCTTGACTAGTCATGTTCAAGCATTAGGATAGTAACTCATCACAGGTGCTGGGAATTACCTCTCTGAAGTCTTGTGGACCTTCTGAGATAATATCTCATGATCCTTAGTGACAGTATTATAGGGAGTTGTCTGAGAAGATTGACTTCATTGACAAAACAACATCCTTGCAAAACTCGCAACTACAAAACTGCAGTGGGTGGCATGTAATCCACGATAACATACCTCTTATTCAAATAATGTTGGATAAACTTATCCAAGCAGAGTCAAACAAATGCACTACTTTCCTGATCTCTTTCCTACTATTAGAACAGTCAAGTATTGTTATCGCACTGAACACTAGTAAAAGGATGCAAGGAAGAGAGAAGTTTAAGCACTTAAACCTATATCTCCCTCTTCTTCCCCTTCCCATTGAAGGAGGTCCCTAAAGGAGACCGTGAAAACAACAGAACCATTAAAAAGGCATAATATTATAATAAAATATACATGTTTGGTCTTCATCCCAGTTTCTGGCACACAACAACTTGGAATCTCTGAAGTGATGTGTTCTTTTGTATGCTAATGAGTTGACTGATTGCTGAGGGCTCCTGGATAGCTTCAGGAGAAGGGGTGGTTGCCAGGGGAACCAACCTGGTGATCTGAGGGTTGAAAATTTTAGTCCTTCCACCAGCCCCCAACATCTGGGGAGAGGAGAGAGAGTAAAGGTTGAGTTGATATTAATGGCTGATGATGTAATAAAGCCTCTATAAAAACCCAAAAAGACTTCATTCAGGGAGCTTCATGCATAGATGAACATATGAGGTTCCTGGACAGTGACATGCTGAAAGAGGGCATGGAAATACCGTGACTTGTGCATCTCTTCCATCTGTTCATCTGTAGCCTTTGTAGTATCCTTCATAATAAACTGGTGTTTCCCTGAGTTCTGTGAGCTGCTCAAGCAAATTAATTGAGCTTGAGGAGGCGGGTCATGCGAACCTCTGATTGATAGCCAGTTGATCAGAAATGTAGGTGACAATTTAGTACCTGCAACTGGCATCTAAAGTGGAGCTGTCTTCTGGGACTGAGCCATCAACGCATGATATCTAACTGTCTCCAGGTAGATAGCGTGAGAATTGAAATGAATTATTACCAGAGTACCACACTCATTTTTGCCACAGAGTTGGTTGTTGTTGCGGAGAAACCCCCACATATTTTGGTGGCCAGAGGTGAAGTGTTCTGTGCTGACTATGTTGTGAGAATAGAGAAGGAAAATGAAAACTTTTTTTCATATCATTACAGAGGGTCTCCCCAGATAATTCCTCCTCTCAAAATACTTTATGTTATGGTTTTTAGATTGGTGTATTGAATATAAGAAATTGATTCATACAACTCTGAAAAATACTATGTTGTGAAAGACTGTACAAAGTGACAACTGTATATACTTATAGAAGGAATGTTAAGGAAAACCTATTAGTCGGGGTTCTCCAAAAAGACAGAACCAATAGGAGATATAGACATAGATATAAATAAGTGAGAGTGGATTTATTAGGGGAATTGGCACATGTGATTATGGAAGCTGAGAATTCTCTCAATATGCCATCTGCCTGCTGGAGAACCAGGGAATCAGTCAAAACCTGAAGGCCTCAGAATCAGGGGAGCTGGTGGTCTGAGGCTGAAGGCCAGAGAACGTGGAGTTCTGATGTCTAAAAGTAGGAGAAGAGTACCTTAGTTTCAAAAGAGAAGAGAGGAAATTCACATTTCTATTGCTGTTTTCTTCTAACTGGTCCCTCAACTGATTGGATGGTACCTGCCCACATTGAGAGTGAATCTTCCTTATTCACTTTACTGATTCAAATACCAGTTTCTTCCAGAAACACTCTCCCAGATATACCCAGAAATAATGCTTTAACAGCTATCCATGTATCTCTTAATCCAGTCAAGTTGCTGCATAAAATTAACCATCACGGGGAGGCTTGGACCATCTGGAAGACAGAGATAAACGGGACACTAAACTTGTACACCATGCTTCTGAGATTAGGTTAGTATACAATTTAGTCTAATGGAGAGCTCCCAGGGTAACACTATCCAACTGTCTCTTGAGTCATGAGTCATCTGATAACTCCAATTTTGAGAAGGAAACACTGGTTACTAACTGTAGACACCCCCTTCTCCCTCCACAATTCTTAGATTTGTAAGACAGCTCTTCTTATTGGCATTTCTAAATATCATCCAATCTCAAAATGAAAGATCTCTAATCCTCGGTCACAAAGTTCATCAGCATGCATCTAGTGGCTATGCCTTGCAGAAACTGAGGACCACTTGGTGCTGAAATGGCTGACTCAAAAACAAATTGTTGTAACCAGGTTCTTGCCATTCACTGGTAAGGTGGCTAAATGCCGAAGTACAGCCATCTTCTGCAGGGATTCATCTATTCTCAGATGTCTATTTTGCAACATAAAAGCCAGGCTGTGGGAAGGTGTCTGGAGCAGTACAATGTGGATATCCTTTCACACAGCTCTCCTACTGCTTATCCAGTCATTCACAGACTTTTAGAAATCAAGATAGCATCTTGTGCCAGGATGTGAATAGATACTCCTTGTCATTACTGCCATCTTCTGATTGGTGATTTGTGGCCTACTGCACCAGGAATGCATCCATTACCTTTACCCTTCTCCCTTCTATACTGTGCTCCTTGCCCAGCTATCCTGCCAGGTGGGCACTGGGCTGTCCATCTCCCCTTCACAGTGAGTGCATTCCTACCTTCCCAGGACAGAAAGCAAGAGAGGGTATGGCAGCAGTGGGCAGAAGAAGTTCCTTGCCTAATTTGGATGGAAATACCAAAACCTTAGGATGTGGTGGTGGGGACGCATACTAATTATATCTACTTCAATCCTTTAAAGAAGATTGTCTCTTGAGCTGTCTCCAATTTTCTTGGTGTGTCTTTCATTGAATGAATCCATAGTTCAGGATCTGAACTTCTAAGCAATACTTCAAGAGAGGCTATGTTTGCTGAAAGGCTCACAGTAGCCTGAAAATTAGCTTTAGTGAACTTGTACTTCTGGTCACCACAGAATTCCTCCACAGAACTGATGGAAGCACCTCCCAGATGGTACAGTAAATGCTCCTCTGTCATTCTAGGTTGTTGGCTGTTTATTCTTCTCTGTCACCTGCATAAAGTATGGCAAAAAGGTCCTTAGGGGAGTTTGCTCATCCTCCTTAGCCTCCTAAATTATGCCATCAGCCTGATCATTATGCAAATATTAGATTTACCCTCTCTTCCTTGAGAAATTAGAGTAAGCTCCCAATGCATTTCTGATAATTGATTTTGTCTTCCCTTTGACCTAAAACTCTAGATAAATTTGAACATCACCTTACAAGATATATAGCCCTTTCCATACATTTTTCAGTGCTCACAATAAATTTATTGTGGTCATTTTACGGACAAGGAAAATCAAGCTTACAGAAATTAAGTGGAATCCCTTAATTAAATCAAGATATAAGTGGTATGACTGAGATACCAATGGGTTTGTCACTAAACCCCGGGCTCATTCCATCACAACAAACTGCTTCCTTAATTGGAAACCCAATTGCTAAGTTAGAAACTACTGCTAGACATGTCATTCTTCAGTTCACAAGTATTCAACGGCTCTTCACTGCCTAGATATTAAGCTACTAACATTGAGTCCTTCAATCATTTTCTGCAGGTTTCTCTCCTCTCTCTCCTCCAAATCTACTTAAACTCAAGTTCTAAATGTTGAAAACTAGCCCTCCAGGGGCCATCTCCAGCCCACAGACATATCAGTTTGGCTCACACACGATCTTTTAAATGAGAAAATTAATCATAACCATGCCAACAGTTGGCTAGAACCATGTAACAGCTGCTTCGTTAGCCAGAACCTGAGGCTTTCAACTTGGCCCTGTCCTTGCCACACCCTGCTGTCATACCCCAGAATGCTTCACATGTGAACATTACCTGTTGGACACATGTATATATGTGACATTGAGGCCTGCTGTCTTACATACTCCGTGCCTAATAAAAATCAGTATTTAAAAGAAACCTGCATTAAAATTTGAAAGTAAAGTTGTCTCAAAATGTTAAAAAATCTCTTGGACTAAAAAGTGTGGTTCCCTGAGTTCCATCCAGACCTGCTACATAAAATCTCTTATGTGAGGCTTAGACATTTTAATTTTCAGGCCAGTTGTGGTGGTTCATGCCTGTCATATCAGCACTTTAGGAGGGTGAGGTAGGAGGATCTCTTGAGCCCAGGATTTTGAGACCAGCGTGGAAAACCTAAGGCCCCATCTCTAAAAAATAAATAAATAAAAAATAAAATTTAATTTTCAGCAAGATACCTAGTAAGACAGCTCTTCTTATTGGCATTTCTGATCCACACATTAACATTTGAGGATCAGACATTGGCCAAACTCAGCTGCACTGTACACCTCCTGTTTTCTTAGCACAAGCCTCATGCCCTGCATCCACAGCTCAGCTATTACTCTTCTCTTTAGCTGGACTGTCTCCACACGCCACTTCCCAATCCAATGTTTTTATGGCATCTTAGATAAGGGAAATTTAAGATTGAGGATAACTTCTCTCTTTTAAGCCTCCAAACTATTGGGTAAGATTTTTTTAGAAAACCGTAAATGAAAATTACAGAAGTCCAAGATAAGATGTCAATTTAAATGGGTTGCCAACAAACCCCCTTAATTTTCTATTCAAAATAGTTTATTATATATTACTCGATTGTTCAGTCTTTTCATTCTAAAGACATCTTTCCTCATGTTTAAGCAGAAAGAAAATTCTAATCACTTTCTTTATGAAAGTTTTGCTGCATTCACTAGGCAACCCCCTGTTTTGTTGCTTTATTTCTCACTCTGCTGTGTCCTTTTATAAATTTCTCCTTTCTGCTCCCATTACCCACTTTCCACTCAATTGTAAACTCCTTAATAGAAGGGCAGATGACTTATTCACAGCACCAAGTACACAGTCCTATAAACAATACTGCTCAATCAATATTTGCATTCAGGTTAAAATTGAACTCTCAAGAAAACAAAAACAAAATATGCAGTAAGGGAAACAAATTATCTTTTAATTTTCCAAATTTATTTTCATACTATTTTCCATTTGTGACCTTTCTAATATCCAAAGCCTACACTCACACTTACAAAAACAACAGCCTGTTTTTGAAACTCACCATTATATTATTGGGTCATCAGTCAGGGCTTGGTCAGTTTCTTACACTAGTTTCCCCACCTTTCTGGTTTTCATCCTTTGGAACGGTATCCTGAATTTTGTATGACCAATTACTTTCTCTCATCCCCTCAAACTGTACCTCCAAACATTTTAATGATCAGGAATAACATTTGCAGCTTACAAGCACTAAAAACCTAAAACTGCTCATCAGAAAAGTGACTCATTTTGCTTGCAGTCTTATTAGTTCCCTGTGTAGAAGCAAGCTGCTATCTTAGGCTGTTGATATTTGTAGGGCACGTGTCTAGGAGTTGGTGTGATTTCATGGGGCACTTAAAATCTGAGCTACATGTCAACAAAAAAGGGGGCTTTAGGGTATTTTCAAGAACTCAAGACACTTTCAGATTAAAGTGGTTTAGGTGTGCTCTGTGTATGGGTTAGCCGGGGTGGTTAATTTGAGTACAAGCATGTGTGCACATTTTGTGTAGATCTGAGGTTTTGAAAATGTGCTTTTATAAAATACTAATTTTCATGTTATCCTAAAATGCTGTTCATGTAAAAGTTAGATTCATTACCTTCCATATGGGGAGAAACTCTAGTCTTATGATTGCCATGACAACAAAAGACTTTATGTGTTCTTAAGTTAGAAACATACCTGGTCTGTTAGAGTGAACCTCACAATCTACCCCCGCAGAGGCGAAACAACTCAGCCTCCTGTAAAGGAGTACACTGTTTATGAAGCTGCACCTCCACAGTTCTATATGCTTAACAGCATGAATGCAAGACTCTGCATTGCTTGGTGACTTTGCAGGAAGTAAGGCTTAACATACAGCTGGCTTATTTAGAAAATGTACTTCATAATACTTTACGATTGGGAAGATACTTATTTTATTCTTTTTTAAAGAAAAATTGCCTTACTTCTTTGGCCAATCTTATTACTATTTACCGATGACACAGCTGTAATTTAAAGATCCTCAGGGTGCTTTGTTACTTTTCTAAATTACATGTTTTTTTCTTTTTCCTTTTCCTTTTTTCTCCACCTGAAAAAGGAAATGATTCAGTCCCTTTCTTGGACATCCTGATCTTCATCTTCTTCAACATATCATCCCAGCATTTCATAAGGATGATGTATTAGCCTCACCCACTAAGAGCATCCAGTACCTTTGGTGATCTATGACTCACTGACAAATGCCAGTTGGCAAGAATTCCTTTTGTGGTTCTCACTAAGAGTTACCTCATTATTTAAAACGATGAATTGCTTTTGAAATAACTACCAGTTAAAGAAATGAAGAGTATGTTATTACTGAGGCTAGGCAGGTCCCCTAACAGATTAGAAAACAACCATTTAATGAATGGGCATAATAAATGTGATCATACCATTTTCCAAAGAAAGTAAATCCTTCTTGGCCAGCTAGAATGAATGTTTAAAGGGATCCACTGAAGTAGTACAAGTTTACTTTCCTTGCTGATACAGATTAGACCTGAAGAAAACACAGAGTCTTCCAAAGGGCAGGGGCAGAGGGAGAAGTAGGGATGTTAATACACCTTAGCTTGAAAGAAAGTTGAATCTTTGATGATAAGGAGGTTTTTTTTAAGTGTTTAAATTTGAGTACTTTTTTCATCTCCTTTCTATTTATAATAGATAACATAGTATCAAGAAATTTACTGATGGTTTTGACTTTGAGATATGACTTTGATCTGAAAGTCAATTTGGAGGGAGAATATGAGGAATTTTGATAGTTATAATCAAGATTTTGTGATGCAGAATTTTTCTCGACCCTTTTTTTGGAGTTGTGATGGGGGTGCCTTGTTTACTCGGTCCGTGGTGCTCAACCCCTTGCAGGAGAAAGCATGTGAGTGAGCAAGTGTGAGATCCAGCCAGCCATTTTGGGTACCAGCAACAGCAAGCTCTATGCAGGTGCCACAGTGGCACCCCGGTAGGGGTGCCTGCAACCCCCAAAGCCCCAGAGAGCAAGCTACAATGCTCTCTTAGTATTGTTGTCGTGGACAGTGGTGTGTTGTCAGCTTAGTGGTCCCCTTGCCTCATCAAGTGGGACAGCTGCCCTCTGCCATTGAGGGCAAAGGGCCAGTGTGACTGCGTTTTTTTGGGTACCTGCGCTTGTTGGGTCCAGAGCTGTTGTCTGGCATTCAAGAAGAATGAGATCGCACAGACACTTGAAGAATGGGGGAGCTGAAGAATTTCATTTAGCAATAGAAATGGCTCTCAGTGGAGACGGGAGTTGTAGAGGGGAAGGGACTGGTAGGTAATCTTACCTCAAAGTCCAGCCATCTCTGACCAGCTCTTTCCTGAATACAAGCAGTCTCTCAGAAGTTAAGCTGTCTCTCTTTCGAAGTCCAGCCAACCCTCTGAAGTCAAGTTGTCTCCCTCCAGTCAAGCTACTTCTCTCTCCTCTCTAGACTGAGTCTGGGGTCTTTATAGGCACAGGATGGGGGACAATGAGGGCTGTAGGTAGTTTCGAAAAGGCAACATACGATTATAAAAATACCTTATTCAGAAAGAACCAATTGGAAGAATGCAGGCAAATGGATAGAAGTTCTCATTTTGGGCCATGGGTTTCAGGCTTTTCAGCTCTAAGGTGGGGTTTCCCTGGGGACCCGCCCTTGTCTGCCTAGAATTTCTCTCCCTCTTGCCTCTAAAGCTTGTATGGAACCAGGAAAAAAGAGTGAGTATGACATTATTAGGTGCATATTTCTTTTTATAACCCTGTCCAAATAATGCTTAATTTCTAAGTTTTGACTTTTTTTCTTTATTATTATTTCAATAGTTTTGGGGGAACAGGTGGTGTTTGGTTACATGAATAAGTTCTTTAGTGGTGGTTTCTGAGATTTTGGTGCACCCATCATCCAAGCAGTGTACACTGTACCCAATCTGTAGTCTTTTATCTCTCACTCCACTTCCATCCTTTCCCCCAAGTCCTCAGTGTCCATTATATCATTCTTATGCCTTTGTGTCCTCATAGCTTAGCTCCCACATGTGAGTGAGAACACACAATGTTTGATTTTCCATTCCTGGGTGACTTCATTTAGAATAATGGTATCCAACTCCGTGTAGGTTGCTACAAATGCCATTATTTCATTCATTTTTATGTCTGAGTAGTATTCCATGGTGTATATACATATATATGTAATATATATAACATATACCTATATGTATACACACACACATATATATATAAAAACATTTTATTTATCCATTCATTGGTTGATGGACATTTAGACTGGTTGCATATTTTTGCAATTGAAAATTTTGCTGCTATAAACATGCATGTGCAAGTGTCTTTTTCATATAAGGAGTTCTTTTCTTCTGGGTAGATACCAGGCAGTGAGTTTGCTGAATCAAATGGTAGTTCTACTTTTAGTTGTTTAAGGAATCTCCAAACTGCTTGCATAGTGCTTGTACTAGTTTACATTCCCACCAGCATTCCCTTTCACCACATCCGCAACAACGTCTGTTTGTTTGTTGTTGTTGTTTCTTTGTTTGTTTTGTTTTTTAAATTATGGCCATTCTTGCAGAAGTAAGGTGATATTGCATTCTGGTTTTGATTTGTATTTCTCTGATAATTAGTGATGTTGAGCATTTTTTCATGTCTGCATTGGCCATTGGCATATTGTCTTTTGAGAATTGTCTATTCATGTCCTTAGCTCACTTTTTGATGGGATTGTTTGTTTCCTTTTGTTTACATTCCTTGTAGATTCTGGATACTAGTGCTTTGTCAAACGCACAGTTTGAAAAAATTTTCTCCCACTTTATGGGTGATGTGTTTACTCTACTAATTCTTTCTTTTGTTGAAAAGAAGTTTTAGTTTAATTTAGTCCCATCTATTTCATTTTTTGTCTTTTATTTGTTTGTTTTCCATTTGCTTTTGGGTTCTTGGTCATGAAATTCTTTTCTAAGCCAATGTCTAGAAGAGTTTTTTCCAATGTTACCTTCTAGAATTTTTATGGTTTCAGGCCTTAGATTTAAGTTTTTGATCTATTTGAATTGATTTTTGCATAAGTTAAGAGATTAGGATCCAGTTTCATTCTTCTACGTGTGGCTTGTCAATTATCCCAGCACCATTTGTTGAATAGGGTGTCCTATCCCCAATTTATGTTTTTGTTTGCTTTGTTGAAGATCAGTTAGTTGTAAGTATTTGACTTTTTAAAAATTCATCTATTAGAATTTAAGTTCTAGGGTACATGTGTAGCTCTAGTTCTACACAACGTGCAGGTTTGTTACATATGTATACATGTGCCATGTTGGTTTGCTGTACCCATTGACTCATCATTTACATTAGGTATTTCTCCTAATGCTATGCCTCCCCGATCCCCCCACCCAATGACAGGCCCCAGTGTGTGATGTTCCCCTTCCTGTGTCCGAGTGTTCTCATTGTTCAGTTCACACCTATGAATGAGAACGTGCGGTGTTTGGTTTTCTGTCCTTGTGATAGCTTGCTCAGAATGATGGTTTCCAGCTTCATCCATGTTCCTACAAAGGACATGAACTCATCCTTTTTTATGGCTGCATAGTATTCCATGGTGTATATGTGCCACATTTTCTTAATCCAGTCTATCATTGGTGGACATTTGGGTTGGTTCCAAGTCCTTGCTATTGTGAATAGTGCCACAATAAACATACGTGTACATGTGTCTTTATAGTTGCATGATTTATAATCCTTTGGGTATATACCCAGTAATGGGATGGCTGGGTCAAATGGTACTTCCAGTTCTGGATCCTTGAGGAATTGCCACACTGTCTTCCACAATGGTTGAGCTAGGTTACACTCCCACCAACAGTGTAAAAGCATTCATATTTCTCCACCTCCTCTCCAGCACTTGTTGTTTCCTGACTTTTTAATGATCGCCATTCTAACTGGTATGAGATGGTATCTCATTGTGGTTTTGATTTGCATTTCTCTGATGGCCAGTGATGATGAGCATTTTTTCATGTGTCTGTTGGCTGCATAAATGTCTTCTTTTGAAATGTGTCTGTTCATATCCTTTGCCCACTTTTTGATGGGGTTGTTTGTTTTTTTCTTGTAAATTTGTTTCTTTTGTAGATTCTGGATATTAGCCCTTTGTCAGTTGGGTAGATTGCAAAAATTTTCTCCCATTCCATAGGTTGCCTTTTCACTCTGATGGTAGTTTCTTTTGCTGTGCAGAAGGTCTTTAGTTTAATTAGATCTCATTTATCTATTTTGGCTTTGTTGCCATTGCTTTGGTGTTTTAGTCATGAAGTCCTTGCCCATGCCTATGTCCTGAATGGTATTGCCCAGGTTTTCTTCTTGGGTTTTTATGGTTTTAGGTCTAACATTTAAGTCTTTAATCCATCTTGAATTAATTTTTATATAAGGTGTAAGGAAGGGATCCAGTTTCAGCTTTCTACATATGGCTAGCTCCCATTTTCCCAGCACCATTTATTAAATAGGGAATCCTTTCCCTATTTCTTGTTTTTCAGGTTTGTCAAAGATCCGATGGTTGTAGAAGTGTGGTGTTATTTCTGAGGGCTCTGTTCTGTTCCATTGGTCTATATCTCTGTTTGGATATCAGTACCATGCTGTTTTGGTTACTGTAGCCTTGTAGTATAGTTTGAAGTCCGGTAGTGTGATGCCTCCAGGTTTGTTCTTTTGGTTCAGGATTGTCTTGTCAATGCAGGCTCTTTTTCGGTTCCATATGAAGTTTAGTTTTTTCCAATTCTGTCATTGGTAGCTTAATGTGGATGGCATTGAATACATAAGTTACCTTGGGCAGTATGGCCATTTTCACGATATTGATTCTTCCTAACCATGAGCATGGAATGCTCTTCCATTTGTTTGTGTCCTCCTTTATTTCGTTGAGCAGTGGTTTGTAGATCTCCTTGAAGAGGTCCTTCACATCCCTTGTAAATTGGATTCC
This sequence comes from Gorilla gorilla gorilla, assembly GCF_029281585.2. Lineage (NCBI taxonomy): Eukaryota > Metazoa > Chordata > Mammalia > Primates > Hominidae > Gorilla > Gorilla gorilla. The sequence continues at coordinate 18,477,241 of NC_073235.2, read as the reverse complement.
TAGGTATTTTATTCTCTTTGAAGCAACTGTGAATGGGAGTTCACTCATGATTTGGCTCTCTGTTTGTCTGTTATTGGTGTATAGGAATGCTTGGGATTTTTGCACATTGATTTTTGTATCCTGAGACTTTGCTGAAGTTGCTTATCAGCTTAAGGAGATTTTGGGCTGAGATGATGGGGTTTTCTAAATATACAATCATGTCATCTGCAAACAGGGACAATTTGACTTCCTCTTTTCCTAATTGAATACACTTTATTTCTTTCTCTTGCTCAATTGCCATGGCCAGAACTTCCAAAACTATGTTGAATAGGAGTGGTGATAGAGGGCATCCCTGTCTTGTTGCAGTTTTCAAAGGGAATGCTTCCAGTTTTTGCCCATTCAGTATGATATTGACTGTGGGTTTGTTATAAATAGTTCTTATTATTTTGAGATATGTTCCGTCAATATCTAGTTTATTGAGAGTTTGTAGCATGAAGAGGTGTTGAATTTTGTCAAAGGCCTTTTCTGCATCTATTGAGATAATCATGTGGTTTTCGTCATTGGTTCTGTTTATAGGCTGGATTATGCTTATTGATTTGTATATGTTGATCCAGCCTTGCATCCCAGGGATGAAGCCAACTTGATCATGGTGAATAAGCTTTTTGATGTCCTGCTGGACTCGGTTTGCCAGTATTGAGGATTTTTGCATCACTGTTCGTCAGGGATATTGGTCTATAAAATTGTCTTTTTTGGGGGGTCTCTGCCAGGCTTTGGTATCAGGATGGTCCTAGCCTCATAAAATGAGTTAGGGAGGATTCCCCCTTTTTCTATTGATTGGAATAGTTTCAGAAGGAATGGTACCAGCTCCTCTTTGTATCTCTGGTAGAATTTGGCTGTGAATCCGTCTGGTCCTGGACTTTTCTTGGTTGGTAGGCTGTTAATTATTGCGTCAATTTCAGAGCCTGTTATTGGTCTATTCAGGGATTCAGCTTCTTCCTGGTTTAGTCTTGGGAGGGTGTATGTATCGAGGAATTTATCCATTTCTTGTAGATTTTCTAGTTTATTTCCATGGAGGTGTTTGTAGTATTCTCTGATGGTAGTTTGTATTTCTGTTAGATCGATGGTGATATCCGTTTATCATGTTTTATTGTTTCTATTTGATTCTTCTCTCTTCTCTTCTTTATTAGTCTTGCTAGCAGTCTATCCATTTTGTTGATCTTTTCAAAAAAGCAGCTCCTGGATTCATTGGTTTTTTGAAGGGTTTTTTGTGTGTCTATCTCCTTCAGTTCTGCTCTGATCTTACGTATTTCTTGCCTTCTGCTAGCATTTGAATTTGTTTGCTCTTGTTTTTCTAGTTCTTTTAATTGTGATGTTAGGGTGTCAATTTTAGATCTTTCCTGCTTTCTCTTGTGGGCACTTAGTGCTATAAATTTCCCTCTATACACTGCTTTAAATGTGTCCCAGAGATTCTGGTATGTTGTGTCTTTGTTCTGATTGGTTTCAAAGAACATCTTTATTTCTGCCTTCATTTATTTATTTACACAGTAGTCATTTAGGAGTAGGTTGTTCAATTTCCATGTAGTTGTGCAGTTTTGAGTGAGTTTCTTAATCCTGAGTTCTAATTTGATTGCACTGTGGTCTGAGAGACAGTTTGTTGTGATTTCTGTTCTTTTACATTGCTGAGGAGTGCTTAACTTCCAACAATGTGGTCAATTTTAGAATAAGTGCGATGTGGTTCTGAGAAGAATGTATATTCTGTTGATTTGGGGTGGAGAGTTCTGTAGATGTCTATTAGGTCTGCTTGGTGCAGAGCTGAGTTCAAGTCCTGGGTGTCCTTGTTTATCTTCTGTCTCGTTGATCTGTCTAATGTTGACAGTGGGGTGTTAAATTCTCCCATTATTATTGTGTGGGAGTCTAAGTCTCTTTGTAGGTCTCTAAGGACTTGCTTTTGAAGCTGGGTGCTCCTGTATTGGGTGCATATATATTTAGGATAGTTAGCTCTTCTTGTTGAATTGATCCCTTTACCATTATGTAATGGCCTTCTTTGTCTCTTTTGATCTTTGTTGGTTTAAAGTCTGTTTTATCAGAGACTAGGATTGTAACCCCTGCTTTTTTTTGCTTTCCATTTGTGGGTTGGATCTTCCTCCATCCCTTTATTTTGAGCCTATGTGTGTATCAAAATATTTGAGCCTATGTGTGCCCATTTACATTTAAGGTAAATATTGTTGTATGTGAATTTGATCCTGTCATTATGATGTTAGCTGGTTATTTTGCCCATTAGTTGATGCAGTTTCTTCCTAGCATCGATGGTCTTTACAATTTGGCATGTTTTTGCAGTGGCACGTACTGGTTGTTCCTTTCCACTTTTAGTGCTTCCTTCGGAAGCTCTTGTAAGGCAGGCCTGGTGGTGACAAAATCTCTCAGCATTTGCTTGTGTGTAATGGATTTTATTTCTCCTTGACTTATGAAGCTTAGTTTGTCTGGACATGAAATTCTGGGTTAAAAATTCTTCTCTTTAAGGATGTTGAATATTGGCCCCCACTTACTTCTGGCTTATAGAGTTTCTGCCAACAGATCTGCCGCTAGTCTAATGGGCTTCCCTTTTTGGGTAACTAGACCTTTCTCTCTGGCTGCCCTTAACACTTTTTCCTACATTTCAGCCTTGGTGAACCTGACAATTATGTGTCTTGGGGTTGCTCTTCTCGAGAAGTATCTTTGTGGTGTTCTCGGTATTTCCTGAATTTGAATGTTGGCCTGCCTTGCTAGGTTGGGGAATTTTTCCTGGATAATATCCTGAAGAGAGTTTTCCAGCTTGGTTCCATTCTCTCCGTCACTTTCAGGTATACAAATCAAATGTAGATTTGATCTTTTTGCATAGTCCCATATTTCTTGGAGGCTTTGTTCATTTCTTTTTACTCTTTTTTCTGTAAACTTCTCTTCTCACTTCATTTCATTCATTTGATCTTCAATCACTGATACCCTTTCTTCCAGTTGATCGAATTGGCTACTGAAGCTTGTGCATTTGTCACACAGTTCTCGTGCCATGGTTTTCAGCTCCGTCAGGTCATTTAAGGCCTTCTCTGCACTGGTTATTCTAGTTAGCCATTTGTCTAATCTTTTTTCAAGGTTTTTAGCTTCCTTGTGATGGGTTGGAACATCCTCCTTTAGCTCGTAGATGTTTGTTATTACCGACCTTCTGAAGCCTACTTCTGTCAACTCGTCAAAGTTATTCTCCGTCTAGCTTTGTTCCATTGCTGACGAGGAGCTGCAATCCTTTGGAGGAGAAGAGGCACTCTGGTTTTTGGAATTTTCAGCTTTTCTGCTCTGGTTTCTCCCCGTCTTTGTGGTTTTATCTACCTTTCGTCTTTGATGATGGTGACCTACAGATGGGGTTTTGATGTGGAATTCCTTTTTGTTGATGTTGATGCTATTCCTTTCTGTTTGTTAGTTTTCCTTCTAACAGTCAGGTCCCTCAGCTGCAGGTCTGTTGGAGCTTGCTGGAGGTCCACTCCAGACCCTGTTTGCCTGGGTATCACCAGCAGAGGCTGCAGAACAGGAAATATTGCAGAACAGCAAATATCGCTGAGTGATCCTTCCTCTGGAAGCTTCATCTCAGAGGGACACCCGGCAGTATGAGGTGTCAGTTGGCCCCTACTGGGAGGTGTCTCCCATTTAGACTACATGGGGGTCAGAGACCCACTTGAGGAGGCAGTCTGTCCATTCTCAGAGCTCAAATATTGTGCTGGGAGAACCAGTGCTGTCTTCAGAGCTGTCAGATAGGGAGGTTTAAGTCTGCAGAAATTTCTGCTGCCTTTTGTTTAGCTATGCCCTGCCTCCAGAGGTGGAGTCTACAGAGGCATGTGGGCCTCCTTGAGCTGTGGTGGGCTCCACACAATTGGAGCTTCCCAGCTCCTTTGTTTACCTACTCAAGCCTCAGCAATGGTGGACACCCCTCCCCAAGCCATGCTGCTGCCTCAGAGTTTGATCTCGGTCTACTGTGCTAGCAGCGAGCAAGGCTCCGTGGGCGTGGGACCCGCTGAGCCACGCATGGGATATAATCTCCTGGTGTGCTGTTTGCTAAGACCACTGGAAAGACGCAGTATTTGCATGGCAGTGTCCCGATTTTCCCAGTACAGTCTGTCACAGCTCCCCTTAGGTAGGATAGGGAAATCCCCTTACCCCTTGCACTTCCTGAGTGAGGCGATGCCCCGTCCTGCTTTGGCTTGCCCTTCATGGGCTGCACCCACTGTCCAACCAGTCCCAATGAGATGAATCAGGTACCTCAGTTGGAAATGCAGAAATCACCCATCTCCTGCTTCGATCATGCTGGGAGCTGCAAACCGGAGCTGTTCCTATTCGGCCATCTTGAAAATCTGAAGTATTTGACTTTTTTATGGGTTCTGCATTCTATTCTGTTAGACTGCATGCCTGTTTTTATACCAGTACCATGCTGTTTTGATAACTATAGCCGTGTAGTATAGTTTGAAGTCGAGTAATATGTTACCTCTAGATTTGTTCTTTTTCTTTAGTCTTGCTTTGGTTATACAGGCTCTTTTTTGGTTCCATATTAATTTTAGGATTCTTTTTCTAGTTCTGGGAATAATGCTGATGGTGTTTTTATGGGAATTGCATTGAATTTATGGATTGCCTTTGGCAATATGGTTATTTTTCACAATATTGATTCTACTCCTTTATGAGCATGGGTTGTCTTTCCATTTGTTTGTGTTATCTATGATTTCTTTCAGCAGTGTTTTGTAGTTTTCCATGTAGACATCTTTCACCTCCTTGGTTAAATATATTCCTAAGATTTGTTTGTTTGTTTGTTTGTTTGCAGCTATTGTAAAAGGGGTTAGTTCATGATTTGGTTTTCAGCTTGGTTGTTGTTGGTGTATAGCAGAGCTACTTATTTGTGTACATTGATTTTTTTATCCCAAAACTTTAGTGAATTTATTGAACAATTCTAGGAACTTTTTGGATGAGTCTTTAGGTTTTCCAGATATACAATCATATTATTGGCAAATAGCAACAGTTTCATTTTCTTTTTACAAATTTGGCTGCTTTTTATTTCTTTCTCTTGTCTGATTGTCCTGGGTAGTACTTCCAGTACTATGTTGAATAGAAGTGGTGAGAGTGGGCATCCTTTTCTTGTTCAAATTCTCAGGGGGAATGCTTTCAACTTTTCCCCACTCAGGATAATGTTGACTGTGGGTTTGTTATAGATGGCTTTTATTGCCTTAAGGTATATCCATTCTATGCTTACTTTGCTAAGGCTTTAATCATAAAGTAATGCTGGATTTGGTCAAATCCTTCTGCACCAGAATGTGATTTTCCTTTTTAATTCTGTTTACGTGGTGTTTCACATTTATTGACTTGCCTGTGTTAAACCAACCCTGAATCCCTGTGATAAAACCAATTTGATCATTGTGTATTTTCTTTTTGATATGTTGTTGGATTCAGTTAGCTAGTACTTTGTTGAAGATTTTTGCATCTATGTTCGTCAGGGATATTGGTCTATATTGTTGTTTTTATGTCTTTTCCTGGTTTTGGTATTAGGGTAATACTGGCTTGATAGAATGATTTAGGGAGGATTCCCTCTTTATCTTTTAAAATAGTTTCAGTAGGATTCATACTAATCGTTCTTTGAATGATAGAGTTCGATTGTGAATCCATTTGGTCCTTGAATTTGGGTTTTTTGCGAAATTTTTCTTATTACTGTTTCAATCTTACTACTTGTTGTTGGTCTGTTCAGAATTTCTGTTTCTCCCTGGTTTAATCTAGGAGGGTTGTGTATTTCCAGGAATTTATCTGTCTCTTCTAGGTTTTCTAGTTTATATGTGCAAAGGTGTTCATAGTAACCTTAAATTATATTTTGTACTTCTGTGGTATCAGTTATAATATCTCCCATTTTCTATCTAGTTGAGCTTATTTGGATCTTCTCTCTTCTTTTCTTGGTTAATATCACTAATGGTTTATAGATTTTTCTTTTTCTTCGAATAACCAGCCTTTTGTTTCTTTTATCTTTTGTATTTTTTTTGTTTCAATTCATTTAGTTCTGCTCTGATGTTTGTGATTTCTTTATTTCTGCTGGGTTTGTGTTTGGTTCGTTCTTGTTTTTCTAGTTCCTTGAGGTGTGACCTTATATTATCTATTTGTGGTCTTTCAGACTTCTTGATGTAGGTATTTAATGCTATGAACTTTTCTTTTAGTACTGCTTTTGCTGTATTCCAGAGGTTTTGATAGGTTGTATCACTATTATCATTCAGTTCAAACAATTTATTAATTTCCATCTTGATTTCATTGTTGATCCAGAGATTATTCAGGAGCAGGTTATTTAATTTCCATGTATTTGTATAGTTTAAAGTGTTCCTTTTGGAGTTAATTTCCAATTTTATTCCACTGTGGCCTGAGAGAGTACTTAATATAATTTTTATTTTCTTAAATTTACTGAGATTTGTTTCATGCCCTATCATATGGTCTATCTTTGAGAATGTTCCATGTGCTGATGAAAAGAATGTATATTGTGCAGTTTTTAGTAGAATGTTCTATAGATATCTGTTAAGTCCATTTGTACTAGGGTACAGTTTAAGTCCATTGTTTCTTTGTTGACTCTCTGTCTTAATGACCTGTGTAGTGCTAACAGTGGAACAGTGGAGTATTGAAGTCTTGAAGTCTCCTACTGTTATTGTGTTTTCATCTATCTCATTTCTTAGGTCAAGTATTAATTGTTTCATAAATTAGGGACCTCCAGTGTTAGGTGTATATATATATATATATATATATATATATATATATATATATATACACATATATATATGTATATATATACACATATATATATGTATATATATATATATACATATATATGTGTATATATATACATATATATATGTATATATATATACATATATGTATATATACATATATATATATGTATATATATACATATATATGTATATATACATATATGTATATGTATATATACATATATATATGTATATATATACACATATATATGTGTATATATATACACATATATATGTGTATATATATACACATATATATATGTGTATATATATACATATATATGTGTATATATATACATATATATGTGTATATATATACATATATATATGTGTATATATATACATATATATATGTGTATATATATACATATATATGTGTATATATATACATATATATGTGTATATATATACATATATATATGTGTATATACACACACACACACATATGTGTATATATATATATGATTGTGATATTTTCTGTTTAGACGAATCCTTTTATTATTATATAATGTCCCTCTTTATCTGTTTTAACTGTTGTTGCTTTAAAGTTTATTTTGTCTGATATAAGAATAGCTACTCCTGGTCACTTTTGGTTTTCATTGGCATGAAATATCTTTTTCCACTTCATTACCTTAAATTTATGTGAGTCCTTGTATGTTAGGTGTGTTTATTGAAGACAGCAAATACTTGGTTGGTGGATTTTTATTTTATTAATTCTTCCATTCTTTGTCCTTTAAGTGGAGCATGTAGGCAATTTACATTCAACCTTACTATCAAGATATGCACACTGCATATTCATCATGCTAGTTGTTGCCTGAATACCTTGATTTGTTTTTATTTTTTCATTGTGTTATTGTTTTATAGGCTCTGTGACATTTCCGCTTTAAGGGGTTTTATTTAGGAGGATTCTGAGGAAGATTTGTTTCAAGATTTACAACTCCTTTTAGCATTTCTTGTAGTGCTGGCTTGGTAGTGGTGAATTCTCTCAGCCTTCATCTGGAAAAGACTTTCTCTCTTCTTCATTTGTGAAGCTTAGTTTCACTGGGTGCAAAATTCTTGACTAATAATTATTTTGTTTAAGGAGGTTAAAGATAGGACTCTAATCCTGTCTGGCTTTCATGGTTTCTGCTGAGAAATCTGCTGTTAATCTGATAGGTTTTTCTTTATAGATTACCTGATGCTTTTTCCTCACAGCTCTTAAGGTTGTTTCCTTCATCTTGACTTTAAGTAACCTGATGACTATGTTTTATTTTATTTCGTGGGCTTAGATGATGACCTTTTTTGTGATGAATTTCCTGTGTGTTTTTTGAGCTTCTTGTATTTGAATGTCTAGATGTTAAGGTTTCCTTGATTATTCCCTCAAATAAGTTTTCCAAACTTTTCTATTTCTCAGGAATACCAATTATTCTTATGTTTGGTTGTTTAACATAATCCCAAATTTCATGAAGGCTTTGTTCATGTTTTAGTTCTTTTTTCTTTGTCTTTGTCAAATTGTGTTAATTCAAAAGCCTTGCCTTTGAGCTCTGAATTTCTTTCTTCTATTTTTTTATTCTATTGCTGAAACTTTCCAGTGTATTTTGCATTTTTCTAAATGTGTCTTTCATTTCCAGAAGTTGTGACTGTTTTTTCTTTATGACATCTATTTCTCTGGAGACTTTTTCATCTGTATTCTATATTGTTTTTAAATTCCTTTAAGTCAGTTTTTAACTTTTTCTTGTGCCTTTATGAGTAGCTTAATAATCAATGGTCTGAATTCTTTATTTGGTTACTCAGATGTTTATTCTTGGTGTGGCTCCATTGCTGGAGAGTTAGTGTGATCTATTGGGGGTATTATAGAGCCTTAGTGTGATCTATCGGGGGTATTATAGAGCCTTTTGTTATAGTACCAAAATTACTTTTCTAGTTCCTTCTAATTTGGGTAGACTATTTCAGTGGGAAGATCTGGAACACAAGGGCTTCTGTTCAGATTCTTTTGTCCCATAGGGTGGTCTCTTGGTGTGGTGCTCTCCTCCCTCCCTAAGGATGGGGCTTCCTGAGAGCCAGACTGCAGCGATTATTATTGCTCCTCTGGGTCTAGCCACCAAGAGGGGCTACTAGGACCCAGGATAGTGCTGGGGAGTGTGTGCAAAAAGTCCTGTGTTGTCATCTGTCTTCAGGTCTTCCAGCCATGGATACCAGCACCTGCTCTGGTGAAGGTGGCAGGGGAGTGACAGGGACTCTGTGGGAGTCTTTTATTGTAGTTTTATTTAGTGTGCTGTTTTTTTCAAATGTTGGTTATGCTAGCAGTGAAGTTGTCATGGGGACAGACTCAGGATCTCTGGTTAGCCAGGGTGTTGCAGTTAGTGGAAGTAGCTGTTGTTTTCTCCTTTGGAGCAGAGTTGTTCTGTTATGAGTTGCTGTAATGACTTGAGTTGGTTGGATTCCAGCCAGAAGGTGCATTTTCAAGAAAGCACCAGCTGTAATAATAGAAGGAGGATATAATCTTGCCCTATGTTGACCAGGATAAGTACTCAGGTTTCTCAGGTGATGGGCAGAGCCATAAAGCTCCCAAGAGTTTATGACTTTTGTCTTTGGCTATCAGGTTGGGTAGAGAAAAACCATCAGGTGGGAGCAGGATTAGGAATGTCTGAGCTCACTCTTTGGGCAGGGCTTGCTGCAGTCATTGTGTGGGATGAGGAGTGGTTCTCAGGCCAAAGGACTTATGTTCCCAGGGGGATTATGGCTACCTCTCCTGTGTCATACAGGTCACCAGAGAAGTGGAGAAAGCCAGCAGTGACAGGCTTCACCCAGCTCCCAGACAGCCTGCAAGGCCAGTCTTACTCCCAACAGCACCGAGTTTATGTCCAGGCAACTGTGGAGCAGCACTGAAATCTTGCCCAGGCTACAAGCCTCCATGCTGAGAAAGCAAGCAGGGCTCTCAGACCTCACCCCTTCCCACCTGCCTGCACCTTCCACTATGTGTTTGACACTCATATCTTTACTTCTTGTTCACACTCCAGGATTCTGCTCAGGAAAATTTGTGCTCAGTCGAATTATTACAAAGTTTAGCTAGGAACTTCCTTCACCCTGTGGTCTCTCCCCACTTCTACTGACTGCCTTCCCTTCCCAATGACCCTTGTGAATTAAGGCCAGAAATGTCTTCCCTGGGCTTGCACTGGGAACCAGGATTACCTACAGGGCTCTTTCTATTGCTTCTTTGGCTTTTATATTTTGCTCAGCTCCCTAAATGCATTTCAACTCTAGGTAAGGCTGAATCCTTCTCCTGTGATCTGTATTTTGAGGTTCCCCAGTAGGGATGTATGTTCAGAAGCAGCCTTTTCCCCACCTCACACTTTGGAAACTCAGTTTTTTGGCTGTGTCACAGTTTGCAGCAGTAAGGTGCTTTTATCAAAGGGTCTGTGAATTTATGTTGTTTTTGTGGTATGTTCCTGTGGTGGTTCTTGGAGCAAAAGTTCACAGTGTGGGTCTCTACACGCTATTCTGTCTCTCCATGCAGGAGTTGCACATTAGTCCTGTCTCCTATCTGCCATTATTCCCAGTGCTGCTCAAATGCATATTTATTAAAATTACCTCTTGCTTTAGTGAAACAGGAGATGATTTACACTGTGGATAACATGATGAAGGCCTGGACAAGAATTAGCAGAGTAGAAAGACACAGTCTTCCAGAAAACCACTGAAGGAAGGAAAACAAAATAAGGCAAAGAAGAAATATAAGCATTAGACTATAATTTTAAAAATACATTGGCTAAAGATATCACAACACCCAGCAGAGTACCACAAAGTCTAGGCATTTCATAAATATTTGTTGAGTTATTTAGTGAAAATAAGAATGAACATCGAGAAGGATATTAGAATCTTGCTGTTGAATATGTGCTCTCATTTGCTTTCAAATCCAAAACAAGAATTAATAAACATAGGATTTATTTGCTTTGGATTTAAGAAGATAATTTGTATTATTCCAAATCCAGGTTTTTTTTGTTCTTGATTATAACCTAAATTCAATAAGGGTAAATGGCTTGGCAGACAGTAATGAATAGCAAGAGTAGTGTGTTTAGTACTAATTCTCTTATTTGGTCATTTTTGTCTACACAGAGAGTACAATACAGGTGTGATATTTACAGTGTTCATTATCCTCAGTTTACACACAAGTATTCAAGTGACCTACTGAAGACCACCTCATGATCTAATGATTCAGTTGAGAATATGGTCTAGTAAAATTCTGGCCTTAATTTCTTTTTTTTGGACATGAAAGAACTTGAAAAAATATATAAACATATCTAATTTTAGCATCAGTCAAGCTAGAGAGTAAACTTCCAAGAAATAGAAATACCCTGGGTACAAATTGATAACTCTAGCTCATCTTTGGCTATTCATATTTTTGATGTTTTCTGCCTAATCAACCTGTGGTTTTATGGGGAATCTTGTTTACTTCTACATCATTGAAGGAAGCTTTTGGGTTCATAATAGAACTTGTTAAAACTTGTGGTTGAATATTCAGACTCAAAATCTTGCAACTGGAATGCAGTTAACAGAAATTCATGATACTAGCAAAGTGTCAGTTGGTTATAACTTCATATACTGCAACCAAATGTAACACCTGGAAAGTTATAATTCTTTTAAAACACTTAAAGAGCATTCGCTCTTCATCACACCCTCTCCTTGTCCTTACGCACACACAAACACACCCACAAAAATAATGTTTTTTTCTGGTAGTATATAAGAAGTAGATAGGATTCCACGTTTTAATCCCTGCTCTAAGGGGATACAATTTTTTAAAAAACGTGAAACTTCAAGTTACCGTGGATATCATCTAGTTGGATCACTTTACCTTTTTTTTCATTTTAGTAATCAGAAATTTGGGGTAAAAATGTTGTGTGCCTAAGATCATGTGGATTGTTACAGAATAAGCTCTGAACGAGAAAGTAGCAGAGTGCAGGAGAATGGGTAGTTACACGTCCTTAGGCAAGTCAGTTAGCCACCTTGAATCTGCTTTTTATTGGTGTTAGACATGAAATAAGAACATATATTTGATAGCATTCAATATGCTAGGAATGTCTATAAAATATAAGCATCATCTAGACTTTCTTTAACCACACAGAGACTGTATTGTTTTAGAAAAAGTACAGTTTTGGAAAACAAACAGGTCTGAGTTCAAATGTTATCTTCTTTGTTTACTTAGTCTCTCAGAAACTATGCCCTTAGACATTGCTAGTGAAAGTGAAGATAAGGGGACAGACACTCTCACTGGGAAGTGTAAATGTGTGCAAATTTGGAATAAAATTTGTCAACATGTATAACATATTGAAGGGTATGCCCCTTTTATTTACCCTTCCCACTACAAGATGTTGACCACAAAGATATATTTACATAGATTTACAAAGGTTTGTATACCATAATGCTTATTACAATATTTTTTCATAGTGACAAAAAAATTGGAAACAAGTGATGAATTCGTTGGTAGAGGATTACTAAATAAATCACTTTTGGGACCCCTTTTGTTATTCTGTTGAATTAGAAAATGAGTAATTATAAAGGATATTTAAACAGGTATGATGAAATAACTTGTGGTAAATAATTTATTTACCATAAACAGGATCATCTTATACACAATGTTTGCCCAAGGCTTTTGACATTTAATAATAGCATTTTCAAACCTTTGTGTTCTATCTCATTTTTAAATGGCCACATGTTATTTCATAATACCTGTTTAAATATCATTTATATATATATATTATATATAATCCCAGGGTATATATATATAATATACATATATATATACACATACACATTATATATATATATACACACACACTTGTATATTCTAGTAAAAGCATAAAACTGGGGATGTGTGGTAATTTTGGATCATTTTAGATTTAATTACAAATTAAGAAACAACGTATATTTATAAACAACATTATAGGAGGCATAATAACAGTGTTCTGACCAAACTATAATTAGTAATACAATAACCGGTATAAAATACATAAGGCATAGTACTGATTTCACAGATGAAAGAATGATTTCTCCTCTTTTTCCAATCTCTTTCCTGGGAATTAAAATATAAATATACATAAAATAAAATATATTTAATTATGTAATTAAAATATATATCAATATATTTTTATTCTGCCTCTACTATTTAAATTTTTGTTTCTTTTCAAATAAGAAAGCATGAGAGGAACAGAAGATAATTGCATATATTCATTCATTTAAAAAATGAGTGGTTACTATTGGCAAGATTCTGCTAGATTCTGAAAATGCAAAGACAATTAAGACCTTTCCTGTTCTTGAAAATTTACATGCAGGGGGAAATGACATGCATGAAAACATTACAAGTGTGATAGGTGCAAATACTCATGACACCAAGAAAAAAACAAAGCAGAGGTGCAAAGTGAGATGAAGTTTCCTGATAGGATTTCACTTACAATGAAGTCACACCAATGTTGGAACCATGTGGTCCTCACAAGTCTAGAGAACGCATTTGAACTTAGTCTTTTACACAACAATGAGCCAGTGAAGGTTTTGAAGCATTGGACATGAGGCACTCAAGTTTTTCTTTAGAAAGATCAATTGATTGGTAATTCTGCAGCTAGACTGTAAGTGAGAAGTCAGTTCTATAAGCAAAAATATCTGTTGGGAAGTGATTATAACAGTGCACATGAGATGAGAGTGTTGTAAACAAAGGGAATAGTAGTGGATACAGGGGCAAGGCATGGACTCAAGAGGTGTTTAGAATGCAGAAAGAGCAGAAATAACTGCATACATAGAGTGAAGTCAGTGATGATTTGGGATATCAAATGGGACAACTGGATGCTTTGTGGTGTTGTTAATCAAAAAAGAACTCAAAGAAGTGTCTGGGAAGGGTGTTATGGTGAAATACCACTGGTATGGGCACAGTGAGTGTGAAATGCTGAAGCTATATTCATCTTACTAGAAATGATGGAATTATACCATGCATTATGCATGCCTGCAGCTCAGCATCGTGTCTGTGAGGAAGTCAGCCCTGATTTCTCTTAGGAAAAGGCTTGATATCTTGACTTGGAAATTGTTCATAGAATGAGAAGAGAAAATAGCAAGAATGAGTGACACACATTTAAGGAGCAGGCCTAAGAAAACAAACCAGTAGTGGAGGCAAAGAAGTGCTAAGATAAATGATGTGTCTTTGTTAGAAATAAGAATGCGCATGATTTAAGAAGTGAATCATTTTCTTTTTTGAAATGGGATTCAGCGTCTTCAAAATCCAGAAACATGCAGCACCTTCTGCTGTTAATTGGCTGCTAGCTATTCTAGATAATTAAATACCACTCGCTGTCCTTAAAATTTGACATACCCTCTAGCAAACTTCATTTTTAAATCTGTTGTCAACCGAGATTTCTTGCTTAAAAGAGATTTTTTTAAATAACTGATTTAAAGAAGATATTATTGCTACCAGGAAAAAATCATTTTAGAGCAAGTTTTTAAATACTTCAGACCAATAGACCAGGCCACCAGAAAGACTGTCACACTCAGAGCAAATCTTCAGAGGAAAGATATTGCGAGTAGACAGAGGAACAACTTGACATTTGGTCAAATAGACCTAACAGACATCTGCATAACTCTCCACCCCAAAACAAAAGGCCATAAATTTTTCTCATCTGCACATTGCACATACTCTAAAATTGACTACATGGGAATTAACTTGCTTCTGGATGACTTTTGGGTAAACAAGGAAATTAATGCAGAGTTAAGAAATTCTTAAAACTAATGCAAACAAAGATACAACATACCAGAATCTCTGGGATACAAGTAAAGTACTGTTAAGAAAAAAGTCTAAATACCTACATTAAAAAGTTAGAAATTTCAAATTAACAACCTACTAGAGCAAACCTACCCCAAAGCTAGCAGAAGACAAGAAATAACTAAAATCCGCACAGAACTGAATAAAAATGAGATGTGAAAAATCATACAAAAGATTGACAAAACCAGAAATTGGTTTTTGAAAGAATAACTAAGACCACCAGCTAAACAAAGAAAAAGAGAAGATTCAAGTAAACACAGTCAGAAATGACAAAGGGAACATTACCACCAACCTCACAGAAATACAAAAAATCTGAGACTATTATAAATACCTCTATGCACGCAAAATAGAAAACTTACAAGAAATGGATAAACTAATGGAAAATACAACCTTCAAAGATTAAAACAGGAAAAAATTGAATCCCTGAACAGACCAATAAGGAGTTCTAATATTGAATCAGTATCAGTACCAACCAAGAAAGCCCAGGACCAGATAGATTCACACTAAAATTCTACCAGATGTATGAAGAAGAGATGGTGTCATTTCTACTGAAACTTTCCCAAAAAACTGAGGAAGAGGGACTCCTCCCTAACTCTTCCTATGAGGCCAGTATCATCCTGATAACAAAACATGGCAGAGACACAACAACAACACAAAAAAATTTAGGCCAATATCTTTGATGATCATCTATGCAAAAATCCTCTACGAAATACTAGCAACACAAATTCAGCAGCACATCAAAATGCTAACCTGCCATGATAAAGTAGGATTTATACCTGGGATGCAAGGTTGGTTCAACATACGCAAATCAATAAATGTGATTCACTCCATAAACAGAACTAAAAACAAAAACCACATGATCATCTCAATAGATAACAGAAAAGGCTTTCAATAAAATTCAACATCCCTTCATGTTAATAATTCTCAACAAACCAGATATTGAAGAAACATACTTAAAAAAAAAAAAGACCAATCTATGACAAACCCACAGCCAACATCATACTGAATGGGAAAAAGCTAGAAGCATTTCTCTTGAGAACCAGAACAAGACAAAGATGCCCACTGTCACCACACCTTTTCGACTTAGTGTGGGGAGATCTAGCCAGAGCAATCAAGCAACATAAATTAATAAAAGGCATCCAAATAGGAAGAGAAGAAGTCAAATTATCTGTTTACAGATGTGATTCTCCACCTAGAAACCCCATATTCTTTGCCCCAAAGCTGCTAGATCGGATAATCAACTTCAGTACAGTTTCAGGATACAAAATCAATGTACAAAACCAATAGTATTCTTATATACCAACAACATGCAAGCCGAGAGCCAAATCAAGAACTCTATTCCATTCACAATAGCCACACACACAAAAATAAAATACCTAGGAATATAGCTAACCAGGGAGTTAAAAGATTTCTACAAGACTTACAAAACACAGCTGAAAGAAATCATAGTTGACACAAACAAATGAAAAACCATTCTATGCTCATGAATAGGAAGAATCAATACTGTTAAGATGGCCATACTGCCCAAAACAATTTACAGATTGAGTGCTACTCCTGTCAAACTACCAATGATATTTTTCACAGAATTAGAAAAAAACTGTTCTAAAATTCACATGGAACCAAAAAAGTGCCTGAATAGCCAAAACAATCCTAAGCAAAAAGAACAAAGCCAGAGGTATCACATTATTGTACTTCAAACTACAAGGTTACTACTTTGATTACAAGTAGACTTGTAACCAAAACAGCATGATATTGATACAAAAACAGACGCATAGACCAGTGAAACGAAATAGACAGCCAGAACTAAAACCATGTATCTACAACCATCTGATCTTCAACAAAACTGACAAAAACGAACAAAGGGGAAAAGACAACCTATGCAATAAATGGTGCTAGGATAACTGGCTAGCCATATGCAAAAGATTGAAATTGGACCCCTTTTTTTTCACCGTATACAACAATCAACTCAAGATGAACTAAAGATTTAAGGGTAAAACTTAAAATTATAAAAACACTAGAAGATAACCTAGGAAGTACCATTCTGGACACAGGCCCTGGGAAAGATTTCATGACAAAGATGTCAAAACCAATTGCAACAAAAACAAAAATTGACAATTAAACTAAAGAGCTTCTGCACAGTGAAAGAAACTACCAACAGAGTAAACAACCTACAGAATTGCAGAAAATATTTGCAAACTATGCATCCAGCGAAGGTCTAATATCCAGAATCTGTAAGGAACTTAACTGACCAAACCAAAAAAAATAAACAATCCCATTAAAAAGTGGGCAAATTATAAGAACAGACACTTTACAAAAGAAGATATGTATACTCACAACAAGAATACAAAAAATGCTCAACATTATTAATCATTAAAAAATGAAATTCAAAACTGCAATGAGATAGCATATCATACTAATCAGAGTAGCTATTATAAAAAAGTCAAAAAGTAACAAATGCTGGTGAGAATGCAGAGAACCTGGAATGCTTATACACTGCTGTTGGGAATGTAAATTAGTTCAGACAAAATGGAAAGTAGTTTGGTGATTTCTCAAAGAACTTAAAACAGAACTATGATTTGATGCACCAATCCATTGTTGGGTAGATATCCAGAGGCATATAAATTATTCTACCGTAAAGAACCACACGCACGCATGTTTATCACAGCACTATTCACAATAGCGAAAACACGGAATCAACCTAGATGCCTATCTACAGTGGACTAAATAAGGAAAATGTGATACATGTACACCATAGAATATGATGCAGCTGTAAACAAGAACAAGATTATGTCTTTTTCAGCAACATGGATGAAACCCGTGGCCATTATCCTAAGTGAACTAACACAGGAACAGAAAGCCAAATACCACATGCTGTCACTTATAAGTGGGAGCTAAACATTGAATATATGTGGACCCAAAAAAGGGCACAATAAACACCAGGGCCTACTTGAGGGTAGAGGGTGGGAGGAGAGTGAGGATTGGAAAACTACCTATTGGGTACTATGCTTATCTCCAGGGTGATGAAATAATCTGTGAACCAAACCCACAGGTAATGCAATTTACCCATATAACAAATCTGCCCATGTACCCCTGAACCTAAAATAAAATTTTAAGAAAGAGAGATAAAAAAGAAACATCTTTAGCAAAACATAGATTTGGCTAAGCACATAGGCACATGTGTTATACCAGACTCACTAATAATATTTATTAAAGAGTAGATTAGATTTACTCCCACAAAGAAGTTGGTTAGTGCACAGAGGAACATGTGAGAGGTAGCTGCTGGGATTGAATTCTTTCATGTTTGCTCTAGGATGAGTCTTCTTTTTTTTTTTTTTTTTTTTTTTTAATCAGGAAACTTCGTATTTGTAAAATAAACTAAATTTTCAGTTTTTCTTGACAAAAAATAAATACTTCAATGAGTATATTTCTCGACACATTTTTACAGTATTTCATGACAAGTGTTTTCTCAAAACTACATAAAGGTCTCAATTATGTCACTCCAAGGAACAAATGCCCAAGAGTTGGAGCAAGGCGGTGGTGGCCGGGAATGCCAGGGCCATGACTTTCACTGCTCTCTGTAAAGTAATTAGAAAAGACAATATGGTATGAACCTCATCTCAACCTCAATAACCCTCTATCTTCCTGCGATAAATACAAGGTAAACCTTCAGAGTACCTAGGGTTGAATTTAATATTGCCCTCAGAGAGTGTTCCCTTGTTTCAGCCAATTCATTGACACATAAAAACTTCTTCTCATAGATTTTTTTAAAGCAAACAACAGCTTTTAATTCCAACAAACCTTCTTTCAGCAAAATACCATGTGAATGAGTTTCTCAATAGTCAAAGCAGCCAGAATTCTCTTGCTAAGCCATGAATTCTATGGCCTCAGATCTGAAAGATAAGCTACTTAGGAGACAAAACTCATCCTTCCTAGTGACTTCTTTTCTATTTTCTGTCTGAGAATGATCCTCTATGGGGAATTTTTTTTGTAGTAAATGTTCATTTCCCATCTCAATCTCTACCTGTCTTCTGTCAGTGGCTGTGTATTTGACTGAAACATGTAGTATTAGGGAAGTAACTGAGGCCATTTCCACGTAGGATACTGCATCCCAAAGCCAAATGCAAGGGTTTTAGAATTATCCACTATTTGGATTGTCCTGCTACTGACACTTTCATTAATGTAGATAAGACAATTGATGTTCAGTGAAATTTCAATGTAGCTGAAATATTAAAGCTTTCAGGTAAACTGCCTAAATGCAAATTCATTGGAAAAGAATCAGAAAGAGTTGAGGAATTTTTTTTTGAGGAGGGGGAGTCATTGTAAGTGTTATTGAATTTGAAGCCAGAATCTTACTTTATTATTGTTAGAATGAATATACTAGATGTTCATTAATGATTAAGTGATATGGTTTAGATCCAATAATGAATTGAAAAAGAGGTGTGATAGTGTTATTTGTAATATTGTGGAGATTAAAAGATAAGCTCACAGAGGAATTAGAACATGCATTTTAATGCATTGTTGATTAAATGCATTGTGGTTTCTTATCATTTCTGATTTAACTCAAGAGTTTGGAGGGGCTGCAGACTCCATATAATTTTTATGGTTAGATTTTTAGTGCCAATAGACATCAGTACACAGTTCTGAGAGTACCTGTGAAAGCATTCTAATAAAATTAATAAAACTAAACTGCTAGGTTTTTAACAAAAACTAAACTTTAGTAAAAGCATAGATAAGCATTACCAGCTTTCCCTATAGCCTACTTCTCTATAGCTGCTTACTGCTAAAAGTTATAAAACTTCTTTCACTAGGTCCTTTTATAGATAACATCTTTAATGCTAAGAAACTCCAAGGTATCCATTTGAGATATTTTTCAGATTCTGCATTCCAGTGGGTTCACTGATGCCAGCTTGTCTGAAAACTGCCTCTGAGGAACTGACTCAATGTAAGAATGCAGTTTCTACACCTTTGTTATTTCATCCCCCACACCCTAGACAATCAGTGGCCCCCAACTCCTCAGCCCCATACCTGTGAAAATTCCCTTAAAAATCTCAGTCCAAAACTCCTTGGGGAGGCAGATTTTAGGTTCCCTCCCATCTCTTCACTGCTTTACCATTCAACCATTAAACTCTTTCTCTGCTGCTATTCCTGCTGTTTCAGGGTATTAGTATGTTACCATGCAGTGGGCACAAACCTAGTGGCCTTGTAACAACTGGTAAAAGAATCAACAGAAACTTGAAATGTCAAGTTCAATAATAATAATGGTCCCTGGAAAAATAGAATGGTGGCTAAAAAACAAAACTCTGGATCCATCCTGCCTGAGTTCAAATCCCAGCCTCACTATTAATTTGGCAAATTATTAAAATTTTTATGCTTTTCTTTTCTTATTTCTAAAACTAGAACAATAATATTTGCTATTTCACTGAGTGGTTGTAAGAATTAAGACAATTAATGCTATTAACTATATACAATTATTATTAGGCTATACATTGAGTAAAGCCCAAGTATACAGTAGAGTTAGGAAAAGAAAAGTGAAAGGAGGTGAATAAGGTTTCTTAGTTCCATATATTTATCAAATGCTGAATTTCCCAAAAGACCACCAGAGTTATTTATTGATCAAGCAAAGCTAACTTTATTGTACCTATTTAAAGAAGGGAAAATACCACCTTAGCGGAATCACAGTGTTTCAGAACAGGGGATCAGGAGGGGATAGTTTTAAGGTTAGGGGCTCTGGTGTCAAATAGTTTAAGGTAAGTCTTTCAAGGTATACAATTGATTGTCGGTAGGTAAAATTCATGGCATAATAGTTTATAATTGATATAGTAAGGATGATAAACCACACTTGATAAATTAACCACTCTTGATAAATTAACTCTTCTTCGATAAGCAAGCAGATGAAAAAATCTGTTCTGATAGAAGAACTATTTATCCAGATAACTAAATTGTTTGTACAGATATATTTGTTTGATGAAGTTTCCTGAAGACAGCAAAATATTTATCGGTTTACAGCCTCATCTTGTTAGGTCAGGATTTTCTGGAGCGATTAGAAAATCCATTTGACCTAGGTACTTTCAGATCTAAGGCCTGATAGTTAAACCATGATAATACAGATGATCTGAATCTCATGCTTTAAAGTAGATAGTAGAATATCAAATTTGACAGTTTGATACCTTAGGAGATATATATCTTGAATATAATGATAAGAAAGGTAAGAGAGGATTGGGGGAACTTATTAGGGGTGATTTGATGGGGTTCATATAATCCTATGTGGATACAAAACATTAGAATTTTATATGTAACCCCTGAGACAGGTAACTTAGAAGCTGAGACACTTCCAGATAGTACCTCCTGTGTTTGAAATGCATTCAGATACGTGGCAGGATTTTAGATTCTTTGATCAAAGGAATCATTAAAGGGCATGGGTGTAGGTGTGCTGTGACTACTGGAGCAAAGTCAATACAGCATGTATACTGTACTAGAATTTATTCCAGAACAAGAACATGTGAAGTGTAATGTGTTTGTAGCATAGATTATGAAGGGCTTTTTAACTAGAGAGAAAACTAGGAGTGGGGGACAAATTGTGAAGTGTCTGATAAAGATTCTTTTAGAGATCTAACTTGATCTCTAAACAAGTGCTTTTAAACCAATAGATACTTTAGTTGAGAATGCAAGAGTTATGCTCCAGACTTTTTTTTGTCATGAAGTCATTTTTGGATAATTGGCTTAATTTCCTGTATGTCTCTTCCACCCTTCAATACAGATGTTTTTCTTCTACCCTCCTAGGTTCTCTGGTTGGAGCTCCATAAAATTAAACTGATCAAAGAAAGATTAACAAGAGAAAAACAAAACTTCATTAATATGTTCATCAAATACACACATGGGAGTACACAGTAATGAATAACTCAAAGGCATGGTTAGAACTTGGGTTTATATAAAATCTTAACAAAAATGATAAATTTTTAGATAAATTACAAGACAAAGGAAAAGCACTTTGTTTCTAGGGTAAAAACATGGTGGGAAGGCAAACGTATGGGGAAGCAATGGTAGATAAAAACTGGTGTAGTGGAAGGAAGAGTCACCCCCATAAGTTCTTAGGCAGTACTGACCTTTGTAACAAAACATCAACAAAAGAAAAGCGAATAGAAGTTTATTAACATGTATATTTCATACATATATTGGAGACACCCAGGGAATGAGCTGTATTCTGAAAGGTGGCTTCAAATCCAGTATATATAGCATCTTCAATAAAGAATATAGTTAGTAAAGCTTGCTAATGTACATTCCTCTGGTATCATCTCCAGGCAGATAAATGTCCAAAGTTGTCTTCAGTGGTTAATCTTTTATTCCTTGGTAGACAGGGGAGGTGAGATGTCTTCTGTCTTTGCCAATATGTGTCTTGCTCTTTGGCAAATAGAGGAAAGGCAAAGAGCTTTCTTGTATCTGCTTCTTAACTGTTTTCAGCTCAATAATCCGTCATCTTTTGGGAAGACATATTCTGGTCTCCCAAACTGGTTAAAAGTTTATGTCAGTTCCTCCAGTGTCAATTTAGGGCTGATAAGTTGTTGCCAGTGATTAACTTCTGTCTTTCCTTATAAGGAGGTGGGAGGATAACTTTACAAATTTATATTCTTCTTTTGGGCAAATAAGGGGAGGGCAGAAAGCATTTCTTATATCTGCTTCTTCTCAGTTGAATTTAGGTCAAATAATCCTTCATTGCAAAGTGGCATATGTTGGGTGGCATATTCTGCTACCTTTCATTAGGGTCAGAATATCAAGAATATTATTTCAAAGATACAGCAAAGGTCTATGGGAACAAGAGCAGTCTTCTTACCTCTGTACCTCCACATAGAGAGTTGCAATGATAAAGAATTGTTTCCTGAGCATCCTTAAGGAACAACATTCCTGAATCATGTCTACTTCATTATTATCCCTGGCAGAAGAGTTGGAGAAGTAGTTGCAGTTCACTGTGTCACCAAACAAGAATCTCCTTTCCTCTACATATAGGGTAATGCCCCCTCCAAGGAAGAAATATGAGGCTGTCATAGCTCCAGCTACTTCCCCTGGCCTGACATTCTACTCATTGGCCTATGATGCTCCTAAAAAGACAGAGGACACAGTGTGGAGGTCATATATTATTCATTGGCATCATGGTGAGCCATCTACCCAGCCTCCTGACTGGAAGTCGAAGCAGTAAACAATGATTCTCACTCACATATTGTTTTTATTTGCTCACAATTTACAGTCAAGTAAGGTACGTGTCTCTCAACTCTTTGGAGAAGAGATTACTTCATGATTCCCTTAAATAGAGATTTTCTGCCTTCATTCCCTGAGGAGGCTTGTTACTTCTCATCCTAGGAAGTGTTGCATCTTGCAGGCCCCTACGTGAGCTTGCAGAGCCCTGAGTCCCTATGGTTGGCCTCAGGGAGCAACAGGGAATTGAAATTTCTCAGCAGCTCAGTTTGTAATAAAACCATTTTTCTTGACATTGATTGCTTGCTCTCCTGGAGACCTAAGTCATTTCTTCTGGTCGCTCTGTTCTCCAAAGCATACAGGTTAAAGGGGTTATCACTGTGATCTTAAGAGGGATTGTTTCTGTGTTTAAAAAAAAATGTCGAGGTGGCTGTTGGCATCCCAATCCCTCATCCATGACTTACTGTGAATTTCTTACATCAAAGAAGAAGCAAGACTTCTACAAGACACCTTTTCTTTTCTGTGGTTCTTTAACCAAAACATAGCCTAGCACTATCGATCTATCGTTCAATATTTATCTAATATCTGCCTAGCACAAAAGGATGAGTTAGGCTCTACCCTCTAGTAGCTTAAAATGTGGCTGAGGAAATAAATTGTGCTGAACAAATAATGACACATAAAGTGAATGTGAAAGTGAAATTTATATTCAGTGTCCGTAAGTAAAGTTTTATTGGGGCGAGGCATGCTCTTTTGGTCACTTATAGTCTATGGCTGCTTTCACACCCTAAAGGCAGGGTGGAAGGGCTGTGGCGGAGACATCATGATCCACATAGCCTAAAATATTTACTATCTAATCTCCTATAAATTACATGAATGGTATCTCAGTGTATTTAATATTTTAAACATTTTCAGCCCTGTAAATTATGTTATCATTACAAAACATCTATGAATTAGGAAAGTAGGTATTATTATCTTCACCTGACAGCCAAGGAAGCTGTTGCAACAGATCCCGAGTTAAATACTCAGCACAGCCACCATGCAAAGAAACACATCAGAATGCTGGTTTATTTCAGCCAAAAACTTAAACTGATACCCTTCTGTTTTGCAAGCTTCAAATTGGAGTGCAAAATCCTCCTGTTCTCCTTTCTGTACCCAATCCCCACCCTACCATGCCCAAAGCCTACCTCTTCATCTCACTCTGGGTAACAAATGAGGAACTTTGAGGACTACTGGGCACTATAACTTTTCAGAGCAGGCAGGGCTGCTTCTCAGCCCAGGAACTTGGGTAATTGTCACACATTGGTAAAATTCATGGGAGACAATTGCCCTTAAATCAACATTTTCATCTGCAAGATGCTGTCAGGGATGGTGTAGGTTATGAATCCTGTCCTCAGAACTGGTGTACAGCTAAGAACAGTTTTGGTCTTTTTTTGAAGTTCTCTTTTTTTTTGATATTTGAATTTGTTTACTATTATTATGCTTTTAAATCTATATTTATGGATTAAAATATGGAAAGGAAGCATAATGGATGAAAAAATGTTTCCCTTGGGTGCTGGAATGATACATATTTCACTCTAAGTATTCTGTATTTCCTACACTTCTCAATAAGTATGTTTATTTTAGAGAGTTTATTATATATGCAAACATATACATATAAGCATATATACACATTTTATGGAACTCTTGACCAAACTTTAGACAGGGTCTTCTGAGCCCTCTCTCACCTAGGTCTTGTCTTGGACCTTCCTAGCCCAGTTTTAGAAAGAATCCTGCTAAGTCAGTGTAGGGAGAATCCTCTCACCCTTGATATCTTGCTACGTTAAGCAAG
Source organism: Gorilla gorilla gorilla (assembly GCF_029281585.2). NCBI lineage: Eukaryota > Metazoa > Chordata > Mammalia > Primates > Hominidae > Gorilla > Gorilla gorilla. The sequence continues at coordinate 18,452,667 of NC_073235.2, read as the reverse complement.
AATCCTGTCAAGTTGGTTTAGCAAGAATGCCCCTACTCTTGATGTCTCCTCTATGTAATTTTTCATCCATTAACTCCCACCAACTCTGCCTATTCATTATAAGTCTCCAGTTATCCATGCTATATTCTGAGTTGAGCCCTTTTCCCCTCCCCTATTGCAATAGTCTTGACACACATTGCAACATTCTTTCTTCACCTGTTTATCTATACACAGTGTGCAAAAAGATGCACATGCAAATATAACAAGTTCTTCCTTTCTTTGGCTTTCCCAAATATTCCATAAAACCAATCTTTGCCATGTTTGTCAACAAAGTTGACTATCCATGGCACACATCTATCAGGTTACAATCATGGAGGCCAATTATTGTGCATAACTAAAGCTGATGCTAGAAGACAGTTTAGCCTTGGTAAATCACACATCAGTTCATGAAGACTCAGACTTGGATTTCTATGACAATGTTATCTTAGATCTGAACAAACTTGTGAAGCGTAGAACAGAAGGCATTTGTTCAGCAAAATCTGTGGTTTTGACACTCCCATTTTTAGTGCTTGGTAAATGTCTTCCAACCTCAAATGTCCAAAAGTGAGAGTGGGGAGGCGAGTGTTGATTAGGCGGAGCCAGTGCAGGTCTACGCATGATCCTTACAAAGTGGAGACAAGTGACCTATGGCCTAAGGCTGCCATTGATGGGACTTGTCAGAATCCCCCCATTCTTCCTGCAATGGAATCAGTGGACCTGGGCCAGTAAGGGATGATACATTACAAATACATCAACTAAGTAAGAGAACAGACATAAGATCACTTAAAGGGCATGAAGAAGCTTGTTCTGCTGCAAAGCATCTCAGGTCAGTTTAACTATAATAACGGAAACCTCCACTGTCCTTAGTAAATTATTTTATTGTAAAGACATCACAATACTAATGGCTCCTGTTAAAAGTCAGTTATCTTCTTAAATGGAAAAAAAATTAAAACATCATTCATTACAATTCAGGAAGTATTTGGAGTACCTGCTGTAGGTATAGTTTGTACTAAGCTCTATGGGTGATACTCAATAACTGACAATGTAGCTGGGAAGGTAGGCACATAAACCTGTGTCCTGAAGGATCGGTTTTTATTTTTAGTTTTTTTTTTTTTCACTTCATCACAGACTGACAGGAGGTATTTACACGCGGTTCATCAAGTGAGCTCAAAAGCACTTAGGCTAGTCTGTAACTTGTTTAATGAGAGTTGTTTACTAGTCACTTATTTGGATGTCATGGCAAAGTCAAATTTCTATATAAACATTTTTAAATGGTCACTCTCAATTGGAGAACTCATCTCCCTACTAATTTCTGAATAAATCTCACTGTGGACTGTAAGGAACAGTTTGAGACCAACGCCGCACTTTGAGCAGCTCTTGTCTATCCCCCAAATTATTAACTCTGGTTGCATGTTAAACACATCTGGGAGCTTTAAAAATTTCCTACTCTTAGTCCCCACTTCAAACTCATTACCTCTCTGGGGAGTAAGCGTGGCATCAGTATTTTCAGAGCATCAGAAGAGTAAGATTCTTGAAGCCTAAGAACTTCAAGGACAATCCACAATGCCTCTATTATTAGATGCTTGCCTTTTCATACTACACAGTTGATGTCAAAAGCCAACGTAAGCTACTGACTCCTATAAGCTTTGTTAGATCGTTACTCACAAGTGAGTGAATTTCCTTATGTTGACCAAGTCAGGCATTAGTATTTAGACAATAGCCAGCTAGCAACTGGTTTAGATATCTATAAAAATATCCCTAAGTGTTCTTTAAAAATCTTTACTATCTTTTTTGTTGTTGTTTTTAGGTTAAAAAGCAATATAAAATGATTTAAGTAGAAAGAAAAAGATTATCCATAATCCAACTATTTATACCCAAAAGATAGCCACAGCCAATATAGTGGTATAGTATTTTTCATATATATACTTTTGCACAAAACATGCAAATTTTAAAGTTATAATTGTGTATGTACAATACTATATCCTTTTATACGTATCATTATGGTGAAACTTATATTAATAACTACACATCTTATGGTTGCATAATTAACCAATCTTTTATTGTTAAAAACTTGGATTATGTCAATTTTCCCCATAGTAACGCAGGAATGTTCATTCTATATTTGTAACAAATACTTTTTATAATCTTTGCCTTTTTGGTTATTTATGTTAAATAATTTTAAAATTAATTATGCTTACTAATTATATTAAACTGTATTATTTTAATATTAATAATTATCATTTGTATTACATACTTTCTAACTGATTTCCTCAATGATTCTCAAGTTTACCCTTTCTCCAGCAGAACAGGAATGCATGTTTTCTAAACCCATGGCCATATTCTTACTTAAATATTTGTTGAGTCAGAAGTGGTATCTTATTTTAATGTGAAACTTCTTCAGTATTAGTATGGTAAAATATATTCATAGTGAAGATGATGATAATAATGACAATGATGATGGTGATGATGATAGAATGATGCATTGGTCTGCTTGTAAGAGCTTTCTTCTTTTCGATTTACCTTATTCTTTCTCCTTAAGTCTGAGTGGAATCTATGTACAAACCCTCTTAAGTACTTTTGTAGAAGCATAGGGATATAACCTTTTGTCAAATATTTTCAAGTTCTCATAATTTCAGTCGTTTGTGATTGTCCGAAGAAAATTATAATAATAGATGTAGAGAATAAAAGGTGTGGACACTTGGAAACTGTTGTACTGAACAACCTAGGACCTGAGAATAGCTCATTTCACCCCATGAAATTACAATGTATGTCAGTTGTTCAGTATTAGTATACCTAGGGAGAAATATGCTGTCTTTAGAAACATAAAATAGCATCACAATTAACTTCAGGGAATACTGTGAAATTGAAAGCCAAGAGAGTTACAAACATACCAAGGAGCTGTATGGGTTGTTTGAAAGTTCAAGCTAATGAATCATAGTAAAAAATATAGCAGCAATGTGAAGTTTCAAAGTATTGCATATAATAAAGACATGATACAAAAAGCATGTAAATAGAATCTCAGCATTGTAGAGCTGACCACTTGTTTGCTTCCATCGCACATCTGTGCTCCCCCATTTGTGTATCCTGGCTATGTGTGGCAGGATGGGCAAACAGCTCTTTACAAGAGGCAGCACACTTGTCAGTGTCAGGGTGGTACTGCCCGCTGCCCCATCCTAGATGGCCTGGCCCAGTTCATAGTTGGGCAGTTCCCAAGGACTGAGCTAGGTTTCTTGAGTTTGTTGTCTGGTGAGAGCTTTTGTGGTAACACTGGGCAGCACTTGATCTGACAGCTAACTACTAAAAAAGAAAAAAAAAAAGTGTGAGCCACTCCACAGGCACTGGATGAATACTCACTGCTACTAGAACTATCTAACCTCAGGGATTTTTGGTTTTGTTTTGTTAACGTAATTACTAATTGCCTTTTCTAACCTAAATCCATCATATTCTGGCTGATTCACAAAAGAGAGTGCAGCTTTTGATTATTATTCATTACCTTAAAAAAAAACAAGAAAACTCTAAAACTATTTGAAGATATACAATGCAAAACAAAACAAAACAAACAATGAAAAGAACAGCAGCAATGAAGGCCCACGATTTTGGCTTTTATTTCCTATTCTACCAGGGGAAGGAACATTTTATTCACCCTGGGATTTAGTGTAAAGTGAGCTAGTTAACATTTAACACAAGCCAGATGCTGTGGACCTTGTGCTAATTCCAATTCTTCTGCTGCAGGTGAACAACAGTCTCCTCAGCTTATTCAGAAAAGCTTTACAACTTCGTCCAACCACACATTTCTACTCATCTCTCACTCTCCAGCTGTTCTCCCATGAATTTTGGATTCTCAGCTTACCAAATCTTTTCACATCTCCAAGCCCTTGTGGGTGTTATTCAGGTATTCAAGAATACTCTTTTCTCTGTGTCCTGGAGGATTGTGTCCTACCTTCAATATTCTGCTAAAAAAGATTTGATTCCCTTTCCTAACGAATCCTATCTCCTCTCCCTCCCCGCATGATGCTTCTTCCTATGTTTCTTCCATTATGTTTACCAATCCGTACTTAACAAACTATGCAATAATTGTTTACTTATTTTTCAATACTAATGTGTTTTAAGCTAAAGTTCTGCACATAGCATGGTACCAAGCAAGAGAGGAATTTTAGATATTCCCTTTGTCCTCAGATTACTTAGAATTGTTAAATTAGGTTCATCCTAAAAGTTTCTTCATACACAGTGTATTTAACTTGATGTGTGGGTGGACTGTAACCTACTCTTGTAACAAGTAGCCAAGTCTCAGCCAATCACAGTGGCTGAATTTCAACCATAGATAGCCAACTGTTCAAACCAGGTTCAAATAAGGCAAACATCCAGCTATAACCAGTCTAGCTCTTTCTGTACCTCACTTTTATTTTCTGTATGTCACTTTCCTTCTTCTGTCCTTAGATGCTATCAGACCATGTGACAGCCCAGGAGTCGTTCTGAATCTATTCTGGTTCTGGAGGCTACACAATCCACAAATCATTCTTTGCTGAATTAAACGGTTTAATTTCACTACAGTTTTTCTTTTCAACAGAATTTAATTTGCAAGAGTCACAAAACAAGGTATATTTATTTGCAAAACACTATTTGTAAGTAAAAAGGTATTGGAGTCTTTAACATAATCCCTGTAAATTCTAAAGTGGCTATATGAATATGTGGCCTTATATAGACACAAATCGGCACTGAAAAATGCTCTAAATATGCTCTTGTAAATATTTGAGTGTTTTTCATTAGGAATTGTTTTATGTGAAGTTAATGGCATCACTAACAGCACTTGAAGTCATTTCTCCTTTGGAAAGAGAAAGGGGAAAATATTTTCAAGAATTCTATTTTGGGTATTTAGAAAAAGTCATGGTGATTTCATCACAGAAGTTTTTCATGCACTAGAATTCTCCCATGAGAACTTGTAACACACCATTAAAAAACAGAATTTGAAGAAATTCACAATATAAGTTTGTTATTACTAAAAATCACACACTAGGAATTTCTGTTATGGGTTGAGATAATTTTTACTGTGATAATTTGAAATAGAAGACAGCAAATAAAGACAGCGTTTGAAGAAAATGACATATTTAACTAGTGAGCTCATTCAGTTTGCACTAAGGTATTGTGGGTAACTTCAATCAACATTTCTAAACACACACTGAAAGAAATATTTTCACCAGGCCCACACTCTGGAAGGCAGTTCAAGCCTGAAAGCTTTTATGTGAATATACTGAATCTCTTCAAAAGCTATTTGTGTAGGCTGTAGTTAAATATAATTTTATTTCATTTTCTAAACTCTCACAGTTTTGTACCTTTATCTTGAAAGTTAGAAAACAAAAGTTTTCTGCTTCCTAATTCCACATCCCTGTGGAAGAAGTTTCTTTCCTTCCTGGCTCTATTTTTCTTAACATCTGGCTAAGATTCTGTTTTTCCCTTCTTAGCAAACCATGGAGAAGAAATGGAGTTGTCTTGTTTTGCTACTTGGAGGAGTGACAGGGCTTTATTCTTAATAAATGTTGGAGGAGAAAGTGGAGAGATGGCCTGAGGTCAGAAGGCAAAGTTGTGGACAAAATAGTCATGACATTAATCCCTACTTTTCTTCAGAATGTTATATATAATAAGGATCAAAATAATAAAAGTAAGAATAGAAATTGTCCTTCAGGCTAGAGGATAGGCATAGGGTGGGAGACAAGAAGGGAAATAAGTAGGATAAATTGCTGGAAATAATCAGACTTTTCATGGAAGTTAGTACAAGGTGCAAACTCACATCAATATCTCTTTTAGTTGGGTGCCAGTGTCAGAATAGAGAGTTTACAGAATGTTGTGGGGATACCATGAGAAGAACTCACTAGGAGAGATTAAGAAAGGCTTCAGTGAGAAAATGACATTTCAGTTTCATCTTGAAGATTTATGATATAGGCAGTTGGTGAGACTGTTTCAGGCACAAAAGACACCAAAAATAAAATCAGAAAGACAGGAAACAATGCATTTAGAAGAAAGTTGGAGCTATTTTCTAGATTCCTGAAAAGCAGTAGCTGTTGACTTGGGCGTTCTGAAAAGCCTGGACCTGGAATTCCCTCCAGAAATCTCTGGTACTCACAGTCTTTTCTCCTGCTGCCACTGCAAATAAGAGTAGGTGATGAGTTGCTAAGAGTCGTACTAGGGAGTCAGCAGACTGTGGCCCCTAAAGATTCACATCTTAATTTTGTTATAAAAAACCTTTGCTTATAAGACTGAAATCACTTTACCTTAAACCACAGATTCTTTCTTCTTGCTCTTCTGCCTTTTTGTGGGAAATAAATCCACTGCATCTTTTAAATTGGATTCTCACCATTGTTTAGAAAACATTGCACTTTTTAAATTGACTCTTGTCAAGGGGATCATTATATGCCCTTACCAAAAATTGCCACTTTGGTATGCAAAGTATTTTGAACTGAAGGCAACTGAGAGGCAGCAAACATTGGAGGAAACCCTGTGTTCTGCCTTCCTGCCTAAAATCCCAGCATGTATTTCCTTTCTGTAAGGAAAGAAATAGCATTTCTATTTTAAAGGAAATTGTCATTTGTAAAGGTATACTCCTTTCTTGCACTAGGAAGAGGAGAGTTACTGTAGACTACGTAACAAGGCTTACTAAATAATCCTTATTTATCATATGATATGGTTTGGCTCTGTGTCCCCACCCAAATCTCATGTCAAATTGTAATCTGCATTGTTGGAGTTGGAGGTGGGGTTTGGTGGAAGGTGATTGGATCGTGGGGATAGTTTCTAATGGTTTAGCATCATCCCCCTAGAGATCTTGTTGTTTAACAGTGTGTAACACCTCCCTGCTCTCTCTCTTCCTCCTGCTCTGGCCGTATTAAGATGTTCCTGCATCCTCTTTGCTTTCTGCCATGTTTGTAAGTTTCCCGAGGCCTCTCAGCCATACTTCCTGTACAACCTGCAGAACTGTGAGCCAATTAAACCTCTTTTCTTTATGAATTATCTAGTCTCAGGTATTTCTTTATAGTAGTGCAAGAAGAATATACCATACACATCCTGTCACCCTCTCACAATTTATCCATCCCTCCTGAAGAAGCCCAAAGCCCCCTTTGTCTTTTCTCTTTTCTACACTTCACCATACTTTGTTAAAACTGTATAAAAGTCTTCAGATCTAACCAGGTTTTTGGGATTTTGACTTCATATCGGTGAGATCCCCTAAATGCATATAAAATAAATATCTTTTCTAGTTAATCTGTCTTTCAATAGTTTCATTTGCAGGCCTCAGACATTGAACCTAAGCCAATAGAAGAAAGATTTTTTTTCTTATTATTTTTTTCCCTCCTCTACACTTGCTTGCATTTATTGGAATGGTCATCCCAAGTCTTTTGCAAATACCAGTCATATCTATCTCAACCACTATCTGCAAGTCCCCTTTTGCTGAAGGTAACTCTGACTTTGACTAGTATACTGAGATTGAAATTTTCATATATACTACTTTACCCAAACTCATTTCTTCCCTAATAAACAGAAATCAGGAGGCTCCCACAGTGAGAGTGGCCCGAGGGTGTGTGTGAGGGTGAAGATTGGGAAAATGAACTGTGGCAGGGTATGCAGCAGTTCAGCAGAGTAGGTAACAGAAGTGAGTAAATGTCCCCAAGCTAGAGGATTGTCCATATCGCAACAGTATTTGGCTATAGATGTGACTCCTGGTGGAGCAAGGGCAGAGAGGAACCTATACATGAGGAAGTATAGGAAAAGGAGGACTGGAGACATTTTAGCACAAGACTTTGGAAGGGACAAGCATGGGCCCATTAAAGGGCCAAGGTCAATTTAATAGTCTGAGCTTTATGTTTTTCCCTCTATGCCTTAATTAACTTCCCTTTGCTTCCACATAATTTTCCCCATTCCTGAGTTGTATCTTTGCTCCAACACTTCTAGGTGATAACTGACAATTTCTACTTTTTCAGTTAGATTTGCTTTTTGACTTTCTGATTTACACTTCTAGGAAAGACACACATTCCTTTCCTAATGGTTTACTCCTACTTGTTTCTCCTATTTGGAGAGTTAGTATTAGCAAAATGTTTAAGAAGTAAGTTTTACTAGCCAGGCTTTTATCATTGGATCAAATCCTTATCCTGCCACTTTTGAACTGTGTAAACTTGGTCAAGTTTCATAAACATCCTAAACCATTGTTTTCTTACCTGTAAAATTGGAAAAATCAAATACCTACTTGAATGAACTATTGTTAGCATTAAACAATACCTGTTAAGCACTTGTCATACTACCTGGCACATGGATATATTATCATTAGCAGCAGTAACAGCAGCATCATAGTTAGCACTCCTGTCTTTTAAGCCCTCACTTATTTGCTAATTAGTTGGTGTCTGAAACTCAGACTCTAGCTACTCCTACCTCCCAAAAATGCTTATGAGTATTGTGAATAGTCGTTTAATCCCTTTCAGCCAAAAAGCTTTGCTTAGAGACACATACTCAGAAAAAAAATTAGGTAGTTTCATGTTGTTTTCAAATTGTTACCAAAAGGCTTTGAAGTTCAGTCTAGGTCCTGCTGCTCACAACCCAGAAAGCCAATCACTGAGACAACAAGTATTGTCAGGGAAGAAGGCTTTAATCTGGTGCTGCAGTGGAGGAGGTGGGAGATCAGTCTTGATTCCATCTCCCTGATCAACTAAAGTTAGAAGTTTATATAGTAAGGGAGAAATCTAACCATGTGTGGGGAAACAGGAGTTAGGGGGAGGGGTAAGGAAGAAGAGTTGGTGCAGGAAGCAGGGGATTGGTTAGGCAGTCATGATGATTGAGAGGTCTGGCATCTCATTGTCCAGATGCACTGACCTGGTAAATTTCAGTTCTTTGATCCCATCTGGGAGTCCTGATAGTCAGTTTTATGAGAAAGAAACTCAGATAAGACAAATGTAAGTGTCTCAAGTTTCAAGACTCAGATGGTTAATTTATATGTTTATTCAAAAGAAGCCATAAGCATCAGTTCTACAGGACAATTACACAAGTTTCAAAATAAAGTCTATTCTCATGGCTTGATATTTAGGAAGTTCTTCAACATGACACATAATTGCATGTTGCTTGCTCTTTTGTAAACCTTGCTAACCACCCTAATTAAATTCTGCATAGTTCTTCATAAGTGTCTGAAAATGTTTTGTTTAACATATTGGCTGACATCATTTCACTACCACCAACTACCTTCATTAATATGTGTTCATTCATTTTTACATATTATGCATTGAATTTCTATTTATCCTTCAGCTCTCACTTGAAGCCTCTCCTAATAATTATGGCAGGAAATGCCTTCTTCTCTTTGAACACCTATAGGGTTATAATTGGAACTGGGATGGAAGTGAGGCAAGCCAAATAGGAAGCAAAACACAATCAAACTCACAGTTATTGTTATTTAAAAGCCCCATATTAAAAAAGGATAACCTAGGATAATGGCATTCAGAAGGATGAAGCCTCAGTAGAAAATAGAAGGGCTCAAGCATAGGTAAAAGATTTCAGTCATTTGGAATGATGGGGAGTGGAAATTGGGGATATGCAGAACCCCATCCCTCTGCCACTGGAATATAAACCAGCACAGGGACACATGCATGATGGAGGCCATCCAAGTGAAGAAACATAATACTAGAAGAAGGTACAAGGCAAAGTTTGTAATAACATATATGAGGTCTGCCTGTAACAGTCCCAAATTATACTCATTTTCCTGGTGTAATTTTTAATAACATTACTTTTACTTCAAAATGTATCTTGGGCTGAGCATCAATATACATGACCCCCATATTCACATTAGTCATAAGTTAAGAAAGCAAGAGATGAGTTACTGGCCTTGGCACAATTTCAGAGCAAGACTCTGTGATATTTGGCTCCCCGTTTTGTTTATCTTTCGGGTGGTCTTTTTCCTTTTTTCACCCGGCTGAAATTCTATCTTTAAAGGCACATTTTAAATCCCTTTTCTGGCCAACTGAAATGGACTGTCCCATATCTGTACCTTGAAAACACAGTATACACCATTTATATAATACTTATTACATTAATCTATATTGTTGTTCTCTTTTCATGGAGATACGATAGGTAATCTGAAAGTCAATGTTCTGTGATAAATTCATATCAGATTCATGCAGGAAATAAGTGTGCCATGTTTCCAGAATGAACCTCCCACTCATACTATAAGTAGAAAAGTGTTAAGGATTCCATAGTCTGAATCATTTTCTTTGATTCAAGAGGAGTTTTTTTTTCTTAGTCAAGAAAAAAATATTAAAAACCAGTAAGTGTCAGAGTCTACTCAAGTTGGTAGTGTTGTCTCATGGGTAAAAATTAGAAAAAAAAATAAATCACTGGTGTCATGGAACTTATAACCTAATGGAGGAGGATAGACAACACAAAGAAACAGAAAGATGGATAATCTTTCAAACTCACAATCTCAACAAATTGTCCTACTTAAAACTGCAATTTCTCATCAGCACCCAACCTCCTTTAAGTTTTTCGTAAGCATTTGTCACCAACTGACATATTACGTCTTTTATTGGTTGATTTGATTAATACCTTTTTCCTGCAGCTAGAATCTGTTTTATTTATTTGTAAACCCAAGGAGTATAGAATAGTGTATATTAGAGAGTGGGTCTTCCATAAATAGCTGTTGAATGAATCAGCAAATTATATATGTTAGAAGGTGATAAGTGATAGGAAACTTAGGAGAAAACAGTTGCTATCAATGATACAGAGGTGGTAGTGGCAGGTTGTGATTTACAACTGGGTTATCAGTTAAGCCTCATTTGGAAAGTGACAGTTGCACAAAGACTTGAAAGAAAGAGTGAGCCATGCCTGGGAAAGGCAGAGCTGGCCTGACATCCATGGAACAGCACTGGTCCTGTGGGCCTGAAGCACAGGGTATAAGTGAGAGTAGTGAGAATGAGCAAAGAAGGGGAAAGGGCTGGGAATGCTGCAGAAAGTATAGTCCCTTATAAAGACTTGGGCTTTTACTCTGATTAAGAAGAAATCTTATGATCTATCTCAGTAGTTCAAAATTAAGGATGATTTTGTATCCAAAGAAACATTTGGTAATGTCTGGAGACATCTTTGGTTGTCACAACTATGAGGAGGAGATGCTACTGGCACCTAGGGGTAGAGGTCAGGGATGCTGCTGAATACACATTTTATAATATACAGGACATGCCCACAACAAAGTATTATCTGGCCCAAGGTGTTAATATTGCAATATTGCTGGAATTTAGAAACCCTGATTTAACTTTTCAAGGGGTGATTCTGGCTGCTGTACTGAGAATACACACAGAGAGGGTAAGGGAAAACACAGGGAGGCCCATCAGGAGCAACTGAAGTAATCTAGTGAGGAATGGTTCTAGCTCAGATTACAGTGGTAGGAGTGGAGCTACTGAGAAGTGCTTGGATTATGGGCATAGCACAAAGGTGGAGTCAATAAAATAACACCGATGTCCTGTATTTGTGGTGTGAGAGAAAAGGAAAGTCAAGAACAACCCTAAGATTTTTTATTTAATTTCTAGAAGTAAAGAATTGTCATCAATGGGCATGGGGCTGACTGGGTATGCAGTAGGATTTGGGGGATGTGGTAGAAATCAGATATTAAGTTGGTGACATGATTTTGCCTATGTCCCCACCCAAATCTCATGTTGACTTGTAATCCCGTGTAGGAGGAGGGGCCTGGTGGGAGATTGGATCATGGGGGTGGTATCTCATGGTTTAGCACCATCCCCCTAGTGCTGCTTGCTTAAAGGTGTGTAGTACCTCCCCCTCCTTCCTTCTGCTCCCACCATGTAGATGTGTTTGCTTCCCCTTTGCCTTCTACCATGATTGTAAGTTTCCTAAGGCCTCCCCAGCCTTGCTTCCTGTACAGCCTGCAGAACTGTGAGTCAATTAAACCTCTTATAAATTACCCGGTCTCAGGTCATTCTTTATGGCAGTGTGAGAATGGACTAATACAATTTGGGATATGTTAAATATGAGAAGCCTCTTAGACATCGTTGGGGTGCAGAACATGATGCCCCAAAGTATGGTCCCCTGGCAGGCTGAGCACTTTTGAGCTGAAAAGGGCAGGAAGGCCTCGGAAAAGCAACAGGGCCTATCTCTGACTTTCTCCTTTCTTCTGTTTCCAACCCTTATTTTTTTCCTAAAACAAGCTATAAAACCTAGAAAGTTCACTCTTTGACCTACCTTCCATGAAAGTAGATCATAAGACCCTCATGTGACAAGTAGTCCTTCCTTCTACCCAGAGGAAAGAAATGCTACACAGAGAGGCCAAAAAGAATCTGAACAGGCCTTGCCAAATTTCCCCCAGCTTGTTACCATTAGGCCATACTCCATTTTTGTCCAGTCATATTTCTCCACACCTCTCCACTTCTTCCCTCAGACTTAGCATAAAAATACACACTGTTCCTTAGGTCTTTGAACCTTAATTTCTGAAGCCTCTCATGTCACATAAAACTTTGTTGAATACATTTGTGATGCTTTTCTCTTGTTAATCTGTCTTCTCTTATAGGAGTGTCAGTCATGGACCTCGTGGTGGGTGAGGAAAAGATGCTATTTTTTCTCGCCTGCAACAGCTAGGTGGAGCTATCAGATGCGTAGTTGTTTAGGTGGATGTGGAGTTAGGAAGAAATGTCTAGGCTTGAGTTATATATTTGGGAGTTATCAGTGTGTGGGTCTTATTTAAAGGTGATATCAAGGGTGTGAATGCGGAAAGTAGAGATGAGAATCAAGAATGGAACCCTAGGGGACGCTAATGTGAAAAGATTACAGAAAATTAGGGAAAGGATTATAAGAAAGTCTGAAACAATGTCATTTCCTCCACACATTCATAGAGCTCCAGGCCCACAAATACTTGGGTTTTTATTTTTTAATTTTCCTGCTACATCTAGGTACTTGGGGCTGTCACCAGTACCCCTAGAATCCATCCATTTTAAGAAAAAAAAAGGTCTTTCATCTCAGCTTTCTAGCGGTTCTTTGTTTTATAGTCTGCCACCTCTGTGCTTTCCAACACCTGGTCTTTGATGTTATTGCCTCCAGTGTCCACATTCTGCGCCCTTTCTCTTCTATAGCAGCTACTGCTGATCTCATGTTTGCTGGCATTCTTTCTAACCAACTGATTTCACTCTAATCAAACAACTAGAGTTCCTTGCTGATTTGCTTTTATATATGTGTGTGTGTGTGTTTGTGTGTGTTTGCATGTGCGCATGCACACATGTGTTTAGTATAAGTACCTTAGGAGATTTCAGTATGTGTAGTTACAATCCCTACTCTCAGTTCCTGCATCATGCTAAGTTGTATCTTGTCCCTGGGCTTTTTAACCTGCTGTTTCCAATTCTTAGAACACTCTTTTCTTTTTCCTTAGACTAGGGAGCTCTGCTTCATTTCTGAAATCTCCGTTAAGAGGCCAGAGAACTTTCCCCAAGCTTCCAAGTTTGGTTTTGATGACCCTGTGTTTATTTTTACATTAGTAGTCATCGCACACCATATTGCTTTTTTTTTTACTTGTTGGCAACCTTGATTTAAACACTAGCTCCTTGAAGGTAATGTCTCTGTCCTGTTCACCATCATATCTCTACTATATAACACAGGGTTATAATATATAATCTTATATATTATAAAATTGTATAATTTAAATTATATAATTAAACTCTAATTAGTAAATTAATTTATATGTTTTGTACTTTCAATCAGGTTGAGGATAATTCAGGATGAAATCACATGACTTTATTTGCCTCAGCACCCAGTACGTTGCATGGTATAGAATTGAAAGTATGTAAATAACTGTCAATTGATGTAACTGCATTCATACTATGAATTTCTTTATTCATTTGAATTTCTTCACCTACAACATTCTTGCCGAAAGGAAGTCATGTCCTGCCCTGAATATTCCCTTGGGTCATCAGTTCTGAATGATACAAAATTTAAATCAAATCAAATATTTTTCTTCTTTTGCTGTCAGTAGAGAGACTAAAATGGGAAAGGTGAGAGGAACAGAGAGAAATGATCAGATTAGCAGCTTTGAAACTGTACAGAGTTGTGGTATTTTGGCAGCCAAATATGAATATTAGAGTGTTGTGTAAAGGTCAGGCAATGTAAAAATGCTTTTGGCAAAGTAGAAATGTTACTATAGTAAGCAATGGACTAACAACATTCCTGAAGCTCTGTAAGTTAACCTCTGTGCAGCTTTGACTTTGAAACAGGTCGATTGCCGATGCGTATAAATATTCCTTTCTCTTTTTCAAAGGTCAATCAGCTTTTGTCTTAAAAAGAAACAGATAAAAATCAATCAAGCTATGGAAAATACAAAAAGAGAAATAAGGCTGTAAAATTAATGAAATGTATGATTTTACCTAACTGGGGATGTGAATCTTAATACCCTTTTGGCAGATCAAGCTGACCAACTTATTTATGAATTCTCAAACATCACACTATTCCATGCTTTTATATCAGCTATTATCTTTACTGACAATGTCCTCCACAGTTCCCAACAGCAACAACATATGTAGCTCTCTCCTATTCATTTTTCAGTGTTTAATTCTTTGATAATCCCTTCTAAACCCACATCCACACCCATACCCCCCACACACACACCCACACCTTAATTTGATTTAGATCCCTCTTCTCTAGGATTCTATAGCATCATATTCATAATATTTTATAGAGCTTAATCTACTCTCTTAAACTTGTTAGTTTTCTTGTCTAAGTTTTCTAATAAGCTGTGATTAATTGCAAATCATGAAACCATGTTTTTCTCAGTGCTATATTTCCCTATGCCTAGCATCCTAGAACAAAATAAATGCTTACTAAATGTTGAGTGATTCTAGCCAAGAATAAATGAATCTGCCTATGAAGTCATGGAAATCAAAGTTGAAGATATTTGCTATGGTGGCCTTTCCATTTGAGAATTTCATTATGGGAAAGTCAACCTTAATTAATAAAAAAAAACTCTTTGAATCAAATTGCTTTGGAATGATTTCAAAATGTATTTGTTTTCCTTCTCAGTGAGATAGCTTTAGGAATTTGTCTTTAAGATGACACTAACCCTTCAGGTTTGAATAGGCTACAGAATGCCTTTGAAGTCTTAAGACCTATCAAGGCTCTTCTGTAGAGCTTGGTGGTATTTAGAGGATTTCTGTTTCTCTGATTTAATATCTTTTTAAATCTATGACTTGTATGATTAACCAAATCCAAAATAACATTACACACTAAATAAGAAAAGGGAAAGGGCTAGAAACCTTCCCTTTGTTGATGTCTTTCTTTTTGTGTATTTCTGGTTCATCCTCTTGAAGCTTTGCTACATAGAGTAATGTTTGTATCTGTGGTCTTCGAAGGCCATTTGTGGACTTATCAGTTCATTATTGCCCCTAGAAGTCCATTACACAGACATTTATCCTCTTGTGACTGAACTATTCCCTTCAATCTAAGAGAAAAGAAAACGAGACTGCTTCAGCCACACTTAATGCTTCGTGTGAAACAGAATAGATGGTGTTTTGTTCTTGTGTAAGTTCCTATGCGGTGGGATCAGAGTGTTTTTCTTCCATCTGACTATGCTGAGAAACAGTGACCAGTTTGCCCATGTTCTTGTCGGCTTTTGAAATGGAATATTAAAGACTTAAAAGAGGACATTGCGATATCTTAAAGTGAGTTTCTGAATTATAATAGTACGATAAAGGGAAGAGGCAGGATTCTCATAGGGAAAACCTGCAGGCTTCAGAGCCAAACAGACTTACGTTCAAGCCCTTGCTCTTGCTATAGAACACAGTAATTGTAAACTGGAGGAAATTAGTTAATTCTCCAAAGGTCAGATTATTCAACTGTAAGAGTGGAGGATACTGAAATTTCGTTCATGAAAGTTATTGTACACTGAAACAATTTAAAAATGCAGAGATGACGGCAGGGACAGAAATAAATGTCCATTTGTAGAGAGGATACTATGTGTTCAGCTGTAGAGAGGATACTGTGTGAAATTTGCATGGCACTAGATTAGGTACTTTTTTATGTTTTATGTCTGCAAAGTTTCACAGCAGGCCCTAAACAGCAGTAAGCCAAAAATGACAGCTACTTTTCCTGTAACAAAAAATTCCCAAATGAATGTGGCTTATGAATTATTAGCATTTAATGTTAATTATTTCTACATTTCTTTTTTATCTCACTTCTTGGATAGTTTAGTATAGACTTGGTAGGCAAACCAGCTTTCGTTCAAAGCTAGGCTCTAGCGTTAATGGCTATGTGACCTTGGACAAATGTCCTACCATGCCTAACAACCATGTTCCACAGCCTGGGCTCCTGTTCCAGATTCACTTCTTTTTTACATTTTATTTTTATTTTTGTTTTTTTTTTAATTATTTGTTTATTTTGATACCTGGTCTTGCTCTGTTGCCCAGGCTGGAGTGCAGTAGCATGACCATAGGTCACTATGGCCTTGAACTGTTGGACTTGAGTGATCCTCTCACCTCAGACTCCCAAGTAGCTGTGACTAGAGGTGCATGCAACCATGCTCTTCATCTTTTTTTTTTTTTTTTTTTTGAGACAAACTTTTGCTTTTGTGGCCCACGCTGGAGCACAATGGTGTGATCTTGGCTCACTGCAGCCTCTGCCTCCCAGATTCAAGCTATTCTCCTGCCTCAGCCTCCCAAGTAGCTGGGATTACAGGTGCCCGCCCCCATGCCCAGCTAATTTTGTATATTTAGTAGAGACAGGGTTTCACCATGTTGACCAGGTTGGTCTTGAACTTCTGACGTCAGGTGATCCACCTGCCTTAGCCTCCCAAAGTGTGGGGATTACAGGCGTGAGCCACTGCATCTGGCCCTCTCCACCTCTTAATTGCTTAAGAAATTTAGGAAGGTTACTCCTTAAAATTCAAATACAATAAAACTCAGTAATACCATGATCTGAGCTCACATTCAGGGGGATTGGACCAAGTTCTCTCTCTCTATCCCCTTCTACAGCAGGGATGGCCTAAAATTCTCATTTTCAGAGATGGTTGGGAAAGAAAGTGACTAAATCCCAATATCCCTAAATAGGGCCAGTAAAATGAGCACAAACTCACTTAAAGATTCCTAGAATGTTCCTTTTGCTTAACAGAAGCTTTTTAGTTTAACATAGTACCATTTGTCTACTTTTTGTTTTTGTTACCTGTCTTTTTGAGGTCTTAGCTATAAAATCTTTGCCTAGGCCAATATCCTGGAGTGTTTCCCCTGTGTTTTTCTCTAGTAGTTTTAGAGTTCCAGGTCTTTTGTTTAAGTCTTTAATCCATTTGTAGTTGATTTTTGTATATAGTGAGAGACAGAGGTTTCATTTCATTCTTTTGCATATGAGTATCCAGTTTTCCCAGCACCATTTAATAAAGAGGGTATCCTTTTCTCAACATATGTTCTTGGCACCTTTGTTGAAAATCAGTTGGTTGCAAATATGTAGATTTATTTCTAGGTTCTCTGTACTGCTCCATCGGTCTATGTGTCTATTTTTATATCAGTACCATGCTGTTTCAGTTACTATATCTTTGTAACATATTTTGAAGTCAGGTAGCGTGATAACTTCAACTTTGTTCTTTTTTTTAGTATTTCAAAGAGATAAATATCTGCACCTTATGTTTATTGCAGCACTATTCACAATAGCAAAGACATGGAATCAACCTAATTGTCCATAAAAGGATGAATGGATAAAGAAAATGTGATATATATACAGAGAGAAATACTATTTAGCCATAAAAAAGAATCAAATCCTATTGTTTGCAACAACATAGATAAAAATTGGAGTTCATTATGTGAAGTGAAATAAGCCAGACACAGAAAGACAAACAATATGCATATTCTCACTGAATATGAAAGTTAAAAGAGTTAATCTCATGGAGTCAAAGATGAATGATGCTTATCAGAGGCTAGAAAGGGTGTTTGCCATGGTGGGGTGATGAATAGAGGTTGGTTAATGGGTACAAACATACAGTTAGGTAGAAGGAATAAGCCTAATGTTTGACAGCAGAGTAGAGTGACTGTCATTAACAACAATATATTGTATATTTCAAAATAGCTTAAAGACAGGACCTGAAATGTTCCAAATATAGAAATGATAAATATGTGAGGTGATGGATATCCTAACTTGATCATCACATATTCTATATGTGTAACAAAATATGACATCTACCCTGTAAATATAAACAATATATATCAATAAAAAATTTTTTTTTGAGACAGAGTCTCACTCTGGCACCCAGGCTGGAGTGCAATGGCATGATCTCGGCTCTGCAATCTCTGCCTCCCTGGTTCAAGCAATTCTCCCGCCTCAGCCTCCCAAGTAGCTGGGACTACAGGCTTATGCCTCCACACCTGGTGAATTTTTGTATTATTATTATTATTTTTGCCATGTTGGCGAGGCTGGTCTTGAAATCCTAACCTCAGATGACCCACTCGCTTCGGCCTCCCGAAGTGCCAGGGTTACAGGCCTGAGCCCCCGCACCTGGCCAAAAATATTTTTTTTTAATTCCTAGAATGATTAAAACTGTCCTAGGAATAATACATATGGACCTATCAACAATGCACAGGTAGGTGGTGGCAAACTCTAGGCAGCACTCATAGAGACTAGGATTGCACTGGACTAGTACCCTCTCTCACCTTCACCACCACTGCAGACATCACCACATTAACCACGTGACTCACACTGGTCATTCCATTAAGCCGCTAATAACGTGGCACATTTTATGTGATGTTTACTTTTTGAACTCCACTTGCAGTTGGTCTTGCTGTCATATACTAACACCTACCTCCAGGGATACTGTGAGGATTAAATAAAATAATCCATATAAAGCACTTAACATTGTAACTGGCACTCAGCAAATAAAAGTAAGTGGTGACTAGTTATTGTTAATTTAAACACAGATCTAGAAGTAAAAGGAAGCCTTATGTTTCAGTGACATTTTGTTGCCTTTTCCCATAAAACAATACAGTGTTTTTTATTCATACTGACACAGTAAAATAAAATAATCATATGTATAGATATGTGTATATATAGATATGATCTATATACCTATCATTATAGAATTATTTCAAAAGATAAGTGTTTCAGGCTCTAGAAATGTCAAGAAACAGTACAATTCAGTTAGAACTGCCTGTACCTCTCTGGGTGCAAACATATTCAGAAGCATTGGGCACAGCCATAAGACTGGAAGAAGACTCTACAATGGGAACAGTCTTTTCCTGAATTGAACTGAAAAGACCGATTTGAAAAATGAGGCTCTTCAGAGAAAGCAAAAGCCATTATCCTGGTTAAATACTTACATTTACTTGTGAGTGAAGGTTGACTATTGTGCAACATCAACATATTTTAAATTGCTATCCAGACATCTAAGTTCTGTGTCCTCCCACTGCAAAAATAAATAACTGGAAGACATGTTTGATCCCTTGTCTCTGAACTTTTATATTGTTCTCAGGTTGAATAGAAAGACTGGAATCATAATCATAGATACTGTACAATTTCTTAGAATAATAAAAGAGCAGCAATATGCTAATGAGTCTGTGTAGAACTCATTCTACACATTCTACTCATTCTGACTAAAATGGCATATGCAATGGTAGAGATCAAATACAAATATTTAAATAAGTTGTAAGCCAACCACTCTTGGAATTTTGCTTGTAAATAATCATTTCGTACCAGTTCACTTTCCTCCTCCTCCTCCTTGTTCCCCTCCGTCCCCTCCTCTCCCTCCTTCCCCTCCTCCTATTCCTCCTCTCCCTGTTCATCTTCTTCCTTCTTCTTTCTGACAACATACTAGAAATCATTTGAAGTATCTGCAGAAATTGACTGTGTTGAGGCATAAATAATATGATAAAAGTTTATTAGAAGCCAAGTAGGAGGATGGACCAGAGAACAAACAGCAAGAAAGTTTGGGAGTGTGCTGGAGTCTGGTACAAGTTGAAAGACTTTTATAGAAAAGTTTAGGAGAAAGGGTCGGAGGGCGGGTGGTCGTCACGCCAGAGTTGTCGTTTTTATTTGGAAGGTACAATATAGAAGTTACAATCATTGGCAACATACAGGCTAAAATGCCTGCAATGCAAAACCATCATAAACATCATAATTCAGAAATAAATCAGTATCTTTTTCAGTGTCATTAGGTTATGAATTAATAAGTGCATAAATAATTTCAGCAACTCATGATTCTTTTTTTTTTTTTTTGAGACGAAGTTTCACTGTTGTTGCCCTGGTTGGAGTGCAATGGCGTGATCTGAGCTCACTGCAACCTTTGCATCCTGGGTTCAAACAATTCTCCTGCTTCAGCCTCCCGAGTAGCTGGGATTATAGGCGTGTACCACCATGCCCTGTTAATGTTGTGTTTTTAGGAGAGATGGGGTTTCTCCATGTTGGTCAGGCTGGTCTCACACCCCTGACCTCAGGTGATCCGCCCACCTTGGCCTCAAAAAGTGTTGGGATTACAGGCTTGAGCCACTGCGCCTGGCCTATGATTCTTTACTCAGAAGAGGATGCCACTATGAATCACAAGGCCTCCCCAAGACAGGTTAATTTAGAAGCCTTTTTACATTTAAAGTAAACTGCCAAATGTGACCTGTATGTTATCAGAAAGCATATTAAAACTGAGTTTTCAATGATCATTCATTAAGGAACACAGGCCAGGTCATCAAGTCAGAAGCAAATGCTTATGGCATATCTTTTACTTTTTAAACTCTGATAATTCAGGTGCAATTAAATGAATCTCTGGGCTGTTCTAACTCCATCCTCCATTCTACTTTTGCTTCAAATTACAGTAAATAAATAATAAATGTTATTATGCTTTTGAAGAAATGCGTTAATATGCTAGCCAGTTTTCTGCTGGTCCTCCTAACTGTTCATGCCAAAGTCTTTATCCAAAATTCATCTGTAGCTGTCCACACATACAGAACATGTACACACACACACACACACACACACACACACATGCACATACATCAGCACCTGCATTGTTTTCACCGTTGTGATTACCCTAACATTTATTTTGTAAGCTTTGGAAAGGGTCGATGAAGAAGTTTTGCATATCAATAAAACTACAAAAATTATATATAAGTCATAAAGTACCAATGAACTGCTTCCATAACTGTTTACTTACAAGTTTCCTTTCATTGTCCAGAAAGAAATACAGATAAAGCAAGGTATGCTCTAATTAAAACTGAAATGCCAATTAATATAGACGAAGTAATACAATCTGTTTGGAGTGTTACAATTTATTGCGACTGACATGATACTTTGGAATTTCCTAATATTAGTAAAGAATGGATGAAAGAAGGAATATTTGTCAGAAAGAGTGTGGGCTTTGGGTCCATAGCTGTGTGGACTTGGGTAAGTTATTTACTTTGGGCCTTTGCTTCTAACTATAGTACAAGAATAATGGTAACTACATGGTAGGACTGTTGGAGGGATTTGAGGTAATGCCAATAGTGTTACCTATGCGAAAGGAAACTCTAGCTCTACTAATTATGAGAAGAATGAGAAAGTGTGTGGAGAGCCTACCAGGCTGCCTGACACAGAGCAGGTCTCCTATGAGCATTAGCACTTCCAGCCCTCACACTCTGGCAGACAAATTCACACACACACAATTTCAAAGAACTGTCTTCTCATAGCAAAAATGCAAAGGAGTTTTAATTATATTCACTGGATAAAAAAGTTAATCTTATTCATTTATGAAAAATATTAAAATTGTTTTTTAAATACACATGATTTGTAAGGATTTTTCTGTAAATAATATAATCTGAACCATTTGCATTTAAAATGGACATGTACTGTCAGAATCTTGTTTCTTTTTTAGCAGGAAATGGTTTAATGACCCAATAAAAATTTCTTTTTTTTTTTCCAAATAACTTTTCCAAATAACACCTTCAGGGTTAGAATAAAAATAGATTCTAAAATAGCTCCAAAGTTGTAATTTAGTATGATTAGTAGCTCAGCTTTTGTAGATAGATGAGAGACATTAATTATTTTGGCTTTTGTAATGTTTTTAGAAGTTCCTTGTTGAAGAAAAATCTTACTGAGCAGACTTACAAGTACTTTTATTTGGAATCAATTACATATTATTCTTTGAAAATTTTAGGAAATTCTTAAAAATATTTTTGACTTTGTTACAATTGAAAGCTTTAAATTTATCAAGAAACAAACTGTTTGCTATACAAGTATGTGAAGTTACTCTACCAAAAGGAGAATTATGGAAGGAAAATTATAGTATTTGTTCAAAATACTTCTTGTTCAGCATAGTCCCATCCCAGTGGAACAATTATTCTTGCTGCCCCATTGATATTAGGGTTGGCCAACTTGCTTTGGTCTGACCTGTAAGTGGATGTGACTTGTTTCTCTCCTGAGCAGCAGCCTCAAGATGCATTATATGCTTCTGTTGTTCTCTTTTCCTCTGCTACAAGATGGGCAGAGGAGCTCCTCCTTCAGCCTTGTTCCCTGATTAAAGAGAACATCAAAGCTAGTTGCAGCTAATCCACAGCAAATTTGCAACATGCACACTAATCATTAGTGAACAGCTTGTTGGGTTTTTATTAAAGGAATACACAGATATAAGGACCACAAGGAGCAGGAAAGAGTATTAGTAACTCTGCTGAAACCCTCCTCACGGCTCCTTCCAGTCGCTACTTGTCTCCAAAGAAAACACTTCTCCGAATTCTCTTTTCACTGATTAATTTTTGCTGTATGTAATTGTTTGGGTCTGACTTTCTTCATTCAGTAATATGAGTTTGGTATTTGCCCATGTTGTCATGGGTAGCAGTTAATTCACTATCATTCCTGTGTAATTCTCCATTGTATGAATATAGCACCATTTTATACCCATTCTACTTTTGTTGAAATTGGAGTTGCAGCAATTTGGAGCTAATACAATAGTGCCATTGTAACATCATTGTATAAATCCTTCGTTACACATTTGTACACATTTCAACTAGGTGCATCCTTAAGAATGGCCATGCTGAGTCCTATGTTGTACACGTGTTCTGCATTAATTGATACTGTCATCAGGTTCCAAAGTAACTAACTAATGTATAACTCATACAGCAAAGGATGAGAGCTTTTTCTGCTTCAAATTCTTGCCAATAGTTATCTATTGTGATATGGTTTGGATATGTGTCATCACCGAAATCTCACGTTGAATTGTAATCTCCAGTGCTGGAGGTGGGGTCTGATGGGAGGTGTTTGGATTGAGGGGGCAGATCACTCGTAGCTTGGTGCTGACTTCTTGATGGTGAGTGAGTTTTCATGTGATCTGGTCATTTAAAAGTGTGTGGCACCTCCCACCTCCTCTTTTTCTCTTGTTCCATGTGACATGCCTGCTCCTCTTCATCTTCTGCCATGATCGTAAGCTTCCCAAGGGCTCCGCAGAGGCTGAGCAATGTGAGTCCCATGCTTTTACAGCCTGCAGACCCGTGAGCCAATTAAACCTCTTCTTTACCTTTATAAAAAACTCAGGTATTTTTAACAGCAATGCAAGAATGACCTAACACATATTGTTTGTCACTTTACCATTGGAAGGATTATGTGGTGATATCTTTTTGTGGCTCTTACTTGTTAGTCCTGGTGACTAATGAGTTTGCTCACATTTTAATATGCTGATTAGCCATTCGGTAACCTCCTTTGTGAAGTGTCTGTTCCAGTCTTTTGTTCATATTTCATTTGGATGTTCCATATTGCCTTTTCTTATTGATCTGTAAGAGCTCATTATTTATTATGGAGTGAAGGTCTTTGTCAAGAATATGTGGTCCCCATGTCGTCCTCTGTGCTATAGCTTGCCTTGCCTTTCCATTCTCTTGATACTATTTTCTGACTAAGAAAGGTTCTTAATGGTAAATAATCTAATTTAACATTATTTTCTTCATTATTATTGCTTATTGTGGATCTGCTCCACGATCATGAAAACATCATCTTATACTCTCTTCTAGAACTTCTATTATATTATCATTGACATTTAAACTTGCACGTCATTTATTATTGATTTGGTAATGGCATGAACTGAGGTATCACTTTTCTCTTTTACTGAAATAATCACATTTTTTCTCATTTATTTAGGGACAATGAAGAAAATGGAATTAATTTTCAAGTTTAAACTCACTTTCTAGTAATAAACTTTAGCTACAAGAGTTTTTATATGTTTTATTTTTGTATGTGTTGTATTCTTTTTTATTCATTACTGGTATGATTTTATAATATTATGTTTAGTGCTTTTATTCGTATGTTCACTAGATACATTGTTTTGAAAATTTTTCCTTGTAATAACCTGGTAAGGTCCTGATATTAAGATTATTTGGACTTAGAAAATGAGTTGAAAAATGTTTCCCCTTTTTTTCTTCGCTAGAGAAGTGAGTTTGGATTGATGCTGTTTCTTCAAATGCCTGGAAGGAAAGACTGACTCTGACAGTTTGGATCACATTTCTGTGCTTTTCCTCTGGGATACTGGTCTCTCAAGCTCCAGCTCTCTTGGTAGCTCTATGATGCTTTCCAACACATGTGCTTTGCATGTTATCTAGCATTTATCCTTTTTGTTGGTAGAAGACTGGTTTGCTATAAGCTAATCTGTTAAAACTAGCTCTACGCTACTTATTTACAAATTTCCATTAACATACAATCTCTTCAAAAGATTAAAAATACTTTCACCTAGAGATAACTCACAAAAATCCAATTTTTTCAGATCATGTGCATGACCAGATCTACATGCCTAATCTCATTCCCATATCTCAGCTATACAATAAAAGTGTTAAGATAAAAGAGGAGAGATTGGTTGTGTGCAAAATCTAACAATGGAATCTAATAGTGGGATCTAACAGGTATTAGTAGCTAAACCACATGGAAAAGAAATGTCTTGCAGTAAGTTGAGGGTGTTGACAGCAGTTGCATAGTACCCAATGCCCTCCACCAAATAAACAAAACCAAAAAACTGTCATCAACTTTGACCAATGCCTTCAATAGGCAAAGAAACCAGCTCATCACATTGAACTGATAGTTCAAGGTTGCAATTTGGTGCACTGGAAACAGCCTCAAACAAGATAATATCTCCTTTGCTTATAGAGCCAGGACATTCCTAGATTTAAATCCCACATCTACTTTTTAAAATCTGCGTGACTTTTGCAATGCCACTTGGCTTCTATGCACATCTCATTATGTATAAATAGGCTAGTCTCCTACAATCCATTCCCATATAATTGCTGAAATGATTTTAATACATCCTAGTCAAATCTCACCACTCTCTATTTGTGAAAATTTCCAATGGATTTCCATCATCTTTAGATTAGAATACAATTTATTTTGCCAATGAATGTCCTCCTTAAGCCAGTGAAATTTCTCCTTCGTCCCAGGGCTCTTCTTCAGTAGTCTTCTATGATTTCCACAGCCAGCATCTTTTCCTGTGCTGATCCTTCTACTGGGATCATTATTCCCCCAGAATGTCACATGGGGGCTGCCAGCTTCTCATTCCTCAAATATACACTAAAGCAACCTCTCCTCAGAATTGCCTGCCCCGACCATGGGATGAAAAGAAACTCCTCTTACAACTCCACTCTCGCATGATACTCTACTGTATTTTTTTATAAAACATCTTCTCTTGAGAATCACCTTGTTTGTTTATTTATTTTTTTCTTCCTCTCTGCCTCCCTGAATATAAGCTACCATGAGACAGAGAACTTTTCTGTCTCTTTTCTCAATTAAATATCTGGTACCTAGAATAGTGTTTGTTATAGCACCAAGAAGACAGTTGATGAATGAATGAATGAATGAATGAATGAGTGGATGAAATATGGTAAAGATGAACTCAAATTAGGTATGAAATCTGGTTAAATAGTAGGTGCTCAGTTAATAATAATTTCCTTCTCCTTTCTTTCCTGTCTTACATCCTCTTCCTAAAAAGACTCCAAATCTGTATCTGCTGCCCCTATGTACAGAATACTAGCCACACTTCACACTTTCCTCTTTAGTTTTACATAGGGGTCACGACCTTTAGTCATCAACTTGTCAATTCAAAGATGGGTCTACCTCCCGTGATTTATTTTCAGTTGACTGTGAAAATAAATAGGACTGGGGAAGAGGAGCTCACTCGGCGACGGAGGGCACTCTCACATAGCCTGTGAGTTACTTTTCCAGGGAGCTGGCATCAACCAAGGCAGCCACCAGCTGGTCTGTTGCCATTATTGTGTGATGGGTGCTGCCTTGTAGGAAACAGAAGGTGCAATGAGTCTGGTTATTTATTCATAGAGAAAGATGGATGATCCTCTTGGAAATTTGGGACATTCATTTCACAGTTGATTGTGAAAATAAATAGTTTGGCAGTTTTGTTATTTCAAACATATCTTACCTGGATGCAACTAATGTTTTAATCTAAGTTCCAATAGCTTGATCACACTCACAGCTGGAGATCCCTAGTGGAAATACTGAATTTTGGCAGATTTCCAAGCATGCTGGGAAGGGGAGCTCACTCAGCAATGGAGGGCACTCACACATAGCCTGCGAGTTACTTTTCCAGGGAGCTGGCATCAACCAAAGCAGCCTCCAGCTGGTCTGTTGCCATTATTGTGTGGTGGGTGCTGCCTTGTAGGAAATAGAAGGTGCAGTGAGTCTGGTTATTTATTTATAGAGGAAGATGGGTGATCCTCTTGGAAATTTGGGACATTCATGCATGTTAAGACTAATACAAAAATAATGAGACAGATTGTATGTATGTGTGTGCACATGTATGTTTGTGGGCTGGTGGGGAGTCACCATTGATACTTAAGATAAACTGGAGATGATGTCAAAAGTGGGTTGTTGAAAACAAAACAGTAAGAGGTGGCAGTGCCTCCGAAACAAGTTTGTGACCTATATGGGCTTTTGGACAGACAGACTTGAGATCAACTACTTATTAGTAATGCAACTTTGGACATATTATCATGAAATAAAAAATAACATACGCAAAGCACTCAGTACTATTTCAGGCATATAGTGGACCCTTATTAGTGCAAGCTATTGTTATTAGAACCAGTTCTACCTTCGTTATAATTGTGCATAGGGAATTTCACAAATGGAGACATTTATGACAACAAATATCTTTTGATTTTCCCTTCTAAAATTATTGGGCATCCCATCTGCTCAGTGCTAATAAGCCTACTTGCATTATCAGAGACCAGAACAGGTTTGACAACACTCAAAAGTTGAATGTCGATTTTCTGTGATAAGCTATCGGTTTCCTGTGCTATTTACAGGCGACTGATCCACTCTTAACTCATATATCTAAGGGCACTAGGAGAATTAAATGGAGCTCAAATATAGATCAGAATCCTACTAGGCATTATTGATGCTTTGTCTTCATTGACATCCTCATTCATCCACATGTTAAAATCTTTATGTAGGAGAAACAGATAATTTCATTGTAACAAAAACACCTGATGATAATGTGTTATGGTTTTGAATAAATTAAGTTCTGTATGCCACAAAATCATGCAGAATCTGTATGTGTGTTTTATAGCCACGTCTATATCTACTAGGTATTTATGTACATATATGCGTATGCTTATGTACATATTTTACTTTATATGTCTGTGTGTTTGTATGTGCCTGTACAGGTCGGTTTCAATGTATGCACATATAGGTGTGTCTCAGTGTGTGTGTGCATTCAAATAAATATGTTTATATGTATCTTGAAAATATCTCTAAAATGCAGTGAATATTACTGTCTTTCTGAGAGTCTTTATGATGTACAAAAAAGAGCACAAAACTTGAGTAGCAAGAATTGAAATTTGGGTTATTCAACCTCTGTCTGTGATCCTTAGGTTTATCATGTTATGCTTAACCACCTTTTTGGCCCTCACATGTAAATCTGAATCGTAAGATTAGTTTGCAACTGAAATAAAGATGACCTGTTAGAACACTATGCCTGGCACATAGTAGATACTTAAAAATGATATGTCTTTTCTTCCCTTCCTCAATTTTCTTCCTTTCTTTAGAAAACAGTTACTTCAATGCCACGTAGTTTTATTGACATCTAAAATGTATATACAATTGATTTTTAGTTTGGGCAGTGGAGGGCCCTCTTAAATATATCCTGGCAGATAAAATGCCATGATTTCTCTATTACTGCATGATCATGACTGGGAGAATGAAGAGGATGTGATAGTTATCTCCAGAGGACAAGATAGTTTTCACAGAACTATCTTGAAAGACTAATGGACATCTGGAATACTGAGATGAGAATTAAAGTAGAATGAAAAGTGCCTTGCAATTTATTATAGAATTCAACAATGTGTTCATCCAGGTTGCCAAAAAAGCAGTTACCGAAATGGAATTAAATAGTCAAGAAATGAATTAGAAGAAAAGTGCTGGTGAAAGAAAATGGGAAGGGTGCTGGGAGAGCCGTGCAGTTCTGATGAAGGTTGGCCAAGGCCACTGGGACGTTCTTGAGCCGAAACCATCAAGAGTCCTGTGTGTCTTAGCAACAGAAAGAGCAAACATCCTTGGTGCAAATGCAGCAATGGATTTCCAAGCACAGAAGCTGTCACCCAGCAAAGATCTGAAAAAAGCATTGTCATGTGACCATAGGTAGGTGAGAAAGAAGGAAGGAATCTGGCATTTACCATGATAGAATCTTTGATAGGCACAGCCACACTTCTTAGCTCCTAACTCACTCCTCTAATTAAGAATACAGTATCACCAAGTACATAAGGTTTGTAGAATATGTATAACCATAAATTAATGTATGAAGTTGCTGAAAAATTAGAGGAGAATTAGAAATATAAGATACTGCAGCCATCAAGTGCAGTAGGATTAGAAAGGATACAGTTCAGGATGGTGGATAAAAGCAGGAGTTTTCAGAGTTACAGGAAATAGATTTGAAGCTTAGCTCTACTATTTGGCTGTGTGACCTTGAAACAGTGACAATGTGCCGGAGTTTCTAAGTCTTTATAGCTGGGACATCATGATACCTACTTCAACAGGACTTTCAAAGAGTTAAATTAGGCTTTTTAATAATCATCATAATGACTGTCATGAGATGGCATCTCATTGTGGTTTTGATTTACATTTTTCTAATGATCAGTAAAGTCTAGCTTTCTTTTCATATGTTTGTTGGCTGCATGAATGTCTTCTTTTGAGAAGTGTTTGTTCATGTCCTTTGCTCACTTTTTAATGGGTTGTTTTTTTCTGGTAAATTTATTTGCATTCCTCATAGACTCTGGATGTTAGACCTTTGTCAGATGGATAGATTGCAAAAATTTTCTCCCATTCTGTAGGTTATCTGTTTGCTCTGATGACTGTTTCGTTTGCTGTGCAGAAGCTCTTTAGTTTAAACCTAGTAATCACACATATGTTCCTTGCAGCATGTCCACAATAGCAAAAACATGGAATCAACCCAAGTGCCCATCAATGATAGATGGGATAAAGTAAATGTGGTACATAAACAGCATGGAATACTATGCAGACATAAAAAAAGAATGAGTTCATGACTTTTGCAGTGACATGGATGGAGCTGGAAGCCATTTCCCTCAGCAACCTAATGCAGGAACAGAAAAACAAACATCACATGTTCTCACTTATAAGTGGGAGCTGAACAATGAGAACACATGGATACATTGGGGGAACAACACACACTGGGGCCTGTTGGGAGGTGGCGGGAGGAAGACTGTGAGGAAGAATAGCTAATGGATGCTGGGCTTAATACCTAGGTGATGGGTTGACATCTGCAGCAAACCCCCATGGCCCACATTTGCCTGTGTACCAAAGCTGCACATCCTGCACTTGTACCCCAGAACTTAAAAGTTAAAGAGGAAAAAAGAGTTAAATTAGGCCTAAATCCCAGGAAATTAGCATTTATTGATGGTTTAGTGTATTTTAGACACTGTTCCATGCACTTTATAGTAGTTTATCAAGTTCTACTAGAAAACGTAAAATAGGATATAATATTGTTCTTAACAATTTTTTTTTTTAATTTTAACGCATGTAACAGATGAGGGAACTGAGACATAGAAAGGTTGAGCACCTAACTGATTCACGTTTTTGTAAGTGTGAGAATCAGAATTAAGTTCAGGTAGTCTCCCTGTCGTCTTTTCCTACCTACTACACTACACTCTCCTGCCTCTCAAATACATCTGGATAGATAAAATGCCCTGATTTCTACATTACTGCATGATCATGACCCCAGGGCAGGATGAAGAGGATGTAATAGTTACCTCCCAAGGAGGAGCTAGTTTTAACAGCACAATGTATGTTTTCCCCAAGAATCCATTTGGAAACTTGAACTTGATCAATATAATGCTCTGTATTTTCTGTAACTCTAGAAATCAAGTACTAGGTTGTAACAACCATAACCATTACCAGATACCCAAGAATTACTCTATTATGAGAATATCTTCTAGAAGTTATTTCAGAAAAGTCTGTTACTGCCTTAATCTGATATCTTTAGGATTAATATCCAATTGAGATATTTTAGGTTGCTCAGGGGCATAATGTCATTATTTGGGCAGCAGAGGCCCCTTCAGAATTTTTTCAACATGTATCATGCAGGCAGTTTCCTACTCAGATGATACATCTTAACTCCTCTCTTGGACAAGTGGAAATTGGAACCCTAAAATCTAAACTGGAGTTTCAATGCTGACACAATAGAGGGAGACAGGGTGAAGTAGGGCCTTCAACTCCAAAGGGTAGAACTCAGGTCATTTCTCATGTCTTGAGATTTGTACATCACTTGCGGTCCTCCCTAAAGGTGAGAAGGGAGAGGTTAAGGGTGCAAGTAATTTCTGACATTATGGACTGGTCTTGGGATGGAGACAGATTGTCAGTGACTATAAATAGTCCCAGGAGAGTGTCATGACTGTGAGGGTGTGCCTGAGGGGTGAGCAGTCCAGGTGTTCACCCACAAATCCTCTGGGGTTGACACCTGATGTTTATTGCACATGCTTAGGGATAGCTGGTGTTTTGGCTGCTGCTCTTTGGCATTAGTGAGCAGTCATAGGTCACAGAGACAGCAGAGTCACCTCTGAGCTCTGCCACTCCCAGGTGGTTTATTTGGAGAGTTATTTGTCTCATGAAGCTCCCTGGAGCCCAGGAGCTGTCAGTCTATTAAATCAAAGGAAAGAGAATTAGTAACACCTTCTTATTTTCAGGGTGTAATAACCTGCCCTATAAATCCACCCAAGTCCTGTTGTTAATCTTTAGTCTATGTGGGAAGCAACTGCTGTTATTGGTGCTGCATTGAGAATAGGCCACTTTATTACTTTGGAAGCCATAAAATACCCCTCTGGCTAGAAGGGAGGCTAATTCCCCTAGATCATTTGGGTAGATGCATTGATGCCCTCAGCCCTGTGACTGGTTTGGAATGCAGAATGTTGATCGAAAGGAGGAAAGTATATTTCCAAATAATTAGGTTTGAAATGTGCCATGATAAAGAAAAGTACATCTTGGGGGTCTATAGAAGTAAGCTTAAGTAAGCAAGGCAGTCTTTCCTGAATGATCTCCACAAAGCCAGCATTTGGCAGGACTTTCATAAAAACAATAAAATTTGTTCCAAGGTCAAAAAGTTTATGGACATGTATTGAGAAGGTTTAAACCAATTACTCTAAAATGTCTGGGTCTTATTGTGAATCTGTAGGAGATATATAGTATGCAATGGCTACTAAACATATTTAATCATGGAAAACCCCTTCTCCTTTTGAGAAGGGCACCAAATAACGTGTTTTGACCTGTGTGCTATTTAGACAACAGCTCAAGATACGTTCTTCTGTGTTAATATAAATTACTGAAACTTTTGTACCTATTTTGGTAATTTGGGTCCCAAAGGAGGAGCTATCTGCAAATTACTTTATATGAGATGTAATTTTTCAATAACTAAATCAGACCCCTTCCTATCTCTAATGTGCACATGGGTAAACAAAGTATTTAGTTTGTGGAAGAGGGATGATTTTGCCCCAAGTCAAAAAGCTACTTAATTATTCATAAGGCAAATGTCCACCAGTTGATCTGCATGAGTATTGCATGTTCTCCTGTTACTGGGATTTATTTTTCCATATTATACCAGGCATTTGGAGCCACATCCTCAATCATCTTTCAATAAGTGACTTTTCTGGATATAAAACAAAATGCCTTTCATTGTGAGAAAGGAAGAGAAAGGCAGGGGAAGGAAGATAGCCTGGCCATCTGGATATATTGGTCTATGTGATTATTCATAAGACAGCTCAAATAAGCAGATGCCATGGATGGTAATTAAACCTTTCTTCTGTTCTCACTGGAATGTAAAAACAGTGTTTCTACTGATGACAAAGGATCCTTGTCACATATTCAAGGGTAATCACAAAAGGGATGCATAATAACCCCGTTAATCATCAGAGAACAAGAACATTTTTGGCAGCAGCACTTTCTCAAGGTGATCACGATTTCTTTACCCGCAGCACCAACTCTTATGAAACACTTGTCAGATCTCAAACAGTGCATCCACTCGCCGGCTCTCCCAGGCTTTCAGCAATTAGCTTGCATGCCCCTTTGGTCTGAAGAATTTTTTTTTTTTTTTGTCTCTTCAAATGGCTCCATGGTCTGAGAGATAGTGTTATATCTACCTCCAAAGGGTGCTCAGTCTGTGACAGTAAAGCTTTGTGAAATTGCAGAAGCTGTCTTTGCTGGAAAGAATAATGTTCTTTGCCTGAACGGATAATATAGAAAAGTTGATAGCCTCCTTATGGCCTTTGCGGTCTTCACTGCTTTGTTTCTTTCTCATTTCCCAGGAAAGACAGATCACAGGAGAAAAGTCTGTTGCCTAGGACACGGGTTGATGATACATGTTCAGATCACTCTCCCTACAGCCTTCTCTATTTAGCCAGGGCACCACCAGCAACCACAGCCAGAGCCCCACAATGTGTGGCTCCAGGTGGGATTTTAGACCAAGGGAAAAGAGATACCACAGTAACAAGAGCTTGGGGACTACTGAACCACCACCTGTCGTCTTTCCCAGACCCTCCTAATTTTTAGGCCCCATTTTAAAAAATATATTTTCTGAATGGTCTCTCAACGGAGTTTACATAGGAATAATTCAACAGTTATTTCTTCATGACCTACTAGGTCCTGAAGATACAGAAGTGACCAAAACAAAACAACCCCCATCCTCATCCCTGGTTCCATGAATAGATACAGGTAGTTGCTTCATAAATGCCATTACATAATATGTATTGAGTGTTTACAGTTAATCAGATATCATTCTGATTGTGTTTTATACCTGTTCATAAATGTCATACCCACCCTGTGAGCTGGTTTACAGATGAGAAATTAAGGAAATTTAGAAACAAATTCCCCATGATAATACAGCTAGTAAGTAGGAGAACCGGGATTTGACTCCAAGAAATCCGACTCCAGAGCTCACCTCCCCACCCCAACTAATATACTTGTTCCTGACTCACACTGAGTCTCCCACCACTACCACCAGACCTGTTACAGAGATGGGGTTATACAGATGTGTCTGACATTCCACCATTATAGCTTTATTTCCTGAATATGTCTTCCCCTGTGTCTGCTGTACATTGTATTTGGAATGATCCTGAGAGAACATGCATTCCCCTTGGGATTTCTTTAAAAAAAAAAAAAATTAAAAATGGCTCCTGTGGCCAGGCGCAGTGGCTCACGCCTGTAATCCCAGCACGTTGGGAGGCTGAGGCAGGCGGATCACTTGAGATGAGGAGTTTGAGACCAGTCTGTCCAGCACGGTGAAACTCTGTATCTACTAAAAGTACAAAAATTGGCTGGGCGTGGTGGCACGTGCCTGTAATCCCAACTACTTGGTAGGCTGAGGCAGGAGAATTGCTTGAACCTGGGAGGTGGAAGTTGCAGTGAGCCGAAACTGTGCCATTGCCCTCCAGCCTGGGGAACAAGAGTGAAACTCCGTCTCGAAAAAGAAAAAGCTCCTGTGGAGGTGCTGTAAGTGATAGTAATTCTAATCACAGTCAGTGGGATTAAATATGCCTGATTCTAGTTCCTATGTCACCATGTCAAGTAGTATATCAGTTTACTAGGACTGCCATATAACAAAACAACACAAACAGGGTGGCTTAAACAACTGAAATGTATTTTCTCACAGGTGTAGAGGCTGGAAGTCCAAAAGCAAGGATTAGGCAGGGTGAGTTTCTCCTGAGGCCTCTCTTCTTGGCTTGCAGATGGCCACTTTTTCAGTGTGTCCCCACTTGGTCTTCTCTCCATGTATGCATATCCCTCATGCTTCTTTGTGGTTAGACTCTGTACTTCAAATTCCCTCTTCTTATCAGGAGACCAGTCAGATTAGATTCAGGCCCATCTTAATGAACTCATTTTAACTTAATCACCTCTTTAAAGATCCTGTCTCCAAATGCAGTCCCATTCTGAGGCATTGGGGTTAGGACTTCAGCCCATAGCAAGTAGTGTGCAAGTTACTTAATGTTTAACTCCCATTTTCCAAATGCATAAAATGGAAGTAGCCACAATGCTTACATTTTGGGGGCATTTCATGTAATAATATAAGTTATAAGGCTTAAATAAGGTCATTCTGTCTCTGGCCAAAGTATTGAATGAAACAACTGTATGCTTTTTGCCCCTTTTGTTTGAATAGCTGCTTTGTTCTTATCTGTCGGGTTTTAGCTCAGATAATCACCCTGCTAATTTCTTCAGAGAACTTTCAAAACCAGAACTTATTATTATTATTTACTTGTATATTATCTCTGTCATGCCACTAGAATTTAAGCTCTTATCACAGAAGGAACTGTATCTGTCCAACTCACTGTCATACCAAACATCCTAAAATGGAGCAAGACATATTTACAGGGTGCACAACAAATGTTTGCGAGATGAATGCATGCAAAATATTTTTTAAAACCTAATTACATTTAGGTTTTCTTTTTTTTTCCCCCAGCAGGGCTTTCATCAGATGTATTTAAGACCTTTTTCTTTTGCTCATTCTACTACTCTAGCTGACTGAATTTCCTGTTTCTGAGCAGCAGTTGGGTCCTTTCACATTTAGACTTCTACTTTGAGAGTGAAATTTCTGTCCTAAGGTGACGTCTTCATCACAGCCTCAGGTAGGAAATACACAGCTCTCCTGCTGCTCAGCACCAACCTAGGGATTTCACCCCCATTCACTCCCAGCTTCTTCCTTATTCCTGTCTGGCTATTTTATTTGTTTAAAGTTAAATATGTTTCAAACAATACTATTAATACATTGCACCATTTCCTCCCTTAACATGAAATAATTTATCAAGATTTTCAAACTTAATATCTAGCTGAGGGCACACTTCAAAAGAGAGGAGATAGAGACTGGGTAGACATGGACTCTGGGTGCGTGAATGGAAGGGAGGTGTATAGGCAAGAAGCATGAAAGACAGCGCGTTTTTACTTCTGGTTGCCTTCTGAAAACTGAAAA
This sequence comes from Gorilla gorilla gorilla, assembly GCF_029281585.2. NCBI lineage: Eukaryota > Metazoa > Chordata > Mammalia > Primates > Hominidae > Gorilla > Gorilla gorilla. The sequence goes on along the minus strand of NC_073235.2, from coordinate 18,417,275 downwards.
TGTTCTCTTAGCTTTCTCATCCCCATTTCTAACAAGGTGTTTTGAAGTCGAATTTTTATATTGGCTCCCCTGTGGCCTCTGGCTCAGGAAGAACGCCACTTTCTTTTTTTTTTTTAAGTTTTTTTTCTTTTATTATTATACTTTAAGTTTTAGGGTACATGTGCACATTGTGCAGGTTAGTTACATATGTATACATGTGCCATGCTGGTGCGCTGCACCCACTAACTTGTCATCTAGCATTAGGTATATCTCCCAATGCTATCCCTCCCCCCTCCCCCCACCCCACAACAGTCCCCAGAGTGTGATATTCCCCTTCCTGTGTCCATGTGATCTCATTGTTCAATTCCCACCTATGAGTGAGAATATGTGGTGTTTGGTTTTTTGTTCTTGCGATACTTTACTGAGAATGATGATTTCCAATTTCATCCATGTCCCTACGAAGGACATGAACTCATCATTTTTTATGGCTGCATAATATTCCATGGTGTATATGTGCCACATTTTCTTAATCCAGTCTATCATTGTTGGACATCTGGGTTGGTTCCAAGTCTTTGCTATTGTGAATAATGCCACAATAAACATACGGGTGCATGTATCTTTATAGCAGCATGATTTATAGTCCTTTGGGTATATACCCAGTAATGGGATGGCTGGGTCAAATGGTATTTCTAGTTCTAGATCCCTGAGGAATTGCCACACTGACTTCCACAATGGTTGAACTAGTTTACAGTCCCACCAACAGTGTAAAAGTGTTCCTATTTCTCCACATCCTCTCCAGCACCTGTTGTTTCCTGACTTTTTAATGATTGCCATTCTAACTGGTGTGAGATGGTATCTCATTGTGGTTTTGATTTGCATTTCTCTGATGGCCAGTGATGATGAGCATTTTTTCATGTGTTTTTTCACTGCATAAATGTCTTCTTTTGAGAAGTGTCTGTTCATGTCCTTTGCCCACTTTTTGATGGGGTTGTTTGTTTTCTTCTTGTAAATTTGTTTGAGTTCATTGTAGATTCTGGATATTAGCCCTTTGTCAGATGAGTAGGTTGCGAAAATTTTCTCCCATTTTGTAGGTTGCCTGTTCACGCTGATGGTAGTTTATTTTGCTGTGCAGAAGCTCTTTAGTTTAATGAGATCCCATTTGTCAATTTTGTCTTTTGTTGCCATTGCTTTTGGTGTTTTAGACATGAAGTCCTTGCCCATGCCTATGTCCTGGATGATAATGCCTAGGTTTTCTTCTAGGATTTTTATGGTTTTAGGTCTAACGTTTAAGTCTTTAATCCATCTTGAATTGATTTTTGTATAAGGTGTAAGGAAGGGATCCAGTTTCAGCTTTCTACATATGGCTAGCCAGTTTTCCCAGCACCATTTATTAAATAGGGAATCCTTTCCCCATTGCTTGTTTCTCTCAGGTTTGTCAAAGATCAGATAGTTGTAGAAATGTGGCGTTATTTCTGAGGGCTCTGTTCTGTTCCATTGCTCTATATCTCTGTTTTGGTACCAGTACCATGCTGTTTTGGTTACTGTAGCCTGCTCCTGAATGACTACTGGGTACATAATGAAATGAAGGCAGAAATAAAGATGTTCTTTGAAACCAACGAGAACAAAGACACAACATACCAGAATCTCTGGGACACATTCAAAGCAGTGTGTAGAGGGAAATTTATAGCACTAAATGCCCACAAGAGAAAGCAGGAAAGATCCAAAATTGACACCCTAACATCACAATTAAAAGAACTAGAAAAGCAAGAGCAAACACATTCAAAAGCTAGCAGAAGGCAAGAAATAACTAAAATCAGAGCAGAACTGAAGGAAATAGAGACACAAAAAACCCTTCAAAAAATTAATGAATCCAGGAGCTGGTTTTTTTTGAAAGGATCAACAAAATAGACCGCTAGCAAGACTAATAAAGAAAAAAAAAGGGAAGAATCAAATAGACACAATAAAAAATGATAAAGGGGATATCACCACCGATCCCACAGAAATACAAATTACCATCAGAGAATACTACAAACTCGTCTACGCAAATAAACTACAAAATCTAGAAGAAATGGATACATTCCTCGACACATACACTCTCCCAAGACTAAACCAGGAAGAAGTTGAATCTCTGAATAGACCAATAACAGGATCTGAAACTGTGGCAATAATCAATAGCTTACCAACCAAAAAGAGTCCAGGACCAGACGGATTCACAGCCGAATTCTACCAGAGGTACAAGGAGGAGCTGGTACCATTCCTTCTGAAACTATTCCAATCAATAGAAAAAGAGGGTATCCTCCCTACCTCATTTTATGAGGCCAGCATCATTCTGATACCAAAGCCAGGCAGAGACACAATCAAAAAAGAGAATTTTAGACCAATATCCTTGAAGAAACATTGATGCAAAAATCCTCAATGAAATACTGGCAAAACGAATCCATCAGCACATCAAAAAGTTTATCCACCATGATCAAGTGGGCTTCATCCCTGGGATGCAAGGCTGGTTCAATCTACGCAAATCAATAAATGTAATCCAGCATATAAACAGAGCCAAAGACAAAAACCACATGATTATCTCAATAGATGCAGAAAAGGCCTTTGACAAAATTCAACAACCCTTCATGCTAAAAACTCTCAAGAAATTAGGTATTGATGGGACGTATTTCAAAATAATAAGAGCTATCTATGACAAACCCACAGCCAATATCATACTGAATGGGCAAAAGCTGGAAGCATTCCCTTTGAAAACTGGCACAAGACAGGGATGCCCTCTCTCACCACTCCTATTCAACATAGTGTTGGAAGTTCTGGCCAGGGCAATTAGGCAGGAGAAGGAAATAAGGGGTATTCAATTAGGAAAAGAGGAAGTCAAATTGTCCCTGTTTGCAGACGACATGATTGTATATCTAGAAAACCCCATTGTCTCAGCCCAAAATATCCTTAAGCTGATAAGCAACTTCAGCAAAGTCTCAGGATACAAAATCAATGTACAAAAATCACAAGCATTCTTATACACCAATAACAGACAAACAGAGAGCCAAATGATGTGTGAACTCCCATTCACAATTGCTTCAAAGAGAATAAAATACCTAGGAATCCAACTTACAAGGGATGTGAAGGACCTCTTCAAGGAGAACTACAAACCACTGCTCAAGGAAATAAAAGAGGATACAAACAAATGGAAGAACATTCCATGCTCATGGGTAGGAAGAATCAATATCGTGAAAATGGCCATACTGCCCAAGGTGATTTACAGATTCAATGCCATCCCCATCAAGCTACCAATGCCTTTCTTCACAGAACTGGAAAAAACTACTTTAAAGTTCATATGGAACCGAAAAAGAGCCCGCATCGCCAAGTCAATCCTAAGCCAAAAGAACAAAGCTGGAGGCATCACACTACCTGACTTCAAACTATACTACAAGGAAGAACACCACTTTCTGCTCAATCAAAGAGAAATTTTGGATCCTTCTGAGAAGTTTCGTTTCCCTTCTCTACTTTAATCATTTGGTGACTAGGTTATGTCTCTTCTGTTCATCTCACTCTACAAATGTGGATTTGGATAAGGAATTCTCCTTTGGATGACTACATGAGTGACAGGTCCCTACAAGTGTCTGCCCCCTCACATCAATCTTTAACAAAGCCATAATAAATTCCACACTCAGATAGCATTCAGGACCCTACAGGGACCTCTGCCTACTGCCTTCTCCATCTTCCCATTCTTCACATTATTTCATAAAAGTGTGGGTAACGCACCCCACACTGTCATCATGAGTAATATTTCTTGAACTTTTAATTTTAGATTAACTTTAGGCTTCCAGAATGTTGTGAAAATTGTGCAGTTTTTGTATACTTCTCACCTACTTGCCCCTATTTTTAACAAATTACAGAACAATTATCACAACTAAGGAAACAATTCCAATTATATTCCTATTAACTGAGTTAACTGAGTCCAAATTTATTTGGAAACTGCTAGTTTTTACCTAATGTCCTTTGATCCTGTTCCAGGATCCCATCTAGAACACCATGTTCCATTCAGTTGACATGTCTCCTCGGCCTTCTCTGGACAGTGGTAGTTTCTCAGGCTTTCCTTGTTTTTAATGAACTTGACAATTTTGAGTAGTGGTTATTTTCTAGAATTCCCCTCCACATAGTTAGACTTAGGTTGTGGATTTAGGGGAGGAAGACAACAGAGGTCAAATGTCATTCTCATTGTATCATATCAAGGGCATACACTATGAATGTGGCTTAAAGTGATGTAAAACTGAATCATCTGGTGGAAACAGTGTTTCTAGGTGTCTTCACGACAAAGTAACCCCATCTGCCTACCTTTCTAAACACTGTTTTCTGAAAGAGCAGCCCACACTCAATGAGGGTAGGAAAGAGAATGTTAAGCCCCACATCTTGGAGAGGGAGAATCTACAAATATTACTTGGAATCATCTGTGTGCTATGTCTTCTACCTCCATTCATTTATTTCATTCAATCAACAATTTATTTATATAATCATTAATAGATATTAATTTAATGTATTGGGTTATAACCCAGTGCTACATTATTTCGGTTCTCAAATTGTGTCAGCTTTGGCTATTGGGAGCTCTTACAGGTTAGTCTCTTTGACCCTTTATTTCTGAGCACTTCTTTAATTTTCTGGCACTGCAAGTTGCTCTGTGAAGTTCTTGTATATTCCCACCTCTTCCCTAAAACCCGAAGAACTCTGATTTCTTTTATTAAAGAATGGCATCACAAATCCAGATTTGGCCACGCACAGTCTCTTACTGCCTTCCATTGCTTCTAAACTCTCTCAGTGGACAGCTATGAAATATATGTATGTATACTAATCTGCATATAGACACATATATACATAAAATTATTTTCATATCCTTTTATATCTGTATTAAATATCTAAGCTTGAGTCCATACTATGTCACAGAGTCTAATCCTATACCTGATGATTCCTAGCCATTTTTCTCTTGCTTATCTGTAACTTCCATCTCCAGCAGAGAGAAATGTCACTCCCGCCATCGACAATCCATTTACTTATTTGTTCAACCCCAGTATATTTGTAAAGCAGTTTCAGCATTTTTAACTCATATCCCTGAGAGACATAACTTTACCTACTAGAGTATAGTGTTTATATGCACATCCCTCATTGTCTCTTTAGCCTTAACAGTTTCCAGTCAAATAACTGCTCTCCAAAGTTACTTTTGTTGGAAACTTCTTCAGTGAAGTTAAATTTAGGTTTTTACCATTTTTGTTACAGTGCATTTCATCCTGGGATTCCCTAACTCTTGGCTGATTTTTTGTTGTTGCGTATATTAAGATTTCATTCTTCATGCCGTAAAGTTCTATTGGTTTTGAAAGATGCATATTGTCTTATTACTGCAGTACCATGCGTATTTTTTCATCACCTTAAAAATCCTCTATACTTCTCTAGTTGAATGCTATCTCCTTCCCAAACCTTACCAACCACTGATATGTTTCTATCTTTGGTAACCTTGCCTTTTACAGAATGTCATATGAATTGAGTCATACAATATGTGGTCTTTTGGGTCTGTCTTCTTTCATTCATCCATATTTTTGTGTGAATTAATAGCTTGTTTCTTTTTATCACTGAATAGTAATCCTATTGTATGGATAGACCACAGTCTACTCACCAGTTGAAATATTAGACGATATCTCAGTTACTTCTAGTTTTTGGCAATTAGGACTAAAGCTGTTATAAATGTCTGTGTGCATGTTTTCAGATCAGTTTGATAAATAGCTTGAGTGTAATTGAATCATACAGTAAGCCTAGGTTTAACTACAGGCAGTAATTTGAAGCTTTCTTCAAATGCACTTTACTCTGAAATGCCTCTGGAGTTACGCAGATGCTTTTCTTTTGCCTGGAACGCTCTGCCCTCTTCCCTTTGTATTTGTCCACTTCTTTCTTGCAGACATCTTCTCAAGTGTCTCCTTCTCTTAAAAATCTTTCCCTCTTCTTCTCGGCCTAAATTAGAGACTGTTACATGTATGTATAATGTGTATCTCATTCGTCATATACCATTGCAATTTTTAATATTTTGTCTTCCTCTCTGACAAGTCCATGAACACTTTCAGGGAAAGTGTTGTACCTTTCATTTCTGTTACCTCGGTTTTTAGTACTGGCTTCAGTAGATAATGGAAATTCATTAATTGAGTGTTCAATCATATTTTTTCCATCATACCATCCCCAAGCTTCCTCTACATCCCAATTTAATTTTTCCAATATCACTGTGTTTCTTATAGGTGTAATGTATTTGATATTTATATTTTGCTCATAAGTTAACCCATAACTGTTGTTAATTCAGACTCATCTCACTCTATATTTTATATGAGTTTCTATAAACACTTCAACTGTATAAATGAAAAAACACAACCATAGTTAATTTTTCCTTTGCTGTTTACATTTTCACATGCCCAAAGTTGTTTTTGTAACACTGAATGTTTTCCCTTTTTCTTAAAAGTATAGGAAACAGACATTTCTTGAGGTTTCTGCTAGAGAAAGGTCAGGAGACAGGTCTGACTCCATCAAAATGCAGTGTCAGTCATTAGCTTTGTTATGTGTGTGTGTATAAATTCACACACACACTCACACACTCACACACACACAAAGAGGAGCTGGAAGTTAGGAAGGTTGGGAAAATGTACACCTGCACAATTGTTCAGGGGTGGGAAGCATCCTTACCTCTTTGAAGAGTACTTATGTGTCATTTTAACATTATTGGCAGTTACAGGAGGGCATCAAGGGGGAGCATAGGCCCTTGATCATATTGTAAAATCAAAACTGAACAAAAAGGGAAGTAATAATATAATGTCTCTTTTCTTCCTAGGTGAGTGAAAGAAATTATTTTAAAAGCCTCAGGCAATCTTTCAGCTCAAAAGTTTTTTTTCATTTCTCTAAAGGTGCATATTCTGAAAAAAGCTAAGCCTCTCTTTTTGTATTATTTATACACAGAGATCATTTTTGCTGAGATTGTAAGAAAATTATATTACTAAAGGCTGCAGCTGGTCTTGATCTGACCTGGCTGATACTGGTGCTGATAGTGGTTGCATTCGTTCCTTCCAGGCACTCTTGTCATAAAAAGAGAAAAAGCTAGAGGGAGGTGTAAGGGAGGAGGACAGAAGAAAAAAATCCATGTAAATCTTGTTTGCCAGAAGCCATCAACCCCAGCCCCATACCAACTAATTCTCAGCATCACATACACAAACATATTGGAGGAACTTAAGTCTTTGGGGGAAATAGAAAATATATTAATTTATGATAAATGTTGAGGACTTCTGTCAATACAATCATAGGAAAATTGGCCAAGTGGGAAAAAAATGTCAAAAGATGATCTCCCAATATTTAGAGCAGGGCCACTAGAGTGGGTGAAATTTGTGGTCAGTGAAGCAATAGAGATATGCCCAGTGCTATGAGAGTGCAGGCTCCACACCAACCTTGTTCCTGCACTGGATATGACCGAGGTATAAAACCTCTCTTACTTCATTTGCATCATCTCTAACTTGGAGAAGATGCCTGCCTCCTAGAGCAGCTATAAGGAATTAATCAGTTATTCCATTTAAAACACTTTGACTAGTCAGGCACATCTCAGACTCTCAGTGCTAGCTGTTCTCATTCCTTCTCCAGCTTGTCCTTCTGATGGGGATGCCTCACATTAGCAGACTTCCAGCTTTGAGACTAAAGGGAGGTCCCTATTGTTCTGTATTAATTGAATCTTCAGGCATTTGTTCCAGAGGCACCATAAAAAAGGGAAGGGCTTTCTCTCAATGCAGATCCAAAAAAGGAGAGAAATTTGCTAAGCCCTGCCTGCAGAACTAAAAAGCTGCAGACAACACTTCCCTGCCTTTATTTTAAAAAAGTAATCAGGACCAAAAAACCCTGAAGCATCACATAATGAAGTTGTTAAGAGTCCACAATCCTTGTAGCTTGCTCATGTTTATTACTTTTATTTCCTGTTTCTCTGCCATGATGATCAGTGGACCTTTAAGCCAAATAACGTCTGTACTTAGCTTTACTGCAGAAACTGCAGAGACTGTGTACTACTCTGCAACCAACCAGGGTTTTGCAGAAATAGAAAGTTAGGGGATAGAAATGATAGTGATAGTTCCTTAAGGGAAAAGTTATCACTCCATTCCTGAGAATGAAAGAGATGGCCTGGAGGCTTTGCCTTAAAAAAAGATCTTGGGGTTGGCTTCTTGACCTAAAGCATCCTTTTTCTCTTTGTTTTTAGGTTAGAAGGAAAAACACAGATTGTGAGATGCAAATAATTTAGAGGCATCAGCATAAACAGAACCAGCTGGTTATTTTCCTTTCTGCCCAATTCTTCTTTTCTCTTCTGATAAAAAAAAGAGTAAGTGAAAATTCCAGCATTGTATCAAAGATGAGTAAGCAGAGAGATTCAAGGGTTACCACATTTTGACACAAACTGTATTCCGTGTTGAAAAAAATGAGCTGATTTGCATTGTGCAGAATCCAATCTCCCTAATCAATTATTGATGGCCGGTGGAAAGTGATAAATGGCCTGCCAGCCAGAAAATCACTCTGTTTCAGCTCAGCATGGAAACAGATGATAGGATTTTCAATATACACAATGAGACCTTTCCAATATACATGATGAGACCTTCCTCTTATACTCAGCATTACTTTCACTCTAAAATTACGGAAGCTTTCAATTTTAGAATCTAGATGTGTTTATTAGGCAAAAACATTAAAAATTGCCAAACTAAAAAGAATATTATTTCAAACAGTATCCTTATTTTCCAATTTCATAAATACAAGTATTGATGGCATAATGAAAATCACATCTGGGAGACAGAATAAAGTGGGCAAGAGTGAATTTTAGTTTTGATTATGTTAATTCCTTGTTATGACACCTTGAGTGAATTTAATTTCTCTGTGCCTCAGTCTCTTCATTTGCAAAATGAAGATAATAATTTAATAAAATAAAGACATTTGGCCAATCTTGCACAAATTGAAACTGAATAGATGTCCTAATCTATTGCCACTGGTAAGGCCTTCCCTCTTATCAATGTGGCAATGAGTCAAACACTCACCTGGACTTAAGAAGTAGCTAGAACATTAGGGAAAAAGTATAAATTTTAAAATTCCCAACTCTCAACCCAAATCTACTGAGGCAAAATTTATAGGGAGAGGACTGTAAGCTGTATTTTAGCTATGCCTCCAGGTAATTTTGATCCTTGATCAAGTTTGGACAAATGCCAATTAACAACTGGACATCCTGGCTTTGGCTCTCTTTCAGCTGAAATAATTTTACTTAGAACATTGAGTGCAAATTTTCTGGAGCCTCTTACAGATTTTTTTTCTAGTGTTGTAATCCCTGAATCTGTGTGTAGCCAGGTGTGCCAGGCACATGGCCCCCTCTTCATCCAGACAGCAGACATACTACTGTAGGGTTGTCTTCAGCAGCTCAGCATCCTCTCACTTCCAGTCCTACATCTGGAGGGTTAAATACAGGACATGCATGAGGAATGGTTTTGGAGGTCCAGGATCAGGGAGAAATGTAAAATCCTCTAATGCCTTCTCTAATCCAGCTTCACAGTAACAAATTCATATTGCATTTTTATTCTCATTTGGCTTGCTTCTTCTCAAGGACCCAGGGTTGAGAGGGGTAAATAAAGAAGTATAAGTTTATATTAAAACTATACTAATAATTTTAAAACAACTACATATTTAGCGATCTTCTTATCCTTTCATAAATACTGTCAACTACAGAGATTGCAGGCGTTCAACAGATTTGAATATTTAAATTGCTATTTTTTTGCATGAATTCCTGACAATCTTGTAAGAATCTTTCTAGAAGTTACCCCCTCAGACAGAAGGAAGTTTGCATATATATAAAGCAGATTAAAAAGTATAAGACAAAATAGTGCACTTATTCTAACACTTTTTCTGTGGAGAGTTTTTACTCTTATTTCTCTTGCAGTCCAAATGTTTGTTACATTAAAAAGTATTCCAGTATTCATATAGTGCCCAGAATAAAACTTCTCAGTATAATTTATTTGAGTTCTACTTTTGTACTTTGACCTTCTTGTGGTTTTACACTCTCTCGCTGTTCTTTCTACTTTCATAAACAGGTTGCAGGAATTGAGTCAGAGCATGGTTAGGCATGGAGCCTCTTTCTTCATTTTACTGGGCTAGTGCTATCTGCAGAGATAAAATTCTATCTCCAAGTGATTGGCGTTCAGGAGACATCATTCACAGTTCCTAAAATTCCTCCCTTTCTGTGTAATATGGGAAGACGGACTATCATGGATATCATAGAGAAAAATGTTTAGGAAGACAGATTGCATTGAAAATGGATTCAATTCTATGATTTGTCATGGATTTAAAGGACAAAGAGTTAACACCAATAACTTTGCAGTTATAGACAGCAAGTCATGCTTCAGGAGCCATTGAAGTAAAGTGATAGGAAAAAAAACCCATAAATTAAAATTTATTTTGATGTTCTTATCCAAAATAACAACATACAGAGAAATATGGGTATTATAACTAGCAAGAGAGAGAGATTTGCATATTCATACAAACTTTAGAATGTTAAATTAGTTTCTCTTCTATAAAAATATTGATGCACTCTGTCCATTTTTGAAAAATATTGGATTGGATTAGACAATATAATTCCAGAAATTGTACTTAACTGTGATTGTCTCTAAAATTAACACATTATTAGCCAAAATCACAAAACTTTGTAAAGTATTATAAAACAACATAAATATAATAAAGCTTCTCGTTTTTGCATTTTGCCGACTTTGTTAATACAATGTGAACAGAATGTGGACTCAAAAAAAAGTAACAAGTAGTATTAAGGACAAACTCACTTAGTTGGATCTAGGTTATACATAAAATAGCAAGTCAAAACAGCTCGCATTGATTAGGTGTGGTGGCTCATGCCTGTAATCCTAGCACTTTGGGAGGCCAAGATGGAAGGATTGCTTAAGACCAGTTTGGGCAATATGGTAAGGCGTCATCTCTACAAAAAACCTTTATAACTTAGCCAGGTGTGGTGGCACATGCGTGTGGTCTCAACTACCAAATTGCTGACTGAGGTGAGAGGATCGCTTGAGCCCAGGAGTTTGAGACTACAGTAAACCTTGTTTATGCCACTTACGCTCTAGCTCTGGCAACAGGGTGAGACTCTGTCTCAAAAAAAAAAAAAAAAAAAAAAAAAAAAGCGCTTGAATTGTCAGAGTTGGCCATACATGCAAAGGGAAATCACCCACACGTATAATGGGATAATGGGATAATGGGAGAAGGGATACAAAATCCAATGATCCTGAACATTCCTTCCACTAATCCTAAATGATGTTGAATTCTCAAGAATGGATTTAGGTTAAATCACTAAAATCTGTTAAAATGCATGTGTTTCAAGGAAAAGAGAACATATTAGGTCAGGATTGTTCACTGATTTGTTTTAAATACAATGATGAACAGTTTTTATCTTTAGCAGAGATCAAATAGGGATAAATCAAGTACATTTTCCAGGCCAACTTTGGAGACTGGGATGCTACTGTAATCCCGGAAGGATAGGAGACCCAGAAAATAACAGATACGAGGAAGAATAAGAGAATTAAAGAAAATGTCACATGAGTTGGAATCATGTCCTTAATCCAACTGATCTATGTCAAAGTGGAATAATATCATTAGATAGCAGCACATATTTGGAGTTGAGATAATTGTGTTGTAAACAAATGATAAATTCTACAATAGGAGTATTCAGAGGTTCATTTACAAAAGTAATGACAATCACTGAAAGTGATAATTTTGCCATCAAATCACTAGGGCATGAGACAAAGTATTAAGGGGAGCTTATCAATTTACAGTGAAGGAGGTGTCTGATTTTTGGCTCTTACCACTAAGTTCTGTAAAAATCCATTCATGAGCTATTAATACTATATGTTCAAAATGTTTATATTTTACATTTAGGCATAACATAATGCTGATTTGTTTTTTAAAGCACTAATAGGCTCTTATGATATTTTCTATCCATCATGCCATTTTTTTCCTAATACACTTAGTGTGCTTTCTGGACACCACACTATTTCATTTGAGGCTTGTTTTGAGTGTGTCTGGCTACAGGGCTCCCTTAAGTGGAGGGCCAAAAAGTGTCCTAGGGAAACCATTTTCTTTGGCTGCTTACAGGGGCTCCTGTCCAGCTATTGCAGTATTGCAAGCAGAGGCACAGTCCATTCCACAAATGGTGGAAGGGACCGTGCTTTCTTCCTCTGTGAGGTAGCAGAATGGCAGCAGCCAGGATGTGAATACCCTGTCAAAAATACCAGGAGTTCATCTTCTGCATCCATGTTATTTCAAGCTCTTAAAACTTGAGGTAGAGAGGAATTACTTTAGCTTTTTTAGTTTCTCCTCAGTGCCCTGGGAGCCAAGCTCCCACAGATCTTAAGAATATCCAAGGTCAAACACTTTTTAATATAAGCGAGTTTCTATTCCTCATCCTGGGACATATGATGCTGTCCTCAGGTTCTCCAATACTTATGGCCTCAGTTTTGCTTTCTAAGGCAAGTTTCTACAGCTTTAATATGCAAGCAAGTCTAGTGAATGATCTTGCTATAATGCAAGTTCCGATTCATAGATTGCATTGGGATTCTGCATTTGTCACAAGCTGCTGTGTGTGTGAAGACTTTGCAGCTGACCTACTTGCTATGGAGCAAGTGACCAGGGCATCTATTCTGCAAGCCCCAGGTGCTAAATAACTAGTTAGCTCAGATGGGTTCAAACTGAAACAAAGGGCAGCTAAAGTATGTTCAGATGGCCATTCTTCCAAAGTCCCCCAAATCCGTAACAGATTTGTATCCAGGATTCTACTCTGAATTCAAATTTCTGTCAAGCCTTGGTTTCTGCCATTTAAGATGGGGAAAATAACACCCATTTTGAAGGTTCATTGTTATATAAGGATTAACATGAAAGTGTTCTGAAAACAGAAACACAAATATAATATTTTGTAATATCACAGCTAAAATAAGAAGTTCTATGATTGCTGTGACTATTTCATTCAGAACTAATTGACCTTGATATCATAAGTATTTGTAATTATCAAGCTTCAAATTTTCCTTTCATGTAATGACAGTTGCTCCCTGTTTCTGTGCTTTGTTAAAAAGGGGAAAAAATAACTGATTAATAGTAAAGTTAAATTACACTACTACATCCTTCAAAGATTGTTTTGAAAGTACACTAATTATCTCTTTTAAAGAGTTATCAGTCCAACTTTTTTAAACTTCCACCTGTTTTCCATTCTATTACATCAAGGTAAGGGTTTCATGGTGTGATTATCTGTTTCCTTCCTAAAGAGCCAAGATCCAATCTCAATGCATCCTAATGGTTAGAATCTGAGCAATACAGAGAAAAGCAGAATCATCCTGAACCTTTTTATCTCTGAGTTTCCTAGAAGACTAGGGAGTATTTCAATTAAAAGTAAATCAAAAGGAACCCATCTGAATGTCTGATTTGGGAGCTTGCATATGCTTGGTTGTTAATACTGTTCCTAAAATCTGGAGAACAACTTAATGATTGACCTAATTAAGTGAAGACAGAAATGACTTAATCAAGATCTTTCTAAGCTGAATTAAGGAAACATTTAAAAAATGGAATCATCTTAATAAAAACAAGAAAAACAACCCAGTAACAGGCCTTATGCAGTAATCCAGGTTTGACTATTTGGAAGAAAATTAACATACATAAGCGCCTATTGTGTACCAGTCATCTGAGCTCATTCTCAAAGCACCCCTATGTGGTGCGACTTATAATCCACATACTACACATGAGAAAATAGATGTAGAGTTACTAAGACCTTAGTTTATAAGATAACAGGCCTGAGTTTATAAGATAATAGGTGGTAGAGCTGGGAATCAAATTTATCTGACTCCAAAGGTCAATAACATTGTCTTTCACTGCGCCAAAAACCCTCCACTCAGCTGTGTGTCATCATGGTCCAAAGTACCTGAATTAGAGTATGCTGTTGTGAGAATGAAAATATTTACTACAATAGTATAGTTGAAACCATATCGCATTGAAGTGTGTATTTTCTTAAAATACGAATAGCCCAAGGGGACAAGAATATATTTTCATGCATTTATTATACAAAGGAGAATAATACTATACCTGCAGGAGAATAATACTATACTAATGCAGGTATAGTATTGCATTTGAGAAAATATAATTTGTGGTCACTGGAGGAAACCAATTCTTTCATAGATAAGTTTCAATGAAAATTGTAAAGTATTAGTGACCTCACATAAGCAAGCCAGAGCATATGAACAAAACAAACCTTATAGTTACCCTCCACTCCACAACCCCAGAGAACTGACAATATCACACAACAGAGTATCCATAGCACACAGTTCATCTCCAGGAGCTCCTCCATCTCCTCTTCCCAGCCCTACTCTATCTGTGGTCCCCAGTGCCATCCTCCCTGCAGCATGGACACTGGACTCTGTGCTCATGAGGCTGGTACCAACCTAAGGCTTGGTCCAATCTCTCTAGCCTTTCTTTTATTGCTCATGCCACATGTTTCAGAACATTCCTGAACCATGGTTAAATGACTGAAGCTAATCTGAGAAGGCTTCCATGTTTTAGAGTAATCGAATAGTACAGCTGGAAGAGTTGCTAAAGTTAAGACAATTCTCCTCATTTTATATATGGGAAAACTGAGGCACAGATGTTACATGCCCAAAGTAACATAGACGATTGCCAGCAGAGTTTGTATCATTGCCTAGGTGCCATATGCTAAGACAAGTGTTTTGTTTAGGGTGCTAAAAGGCCACCATTCCTTTCATATTTAACCCTTTTAAAAGGTGATGCAAGACATATTTATATTTCACCTTAGCCTCCAGTCCCATAACCAGAGAGGAGACTAGTGATAAGAATATAAGTCCTATCATGGCATATATTTTTGTTTATTTGTTTTTGTTCTGTTTTGCTTTGCTTTTTATTTAAGTAGTTTCAGGGGTATGAGTGGTCTTCGGTTACATGGATGAATTGTATAATGATGAAGATGGCATATAGTAATTTGGGGTGCTACGTATATTAGAAATCTTTGGTGCAAAAACATAGCATACCAGAAACCCAATTAAACTACTTTTGGGGAAAAAATTTGTTTTTTGGCTCATATAACAAAAACAGGACAGACATGGAGTTTCAGGGACAACTAAATGCAGGAAATCACAGCTGTTAGCTCATTTTATCTCTTTCTGCCTGTCCTTCTATTGTTCTCTTCCTGGCTTCCTCTCTCCTGCTTCCTCATCTGTGCTGTATTCCCATGGTGAACTGGAAACTATGTTCTCCTTCATGCTGCCTTTATTGTTTTTAAAATGTTATACATTGCCATGAAAGCTGACAGACTTTTGCCATAGACTGGGAATGTGGCCAGCTGGAATTTGTGATCTAAATGAGGTATTTCCCTGCCATTCCAGTAAAAATGTCCTAGAGTAGGATTCTAATTACCTTGGCTTGGCTCAAGAGCCCACTGGGGACCAATCATCATGGCTAGGGAGATGCAATATTATCAGTCTGGATTACAGACCACACGTATAGGGGATTGGAGTCCTATGTCTGTGTCTAAATAAGCGGAGGTATAGGAAAGAAAAGACACCTCAAGGATTCCTTTGCTAACTCTCAAATTAGAGTTTGTAGGCCAATATGGTCAAGTGTAGAACCAGTCTTGTTCAAAGCTAGGACATGATAAAACTTGTTACTTTTGTTCTCTGTCCCAGTTGCCATCCTTTAGTGAGATGATATTCTAGAGTCCATAGAGAACACACAATCACAAGAGAATGTAATAGACCATGGACTTAAGAATCAAACTCAGCTTTAAACAGTGGCTCAGCCACCTTCCCATTCTTTTATAACTCCTTGAGCAAGCTATGTAATGTCTCTGGTAAGGTTAATATTCACACTTTGTAAAGTAAGAATAAAAACTTCAGTTTGTACAGATAGATAATTCATAACAGCATGAGACCTTTCATAGTTTCTGTACATTACCTTCATCCACTACTCCTTCCAAAGAAAGAGAGCATTTTATAGGTGGCAGTAGAAAAACAATATAGTGAAATATCTAGAATGATGACTTCCCATAACTGAAGTAGAGAGAGAAAATGGAAAATAAGGTAAACTGATAAAATTGAAGACCACCTAAAATGTTTGTGAACAGTAAAACTGTCAAATAGAGGAAGCAGTGCCATCAAACAAGAGGAGAACATTCATTATCCAAGAGATTAATTATGCCACTGCAAACGCATCTTATTTCAGCAGAAGATGAATAAATCACCATTGTTTGGAGAAAGGGACCTGTAAACACTGGAAGTGAGGTGTGCGTACCAACTGTCTTCCTGGGAGAACATGCTTGTGTTTCTTCTGATCTTCACTTCCTAGTTCAGAAATGAAAAGACAAATAGGCCCTGCCTGAGAATGATCAGAGAGCAGAGCTTCAGCCGTGCTTGAATCTTACTCATCCACATCTTTAAATTCTTGGAGGGGCCCTTCTCTAAGGGCACTTGAATTTAGACGAACATGGACCACCAGGGCAATTTTTAATGTGGGATGAAGCCATTGGAAGGCAGAAACTTTGGTGATAAATTCCACATGGGAAGAAGGCTAGTCCCACTCACGTTCCCTTCAGATATAGGAAGGGAGGCGTGAAGAGTTGACTTTCTGTACATGTTGTAAAGTGGCAATTTGTTTTTTTAAGAGTCAAGCCTCAAAACCATGAGTATTCTATCAAAGCTAGTCCCCCATTTCTTGTGTACCCACCAACAAGAATCTGGATTTTACACAAGCTATGTCCCTCAACGTTTTAAATATGATGCAATAATTTCATTCTCAATATTCTTATGGTCTACCTGGTACTTTCATGGGTTCTTATTTGTGCTGATTATTATATTTTATCTATTTCAATACAATTATCAAGTTATTGACTACACTAAGAATACCTAAATTTTACCAATGACCAGATCATAGCACTGAGAATTTTGTAATAAAAATATGTCTACATATAATTATTATATGAGACCTAACTTGTCAATGCCTAGATTCTAGAAAATAAAAGAAAATGAACATGATCAACCTATGGTGAACTGGCAGCTGTATTCTCCATACTATTTCCATAATTAGTTTTAAAATGATAAGTATTTCTGCTAGAGCTGAAATCTTTGATAGAAAATCCCAGGGAGTAAAGTTTTTGGCATAGTCTCCAAATTTGAATTTATACTTCTTAATTTATCTATATGCATAAATTCATAGTTCCGGCTCTTATACCATCCTGATGTCTTTCTCAGGTGGGCTAATATTAAGATTGTTTGTAATAGTAAAACAAAACAAAACATCACAAAGGCAGTGACACACTACCTTTAGAAAAATTTTTGGTCAATTATCAGGAGAGGCTCCCTTTACCTTCGGGGGCATTATGTTGATTAATACATTTTATTTTACAAAGCAATAAATGAAAGATGAAAAAGTGCTACGTTGATATCAGTTGGAAGAGGATTTCAAGCATATCTCTTGATTTCCTAGTCATTAAATTATACTTAGATATTGTCCACACTTAATACTACTGTTAGTAAAGTCTCTTTTTTAAATGTTTCAAATGTCTGAGCAGACTTCGTAACTACCTGTTCCTTAGGAGCAGAGAAAATAAGTGGCCTATCACCAGGTCTAAGTGAATGACTGTATACTACATACACTTTCAAGGAACAAGATGATGTAACTTTTTCTTTTTTACTTAGGGCGCTCATAAATCTCTAACAGGACTATTACTACATAGCATGAATATTTTTTCATAACCTTCCCCAAATTAAATATATATGTAATGGTATTGAACATATCAAAATTTCTCTCTGTCTTTTTGCTGTACCATGTTTTTCTATTGACTCTTACAGATACTTATTTATAGAGAAAAGATACATTGCCAAGCAGGTAAATGGTCAAAACCTGGCCTGCTGAGGCAGAAGTCCCCTATTGTCCCCAGGAAATACATGTTGTATTAGCTTAATCTCTTCTGACTTTCTGGCTTTGTGCTTTGTAAAGTAACTTGACAGTTTCATCAACATTGATTAGGACCTTAAATAATCTAGTCTTATTCTGTGTTTTGAGATTTATCTCCCATTATTCTGTTAATGACCACATTGTTTTCTAGGACTATTTAACTCTTCTTCAAAGATTTATATATTAACTGGAATTATCATCACTTCAACTTCACCTTACTTTTACATTTAAACCATAGTACAGTTTTGAGATGTACTTTATATTCCAGATGCACTATTCAAAGGTATTACAAATATTTAGTGAAAATGGGAAGTGGAAAAGCCTGTCAATTTTTAAGGGCAAATGGAGATTGGTGGTTTCATTTTAAGAGATATTATTATGGTATATTTAGTACTTTCTAAAGAACAGTGCATAAATGAAAAATGGGGCCAATGTAAATTTATACATTTAAAAAGACTTCCATATTAATCAGGTTAGTAGAATAAATGAGCAAAGTTAAGGAATATTTCTGACCCAGTATAGGTAATTCTGTCATGGCAGGATGCCTCACAATTCTTTAGTGGCAAAATTAGGTATTTTGTAGAAATAGTATAGGTTCTTCTCTTCGGCCCCAATTATTTTATAAAATCTGTAGCTCCTTACACAGTACAAGAAACAATTCAGAAGAGAAAGATATGTAGACTTGAGGGAGAATATTTTCTTATCTATGACACATTATAAAAATATAAATTAGATGGCAGATTATTGCTCAGAGACTGTAACTCTTACAAAGGAAATCAAAGTATACAGCATGCTCATATTTGAGAATGCATGGAAGGCTATTAAAATTTTAATATTTTAGCCTATGAGCTGCACACTAGCTTCAATATATTTAGAGAGATTTGTCATAATTAACTACCAGAGATATGAATATGTAGTGCATGATATGAAGATGCAACATGGCAACTATGGTCACGGGGACCCTTTTTCAATAGCTTGTTTTTCCTGGAGTTCTCCAGAGTTATGTTGCCTGATGGAGTTGCCAAGGAAAACAGAAGGACAGTGAGAAAATATTGTCATTGAATAGACTCTTGTGGGGTTTGTTACAACCCCTAAGAGACTTGGCATTCTTTCTGGCTTGCCCCTGGCTGATGAATGTCATGATAATGGCAGATGATGGAGATCCAATAAGTGGGAATAACAAATACATAGTAGGAAAATTTTCATGATCATCTACATATGGGACATTCCAACATTTGCTGTCAGGTCTCAAAAGAATTAAGAGGTGGAAATAAAATACTATCCTTTCATTTATCCTGTTTCCTTTCCTGAGCACTTAGCCCTATAAGCTTTGGAGATGTGAGTAAGTTAAGAAAAGTATATGAGGATAAAAATGAAGACATTATTTGTACTTAATCAAAAGCAGATCTTGAGCCTGCAGAATAAAACTGAACACTGGTTGAGCAATTTATCTGAAATATTCATCTTGCAATCCATCACATCAACCAGGAAAGTGCACCTTTGATTTCAATTGAGCTTAAATGTGTCCTTTGGTTCAAGATATCCTTAGCTTCCTCATCCAAGGGCCTGCCTTTTCCACTTTTTTATGAATTAATATATCCTTTAAATCTATAATTGGTCTCACAGATTACTCGTGTTCTTAGAGATGAAAGGGTACGAGATAGAGAAGCAAATTAGTAGGTGATAAGGATTTTTAGCTGTCGCATTTTTTATTAATGACTTGGAAGCCAGTGAAGGATCTGGGATAAAAATGTTGGTGATTTTCTCCCTAGATCTGCCTTTCTTCCAGTGTGATTTTTCTCTATAATGTGTACCACCACTCTACCATTTGCATTTCCAAAAACCTCAGCTTCTCACATTTTTCTACATCTAATTCATCAGAAAATCCTGACATTTCTACCAACAAAGTCTACTCAAAGTCCCTCCACTTCTCAGCTCTTCTTCTCTCCCTATCTTAGTCCACACCACCACTATCTCACCTTGATTACTGCTTCCTAACTAGTGTCCCTGTTTCTCTTATTCCTCTACTTTTGTTCTTCTCACTCAAGTCCTTAGTTCATACCTGATTTTGCTATCTTTTCTCTATCCTATCTCATTTCCAAACCCCTTATCTTCCCTCAGCACTCCAATAGTTGCCTTATTTGTTCTTCCTCAAGTATACAAAAACCTTTTCTGTTTTACAGTCCTTCCACTTTCTCTTCCATCTGCCTGGAATGTACTTCCACAGAATTTACAAGGTTGTTTTCTAACCCTGATTTCATGAAAGCCTCTGTTCAAAAGTTACTTTTTCAGAAAGGCCTTCCCTGGACACCTTGTTTAAAATAGCATTCCTGCTCTTTTCTATAGTGGCACCACTTTTTTATAATATTTATTACTTCTTGACATGTACATTATATATTGATTTATTATCTCTTTTCTCTACAAGAATGTATGTTTTATGTGTTTGGGGACATCTGTGTTTTGTATACTGCTATGCAACTAGCACAAAGAATGTCATTTGCATGGTCTATGTTGAATAAACAATTATTGAATAAATAACTGAATGGTTACTTCTGGGGGAATGTTGAAATCATGTACTGGTTCCTACCTCATCTTAACGCAGGGTCCACTAACTACAGGATCAGTTTGTTGTTTTATCCAAGTTTCTGGTAAGCACAATCAGAAATCAGACTTTTTTTTGCCCTTTGAATTTTACTATCATAAACAGAAAAAAGTAAGAATTACTATTTTAAAAATAACACATCGCTAATCTTCCTGAAAATCTGAGACCACAATTATCTCATCTCCTCCTTTTCTTTCTTCTGTAGAGGATATGTGACTGAGAAAATGACAGATAGCTCACTGATAGAATTACTTAGTACTTCCTAAATCAAGATTAATTTTTATACCAGGCATCAGTAGTCTATGTGGCTCTGGGGATTAAGCTGAGCATTCAGCTTTTATTTCTGGACCTCTCATGGGTTTGTTGGGTGACCTTTGGACAGTTAATGAGTTACCAGTGTTGACAAGGTTATGGTAAAGATTGATGATATGAACTCTATGAATGGCTCAGAACCCTTGGAGAAAACTATATGGCATTTTCTGTCTTATATTTAATGACTTTATTTTATTAAATTACCTGGGAGAGAGAAATCCACTTCCATCAATGACAGAGTAGCTTCTATCAGACAAATATCCTTGTTGTCAACTACTCTAAAAGCTATAGAAAATTAATCTTACAAAATAACTCTTTGATATCATCATTTGAGGAGCCAAAAAAATCAGAATTTGGAGGACAAATATCTTAGAGGGTAAAGTAACATATTTATGTGAGTCCAGAATCCTCTATCCCTTTTGCATTTGAGACATTTGTTGATTTTTAACGTGTGAATACTGATAGCCAACTTGCAAATTCGAAGCTAAAAATATAAGTAAGGCTCTTTATAGTCTTATGTCACTAGAGTAAAAAAGTAATTAGGTTTCAGGGCCAACTAGGAATGAGGGGACTTCATTAACATTCCAGAGTTTGAGCTGTGATGAAGTCCACACCCTAGGAAAGAGAACAAATCAAAATTTTAAAAAAGCAGTCAAAATATGCTTAAATCTTCCCTCAAACAATTTCATTTCTTAATTAGCATTGTGTTGATTGTTTCTACTGTAACTACCTGACAAACGAAAGTGAATTTTATCTGAAGGAAGAGAATATAGTACAGAATTACTGCAAGTTTATAAATACAATATTGAATTCCATGAAAATTGCCAAATATGCCAGTAGGCAAGACCAGATGACCTTAAACCAAGAGATAGACACTGAGATGGAACCTACAGATGATCCAGATAGTCAAATTATAGCAAGATAAGGGCTTTATATATTTACATAGAGGTCTTTTTATTAGAGACATGATTTGGAAGTGTTTTCTACTTATCAATGGCTTATCCTTCATTCATATAACAGTATCTTTTAAAAAATAAAATATAAGAATGACGCTCCATCAATTTTATTTTTTATTGATTTTATTTATGTATTATTTAAGAAATCCTTGCTTAAGTCTAGATTACAATTTTTTCCTATAGTAACTTTCAGAAATTTTATAGTTTTAGGTATGAATTTTAAATCTATTATCTATTTTGCATAATTTTTGTATGTGATATGCGATATATATCAAAGCTCATCATATATTTGAGCACCACTTGGGAAAAAACTACTCTTTCTCCATTAATTGTCTTTGTGCCTCTGAGAAAAATCAGTTGTTCATACATGTGGAGATCTCTTCTGTGCTCTCTATTCTGTTCCATT
Source organism: Gorilla gorilla gorilla (assembly GCF_029281585.2). Classification (NCBI taxonomy): domain Eukaryota; kingdom Metazoa; phylum Chordata; class Mammalia; order Primates; family Hominidae; genus Gorilla; species Gorilla gorilla. The sequence continues at coordinate 18,394,993 of NC_073235.2, read as the reverse complement.
GTCTTATATAAAAAACGCATGCTGTTAACTATTGTATCTTTATATGTCTTGACATCAATTAGTGATAGTTTTCCCAATTTGCTCTTTTTCAAAGTTATTCTAGATATTCTCAGCCCTTTTTAGTTTTACATGAAGTTTAGAATCAGCTAATATTTTTTATTATACTTTAAGTTCTAGGGTACATGTGCACAATGTGCAGGTTAGTTACATATGTATACATGTGCCATGTTGGTGTGCTGCACCCATTAACTCGTCATTTAACATTACTTATATCTCGTTATGCTATCCCTTCCCCCTCCCCACATCCCACAACAAGCCCTGGTTTGCGATGTTCCCCTTCCTGTGTCCATGTGTTCTCATTGTTCAGTTCCCACCTATGAGTGAGAACATGCGCTGTTTGGTTTTTTGTCCTTATGATAGTTTGCTGAGAATGATGGTTTCCAGCTTCATCCATGTCCCTACAAAGGACATGAACTCATCATTTTTTTATGGCTGCATAGTATTCCGTGGTGTATATGTGCCACATTTTCTTAATCCAGTCTATCATTGTTGGACATTTGGCTTGGTTCCAAGTCTTTGCGATTGTGAATAGTGCCGCAATTAACATATGTGTGCATGTGTCTTTATAGCAGCATGATTTATAATCCTTTGGGTATATACCCAGTAATGGGATGGCTGGGTCAAATGGTATTTCTAGTTCTAGATCCCTGAGGAATCGCCACACTGACTTCCACAATGGTTGAACTAGTTTACAGTCCCACCAACAGTGTAAAAGTGTTCCTATTTCTCCACATCCTCTCCAGCACCTGTTGTTTCCTGACTTTTTAAAGATCACCATTCTAACTGGTGTGAGATGGTATCTCACTGTGGTTTTGATTTGCATTTCTCTGATGGCCAGTGATGATGAGCATTTTTTCACGTGTCTTTTGGCTGCACAAATGTCTTCTTTTGAGAAGTGTCTGTTCATATCCTTTGCCCGCTTTTTGATGGGGTTGTTTGTTTTTTTCTTGTAACTTTATTTGAGTTCATTGTAGATTCTGGATATTAGCCCTTTGTCAGATGAGTAGATTGCAAAAATTTTCTCCCATTCTGTAGGTTGCCTGTTCACTCTGATGGTAGTTTCTTTTGCTGTGCAGAAGCTCTTTTGTTTAATTAGATCTCATTTGTCAATTTTGGCTTTTGTTGCCATTGCGTTTGGCATTTTAAACATGAAGTCCTGGCCCATGCCTATGTCCTGAATAGTATTGCCTAGGTTTCCTTCTAGGGTATTTATGGTTTTAGGTCTAACATTTAAGTCTTTAATCCATCTTGAAGAATCAGCTAATTTATGAAAAAAAAAGCTTGCTTGCATTTGTTTGAGATTGTATTAATCTATGTCTATTTGGAGAGGAATCAATACATTGAAAATATTGAGTCTTTCAAATCATAAACATGGTATATCTTTTTATTTAGTTTTTTTAACTTTGTAATAACTTTTTATTCTTCAGTGTACAAATATTGCACATATTTTTTCAGATTTATCATTAAGTATTTAGTATTTTATGATGATATCATGTGATGATTTTAAAATTTCAAATTTGATTGCATACTGCTAATATGTAGAGATAAAAATGAATGTTGTATATTGATCTTATATAAGCTTTCAAAACTCATTCATTTTAGTTCTAATAGTTTTTCAAATAGAAAATTGGGAAAATATTGGAACAGGCACTTTGCCAAAGAAGATACATACATGACAAATAAACACATGAGAAGATGCTTAAAGTTATTAGTACTTAGACAATTGCAAATTAAAAGGAAATAGCTATTAGATTGGCTAAAATTAAAAAGAGTGAGCAAGACTATGGAACAACTGGAGCTCTCATATACTGCTGTTGAGAATGTAGTAGGAATGTTACCATTACTTTGAAAAATAATTTAGCAGCTTCTTAAAATGTTATATATTTATCTACTATCTTAGTCCATTTTTGTTGCTGTAAAGAAATACATGAGGCTGGGTAATTTACAAAGAAAGGAAGTTTATTTGGCTTATAATCCTATAGATGGTAAAATAGGCATGATGCCTGTATCTGCTTCTGGTGAGAGCTTCAGGAAACTTTTGATCATGGTGGAAGGTGAAGAGGATCAGGGATCACATGATAAGAGGATGGAAGGGTGAGAAAGGGGCGGGGTGGGGGGGGAAGGATGCCACACTGTTTGAAACAAACAGCTTGCATGTGAACAAATAGAGGAAGAAGCCACTCATCACTGTGATCATAGCAAGCTGTTTTTATTGAGAGATCTGCCTCCATAACCAAAACACCTCCCACCCTGGCCCACCTTTAATGTTGGGGTCCATATTTCACCATAAGATTTGGAGGGGACAAATATCCAAACTGTATTATCTACTACATGATTAAACAATTTCTATCCTAGGTATTTACCCAAGAGGAAAGAAGTCAAATGCTAATTATAAACACAAAAGCAAAACTTGTGTGCAAATGTCTAAACAACCCAAATGATCATCGTATGGTAAATGGATAAGCATGTTTTAGTATATTCATGCAATGAACTATTAATCAAAAATAAAAACAAAACAGTACACTATTCACTATTACATTTTTATAAAATTTTTAGAATATGCAAACCAATCTATAGTAACAGCAGATCTGGTGGCTTCAGAAACTTTTAGGAATTATTAATATGCTGATTGTCTTGAGTATGGGATTATTTTCACAGATACATGTGCATGTCAAATTGTATATTTTTGTATCCTTTAATCAAATTTTATACCTTTAATATTTGCAATTGCAATGTATTGCGTATCACTTATGACTACATAGAATTGTTCAAAAATATAAGAAAGCAATACATATAAAAACCATTATAATTCTGATTAACATATACAAGTAAATAAGTGACAAGTAGGATAATTGAATTATAAAGCATAACCTATAAAATAATCAAAGAGAACTTTAGAATTAAAAAAATAACAGATATCAATAACTCAATATCTGGGTTTACAGCAAATGAGCAACAACTAAATAAAGGATTAAGAAACTTTTGTAGAAACTATCCTGGCTGGAGTACAAGCAACTGAAGAAAGGAGGAAGAGGAGGAAAAGGAAACAAGGAAGGAGGAGAAGAGCATGAGAGACATATGGAAAATGGTAAGATAATTTACTTACATATAATTAGAATCCCTGAAAGAGAGGCAAGAGAGAACAGGGCCAAACCATTAGGTAAAGATATAGTGGCTGCGAAGTTTTAAAAATGAACAATAGACATAAATACACAAATTCAAAGCATTTTACAACACAAACTTAAATAAATGTAATAAAAGCCACATGTTAGCACCTCATAGTTAAATTATTAAATCTAAGAAAAGTAGGTAAGAGCCCATGAAGGTTGGAAGTATAAGAATAAACATGATGGCTGGGTCCAGTGGCTCATGCCTGTAATCCCCACACTTTGGGAGGCCAAGACGAGTGGATCATGAGGTCAGTAGATCGCGACCATCCTCGCCAGCATGGTAAAACCCCTTCTCTAATAAGAATGTGAAAATTATCTGGGTGTGGTGGTACACACCCGTAATTCCAGCTACTTGGGGGGACTAAGGCATGAGAATCGCTTGAACCCAGGAGGTAGAGGTTGTGGTGACCAGATTTATTTGAATACTTTGCCAGATCTTGTTTTGGTGTTTATAAGATTTAGGACAGCGTGTATATTTTATTGATGGCTGTTAGGACAGTTATCCTTGGCTCTTTCACATTTCCACGTGTGGGATTGGAAGCAGAGGTCCTGGCGGCCTTTGTTCTGAAGCATCTCTTCAGGCATGTTTGTATAGCAAACTGACTTTTTGGATACAGAAAGGGTGTCTTTTTCTGGAGCAAAAGGCAGACTGATTTGTTGTCCAGTATGCTATAGGTAATGTCTCTGTCTTGGGAAAAAGTGGGACGAGCTTGCTGGCAGCCTCTTATAAATAATTGGAAATCTAAGTTTAGAGATCCTCAGCTGTGATACAAACTCACTGTATGAACAGAATCTACCTGGCATGCTTCGTGTCATGTGGCACAAAATGGGGTCAGAGGGAAGGGTCATGACCATGACACTCATTCTACTTTCTGTATCATGAGTGATAAAGGCTTTTGTCTCTGACTTAAGAGTCTTTGCCAACATCCACATAATTCTGGCAGGATAAGTTGGTTGCTTGCAGGTAAACTAAAAGCTCAAGACCTTTCACAGATTTTGGAGGCAAAGAGGGGATGCAAAAGATACATAACTTTCTTGAAAAAGAGAATAAAGGCCTCCATAGGCTAAGTTAGGAGATAAAAGAACACTGCCCAGGGGCAGGTAATCGGTGCTCTTACCCCAGTAGTGGACAAACTAGCAAGAAGGGTCTCCCACTCTTCTACCTGTTAAGGTGTGTTAACAGGTTGAGCAGGTAGAGGTGGAACTGAAACAAGCCATTCAAATGATGCTACAGGCAGGCAGACAAATGAAGGGATGCTATCAAGACAATGGTGCAGGAAGTCCTGCAGCACTAGTTAAAGGGAAAAGTGGTTGTAGCTGTTGAGTCAAGAAACCTCCAGCAAAAAAAAAAAAAGACAGGTGTCAACTAAGAGGATACTGTGACTTTGGTTTGGGCGGATCAAAACTAAGAAGTTTGAGTGATTTGTACCTGCTGGAATGCTTGAAACAAAATGTTTCTTCTACTAATATCACTGATACTGTAACAGGCTAACTTGTTTTCTTGCTAAGGAGGGTAAAATCTCAGAACCTTCATTATCCTGATAATGATTAAGTATAATATCATTTAAAAATATTGTGTGTGTATCTATGTGTGTGTGTGTGTACAGAGAGAGAAGTAAAGATATATAGAAAAAGATATAGATAAATAGATATCTACAGGGAGGTTCTCTGAAATGTTAACTATGATTATCTCTGATAGAAGGAATGTGGATATGCCTTTTGGTTTATTTCTTTTTACTGTTAATGTTGTTTGCATCTTTTACAATAAGTGTGTATCATTTTCTTCCCAACAGTTATGAAACTAAAAAATGAAGATTTCCATTTAAATATCCAACATTAATCAGCAATTGTTCAGGCAATACAGTGTGATGATAAGTTTATTTGCACTGAGGTAGAACATTATGATGGGGTATGCATCTTTCTGCCTGCATTGAAGCTGAAATAATGCTTTATGGTTCATCTCTCTCACCTTCCATTTTGAGTGTTCCTGCACCCCATTCTCCTTGGAGGGCTTGCCTTTGTGCACCATGAGCATTAACAGCCTTGTTCTTGGCATTTCAAAGAAATGAATTGTGAATTCTCAATGAATTTGTGCCTTCCGGTCTAACAGTACTTCCCCAGGGTGTAAGAGCTGAGATTTTAACAGTTTTGCATGTCAAAGATTGGTAACTGTATATATCTGAAGTATTTTGAAAGCTTGTGGCTTCCTTTCTCCCAGCACTGCAGAAAAAAATTGACCTGAGCAAAAATTAAAGAGAGGCAGGGTTTTCTCTTGGCTTGATCTACAGGAAGAATTTGGCTGAAAAGACTCATGCTTTGACAATGAACTTGCTGGCAGTGGCATCTTAATTATGGAAAAGGCAGAAGATAATGTTAATAGCATAGACCCCAAGCCAGTGTTCCAAGAGCACCTAAAACATCCTGAAGCCATCATTCACCACAGCCAAAATGTGAGAGCCTGTTATACCACCATGGCCAAGGCAGCATTCAGCACAGGCAACATGTCACATCAGCAGGGGAGAGAGCGTTGGGTGGAGATTTAAATTTGGGCCCCATCAGTGCTGCCAAAAGACACCCAGATACAGCTTGAAGCAAGGTGTTATGCCAACTTGACTGAGCTAAGGGATGCCCAGATAGCTGGTAAAACATTATTTCTGAGCGTGTCTGTTAAGGTATTTCCGGAGGAGATTAGCATTTGAGTCAATGCACTGAGTAAGAAAGATCCACTCACCCTCACCAACACAGGCAGGCATCGTCTAATCCATTGAGGGCCTGAATAGAACAAAAAGGTGAAGGAAGGGGAATTCTTTCTCTCTGCTTGGCCTAGAACATCCATTTTCTCTGCTTCTGGCCGTTGCAGCTCCTGGTTCTTGAGCCTTTGTCTTCAGGACTTATGTCAGGCCTTCGGACTCAGACTGAATTACTCCACTCCAGCAGCTCTTCTTGTTCTCCAGCTTGTGGAAGGCAAATCATGGGACTTCTCAGCCTCTATAATCGTGTGAGCCAATACCATAATAAATCTCTTACATATCTATATATCCTATTCGTTCTGTTTCTCTGGAGCATCTTGACAATACACAAGGCAAGTCTGCAGGGTATGTGTGTGGAGAATGAACCATTTCCAAACACCTAGGAAATTCAGCAGGATAATGGTAGAATTAACACTTTGCAAGTGTATTGAAGCAAAGCATTACGTGATCTACTTGTGAATTGCTGGTATCACCTGTATCCATAAAACTAGCCACTAAGAATAGACAAGTGCTTTCAAAGACAAGACTGTGAATGTAAGGAATGGTATCAGTAGCAATAAAGTGAAAAGAAATGCATTGAGCTCAGGCTGGAAAGATCTTTGCAGGAAAAATAATAATGATGAAAACGTTAAAATTAAAAAAAAAACTTGTACGGTCTCCCAATTATACTATATAAGTTACGTACAAATCTTCACTGAACTCCAAAGCACTGCAATGAGCAATTGTAGACTCAGGGAAAATAGAACTAGGACTTATTATGTCTCATTTTGGATAATTATAGACAACTGAAAGTCCCAGCTCAATTGTACTGACTTGGTGCAAGATTTGAGTAAAAGTTTGCAATGGTAGCTTTGACTTTGCCACTCCCCCACCATAGGGAAATCATATGTTAATGAGATCAGCAATGCGTAGTGAACAAATATCATCATGACTGAGTTAGCCAATGTCTACAGGTTTTGCCAAGTGGAGGAGAAAAGATGATGCAGCTACCCAACGTTTCAGAAGAAGAAAAAGGAATGACAAAAGATCTAAAATGAGGTTAGGTGTTTGGACTTTGCAGATTTTTAGTAACTATTTTTTTGTTTTCATTAAGATGGGTGACCATCCGGCACAAAGAGGTAAATATCCAAGCTCATATGCACTGTCAAAAGAAACACATGTGGTTTCCATTGGTTCATAAACTCCTTCTTCCTAACGTGAAAATGCTAGTGAAAGTGCCACAGCCTGAAACAATAGTAGGAGTACACCAGCACTGTGTGTGGCCCCAGCACTCATTTTAGGCTTTTCAGCCTAATCTATACAAATATTTTATACTCAGTAGTAGTAGCTTGTCTGCTAACACTAGTCCTGTGTCATAGTATTTACATTTCACCATAACACACATGTCCACATTCTTGATTTTAATTGCGGGTGAGAGACACGTATTCCAGAAAAATTAACCTCACTTGAAGGCTCGATATATGAGGCCCCGTCGCAATTTTTCCACTTCAGCTTCTACTGTGTGAATTTGGACACTGGTTGAATCTCCACTTTTTACCAAAAAATAGGGACATAAAATGTATTTCAGAGAAAATCCTAAATTAGATAATGGAAAACAAGATACTTGGCACTGTGTTTCATAAATATTGGGCATGTGTGATTGAATCTTTCTCATCTTAACCGGCATTTTGCTGAAATGGCTCATAGCCTGGTTCTGCTTTGAAAAAGCTATGAAAGGACAGGCTTTAGCCAAAGAAGACACTTTCCCTTGTTTACCTCCAGGGAGGGAGGCAGATGGGGTTACAGAGAGAAATGCAAACACATCTGATTTCACCAGTTGCCCGCAGCCTATTGCTTCCAGCTTTCCCAGTTGTCTTCTAGGCCTTTTCCAGACAGGCCTACCCAAACATGATTAATTACCTATCTATTGCTGGCTTGCATGGGTAAGAGGGTTTGGCAGTAAGCTATGCCTGGGTTCAGAGAATAGCTTACCATTTCATATACCTGGGTGCCATGTAATTCTTTTTTTTTTTTTTAGTAGAGTATAATTCTTTATAATTAGACTTTTACTTCTGTGTAAAAGAATAGCCACTTACGCCTCTTTCACTGTGCAGTTGCTTTAATTACACATAAATACTGAGAGCCTATAAAGAAGTACATTCCTTTAGGCACTGTGCTTAGGCAAATTTCTTAATCTCTCATAGACGCTAGGCTGAGCTATCCTACAGGAACTTTATGAGAATTTCATAGATATTTTAAGAGTAACTTAAAATGTATAAAGCGATATAAGAGTAGGGAACATTATTAAAGAGTTCTTTTCTTACTCGATGTGCCAGTCATGTTTGCTTTTCCTTTACCTAGTAATTAATCATCCAGGATTATTTTCCTTGCCTTTCCATGATCTATCCTTCCACATCTGTTTATGTGAAATAGTTACCAAAAAGCCTTTGTCTTCGTGAAAATGACCCTGAGGGCTCTAATTTGTATGGGCATTTGCTCAGCACTTCCATGTGAACTAAATAGAAGTGGGAAGCAATCATAAATGATTTAATGTAAATTGTTTTGGGAACTGATAGATCACTATTTATTATCTTGTTTGCACTTGTAGATGTGTAATACAAAGGAGAGCGAATTTCCCTTGTAGATTAATGAAGGTAGCAACAGAGATTCTAATTTCCCAAGTGAAATACTTTTTACATAGTGGTAGCTTTGGGAGACAGGTCTGAACCTCATTAAACTTACTGTGTGTTATACACGGACAACCTAATTCAATTTTTGTAAAAACAGGCAAATAGGCCATCAATGTAAATTAAATCCAAAGGCAAACAAGGTCACTGTGCTACTATGTTACATGAGCATTTGTCTCATAAATGGAAAAGTAAATTAAACTGTTAATTTCACTAGCGATATTAGGAAAGCAAGTCCCAATCTGTAGGCGTCAAAAAGAGAAGAGTGTTTTTCTCCATGTGAATTATAATATTTTTCAACCCGCCTCTTCTGAGGTTTACACTTCATCTGTAGTCCCTCCCTTTTAAAACTAGATTTTTCATAATTTCCATTTTGTCATCACTAAAAATTTTCTAATTTATCTTTGAATCTCCAGGTAACCTTTTCTGAACTCTTAGTATTTTCCTCATCATGACCAGGGATGTGCAGAATATGTCACTGCCACCCCCCTAGTCACTATCTCTCAGAATTCTTTAAAGCTTTCACAATAAAACTGAGGCCATGCAAGGACCATCAGGACTGAGCACCAACCTGTTGTCCTCTTACCCAGCTCTTATCTCTGTCTACCCTGTCCCTCCCCATCAAACATCCTGAATTTCAGTCACATTGAGCTACTTAGAAGTATTTGATGTATGCCAATGTGTCTTTTTTCCACTTGTAAATCTTGTCTGACATTTTTTCCAAGTTCTCTTTTCAAACAAGAGAATAATATTGCATCTTTCAAGATTCAAACAGTCTATGCAGCCTTGACCAAGCACCCTTCCTCCATGGAGGAATTTACTTGCTTTGTGGCCCTTTGCTCCCAGTATACAATTGTGTCATTGCACTATTAGAGTTTCCAAACCTTCTTCCACATCACTTTAATGTCTTCCTTATCTTTGTTTTGCCAATATGAAGCACACTGGCTGGTCCAAAGTATGTGCTCAATACATTGTTCAATAAGTATTAAATGAACAAAATCTGATATATACAAGGGAAATAATAGGTGATCATTTTCAGTTTATAAGCTCTCAATCACTAAAGTAAGTTTCATCACAACCCCAATTCTTGTCAGGGAAGCAATGGCCCTGCCATGGCATCCTAGAGACTTTGGCTATGTCCCCGCATAGGCAAAGAGCGGAACCACGGCTTTTGTGAGTCCAAGCAGCATATTTTGTGATACTCCATGGACACCAGAGGATGGGTGGCCTGCGAAGAAGTGCAAAGGGCATCTCCCACTTGCTTTCTTATCTTCCCTTGTGGAATATCATGAGATAGTTTTGGTTCTTGCTGCTTCATTCCCCTTAGAATAGAGCTACTGAATTAGAACCATTTAGCCACTGTCTAGATTTGGCTCCACAGTTAATGGAGGTATCCTACAATTCACGGGGCAGTAACCTTTTGTGTTGTAGAATGCTTTTTGGTGTGTAGGAGAAGGACCACAAGGGAGCACTTTTTTTCTGTGTTTTTTTTTTTTTTCTCCATTGTGTAAATAATAAAATGTTCATAACTGAAAGTGGCTCTTATCTTTATAGGTCAAATCTGTCAGACTTTGGCCTTTCCTTGTCTTGAAACTTGATGATAATTACACATATCATTTCTCTTAGTTATATTCTTTTTTCTTCTTTTCTCCAGGTTTTCTTTTTTCTTTCTTTCCTTTCTCTTTCTCTCATTTCTTTCTTTCTCTGTCTCTCTGTCTGTCTGTCTTCACACTGTAGTTTAGACTACAGTGCTGTTCAGATTACGTATGCTTAGTATTCAGAAACCGTATTTCCTTAATTTTTTAAGGTTATCAAATGAAACTCTTACCACTTTGTGTGTGTGTGTAGGAGCAATGTTAGAAAAACAGGCCCCATTTGTAGTCAAAAAGAGAAGAGTGTTTTCTCCATGTGAATTGCATGACAAGAAAATATACTAGAGAATAATAATTCGTTGTTTATAGGCAACATCCATATATTTCTGTTTACACCTTGGCATTACTCTTGTTTTCTCTACCCTGACAAAGGAACCTCCATTTAAGAAATAAGCCATAAATATTACTTAAATATCGCAGCAGCCATGAGATTGCCTCACTATAGATAATTATCTGAAGCATTCAGTATTACAAAAAAAAAAGGAAAAAAAAAGTTTGCAGGGGACTGATCACATGAGACGTAAGGAGAACAGAAGGTCCCCAGGGTACCAAACATTCTTTAATAGTTGTTTTATTTTTCTTTTTCATTGAATGCTGAAACTAAAGCAAAATTAAAAATTGTTACTTTGAAGTCAATTCATTCTCCAAGCATCAGAAATTATTTCTTAATCACTCAGCTACAGTCTTTCCTTTCATAAAATGAGGCTAATAATGCCAAATTCATTGTTTTGTGAAGGGAAGTAATTACATCACAACAGTAACCAGAAATTAAGCCATCTTAATTTTAAGTAGTGAGATTACTTTCAGTATCTCTCTAATCAGTAATGAAAAGGAACACTGAGTCCCACTGAGAATTCACACATCCTGGCTCTTTTATTTGTCTCATGTGAATGCCCAAAAGGCTACGAAAGCCTCCTTTGCAGATGACCACTGGCAATGTATTCTGGAAGGTATCTATGGCACATCAGTTCAGGCTTTGTGAGACCTAAAATAACCTGAACAAGTATTTGACAGCTGCCCCAGAAAGACCAGAATAATGAAAGCAGCTTCAGAAGGTCTTTATTCAAAAGCGGTAATTCAGCCTGGGTATTGAGGTACCATAAAGGAATTTTGACCTTCCTTTCCCTCAGAAGTATGGTCCTTAAATTCTTATTTGTTTTGCTCTTGCTGTCATTTTTATAAAAAATAAATATTGCAAAGGAGATAGGTAACAAAATTCATAAAGCAAATATCACTCTTCTAAACATTCATCTGCATAAATAGTTTGCATAAAGGAAGCTATCTCTCCAGTAGTTGGTCCCCTTATAATTAATTTGGTCTCTCATTACCAGTTTGGCAACCGAGATCATTCCAGTTGTTTCCACTGGTGGTTCCAGTTGAGTTAACTCATGGATTCTAGAGATATATACGCAAATGCCTATAACCTTATGTATTTCTGTGTTGTATACCATTTTTACGTGAGTGCTTCTTCCAATTGCATTACTAACTGAGAGGACAAACTCCACCCTACAAATTCTTATCTTTTATGTGGATCACACACTGCCGAATAAATGCCACTGACTTTGGGCCCTTTTTGATTTTCATGCTAATATAGGTAGGCTGTTCATGCCCAATTATGGCAAAGATATGCCATGCACAGTAAGATATGATCAAGTAAATTATGAAACTATTAAACAATAATGTGCATGATGATCATTTTAGGCTTTCAGACAATACCACTGGGGAAGGGGTAATGAGGATTTGGAAAAGTAAGTCAATAAGTACAATTCACATCATGCAAACCAGACAGGCACTTATTCTATTCATGCAAAGCCAACTGGTAAGCTTTATTATTGTCATATGTGAAATGTATATCTTAATCTCATTTTATTCCACAATAAACTATCCCAACAGCCAGCAAATCCCAGCAGCAGTATGTTTTCAATTGGTGACATGTCTTGTGACAAGGGGTTAGTTTCCTTTGTCAGTCTTTTGAAGGCAGGTTTTCCACTAGAGTAGGAATTGTGTAATGCAGAACATAACTTCTTAAACTGGTCAAATGATTTAGTAAAATGTCTGTAAAATCAGTTTAATAGAAATCCTTTAACTCCCACCGGTGTAAGTAGAAGGTTTAACAACTCCAAGATTAACTTCAAACTCTAGTTTCAGCCTCTGATTCCAAGACTGGCTCACTGGAAAGAGAGCTGGCATCTTCTCATGTGGAACTGACTTGGTGCATCAATGCCCAGTGCCTGTGGCCACTGCGTCTGCAATCTGTCTTGTGGAATGACATATGCTGGGCCTCGGGTGAATCACATTGGACAACTTACAGAAAATGTTGAGAGCAAGAGAAATGATTGCTGTCTTTTAGAATTTGTCAAAACAGGAGATACTAATTTCAATATCTTATAATTTTTGAACAAACCCAGCAGTACAGCTATTTCCTTCCCTGTGCTCAGGAAGGCTGAGATGCCAATGCTCAGTTGCTGCTATACTTCTTCAGTGAAGACCTTGGAACTGACCTGACTCACCCTTATCCATCTTCCCATAGCAATTGTTCCATTTACTCTGGGCACAGACGACTGAATATTTTTATTTAATTTTAAAATAGACTATATTATTATTTACGCAAGGAGATAATGATTTTCTCCTGGACCTTAATTCGGTATTAAAGACCTATGTTTGGTGGGGTGGGGCCAAGATAGCCATCTAGAAAGAGCAGTGTTTGGAGGCTCTCATTGAAAAGAATCATAATAATAAGCTCGTGAATAATAACAATAAGTGTGTGAATAATAATAAGCATGTGAATCCTTCACCAGTAACTAAGGTATCCAGATTCTCTCATCAGAACTGACTAGGAGGCTGGTGTGATCCTTGGAGAGTAAAAAAGGACAGTGTGGTGCAGTGGCCCACCTGAGAACCACATGGGGCAGGGGAGTCTTCTCACCCCAGCTAGGGAGGTGGTGAGTGAGCGTGCTACCCAGCTGGGGAAACCATGCTTTTTCCATGGAACTGTGCAACCCACAGAGCAGAAGATCCCACTTGTGAAAGCACGCCACCAGGGCCTAGCATCCCAACCCAGGAGCTGTGCAGATTCTCAACAGCCTTTCAGTTGGAATCTGCTTAAGCCTACCGAGCTCCCAAGGGGAGGGGCAGCCAGCCCCACAGCTGTGGCAGCCTGCTGTCTAAGCCATTTAAGCTACTTGTGAGAGGGGCAGCAGCCAGCCCTGGGACTCAAAACTGCCTAACACGCTAAGCTCCCTGGGCGAGGGAAGGATGGCATTCATCTCTATAGCTCCAGGCTGCACTTTTCCCCTGCTGGAGCCAGGGAGGCTGGACATCTTGGTCCCAAGACATGTCTCCCATAACCAACACAATGGCTGTGGCAGACTGCAGCCAGAGTGCCTCTTCAGGCCTGACCCTGACTCACCCTTCTTCACTGGGTGGGGCTTCCCTGAAGGAACTCCAATAACTCCAGCCAAAGGCTCAGAGACAGAACCTGGATCTCCCTGGGCCTGAACCCCTAGGGGGAAGGGTGGCCACAGTCTCTGCAGACCAGCAGACTTAGCCTTTCCTCCTGGTAGTTCTGAGGAATCTGGGTAGCCCAGATGAGTGGGTTTACTCCCAGTAAAGCACACCCACTCCAACAAGGGACAAAGTGCTTCATTAAATGGATCTTGTTCTCTGTGCCACCCAACTGGGTGAGACCCTCGAACAGGGGTTCTCAAGACACCCTATACAGGAGTAATCCTACTGGCATCAGGTTGGTGCCCCTTGAGATCAGAGATCCCAGAAGAAAGAGCAGGCACCCAGCTTTGCTATTGTCCAGACTCCTTGAGTGACATCTCTAGACACGGGAGCAAACCAGATAAGTAGGGCCCGAAGTGAACACCCAGCAAACTGCAGCAGCCCTACAGAAAAGGGACCTGACCATTAAAAGAAAAACAAACAGAAAGCAACAACAACAACATCAACAACAACCACAAAAAGACCCTACAAAAACCCCATCCAAGGGTCAATGGCCTCAAAGATCGAAAATAGACAAACTCATGAAGATGAGAAAGAATCAATGAAAAAATGCTGAAAACCCAAAAGGCCAGAGTGCCTCCTCTCCTCCAAATGATCACAATGTCTCTCCAGCAAGGGTGCACAACTGGACAAAGAATGAGATGGACGAAATGACAGAAGTAAGCTTCAGAAAATGGGTAATAAAAAACTATGCTGAGCTAGAGGAGCATGTTCTAACCCAATGCAAAGAAGCTAAGAACCTTGATAAAAGGTTAGAGGAGCCTCTAACTAGACTAATCAGTTTAGAGAGGAGCATTAACTGAAAAACACAGCACGAGAACTTCGTGAAGCATAAACAAGATTCAATAGCTGAATCAACTAAGTAGAAGAAAGAATATCAGAGTTTGGAGACCACCTTGCTGAAATAAGGCATGCAGACAAGACTAGAGAAAAAAGAATGAATAGGAATGAGCAAAGCCACCAAGAAATATGGGAATTCATAAAAATACTCAACTTACAATTGATTGGAGTACCTGAAGGAGACAGGGAGAATGGAAACAACCTGGAAAACACACTTCAGGATATTATCCAGGAAAGCTTCCCCAACCTAGCAAGACAGGCTAACATTCAAATTCAGGAAATACAGAGAACACTACTAAGATACTCCATGAGATGATCAACCCCAAGACACACAAGCATCAGATTCTCCAAGGTCAAAATGAAGGAAAAAATGTTAAGGGCAACCAGGGAGAAAGGTCAGGTCACCTACAAAGGGAAGCCCTTTAGACTAACAGTGTACTTCTCGGCAGAAACTCTACAAGCCAGAAGAGATTGGGGGCCAATATTCAACATTCTTAAAGAAAAACAGAATCTACAATGAACTCAAACAAATTTACAAGAAAAAAAAAAAACAACCCCATCAAAAAGTGGGCGAAGGACATGAACAGGCACTTCTCAAAAGAAGACATTTATGCAGCCAAAAAACACATGAAAAAATGCTCATCATCACTGGACATCAGAGAAATGCAAATCAAAACCACAATGAGATACCATCTCACACCAGTTAGAATGACGATCGTTAAAAAGTCAAGAAACAACAGGTGCTGGAGAGGATGTGGAGAAATAGGAACACTTTTACACTGTTGGTGGGACTGTAAACCAGTTCAACCATTGTGGAAGTCAGTGTGGCGATTCCTCAGGGATCTAGAACTACAAATACCATTTGACCCAGCCATCCCATTACTGGGTATATACCCAAAGGACTATAAATCATGCTGCTATAAAGACACATGCACTGGTATGTTTATTGTGGCACTATTCACAATAGCAAAGACTTGGAACCAAGCGAAGTGTTCAACAATGACAGACTGGATTAAGAAAATGTGGCACATATACACCATGGAATACTATGCAGCCATAAAAAATGATGAGTTCATGTCCTTTGTAGGGACATGGATGAAATTGGAAATCATCATTCTCAGTAAACTATCGCAAGAACAAAAAACCAAACACCACATATTCTCACTCATAGGTGGGAATTGAACAATGAGAACACATGGACACAGGAAGGGGAACATCACACTCTGGGGACTGTTGTGGGGTTGGGGGAGGGGGAAGGGATAGCTTTAGGAGATATACCTAATGCTAAATGACAAGTTAATGGGTGCAGCACACCAGCATGGCACATGTATACATATGTAACTAACCTGCACATTGTGCACATGTACCCTAAAACTTAAGATATAATAATAATAAAATAATAATTTAAAAAAAAAAAAGAATTTTCATCCCGGAATTTCACATCTGGCCAAACTAAGCCTTATAAGCGATGGGGAGAAAAAAAAAATTTCCAGACGATCGAATGCTGAGGGATTTTGTTACCACCAAGCCCATTTTGCAAGAGCTCCTAAAATAAGCACTAAATATAGAAAGAAAAAACTAGTACCAGGCACTTTAAAAACACACCAAAATATAAAGACCAAGGACACTGTGAAGAAACTGCATCAAGTGGTTTGCAAAACAAACAAATAGCATTATGATGACAGGATCAAATTCACACAAAACAATACTAAAATGTGAATGAGCTAAATACTCCAATTAAAGGACAGACTGGCAAATTTGGTAAAGATTCAAGACCCATCAGTGTGCTGTATTCAGGACACCCATCTCATGTGCAAAGACACACATAGGCTCAAAATAAAGGGTTGGAGGAAAATTTACCAAGCCAATGGAAGGCAAAACAAAAGCAAGGGTTGCAATCCTAGTCTCTGACAAAACAGATTTTAAACAAACAAAGATCAAAAAAGACAAGGGAATTAAATAATGGTAAAGGGAACAATTCAACCAGAAGAGCTAACTATTCTAAATATATATGCACCCAATATGGGAGTACCCAGATTTATAAAACAAGTTCTTAGAGACCTACAAAGAGATTTAGACTCCCACATAATAATAGTGGGAGACTTTAACACCCCACTGTCAATATTAGAACAATGAAACAGGAAATTAGCAAGGATATTCAGGACGTGAATTCATCTCTGGATCAAGTAGACCTAATAGACGTCTACAGAACTCTGCAGCCCAGAACAACAGAATATACATTCATCTCAGTGCCACATGGCACTTATTCTAAAATTGACCACATAATTGGAAGTAAAACACTCCTCAGCAAATACAAAATAACTGAAATCATATAAAACAGTCTCTCAGATCACAGTGCAATGAAATTAGAACTCAGGATTAAGAAACTCACTCAAAACCACACAATCACATGGAAATTGAACAGCCTGCTCCTGAATAACTTCTGGATAAATAATGAAATTAAGGCAGAATTCAAGAAGTTCTTTCAAACCAATGAGAACAAAGAGACCAACATACCAGAATCTCTGGAACACAGCTAAAGCAGTGTTAAGAGGGTAATTTATAGCACACCAGAAAGCTAGAAACATCTCAAACTGAAACCCTAATATCACAATAAAAAGAGATAGAGAGGCAAGAGCAAACTAATCCAAAAGCTAGCAAAAGACAAGAAATAACCAAAATCAGAGCTGAACTGAAGGAGACTGAGGCAGAAAACACCCCACAAAAAAATCAATGAATGCAGAACCTGGCTTTTTGTAAAAACAAACAAAAAAAAAATAGATAGACTGCTAGCTAAACTAATAAAGACGAAATGAGAGAAAAATCAAATAGACATAATAAAAAATTATAAAGGGGATATCACCACTGATCCTATAGAAATACAAGCTACCATCAGAGAATACTGTAAACACCTCTACAGAAATAAGCTAGAAAATTGAGAAGAAATGAATAAATTCGTGGACACATACACCCTCCCAAGGCTAAACCAGGAAGAAGTTGAATCCCTGAATAGACCAATAACAAGTTCTGAAATTGAGGCAGTAATTAATAGCCTACTAACTGGAAAAAGCCAAGGACCAGACACATTCACAGCCGAAATCTATCAGAAGTACAAAGAGGAGCTGGTACCATTCCTTCTGAAACTATTCCAAACATTTGAGAAGAAGGGACTCCTCCCTAACTCATTTTATGAAGCCAACATCATCCTCATACCAAAAATTGGCAGAGACACAATAAAAAAAGAAAACTTCAGGCCAATATCCCTGACGAACATTGATGCAAGTATCCTCAATAAAATACTGGCAAAGTGAATTCAGCAGCACATTAAAAACCTTATCCACTATGGTCATTTGGCTTCATCCCTGGGATGCAAGGCTGGTTCAACATATGCAGATTAATAAATGTAATCCATCACATAAACAGAACCAAAGACATAAACCACATGATTATCTCAATAGATGTAGAAAGACCTTTGATAAAATTCAATATCCCTTCATGTTAAAAACTCTCAATAAACTAGGTATTGAAGGAATGTATCTCAAAATAAGAGGTATTTATGACAAACCCTCAGCCAAAATCATATTGAATGGGTAAAAGCTGGAAGCATTCCCTTTGAAAACCAGTACAAAACAAGGATGCCCTCTCTCACCACTCCTAGTCAATGTAGTATTGGAAGTTCTGGCCAGGGCAATCAGGCAAGAGAAAGAAATAAAGCATATTCAAATAGGAAGAGAGGAAGTCAAATTGTCTATGTTTGCAGAAGACATGATTTTATATTTAGAAAACCACATCATCTCAGCCCCAAAACTCCTTAAACTGATAAGCAAATTCAGCAAAGTCTCAGTATACAAAATCACTGTGCAAAAATCACAAGCATTCCTTTACACCAACAAAAGACAGAGAGCCAAATCATGAATGAACTCCCATTCACAATCACTACAAAAAGAATAAAATATCTAGGAATACAGCTAATAAGGGATGTGAAGGACCTCTTCAAAAAGAACTAAAAACCGCTGCTCAAGGAAATAAGAGAGGACACAAACAAATGGAAAAACAATCCATGCTCACAGATAGGAAAAAACAATATCATGAAAATGGACATACTGCTGAAAGTAACTTACAGATTCAATGCTATTCCCATAAAACTACCACTGACATTCTTTACAGAATTGGAAAAAACTACTTCAAATTTAATTTGGAATCAAAGAAGACCTTGTATGGCCAAGACAATTCTAAACAAAGAGAACAAAGCTGGAGGCACCACGTTACATGACTTCAAACTATACTACATGGCTACAGTAACCGAAACAGCATGGTACTGGTATCAAAACAGGCATATAGACCAATGGAACAGATCAGAGACCTCAGAAATAATGCCACACATCTGCAGCCATCTGATCTTTGACAAACCTGACAAAAACAAGCAACGGGGAAAGGATCTCCTTTTCCATAAATGGTGCTGGGAAGACTGGCTAGCCACATGCAGAAAACAGAAACTGGACCCCTTCCTTATACCTTATACAGAAATTATCTCAAGATGGATTGAAAACTTAAATGTAAAACCCCAAACCATAAAAATTCTAGAAGAAAACCTAGGCAATTCCATTCAGGGCATAGACATGGGCAAAGACTTCATGACAAAAACGCCAAAAGCAATTGCAACAAAAGGCAAAATTGACAAATGGGATTTAATTAAGTTAAACTAAAGTGCTTCTGCACAGCAAAAGAAACTATCTTCAGAGTGAACAAGCAATCTACAGAATGGGAAAAAAAATTTTACAATCTACCCATCTGACAAAGGTCTAATATGCAAAATTTACAAGGAACTTAAATTACAAAAAAACCAAACAACTCCATCAAAAAGTGGGCAAAGGGTATGAACAGACACTTCTCAAAAGAAGACATTTACATGTCCACCAAACATGAAAAAAAAGCTCAACATCTCTGATCATCAGAGAAATGAAAATCAAAACCACAATGAGATACCATCTCATGCCAGTTAGAATGACAATTATTAAAAAGTCAAGAAACAATAGATACTGGCGAGGTTTTGGAGAAATAGGAACACTTTTACGCTGCTGGTGGGAATGTAAATTAAACCATTGTGAAAAACAGTGTGGCGTTTCCTCAGTAATCTGGAACTAGAAATATTAATTAACCCAGTAACCCCATTACTTGAGTATATAACCAAAGGAATATAAATCATTCTTCTATGAAGACACATGCACACATACATTTATTGCAGCACTCTTTACAATAGCAAACACATGGAACCAACCTAAATGCCCATCAATGACAGACTGGATAAAGAAAATGTGGTACATATACACTATGCAGCCATAAAATTGAATGAGCTCATGTCCTTTGCAGGGACATGGATGAAAGCTGGAAACCATCATCCTCAGCAAACTAACACAGGGACAGAAAAACAAACACCACATGTTTTCACTCATAAGTGGGAGTTGAGCAATGAGAACACATGGACACAGGGGAAAAACACACACCAGGGCCTACTAGGGGTAGGGGTGAGGGGAGGGAACTTAAAGGACAGGTCAGTAGGTGCAGCAAACCACCATGGCTCGTGTTTGCCCATGTGTATACAAATGCACGTTCTGCCTAGTATCCATTTTTTGTTTAAGAAGAAATAAAAAAATTAAATAAAGAACTATATTCACTGAGAATAGGCCTGTACTTTATACATCTTTATATTGCCTGAGCCTAACACAATTTCTGGCCATCTCATTATCCCGTGTTTACTTCCACCCACTACCTCATTCTCTTGTTTTTTATAACAAAATTCTTAAGAGTTTTCAGTACTTACTATGTGCAGATCTTCTCCTGTTCTCTGTTGGAACAATTTTCATCAGGTTTTGGCCCCTACCATTCTGCCAGCTTCACTTATCAAAACGGACAATTTCTACATTGCTAAATTCCAAAATGAATCCTACATCTTCCTCTTATCAGCTGGATATATCATAGTTCATTCTCTTCTGCTTGGAGCCACAGTTGTCAGTTGGCTCCAACAATACTATATTCATTGGACATTTCTCTAGCTTTTCCTTTGTAGTCTCCTTAGCGTATTGCTACTTCTTCTCCTTAAGCATTAAATATCGAGTGTCCTCTGGCCTCAGCTACTTTCACTGCAAATTGCTTCCTTGAAGATCTCCTCTGGTCTTATGTCTTTACAAGCCATCTGATGACTCCCAAATTTGTATCTCTGCCTACATACTTTCCATGAAGTCCAGTCTTTTTTCCCTACTGACTACTTTATGTCTATATTGAATATTGAATAGGGATTTAACATGCTGAAATCTAAGCTTCTGATTACCCTGTCCCCAAATCTGCTGCTCTTGCAGTTGCCTTTATCTCAGTAAATATCATCTACAACTTTCCACTTCTACAATCCAAGAATTTTAGGGTGTTTTTTTTTTTTTTACTACTGTATGTTGCTCACATCCCACATTCAATCCACTAGCAAATAATTTAGGCTCTATCTTCAAAGTATATCCAGAATCCAATTACATGTTGTCATTTTCACTTGCTATCACTTCTCCAAGCCCACTATCAATGCCTCGCCTGGTTTGTTGCCAATAATCTACTTTGTCTTCCTAATTGTCTTTGCTCTTCTCAATCTATTTTCAACACAGTAGCAGCCACTGTCATATTTTTAAAAATCGAAGGCACCTTATGATACACATCTATTTAAAATCTTCCAAAAGTTTTTAATCTTATACAGAGTATCCGCCAGAGAAAGTTCTTAAGGACCTACCCAGTAGCCCCCTTCCTTCTATTACTGTTCGAACCTCATTCAGTATAACTAGTTTTAACTTACTCTGCTCTAGCCAGACTGCTGTCTTGTTCTTCAAATATGTCAGCTACTTAAATTTTAAAACGTTACTCTTGATGCTCACCCATCTTTTCCACAGATAAATCCAACAGTTTCTTCTTGCCTACATTAAGTCTTTATTCAAATGCCACATTCTCTGTGAGACCCTACTTCATTACCTTGTATAATATTGCAAGACCCTTCCCAGCTCAGACTGTCTATCCCTCTTCCTTATTTTATTTTTCATCTATAGACTTTGTCTTTATGCAAGTATGTTTTGTTCATACTTTGACCCTTTCTTACTAGAATGTCAGCTCCATAAGAGCATGACTTGTGTTCTCTTTTGTTTATTGCTATATACCCAGCTTCTAGAACTATCTCTGGCAGATAGTAGCTGCTCAATCTAAAAAATCGTTAACTGCTTAAGAAATGAACACAATAGTTGCTAAGTAGACATTGTGTGATTAAATTTGAGGATGCCGCCAAGGAATTAATGATTACTAGAAGATTAATGAGTGGTTAGCTCCTCCTGTAATAATTTTAATATGTGAAAGACAGCATAATATAAGCAATGGAGCTTCTGAAAACTGAGCCCTACATTCCAGAATCACCATTCACTATTAGCTTTGGCAATTTATTTATATTCTCTAAGATTATGTGTCTAATGATATCTAAATGTGTCTAATGATATCTGAATTATATTATTACAACAAAATAGAAATACATATAAAGTACCTGCCCCTGTACCCAGCACACAGTAGGCTACTGTACTAAGTATGGTGGTTATTTTGGACATAAATGAAGCCAATTCAAGAAATAGTAAAAAGCTATAGGTGTAGAAATATAAAATCAAGTCTTTTTTGCAAAATATATGCAAGACAAACTTAAGCTTTTTTTTTTTTAGAACTTCTCACCAAAGCCCAACTCTTCTGAATACTTTTCTATTATGAATTGTTGGTCTCCATGTTGTCCCAGAGTATGGTCCTGTGTTTGCTCCATCAAGAGCACTGGTGGAGGAGCATTTCCTAAAATTATGACCCAAAATTTCCCTATATTTTCTTCCAAGTTTTTAATATGCACCATGCAAATTTTATGGTGCTTTTCTTGTTCAGAAAATGTCAACTATTTCACAAAACCACTTAGCTGAAAATGACTGTAAACTGCCTGCTAATTCAGAGATAAAAAATATGAAAAATAAAATAATAAACATAGCTAATTTATGCTCAAAATAGAATATAATTAAGATTTTAAACTTATGTTTTTAAAATATTCATTTCTAATAAATAAACAGGGACTTAGTTTTTTTTTTCTATTTCATTGTCTCAAATGTATTTTTTAAAAAAAGTTCCCTTGTGCCTTTGGTGACACTAAACAAAATATGTTTTAACAACACATTTTTAAGGTACCTAGTTTACTTTGAGCCTTATAGAAAGACCTGAATATCTTGCAGTTAATTAACAGCATTGACTGGTATTCAACCTACAAGCTCTGTTTAAAATTTATACCATTTCAGGGAAGCCCAAGAGAACAAGTACAATTCTTGATAAAGACAAAAGACAGGTTTGCAAAGATTTTCCTAGCAGAATAAAAAAAGCCAAACACAAAACCAACAATGTGGAGATTCATAGGAAATGGTTACTTCTATGAATTTCTAACCTTTTCCCAATTTGATTTAGAGAATCTGTGAGTCTTAAAGAAGTAGAGAAATGTCCAACAGTGATAGACTGGATTAAGAAAATGTGGCACATATACACCATGGAATGCTACGCAGCCATAAAAAAATGATGACTTCATGTCCTTCGTGGGGACATGGATGAAATTGGAAATCATCATTCTCAGTAAACTATCGCAAGGACAAAAATACCAAACACCGCATGTTCTCACTCATAGGTGGGAATTGAACAATGAGAACACATGGACACAGGAAGGGGAACATCACACTCTGGGGACTGTCGTGGGGTGGGGGGAGGGGGGATGGATAGCATTAGGAGATATACCTAATGCTAAATGACGAGTTAATGGGTGCAACACACCAGCATGGCACATGTATACATATGTAACTAACCTGCACATTATGCACACGTACCCTAAAACTTAAAGTATAATAATAATAAAGTAAAAAATTATAAAAAAACGATTAAAGGAAAAAAAGAAGTAGAGAGACAGGCGATTGCTTGTGGGATAAAGTGTAGGTCCACATTCACCACAATTTTGGAAGCTATAAATAGAGATTAAGAAAATGAGTAACACCTATCAATTTGAGTAAGAAAACTGAGCAATAGAATCTATGCAGCACTGAGATAAAGGACATTTATAATAAGGATATTGAGTGCTCAGAGGGTGCCTTTTTGATACAGGTATGTCTATTGTACTTGTGACGTAGAAATTGAAAACAATTCTATAAAGTAAATGTCCTTTTTATTTCCCTTTGCCTTCACTCATTCAATAAATTAAGAAATAATTATTAAATGTCATCTACTCCTAGATGCTGAACACACATAAAAATAATTCATAGAACTTTCAATGCTTTTACTGTTTAAAGTTTTTTGTCATCAACCGTTCAAAAGCAATATTTAACTCATCAAATCCAAATTATAAAAAATCCCATTTATTAAGTTGATCTATGCACCACTTCCCAGGTCATTTTCTTTAACCCAGGAAAGGGAAAATGTTGATGAAATGTATATTTAATTGTAATGTATTTATTGTTTGATTGGGCCGTTTTTTTCTCTTGCTCTCTTTAAGGATATAAATAAGTGCAAGGTATGCCTTAGAGAGCCATTTGTAGACCCTAATAGGGTAAACTAATATTAATATTTGTTTAAAAGATATGAGTGATATTCTTTCACTAGAAAGTCCCTTTTTCTGTAAATAGCCGAAGGTGTTATTCCATGAGCTGTAAATGCATTCCCTTCAAAAACATGTCAGTCCTGAATTGGATAATCCATATTTGGTGCAAATTAGAAATGCAGTGGGAAAATGAGTACAAGCAGATGCTATTGCCTTGGAGAAGCACACATACAAGTAAACAAATAAAATAATTTCAGCATGTAGATATAAAAGATAAAATATATTTAATTATCTCCAACTAATGCATCCTGCTATGTAAATTATTGCAAATCTATGAAGGCAATGCCATATATTAGTACAGGGGTCATATAGTAGTACAAGGATTAGGAAACATCTCTGTATTTTGCTTAGCTGGGAATGGAATACAGCTTATGATGTGCCCATTATATACTGGAATTATTCCAGTTAATTTCAATATCTTTGGGAATTTTCACTGGCATAAGCCACACAATCCTCAGGTAAATAGCCACAGTTAGAATGATGAAGCCAGTTTATTTCAGTATAGATTCAGTGTCCAAAATAATCTTATCTGCCATTACCAAATTCTAAAGTTACTACTGATAAATTTGGTTCAAAACATCTAATAAACTATTTAAACAGGCTGTATACTACCAAGAATTTTCATCAGGGGTTGCTCATCCTAACCTGAAGTTGATGATTAGATTTTAAAAGTGACAACTTCTTCTTCTTATGAAATTTCTCTTGTTATACAAAATTTCTCCCTGGGTCTAAAAACTTTCCACTAACCCATGGAATAGAAAACATTCTTGCAGGGTTGCTTCTAAGCTGTGATTCATGAACAAGGTTGTTATCCTCAGTCCAAATAGCTCACACTTCAGTGATTCTAGGAGTGGCTTTGATATGTTCATGTGTGCAGAAATGGATTAGAGACCCAGGCAGGCCCTACAAGGCCTACAAGGCCTTGCCTTGATATCCTTGATATCCATTTCTGCATACATGCTCCCTGGAAGCAAGGGGAATTTTAGTGGCCCTTAAAGAAAGGACATCTGAACCAAGTCATTACTGATGTTGGCTTAAAGCCAAAATGTTCCCAAATAAAGTTGAGTCTGATGGGTATGTTGTGCCACGTGTAAACTGAGAAAGCAAAGGAAACTTGCCCACAATGGGAGGAAGTTTGAGTAGGCACCTGGAGAGAAGCAGAGAAGAGAGAGACGCAGAAATGGACATAAGTATCTGACTTTCCACTTCTCATGCTTTTGCTAGTAGTTCGTTGCTTTTTTGTTGGTACTATAAAACCACTTTATACTAATAATGAGCCTTTCATTTGTTACTTCAGTTAGTTTGATGGGCTTATGTTCAAGCATTTAAAAAACAAAATTAAACAGAATTATTGATATGGTTAAAATTATTTGCTTTCTCTTTGTAAGTGAGAAAAATAAGTTTAGTGAATCAACTAAATTTATTTAAAATGTTACGGGAAGCAACATAACTTTGCTGTCTCTTTTGTAGGATATAAAGGAATATATTTCATTATTAGCTCCCAAAATCTAGGAATCCTGGAGATGACAATTAAATATTGATGGAAGATGCCATTTATTCCGGAACCACAGAAACACATATATAGTACAAAAAAAGTCTTCTCCTAAATGAAATATGAAAGCATTTTAAATGCTTAGTTTCTATTTTCTGAATTATATTGTCATGCATTATGATCACAGCATATTTTCATTTGTTTTAAGAAAGGAAATAAGAAAATGAGGAAGGGCAACAGAGCAAATTACTTAATTTATTTTAATACAGATGAAACATAATAGTGTGATATTCAAAGAGAAGAAAGATGAAATTCTCAGTGTATGCACAACGATGCATTAGTGGGGATTGGCAGTGACTAGAATTCCTATTTGTCTGTGTATCTACTCAAGATTGTTATCTCATTCATGTCTGTCATTTCTGAAGCATCCTGATATTTCATAACCAATTGTTTCCATTTTAAAAAATCAACAATTTAAGGTCAAATAGTTTTTCTTGCACTTTACCTTTTTTGGTGGTATTAGTTGCCAAATGATAACCTTGAACACTCTTGACAAATAATCTGTATCGACAATCTGAACACATCTCTTTTGGACACGTTAATCTAGGGACCCATACACTAAGCTCCCAACCCTCTTCTCAGGGGTCTTGTTCCCATTAACTGATGAAGGTAGCTTCATGAGACCGGAGGAAAAAAGATTTCACCATAACATCCCCTGCTTGAGAGTTTAGTTTAAGTTTTCAAACAAAAATTTATATATATATAATATAAATATATATATATATATATAATATGCATGTAGGTATATATGTACGTATATATAAATATATATATTCATAAAAACAAAACAAAACCACTAATGTGGCTATTACTTTTCATTCTTTCTCTACATATTTGTCACATCCACTAATTTTGGCAAATAATTACATACTGAATTGTATGTGTAAAATTTATTCCTAAATTAAGTTAGGTCAGGAAGACTTCATGTCTTTTATTGTTGTTATTATAAACCCTCCATAGGTAATGATATGTTTAACCATAATAGATTATGTCAGTGCTGAATGAATAAAGGAGTCCGTGTGTGCTTGCTAATACCATACCTTGTCTTATGCTGCTATGTTTTTTCAAATTCTTTCTTTACTTTTTCCTCGAATTTATTTAATTTTAAGAATGGGAATGTAAATACTATATGCCAAATATTATGAGTATGTAATGTGTCATATATAATGCTTCCAAAGACTAATTATTTGATAATTTATTGGTGGATTTAAAAATTATGAGTAGGTACATTATCATACTTAAGATGTAATAAGCTAAGTAAATGATAATAAATATGATTGTTTTTAGATATTACTATTAAGGCACTCAGCCCCAAAATTCTTGTGATTTATTCCTTAACTTCTTTCATCCCTATGTGTTAAGTTTATTGAGGTATAGTACACCCAGAATGAAATTTGTAAGTCTTACGTATATCTTTTGATCAATTTTGACGTACGTACAGATATATATATATATATGTGTGTGTGGATATATATATATGCGTATATTTAACTTGGCTCTTACTAAGAACATTTTATCACCCCAGAAGCTCTTCCATACCATTGCCCATTGAATTACTCCCTCAAAGCAACCAATGATATTATTCCCATCACAATAGATTGATTTCGCCTGTTTTAAAACTTCATAGAAATGAAATGATAAAAGATGTATTCTGTATCGTCTAGCTTTGTTCACTCAGCATAATATTTTTGAGAATGACCGATGTTAAGTACAACAGTAGTTCATTCATTTTAATGCTGAGTATTGTTTCATGGCATGAATATACTATAGTTTATTCATTGTTGTTAATGACCATCTGGGCTGTTTCCAGTTTGCCTGTTATGAGTAAAACTGCTATTAGCATAGGCATGCAAGGCTTTTAGTAGGACATGTTTTCACTCCATCTAAAAAAATACATAAAAGTTTCTAGGACATTGAGTAGATGTGTGTTTACATTTTTAATAACATACCAAACGATTTACAAAGAATTTATACATTTTTACACTCTCAAAAACAATGTCTGACAGTTCCAGTTACAGCATGTCCTTGCAACATTTAATGCTGTCTGGGTTTTGTTTTAGCAATCCTAGTAGGTATATAGTAGTGTAACATGGTGATTTTAATTCCATCTCCCTAATGGCTAGGATTGCTTATTGGCCATTTAGGTACCTTTTCTTGTGAAATGTCTATTAAAGCCTTTTGTCCATATTGTTGGATTGTCTTTATATTATTCAGTTGTAGAAATTCTTTACATATTCCAAATAAAAATATTTTGTCAAATATATGCAATTTAGGTATTTTTCTAAGTCTTGACTTGCCTATTTGTTTTTTAATGGTACCATTTGATACACTGACATTTTTAATTTTATGAAGTCAGTTTATCATTTTATTCCCTATGGTTAGTGCTTTCAATGTGTGCTTTTAAGAACATTTGCCTCCCCCAAAGTCATGGAGACATTGTTTAATGTTTTATTCTACAAGCTTTATAGTACTAACATGTGCATTTAGGTCTGTTTTTCATCTCACATTAAATTTTATGTAGGGTATGAAGTAAGAACTGAAGGTTATTTTTTACAATACAGATTTCCAGTGGCTCAAGCACTATTCTTTGAAGACTGTTTATTTTCTCAATTAAATTGATTTGATCTCATAATAAAAACTAATTCCATTTGTTATGTGTGGATCTACGTCTGGACACCATTATTTCACTTGATCTATTTTGTCTTACACTATCTTGATTACTGGAAATTCAGAGTAAGTCTTAGAATCAGATAATTCCTTCAACTTTGTTCTTCATTTCCTTTTTTTTTTTTTAACTTTTAAGTTCAGGGGTACATGTGCAGGTTTGTTACATAGGTAACTGTGTGTCATGGGTGTTTGTTGTACAGATTAGTTCATCACCCAGGTATTAAGCTTTATACTCATTAACTAGTTTTCTTGATCTTCTCCTTCCTCAAACCCTCCTCCTATTGGCCCCCGTATGTGTGTTCCCCTCTATGTGTCTACATGTTCTCATCATTTAGCTCCCACTTATAAGTGAGAACGTGCAGTATTTGGTTTTCTGTTCCTGCCTTGGTTTGTTAAGGATAATGGTCTCCAGCTCCATCCATATCTTTGCAGAGGACATGATCTCATTTTTCTTCATGGCTGCATAGTGTTCCATGGTGTGTATATACCACATTTTCTTTATCCAATG
Organism: Gorilla gorilla gorilla; assembly: GCF_029281585.2. Taxonomy (NCBI): domain Eukaryota; kingdom Metazoa; phylum Chordata; class Mammalia; order Primates; family Hominidae; genus Gorilla; species Gorilla gorilla. The sequence continues at coordinate 18,365,945 of NC_073235.2, read as the reverse complement.
TGAAATTCATGGGAATTTAGGTTGATTCCATCTCTTTGTGACTAGTCCTGCAATGAACATACACATGCGTGTGTTTTTATAATAGAATTATTTATATTGCTCTGGGTATATACCCCATAATGGAATTGCTAGGTCAAATGGTATTTCTATCTTTAGGTCTTTGAGAAATCACTACATTGTCTTCCACAACGTTTAAACTAATTTACACTCCACCAACAGTGTTTAAGCACTCCTTTTTCTCCATAACTTCACCAGCATCTGTTATTGTTAGTCTTTTTTTTTTCTTAGATAGTCTTGCTCCTTTACCAGGCTGCGGTGCAGTGACAGTCTTGGCTCACTGCAAACTCCAACTCCATGGTTCAAGCGATTCTCCTGCCTCAGCCTCCTGAGTAGCTGGGTTAACAGGCATGTGCCACCACACCCAGCTAATTTTTTTGTATTTTTAGTCGAGACAGGGTTTCACCATGTTAACCAGGATGGTCTCAGTCTCCTGACCTCGTGATCCACCTGCCTGATCCTCCCAAAGTGCTGAGATTACAGGCATGAGCCACCGCACTTGGCCCTTTTTTTATTTTTTAATAGCCATTTTCACTTGTGTGAGATGGTGTCTCATTGTGATTTCGATTTGCATTTCTCTAATAATCAGCGATGTTGAGCTTTTTTCCATGTGATTGTCAGCCATATGTATGTCTTGTTTTGAAAAGTGTCTGTTCATATACTTTGCCCACTTTTTAAAAGGGGTTGTTTTTCTCTTGTAAATTTGTTTGTTTCCTATAGATGCTGGATATTAGACTTTTGTTTGATGCATAGTTTGCAAAAATTTCCTCACATTCTGTAGGTTGTCTGTTTACTCTGTTGATAGTTTCTTTTGCTGTGCAGAAGCTCTTTAGTTTAATTAGATCTCATTTGTCAATTTTTGCCTTTTTTGCAATTGCCTCTGCTGTCTTCATTATGAAATCTTTGCCTGTGCCTATGTCCTGAATGGTATTGCCTAGGTTGTATTCCAGAGTTTTTATAGTTATGGGTTTTACATTTAAGTCTTTAATACATCTTAAGTTAATTTTTGCATATGATATAAGAAAGGGGTCCAGGTTCAGTCTTCTGTACGTGGCTAGTCAGTTATCTCACAATCATTGATTGAATAGGGAATCTTTTCCTCATAGCTTGTTTTTGTAAGGTTTGTTGAAGACCAGGTAGTTGTAGGTGTGCAGCCTTATTCCTAGGTTCTGTATTCTGTTTCATTGATCTACATGCCTGTTTTTTACCAGTGCCATGCTGTTTTGGTTACTGTAGCCCTGTAGTATAGTTTGAAGTCAGGGAGAGTGATGCCTCCAGCTTTGTTCTTTTCGCTTAGGATTCCTTGGCTATTTGGGCTCTTTTTGGGTCCTGTGTGAATTTTAAAATAGTTTTCTCTAGTTATTTGAAGAATGTTATTGGTAGTTTAATAGAAATAACATTGAACCTATAAATTGTATGGCTATTTTAATGATACCGGTTTTTCCTATCCATGAGCATGGGATGTTTTTCCATTTGTTTGTGTCATCTCTGATTTCTTTGTGCAGTGATTTGTAGTTCTCCTTGCAGAGATCTTTCACCTCACTAGTTATCTGTATTCCTAGGAATCATATTCTTTTTGAGGCAATTGTGAATGGGAGTTCATTTGTGATTTGGCTCTTGACTGTTAGCGATGTATAGGAATGTTAGTGATTTTTGCACTTTGTGTATCCTGAGACTTTGCTAAAATTGTTGTTTATCATCTTCAGAATCTTTTGGGAAGACACTATGGGGTTTTCTAGATATAGAATCATATTGCCTGCAAACAGGGATGGGTTGAAATCCTCTCTTCCTACTTGGATGCATTTTATTTCTTTCTCTTGACCGATTGCCATGTCCAAGACTTCAATACTATACTGAAGAGGAATAGTGAGAGAGGGAATATCTGTCTTGTGCTAGTTTTCAAGGGGAATGCTTCCAGTTTTTGCCCATCTAATGTGATGTTGGGTCTGGGTTTGCCATTGATGACTCATTATTTTTAGATATGTTCCTTCAAAGCCTACTTAATCGAGAGTTTTTAACACGAAGGGGTGTTGAATGTTATCAAAAACCTTTCCTGTGTCTATTGAGATAAAAAATCATGTTTTTTGTCTTTGTTCTGTTTATGTGCTTAATCACATTTATTGATTTGCATATGTTGAACCAACTTTGCATCCCAGGGATAAAGCCTACTTGATTGTGGTGGACAAGATTTTTGATGTGTTGCTGGATTCAGTTTGCCAGTATTTTATTAAGGATTTTTGCATCTATGTTCGACGAGGATATGGGTCTGCAGTTTTCTTAATTTGTTTTATCTCTGCCAGGTTTTGGTATCAGGACGATGCTGACCTCATAGAATGAGCAAGGGAGGAGTCCTCCTCCTCAATTTTGGAATAGTTTTGTAGGAATGGTACCAGCTTTTCTTTTTACATCTGGTAGAATTCAGCTATGAATGCCTCTGGTCCTGGGCTTTTTTTGGTAGTAGGCTATTTATTACTGCCTCAATTTCAGAGCTCATTATTGGTCTGTTCAGGAATTTAATATCTTCCTGGTTCAGTCATGGTATGGTGTATATGTCCAGGAATTTATCCATTTTCTAGATTTTCTGGTTTATGTGGGAAGAGGTGTTCATAATATTCTCTGATCATTGGTTGTATTTCTGTGGGGTCAGTGGTAACATCCCCCTTGTTGCTTCTGATTGTGTTTATTAAAATCTTCCCTCTTTTCTTATTAGTCTAGCTACAGGTCTATATATTTTATTATTTTTTTTCAAAAAAGCCCCCACAACTCCTGGATTATTTGCTATTTGAATTTTTGTTTTGTTTTGTTTTGTTTTTGGGCCTCAACCTCCTTTAGTTCAGCTCTGATTTTGGTTATTCTTGTCTTCTGCGAGCTTTAAGATTTGTTTCCTTTTGGTTCTCTAGTTCTCCTAGTTGTGATGTTAGTCTGTTAACTTGAGATCTTTCTAACTTTTTGATGTGGGCACCAAATGTGCTATAAATTTCCCCTTAACACTGTCTTAGCTGTGTTCTGGAGATTCTGGCATGTTGTATCTTTATTCTCATTAGTTTCCAATATCTTGTTAATTTCTGCCTTAATTTCATTGTTTACCCAAAAGTCATTTAGGAGCAGGTTATTCAATTTTCATGTAATTGTATGGTTTTTAGTGAATTTCTTGAGTTCTAATTTGATTGTGTTCTGGTTAAATAAATTGTTATGATTTTAGTTATTTTGCATTTGCTGAGGAGTTTTTACTTCGGATTATGTGATCAATTATAGAGTGTGTCATGTGATAAGAAGAATGTATATTTTGTTGTTTTGGGGTGGAGTGTTCTATAGATACCTATCAAGTCCATTTAATCCAGTGCTGAGTTTATGTCCTGTATATCTTTGTTAATTTTCTGTCTTGATGATCTGTCTAATACTGTCAGTGGGTTGTTAAAGTAGACCACTGTTATCGTGTGGGAGTCTAAGTCTCTTTTTAGGTCTTCAAGAGCTCAATGAACTTCATTACTATCCAATTTTTGAATTCTATTTCTGTCATCTCAGCCATCTTAGCCCAGTTCCAAGCACTTGCTGGAAAGGTGATGTGTTTGTTTGGAGGAAAGAAGGCACTCTGGCTTGTTGAGTTTTCAGCATTCTTGCACAGTTTCTTTCTCATATTTGTGGGCTTATCTACCTTCAATCTTTGAGGGTGCTGACCTTTGGATTGTTGTTTTATCTTTTATCCTATTTGATGGCCTTGAGGGTTTGATTGTGGTATAAGGTGGATTCAACCAACTTGCTGCATTCCTGGGAAATTTTAGGGAGCCAATGCTCAGCTCCCAGCTGCTGGACTGTGTGCTCTAACTCTGGGATACTTGTATTGGGCCCCATCTTTCTTTTCTGGCTCCTTGAGGTTTGGAGTCCACTGCCCTGGGGGAGCCAGTGTGTGGCAGCTGCAGCAGAGTGTCCATAGATACAGGCGTACCTGCCTCCCTGCAGGCATTCACTAAACTGGAGGAGACAAAGCAGCTGAGGCACCACCAGAAGGCCCCTTCCGGAGACTGTGTACACAGTTGTACTGGTAGTGGTGTTGGCTTGGGGTTGGATGCTGGCTAGTGTGAGTCTGGGTGCCTTCTCTATGATCCCAAAGCAGGAGTGATCAATTAGGGTGTGGGAGGATCAGTTGTTCTCTGCACAGTGTTAGTGCAAAGGTGGGGCACAGGCACGGGCGGGGCTTGCTGGCTCTGTGACCTCCAAGGTTCCATCTGCAATGGCAGTCAGCACAGGGAGTGTGGGCAGACTGCATTATAGATTGCTGGCAGGGCAAGTAAAGCAAAACCCACCTGTGCAGAAAAGTGCCAGCAAAGTGATGTGGGGAGTTGCTGTGGGTGGAGGGGAAGCAACAGTATGGGGAGGGAGCATCCAGGCTGGTGTGTGGCTCTAGGAGCCGCCTCGCTGGAGCTGTCTACCAGTCAGGTATGATCTACCAGCACAGAAGCTGTGATATGGGGCCCCAGGGTACCTAGGAGTGCCCTGTAAGCCCTGTAAGCACCACTTCTCTAAGCAGCTCTCCCTGCCACTCCAAGTATCCATGATGGTTGAGAGGTCCCCTACTACCAGGATTCCAGAGGGTTTTGGTGAGAGTGGGTTGCTCCTTGCCAGTTTAATTCACCCATTCCCCTGGAGCGGTTGTATTTTCTAAATAAGTCCCAGTGCAGTAGCCCATGCAGGGTTCCCAGCTTTCTCCTCCTTCTGCCCAGCTTCTGTGTCTTCCTTCTATCCATTCTAGGTGTCTTCCCTCTATCCACTCTAGGTGTCTTCCCTCTGAAGATCTGTTAAAAGCATGTGAGTCGTCCCAGTCCCTTGTGGGAGCTGTTTGTTCCACTTATCTGCATCTAGTCAGCCATCTTTCCCTTCTGTTCTTCACTTTCAAGAGCTGTTTTAGTTCTTAATTTACATAAAATTTTTAGAATACTTGTCATTTTCTACAAAAAAAGTTTGCAAAAATTTTTACTGGGATTATATTAAACTCTTAGATCAATTTGCAAATAATGTACATCTTAATACCGAATCTTCCAATCCCGCACATTTTATATCTTTAGATGTATTTGGATTTTTAAATAAAAAAAATCAAGAATGGGCTGGGTGTGATGGCTCATGCCTATAATACCACCACTTTGAGAGACCTTCCAAAAAAAGAGGCAAAAACTGAAAGAAAATCAACAGAACACCAGCAACCAAGCATGGAAGAAACAGAGATTTTGAGGAACTTAGAAAACGAAATCCCCCAAATCCATTAATGTTCTTAAATAGAAAATGCACTCATAAAACAAGATCAGAAAGCTATGTTTTTCTTTTCAAGAAATGGTATGCAGGCTGAGCAGAGTGGCTCATGCCTATAATCCCAACACATTGAGAGGCTGAGGTGGCAGATCACTCGAGCCCAGGAATTCAAGAGCAGTCAGGACAACATGGTGAAACACTGTCTTTACAAAAAATTCAAAAATTCGCCCGGTGAGGTGGCATGCATGTGTAGTCCCAGCTACTTGGGAGGCTGAGGTGGGAGGATTGCTTGAGCATGAGAGGTTGAGGCTGCAGTAAGCTGTGACTGTACTACTGCACTCCAGCCTGAGGGACAGAGCAAGACCTTGTATCAAATAATAAAATAAATAAATAAATAAATTTATAAGTAAGTAAGTCAGGAAATGAAACAGGAACCACACACAAAATAAGGATTAGAAAACAAAATGGCTTAAATCTGTTCAGTAATACCCAGATAACATTGCAATGATTTCAAAATTTTAACTGAAAGTGATTTTCTATACTTCTATAGTCCAACAAACTCTCATTAAAAGGATGAACCATTGTATTGGGCACCATCTTTGTTTGCTGGCTCCTTGAGATTTGGAGTCCACTGTCCTGGGGGAGCCAATGTGTGACAGCTGCAGCAGAGTGCCCATGGATACAGGGGTGCCTGCCTCCCTGCAGGCATTCACTAAACTGGAGGAGACAAAGCAGCTGAAGTAGCACCAGAAGGCCCCTTCTGGAGACTGTGTGCACAGTTGTACTGCTGGTGGTGGTGGCTTGGGGTGGGTTGCTGGCCAGTGTGAGTCTCGGTGAATTCAGACATTTTCTTATCATCTGAATTCTCAAGAAATGCATCTCTCATGTACTATTTCTCTGAAAGTCATATAGAGATATGCTCCATAAATATGAGGGCGTAATCTAAGAAAGAGAGAATGTGATACCTTAGAAAAGTGGGTTTCAAAATAGCAGAAATTTAAGAAAAATCTCCAGGATAGAAGTAAAATACTACATTACAATGACAACTATGAACTAGGTTAAAAAAAAATGGCAAGCAGCTCAGATTGCAGCAACTCAGAAGATGAAATACATTATCTGATATATTTGGATATTCTTAGTGAATATTTAGGCAGTTTGGGGTTGAATTAGTAATATGTATACAGGAAACTAAGCAAATATAATGAAACTAGTACTAGTTGGAAGGAAGACAGGAAAGAAAAAGTAATCGTGCATACAATGTGACTGCATTTTGAAGGATGTTGACATAACATGTAAACATCTAATAGTACTCTAACAAAATTACCATGTGAAAACATCAAAAGTGTAGGACAATTACAGTGACTTATGAGTTACATGGAGGTAATGTGGTGGTGGAGTGAGTTAATAATGCTTGAAATAGGCAAAATCTAAAAGTAGCAATTTAAGCATGTCATTTGTAAATATAATGGTAACGCTTAGAGTATAAATTAAAAGTTGAGATTGTCTGCCTCCAGAAAGAGGAAAATGGGGAAGGAGAGAATAAGGAGAAGAACATTTTTTTGGTTACAAGTTAGACTACTTAAACTATGTGCATGTATACTTTGGTTTTAAAAAATAATCTGTTAGAATCTTGACCAGAGGCAAAATGAAGATACTAATATGAATCGACTGAATTTGTTTTCTTCTAAATTAACATCTATATTTTCAAAAGAGTTGGGGAATGAATGGTTTTATTTCAGAAATGCATCAATCTTACTTGCACATTCTCTTAACACCTAGAATTTCTCTGGCCTCATCAGTTCCTAAAATCATTTAGACTGGCTAAGAGCTGTTCTACAATCTCCTAACACACCATGGACTTCAGTATCCTTATAGCAATTTTAGTTGCAGACATTTTGTTCTTAATATTATTGTTCGTTATAAAGAAACAAACTGGAATTGAGGAAGCCCAATTTTCTCTGTAATTTATTTATATCTGTAGAGGAATTATGTACTTCTCCTAATTCTGTGAATAACCAGCAAAGTATTTGATCATTCAACATTTTTGAAAGCCTTATTGAAAACATTTTTAAGACTCTCCCTCACTTGATGCCCTTTCTTTAATCTTTTACACATATTTTTATCCATTCAATATTCAATCCTTTCAGAAAGTTCTGTGTACTGGCACTGATAATCATCTTCTTCAATGTTCTCATATGCAATTATACTTTAAAATTTTGGGTTTTTTTCTGTTGTATGTATGTGTATGTTTGTACGTGTGATTCGAGTTAACCTAGGTACTCCATTAAGAATATTTTGTTTCCTCCTTTCTCCTTTTGTATTAGATGCTCTTTGTATTAGTCAGCTCTGGCTATTATAACAAAATGCCATAGACTGTTGGCTTAAGCAACAGACACATATTTCTCACAGTTCTAGAGACTGGGAAGTCCAAGATCAGGGTGGCAGCATGGTCAGGTTCTGATGAGGTTCTTCTTCCAGGTTGGCAAACAACTGTGTTTTTGTTGTTGTTGTTGTTGTATCCTCACATGGCAGAGATAGAGAGCTCTAATCTCTTTATCTTATGAGTACACTCGTCCCCTCATGAGGCCCCAACCTCATGACTTCATCTAAACCTAATCACCTCCCAAAGGCCCCATCTCCAAATACTATCACCTTGAAAGTTAGGGCTGTAATAAATGAATTTGGGGGAGGTGGGGACACAAAGATTCAGTCCTTAATGCTTTTTATTTTGTTTCTGGTAATTTTGTCATAATTTGATTTTTGAGAACTTCTAATATTTTGAGCTTCTTTCCTATAAAATTCAAAGAAATCAGGCACATTCTAAGGCCAGATAGGGCAGAATTGTCACAGATATCAATTTACTTCTAGTAAATCTATCACTAAGATTATAACACCATTAGCCTTGTGGCTCTCAACATGGCCTCACCTAGAAGCACCTAGGGAGGTTTTAAAAATTGTCATTCCCTGCTCTATTTCAGACTAATTGCATCACAGATGCTGGGGGTGGGGCTCAGGCATCAGTATAACAGCAATGAGAATCACCTATGAAAACTTTAAAAATTGCCAATACTTAGATTTCATCCTTAGTGATTCTGACTAAATTAGATTTGCATGAAGTATGAGCATCAGACGGAGAGTGAAATGTTAACACGTGTTAGAAGAATCCAAGGATGTGGTTAAATTAAGCTGGGAAACATCAGAATTGATATTAATAATTTTATCACTTTTGTTTATATGGTTCATATGAAATCAAAGGTAAGAAAAACCTAAGTCTTCAAATGTATCTATTGTATTCAGAACTTAATATTAAAATTACAAACAAATGTAATTTCAATCACAGAAGCATGTCTGGGTTTGCAGTCTCCAAATTTACTCACTGAGTAGAAAGAAGAGGACTCACCAGTATTTGTCTTTTTGTCTAACTCTGCATGAGGTCTTCTTGATCCAAGGGCTCTTTAATGACACTGCCATGGAATTAACCTAGAGAGGTAAGGAGGATAATTCATGCTGCCAGAGTATAGGATGTAGAGTCTGTAGCATGAATTCCTAAATAATTGATCATATCTTCAGAACTTAGAGTTGGAGAAATTATTATGACAAATAACTGGATACTCTCTAGGTCTAGGGAGTGAAAGTTTATAAAATAAAATGATAAAAATCACCTCTGGTTTGTTTCCTAAGAGTATTTTTTTTTTATCTTTAGGCTCTACTCACATTAGAAATTCAACAAAAGTGTTTTAATAATTTACATCAATGAACTGATGTGGGCAAGATTTTTAAAAAATCAGGTTTTAAACGGTATATCTTAGTTGGATTATTTCACCCATCCTTACCTGGAACACTTAGAAGAGGAAGTTTGTTTTGAAATGGAGTTTACATCTATCTTATTTAGGGCCTGTTTCTTTTAAAGAACATTTCTGACGGATGAACAACTGATCTTAATTCTCTTTTATGTGAGAAACTCCTTTCAACCTACTTCCGCTCTATTTTGGGAAGAAATTTTCGAAGGCCATAATATAAAGGTATGATGATAAATCAGCACTGAACAAAGACTGTTGAGAAGATAGAAATTTTTATGATCAAGTAGAACTGGGTATAAAAGAAAATAAATGAGATAAGAAAATAACATATCCATAGAAATGTAAGTAGAAATATGGATGGTGATAAAATAAATCAGGACTTAACCCAACTTCTTTGTAGAAATCGAAGTAAGGGAGGGTTAGAGAGAAGTTCTGATGAACTGTGAGGTATGAGATATTGCAAGTGAAATAAGTAAGGAAAGAGATTTCAATAAATCCTATAATGGGTCAGAAAGTCATCTTGAGATTTGTTCAGGAGATGACAATAATGAGAGACATTTCTATTATATTTTGTTGCTGATATGTGTTATTTTTTCAAACTTTTAAAAAACATTTGTTCATAGATATTGATATATCCTGTAAACAATATAGTGTACAAAATACACTACTGTAAGTCTACATGTCAGTAAATTTTACATATTTATATGCTAATGTAAACATGAACAAGAGCAAGATATATAACACTTCCTGAAAACCATAAAGTTACCTAGCATTCTTTCCCAATCAGTGGTATTCTAGGAAAAGTTAATGGGTGTATTTTAGTTGTGACTTTCTTTTACTGTCAATTAGTTGTGCAAGTCCTTGATTTTGTACAAATTTAATGATGCAGTGAGTACTCTTTGTGTAGCTTCTTAAGCTCAACAAAATGTTGATACATCATCCATGTGGTTGAGTGTAGAGTGCATTACTTTTACTGCTGTTTGGTTATTCATGGTTTGAAAATATCATCATGTATTTATTCATTTTCCTTTTGATAAATATTTGGATTGTTTACCACTTGGGGCTATTGTGAATAGGGTGTTATGAAGATTTTATACAAATCTTCTTATGATCATATATTTTCATTTAAAATATTCATACCTTTCATTTAAATTGAGAATATAATTAGAAATGGAATTTCTGTTTCAGTTGTTCTGTAATGACAACAACACTTAATGTAGTCAGACTTTTCATATATAGCTATTCTTTTGGGTGTGCAGTGTTATTTCGTTGTGAGTTTTTATTCGCATTTTCTTGGCAATATGCATCATTTTCCCATATGCTTATTTGGATATCTACTTTTATAAAATATCTGCTCTAGTCTTATCTTTCATATATATATATGAAATATATATTCATATTTATTGAATTAGATTTCTACAAGTTCGTATCAGACATTATGTATTATGAAGGCCTTTTCTCAGTGTGTGAGTTGTCTTTCACTCCTTTAATTATACATTTGATTTAAAAGTTTTAGTCCTATTAAAATCCAATTTATAAATTATTTGATGATTAATGTTTTGTGTCAAATTTAGTACAATTTTTCTACACTAAGTCATGAAGATATGTTTCTATGCTTTCTTCTAGAATACTAGTTGCTTTGCCTTTTGTATTTGGGCCTGTGATCCAACTCAAATTAATTAGATAAGTGTTACAATACACAGGCAAGGTTCATTTTTAAAATTAATGTTTAATTGCCACAACATCGTTTCTTGAAAAATTACTGTGATGTTTTTGTTATAAGTTAAAGGACATTTTATTTCAGAGTCTATTTTTGGACTTCTATTCTGTTCCAGTATTATTCATATCATTGCACAAACACCCTATCATCCTAATTACTTTAATTCTGTAATGAGCCACAGTTGGATAGTATCTGTGACATTTCCTTTTCTAGAAGTTTATCTTGGATATGGCAGGTCCTTCAATTTTCTATATGACTTTTAAAGTATTTTATGTTTCCACACACACAAAAAAGCTTGCCGGTTTTTTGCTTGGAATTATATTGAATCTATAGGTGAATTTGAAAATAATTTATTTCTTAACAATAATGGATCTTTCTAAATATGAGTAAAGTATATATCAGTAATTATTATCTTCTGCTTTAGTTTATTTCAATAATGATTTGAAGTGTCCAGTTTGTGGTAATTCACATGTTTTATTAGATTTATATACAGACACAATTATGTTGATGTTTTCATATATGATATTTTTATGTTAACTCCACTTTTGAATAGCTTTTTGGTAATATCTTGAAATACAATTGATTTTTGCATATTGACCTTCATTCAAGTGATTATGTTAAATCCACTTGTTATTTAGAATAGCTTGATATTTATTAGTTTTGAGTACTCTGTGCATAAAATTATGTCACCTGCAAAAAAAATGTCAGTTTACTCCTTTCTCTTTCTTTGTACTTAACATTTCTTTTTCTTGCCTTATGATATAGGTAACATTACCAGTGTAAGGTAAAAAAGAAGTTATCACAGTAGATATCCTCATATTGAGGAAAGCTTTTAACACTTTAACATTAAGAAAGATGTTAGTTTTAGTTTTTCTATATTTTAGATACCCTTTATCAAATTATGTGTGAGTTTTTACAATACATGAGTGCTAAAGTGTTATATTCTTTTTCTGAATCCATCCAAATGAGTATGTAATTATGTACATACACAGACACATACATATATGTAGTGAATTATACTCCGATTTTCAAATATTAGTCTTACCTTGTGTGTGAAATAAATCTTACTTTGTCAGTTGGATTATCCTTTTTTAAAATAACTGAATTCAGTTTTATGCACCTATGTTCACAGTGATATGAGCTTATCATTTGCCTTTCTCTCTCTCTCTCTCTCTCTCTCTCTCTCTCTCCCTCTCTCCCTCCTTCCTTTTTTATTTTTTTGAGACAGGGTCTCACTCTGTCACCCAAGCTGGAGTGCAGTGGCATTATCATGAGTCCATTGCAGCCTCCATCTCCTGAGCTCAAGCAGTCCTCTTGCCCCAGCCTCCAGTAGAGCTAGGACTACATGCATGCAGAATGACACCCTGCTAATTTTTTAAAAACATTTTTGCAGAGACAAGGTCTTACTATGTTGCTGCCCAGACTACTCTCAAATTTCTAGACTCAAGACTTCCTCCTGCCTTAGACTTCCAAAGCGAGCCACCACTGTGCGCAGTCTGCTTTTCTTATAATATTCTTCTCAGGCCTTAGTGTCAGAACTATACTTGCCTCATAAAATAAGTTGAAAAATATTTATTTCTTTTCTGCTTTCTGAAAAATTTCGTGAAGATTGGTTTTATTCTAACATAAATTAAACTGTGTAGTCATCTGTGCCCAAAGTTTTCTTTGAAAGAACATTTTAAATTATTGTTTGAATTTCTTCAATAGATGGATTATTCAATTTTCCACGTTTTTTGTACCAGTTTCAGCAGACAAAAGTGTGTTCTGAAGAAATTTGTTCATTTCATCTGGGTTGTTAAACATATTGGCAGTAAGTTATTCATAATATCATCTTATGATTTTAGAGTCTGTAGAATTTTTAGTAGTGTTTGCCTCTGCATTTTTGATATTAGGAATTAATATTCTTGTTATCTCCTTGATCAAATTTACTAGGAGAGTATCACTTTTATTAATGTGATGCTCTCAGTCTCACAAAAGTACAAACGTTCAGATATCTCACAAATTTTCACCAATCTCTCATTGTTAAGGTATAGGAAGGTACGGATGCAGAATTTTATGATGACAATTTGGTTTATCCTAAAGTTCCTTTTTATTACAATCATCTCACTTAGAGATATAATATTTAAATTAACTTGCATAGAATTAAACATCAAGAGTTCTCAAAAATAGCATTAATATTCATTTCTAATTTGAAGTTTGAGAACTACAAAGTCAGCAATACTTCTGCTATGGTGGATACCTATATGCATGAATAAAGCAAGCATAGAATGTAACTAAACTAGCAAACTGAAGCTATTTTGACTCATTTCTATTGTCAGAGCAACTCAATTCTCATTTTTGTGAGGATGGAGAAATGGGCAGTAGGTTGATATTGAAACATGTACCAGCAAGGAAGGAGTCCTCACAGCTTTGAAATGACTCCAGCATATTCATAATCTAATACATTACGTGAATAAGAAAAAAGAAAATAAGAGCCAAATGTGGCCTTAAGACCTGTAAATTATTCATTTGTGTGTTTTTATATCATTTGTTTAGTCACACATTCATTGAACAAATACATTAAATTTCATGAGTAAGATTGGAAAGGGTTAAAAGATAAGCTTTCTTCTGTATGTCACTAATTCGGATAATGAATTTTAAATATTATAACAGTTTGATTTTTATATTTAAATGAATATTTTCAATTTGCAGTTTTGAGGTCTTAAAACCTCGGAAATCTCATTTATTTCTTTAAATTTTGAAAATAACCCCAAAAGATTAGTGTGAGGCAAAGAGAGTTTGTTTTGAGGACACTAATGCATCATTCAATTATACTGTACTTTGAATCAAGTGCTATAACCATGTATTAAAACATTCAATGTTCTTACATTAATTTTTGAATCAGAAACACACCCTAGTAGCTATTATTATTTTTGACCTCTTTATAAAAAAATAAAACTATCATTTACTTAAGGGAGACTGTTATTTAGCCAGATCTCAATGGAATAAAAAAAAAAGTGCACATAAAAACTTCTTATAAAGAATGTTTTATTGGCCAGGTACAGTGTCTCATGCCTGTAATACCAGCACATTGAGAGGCTGAAGTGAGCGCATCACTTGAGGTCAGAAATTCGAGAACAGCGGCCAACATGGTGAAATCTTGTCTGTACTAAAAAATACAAAAATTAGCTGGGCATTGTGGCACATGCCTGTAATCCCAGCTACTCGAGAGGCTGAGGTGGGAGGCAGAGGTTACAGTGAGCTGAGATCACATCATTGCACTCCAGCCGGGGTGACAGAGCTGGGCAACACAGCAAGACTTTGTCTCAAAAAAAAAAAAATGAATGTTTTATTGTTATTTTTTATAATTATGAATTCATGATTTGTAGCTTGCCATACCATCCATGAATTCTTTAATTCTGAGAGGGAGGGAGGAAGAAAAAAGGGGGGCAGGAAGAGAGAGAGGGGAGAGAGGAAAGAAGGGAAAGAGGAGAATAAGGACAGAAAAGAAAAAGAAAGAGGGAAAAAATAGGGAATTGTCCAGTAAGAATGTGATCAGACTGACTCAATAGTGACAATAATCTGATTGTTTAAAGAAAAATTCAAATAGAAATGTCAATTTCAATTTAATTTAGCATTTTCATGCCCATACGTAGTAAAGGATCTATTACTGTGTTGTCAATTGTGCTATAATCCTATAAAGATCAAGTTTAAAATCAGACGAATTAATCAATACTTGGCTCAAATTTTTCTTGAATGAATCAAGTTATCCCCAAGTCTATATTAGTTGAATTTATATTTTGCAGTCAACATTTTCTGCTTACCACAATTTATCAACTCAATCCAATAGAAAACATTGAGCAATCTCTTTCCAAGGAAAAACATTAGATTTTGGTTACTTCTTGTTTTCTTGTGTGGCCTTTGATTTGTTTATCTTTGTTTTTGCTACTGTTCTTTGAGATTGGTTCCAAATTCATAAAAAACATGTCCTACATGTTTGCATTTTTTCTAAGCCATTTTGAATGCCCAAGACCACTTAAACGCAAACATACATTTTTAGGAAGCATCTTGTAGATGTCTCATTTAAAATATTTTTGTTGTAAGTTTGAATGTTTAAGGAGTGTCCTGTTGATATGGTTTGGCTATGTCTCTACTCAAATCTCATCTTGAATTTTAGCTCCCATAATTCCCACATGGTGTGGGAGGGATCTGGTGGGATGTAATTGAATCATGGTGGCAGGTTTTTCCCCTGCTGTTCTCATGATAGTAAGTCTCATGAGACCTGATGGTTTTATAAAGGTCAGTTCCCCTGCGCAGGTTCTCTTGCCTGTTGCCATGTAAAACCTGCCTTTGCTCCTCCTCTTTTTCTGCCATGATTGTGAGGTCTCCATCAGTGAGTCCATTAAACCTATTTTTTTCTTTTTTGTTTGAAACG
This sequence comes from Gorilla gorilla gorilla, assembly GCF_029281585.2. Classification (NCBI taxonomy): domain Eukaryota; kingdom Metazoa; phylum Chordata; class Mammalia; order Primates; family Hominidae; genus Gorilla; species Gorilla gorilla. Next base: position 18,350,710 of record NC_073235.2, on the reverse strand, counting down.
GAGTCTCGCTCTGTCACCCAGGCTGGAGTGCAGTGGCGCGATCTCGGCTCACTGCAAGCTCTGCCTCCCGGGTTCACGCCATTCTTCTGCCTCAGCCTCCCGAGTAACTGGGACTACAGGCACCACGTCAAGCTAATTTTTTGTATTTTTTTTTTTTTTTTTTAGTAAAGACGAGGTTTCACTGTGTTAGTCAGGATGGTCTCGATCTCTTGGCCTCGTGATCCACCCGCCTTGGCCTCCCAAAGTGCTGGGATTACAGGCGTGAGCCACCGTGCCCAGCCCATTAAACCTATTTTTCTTTATAAATTACCCAGTCTTGGGTATTTCTTCATGACAGTATAGAAATGAACTAATACACTGCTATATCTCAGTTACAGGTCTTCTGCTAAATAAAGAAGATTTGCTGTTAATTTCTCTGTTTTCTTTAGTTGAAAAATAAAGACGTAACTACCCGTTCCAGTTTAGTATAAAGTATCAGAAGTTAACAGTTCAGGAATGATTCTGACAAGTATAATAACAACTCAAGAGCTGGTGTTAAAGTTGTTAATAAATACATAAACAAATGTATTAAAAGAAACACATCTATGAATTCACAAAAGAATTTTCAGCAATTGGGGAAAATGCAATTATTTGGTAATACAAAGGAAATTCACTGTAAATAGACCAAAGGTAGCAGATGTTAATGTCTTTAAGATACCGTTAGAGTCACAGGGAGAATTTGATAAAATGTAGAATCTTGCTACCCTCAAAACTGCCTGAATCAAAATCTCTAAGCACAGAATTTGGGAAAGGTACTGATGCAGGATTTTTCTCATCCCCTTCATCTGACTCACAGCAGGGGTGCCCCCCCTACTTGGCCCGCCACACTTGCACTCAGTCCCTTGTGGGAGGGAACACGTGAGCAAGTGAGTAAAGGATCCAGCCGACAGCTCTGGGTACTGACACAGGAGCAAGCTTCATGCAAGGCCCATGACGAGCCCAGGTGCGAGGATGCCTGTGACCCTGAAGCCACAGAGAGGGTGTTACAGTGCTCCTTTAGTTCCACCATCCCCAGTGTGATGGATGGTGGCATGTTGGCAGCTCAGTTGGCCCCTTGTCTTGTTGCATGGGGCAGCTATCCTCCACCAGCAAGAGCAAGGACCACTGTGGCAGCCTTTTCTGGGTACCCCTACTTGGTGGGTCCCGAGCTCTTTTCCAGCATCCTAAAAGAATGAGGTCACATGGACAGTTGAATATTGGTGAAGGCAGAGAATTTTATTGAGTGATGAAAATGCCTCTCAGCAGAGAGGGGAGCTGGAGAGGGAACAGAAAGGACAGGTTGTCTTCCCCTAAGTCATGTTGTCTCTTGCCTAAAGTCAGGCCATCTCCTCCTCTACTGACTGACTCTGGGGTCTTTATAGACACAGGATGGGGATTGTGTGCTGATTGGTTGGTGAGTATGCAAAAAAGGTTGAAGCAAAGACATCACTCAAAGGTGGGTAAGACAGTGTAGAAAAGCAATTAGGAAAGGGTAGGTATATTTAAATAGGTGAAAGGTGGGGATCAATCAGAGGAAAGCACACCAAACAGAAAGACAAGTTCTCATTCTGGTCCAAGGGTTTAACTCATAGCTTGGTTTTGGGGCTTTAAACTAGTCTTCAGCTTGGAGGTGGGGTTTCATTGTGTGCCTGATCCTATCTGCCTAGGCATTTGGCTGCCTCCTGTTGCTATCTGTACATTTCAAGAAAGTTTTTCGGTGATTTTGTACAAAATCCCAGCAAAATTTGAGAACCTATGCTATGGAGGAAAACTTTACAGAAAAATTCTGAGGCATTACGTTGTTTCTGGATTGGGGTAGAAGAAAAAAAGAAATATATGCCATTTACTGTGAGTCTGTTAGGTACAGTCATTGAATGATGAACTTTTTTTTCTTGTGTATTTCTATATAACCCAACAACTTTACCTGGTAGATGTCAAAAATTCAATATTAAAGATGACACCTGAAATTAAATTTTTTGATGTAGATTGCTAATCATAGGAAAGCCCAGAACTGTAATTCATGTTCTGATTATTCTAACACTCAACTCTACCAGACTAAGGTTTTATTCACTAATATTTAAAAGTGAATATTTTAGGAATGTTTCCTCAGTGATTTTTGTATCATGTCCAGGCTGTGATTGAAAATAAAGAAAACTGTCTTCAGCAATTCTGAGCAGCTCAGTCACCAGATGCTATCTAAGACCTTGATCCATTTTCCATGAGCCATTTAGGGAAAAGTATCATTTCTTAATTAAGAAGGTTTTACACTAATACCCCGGAAGGATGGATGTAGGCTACATGCCAACCAACCATATTATCCGTTGCTCTCCTTATAATCCAATAAAACCATGCTGTTTAGACCACTGTTACTTTTATGTTTAACTCTTTCTCTCTGTATCCTTCACCACATTTTTGAGTTTGGGTCATGATTTCCATACAACATTTTGAAAGAGAAAATGAAGCTATCCATTTAACTGAAACCAGTGAAATAAAAGACTTACAACTATACTTTTATTAAAAAGCGAAAAATAAAAGTTTTTTGCTTTTGGGCCTAATTGGCAGTTCAAGAAATGTTAGGATCTTTTGTTGTGGCCACTATGATAGCTACTTTATAAAAACTAGCAGAAACTCAGGCTGTCAGGAGGCTGTCCGAAGGTGTGAGTTAATATCTTACAAATATCACCACTACCACCACCTGAACTTCACAGCATTTTAGGAGACAATCTGAGAAAGGTGGTACTGTAATTCTGTAATTTTGGGTGTTCACCAAACAGCACAGTCCTTCACTGCAGGTTGGACAGCCAGGTTTCTAGGCAAGCCTTGAGCTCTCTTGTGTAATTCTGTATGACTGCATTCTCCAAAGTGGAGAGAGCTGAGCTATGGGCCATCTCTGTCCAAGCCCCACATACTTGTTGTTTTATTCATAGTTTATTGTCAGTCTTCCCATATCTACTGGTCTCCAGTGATCATGAGTTTTTACTTTTTATTTATATTTTCCCTATTTCTTACCAACAAATAATTGGTGGGAGTTTAAGGGTATCTGGCTTATTGTGAAGGTGAACAAGTCTAATTTTAGACGCTCATTCCCTGAAGTTGGCCTTTAAATTCGGTATCTCTCTCTCTCCTTCCTTCCTTCCTTTCTTCTCTGCTTCCTTCTGTCCTTGTATCCTTTCTTTTTTCTTCCTCTTTTGCTTCTCTCTCTTTTGCTCCTTTCTTTTCTTTTTTCTTCTTTCTTTCCTTTCTTTCTTTCTTTTTCTTTCTCTCTCTCTTTCTTTCTCTTTTTCTCTCTTTCTCTCTTTCTCTCTCTCCTTCTTTCCTCCCTCCCTCCCTGCATCCCTCATTCCCTCCTTTCTTATTTCCTTTCTTTCCTCATTTCTTCTCTCCCTCTTTCCTTCCTTCCCTCCTAGAAGGAAGAACACACAGGGGAAAAATTTAAATTTATATCCCACAAATTAGATATTTATTTGTTCTCCACTCACAACTTATTGACTAGGTAACAACTCATTAATATATTTGGTTTGTTTGCATTTTGCACTAGTGGCATTTTTTTCCTTTGCCTCTATAATCTAAGAGAACATTTCCTCCAAAACTCAAAAATTCTGATTTCTTAAATGCCAGTTTGCATCAACTAATAACAGAATGTGCTATTTTTCTCTCCTTTGAGGAAAAGATAATCCAGTTAGTTTTCATGACTTAAGGATATCTCCTCTTACTCTCTTTCTTATGCACATAATAGAATCTCCAGAAAGAACTGTTACTACATGCTGAGGATGTGAAATGGGTTAATTACTCCATTGAACATCATTCTAAATTCCAAAGTTAGCCATCAATCTACTCACTGTGGCTAAACAAATAATCAAAAATATGGGCAAATATCTCTACGTAAGGATGTTCATTGCAGTAATTCTTATAATGATTTTCAATAATAAATAAATACATAGCAGAAGTAATGTTTAAGTAAATAATGGTATGTCCATTATGGTGTGTTTTGCATTTCAAAAATGTTTTTGAAAACTGTTTTTTAAGCCTGTTTTTAATGATATTGGCAAAAATTACATGGTTAGTAAAAAAAAATACACAAGCTATAAATGGGAGAAATAAGTAAAAGCAATGGATCCAAAATATATATACTTCATTTTGCTACATGTGAAGTATATATTTAGGTATAGATCAAACATATATATTTGATGTATAATGCTAGTCATTAGATTTCACTGGCATTGTCAGTCATTTGTGGGCAAGCTAGGCAACTTCTCACTCAGGGAATTGACCTTTGGAACTATTTTCCCCCAAATATTAGCTTCACTTACCTCCTTCAGGCCTTTGCCTAAATATTATCAGCACAATGAGTCTTTCTATGATTATTCTTTTAAAAATTCACATCTTAGCACTTTTCTCTCTCTTGTAGCTGCTTCCTTCTTAACGGTTGCCATAGCAAAGATTCACTAATTTTTTTTTCTATTATCAAAAATTTCTATTTGCTGTTTCCCACAAGAATGTATCTTTCATGAGGAAAAGGATGCAGGTCTACTTTGTTTTCTACTCTATATCCTGCTGCACATTATTGCCTGGCCTTTTGTAGACAGTTAATAAAGGGTTTTTTGAATAAATTGACAAACAAATGTAGGTGATTTTTGTTTTTACACTTTGCTTTTTGCTTCTTAAAATGTATGTGTTAAATTATCTTCCAAGTTTCGTTCTACTATTACATTAAGAAAAAACAAAGTTGCAAAAAAAAAAAAATCCTTTGATTGAGATGGCTTCCATTGTGTGGTATGGTCTTATTCTTCTTTTCTCTGCAGTCACTAAACAATAAGTTAATGATAAGAATTTCACTGAAGTATACAAAGAGGTACTGTAATTTTTCTAATGCTCTAAACAAAGCAAAACAAAAATAAAATAAAGAAAGGAAAGTTTTTGCCCCCAGGCATGGTAGCTCACGCCTGTAATCCCAGCAGTTTGGGAGGCCAAGGCAGGTAGTTGACTGGAGGTCAGGAGTTTGAGACCAGCATGGCCAACATGGTGAAACCCAATCTCTACTAAAAATACAATAATTAGCCAAGTGTGGTGGTGGGTGCCAGTAATGCCAGCTACTTGGGAGTCTGAGGCAGGAAAAGCAATTGAACCTGGGAGGCAGAGGTTGCAATGAGCCGAGATCATGACACTTGCACTCCAGCCTGGGCTACACAACGAGACTCAGACTCAAAAAAAAAAAAAAAAAAAAAGTTGTTGCTCCAAAATGGACGTATTCACAAATCTTAACAGAAAGTCTTGCTATATATATATATATATATATATATATATATATATATATAATATATAGTACATATAATATATATTATATATACTACATATAATATATATATTATAAATAATACACATTATATATATTATAAATAATACACATAACATATATATTATATATCATACACATAACATATATATTATATATCACACATAACATATATATTATATATCACACATATAATATATATTATATATCACACATATAACATATATATTATATGTCACACATATAACATATATTGTATGTCACACATATATACATTATATATCACACATATAATATATACATTATATATCACACATATAATATATGTATTATATATCACACATATAATATATGTATTATATATCACACATATAATATATGTATTATATATCACACATATATGTATTATATATCACACATATAATATATGTATTATATATCACACATATAATATATGTATTATATATCACACATATAATATATGTATTATATATCACACATATATGTATTATATATCACACATATAATATATGTATTATATATCACACATATAATATATGTATTATATATCACACATATAATATATGTATTATATATCACATATAAAATATATATGTATTATATATCATACACATATATATTATATATCACACATATAACATATATATTATATATATCACACATATAACATATATATTATATATCACACATAATATATATATTATATATAATACATATAATATATATTATATATAATACACATAATATATATTATATATAATACACATAATATATATTATATATAATACACATAATATATATTATATATAATACACATAATATATATTATATATAATACACATAATATATATTATATATAATACACATTATATATTATATATAATACACATAATATATATTATATATAATACACATTATATATTATATATAATACACATTATATATTATATATAATACACATAATATATATTATATATAATACACATAATATATATTATATATAATACACATAATATATATTATATATAATACACATAATATATATTATATATAATACACATAATATATATTATATATAATACACATATATATTATATATAATACACATATATATTATACATAATACACATATATATTATATATAATACACATATATATTATATATAATACACATATATATTATATATAATACACATAATATATATTATATATAATACACATAATATATATATTATATACAATACACATAATATATATATTGTATACAATACACATAATATATATATTGTATACAATACACATAATATATATTGTATACAATACACATAATATATATTGTATACAATACGTATTATATATAGTATACAATACGTATTATATATATTATATACAATACGTATAATATATATTATATACAATACATATATATAATATATAATATGTATAATATATATTATACGTATTATATATAAATTATATATTATACGTATATATTATATATTATACGTATAATATATATTATATATGTATAATATATATTGTATATATTATACGTATAATATATATTGTATATATTATACATATATAATATATATTATATATGTATAATATATATTATATATATATGTATATATATGTATGTATAATATATATATGTATGTATAATATATATATGTATAATATATATTGTATATATTATACGTATAATATATATTGTATATATTATACATATATAATATATATTATATATGTATAATATATATTATATATTATACGTATAATATATATTATATATGTATAATATATATTATATATATTATACGTATAATATATTATATATAATACACATATCTTATATATATGTATAATATATATTATATTTAATACGTACTATATATTATATAATATATTATATTTAATACACATAATATATATTATATATTATATAATATATATCATATATACTATATAATATATATCATATATACTATATAATATATATCATATATATCTCATATATAATATATAATATATATCATATATATCATATATATAATTTAATATATAATATGTTATATAATATATATAATATAGTCAAGAATGTGACTAGGTACATGAGCAAGAGTTTGGCCATTGATAATTTATATCTTTTGTAGGCATTTGATTAAAAATTCATTTCTAATTGTTAGGGTTTTCTTCATGTTTTTGTACCAAAGTCCCTCTTTTCAGTTTCATATATTTTTGTAAGTCATTTAAAAGCTTATAGAGTTTATATGCGAAACTTATGAAATTTTCTAGCATCCTTAAAGCTTCCAGCCATAGAAAAACAAATATTTAGTTCACAATTAATCTAATTACCGTTAATCTGGATGACTTCCTTATAATATATATAATATATACTATTATAATATATATAATATATACTATTATAATATATATCATATTATAATATATAATATTGAATAATATATAATATATTATATATATTATATATAATGCATTATGTATAATATATAATATATTATATATAATATATATAATGTATTATGTATAATATATAATAATATATAATTATATATTTTAACAAATATATATTATAAATTATAATATATATTTTATATATATTATAAGGAATATATAATATATAATATATATTGTATATTATATATTATATATATAATATATATTTATATTTATTTATATTATATTTATATATATTATATATTATATATGTATATTATATATATGTATATTATATATAATATATATTATATATATAATATGTATATTATATATATAATATATATAATATATATTATATATATTATATATAATATATAGATTATATATAATATATAGTATATATTGTATATAATATATGTTACATAATATATAACAATATAAATATATAATGTATATTATTATATATAATATACATTATATATTATTATATATAATATACATTATATATAATTATATATAATATACATTATATATAATTATATATAATATACATTATATATAATTATATATAATATATATTATATATAATATACATTATATATTATTATATATAATATATTATATGTAATATACATTATATTTATATAATAGATTATTATAGAAAATATACATTATATATTATTATATGTAATATACATTATATATTATTATATATAATATATTATTATATGTAATATACATTATATATAGTATATATAATATAATATATTATTTTGTATAGTATATAATATATTATTTTATATAATATATAATATGTATAATATACATTATATATTATCGTATGTAATGTACATTATATATTATCGCATGTAATGTACATTATATATTATCGTATGTAATATATAATATAATATATAATGTATATTATATATAATAAAATATAATATATATTTTATAATAATACAATATACATTATATATTATAATATATTATATACTCTACATTATTATAATATATAGTATATACTATATATGAGTATATAATCCTATATAGTATATACTATATATAATCACATATAGTATATACTATATATAATCATATAGTATATACTATATGTGATCATATAGTATATACTGTATGTGATCATATATAGTATATACTATATATGGTCACATATAGTATATAATCATATATAGTATATACTATATATGATCATATATAGTATATACTGTATACTATATATGATCATATATAGTATATACTATATATGATTATATTTAATATATAGTATATATTATATATAATCATTATATATAATACTACATATAGTATATGTAATATATACTTTATATTATTATATAATATATAGTATATGCTATATATGTTATATATAGTATATACTATATATTATTATATATAATATAAAGTATATATTATATATATTATAAGGAAGTCATCCGGATTAACGGTAATTAGATTAATTATATACTAAATATTTGTTTTTCTATGGCTGGAAGCTTTAAGGATGTTAGAAAATTTCATAAGTTCCGCATATAAACTCTATAAGCTTTTAAATGACTTACAAAGATATATGAAACTGAGAAGAGGGACTTTGGTACAAAAACATGAAAAAACCCTAACAATTAGAAATGAATTTTTAATTAAGTGCCTACAAAAAATATAAATTATCAATGGCCAAACTCTTGCTCATGTACCTAGTCACATTCTTGACACTGTTACTTTTTATTAATATCCAAGTAAAATAAAGACATAGGCAAATGTAGTCAGGATTTTATTTTATGGAAGATTATTCAATATGATCTCTCAAATTACAGTAAGTCAGCAGTCACACTCCACACACATATTGTACCATCCTGTCCTACTAGGACATTGAAAATGTATTTGTTTTTGTTTTGGTTAACAGTAAAAATGATCAAATGTTGCTGGGGACTTATACAAGGAAAATCCCAGGTAAAAACCTTTCAAAATAGACAATGTATATTAAGGTATAGTGGTAAGAAGAGAAAGTTGATTACAACGGGGCATGGAGAAAATTTGGAGGTGATTAAAATATTATGTGTCTTGATTGTTGTGTGAGTACAGTGTACATATTTGTCAAAACTTGATAAGCATACACTTAAAATGGGTGCAGTTCATTTTATATAAACTATACCACAATGATGTTGATAAAATAGAAGAGAACGTTAGAAAAATAAGTCAGTTCAGGAAGAAATCACAATTTCCTTTAAACTTTCCAGTCCACAGGTGAGTTTTCTGTTCAAAAGACATCAGTGTCTTCAGCCTCACCACACCCTCTGCAATTGTCCTCAAGCCAAGTGTGCACAACTCCATCTCTTATTTTACACCTACACAAACTCTCTATTTAAGAGCGCCATCTCCATAACGTGACTTGCTCATTTCTGACTTTTTCTTTTTTCTCATAACATTCTTTGTACCTAATATCCATCCTCTGTGTTTATCCTTAAGTACCTATTCATAAACTTCCCATCTGAAACCTTTCTTTTCCCATGAAATCTCCTTGGCCTCTTAAAGAAGAGTCTTACTTAAATCTTTAACCTTAAGATTTTATTACCACCACTCTTCTATATTTATCTCTTTGGCTATTAATGCATGCCTCATTATTCCAACTGGATTTTAACCTCCCTAGTATCAGGTATGTCGTTTTATAGCTATCAAATTCTCCACCATATTTTGCATAGGATAGGTTCTCTCTCAATATCTGTTGATTTACAACCTACGTGCTATACACAGCTTTGCATTATGTGGAGATAAAAGATGTCAAAGAGCCAAAGACATATTGTTTCTACTTTTAGAGATGGGGAAGGTGGATAACTATAATTAGGAACAAAAGAGAAACATAATGAATCAGTTTGATGGCAAATAATAACACAAGAAAGTAGTCTTTCCTTTTCTCATATAGTTCAATGGAACATTGTGGATGAAGAATGATGGAGGATGAGATAGAATATTGTAATTACAGTTACCTTCAATTCCATCATATTAATTTAGAAACCCTGGTGAGTATGCTCCACAGGAGACAGAAAATGATAAATGTGGCAAATTACTGCTTCCTTTAGCAATGTGGGGGTATATCTTGAACTGATTCTTATCAGTGTTCAAAGCAGGACCAGCAAATTAGTGTCATCAAAGTGAAGCCTTTCCAATTTAATTATATCGAGTGGAATCATGAAATCGAAGCCATTTATTTACAAAACACAATTTATAACTTTCAAGAAATTGGCCAGAAAACTAATTCAAGAAAACGAGTGAGTTATGCATATTAGAGAATGGAAACCATAAGAAAAAAATGGATGCAGAGGATGCACATTATTTATCATTATCTTTATTCTCTCTTCTATCTATCTATCTATCTATCTATCTATCTATCTATCTATCTATCTATCTATCTACCTATTTATCTATCTATCTATCTATCTGTCATTGACAGCATGGGTTTGAATTGTATGGACCTCCTTATAAGTGGATTTTTCCCAACCAAATGGGGATCAAAACAGAGCATTCATGGGATACAAAACCTGCATATATGTAGGGACGACTTTGTATATGCGGGTTCTGCAGGGCAGACTGAGGGACTTGGGTATCCACAGATTTTGGTATCTGCAGGGGTCCTGCAACCAATCTTCCACATATACCAAAGAACAACTATTTATCTATAAATATATATATTATATATATATATAATAAAACTGATAAAACTTGAATTATTTTTCTGGCCAATTTCTTGAAAGTTACAAATTGTGTTTTGTAAGTAACAGGCTTCGAATTCATGATTCATTACATGATTTATAACAATAAAACCTACTAAAACTCAGTAAACATGAGGTGCAAATGAAAGTCCATGTGAAGACAGGATGATATTATATATGTATATATATATATGAAGAATATATATATGAAGAATATATATGAAGAATATATATATGAAGAATATATATATACATAGGAAGAATATATATATAATATGTGTATGTGTGTGAGTGCATGCACGCATAAATTTGGGAGCAAATTTAAACCATATAATTTAATGAATATTTGCTGAATACCTATAGTTTGCCATATGTTGTATGAGGTCCTGTGCTTAAAGTTATGAATAAGACATTGCTGCTTCCCTCAAGAAAAGTTAGAGTGTAATTCAAAAGAATAAATGGGAAATTTTAACAGAGGGTGGAAAATCTAATGGTGCAAGTAAGCGCAGCGATATGGGAGCACACAGAGCAGTGTGGAATAGAAGTGGGGTATCAGGGAGGTCACCCTCCACGTGGGTAACATATGAATTGTGTCTCTCATAGAAAACAGAGTGAGGGATGATGGGAAACCCCTTTAATTATATCGGGTGGAATCATGAAATCGAAGCCAGTTATTTACAAAACACAATTTATAACTTTCAAGGAATTGGCCAGAAAAATAATCCAAGGAAACAAGTGAGCTATACACATTGGAGAATGGAAACCCTAAGAAAAAAATGGATGCAGAGGATGTACATTATTTATCACGATTTTTATGCTCTCTCTCTTTCTCTCTTCTATCTATCTATCTATCTATCTATCTATCTATCTATCTATCTATCTATCTATCTATTTATCATTGACAGCATGGATTTGAACTGCATGAACCCACTTATATGTGGATTTTTCCACACCCTTTTACCCAGAGGGAAAAGTGTGGCAGAATGGGCTCACATGATATACTTATTTAACCCTCTTATATGTAAACCTCTTTTGATTTCCTGATAAAAACAGCTAAACTAGTTTAAGCTTGGTGCAATTGCAATTCCTGCTTATTTTCTTTTAGTTCAATGACAAGCACTTGTATGAAAAAGTCATTCCAATTCAAATGCAACAATACTGTGATGGCAAAATCAGGCAATTTTCTAGATGGGTCAGATAGCAGATTCCTTCATAAGCAGCTAACTCCAACAATCTATTTCATCAGCTTCTAGTTACATGTATATTATCTTTTCATTAAAAATGGTTTTGAGAGAATGAGTTCAGAAGTTCCAATTCAAGATGGAAACGTGAAGAGATCCATGGATATCCTCCCTGATAAAACTAATGAAAACCATTTTCAAAACCAAACATTTGTTTAAAGTCTATGGAAACAATTCTATGAGAATATAGTGAATGAAGGAACATTTATTCTTCAAGAAAGCTTACTTCAAGAATAACCTTTAAGGATAACTATAAAAGCTACTAAAATTCAGTAGAAATCAGGTGCAAAGGAAAGCCCATGTGAAGACATAGGAATAATATGGCCACCTACAAGCCAAGCAGAAAAGATTGAGAACACAGGACTCCCTTTTCCCCAGATCCCAGTCAGAGGGAAATCATATCTTTATAAAATGGGGATGTCAGCATTTCTCATTCTTTCCCCAGCTGCCAGTTGCAGAAGCTAACTTCTTAGCAATTACAACCAAGAGAGGGGTTCTCTTCTCTGCTCAGGTGCCACTGATCAAATGGAAGCTCTATTTTAGGTGCAACACGTTGAGAATATTGGGGTTCTCATCCCCGTACTGTAGACTGTTTGTAAAGCTGAGATTCCTTCTTAGGAGAAGCAGTCTAAGTTTAGTTTATGAAGACTAGACTACAGTTGCCTTCCACTCTCCTGAGTACCAGCTGAATACGTTACATTGAATAGGAGAAAATATTTGCAAATTATATGTCTGATAAGGAACCTGTATCTAAAATATAAAAATAATTCTTACAAATCAACATGATCCCATTTAAAAATAGGCAAATTAACTGAATAGGCGTTTCTCTATAGAAGATATGCAAATAGCCAATATGCAAATAGCCAATAGTCAAGCATATGAAAAGATGCTTGACATACTTAATCATCCGGGAAATATAAATCAAAACAACAGTGAAGTACCACTCAACACCTACTACTGAAATTAGTAAGGTAACAAGTTTTGTCAAGGATGTGAAAAAATCAGAATCCTCACACCGTTTTTGAGGGAATATAAAATGGTAGAGCCACTTGTTCTTATAAATTCCTCTAAAAGGTCAGCACAGAATTACCATTTGACCGAGTGATTATAAGCCTGCCTATATACCTCAGAAAACTGAAAAATGTATATTTACCAAAAAAAAACTCATACATGAATGTTCACAGGAGCATTGTTAATAATATCCAAAAAGTTGAAACAATCCAAATAGCTATTATGTGAGTAATGGTTAAATAGAATCTGATACATCCATACAGTGGATACAGTGTAAATACTGTCACTCAACTAAAAGGAATGAGATGCTGATACATGTTGCATCATGGATGAAACTTGAAAACATTACGCTAAGTGACAGAAACCATTCTACGTAAGACCATGTGTTACATGATTCCATTTATGGGAAATTTCCACCATAGTCAAATATATAAAGACAGAAAGTGCATTAACGATTGCCTAGGAATTGGGAGAATGAGGAAATTTGGGGTAGTAGCTGAAAGGTATGGATATTTTTCTGAGATGATGAAATGTTCTTAAATTAATTGTGAATATACTAGAAATGATTGAATTGTTCACTTTATGAGATAACGTTTATGGTGTGTGAGTTATATCTCAATAGAGTTGTTACCAAAAAAAAAAAAGAAAAAGAAAGAGAAGAAAAAATCAGTTCAGGGAAAGTTTCTTACAAGCTTCCTAGGATAATAAAGAAATATGGCTACATATCTTCTTCAAACAAAAGTATACAGAAAACAGCGGAACATCAAAAGTGACCTTGGGGAAACTCTTCCACAGAATAGCAAAATTAATGCATAGCCCACATACCTTACTTCTCTTTTTTACTTTTTATTATACTTTAAGTTTTAGGGTACATGCGCACAATGTGCAGGTTAGTTACATATGTATACATGTGCCATGTTTGTGTGCTGCGCCCAGTAACTCTTCATTTACATTAGGTATATCTCCAAATGCTATCCCTCCCTCCTCCCCCGACCCCACAACAGGCCCCGGTGTGTGATGTTCCCCTTCCTGTGTTCATGTGTTCTCATTGTTCAGTTCCCACCTATGAGTGAGAACATGCTGTGTTTGGTTTTTTGTCCTTGCGATACTTTGCTGAGAATGATGGTTTCCAGCTTCATCCGTGTCCCTACAAAGGACATGAACTCATCATTTTTTATGGCTGCATAATATTCCATGGTGTATATGTGCAATGGGGTTTCTGGAGTTTTGTGGATTACTATGGAATAATATGTAACTTTTTAATCTTAGTTTTCTTCATGACATCCCCTAGATTAGTACCAGCCACCTGTAGTTTTTTCAATAAATAGCTGTTACATTTTTTAACATGGATTCAATTTTATACTTTGGGGTTGTATTTGGCAAACTAATCTTAAAATGTCACGTTTTAATGTAACACTACTGTGCATGCATGATCAGCATGGATCTGAAGTTATATGTGACTCATGATATGAATTTGACAGCACCCAGGCTTATCCCATTCAGTGAGACAAGCCATTGCACTTGGCTTTAGAATAATGACGAAGTGCTAATAAGGTTACTATATGCTTATCTTCAACTATGTGTCAGACCTCTGAGCCTGTGTTTTTCATTTATTAACATTCGGGTAGCCCATGGGCTATCACTCCAGGATGCTGTCCTCTGTTCCATGACATTTCTACCGCACCTACAGTTGTTTCTCTGAGAATCTACAGACTTCTAGAATGGCACATATGCCCTTTTTACACTGTTAGTTTTCATCCATCAAATATTTATATTCTATAATGCACTAAAAACCATCTTTTGTGGTTGGACTACATAATAAACAAAATAGATCCCTGTCATCTTGAATCTTGTGTATACTTGAGCAGAAGTATAGTGCACTGTATTCTCTCTGAATTCATGCAATAATAGAACTTCAACTACGCTTTAAGCTAGAATTCACTTTCTTCCTCATCAAATCTAGATTGGACCGTAGGCAACAATGAAACTCGTGCTTTACTTATCCTTTATCAGTCTGCATTCATGTGTTAGAGACTATTGATTTACAGCAAAACGAAATCGCTGGTTTTGTCTATACTCAATAAAAAAGAAAAGGTCTTTTCAGTTTGCAACCCATAGAAAGGTTTAATTGTCTCCTTTTCAAAGTGGGGTATTTTCCTGTTATGTGTCTGCATTGAAGAAGATTAGAAGTCTTATATTTGCATTTGGCCATGTCTACTTCCCAGGCTATATGGATTGGAAGGAAAAAAAAAAGGCCACTGACATCTTAGTTTCTTTTGACTTAAACCTTGGGAGGCTTGTTATCTCTAACCAACTTGATAAAATAGCACAAGTGAGTACTTCTCGGAAAAGGATACATAAGTTCTGCTGGGTTCTGATAGTCTCTCAGCCTTTTCCGAAGTAGTCTTAGGTTTGGGTCAGTGTGATCCACACTTCAGAGTTTATTAAACCAAGAGAAATCAAAGGCAGATGTATGTTGGGAACCACACAGAAATATCTCAACAGTAAAAATTGAATTCAATTTATTTGTGTCAGCTTTGCATTTTCTGTATAATTAAAAGATTAACACTTAAAATGAAATTGGCGACTTATTTCCTAGGCAGTCCATTTGATCCCCCAGTTAAAAATGTGATCCACTTAATTCTCCAATTATAAGTTAAATTACTGGAATGAAAAAAAAATATATATATATACATACACACACATATATGTATATTTTCACACACTATATAAATATATTATTCAGTTAATTCATTATTTAAATATTCATTTCATTTAAATTAATTGAATATTCATTATTAAATATAACAAATATATTTCATTCTGTTACTGTGATATATATGATTTATATCATAATATATGATACATATGATAACTGATATATATGATATGTATCATAATATATATGATACTTATGATTATCTATAAATATATAATATGATATATAATATGCTATATATATTATATATAGCATATTATATATATTTATATATAATATGTATCATATATTTATATATAATATAATCATATCTCATGTATTTATATATAACCATATATAATCAATTATACATAATCACATAATCATATATGTTTATATATAATCACATAATCATATATGTTTATATATAATCATATAATCATATATTTATATATAATGATTATAATAATATATTTATATATAATGATTACATATAATCATATATAATATATCATATTATATATAAATATATAATATAAAATATATTATATATTTATATGTATATTATATAATATAAAATATATTATATATTTATATGTATATTATATAATATATATTTATATATGTATATATACGTATATGTATATTTATACATATATATTTATATATACATATATGTATATATATTTATACATATATGTATATATATTTATACATATATATTTATATATACATATATGTATATATATTTGTACATATATTTATATATACATATATGTATCTATGTATATAGATATATATATTTATGTATACATATATGTATCTATGTCTATATATAGAAATATATATTTGTATATACATATATGTATCTATGTCTATATATAGACATATATATTTATGTATATATCAATATATATACACATATATACATATATGTATATATCAATATATATACACATATATACATATATGTATAGATAAATATATATACACATATATACATATATGTATAGATAAATATATATACACATATATACATATATGTATAGATAAATATATACACATATATACATATATGTATAGATAAATATATACACATATATACATATATGTATAGATAAATATATACACATATATACATATATGTATAGATAAATATATATACATATATACATATATGTATAGATAAATATATATACATATATACATATATGTATAGATAAATATATATACATATATACATATATGTATAGATAAATATATATACATATATACATATATGTATAGATAAATATATACACATATATACATATATGTATAAATATATACACATGTATACGTATATGTATAAATATATACACATGTATACGTATATGTATAGATAAATATATACACATATATACGTATATGTATAGATAAATATATACACATATATAGTATATGTATAGATATATATATACACTTATATACCTATATGTATAGATAAATATATATACATATATACGTATATGTATAGATAAATATATATGTATCTATAGACATAGGTACATATGTATCTATAATTACATATGTCTATATAGACATAGATACATATATGTATATATAAATATATATGTCTATATATAGACATAGATACACCTATGTACGCACAAATATATAGACATAGGTACACCTATGTACGCACAAATATATAGACATAGGTACACCTATGTACGCACAAATATATAGATATAGGTACACCTATGTACACACAAATATATAGACATAGGTACACCTATGTACGCACAAATATATAGACATAGGTACACCTATGTACGCACAAATATATAGACATAGGTACACCTATGTACGTATAAATATATAGACATAGGTACATCTATGTCTACATGTATACATAGATACATCTATGTATACGTAAATGTGTATACATAGATACATCTATGTGTACGTAAATGTGTATACATAGATACATCTATGTGTACGTAAATGTGTATACCTAGATACATCTATGTGTACGTAAATGTGTATACATAGATACATCTATGTGTACGTAAATGTGTATACATAGATACATCTAAGTGTACGTAAATGTGTATACATAGATACATCTAAGTGTACGTAAATGTGTATACATAGATACATCTATGTGTACGTAAATGTGTATACATAGATACATCTAAGTGTACGTAAATGTGTATACATAGATACATCTATGTGTACGTAAATGTGTATACCTAGATACATCTATGTGTACGTAAATGTGTATACATAGATACATCTATGTGTACGTAAATGTGTATACATAGATACATCTAAGTGTACGTAAATGTGTATACATAGATACATCTAAGTGTACGTAAATGTGTATACATAGATACATCTATGTGTACGTAAATGTGTATACATAGATACATCTAAGTGTACGTAAATGTGTATACATAGATACATCTATGTGTACGTAAATGTGTATACATAGATACATCTATGTATACGTAAATATATACATATATGTATGTATATGTAAATACATATATATACTTATGTATGTATATTTATATGTATGTTATTTATATGTATATGTTATTTATATGTATATGTTATTTATATGTATATTTATACATATATATATATATGTTCATATATGTTTATATATGTATATATACATATATGTATATATGTTTATATATGTATATATACATATATGTATATATGTTTATATATGTATATATACATATATGTATATATGTTTATATATGTATATGTTTATATATGTATATATACATATATGTATATATGTTTATATATGTGTATATACATATATGTATATATGTTTATATATGTGTATATACATATATGTATATATACATATATGTATATATGTTTATATATGTATATATGTACATATCTGTATATCTATATATACATATATTTTATATACATACATGTATATATTCATATATACATATATTTTTATATACATACATGTGTATATATTCATATATACATATATTTATATATACATACATGTATATATATTTATATATACATGTATATATATTTATATATACATATAGGTATATACATATAGGTATATATATTTATATATACATATAGGTATATACATATAGGTATATATATTTATATGTATATATATACACATATATGTATATATTTATATCACAATAACGGAATGAAAGACAAAACCACATGATTATCTCAATAGATGAAGAAAAGACATAACAAAATCCAACGACTTTTTATGATAAAACTCCACAAAACAAGTATAGAAACACTTAACACAATAAAGGACAGAAATGAAAAGACAACAGCCACCATCATAATCAAGGGAAAGTATTACAAGTTTTTTCTCTAAGATTCTCTATAAGGCAAGAATTCCCACTCTTACCACTTCTATTCAACATGGTACTGGAAGTTCTAGCCAGATAAATTAGAAAAAAATAAAATAAAAGCATGTATACCAGAAAGCAAAATCTAAAATTAACTCTGTTTGCAGATGACATGACTCAAGAGGTGGAAGAGTTGCATACTGAAAATTATAAAAGATTAATGAGGAAAGTCAAATAATACAGGTAAATAGAAAGACATCCCATGTTCATGGATTTGAAGAATTCATATTGTACTATGTCTACCTATCCAGAATGATCTACAGATTGAATGCAATCTCTATCAAAATTCCAGTGGCGGCGACGCGCGGTGGCTCATGCCTGTAATTCCAGCACTTTGGGAGGCCAAGGCGGGCGGATTACAAGGTTAGGAGATCGAGACCACGGTGAAACCCCATTTCTATTAAAAATACAAAAAATTAGCCGTGCGTGGTGGCAGGCACCAGTAGTCCCAGCTACTCTGGAGGCTGAGGCAGGAGAATGGCATAAACCTGGGAGGCAGAGTGTTCAGTGAGCTGAGATTGCGCCACTGTACTCCAGCCTAGGTGACAGAGTGAGACTCTGTCTCAAAAAAAAAAAAAAAAAAAAATCCAGTGGCATTTTTTACAGAACTAGGAAAAATTAAAACCTAAAATTAATAGAGAAGTATAAGACACCCCAGATAGCCACAACCATCTTGAGCAAGAAGACCCATTCTGGATGCATCACATTTCCTAATTTGAAAATATATTACAAAGCTACAGTAATCAAAATAGTTTGGTTCTGGCATAAAAGACAGCCACAGAGTACAATAAAACAGAATAGATGGCCCAGGAGTAAATTTATTCATTTACAGTCAACTAATCTTCAACAAGGGTACCAATAACTCACAATGGGATATCCACAGGCAAAATAATAAAATTAAACCCTTATATCACACCATATAAAAATAAAATTAAAGTCAATTAAGACATAGATGTAAGACCTATAAATGTAAAACTATTATTACTTGAAGAAAAGATAGGAAAAAGCTTTTTGACTTGGTCTGGGTAATGCATGTTTTGGATATGACACCAAAAGTGCAAGCAAAAAAGTTAAAATGCACACATGGAATTACATCTAACAAAAAGCTTATGCACAAAAGATAACTACCAACAGAATAAAAAGAAAGCATATGGAGTGGGAGAAAATATTTGCAAACTTTACACCTGATAAGGGATTAATATTCCAATTGTATGAGAAATTTATGCAACTCAATAGCAAAAACCAAAAAATCCAATTAGAAATTGGCAAAGGATCTGAATAAACATATCTCTGAAGAAGACATGCAAATGGCCAACAGGTATATGAAAAGATGTTTAATAATATCATTAATCACCATGGAAATACAAATAAAAACCACAATGTGATATCACCTCATAGCTGTTAGAATGACTGTTATAAAACAGATGAAAGATAAAATATAGGCAAAATGTTTGGAGAAAAGTGAATCCTTGTGCACCGTTGGGAATGAAAATTGGTATGGGTATTGCAGAAAACAGTATGGAAGTTCCTCAAAAAATTAAAAACAAATATATCTTATAATGCAGCCACTTCTGGGCTTATATTCATAAGAATCAAAATCAGGATCTTAAAGATATTTCTATTTTCCCACATTTATTGCAGCATTATTCACTATAACCAAGATATGGAAGCAACTTAAATGTCCATATCCAAAATATGGGTTAAAAAATTGGCATATATATTTATGTATGGGGCAAAGTTTTATGTATATATAATTGAATAACATATGTCATTCTTTTTCATATATATGCCATTTTTAAATATATATATAACAGAATGTTATATACGTACTATTTTTCTTTCTTATATATTTCCTTTTTTATCCATTTTTTCTTTATTCGTACTACTTTTTCCTTATTCATTGATTTATTCATTATTATACATAGTGGCTGAATATTATTTAGTCATAAAAAAAGAAGGAGATCTGGTCCTTGATGACACATGGATGAACCTGCAGGGCATTAGGCTATGTGAAATAAGCCAGACACAAAAGACCAATATTGCGTGATCTCACTTATATGTGAAATCTAAAATAGTCAAGCTCATAAAAGTAGAGAGTCAAATGGTGTTGCGAGGGTGTGAGGGGAGGGGGAAATGAGAAGATGTTGGTCAAAGTGTACAGAATTGCAGTTATGCAGGATGAGTAAGCTCTTAAAATCTAATGTATAGCAAGCTGGCTATAGTTAATATTGTACAATTGAAATTTGTGGTGATTATTGTAAATAGAGACATACATTTAAACATCACATTGTTCACCTTAAATATATACAATTTGTTTCTGTAAATTACACACCAAATAAAGCTGAAAAAAATGGCAGGTGAATGTACTTTCCCACATTCAAAATGACACTCCAAATTCATGTATGCATTTATTTGTAAAGCATTTGAAATTTGGTATTCAGAGTCAAATAGGAGATGGATGTTAACAAATTTACTGCCAATCTCAATAGCTAACTTAATAAAGTTTATTTTACATTCATTTTACAAGACTAATATGGAGTAGGGGTTACTCCACACACACAGTTAGTATAGGACCTATTGTCTGTAGCTAGGCCATTTGGAACACATGGCTCTCAGAACCCAGGGAGAGACAACACAGAAGTAGTATGCCAGCTATTAAATGGTCCTGCTCTCAGCCCAACGCCAAGAACCAATCCCATTTTCCCCTTTCACTAGTAAAAGAAACTGAGACATGAAGAGTATTACATGGAATATTCACGTGACAGTATTATCTGTCATTGACTTTTTGGATAAGCCAGAAATTAATGGGAAAAAGTGAATTAACACAATTATAAGACATGCTCCAAGAATGAAATTAATCTCTCAAATTATACTATTCGAAGGGGCTTTACATACAAAGAAAATAGCTGCTGAGGTATCAGAGTGACATAACACTTTTTCAGATATGACACAATTTTGCCCCAAAGAGGGCTGACCAATTGCAGTCTGGAATGGAGACTGAGACTCCACTGAGAGAATCCAGCTCCTAGATGTGAGAGATGACTGTAACTTAGCCTTCAAGTTAGGATGGGCAGAGCTCAGAGACCATCAGCCTTTCTTTGACCTAGTCCTGCTCTCCCACAGCGTACTTTGAGACCAACCCCATATGCAGGGCCAACTATGATACGATAAGAAAACCAAGAGCTCTTAACAACACTTCATGGGGCTAATCCTTGGCCTTGGCTTCATTAACACTCCGTCCTCATCAACTACTCCAGATAAAAAATTATGCAATTGCATCTTTTTGTTTCATTTTTGCTTACATTTTGGTGTCTGTTCCAAAACAATATATTAAAAATATACTTTAAACATTTTCTCTATGTTCTTGGCAATTGTATATAAGAGATACATAAAAGAACACATTCTGAAAGAAAAAATATTCTTGTAATTGTTTTGTGAATGAACATTTTTAAATGAATAATCTTCAAGAGTTATTTTGTGTTTGCATATTTGTATTTTGTACTTTCTTTTTTTCTTTTGCCTAATTTCTTTTTTTTTCTTTTTTTTCTTTTTTTTTAAATTATACTTTAAGTTTTAGGGTACATGTGCACATTGTGCAGGTTAGTTACATATGTATACATGTGCCATGCTGGTGCGCTGCACCCACTAACTCGTCATCTAGCATTAGGTATATCTCCCAATGCTATCCCTCCCCCCTCCCCCCACCCCACAACAGTCCCCAGAGTGTGATATTCCCCTTCCTGTGTCCATGTGATCTCATTGTTCAGTTCCCACCTATGAGTGAGAATATGCGGTGTTTGGTTTTTGTTCTTGCGATAGTTTACTGAGAATGATGGTTTCCAATTTCATCCATGTCCCTACAAAGGACATGAACTCATCATTTTTTATGGCTGCATAGTATTCCATGGTGTATATGTGCCACATTTTCTTAATCCAGTCTCTCATTGTTGGACATTTGGGTTGGTTCCAAGTCTTTGCTATTGTGAATAATGCCGCAATAAACATACGTGTGCATGTGTCTTTATAGCAGCATGATTTATAGTCCTTTGGGTATATACCCAGTAATGGGATGGCTGGGTCAAATGGTATTTGTAGTTCTAGATCCCTGAGAAATCGCCACACTGACTTCCACAATGGTTGAACTGGTTTACAGTCCCACCAACAGTGTAAAAGTGTTCCTATTTCTCCACATCCTCTCCAGCACCTGTTGTTTCCTGACTTTTTAATGATTGCCATTCTAACTGGTGTGAGATGATATCTCATAGTGGTTTTGATTTGCATTTCTCTGATGGCCAGTGATGATGAGCATTTTTTCATGTGTTTTTTGGCTGCATAAATGTCTTCTTTTGAGAAGTGTCTGTTCATGTCCTTCGCCCACTTTTTGATGGGGTTCTTTGTTTTTTTCTTGTAAATTTGTTTGAGTTCATGGTAGATTCTCGATATTAGCCCTTTGTCAGATGAGTAGGTTGCAAAAATTTTCTCCCATGTTGTAGGTTGCCTGTTCATTCCGATGGTAGTTTCTTTTGCTGTGCAGAAGCTCTTTAGTTTAATTAGATCCCATTTGTCAATTTTGTCTTTTGTTGCCATTGCTTTTGATGTTTTGGACATGAAGTCCTTGCCCATGCCTATATCCTGAATGGTATTGCCTAGGTTTTCTTGTTGGGTTTTTATGGTTTTAGGTCTAACATTTAAATCTTTAATCCATTTTGAATTGATTTTTGTATAAGGTGTAAGGAAGGGATCCAGTTTCAGCTTTCTACATATGGCTAGCCAGTTTTCCCAGCACCATTTATTAAATAGGGAATCCTTTCCCCATTGCTTGTTTTTCTCAGGTTTGTCAAAGATCAGATAGTTGTAGGTATGCGGCGTTATTTCTGAGGGCTCTGTTCTGTTCCATTGATCTATATCTCTGTTTTGGTACCAGTACCATGCTGTTTTTGTTACTGTAGCCTTGTAGTATAGTTTGAAGTCAGGTAGTGTGATGCCTCCAGCTTTGTTCTTTTGGCTTAGGATTGACTTGGCGATGCGGGTTCTTTTTTGGTTCCATATGAACTTTAAAGTAGTTTTTTCCAGTTCTGTGAAGAAAGTAATTGGTAGCTTGATGGGGATGGCATTGAATCTGTAAATTACCTTGGGCAGTATGGCCATTTTCATGATATTGATTCTTCCTACCCATGAGCATGGAATGTTCTTCCATTTGTTTGTATCCTCTTTTATTTCCTTGAGCAGTGGTTTGTAGTTCTCCTTGAAGAGGTCCTTCACATCCCTTGTAAGTTGGATTCCTAGGTATTTTATTCTCTTTGAAGCAATGGTGAATGGGAGTTCACTCATGATTTGGCTCTCTGTTTGTCTGTTGTTGGTGTATAAGAATGCTTGTGATTTTTGTACATTGATTTTGTATCCTGAGACTTTGCTGAAGTTGCTTATCAGCTTAAGGAGATTTTGGGCTGAGACAATGGGGTTTTCTAGATAAACAATCATGTCGTCTGCAAACAGGGACAATTTGACTTCCTCTTTTCCTAATGGAATACCCTTTATTTCCTTCTCCTGCCTGATTGCCCTGGCCAGAACTTCCAACACTATGTTGAATAGGAGTGGTGAGAGAGGGCATCCCTGTCTTGTGCCAGTTTTCAAAGGGAATGCTTCCAGTTTTTGCCCATTCAGTATGATATTGGCTGTGGGTTTGTCATAGATAGCTCTTATTATTTTGAGATACGTCCCATCAATACCTAATTTATTGAGAGTTTTTAGCATGAAGGGTTGTTGAATTTTGTCAAAGGCTTTTTCTGCATCTATTGAGATAATCATGTGGTTTTTGTCTTTGGCTCTGTTTATATGCTGGATTACATTTCTTGATTTGCGTATATTGAACCAGCCTTGCATCCCAGGGATGAAACCCACTTGATCATGGTGGATAAGCTTTTTGATGTGCTGCTGGATTCGGTTTGCCAGTATTTTATTGAGGATTTTTGCATCAATGTTCATCAAGGATATTGGTCTAAAATTCTCTTTTTTGATTGTGTCTCTGCCAGGCTTTGGTATCAGAATGATGCTGGCCTCATAAAATGAGTTGGGGAGGATTCCCTCTTTTTCTATTGATTGGAATAGTTTCAGAAGGAATGGTACCAGTTCCTCCTTGTACCTCTGGTAGAATTCGGCTGTGAATCCATCTGGTCCTGGACTCTTTTTGGTTGGTAAGCTATTGATTATTGCCACAATTTCAGCTCCTGTTATTGGTCTATTCAGAGATTCAACTTCTTCCTGGTTTAGTCTTGGGAGAGTGTATGTGTCGAGGAATGTATCCATTTCTTCTAGATTTTCTAGTTTATTTGCGTAGAGGTGTTTGTAGTATTCTCTGATGGTAGTTTGTATTTCTGTGGGATCGCTGGTGATATCCCCTTTATCATTTTTTATTGTGTCTATTTGATTCTTCCCTCTTTTTTTCTTTATTAGTCTTGCTAGCGGTCTATCAATTTTGTTGATCCTTTCAAAAAACCAGCTCCTGGATTCATTGATTTTTTGAAGGGTTTTTTGTGTCTCTATTTCCTTCAGTTCTGCTCTGATTTTAGTTATTTCTTGCCTTCTGCTAGCTTTTGAATGTGTTTGCTCTTGCTTTTCTAGTTCTTTTAATTGTGATGTTAGGGTGTCAATTTTGGATCTTTCCTGCTTTCTCTTGTGGGCATTTGGTGCTATAAATTTCCCTCTACACACTGCTTTGAATGCATCCCAGAGATTCTGGTATGTTGTGTCTTTGTTCTCGTTGGTTTCAAAGAACATCTTTATTTCTGCCTTCATTTTGTTATGTACCCAGTAGTCATTCAGGAGCAGGTTGTTCAGTTTCCATGTAGTTGAGCGGCTTTGAGTGAGATTTTTAATCCTGAGTTCTAGTTTGATTGCACTGTGGTCTGAGAGATAGTTTGTTATAATTTCTGTTCTTTTACATTTGCTGAGGAGAGCTTTACTTCCAAGTATGTGGTCAATTTTGGAATAGGTGTGGTGTGGTGCTGAAAAAAATGTATATTCTGTTGATTTGGGGTGGAGAGTTCTGTAGATGTCTATTAGGTCCGCTTGGTGCAGAGCTGAGTTCAATTCCTGGGTATCCTTGTTGACTTTCTGTCTCGTTGATCTGTCTAATGTTGACAGTGGGGTGTTAAATTCTCCCATTATTAATGTGCGGGAGTCTAAGTCTCTTTGTAGGTCACTCAGGACTTGCTTTATGAATCTGGGTGCTCCTGTATTGGGTGCATATATATTTAGGATAGTTAGCTCCTCTTGTTGAATTGATCCCTTTACCATTATGTAATGGCCTTCTTTGTCTCTTTTGATCTTTGTTGGTTTAAAGTCTGTTTTATCAGAGACTAGGATTGCAACCCCTGCCTTTTTTTGTTTTCCATTTGCTTGGTAGATCTTCCTCCATCCTTTTATTTTGAGCCTATGTGTGTCTCTGCACGTGAGATGGGTTTCCTGAATATAGCACACTGATGGGTCTTGACTCTTTATCCAACTTGCCAGTCTGTGTCTTTTAATTGGAGCATTTAGTCCATTTACATTTAAAGTTAATATTGTTATGTGTGAATTTGATCCTGTCATTATGATGTTAGCTGGTGATTTTGCTCATTAGTTGATGCAGTTTCTTCCTAGTCTCAATGGTCTTTACATTTTGGCATGATTTTGCAGCAGCTGGTACCGGTTGTTCCTTTCCATGTTTAGCGCTTCCTTCAGGAGCTCTTTTAGGGCAGGCCTGGTGGTGACAAAATCTCTCAGCATTTGCTTGTCTGTAAAGTATTTTATTTCTCCTTCACTTATGAAGCTTAGTTTGGCTGGATATGAAATTCTGGATTGAAAATTCTTTTCTTTAAGAGTGTTGAATATTGGCCCCCACTCTCTTCTGGCTTGTAGGGTTTCTGCCGAGAAATCCGCTATTAGTCTGATGGGCTTCCCTTTGAGGGTAACCCGACCTTTCTCTCTGGCTGCCCTTAACATTTTTTCCTTCATTTCAACTTTGGTGAATCTGACAATTATGTGTCTTGGAGTTGCTCTTCTCGAGGAGTATTTTTGTGGCATTCTCTGTATTTCCTGAATCTGAACGTTGGCCTGCCTTGCTAGATTGGGGAAATTCTCCTGGATAATATCCTGCAGAGTGTTTTCCAACTTGGTTCCATTCTCCGCATCACTTTCAGGTACACCAATCAGACGTAGATTTGGTCTTTTCACATAGTCCCATATTTCTTGGAGGCTTTGCTCATTTCTTTTTATTCTTTTTTCTCTAAACTTCCCTTCTCACTTCATTTCATTCATTTCATCTTCCATCGCTGATACCCTTTCTTCCAGTTGATCGCATCGGCTCCTGAGGCTTCTGCATTCTTCACGTAGTTCTCGAGCCTTGGTTTTCAGCTCCATCAGCTCCTTTAAGCACTTCTCTGTATTGGTTATTCTAGTTATACATTCGTCTAAATTTTTTTCAAAGTTTTCAACTTCTTTGCCTTTGGTTTGAATGTCCTCCCGTAGCTCAGAGTAATTTGATCGTCTGAAGCCTTCTTCTCTCAGCTCGTCAAAATCATTCTCCATCCAGCTTTGTTCCATTGCTGGTGAGGAACTGCATTCCTTTGGAGGAGGGGAGGTGCTCTGCGTTTTAGAGTTTCCAGTTTTTATGTTCTGTTTTTTCCCCATCTTTGTGGTTTTATCTACTTTTGGTCTTTGATGATGGTGATGTACAGATGGGTTTTCGGTGTGGATGTCCTTTCTGTTTGTTAGTTTTCCTTCTAACAGAGAGGACCCTCAGCTGCAGGTCTGTTGGAGTACCCTGCCCTGTGAGGTATCAGTGTGCTCCTGCTGGGGGGTGCCTCCCAGTTAGGCTGCTCGGGGGTCAGGGGTCAGGGACCCACTTGAGGAGGCAGTCTGCCCGTTCTCAGATCTCCAGCTGCCTGCTGGGAGAACCACTGCTCTCTTCAAAGCTGTCAGACAGGGACATTTAAGTCTGCAGAGGTTACTGCTGTCTTTTTGTTTGTCTGTGCCCTGCCCCCAGAGGTGGAGCCTACAGAGGCAGGCAAGCCTCCTTGAGCTGTGGTGGGCTCCACCCAGTTCGAGCTTCCCGGCTGCTTTGTTTACCTAAGCAAGCCTGGGCAATGGCGGGCGCCCCTCCCCCAGCCTCGCTGCCACCTTGCAGTTTGATCTCAGACTGCTGTGCTAGCAATCAGCGAGACTCCGTGGGCGTAGGACCCTCCGAGCCAGGTGCGGGACATAGTCTCGTGGTGCGCCGTTTTTTAAGCCCGTCGGAAAAGCGCAGTATGCGGGTGGGAGTGACCCGATTTTCCAGGTGCATCCGCACCCCTTTCTTTGACTAGGAAAGGGAACTCCCTGACCCCTTGCGCTTGCCAACTGAGGCAATGCCTCACACTGCTTTGGCTCGCGCACGGTGCGCGCACCCACTGACCTGCGCCCACTGTCTGGCACTCCCTAGTGAGATGAGCCTAGTACCTCAGATGGAAATGCAGAAATCACCCATCTTCTGCATCGCCCACGCTGGGAGCTGTAGACCGGAGCTGTTCCTATTCGGCCATCTTGGCTCCTCCCCGCCTAATTATGTATTTTGTACTTTCATATGCATACCTGCAAACTGTCCTTTTTGGCAAAAAGAAAAAAATCCTAGATTTTTCTGTTGTCTTCAAGCTTAACACAGCTGTGAATAGCCTAGCATGACAGTGTTTGCAGAGCCATGCCCCTGAGAATTTTTTATTTCATACATCATTTACAGCTGACCCAAGTGATACCATATATTCTGGACCTATATTCCTTCACCACAGAAAACTGAAATGAAAATATATATGTATACATAATCCAGACCAATCATGCATTGCCTCTTTATTTCTAGCATTTCACCTCACTCCGTCAGATTGTTTTCTAACTGGAAAAAAAAGAAGCCTGAGGCTCCCCTAAGATACAAACCAAATTTGAGATTTCAGTACTGCTATTTGCTTTTATGAAGGAATTCATCTCTCTCTTGTATTGTGACTTGCTGTCTCAAAACCCTAGCTGAAACAGAAGAACAAAATGTTGGGAGAGAAATGGCATCAGGCCATTGCCCAGTCAAACATTTCTCTGCCCACAGTCCAAGATAAGTTCTTTGCCAAGTCAACAGCTTAGAGTCACCTTGACTGAAGGGGCCATACCTTTCCTGTGCCTTGTATGATTGAAGAGGTTTTAGTCCAAAAGTAAATTTGAGGAATGGTATGTCATTTAATGCATGTTAGCAGTGAGCTTTGTGGGCTTTCTCGACTCGCTAGGGCAAACCCTTAACTCATCTTTGTTTTTTAATTTTATTATTATACTTTAAGTTTTAGGGTATATGTGCACAACGTGCAGGTTTGTTACATATGTATACATGTGCCATGTTGGTGTGCTGCACCCATTAACTTGTCATTTACATTAGGTATATCTCCTAATGCTATCCCTCCCTCCTCCCCCCACCCCACAACAGGCCCCAGTGTGTGATGTTCCCCTTCCTGTGTCCATGTGATCTCATTGTTCATTTCCCACCTATGAGTGAGAATATGCGGTGTTTGGTTTTTTGTTCTGGCCATAGTTTGCTGAGAATGATGGTTTCTAGCTTCATCCATGTCCCACAAAGGACATGAACTCATCATTTTTTTGGCTGCATAGTATTCCATGGTGTATATGTGCCACATTTTCTTAATCCAGTCTATCATTGTTGGACATTTGGGTTGGTTCCAAGTCTTTGCTATTGTGAATAGTGCCGCAGTAAACATACATGTGCATGTATCTTTATAGCAGCAGGATTTATAATCCTTTGGGTATATATCCAGTAATGGGATGGCTGGGTCAAATGGTATTTCTAGTTCTAGATCCCTGAGGAATCGCCACACTGACTTCCACAATGGTTGAACTAGTTTACAGTCTCACCAACAGTGTAAAAGTGTTCCTATTTCTCCACATCCTCTCAGCACCTGTTGTTTCCTGACTTTTTAATGATTGCCATTCTAACTGGTGTGAGATGGTATCTCATTGTGGTTTTGATTTGCATTTCTCTGATGGCCAGTGATAATGAGCATTTTTTCAAGTGCCTTTTGGCTGCATAGATGTCTTCTTTTGAGAAGTGTCTGTTCATATCCTTTGCCCACTTGTTGATGGGGTTTGTTTTTTTCTTGTAAATTTGTTTGAGTTCATTGTAGATTCTGGCGATCTTAAGTGTATAGTTAAAAGTTTGACTCCTGACATAACACTGATTATTTGGATAAAAAAAGACATTACATTTCTACAGACTGTTCAGAGGTTAGGGAGGCTAATAGAGTATGTTGAAAATGCCAAAATTTATGTACCTTTGGACTGTGTTTCTCCACCTTTTTACACTGAGGTCTCCAGATGATCACAGATTTATGCTTTTCACCAGAGTTTGCATACACTCTGAGAGGTATCTGACTCCCCTGCAACATTGACAATCATTGTTTCTCCTGGGAGCTCTCACCAACGGACAACATTTTGTCAAGTTTTACTTTACTATAGTTTATATTGTATTTTTTTCTTTTTTATATTTTCTATATGTAAATGATAACTATTTCTATAACACCATTACCAGGCACCGTTGTATGCCATGAATATTAACTTATTCGATCCTCAGCAACTCTATGAATTACCTGTAGGAACTCCATCTACCAAAGAGGAAACTGAGATTGAAAGACGTTATGTGATTTGCTCAAATTCATGGCTTAGAAACAGCAAAGCCAGGGTTTGAACGTAGGAGTCTGTCCCGAGAGTTTGTGCTTTTAAGTATCATACTCTGCTGCTTATAGTAAAATTATACATACTCCCTCTTGATGGATTCTGGTAATTTTTTTCTAGAATATCCACACCCCTCATAGTTACACACACACACACACACACACACACACACACCATTGATAACATATCTCATAACATCCTAATTCACAAGATTCTTCCTTTTCCATGATACTGGTGTTTTTGTTTTTGTTAATGATCACATTGAAATGCAATTGTCTATTTTACCTGTATTCCTCAAAAATTGTAAGCTCTTTTAGGTAGACAGCACATATGTCAGCTTTGTAAATCTCAGTATCTAGCAGAGAGACTTGAAATAAAAAGGTCCTGAATCACTATTTATAGAATGAATAAACACTATATTCCAGATTTGACATAATATATATTTCTTACATACATCCACACACTAAGAGCAGAGACCTATATAAATTGAAACAACCTCAAGTGGCCATGAACAAAAATAACAGAGTAAGGACTTTTGAAAACTGTCCCCTCCATAAAAGCAAGGAGAAAACTGGAAAATATTGTCAAAATCAACTCTTTCAAAACTTTGAAAATTAACCAAACTCTTCAGAAGACTTTTTTTCAGAGGTAAACAATCAGGGGAGCATTTATTCTAGAAAAATGAATGAAGCTTATTAAGAGCAGTATTCTTTGTGACATTTTAATTTGCCCTATCCCTTTGACACTCTCCTTCCAGCTCCAAGATAGCCTTGAAGAGCAACATAAACAATCGCAGTAAAAACCAGCATCCTAGAAACTGCTGAACTGAGGAGGAGAGAAGGGAATTGGAGTTCTTTCAAAGCCTCATCCCCAGAGAATTGCCATTATGACACCCTCCAAATATTATTACAGAATGCCCATGTTTTTGAGGCCAAGATTAATTGTCCGAGTTACTGTGGCCGGGACACAGATGGACTGACAGTAAGATCCCCAGGCAGTGACAATACTGCAGCTGGAAGGGGGGAATGCAAGCAGGGAGAAATGAAAGAAAAAAAAAACATTAATCAAACAACAAAACTAGATGAATGCATTTCTGAATTGGAGTTGAAATCTTACTGGAAGATGCATCCTTGAGAGGTCCTTGAGAGATGTATCCTTGAGAGAAAGACTGGTAAACATAATAACTTACAGAATGTACCAGAATGTATGATTCAGGAAAGAAGGAAGTGGGTCTCACTAGAGGATTTCTAGCTACTTTTCTTGAAGATTTCATTAGACCCTAAGATTATTTGTCCTGAAAAGTCATTTAAATATCATTGGCCACCATTCCTTATTTGTTAATTGAGAAAGTTGATTTAGAGGACAAAACAAGAGTACCTTTTGCTCTAGAATTTACAAATATTCTGATTTCCACAATATTCTATTATACCATCTACCAAAACTTTCACTTAAAAAAGAGTACAGTGGCAAGGCTAGTGACTACATGGAGCCATTCAAATAAATATTAAGTCCAAAATTGTGAAAAGTCTAAGATGTTACCTACTTGTAAGCTAACAAGTCAGCATGCCACAATTATATATGTATAGAAATAAAATCGTCAGACATCTGGGTTGGAGCAACGTAGCAGCACTGGCTCCCCAAGATCCAATTTTCCATGGGGTAACACGATGAGGGGATGCCGCTACCAATGCATGCCATGAGGCTTAACAGCAGACAGGAGGAGACACACAATTGTGGAAGTCAGAGCTTATATGGTGTGACTGGCAAAAGTGCCCCTCCTCCCCTTGGGGTGGGGGTGTGCTATAGTTTGGATATGGTTTGTTTTTCCCCACCAAATCTCATGTTTACATTTGATTCCTAATGCTGGGAGTGGGGCCAAATGGGAAGTGTTTGGGTCATGGGGGTGGATTTCTTATGAACAGATTAATACCCTCCTTGGGGGCTGGGCAGAGTCCTTGAGTTCTCACCGTATCCATTCTTGCAAGAACTGGTTGTTAAAAGGAGCCTAGCATCCCCCTTCCCTCTCTCTTGCTTCCTTTCTCACCATGTGGTGCACAGCTGGCTCCACTTTGCCTTCCTTCGTGAGTGGAGGCAGCCTGAGGCCCTCACTAGATGCAGGTGCCCAAACTTGAGCTCTCCAGAATTGTGACACAAATAAACCTTTTTTTTTTTCCTTACAAATTACCCAGGCTCAGGTTTTCCCTTATAGCAACACAAAACAGACTAAGACAGAGAGGAGGAGCAATATGTATTTTTACCATGAAATCCTCTGCAGTGAGAGGGTGAGGTTGTTAGGTGTATTGCACCTGGAATGTAAGCAAATGTTTCCTAGAAGATAAGTGTTTAAATACTCCTAACCTCCAAGGTGTGTGATGACTAATATTAGGTGTTAACTTAACTGGAGTGAGGGATGCCCAGATGCCTGATGAAGCATTGTTCCTGGGTGTATCTTTGAGGGTGTTCCCAGAAGAGATTGACATGCAAGTCAGTGGACTGGGAGAGGAAGCCTTGCCCTCAATATGAGAGGGCACCATTGAGTCAGCTGTGGGTGCTGCTAGAACAAAGCGGATGGAAGAAAGGGGGTATTCAGCTTGTATGGCTTCCTCTCTCTTCCTTCTGTAGCAGGAGGCCTTTTCTCCTCCTGTCTGTGGACATCAGACTCCAGGTTCTTCAGCCTTTGGGACTCTGATGGAACTTGTACCATTGCCCTCCCAGGTGATCTTAGGCCATCATCAGTTTTCCTGGTTTTAAGGCTTTCTAACTTAGACTGAGCAACAGCACCTCTTTTCCTGGGAGCCATACTACTAGCTTTTCTTATTCCCCAGGTTGCAGACAGCCTATCGTGGAATTTTGTCTTTGTAATTGTGTTAGCCAATTCTCCCTAATAAATTCCTAAATTCATGTGTGTGTATACATATACATACAGAAATGTATACATATGTATGTATATGTATATACACACTAATATATGTATGTATATGCATACACACACTAATACATATGTATGTATATGTATACACACACATGTTTACATATATCCCATTGGTTCTGTCCCCCTGGAGAATCTTGACTAATATAGCATGTTTATTATTCAAAAGTCCTTTAAGTCAGGTTACTAGTGTTCCTTATCAGAAAGCCGAGGCCTTTCAAAAATGTGAAAATATTTATGGAGAAGGGATGAGAGAGGTTGATTAATGAGTACAAATATACACTTTGATAGAATAAACAAGATCTACTATTTGATAGATCTGTAGGGTGACTATAATTTACAATAATCTATTGTTTATTTTGAAATAGAAGAGAATAATTTTAATGTTTCTAGCATTAAAAATAACAAATATTTAAGGTGATAGATATACCAATTACACTGATTTAATCTTTACAAATCATATGAATGTATTAAATTATCGTATGTAACCCCAAATATGTACATCTATTATGTATCAATTTTTAAAATTATGCATTGATTATTTTCTCAGGGAAAAAATACTAATATTCTCTTTAAAATAATAAGGCTGGACAATATGGTAATACCTGGTCTCTACAAAAACCTTTTTTTGGAAATTAGCCAGGCATGGTGGTATGCACCTATAGTCTCAGCTACTCAGTAGGCTGAGACAGGAAATCACTTAAGCCCAAAAGTTTGAGGTTGCTGTAAGCTGTGATCATGCCACTATACTCCAGCCTTTGCCCTGTTGCCCAGGCTGGTGAAGAGTCATTACAACATAAGTTATAGAGGTATTAGTCTTGTTCCTACATGTATATCAATGAGATACCAAAACTTAATATTTTGCTAGGAAACACACAATAACAAAATAAAACATAATATTAATGGTATACTCAGGAATTCTGGAATGCAAATAACTGCCAATATCTCAGAACCTATTTTTTGTAATATGTTTCTGAAACATTTTGCATGTAAATCTAGCTGACATTTTTCATACCTGGTATAGAATGACACATGCCTGTTTTCTTGTGTGTTTTTTTATCTTAATGAGTATCCAGTGTAATGTCAAATTATATCTGATCCCTGTTCCTAATTGGGTGTACTTCCCTCTGTTCCCCTGTCCTAGTGGTTCTTCATTGTATTGCAAGTAAAAATATGCAACATATCTTTGGAAAGTCAGCAGATCTAACCCAGACTCATTGGTATAGATCTTGTGCAGCTGATATTATTGTTAATGATCAGATTGATGTAATTGATGAAGCTGGAGTACTGCTTCTTACCTCTAACTTTAATAATGTGTTTGGAGATATTCTGATCCATCTATTTCACATTCCCAGTGTTCTCTTTCAATGCATGCATTGAAAATGTGCACATCTTCTGTTGATTGACTTAAACTTCTTTTTGGCTGCTGTTGAATAGTGTATGACGTTTTCCAAAGTCTTAGTACCTACCACCTCGGAGCAGATGATAATGATGTCATTGCCATGTCACTGGCACACTACTATCTTTCTGTTTGTCCATTTGGAAATCAGATATCCCTCTCTTCCAGTTTTTTTAGTTCTGTGCAGTTTTTGAGAAAGCACTGTTCAGTCTTATTTTCATGAATCATTCATGTTGCCTGGATTCCTTTCCCCTTCAAAGCTGTCAGCTGCTTGATGCTGGTGAAGAGTCATTGAAACATAAGTGACAGAAGTATTAGCCTTGTTCCTAGAGTATTAGCAGTATTCATCCCCAGACTGTCTCCCAAGTCAAGCCCCATGTTTATAGAAACTAATGATTTTGCTTGGTAGGATTCAAATCAAGCCAAATAGCCAATCTAAGTTATCAGTCGCCGAATTTTATACTCAAACTGAAATGGTTTTCTCTGTAGGGATTGATTAAATCCGTGATGCCCAAAATACTCATGGACTTGTCAAAGATGTAGAACTTTTGTTAGGGTGTATATAATTTGAATTTTTAACTTATTTTGGTAGTGAAAGACATCATTACTGTTAATTTTTTTCACTTCATCAATATGGCTATTATCATCAAAAGTTGAAAAAGAATTTTGAACCTGTCTCTTCTCATTGCATTTGTGATTAAGCTATGATGTATATCTGGAAAGTTTCCCAAAAGCATCCTCTTCTTTTAATACAGAACACATTCATTTAAAATAAG
Source organism: Gorilla gorilla gorilla (assembly GCF_029281585.2). NCBI lineage: Eukaryota > Metazoa > Chordata > Mammalia > Primates > Hominidae > Gorilla > Gorilla gorilla. The sequence goes on along the minus strand of NC_073235.2, from coordinate 18,313,990 downwards.
AACACCCCAAACTTACTTCAGTTTTTTAAAGGGAGCCCAAGGTCTAGCTTCTTTTGAGACGCATAACGGTTGGTTTCATTCACAATGATGTTAATTGTGTCTTCATCTGGAAATAATACAAATGATCTCTTTATACTTAGATTTTGACTATGAAGTTTTAAAATTTGAGAGTCTAGTGTGGACCACTTTGAAAAATCTGGTCTGATGTCTCTTTTCATTAATTTCTGCATAGGAACTCTTAACTTCTTTGCCTTCTTCCCGACAGGTTCTATCCCTGGGTCGGAGATGCTGCCACCTGGACTATAATCCTCTGAATCATGCTTCTGGGCAAGTTGTTTTTCTTGCCTGCCTCCTTTCCTCCTCAGTCTTCAACATTGCTATCCTCGTGGTGTAGTCTGGGATGGAGGGTGGGAGTGACGTAGGTGGGCTGATTCCATGACTTGGGCACCTTCTTCCAGTGCAGCAGAACATCTTCCAGTTTCACAAGGCATTCCAGAAGATATGGTAAGACTCTCAGATGATAGGTCCCTGAAATATAGGTTACAAGATAACAGGAAAAGAGAGGTGAGCCAGAACTGGGCAAAGTAAATATTATGTGTTAACAGATAGGGCCTTGAGAGGGGCTTGTCTTCTGAAAGCTTATCAGATTGTCTGCAAAGCAGCCATTTATCCCCTTGGCTGCTGCTGAGTTGAAGTTCCCTTGAAAGATTCAAAATCATCAAGGCAGGGCAACTCAATACAAATGAATACATGCAAATGGAAGCTGCAAGATGGTGAAAATCTGACTGTACATGAATATAGTGATAGTTTCTACTACATCCACTTTCATCATTAGTTTGGGTGAAACACTGGATCAGGATGGATTGTGACATATGTTTAGCTCATGGAAACACTAGGCTACTTGCATATTTATTATTTCTCAAAAGACTTCATTCTTCTTAAAAAGCTGGCCTAAAGCCCAACTTGCCCACCCAAGTAAGTATCCACCCATAGAATATAGTGAGCTTACATGGAATATAAAGTGCAAAATCAGCTCCTTAAGAGTAAAGTTATGGCTGTTGGCCAAAGGAGTCTGCTCTATAAAGAGGATGATCAAATCCAAGGTGTATTCTGGTATTTAGATTTTTTTCTCTCTCTCTTTCTCTTTCACTCTCTTATCTATCTATTGTCTCTCTTAATGAGTTAGGATTTGTCCTTTTCAGTTCTAAAATTTTTCATTTATATAAAATTGGGCATTGGTCTATTTTTCTAATATCTCGAATTTGAACAGAGGAAAAACTAATGAATTGAAATTTCAGGCTATACTCAGTATTAATTCCAGAAGTTATTATATTAGGTATTACATGGTTTGGGCTATTTTTAATAAAAATAACAGAGAAAGATAAAGGCTTTATATTTTGTAATATGTTTGATATTATTTGAAAAAGTTTGCAATGACTTCTCATATTTTTCCACACTAAATGACAGACCCTAAACAAAAGTAAAAATTTTAAAGAGTATGTTTTACCAACTCACAAAAAAGAGACAGATTGCCCCTCACAGATTTCTTCCTTTTTCTACAGAAGCAAAATTTCATGATAAATCTACTATCCTTCTTGACTGAAGGAAAAAAATGTCATTGATTATTTTCAAGCACTTACTAGGAAGATCACTGCAAAGAGAAGTGTGGAACACTAACGGATATTAAAAGACATCTTGCCCTGAAAAAGCTAAAATCCACTGGTAGAGAGAAAGCATATATTCCTTAAAAGTAGCAAACAATACAATACACATCACATGAGGAGTGATAATAATCCTGATACAAGCACACAGAAACGAGACACAAAAAGGGGGATGGGGCAAGACCTTGGATCCAGTTTTTCTGTGCCTAAGGAAAGCTTTCAACAATTCTCTGACAGGAGTTATTGGGACAGAAATATTCTACATTGGTTTCAAAAATCCCCAAGAGACCTCTCTCCTCCTTTCTCTTTCATCAGCTCCAATGACACTCCCGAAAATGAATCACATCCCTCCAGATGCTAAAAAAGGTCAATGCCAGAGAGTTACAGCAAATGACAGGTTTACCTGGAGGCAGATGCTATGAGAGAGCCAGGGATTACTGGCTGCTGTGGTCCTCCTAGTCCCAGCACCTGCATTAATGATAGTAGTAGGGGTGTGGTCTGAGCAGAGCACCTGACAGCCTCCTGGCAAGCGAACTGTCATCCCGGGAGGATTGAAATTTTCAAATGGAGAAGGAGTGGGAGGAGAATAGCTCAGCTTCCAAATGAAAACAAACAAACAAAAATCAGTGTAGGGTAAACGAAAGGAATGTGCACAAGTGGAAAGTTTCTTCCTTCCCTTTCTTCCTCTCTCTCTTCCTCTCTCTCTTCCTCCTTTCCTCTTTTCCACTCACTCTCTTCTTTCCTTTCTTCCTACCTTCCTCCCTACCTCCATCCCCTTTTCTCCCTTCCATCCTCCCTAAAGTTAATTTTTAAATCTCTCAACAATCCATAGGTAGAGCGGGGAAAGGCATTTTCCAGGCATTTCATTATTTCAGATAACAGCAGTTTCTCTTAGGCCCCAGGGTCCTCCTTCAGCTTCCATCAAGCTGACCAAGAAACAAAGGTAAAGAAAACTGAACACTTTCGAAGGTCAGCAAGGCCTACTAGCCAGGCACTAAGACATCAGCGGTTGTTTAAAGGCATTTCTGAAAGCTAGGAGCTCCTTTCCTCACATGAGGCCACAAAGATCTTTGAATTCCATGGGAAAAGAAACCCTTATTTCAAAAATAAACTTTGAAGTTGTTTGAAGATGAAAGAGGAGACTTGCCTCTGAGCCAGCACCGAAGCAGTGGGGAGGGACTTCCAGTACCTTCAGAAAACCTTATTAGAAAACTTTATTAGAATATGCTTCAGAAAACCTTATTAGAATTTAAAAGGACTGTGCAAACAGATGCCCTATGGCTCTGTCCCACTGAAAGTATGTGACAGGGTTTTAAGAGCATTAACTACAACTAAGTCTGAAGCTGACGACTATCAAAGTTTTATTATTTGATTATACAAAATGATTTCTCATTCAACAGAGAAGATTGAAAAGCAATTATTTTCAAAACTTACCTGTGAAATTTATTCACTCCAATCTAATTTAATATTAGAGAAAAAATAAGAGAACTACATTGCATTTAGCATGACCATGGTACACCCAACACAATACAAATAATTTTCTGTTTTAGTATTTCACGTTGCCTGTAAGTACCAAATGGAACCATCCTAACTTATAAAATGACAAGCAGAAAACTATGCATTTTGCAATCAATTACTTTAGGAATCATTTAAACAACTTTCATATAAGATCCCACTAATTGAGCACTTACTATTTACTGTATTATGGAATACCTATACATATATGTTTATAATATAAAAATATACCAATATACACACATATACATATATACCTCTTCATACCAATCTTACAAGGTGCATGTTATTAACCTTGTTACACAAGTGAAAAAATTGTGATTCAGAGAGACAATTTCTTCCAATGTATTCAGGTATAATCAGCTATAATATAGCTGTAATCAGGTATAATGCAGCTAGGAGTTTAATCCAGAATAAAAAGTGCAAGCTATTTCCATTCACTGTACCCTTAACTATCATACTAATACTAGCAGATTAAAAATTTGAATTGGCTAAAGATAAAGATGAATATAGTGACAGTCTGTACTATATCCACTTTCTTCTTTAGTGAATGTTCTGAACTGTCAAAATCCTAAATGAGTCCGAGTGTTAAGGATTATCATGGGCAGAACTGAAATTTTTGTATTTCTCACCAGTCTAGGCATTGTTACATGGCACCAATATGACCACTGAGAGCTATTAGGCAGAAAATGGAGATATGTTTAGATTGAACATAAGAGGTTAGGATTGATTGATATTTTTAATGCTTCCTAACAGTCCACCCTCCTCTATACTTCCATCAAGTCATTTCGAATCTATCTTTTGGTCAGTAGCATGTGGTTAGTTCCTGCGCCATGCTGAATACAAGGTTCCCTTTGAAGAGCTTGGGATTTTTATATTATGAATATATATATGTATATGTATTCCATAATATAGTAAATAGTAAGTGCTCAGTTAGTCGGATCTTATATGAAAGTTTTAAAAATGATTCCTAAAGTAATTGATTGCAAAATGCATAGTTTTCTGTTTGTCATTTTAAAAGTTAATGGTTCCATTTGGCACTTACAGGCAAAAACAGATAAGCATATACACAAAAATATATCAGACCTTCCTCTTCCTGATACCAGGATTGATTGTATTAACCTTCATCCTACAACCAACCATGCATTTTACCAACATAAAAGGTTAGGTATTTTGTGTATAGTCAACAAGTCATTTGGGTGACTGACTTTTCTCTTTCTTTCTGCTTTTATAAAATATGAAATAGCCTTACAATAAATACTTTTAGGAAAATTAATGATATTTAAGTACATTTGTATCATGTGCCTGTAATTTTTGAAATATTTCCCAACATATATTCCCTTCTCTGAAATTGGGGTTTAGCCCTGTGGCCTCTCTAATATTAAGACAAGGCCAGGAGTCAGATTAGAGACAAAGGAAGATTCTAAATCCAGGGAAAGTAGAGGTCAAAAAAAGAGAGGAAGCTAGAGGGCAAAGGGCAGACCTGAATGGACTACTTTCTGAATGCTAATGGTTAAAATCCCCAGAGGTGAGTTAGATAAAAGCCACAGCGCTGAAGGAATCCTAGAGCAGGTCTTTCTCCAGCTTCTCAGTGGCCATCTCAGGGAAACCCCAAGCTCCTCAGAGGGAACCTTGTATTCAGCATGATGCAGGAACTAACCATATGCTGCTGACCAAAAGATAGATTTGAAATGACTTGAGGGAAGGATACAGGAGGATGGACTGAAAGGAAGCATTAAAAAAAGATAAAAACAAAAACAGAAAAAAAAAAAACCTGCAAGCTAGAATCCAGCACAGAAAACAGATAGTAGTCCCAAATATAAATCTTGGCCCAGAGCATCATTATTCCGTAGTAGGCCTCTGGTTGGAATAAGAAGGCTAGACAGAACATGCACGTTAGAACTAGAGGGTATGGCAGAGCATATGGACTTCAGAGGTGTGTGTAGCATAATTTACAAATAAAACAGCAGCCTCAAGACACACAACTCAGGAAACAACAGGTCAAGTCACCAAGTGACCAAATCGGTTGATAGGCACAGACATCAGCAAGGGTCCAAACAACACATCGAACAAAAGCATATCAGACCTCCCTCTTCCTGATACCAGGATTGATTATATTAACCTTCCTCCTACTACCAACCATGCGTTTTACTAATAATATGTTAAATTCAATTTTTATTTCAAACATGCATGTTCATACAGGTAGGCAGTGGGAGATAAAGATTACTAACCTTTATATAATGACATGTGGTTTGCAAAATGATGTTATTTGTATAAATTAGATGTTTGACTTTATTTTTGTAGTGGGACTAAAATTCTTTTTTTTTTTTTTTTTTTTTTTTTTGAGAGGGAATCTTGTTCTGTCGCCCAGGCTGGAGTGCAGTGGTGTAATCTCAGCTCATTGCAACTTCTCCCTCCCGGGATAAAGCGATTCTTCAGCCTCAGCCTCCCGAGTAGCTGGGACTATAGGTGCATGCCACCATGCCCAGCTAATTTTTGTATTTTTAATAGGGATGGGGTTTCACCATATTGGCCAGGCTGGTCCCAAACTCCTGACCTCATGATCCACCAGCCACAGACTCCCAAAGTGCTGGGATTACAGACGTGAGCCCACCATGCCCAGCCTGGACTAATATTCTTGTGCCCCTAGATAACCAAACTGCCATGCTTACACCTTCACATGCTTCAGTTACCACAGGTTCATCCTACCTTCTTCGACTACATTGCCTCCCATCCAGTAAGTTTAAAAATTTCTGTGCGCCTATTAGTATGTAGGATATCCAAGAAGCTCTTGCTGTTGACCCCTATTTCATCAGTTTGAAAACAAGTCCAGGGCCTGTTTCATGGACTGAGAAATTGACTTCAACACAAGAAAAGTCCTCTGGTGAATAATGTGGTTTCCTGTGTCCACACATCCTTTCTGCACTATTAGGACATTGTTCATAATTCATCACATTCAGGATCAAGTACCACCCTAACTCCTTGCCTACTTAGATAAAATCTAACCATGTGGCACCACGGAAAAGAGGCAGTCCTACAAAGTGGTTAGCAAGATAGACTCCAAAGCCAATTTGTCTGGGTTCAGACATCTCTGTAAACTATCTGCTGTGTGTCTTTGAACAAGTTACCTAACTTTCTTTGTGCCTTAATATTCTCCTCTGTAATAGACATATAGACATAAAAAATGTATGTAGCACAAGGCTGTTATGGGTAATAAATAAATTTAATGCATACGAAGCATGTAGAAATATATCTGACTCATAGAACTTTTCAACAAATGGTAGCTACTATTGTTAATATAATCATCTTTCTTGCTTCATAGTAATTTTTTCATCCTTCTTCATCAGAGTTGATCAAAGCTTATCCTAGTCCACTTTGCCAGGTTTCCCTAAATTTGACGCTTCGGAAGAAAGTTTTGTGTCTAGATTTTCTTCCTTTCAATAGGTTGCTGAGGTGATTATGAAAATTAGTTCACCCCTTTTCAGAGAGCCTTTTAAAGTCTCACCCACACAGACACCTAAACTCTCATAAAAAGTTCTTGTTTATATACCTCTTCCCTAGGAAAATGCATGCCTACTTATCTTACAGGGATAATACTAAGAAGTCACTCTAGTGATACTTGTTCCATAATGGAAAAATCACTATTTTGTCTCTTCTCATAGGAAGGGAGCAGCTGGAGCCATTTTTTATCCCTTCTTAACAAGAACACGATTCTACCATATTTCATCACACTTACAACTGCTTTGTCAGGTGTGTATTAAGGTTTCCATTTTATAGAAAATAAAATGAAAATTCAGGGATATAAAAGGAGAAGTTAACATTACTAAGTTTAAGTAGCATATGGGATACTTAATACATTATAATCTCACTGAATTTTACCACATTGAGATATAATTATCTCCATTTTCAACATGTGGAAGCAAATTAATAACTCAGAGTCATATAAGAACTCAGACAGCAAAGATGTGAACTAGGTCTTGGACATAATCAAGGCTGTTTTCCACTGTGCTTTGATAGCCTCTCTAATGAAGTAGCCAACAGGGGCTCCCCATTTTCTATTACAGTTTTCCAAACTCAAGTATTCAATGGATAGTTAAAAATAATCATCACAAGTACCCCTCACTGATTTACTATTTAATTATAATGTTCTTTAAATATGTATAAACAAAAATGTTTAGATCATTAATATTTACATCTTATTCAATTGTTAAAATAGTATAACAGCAACACTTTAAATATAAACAACTAAAAACTACAAAATTCTATTAACTATTTTACTTTAATATCATAGTGATGTCATACGTCAGAAACCAAAAAGAGGCCTGAAATACAAATATGTGACTTGTTGCTAAGATACAAATTCTTCTGATTCCACTGAGTTCACTATGCTGTCTATGGCCCTTTGATGACTTCAGTCCTCAGCCATGATCTCCATTCCAATCATGACTGTCTCTATTAATATAGCAAGGAAGCATTTGTCATCATTGGCAGCATCTGTCATCTGTGTAGCATAACAAATAATCATGTTAGGTGTCCAGTCAGCTTCTGATTCTTTTTGCCACAAGCCTGCAACAAACAAAGAATAGTATGCCACAAAATTATATATTTTCAAGATGCCAAAAAAACTCAACTTATTAAACAGACTGAATTATTAAATCTATGAAAAGATCAATTTCACACTGTGAGTGGAAAATATATATATACTTATAAGTGCTAAGAGAACTCAATGTGTACAAAAGGAAATTGGATATTTTTGAGTATTTTTGACATTGGGATACATTAAATTATTAGTGGTCAGATACCCTGACAAAATATTAGATTTTAAATGTTTTCACTTTAAGCAATAACTCATTTTTATTTTGACTGAAAACAGCAACCCCCCCAAAGAAAATTATAGTGCCATTACATGGCAGTTCTTATTTATATTGCCCTTTAGTCAGATGACTCGATGTTTGCCAATGTGTTTGCAAATTCATGTACACCATCAATTATGGTATATTTATGAAAGAGTATAAAATGTTTATATTGTTACACACACACACACACACACACACAGCTTGTGAAAGAAATCCTATCTGGATAGACTCTTAAACACAACATAGTTGAGAGCTTCCTGCTTTGTGATACTCCATTCCTTTGTACTTACCTACTTTGAAGTGTTTGTCACACTGCCTTAAATTTGTCTGCCTACTTGACCATCTCTCCCATCAGACTGTCTGCTCTTTGAATATAGAGACTATCTATCTATTTGTGCTTATGTCTCACTTGCTACCATGTGTGGCACATAGTAGATGCTCATTACATGACCATGGAGTGAGTGGATGTACTAAATTCTGTGAAGACAACGCAAAAGAGGCATGGGTTTTACTAACAAAAACCTCAAATCTAAGCTCGTTAATGATTATGTCCTCACTGTATTAACAGGGAGCAGATGTCTCAACTGAGTAAGACTCAGAGCAAAGTTGCTATGGGGAATTTGGAGAGGAAAGTTATGGATCTTGAAATGCATTATGTAATCGGGATAATGCAAAGCAAAATAGCATACACAGAAAATGAACTTTTCCATCCTCACAGTAATGCCTGCTTCTGTCTTTGGGCAAAAAATTTAAAAATGCAAAATAAGCAGAAGTGATGGCAGTGTGTAAGAGGGAAAAAACAAGACAGAAAATAGTGTAAATGCACATATTTGAATAATATGCAGAACCTGTGAGAGACTTGCAGTGAATAAAATTTCTATTACTCAACAATTCTCTTATTTGGCATGAAAAACACAATCTCTCTATGTTATGCAGCCAATATGGTGGCACTCAAGTGGGGATACACAGATTGTCAACACTGCTGGTTATTCATGTCTGCAAACCAGCTCAAGATAGAACATGTGCAGAATAGGGAGAGAGAGAGTTTGGGGATTGTAGAAAACTATTCTTCCTCACTCACTGAACAAAACTGCCATGCAAAAACACACGAGTCACGTTAAGTCACCTTAGGATAGCAACTCAGAACAGATTTACACAAGTTAAACAAGGGCCTTTGGAGGGAGAATATTTCAAAGCAATCTGCTTAGTGAATTTTATAGCCTGGGGGCCTGACATCTGCAGACAGCCAAGTACTCGTAGGAAACTAATGAGGAGAACCTACAAATTAACAGCACACCATCTAAATGTATAGCATTTCTGAAGAGAGGCAAAAATATAACCAGAAAGAAAATAGGGGAGAAAGTAGATAAAAAATTATTCTAGCTTTCCTGGCAATATCATTCTTTGCATGTATTGTACAGGAGTATACATATTTCCTTTATAGATGTTGAAACTTTTTTTCTTCTTTAATAAAGATGATATACCTACCTACTACAAATTAGGTATCTTCCTTGAGTCGTTGGTTTCCCATCTGCAAAATAAACAAAACGACCTCTATGTTTCAGAACTGTTATAAAGATTAGGAGAACAATTTGCAGCATTTTAAACAAAGTAAATGAAACTTGCTAGGAATTCGTTAAATAGTACCTGCTAAAATAAACATCATAGGCATTGATGAATTTTTTGTTAAGGCTTCACCAAGAATGGCAAGTCCCTAGCATAAAGCACCCATTCTTTTCTTGCCAAACTAGAAACCGCAGAATGTAATCTACACTTGCTTAAACTGTCCATTCTCTTTGTTAAACTCCAACCTGAAGAATGCTGTTTTCTGGACTTGCTTGTTCTTATGCCACACACTTCTGAACTGATCATAGAACATTTGCCTTACCCCATGCTATGATTTGAATCTTTCTCTTCCAAAATCCAGGTGCTGAAATTTAATGGCCAATGTGACGGTAGTGTAAGAAGTGGGAAATTTTAAGAGAACATAGGTCATGAGGGCTCCTCCCTTCATCAGTGGCATTAGGCTCTTCTGCCAACTGCCATGTGAGGGCACAGCATTTCTGCCCTCTGGAGGATACAGCCACAAGTTGCCAGACAGCAACCCTCACGGGACAACCAAACCGACTGGCCCTTTAATCACAGACTTCCTAGCCTCCAGAACTGAGAGAAAAGAATTTCTGTTCTATACAAATTACCCAGTTGCAGGTGTAACAGCACAAAAGGAGTAAGACATCCTACAATCATACTCTTATTCCCTTGCTCCCTTTTCTCTCCAGACCAACATATAGAGTCCTTCTTTTTGCTTTGCCACGTTGGCGGTGTTTAATCAGGGAACCTAGATATTCTCATTACTTCTACGTCCTTTTATAATAAGTAGCCACTAGAAAACAGCCATGTAAAGCAAGTTATTCACAAGCAAGAGTCATTTTAGTGTTTTTGTTGTCGTATTGGTAATGACTTTTACTTGGTTGAAGATAATTCTGAGGCTACCAGCCTTCTCATCTATTTCCAAAAGCAAAATACGGTCCAAGATGGCTAACCTTCCTCTCATGGCCATTCCTCCTTCACTTCTTCACTTTGGCAATGTTCATATTAAAAGTGTCACATCACTAGCTAGGGATCAGCAGCTAGAAGCCACAGTTTCTAAAATGCCATTTTGCATGCTTGGAAGATACAGTCTTTCCTTTCCTGCTAGAGTTCTACCAATTTGTGAAGGACAGACAACACTAACGTTTTCTTTGAAAATGTTTTTGCCATATAACCAATTGGCCAATTTTTAAAAAATTTTCTACAGCTCCTGCATAATACCTAACCTGTATGACAAAGTATCTTCCTGCATGTGTGTAATTTTGCCCTTACTTTTATTTACTTCTCTAGGGCAGGAGTGTCCTTGAGGTCTCAGTGACTAGTCTAAGTCACTGCTTTCTAATGATGATTATGGTTGTGTTGTTGGATTATTTTATAAAATGTAATCTTTTTCTTAGGAATCTCAGGAATCTGTCTTGTATTACTTTAAATATACGATTAAGCTTTGTGATCCTTTCATTTATTATTTATGTTTATTTGAAGCAAATTGATGCTAATAACAAATTGAGAACATAAAAATTTTAAATACAATAAAATAATGCATAACAGCCAAAGATGACCATTCTTAAAATGTGCATGGGTATATAAAATATAAACAATATGACATATATAGTATATATATATACACACACATAGCCATATATCATTATCATTTTTAATGAAATGTTCATTTTTACAATATTTGTAACTAGTATTGTAATTGTTATTTTAAAATACCAGTAATAATATTAGCACTTCCTTAATAACTTATTAGTTCTTCAGAAATGTACTTTTTAGTGATTGCCTATTTTGGTATATAAACAAATTATATTTAACTGAATTCTTCCCCCAGTCAATATGTGTGGAAACCACATTCTCTCTTGTCGCTAGGTCAGGAAACTTCTTTTCTCCCTCAGTGGAGGAGGAGCACTGGTCTGAACACTTTTGGTCTCTGACTCCCATTGGTTAATTGTCGGGCTTTGTGTTCATTAGGTGAGGTTGTGGTGTTAAAAAGTCAACACTCTCAGAAGAAATCGCTTCTTTTTATATTTTGCCCTCGTGAGGCCCAGGAAACACTCTCTTCCTTTGAGCTTTCTTGCTGTCAACACTAGGTTACAGAAACCTTCCATAAGGGTAAGAACATTGGCCATGTCTGCAGCTCTCTTGCCTGCAACTCTGGGTCAGCTCAGGGTCTGCTCCCACAGGCTTTTATCGGGGTCAGGATTTATTGAGGCTAAATTAGGGAGTGGCAATTAGGGAGTAGTAAAAATATTGATAAAGATAATATTTTGATATCTGTTGACAAGTGGTCATCTGTGTGTTCTACTAGTCAGAAACCAAAGGGACTAGGAACCTTACCTTTCAACATATTGGTATTAGTGAATATTGGAAGACAAGTTTAGAATCGAATGTCATAGTTCAAATTGTTCTATAATGATATTATTCATAAACAACAAAATGAACAGGGTTAGGTACATAGTTCGATTATACACCTGAATACCATCACAATCACCTTAGAAGTTTCCTTCATGACCCTTTCCAGTGAATGCCTTGCACTCTAGAGAAAAGAAGCTTTCATTTTTTTGAAATTTATATAAATAAAATAAAATAATGTGTACTGCTTCATGTTCAGTCAAAGTATTACTGAGATGCATCCATGTTTTGGTATGTATAAGTAGTTTATTCCTTTATTACATTAAATAAATACATGTAAATCTATCCATTCTTTTGTTTAGAATTTATGTATATTTCAAGGACATTTTGGTGCATGTATTTTTATGGACATATTTTTTCATTTCTCTTAGATAAGCACTTACAACTGGAATTGGTAAATCATAGGGTAATCATAGTTTTAACTTCGTAAGACATCATAAAATAATTTGCCAAAATTGCTGTAATGTTCACATTGCTATAGGTGACGTACGAGAGTCCTAGTTGTTCAACATCCTCACAAATATTTGGCATTGTCAGTAGTTTTTTTGTTTTTTATACTTTAAGTTCTAGGGTACATGTGTACAACATGCAGGTTTGTTACATATGTATACATGTGCCATGTTGGTGTGCTGCACCCATTAACTTGTCATTTACATTACGTATATCTCCTAATGCTATCCCTCCCCCTTCCCCCACCCCAAGACAGGCCCCAGTGTGTGATGTTCCCCTTCCTGTGTCCAAATGCTCTCATTTTTCAATTCCCACCTATGAGTGAGAACACATGGTGTTTGGTTTTTTGTCCTTGCGATAATTTGCTGAGAATGATGGTTTCCAGTTTCATCCATGTCCCTACAAAGGACATGAACTCATCATTTTTTATGGCTGCATAGTATTCCATGGTGTATATGTGCCACGTTTTCTTAATCCAGTCTATCATTGTTGGACATTTGGGTTGGTTCCAAGTCTTTGCTATTGTGAATAGTGCCGCAATAAACATACGGGTGCATGTGTCTTTATAGCAGCATGATCTATAATCTTCTGGGTAGATACCCAGTAATGGGATGGCTGAGTCAAATGGTATTTCTAGTTCTAGATCCTTCTGTCTTCTGCAATGGTTGAACTAGTTTACAGTCCCACCAACAGTGTAAAAGTGTTCATATTTCTCCACATCCTCTCCAGCACCTGTTGTTTCCTGACTTTTTAATAATCGCCATTCTAACTGGTGTGAGATGGTATCTCATTGTGGTTTTGATTTGCATTTCTCTGATGGCTAGTGATGATGAGCACTTTTTCATGTGTCTTTTGGCTGCATAAATGTCTTCTTTTGAGAAATGTCTGTTCATATCCTCTACCCACTTTTTGATGGGGTTGTTTGTTTTTTTCTTGTAAATTTGTTTGAGTTCTTTGTAGATTCTGGATATTAGCCCTTTGTCAGATGAGTAGATTGCAAAAATTTTCTCCCATTCTGTAGGTTGCCTGTTCTCTCTGATGGTAGTTTCTTTTGCTGTGCAGAAGCTCTTTAATTTAATTAGATCTGATTTGTTAATTTTGGCTTTTGTTGCCATTGCTTTTGGTGTTTTAGACATGAAGTCCTTGCCCATGCCTATATCCTGAATGGTATTGCCTAGGTTTTCTTGTAGGATTTTTATGGTTTTAGATCTAACATTTAAGTCCTTAATCCATCTTGAATTAATTTTTGTATAAGGTGTAAGGAAGGGATCCAGTTTTGGCTTTCTAGATATGGCTAGCCAGTTTTCCCAGCACCATTTATTAAATAGGGGATCCTTTCCCCATTTCTTCTTTTTGTCAGGTTTGTCAAATATCAGATAGTTGTAGATATGCAGCATTATTTCTGAGGGCTCTGTCCTGTTCCATTGGTCTATATGTCTGTTTTGGTACCAGTACCATGCTGTTTTGGTTACTGTAGCCTTGTAGTATAGTTTGAAGTCAGGTAGCGTGATGCCTCCAGCTTTGTTCTTTTGGCTTAGGATTGACTTGGCAATGCAGGCTCTTTTTTGTCAGTAGTTTTTGTTTCAGCCCTTTAATGTATCTGTGAAGTGGTATTTTATTGATTTCATTGTGGTTTTAATATGCAACTCCAAAGATTAATAATGTATAGAGGAAAGAATTGAAGGAAAATTATACTACAAACAGAAGACATCAAGAAAGTAAAGTGTAGACAAGTTAATAATTAATTATATGTAAAACATAGGAGAGACAAAAGATGATGTCATATTAGTGTAAAATTATTTTAATAAAGTAGTGACTAGAGGGAATACAACATATATTAGCCACTCTTTGAAAAGATAAATTATAAAACTAGAAATAAATTAGAAAACTAGAAACTAGAAATATGAGTCATTCTTTGAGAACAAATCAGTACTATTTAATGGGATACTTAGAATAAATAAATTGGAAATAGCATATTTTATCATTTTATCTGTGCAGTCATAGTTTTAAATTTAGTCTTCATGCTGTAAGAATGATGGCCTGAATTAGAATTTTATGCATCCTTTTTTTTAAAGCTCAGTAAAATATTTGAAGTTTTAGGTGGTCACAGTTCGCTTTCTCGGTTTCCTGCTGAGTTGTTTGCAATAAACCTACACCAAGTATAAATACTCTGACAGTTTCTAATGCACAAATTCAATGTGAAGCACGGATTCTTTGCAATACAGTATCCAGGTTGCATTCATTTAGGAAGTGATAATATAGAAAAGCATTGAGAGAGAAGGCTTATTTTACAATTTTTCTTCCAAATGAATTTTGAAGGGATATATGAAGATTATGGACAGAGAGTGCAAAGTTTTGTATATCTCATATTATCCATTTGGTGGGGTGTATGTGTGCATATGTGTGTATGTGTGTCGCTGTAAATATAGTCTTAGGAAAAATATCCATTGAGCCTTAGAGACAAAAGGAATCATTACATAGGCAGGTCCCTCAGTCAAATAAATCAACATCAGTGGTTAATTAGCATGATGTAAAATGACTGTTTTCAATGAAAAAATATGGATTAGATGATAGTTGGAATTGGTAGAATCAAATAATTGTTTATTTTTAGTGGGAGTGCATAATGATATTTCTATTCAGGGTGAGGAAATAAGCAATTTTAGGTGGAAATAATAGAAAATATATATTTAAAAATACTAAGGACACATGATTTAGAAATGAAGGAGATTGAGAAGAAAAGGATGAAGAGGAAAAGAATGAAGGCAATAAACAGAAAAGAAGAGCACACATAGAAGGAACTTTAAAGGATGTTTTGGTTGCTAATATGTAACTAGTTTGATTATGTTCTCTCAACATATACATGAGTATAATATCTATTTCTTTTTGGGGATGTGGCTGTTATCAATATGGTTTACAGTAAAACAACCAGGAATGAGTTAATAGAATAACAAATCAATGTATTATGAGTTATTTATTTATTTTTACCAAGAATTCTATATATAGAATTCTTAGAAGCTTAGCACTAATATATATATATGTGTGTGTGTGTGTGTGTGTGTGTGCATATTTATATATATTTACATTCTTCTGGATAGTCTTAGACTGAAACTAATAGCTAATCTTTGGCTCAGGCAAGTATCTATAGTTAATAGGAGTTAAGAACATTAATTTGATTCTTTTTGTTTGCCTTAGCACACTTTTCTTTATACTTAGTTGTCTGAAATACTAACAAACATTGACTTTGTTAAAATAATAAACACAGATGCACAGATTGCTAATTTGTTATAGGAACAAATTTTATTCAATTTTTGGTATATCTTACTAGTTTGTTTCTCTGGAGACAGCGAGCATTCTCTTTCCTGGGCAAAGATGATGTTTAATCCATGTGAGATATATTATTTAGATCTTTTTCTGGTCCTCAGGAGCCAAACCTTCTCAAAAAGACTCTAATTCTAGGCTCCCAGTGATGCAGGATTTTTCTCAGCCCCTTCACCAGACTGACAGCAGGGGCACCCCCTCGACTCAGCCCACCATGCTCAGACCCTTGCAGGAGGAAGCATGTGAATAAGTGAGTGTGGCTGGGACCCAGCCAGCCATTCCAGGCACCAACACAGGAGTAAGTTCCCTTCAGGGCCTATGGGCAGACTAGACATTTCACCTTGGGGGGAATGTGGTGGCACCCAGGTGAGAGTGCTCCTGACCCTGAACCCCCAGAAGGGGTGTTACAGTGCTCTTTTAGTTTTGCTGTCTGCAGTCTGAAGATGGTGGCATGTTAGCAGCTCAGTTTGCCCCTTGCCTCATCGTGTAGGGTGGCTGTTCTCCACTGGCAAGGGCAAAGGGCCAATGTGACAACCTTTTCTAAGTGCCCACACTCAGTGGGTCTCAAGCTGTTGTCCAATGTCCAAGAAGAATTAGGCCACATCAACAATTGAAGGATAGTGAAGGTGGAAAATTTGGAGCCATGAAACCAGCTTCCAGCAGAGAGAGGAGTTGGAGAGGAGCTGAGAAAGACAGGTCATCTTCCCCTAAGTCATGTTGTCTCTTCCCAAAAGTCAGGCCATCTGCCCCTCTACTGACTGAGTCTGGGGTCTTTATAGGCACAGGATGGAGAGTGCATGATGATTGGTTTTTGAGTAAGCAAAAAAGGTTAAAGTGAAGATACCACTCAAAGTAGGCATGACAGTGTAGAAAACCAATTAGGAAAGGGTAGGTATATGTAAAATAGGTGAAGGGTGGGGATCAATCAGAGGACAGCGCACCAAACAGGAAGACAAGTTTTCAATCGAGCCTGAAGATTTAACTTGTAGCTTGGCTTTCAGGCTTTTAACTGCGCTTGGCTGGGAGGTGGGGTTTCGTCAGGTACCCACTCCTATCTGCCTAGGCATTTTTCTGCCTCTTATGACTATCACTATGAAAATTAAACAGTGGTTTGGGTAAGAAAAACAAGATGTGGCCTAATATAAAATTAATTCAAAAGAACAGTACCTTTGTCTTTAGATACCTTAAAAACTCGACTCTTGGATGTTTGTAACTCTTTGTTACTTGGGAGGTAAAATATGTACTAACTTTTAAAAAACTCTCTGGAAATAATTAAATAACATTTCAAATGCAATACTGCAATACTAGATTATGCTTACCTGCAAACTAAAATAGGATCTCCTTAATTGGAGCCCCTTTCCCTCAAAATCACAAATTTCATGGATAATATCTCTTTCATTTACATATAATCTCAGCATCTCACAAAGCCTATACATTTTCATATTACATAAAATACAGATAGTCTTCATTATTGGTTACCTTGACAAGACCACATTAAAAATACTAAACATAAAGCTATACATATAATAGAAAAAGAAACAGTAATATCAAATATATGGTTGAACTTCATGTGAATCTACAATTACCTGAAAATAAATGATTTTATTAAATATGTTAATAAAGGAGATAGTAAAGGAGAAGATAAAACCAATAAAAAATAAAAATTATTATAAAGATCATAATAAAAATACTTGTGAAGCAGGTTCACTGTGTGCTGGTTATCAACTTGTCTGAATCTGGTGAGACAGAACATTCACATTCAAGGAGTTACATAAAGTGGGTTTATTACTTGCAAAAGACAACAGAAGCTGAGGGTGTATTTTGAACCAATGTCTCAAGGCTCAGGAAAGCTATTTGGGGCAGATGATGTCTCGTCTTCACATGCTCCATTTGTACCACAGTTTAGGGACCCTGGAAAGTAACTCAGCCTAGGTTTTATACCCTGGGGGCACTGTACCTAAATGGGCTAAAGCATTAAAGGGTATCCCTTTTCCAGTGGGGGACTGGAAAAGAAGCTGGGCTATCTCAGCCAGCTATTTTCCATATCACAAGATGTGGCATTCCCAGGACACCTATAGTTATTCTTAAGAAGTACAAGCAAGAAAGGGGGAAGAACTGGGTTTGCCCAAAGCCACCTGCAGAACTGTTCTACAAAACTGAGATGAAATGACAATTAGAAGCCATTGCATACCAGGTAGAAAAGCTAAATTAAAACAAAATATAAACAAAAATTGGCAATACAGAGTAATAGCAGGGAGGGGTATGGGAAAACTAAAGCTCTCATCCATTGCAGTTAGAAATAAAAATCATTGCAAACACTTCATAATAAGACTTAACTGTATTTACTAAATACTTTCCACTGCTAGGGCATGTGCCCAAGAAAATAGAGTGCATATGTCTATGAAAATATAGGTGAATGAGAGGTTTATTCATAATATCAAAAAATTGGAAAAAACACAAATCTTTTTTAGTAAAATAAATAATAAATATGATATATGTTATACAATGGACTGCTATACAGCAATAAAAATAATAATTCACTGATACAACAACATGAATAAATCTCAGAGAAATTATTATTATTATTATTATTTTTGAGACAGAGTCTTGTTCTGTCACCAGGCTGGAGTGCAGTGGCGCAGTCTCAGCTCACTGCAACCCCTGCCTCGCAGGTTCAAGCAATTCTCCTGCCTCAGCTTCCCAAGTAGCTGGGATTACAAGCGTGTGCCACCACGCCCAGCTAATTTTTGTATTTTTAGTACAGACGGGGTTTCACCATATTGGCCAGGATGGTCTCGATCTCCTGACCTTGTGATCTCCCCACCTCAGCCTCCCAAAGTGCTGGGATTACAGGCATGAGCTATCGCACCCAGCCTATCATTATCATGTTGAGCAAAAATGTCATCACAAAAGTAGACACACCATATGATTCAATTTATGTACAATTTTTAAACAGGCAAAATCAATTAATAATAAAAGTTAGAATGATGATGATATAGTTTGGATATATGTCTCCTCCAAATTTCATATGGAAATGTGACCCCCGCTGTTGGAGTTGAGGTCTATTGGGAGATTGAGTCGTGTGGGTAAGTCCCTCATGAATGGTTTAGTATCCTCCCCATGGTATTGAATGAATTTTCTCTTCATTAGTTCATGCAAGAGCTGGCTGTTTAAAAAGATCCCAGCACCTCTCTTGCTCCCTCTCTCCTTGTGACATGCCTGCTCTCCACATTCACCTTCTGCCTTGAGTAAAAACTTCCCGAGGCCTCAGCAGAAACCAGATTAACATAGATTATTACCTCTTAGAGAGGCTATTGATAATGAACAAGCTTAAGAAAACATTCTGGTGTAGTAGTGTAATTTCTTGGTCTGGCTTGTGTTTACGTGGCTATACATTGAAGAGCATACTTAAGGTTGGTAAACTCTACAAACTTTATTATATGTCTTTTATATCTCTGTAAAAAAAATTCTAGAGTAAATATGTGATAAGCAACTGGAAATCAAACACCTAGAGAAAACAAAATGGGCCATTTTCATGTGATATAATGTCTTGGGGAGTTTTCAACATAGCATTTTTTCTACCTCCATTTATGTATTAGTAATTGTGAAGAATTATTCTTACATCGTAACAAAAATAACACTTTCTATATGCAGAAACAATCTCCATATGGAAATATAATATGGAAGATAGAAGTTCTACACTTCTTTAATTCTTGAGGGTATCACTCTATTATTGTACAATGCAATTAGGGTGCTCTTAATGACGATTCTCCCTCAAGGATAATAATTTATAAATGCTCAGCTTAAGAAGGTAAGAAAGGATACAATACATTTTAGAAACATTTTCATCAAAAAGAAGGCTAGTTTTAGGGATATGCTTCAATATCATATAACATTAACTTATTTATGTTTTTTCTATGCTGGGTGAATAAGTTCTCCATAAAGTTATCTTCAACTAAAAAATGTCTGTCTGTTGCTTGGAGAAATAGATGCTGTTGTTAAACACCCTTGAGGAGTTTTAAATGCCATCTAATCACATTGAATTAAGTGAGAGTCTAAAATAGCTAGGATTCCACCTTAGCCATTTAGTGGACTTCAGGTAACTTTTGTATAATCTGGTTCATTGTATTTGATCTCCTCTGCTAGACAGGATGAGATGGAGATTTAAAGGGCAAAAAGAAAAAAATATTAAAGTGTCTAAAACAACCTGTCACATCCACAAAAGGCCTTCCACGGCAGGTATATATTCTACTGACATGTTTTCAAAACATAAAATCTTTGCTTTTCTCATCCACTCATGAGTGGGGAAGGGTCAAGGTAAAGAACTGTTGATAAAGAATGAAAGACAAGATGACATAAGACCACTTGGGGAAAACACAGAAAGCAGAGTCCGAAATCTGCTGTTCTTCTGTGGGAGAATACGTGCTTGATATCACAAACTTGCTAGATATAATCTCAACAATTGATTTCAGAGCTTCTGAAGACGTTAACTCAGAGCTTAGGAGTTAGTAGTATGTATGGGACTATGCATACTACTTTGGGACTTGTCCCCTGAATGATAGGTTATTGATTAGAGTCTGTTTAAACCTGACAGTTCAGTGTCGGGAACAGTGAAGATTAGTTAAAGATTAAAGATGAACATACCTTTCCCTCAGTTTACCACCATCCACTCTGTTTAGATGCTGTAACCTGAGTCCACTACTACTGACCTTAACCAAGACAAAAGAAACTCCTCACCAACCCTCAGGATAAATATGTCCAATTCATCCTGCAACAAGGCTGCAGAACTATAGAGACAGGTAAAATCACATTTTCTGTGATCCATCTTGGCTATCTGGATGTAGATATTAGAAACCAACGTTTTTGTGATCAACAAATTAGTGGCATAAATCATATCCCTCATATTTTCCAGGCTTTAATACCATTGTGAATTTGCTGGACACATGGAAACACAATGGGTACTGATGTCACTCCATCTCTAATCTCTCCATTTCTGAAAATTATGTCAATTTTCAGCATTTTATAGAATGTTTACATGTTATAAATGAAGGAAAATGAGAGACTCCATACACAGCATCTTTATCATACAGGATTGTCCAGGGTCTATAGGTAATAGAATGATATAGAGTAGACTGAGAGGCATGAAGATGCAAACCATCTCTTTCTCCTTATCTAGGTTGATGTGCTTTTCTGTGCTACCCTGAAACCTCTGACTGAGTCAGCAGTTTAACAGGATTGAGATAATCACATTCTTCAATTCATGGTGCAGTAACAGAATCCCTGGTCCGTCCAACCACCCTTATATTTCATTATAACTTTTACTTCCCCTTTGTACTCCTTAAACATTTTCCCCTTGATTTTCTTTTAGTTTCCATGACATTTTTATTTTTATTTTTATTTTTTTGTTTGTTTGTTTTGTGATTTCCTTTTTTCTTTATTATTATTATTATTATACTTTAAGGTTTAGGGTACATGTGCACAATGTGCAGGTTAGTTACATATGTATACATGTGCCTTGCTGGTGTGCTGCACCCATTAACTTGTCATTTAGCATTAGGTATATCTCCTAAAGCTATCCCTCCCTCCTCCCCCCACCCCACAACAGTCCCCAGAGTGTGATGTTCCCCTTCCTGTGTCCATGTGTTCTCATTGTTCATTTCCCACCTATGAGTGAGAATATGCGGTGTTTGGTTTTTTGTTCTTGGGATAGTTTACTGAGAATGATGATTTCCAATTTCATCCATGTCCCTACAAAGGACATGAACTCATCATTTTTTATGGCTGCATAGTATTCCATGGTGTATATGTGCCACATTTTCTTAATCCAGTCTATCATTGTTGGACATTCGGGTTGGTTCC
Organism: Gorilla gorilla gorilla; assembly: GCF_029281585.2. Lineage (NCBI taxonomy): Eukaryota > Metazoa > Chordata > Mammalia > Primates > Hominidae > Gorilla > Gorilla gorilla. The sequence goes on along the minus strand of NC_073235.2, from coordinate 18,292,329 downwards.
AAGTCTTTGCTATTGTGAATAGTGCCGCAATAAACATACGTGTGCATGTGTCTTTATAGCAGCATGATTTATAGTCCTTTGGGTATATACCCAGTAATGGGATGGGTGATAAGATAAGAAATCACATGGGTGATAAGAAAGACTGTGATTTATCAGGACAATAAGAACTGCTCTCTCCCAGCATGTAGCACATCTGTGGCATCTGGCCTTCACCCACTCTAGGCTGCAATTTTCCTTACACATAAAAATACTCTGTCTTCCAATAGTACAAGGGATTTTGTGGTAAAACCTGAGATGCTGCTCAGTCAATCTCTCAATTCTGTGGCTTCACCAAGCCTGGATTGAGGGAATGATCTAGCAGCTTATGTTTTTACCTGCCTTCTTTTTCTTCATCATGGTATTTGCCATATTACTGCATTATAGTTCATATAGTTATGTTTCTCCACTCAACTGTTATCTGTAATCATGTTACAGACTATGACTTCTATGTGTCTATTCCTAACTCAAAAATCAGCATTTGGACACAAAGCAGGTCTCAAATGTTTGTTCAGTGAATGAGAAAATTGGAGTCCAGAGAAGTGAAGTCACTCATCCAAGTTTCTATAGAGGCAGAATCAAGGTTAGAACACAAGTTTCTTCATTATTAGCCTGGTGCCTTTTATACTGTGCCACTCTGATTCTGAATCAGTTCATGTCCATTCAGATTGATGCAGTCCAATATATGCAGTGACATAAAGCAATTGGCCAGGTATTGTTGGATATGTAATGTGACACTCCTTTGATCCTGGAAGGCAGCTGATGCATATAAGACTGTTTTGATAACACGTAGCAACACATTACGTAAATTATATATATGTTTATGACAACATTCAAATGAGAGATACTGAAAGTAGCTTAAAGGAGAATACTTACAAATTTTGGCTTTTGCTAACAATGCATTTTTAGAAAAAACAAAAGAAAAATGGAACATTCATATCACTCTGCCTCAAAGCAAGTCATTTTGAAATGGTTATATGTGTTTAATCAACTTTATGACTATACATTTTGCACTATTTTTCCATTTTACACTAATGCTTTTAAAGATGAGGTGACTTTATTTTTGAGTTATTATGTTTATGAATAAAATTGGTAACCCAAGTTTTGAGAAACAAAAGTATAAATTTTAAATGTATATTTTTCCTTTGCCTTAGAAAACTAATGTAATTAAAGTATAATTAACATGTAGTAATGTCAGCAAATAAAGTCAAACTCTGTAAAATATTTGAAGAGATTTATTTTGAGCCAAATATGAGTGACCATGACCCATGACACACTCCTTAGGAGGTCCTGGGAACATGTGCTCAAAGCAGCTTGGTTTTATACATTTTAGGAAGATATGAGACTTCAATCACATACATTTAAGAAATACATTGGTTTGGTCCAGAAAGGCAGGACAACCTGAAGTGGGGGCTTCCAGCTTATAGGTTGATTTAAAATTTTTTAGTTGACAATTGGTTGAGTTTATCTAAAGACCTGGGAGCAGTAGAAAGGGATGTCTGGGTTTAGATGAAGGATTGTGGAGACCCAAGTTTTTATTTGCAGAAAAACCTTCAGGAAGTAGAACAGGTTGTAAAATGAGTCTTATCAGACTTAAAGTCTTGTTGATGTTAAGGCAGGAGAGGTAAAATAAGGCATCTCAAACTCCACTTCTTGTTATGGCCTGAAACAGTCTCTCAGGTTAAATTTTAAAAGAGCCCTGGTTGAGGAGAAAGTCCATTCATTTGGCTGGGGGAGACTTAATTAGATCATCATGGCAGACAGGAAGCAGGACTAGATTGCAGCTCTGACTCGGACAGACAGAGCAATGTGCGGAGGCTTGAATCGTGAATTTTAGCTCAAGGATGATGGCAAGAACAAGCCAGAAATCCTGAGAGGAACCACAGATCCTCTGAAGGAAGCAGACTGCTCCTACAGGACCTGGGAGACATCCCAAATACTAGACTACCCAAATGAGAAGAAACCAGAAAACCAACTCTGGTAATATGACAAAACAAGGCTCTTCAATGCCCCCCCCCCTCAAATCACACTAGCTCACCAGCAATGGATCCAAACCGAGAAGAAATCCCTGTTTTACCTCAAAAAGAATTCAGGAGTTTAGTTATTAAGCTAACTAGGGAGCCACGAGAGGAAGGCAAAGCCCAATGCAAGGAAATAAAAATGGTATAAGAAGTGAAGGGAGAAATATTAAAGACACATGCACATGTATGTTTATCCAGTATTTACAATGAACTAAAAAAAAATCAGTGAGAAAAAAACACTCGCATCAAAAAGTGGGCTAAGGACCTTAATAGACAAGCCTCTAAAGAAGAAATGCAAATGGCCAACAAACCTATGAAAAAATGCTCAACATCACTAATGATCAGGGAAATACAAATCAAAACCACAATGCAATACCACTTTATTCCTGCAAGAATGGCCATAATCAAATTTTTTTTTTTAAAAAAGTAGATTTTGGTGTGGATGTGGTGATCAGGGAACATTTTTCCACTGCTGGTAGGAATGTAGACTAGTACAGCCACTACGGAAAACAGTGTGGAGATTCCTTAAATTAGAACTAAAAGTAGAACTTTCATTTGATCCAGCAATTCCACTACTGGGCATCTATCCAGAGGAAAATAAGTCATTGTATGAAAAATATACTTGCGCATGCATGTTTATAGCAGCACAGTTTGCAATTGCAAAATCATGAAACCAACCCAAATGCCCATCAATGAGTGGATAAACTGTGATATATATGTGTGTGTGTATACATATATGATGGAATATATACACATATATATGATGGAATAGTACTGAGCCATAAAAAGGAATGACATGGAATGAGATGGAATGTCCTCTTCTCCCAAGGCAGTTTGGATTCCTGACTATGGTGCTGTAGTAGCAGGAGACAGGGCTTTAGCCAATGTTACCCCACTTTACAGATGAGCCAGTGGAGGTGCCACAGAGTTCAGAAACATGGTCGTTCCTGTTCCTGGAGCTGAGATTGGAACACTGCCATTTGGCACCAGTGCTCCACTGTATCCTGTAGGCTCATCTCTAAAGCTTTCTCTTTTGCATTCACTAAATTCAGAGAGAACTGAAAACTCTTCTAATTGGATTCGTTGGATTTTTCTTCACTAATCCTCACCCAACAGTGCTCATTAAGAAGCTTAAAGCCGTGGTGGTTTGGGTGGGGACACAGTCAAACCATATCACTACTGATGCATAGAACATTATGAATGGATCATAGAAACATTACACTAAGTGCACTTTGGGAGGCCGAGGCAGGCAGATCATCTGAGGTCAGGAGTTTGAGACCAGCCTGGCCAACGTGGTGAAACCCCATCTCTACTAAAAATACAAAAATTAGCTGGGTGTGGTGATCAGGGAACACTGTTACACTGCTGGTAGGAATGTAGACTAGTACAGCCACTATGGAAAACAATTAAAGAACTAAAAGTAGAACTTACATTTGATCCAGCAATTCCACTACTGGGCATCTATCCAGAGGGAAAATAAGTCATTATATGAAAAATATACTTGCACACGCCTGTTTATAGCAGCACAGTTTGCAATTGCAAAATCATGAAACCAACCCAAATGCCCATCAATGGGTGGATAAACTGTGATATATATGTGTGTGTGTATCTGGCAGAAGAAATTTCGAAGCAGCAAAGCATTCAAGAGGTGACTCAGGTGCTCTTAAAAGCATTCAGTTTTATAAGTGAAGCAGAGCATAAAAGGTCAGAATATTTGCAGCCTCATAATGTGATAAAAAAAAATCCCATTTTCTGAGGAGAAATTCAAGCTGGCTGCAGAAATTTGCATAAGTAATGAGGAGCCAAATGTTAATCTCCAAGACAATGGGGAAAATGTTTCCTAGGCACATCAGAGGTCTTCATGCCAGTCCTTCCCATAACGGGCCCAGAGGCCTAGGAGGAAAAAATGGTTTCATGGGCTGGGCCCACGTCCCGATGCTGTGTGCAATCTAGGGACTTGGTGCCCTGTGTCCCAGCTTCTCTAGCTGTGACTAAAAGGGGCCAAGGTACAGCTAAGTCCGTGGCTTCAGAGGATTCAAGTCCCAAGTCTTGGCAGTTTTCACATGGTATTGAGCCTGTGAGTATAGAGAAGTCAAGAATTGAGGTTTGGGAGCCTTATCCTAGATTTTGGAGGATGTATGGAAACATCTGGCTGCCCAGGCAGAAGTTTGCTGCAGGGATGGGGGTCTCATGGAGAACTTCTGTTAGGGCAGTGCAGAAGGGAAATATGGGGTCAGAGCCCCCACACAGAGTCCCTACTGGGGCAATGCCTAGTGGAGTTGTGAGAAGAGGGCCATCACCTTCTTCCAGACCCCAGAGTGGTAGGTCCACCAACAGCTTGCACTATGACCCTGGAAAAACTGCAGACACTCAATGCCAACCCATGAAAGCAACCAGGAGAGGGGCTATACCCTGCAAAGCTACAGGGGCAGAGCGACCCAAGGGCATGGGAACCCACCTTTTGCATCAGTGTAACCTGGATGTTAGACATGGAGTCAAAGGAGATCACTCTGGAGCTTTAAGATTTGTCTGCCTTGCTAGATTTTGGACTTTCATGGGGCCTGCAGCCCCTTTGTTTTAGCCAATTTCTCCCACTTGGAATGGCTGTATTTACCTCATGCCTGTACCCCCATTATATCTAAGAAGTAACTAACTTGTTTTTGATTTTACAGGCTCATAGGTGAAAGGGACTTGTCTCAGATGAGATGTTGGACTGTGGACTTTTGAGTTAGTGATGAAATGAGTTAAGACTTCGGGGGACTGTTAGAAAGGCATGATTGGTTTTGAAATGTGAGGACATGAGATTTGGGAGGGGCCAGGAGTGGAATTATATATTGGCTGTGTCCCCACTCAAATCTCATCTTGAATTCCCAGGTGTTGTGGGAGGGACCCAGTGGGAAGTATTTGAATCATGGGTTTAGGTTTTTCCTGTGCTGTTATTGTGATAGTGAATAAGTCTCAAGAGCTATGACGATTTTAAAAACAGAAGTTTCCCTGCACAAGTTCTCTTTCTGCCTGCTGCCATCCATGTTAAACCTGACTTGTTCCTCTTTGTCTTCTGCCATGATCGTGAGGCCTCCTTAGCCATATGGACCTGTAAGTCCATTAAACCTCTTTTCCTTCCCAGTCTTGGGAATACCTTTATCAGCAGCATGAAAACAGACTAATTTACACCTTTTTATTGCTGAATACTATACCATTGTGAGATATACAACAATTTGATTATCTCTTCACCAACTGATGGTTATTTGAATGTTTTGGGGGCAATTTTGGCTACTGGTGAGTAAATTGCTATAAATAGTTGAGTACAGGTCTTTTTATATACACATAATTTAGTTTCTTGTGGGTAAGTATCTAGGAAAATAATTGTGTTATAGTTTGATACATGTATGTTTAACTTTGTAAGATACTGCAAAACTGGTTTCCAGAGAATCGTACCATTTCACATTCCTTCTAGGGACGCAGGAGAGTTCTAGTTGTTCTACATCATTGTCAACATTTGGTATTCTTGAGACTAATCTCAATTGTTCCCACAGACCAGCAATACTTTTCATATTGGCTAGATGATCATCAGGAAAAAATGATGATATAAGCTTAGTAATGAAGAAGCAGGCTTTGTGATTTGCGAACATAGCAGCTTCTCTCCAAAAACTGGGTACAGGAACACAACAAAATTAACCAATGGTTCCAAACATTCTGGAAAGCAATTTCTAAATGAAATTTCTCTTGGACAGTGTGGCAATGAAAAAAGGTCAATGTAGTGAGTTTGTCATAAAGTTAATTTTAAACATTTATTCTTTATTATGTTAATAATATTTGGTCTTTCCTTTTTGGTATTAAAGTATTTTCTTTTTTTCACTAAGGGATGATATATGCTGTTATTTATTTATTTTTATTCTTCACTTTTAATAAACCCACTAATTTGACAAAATTAAAAGGCCTCACTAGTTAAAAGTTTTTTGGGGAGGGTAATTTGGGGATTTTACTATTTTGTGAAATTCAAAGTCAGGAAAATTCTGACACAGCATTCTATGGAGACTCTGTAAAACTGTTTTACCTTCTCAGGCTCAGAATGAATTTCTGGTTTATTCTAAATACTTATAGCCACAAAATATTTAAGCCAGATAAATTATCAAATCCAAATAATTTCATTTTTAGATGAGGAAACTGAAGCCCAAGGTTAGAAATATCCTGCCACTCTGGGAATAGAACTGAAATAGGGTTTGTTTTGTTTTTAGCTTGTTCTCAATTATTACTGGTATACATCAGAGTAGTAATTGACCTGCTTCTATTCTTTTGTCTTTACACAATGTTAAACTCTCCTCCTTGGGCATCCTCCTTTGTGACTGACTATTGAGCTCTAGTATTTTTTGATGATATTAAAACATGGGTAAAACAGAAATCCATTCTCTTAAGAGGAACCAATTGTAAAAGTCACAATAGCTGAGGTGAAAGATAAGTCTTGGGTTTTTTGTCAGTCTCTGTCATCTGTTTGGAAGATAATTTAGGAAAAGAGTGTTTTTTGATCGATAACTCATTGGCTCTATCAAACATGCTTTTGTACACCTGGAGTTCTGCATTTGAAATTGTACTTTTTTCCTCCCAAAGTCATTGCAGAGTTTAACTTCTGTTTTTATTTGCATTAATAAAATTTTCAAATAAAATATGACATTTGGTTATAACAGACTTGCCTTTTGTGGTAATTTCTGTAATGCTGTTTATAATAATCTTTTGGATGTACAACCTTAGGGGTCTTATATTTCAGAGCATACTAAAAATCACTCATGAGATTTTAAGTCTGTACCTTCTTGATTTCTTTTCAGCAATGAAACATTTTCTTAATTAATGTTTAATTGAATATTATTTACATAAAATAACATTTATTTATTTATTTATTTATTTTGTAGGTCCTGCCATGTTGCTCAGGCTGGTCTCGAGCTCCTGGCCTCAAGTGATTTTTCCACCTTCGTTTCCTAAAATGCTAAGGTAACAAGCATGAGCCGCCATGCCTGGCTACATTTTCCAATTGCTTTGTGAGTTTTGATGGCTTTTGCTAATTGTATATAACAGTGTAATTATTATATGAAGACATCAAATAGCTCCTCATTATAAAATGTTTCTGTCCCTTTATAGATGTTTTTCTCTTCATTCTGGAAGCACAGGCATAAATAATAATAGCAAAGCCCTTCGGGCCTCGAGTTCTCTTTATGAAGCAATTTTTAATTTCTAATTTAATTTATTTAATTGGTATAGAATAGTTCACATTTTCTATGTCTTACTGAGTTTTGGTAATTTATGTCTTTCAAAGAATTTATTTCAGCTAGGTGGTCAAATGTTTTGGAGTAAAGTTGCCTATAATTTTTAAATTCTATTTTCAGTGTCTATAGCATCTCTAGTGTGCAAACCAAAAAGTATCTGAGGCTGGACGCAGTGGCTCATGCCCGTAATCCCAGCACTTTGGGAGGCTGAGGAGGGCAGATAACTTGAAGTCAGGAGTTTGAGACCAGCCTGGCCAACATGGTGAAACCCCATATCCACAAAAAATTAGCTGAACCTGGTGGCATGTGCCTGTAGTCCCATCTACTTGGGAGGCTGAGGCACGATAATCTCTTGAGCTTGGGATGCCGCTGTTGCGGTGAGCCAAGATCACACCACTGCACACCAGTCTGTGTGACAGAGTGAGACCCTGTCTCAAAAAAGAAATAAATAAAAACAAAACAAACAAATAAACAAAACCCCAAAAATATCTGAGACAGTCTGAATCAATTTTGAGGTTTATCTTGCCAAGGTTAAGGACGCATCCAGTTAAAAGGAATACAAAGCCACACCACAGGAACAATCTGTGGTTCATGACTTTTCCCAAGGATGATTTTGAGGACTTCAACATTTAAACTGGAAAAGTGGGCTAGAGGGGACACTGGGAGGGTATGGTCATACTACTGAATCCATACATTGCAAGGGAAAAGGAGCAGGTAGGGGGATCACCAATTATGTATTCACATGCTCAATAAACCAGCACTTTACATAAGATAAAGTGAGCATGGAGTAGCTATCTCTGGCGATATCTAAACTTTTGTCTATAGTTATCTGCTTAGGAACAAAAGGAAAGGCAGGGTTTTTTTTTTTTTTTTTTTTGCATAACTTAGCTTTCAGCTTAATTTTTTCCTTTTAGCATAGTGAATTGGAGTCTCAAGATTTTATTTTCCTTTCACAAGTGATATCCCCTCTTTCATTTCTAACATTGGTAACTGGTGTTGTCTACCTTTTTCTCCCTTGGTCATTCTTATTGAAGATTTATTGAATTTGCTCACCTCTTCAGAAGGACAGATTTGGGTTTTGCTAATTTTTTTTGAATTTTTTTTCTGCTTCCTATTTTTTATTTCAGTTATCTTTATCTTTTCTTCAGCTTTCATAGATTTAATTTTCTCTCTTTTTTTCTTGTTTCTTAAAGTAGAAGTTTAGAACATTGATTTGAGATCATTCTTTCTATTTTAAAGTAAATATTGAAAGCTTCAAATATCTCTCTAACACTACATTCCCTTTATTCCACAAACGTTGACATGTTGCCTTTTCGTTATCACTCAGTTCAAACTATTTTGTAATTTATCTGTGATTTCTCCTTTGGGTCAGTGGTTATCTACAAGTGTGTTCTTAATTTTCAAATATTTCAGAGATTTGGGGTTATTGTTTTTTATTTTAAGTATAATTTCATCATGGTAAGAAAGCATGCTCAGTTTAGCTTGAAATGATTTATCTTTATTGAGACATCTTATGATGCAGACTGTTCTATCCTGTTAAACATGTAATACCATGTGTATTTGAAATGAATATGCGTATTGTCTTGTTTTACAGCTTAGTGTTCTATGCATGTATATTAACTAGGTTAAAGTGTTTGGTTGTATCATGCATACATTCCTTATCCTTGTGTAGTAATTATATCAATTCTCATTCATGAATTTTGACAATTCTTGTATCAAGCGGTGATGGAGGGGTATTAACATCTACAAGTATTTTATTAAAATTACCCATTTCACACTTTATTCTGTCATTTTTTTGCTTTATATTTTTTGAAGCTCTATTAAGGGATATTTACACATTTACAATTGCATGCCTTCTTGATGGATTTATCCTTTTATCATTGTGAAGTGACTCCCTTTATCTGTGACAACACATTTAGTTTTCAAAGCATTGTATTGTGGGCATTACAAATGTTCAGCTGTTCAGATTCTGTATTCTTTCATTTTTTCTTCAATCAGTGTTATTTCTTTGGTGTTAGTATGTGATTTTTTTGTTGTTGTTGGTTTTGCCCTGAACAAACACTGTTTCTGGTGTAGCAGCCTCAGACTCAATTCAAATCTTTGTCTTTACATGAACCACTTTGATGCTGTTCAGCCATGTTTGGCTTTGGGATCAGTCAGGGATGTGACTAGGAAGAGTTGGTGGGTTCCTTCTCTAGCTCATTCCCTTCTATGATTCTCCACTCCTTTCAGTATACATGGTTTTCTAGCTTCCCTAATCTGGTTCTCCAGCCAGAATACAAAGGTTGTTTTGACGTGTACCTACTGGAGTCACTGCTCTTTCAGGATAGATGGTAGTTAGCACCAGGTCAAATGGAAGACAGGAAGTACTTGTGTGGTTTGTACTCTGTATGCCGTCCTCAAGGGGTATGTGCAACCCACTCCCCAACATCCCTACTGTTATTTACTCTCTAGTATTTTTTAGGTAGCTGTTTTAGTGTTAGGTAGAGGTTTTATAGCTTTGTGTGTGTGTGTGTGCTGGGACTGGGGATCATTCAGCAAATTTTAGCTTGTCATACTTGCATATGGAAGTATGTATGCTGACTTGATTTTTAACCTTTGATCTGGTTTTAATTTGGAACAGTTTGTTTCTGTCATTAGTCTTCTTAACACCATATTTCCTAGAAATTTAAGGAAGCTCATAAATTCCCAGATATTCAGATTTTAGAGAAAGATTTTAATGTGTATATGTTAAAATATAGTAAATATAGTAACTACTGATTTTAAATTGTCAATTGTTTAATTAATAGTCATCAGTCTCTAGTCAATAGCTACTAGTCTTGTCTGCATCTTCATCTAGAGCCTATTGTGGTACAGTATTGATTAATGACTAGGGGTGAAAGCTCTGGAGCTAAGCTGTCTGGATTTGGATATTAGCTGTGTCCTTTATTAGATGGCCTTGGGAATTTTATGTACCATCTCTGTACATGTTCAATAAGGTGCTTGTTAGCGTTAAATTCTTTAGTAAAATTAAAGGGCTTAGAATTATATCTGGCACATAATAAATGCTCAAAAATTTGAGTCATTAAGATTATTGCCTTAACAGCAAATTATAAAGAGATGAAAAGAAAATAATGAAAAGCAAGTAGATCTAATGTCGCATACTTTGAAATTCTGATCGGAATAATCCAGTTGAACAATTTTGAAATAATTATGTGGAAGAAAATTCAATATTATGATTCTACTGATAATATCTGGTCACACCTTAATTGTTTTCAAATGGCTTTTCTCTTGGTGCTGGTGGTGTTGAAGGTGAGGAGGAGATTGGAAATATTTCATCCCCAGCCTAAGACTGTAAACATAGCAAATGTTAATAGTTATTGTATTAGTAAAAGTAGATTTAATTAAGCTCTGATGACAAGTAAGAACTGAAAAAAACACAACTAATGCTTACTTTCTGGTCATGCCCTGTTTCCTTGGGGGTTAGCTGGACTCTGCCATACATCATTCCCCTCCTTACTCTAAGACTTAGGTTGTTGAAGGAACCCCCTCTAGAACACAGCCAAGAAGGGAAGAAGGAGCTGAAAAGTTTGGCAATTGGCAATCAGATATACAACCAGGAAGTGACACCATCAATTCTTCACATCAATCACTGGCCTGAATGCCTCACATGGCCCATCTAATTGCAGGAGACCAGGAAGTATGATTTCCCTTTTTTTTTTTTTTTTTGAGACAGAGTCTCGCTCTGTCGCCCAGGCTGGAGTGCAGTGGCGTGATCTCGGCTCACTGCAAGCTCTGCCTCCTAGGTTCACGCCATTCTCCTGCCTCAGCCTCCTGAGTAGCTGGGACTACAGGCGCCAGCCACCACGCCCGGCTATTTTTTTGTATTTTTAGTAGAGACGGGGTTTCACTATGTTGGCCAGGATGGTCTCTATCTCTTGACCTCATGATCCACCTGCCTCGGCCTCCCAAAGTGCTGGGATTACAGGCGTGAGCCACTGCGCCCAGCCTCAGAAGTATGATTTTATCACAAACCTAGGTGTTAGAGAGCAGGAAATATTACTGAAAAGCATTAATGACTATCATGGGCATCAAGATAATATTAGGAGATGGTATATTCTTATATTTCACTTTGCAACACAATTATAATATCATTCTTTTTATACACAATAGTTAATGAATCTGGTAATCGAAATTTTTAAACTTGTCAATGCTTATTAGAAAAAATAGATTTTATTTAAAAATTTGCTAAAAGATATTAAAGCATAGATTTTTTCCAAACACTCTTATTTGCCATATTATTTTCCAAATATTAGCTCTTTCACCTCTTTTATTGAGCAATAAAAAATTATGTATGCTAAGGAAATGCTAGACTTTTGTTTGAAATATGAATGTTTCACACTAAAAAGATTATTCAATTCTCTTAAGCACTCATATGAATTATCTGACATTTTTCAGGTTCAACAATTACAAAAATAACATATTTACTTTCATGACAATTAGAACTTTGATTTTTTTTGGCAGAAAATCATGTGGATATCACTTGCAGTTGAATCTTGGGGAATGATATTGAAAGTTGTGGTTATATGAGTGTCATCAAAATTGCCTGAGAGATTCCTCAGGTTAATAATTGGAAAATCCCATTTTAAAATCTAAAAATGGAAAATAAGATAGTCAACACGTTTGGCTGAGTGAAGTGAAAGTGTCACTACATAAGAAATTTGAAAAAATAAAATTTCAAAAATTAATTAAAACAAAGAGAACCTTTAAATAATATCTCTTTGGATGCCTCCCTCTGACATAAGGTAACAGATGTTAAAGGTTTAACTGAGAAACAACTAACTAATTTCAGAGCTAAGGCAGTACCAAGGTCTAGCAACCAACTGGGTGCTGTTTTTATCAAGCCACAGTTTGCATCTGGAAGTGACGATTATTTTACAGAAATGAGAATAACATTTGTTTTCAGTATTTTCTCCTGAAGTAGACAACCCAGTAAATTTTTATTGTGCCGCTCAGTCTCTGCCACACCCACAAAAATCACAATTTCTCATGGAATGTAACACTCAACTTCAAGAGTCAGAACCTGTCACATAGAATGATTTCTGACCTTGAAAATACCTGCATTAAGAGCATATTTTATCTTTGTAACTTGTCCTATTGACTGAGTTAGAATAGTTGGGTCAGGATTGTGTTTAACATTTTCAATTCACTCTGCTTTGCATATGTATTTGAATTATTTGAATATACATTTTTGTCCCTCAAGAGTGACTCACGTGACATTTCCTAGCCCCATCAATATTTATCCTAAATAGGGTTTCCATCATAGTCAACCAATAAAAAGTTACCTATTGTACCACAATTCATTACATGAAACATAGTTATAGCCAAACATTCTACAACATATGTCTCAGGTTTAACAGCTTCCATGACAGTATGTTAAATTAAATCAAATCACAGAGTTCTGTGTAACTTCATGTTAAAATATATAAGTTAAACTCAAACTATGAACACTATGCTAGTCTCTGTGCTAGCCAAGTAAAGTAATGAGCCAGTTAAAAACCTACTTAGACGAAGGTAGGGGATATCTGTACTTCAAATGTAGTAGTGATTAGAGAAGATATACATAGAAAAGGATAGCATAGTTCTGAGCTACTGTTTTATAACTTTAATAAGTCTGATTTTCAGCAGAACATTATTAATGAAAAAGCAATGTGTTTAGATATAAAAGCTACTGGATTTGGAGTCATGACACCTGGGTTCCAGTTTAGGTTCTTCAACTCACCAGTCATGACTGATTGGGTAAATCACACCTAATACTTGGATTTCACCTTCCTCATTAATGAAATTTGAAGGTCAGACCAGCTCATACCTAGTGTCCCTTTTAGCTATGAAATGTATCCAAGCCACACTTATAACCAAGCCAATGGAAGAAATATTTTTAAGTTAAACTCAGTGACTTCAATATTATTTGGTCCCTTGATCAGCTGTTCAGTTACTTTCATCTGCCTTGATGAATAAAAATAACCTGTTTCTTGTGTGTGTATTCATAAGACAGCCCTTCTAAGAAAATGTTTCTTCTCATTTCAGTAACAAAGGTGGGAAACTGGCTAAAAACATCCTGTTATAGAATTGATGGCATGGCCTTTTTAACATTTCATGAGACCACCTGAAACTTTGTCTTTCTTGAGTAACTTCATTGCTTCCAAATGTTTTAGAAGCAGTCCATAAACCTTGACAAGAGCCTTTCTTATTGCAAGACTTTTTCTTAAAGCACAATAGGTAACTCCTTACATAGAACATGAATGTCTTATTACAGCCATTATATATAGTTATTACTTTTGATTGAAATTGAATTAAAAAGCACTTGAGAAATAAGGAGAGATTTAATTATACCATAAAAACTGTCAGCTTTTCATTTTTAACATCTGTTAGATATGCATGCCAGTAGCAATGGTCTAGAGTATTTGCCAGATACCTAGTCAACAAACCTTGCAGAATCATCTGAGAACTGAGGCAATGTGATTTCAGACTGTTTTTCACATCTGATAACTGAGTCAAAGTTAAACACATTGAAGGGCTTGCTGATGTTAATTTTTCTTCGTTTTATGGAGAAAAAGAAAGCATTTCCAGGCTTTTTTGTTTGTTGTTTTCCTCACTATTCATCATGATGGATTTCATCTGGCATGCCATGTCTGTGCTTCAGTGAAAACCTGCAATTCCTCAAAGAGAAGCTTCATTCTCTGAGAAGTGCCAAATGTGGAGTGTTTGTTGCCCCTATGTGATGTTTCTATAAAGGTTATTTTTAACTTTGATACTTAAAAGCCAAAATCATTGGAACTCTGAGCTTTGGAAAATGCTTTTGGCCTGAATGGGTTTGGATGGATGCTAACTAATTAGCAGACAGGCAGGAAGGCCACAGGTGGTAGGATGTGATGCATTTCTGACAGGTGGAGTCTCTTTTTAGTTCTTTCTTCAGTCATCAATATATGGACTCAGTGAGCTAGAATGTCACTTTGTGAAACTGACAGCCTCCCTAGGACTCTAAAAAGAGTTGTTTTTTGGGCGATGTGTTTATTTTTTTTCTCTACCTCTACCAATCGTATAGTACCTTCACTTTTCCTTTCATCTTGATGTCCCAAGATAAAAAAAAAAATCTAAAAAGAAGATTTGGAGTAGACAAGCATTAAAGTTCTACCATTTCAATAGGTATTATATCGAGATGGTGAAGTTCACGGTGAAGTTCATGATTCTTATTTATTTCTTATTTTTTCCCTAATTGAGGGCTTTTTTTTTTCAAATAAGATGATTAGATTCCTTCTAAAGTATTAGATTGTTTGAATGTGTAGGAATAAAACATCAGTTTTTCTAATCCTCAAAATAATACAGCCTGTTTGGTATCATTACATTTGAAAAATTTATACCATTTTTAAAATGAAGAAACTGTATCATTTGCCCAAATGTGTACAAATTAGAATAAGCTAAAGCTCTTCTAAGTTGTACAACTAAGCCCATGATTGGATCTAGGTCTCCCTAATTTCAAAGCCTGGCTCTTAACGTTTACACTATATTGCAGCTGGAATAAGTAGCTAGTTGAATTATACAAATTGGGGGAAATTGGAAATTTCTGCCACAAGATATTTTTCTCATGCATTAGATTAATCCTGCAGTTATTCACTAGCTGTTTATTATTTTGATTAAGGCATTTTCCCTATGCAAAAGATAATGGGAGAAATATTATAATTTATTAACACTACTGAGGACTTGTTATAAAATTTTCTACTATGTATAATAAAAGCGAGTACTGACTTTGGGGTCAAATGACCTGGTTCTTTTCCCCTTCTTGTCTTGTTAATGGATGACACTCAAATACACTTCCTAAGATAAACAACTTTACTTGGTGTTTGTTGTAGAACACCTCATTGTTAAAACTAAAGAGTTTGAGATGTTTTTCATTCTCTCAAGCTAATAAGTCAGCCTGGCAAAATTTCATAGACGCTGGCAGATGACACAAAACTCCTGGGTTAGAGACAAATGAGTTTATTACTCCCAGCACACAAATCAGCATGATCATCAGCATGTTTTGGCACCATTTTTCCTAGCCTCAGTTCCTTCTGGGCTGTGTGAAGAGGAGCAGATGACTCATATATACCCAGTAGGGGAGGAAACATGAGTTTAGGAAACCTGAATATTTTATACTTATAGTTAGCATGCCTGCCCTTTGCTCCTAATAGGACATTAGTTTTCCAACACTTTTCACTGTATACATATCCTTTAAAAGATAGTTAAGAACAAAGGTATTCAGTGTCCTTTCTTGTAAAACATGCAGAAATGTGAAAGGCCCATTTCAAAACTCATGAGGTATTCCCTTGTCATGGCATGGACCTGTCAGGTGCAGCTGGTTGTTTTTTGGATGATATATTTATTTTTTTTCTCTACCTCTACCAATCTTATTTGTAGTACCTTCACTTTTCCTTTCATTTGGATGTCCCAAATTATTTTCTTTATTTTCTCAAACCTGTAATGTATGTATTTCTGTAGGCCTTCTAACGTGCCTTTAAAAACGAATCAATTAACTGCTACGTGACATCCCAACCCAAAATTTAATGACTAAAAACAACAATGATCTATTGATTCTCACAATTCTATTGGTTAAGTGGATGGCTCCTTTGCTTCTTATCTGGGTTTATTCCATGCTACATTCATTCAGCTGGAATATTGGCTGGTCTGGAATGTCCAGATGGTTCCATTCACATCTTGAATAGCTGGTGCTGGCCCTGGTTCTCCTTCACTTGACCTCTCCTACTCCAGTAGGACTGACTTCCTTACCTTGTGGCTTTAGGGCTGCATTCCATGAGGGAGGGCAAAGGCAGAAGCTGCAATGTCCTTGAGGTCCAGCCTCTAGAACTTACTCAGCATGACTTCTGCCTAATTCTGTTGGTCAAAGCAAGTCAGAAAGCCAGGCTGAATTCAAATGGATGAAAAAACAGAGTGCATCTTTTGATAGAAGGATCTATGAAAAAAATTCTAGCCATAAATATTCTATCTCAAGTGAACTTCTTGTAAGTAAACTTACTTCCACGTGACTTTCAGTAAATCACTTTACCTCTTTGGGATTTACTTTCAATAAATTAAATCAATACAATCCAATATAAATTTAAACAACAGGCAAGGTCTCTTTCAAATCCCAATAGTGCTGTTTCTAGCATACTTTCTAAAGTACCATTCCCTGAGGCTACTTAGGCTGAGGCAAAAGTAGAAAGAGTCTGTGGGGATTGAGTGACTGAAGAATATATGTAAGCTTGCCAGTAGATGAGGGAATGTATCTGTGTTACTTGCAGGGCAATCAGAAAAGCTGCAGATGGTCACTGAAAGGAAAGTTCAAGAAAGACAGTATAAAGACAAACTGGGTATTTAATAATTTTGTTCAAGGTGAGTTATATAAGTTAAATTCTGTATTAGCCTAGATGTTATGTAAGTTAAATCATGTATTAACCTAGATGATTTTAAATGCAATTGCCAAACTATTAGATTTACATCCAATTGATTTATTTATATCTCCTAACTCTAATGTGGAGAGTTACATCTTAAAATAATTAAACATCCACAATTTGACAATAGGTCTTTAAAAATGCCTGGAAGTTCATATCAAGACCCCAGTGACTAAATTTGCTATGAATAGTCTCTGTGATTCAGTATCTTCAAGTGCATAGCTCATAAAGATTGTAAGAGTAAATTTAAGTAAAGTCAATTCACTGAAAAACCAATCTGCCTGTTAAGATAGCAAATTTAAAAATGCCAAATTGATTAGGATTTTTTTTTTCAAAATTTGATTATTCATTGCCTGTCTGCATTTTAGTTGCAGCATTCTCAGTCTAGTTTGGCTACAAGCCAGAGTCATGCATGTGGCATATTCCAGTGAGCATATTTTATATTCAAATGTTTTTATATGTACAATTGCCTATCTTCTTTATATCTTTAAGCTTTTCTTTTCCCCCTACATTTGTCTGCCTCTGGAGAAACAATGAATAAAGAAATTGTCTTAGTTCCTCTTTAAGGAATTTGATATGTTCTAGGAACTAAGGTCACTTGGGAATTGATCATATGACACATTATTTTTCTGGAAGTTAGCTTTTGGAAAATCGGCTTTTGATAAATTTGTCATTTTGTAAATTGGTTACTTGACATATTTGTCATTTGATGAGTTGATCGTTTGCTGAGTTTGTCATTTATTGAGTTGGTCATTTCCAATAATTGGCTAACATTGAATTGACCTAGAGCTAGGAGTGTGCTGGAGCTGGCTTGTACCAGCTCATAAGAGACTATTGTGCACACATTTTCCCAATTTTTGATTCAGTGACATGAAATTGATAGCTTGAAATTGTCCATGATGGGAGTATTTAGATGACTGAAATTTGCAAATGCTTCAAATAAGGGTTTTTTTTTTTTTTTTTTTTTGACGAGGAGTCTTGCTCTGTTGCCCAGGCTGGAGTGCAGTAGTGCAAACTTGACTCACTGCAACCTCCACCTCCCAGGTTCAAGCAATTCTCTGCCTCAGCCTCCTGAGTAGCTGGGATTACAGGCACCTGCCACCACGCCCAGCTGATTTTCGTATTTTTAGTAGAGACAGGGTTTCACCATCTTGCTAGGCTGGTCTTGAACTCCTGACCTCGTGATCCACCTGTCTCAGCCTCCCGAGGTGCTGAGACTACAGGTGTGAGCCACCGCAGCTGGCCAAGGGCTCATTTTTTTTTAGAACCAGATTATCAGCACACCATTGTTTAAAACCAATAAATTCTAATAGTAAACAAATTGAAAATTCGAGTGCCTATGAAAACTTTCTAAAAATAGTAAAAATATACATGGCTTTTAGAAAATTACCCAATAGGTCAATTTGGTATGCATTTGCACTATTAAATGATAATGATTATGATTTAATAATAAAAATATCAGCCACTAACTTTAGCCTCTGCTACATATCAAGTACTAGAGAGGTCACTTTATATGTGTTTGTCCATTTAATCCTAGAATTAAGAAAAAGAGATATTATAATTCTCATTTTATGGGTGAGAAAATAGCAGCTTAGCAAGAACCAAGAACTAATTTCAAAGTTATTTTTCATTTTGCTTCATGTTCTTCTGGATCTAAAATCTATTGGTTCTACCTCTGAAATAAGTTATCTTATGTTTTAGGGTAAGAAGACTAGGAAAGTGCAAGAAGATTGATTGTTATTATGACTGCTTTCATTGAAACCCATAACATTTATATAGTATAAACTATGTAATATTTATATAATATAAACTATATAAATTCACCTGTATATTGGGCATACAATGCTTCAAAAATATATAGAATGACTGATGTTTTGTGCTTTTGCTGCAGTCTATTATGATGTATTTTGATTTGAACTATTAGTTACATTTTCTTAAACATGTCACCTCCCAGAGATATTTCTGTATCAGGAAGGGAATTCTGAAAATGAATACTGCTTAAATAAGCACACTTCAGATTTAAAAGGTACTTTACAATTTTGAGATATATTTGGTAATGGGACAGATATTCACTCCTTTCTCTTGGTCTATAAATATATACCCCAAGCACTGTGCTAAGTTATTAGCCATTTAATGTGAAGAAAAATCACTTAAAGTTACCTATATCTCAGGATAAATAACAGTTACAGTGAGTTCTGGAATGGGACCACCCATTGGTGAACAATTATATGTCATTTCTGAAAGTAATGGCATTCTTATAACCACCATCACCAAATGTCCTTCCAAATAGGCATGATGAACCAGCTCATTTGTTAGTAGCTCTTGTGCTGCAAGTTAGTTTCTAGGGAATGAATTCAGAGCCTGGCACAATGTATGAGACTCGCTGGAGCAATTAAGATTCTAAAAGGCAAACTGTTTGAGTCATATGTGCTATCATCCTAGTTAATATTTAAACTCTATGATAAACTTAGTTGATATCGCTGTTTAAGTTTGGTTCTATTTATTACTTCTATATAATTAAATGTTCAGAGAAGAAAAGGATCTTATTCTTTTAACAATTAAAATGTATCCTTGAAAAGGTATTGTTCTTTAAAGCCTCATGGCTTTCTAAAAAAGGTAATGGACAAGTTTAAAAATTGATGTAGACTCTTTTTATCCATATATAAGATTAGCCATACATGATTATGAAAATTATATAGAAGCAGCCTGATGTGTAGCTTGGGGTATACAAAAGAGAGAACTATAGAAAATACGGCCTTATATTTTCTTCATCATTTAAGTTTTTGTTTTTTGAAGACAAGAGAAAAAATTCGGAAGTTATATTTCCTATTTACAGAAATTAGCAAGTTACTAAAAATAAAGATTATGTGCCAATTTTAGTGAATATTAAATATTAATGTTAGGCAACAATGCTTGCTATTTGAATAAAAAATTCCATTTTGATAGAACTGAACTTTTATCGTTAAATAGATAGTGTCATATTATTGTTAACTCAAATGCTTGATGGGAATGCATAGCTTCACTTTCAAAAGCAAGACATTTGGTGCCATCTAATGCATTGCTCATGTGGCATATAGATGTGACATACAACAGGCTTGCCAACTGCAACCACAGCCACTGCAACTCTTAAGAAATTGATTTGACTTAGATGGGATTTTCCATTTATTGAAATGGATATGGATTTTCATGCCCACTGAATGAAATTCGAAAGATAACCTATTTTAAAAATAGGAAATGACTCTAAATAAATTTATACATTTCATAAGACGAGAAAAGATGTTTCTTTTGTTTATATTCTGAATGCATCTAATATAAAGCCTTGAGATTGGTAGGGGATTCATATATATCTCTTTATTGGTTGATTTACTTAATTCTTCCTTACACTTCTAAATTTATTTGTTTTAACATCAGAAACTAATTTTTAGATTTCTTCCACAAGTGAATTCAACCAGTTGCTTCACTTTGGAAATAGGATGTTTTCAAAAGCATACAAATGATCAGAATTTTTTTCTAAAAAACATTTAAAAGAATAACAACAGTTTCGACAATGAATTATAAAAACCTTCTGTTCATAAAAAAATATAGGTGCACACGATGCAAATGTATACATAAAGCTAACCTAAAAATATGAAAATGCAAACTAAATCCTGAGGAAATTGTTACTAAATCATGTTACAGAGAGTGGATAGCAAAGACTGGACATAGGACCAGCTATATTGGCATAACTTAGGAGCTTGTTAGAAATACAGTCTGTCAGGCCTCACTCTAAGGCTATTGTGTGGAAATCTGCCTTATAACAAGGTTGCTAAAGGATTGATTTTCACCATAAAACTTGAGAAGTGGTGTTTCACAGAGCAGGTCCCTAAACCTCTGCTACCTTGGTCCACATCACTGCCCTGGCCCTACTCTTCCTGAGGCTTGGGAGTTCAAACCTGCCTTGAATTTTGTGAAATGCTCGGCATCATTGCAAAACATCCAAGTGATACATTGTAGCCTTCTGCAATGCATCATTTCCTCTAAAACAACATCTAGAAACTTCTAAACTTTTCTCTAAAATTTCTCTAAAATTTTCTCTAAAGTTCTTTTTTTCTACTTGTAACAAATACAGACTTTAAAAATGTAACAAGTAATGTTCAATATTGGATAATTTGTAATTATATTTGTGTATTTGTTTCGTACAAAGGTTATGAAGTCTATGTGAATAAAGAAATTTTTATGACATAATGTTAATCAAAATTAGGATTTCACTTACATAACACCCTGATAGATAATAGTAAAAAAGACTTTTTTGAACTTTTGTAATTATTATTTTTAATCTTTTTTATTTTTTTTCTTGAGCTTCCATTTTTATTGAACCATTATGTTAATAAGAATTATGTATTTTAAAGAATAATGTGCCAATCTGGAGTGTAAGGCAAAGTATAGAGCTATAGCAAGAGTAAACATTAGTTGATTTTTATTAGATCTAGGGCATACATTCATCAAAATTCAATATTCTATTTCCTGTGCTTTTGTTTATGTATGGAGCTTTCCAAAATAAGAGAGATGTAAGTAGATAAAATTTTATGATTGGAGTTGTAACTTTTCTAGACAAATAGCATAGTAGTGTCAAAGTCAAGTAAAATATAGAGATAGGTCTCTAAAATTAAAATGTTTTATTTTGGAAGAAAGAATAGCAATTTGGGGCATACATGCAGACCACTAGTCTTCCATATGTCCAAAGAACAAGCTTTTAAGAGAAGCTTAGGAATTTCATGAAAAGGAGAAATGTTATGTATTGTTCTTCAAGAATGTTTGCTGACACTAGCAAAATTGTCAGTAGCTGGCAAGCTCTGGTTAGTGAGGGACAGCAGTGAATAAAACTAGTCTTAAGAGTTTCAGCAGGTTTTTTCAGTAGCCATTAGATAAAACTGGTTTCAGATTACAGCAAGCAATTTTAACAGCCAGACTTGCAGAGGATTAGATTTTTGGAGCAAGGTCAGTCCTTCTTCATTCTGACCTCTCGACTCTGTTTTAGTTGGTCATGACAAGCATGACCCACTTAGTAGAAACAACTTCCATATTTCCCCCTTTTGATCAAGATCTTTTTCAGAAAGCATCACTGATAAACCATTTTGCAGTTAGGTTTAATTGTCCCTGACGGATGGGATGGACCTGTCCCAGTTGAATTTGTCCCATGACAGGGAGAAGGTAGGGGGTTCTATGTCAGGAACTTGGGCCACATTTGAATAACAAAGAGGCCAGAAGGAAAAATATTCTATGGGTATGTTTATCTGGAGTCTAGCATTGAGTTTCATATCATCAGTCCATAGGTATCTGTAATCATTTGAGGGTTTAGCTAACATTATCCTGTTAGAAGACTTTACAAACTAGGCAAGAAATATGAATCAAGTTTAAAAATCGTAATACAGACAAAGAATTAATAATATAATAAATGTACATTTGTACAACGGTTTTGAACTAAGAGTCCAAGCCTAAGGGCAACAAACTCATCAAATCAATAGACCATGGAGGAAAGTGAGTGAGACCTGTTGGAGCCACTAAATAACATTTTATGACTAGGTTGAATTAAAGCAGTCAATCCTAACTTTACAAAAGGTATCACTAGTATAATTTGAATAAAAAGTTGTGCTGGGAATATTGTCAAACTTGCCCACTGAGTGGACTAAAAAGATATCTTTGGTCAAGTTTTGTCAAGTTACTTATAGAATTTACTGATTGCAAAATTTTAATTACAGCATTATTCTGCCAAACGCAAAAGGTACCACCACATGGGATAGGAATCTCAAGCTGTTTGCAGCATGAGAAACATCAACCTCTCATCCTGGTTTGCCAGTTTGAATGACTCTGGTTATACCATGAAGTGGCTTGGTGACCTTTCTGTGTGGCCCATACATCAAGCAAAAAAAAAAAAAAAAACCTGATCCTTAAAATTTGTCTAGTTTTAGCTTATAGGGATTTAGGAATAGAGCAATTGCTATTTTGGTAATTTTATGAAAGAAACTGGATTGGAGAAACCCCCAAAACTTAGTACCTAATCTAGTCTATAAATAGATTTAAAAAAAACCCTCAAAAACAATGTACAGAGTTACAATCTAGTAACAGGTATATTATAATTTTTCTTTGGAAATACAAATTTTCTCTACATTGATTGTTTAAGAATATCAGATTTAAAAACCTCTTGAGAGTAGGACGCCAAACCAATGCAGACTTTAGATAGTATTCACAGCCTTGTGTTTCCTGGGCCTGCTAAACAGTGACAGTTTTTATTTATTCACTGTAAGGCTGGGAACACTTGCAGTCAGGAATTTTATGCATATTTTCAAATACGACATTTCAGTCAAAGCATTAGTAATATAGCCAATGTTTTCTATAAGCAGAGAGAAGATTTTACTGGATTTATGTAAATAGTCATGTTGTCATAAAAATACTCACAAATAGTTTTTGAATTCCTGGAGGAACAAAGAAGAAAAAAAACACACAAATACATTTATCTCAGTTTACAAAAGTATTCCTTAAGAAATGATCATAAATTATAGCTCTCTTAAGAGAGAAAATTTCCTTAAATCTTAAAAAATTATATAAAGAGCCAACAATGTTTTAAATAACAGTTACAAAAACATAATCATCAGTTATTTATTCTTGTATAACCAATTCATATTGTGCTTCCATTAGTAGTTTTATAAATCTATCAGTTTTTTATCAGAGTACTGGAAATTTTTATTTAGTCTGTTGATCTTCAAGTTATTAGAAACCTGTATGTAACTGTACTTGTTGAAGTTGTTTCCATGAATCTGATTGTGACTATTTTTAGAAAAGAATTCAAAACAGTAACTATGGATGACAAAAACTTAGAATAGCCATGATTAATAACCTGATGAAAATTTACCTTTGACAAGGAAATTCTGTTATTTCTATTATATACAGCATTTAAAGATAACAACCAAAATTATGACTGGTAATATATTTTAATGAATTATATAATTTTTGAGACATTTTTATTAACAATATAACATAAACAGAACTAAATGAAAGACCTAGTACCACTTATCACTCGTTAATGTTTCCTATATTATTTAAATCTAATAATTTAAGTTAGATCTAAGACTTTACAAAGGTTTAAGCTTAATTACTTAAATCTTTACAAAGTGAGAGGTACATATTTTGAGACTTTCCAGAGAAAACTCCAAAGTAAATTTTAGGTCAAAAATACTTAATTTAGGATTTAATTTTGAGGACATTTGTCACAGTTACCAAAAGGCTCAAAACTTTTAAATTAAAAAAAAAATCCCGGGTCACTCTAAAATAATTCTCAGTCACTTAATCAGTGTGATAATCAAAATATTTCAAAACCAATAAAGGAAATTACATAGATGTAATCATAGATGTAATTAATACCTTAATCATTTTAAAGCTCAGTTTTTTAAGTCATAAAAAACCTAATAAAGGCAACACAAAAAATTATATTGATAAAATATAAAGTATTTGTTTCTTGGACCAGCTACCAAAAGGTAACGGAAAACCTTCTGGTGATTGTTTCTCCTCATAGGAAGCTCATTTAGATGCACTAGGAGTCAAACCTGATGAAAACTTGAATTAATCAGACATAGAAATAATGCGCCCAAGGTTATGAGTATACCAATTAAGATTACATCAAGAAAAGTCAAGAATAAAAAATTAAATTATACCAGAAGAAAATATTGCTTTGCTAGGCCTTGAAAATAAACATTTCAGGGTCAGGCCATAACAGCTGAGTTGGACCAGTGAAAACAAGCTATAGGAGCTGACTAAAAGTACAAGAGAGTTATTATCCTCACCTTCTCAAGGGGAGAAAAAGCTGAAGGTAATGATGTATGACCTGCAAATCACAAGCAGCAAGATACAGCAAAAGTTAAACGTCTGAAATTCCCCTACCGATGCCATCCTCTGGATGAAATCAACTGACATCTAGAGGGCCAAGGAGCTCAGCTGGTTTTTTTTTTTTTTTTTTTTTTTTTTTTGAGATGGAGTCTCGCTCTGTCGCCCAGGGTAGAATGCAGTGGCGCGGTCTCGGCTCCCTGCAAGCTCCACCTCCCGGGTTCTTGCCATTCTCCTGCCTCAGCCTCCTGAGTAGCTGGGACTACAGGTGGTATGTGTTGTAGAGGTTGGCCTGTAGGAACATGGGACAAGTTGGAGTGAGTGGAGAGTAGAACTGCAGGGATGAAAGTACTCTTGGCACATGGAGTGGACCCTTGACCTCTCCCATTCCTTATTTCTTCAGGAGGCCAAAGCAATTGAGCCTGCATGAATCTGCCTTTCTGGATGCCTCCTTGGATCTGCCAACCTACTTAGGGGGGTTGTGTCCTCATCTATCTCTTGGGCCTGCAATAATCCATATGGTAATCTGAGCAGGGCAGGTTTGCCCCAGGGAGTAGAGGCCTGCACTTACCAGGACTGCTTGTATCAGGGTAGGCAAATGTGGTTAATCCTTGAGCCAAGAATAAGCAACTTGCCTGCCAATCCAAGTTGCATTCTATATTTGATCTTTGTGTGATTTCACCCTTTATTTTTTCTCTCTCTCTTAACTGCTTCAGAATCCAGGTTTGGAGAACTTTCTTATCATCAACTGAAATGATGTTACCAAATTTCCTATAGCAGTGTCTATGACTGGGGTCACTTTGCTCCCAGGAAGACATTTGGCTATGTCTGGAGACATTTTTGTTGTCACCCCACTGGAAGGAAGAAGCTACGGCATTTAGTGGGTAGAAGCTATAGAGGCTATGAAACATCCCACAAGGCACAAAACAGCTCCTCACACAAAGAATTATCCAGCCTCAAATGTCGATAATGCAGAGGTTGAGAAATACTGCCCTATAGGGTTTAGGGAAACAAGGCTTGTTTTAAATGGCATTGTTAGAGCTCAGTATCTCAAGCAGTTTTGCTAAGAAAAATAAAGGTGGAAATGAATAAAATCCAAATGTAGAAAAAGCCCCTGCCCATGGAGCTTACATTCTAGTGGAAAGAGCTAGAATTGGGAAAATTAATAAATACGTGATAAAGTAAACAAAGATATTTAAAAATTATGGGGCATGCCAGGTGCGGAGGATGGCAGGGGGGGCATGGAGTTTTGATATTTTCTATAGCGTGCTTAGGAAAAGCCTCACTGAGAAAGTGATGTGTTACTTCTTAAATTTTACTAGAATTCTCAACTTTACTAGAATTTACTTTTCTATTTTTACTACATGTGGTTATTTTTAAGTTAGAAATTCCACATTCTACGGTCCTTCCACTGAGAAAAGTGTAGATGCACAAAGGGAGAATAATTACTCTGGCCCAGCCTAGTTTTCAGTTCTCAAATATTTGGTGATCCTTCATTGATCATAAGTTCATGTATGTTTTTTTGTTTGTTTATTTATTTTGATGTCATAGAACACTGTGGCTTTAACCATTTTCAGATCTTAAACATTAAAAACACTAAAAGCGTATCCTCATATCTTTTGAAGTTATTTCCTTTAGGTTTCTAGAAATTACTCTGATCTTTAATATCAGGTTAATTTAATGCCCTGGCCGTGTGATTCTAATTATAGTTGTAAATGTCAACGTTTTCTAAAAGTGAGATTAAATGTAAGAGTTGAATTATTACCAAGAATGGTATACGTTTAGACTATTTATGATAAAAGCCATTCTTTAGAAATTTCAATGCATATATATAGTTTCCAGAAAAACTGAAGATATTTTACATGATCACTCAATGCATTTTTACTGTTGGCACTGCAGCACAGCAGTTTTCATTATGCAGAGTGAAAACACAAAAACGGCTAAAAAAATCTCTTAGAAAGCTTTGCAGAAACTGAATTTATAAATCAAATTTGCTTGATTCAAAGACAAATGTTTCTTTTGTAAATATAGGATTTATACATTGACTGTTAAGTCTTCTTTTAAAAAACCATCAATAAATGCTTATTTTGATAAATAAGGGGGGCCTGTAGCCAGTTTAAATTTTATTATTATAAATGGAAAGGGGAATGGAGTCATATGTCAACTTCTAAATACAATTTAGTAACTCAAACTGTTTCACTTTCTGTATTGTGTTTATTCTGTATTTCACTGCTTGAAGTTCTTGTTTGTAGGCTACTTTGAGGAACATTGTGTTCAATTTTTTCCTATTTTAGTGGATGTTGTGCTGCTCAGATCCCCCCTCAGGACAGCTATAGTCTGAATGTCCCCATCCTCAAAACTTACATTGAAATTGAATCCCCAGTGTGGCCATATATTCAGACATGGAGGCTTTAAAAGAGAACTGGGTCGTAGAAGGCTCTGCCCTCATGAATGGAATAACCTATTTGCAGATTAATGAATTAATGGGTTAATGGATGAATGGGCTATCCTGAGAGAGGAACTGGTGGTTTTAAAAGGAGAAAAGATTCCTCAGCTAGCATGTTAGCATGCTCAGGCCCCTGGCCATGTGATGCTGAATGCCACCTCAGAAGCCTATAGAGTCCTCATTGGCAAGAAGGCTCTCACGAGATGTGCCCTCTTGACCTTGAACTTCCTAGCCTCCATAACTATAAGAAATGAATTACTTTCCTTTATAAATTAACTAGTTTCAGGTAATCAGTTATAAGCAACAGAAAACAGACTAAGACAAGAACTGAAAGACCTGCTCCCCCATCTGCTGTACTGAAGCCAGAAAACAGACCTTGGCTAACGAAATCAACCTTGAATCCTACCTTATGCCATAGAAAAATGTTAATCTGGAATCATGATTATTATCATTCAAAGTAATAACATTTGCAGACACATATTAGCTGCCAGGCTCATCAACATGGTAGATTGCCACAGGACTGACTCTCAGAAATGAGAAAAGTATACTCTAATTTTTTTGTATATTTTTATTAGTGTTTACTGTCTAAAATTATGGCTTAAAATATATTTAGCATGATGCACCAAGCCCACAATTGTTAGGTGTACAGATTAATAAATTTTTACACATGTATATGCTCATATAACCACCTCCAACATCCAAATGTAAATCATATATATGACCCCAAAAGTTTACTTCACCACTCCGTGTTAACTATTCTTCTTATCACCATCAGTTTTGCCTACTCTCACATTTTGTAGAAGTGGGATTATATGATAAGTATTCTTTGGCATAAAGCTTTTGTCCTTTTGCCTGATATGATGACTGTAAAATTCATCCGTGTGGATGCAAATATAAATTTTTTTTTTCTTTTTGTTACTTTATAGTATCCTGTTATAAGAATAAACCACAACATATGTGTTCATGTTCCACTGATGGATATTTGGGTTGCTTTTACTTTTGGGTTATTATTAATATAACTGTCATGAACATACTTATGCTTGCTTTTTGGTAATATATACACTTATTCCTCTTAGACATATACCTAAAGATAGAAATGCTAGATCTTAGGGTGTATTTAACTTTTGTAAATATTGCCAAACAGTTTTTGAAAATGGTTGGGTCCGTTAACACCCTCACCAACCAAGAGTTCCAACTGCCCCACATATTTGCTAATGTCAGTCTTATTAATTGTAGCCAACTTTATGGGTAGGTAGTGGTACTTCACTTTAGTTTTAATTTGCATTTCTCAGGTGAATAATGACACCTACCTTTAACATAGCAGTGTTTCCTTTCCATCACTGTTGATTGTTCCACTTTTCCTTCTTTCAAGAAAGATCCAACTGAAATAAATAACGTAGAGTTGTGATGAAATGTGGGTGCTCTAACAGATATAAATGCATGTAGAAGGAGGATGATTATCAAAATTGTCTCTGAAGGAATGCTTTCTTTTCATTCAGAGGATGGAATTAGAGACAGCAGCAGAGTCAAAGATACTCAATATGAATTTAAGGAGCTGAGATGTGAAGCCAAGATTATAAGATGAATATCTGATGATAATGCCTTTTTAACTTGCTTTTTTTATAATGATAGCAACCTGGAATAGATAGAGCTCACAGATAATTCCAAAGCTGTTAGCTTCAGCCATCTAGGGATTATTTTCTTCATAACCATGACTCTAGATAAACATAGATTGCATTACCAGTTCTTAAAAGTTCCAATGAGTGCCTTATCAATCAATAGCCATTATATTTCTGAAGTAGGCATGATAAATTAGAATATATGTTTTAACAATATGATAGCATCACCGGGTCATGTTGATTTAAATATGTCAAATCATCATAGATCATCTTGTCAAATCTTATAAGCATAGTAAGACATCAGATTTGGAGATTTATAAAAATGACTTCAGGTTTTTCATCTTTCATAGACAGAAACTAACATGTTATCTAATGAAGCAAAAACTACAGGCATTTACATGTATGTGACTAGTGTTAGATTAAAAGATTCGTGCAACCTGTATGTTATTCATATACATATCGAATACTCATCTCTACTGACAAGCCCTGGCTCAGACCCACAACACTTAAAGACATATCTTCGTGTTGCTTGTCCTTCAGCATGCTGACTCAGCGTAACGGAGACTATTGCTTTGGGAATGCATTATTTCTGGAAATATAGTCAGCATGGGCCAGAATGCTGATTCTGCAAACTAGTGATGAGCAGCATGGGGAAATGTGAGGATTTATAGCTGCTTTTAAGATGAGGGCCAAATCTTTGGGATGAGGGAAGGTCAATAGTTTGCTTGCTATTGGTCCATTTGTGCAGTGTATTGGGCATGCAGGGTATAATAGTTTAGATAAATGTGGTTACAGGCTCTAAAAGAAGCTACCTGAAAAGCAGATTTCTTATTTTTATCTATGAAATATATTTTATAGCTTAGCTTTTTTTGTTTTCAATTTTTATATAAATCAGAAGTCATATTATACTTCTTGAAAATATGTATATTTCATATTTGACAACCATTTACAGTACTAAGTAACCAAAACATAAATTTTATGCTTCGGATAAAAGCATAGGATGTTAATTTTACCAAAGCCAGGTTTCCCCAGCATAGTTGTAGCTACAATTGTGAGCCATTATACATAGAAAATATCTTAGAGAATATGATGTGACGTGAGTACAGTCTGTAGTAATTAAGATAAGGGAAAGGCCAGTGTGTGCAGGAGAGATTGGGAAAGCCATAAAAAATTTGGGTGGAGCTTTAGACTGTGCTTTCCGCACAATATGCAATTATTAAGAATTTTTGAACTTAAATTTTTTACAAGTGGCGTTACCAAAATTTATCACAAATAATTAAGCATGATTTAAAGCAAGTTAAATTAAATGCATATGAATACTACAAAGAAATGTAAATAAAAAATAGATGATATAGCATAAGTCATTGTAACTTAGATGCCAGTAGGTCTAAAATGTATTTAGGAGTTAAATTCAAAGACAAACTTTCCTTGGGCAAAACTGAGAGACATAAAGAATTTCTAAAAGATCAGAGACAAGCAAAATGCACTGGATGGTGCTGCTTGGAGATTAGAAAGCCTTCTAGAGACCTTAGCTGGGTGATGTGATGAGTCAGTAATAGGAAATGGTGGTAAGCTGCTAAGATGTGTGTTCAAGAATTATCTCACGTAACATTGTAATTAACCACAATATGAAGAGCCCAGGGACCTTTTTAATTTTTTTGAGTGGAGAAGCTAAAGAGTAGAATGTTAGAAAGCTTATTTAAAGCTAAGATATAAAAAAAGCTGGAGAAAAATTGAGAATTTTAAATGCTAAGCAGAAGGATTATTTAGAACCCAGTTTAGAGATGACCTTCAACATTTTTTAAGAAAGGAAGAAATAATAGGAAAATTGAGACAATGTGATTAATTGGTTTATGTTTTAGGGAGAGACTTTTGCTATAGTGATCATTTTTACCCAAAGCATATGATCAATACCTATATTTTTATCCTCTCTCTTATCACATAATTAATGAAGGGAGAAGCATTTCCAGTGTATCTGGTGGAGAGGCAGATATAAGTGTCACCATTTCCTTCTACTACTCAACTATTTAGAAAATCACCTATAACAAAGTTGTGTTATGTTTTGTTGTATATAAATCAGTCACACTGAAACTTTAATCAGGTGGATGCACTTGCAACTGTCTTTTTAAAGACAAGCTCACATTCTGACTGTCTAGATCATCTTAGGCTCATCTTTCTAGATCTTCCATCATGCTTTCCATAATCCCACATTGTTTCAATGTGTCTGAATTCTTTTTGCTCTTACATTAATTTTTATCTTAACTTTTCAACTCTCCAGGATTTCTCTCCCTTCTAAATCTTGCATCATGCTACTCAATACAAAGGGCCTCAGGGCTTGGAGTCAATTAAACATGCTTCAGAATCCTGTCATTCCTAAGTTCTTTTTGTGTACTGTTGGACAAAAGCACCTGACAGTTCTGAACTTGATTTAGTAGGCATATAAAATGTGAATGGTTAATAATATCGCCCTTCAATTGTGATTAAGCAAACATGTAAGTTCAATTTTATTCAGAAAAAGCACATTGTTTAGTGAATTATTATTTTTAATAATATGTAGATCTCAATTTTGCTAAGAGCTTTTATTCTTTTCTCTGTATGATACATATGATTCTTCCACGAATATTTCCATTTCAGTCACCAATTATAGCACTAAGTTTTCCTAAGTTAGTGCTGAGCAGGACCAGCAAAACCAAATCTATCTATCTAGTATCTATCTATCTACCTTAGGGAAGGGCAAACTTTCTACCCTCTCAGTGTTCAATAATTGAGTCTAGGAAATAAACTGACACTAGGCAGATTAACAGGTGTTAAGGTGTGCAAAGTTGTTACCTGCATGGGGACATCACATGAAAGAAAAGTGAATACTCCAAACCCTAGTGAGATCTTCACAGGGAAGTGAGAGCAGAGATGGAGGCAACATAGGGGAGAGTAAATGATTTTGGGGCAAGATGAACAGGCCCTCATAAGAACAGATGGTGGCCTGTCACAAAGTTTGTATGGGTGTGATCCTAACCTCTAGTTTCCCCTATGATCTGGGTTAATCCCTCCTATTTCATTAAATTCCTGGGGAAGGGATTCATGACCACTGAGTTCCTTTTGTAGGCAGATAAGGCAAGCTCAGAGAAAGCCTCTGCCTGTATCCTTTGTTTCCCAAGTTCCTTCAGTTCCAAGTAATCAAACTAGAGCATTGTATTGTGGGGTGGCATTTATTGAACTTTATATCGACCTACCTACCTACCTATCAGATCACCTTTATTCCTAATTATCTAATTATCTCTAATTACTGTACTTCTAAAGAATATAAAATAACTTATTCATTGTTGAAGTCCACACAGAAATTATAAGTCAGGGAGAAATAGTTGTGTTTCTAAATTAAGGAATGAATTTTTTTTCTTTAAGGATGCCATTTATCACCAAGCCAAAAGCTATCTTCTTCAAGGTACTAGATGGAATCTTGCTGACCCACCAGTCATCTGAATAAGATGTATAACATTCATTATTTTCAAGATGTGAGTATCAAATTATTTGCCTTTATAGTGGAAGTTACAATTTTATGGTTGTCAAGTGAGAATTGATTTCAACTGGACATAAACAATCACCCTTATCTGTTTACCAAAGAAGAAAACAAAGTGGTAGGACATCTTCAATTTCAACGTGTTTAATTAACTTGTATTTATAAAAAAGGTTTCTTAAACTAATAATTCTATGATAATTTTTATATCTTAGAAACAGCGTGTGTGTGTGTGTGTGTGTGTGTGTGTGTGTGAGATGTATCTTCTTAAGGCTTTGTTATTTGCTACTGGTATAGTTGACAATAAAACTCTTTATTCTAGTTAAAAGGGTGGAATATATTTTCATAAATATTCAATTCATTTCAAAATAACAATCCTCTGTGCCCTAGGCTACAATAACCAACCTCAACCAGAGAACAAAATAATTATGATTTATAGAGGCTTTTTCATCCACAGTTCTGGTTCAAAATTACTCTTCTAAAATCTTTACACTCTTTCAGTACAGTATTTGAGTATCTAGTACAGCTTTATTTTGGTATTTTGCAATTTGAACAAGTGTTAGCATCTCTGAAGGTAAATGGTGGTAAGTGAAATACTAGTATATAGGCAAAATGCCTTAGGAAAGGCTTAAGTTCCAGAAAGTCTGGAGGTAAGGAAATCTCTGTTCTCTTTTTCCCTCTCACTTTCCTCCTGCCACTTAAACATGGAGCCAAATTTGACTAAGCTCAGGAACCACACAGCAAAGTAGCAAGAACAATGTCCTGGCTAACTAGCCAGAGGACCAGGAAAAGAGGCCCCTGGGATCTAGAAAATGTTTGGAAGATCAAAGAAAGGAGGGAAGTCAATAAAGGGACTCATCTCAGGGCTTAGGAAGAAGTATCCAGAAGCAGAAATAAGGTCTACCAAAACAGAAAACATCAACAACAACAACTAAACCTTTCTATATAACTCACCAGAGAACTGGGAAAACTGAATTAGTGTCTTTTGTAAAGTATTAGGTTGAAAGATGACTTTTAAAATGCAAATACTCTGAAGAAGAAATGAAATTAATTTTTGTGCATTGTTCTGTGAGACATAAAATTACACATTTTTATATAAGAAAAGGAGAGAAAAGGCATAAGGTTTTAAAGAACAGAACCTGAATTCTTATCCCAGTATCATTAACTAACTGAATGACCTTCAACAAGTCAGCTGTCACCACTGAGATTTGTTTTCTTTATGACAAAAACAGAATTCAAAATAATTACATGTGCTAATTATTGAATCATTAATAAGAAAGAAAAACACAACAATCACCTTTTCATATTAATATTCAAACAGCTGTACGACCCCAGGAATGGTTACACTTATCATTAATGATTCTTGATTTTCCATTATAATAGAATGGCATTTTCATAGGTATTAACCCATTTTATTTAAATGTAGCTCCAGGAAGATAGGCAAAAATAATGTCACATTTGCATATTATCTTTAAATTTATGTAGTGCCAATTCACGATTTCATTACCGTCCTATTACTGCCCAGTGAAATAGGCAGGGGAAATATTATACTCATATTTTACAACTGAGTATACTGAAGGTCAAATAGTTTAATTAAATGAGGTGTTCAAGTCTACACTTTATAACATAAAGCCAAAACTAAAGACAAACTAAAGACAAAACTAAAGACAAAAACTAAAGACAAACTAAAGACAAACATTTCAGTGTCCAGTGTTTCTTCTTTACATCATGCTGCTGTATATTGAAAGGTAAAATTATCTGGTGGAGGTTTTGTTACAGTAGGTAACTAGTCAGGCATGAAGGGGACAGAAGAGGGCTCCCCCCACCCACCAGGAATATCAGGCAACCATCAGGTGATGGTATGGTTGTTGTTACACTGCCTCTCTAAAATGATAACTGGTCGCAGCCAGCACCAGGGAGAGGCAGTTTCCCAATAGATACAGAAATTGGTAATCAGAAGCTTCCAATAAAATCTCAGGAATAGGCCAGGCACGGTGGCTCACACCTGTAATCCCAGCACTTTGGGAGGCCAAGGCAGGCGGGTCACAAGGTTAGGAGTTCAAGACCAGCCTGGCCAACATGGTGAAACCCCGTCTCTGCTAAAAGTATAAAAATTAGCTGGGCGTGGTGGCAGGCACCTGTAATCCCAGCTACTCTGGAGGCTGAGGCAGGAGAATCATTTGAACCCGGGAGGTGGAGGTTGCAGTGAGCTGAGATCGTGCCACTGCACTCCAGCCTGGGCAAAAGGGTGAGACTCCGTTTAAAAAATAATAATCATAATCATAATAAAATCTCAAGAATTGGAAGAGTGGGCTCGTGCATGCACATTAGAGACAACATGGTGGAGTATGACCTTCTGGGGGCATTCCACTGGAAAAGGGAAAAAAGCTTCAGGTGGGTATGCATGCAACTTCTTAAACACACTGCACATGCTCACCTCCCAAGCACAAGCAAGGCACCCCACATCCGGGCAGCTCACTCTAAAGGAAGAATGAAGGGAAAGTGGGGCAAGACTCCGAAAGTAGGCTACTATATAAAGTCCTAGGTTCAAGGTTAAATGGGGCACTTGACCGCCAAGTCAAGAGAACTCCATTTGCATCTCTTCCAAGTGTACTTCCTTTTCTTTAATGCTGTAAATCAATTTAATAAACTTCTACTCCTGCTCTGAAACTTCCCTTGGTCTCTTTTTCTGCCTTATGCCCGTCAGTTGAATTCTTTCTTCTGAGGAGGCAAGAATTGAGGTTGCTGCAGACCCATACAAATTTGCTGCCAGGAACTTGGATATTTTCAGCCCCTAACAGTTTCACCACATCTTAGTCACAAACAGGATTCATGTGCCTGTCTCATAGCCAAGCACCCTGTTTAATTTTTAATATAAAATTATTTCCCTACCATTATTTAATGTATGACCTTGGGAAAATTATAGTATCCTTTATAGCCTTACGTTTTAGTTCTATAAAATGGAAACACTAATATCAGTCTTTTAGAGTTCTATAAAAATTGGCATTAGTTTGAGGAAGACATCTACTATAATAGGAAATACAGGCTATAGATAGATAGGTAAGATTAATTATGGGAATTGGCTCATATGATTATGAAAGCCAGGAAGTCCCTCCCATAATCTGCCTTTCCAAGCTGGAGAAACAGAAAACCCTGCTGTTTAACTCAGTCTGAAGCTGAAGGCCTGGGAACCTGAAGTTGTGAGGTTTCAGAGCCAGAGAAGATGGTCGTTCCAGCTCAAAAAGAGATAAAGAGAATTTGCCTTTCCTCTGCCTTTTCCTTCTTTCTGGGTTTTCAACAAATTGGATTATGCTGCCTACTTTGATGTGAGGATGGATTATCTACTCAATCTAAAGATTCAAATGCTGATCTCTTCCAGAAATCCCCTTACAGACACACCTCAAAGTACTGTTTTACCAACTACCTGGACAATTTCTTAGTCTAGTCAAGTTGACACATTAAATTAGCTCCCATAATGCCTATTTTTTCATCACTTTCATGGATGTTGAGACAGTCCAAATGTCCCTGGTAATCCGCTTCCTGTGCTCTGCCACCACCACTCCTGATTCCTGACCTGGATGTCTGTGGTCATTTGTACACACATATTGGTAAACTGAGACCCAGAAAATCATGTTGTAAAATTAATTCTTGCTCTGGTAGGAGGTTCCCAAGGATCTCCTGTGAAAAAGTGTTTGTTTTGGAATAACAGAGACTTATCACTGGGCTCACTTCCAATCAGGTCACTTCCATGATCCAATATGCTTTGCTATTTGCCTTGGATATGTATTATCTGCAGAATTGCTAATCTAAGTGTGCCTGATATTTAATGTTGGCTTGTGAGAAAAAAAAAAAAAGATGTGAGGTCAGACACAGGATTAAATTCTGGCACTACCTCTTAATAGCTCTGTAATCTTGGGCATATTACTTATTTGTTTCTCAGATTCTTAACTGTTAATGTAAATTATATAATAATTACTCTTTTAAAAATACATTTTTTTTTGAGATGGAGTCTCGCTCTGTCGCCCAAGATGGAGTGCAGTGGCGCGATCTCCGCTCACTGCAAGCTCCGCCTCCTGGGTTCATGCCATTCTCCTGCCTCAGCTTCCCGAGTAGCTGGGACTACAAATACATTTTAATTCAATTCAATGGGATGTTGTCCGCCAAACTTCTGCTCGATATTGGGCACTTTAAAAATGTTTTGCTTCGCTTTTCTCCTCCTTTTGATCACTGGGTTTGTTTTTTGTTTTGTTTTTCTGGTTTTCTGCTCCCTCCTATGTGTTCCTAAATCTGATAACTGTGCTGTTATGTCACAAAGCCTGCGGGATACTTCTAATATTGTTGTAAAGAACAATGGTTTACATTTATTTGGGGATTATGAAATATATAGTATTATAGATGGTAGTAATTTCATTAAATGTTTTAGGTTTTTGAATATTCATTACAACCACTTAAGATATGTACTAGCATTATTTTATGATAATAATTGAGAAAACTAAGGCTTAGAAAGTTAAACAAGCTGGTAAAGTTCACACAGCAAACAAGTGGCAGAGTCTGGGTGCAAACTAATATTTCTGAAATAAAAATCTGTGCTTTTAAGCTATCAGGCTAAATCACTACCGCCAGCAAATAAGAGAATTACAATCCTGTGTCTCATCAAATTCTGTAACCTGCTCAGAGACCCTTAGGGCACCTTAAGGCCACATTCTCTGAGTAGTAGTTTGCTTTAAGGTCATTGCTAGGTAATACAATGGCTAGAGATGCAGCATACTGAGCTCCCTAAATTTGAAAAACAAAACACAGGGTGAGTTTGACATCTCTAATTACCATATGAAAATGACTACTGAAGAAAGATGCCTAATAATTCACACCTTGGGCTTATTACAGCAAGCATTCTGAGATGACATTTCTTAGCCATTTAGGAACACCCATAGTATAACGTTAGCTAGAAACACAGGGACAATCAATCTCACAACAAATGTATCCTGATGGTTTTGTTAGAGACTCCTAAATTGCTGGATTTACACATTTGTCATAAGCACTGGAGATGTTTCCTCTGTTGATATGCAAACATCAGATTGTTCTCTAACATCCAAAACAATGATAGTTTCTTTTTTTTTATCATTGTGCAATTTGATTCCAGATTAAGCAAACAATGCAGCATCATCCCAACTCCCTATAATTTGGGGAAGCAAAACAGTTGCATTTTAGCATAAGGATAGCAAGACCAAGAAGGAACTTCACATATTGAAAGTAGGTGAGGGGTATGAAGGTGAGTAGTGGGGATAGAAATTATATGCCTGATTTTCCTTTCAAATCTAGGCAAATGTGATCTCAGTATACTATGTATTAAGATTATTTTGAAACGCTACAGTCAATTACTGAGACTAAACTATATATTAGTCACTGAGGTATTAATTAAAACTTTTATTGAATAAAGCTACATAATGGGTGTATTGCTTTAAATTTTACAAACCACTGCTCTATTTATCTGTATATTTTTTGTAACTGGTGCATAATACATTTTCAGTACCTGCTTCTTGAATAAATATAAGGCACTTTTCAAATATTATGATATTTATTTATATAATAACCCTGTGAAGTAGTTATTATTACAATTTTTCTCATTTTTCAGATGAGTTAAGTAGTCTGAGATAGAGTTGCTCAAGGTCATTCAGGTAGAAAGTGGCAGGCGAGAACCTGAACACGGTATCTTCTCCAACTTCAAAAGCCCTATTCTTTCAATTACCCATTACATTACATTATAGCATCTCTCTGGAGAGAATATGACCTGACCTGTAAAATATTAGAATGCATAACTCAAATCCATATAAAATCGTCCTTACTTTTACATTTTGGAATTTCAGTGTATGATACAATTTCCAGGTGCCTTTAATTATCTTGCTTCATACTATTAACAATACTTAATATAATTTCAGTCCTTTGACTTTATTTTTCCTATTGGTTTTCCAACAAAACCTTAAAGACAAAAGAGAACAGGCATGCTGAAGACAGGATAAAATACCTTTTGCAATTATGGCCTGGATGGAAAGACTTATCTCTAGAAACTCACTTGGGGGAAATCGTGAAGTATTTATACGTAATCATCTTTTGTGTTGCTCAAACTAAATAAAATGTGAAAATTGGTACATTTTAAGGAATTCATGCAAAAATATTTAAAATGATATTAGTTTGTCTTCACATTACAATCCAGGTTCAGCAAATTCATTCTATTTTATAAAAATCATATTTTCTGATTCAGGAAATTACTATAAGATCTGAAAACCATATAGCAAGTTTTTAATAAATATAAGATATCTGTTCAAAGATGAGTATATCACTGAAGTAATTAAATTGTGTGACTTAAGGAAATCACTGACATAGTAAAGCAGAGTCTCTATTTATACTAATGCAAGATGCTTGAGGAAATTGAGTGGAAAAAATACTTTCTGTGAACATATCTGCAATTAGGATGGTGAGATATTTGGCAACAGTGAAAAGTAAGTTGTGAAAACAATAATTGAGTCTTTACTTTGCTCTTGAATTTCTACTCATTCAAAATTTCTCCCATCAATGTTTTCTGTTCCAACCCTTCTTAACTAACAAGCAAGAGCCAAATGCACAATCAACTCTCTCTTTTTGTTTAGGTTTATCTTACCCAAGGTATCTTGTCATAGACACTTCACAACTAAAGCTAACACATTTGCCACTCTTTCAACTCCTCATATGCTGGAATTCACCCCATAGCACCCTTTGGGCATGACTGCAGAGACTTTGCTTGACCATATTCCTCACGGAGAATGGAGAATATCATTAGGATAAGAAGTGGTTCATATTAAGTTTTGCTTTCATTGAATATTCAGCCTCTCTGAAATTTCTGCCATTTGTTTCTATTTTATTCTTCTAGGAGGACAGAAGCATTTTGTTTTCCCTTTATTGGATGATGAGAAAAGAAACACACACACACACACACACACACACACACACACACACCCAACAACTAATCCCCATAAAAGCACTTGGAATAGCACTTGCCACTTAGGAAACACCTAATAAAGGTAAAATTATTATTAGCTTCCTGATCTTGTGCAAAGGACAAAGTTTTCCTAAGCCCTAGATTCTTCCATCATAAAATAAAGATCCACTCAATTATTCATTCTAGAAACATTTAGGAGTCTACTATGAGTTAGCAACTGACAGCTATTTCGTATTGATTTTAGAAGGACTAAGTGAGGTAATGAATACTAGATGCTCAACACAAAGCCTCTTGGTTTCTAAGCACCAAATAACAGTTGGTGATTGGGAGTCATAGTTATGTTTATGGAAAAAAACAGATGATTGTTGGGATATAAATTAAAAAAACGAACTACCAAGAACCAAACTCAAACAGATTCAGGCAATAAATCCAAGAAAAAACAGAGGACCAATGTGGAGCTGCAGAAGAACATGCAGCAAGTGACTTAGCCCCAGCTGGAGAATAAAATATTATACTCCAACTATCCAGTTTTGTGTAGCAATTTGGGACTGAAATCCAGAATAGAATCAAGAGGGAACTGTAGGGGACAGAAACTAAAGATTCCTAAGGAGTAAGAGCATCATTGGTGACAATGTGGTTAAAAACATCAAACTACAGAAGCAAAAAAATTCAATAACTTGAAAAATCTAATCAAAATGATGTGAGTGGCAGTAGGGATTGAGTTTCTGACATTCAAGACAGGAAAGAGATGATGGAAAATTCCAAATAGAGACTGCCAGAGAGTCAGGACCCATGGGATTGAGGAACAAGAGTGAGGTCATATTATTGCAGGTCTTTCCTTAGTTCAGCTAAAGATGGGGTTCTTGTCCATCCCACGGCCACAAAATTTAGGCTTGCAGATGGTTTAAGGGGTGAGTAAAGCAGGATTTCATAGGGTAAAAAGGGGGAAACAGGGATACCCCACAAGGCCAGAGTCCCCTGGTGGAATGCTTCCCACCCTCCATTGGAATCCCAGGTTCCACACAGGAAGAGGAGGGGCCAGACTCTTCCGTGCTGCAAATGGTGTGAACTTCTCGAGGCTCCACCCCAGGGGGTAGGCTGGCTGAAGCTTCTCCAGGGATCCCCTCCCACTTGGCTGTCTCATTTCCCCCTCTAAAGAAGTACATCTAACTGTAGTTAG
Source organism: Gorilla gorilla gorilla (assembly GCF_029281585.2). Lineage (NCBI taxonomy): Eukaryota > Metazoa > Chordata > Mammalia > Primates > Hominidae > Gorilla > Gorilla gorilla. The sequence goes on along the minus strand of NC_073235.2, from coordinate 18,251,961 downwards.
ATTAAGAATAAGGGCAAAGACCAATCTTAACTACTTCCTACTGATGGGGGCACTATTTTGGATAAATGGCAGTCAGAGCTCCCTGGAGGGCCTATTTAAGGGTTCCCAGCAGAAGGGACCATTGTCAGAGACTCCGGTTGCATGACTGTTTGGAGTCTGAAGACTCCAAAACTGTTTGGAGACTGTTTGGCCTGAAGGCAAGAACAGACAAATGGGGTTATTAGAAAACACGTATCAAAATGAAACAAGGGGAGGGGTAAGGAGAACTCAAAAATTCCAAGGCCTTTTACCAGTTGGCCCAGGGAGAGGGAGGCCAAAAGCCCAGCTGGTTGAAAAACTTTACCCTTTTGCTGGCATGTCAGGCCTCTGGGTTCCCTTCCCCTGAGCCCAATTCTAAACCAACCAGTTTAAGGTTTGGGAAATTAACTGGTTCCTGTTTGGAGGATACATCCAAGGGGAGTGCCTTGTAGTACAGAGACACAATTACCTAACAGTGAAGAGAGGAGAGGAGAAGAAAGGAAAAAAAAGGCATTTTGTTCAAAAGAGTCCCAGGGGTTTAGGAGGAATTCTAAAGGGGTACAGACTGAAGATGAATGGCTACGCACTAGAAAAGGAGGAACAGGCTTCCCTGATTCCCTTCTCTTCCTAGCAGATACCTGGGGTATGTGAGGGAGAGAGGGAAGAACGTCCTCTTTCCTTCTTCCATCCTTGCATCCCTGAGTCCTGGGACCTTGGCAGGTCCCACCATGAGTGCCAAAGCAGTGTGCACCCATGAAGCAGGGAGGGCCTAGAGAATAGGAATTATCTGCTGTTGCCTATGCCTCTATCCCCACTACTGTCAGTAGCTTTGGAGTACCCTAGACCTCATTTTTCCCACGTATATTAACGTGGCCTTTATCCATGAAACAGGAAGCTTGGGGTTGGCTTAATCGGCAGGAATCAACTACACTCACCTGTACTGTGCCTTTTAACCTCTATTGTCATTGCCTCGGGATCCCTCAATCTACTTTTCTTTCCTAGGGCTTTGACCCAAAGCTTCGAATTGACTTTGGGGAAAAAACGTGTCTTGGGGGTTCGCATGAACTCCTTATCATAAGCCGAATGCTAAGGTGAAACTGTGGAACTGAGTCCTCTTCCAACAAGGGACGAAAAAGGATGTCTTGTAACACATCCAGATAACTGGTAGCTATAGTTATGCTTGCTAGGATTTGCATGCATGGCTTTGGTTAGTTCCCTTGGTCTGACTTTCCCAAAAAGGAAACCTCCTAGTGATGGGCATCCTATTTATTCCCATCACCTGGCAGGATTTGCAGGATAATTGCTCAGAACTAGAATATTGATCCAGAGTTTTACATTACCCATCCCTCTTGTTCTTTCTGAATTGCAACCGGAGATTGCTGGTAGGTTCACAGGAACAAGCAAGGTTAGTCTAAAATGAAGGCAAAAACTTAAAAACAACTAGTGAGTTTAGAATTTAATGACAAATATATGATGACTTTTGAAGCATAACTTCTCTCTCTCTAGTCCTCATTTTTGTTAAAAAAAATCATCACAGGACTGTGTTATTTGCAACATAGACTTTAGTTTTATAACTGCCCTGATTATTTGCATAAAGTGCAGCAAGAATAATTATTTCTACAAAAGCCTTTTGGATTGGCTTTGATGGAAGTTTGTTCCACAAGGAATCTCAGATAAGACCTTTTAAAGCCGAGCTCAGCCGTGGGTTTGCATCCTCAAATACCTGAGAGTTGGCTGATCCTCTCCTCTTAAGGTCCTAAGATAAACTTGGAGCTCCTAGACCTGTTAAAAATTGACATTCTTTACTCACAAGAGGTCAAGAACTCTGTACAGGGACTGTGTAGATGAGGGTAGGAGGCCAGTCTCCCATGGGACTTTTATTGGCTCTGCAAGTTGAGACTGACTCTTTAAAGGGAAGCATACCCTTCCAGTCAAAGCCTTGGTAAAATTACCAGTTTCTCCAGTTGTGTCCTGTTGCAAAAGAAAACTGGATTCTTATTGCACTGATACAAACAATTATGTTGCCATAAGAATCACAGATAATATCCAAATTTTAGACGAACCAGGCAGAGTGAAACAAACATGCTTCAAATCTTGATCCCAGGAGTATACCTTACTTAATTATTAAAGGTTTTATATAGTTCAAAGTTTCCTGGATTCTGAAAAAACATGGATAAGCAATATTCCAAGCAAAGGTTAAAAAAATTTGATTCCGTTTCCAGAGTTCAGTCCATTTAGTTAAATCTTGTTTTACTTGATATTCATCAACATTTTAGCTCTTTATCAGTCCTATACATTTTCCTTTATTCCAATGCTACAATCTCTATAGTTAACAGAGGCCTGTATTTGAGAGCACCTGTTAAAAGTTCTATAGCTCATTATAAACCGTCTTTGAACAGGATTAAAACAAGACAACAATTGTCTGTGAATAGCAAAATGTCCAGAGTAGTTACAGTTAGAAACATGATTGGCAAAGAAGTTTGATCATTTGTGTGGTTTAAAATAACTTAACATAAAAACCTTAATTATGATTGATAGCATATACTCAGACATTAGAATTTTAGAAATACCATTCAATTTTGGAACATATATAAGCATTATTTACCAAAAATATGACCTAAAGAAGATTGAACATCATTTCGGCCATCCCACGTACCTGAATATGCCAAATAATCGTGTTTGCCTCTCTTTTCTGGATACCTCAGGGGTCCTCTGATGTATTGGAAAAGCCAGGTGCCAGGGAAGACAATTTTGAAACTGAAGTTTGATTTTGGTAAGGCTGTTAAATGTCTGAGGTTTAAAACACTTGATATTATTAAATAGAATTCCAGATTACCATAAGTTATTTACTTTACCTAAATAATGACTCAGACATTTTAAAGAAGCAAAAACCTTTTATATCCATTTACAGAATTTTGCAAAGAGCAGATTAGAGCCTTAGGAAAACTTTGTTATGCTTTTATTTCAATGCTCGATTTACAGAAAAAACACATAATATCATTTTTTTTGAATTTAGTCAATATGTTCACTCAGAGAACCTCTTCTGCAAGATTATTTTCCACCACTTTTTGAACCTTCAGCTTTTTCCTAATTTAACTCAAAACAATTCTTTAATCCTGGCAGAAGTTTACATTTCCAGGCCGTTTTATAACCTTTTACTAAAAAATACATTTTACTATTCTTACACACCTCGCATGTAAATCTATTTCTAATAGTTTCAATTAACTCCTACCAATTTTTAACTTGAAAACTTGGTTAAGTTGCTTTGTGTGCTAACTGCAGCCAAGGTTTACCTTCTAAGTTAAGGGCTTGGTTAGTTCCATATGTCCCCAGACCCTACAAATTGTGAAGCTGCCAAGCCAAATAGGTCTCAAAACCCAAAAAGCAGTTTGTAACCTCAAAACACTTAGCAAACCTTGCATCTGACCTGCATAGTTTAGTTCACCTATTTATATTTTAATTATACTTGCATTTTACTGATAGTCTTTAGAGCTATTTTCTTTTTTTTTTTTTTTTTTTTTTTTTTTTTTGAGACGGAGTCTTGCTCTGTCGCCCAGGCTGGAGTGCAGTGGCGCGATCTCGGCTCACTGCAAGCTCCGCCTCCCGGGTTCACGCCATTCTCCTGCCTCAGCCTCCCGAGTAGCTGGGACTACAGGCGCCCGCCACCACGCCCGGCTAATTTTTTGTATTTTTAGTAGAGACGGGGTTTCACCGTGTTAGCCAGGATGGTCTCGATCTCCTGACCTTGTGATCCGCCCGCCTCGGCCTCCCAAAGTGCTGGGATTACAGGCGTGAGCCACCGCGCCCGGCCCTCTTTAGAGCTATTTTCATTTCTCAAAAATTAAAGTTATGTGAACTGAAAGGTTCCATAGCTTTTAACTTCTCTTTAAAAAATATTACATCCAAGCGCTTGTCTTTTTTAGGCCAAATTAATTAGAGCTCTTTTTACAGACATCACACACAGTATACAAACAGACAGGCAGAAGAGAACCCAGTCGCTGGCTGGGGCCATTTGAAAAACAGAGCTAGGAAAACATGCAGATATGGGACCTGAGAGGGCTCATCCCATCAGGCAGGATGGCTAAACAAAGATGCCCTCAGGATATAAAACAAGATGGAGGCTTGATTTCACAACCAAAATTTTGCAGAGAAAAACAGTGATAGTTGTGGGGGCATGGCCTAGTAAAACATCTTCTAAAAGGCAAAAAACAATTACAAGTTAACTGCTGAGGAGGTAGAGAAGGGGAAGAAAAAAGGTTTAAAAACGCCTGGGGAAGAACCTCTTATTCTTATGCAAGTGGTTCCTCCACCAAGGAGACAAATTTAATTGCTGTGGGTCACAGCTGGCCTCCCTGTCCCCGGGAGGAGGAGACTCTGTGGGTGTCTGGCAGAACAACACCAGCCAGCTGCCCGCCACACCTTAGGCCAGGCCTCCAAGTCCTGGCAGGGAGGGGAGAGCGCTGGGGAGCTGCTGGTCTCCAATCAGTCCGGAAAAAGAAAGGAAAAGGCCATGAATAGGCCCCGGAACGACAGGGTTGGGAGCATGGTTTCCCTCACCCTCAGATGTCTGAGGATGAAAAGGCTTAGGAGCAACAGAAAGAGGTTTTGAATCCCCATTTCACTCACCACTTCTTGAGTCCCCGCGGTTGCACACCAAAAATGTTGCAGGACTTTCCTTAGTTCGGTTCTTGTCCGTCCTACAGCCACAAAAATTCACGCTTGCAGATGGTTTAAAGGGTGAGTAAAACAGGGTTTTATTGAGTGAAAAGGGAAAAGAGGGAAACAGGGATCCTCCGCAAGGCCAGAGTCCCCTGCTAGAGTGCTTCCCATCCACCGTTCCAATCCCAGATTCCACGCAGAAGAGGAGGGACCGGGCTCCTCCCTGCTGCGAATGTCCTGAATTTCTCGAGGCTCCACCCCAGTGGAAAGGCTGGTTGGAGTTTCTCCAGGGGCCCCCTCCCACTTAGGTGTCTCAGTATCTCTCTTGGACATACCAGGTACAAAAGCAGACACCAAATGACACAAGTAACAGGAAGCTTCGCAAGTGGCAGAGACAGAATGCTTGGATGACTGACTTTTCATATCCTTCGTAACTAAGGTCATAAACAGGATCTTAGGCCTGCTATTGAGAGGTCATCATGGTACCTTCCAGTGTTAGGAAAATGCAGGGCAAGGAATTACTGAAGCCAATTCAGTGTCAAAGAGCAGAGACAGTTTCAGGTGAGGCAAGAGAATGGAAATGTCTATTCAGCTCTCCCAGTGAGACACTTAGGCCTTATTCCAGCTGATACCTCATCCTGGTGTCTTCTCTTGGCACAGTCGCTGTCCTCATAAACCCTGGAACTCAGTTTAAGGTAGCTGTCTCCTCCATAGTATTTAAGATACGGCATATTTAGACAACAGAGAAAGAGATGCATGCACGTGGCATGGGGAAGGAAGGTTGGGAGGGAGGGTCTTTCTAGCCTTCTATAAATTTAGTGAACGAATTTATGATCCAACTGTGGGATATGGGAACGCACTCTTAGAGAGACCACCCTGGCTAATGGCAATATCCCGAGATTGGGAAACAAACAACGACACTGTTGATCTCATTCTGGTAGAAGTATTTAAACTTCTGTTTCTCACTAAAAGATATATTGATTCAGGTGCTTAATTACCAGATAAACATATGATGTCATATAAATAGGAAGTCCTAAAATCTCTCATGCATAAAAAGAGTCCCTTCATAGCTAATAATTTGGATGACTTTAATTATTAAATTAAGAAAATAAAAGCAAAGATAGAACACAAGTAACTTTCTCATCGCAGGAGCAGCAGTAAAATCTCTTTATAATGCTGGCATAAAGGGACAGATGTAACATCTGTAATTTAGATTAATCACGCAATATTTATTAGCTTCCAAAGGTGGTAGTAGATAGTCACAGACACACTTAGAAAATGTCAAATTCTGTCTGCCTCAGAAACCTTTTGGTCCCTGGTAGTCTAGTCATTAGGATAAAAAGGCAAAATATGCCCCAAAATGTTAAAAAAGAAACCTTTATACAAATATCTATTATTACATATACATATTAGTCATTTTCCAAATTTATTCAAAGAAAGTTGACAATCACAAAAAAACTTTAATTTTTTTTGTCATTCAAATTCTGTTACATAAAAAGTAAAACTTTAAAACAAATTTGGAGTGCAAAGCCCCTCAAACCAATTCAATTAGGTCTCCAGTCCTGGGATAATTTCTCTCTTTTTAATTTTCTGGGTTCCAGGTCTCTTGTTTTTGGGGTTTGGCAGGGGTACATTTAGCTAGGTTGATGGTAAAGTCAGAGATGGGGGACAGGGGGTTTGTGGATTTAATCGGAAATAGTTCATGAAATTGAGCGGATGTGCGTGAACCTACATGCCTGAGTGTGCGTGCGTGAGTGTGCATGTGTGTCCATTGTTATGTCTTTGAAGCATGAATTAATTAACAGCTTATGGTTATTATGCCAGCCCGGAATATTCAATATAAGCTCAGCTTCTACTAAATGATCTGGCAGGAATCAGATCTGAGTTCATCTACAGCAGATTCAGAGGGGAGAAGGCCTTCCTCGATGGTGAGTGATAGCGTCTACCAAAGTTAAAAATCCCAAATGCATGAGTGCTCCCGTGACTGGTTAATAGGATGGTAGTCATTAGTCCATCAAGATGCCTTATTTAAGTGGAATGTGTGGGCGATCTTGGCTTTATGACCCTGAAGTAAGAACCAGATGCCAGGTATAGTTTCAAAATCGTCACCCCCTAGTATTATGGCCCCGGAGCGAGGAGGGTAGTACTCCCGAGCCGGATGATGATTTCTCGGAGGTTGGTAGATTAAGAGACCAAAATTTAGTAGGAGATATCCATGTTGACGAGGGATTTCTTGATTGAAATGTGCTATGTTCGATGAACAAATGTGTGCACTATGTAATATTAAGCATTCCTAATACGGGTCAATATTCGTGTGGATTAGGTTTTATTGTACACTTTATAATAGTAGATGTGCGATAGTTAAGGAATTGTTAATTTGTGCTTATATGCATGTGGACTGGATTTGTAGTATATTCTTATATATGAATGTACTATGTACAAGTAGGCAATTATAGTACTATATATTATTCATGGGGATTAGCAGTAATGCACGAAGTACATAAAAGCACTAATGTGTTAGTGCTAATTGATTAATACTGACATGGTAGTCAAAGTGTGTGCTGGGAAAAAAATCAGGGGGTAGTTTAATTAGAATTTCAGCCATGGGTGTTGACGATGAAGCGGGAATGCTTTTCCCTTGAGTTGTCCTGGGGAGGGGATTCTCCATTTCTGGTTTACAAGACCGCAGCATTGAATTGTAATACAAGGGCATTTTCATTTAAGTAGTTTATATTCAGTGGTATAAGGATGAGGATGATAGAGAGGTACTTAATAGATGCTGTCTGTCCGATGGCAATAATAGGATATTTGATGGGCTGTCCTCTGATTCATGTGAGTGTAAGCAGGTCAGCCACTGAGGTTCAGTATAGGCATTGAATTAATGGCTTGAATATTATGCTTTGTTGTTTAGACGTCTGAAGTACAGGAATAACTGCTAGAACGAGAATGGAGAATACAAGGGCCAGTACGCCTCTTAGTTTGTTAGGGATAGATTGTAAGATTGCGTAGGCAAACGAAAAGTATCACTTTGGCTTAATGTGGGGTGGGGTATTGAGGGAGTTAGCTAAAGTGTAATTATCTGGGTCGCTGAGGAGGTCAGGCGAAAATAGTACTAGAGTTATTAGAAGGAGGAGGAGAAAAATTAAACCTAGAATATCTGGATTCTGTTTTTAATTTTCTGGTCAGTCTGAAGCCCACTAGCTTGGTGTGGTGCCTGAGACATCTCCCATGATCGCCTCTCATATCCTAAGTGAGTGTGTGTATCTTTGCTGCAGCTGTTAAGGGATACATCTAGTAAATACTTCAAGCTTCCATTTTAGTGACAGTAATATTAATGGATCAAAATCATTGACAAATTCTCCCACTGCCTTTTGTTTCTAATTTGTTTTCTCTATAGCTTTGAGCATTTTGAAGTTCCGAGGGCCAATATCAGGGCATGGCTTAGGCCAGGGAAGCACAGCCGGGTATACCATGAAGTTGGCCTCGAATGTAGAAAAGCAGAAAAAATACTCTGAGCCTATGTGTGGTTCAACATGGTACGTCAGAATAGCAAAGTTCTAGGAGTTTGAAGCCAAACACCAGATAAACTTCATTGAAGTGTACTATGAGGGCTATGGATTCCTCTGAAACCTTTGGCGGAGAATTTGGGGATTAGGGGTATATTGAAGTTACTATTTTCATCAGAGACATGAGATCCTTGGAAGCACAACTTACTTGTCACTACTGTGTACTCTTTAGTTCTGATTTTATTGCTGAGACTCAACATGTAAATCTTTTCCAACTTAACCTGATCCTACAATTATTGCGTGAGGCTACTTTTTACGGAAAGTAACTGTGGTGATATTACACTATCTTCAAGTTTTAGCTCACAAAGTGACTGCCCACTTGGTTCCAGAGATCAGATAAAACTAAACACTGAAATTACATTTAGAATATTATTTTAACTTCATTTGATTATAAGAGGGAAACTTTCTCTTGGAATCAGGAAATAAAGCTATAGAATAAAAAACTTTTATTTTTGTTTATTTTCAAGTAAAATAATAAGGGCAGTAGTGTTTCCTTATGACAGTGGCACTGTGATTTGGTTTCATACAAACTCATTTCATGCTGGGTTTCTGACAGTTTGACAGATTCTGTATCTTGCTTGAAAACATGAGCCTGTAGAGAGCCTTTTGATGACATAGATACACCTTTCTCTGGGGAACATCATTCCTTTCAAGGCAGTTCCTGCTGGTGACCTGCCATCAGTGTTTCTGCATTATGTATGATTCTGTAGAGTGACTGAGATAAACCAGGGGGATATAGAAGAATTATACTGAGGGATCCAGAAGGCAGTAGGACCCTGGCATTCTGGAACCATGAGCAGACCTGGTGACACTTAAAAAAAAAAAAAAGAGGAGTAAGTCCGTAAGTCCTTATGCAGGCAGATCATAGTAGAAGGTATTGTCATTCTGATTCAACCAGCAATGTCATACATACCAAGCAGAGCTTGTCTCAGTGACTATTAGGCTGATAGGTACACATTTTCTAGAATAATATACACAATGAGATATATGAAAGATTATTTTAAAATGTGTTCCCATATAGAAATAAAAAGAAAAAGAGACAGAACTCCTGGAGATGATTCCTAGTGTCAGTCCTGATCACATATTACTGAAATAAACTATTTGCCTATTTCCAAAATAAAATGCTAATTTCATTTAAATAGGAATTTTGTTTCATCACTCTCTGGATAATAACTCTGGCATACAGTAGGCAACCACAATACTGTTAGTTCACTGCTTAAGAAACAGAATATAGCACGTGAAATGTTTAAAGATAAATGATAAATTATTATTTGATAAATGATATGGAGATAAATAGTTCACTGCAAAAAAATTGGGTAGGATATTTTCCTTATATGAAAACAGATTTTAGCTAAATTAAAGATTTAAATAAAACATCATAGTATTATAATGTAATCAAAAAAAGGTCCAATTTGATTTTGCAATTCAGAAAGACTTCAGGGATTTCCTATGCATCAGAATACTGATAGAAACCTAATTGAAAAAAAATAATACATTTGCATATAAATAAAAATGTAAATATTTTTGAAATTCTCATAATCCGTAAGTAATAAATAATAAAGTAGAAAAAGCATTATATATGGAAGATTAGTATATATGGAAGATCAAAGATTAATAGCCTCCATGATCAAAGATTAATAGCCCCAATTCAGAAATAACCTTTGTAAATTAATAAGTAGAGAAAATATCCTAATAGAAAAATGGGTAAGACATAATTTTCAGAAGAAGAAATACAAATGGTAAATACCTATGTAAAAAAAAGTTTAACCACTGTAGTAATCAAGTAAATCCAATTTAAATAAATATTATTATAGCCGAGAATGATGGTTTCCAGCTTCATCCATGTCCCTACAAAGGACATGAACCCATCATTTTTTATGGCTGGATAGTATTCCATGGTGTATATGTGCCACATTTTCTTAATCCAGTCTATCATTGTTGGACATTTGGGTTGGTTCCAAGTCTTTGCTATCTCAGCAAACTATCGCAAGCACAGAAAACCAAACACCGCATGTTCTCACTCATAGGTGGGAATTGAACAATGAGAAAACATGGACACAGGAAGGGGAACATCACACACTGGGGCCTGTTGTGGGGTTGGGGGAGGGAGGAGGGATAGCATTACGAGAAATGATGAGTTAATGGGTGCAGCACACCAACATGGCACATGTATACATATGTAACAAACCTGCATGTTGTGCACATGTACCCTAAAACTTAAAGTATAATACTAAAAAAAAATAAAAATTATTGTAGCCTATTAAATTAGAAGAAAAGATAGATGATACACCAGATATCCAATAGTAGTAGGGGCACTATGACATAGGTTCTCTAATCTGCCACTGGTTAAAATGCACCTTTTTGGAAGGCATTGCTCTATTATATCAATTAGAAATTAAATTGTCTATAGCAAAAGCTGAAGGAGTCGTAATTTAAACTATTCTGGTGTTTTGTGCTCTCACATAATAGGAATACTGGAGATGGAAAATCCAGGGATAGTACCCATCTCCATAAAATCATCAGACACATCCTCTCTCTTCTCTCTCTCTTACATGCACTCCCTCCGCGTGCATGCACATCCAGCCATTATTAGATTGCTATTCATTTTCCTGATGCAGTTGCTAGAACGCCAGTTCTGTGATGACATTCCTGTCTCCACATTCCAGTGCTACAGGTACAATAGAAGGATGTCAAAAAAGTCAGACTTTCATTAAAGAACTTTCCCCGACGTCCATCTTGAATTAGATCTCGCTGGATGGAACTCTGTCACGTAACATTCTGCAGTTAAGGGCATGTGAATGGCCACAAATCTTTTATAAGAGAGAATCAATTTGGGTAGGCAATCAGCAGACTCTGTCACAGCCTCAAAAATTCATACCGAACCCATCGATATCTCAATATCACTTGTAAGAATTAATCTTAGCCACTAGACATATGTAAAAAAATTATTTTACAAATACACTTATCAAAACAGTAGTTATGATAGTAAAACAAATTGACACTATTCAATAAGAGAGGAACTGTTAATTTAATCAAGTTATGGTCACATTATTAATATACTAAAATAAGGTTTACAAATACTTCAGTAAATAAACCTAACAGTTAAACTATATATAATATTGTTGGGAAACAAAACACTTAAATCTCTATCTTTAGAAATTTATACATACATACAGTTTAACTAACTCATAAAAAATATTAGTGCTTATGACTGATTTGTGAGATTGTGGCCATTTTTATTTACTTTTGCTTATTTATATTTTCCAAATGTTAAAAAATTGCATGTTTTTAACATCAAAAAAACTAAGAATATATTTCTAATAAAACATAGTCAATATTTATAGCTGTTACTGTCAAATGGGAATTCTCCAACAATGGTGAGAATATAAGTTGGCCATTTTTTATGGAGGTATATTTGAGAAAATTTATCTATACTTTTATTTCATCTCATTTACCTTAGTGACGAACTGTTAATATTCTGTTCCTTAGTTACACAGCATCCTCTAGTGACAGGATCAGTTCTGCCCTCTCAGACAAATGGCCCAATAATTTTCTAACATCAAATATTTTATATGTGATTTGCTTTTCTATTGTAAATAATTATATTTAACACTGTATGATGTAGTTGTACTTGAATAATTTGTGATAGAGGAAATACAATTTTTTGAAAAATCCATGAATTAAAAAATTTTAAACTCAAATTGCACTTTATTGCTTGCAAAATTAAAATATATTTTTAGATGGTAAAATATTTGGCAAAGTAGTTAGGAGGGAAATCATATTGAATGCACAATTGAACTTTAAAAGAATAATAGCTGAAAGGGAGTAATGATTAGGATAAATTTTTATGTTATTTATAATACTGAGAAATGAACATCAAATAATATATGTGTGGAGTATACTTTCTAAAACTTTTATAAATTACTTATAGAAATATTTTCTTGGGTCTTTTTGCAAAGATATAAATATTAAAACATTAGGATTTAGAGAGCATGTCTTGTTCAGCAAGAAGAGTATGTCTTGGTCTGTAAGAAATTATGAGACTCAGTAGTGTTATTAACAAGGATAGTACATGGTTTTAAACTTTTTCAAGTTGTTTCTGTGAGAAATTTATTCAAAAGACAATTATTGATATTTTATAGAAAAAAAATTAGCTGATGATAAAAGAAAATGGATCAAGCCTGCTTGCTTAAAAGAGTCATGGGCATATTGCCTGCCAATCTTTTCTATCACTTGGGAGAAACTCAACCTGAATCAAATATTTGCTGTTAATACTAATTGCCTCCCATATTTCATATCCTACCTGTTGTAAATCTTAATTTTAAAATAAGAGGGTTTAAGAGTCAATATCCCATAAAAACACTGATACATATTAATTATTCACCCAAGAGATAATGCTTCATATGTCTGTGGAAATTCTGACTCCTCTTACTAACAGCCCAGGTGCCCAGGGATCTGCAGTGCACAGTTGCAAGCCATGTTCAGCCTCTCCTCCCTCTTTCATGCATTCAGATATCACCCTTAGGTATAATAAACTCAGGGCCTTCTGTAATTCCATAAATTTAGTAATCTAACAAATAGATTTGAGTTCACCTGTTAACAGAAGCATCAACCTGAAGCTTCTGGATTCTAGGTGAACATGATTAGAGACTGAGCACAGGTCTCCTCCTAGGAAGCTGTCTCAACCCATCCTCTCTCTCCATAGCATTCTCGTAGTAAGAGCTTCTCCAAACTGCAAACATCACTACACACAAAAAGAATTGATCTCAGTGGCTTTTTAACAGAGAAGTTTGACTCATTTCCTTAGTAAAAGTGTTCTAAGAATAAAAAGAAATAAGATACTTTAAACTTTCATTAAGATTTTTTAGTAATATTGATATTATATGAAAACTATTTTTATGTTGTCTTATAAGTCCAAGAAGTAATTATGTTAATTGTATTAAGATTCAATATTTGTTAATGTAATGGAAAATTAAAAAATAAGTGAAATCATTGCAGTATTAAAGTTGAATTTTATTATTGTGAATTGGTGATTAAGAATCTCGATTTTTTTTTCATGTTATCCACTAGGAGTTTTATAGTTTTACATTTTGCATTTAGGCGTGTGACCCATTTTAAGTTAATTTTTTTGAAGAGTGTAAAGTTCGTGTCTAAATTCATTTTATTTTTATTTTTTTTACATGTGGATGTCTAGTTGTTTTAGTCCCGTTTGTTGAAAAGACTATTTGACTCCTTGGTATTTTGCTTTTGCTCCTTTTTCAAAGATCAGTTCCCTATACGTAGTTGGACTTATTTCTGCTCTCTATTATGTTACATTGATTCATTAGTCTATTCTTTTACCAAAAAGACACTGTCTTGATTACTGTAGTTTTATAGTAAGTCTTGAAGTAGAGTCAGTTCTCTGACTTTACTCCTTCAATGTTGTGTTAGCTATTCTGAGTCTCTTGCCTCTCCGTATACGCTTTAGAATCAGTTTGTTAATGTCCACAAAATATTTTGCTTGGGTTTCTATTGAGATTGCATTGACTCTATATGACAGTTTTGGAAGAACTGACATCTTGAAAACATTAATCCATATTCTGCATGAACATGAAGCATCTCTACATTTATTCAGCTTTTCTTTGGATTCTTTCACCAGATTTTGTAGTGGTTTAAAAAACTAATCCTGTACCTATTTTGTTTGAGTTAAGCTAAGTATTTCATTTTGAGGTCAGCATGAAGCAGCTTATCAATTTGGTATTACACTGCACAAATTACAAGATTTCAAGAACAAAAAATTAGTCAGTTGAAAAATCAACCAATGAAACTCCATGAGTCCAAAATTGAGAGAGAGAGAGAAAGAGAGAGAGAGAGAGGAAGGGAGGGAGGGAGGGAGGGAGGGAGGGAAGCTAGCTAAAAATTGCCATTTGAAGCAGCAATGAAACTAACCTACTCCTTTGAAAATTGGTAACTAACAGGAAAAGATAAAACATACATTTTAATTTTAAATTAGAAATTGCAATTGGCATAACCAACTAAGCCCTGTTGACGATGAAAAGTTCTATTTTGGATAAGAATAACAGCTAATAAATGATAGAAAAAACAAATCACCCTTCCACAATCCCCTCTAATGAAAATATTAACTCAGACAAGGATTATAAACTGATGTCAAAACTATTAGTCATATAGTTAATGAGAGAACAGGAAATTGTATGGTGATATCAAAGTTATATCACATTTTAGCTTCTAGTGGCAAAGAGGGAAATGTGAATATACGGTTGAGGGGTCAGACTATCATGATCCTAATCAAGCAATGAGTCATCAATATTAATGACAAGACAAACTGTATGGTATGTGTTATCTGACAAGATGGAATATAAAGTATACATTACCACTTAGGATGTGTTTTTCCAAACTTGCTTAACTTAAACATTTTAGCCATTATATCTAATCTTCATATTACAGGATCCACAAATGACAAACAACTTAAATGACACCGTAAAAAAGGAACCCCACAAATGTAGAAAAGTTGGCTTTTAGTAGGACCTCAAGCCAGGTCTTCTCAAAAAACAAGAGTAATTAAAAGTGACTTGCTAGGTAAATGCAGCTAAGGAAAAGTAAAAATCAAATGAAATATGTGCCTCTTGAATGGATTATCTTAAGACCAAACTGATTGCAAAGACATATTGGAGACATTTGAGGAAATTTTCTCATACAACTTACTGTAATATAAGATAAAAATGTATTCTTTTGGAAGATGGAGATTATTAACTGAAGAAAGCGTATTATGAAATTGTACGTATAATTTCATTTTGGTAAAAAAATGGACATGCATATATAAGTAGAACAAGTATCTGTGAGGATATATCAAAAGGTAAGACAAACAATCCTCTCTCAGATTGAATATGTGTTTTTAAATTTAATTTAAGTTTTTGTGATCTGTGGTCTCAAAATTTCTGCAAAACAGAAGTTGCTTTTGTAAAATGATATTATTTATTAAAAATAAAAATATCACCCCTATATGATACATTAGCCTATTAAGAAACCATTCGTATGATCTAAAGTGGTGACTAATGTCAGGCAAAGCAGATATAGTGACAAGCTGGATGATGATTATTTTGAGGGAATAGAAAGGGGGCCATTTGTGCATGTATAAAATCAATTCACAGCAAAACAAAGCAATGGAACAAAAACAACTCAATATAACTATGGCTGACACCAACAGTAGTTTTCCTGATGAATCCCTAAAGCAGAGAGGGTTCTTGGAACAATTTTGCTGAGGATGCCGTCAAGTGCTAGAGGTTTGTCTGTGCACTTTTATCATGAATTTGAAAACTGAGCTACAACACAAGTGAATCCTGACACCCTTTTGATGGTGACAGATCATGAAATACTCAGGATGGAGACATCTCACCATCCCCCTCAGTCTCATTAACACTTTATGTTGGTTTTTTATGACTTTCTGCATCTGGACAGCTTTGTGTTAATGGGAAGGAAACATCTGAACTTTCAAAATCTTAACTGTGTGAAGTCAGCACAACCATTTGCCTATGGAAAGTAAACGTCAATACTGACGCCGATATTTTCAAAACTAATATATGAACCTCTCATAAATAATAAACATATCTTAATTGGTACCTTAGAGTTCTATCTTTGAAAAGGGAAACATTTAGTCAGCATTCCAGTTTTTTACTCTTTGTATATGCTAAACTTTTCTTTTGAAGAAAATGCTCTCAAGAACATTTTCATGGTTCAGTTATGATACCTGAAAATGGCAGTGTCTTCCCAAATAAAGTGCTTGCTCCCAAGTTTATGAGACATCTGTAATAATGGCAAAGGGTTTTATTTTTATTTGGAAAAGATTTTACAACAAAGAATCCTAATTATTTTAAGGATGATGAAATTATAAATATCTATATATAATCTATTCTCACATACTTATATACATTTATACATTATTTTTAAAGTCACTATGAGTTTCAATTTTAATCTTAAATTTTTTAAAGTTTTCATTATGTATAGCCTTTTACATTTCTAGGATATTTTCAAAGACAGACAAATATTAATGTATAATAATGTTCATCATAGAATTTTGATTATAAATTTAAGTCAGGCACTTCATTCAGCATCTTTATAATATTAAAAGTCATAAGTTAATCAGGTATCCACTGATTAGGGAGTAGTTAAATACATGTTGAGAGCTTGAAATGTAATCACTAGGGAAAATAAGTTGATATACAGCAGTGTTTCTCAATAAGACGTAGCGATTTTTGCCCCCACAGAGGGCCTTGGTGATGTCTAGACGCATTATTGTTGCCACAGCTGGGGGAGTGGAGGTCCTGCTACCACTGTCTAGTGTGTGGAGCTCAGGGATGCTGCTATACATCCTGTAATGCACAGGACAGCCCCTAGCAGCAAAGAGTCATCCTAGCTAAAGTGCCTAGAGTGCCAAGGCTGAATAAACATGGTCTATGTATATTTATATATATATATATATATGTATGTATATGTATATATATGTGTGTATATATGTATATGTATATATATGTATGTGTATATGTGTATATGTATATATGTATGTGTATATATATATAGACAGAGAAAATATGCACCTTATATATTTAAACGAAAATAAAAAACAAACCAATACATTTAAAAGATTTTTATTAGAAATTATATAACCACTGAAAACCTATAATTTTTGTAATGATACATCAAGACATTCTAGACACTATGCTATTTTACATGAATGATTCTATTAGACCTTCATAACAACCCTATGAAGTAGGTTTAGCAATTAACTTTGCATAAGGAAGCCAAGACATAGCAAGTGTAAAAAACTGGCCAGGCCAGGCGCGGTGGCTCACGCCTGTAATCCCGGCACTTTGGGAGGCCGAGGCTGGCAGATCACCTGAAGTCAGGAGTTTGAGACCAGCCTGGCCAACAGGGTGAAGCCCTGTCTCTATTAAAAATACAAAAATTAGCCAGGTGTGGTGGTGTGCACCTGTAATCCCAGCTACTCGGGAGGCTGAGGCAGGAGCATCACTTGAACTTGGGAGTCAGAGGTTGCAGTAAACTGAGATCGCACCAGTGCACTCCAGCCTTGGCTACAAGAGAGAAACTCCATCTCAAACAAAAACAAACAAAAACAAAAACAAAAACAAAAAACTGGCCAAAGGACACTAAGCAATAAACTGGACTTAGCTCTCTAGACAGGGTGAGGAATTTCCACCAAAGGGTGAAAGGTGCTATCTTTGAAGGAAAGATTAGAGGAAGAATTCACTTCTTATACATTTGTATTTTATTATTATTGTATCATATATACATACTTTTAAAAAATAAGGTGATCCTATATAGCATCTAATGAAATAAGACAACCTGTTTTTTCGCTAGGTCCTATCTCTATGCCCCATTCCCTAGAAGCAACAATTTTTGACTCATTTAGCTCTTTTTTTAAAAAATTTATTTCCATTTTCCCAAATAAGCTCATAGCTTTATCTGTGGACTTCCTAGTATAGTATTCAGTGGAGCCCCATGTACTCTTCCTGAAATCATAAATACCCATCTTTTGTTTTTCCACTCAAGCTGTATGATAACTTTCAGCAAACTAATATTACTGTCTTCACCATATAACTATGTCAAGTAATATTACAGCTGGGATGCACTTTGATTAACTGTATGGTTTTTCACCAGTTAATAATTACATAATTTCATTTTTTTCTTTCCTTTTTAACTATCACTAGTTTATCCCCAAACTCTCAAGTAAAATGTTCATCATAACACCACTAAGCACATCAGGTAAATTACCTCTGTCATTTTTAAAATCTGAAATCTCCCCTCCTAGGTGTCTTTTTTTCTTCTCTTCTAATGGGAACTGAATGTTCTGTGTAAGATGCAGACCATTTATTCCAGGATGCCCTCCCCGTTGTCCCCGGGAGTGCCTTCCCCTTTCTCCTTTGCCAGCACCCACCCCTGTCTCCTTGACCGTCGTGGCTTCCTCTTGTTCAGTTTACTCCTTCATTCCATTGAACAGCATCTTCCTCTGTTTGTTTGTTTTGGTCCTTGTTCTTATTAAAGCATTCTTCACATGGCTGACAAACATCATGCGTTTTAATGTTAGAGTGACTTCAAACTCTAAGAATAGGCAGGGCTCATCATACTGGGCCACAGAGTGACATGAACTAGTGGGATATGGTGGTTTAATTGGGGAAACTCCAAATAACAAGGCATATAAGTGTGTTATCTATCCTTCCACCTCCAGCATAATTTTGCAACTTCTTTTCCAGAAGCTGAGGGAGGAAGTTAGAGTATACAGTTGGGTGTAGGTTTGTACACAATCTCCCTGTCTTCAATATGGCTCCTCATTCATCCCCCTCAGTTCTTCCTGGTGTCCCAGAGTCCAGGGCTCTTGAGCCTTTCTGCCTCAGCTTGCTTTTTGGCTCCCAGGAAAGGAGATTGTTTTTATATAAACAAAATACATTGTCCAGATAGTAAACTTCTAGCCTTTTCTGCCAGTAAGAAAAGAATAGTTGCCTGACATAGAGAGATGTGGTCATTAAGTGTGGGGATGTATATGTTCCTTAACATTTTTTTAGGAAAGCCTAAAATCTTGTACATTTTAAAATCATTTCCTAGATCTCTGCCTTCAAACAGTGTTTTCAATTCCTGAGACTTTCTGATGGTCTGTGACACAATTTTGCCTCTTTGCCCCCCATTCCTTCTTTCTGCCTTTGATAACAATTAACTCTGCTTGACAAGCCAGGATGGTTTTAGGTTTAAATTAACAATTAAAATCATAAAACACAATACAGTTCAGCTAGTACCAAGTTTATTTAGTTTTTAAAAAAGAGTATAGCACAGGGAGAAGACCAAACTTAGCAGCAAGCAGCTAGCAGATGCCTCGTGATTCCCAGAGACAGACTCCAAATGTCCCAGTCATTTCCCATTGTATCTAAGTCTTCATGTGAGAGGAGGCTGAGGAGAGCCATAAATTGGTGTTTTTAGTTATAACTCATTTTTATGCAGCACTCCCAGGGGTATTTGACTAATTCTCATTCCCCGGTGAAACTGCATCTCATCAATGGCCCATTACTCTTCAATTACAGCTTATTCATCAATTTCATGTTATTCATCAATAATAGCTTACTTAATAAATAATCTCTACAACCAGGCAAGGGAGTTTGATTTGGTACAAGCTAACTTCTGCAGGACCTTCATTTACCTTGGAGAAAAAATACAAGACTTTCCTTACATTGGTCTTTCAAGGAGGATTTATTTGAGGGTCAAATTCTCAGGCATCCCTAAACCTAAAGGAAAGACAACAGATTAGCTGTTAATGCTGCCATAGGTGCTTAAGTAAGTGGAAAAGTGGAACGTAAGTTCACTGTCACTTATGCATCCAATTTGCATCTTCCAAATCTTTTTTGACATTTTTCATCTGCCATCCTTCCTCTCCCCAGTTCTCTCTCGTTGATTTGATTCCTCTGCCATCATTTTTTTTTTTTTTGGTATAAGAGAGGATGCAGAGAAGAAACATATGCATATTTAATCTGTAATATGTAAATATATAAATGCTATAAGAATGCTTTGGATACATACATGTTTTAAATCATAGAAGAAAAGACTGAAGGAAATAATGTTTCTCAGGTATGTAAATTAATTTTATACAAAATTTTTTGAAAAAAAGGTATATTGTTTTCACAAGCCACTAAAATGTGATTTGAAAGTGGTTTTATGGTAAAAGACATTTGCTTGATATGACAACCATTTCTCTAATTAGAATAACATAGGAAATAAATTCTGCATGTGCATTAGATGTGGAAAATATGGATATGCTACAATGGTCTTCTGAATCCTTAATGAAGTAGACAATCACAAACTGAAACAAATTAGTAGCAGCAGTTAATACTGAAATATATATTATTGGGTAAATTATATACAATGTGATGCAAACAGTAGTGTATTCATAAATACCATTAGGTGTATATCACATAAAATCTCTCTGTTTAATGTTTGTGTATAAAACACCTTCTGACTTTTAATATCCAAATTTTATAGAGCTTACACACTTTATACAGGAAAAAAGTATATTTATGTTCCATATTATTAATACAACATTTTAAAGAGAATACAGAGCTTATACAGATTTGAGTAATAATCAAAATAAAAGAAGTAAAAAGAAGATCAGAACCAATCTATGGATTTTTGAATTGAATGTCAATGAAAAGAGATTGTGTTTGGATGTTAATGGTACTAAAGGAGGTATCACAGCATCATTTTTTTGTGTGAGATAATCTGCCATTTTACTTGTCCTGATCTCCTTTCCATGGTGCCTTTTCAAATTTAGACCTGGCTGTCACCCAATATTAAAATGAATCTCAATAATGTGTTAAAATTATAAGACAGAGCAAAGCAAGCTTTTTAAAAAAAAAAACTATACACACATACAGAAGTATGTTTTGTGTGTTTTATTGTTATTTTAGAAATTGTTGAGAGTTTACAGGGTTAAATTCTAATGCATTATGTGTTTCTCCATTCAAAATAATGGCAAATAGGCTCTTGGTTCACATTTTCATACAGAACGGATTACCCGTGTTAGGTAGGAAATGCCTGTGTTGTATTTCAGTGCATATTAGTAGCTAAATGTTAAATCAAACTGTAAAATAAAGTTGCATTAATTCATACAGTGTAATGCAGTCAAAACAGGAAACATGGTACAAAACATTTCCTTATATTTAAGTAAATTCCTTTGCATTTAGCAAATGCTTATCTTAGTGAAATCTTGTACAAAACATGTAGCAAGATAATGCTTAAGCTATTTTTTATGTGTGGACTTAATCTTTTAGGTCATATTTGTTCACTTTTGTTCAACACATTTTTATTTTAAATGTTATTGCTTTATCTATATGTATAGTAAATATACATTAAAATCTCCAACTGTACTTGTGAGATTTTTAATTATACCTTGAAATACTGTTTTGTTATATAGTTTAGGATTATATAGATCATATCAGTATGAGATTTTCATTTATTGTTTATTTCTCTCTCTAAATTTTGGACTCATGGATTTTCATTGGTTGATTTTTCAATTGACTAATTTTTTTATTCTTGAAATTTTGTAATTTGTGTAGTGTAATACGAGGTTGATAAGCTGCTTCATGCTGACCTCAAAATGAAATTCTTAGCTTAACTTAATCAAAATATGTACAGGATTTTTTTAAAAAACACTACAAAATCTGATGAAAGAAACCAAAGAAAAACTGAACAAATATAGAGATACTTCATGTTCATATAGAACATGGATTAATGTTTTCAAGATGTCAGTTCTTCCAAAATTGTTATATAGAGTCAATGCAATCTCAATAGAAACCCAAGAAGATATTTTGTGTATATTAACAAACTGATTCTAAAATGTATAGGGAGAGGCAAGAGACTCAGAATAGCTAACACAACATTGAAGGAGAAGATAAAATCGGAGAACTGACTCTACTTCAAGACTTACTATAAAACTACAGTAATCAAGACAGTGTCTTATTGGTGAAAAATAGACTAATAGTATGAAAATCTCTGTGGAATGAATAGTTTGCAAATATTTTCTTTCACTCTGTAGGTTGTCTGTTTTCACTCTCTTGATTATTTCTTTTGTGGTTCAGAGCTTTTTAGTTTAATTAAGTTGCATTTGTTTATTTTTTGTTTATGTTGCCTGTGCTTTTGAGGTCTTAGTCATGAATTTCTTGCCTAGACCAATGTCCAGAAGAGTTTTCCCTGAGATTACTTCTGGTAATTTTATAATTTCAGGTCTTACACTTAAGTCTTTAATCCATCTTGAGTTGATTTTTGTATATGATGATATAGTGGTCCAGTTTCATTCTTTTGCATATGGGAATCCAATTTTCCTGGAACCATTTATTGAATAGGGTGTACCTTCCCCACTATATGTTTTTGTTAACTTTGTTAAAGATTAGTTGGCTGTGGATATGTGACTTTATTTCTGGGTTCTCTATTTTGTTCCATTAATTTATATAACTTCTTTTATACCAGTAAAAGCAGTAACAGTAACCCAATATTGTTTGGGTTAGTATAGCTTTGTAGTATAATTTGAAGTCAGGTAATGTGACGACTCCAGCTTAGAAATTTTTGCTTAGTACTGCTTTGGCTGTTCAGGGTTTATTTTGGTTCCATGAATTTTAGAATTGTTTTTCCTGATTCTGTGAAAAATGACACTGATATTTTGATAAGGATTGCATTGACTGTATAGATTGCTTGGAGCAGTATGGTCATTTTAATGTTATTAATTATTCTTATCCATGAGCATGGGATATTTTTCCATTTGCTTGTGGAGAAAAAATTGTAGAAAAAAATCAGGGTTTTATAATTTTCCCTGTAGAGATTTTGTACCTCTTTGGTTAAATATATTCATAGGCATATTTTTTGTAATTATTATAAATGCAGTTGCCTTCTTGATTTGATTCTCAGCTTGATCGATGTTGGCGTAGAGAAACATGACTGACTTTTATATGTTAATTTTTGATCCTAAAACTTTACTGAATTCTTTTATTAAGTCTAAGAGATTTTGATGGAATCTTTTGGTATTTTTTATATAAAGCCATTTCATCAATAAACAGGAATAATTTGACTTCATCTTGCCTAATATGGATATCTTTTATTTATTTCTCTTGCCTGATTGGTCTGGCTAGGACTTCCAGCTATTATGTTGAATAGAAGTGGTGAAATTGGGCATCCTCGTCTTGTACCATTTCCTAGAGGGAATGAATGCTTTGAATGTTTCCTCATTCAGTGTGATGCTGTCTGTGGGTTTATCATATATGGTTTTTATTATCTTGAGATATGTTCCATCTATGCCTAGTTTGTTGAGGATTTTTATCATGATGGGAGGCTAAATTTTATCAAATGTTTTTCATACATCTATAGGGATGATTACATGCCTTTTGTCCTTAATTGTGTTTGTGTGGTATATCATATTTATAAAGTTGAACTATCTTTGCATCTGTGATATAAAATCCACTTTTTCATGGTATGTTATCTTTTCAATGTGCTGTAGTATTCAGTTTGCTACAATTTTGTTAAGGATTTGTGCATCTATGTTCATCAGGGATATAGTCTGTAGTTTTCTTTTTTGTTGTGTCCTTGTCTGATTTTCGTGTCAGGGTGATACTGGCTTCATAAAATAAGTTAGAGTGGGCTCCTTCCTCCTCAATTTTTTGGAACAGTTTTAGGAGGATTGGTATTCACTCTTCTTTGAGTGTTTGATAGAATTCTGACATAAATCCATCTGCTTCTGTGCTTCCTGTTGTTGGCAGATAATTTTACTACTGATTCAATCTCACTACTCATTATTGGTCTGTTAGGATTTCCATTTTTTTATGGCTCAATCTTAGGGTGTTGTGTGTTTTGAGGAATTTATCCATTTCCACTAGGTTTT
This sequence comes from Gorilla gorilla gorilla, assembly GCF_029281585.2. Lineage (NCBI taxonomy): Eukaryota > Metazoa > Chordata > Mammalia > Primates > Hominidae > Gorilla > Gorilla gorilla. The sequence goes on along the minus strand of NC_073235.2, from coordinate 18,228,297 downwards.
CTAGTTTTTTTGCACAGAGGTACTATTAGTAGTCTCTGATTATTTTTTTGTATTTCTGTGATATCAGTTGTAATGTTTCCTATTTCATGTCTGATTTTGTTTATTTAAATCTTTTTTTTTTCTTTTTCTGGTTAATCTAGCTAGCGGTTTAAAAATTTTGTTAATCTTTTCAAAAAAAACAACTTTTCATTTCATTGATTTTATGTTTTGTGTCTGTTTCATTTAGTTCTGCTCTGATCTTTGTGATTTCTCTTTTCTTCTAACATGGGTTTTGTTTGTTCTTTTTCTAGTTTGTTAAGGTGTGACATTAAGCTGTTAATTTGAGATCTTTTTTACTTTTTTCATGTGGGCTTTTAATGCTGTAAACTGTTATCTTAGCACTGCTTTTTATGTATCCCACAAGTTTTGGTAAGTTGTGCTTTCATTTTCATTTGTTTCAAAAGATTTTTCTAATTTTGATCTTAATTTCTTCATTGGCTGATTGCTTAGGAGCATGTTATTTAACTTCCATGTATTAGTATAATTTCCAACATTTCTCAGTATAGATTTCTAGTTTTATTCCAGTGTGGTATGAGAAGATACTTAATACAATTTTCATTTTTTAAAATTTATTGAGGCTTTATTTGTGGCCTACATTTGTTTTGAAGAATATTCCATGTGCTCATGAGAAAAATGCATATTCTGCAGCTGCTGGGTGAATGTTCTGTAAATGTCTGTTGGGTCCATTTGGTCAAAAGCCCAGTTGAAGTTCAGTGTTTCTTTGTTGATTTTCTGGAAATGTATTAACAATCACTGGTTCAGATATTTTTTTTCTCCTCCATTTCTCCTATCTTCTTCTTTTCAAAATCCTACAATGTTCACATTGTACCACATTTGCATAATAGTTATTTATTGTTGTATATATTAGAGATTATATCTTCTTTTACATTTTAATTTCTAATTATTTATTTTATAATCACCTGATCTTGTCTTATTTCTATTTTTAAAAAATAATTTATAATTTTACATTATTTTTATATTATTTTATATTATTTTTAACGGATGCCTTCATTTAACTCTTTGAACATCCTCAACATATTTGTTTTCAATAATATCAGCTATTCTAGTATTTAATTTCGTGTGCTGTAGGCTTCTTGTCCAATTGTTCACTTTGATTTGCAGGTTTTCTTTCAATGGGTGTGTGTCTCTCTCTCTTTCTTTCTCTCTCTCTCTCTCTCTCCCCATCCCCTTTTTCTCCTTCCCTTTTTAAAATTTTTCTGTTTCTTCTATCCAAGTCTATTACAATTACCTAAAGCATAGTTGTATAAAAGTATTCCAGTTATTGCCACGTGAGGATATGCGGCTTGAGCAAACCCTGACCGAAAGTCATTGGCAGCTTGGCTGAGAATCTGGTAGTGATACTCTGTGTTTATCCCCAGACTACATAGCCCCATAGTTTTCTATAAAATCATACTCCAAGCAGCAACAGCTTATTAGTGAGGATTTTGTATTCATGTGTCTTTGTTTGATTTTTCCCCTTTTATGAGTGGCCGACACTCACTCAGCCCTATAAACAGTGAATTTGGCTCTAGACCAAGTTCTAGGGGAATGCACATGTCCTACTTATTACCATGCAGGAGCCAGAGTCTTGATATCAGTCATCTGCTTCTGGACCTAGACATCTCAGTTTCAGTCTCTCCCCACCATTTTACACTTATGTTTTACTTATTGACTGGAGAAATATGGATTCTATAGTTGAGCTTGGCCAAGTGATTTTAGGTTTCTTTCTCATTTGTTATCTTTTATTGCAGTCTTCTAAAGTGGAGTTTGCAGGTGTCATGCTCACCTGAGCTACTATATCTTAATTGTATGTTAAAATATTAAATAATTCAACTAAATCATTATTAATATTACTTTAAAAAATCTAACAACTTGTTTCAATGTTTAGATCTACATTTTTAACTGGATTAGACTCTGATATACACTGCCTTTGCCAGTGCTAAAGCATATACTGTCCTTTAAAATATATTATTTATTTATTTATTAAATATACACTTTTGAATTAGCTGTTACACTTATTCTACTAAAATTGAAGTGCGGATTATTTTCATAATAATATTGCATTTTGAATCATGACTTTATATTTCTTCCTTCATTGATGTTGGAATTAATAAGCATTTCATATAGTTTCTATATCCATCTGTCTATCTATCTACCTACCTACCTAGCTTTCTATCTATCCATCCATCCATCATCTATTGAAAGAGCATATTATGACTCCATATTGATAACCTGGTGCTCATACTGTTGGATTAAGCCATGGATATTAGACAAGTTATTTATCTTCTCTTTTCTTTGGGAATCTTAATTTCTTAAATAAGAATCGTAATAGTAGAATGGCTATGAGATAACACCTTAAAAGTATTTAGAACATTCCCTGAAGGAAAATAGGCATTAAATAAAATGTAAATACTATTATTGTTTTGTTAAAATGTAAAATACTATTGTTATTTTTTTCTATGATGCTAAAATAGTGTTGATAGTTTTGTTTTTAAAATACCAGCAAATTAATTTTTGCATTATTTGCATAAACCAATAATCCTTAAGTATTAACTTTAAAATATTGAAATTAAGCAATTGTTTATTTTTTAATTATGTTACACGATATTAAAGACAACTTTTTAATCAACACTTTGGACTTGTTCTCATTCTCTGTAAGTTTGCTAACAGAGTCTAATACACCGCGGAACTGATTTTCTGGAGCTTGAGTTCAGAAACTAGAGAACTAGGCTTTCGGTTTCGGGGCTGTGTAATTGGGGCTTCCCTTGGAGTATGGTGTAAGAACAGGGAAAGGACCTGGTTTCTGGTACATCTTGTGGTTAGACTGATTTTTGCTACACTGATAGCTGTTGGATATTGGCCCTCCCTAATCCTCACACCCTGCTCACAACCCAGCATGCCACTTCATAAAACATCAAGCGCGCTACTTCCCCTGCAGCATTGGTCATGAGGAATATTTTTTACTATGCTACTGTAAAGTCTGCAGTACTTATATAATGAATCTGCAGGCAGCAATATTCTTTTCTGAAGTCCAGCCACATCCCAGGAGTTTAAGTGGAAAAGAGAAGCATAATCTATCTCTCTTTAGTCTTCTAAGGTTTAGGAAATCATTCTCTCTCAGAGTCAACTAGAGTTAAGTTCCTTGATGGGAAAATCCAGTGGGTTCCAAACTTACCTTCACTTTAGAATCAGTTTTACAATTTAGTGATGCCCAGGTACCACACAAGGCCAATTAAATGAGTTTAATTTATTTTAAAGTAAACTTAGTAAGCTCCTATGTGACTCTAATGTGCAGCCAGGATTGATAACCACATTTTCTAAATAAAAGCTTCATTCATCAGTTCTCAAGTGTTAGCAGGTGTCAGAAACACCTGTAGGGCTTGATAATACATAGATTATTAGGCCTCACCCTCAGAGTTTCTCATTAAGTAGGACCAGGGTGGGCTCGAGAATGTGTGTTTCCACAAATTCTCAGGTGATACTGATGCAACTGGTGTTGGGACGGGCCCTGAGTTAGGTTTTCTTCAGTAAAGGCTCTGAAACGTGGGAGAGCTGTTAACAAAAGCTGAAGTTGAGGCCAGAGAGAGACAGTAGACAGGAGAAGATGAGAAGAACTTAGGTGAAAAGTCACATTCTGAAGACCCACGGTTCATTACCATCCTGCAGATTTGTTTGGCTTTTAGCTCACATGGCATTTTTAAACAAAACAAACCCATTGTCAACACTTAAAAAATTGGGAGATTATGTGGCCAAATCATGATTATTGACTTCCTTTTAAAAATCGGATTTCCCAGCTTGGGGCATGTATTCCCATAGAAGAGCTGGGAGCTAAAGCTAAGCAGCAGATGCTCTTTCACCCCAGGTACGCAGTCTCTTAATTCGCAAGTGTCTCTACTGTCATGCTTCACTTTTCTGTGCCCTTCACCTGACTTCTGCAGGCATTTGAGTTTGAAAACCTTGATTTATATCTTATATTCCAAATTTTTAGCTGTATTTCCAAAATGTGTTAGATAGGAAAGTACCTCTCATTCTTTGCTTAATGGGTATGGAGCAGAAAATAATAATACATTTTTAAAAGTTATCAGGTCAAAGTAGAAAATTCTAAAATAGACTGTTAAAAATAAAATAGCCTGTCCAATTTTTAGAGCTGCCAGGTTCATTGGAGATCATGAATTTCAACCAAATAATTTTGCAGATAAAGATACCAGATTCCAGTTTAATATACTAAATTCTAGAGATGATAAATGACACATCTAATGTCTTGCATCTGGTCCAATATTCATTTTACTATACTCCATTTTGGGGTCAGAAACTCAAATTCTTCAAGCTCCAGGCAGCTAAAGCAGAAGATTAAAGCTGACCACCTAAGTACCAAGGCCAGTGACAAGCACATGTCCAGTCTGGAAGAGGACATGCAGTGTCCATCAACTGGGGCTAAAGGGAAATGGGGGCCTAGAGTTAGGGCAGCGCTGCTAATTTGTTTAAGAAGCTGTAAATCTGTCGGTCTTTGTTTTCTAATCACCTGCAAGCCAAACAAAATGAAACAAAACAACCAAAATATTGAAATTGTCTGCAAAAAAGGTGATCATTTGAAAATGTAAATTTGATCATGGCACTTGACCCATTCAAATAAGTCAGTGGGTTCCTGCTGTTCTAAAGACCAGTGTCTTTAACAACACTGAGATTCTAGTGTTTCCACCCAGTTCGAATCCCCTTTTGCCTTCACCTGTCATTTCCAAGCACTAGAAACTTCGCTTAAACAAATTTTACTTCACTCATCATGGCTCAAGCTCTTTAGATTGGTCATGTCACCATTACATGTCCTTCAGAACTTCTTATTTTTTTTAATGTCTCTCACAATGCTTTGTATATTTAAAGATGCCATTGTTTTTATATCCTTCTCAACCTCCAGATCATAGTCTCCATGGGATTCCTGTTCCTGCAAATGTGCCTGGCAAATAATACATGTTCCTAATACAAGCAAGATAAAAGGCACAAAGAGTAAGCAAAGCTGTTTAAGCTTATTACTTTTGGGAGCAGAGTTAAAACGCACTGAGCTAACAATTCTGATAGTTCTGGGACCCGGCATTTGCATGACACTTCCTGGATGTATGAACTTACGTACGTTTCTTAAATTCTATGGGGTTAGTATACTTAAATATGAAATAAGTATAACACTTTTCTTATAGGATTGTTTTGCAAATTATCTTTGGAAGCTATCATACAGAGGAATGATTAGCATTACTCTTTTTGTGATTTAAATAGATGAATATTTGACTCTTCCAGGATTTAAAACATTTTTTATAAATTTCAAGTAATTTCTTATAATTGGATCTGCCCAAAACCAGAATGCTAGGTCTCAAGAGATAATGTTTTCTCAGTGTTTGAACATAATCTAGTTGACCACTTATGAAAGAACTTTGGCTGTCAGCTACAAAAGTTAGCCTAGGGCTACTTCTGAGATGCTACATTTTTGTAACCCAGTGAATTAAATTCATTAAGCAAAAATGATTCTCACCACCATTTTTTTATAGTCACAGCGCCCAATTGATTGACTTTCTTTTGCTATTTTAACTGATTATATTGTGTCCTTTTAAACCCTGCAGCTTTACTTCAATACTCTAACATTCTGCAAGCTGACTTCTATTGAAACATATAAAAAGAAAGTGGTCTACAATTTACACTCTACATTTCAATATTGGTGTCAGGGAATTACTGGCTTTAACCTTAACTCTATTGTTTCATGATCAAATATGATTCTTCAAGTATTGTTTCTTAGCTGCCCAGAGGGGGATTCTTTTTTCTGAGAAGAGAATCTTACACCAAGCTATTAGGATGTGAAACAAAGAAAGTGGCTTAAACTGTTGAGCCTGTCTTTGTATTTTGAATTGATGCCAAGAATTATGGAGCCCAAGAAAAGTATGTTTCAAATTAAGTACCATCATCTTAAGTGCTATTTCTCTATTGCAGTAGCCTGCCCTTACCTGTGGTTTCTTTTTCTCAAGTTTCTGTTATCCATAGTCAACTGCTGTCGAAAAATATTGAATGGAAAATTCCAGAAACAACTCGTAAGTTTTAAATTCCACACCATTTTGAGTAGTATAATGAAATCTTGTGCTGTCTCACTTTCTGTGACTTGAATTATCCCTTTGTCCAGCATATATATTTTGTATATGCTCCCTGCTAGTTACTTAGTAGCCTTCTAGGTTTTCAGATCAGCTATGGTGATATCACAGTATTTGTGTTCAAGTAACTTTCATTTTTCCTTCATAAGGGTTCCAAAGTACAAAAGTAGTGAAGCTGGAATATTGTTAAAATTGTACTATTTTATTTTAGTTATTGTTAATCTCTTACTATGCCTAGTTTAGAAGTTAAGCTTTATCATAGGTATGTATGTATAGGAAAATCATAGTGTGTATAGGGTTCTGTACTACCTTCAGTTTCAAGCATTCACTGGGGGTCTTAGGACATATATTCCTCAAATTAGAGAGAACTACTGTACTTACTACTGAAAATTTTTGAAAACTTGTGCTAGGCCTGGTGCTTGAGAAGCTCCTAGACTGGAAAGCCCCTGTAATTATGCAAACTCAAGATTATGGATGGTTCTAGAACTCTTGATGTTAGAAATTTCAAATCTGGATATTACACAGAAGTGAGATATCAGAGTAGACAGTTATTGATTAAAATATTGTTTAAATGGCCTCCTGGGATGGTAATGTTAGTGGCAGCAAATTCGTACTCGTCTGCAACAACTTCAATTCTTGCCTCCTCAGAAGAAAGCATTTGACTGAGGGGCATTAGGCAGAGTGAAAGACTGAGGCATGTTTTAGAGCAGAAGTGAACGTTTATTAAAAAGTTTTAAGGCAAAAATGAAAGGAAATAGCACATACTTGGACGAGGGCCAAGCAGGCGACTTGAGAGAGTTGAGGGTACGGTTTGACCTCTGACTTGAGGTTTCATATGTTGGCAGGCTTCTGGGGTATTGCATCCCTTCTCCCCTGAATCTTCCCTTGGGGTGGGCTGTCCATATCCACGGTGACCTGCCAGCACCTGGGAGCGGCCACATGTGCAGTGTGTTTACTGAAATTGTATGCATGCTTTCTTGAGGCGTTCTTCCCTTACCAGTCAAGTGTTCCTGTAAGGACATACACCGGTTAAACTCAGCCATTTTGCCTCTTAGTGTACATGCTTGAGCCCACTCACCAAACTCCTGAAATCTTATCGGGAAGCTGCTAATCACCAGTTTCGGGTGTTTCTATCCATTGGGAGGCTCCCTTTCCCTGGTGCCAGCTGCAACCAATTATTTTAGAGAGACAGTCAACAACTAACGGCGCATCACCTAATGGTCACCTGACATTCCTGGTGGTAGTAGGGGGCCTCTCTGGCCCTGCTCATGTCTGTCTGACTAGCTACTGTAACAGTAAGATATAAATGCCTGAGGGTATCATTGATAAGGAAATAAATCTACTTTACCAGTAATTATTGGTATCCCATAGCTATGAGACTGAGATTAGATGTGTTTCACGACCGGGCACAGTGGCTCACGCCTGTAATCCCAGCACTTTGGGAGGCCGAGGCAGGTGGATCATCTGAGGTCAGGAGTTCAAGACCAGCCTGGCCAACGTGGTGAATCCTCATCTCTACTAATAATATGATAATAAAATATAATAATAACAATAAGAATTAGCTGGCTGTTGTGGTGGGCGCCTATAATCCCAGCTACTCCAGAGGCTGAGGTAGGAGAATCGCTCAAACCTGGGAGTGGAGGTTGCAGTGAGCCAAGATCGTGCCATTGCACTCCAGCCTTGGCAACAAGAATGAAACTCCATCTCGAAAAAAAAAAAAAGAAGTGTTTCATAAGGATGATTATTAACTGATATGGCACAAATAATACAAAGGAAAGGTAGCCTGGTGTAATTTGGTCTGGGCTCTTACCTGTTTGTTGTCTGTTGTCTTCATTATGACCATGTTTCTCTTCCACTAATGCTAGCAGAAGGCCTTTACATCTGTTCACATACCACCTGGAAAGGATTAGCTCACCTCCCTACAACAGTTGAAGGAAAGCACCCGTTCATTCTGATTTGATGAACCAGATCCAAACACCATGACCAGATAATACCTGGCTTCCCAATTGTGCAAGTCCTCATATATCTTTTAGCTAAGCTGTGTAGTTTTATTCCTAGGTTCAAAAGTTTGGGGCTTCCTCTTTACTCTCCTCTTCTTCACTGTCTTCACTGTCTTCTATCTCCTTTTTTATCCTTCCCTTTTCTTCTCTTACTGGTCTCCTGTTTCCCCCTTCCTTTCTCCCCTCTTGCCTTTCCCATTTCCTCCTTTCCTCCATTTTTCTCTCCTCTCTCCCCACTTTTCTTACCAGTGTTTAGTATTTCCCCTCTTTCACCACGCTTTTCTAACATTCTGTTTCCTCTTTCCTTCCCTAGGTCTCTCATCTCCCTGGCCGTCCCCCCATCAACCAGTGTGTGGTTCTGTCCTTACCCCTCACCTTCCCTAGAAAGGGCAGCATGGCTGTAATCTGAATTTGCTGGGCCCTCCGCACTCTTTATTCTTGTTTTCTGAAGGCCTGATCAAATTCACGTAAAGTCCCCACATAGTTATGTGCCTCCTATCTGTGTGCCTCCTGGATACTTCCCACAGGTTATTGTAGACAATGGTGTCCAAAGAGTTGTGGTTCCTCAGGCACCAGAGTTTCACCCTAGTGGTCACATAGTAATCTACCCTTCTCCACATTCTTCTCTGTCTAGTTTCATTCCTGTCCCACCCATGATGCCCGCTCCACCAAGCCATGTATACTCACCAGTGACTGGAGCTAGAGACACACAATATATGACAGCTACAGTATCAGTCTTCACAAGTATAGGGAGATGTAGATTCTTGTTCTATACATGGAAGGTCCTAGCACTAAAAAGAACAAAGTGATTCTGGTGATGTTTGTGGTAATTCATGGATACTTTAATCATTTGTTTCTATAACAAATATATTTGCTTTAAAAATATTTTATTGAAATATTTCATAGATAAAACTGGCTTGTCATCATAAGAATTATAAGAATCAATGAATATGAATAAAGTATACCTAACTGTGCAACCAAATAGCCAGACAAAAAATAGAATACTCCCAGGAAAATAGAAGCATCTACTCATGTGGCTCCTCCAATGACTGCCCTCAAATATGTTAACATTATCCTGAGTTTTAATACAATCTTTTGCCTGTTTTTGAATTTTATATCAATGGAAGCAGATAATAGATATGTTTTTGTTTTCCAGCTTTTTTGTGCATTATATTTGACAGTCAACCATCATAGTTTCAGGTGCTTTTTTTTTAATTTTAAAAATAAATGTTTAATTTTCTATTTGTTTTGTTGAACTTCATGATTTATGCATTTTAGGTTTCAGTATACTATGGGTTTTTTTTGCATGTTTGTTTGTATTTTACTGTCTCTAATTTGTACTATTTTACATGTTTTTTCCTGTAGTGTCTCGGAAAGTATGCATCGTTTTATAATTTTATAATTTTGTGATTCCTTATCTAAATCTATTTCTTCTAATTATCAATGTTGAAAATAGGAGATATTAATTTTAAAACCTCCCCATAAAGAATGTGAGGAAATGATAATAATTTACTAATTTCTATTAGTAACATGTGCTGGCTTATATGGCAGTTTTATGCCCAGCTTTTTATTTCAAATTATTATTAATTTAAAAAATAAATAGTTACTGATGACATTTATAATCTTTTTATATTTTCTGTAATTTTGGCAGAAACTGGGTTATTTTTTACAAAACTTTTTCTCTTACCTAATATGCACAGAGGTAGGTTTCATTTTTCAATATAGGTGGAATAGTGTGAGTTATTGCTAATAGAGTACAGGTCCGTATGATAAATGCATTTCAAGCATAACCAATAAAAACTTCGTTTGATTTGTCAACCTTAGTCTTTCTTGCACGGTCCAGCAGGACACAAATGGGCTTACAGAAGATATCAAGGCTCTAAGAGATGAAGAAGTCACAAGATAGAATGTTGCTCACAGGTCACTGGCCTCGCCCTATTTGTGAGCCACTAAAATTTGGTTCCCCACCCTGATCACACTGGTAGCCTACTCTAATTCAATAACCTTATTAAAACAATTACTTAAAATTAAGTATATCCCTCAAAGTTTTCAGTGCTGACCAACCATCTTCTTAAACCATGGTCCCTTTGATTTGAAATTTTAAATTATGCTTTAACTTTGTGTTAAGTTAGAAACTGTTTTGAACAGTATTTATTATTATTTATAATTGAGCTATAAATTTAACTCTTTTGAAAACCTTAAAATGTGCTTATACCTAAGTGTAATTTGGTTATATTTATCTGTTGGTGATAATTTTTATACATATAAACTATCACATTTTCTTCAGTGTAAGTGCTTCTGCTTTTTTTGGAAAAGAATCCTCTGGTTTTTACACAAGATAAAATGCACCTAGGAATTCAGGAAGCAGTCGGGAGAGAAGTTAGATTACAGTGGGGAGACAACTAGCATAGTGATGAAACAGCCCAGCCGTGAGTGAACTTGCACACTGTTATGTCACTCCATTCCTGACCAGGCCCGCCCAAACCTTGAGGATTCTAGAGAAAATACTGAATGCCATCACACTACTGCTACATTTCTGTGGTATTTCACGGGGCTTTTACAATCTTTTGTTTTGCTACAAGTTTATTGAAATGTCTTGTGTACTCATGTGGTCTATAACCTTCAGATCTTTTTATTAAAAAGTAAATGTAGTCATTTAATTTAATTTTATCGCAATTTTATGAAGAAGGGAAAAGTACTTGCCTTTTCTTGAACGGGAAGCCTTCATGCTATTCTTAGCCTGTGTAAGTAGTTTTAATTAATTAATCAATTAATTTAGAGACAGGATCTTGCTCTGCCACCCAGGCTGGATTGCAGTGGGGCAATCATGGCTCACTGCAGCCTCAACCTCCCAGGCTCAGGCAATCCTACCACCTCAGCCTCCCAAGTAGCCAGGCACTATAGGCACATGTCACCACATCCAGCTAATTAAACTTTTTTTTTTTTTTTTTTTTGGACAGACAGGGTGATATGGTTTGGATTTGTGTCCCCACCCAAATGTCATGTCAAATTGGAGGAGGGGCTTGTGGGAGGTAATTGGATCACGGGGATACATTTTCCCCTTGCTGTTCTCTTGATAGTGAGTGAGTTCTCATGATATTCAATAATTTAAAAGTGTGTGGCACTTCCTTCTTTTTCATTCTCTCTTTTTACTGCTCTACCAGGGTAAGATGTGCTAGCTTGCCCTTCACCTTCCACCATGATTGTAAGTTTCCTGAGGTCTCCCAAACATGCTTCCTGTTATACCCGAGGAACTGTAAGTCAATTAAATCTCTTTCTTTAATAAATTGCACAGTCTTTTTTTATAGCAGTGGTATAATTTTTATAGTTTTTTATAGCAGTGTGAAAATGGACTAATACAGAAAATTGGTACCAGAAGAGTGGGGCACTGCTATACAGATACCTGGAAATGTGGAAGCAACTTTGGAACTGGGCAGTAGGCAAAGGTTGGAACAGTTTGGAAGGCTCGGAAGAAGACAGGAAGACGTGGAAAAGTTTGGAACTTCATGGAAACTTGTTGAATGGTTGTGACAAAAATGCTGATAGTGATATGAACAGTGAAGTCCAGGCTGAAGAGGTATCAGAGGGAGATGAGGAACTTACTGGGAACTGGAACAAAGTTCACTCTTATTTTGCTTTAGCAAAGACACTGGTGGCATTTTGCTCCTGCTCTAGAGATCTGTGGAACTTTGAACTTGAGATTTTGAGTATCTAATGGAAGAAATTTCTAAGCAGCAAAACATTGAAGAGGTGGCCTTGCTGCTCCTAAACGTCTATGCTCATTTGCATAAACAAAGAGAACTTATATTTTAAAAGGAAACAGAGCATAAAAGTTTGGAAAATTTGCAACCCAGCTATGCAGTAGTAAAGGAAACCCATTTTCTGGGGAGAAATTCTAGCCAGCTGCAGAAGTTTGCCTAAGTAAAGAGGAGCCGAATGTTAATAACGAAGACAACGGGGAAAATGCCTCCAGCACATTTCAGAGACCCTTGCATCAGCCCCTCCCATCACAGGCCCAGAGACCTAGGAGGGAAAAATGGTTTCCTGGGATAGGCCTAGGGCACTGCTGCTCTCTGCAGCCTTGGGACATGGTGCCCTGTGTCCCAGCTGCTCCAGTTCCAGCCGTGGCTAAAAGAGGGCAAAGTACAGCTGGGGCCATTGCTTCAGAGGGTGCAAACCCCAAACCTTGGTCGCTTCCACAAAGTGTTGGGCTTGCAAGTGCACAGAAGGCAAGAGTTGAAGTTTAGGAAACTCTGCTAGATTTCAGAGGATGTATGAAAATTCCTGGATATCCAGGCAGAAATCTGCTGCAGGGGCAGAGCCCCCAGGCAGAAACTCTACCAGGTCAGGGTAAGGGGAAATGTGGGCTGGGAGCCCACACACAGTCTCCACTGGGGCACTGCCTCATGAAGCTGTGAGAAGGGGGCCTCCCTCTTTCAGACCTCAGAATGGTAGATCCACAGACAGCTTGCACCATGTCTGAAAGAGCTGTAGGCACTCAATGCCAGCTCATGAGAACAGCCACAGGGGCCGAACCCTGCAAAGCCACAGGGGCGGAGCTGCCCAAGGCCTTGAGAACCCACCCCTAGCATCAGTGTGCCCTGGATATGACACATTGAGTCAAAGGTGATTATTTTGGAGCTTTAAGATTAAATGACTGCCCGCTTGGTTTTGGAATTGTGTGGAGCCTGTAGCACCTTTGTTTTGGCCGATTTCTTTCACTTGGAATGGGAACATTTACCCAATGCCTATACCCCCATTGTATTTTGGAAGTACCTAACTTTTTTTGATATTACGGGTCCATGGGTGAAAGGGACTTACCTTGTCTCAGATGAGACTTTTGACTGTGGACTTTTAAGTTAAGGCTGAAATGCATTAAGACTGAGGGATTATTGAGAAGAGATCATTGTATTTTGCAGTTTGAGAAGGACAGGAGATTTGGGAGGGGTCGGGGCAGAATGATATAATTTGGATTTGTATCCCTGCCCAAATCCCTTGTCAAATAAGAGGGGGACCTTGGTGGGAGGTGATTGGATCATGATGGCAGATTTTCCCCTTGCTGTTCTTATGATAGTGACTGAGTTTTCATAAGATATGATGGTTTTAAAGTGTGTAGCATGTTCCTCTTCACTCTCTCTCTTTTGGTCTGCCATGGTAAGACATGCTTGCTTCCCCTTCTCTGTCCACCATGATTGTAAGTTTCCTGAGGCTTCCCAGTCATGCTTCCTGTTAAGCCTGCAGAATTGTGCATCAATTTAACCTCTTTTATTCATAAATTGCCCAGTCTCAGGTAGTTCTTTATAGAAGTGTGAGAATGGACTAGTACACAGGGTCTCACTGGGTTATCCATATTGGTCTCAAACTCCTGGGCTCAAGCTGTCCTCCTGCCTCAGCCTCTCAAATTACTAGGATTAAAGGCATGAGCCACTGCACCTGGCTTATTTAATTACTTATTTATTTGATTTTATTTTACTTCTCTTATTTGCTTCCTAGTTAATATATTTTTACAAAATTTAAAGGTTTATTGTAGTATAATTTACACACAACATGATGTTTTGATATACCTGTATATTGTGAAATGATTGTCACTATCAAGCTAATTAACTTTTTTTGCCACATCCCTATTACCAACTGTTCTGTGCGGGAAACGCATGAGAGGAGAAGAAAAGACACACATACAGTATCTTTAAGGGGAAAACAACCTTTATCCCATGTAAATGGAAATGCAGTATAATAAGCAAACGATATAATAATAAGCAAATGATATAATAAGCAAATTGATATAATAAGCAGATTGAATATAATAAGTAAATTTCAATGGGAATCGAAGAAGGGAAAAGATATTTACACTCGGCAGGCTATGATGGATTCACCACCAGACTGGGAAGCAACAGCCTGGGCTCCAGAGTCGGACACTGCACTCACCAGGCTATGGAGGATTCACCATCAGACCCGGAAGCAACGGCCTGGGCTCCAGACTCAGCCACTTATCCATGCACAGATGGGGAGAGGTCTCAGGAAGCTTCCGCGCAGTCTGGGACCCTACCTCTTTTTGTAACAAGTTGTTTGGTATGAGGTCCAGTCACAAGGGCCCTTCATGACTGTGCTCAAGCAACACAAAAAAGGTCAACTCGTTTTTATGATTGTCTATTGTTTTTTAATAACCACCATATAGGAAGAGATTGAAATAGAGGTTTCTCCAAAACAGTGCTGGATGAAAGCCTCAAGGGGCTCATACAACCTGTTCCAGGACTTGGTGACCATTGTTTGTGTCCGTGTTCAATTGAGTTCGAATTTAATTTTTAACTTTTCCTCTACACTTGGCCTCAATTTGATACTCAATTGTAGGAAAATACCCTTAGAGATACCCGGGGAAGTCATAGTTGCTATAGGTTACAGATACAGGGTAAGCAGAGGAGAATGAAAACCACAATTAATAAAAACCACACCACCACGGCTTCGCAAGGAGAGTAATACTGTGAGAATTGTCAGGGATATACACATAACATTAAGTATGCAGTAAGGCATAAACCCCTCCTTGGGCTGTGGTAAGCATATCTAATGTCATTCGATTTTCCGACACAACAGTACTCAGCTGAGCAAATTCATCTGATAACAACACAAGTCCAGTGCTACTATCGTTAAGAGCTTTTTCTACATGTAAGCTTAATATTTTAACTTGTTGCTGAGGCAGGATTATACCGGTGGCAGGGGTGAATACTGTGATAGGGTACCACCACCAGGGAGTCCGGCACATTTATTACCAGTGATGTTTGTAAGCATTTAGATTACTGGGGAGGGGAATATCATCCCAGATGGTGAATAGAATTAATGGCCACCCTCAAGTGCATCTCCCCATCCAATGTGGGGATAGGTATCACTCTCCAGGGGACCCACATACCCTAAGGGCCCCCAGGGGACAGCAATGGTTTGACTATAATTGTACTGTTGCAATGTGTTATTTAAGTAACAAAGATGCTGTGTTTCTTTGGGCTTGGGCAAAAATAGACTGTTTGGTTTGGTTAAAAGAAGGCCAGGTTGTACTACAGGTGCTATCCTCCTGACCCCATTGGTAGTGACATAGCCACTCGGAGATGTTGGCAGAGATAATTTTCCAAGGTAATTCATTCCCTGCAGCTGGCAACTTGGCACATAGCCAGCACTGACTGTGGTTGGCTTGTGTTGCAGTGGTGGCTACCCAGGGGATGAACTCATTCCCAGCCCCAGACATGATGACTCAAGTACTGATTACTAGCAGATAGGTTATTCTCTGTAATAACAAAAGCGGAGGGAAACATGATCTCATTTTTCATCTTTAGGAAATTGTACTCTGCCTTCATTTTCTGCTCCCATAGCTACAAGGTCACCAGCCTTAGGGATGGGATCTGATGGACACTGGACCCATATTTTGGCACCAGGATTTAAGTTGCCCACTCTGGTGGACCTGAATTCTCCAGTTCTATATGTTGTTTCTATTGGGGCAGAAATTTCCTTGGGGGTTAATTGTTGGCAAGGTACCACTAACAATTAAGCAACCTGCATCTGCGGTTTTATAGCAAAAGACTCTGGAGCGATATTGTATAAAATGATTTCTAACTCTCCCTGGTAATTACTAACAATTATACCACCATACATTATAATGCCTGCCATTGCAAGGCTTGAACGTGTTGTAATCCATCCACATTTAAGTTTGCAGTTACGGTGGAAATTTTGGCCTGTTGATCTGCCTGCTGATTAAATAGTCTGTCAAGAGAAAGCAGAGGTGCATGAGCATCAACGTAGAAAACAGTGATAATGGTGGTGTGCGCTAGCATTAGGACATCTTCCCAGTATTGTTTTCCCCAAACCTCTTTATTCCCAATTAACCATTTGTTTTGTTGCCACTGGGGCATCCAGGTAGTAGGACCATTTGCTACTAACCAAGAGTTGGTATTCAAGTGACAAAACCCTCTGGCCTCCTCCTGAATAGCTTGGATGGTGGATACTAGTTCAGCCAGCTGGCTGTTCCCACCCCTTCCTTCATTCTTTCATCAGAAATGCTTATGTTTTTTAACAGGATTGCAAGCTACAGACTTCCAGCATCGGGTCCCATCAATATATCTGGCAGATTCATCAGTAAACCAAGCATGTGTCTGATCCTCTGGGCTTAGTTCTTATAAAGGATTTGCCCCATTGGGCAAGGGAGGTTTCCTTCCCTATCTGCAGGACTGGAAAGTTTTGAACATTCTCATGTAAAAGTGATACCCGCTTTGGTTTTGGCTTAGCCTGGTCTTGTATGTACTATTTCCATTTTATGATGCTACTTTCTTGGGTCTGCCCTATCCAGTGAGTTTTGAGGGAACTCATGAGCCAAATCATAATAGGAATTTTAGGCCTCATAAAGACATCATGGTTGAGGCAGAGGTGCTCTGTTTCCAGCCAAGCTCAACAGCAAGCTGACAGTTGCTTTTTGAAAGGTGTGTAAGCTTTGCTGGCCTCTGGCAGCTCCCGGATGCAGAACCACAAAGGTACCCTCTTCCCATCTTGTTTTGGCCAAAGGCTCCAATTAGCATGTTGATCTAGGACAGTTACTTGCAGTTTTACTCACCCATCCCATACGAGTCATAGATTTAGGGCCAGATGCACTGGTTGTTTAGCTTGTTCAAAAGCCATGCTGTCTTTCTTTCCCCAGTGAAAGTCATAGCATTTTCTAGCGTCTTCATGCAGATGTTGTAAAATGTTACCCACGTGAGGAATATGATGTCTCCATAATCCAAACAAGCCAATAAATTTCTGAGCCTCCTTCTTAGTGATAGCGGTTGCAAATTCTAGTATTTTAGCTATAGCCTTTGGTAAAATGGACTATTTCCCTTATTCCATAGGATGCCAAGGAATTTTATAGTTTGTGCAGGTCCTTGAATTTTACTAGGATTAATTTCCCATCCTTGAGATAGGAGCTGGGTTTTTACCTGCTCCAAACCACGTTTGACTAGTTCTTCAGTTTTAGCCTGACCAAGGCCACTCAGACAGCCGCTTTCTTCAGCAATAGGCTGATAGCTTCAAGCCTGATCAGTCAAGGTATAGTCCTGGCATTGGGCCAGGGCCAGTCTGGAAGTCAGATTAGCATTTTTCTTTTCCAGCTTACATTTCTTCTGTAGCAACCAGTCCCTATCTTGACACATAAACTTATAAGCAGTAAGCAAGCACCATCCATGCCGGGAAATTCCCTCAGCTTCCCCTTTACCATCTGGGGTCCCTGCAGCACCTCACACAAAGCCAATGGTTCAAAATGCACTAATTTAGATTCCCAATTTTCATAAAGGCCAGTTACCCTGGACTATTCAATCGCCAAGGAGGAGAACTGGGGGAGTTCCCATCCCGGGACATGGGAGGTCCAGCCCTGTCCTTGTGTCCAAAAAGTGGCATACTTTCCTTTTCGAATCCTGTTCGTGACGCCAAAAATGTTTTGTGCGGGAAACGCATGAGGGGAGAAGAAAAGACACACACACAGTACCTTTAAGGGTAAACAGCCTTTATCCCATGTATATGGCAATGCAGATGTAATAAGCAAATGATATAATAATAAGCAAGTGATATAAGCAGATTGATATAATAAGCAAATTGCAATGGGAAGGGGAGAAGGGAAAAGATATTTACACTCACCAGACTATGGAGGATTCACCACCAGACTGGAAAGCAACAGCCTGGGCTCCAGAGTCAGACACTGCACTCACTAGACTATGGAGGATTCACCACCAGACCAGGAACCAACTGCCTGGCCTCCAGAGTTGGCCACTCGTCTGTGCACAGAGGAGGAGAGGTCTCATGAGGCTTCGGTGCAGTCTGGGACCCTAGCTCTTCTTCTACGGAGTTGTTTCACATGAGGTCCAGTCACAGGGGCCCTTCATGACTGGGCTCAAGGAACACAAAAAGGTCAACTTGTTTTTGCGATTGTCTATTTTTTTTAATAGCTAACATATAGGAATAGATGGAAATAGAAATTTCTCTGAAACAGTGCTGGATGAAAGCCTCAAGGGGCTCATACAACCTGTCCCAGGACTTGGTGACTATTATTTGTGTCCATGTTCAACTGAGTTCAAATTTAATATTATATTTCCTCCACACCAAGAGAAGAATTTAAATGGTTTTTAGAAGCAGATTCCACTGACCTTTTCTTTTTTCTCTCCCGTTTTTTTTAAAAACTTGGTCTTACTGAATAGTAAAGAAATTCGAAGACCTAAATCAAATACAATTTATAACTTTAAAAATACTTTTGTATTTCTTTGTTTTTAAGCAATTTTTAAAATTTCCAATCATCTCTTAAACGCTCTTTTGATTGCTAGTCTCTTATTTAACATGGGAATAACATTCAAGGATTGTACTTAGTTGATTTATTTTTGAGCATTTGCATTTAACAACTTTTTGTTTACCTTTCTCTAATAACTAAAGTTTGCTTGGTGCTAAACTCTGAGGATGTATTATATTTTTTCCCCTTCAAATCTCTACAGTTAATATTCCTTTGTAATCTACATTGGACAAGGTTAACACCAGTGCCATTTTTCTTCTTCTGCAGGTTAGTGAGCCATTATTTATCATCATTATAAGCATCTTACATTTCCACCTTAATATAGCTAGATGGACATCGTTTTCATTAGTTCAGTCTAAGACTCAGTGAGCTTTTTTATGCCTCTTAAAAAATCAGCTTTGTGCCTTTTCTGTCTGCAATTTTTTTACTTTTCTATGATTCTCCTTTTCTCATGTTGATTCAAATTAATTTCACGAAGGCTATAGCCTCATGATTTTCCTTGAGAGTACAAATCAGATATTCTCTAAAGTTTTCTTCTAAATTTTCATGCAAATACACTTTTGAAGAGGAAATTATTCTGAGTCTTCATACATTAGGTGTTCTCTCCCAGTGTTGAGAGATTTTCCCTAGTCTATTTATACTCACTGCGGAGGTATGTTTGTTTAGGATTGATTTACAAAGCTTTAGCAATGGACATGGGTATTGTAAAAAACCACTAGATCCTTTCCAAAGAATTTCACAGTAGGTCACAGATTTAGGTTCTGAGTATCTGTTGTTTTTGTGCTACAGAGGGATTAGAAGTATTAGAAAGTGCCCAAGAATAGAGTTTATGGTGTGATTGTTTTTCTGCCAATCTGATGCTAATGTTATGCCATTAGCAGAAGTGCTTACAGGTTTGCTATTCGGGTGTTTTTTTATATGAAGATTTTGATGCCAACTCCAAGTTTAAAAATATGTATTAAATTTTAAATTTAATTTTTTACGTTTTTAGATTTAGCGGTACAATGCAGTTGTATTATGTGGATATACTGCATACTGTTGAAGTCTGAGCTTTATTGCACCCATCATCAAGATAGTGTACATTGTACACAGCATGTAGTATTTCATCCCTCCTTCCCTTCCCACCCTCTGTCCTTTTGGAATCTCCAATGTCTGTTATTCCATTCCTTATGTCCATGTGTACCCATTGTTTAACTCTCGCTTATAAGTGAAAACATGTGAGCAGTTTTTGACTTTCTGTTTCTGAGTCATTTCAGTAAAGATTATGACCTCTAATTCCATTCCTGTTTGGGCAAAAGCTGTTATTTTATTATTTTTTATGTCTGAGTAGTATTCCATTGTGTGTGTGTGTGTGTGTGTGTGTGTGTGTGTAGACATACGTGTGTGTGTGTATATATATGACTTTTTAAATTTAATATATATAGTGTACATATAGTATATATATGTGTGTATATGTGTATATATATATGACTTTTTAAATTTAATTGTCAATTGGTAGACATTTTGGTTGATTCCATATCTTTGCTATTGTGAATGGTGTTGCAGTAAACAAACCAGTGCTGGTGTCTTTTTGATAAAAATGATTCATTTTCCTTTGAGTAGATACACAGTAGTAGGATTGCTGGATCAAATGATAATTCCATTTTTAGTACATTGACAAATCTCTATACTGTTTTCCATAGAGGTACTACTAATTTACATTTCCAACAGTGTATAAGCATTCCCTTTACTCTGCATCTTAATCAACATCTGTTGTTTACTGGTATAAGATGGTCTTGAATTGTGGTTTCAATTTGCATTTCTCTGATAATTAGTGAATTTGAGCATATTTTCATGTTTGTCAGCCACTTAAATGCCATCTTTTGAAAGTTTCTGCTTGTGCCCTTTCCCACATTTTAATGGAAGTATTTGTGCATTTTGTTTCTTGTGTGGTTGTTGAGTTGTTTGATTTTTGTAGACTTGTGATATTAACTTTTTGTTGGATGCATTGTTTACAAAGATTTTCTCCCATTTCATAGGCTCTCTGTTTACTCTGCTGATTATTTCTTTTGCTGTACAGAAGCTCTTTAGTATACTTTTAAATCTATATATATTTCCATATATATTTTCACAAAAAGATGTATGGTGGTTATTTTAGTAAATGTGCTGGAGGAAACTAAGAGCAGCATCCAAATGTCCATAAATATGTGCTCATCTTGCCTGGAAATCATGTTTTTAAAAATTTTAATTAAAGATATTAGGTTATGACAGAGAGATCATAGTAATTATTAGCACAGCCCTGAGCAAGGTGATGGAAGACATTTGCCTAGAAATAACCTGGTGAAAAAAAAAAGCATAACTCTGAATAATTTTTGGTTATACAGGCTGAATTAATGAGAAATTTTATTCATTTATAATGTGAGTCTGCATATATTTCTTATGTTAAAAAAGGCTACGCAAATTCAAAATTTTGAATTGATAGGATCCAAGTTAATTTCAGTAGTAGGATAATATATGGGTTACCAGCTGTAGAACAATGGCAAATAAAGGCTATTAATGTTTGGAAATTTTCAAACAAACAAATTGCAAAATTTAAAAACATACAATGAATATACTAAATAGAGGAGAGCTGCTTTTCACTGTTTAATGGCAGAGTTTTCTAATTTGTTTGTATTATTTAGGGCCTAATAAAAATTCTTATACGTGCATATGAATTGTTATTATATTTAATAAGGTCAGCAATGAAAATAGAATCAGAAAAATCATGTAGTTCGGTATCAGTTTTGGATTGGAAATTTTGTGGCATCATTTTCCAGCTGTGTGGTCATGGCCAACATCACACAGTGCCTGTGAATACAGTCTTCTTCTTTGTGAAATGTGGAATCAGAGCCTACTTCATTGATTTTGTGAGACTGGGGAAAATGCATGCCGGTGTGGTAGAACAGCTGAAAGAAATGCTCAGTAGTTGGTAGCCATAAATGCCACTAATACTTTGTAACAACCTGTTTCCTTGAAAAGAGAAAGAAAAATAGATTTTTTTCTAAAATAATAATTACAAGTTGAAGCATATTTTTATTATACTTTTGGTTTAGAACATGTCAAAACTGCAGAAAAGTAATTTCATGCAAAACACATTGATAGGAAAAAAAAGAAATATATTGGCAGTATCTTCAAGTGATTTGTCCTGACTTTAAAAGTTTCATGTTAGCCTAGGCTGTCACTTTGGAATACAGGACTCATTTTAATATTTGTCATTCTGTCAGTGCTTCAGAATACATTTCTGCTCTGAAAATAGATATTTCGTTTCTATTTTGTTGACGTTAGAAATTATATTTTCAAAACCTGTGAACATAAGGTTCTATCCTGGCATATGCATTACACAACATCTAACTTGTATGTGATATTTCAGTGACAACATACTGAAAAATATTTGCTAGCAATCATTCTGCAGTGTTCAGAATAATGTGATTTTTAAACTTCAGACAGTTGTATTATTTGTAGATCACACATCCATTTAAAAAATGGTTGAAAAAATGATAGCTATGTGGCAGTAACAGAACTGTAAAAGAAAAGAGTTGGATTGTTTGGTCAGAGAAATACATTTTAAAAGGTACTTCATTTTTTTTCCACAGTATTTTTCAAACAAGGGAAAATAAATTAAATGCCAATTCTTAGTACCAATGAATTCCTCAATGAATGGCACAGTGATTATGTTGTCTACACACACCCATACAAGTCATTTATGAAATAAAGAAAACGAGTCTGTTATGAAAATGTAAAAAAATTCAATTTACTCTTCTGTCTCATGAAGTTAAGGTCGACAGAATTAAGCTAAAGGGAAAGATGGAGAGGCAACTCTTGTGAAAGAGAGATGAAGGGAAGGAGAACAATATCAAAAAGCATTTATCTTTGATTATCTTGCATAACTCTAAAATATTCATTAAGGGTCTGGGGAAATATGGTCCAAAGTGGCTAATAAGGATTATTTCATAGAGTATGCACTGAGGGATATAGTCTTCCATCTTTTCTAGCATTGTATTATAGCTAGGGATACTCTGGACCTAAATTACTTTTGCAGTCCTGTCTTTCCTACAATGAGGATAGCGACTCGACCTTTGGTCATTGGTTCTTAGCTTCCCAACACCTATGTTAACATTTGAGGTTTCCACTAAACCAAGAAAACTGCTGAATGATATAAAATCACACTCCCTACTCACCTCACCTCCCATTCCTGCCCCATGACCCTTTTGCTGCTGTTTCCAAAAAACATGCAAGCAGACCCTTTGCATTTTGTGAATTTCACTAATGGAGAAATATGAAATTTCTTAAAAATGAGGAATCTAAATTCTTTATAAAGCATGGATAGTTCTTACCATGATCGTGTCAATTTTAGAGTTCCTGTTTATTAGTAGATTTTAATAATTTTACTTAACATAAGTAGTTAAATTGCTTTCTTAATAATGTGGAAAAAATTCCTGGATATTTGTTTTTTTTCCCTATTAACTTTAGCATCATATAATCACCCCTAAACCAAATAAATCTGAATGAATAAATCTGCCTCTAATTTAGAATTAAGGTACATTTGTTTCTTGAAATCTTTTTGTAAAATTTTAGGACATAGAAGGCTCATTGAATTGGATTACATTTTAGATTTAAGAATGTAATACTTTAAAAAGAAACTGTATTAGAATTTATTTTTTAATGAAAAAAAAGAAACCATCAAAAAAATGCAAATCAAAACCACTATGAGATACCATCTCACACCGATTAGAATGGTGATCATTAAAAAGTCAGGAAACAACAAGTGCTGGAGAGGATGTGGACAAATAGGAACACTTTTACTTTGTTGGTGGGACTGTAAACTAGTTCAACCATTGTGGAAGACAGTGTGGCAATTCCTCAAGGATCTAGAACTAGAAATACCATTTGACCCAGCAATCCCATTACTGGGTATATACCCAAAGGATTATAAATCATGCTGCTATAAAGACACATGCACACGTATGTTTATTGCGGCACTATTCACAATAGCTAAGACTTGGAACCAACCCAAATGTCCATCAATGATAGACTGGATTAAGAAAATGTGGCACATATACACTATGGAATACTATGCAGCCATAAAAAAGGATGAGTTCATGTCCTTTGTAGGGACATGGATGAAGCTGGAAACCATCATTCTCAGCAGACTATCGCAAGGATGAAACACCAAACACCGCATGTTCTCACTCACAGGTGGGAAATGAACAGTGAGAGCACTTGGACACAGGAAGGGGAACATCACACACTGGGGCCTGTCACGGGGTGGGGGGAGCGGGGAGGGATAGCATTAGGAGATATACCTAATGTAAATGGCAAGTTAATGGGTGCAGCACACCAGCATGGAGCATGTATACATATGTAACAAACCTGCACGTTGTGCACATGTACCCTAGAACTTAAAGTATAATAATAAAAAAAAAAATTAAAGAAAAAAAAAAAAGAAGAAACCAGCCAGAGTTCTTCCTTCCAAAACATACCTGTTTTTTTAATAGTTGTTTTTTCTTTTTTTCATTTTATTTTTGTATTGTTTTACTCTACTTTGGTCCCCCTTCCACCAATTTTCCAAAGGAATGCAAGTGTCTGTTCCTTCCTTTAGGACTTACTCAGGCTTATTCAGCAGCAGGACAGCAATGGACTTGGAAATGTAGCTTAAAGCAGAATTTCAGTATCCAAACAGGTCTGGATAGAATGTTGGGTACAAAAGACCCCAGTAGCAATAAGTTTAGGGATGGGAAAACACCTTAGAAAGAGTCAGACAAGTTCTAAAGACTGGGAAGGCAGTTTCAGGAATTTTAAGAATGAGTAAAACAGCATTTGTGTGCAGGGAATACTAAGGATACACTTTGATTACTGTGCAGAGCTAGGAAGCTGGAAGTGTTATTGGGTATCCCACAGTGATGACTACAAAAATGCTTGGGATTGTTTTTGCGGCTAAATAGAGAGGCAATACCTGGAGGTTCAACTTACTTCTGTGAAAGTTAGAGGCAGGTAGGCCCCTTTGCAGGTTCTGAAAAAATAAGAACATGTTTGGTTTTTAAAATTAGATTTCGTTCCACAAAAAGGACACAGCAACAACACCCTGATACCACATTTATTTCCACCCCCTTACTAAGTTTTTAAAAAATGTGTTTAGTTTATTAATAGATTTCTCACATGCCTTGGGGCTCAGGACACACCACCCCAAAATGTGCTTGTAGGAGACCAGAGTGTGCCACCCTAAAACATACTTCTTTGGCATATTTTGAGCTGGGTTATTCTGAGAAACTGCAGACACAGGAGTAGTTCTGAAAAGCTATGCTTTTGTTAAATAAATTTACATATATAAAGGAAACCTATTTTAGTAAAAGTATCTTTGTCAGGAAGATGACTGCTCCCAGACAACTTTTATTACCTGAGAGACTCTTTATCTATATAATAAGACACCCTTTATTCACCATTTATATGGTTTGGATGTTCTGCCAAAATCAGATGTTGAATCATAATCCCAATTGTTGGGGGTAGGGCCTGGTGGGAGGTATTTAGATCATGGGGCTGGATCCCTTATAAATGGCTTGGACTATCCCCTGGGTGACTGAGTTTTTGTGAGATCTGGTTATTTAAAAGTGTGACACACCTCTCTCCCCTCCCTCCCTCTCTCTCTTTCCTACTTTGACCATCTGATGCACAAGCTTCCACTTTGCCTTCCACCCTGAGTAAAAGCTTCCTGAGGCCTCCCCAGAAGTTGGGAGATGCCGGCACCATGCTTGTACAGCCTGCAGAACTGTCAGCCAATCAAGCCTCTTTTCTTTATAAAGTATCCAGTCTCAGGTATTTCTTTATAGCAGTGCAAGAGTGGCCTAATACAATAATATATTTCTTCCTCTCACCCTACCCTAACTTGTGTTGCCACCTCCCACTAGAAGCTCAAAGCCCCTATTTCTACCTGTAGCTCAGGATGTTATACAATCTTCAATCATCTGACCCTTCCTCTAGTCTCACACTTTATGAGACTCTCATGTGTACGTATGTAATTAAATATGTCTTTTCCCCTTTTAGTGTCTATGTGAATTTGATTCCTAGCCCATCCAAAGCACCTAAAAGGGTGGAGGAAAGCCATTTTCCACTCCCCCACACCTTCACTTATCATTTGTATTCCACTGATTTTGTGGGTTTTACTTTGTGTCTTTATAGTTGTCCTTCATTCATTCTTGTGTCCTTCCGATTCTCAGATGGTCTGAATATCACAATACTTTCTTGCAGGCATTTAGATATTTTAAGTCAAAATACCTGAGAAACAACAACAGACAGAATACTTAGCTTAGGTATTATTAGTTCATCTCCTCCAGGGAGTTGGCCCGGAGAGAGTTGCTCACAGGACTTTCCTCACTCACATCCAGTTCTTCCGTCTGGGAAACAGATAACTCAGAGTGTAGAAACCTATGGAGCTTTTCAGTTTGGCCTGCTAAAGTAAGGAAGGCTTGGTGATCACTTAGATGGTAAGACTTACGTGCACTAATTTTTTTATTTGTGGATTTATATAAATGAAAGTGTTTTGTTTATTGTGTTGCAAAGCATAAGTTTAATTATACTGTAATAATATCACATTACAGTGTAAAGGGAACATGAAAGATGTAACTGAACTCTTATATTTGTTTATTATAAATTAATTTCTGCTTATGGCATAACATTTTGAAAAATATAAAAAATTAAAAGAAAGATGAAATGCTTTATGTGTTTCCTTACAAAGACAATAATTTTATAAATTTTTAATACTTTTTTCTTGTATACTTCTGTATTTTTGAATTATCCATATGTAACTTCAATGTCTGTGAGTTCTCTATATTTTTGGGATCACCTAAAACTTTAATGTTTTAATGAAAAACACTCACATTTCCCATCCTACTTTCAATCTGGTGCCCTTCTTAAGATATCTATAAATTTATATATGTGCTCTGCCCACTGTCCATCTGTGGTCCTCCTTCCACTGTGTTCTCATATACTTTCTTCTTTCCTGCAGTAGTTAGTTAATTTTTTTTCTGTCCACGTTCTCCCATGTATGATCTCCAACCCTTTACCATTGCCCAATGCAATGCTGACAAAGCTCTGTGGCACATGGCTATTTCAATGAAGGCTTGGAGAAAATGCAGGGAGAGTACAACACTGTCTGAGCAAGTTGAATTATAAAGATCTATCTTCCTGGTCCTCTGTCCTCAGCACTCTAAAGAAAGAGCAGAATATTTGAAATTAGTTTTTCTTTGACTTGTTTAATTTGAATTATTTGGTATGGCTCTTATCTGATTCAACCCTTCACTGCCACCTAACATTTTATTTCCAAATAGAGGAGGAAGAGTAAAGCTGAAGGAGTCCAGGAACTTTCAACCAATGTGACACTCTGCCATGCTGACTTTTTTTTTTTTTTTTTTTTTGTGATGGAGTCTCGCTCTGTCGCCCAGGCTGGAGTACAGTGGCATGATACTGGCTCACTGCAACCAACACCTCCTGGGTTCAAGCTATTCTGCTGTTTCAGCCTCCTGAGTAGCTGGGATTACAAGTGCCCACCACCACATCTGGCTAACTTTTGTATTTTTTAGTTGGGATGGGATTTTGCCATGTTGGCCAGGCTGGTCTCGAACTCCTGACCTCAGGTGATCTGCCTGCGTCGGCCTTCCAAAGTGCTGGGATTATGGGCATCAGCCGCTGTACCTGGACAATTATTTTAATTAAAAACTCTTGAAAGTCAGCAGATGCTGGAAAAGGCTTTTCCTGTAACTTCATAAAGACTGGGCCTTCCAAAGACAACACATGTGCCTTCCAATTCCTTCCTGAAGTCTTCTTACCTATTGACTGAGGAATGTAACATTTGGACAGATTTTGTCAGGAACCATTGTTCAATCTTGCAGACCCACTTGATTCCCAAAGAGTATCACTTATTAACCATTGTCTGAGCATTAAACTCACTCATTCTTTCTAAAATCATTTGCTTCCCACAAAGTTGTCACATTTCTTCCTATCTCCTCTTCCCTTATGCAAAAGAATCTGTAATAATCTGGACCTCACTGGGTTGTTGGTTAATCATTCCCATGCGATTCCCTGATGCTATGCATGTTAAGTAGATCTGTATGTCTTGTCTTAATGTCTTCTGTGACGTTCATTTTCAAGAAACCTTAGAGGGTGAAGGAGAAGCTTTCCTTTGGCCCCTGCAAAGCATACACCCAGATACTAAGAATATGTATTTTGGAAAAGAACAAACTTGTGTCCCACTTACCTGTAATGGTAGCAAATTAATTAAGCAAAAGTTAAGCTTAATTTTTCTTAAAATTTAGTATAAACAGTCTAAATGATTAAAAAGCAAGATGCAGTAATCCTTCAAATAAAGTTTCTTTTATAATCCATTTCTTAAATGCCATTCCTCTAGGGGTAGAACAGAGAACATATATTGCTGACAGGTGTGTAAATAGTGGTAAAACAAAACAACAACAACAACAAAAATCTGTGGAACTTTTTGACAAGGCATACACTGATGTGGTTTCTTTCATTTTTAAAATGGCAACAGGCTAAGTATCCACTGGAGCTTACAAATGATAGAATAATTCCCAGCCACCTATAGTTTCATTCTCAGTAGAAACTACTCTACTTTGTTTAGAGCACAAAAATAATTCTGTTATTTCCTTTGCTTCCAAAGACTATTTTTTTATATATGCACCTGAAGAGGGTATAAGCTTGCCAAACTCCATCAAGCTTTCAAAGTTGTCAGAATAATGCCTGGTGGGCCTTTGAGGAGAATGTGTACAGCAGACTTTGGAGACTTGTGTCAACGGGTGTTTATTTTTCCTCTCCTAAATTTTTTTAGGCAGGTTTTTCTGAATATAGAACTTTAAAATGACTCAGTAGATAATAGGCTCACCTGAACTCACCTTATTGTGACTTACATAAAATCCCCTATGCCAAAAGCACATTTTGGATGACCTCCCTGTAAGGAAAGCTCAGACTCTGACCCCGTGGCGGTATAAACCTCCCTTGGATGGAGTCCTTTTATATGCTACAAACTGTAGAGCTTCCACATCTTCCCACACCATAGACAGAGAAGATGTCTCTATCAATGACCAAATCCAAATGCTAAATCCTTATCATTATTTATTTTTTACACTTCTGAGTTTCTTCAAGGCTTATTTTTCATCAAATCTTATCTAAGAAGGGAAAGAGGATATGAATGGAAACTGAAGATGGGAAGATGGAACTGTCTTTCACCACTTCTGTTGTTTTGGCCTGTAGAGGAATCCTGTTCCTGCTGAAGGGTGGCTTGCCAGATTACAGAATGCGATATGTTATTTAGATTGGTTTAAAACATTTCCTGGATGAAAATGTTTGTCTGTGGACATCTTGGAATGTGACATTCCTGTACAACTCTTTTTTTTTTTTTTTTTTTCCACTTGCCTACTACCCTTCCAGGCTGAACTTTACTTAGCTGGCATGATTTATGGGACATAAAAATCCCTCTTTTTTTTTTTTTTTTTTTTTTTTTAAGGCAGAGTTTCGCTCTGTCGCCCAGGCTGGAGTGCAGTGGTGCGATCTTGGCTCATTGCAACCTCTGCTTCTCTAGTTCAAGCAATTCTCCTGCCTCAGCCTCCCGAGTAGCTGGGATTACAGGTGCCCACCATCATGCCTGGCTAATTTTTGTATTTTTGTAGAGATGGGGTTTCACCATATCGGCTAGGTTGGTCTTGAACTCCTGACCTCAGGTGATCCGCCTGCCTTGGCCTCCCAAGGTGCTGGGATTCCAGGCATTAGCCACCACGCCCGGCCAGAAATCTCTTAAGTACAGGCATGGATACATGTGTACTAGCTGAGCCTAGTGGGGAACGTAAAAAACTGGAGAAGGATCTCTCGAAAAGGAAACATAAAATTATTCAAGGCTTGAGTTAGGATCCAAAGCCATTGAAGTGGCTGGGGTGAGGGAGGGGAGGTTGAGCAAAGAAATGTGTTAGGGCATCAGTATGGTTAGCATGGGCAAATAGAAAGTTGTCTGGACAATTAGAAGGCACAGGGGATAACCCTTTTCCTCGATTGATCTTTTCTCTGCACCTTGAAACAAATCTCACTGCAGGCTAGATCCTTGTAAAGAGGCATGTGAAACAAATGTCTCTGCTACGCCACATCTAGGGTCTTTGGTTTTGACCCTTGCCTAACCACTGCTGTTCCTTAAAGTAGACCATGCCGCATTCACGTCCATGTTTTGTACATCCTATTTCTGTTCCTGCAGTGACCTTTCTCTCCTCATCCGTTTGGTAAGATTTTATGTAAAATCCTCAAAATGCAGCTTAAGCCCCTTCTACATTGTCAAGTATTAGTTTTCTGTGGACGTTGTGATAAATTATCACAAACTGGGTGACTTAATACAAAAGAAATTTAAGTAAACGGAGGTCTAGAATCAAGGTGTTTGCAGGGCTACCCTCCCTCCAGAGCCTCTAGCAGAGAATCCTCTTCTGTTTCTCACAGTTTCTGGTGGCTTCCTGAGTTTCCTGGCTTGCAGCAGCATAGCTCCAATCTCAGCCACATCTTCACGTGCTCTTTTCTCTGTATATCTGTGCCTCTGTGTCTCAACATTTATTCTAATAATGACACCAGTGATTGAATTTATGGCCTACTCTAATCCAGTATGACCTTATCATAATTTACATCTTCATTACACTTGCAGATAACCTATTTTCACATAAAGTCACGGTGCCTCTTCCTGTCAAAGTTTGCCTGCTCCCATGAAAAAATTACTTTCTCTGTCCTTTGTCTCCCAGCATGGTTTACTATATCCATCTTTTTGCAATAATTATACTGTATCATAGTTTTTGATTTTGTTTTTTTTTCTTTTTTTAAACGGAGTTTCGCTCTTGTTGTCCAAACTGTAGTGCAATGGCATAGTCTTGGCTCACTGCCACCTCCGCCTCCCAGGTTCAAGTGATTTTCCTGCTTCAGCCTCCCAAATAGCTGAAATTACAGGTGCCTGCCACCACTCCCAGCTATTTTTTTAAATGTCTTTCCCTTCTACCTGATTGATAGTTCCTTAAATACAAAATATATGTGTCATGTATTATTGTAACCCTAGTACTCCTCACAGAGTCTAGTTCACAGTTGGTGCCAAATAAGTATTTAATGGTTTGCAAGTAAGTTCTCAAAGACCTAAAAATTGAGACTTCACATATACTCTCATCTCTATGGAGGATCATTGTTCCGTGTAGCTATTGAAATATATTCTGTCAAAATATATGAGCATTTTCTCAGTGAATGTTCCTTTTGGCAGTTATGATATTTTCACCTCTCCCATTTATGTCTTCATATGAAGCCCTACTTTTCTAGAAAAATCAGGAAGCAAGCTCTTCTGTATGTTATTTTTTTTCCCAAAGGAATTCAATCTATCTTATGAGTGAACAAGGCATTTTTTGTTTATGCTTCTCTTTTGAAAAGCTACTTCTAAAGAAGTTTCTAAAATAATTAAATCTGTCTTACTGTGATAAAGTATTACTATGCCTCCTTCAGTACGCTCTTGATACTCAAATCTTTATTATGAGCATAAAGTGTTTTACTGAGCTGAAATAAAATGACATGCTCAGAGCCTTGAATAAGTTTCATGTTTAACAGCCTCATATGGTAAAATAATAGCATTGATGCAGACCTAAGTTTGTGCCAAATTCTAAGCATGTTTTATGATTGAATCTTCATAAAAAGTGATAAAATTGACACTGTTAGTCCTATTTCACAGATTAGGAAACTGAGGTATATAGTTATTACGTGACTCGCCCAAAGTTATGCAGCTAGTAAACAGTAGAACAAGGATTCAACACAGTGTTATAGTGCAAGAATAAGCACTTTAAGAATGCAGCAATATTGCCTTCTTGGGCTTTCCTCAGCACACTGTGAACTTGCTGGTTCTTAGGTTGACTATCATCTTTCACATAAAAACCTTACCTTCCCTTTTTACTTTCCACTTCTGATTTTAAATGTGCTTGTGTGCCAGGAAAAAAATCAGAGTAGCAAGGCCTGGAAATCTGCAGCTGTGTACCTTTTGCTGGCTTTGATGCATATGGACATGCTACCTTTCTCATGGCAGGGTCCTGTGATGGAAGTTGGGCCCTCTGTGTACCGGCACCTTTCTTTACTTTCGTAGGCAGTTGGGCTGCCCTCAGTTTAGCATGTACCATATGGAGTTCCTAAGTGGGCTCCCTAGTCAAGGCATTATGAAGAGAATGAAAGAATATGTAGAGACAGCTGGTGAATATGAAGTCTAGGAGCAATGGTGGAGCCTCGTCCTTAGACATGGGGAGTGAGTAGAGGGAAGGGTGGAGGTGGGTTGGACATGAAGGACATTAAGAAGGTAACTCCACTGGTAATTGGTAAGGAAATAGAAAATTTAAAAGGTATTCTTTTTAGTATTTCTTTATAGGTTTCACTGTCTCACTTTTTCTCTTAATCTCTAATTTTCAGCCCTTCTTCCATTGCTCAGTCAAAAAATTAATTAAAAGTAGTATTCAAATACAATTTTGAAAGGGCAGGAAGAGAGAAATGGGAGAGAGACAGAGAAAGAGGGAGAGAGAAAAGCAAAAGTTAGAATCTATAAGGAACCAAAAGGTTAAGACAGCCAAGTAGGATTTTCACAAGTTCTGGAATGTCTCTGGCTGACTTTATAGGCTGTTGACTGTATGGTGAAGGAAGGATGGATCAGTCTAATTGAAAAATACAAACTGTTATAGAACCTCGATCTGGGGTATATTCCAGTGAATTGAGGCTCCCTGGTGAATTGTTTCCAGACATGCCTTGAGGAAAATAAATATGTCACCATATGAACACTTTTCCCTTAAGTAGCCTAAATTCTTTTATCTTTTATGGTAGAAATGTTGTTTTATATCATTTCTAGTCTTATTTTCTTAATTACAATTACAAGGGTATGTAGACTATAACAATCCATAGAATGTTGTATTTGTAGAATATAAAAATATTTATTGATTTGGCATGTCACATTAATGTTAACACTAGCTTTAATTTTCCAAAAGGACACTTCATGAAAAGCTAATGTTTACCCAAGGGAGTAAAGATCTGCCATACAATTTTCCCCAAGCCTCAAGCACATCAACTATAGGTTCTCAAGAAATACTTGTTGATAGGTTGACTAGTTGGGGAAGATGTCTGAAGCTTGAGGCCCTCTTTACAACTCTGCCCTTTAAATTCTTTATCATATGCCTTCTCTCTGGCAGGCTGCACTTACCTTCCTCATTTTCAGAGGCTATATAGCCCATCCTATTAGGGAGCAGCTCCTTTTTCTCCCTGCTTCTAATCTCAATCTTCATGACGGCAATGATCTGCACTTTTGGACATTTTTAACTAAAAATAACTGCCCTAAGGAAAACTGAACTAAGAAACCAGGACATAGAGAAAATCAGGTAGTTATGTCTATAAATGTCCAGGCTTTCAAAGTCACCTATGACACTCATCAGGTGGAGGGACATGAAATAACACAGATGTGAAGGGCATATAGGTGACAGTTATTAATATCAGGGAGATTGATTTCATATCCTTGAAATGTACCAACCTTTAACTCCAGGTTCAGCAACTTCATAATTTACATAAGTACAGTCTGTGTCAGTTCATTAGCAGGTCATTAGTACGTCTGGAGAATATGTTCTAAAATGTCCTCAGGAAAATCTCGGGGGAATGCACCAGAAAATAAAATTTTGCTGAACGCCTGTTTTAGAGAAAGTTAGGATTGTGTGTGTATGTGTGTGTGTCTCTCTGTGTGTGTGCTTTCTTTTGCATTTAATCCACCTTCATTTTAGGTAGTGGTTTTGGTGAGGACTGTGTGGGTCAACACCCTGGGGCAACATGAAGATTAACTTCTGAGATATGAGTAGGGATTCAAAACAGGTTTTTACCATATTGTGTTTGACCTGCATGTTCTTAAGTGCCTGTTTCATGCATATATCCAGTTATGTATGTTTTACAGGATATGATGTTTCCATGAATACATCTTATAAATGTGATGTTCAAGTTTGGTGTTCTTCATTTTGGGCAAAAGTGGAAGATAGATAATCATTCCTAAATGATTGTGTGCTTCATTGAAATGCTTCCCTTCAAGTACAAATTGCTAGACATGGAGAGGGCATCTGTCCAGCTAGTCCAGGTATTTGCATTTAAAGCCACCATGAATACAGGTGATAGACTTGTAGAGGAAAAAATAAAATAAAAATAAAATATGTACTTTATTACTATTCAATTTAACTTAAGTTTAGGTGGAGAAGACCCAGAACAAATTGGGGGACTGAGACAATAAAGGGGAATATGGAGAAAAAAAAGGCAGAATGTTTAACATCTTATAGCAAAACACCATAAATAAATGGTGGTACTTTTTTTTAACTGCCCCCTCAAAATGTATAAGAGCTTGGAAATCACTGTGAAGGGGAAATAGGTGCAGGCACATGCCATTTTATTGTGTTTTGCTTTATTGCTCTTTGGAGATCCTGCAATTTTTACAAATTGAAGATTTGTGTCAACCCTGCATCAAGCAAGTCTGTTGGCACCATTTTTCCAATAGCATATGTTCAGCTCCCGTCTCTGAGTCATATTTTGGTAATTTTTGCAATATCTCAAACTTTTTAATTATTATTATGTCTGTTATGGTGATCAGTAATCAGTGATCTTTGAAGTTACTGTTGTAATTGTTTGAAGAACTACAGACTTGTTGAAGGTTCAGGATTTTTTTCTTTTAGATTTAATGCTATTGTACACTTAATAAACTACTGTATAGTGTAAACCTAACATTTATATTCACAGGGAAAGCAAACAATTTGTATGACTGGCTTTGTTACCATATTCACTTGGTTCTGGTGGTCTGGAACCAAATCTACAATAATGCAGAGGAGTGTGTCTGTATCATTCTTCCTACAGTTTGGGAATGGTCATGTGGACTTTCACTGTAATATTTACTTTGGTTAAAACAGAGAGAGAAAAAAAGTTTCAAGGTATAAGTTATGACAGAAGGAGGTATACCTTTGAGGTCATTTTTAAATAAGAAACTTCCAGAAGTCACCATCAACCCAGGCAGGGATACACATCTACCTACCTGTAACAAAGTCATTGACCTCCCAATAGCATATGAGGATTATAAACCACCTATAAAGTATCACAGGTCACAACTTTGTCATGCATTCATTCTAGTTCCAGACTTCTGTTGACTTCATGGGCACCAGACATTTCCACCATGCCTGGATTCATAGTTGCTTTAAACTACTTCCAAAACATTGAACCCAGCTTACTGAATCCATACTGACTACTGCCTTTACCATATTTTCAAAGATTTCTAGGGCTTCGTGTTTTTGGGACTCATTCCTTCATGCTCATTTACTTTTTCCTACTCTAATTAAGTTACTGTTTTTTTCTTCATTATCACTGACATGTTGGGGTATCAACCTTCATTCTTCTCATTAAATTTGCATCTCAGGTCAAGGTGTCTTATTCTGTGGGTCACCAGCATGCACAGCCATCTCACTCATGCTTGGCTGACTGTTACATTCATGTCCTCCATGAATATTTGTTGCATGAATCCATACATTATGATGGCCTGATTACTAAACAGAAATTGAGTTTTAATAAGCCAAAATGAAACATTTCTTTAAGCATTCTTAAGCACTTATTTTGTTTTGTAATTTTTCAAAAAGTGAATATACTTTCCTCATTAAGTATATTTAATTGTAACTGTTTTAATAAAAATAGATGATATAAAACATAAGGGTCATCCAGACTGACTTGTTTCCTGAAGCAGATATCCTTTTGCAAGATCCTCCTCAGCTTGACTGTATTATAAGTGGAAGAGGCATTTGATACACCTAACCTTCCAAACACTGTAGTTTAGCTTAGCTAAGCCTACCTTAAACATGCTCAGAACACTTACATTAGCCTATAGCTGGGCAAAATCACCTGACAACGCAGTCCACTATAGGGAATCAGGGGGTCTACCTTCATGGTGGCATGACTGACTGGGAGCTGCAACTCCCTGCCCCGGCCCAGCACCTCGTGAGAGTATTGTAGCACATACAGTAGCCAAGGAAAAGATCAGAATTCAAAACTTGATGTGCAGTTTCTACTGTATGTGTATAAATTTCACACAATTGTAAAGTCAAAACAATTTTAAGTCAAACCTCAAGTCAGGGACTATATTCTTTCTTCATGTGGGAGTAGCTGGTGGTGGTTTTCACATAACTTAGAGATTAAATTCTTAAACCGTTGATTTGAAAACTGCTATTAAATCTGATGAGCTTGAGCACAGAGTTATTCTTGGGCTTCTTATATACAACTCTGACGTTTAATGGTTTATATCAAATGTGCCCTGTCCTAAAGTTTGACTCAGGATTTGGTGTGATATCCCTACTCCCACCTCCATCGTAAGTGAGCATCTATTGAAAACTAAACAATATGGTATTAAGGTCAGGGAATTAAAAAGAATAAAAAACTCACAAAGAGACGCTTTCAAGGTAGGTAGGAGGAGGAGAATTGGCTGGAAAATTGTTGCTTACTCGGCAACATGTAGGTCCCTGGTGAGACACATTGATTACAGAGTAGGGGAGATAAGAAAGAAAGAACAGAAAATATGCTTCTCTGCCTCCTGGCTTCCAGGTGGACTAGTCCCACTGGAATCTTCTTTGAGAAAAGAAAAAAAGGTTCTGTCATATCTGTATTGGTGATGAAACCACAGGATTTTACGTGGTGAGCCTTGTCTTTCTTCTATAAAAATTCATAAAAGCAACCCTGTGCCTTCTGCTTAGGGATTAGTAAATTGCCTTACTCCTGGGCTCTTGCTTTTCTAGGAGCTCTCCCGCAGAGTTGATCTGAGCACTGTCTACTTGTGAAGCTGACATATGCCCCTGCCTTAAGATCAGCATCCCAGGGGGGCAATCCAATAAAAGTTTACACCTTTCTATTGTGATTATTTTTCTCTTTCTTTTTTTTTTTGTTCTGGGAAGAATTGCATGCATATAAAAGTAGGCTGCAATTACCTGTGAAAGATTCTAAACAAGCTGTGTCCATAAGACTTTTTTGGTTTGCTTATTAGGCTATATTTCTAATTTTTATTTATGAATCAGAAAGGCATTCATTGAATAAATGTCACTTTTAAATACATAAGAATATCTGGTGGGAATTCCAAGTTTATTCTACCTTGATGCATAACGCAATTTGCGGAGGCACCATTCATATTTTGTGCTATGTGAAGGCCACTCTTGGGCACAATGCGAGTAGATGACATTGACATAGAACCTCATACAAATGTTGTTTCCCTACGGTGTTTTAAATTGTGGGAATTTATTTTATGAGCAGAGATAGTAAAGCATTAGTTAAGGGAATAGAAAGATAGCTTTGGTTAGAATACTAACTGCCTTACACTTTTTTTTATCTTGGATAAGTTACCTAACTTCTCTAAGTTTCTCTCCCCTAATGATAATACAGATTAATACTATTGTTTTTCTCATAAGATTTTTACAAAGGTAAAACATAATTTACAACATAATGCATCTTAAACACTTAACTGTATTGATTACATTAAAAACAGGATCATTATCATTAAGATGTATTTATCTTATTAAAAATGATTCATAGTGACAGTGCATGGTTAGCTCATGAAAATTAATATCATAAGTTTAGCATTATTAAACTCAATATATTACACAGACACAAACTAACTCATGTATCAGCCAGAAAAAATACATCTTGAAGATGGATACATTTTTTAATTGTTTGTAATACATCGTGAAAATGAATACATTTTTAATTGTTTGTAATTACTGAAAATATTTTGACATTATCACTTATTTCAAGACCTTAGAAAAATAATTTATTATTTATCATTTTGAAAATATAAGTAATGGGTACAATAGCACATTCATCTTATGCTTAAGTGGTACCTCCCTGAGCTTTGCTCCAATACTGACAATCCCATCCTTTAAAGCTAGTTTTGAATTTCAGTTTAAGTCTAGTTAGCTGGCAAGGCAGATGTCTTGAGATTGTTATAAAATAAGAGCATTTGGTCTCATATCTCATATTATGAAAGCAGTAGAGTTTTTTGGTTAAGAGCAAGGTTCTGGTGTCAGCCTGGAAGGATTTGAATTTTGGTTCTTTTATTACCAGTTATGTGAATTTATGCAAATCATTTAACCCCAAGTGGTTCAGCTTCTTCATCTCTAAAGTGTTGAAAATAGTATCTGTTATATTGTTGTGAACCTTAAATGCATGTAAGCCATTTATAATTGCTTATGTGATACAATGCATTTCTGTATAGCAGAGTAGAACTTCTGCTAGTGGAGTACAGTGATTTCCTCATCTGCAACACTAGACTCTGTATTACTAATTATTATTTTTATTTTTATTTTTTGTAGAGACAGGGTCTCACTGCGTAACCCAGGCTGGTCTCAAACTCCTGGGCT
Source organism: Gorilla gorilla gorilla (assembly GCF_029281585.2). Taxonomy (NCBI): domain Eukaryota; kingdom Metazoa; phylum Chordata; class Mammalia; order Primates; family Hominidae; genus Gorilla; species Gorilla gorilla. The sequence continues at coordinate 18,190,394 of NC_073235.2, read as the reverse complement.
CGAACGCGTCTCCCTCAATGGCCTCCCAAAGTGCTCTGATTATGGGCACGAGCCAATGTGGCCAGCCCTAAAATTTAGAACAGGATGATAGCAGTTAGGCAAGGTGCTGTCTATCAATATGAATAATAATAAAAATAAATAAGTAATGTCTGGAATCTAATCATCTACATCAATCTAATCTGAAATTTAAATTCATATTAGTCTATAGTAGTTTTTGATGCTAGCCAATTGACAATAATATAATTGGCACTGGAAACACAGTATAAGGGTCAATAATTTAGCTGGGAAAACAAATCAAAGATACAGTGAGGGTCAAGAAAGAGGTTTGAATATGTCTTGTCAAATGCCTTGTTATAAGCATGCTGACAATGCATTTTTATTAAATCAATTGCCCTTTGTTTAAAATGGCACTACACAAATAACCTATTATACTAGCTAGTATGTGTAAAAGGACTATATTGACCAGGTAAAAGTGTGTATTTGGAGTTGACCAAAAAAGCATCACTGAAGACAAAAAGGGATCTTAGAGCTTTTAGTGTCAATGAACATGGAGACTAGCCTGAGTTATTCGATTTGGCTCCAAGTTCTAGGTTTGGTTTGGGATAGCCCAGGCTATCTTCTCCTTCCATCAGTGGCAACTTCACATACCAATGGTAGAAGAATAAGAGGAGCAAACAGAAACACACCACTTCAGGCCTAAGTGCTAAACTAGCTGATTGTCATGTCCACCCAAATTTCATTGGCCAAACAAGCTCAAAATCAATGAGGCAAGGAAATATACACTGCCTCTAGTGACAGGAGCTGCCAGATCTCACCCGGTGTGTGGACGCATTGAGCAATGAAGAGTTGGAACAAAAATTCAACCCACCACGCATACTCTGAGTTGAAAGCTATTACTTCCACCAACTTATGATGTTCTTATTTGTGAAGCTGAACTGAACAAACACACTGGCAGCCATTCAAATACCAGAGGATAATTGTTATAATTATCTTAGGTTTTTTTAAGCTGGATATCATGAGCTCTTACCTAAGTTAGCTGTTCACAGTATAATGATTAGATCCTCTCATCATGAGCACCCTCTTCTGGACTTGCAAATCATTCCGGTGTGCCAGGTTTTTCTTAATACGTTTCAACAGGTACTGAACAGAAAATTTCAGTTAATGTGGATGCTCTGGAGCTCCAATTCTCTTATTGCAGCTGAGGATTTCCCTAGCCTCTTAAAAGCTGTATTTGTTCAGACTTATCTTGTTAATTAAAAATTCCAAAACCTTTTTTTATAAGATCTGTTGCCAAAGCAAGTTTCTTTCAAGCATTATTTGACAAGCTAACCTTGTTTTTATATCTGTTGAAATTCATACCGTGATTCTTGTGATCATACCTAGAAAACAAGGGAAAGGAAAATAGAATGGTGTGGATAACAAGAAAAGCCTTTCTTTGTATTTCATTCCAAAGGTATTTGTTTTTTATCAATGCAACATAATGAAATATCTTAACTTATTCTTGCTCCAGTTCCTGCTGTCCATGACTTAAAGTTTGTATCGTTTCTCTCTTATAAAATCTGCAGAACTTTCTCCTTCTGATACGTTAAGACAGTTATATTTATTATTTAAACTTCGGTTCTCTTTAATCCTAACACAAATTACATTTTAAAGAATGTTATATAATTTATATTGCATTAGATGTTATTTGATTAGAGTATGAAAGCACAAATTCATAATCAATTCATGGTTATGTTTTAAAAATTATCTGTGCAGAATCATGCTACATGTTCTACTTATACTTTGAGACTACATGGGTACATTGATAAGGATATAGAAAACTTTTGGTTAAAAATAATAATATATTAAATCCAGTGCTCAGATCTAGGTAATCCCAAAGCTTAATTACAAAGATAAAACTCAGGATATAATAATTTATTTCATTTTGGATGAATTCAAAACCCTGAATATAAAGAAGTAATATTTTCTATGAAATTGGTGATGTGAAAAAAATTGAGAGAAATCAAGATTGGTAATATGTATTAACACTAGTAATGTTGAATACTTATAAATTCTTTACAAAAGATATTTAGAAACTAGTTGAATGGTTGTGACAAAAATGCTGACAGTGATATGGACAGTGAAGCCCAGGCTGAAGAGGTATCAGATGGAGATGAGAAACTTACTGGGAACTGGAACAAAGCTTACACTTGCTATGCTTTAGCAAAGACACTGGTGGAATTTTGCTCCTGCTCTAGGGATCTGTGGAACTTTACTCTTGAGATTTTGGATATCTGGTGGAAGAAATTTCTAAGCAGCAAAACATTGTGTGTGTGTGTGTGTGTGTGTGTGTGTGTGTATTATTTTATTTTATTTTATTTTTTTGAGCCAGAGTCTCACTCTGTTGCCAAGGCTGGAGTGTAGTGACATGATCTCGGCTCACTGCAACCCACCCCCAACTTGCAGGCTCAAGCCATCCTACCAACTCAGCCTCCCGAGTAGCTGGGACCACAGATGTGTACCACCATGCCTGGTTAATTTTTTGTAGAGATGGGGACCTCACTGTGTTGCCCAGGCTAGTCTTGAACTCCTAAGCTAAAGCGATCCACCTGTCTCTGCCTACCAAAGTGCTGGGATTACAGGCGTGAGCCACTGTGCCAGGCCAAAAAAGTAACACATTATTTTTATTATTATAAAAATGGCAAAAATGTCTTATAGGAAATATAAAATATTGTCTCATAGAAAAAATATCAGTCAACATATCTTGAGGAGTATCAGCTTGTACATTTGCCTGTTAGTCTTAAAGTGAGAGTCTAACTAGAAAAAAGTTATTTATGATATTCTTTATTCATTTGTAAACTTTTGTTTCACCCACCGTATACTCAGTATTACACAAAACGCAGGTGAGAGAGCTGGTCATGCCTTCATAGATGGCAATCTTTTCATCAAACTGCATATGGACTAGGACCACCACCCCACCTTGACTTCTCCAGGGGAAGTGCCTAAAATATAAATATTTTGCATGATCCTGAAAATTTATAAATATTAAGGACATTTCAGGCATATTAAGAGATATAAAATATAGTAAACCACAATATTTCATTAAAAAAATTTGAAGATGTCTATGTAGCAGAACTGTGTTGATTCCTCATCCTTTCCCCTTTCATCAGATAAGACTTTAACTAAAACATTTTGTCATAGTTTGACATTTTTCTTTCTATCATCTATCTATCTATCCATTTATCTGTCATCTACTTATCTATAGCTATGTCTATCTATAGATTGTTAGGATGGAATAATCTTAGTCTATCTCTTAACATTCTATAACCCCAATTCATACTGAAATTATATAATTTTAAGATGTAGACATAAATGTGTGTATAGATACTTGGATATCTCTTGTTCTGTATACACATACACAGTATAATTTTGCATGTGTTTAAAATTTATTTATTTATTTTTATTTTTTATTTTTTTTGAGACAGAGTCTTGCTCTGTCGCCCAGGCTGGAGTGCTGTGGCAGGGTCTCGACTCACTGCAACCTCCGCCTCCCAGGTTCAAGTGATTCTCCTGCCTCAGCCTCCCAAGTAGCTGGGATTAAGGGCACCTGCCACCACTCCCAGCTAATTTTTTGTATTTTTAGTAGAGAGGAGGTTTCACCATGTTGGCCAGGCTGGTCTCGAACTCCTGACCTCATGATCTGCCCGCCTCGGCCTCCCAAAGTGCTGGGATTACAGGCGTGAGCCACCGTGCCTGGCTGTGTTTAATATTTATGTAGACATATTGCCATATGCATTTTATGGATTAAAGTGCATTTATGTATACAATAAAAAATGTAGTTTCTATCATATTACATTACTGTACATGTTTTTAAACCTTAATACTATATTGTTCTATAAAACTATTTTAACTTGCTCTTTTATTTTACTCAGTATTATATTTGGGAGTCATCTATATTGATCCATGTGCTTTTTCTCATTTATTTCACCTCTGCTTGGTGTTCCATTGTACGACTATGTTGCAATTTAGCCTTTCTATTGTTTATTGACAAACAGATTGCTTACAATTGTTGACTGTTACAATGGCTTCTTGAACATTTTAATATATGATGTCTATGCATATGTTTAAGAATTTTTTCAGGGTATGTAACTAAGAGCAGAATTCCTCTATATATTTGACAACTTTAAAATTCAGAAAGCTCTTAAAGCAGAAGTACATTAAGATAGCATCTAATGTTTAAGTAATAGTGTAACTGATTTCATCATGTCTTTTCTGAGTCAGGGTTTAATTGTGTAAATATTACTAAATGTATCAGAGACCTGGTTGCCTCAGGGACATGGAAGGAAGAGATACAGAATGAAGAAAAAAAAAAGAGTGGACTAGAGTCTCTAAAGTTAACCTTACAGTCTTTATGATTCATTATGCTCTAGATTCATTTTTTCCTGAGCTTATGGCTACAGTTACTTTTTGGTCTTAGTATGTAAATACATTAATATATCAATAAATTTACCAAGGAATGTTTATTGCTTGGTGCCTACATTTGTTCTTCTGCATTTTTAGAAACCAATCTCATTTGCCTAACATTAGCTAACAGTGAATGCTTCTTACTGTATTAGAAACTAGTGCAATTAGATTACCATTATCGTAAGGGTCACATTAATACATACTTATGACTATAAGACAGTGCACCTTGGAATTATAGAATGTTAAAACTAGAAAAAAACCTTACAAATAATTTACTTCAATTTCTCATATGACATTTGGGAAAAATTAAAGCCTGCTGATGCTGAAATAATTAGCTCAACGTTCCACACTATTTAGTAGTAGAGGAAAGACTAGAATTAGATTACAGAGGACTGAAAGTCAAGTGTTCTAGTCCTCGTTCTACTCTAGTGTGTGAAAACGTTCACTATCTACAGGATGGTGTTCATTTCACTGCATGCCATTTTTCTCGTTCATATTTTTATTTATTCTCAAATCATTGTGAAGAACTTGATTTGTTTTAGTATTCTTTCAGGGATATTTTTAATCTTCAAAGTTAAATTGTTTAAATCTATAAAAGATGCTGTTAAGAATACAGTCACATTTTCCAAATGAGCTATCATAATTGGAATGCACAAAGTTATATATACATCAGAAAAACAATTCAATTTTATGATGGGAAAAATAACATGATAAAGAATACTCAAGTGACAAGAAAATAAAAAGTTCATTAGAACACCCACTGAGGTCTGGCCCCTACTTCCTCATCCCCCATGAAGGGGTTAATTGCAGGCTACAATTGCCAATGCAGGGGTGGGGTCTCTGCAGCTGATGCTGATGTTTCTGTAGACAGAAACGCTGGGAAAGTGCAGATTATGTCCCTGGGGACACTAGAGAGACAACCAGAGTAATTGAGCTCTGTCATCACGTCCAAGGGTTAAATACAGAGACAAAGGAGAAGACAAACCCAAGAGATTCTGAAGCTTAAAAGTAGATGGAGTGAAAATCCGAGGCAGTAGTTTTGCTTTTGAAATATTATATTCATCACTGGGAGACACTTTTGGCACTCTCACAATTATCACTGATGGTAATAGCAAAGACAAAACAAAATTAACAAAACCACAATAACAATGACAACTGCAACAATAAACCCAACAGCTAGTAGCCTAGAGATCATTCTGAGTTCCTCCTAGTATTTTATCACTTTGTATGTAGATTGTAAGCATCAGTACAGGGTCTAGGTTCTGTAGATTTAATTGGGAAAGACTGAACAATTGAAATTTTTTTTGCAGTTATCTAATATAAATCTTGGAAAAATATAATCAACAAATTGCATGTGCCAAAACAGCAGGAGGAGGAAATGGATCATTGTCTTGTGGGAATATAATTATTATTTCAAAAGGACTAGACTCTGCAGTGCTGAAATGCACTTGAAAAAATAGGCCAATAAAAACAATATTTGGGGCAATAGAAATCATTGTTCTTAAACAATTAAACACATGCCAGATAATATTAAGATTATGCCCTGTAAGTTAATAATAATGTCAAACTGTCTCTGAAACTTAATACAACTTACCTTCAGAAATTGAGTTTCTCATAAGATATTGGTTGTGTTCTATGGCTGTTTTTCTCTAGTAGGGAACATCTGTGATGATTTTAAGAGAGGAAGCTTATCCAAGACAACACCTCTCAAGGTAGCAGCACGTTTCATGCCTGAAATCTGGAGCCATCTGGATTTCTTAATTGAAGTAGTGACTCTAGCAACTTTTTCTAAATTAAACTGAAAGCTATGAGTTTCCTACTTGCTATGCCCTTTATTGTTATTAGATATTAAATATTAAACAACATATTCAATTTGTACCAAGACCGAGACTTCCATGCTAAAAGGGGAGGTTTGGGCTTTACTGACTGTTATATTAGTAACTAAGTTGATCTTAACATCATATTTAATTTTATTTTTCTATAAATGAATTTTAGTTGATAATTATATGACAAACTGAGTACATGGCTATAAATTTCCTTAACAAGTTATTGACATATTCATGTTTATAATATTTATAATTTATTTCAGATACTAGATGATTAAAGTGATTTTAAAATGGTTTAAAGAATGGGCAGATTTAGAAGTGTTTAGATCAGTGATCCTATCATTTTCACTCTGGATAATCTGAAAATCTGGTGCAAGGCTGAAATGAAACTATTTTAATTGCAGTCATGCACCACATAACAATGTTTTAGTAAATGACACGCTGCATATTCAACAGTGGTCCCATCTATTATAATGAAGCTAAAAATTTCCTATCGCCTAGTGACATCCCAGCCATCCTAATGTCATAGCAAAATGCATTTCTCTTCTGTTTGTGGTGATGCTGGTGTAAACAAACCTACTGTACTGCCAATCATATAAAAATATAGTACATATAATAACGTACAGTACCTAATACATGATAATGGTAGTAAATGACTATGTTAATGTGTTATCTATTTACTATACTATATCTTTTATCATTAGAGTGATTTTGTTGGGTTATGTAATGTAAACCCTGGAGAAATATGATCAACAAATTGCATATGCCAAAACACTGGGAGAAGGAAATGGATCATTGTCTTGTGTGGGTATGATTACTATTTCAAAACAGTAGAGTGTACTCCTTCTACTTAAAAGAAAATTAACTGTAAAATAGCCTCAGGCAGGTCCTTCAGGAGATATTTCAGAAGGTATTATTATCGTAGGAGATGACAGCTCCATAAGTGTTATTGTCCCTGATGTCTCTACAGTGGGACAAGGTGTGGAGGTGGAAGATAGTGTTATTGAAAATCCTGACCCTGTATTAGCCTAGGCTAATGTGTGTGTTTTTGTCTTAGTATTTTTTAAAAGTTTAAAAAGTTAAAATAAATAAAATTTATAGAATAATTATGCAAAGAAACAAAATATTTTTACAGCTGTACCATGTTTTTGTGATTTAAACGAAATATTATTACAAAAGAGCCAAAAAGTTGTTTAAAAATTGGAAGTTTGTAAAGAGTTACAGTGAGCTAATGTAATTTATTATTGAAGAAAGAAAATATTTAAGATGAATTTAGTGTAGGCTAAGTGTACAGTGTTTATAAAGTCTACAGTAGTGTACAGTGATGTCCTAGGCCTTCACATTCACTCACTACCACTCACTCACTCACTCACTCACCCAGAGCAACATTTAATCCTGCAAGCTCCATTAGTGGTAAGTGCCCTATATAGGTATACCATTTGTTATACTTTCTATCATATTTTCACTGTATCTTTCCTATGTTTAAATATGTAAACACAATTGTCTTACAATTGTCTACAGTATTCAGTATAATATGATGTACAGGTTTGTAGCTCAGGAGCAACAGGCTATACTATGTGGTCTAGGTGTGTAGTAGGCTCTACCATCTAGGTTTGTGTAAGTACAATTTTATTTTCACACAACGATAAAATATCCTAAGGACACATTTCTTAGAACATACCCCTGTCATTAGGCAACACATGACTTTTATTATCTAATATAACTCTAAGGGGGAGAAACTTCATATTGAGAGGAGTTAGCCAGCTTGCTTTAGGCAGAGAGTAAGGGAAGTGTCCCCGGAGAACCTCCAACCTACCCCACAGGTGTTTTTGTAGATAAAGGAACTTGCACGAGGGGCTTGCCTAAATATGCCCACAGTGAAAAATACCATTCCTTAACACATGTGCAATAAAGGAAATAAATCAATATGGAGCAGCTTAGACTAAGGGCCTGCATTTGCACTGGAAGAACAGGGTGGAGCTGCTAGGAATTTGCACCTTAAGCCCTGGTGTTCAGCTGTGAAGGGGGCAACCGGCAACCTGCTTTCAGGACCCTTCTCTTTGCTGAGGGCTTTCCTTTCACTTAATAAATTCTACTTCACTGACTCTCCGGTGTCCCCCTGCTCCACGTAATTCTTCCTGGTTGTGAGACAAGAACTCAATGGAGCAGAAAGACTGAAATAATATTGGACTAGAATTAATGAACTCTTTTAACATTTAGGGTAGTTTTAGTTACTTATTGACTACTAAATTACCGACTTGGATAATTGTTCAGTTATAGAAAATTTGAGGGAATGCTTTGTATTGTATTGTAATAATGAGAGCTGTAAGCTAGAGAGCATCATCAAAGTTGTTTTCATCATTGTGGAAATTAGAGTTTGTTATAAAAATAACCAAGTTACAGATTTAAAAACAAAATGAATCCATTGATTAGGAACCACAAAAAATGCAGAACTATATGGAATTCCAGGATCAGCCCCTTCACTTCTTTTGATTATAAAATAACACTTTTCTCTCACATTGGAAAGACTTTACAGTTCCAACACTCTAGACCTCGAAAATATATTTGATTACTGCATAAACAGACCAGATTAGAAGCCATACCCCTTTCTACAACCCACTGAAAGTTATATGTTTAATCTTTTTCCTTTGATTTAAATACAGTCTTTTAACAAGATGCAAGTTTATCATATAGTGTTTCACAGATTATTTTCTTCTTGGAATTTCTTGGGAAGTTGTAACAATTCTGGCTTATCTCTTGTGCCAGTGAGTTCTTGGTCTAAAACAGAAGGCATCAAACAATCAAAATTCTTGCCAGGATAAATATTTTCACATATAAGAGCTTAGTTCATAGGCCTTTTAGAAGCATGGCATAATGACAAGACTTTTATCTGTTTTCAATTCATAGAATGTATATTTTGATTTCTAGCCCTCTGATAATTCATCCAACTATATTGAGTTTTCTCATCTCTTTTGACCATTGATTTTGTGCAGGCACAATGCTGAAGATGCAGAATGTAGGTAAGAAAGATCTCTAGCCCAGAGAATCTCCTGGTTTATTGGGGTTTATAGAGAGATGTTGATGTCTATCTGTGGTATCTGTTAACAGATGGTAACAGATAAATAACAAAATTGTGTGACGAGAACTATGACAGAAGTGTGCATAGTATTTAGGGAGTTTAAATTTGGGTAATCAAGGGAAAGCCTATCATAGGAGGTAATATGTAAGTTGCAACCCAGCATGACAATATGGCAAGGTCACATTTCAGGTTCAAATTGCTCTGAAATCAGATTTTAACTCTCTCAACTGTGTCAACACAATTTGTTATGTGAACTCATTATCTTCATTTAGTCTTTCTTAGCCTAACTTTCTTCTTTTGTCCTTACCCTAAAGTTTTTCCTTTGTCTTAGCCTAAATGTTGTTATTTCTTCATGTTAAATAGAATTGTATGTTTCATTGTTTTGGTAGTAGGATTTTTTAATATTAAGAAACAATCAAATATTAAATAGTTTGCCTAAATTTACCCAGCTGTTGAACAGTGGAAGAGGAATCTGAATCCAGATAAAGGTGACTCTAGACTCTGCTCTGAACAACAGCCCTATTACCAATCTCCTCAACATGCTCAGAACTTCCTTACAGTCTTTAGAGGACCTTTTAATTCTTTCAGGACTGTTTAAGTTGTAGCTATTAATAATTTTTATTTAGAGACATTTTTCCCCAAACTTGTAAATGATTTCAATAGTTTAAACTGAGGGCCATTTTTAAAAAGCTGGGGATTTTTAAAAAGTGGCCATGGAAGATAAAGCAACTACAACATCAGCAACTGTGGCTAGTGCCATAAAACCTTGACCAATGCACCTCCTTTCCAACTGGGCAAACCCTGCTTCCAGCAGATGTCCTTCTATGGCCACTTCTGGCACTTCTTGGGTATCATCAACCCTCTCACACTCTTTTTCACTGAGGTATACAGTTCTATGACTTTTGACAAACATATTCAGTCATATATCCACCACCACAATTGAGATAAGAAGTAGTTTCATCACCCTAACACGTTCCCTCAAACCTTATATTCAATTCCTCCCTGTCTGCAGGCCCTGGCAAGCAATCAACTATTTTGTTTCTGTTGTTTTACTGTTTCCAGAATGTCATATAAAGGAAATCCTGCAACACGTAAATAATAATAAACTCTGGTAGCCTCTGCTTTTCTTTGGAGGGTCACGGTCTGGCACGTAGGCTCAGGTAGGTAAGCCACACTTCAAAATAATCCTAACTTCTGTGTGGAAGACTGAGGACTTTCTTTAGGCTGAGAAGAATTGTGGGTAGTATGTTTTGAAGATGGACTAACCCATAGAGTCAATGCTTCACTTCTACCCCAAAACTTACTATCCTCTATTACTTCAGTAGTATGACTGTAAAATGTCAGTAGCAGCATCACAAGACGAAGACTCTCAGGAAAGACATAATTAAGTACACTTGTCTTACTTTGTGTCAAGTTTTTAAGAAAAATTTCTATACTTTAAAGAACTAAATTTCAAATATGCCATTGAGAGTGTTTACTAACTTATTGCAGAATTATAATATAAATATTCAAAAGTGTAAAAAAGTATACAACGAATTACCACAAAGTGAACACATTTATATAATCCTCATCCAGGTTAAGAAATGGAACACCAGAAGTCACCCTCATGCCCTGTGCTCATCATTATATATTCTTCCATCTTTTAATGTAATCAAGTGAAATTTATGGTTGTGTATGTAGCAGAATTTCATTTGTTTTTATTGTTGCATAGTGTTCTATTTTGCTAATATGGCATAATATATCTATTTTACTCTTGATAGCTATTTGGGTTGTTTTCATTTGGGGGCTTAAATTAGTCTCCTAGGACTCCTTTAACAAAGAACTACAAATTATATCTTAAAACAACAGAAATTTATTGTCCAAAGTTCTGGATAATAGAAGCCTGAAATCAAGGTAATGATAGGACTATGCTTCCTATGAAACCTGTAGGGGAGAAACTTTCCTAACCTCTTCTAGCTTCTGGTGTTTGCTGGCAATCTCCAACGTTCCTTGCATTGCAAATGGATCACTCCAATCTTTGCCTCCATAGTCCCATAACCATCTTTTCTCTGTGTGTCTCCCCTTTTCCTAAGGACACCAGCCATATTGAATGAAGAACCCACCCAGTAAGACCTCATTTTAATTAATTATATTTTTAAGAACCCTATATTTCCAAATGAGGTCATATTCTATGGGTTAGCACTTCCACATTCTCTTTGGGGAGCACAATTTCACCAGTAACAGGGCTATTATAAATAAAACCTCTAAGAACAGTCTCATTCATGTCACTTGGTGTGCACATGGATGAATTTCTGTTGGATATATACATAAAAGTAAAATCGCTGGAACAAAGTATATGCCTATATTCACTTTATTAGTTACTACCGGGTGTTAGTGCCAATTTACCTTACTCTCAATAGCATGTGAGAGTTCTAATTCTCTTTCCCTAATGTGAAATTCTGAATCTTATTTTAGTCATATGAGCAGGTCGTTAGCAGTATCTCTTTATGGTTTAATTTTCATTTATCTGATTATTAATCAGGTTGAACGCTTTGTCTTAAGTTTATCGACCATTTAGAAATGCCTGTTCATGATTCTTGCCTTTTTTCTATTGAGTTGTGTGATCAAATGTTCTTACTGATTTGTAGGAGTAGTTAATAGAATATACAAATAACTATTTTTTTCTCATGTATTACAAATATCTTCAACCCTCTGCCTTACTTTTCACTCTTAATGATGTTTGTGAATGGACAGGATTTTTTTATTATAATGCAGTCCAATTTATCAATCTTTTCATCTATAGTTAGTGCCTTTTTTCTTGTCTTGTTTAAGAAATCTTTTCCTAACTCAAGGTTATACAGATATTTTTCTAAATTTTTTCTAGATATTTTCTTGTTCCATGTTTCACATTTAAATTAACACTATCTGAAATTAATTTTGGGGTACAATATGGATAAGAGTCAATATTAATTTTTCCAATATGGATATTCAGTGAATCCATCACCATTTATCAAAAAGTTCATGCCTTGCCCACTGCTCTTTGTTCAATCTTTTTCATGAATCATTGTTCATATATATGTGGGTCTGTATCCATGTTCTCTATTGTGTTCCGTGATTATATTAATCAAATCAATAATTGAAGTGTTTAAAAGCTGGGCCTCAGTTCATTTGAGTGCTTGCTAATTTCTGCTGCAGCCTGCTGTTAGGAATCAGAACTTTGGGAACTCCACTGACATCCTGTGTGATTACTAGGGCTACTCCTCATCAGCCAGCCCTGTAACCCAGCATTTGTTCCCCTAGCCCTGTTATTCAGCTGAAAGCTTTGCAGAGCTTCCCATCCTCCAGCGACTTCTTTCAAATTGATAAGTGCCCTCAGGGATGAGTGGCCCCAAAGGTCTAGCTCACTTCTCTGGAAATTTGATCTTCAAAATCAGGAGTTCTCACTGCCTTGGAAGCTCCCCAATGGTTTGAACCAGATTTGTATTCTTATTTTATCTAACTTATTTTGTTTTAAGAGAGAAGAATAGCAAATTTTTTTGATCATTGCTGGGAACAAAACTACTTTTGTTGGATTTTGGATTATTTACTATTATACAATCTCTGCATAAAAACTGCAGAAAGAATTGATACCTCTATTTAAATAATTATGGTGAAGAACATTTACGTATGTATCCATACTATGCCAGTTAACCTGAAGCCCTAAGATAAGGATGAAAAATATGGCAATAATAAATATATAGACTATCACTGTATTCCCACTTCTCTTACTTTGCAAGTGACAGGCTAACACATGAGAAGTCCTCAGCTTTTGGGTCAGGAGCAAAAAAAAAAAAAAAATGAAGTGCTCACCTTTCCTATTTTGTGGCCCCAACAATCCCCATTCATATCCAATACTTTATTCCACCATTTTATTACCCTGCCCATTGTATTGCCTTTGTGAGTCCAATTCCAGCTCCTCTATCTCTGCCCTTATTTGTTATCTTTATTATCCTCTACCTTTCTTATTTCCATTTATTTTCAATTGGAGGGACCTCATTTATTTCCTAGGAATTAAACATTTATTTGATTTTATTTATTTTAAAGACAAAGATTTAACTACAAGGATTAATACCCTGTTTGTTGTCAGTGATTTCCTATTAGGTGAGCAGATTAAGCTATTGGAAATAAGAAACATTCCCTTGAAAAGAGCAGAACTCCCAGCCCATTAGTGCTATGAGACTGTTCCACCATTCTATCAAGCTAGATGTCCCGAATCATGGGGCATTTAGTAACCAGAGTGTTCCATAGAATTGGGTCCTTTGGTGTACTTTATTTGCCATTAAGTATGTTCCCTCTAAATATGTGATATAGTAGGCTGGATAGCATCCCCTCACAATTTATGTACAAATGGAATGTGACCTTACCTGGCAATAGGGTCTTTGCAGATGTAATTAGAAAAGGAACAAGAGGAGATCATACCGAATTAGGGCAGGTTCTAAATATAACAACATCCTTATAGAGACACAAAAGGACACACCAAGACAAAGAGAAGGGAATGTGAAGATGAAGGCAGAGAGTTGGATGACACTCACAATCCAAGGATACCAAGGATTGCTGAAACCCACAAAAAACTAGGAGAGACTCATGAGAGAGTTTCTTCTCAGAGCTTCCAGAAGTAGCCACCTCTACCAATACCTTTTGACTTTTGGACATGCTCAGGCCTATCTTACATAAAGAGTGCTTCTATTTTATGTTAAAATGCTATTGTGCATATATAATTATATGATTTGGTAGATTCTATATTACCCAGTTCATGATATTAAATATGAGTTCTGTAGTCACTTGATATCTCAAAGTCTGCCACTCTTCAGTTTCTATCAGGCCAGCAGCAAGCCAGGAGCTGTTTTCCAAATACAGTCATGTGTCCTTTAATGACAGGGATATGTCATATTGTGTTATCCAACAAACATCATAGAGTGTACTGACACAAACCTAGATGGGATAGCCTACTATATACCTAAGCTACAGAGTATGGCCTGTTGCTCCCAGTCTACAAAACCTACACAGTATGTTACTGTACTGAATACTGTAGGCAATCGGAACACAATGGTAAGTATTTGTGTACCTAAACTTTAAACATACAATAAAAATCTAAAAGATAAAAGATGATATTTCTGCATAGAACACTTATCATGAGTGGAGTTTGCAGGAGAGCAGTTTGTGCTGGATGAGTCAGGGAGTGAGTGGTGAGTGGATGTGAAGGCCTAGGACATTACTTTACACTATTCTAGACTTCATAAGTACTGTACAATTTAGGCTACACTGAATTTATGAAAAATATTTTTTCTCCAATAATAAATTAACCTTAGATTACTGTAACATTTTTTACTTTATAAACATATTTTCTTAACTTTTGACTCTTTGTGATAATACCTATTATAAAACACAAACATAGTATATAGAATTGTGCAAAATATTTTTTCTTATATTCTCATTCTTTAAGCTTTTCTTCTATTTTTTTAACCTTCTTAAATTTTTGTTTAAAACTAAGACAGAAACACGCATATGAGCCTGGGCCCTCACAGAGTCAGGACCATCAATATCAGCATCTTCCACCTCCACATTTTTTCTCACTGGAGCTCTTGATGGGCAATAACACTTAGTGGAGCTGCCATGCACGATGATAGCAATGCCGTCTTCTGAAATAGCTCCTGACATTGTTTATTGTCATTTTTATGGATTAGGCAATATACATAATTTTATATGCCATATTTTTATACAACTGGCAGCACAGTAGGTTTGTTTACACCAGCATCAATACAAGCACATAATATCAATGGATATTGCTGCACTGAGTCTTATATTTTCTCTCTCTTGGTATGACACCCAGAGAATCCACTTCCCACATGTTTCCCAGGTTCCTGCCAATACTAATTAGCAATATTTTTTTTAGTTTTTTAATATAATTCCTTTCTTATCATACTTTAAGTTCTAGGGTACACGTGTACAACGTGCAGGTTTGTTACATAGGTATACATGTGCCATGTTGGTTTGCTGCACCCATCAACTTGTCACTTACATTATGTATTTCTCCTAATGCTATCCCTCTTCCAGCCCCCCACCCCCTGACAGCCCCCAGTGTGTTATGTTCCCCGCCCTGTGTCCATGTGTTCTCATTGTTCAACTCCCACCTAAAAACCCTAGAAGAAAACCTAGGCAATACCATTCAGGACATAGGCATGGGCAAAGACTTCATGACTAAAACACCAAAAGCAATGGCAACAAAAGCCAAAATAGACAAATGGGATCTGATTAAACTAAAGAGCTTCTGCACAGCAAAAGAAACTACTATCAGAGTGAACTGGCAACCTACAGAATGGGAGAAAATCTTTGCAATCTACCCATCTGACAAAAGGCTGATATCCAGAATCTACAAAGAACTTAAACAAATTTACAAGAAAAAACAACCCCATCAAAAAGTGGGCAAAGGATATGAACAGACACTTCTCAAAAGAAGAAATTTATGCAGCCAACAGACATATGAAAAAATGCTCATCATCACTGGTCGTCAGAGAAATGCAAATCAAAACCACAATGAGATACCATCTCACACCAGTTAGAATGGCGATCATTAAAAAGTCAGGAAACAACAGATGCTGGAGAGGATGTGGAGAAATAGGAACGCTTTTACACTGCTGGTGGGAGTGTAAATTAGTTCAACCATTGTGGAAGACAGTGTGGCAATTCCTCAAGGATCTAGAACTAGAAATACTAATTAGCAATATTTTTAAAAAGCTCTTTAAATGATCAACAATTTGCTCCCAAGTAGTCTTACTTTTCTCTAAGTTTCCTATAAGTCTGGAGGCAATGAGTGGGACTAAGTCCTGAGAAGGATCAACAGTAACTCATGTGCCACTTAAGGCTTTTATGCAAAGGGTGGCTACCTCCACAAGGAGACAGTATTTTAAGATGCAAGATTTCAGCACTGTTCATAAATGCCTCAATGATCTTATAGCATAGATTAACATTCCATCCTGTAGTGACTGGCCTTCTCATATTACCGTGGTATGATAAGAGTATTGAAGCCATGCTGCAACTGTGAACAGCTTCCAAACAGACACAGTGGTTGGACCTCAGCCATATTTGTCTTGTAGTTATAAAACATGATTTAAAGTTGCAATCACAGTGACCTTATGCTTATCCACATATGCTTTTAATTTTTATTAATAATTCTTATATATTTTTTCTTATGTACATTCTTAAAATACAGTAGGAGAAGCCAGGAGATTTCCATAATCACTGTTGTTGTGTTAACAATGAAGTGACTCAGATCTTTGATCTCCTTGTGCTTTCTATCTGCATTTCATCTCATGCTGCCCCCAGTGATAATTTGAGTAATCATGATGTCATCACACAGCATAGATTACCTGTGTCCCACCTGTGTCACATTCATCTCCTCCCTTACCCAGCAAGGTTATCCTGCAGTACTCAAATATATGACTAACACCATATCGGAATCCAATATTGAAGCCGTCTTTCCTGAAGCCACTTCAGTACAAATTACTCTATTCGTCAGGGAGTCAGCAGGAAACAGATGGCACACTCAAATTAGGAAAATTTGAGGAGATTTTATTTACGAAGTGACTAATTACAAAGGTAGGGTGAGGAGTGGGGAAGCCACAAGAGATAGTTCAGGTACCTGGAGCTAGTAGCAGCAGCAAAGCTGTCACCATTAGCCATGAAGAGATTAAGGGAGGAAGAAACTCCAGCCAGCCTGAGGCTACATCAATTAGAGAAAACCAGAAGGATAAATCCCTTTCCTCCAATCTCATCTAGCCCAGTGATTTCCTGCTGGCCCATTCTCTTCATGTCTCAGCTCAAAACTCATCTCCTCAAATAATTCTCTTTGTTCAGTCTACCTAAAGTGGCTGCACCATCTCCCTCTCCTCCACTACTCTATCTTATGTTTTTATAGCATAAATATGCATGTATCTGTCTTTTTATCCTGCTACAATCTTATTTTTTTGTACAATTCTCTGATGACAGAAATTATGTTTATCTTATTCTTTGTTGTTTTCTCAACAGTCAGAAGTGGGTCTGGCATATAATACAAAATCAATAAATATTTGGTAAATTATGAAGAAAGAATTGCAAAATATTCTTAAAAGAAGGTGATAAGAACTGAGGCTGATAGTGGTAATTGATTGGAAAAGAAAAGGCAAATTAGAGAATGTGATTAAAGAGAAATTACATTAGAAGTGGGGAAAAGAGACCAAGGAACTAAAGATAATGACACAGAGTCAAACATGGAGTAATCAAACAATTGTATTATAATGGTTTTGTAAATATTTCAAAATTGAGGCTGTTTGGAGGAGATTTTATGTTTACTCTTGGAAATGTTTAAAAGGTTTCCTTAAGACTTGAGGCTTTCATGTAAAATGTATGAAAGATATGGAGATAAGAAAGTGGCTTTTAAGAGATTGCATCAAGAGCAATAACAAAGAAATGATATGGGTGATGACAAATACTTTTTTTTTTTTTTTGGAGACAGAGTCTCACTCTGTCACCCAAGCTAGAGTGCAATGGCATGGTCTTGGCTCACTGCAACCTCTGCCTCCCAGGTTGAAGCGATTCTTCGGCCTCATCCTTCCAAGAAGCTGAGATTACAGGCTCCCACCACCACGCCAGGCTAATTTTTTTGTGTTTTTAGTAGAGATGGGGTTTCGCCATGTTGGCCATGCTGGTCTCGAACTCCTGACCTCAGGTGACCCACTCACCTCAGCCTCCCAAATTGCTGGAATTATAGGCATGAGCCACTGCACCTGGCCCAGATTCATGTTTTATGTGTCTCGTATGTCTGCTGTTTTCTCAAACCATGCCATGTCAACCAATCAATCAATGCATATTTACTGAAATCCTTCTGTAGGCCCAACTCTGCTTCATGTATCACCAAAATTGTTTTCATAATGTAATAGGAACAAGTTTATTTTGAAAAGCTTTAAGATGAAGCTCATCTACTTATGTAGACAGCAAGTTAAATCATTCTCTTCCCTGAAGCATATGCAGATATCAAGTTAGTAAAATAAACAACAAATAAATACAGATTTCAATAAATGAAATAAAGGAACAGAAGGGGTAGTGATGAAGGAAGATGGCGTTGAGCTCAGGATACACGCCAGCATTATGCTAAGTCACTTTCACCCTGCATCTCATTGAATCCTCACAACAACTGCTGGAGCTGGATATCAGTGTTCATCTGAAAATGTTTCAAGTGTGGATGTGAGCGGGTAGGCAAATTTTCTAAAGTCATTTTACTACTAGAGCTGGAAATCAAATTCTCATTTGACACCTAATCTCACATACTTTCCACCACTCTGG
This sequence comes from Gorilla gorilla gorilla, assembly GCF_029281585.2. Classification (NCBI taxonomy): domain Eukaryota; kingdom Metazoa; phylum Chordata; class Mammalia; order Primates; family Hominidae; genus Gorilla; species Gorilla gorilla. The sequence goes on along the minus strand of NC_073235.2, from coordinate 18,171,710 downwards.
TTTTTCCACAGAAGAAAGGATGCAAACCATCAATCATTATGTTGTTACTACATGCAAGGCCAGGGGGCTTTTCCTGAAACAACAGGAGACCTGATATATATCCCTCACCCTATTAAAAAAATAGCAATTATTTATATCCATTGCCTTTGCTTGTCTCCTTCAGTGTATATTCCAACATTTTAACGGAGATTGACTGCGTTTAATTTGAATAGACTTGAACCAGTGTTACAGGCCCTCTTGGACTTATTTCTCATCAAAAAGCTTGTCCTTCCTGTCACCTTTCTCATCCCACCGGTTTGCCCTACTTCTTTTTCCCAGGCTACTCATTTGAGCTGTCCTCTGTGCCTTCTGACCCACTCAACCTCACCCACAGCATCTCACGTTGATGCAGGGCTGCAAAACACTCAGAGGCTGAATCTCCTCCTTGGGCAGCCAGACAGAATGGGTGGAAGCCAGAGTGATGCCTAGTCTGAACAGATTTGGAGAAACAAGATCTTTCAGATTTACCCATTTAGTCATTTGGTAGCCCATTTGAAACTTGTAATCATTCTTGTTACAAATAGTCATTAATTGTTAGCACAGTGTTTGGCAAATTGCATATTGACATTGGGCATGCACTGATGAATATGGTTATTAAGTTCGTTGAAGAGTAACAGAATCATGAGGATTACAAACAGAGGCAGGGAGACATGGGCAAGTGGTATTACCGAAGCAGGGGACTAGGGATGATTAATTCATCCTGCTTGTGTTGAGAGAAGTCTTCACAGAGGATATGACACATGGACTGGGTCTTGAAGAATGGTTACCATCTGGCGGGTAGGAGAGGAGTATAGGAAAAAGTCAAAGGAACAGGAAGGTACATGGTAAAATCAGATAACTGTCATTGTCACAGGAGCCTTGCTTGAGAAGCCACTGTAAGAGTTACAATTACTGCCTCAATAGGCCTTGTCAATGTGGTTCTGATTATAACACAGTACTGTAGTTACTTAATAGACTATAGAGCCTACAGAGATGAATTTTTTTGTAGATCTGTGCACTAACCATATTTTAAACTGTGAAATGTCTCCTAATTTCCTCTTACGGCAATAGGTATTTTGCCATTTTTCTAAAAGGTTAAAGTTTTATGCAGATTTTTGTTTTTTGTCCGGCTCTGAAATGTAACTCTTGCCTGTGGCACTCGGGAGGAATAAAGTTTCTTTGGGATGGAAAAATCACACTGGAATGCAATGTAGTACCTTTGTTGATTTCACATTTCATCATCCTCCACTCATTTCTTCATCGGCTGGCAGTTCCTATTGCCTTGGCAAATCAGCTATCTTCCTATATGATCATGCCACACTTCCTCACTGTAAAACATATTATGGAATCACTGGTATTCTGTCTGATGGTCTAATGCTCTTGCTCGCCGTTACTCCTTAAATGTAGCATCATTTTGATTGTTCTCATAGTGCAAACACTCTATTGTGTGGAGATAAAAGACTAGTTATTCTTCATGCGTATTCTAACTACCATGCATTGCTTTGTACTCTGTAAATGCTGCTTGGAAATATGACTCCAGTGGCTAGTTACTGAGAATATTTATAGCATGCTTTCCAGAAACCTAAAGAAAAGACAGATCTAACTGTGGAAGATTTTGGCTCCGGTTTCTCTGGGTTGTCTGTGTTTTATATGTTCTATTTTTTGCTTTGTGATCTAGCATATGTCAATATTGTAGTGGTTTTTATATGATTAAAAATGGCATGGAAAGATAAGAAAATATACTAAGGCAGCAGCTAGGCTTGTCTGACATACACATGGAGACTTCAGGGAAGCATGCTTTCCCTGTCAGAATCTGACACCATTTTGTGAAATTTGCTCAAGAGACCTGCATATTTAATACCTGTTTCCTTTAGTATATATTTTTCATGACTCACTTTTTTTCTTTCAAAATGCAAATGATTAAACTTTATATAAACAATAAGGAATTTCTATCTAATATATAGTTTAAAGGGGTGTCCAGTCATCTAAATATCGTTATTAAATGTTCTAAAAATAAATTTTCAAATTATTCACACCAGTTTTAACCATTTTGATACTCTAATTATACAGGTGTGAGCGGATTAAGAATTCAAAATAATGAAGTGATGACACAGAAAACTTAGACACTTCCTTGCTTTTTTATATTTTAACCTTCACAATAGCCCTATGAAGGTAATATTATTGTTCTTCTTGGTTGAGGCAACTGAGACTCAGAGAGATTGCTTAAATTCCAAAGGTTATATAGTTACTAAATGGCACATAAACAAATGCTTAACTTGTTGGGAGGCCGAGGCAGGCACATCACGAGGTCAGGGGATCGAGACCATCCTGGCCAATATGATGAAACCCCATCTCTACTAAAAATACAAAAATTAGCTGGGCATGGTGGCATGCACCTGTAATCCCAGCTACTCTGGAAGCTGAGGTGGGAGCATCGCTTGAACCTGGGAGGTGGAGTTTGCCATGAGACAAGATCGTGCCACTGCACTCCATCCTGGCGACAGGGTGAGATTCCGTCTCAAAAAAAAAAAAAAAAAACTTAACTTGAAGCCTTTATATTTTGCCTAATATAATATGTATTGCCTTTCACAGGTGGGGTTCAACTTTAGTACCCTGAAAGATTATTCCCATGTAGTTAATCCATTTGACAATATTCAAGAAACTCAGTACTTGTACCAGGTATAGAATAAATTAGCAGGTTAGGCAGAGGAGTAGGGATTACGATTTAAGTGTAAACTGATTCTGATATGTGATGAAAAAAATTGCTGTCTTAGAGGCAACCTAACAAAACTGCAAGCAACAATATGGACTTACCAATAGTCCAATAAAATAATTTAAGAAATGGTTTACAAATGAATAAGTGATGAGGTCATGGTAACTATAAATTCTAATCAAGGTCATTATATGTAAAAAATGTTGCTGAGAAAACTTGTAACAAAGTTGGCAGTGGTCAACAGGCCAGCTGCGGTGACCAACACTCACCCTGGATCCTACCTTCTTATTAAAAATATTTTGGATGCAAAAAATTAAAGAATTTTTTAAAGATAGTCCAATTGTCTTTTTTTTCTTAACATACTCTAGCTATAAAATTTATTTAGTTTAGGCCCAACATAATGCTTCACTTCATTAAAACACAAGCTTTTTCAGCAATAGAACTGATTTTCATTTATCAAATCAACATGTTTGTGATTATTATTCCTCATAATTAAAATAACGTGTTAACTTACATGGCTTTAGAAAACATGAAAAAGTATACAGACTAATGTAAAAATATAGTAACTGGGGACATGCACCTGTATGCTCAGAATAATGTTCTCTGTAATTTTGTATATCAATATTTATTACTCAACTTTGTATTAATTTTTCATATCATTAAATATTTCCTCCAAAACATGATCATAATGATATCCAAAATTTCCTCATATGGTCATGCTGACTTATATAATGAATCTCTACCAATGAGTATCTAGATTGTTTTTATAGGTTTGTATATGATTAAGAATACTGACATGAATATTGTTGTCCTCAAATCTTTGTTCACATATCTGATTATTTTCTTAAGAGAAATTCATAGAATTATAATTACTGGATGACATAGTGTACACATTTTAAATATTTTTGAATATTAACTTCCAGGGAATTCGTAAAAATGTATTCCCATCAGTTAAATATTGGTATATTAATGTGATTTTTAAAATACATGAAACTGAATATTTTCACACATTATTTAACCACATGTATTTCTTATTGTATGATATTCTTGTACATATTCTTTGAAACTTTTCTCTCATTATCTAAAAGTATAATTGTATATTTTGAAGGCATTTTGTTAATCAGGATATTAACATTTTGAAATTTTACATATTTAAAAAACTGCTTCCATTTAAGTTGTTTATGGTAATTAAAGCATTTTATCAGAATTTTTAAAAAGGTGCTCACATTTACCAGGAATTTTCTTTATGTTTTATCCCTGTGCATTTATACTTAGCAACAATTCCCTAGCTTAAGTACAATTTTATTTGTAGTCTCTTGTGATTTCATTTGCATTTAATTTCTTGTCCAATCCAGAACTTTATTGATCTATGTTAGATTTATCATCTGTTGATATAAAATGTATTGACAAGTAAACGAATTAAGTCTTCTATTTGGTCTTCCCTATGTCAACTTTGCTCCTTTCCAATCCAATCTCTGCATTGCCACCAGAGTAATTTCATATCTCTAGGCCTCCTTTTTCTCATGTTAAGCATGTGGCCACAAATAAGCCATAAACACTGATTCTAATTTTTGAGATCTTAGAATTTTTAGGGGGCAAGACAAGGCCAATTCATAAGAGCAGTTAAACAAATTTGCAAGCTGGCATTTCAAGAAATGCTATCTGGCAATGTGTGGCAAATGACAAATGACAGACATCATCAAACATATATAGATGTTCATACAAAAGAGAGTACTTGAGAGGGCTGATGTAGAATACCTAATGAACTAGGTTGAATTTGAGTTAGAGCTTGAGATATAAGTAAAATATACCTAAATATAATTGAATTTAAACAAAAGGAATGGCAAAAAGAAGAAAGAACAGTGTTGGTAATGTTGGCCATTTGGGGATAAAAATAAATATAACATCTTATTTTAGCAAATAGCTGCTTTGTGGTTGCCATACACCTACAGAATATAATAATAGTGGTTGGTAATAAAAAAATCAATAACTGTTATGTGCTACAAATTATATGACCTCTGAACATTTACTTAAATTCTCTAGAGCCCCATTTTCTCATGGTAAAATGAAGGAGGTCAATTTCTAAGGTCACTTGGAACATAGATAATTATTTGAGTCCATGATTCTATGAGTGCTTAAATTTTAGACAGGTTGGTGAACTGGAGAGTGTTGGAGAAAACCATTTATCAGCTATTAAGTCATTCCACACTGGTAGCTGTCTTCTTTTACTAGCTAAGATAGGCAAGCCATTTCTAGTCATCTTATATTCTAATCTTTTTTTTCCGAGCTATGTAACCTCATATGGACTGTTTTTGACTACTTTGCACTATAAGAAATAATAATTTTTAAGTATTTACTAAGGACTTAAGTATTTATTTTCATTATCTGCACTACTTATACATAAAATAACTGAAAATTATCAAGAAGTGCCCTCAAAATTAACACAAAATTTACGTATACATATACCAAGGCACATTAGCCCACAGGTTTTAAAAATAGCTTGATATAGAAAGAAATTGCCATGGGAAACAATTTTCAGTAACCTCTGCCGGTCAGAATAATCTCAGATCTGTGTTTTGCTGAGGCAGTTTTGCTTCCTATACATTTCACTCAGTTGTCATGCCAACCTTCCAGTTCTTCTTAATGTGAAGATGGCTGTGTGTTAACCTGGACATTTGGAAAGATAAGTTGTTAACTTCCAAACAGAAATGATGATTTAGGGTGCATAGGGTGAGTTGCCAAATGTCTGTTCTAGTCATTTCACTCTAACCAACTTTATAAATGCTTCAGTTTATACCCTGCTTTCTTCTGAAAAAATAATTTTGAACTTACCCATGATTACTGCTGAAAAGCACTCTATATTTCAGTATTTTCCACGGGTAAAAGTTCTGCTAACTTTTTGCAAGTCTTCTTCTAATATCAGAGTAGATACTGCGTTTCATTGCTTATCAAGCAGATAGTATACAGTTGCACATTTCAGGAATATACTGTATCTATAATTTTGTAAGTTTATATGTCACAAATTTTTCAGGAAGCCCTCTCAATTTCACGTATTGTTTTGCGACAGGAAAATCATTTATTTTTTAACTAAAGTTAATATTTTAAATAAACTAATAAATTTTTAAGGATTATCAATAGGTACATTTTCTTTGTTCAGAAAATATGGCCACTTTGCAAAGGGAATCTAGGAAACAGTTATCTCTCTAGTTCTTCAAACAGGCATTTTAATTAAAAAAAAAATACATAGTCACTTAAACTCATTCAATTAATTGAATCTGAAAGTGTTTCTCTCAATATCCAATTAGTTATGGATTCTCCCAAATCTTGTATTCTCCCAAATCTTGTACTTTTTAATTCATCAATCCATTATCACAACACATGTGTAACAAATCCAAAGCATGCTTCTGCAGACAAGTTTGTGGACCTCAATTAACCTTGTATTCTCTCACTTGGATCCTTTGTGTACCTACTGCTCTCTTGCTCATCGACTCTGGGACTAGCCACTTCCTGATCTGTAGCTTCTGAGCATGTGCATTACCCCTTCAACTAGGAAGATATTTGCTTCCTCCATTTTGATGCTCATTAGACTTCCTCATCATTTGTCCATTGCCTCTTTTCAGTCCCCCAGTTAGAAACAATTGAGATTTCAGTACAGCCAGTGTGGTTGAGTCTCTTACTTGTTTCTGCACCTCCACAGGAGTTGTTTTTTTTTCTATAGTTGCCATAGAAGACTATGGCTTTTGTTGGAAATTGCAAGATATTTTGATATAAAGAATTTGAAATAAGACTTTAGTGTTCATCAGAGCTCTGTTTTATTTGCCAGCTCAAAAACTTTAAGTTCCTTAAACTCTCTCATAGTTATATCACATGAAATAGGGATTTCAAAATTTGCTTCATTGGGCTGTAGCAGTGATTAAATAAGATAACATATGAAAAGTGCCTAGTACTATTTTTGGCCAATAGTGTGTTCTCAATCGATAGTAGAACAAATCTAGAAACTCTCAACTTTGAATCTCCTGAAATTTTTAAAACATGAGGTAATTGGGGCTTTTTTTTTTGGAGACGGAGTTTCACTCTTGTCACCCAGGCTGAAGTGCAATGGTGCGATCTCGGCTAACTGCAACCCCCACCTCCCGGGTTCAAGGGATTCTCCTGCCTCAGCCTCCTGAGTAGCTGGGATTATAGGTGCCTGCCACCATGCCCAGCTAATTTTTGTATTTTTAGTAGAGATGGGATTTCACCATGTTGGCCAGGCCAGTCTCAAACTCCTGACCTCAGGTGATCCACCCACTTTGGCCTCCCAAAGTGCTGGGATTACAGGCGTAAGCCACCACGCCCAGCCACGGCTTCATTTTTTAGGTTTTTTTCCTATAGGTGCAATAACATTTCTTTGGGTATCACTCATCACCAGAGGACAGAGAAGTCACTAACTGTACTCTGAAAAACCCCCATCCCATTGCTTGTAACCTTGTGAGGAATGTGGTCTTCTCCCTTAAACCAGATCCAAAGTCTGACCTCACTCTTTGAGAGGTGACATTAATACTATAATTATTGCCTCCACGGATTGGACCAACATTAAATCCGCCCTAAAGAGAGGGCTATTTATGTATATATGAAGAGACTTTGTTCAAAATTATTTCTTCTGAAGTGAGTTGTTGATTAAGTTACTACTGGTTTGGCGTAAGTAAGCCATTTTCTTTTCCTGAAGGTATTTTATAGAAATTTAAATTATAAGGTAAATTTCCCAGCCAAAGAAGTTTATATGTTAGATGTTCACTTTTCCTTCATTATAAACCAAATAAGCTCCAAGTTTTAAAGTAGAGAGCATGAACTTCTTCCATCAATCGAGGTAATTCAGACTGTTTTGGAAGCTTCTCTTTTTTTTTTAATACCATAGAAAAATTAACATTTCTTCTTCAAAATTCGGGGAATAGAGAAGGGGATATGTTGATATGGGAAAAGAGAAAAAGGAAAAGCTTAAGTGTTTTATTATTTGCAGTTCTTTAGTAAAATAAACAAAAACTACAGAGTTCTAACAAACATAATATAATAGACTATTTCAGCCAATCGGAAGAGAATTGCCAAAAATCTAAACTCTATATTTCCTGGTGGAGGGGAAGACACTGAAACCTAACAGATGGAATAATATTGCTAACTTATATAAAGAAGTTATTGAAGAAATTCAAAAGTAATCGGGGGAAGGAGTGGCAATGGGGACCGGTGTGCAAATCAATGCAATGAGAAAGGGCATTCTCACTTATAAGATGGTAAACAGCCTTGGAATTTCTGTGGGGTCAGAAATTGTGAAAGCTAGGGCAAAGTATACTCAAATGAATATAAACAACCTTCTTAGATTATAAATAATACTCAGAAAATGCTACACTATAAGCATAATTTAATGAGAGAAGAAGACCGCTCTATGATTATATCTGAAATAATACAGAAAGGAGGACACTCTGCAACCACAAAAAAGTAAATTATTTCCTTTTTTACATCTAACATGAGTTACCCTTTTTTTAAAAACCAATGGCAATTCTAGTCCTGTATTCATCTTTCTGTTTTCTAATTATAATTATTAAGATGGCGAGTCACCTAATTACCTCAGCTAACTGACAGTAACAAACAAAAGAATGGACTCTGTTTCCTAAGTTACTGGGCAGGGAGAAATATTCCTGGAGTGTTCAAGTAAAGAACTCTGAAACACACTCCTCCATAAAAGAAACAAGCACACTGGAAACACTTGTCAAAACTTATTTTTTTTTTCAGAGATCTGGGAATTAACCAAGAGCATGCAACATTACAAGAAATATTTAATTTTAAAAAAAGACAGAATTTCAGTTACAACAATATTTTTTGTGTCATTTTAACTTATTCCCGTTTCTTTCTCCCTAGTCCTTAGGTAGCATTGGAAACCAACAGCCTCACAATCATGGTAGCTATGAAACCAGCAGCCAAGCAGCCAGTGGACACAACAGAATGGGTTTCAAGCTCAATAAAAGCCTAGTTCCCGGAGAACTGCCATTATTTGACCTGACTAGAAATTCCCGGAAAACCCCTACTCACAATGTTTATCTTTATGTATCCTGACTCAGAGCTTGCTCAGTATGAACAACTATTCTCCTGGTGCATTTGTCAAGAAGAGGAAGAAGGAGAAGGAGAAGAGGGAAGGTTAAGGGGAAGAAGGAAGAGAAAGAGAAGGAAGAAGAGGAGGAGGAGAAGGAGGAAGGAGAGAGGGAGGAGGAGGAGGAGGAAGAGAAAAAGAAGAATCAGTGGCAGTTATTTAACATCACAGCTGTCTGAGTCAGCAGCAAGAGCTGAGGCAGAAGAGGCAGATCAAAAAACTTAAAAGGAGAAGCTAGAAATGAGATGTCGATAAGGGGTTTTGAAAAACTCCAACATATATCTAGGAAATTAGAAGTTCATGCATATGTGCAGAGCTGAGGGCATACCCAGGAAAGATTTGATAAGGTGTTAATCTCTCACTGGGAGTCTGTGGGGAGCACTGGGGTTCTGCACAAGCAAGAAGTAAAGGCTAAGGCAGAGTTGTAAACTGTCAGAATATTGAATGCACACACACACACACACACACACACACAAACACACACACAGTCTCTAAAAAAAAACTAGGAAATGTAATGGTTCAAGGACATTAAGAAATTCTCTATAAATTACTTTGGACGGTATGACCATTTTATGACTATTGATTCTTCCTATTATTCCTAACCATAAGCATGGAATGTTTTTCCGTTTGTTTCGTCTCTGATTTCATTCAGCAGTGTTTTGTAATTCTCATTGGAGACATCTTTCACCTCCCTGGTTAGCCGTATTCCTAGGTATTTTATTCTTTTAAGACAATTTTGAATGGGATTATGCTCCTAATTAGGCTCTTGGCTTGGGTGTGGTTGGTGTATAGGAATGCTAGTGATTTTTGTACATTGATTTTGTATCCTGAATTTTTGCTGAAGTTGTTTGTAAGCTTAAGGAGCTCTCAGGCTGAAACAATGGAGTTTTCTAGATATAGAATCATGTCATTTTCAAACAGGAATAGTTTGACTTCCTCTCTTCCTATGTGGATGCCTTTTATTTCTTTCTCTTGCCTGATAACTCTGGCCAGAACTTCCTGTACTATGTGGAATGGGATTGGTGAGAGAGAGCATACTTATCTTGTGCTGGTTTTCAAGGGGAATGCTTTCAGCTTTTGTTCATTCAGTATGATGTTGACTTTGGGTTTGTCATAGGTAGCTCTTATTATTTTGAGTTCTGTTCCTTTAATACCTAGTTTATTGAGAGTTTTTAACATGAAAGGATGTTGAATTTTATCGAAAGCTTTTTCTGTATCTATTGAGATAATCATGTGGTTTTTGTCCTTATTTATGTTTACGTGATGAATCAGGTTTATTGATTTGCCTATGTTGAACCAACCTTCCATACCAGGAATGAAGCGCTCATGATCATGGTGGATTAGCATTTTGACAAATGCTGGATTCAGTTTGCTAGTATTTTGTTGAGAATTTTTGCATTAATACTCATCAAAGATATTGGCCTGACATTTTTGTTGTTTTTGTTTTTGTTGTATCTCTGCCAGGTTTCGTGTCAGGATGATGCGGGCCTCATAGTGTGAGTTGGGGAGGATTCTCTTCTCCTCAAGTCTTTGAAATGGTTTCAGAAGGAATGATATCAGCTCCTCTTGTACTTCTGGTGGAATTTGACTGTGAATTCATCTAGACCAGGGCCTTTTTTAGCAATCACAAAAAAGCAAAAATTGGCAAATGATATCTACTAAAGAGCTTCTGCATAGCCAAAGAAACTATCAACAGAGCAAACAGACAGCCTATAGAATGGGAGAAAATTTTTACAAACTATGCATCTGACAAAGGTCTATTATTCAGCTTCTATAAGAAACTTAAACACATTTACAAGAAAAAAAATTAAAAGTGGGCAAAGTACAGTAACAGAAACTTTTCTAAAGAAGAGATACATCGAGTCAACAAGCATATGAAATAAAAGCCCAAAATAAGTAATAATTAGAAAAATGTAAATCAAAATCACAATGAGATACCATCTCACGTCACACCAGTCAGAATGGCTATCATAAAAAGGCCAAAAATAACAGATGTGGCAAGATTGCAGAGAAAAGGGAATGCTTATATACTGCTGATAGAAGTGTAAATTAGTTCAATGATTGTGGAAAGCAGTATGATTATGCCTCAAGAGCTAAAAACATAACTACCATTCAACCCAGCAATCCCATTACCAGGTATATACCCGAGGAATATAAATTAGTTTACCATAAAGACACATGCATGTGAATGTTCAATACATCACCATTCACAATAGCAAAGACATGGAACCAACCTATATGCCCATCAATGCAACTTATGCCTATCCTATATACCTATCAATGGATGTAGAAAATGTGGTACATATACATCATGTAATACTATGCATCCATAAAAAAGATGAGATCATGTCTTTTCAGGAATGAGCATAGAACTGGAGACCATTATCCTTAGCAAACTAATGCAAAAACAGAAAACTAAATACTGCATATTCTCACTTATAAGTATGAGCCAAATACTGAGAACTCATGAAAAGAAAAAAGCATTATAAGGGAATAGTATGAATAATTACATGTAGAAATATTAAATATGCTAAACTTCTAACAAACAAGTAGATTAAATTTCTAATTAAAAAAATTCTGGCTGGGTGCAGAGTCTCATGCCTGTAATCCCAGCACTTTGCGGGGGCTGAGGTGGGAGGATCACTTGAGCCCAGGAGTTTGAGACTGGACCAGGCAACATAGAGAGATCATGTTTCTACAAATAAATAAATAAATAAATGAAAAATAGCCAGGCATGGTGGCAAGTGCCTGTAGTCCCAGCTACTCCAGAGGCAGAGATGGGAGGATCACTTGACCCTGGGAGGTTGAGGCTGCAGTGAACTGTGATTATACTACTGAACTTCAGACTGGGTAACAGAGAGACCCTGTCTCAAAAAATAAAAGGAAAAAGAACATTTTCCATAAAGAAAAGACTAGGATCAGATAACTTTATAGATGAATTTGACCACATGTTTAATGCAAAATGAACACCAATTTTTCACAAACTCCTTCAAAACTTGAAAGAGAAGGAATCATGTTCTGACTTATTCTATGAGGCCAGTATTACCCTGTTACCAAAGGCAGACAAAAACATCAGAGGTAAAGAAAACCACTGACCAATATCTCTTATAAATATAGATGCAAAAATTTTTTAACAAAATCCTAGCAAATTGAATCCAAAAACATGTAAAAAGAATTATATAACATAACCAAGTGGGACTTATCCTAGTAATGCAAAATTAATTCAATGAACAAAAATAAATTAATGTAATTTAAAGTAATATAATAACAAACAGAATCCATATAATCACAATAAGCTCAGAAAAATAATCTGACAAAATCCAACACCCTTTTCTGATTTAAAAAAACTCAAAAAACTAGGAATAGAAGACAAGGGCACCTATGAAAAATCTACAACTAACAATATATTTAAAGGTGACAGACCAAGAGTCTTGTCCTGAAGGTTGGGAACAAGACATGTATGTCCAACTATCAGCACTTCTAATCATCCTTATGCTGGAGATTTCAGGCAGGGCAATTAGGCAAAAAAATTAAATAAGTCATCCAGTTTGGAAGCAAAATAGTAGAAATATCTTTATTCTCAAACAAGATGATCTGGATATATACAAAATGCACAAACACACACACATACACACACACACACACACATACAAATACACATACACACACACCCATGCTATTAAAACTAACAAATGAGTTCAGCATTGTGACATAAGAAAACAAAAGAAGAAATCTTCATGACCTTGGATGAGAAAATGGTTTGTTAGACATAACACCAACCAAAAGAACAATCAACAAAAGAAAAATAAATAGGTAAACTGTACTTTATCAAATTAAAAATATTTATACTTCAAAGGACTGCATTAAGAGTGAAAAGACAACCCATAAAATGGGAGAAAATATTGCAAATCATTTATATGTTGAGACTTCTATCTAGAATATGTAAAGAACTCTTAAATCCCAACAATAAAAGATAAAGAAACAATAATACACGGGCAACAGATATGAACACACATTTCTCTAAAGAAAATATACAAATGGATAATATGCAAATGAAAAGTTGCTCAACATCATGAGTCATAAGAAAATTTAAATCAAAACCACGTTGAGATACCATTTCATACAGAATTGGATGGCTAAAATAAAAAATAAGATAATAACAAATGTTTGTGAGTAGGTGTAGATATTGGAATCCTCATACAATACTGATGGGATTGCCAAATGGGTAGCCGCTGTAGAGAACAATTTGGAAATTCCTCAAAAGTTTAAACATAGAGTGATCATATGGTCTGGCAACTTCACTTCTAGATATTTAAAAGAATTGAAAACATATGTCCACACAAAAATCCGTGCATGAATGTTTATAGCAACATTACTGATAGTAGACAAACAGTAGATACAATCCAAATTTTCATCAACTGAGAAGATAAACAAAATGTCACATATCCACTCAATAGAATATTATTTAACAATAAAATAGAATGAAGCAACGATATATACATGTACTTTCAAACTTATGAGAGAAGTTAGTTACAAAAATCCACATATTGTATGATTACATTTATATAAAATAAACTTAATAGGGAAATCCAAAGAGACAGAAGCAAATTCGTGGTTGCCCAGGACTAGGTAGAATGGGAAGTGGGGAGTGACTGCTAACAGTTGCAGTGTTTCATTTGGGAGTAATGAAAGTGATCTAAAATTAGATAGTAGTGATGGCTGCACAACTCTTTGAATATACTAAAACCCAATCAATTATATGCTTTAAAAGGGTGAATTTTATGATATGTGAATTATTTCTCAATAAAGCCGTTTAAAAAAATCAGTCAGCACAAGCCCAAATCTCATAAACAGCCTTTCCAAATTTCCTCTTACCAAAAGGCACCACTCTCTATACTCTCTCTTTGCAGTAAGCTAAAAGAAACTTACCCTTTCTATTTTTACAAGAAAACTTTTTATTGAAGCATAATATACATACAGAAAATTGCACAAATTATATATATAGCTCAGAGAGTTATCCCAATGTGAACACATCTATACATCAATTATCTAGTTAAAGAATTTTAATGCTCCCAATACAGATAGCCCCTCTTGTTTATTATTGTCTGTACTATCACTAATTAATAACTCTGGAGTAGATCTAAAAATCTGAAGTACGTCTACTGAAATCAAACTAACCTAGAGCTGGGAATACCTTGAAGGCAATTAGGTTTTTATTTTGTAGCCTGTGAGTAACCTTGCTAATTTTCTAGTTTCAGAAGCAAGATACAGAAAATAATGTCCCTCTAATCATTACGTCTTTCCTCTCAAAATGTAACCACCATCCTGACTTTTAACACCATTGTTTCTTTTTTTTTTTTTACTATTTTTGAGCTTCATACAAATTGAAAAGGCTACATATATTACTTGATATTTAGCTTCTGCTGCTCAATATTACGTCTGTGAGGTTTTTCAATATTCTTGCAAGTAGCAGTAGACTGTTTTTTTCACTTTTTTTTCTTCAGCTTTTAAGTTCAAGGGTGCATGTGCAGGATGTGCAGGTTTGTTACACAGGCAAACGTGTGCCATGGTGGTTTGTTGCTCAGATCATCCCATCACTTAGGGTTAAGCTCCGAGTCCATTAGCTATTGTTCTTGATGCTCTCCCTCCTGCCACCAACCACCCTCGACAGGCACCAGAGTGTGTCGTTCCCCTCCCTGTGTCCATATGTTCTCATTGTTCAGCTCCCACTTATAAGTGAGGACATGTGGTATTTGGTTTTCTGTTCCTGCGTTAGTTTTCTGAGGATAATGACTTCCAACTCCATCCATGTCTCTACAAAAGATATGATCTTGTTCCTTTTTATGGCTGCATAGTATTCCCTGGTGTATATGTACCACATTTTCTTTATTCAGATTCATGGGCATTTAGGTTGATTCCAGTCTTTGCTATTGCGAATAGTGCTAGTGCTGCAATGAACATACTTGTGCATGTGTCTTTATATGTCTTTATTTCTTTGGGTGTATACCTACTAATCAGATTGCTGGGTCAAATGGTATTTCTGCATCTAGGTCTTTGAGGAATCACTACACTGCCTTCCACGATGGCTGAATTAATTACACTCCCACTAACAGTGTAAAAGTGTTCCCTTTTGTTTGCAACCTCACCAGCATCTGTTGTTTTTTAACTTTTTATGAATAGCCATTCTGACTGGCATGAGATGGTATCTCACTGTGGTTTTGATTTGCATTTATCTAGTTATTAGTGATGTTGAACTTTTTTCCATGTTTGTTGGTTGCATGTATGTCTTCTTTTGAGAACTGTCTGTTCAATTTACCCTTTATTGACTATGAATGTGTTTGTCCTTAGGTCTTTGGCTAGAGAATTTTACCAATTCCTCCATCTGTTTTACTGACAATGATAATGGGCAATAATATATATTCACAGTGAATTATAATTTACCAGTTTTTTCTCTTCTGTGCATCACGCATTTTTCACAAAAGCCTACTGAGGCATTACCACCAAAGACTATAAGACATAGGTTATTTGCCAAATCCGAAGTTACAGGGCTTCTTGAGGTATTTTCAGAAATTGAAACCAAGTCTCCAAATTTCACAATATTTTAATTCATTTTGAGTTTGCGGGAAAGAATAGTCACTTTGCTTTAATTTATCAAGACAAAAGTGGCACTCACTTTCTTCAATAGGTAAACCTTGATTTGTCCTGCCAAAATAAATACTAAGCGTTGCCAGTAGTAAATTCTGATCAGGGTCGAATGTGTAGTATCTGGAGAAATAGCTGTGAATCGTCAAACCTACTTTATTGAATTCCATTGAGGCAGTACTGCTTTGGAAGGAGCTTGCAATGTGGAATCAGACATGTAGGATGTCTTATAATCAACCATTTATTTGTAATGTGACTCTAAAAAAAATCATGTAACTTTTGTAATCCATGGTTCCTTTAATAGCATGACCCAACTAGTAATACTATTTCTGAGGGATTATTTTAAAAAGTAAGTGGGATAATGTAAACTGAATGTGGCACACAAGAAAACTTTATAAATGGTAGTTAATATTTATTATTGTCTGTACTATTATTAATTAATAACTGGAGTAGGGCAGAAAGTCTAAAGTAAGTCTACTGAAATCAAACTAGTCTAGAGCTGGGAATACCTTGAAGGCAATTAGGTCTTTATTTTGTAGCCTGTGAGAAACCTTGCTGATTTTCTATTTTTAGAAGCAAGATACGGGAAAAAAAAATAGATATGAAATATTTCCTCCGAATATCTGTGTTCTCATTTCCTCAGAATTACTCTGCTGTAATCTACGCAATCACCATTTTAACTATTTCATCATGAAACCAGCTACTGGGATTGAAGCCCTGGATTCTTACTATAGTAAGAATCAGGAAGGCATCCATATTAATGAAAAATGACTAGGTCTCATTCTGCCACTATACTTTCTATATATTTATATTCTTTTACATAAATTTTTAAATTTTAAATTGTTGTGGGTACATCGTAGGTATGTATATGTATGGGTTACATGAGATATTTTGATACAGTCATACAATGTGATGTACCCCACGTCAGGGTAAATAGGCTATCCAATACCTCAAGTATTTATCCCTTGCGTTTCACACAATGCAATTATACCCTTCGGTTTAAAATGTACAATTAAATTACTTTTTACTGTAGTCACCCTGTTGTGCTACCAAATACTATGTCTTATTTATTCTCTTATCTGTACTTTCAAACTTTTGCATATGAATATCCAGTTTTCAAAGCACCCTTTATTGAAAAGACTGTCCTTTTTCCAAAGTGTGTTCTTCTCAACTTTGTCGACAATAAGTACACTGTAGATATATGGATTTACTTCTTGGTTCTCTATTCTGTTCCACTAGTCTGTGTACCTGTTTTTATGTCAGTACCATGGTGTTTTGGTTACTAAAGCTTTGTTGTATAATTTGAAGTCAGGCAATGTGATTCCTCCAATTTTTTTTTTCTTTTGCTGAGGATAGCTTTGGCTTCTGGGTCTTTTGTGGTTTCATGTAAATTTTACGATTTTTTTTTCTATTTCTGTGAGGAATATTATTGGTTTTTTGATAGGGATTGGATTCAATCTGCAGATTTCTTTGGGTAGTGTAGATATTTTAACAGTATTGATTCTTTCAATCCATAGATATGAAACATCTTATCATTTTTTGTGTGTCCTCTTCAATTTCTTGCATTAATGTTTTATAGTTTTCATTATAGAGATCTCTCACTTATTTGGTTAATTTAATTATTAGGTATTTTATATTATTTGTAGCTATTTTAAATAAGATTACTTTCTTGATTTATTTTTCAGGTTGTTCAGTGTGTTGGTGTATACAAATGCTGCTGATTTTGTATGTTAATTTTGTATCCTGAAACTTTACTGAATTTGCTTTTTAGTTCTTAGAGTTTTGTGTGTGTGTGTGTGTGTGTGTGTAGTCTTTAGGTTTTTCCCAACGTTAAGATCATGTCATCTACAAAAAAGTATAATTTGACTTCTTCTTTTCCAGTGTCGGTGCTCTTTATTTATTTCTCTTTTCCAATTGCTCTAGCTAGGATTTCCAGTATTATGTTGAGTAACAGTGATGAAAGTGAGCATTCTTGTCATGTTCCAGGTTTTAGAGAAAAGGCTTCCAGTTTCTTCCCATTCAGTTAAATACTATCTGTGGGTCTGTCATATATGACTTTTATTATATTTAGTTATATTCCTTCTGTACAATTTTTGAGGATTTTTATCATGAAGGGATGTTGAATTTTACCAAATGCTTTTTTAACATCAATGGAACTGATCATATAGTTTTTGTCCTTCATTCTGTTGATATGAGGTATCACATTGATTGACTTGTGTATGTTGAACAATTCTTTCATCCCAAGGATAAATCTCACTTCATCCTGATGAATGATCTTTTTAATGTGTTGTGAAATTTGATATGCTCATATTTTGTTGAAGACTTTTGTATCAATATTCATCAGTGATATTGGCCTGTAGTTCATTTTTATGTGTCTTTTGTTTTTGTTTCAGGGTAATATTGGCCTTGTAGAATGAGTTTCAAAGTATTCCCACCTCCTCTATTTTTTGGAATAGTTTAGGTAGGATAGGTAATAGTACTTCTGTAATTGTTTGATACAATTTAGCAGTGAAGTAATCAGGGATTGGGCTTTTCTTTGCTGGAAGACTGTTAACTATGGCCTTGATCTTGTTGCTTGTTATTTGTCTGTTCAGGTTCTAGACATCATCCTAGTTCAGAAACCAATATTATGTCCAATTCTGTTTGTAGGAATGTATCCATTTCTTCTAGATTTTCCAATTTATTGGCATGCACTTGCTCATAGTATCACTAATGATGCTTTAAATTTCTGCAGTATCAGTCATAATGTCTCCTTTTTCAACTCTAATTTTATTTATTTGGGTCCTCTCTCTTTTTTCATAGTCTGGCTAAAGGTCTGTCAATTTTTTATATTTTTTTTATTATACTTTAACTTCTAGGGTACTGCCAATTTTATTCAACTTGTTTTACTTTTTTATGTTTTATTGATCTTTTGCATTGTTTTGTTCAATTTAATTTATTTCTGCTCTGATTTTTATGATTTCTTCTACTAATTGTTGGTTTATCATGCTTTTCAATTCTTCAAGATACATTGGTTGTTCATTTGAAGTTTTTCTTCTTTTTTGATTAGGAACTTATAGCTATAATCTTCCTTTGTACTGCTTTTGCTGTGTCTCATAAGTTTTGGTATATTGTGTTTACATTATCATTTGTTTCAGGAAAGTTTTCAACTTCCTTCATAATTAACTTTTTATCCTGAATTAATTTTGTATTCATAGACATACTGCCCATCATTCAGGAGCATATTGTTTAATTTCCATATATTCATATCATTTCCAAAATTCCTCTTGTTATTGATTTTTAGTTTTATTTCGTTGTGGTTAGAGAAGATGCTTGATATTATTTATGTTTTTTTTTTGTTTTTTTTTGTTTTTCTGTTTTTTTTGTTTTTTGTTTTTTGTTTTTTGAGATGGAGTTTCACTCTTTTCGCCCAGGCTGGCTTGCAGTGGCGATCTTGGCTCACTTGTAATCTCCACCTCCTGGGTTCAAGTGATTTTCCTGCCTCAGCCTCCCGAGTACCTGGGATTATAGGCACCTGCCACCACACCCAGCTAATTTTTATATTTTTAGTAGAGATGGAGTTTCACCACATTGACCAGGCTGGTCATGACTTCAGGTAATGTGCCCGCCTCGGCCTCCCAAAGTGCTAGGATTACAGGTGTGAGCCACCACACCTGGCCTATTTCTGTTTTTTTAATGTTTTAATACCTGATTTGTGAGGTAACATATGGTACATCCTTGAGAATGATCCATGTACTGAGGAAAAAAAGTGTATATTCTGCAGCTATTGGATAAAATGATCTGTAAATATCTATTTGGTCCATTTGGTCTGTAGCACAGTTTAAGTCTCATGTTTCTTTGTTGATTTTCTGGTGAGAAGATCTGTCTAATGCTGAACGTGGGGTATTGAAGTCTCCAGCTATTATTGATAGATGCAGGAGGCAGGTAAGGGAACCTGCACAGGGTCTTGCCTGGGCTTGCCCGCGATGAACTGGGGGTCTGCATATGCGTTTTGAGAATGGGGTGGAGCCACCAGGAATTCATGCCTTATGCAGGGGGAGGAGCCAGGCCTCTTCAGCTCATGTGTGGTGGCCTGGTATTCAATCTATGAGGTGGGAGCCTGTTAGCAGAACCCCCTTCTTCTTTGTTGAGAGCTTTCTTTTTGTCTAGTAAATGTACTCTCCACACTCTTTGATGTGTCCCTGTGCCTAATTTTTCCTGGTCATGAGACAAGAACTGGATTTTAGCTGAACTAAGGAACAAAATATTCCTGGATCATTATTGCATTGGCATGTATCTCTTTCTTTAGCTCTAATAAT
This sequence comes from Gorilla gorilla gorilla, assembly GCF_029281585.2. Classification (NCBI taxonomy): domain Eukaryota; kingdom Metazoa; phylum Chordata; class Mammalia; order Primates; family Hominidae; genus Gorilla; species Gorilla gorilla. Next base: position 18,151,918 of record NC_073235.2, on the reverse strand, counting down.
ATTTGCTTTATATATCTGGGTGCTGCAGTGTTAGATGGATATTATTTATAATTGTTATAGCCCCTTGCTGAATTTACCCCTTTATTATCATCTTTGTCACTTCTTACAGTTTTTGTCTTGCAATCTATTCTGTATGATATAGCTACTTTTGTTCTTTTTTGGTTTCCATTGGCATGGACTGTCTTTTTTTTATCACTTTATTTTCAGTCTACAGGTGTCTTAATAGGTTATTTTTTTTTCTTAAACACAAAAAATCATTGAATTGTAATTTTTAAATACATCCAATGTATGTCTTTTGAGTGCAGTGTTTAGTCCACTAATGCACAATGTTATTATTGATAAGTAAGGACTCACTCCTACTATTTTGTTATTTGTTTTCTGTTTCCTTTTTTTGTGATCGTCTCTCCTTCTTTACTTTCTTCCTGTATTCCTTTCAATGAAAGTGAGTTTCTCTGGTGATATGACTTAATTTTTTACTTAATGTGTACTTGTTGTATGTTTTTTTGATTTGAGGTTACCATGAACTTTGAAAATACTATCTTGGAACCCATTATTTTAGGCTGATAACAACTTAACACTGTTAGCATAAACAAAGAAGCAAAAAAAAAACCTCTACATTTTAAATTTATCCCCTTACTTTACAACTTTTTGTTGATTCTGTTTATATATTATTGTAATATATGTGCCATAAAAATTATATTTATTATTTTTATTGGTTCATCCTTTAGAGTTTTTGCTTAAGATAACAGTAGTTTGCACACCACAGTTAGTGTTGTAATATTCTGTGTTTTTCTGAGTACTCACTATTATCAGTAAGTTTTTACTTTCAGATTATTTTATATTGCTCATTTTCTTTCTGATCGATGTACTCCTTTTGGTATTTATGGTAGGACAGGTCTTGTGTTTATGAAATTCCCCCACTTTTGTATGTCTGAGAAAGTGTTTATTTTTCTTTTATGTTTGAGGGATATTTTCACCAGATATACTATTCCAGGGTAATTTTGTTGTCTTTCAGGACTTTAAATATGTCATGCCACTCTTTCTGGCCAGTAAGATTTCCACTGAAAAGTCTGCTGCCATATATGTTGCAACTCCATTATATGTTTTTTTTTTCTTTCTCTCTCTTTCTATCTCTTGCTCCTTTTAGGATCCTTTCTTCATTCTTCATCTTTGGAAGTTTATTAAATGCCTGGGGGTAATCTAATTTGGGTTAAATCTGCTTGATGTTCTATAACCTTTTTGTATTTGGATATTGATTTCTTTCTCTAGGTCTGAGATGTTCTCTGTTATTATCCCTTTAAATACACTTTCTACCCCATCACTTTCTTTAACTCAACTTTAAGGCCAATAAGTCTTAGATCTGTTTCTGGAGGTTATTTTCTAGATCTTGTAGGTGTGCTTTATTTTATTTTATTTTATTTTATTTTATTTTAGTTCTCTTTTCTTTTGTCTCCTCTGACCGTGTATTTTCAAATAGCCTGTCTCCAGGCTCACTAAGTCTTTCATCTTGAACAGTTCTTTCAGCTTGATCAATTCTACTATTAAGAGACTCTGATGTATTCTCCATTTTTCAATTACATTTTTCAGCTCTGGAATTTCTGCTTTATTCTTTTTAATAACTTGAATCTCTTTGTTGAATTTATCTAATAGAATTTTGAATTCTTTCTCTGTATGTTTAATTCCTTTCAGTTTCCTTCACACAACTATTTTGAATTATCTGTATAAAAGGTTGTATGTCTCTGTTTCTCCAGAATTGGTCAATGGTTGCTTATTGATATAGTTTGGCTTTGTGTCCCCATCCAGATCTCATCTTGAATTGTACTCCCATAATTCCCACATGTTGTGGGAGGGAACCAGTGGGAATAATCAAATCATAGAAGCAGTTTACCCCATACTGTTCTTGTGGTAGTGAATTAGTTCTCACAAGATCTGATGGTTTTATAAGCATCTGGCATTTCCCCTGCTGGTACATTCTGTCTTTGCCTGCTGCCATCCATGTAAGATGTGACTTGCTCCTCCTTGCCTTCTGCCATGATCGTGAAGTCTCCCCAGCCATGTGGAATTGTAAGTCCAATAACCCTCATTCTTTTGTAAGTTGCCCAGTCTTGGGTATGTCATTATCAGCTGCATGAAAATGATCTAATACAGTAAATTGGTATCAGTAGAGTGGGGTGTTGCTGAAAAGATACCCGAAAATGTTGAAGCAACTTTGCAAGTGGGTAACAGGGAGAGGTTGGAACAGTTTGGAGGGCTCAGAAGAAGAGAGAAAAATGTGGGAAAGTTTGGAACTCCCTAGAGACTTGTTGAATGGCTTTGGCCAAAATGCTGATAATGATATAACCAATGAAAGCTGGGCTGAGGTGGTCTCAGATGGAGATGAGGAACTTGTTGGGAACTGGAGCAAAGGTGACTCTTGTTATGCTTTAACAAAGAGACTGGTGACATTTTGCCCCTGTCCTAGAGATTTGTGGAACTTTGAACTTGACAGAGATGATTTAGGGTATGTGGCAGAAGAAATTTCTAAGCAGCAAAGTATTCAAGAGGTGACTTGGGTGCTGTTAAAGACGTTCAGTTTTATAAGGGAAGCAGAGCATAAAAGTTTGGAAAATTTGCAGCCTGACAATGTGATAGAAAAGAAAATCACATTTTCTGAGCAGAAATTCAAGCTGGCTGCAAAAATTTGCATAAGTAAGGAGTAGCCTAAAGCTAATCCCCAAAACAATGGGAAAAATGTCTCCAGGGTATATCAAAGGTCTTCATTGTAGTCCCTCCCATCACAGGCCTGGAGGTATAGGAAGAAAATGTGGTTTTGTGTGCTGAGCCCGTGGTTCCCATGCTATGTGCAGCCTAGGGACTTGGTGCTTTGTGTAGTAGCCATTCCAGCCATGGCTGAAAGGGACCAACATAGAGCTCAGGCTGTGGCTTCAGAGGGTGCAGGCCCCAAGCCTTGGCAGCTTCCACATGGTGTTGAGCCTGCAGGTGCACAGAAGTTAAGAATTGAGGTTTGGGAAACTCCACCTAGATTTCAGAGGATGCATGGAAATGCCTAGATATCCAGGCAGAAGTTTGCTGCAAGGGCAGGGCTCTCATGGAGAACCTCTGCTAGGACAGTGTGGAAGGGAAATGTGGGGTCAGAGCCCCTACACAGAGTCCCTACAGGGGCACCACTTAATGGAGCTGTGAGAAGAGGGACACCATCCTCCAGACCCTAGAATGGTAGATCTACTGACAGCTTGCACCATTCACCTGGAAAAGCCACAGACACAATGCCAGCCCACGAAAGCAGCCAGGTGGGGAGCTATACTGTGCAAAGCCACAGAGGTGGAGCTGCCCAAGACTTTGTGAACTTACCTCTTGCATCAGCATGACCTCAATATGAGACATGGAGTCAAAGGAGATCATTTTGTAGCTTTAAGATTTGAGTGCCTTGCTAGATTTCAGACTTGCATAGGACTTGTAGCCCAAAGGCCAATTCCTTTCATTTGGAATGGCGATATTTACCCAATGCCTGTATTCCCATTGTATCCAAGAGCTAACTAATATGCTTTTGATTTTACAGGCTGATAGGCAGAAGGGACTTGCCTTGTCTTAGATGAGACTTTGGACTGTGGGCTTTTGAGTTAATGCTGAAATGAGTTAAGACGTTGGGGGACTGATGAGAAGGCATGATTGGTTTTGAAATGTGAGGACATGAGATTTGGGAGGGGTCAGGGGCAGAATGATATTGTTTGGCTCTGTGTACCCACCCAGATCTCATCTTGAATTGTACTCCCATAATTCCCACATGTTGTGGGAGGGAACCAGTGGGAGATAATTGAATCATGGAGGCAGTTCTCCCATACTGTTCCCCTGATAGTGAGTGAGTGTTCATGAGATCTGATGGTTTTGTAAGCATCTGGCATTTCTCCTGCTGATACATTCTCTCTTTTCTTGCTGCCATCCACGTAAGATGTGACTTGCTCTTCCTTGCTTTTTGCCATGATTGTGAGGCCTCCCCAGCCATGTGGAACTGTAAGTCCAATAACCCTCATTCTTTTGTAAATCGCCCAGTCTCAGGTATGTCTTTATCAGCAGCATGAAAGCAGACTGCTACACTTATGTAGTCATTTTGTGAGGTCATTTTCCTGGGTTATCTTGACACTTGTAATTTTTTGTCTGTGTCTGGGCATTGAAAAGTTAGGTATTTATTGTAGTCTTTGTAGTATGAGCTTATTTGTACCCTTCGTTTTTGGGGAAGGCTTTTCAGATATTTGAAAGCCCTTGAGTGTTGCAATCTAAGTTGATCTGCATTAGGAGACACCCCAAGCCCAGTGGCACTGTGGTTCATGTAGATTAGAGGTACCACCTTGATGGTCTTCGACAAGATCTAGGAGAATTCTCTGGATTACCTGGCAGAGACTCTAGTTCTGTTCCGTTACTTTCTCCTGAACAAATGTAGTCTGTCTCTCTCTCTCTCTCTGTTCTGAGCCATTTGGATATAAAGGTGGAGTGGCACAAGCACCTCTGTGGCCACCACCACTAGGACTGTGCTAGGTCAGACCTGACCCAGCACAGCACTGGGTCTCATTCAAGGCCTGCCATAACCACTTCCTGGCTACCTCCTATATTGTCTCAAGGCCCTGGGGTTCTACAGTTAGCAATTGGTGAAGCCAGCCAGGCTTGTTTCCTTCTCTTCAGGGAAGCAAGTTCTCCTAGGCCTTGGGCAGTTTCAGAGGTAATGTCCAGGAGCCAGGGACTAGAGTCAGAAACCTTGGAAGTCTACCTTGTGTTCTATTGTACTGCAGTTGAGATGACACTAAAACCACAAAATGCAGTTGTTCCCACTCTTCCCTCTTTTCCAAAGGCAGAGGAACCTCGCCCTGTGGCCACCACCACCACAAGCCCACAGGGAATTCTACTAGGCTATCTCTGATGTTCCCTTAAGGCCAATGGCTCTTCAGTCAGCTTGTGAATGGTGCCTGAGGTAGGACTCACTCATCAGGGCAGTGGGCTCCCTTTGTGCCCAGGACAGTTCCAGAAATGCTTTCCAGGAGCCAAGTCCTGGAATCAGGGACCCCAAGAGTCTGCTTTGTGTCCTACCCCTGCTTTGGCTGAGCTAGTACCTGAGGTACGTATGACAAAGTCTCCTTTATTTTCTCTTGCTTTTATCAAGCAGGAGTCTCTTCTTATAGCTACCATAGCTGGGAATGTGCTGAGTCCCATCTGAAGCCAGCAAGTTTCAGAGTCTCACCCAAGGCTCATGACGTACTACCTGGGTATCACCACTGATTATTCACTGAAGAGCCCACCCAAGGGCTCTTCAGTTAGCCAGTGATAAATTCTGCCAGTACTAGGTCCTTCTGTTCGGGGCAGCAGGTTCTCTTCTGGTCCAAAGTGTATTTAGAAATGTCATCTGGGAGCTAGGGCCTGGAAAGGGAACTTCATGACTCCAACTGGTGTCTTATTTCTGCTGTGGCTGAGCTGATTTCTGAGATGCAGGACAAAGTGCTCCCCATTCTTCCCTTTCCTCTCCTTAAGTGGAAGGATGGGGTCTCTTTTGAAGCTTTGAGCTGTGCAGCCTGGAGTTAGGGGAGTTGTGGTGCCAGCACTCTCCTAGCTTCCCCAGTTGGTGTCTCAGTAGGTCACATGCCCCTGAAGTCCCCTGGCTCTGAGCTCAGTTCAGCACTAAAAGTTGCATAGCTGTTGCAGTCCTTGTGGTCTACACTACCTTTCAAGTTTATTTAGAGCTCCAGAGCACTTTAGCCCATGGTGGCAAGGCTTGCAGGAATTCACGTTCTTACTGCTGGGATGGGTGATTCCCCTCTGGCTAGGGCTGGTTTAAATACTCCCTTCATGAGCAGGCATGAACTGAGTTCATCCTAGTTTAACTTTCTGCCATATCAGGGCAGCACTGAGTTCAACGTAATGTCTCACAATTATTGTGCCCTCCCTCTCCCAGGAGTTCAGATTCTGTCTCTGCACCTCACCACCACTTCCAGGGGATGGGGTAAGGGTAGCTTAGCATTTGAAGACTGTTTTTTCTACCTCTTCAAGTGCCTCTTTCGGCAATGGGAAATTAAAACCAAGTACTGTGAGTGCTCACTTGATTTTTGGTTCTATTAAGGTGCCCGTTTTGTGTAGATAGTTGTTAAATTGGTATCCTTTTGGTGGGGTGGGTGGGGTAGAGATTGGAAGAGCCTTCTGTTCTTCCATCTTTCTCTACCTCCTCCTATATTTGTATTCTTCACCAAGAATTGCCAAATTCAAACTTTGGACAGCATATCAACAGCTTACATTTAAATAGTACCTGGTTTGAAAAATTCAAGGTTTCTTGTAGCCAGTATTTATTTTACTTAGTCTCCCAAATACCTTCTGAGTTGTTTACAAAAAAACACAAAAACAATAATATTATTCTAAAATATATATAAGGAGACTAAGAATGAGAGAAAATGAATCAACTTATGAGACTGTATGTTGGGAAACTTATAAAACTGTGAGTGCAGCCTGCCTACCCTTCCATGGTTGATATAAGAGTGTGTCTTATGCCTGAAACATTTTCTTACATGCAGATAACTAGTGCTCACAGATTGTGCCAGGCATATAACTTTGGACATATCTTCCCTTTTCTGGGTTTCTTTTGTCCATTCTTGTTCTGCTTAAGCATGTGTATAATATAGCACCTAACCAACCTCACTGCTATCTATAATCCAAGTGAGGAGGGAAATGGATCATTTATCTTCAGCATAAAGTGGGTAAGTATGGACCATCTCCCTGCGCGAGCTAGATACAAGCTGAGACCTGCTGGCTATGGGGAACCTGTACTTACTACAGAAGCTGATCTTTCTCTGTGTCTTCTCTAAGTAAAGTCTTGTTCCATCCAGTGCCTGTGTGACGGGTGAGTGTGATATTGTTGTCCATGTTTCTCTTAGTAACTGTGACACCTTCAAATGATGCAATGAATTGACACCCTAGGACTGTTCCTGTTGGTAGGCATTGTTGTGCTCTTTGTTATTCTCTCCACAGTGGGACTCTTCCCCCAGGGATGGTAAGAGGGATCACTTGCTGAACACTGTGTGAGTGACTGTGTGAGTGACAGTGGTCATGGTTGCTGACCTTCGTGCTGCCATTATTAACTTGGGTGTGACCAATAATCTTTCCATGGCCTTTTCCTCTGATGTACCTTGTAATCTACATATTGCTACTTATTGCTGGAGAGAAATGGCAGTTTTGTTGTTGTTATTGGCATAGTTAATGTGTTGGACTGTTTTTTCAAAGTACCATTCAATTTGATTTTTCTTCTTAGGTGTGTTGTCAATATCCTATGTATATAAATGAGTTTTAGCATTCTTACAGTTTCCCTGCTTCTCTTTCATTAAAGTGTTTTTGATAACTAGTTTCTATTTTTTAAGCCAATAATTTCTTTTTTCATATTTTACAGTTTCTAGAAAATAATTTCCTATATATTTTTATATTTTTCTGAATGTAACTATTGTTTCCAGTTTGAGAAATAGTGCCTGAGTTCGGACTCCTCCATTTTTTAATTTGTCAATAGGCTTATGAAATTCTCATTCAGTGTTGCATTTTATATTTTTGTAGGCATGTGGCCTAAAGATCTTATACTTGTTACTGTATCATTTGAAACTACTGCAATTTAAGAAATTCTGTGTTATACCCTTGAAATGCATTAAAGGGAAAAATTGGAAATGACATAAAATTGATTTCAGAGAAAATAAAGGATGCATTTACTTTCCCTTTATAAGTATCTTATATTCTAAATCAGTGTTATTCAACAGAATTTTCTGTGACAGAAATATTCTATGACTATGCTCACCACTATGGTTAGACGCATGTGGCTACTGAACATTTGAAATGTGGGTACTGCTAGTCAAGAATTAAATTTTAATTTTACCCAATTCTAATTAACAATTTAACATCTCAATAAGCACATGTGGGTAGTGTTTATCATAATTACAAGGCAGGTCTAGGTCTTACCATTATTATGTGTTTTATACAGTTTTCCAATATTACTGACTTGGAAAATGGTTCATCCGAAGTTAAAAGACCTATAGAAAACTAAAACTAAAAATAAAAATAAATATTGTCATGGAAGCAACATGGAATTTGTAGTCATACAGAACTAAATTTACATTGAAGAAAGCCTTTTAATCTCCTCTAGGTTCTATGAAAAGAGTATTAGTGCCTATTCTTCTTATAAATGTGTGTTGTGTAGAGAAATCAAATGTGCATGTAAACTTCAGCAAAAGTAAGGGACTCAGTCAAAATTAGTTGCTATAAATCTATCGTAACTTGGGTATCCATAGCTTTTATCACAGAGCATTTCCAACTGATCACTTTGGAAACCGTCCTCAAACAGGCATATGGATATTTGCATGCTTTTCTTGCAAGCACACATTAACGGTTACACGTAACATGGTAACATATAATGTGGTAATCTGTAAATGGTAATATTTAGTAGCGTGCTGAGTATTTCATCTAATATTTATTTTGTAAATACAAATGCATGTTTATATTATGACTTATGATTTATTTCACTATTTGTCTCTTGATTAGAGATCTGTTTGTGGTGAGACACATATATATATACTCCCACCTGTTCCCCTTCCTCCTTGGCCTACTCAGCATGAAGAGGATGAGCATAAATATCTTTATAATGATCTACTTCCACTTAATGAATAGTAAGTATATTTTCTCTCTCTTATGAATTTTTAAATGACATTTTTTCATTCATTTATTTTAAGAATATATTATATAATACATATAACATACAAAATATGTATAATCAAGTATGTTACTGGTAAGACTTCTAGTCAACAGTAGACAGTTAATAGTTAAGTTTTTGAGAAGTCAAAGTTATAGGTAGATTTGCAACTACACTGGGATCAGCACCCCTAACCCTCACATTGTTCAAGGGTCTCTCCCTCCATGATCTCTGTTTCTACATCTATCTATCTATCTGTTTTCTATCTATAGAGAGAGTTGACATTGTATATGCGTGTGTGTTTGTATATGTAGACAAATAGATATGCTTTGGTTTTAACTATATATATATATATAGTTAAACATATATATATATAGTTAAACATATATATATATATATATGGCTTTGACTTTAGGAACAAATACTTGAATTACTAAAATAAGGGAACTGTCTGTTCCCTTTGTGCGTTGGTTTCCTTATTAGAGTCCTGTCAGGAAAACTGAAGCCACACTAGAGAAAACTGGTTGTATGTATTGGAAATGCTGAGAGAGGAAAGGATAGAGTCACTTAACTAAGCTGTCAGTATGTGTAGTAAGCAGCAGCCACCGGCCCCTACTGCACAGGTGGGTGAATTAAAGTGAGGAGGAACAGGAGATTTCAGAGACTTAGGAGGGGCCACCTGGGAAGTACTGGAACTACAAGGGTGGAGCTTCTACTTTTCTGGAATCAGAAAAGTTGAGTCCCGTGATTAAAGTTAAAATTTCTTAATAAATGTGCACATCTAGTAATCCTGACAGATGCAAAAAGAGAGGAAGACAGTGGCTTCTGTCATCCTCATGTCATCTGATCTCCTATCAGTGCCTTCTATTGGCAGAAACTAACAAGAAGCTAGCTGTCACAGGGCCTGGGAAATGTAATCTGCATACTCTTAGCCACAGCATTAAAGAGCAAATAATTTGGACATGGGGCTGAAAAATGAAGGGTTTATTACAGGTATATTTTTTGTGAAAGTGATGAAAGCTCACAAAAATTATATAATGGCCTGCTTGCTTGGTGATTTCCAAGCTCCTTGGATTTGTGTTTTGGTGTCTGGCTATACTTTTAGAACATTCTTCTTCATTTTTTCAAATATATCTTCTGTCAATTTCTCTCTTCTTATAGCTAATATTTCAATTAAGAACATATTAAACTATTTGATATTGTACTATGGCTCTTGCGTGCTCTTTAACTTTATTTTCTCTGTGTTTATGTTTGGTTAGTTTCTGTTTACATGTTTGTAAGTTGATCTACTCTTACTTCATCTGAATTGAGTCCATTGAGGAGCCTGTTGAAGGCATTCTTTATCTCCATTACTGTGTTTTTCTTCTTTTTCATTTCCATTTTATTCTTTCTTATAGTTTTAATAATTTCTAAAATTTCTTATTACTCTTGTTTTTAGAGGCTTTAAACTATTAGTTATATTAATTTTAATTCCATGTCAAATAGTCTCAACATCTATGAAATTTCTTGGTCTTGTTTAGTTGATTATTTTGTCTCTTCTAGTATTTTTTTCTTGTTTGTTGATATGCTTTATAATCTTTATTATTCTTATTTGAGATGTAGTCTCACTCTGTCACCCAGGCTGGAGTGCAGTGCAGAGATCTCTGCTCACTGCAAGCTCCACCTCCCAGGTTCACACCATTCTCCTGCCTCAGCCTCCTGAGTAGCTGGGACTACAGGCGCCTGCCACCATGCCCAGCTAATTTTTTTCGTATTTTTAGTAGAGATGGGGTTTCACCGTGTTGGCCAGGATGGTCTCGATCTCCTGACCTTGTGATCCGCCCACCTCTGCCTCCCAAAGTGCTGGGATAACAGGCGTGACTCATTGCGCCAGGCCATAATTTTTATTTTAAAAATCTAGACCTGTTAAGTGACTGTGGTAAATTAGTTTTATGTCTGAGAATAGGCATGACTTTCTTTCTGTTTTACCTTTAGTATGGGGGCTTGATATGATGTGTTTAGGAGTCAAGCTGAGTTTGAGACTTGATTTTGCTGTAGTTACCCTCAAGGCACTGCAAACTTTAAGTAACTTCAATGATACCTCATGTTTAGTGTGGGAGCTCTTTTGCCAGAGGCTTTTTCTCAAAGTCTACTCTGACCTAATATATGTCTTCCCTTTACACTGTGTCTCGGCACAGTGCTCCTTTCTGAAACTTTCCTAGTATTTCATTTCATTCATTCACTAATAAGTAGTAAGTGCATGTTTTACATATGATTGGGCAAGAATCTCTAAACTTTATATTTCAACCTGGGGTGTTAACATTTTTATTCTACAAACATTTAGGACTATTTTGCCTAGTTACGCAAACTAGAAAAACACTTTTGTGAATTTAATTTCAGTTGAATTTTCTTTACAGATTAATTGAATGTAAACAAAATATGAAATAGTAAATAATCTGATCTAGAAAAAGAAGGTATTTTCTATTTTTTAAATTATTCTTTCATCCCCTGAGGTGGCATTTTATACTAACACATGAATGGATTTATTGTTGAAAAAATGCATTCCCTGCCTTGCTGAAGCATTCCTTCTGCAAAAGATCCTTTGAAAAGGACATCCTCTGAATAAAGAGGAATAGAAGTAATTAAAACCTCACTTATTTTGCCAATATGACAGGCCCAAAACAATTTGAATGGAGCCAAATCAATAAATCAAATGAATGGTGATTTAAAATATCAACTGCTACTGTTAGAAGAAAATTAATTTCTGCTTTTTTCCCCCACAAGAGGGGGAAAAAGACTTGAGCAGACAGATCAGTTCAAAAAATAGCCAAAATGTATGAAGTCTGCAAGAGTATAACATTTATATGTTCTTATAATATTTTAACATAGACATACTAAAATATTGACTACTGAAATTAATACATATTTTAACATTTAGAATTGTTTTCTAGTTTTTATTTGATTCTAATATATTATTTCAATTTTATTTTAATTTTTATTTAGAAATTTTATTCATGCTTTCAGCTCTAATCATTACCTCTTCCAAATCATTTCTTAACCTTTTGGAATATACATATCTATATATAGACAGAGAAAAAGAGATAAATTAATATATTTAAATCTATATTTATACCTACCTCAACATTAAAGTCTGAATCTCTCATTTTCCCTGTATGTGGAGTTCCAGAAATCTGTAGGTTAAAGCTTAGATATTTCTTCTGGCATCCAGCAGTGCATTTTGAACTACTGACCTGATAGTTTGTGATGTAAGATATCCTGGATATCTCAATTTAAAATGTCCTAAACTTCTTTTTTTTTCCCGCTGTGGACTCAAGACAAACATTTCTCCTGATTCCGTATTTATACTGATATTAGCACCAACCTCAAATCTTGGAGTTATATTCAATTCACTCTCCAGCAACCAAAGGCCTTAACCTTTTTTTTTTTCCTGCAAATAGCAAGACTTTGGCTAAATTTTTCTATTTCCTGAATAAATCTTTACTGAATCTCTGTGTTGATTTCTGACACAAAGATGCAGTTTCTGTTATATATCATTTATTCATTCAACTGGTATTATTAAACATCTACTTTATGAGAGGCATTGAAAAGCTACAAAGGAACAGGATTGATATGCACCCTGAGCTCAGAGATTATAGAGTCTCTATAAGAACACCAATATTAAATAGTTGTATTGTAATTTGTTGACACATGAGTTCTTAACATAACTCCACTTGCTCTGCAAAAGAAGCTAAAATTTCACCTCCTTCCAAGGAAATTCTGTTAGCCCTTCTTCAGACTCCATAGCCTGGTCATTTATACTGTATTTATAATACCAATCTTTTATCTAATTTTAAATTACTTAATAATATTTACCTCGTTATATGCTCATCAAGGATATTCAACTCCAAATTTCACAGTATCTGGAACTAATAGAAAACCAATAAATGCAGTGAATGTTGAGTACAGATGGAGCATTCCTAACAGAAAATTTGAAATCTGAAATGCTCCAAAATTCAAAACTTTTTGAGCACCAACATGATGCCACAAGGTGAAAATTCTACACCTGCCCTCGTGTGACAGGTTACAGTCAAAACACAGGCACTACACGCAGTATATTCAGCATCCCCAGAGTAAAAAGGCTACTTCTGCCCTCTTCAGCTACAACATATATTTTCCACACATGCCCAGATTTCCCCACACAAGAATGGCCACAAAATGGCACATGAAATGAAATGGCATGGGTGCAGGCTGGATGTGCCGATGGCATGTTCCCACGAAGTTTTCAAAGCCAAGATCTTTGTGCATGAATCCCTACATTTTGTTGTTGTTGTTTACTTATTCTCTGCTCCATGTTATAAAGATATTGCTGAAAATGTCAAAAAAAGTTCTGCATATACACTATGGACAACAGTGATAAGAAAGAGGAAATATTTATTTTTATGTATAGCACAGAAAGTTAACCTGTTAGAGAAACTGGACACTGTAAAATGTCTTACAGAAGGCATTTCTGTAATGTAATATAAGACAGTGTGAAATGTCTTACAGAAGAATATGGTATTGTAGTGACCACTATGTATGATGTGAAGAAACAGAAGGATAAACTGTTGAAGTTATATTCTGAAAGTAATGAACAGACATTAATTAAAAATTAAAAAGCAGTGCATAAAGCTAAAAATGAAGGTCTCCATTGTGTAATGAAAGAGTGTGTCCTTTCACAGTGAATACATGGCACTTATGCTATGCTGATCGTGAAACAAGCAAAGATCTATTATGGTGAACTGAAAATTGAAGAGAGCTGTAAATATTTAACAGGCTGGTTGCAGAAATTCAAGAAAAGAGCATTCTTTTCTAAGGTTTGTTGTAATAAAACAACTACTGATCAAGAAGCAGCAGAGAAATTCATTAATGAGTTTGCCACGGTCATTGCTCATGAAAATCTGATGCCAGAACAAGTCTATAATGTTGATGAATCATCACTATTTTGGCCTTTTTGCCCTAGAAAGACACTGACTACAGCGATGAGACAGCTCCTATAGGAATTAAGGAGGTCAAGGACAAAATAACTGTACTTGGATGTGCTAATGGGGCAGGCACACTAAGTCAACTTGCTGTGATAAGCAATAGCTTGTGTCTTCACTGTTTTCATTTGGTGAATTTCTTCCCAGTCCATTGCTGTGCTAAGAAAAAGGCATGAATCACCAGAACATCGTTTCTGATTAGTTTCACAAATGTCTTGTAGTAGCATCTTGTGCTGCACTGCAGGGAAGCTGGACTGGATGATGACTGCATAATTTTCTTATTCCTTGACAACTGTTCTGCTCATCTTCCAGCCGAAATTCTCATCAAAAAGAATGTTTATGGCATGCACTTTTGCCTAAAATGTGATTTTATTAATTTAGCCATGTGACCATGATATCATTAGATAAATGAAGAGTAAATATAAAAGCACTTTCTCGAACAGCATACCAGCAGCAATGAACAGAGATGGGGGCATGGGAAGTATTCAAAAGAGGTTTAGCATGAAGAATGCCATATATGCTATTGTCAATGCCTGGAACACAGTTACTAAAATGACAGTTGTGTATACCTGGCACAACTTCTTGCCAGTGACTATGTTCAGTGATGATAATTAATGAGGGGATGACTTTAAAGGATTCTGTATGTCGAGTGATTAAAAAAATTGATTTCCTTTAATATGCAAAAAATATACCTTCAGAGTCTGTCAGTAAGCTGGAATAAGTGAATATTGAAGCTTTATCATTGATAATGATGCTCCAGAGTTGTTCATGCATTGACTGATGGTGAAATAGCAAATGGTTGTGAATCGAGGTGGTTGTCATAATAGTGAGATCACGATGCTAGCACCGCAGAAAAAGTGCCTAGAGATGACATGGTAAAAATGTGTGAAGGGCTTATTGAAGAACTAGAGCATGGTGCATTTGTAACAGAACAAGAAATCCTGTTAGCTTATAAAATCAAGGAGAATTTCTAAAACAAAATCCATTGTTAATAAGGCAGATGAGTCTGGAGGAAACATTTTAAAGAGCTATCCAGCAGAATGCCTCCTTATCCCTACATGATTTACTTTCAGGTTCCTCAACTGCTTCTAACATTTTCCTCACCAAACAAAATAAAATACAATATACAGTAAACTTTTAATCAAAACACAGCATCGTAGGTGGAGATTGAAAGCTTGCCATTGTTCGTGGATGCTGTGGTTCAACATCTGATACAGGTATTCTGGTGATGCTACTGGGCTGCTTAGCTAACCTGATCATTTTACTTTTTTACTACATTAATGGTATGTCATATTTTTTACTGTTAAGCACTTATGTGTAAATAACTGTAAGAAAATGATTGCTTATTGGCAGCATATAAATTCAAAGTCAGGAAAGATGGTGGTGTCAAACAACCACAGATTGTCCATAAGGTTTGCTGTGATAGTGCCACCTTTGGTTTCTGATGGCTTACTGTGTACAAACTTTGTTTCATGCACAAATTATGAAAAGTTTGTATTAAATTACCTTTAGGCTATGTTTTTAACATATATATGAAAAGTAAATAAATTTTATGTATAGACTTGTGTCTATCCTCAAGATATTTCATTAGGTACATGCAAGTATTTCAAAATCTGAAAAAATTGAAATTTGAATCTCATCTGGTTTCAAACATTTTGAGTAAGGGATACTTAACTTGTATACAACACCAAGTGTATATGTTTTATCAAACAGACTGTTTTCAAATTCCTTTCTACTCTGTTTTTCTTGTTTTTATTCTTCATTGCCAAGAAATTACACAGTTATCAGCTGCCTTATTATTATTCACAAACGTAGTGTTACACATGTTGGATTATTTTATTTTATTTTTTATTTATTTATTTTTATTATTATACTTTAAGTTTTAGGGTACATGTGCACAATGTGCAGGTTAGTTACATATGTATACATGTGCCATGCTGGTGCGCTACACCCACTAACTTGTCATCTAGCATTAGGTGTATCTCCCAATGCTATCCCTCCCCCCTTCACCCACCCCACAACAGTCCCCAGAGTGTGATGTTCCCCTTCCTGTGTCCATATGTTCTCATTGTTCAATTCCCACCTATAAGTGAGAATATGTGGTGTCTGGTTTTTTGTTCTTGCGATAGTTTACTGAGAATGATGATTTCCAATTTCATCCATGTCCCTACAAAGGACATGAACTCATCATTTTTTATGGCTGCATAGTATTCCATGGTGTATATGTGCCACATTTTCTTAATCCAGTCTATCATTGTTGGACATTTGCGTTGGTTCCAAGTCTTTGCTATTGTGAATAATGCTGCAATAAACATACGTGTGCATGTGTCTTTATAGCAGCATGATTTATAGTCCTTTGGGTATATACCCAATAATGGGATGGCTGGGTCAAATGGTATTTCTAGTTCTAGATACCTGAGGAATCGCCACACTGACTTCCACAATGGTTGAACTAGTTTACAGTCCCACCAACAGTGTAAAAGTGTTCCTATTTGTCCACATCCTCTCCAGCACCCGTTGTTTCCTGACTTTTTAATGATTGCCATTCTAACTGGTGTGAGATGATATCTCAATGTGGTTTTGATTTGCATTTCTCTGATGGCCAGTGATGGTGAGCATTTTTTCATGTGTTTTTTGGCTGCATAAATGTCTTCTTTTGAAAAGTGTCTGTTCATGTCCTTTGCCCAATTTTTGATGGGGTGGTTTGTTTTTTTCTTGTAAATTTGTTTCAGTTCATTGTAGATTCTGGATATTAGCCCTTTGCCACATGATTATCTCAATAGATGCAGAAAAGACCTTTGACAAAATTCAACAATGCTTCATGCTAAAACCTCTCAATAAATTAGGTATTGATGGGAGGTATCTCAAAATAATAAGAGCTATCTATGACAAACCCACAGCCAATATCATACTGAATGGGCAAAAACTGGAAGCATTCCCTTTGAAAACTGGCACAAGACAGGGATGCCCTCTCTCACCACTCCTATTCAACATAGTGTTGGAAGTTCTGGCCAGGGCAATTAGGCAGGAGAAGGAAATAAAGGGTATTCAATTAGGAAAAGAGGAAGTCAAATTGTCTCTGTTTGCAGATGACATGATTGTATATCTAGAAAACCCCATTGTCTCAGCCCAAAATCTCCTTAAGCTGATAAGCAACTTCAGCAGAGTCTCAGGATGCAAAATCAATGTACAAAAATCACAAGCATTCTTATACACCAATAACAGACAAACAGAGAGCCAAATCATGAGTGAACTCCCATTCACAATTGCTTCAAAGAGAATAAAATACCTAGGAATCCAACTTACAAGGGACATGAAGGACCTCTTCAAGGAGAACTACAAACCACTGCTCAAGGAAATAAAAGAGGATACAAACAAATGGAAGAACATCCCATGCTCATGGGTAGGAGGAATCAATATCGTGAAAATGGCCATACTGCCCAAGGTAATTTATAGATTCAATGCCATCCCCAGCAAGCTACCAATGACTTTCTTCACAGAATTGGAAAAAACTGCTTAAAAGTTCATATGGAACCAAAAAAGAGCCTGCATCACCAAGTCAATCCTAAGCCAAAAGAACAAAGCTGGAGGCATCACACTACCTGACTTCAAACTATACTACAAGGCTACAGTAACCAAAACAGCATGGTACTGGTACCAAAACAGAGATATAGATCAATAGAACAGAACAGAGCCCTCAGAAATAACACCGCATATCTACAACTATCTGATCTTTGACAAACCTGAGAGAAACAAGCAATGGGGAAAGGATTCCCTATTTAATAAATGGTGCTGGGAAAACTGGCTAGCCATATGTAAAAAGCTGAAACTGGATCCCTTCCTTACACCTTATACAAAAATTAATTCAAGATGGATTAAAGACTTAAATGTTAGACTTAAAACCATAAAAACCCTAGAAGAAAACCTAGGCATTACCATTCAGGACATAGGCATGGGCAAGGACTTCATGTCTAAAACACCAAAAGCAATGGCAACAAAAGACAAAATTGACAAATGGGATCTAATTAAACTAAAGAGCTTCTGCACAGCAAAAGAAACCACCATCAGAGTGAACAGGTAGCCCACAAAATGGGAGAAAATTTTCGCATGTTGTATTATTTTATTACATGATATGAAAATAGCAATAAAATGAAACATAATGCATGATAAACAAATGAGTCCAGGAATTACTCCGAAGTAATTCTTCCTATCATCTTATGAACGCATGTAGTAGGCACGCATATAGAATAAACAAAACCTGCCTAATGCATTCTGATGTCTTCCTTTGTTTATGTTTTGTTTTGATTTAAAAACGTGAAAAACAGTCAAATTATAAAATTAAAACAAATCACAGAGCACATGTTATGTCAATACATTTTTTTAAGAAAAGAATGGAATGTTATTGGTTGATCATTTTCTTATTAATCACACCAGGGGGCAAATGTAATCTATTCTTTCAATCCAAATCTTTGCTAAAAAATCACAATACTTTACCACTGAAAATAACCTAAGAATGTGCCACAGACTAAGTGAGGCTCCAGAAGTATAATTCTTTTGGCCGCCTGATTTTAATAGATTGCTTTTTGAAATTTCCATATCCAAGCTACAAAAGGGTTAATTTTTATTATCGGACTGCTGGAGAAGGTTTTTAAGGTTATTATTCTCAAAAGAAAGGGTGTATCATTGTAACAGATGAAGACATTTAGAAACCAGTTTAGTTTTAATGGTAGTCCTATTTATTTTTATGCAAAAACAATGATTCTTAGTGAAGAAAGTGGCATCTTTGGGAAGATGGCATTTTTATAGAATCAAGGTTAGACTGGCAAGGCAGTTGCTTAGTGAGATGGAACTAGTAATTCTGTTTTATTGTTGACTAATTGCTATTGTTTTGCTTTTCCAAATTCATTTAAATGAAAAGTTAAATAGCACTTAATTTGACCTTGTTTTCACAAAGCTTTTTTTTCATTTTTTGGATTTATTATTAATTAACATGTGATAATTGTACATATTTATGGGGTAGAGTGTGATATTTTGATACATGTATACAATGTGTAATGATCAAATCAGGTTAATTAGCATACTCATCACTTGAAACATTTATTATTTATTTGTATTGGGAACATTCAAAGTCCAAAGTCCATTCTTCTGCTATATAACATATAATAAATAATATAATTTGATATATAAATAATACATATATAATAATATAATTATTAGTAATATATAATATAATACATATTTATATCAATATAAATATATTATGTATAATATATAGAATAAATAATATAATAAACAATATAATATATAAATGTATAATAAAATATACTATAATAAATAATATACTATATAATATATATTTTATTATATAATATATAATGCTATATATTATATAATAAACTGAAAATATATAATAAACTGTTGTAAAGTGTAGTCACTCTTTAGTGCTTTTAAACAATAGAGCTCATTCCTCCTATCTAGGTGTACTTTTCTACCCATTGAACAACATTTGGATATCCTCTTTCCTTTTATACTTCTCTAGCTCTAGTAACCACCATTCTACTCTCTACTTCTATGAGATCAACTTTTTTTAGCTTCCACTTATGAATGATAACATGGAATATTTATATTTCTGTGCCTGGCTTATTTCACTTAACATAATGTGCTCCAAATTCACCCATGTTGCTACTAATAACAATTTTGTTCTTTTTTTTAATGGCTAAGTGCTATTCCATTTTGCATATATACAGTTTTTTTTTTTTTTTTTTTGAGACAGAGTCTCACTCTGTCGCCCAGGCTGGAGTGCAGTGGTGCAGTCTCGGCTCACTGCAAGCTCTTCCTCCCGGGTTCAGGCCATTCTCCTGCCTCAGCCTCCCTAGTAGCTGGGACTACAGGCGCCCGCCACCACACCCGGCTAATTTTTTTTGTATTTATGGTAGAGACGGGGTTTCACCGTGTTAGCCAGGATGGACTCGATATCCTGACCTTGTGATCCACCCGCCTCGGCCTCCCAAAGTGCTGGAATTACAGGCGTGAGCCACCGCGCCCTGCTACAATTTTTTAAAAAATCTATTGTTTTGTCAATAAACAATTAAGTCTGTATCTTGACTATTGTAAATAGCCTGCACTAAACATGGGAATGCAGATATCTTTTTAATATGTTGATTTCCTTTCATTCTATTTACTCACTATTGAGATTGTACAATAGTTCTATTTTTAGTTTTTTGAGAAACTTCTATTTTCTATAATGGTTGTACTAACTTACATTCCCACTAATAGTGTGTAAGAGTCTCCCTTTCTCCACATTCTCACAAGCATTTATTTTTTATTTGATAGTAGCCATTATAACAGTAGTAACGGAATATCTCATTATGGTTTTGATTTTCATTTCCCTGATGATTAGTGATGTTGAGGATTTTAAAAATACACCTGTTAACTACTTGTATTTCTTTTGAGACATATCTATTCAGCTCATGTGTCCCTTTAAAAAACTAATTTCTGTTTTTTTATTGAATTGTTTTAGTTTATTGTATATCCTAGGTATTTATTTTGCTGTGCAGAAGCTGTTTAGTTTTATGAAATTACATTAATCTAGTTTGCTTTTGTTTTCTATGCTTTTGAGGTCTTTTCCATAAAATCTTTGCCTAGACCAATGTCTTCAAGCATTTCCCTGAGTTTTATTCTAGTAGTTAAATAGTATTAGGTCTTACAGTTAAGTCTTTAATAGATTTTGATTTGATTTTTGTATATGGTAAGACATAGGGGTCTAATTTTATTTTTCTGCATATAAATACCTGGTTTTCCAGTATCATTTATTAAAGAGATTGTCCCTACCCCAGTAAATGTTCTTGGCACCTTTGTTGAAAAGCAGTTGGCTTTAAACTTGTGGATTTGTTTCTGGGTACTCTATTCTGTTACATTGGCTTATGGGTCTGTTTTTATGCAGTGCAATGCTCTTTTAGATACTACAGCTTTGAGTATATTTTGAACTCTTGAAGTGTGATGCTTCCAGCTTGGTTCTTTTTACTTAGGATTGCTTTGGCTATTCAGGATCTCTCCTGGTTCCACACAAATTTTAGGATTGTTTTTTCTAGTTCTGTAAAGAGTATAATTGGTATTTTGTTAAGAATTATATTAAACTTTTAGATTGCTTTTGGTAGTAGGCTCATTTTCAAAATATTCTTCCTATTTATGAACATGGGATTGTGTGTGTGTGTGTGTGTGTGTGTCTGTGTGTATTCTCTTTAATGTCTTTAATTAGGGTTTTGTAGTTGTTCTTGCAGAGAGCATTTGCTTCTTGTGATAGTTTATTTCTAGGTATTTTATTTATTTATAGGTACTGAGATTACTTTCTTGATTTTATTTTTTTGAGATGAAGTCTCACTCTGCTGCCCAGGCTGGAGTGCAGTCGTGCTATCTTGGCTCACTGCAACCTCTGCCTCCTGAGTTCAAGCGATTCTCCTACCCCAGCCTATAGCTGGGATTACAGGCCCCCACCATCATGCCTGGCTAATTTTTGTATATTTAGTAGAGTCGGGGTTTCACCATGTTGGCAAAGCTGGTCTCGAATTCCTGACCTCAGGTGATCTGCCCGCCTCAGCCTCCCAAAGTGCTGGGATTACAGGCGTGAGCCACCGTGCCCGGCCTACTTTCTTGATTTTTTAAAAGTAGTTTATTCTTGGTATATAGAAACACTGCTTATTTTTTCTATGTTGATTTTGTATTCTGCAACTTTACTGAATTTTCTTATCATTTCTAAGAAATTTTTGAAGAGATTTTAGGGTCTTGTATGTATAAGATTATGCCATATGCAAACAGACAAATTAACTTCATCCTTTTTCAATTTGGAGGCTCTTTATTTTTTTCTCTTGCCTAGCTGTTCTGGCTAGGACTTCTAGCACTATGTTGAATAAAAGTGGTAAAAGTAGGCATTTATGTCTTATTCTAGATCTTAGAGAAAAAGCTTTTAACTTTTCCTCATTAAATATGATGTTGGCTATGGGTTTATCATTTATGGCCTTTATTGTGTTGAGGTGTTTTTTTCTTTGCCTAACTTGTTGAGAGTATTTATCGTGAAGGAATGTTGTATTTTTTTCAGATGCTTTTTCAGAATTTACCGAGATGATCATATGGTTTTCGTCCTTTATTCTGTCGATTTGATATATCCTGTTCATTAATTTGTCTATGTAAAACCATCCTTGTGTCTTTCTGATAAATGTTCCTTGATTATGATGAATGATCTTTTTACTGTGTTGCTGTAGTTGGTTTACTAGTATTTTATTTTTCCATTTTATTTTTATTTTTATTTTTTTTGAGATGGAGTTTCTCTCTTGTTGCCCAGGCTGGAGTACAATGGCGCAGTCTCGGCTCACTGCAACCTCCATCTCCCAGGTTCAAGTGATTCTCCCATCTCAGCCTCCCAAGTAGCTGGGATTACAGGTGTGCACCACCACCCCTGTCTAATTTTTTATCTTTTTTTAGAAGAGACAGGGTTTCACCATGTTGGTCAGGCTGGTCTTGAACTCCTGATCTCAGATAATTTGCCTGCCATTGGTTCAATTTTGGTTGCATGTGGTTTTGTTGTCTGTGTCCAAAAATTTGTTCATATATAGTTGTTTGTAATAGTCTCTAACGATCTTTTGTATTTCTGTGGTGTTGGTTGTAATGTCTTTTTTTTTTTTTTGGATTCTACTTTCATTCTGGGGGGTCTTGTTTTCTTTTTTCTTGGTTAATGTAGCCAGTGTTTTCTCACTTTTTTAATATTTTCAAAAGAACAACTTTTCTTATTGAAATTTTTATTGGTTTGTTAGTCTCAATTTTGTTTATTTCTGTTCTGATCTTTATTATTCTTTTCTTCTACTAACTTCGAATTTGCTTTGTTCTTGCTTTTCTAGTTCCTTGAGATGCATCATTATATTGTTTATTAGAAATCTTTCTACTTTTCTGGTGTAGGCATTTATTCCTACGCATTTCCCTCTTAGTAGCATATTTGCTGTATTCTATAAGTTACGTTTACATTTTTATTTGTTCCTTCTTAATTTCTTCATTGACATATTGGTCATTCAAGATTGTATTGTTTATTTGTACAATTTAAAATTTTCTGTTTATTGATTTCTAGTTTTATTCCATTGTGGTCAGAAAAGATACATAATATAATTCTAAATCTTTTAAATTCGTTGAGACTTGTTTCGTTGCCTAACACGTGGCCAGTCCTAGATAAAGTTCCACGTGCTAAGGAAAAGAATGTGTATTCTGTAGTTGTTGCATAAAATGTTCCTTAAATGTCTGTTTGATCCATTTCATCTAAATCATACTTTAAATCTAATGTTTCTTTGTTGATTTTCTGTCCAGATGACCTAATGCTGAGAGTGGGACATTGAAATTCCCAACTATTATAGTATTGGAGTCTATATATTCCTTCAGATCTAATAATATTTGCTTTATATATCAGTGTGCTTTGGTGTTCAGTGAATACATATTTATAATTGTTATATCTTCTTGCTGATTTATTCCTTTGTCATTGTATAATTACAGTTATTTTATTTATAGTCTGCTTATCTAAGTATAGCTACTGCTGCTCCATTTTGACTTCTGTTTGCATGGACTATATTTTTCTATTTCTTATTTTTCCATTTACTTATGTCTCTTTAGAGGAAGTAATTTTCTTGTAGGCAGCATATAATTGGGTCCTTAAAAAATTACTTGAGCCAGTTAATCTTTTAAGTGGGGGCATTTAATCTATTTACATTCAAGGTTATTACTGATAGTTGAAGACTCACTCCTGCAATTTTGTTAATAGTGTTCTGGTTGTTTTGTATTAATATATGCTTTGTTCCTTTCTTCCTCTCTTATTGTTTATCATTGTGGTTTAGTGGTGTTCTGCTGTTATAGGGTTTTGAATCTTTTCTCTTTCTCCTTCATGTGTCTGTTCTACCAGTCATTTTATACTTTTCATGTATTCATAAATGTAGCATTATAGGGTGATTGTAATTAACAACAATTTATTCTATATGTTTAAATCACTAGAAAAGCAGATTTTGAGTGTTCTCAACACAAAGAAATGTCAAGTGTTTGAGGTGATGGATAAGCCAATTACCCAGATTTGACCATTATGCATTGTACACACATATCAAAATGTCACATTCTACCCCATAAATATGTGGGATTATTATGTGTCAATTAAAAATGATGAAAGCAAAAGAAAAAAGCTGAGAAATTAACCAAAGTTAGCCAATAAAATGGTTTTTGGAGTGATGTTCTTTGCTGCTCCTATAATCAGTCTGGTCAATAACCGTGAACTTGAGAGAAATACATGATGATAATAACATAGGGATAAGTAAGTGTCTTTTCTCAGAGAATTGTCCAATCTATTCTGATCACATCAATGTCATGTGGTCAAGGGCTATGTTGAAATTAACTTTAACTTGTTTAAATGATGGAATCAGACCATTTCAGTAATTAAAGTATTTCATAATGTGTTAGGGTGTTTGAGTAGATGAGCATTCCACAAAAACACACAAACACATGCACAGACACAAGTGTAGGTAGAAGTTCCTGAAAATGTGTAATTTCAGAGGTGGTCATCATATAAAACCACTCTGCAGATAACATAATTTCAGATACATATAACAATTATTTGCATAAAGATCTTTTCCGTTTAATAACACCAGGGAGGATATTATGAATAATTATGACGGATGTAGTTTGATGAGTAAACAAAATGAGAACATTTATAGTCCAAGAGAAAATGAATGCCAATTATTTTGGGGATAGTGAGTTTTATTTTGAATATAACCTCAATAATAGAGAAACATGTTTGCAACCTGGGTGTTATTCATATATCCCCTGTATCACCTACATTTGTTCTTACACATATTTGCTCTTATTTCTTATGCATATTTCCATGAGATTTAAATGATTTCTTCAATAAAACATTTACAAACTGCTTTTGAATTGGGACAATACACATACTAAAGTTTGTTTATATTAATAAAATGGCTGTGGTTTGATTTTCTTGTTTTCACACTTTTTTCTGAAAGCTCGATTTGCTAGCATGGCTAAAAAATACTAAACATATTGAATGTGTTCACTATTAATGTTCCAGTTGGGGATTTTGTGGGGTGTGTGTGCTGACTATTTTGTTTAGGTGAAAATGCTTCAGTCCCCTAAGATCCAATGAGGTGGTTAGCTTTAAGAAATTACCTTTTGACAATACCGAATGTATGCCTTTTTTCATAGAAAAAATTGCTTTAACCATTATAATGATTTTGTACATGTATCCCACAAGAATATAGTACGATTGGAAATGGAGGATCTGACTAGAATTTGAGGAAATAACAAGAACATATCATCTTCTGGGACTGAAGCTAATAGAACCAGTATAAGAGGAATCGAAATAGCCAGTCTTAGGCATGAACTTCTTAGTTTCAATGAAAAAAAAATACTAACTATGATATGTAACTAACCTGCACAATGTGCACATGTACCCTAAAACTTAAAGTATAATAAAAAAAAGAAGTAAATATTAAACCATGTGTATAATGTTATAACAAAAAAAGCATACAAAAGGAAGGTGGAGATACCAGAAAAAAGCATATGCCACTTTGCTTTCTACATTTTTTAATAAATAGGATGCTCTCAGTAAGTAAAATCATTTCCATTTTTAAAATAAAGGTCTTACTCTTATCAATTGCTAGGGCAGATGATGAGGGGAAGTGCAAGAAAACCCCACAGGGTATCACAGGTTAGAGCCATGATTCTGAATACAGAATGTGTCCTCAGGTTTCCCAAGGTTGTTGAGGCACACAGACCACCGGAAGTTGTTTGAAGCACAGGGCAAGAGAAAACAAATGTTAGGCTTGTTCTAGGAGAGCTGAGGGTCAAATTCTGCTTCAACATTTTTTGAGCCAGAAAATATAAGACAGAGATATCAGAGCCATAAACCTGGTAGTTGTAAGAGTGGTAGATCAGCAAGAGTGAAGGAGGATGGCTACATAACTTACAGGGCCTAGTACAAAATGAGTGTGTGCAGCCCTTTATTCATAATTATTAAGAAATTCAAGATCGGGAAAAATGGTAAACCAAGTATGGACCCTTCCAAGTGCTGAACCCTGTGCAGTTGAACACATAAATGTGGCCCAGGGAGAATGAAGCAAAGCAGAAAGATTCACATCAAGGCATCATTTCATCTTTTAAACAATGTGAAAAAAAAGACAATAGATGCTGGGAATCATATTCATATTGTTACATTTAAGTGATTTTCTCCCCCTTAAGCTTTATAAAAGTTTGTTTTCTGTGACAAGGCAATGCACAGGCAACAATATTTTACATGACCAAGTAGAATGTTTTTAATGTTAATTATTGAGTACGTGGTGCAAAATAGTGATTTTTGTGATTCATTTAACTTTGTTTAAGAAAAATTATTTTATAATTTTAGCTTGTAGACTGTTTTCATCCACAGACCAACTAGGAATGAAAGGATTTTTTATTATTCAAATTCAAGGACATTGTATGATACATTAAAAATTACATTTGGGTTGTTTCATTAATGTAATATTCAAGACTGTCAGTGAATCAATTAAATTAAATTAATGTAAATTTTATATTATGAATGTGTCAAGCTACTGGAAAGATAATGAATGTTTTCCTATTTGTAAATCAAGAGTTTACCTAAAGTTTATTTGATACTAACTTATATGTTTTGGCTCATGTGTGCCCACCCAGATCTCATCTTGAATTGTACTCCCATAATTACTACGTGCTGTGGAAGGGACCCAGTGGGAGATAATTTGAATCATGGGGGCAGTGTCCCCCATATTGTTCTTGTGGTAGTGAATAAGTCTCACGAGATCTGATGGTTTTTATCAGGGGTTTCCGCTTTTGCGTCTTCCTCATTCTCTCTTTGCCTGCCGCCATCATGTAAGACAGGACTTGCTCCTCCTTGCCTTCTGCCATGATGGTGAGGCTTCCCCAGCCACGTGGAACCATAAGTCCAATTAAACCTCTTTCTTTTATAAATTGCCCAGTCTTGGGTATATCTTTATCAGGAATGTGAAAACGGACTAATACACTAACACTGATACAGTTGTGTGTGTGTGTGTTTGTGTGCATATGTGTTGTCTTATCTTCATGTTTTAAAACATTTCACCAAGGGTGGCAAAAGCAAGCAACGAACCTGAGCCACCTAGAATTGCAATGTGTTCTACGTGAAGGAGAAAAAGCCAATGATCTTTGAGGAACAATAATAAAAAATAATCTAATTCTGGGGACGTTAAACCATTTCTAGCAGCTAGATATTTATGTATTTCTAAAACTAATACAAGGTCTTTCGTGGAGTTAATTAGAAAGAAATGAAGGTGGTATCTATTCCGATCACATCACAGTTGTCATTTCTCTAACAACTCACATTACTTATTAGAGGGAACAACTTGCTTCAAAATTGCTGCAGGGGCCAGAGCCTTTTCAGAATAGACTTTCTATGCCTGAGAAATGACTGTTATAAGCAATTTACTCTTAAGTTTTGGGCTTTAATACAAATACACATTTTTTCTTCCTAAAAACATTTTAAAAGCCTCTGTATTTGAAGGGCTAAAGCTACATTTCAACCCTGGCTACCCATGAGAATTACATGGGGAGGTTTTAACAACCTCACTCCCAGAGATGTTGAATAAGGACGTGGCATAGCTTCTGTAGTTTTGTATTGTTTACATTCCCCAAGTAATCGCAATGTCTAGAAAAATTTTGAAAACCTCTGGTTCTGAATCAAGATGTGTATAATTTATATTGTCTAAAGATAGAAGGATATTTGTTGCTTTGATAATGACAGATCAAAGTACTCCAAATCCCTAAACCTTGGGATCCCTTTCCTTTGTGTAGTTTCATATCTTAGGTGTGATAATTTTGAAGATGAGGATCTGAACAAGATGGATCACATTTATCCTTCTGTGGCAACACCTATGATGTGATGTCTTTTAGGGGCTGAGGGTAAAGCCGCAAGGTTCTGCACTTATGGAGCCTTGGTGAACATACGCTCATTAGTCTGGTGGGAAGTAGAAATGGCATCACTGAGGGGGTTCCTGAAAATGGCCAGGAGCCACTATTTGTGACAGATAATGAGGAGTCAAAACTTTACACAGTGACTGAATCTGAAGTAGCTGAATAACTCAAGCATGAGTTATGCTTGCCAAGCAGCAAACTTCTGTCTCCTGTGCATATGACTGGCCCTAGTGAGGAGGAAAGTTAGAAAACTTTCCATAATCATGGGTCCTATAATCATGAAATCCACAAAATAATAGTTTAGTTAGCAGATCCAAATCACTACGGTAAACAGCACACGCAACTGAAGACCACCAAATGGCTTTTATGATACCATGGTCATAGTGGTGAATAGCATGGAGACTAAGAGCGTAAGAGCCTGAAGCTAAATCGTGGCCCTACTGCTTGTGAGCTGTGGAACCCCAGTCAAGTTGTTTTGGCTTTCTAGGCTCAATTTCCTCACCTGTAAAATGGGAATATTAAAATTAGCTAATCTGAGTTGTCTGGAGTTTTCATTAAATTAAAATGGGAATAGTGTTTAGTATGTGGTAAGTAGTCAATATATGTCAGTGATTTTCATTATTTTGGGGTAGTGCAACTCTGATACTCCAAAAAGGACTGAGAATATTCCCAGTACTTTAGCACTTGCTATGCTAAATAGCTTATAACTCAGAGCTAGCGGGACACACCCGCTATCAAGAGCTGTGAAGGGGGTGACTTACCACCAGGCGCACTTCCGTCTGTTGCTGTTGATTAAACATGCCGTTGAAATTAAACTTGTCACACGCTAATTATAAAGCTGGCGTTGGCTAATTCATGTGCCTTTGAAATATACTCCCAGAGAAGCAGGTAAACAGTGTCGGCAATTATAGCATCTCATTAATTCTGTGAAAAGTGATAATATTAGTTTGAATTAGGTGGTTAATAGTCCCCTTTTCCAGAAAAAGCGAAAATGATGGAGGAGTTGAAAAGCTTCCAATCTGCTACCAGATGTAAAATTTAAGTATAAGGAGAATCCTAGAATTTGAAACAAGGAGGTTTTTCTTGGCAAGCAAACCGCATGCTAACTGAGCGTAGTTTGATGACTGAAATACCATTTCTGTAACAGAGAAGCTCAGTTTGTTGTAAGTTCCAACAAAATTATTCCCCAGAGGGTCAGACAAATGGGAATATCTTTTGCACGTGACATTCGCTGTAGACAGCCTAGATTTCACTGGGCTAGTGCTGCAAGTCAGCACCACTTAAGACAATTCCGGGACTTCACAGGCTATTCAGGCCAGCTGTTCAGCGTGTGTCTTATTGTCTGGGTTATTAATGCACTAGTTAAGACTAGGGTAGAAAAAAATTATCAACAAAAAAGGCTTGGAAGATTCTTTTCTTATTTATTGTACATTAAACATGCTTTTCATGGCTCTCTTACAACAGAGAGCATTTACAATTTTTTTAAACAACAGGCCACTTTTATTATATGTATACCTTCATGTTTATACCAGCAAATTTTAGAATCTTCAGAGTTTTCAGATGCTTTGTAATGTAATCCGTTTGGTACTGGCTATGAATCTCCTAAATTGCTTGTTCAAATACTTCCTTCATCTGCATACTGTAGTCTCTGAATTGTCCATAGCTTTAAATTCAGTATTAGTTTCCCTTTAAGATTCTTTGCCTTGCTTATTGGCACTGAAGTTTCATAACGATTGCTGGCTCTCACCTAAGGCAACTCAGCTATTTCCTTCAGATTTTGACCTCAAGAAATTCCGGGTACACATATGACTAGTCTGACATGGCTTTATTAACCCTGTATCTCAGTATATGGTCCATTAGAGACATCATTCCCATTTAGGATTTTAATTGTAATGCACGGAACAAGCAGATCAAATCAGAAAAATATTAAGTGAAAAACACATGCAAAATGTATAGCATTGTATCAATAGGATTTTAGTTGACTTCTTAGTAGAAACAAACGTGCAAATTGTAGGAAACTACAGTATAAATTATGTAGTTTCTTCAACAAATATTTTGCTTGGCAGAGGTAGGATAACAATGATAGCAGAACCTGAGGATTAAAAAAATATTAAAAAGGATATTTAAAATATTAGGTGAAACTAATAAGTGTTAGACATTCTAAAAATCTAAATTTTGTATTGATTGACTTTTATATATTATTATTTTTATTATTTTTACTCTTTTCAAGCAGTTTTAGGTTAACAGCGAAGTAAAATGGAAAGTACAAGGAGTTTCCATATAAGCTCCCCCACCACCAGCTTTCTCCACTATCAACATCCTATACCACAGTGGTACATTTGTTACAATCAATGGACTTACGTTGACTTATCTAAAATATATGTTTTTAATGTTGTTGGTTAATTTGTAATAGCATGTGCATGTGTATGTGTGTGTGGTGTGCATCCATGTATAATATTTTTAATAGTGATATTTTACCTGTTTGAACTGTATTCGTTTGGCAAAGAAAGATGAATAAAAGAAAATAAGATAGAAATGGATTTTGATAACTTGTAAGGATATGCATATTCATAATTATATTTGAAGCAAACAAACAAAACCATTGATTTTGCAGCTTTATTTTATTTTTAATTGATATATAATAATTGTAAATATTTCTGGGGTACAACGTGATATTTTGATACGTTTGTACAAACTGTAATGATCAAATCATGATGATTAGCAAATCTATCACCTCAAACATTTATCATTTCTTTGTGGTGAAAACATTTAAAAGCCTTTCTTCTGGGTATTTTGAAATATACAACACATTATTGTTAGCTGTAATCACCTTATTGTTCAGTAGAACACCAGAACTTATTTTTCCTATGTAACTGTAACTTTGTACCCATTGACCAACCTCTCCCCATTCTCTCCTCCACCCTAATCTTCCTAGCCTTTGGTAACCACTAGTTTAATCTCTGATTCTATGATATCAGCTTTTTTAGAGTGAGATCATATGCTGTATGTCTTTCCATGTCTGTATTTTTTCATTTATAATATCCTCCAGGTTCACCCTTGTTGAAAATGATAAGATTTTCTTTTTTATAGATTAATAGTGTTTCATTGTGTGCAATATTTCATTATGTGCATATATATTTTCTTTATCTATTTATCCATTAATGAACACTTCAGTTGATTCCATATCTTGGTTATTGTGAATAAGTGCTTTGAATAAATGTGGCAACGAAGACACAGAAATGACCGACAGGTATATGACAAAATGTTCAAAATCACTCATCATTAGTGAAATACAAATCAAAACACAATAAATATCACCTCACTCCAGTTACAAGAGCTGTTATGAAAAAGAGAAAATATAACAAATATTGGTCAGAGTGTGGAGAAAAGGAAACCCTTCAACAGTGTTGGTGGAAATGTAGACTGGTACAGCTGCTGTGGAAAACAGTATGGAGGTTCCACAAAAAATTAAAATAGAACTACCATATTATCCAGCAGTCCTACAAATGGGTATACTCAGTATTCTTTGAATATATATATATCCAAAGGAAATGAAGTCAGTATATTGAAGAGATACAGAATCATCCAGTTAGGTAAAGTAGTTGAGATGAAAAGTTAAAAATGGTAAATTAATATTAATTATTTAAAAATAAGAAATTTAGATTCAGAAGGTGAGATACACAGGCCAGGATCAGTGGTTCACACCTACAGTTCAAGCAGTTTAGGAGGCCACAGCAGGAGGATCACATGAGCACAGGAGTTTGAGACCAGCCTGGGCAACATAGGGAGACCCTGTATCTACAAAAAAATTTTTTTAATTAACTGGGCAAGTTGGTGCACACCTGTGGTCCCAGCTACTTGGGAGGTTGAGGTAGGAGGATCACGTGAGCCCAGGAGTTCTAGGCTGCATCAGTGAGCTATGATTGTGCACTTCAACCTGTGTGACAGTATGAGATCCTGTCTAAAAAAAGAAAAGGAAAAACAATAAAAGTGAGATACACAGATGACTTCCATAGCTGGCCAAACTGGAGTTTGGATTTTTCATTAGTTGCTTGCTATTTTTCAGTTATTTTCTATAACTCCATAAATGGATTCCCAAAGCCTGCCTTGCATTTTCCTGAGTCTGCAATTATGGTGGGTGCAAACCCAGCAAGATACAATACAGGCCTTGGAAATTAATTCCTGGAAGCATCATGTGGGACTTGAAGAATCATAACAGTCCAAGTTGACAGATGAGATTTTGAGATTTCAACTGCGCATGCATATCTCTTGATCCGGTAGAAAACTCTTGCCTATAAATGGCATTGCCTTCTCAGTAGCACCCTCCAGGTCCCGGAAGTGGATTGTAATCTCTTAGAAAACTGTACTGCCTGTCACGAGTCATTTGTGTCTACTGCCTTGCAACGTTAGCTTCGCAGCTCAGCAAGCATAAGCGTTCCTCTAAAAGACTATAAATTTCACCCACAAACTCCTTATTAGACCTCCTAATAACCACCTAAATACTTCAGTTAATCATATTGAAAAGAGGACCAAATGGAAACTAATGTTGGGACTTTTACAGTAGTCTTTGTAGATAAAGGGAAATTACCTACATTTTAGGGCTCATCAAACTCCACAAATGGAGTTATTTGCCCTTCTGATTTTGGAAATATATTCATCTCATATCATTAGAAGATAACTTCTGTTACATTTCTTATTATTGGAATAATGTCTTCTGTAAGGTAATTTTTATCTCTGCTTCTTCCACAATTGGAAGAAAGACTAGTACTGTATATCATAATGTCATTTGTTTTCTAAATGTTTTATTTAATGACCTCCTTAGATTTAAAATATCTACAAATAACAGCAGTTTAGAGAAAACATCAAACATATTTATAATCTATATCTTGTTTCAAATGTCTCTTGATAACTCGGTATAACCTTGCTCACATCACTTATATATTCTCTGCCTTAGGTTTGAAAGATTGTGGTAATTATTTTAGGATAGAAATTTTCAGTGTTTTGAACTAAGTTAAACAACCCTAGTTCTAATCCAGTTTTCATCACTAATAATCTAGATTACCACAGCAATGCCATGTAACATTTTTAGATCTTGATCTTTGCTTTTATAGGAAACACATATTGAACATAGTGAATGCAAGACCCCTTCCAACTCTAGGAATCAAATATAGGAATATTTAACTTCGAGTCAGAATTTTGTAAAATAAAAGTTTTGTTGTGATTCCTTTTAGTTTTGAAGTGATTGTATTTAACCTGAAAATATTTACTTGCCCTTACTCGATCTCTTAATGCTTTAAAGGAAAGGGAAGCTGTCTATCATGGACTATTGCATTTGAAAGTAGATTTAAACTCATAGAAGCCAAGTAGAATGGTGGTTACCAGGGCCTTGGCTGGGAGTTGATGGTGAGGAGAGACTGGGGAGATGTTGGCCAAAGGCTAAAAAGTTTCACATAGATAGAAAAAAGTTCAGGAGATCTATTGTACAACTAGGCGTGGTGTACATAGTGATAGTAATTATCATAACCATACATTGTATACTTGAAAATTGCTTAGAGAGTAGATTTTAAGTGTTCTCACCACCACAAAATGACAAGTATGTGAGATAACAGAATGTTAATTAGCTTGATTTAGCCATTCCACAATGTATACATAAATCAACACATATTGTAACAATGAATATGTATTATTTGTCACTAAAAGTAAATTAAGAAAAAACAAACAAATAAATAATTGATTAGTTTGTGAAAAAAATTAAGCATACCAAAAGAATGTAATAATTTTTTTGTTATTATACTTTAAGTTCCGGGATACATATTTGGAATGTGCAGGTTTGTTACATAGGTATACACACGCCATGGTGATTTGCTGCACCCATCAACCTGCCACCTACATTAGGTATTTCTCCTAATGCTATCCCTTCCCTAGCCCCCAACCCCCCCACAGGCCCCCATGTGTGATGTTACCCTCCCTGTGTCCATGTGTTCTATTTTTTCAAGTCCCAATTATTAGTGAGAACATGCAGTGTTTGGGTTTCTGTTCCTGTGTTAGTCTGCTGATGGTTTCCAGCTTCATCCATGTCCCTGCAAAGAACATGAACTCATCCTTTTTTATGGCTGCATAGTATTCCATGATGTATGTATGCCACATTTTCTTTATCCAGTCTATCATTGATAGGGATTTGGGTTGGTTCCAAGTCGTTGCTATTGTGAAAAGTGCTTCAACAAACATATATGTGCATGTGTCTTCATAGTAGAATGATTTATAGTCCTTTGGGTATATACCCAGTAATGAGATTGCTGAGTCAAATGGTATTTCTGGTTCTAGGTCCTTGAGGAATCACCACACTGTCTTCCACAATGGATGAACTAATTTACATTCCTACCAACAATGTAAAAGTGTTCCTATTTCTCCACATCCTCTCCAGCATCTGTTGTTTCCTGACTTTTTAATGATCGCCATTCTAACTGGCATGAGATTGTATTTCATTGTGGTTTTGATTTATATTCGTCTAATGACCAGTGATGATGAGCTTTTTTTCATGTTTGTTGGCTGCATAAATGCCTTCTTTTGAGAAGTGTCTACTCATATCCTTTGCCCACTTTTTGATGGGGTTGTTTGTTTTTTTTTTCTTGTAAATTTGTTTAAGTTCTTTGTAGATTCTGGATATTAGCCCTTTGTCAGATGGAGAGATTTCAGAAATGTTCTCCCATTCTCTAGATTGCCTGTTCACTCTGATGGTAGTTTCTTTTGTTGTGCAGAAGCCATTTAGTTTAATTAGATCCCATTTGTCAATTTTGGCTTTTGTTGCCATTGCTTTTGGTGTTTTAAACATGAAGACTTTGTGCATGTCTATGTCCTGAATGGTATTGCCTAGGTTTTCTTCTAGGATTTTTATGGTTTTAGGCTTTATGTTTAAGTCTTTAATCCATTTTGCATTAATTTTTATATAGGTATAAGGAAGGGGTCCAGTTTCAGTTTTCTGCATATAGCTAGCTGGTTTTCCCAACACCATTTATTAAATAGGGAATCCTTTCCCCATTGCTTGTTTTTGTCAGGTTGGTCAAAGATCAGATGGTTGTAGATGTGTGGTATTATATCTGAGGCCTCTGTTCTGTTCCATTGGTCTGTATATTTGTTTTGGTACCAGTACCATGCTGTTTTGGTTATTATAGCCTTGTAGTATAGTTTGAAGTCAGGTAGCTGATGCCTCCAGCTTTGTTCTTTTTGCTTAGGATTGTATTGGTTGTATGGGCTCTTTTTTGATTCCACATGAAATTTAAAGTAGTTTTTCCTAATTCTGTGAAGAAAGTCAGTGATAGCTTGATGAGAATAGCATTGAATCTGTAAATCACCTTAGGGAGTATGGCCATTTTCACAATATTGATTTTTCCTATCCATGAGCATGAAATGTTTTTCCATTTGTTTGTTTCCTCTCTTATTTCCCTGAGCAGTGAAGGTCATGATTTTTTAAGCAATATTACTGTATCTGGTAAAATGTTCTCAGCTTTGCAACTCTTCTGGTGAGAAAACACATACACAAATTTTCATGGCCTGACTACAATAATGAGAAATATAATACGTATTGGTTTCTACAGTCTTACAGATACCGAAAATGGCATGCCTTACTTTTCATTGTAACACTTTCTTTGCATTAGGTTGCACTAACTTTAAAAGCTCACATAATAATGACGCAGCACATATCAATAAGTTAACTTGGTGAATATCAGCCACCTAATCCTCTTATTATGGCTGCACAATCAAAATATAAAGAAAAATCTTCATTTTAACACTATTCATAATCCAAGTAATAAACCACATCTGAAAACCCTAAGCATTAATATTTTTTATTATTCAAATTTTATTAAATATTATGCACAAATCCAATAAAGAAAGGACTAAGATGTTCAGCTAAACATGAGAGAGATACATTGCAATTCTTAAACATGTAAGTTGGGGCAGGCCATTTTATTTTTCAAAAAGTCAGTGAATTCAATGAATGCTTATATATTACAGTTTAAATATATTCCAGAATACTCTCAATGTTTATGAGCTATTGTCAAATAAAAGGTGAAATTTGCATAACATAAAATTAATGTATTTCTAATTAGATAATTTGATGGCATTTAATACATTTACAGTGTTGTGCAACTATCACCTCTGTCTAGTTCTAAAATATTTTCATCACTCCAAAAGGAACTCTGTATCCACAAATAGTTATTCTTCATTTTCTCCTCTCCCTGGCAATCACTAATCAGCTTTCCCTCTCTATGGATTTACCTATTCTGCCTATTTCATTTAAATGGAATCATAGTATATGTAATATTTTGTGTCTGGCCTCATTCACTCGGCATGTTTTCAAGATTCATTCATATAATAGCATGTATCATCACTTTTCATGCTGAATAATATTCCATTGTATGTATATGTCACATTTTGAGTATCCATTCATCCACCGATGAACATTTCTGTTGTTTCCACCATTTGGCTCTTGTGAATAGCGCTGCTGTGTACTTACAGCATGTACTTGTTTGAGTCCATTTCCAATTCCAATTCTTGAGTCCATTTCTTGAGTTCATTTCCATTTCCAGCTCTTTTGGATACACGTCTAGGATTGTAATTGTGGGATTATATGGTAATTCTGTTAGATTTTTGAGAAACCACCAAATTATTTTTGCCATATAGCCGAACCATTCTATATTCCCCTCACCAATGTAGAAATATTTCCATTTCTCCAATTTCTCATGATGACTTATTTTCCTTTTTTTTTTTTTACTTATAACTATCCTATTGGGTATGAAGTGGTACTTCATCGTGGTTTTGATTTACTTTTCCCTAATGACTAAAGATATTGAGCGTCTTTTCATGTATGTGTTGGCCATTTGTATATTTTCTTTGGAGAAATGTCTATTTAAGTCCT
Organism: Gorilla gorilla gorilla; assembly: GCF_029281585.2. Taxonomy (NCBI): domain Eukaryota; kingdom Metazoa; phylum Chordata; class Mammalia; order Primates; family Hominidae; genus Gorilla; species Gorilla gorilla. The sequence goes on along the minus strand of NC_073235.2, from coordinate 18,115,314 downwards.
CTGCTTATATTTTAATCAGGTTGTTTGTCCTTTTGCAATTGCATTATAAGTTCTTTTTATATTATCTTTACCAGACCCTTATAATATGGATGAATTGCAAATATTTTCTCCCATTCTGCACTTGTCTTTTTATTTTATTTATAATGTCCTTTGATGCAAAAAATGTTTTAATTTTATGAGGTGTAATTTATCTATTTTATTATTTTGTTTCTCATGCTTTGGGTGTCATATCTAAGAATCCATTGACAAATCCAATAGATTTGTCATGAATATATACTACTATGTTTTCTTTACCATTAGTTTTATGGTTTTAGCACTTATATTTAGATTGAACTATTTTGAGGTACTTTTTATGTATGTGTGGCAGGTCTCAAAATTTATTATTTTGCCTGTGGATATCCAGATATTCCAGCACAATTTCTTAAAAAGTTCATTCTTTTCCAGTGATGATCTTGACACCCTTATCAAAAATTAATTGGCAATAGATTCATGGTTTACTTCTGGACTCTCAGTTCTATTCCATTAATCTATATATGTATTATTCTGGTATCACACTGTTTTGAATTTTTTGCTTTGTAATAGGGTTTGAAATCAGGAAACATGAGTCATTCAGCTTTTTTTCTTTTGTAAGATTATTTTGGCTATTGAGTCCCTTGAAATTTCATATAAATGTGAGAATTGCTTTTATCATTTTTACAAACAAGGCTGTTGGGATTCTATAGGGATTGCACTGAATTTGTAGATTTCTCTGGATAGTATTGACATCTGAACAATATTAAGTCTCAATCCAAGAATGTAGGTTGCCTTTATTTTGATTTTTTTTCTAGCTGTATTGAGGTCTAATTGACAAATAAAAACTATATATATTTAAGATGTGTATAATATTTAATATATGTATACATTATAAAAGAATTACCATAATCCAAATAAGCAATTCATGTATCATCTCAAATAGTTATGTTTATTTTGATGAAAACATTTAAGATCTCTCTTAGCAAATTTAAAGTTTATTATTATTAACTATAGTAATCATGCTGTACACTAGAACTCCAGAACTTATTCAGGTGTAACTAAAAGTTTGTACCCTTTGACCAACATCTCTCCATTGAGTCAGCACTCTACCAAACCATTGTAACCACCATTCTAGTTCTAAGAGTTTGAATTGTTTAGATTCCCCTCATAAGTTATGTCATGCAGTATTTGTCTTTCAGTGTCTGATTTATTTGACTTAGCATAATGTCTTTGATGTTTATCCATGTTGTTGCAGATGAAAGGATTTCCTTTTTTAAGTTTGAATAGCATTCCATTGTGTACGCATGTATGTGTGTGTATATATATGTGTGTGTGTGTGTGAATATTTCACATTTTCTTTATTCATTCATCCGCTGATGGACACTTAGGTTGTTTGCGTATCTTGGCTATTATAAATAATGTTTCAATGACCATGAGAGTAGAGATATCTCTTCAAGATCCTTATTTCGACTCCTTTGAATATATATCTAGAAGGAGGATTACTGGATTATATGGTAGTTCTGTTTTTTGATTTTGTTTTGGAAACTTTATACTGTTTTCCATAATGGTTGTACCAATTTGCTTTCTGACCAGCGATTTACAAGGGCTTCCTTTTCTTCATGTTCTCAACAATACTTGTTATCATTAGTATTTTTGATAATAGCCCTCCTAGCAGATATAAAGTAATATATCATTGTGGTTTTGATTTACATCTTCCTAGTGACTAGAGGTATTGAGCACTTTTCGTATGCCTATTGCTCACTTTAATATCTTTCTTGGAAAATGTCTATTCTTCCTCACTGCTCACTTTTTAATCAGGCAATACCTCTTTATACTATTGAGTTGTATGAATTTTTAATACATTTTGGATAATAGCTTCTTATGAGATATATGGTTTGCAGATATTTTATTTCATTTTATGGGTTGCATTTCATTTTGTTGTTTATTTTTCTGTGCAGAAAATTTTAACTTGATATAGTCACAAATATTAATTTTTGCTTTGTTGCCTGTGCTTTTGGTGTCATAGCCAAAAAAGTCATTGCCAAGATAACGTCTAAAAGGTTTTCACCTATGTTTTCCTCTAGGAGTTTTACAATTTTAGGTCTATACTCAATTCTTTAATTTACTTTGAGTTAATTTTTTTGGTAAAAGATGAGTTCAATTTTTTTTATCTTGCATGTCCATATCCAGTTTCACAACACCATTTATATGAAGAGGCTATTTTCTCCTCATGTATTCCTGGCACCTTTGATGGAGATTAGTTGAACATATATATATATATATATATAGGCTTATTTCTAGATTCTCTTTCTGTCCTATTGGTCTAGGTGACTGTTTTTAATGCCAGTACCATACTGTTTTCATTACTATACCTTTGAAACATAATTTGAGATCAGGTACTATGCCAGCTTTGTTCTTGTTTCTCAAGATTGCTTTAGCTATTATGGGTCTTTTGTGGTTCCATGTGAATTTTAACATTTTTTCTGTATCTGTTACAAATACTATTAGAATTTTGATTGAGATTGTGCTGAATCTGTAGATTGCTTTTGGTAGTGTGGGCATTTCAAAAAATATTAATTCTTCCAAGCAATGGACATGGGGTATCTTTCCACTTATTTGTATCTTCTCTGATTTCTTTCATCATTATTTTGTACTTTTCAGTGTATAGATTTTTCATCATCTTGTTAAACTTTATTACTATTTATTATTTTTGATGCTCTTTTAAATGGGATTATTTTGTTGATTTTGTTTTCAAATAGCTCATTGTTAACATATAGAAGCGCAATTGATTTTTGTATGTTGATTTTGTATCTTGAAACTTTCCTGAATTTGTTCATTATTTCTGTCTTTTGGTGGAGACTTTAAGGTTTTCTGTACATAAGATCATGCCATCTGCAAACAGACAATTTAACATCTGCCTTTCTAATTTGTATGCACTTTGTTTTTTTGTCTTGCCTGATTGCTCTGGCTAGGACTTCCAGTACTATTAATGTGTTGGATATAATGGTGAGAGTGGGGATCTTTATCTTATTCTTCATTGTAGATAAAATGCTTTCTGGTTTTCACTTTTGAGTATGATGTTAGCTGTGGCCTTGCAATACATGACCTCTACTAAGTTGAGGTAGATTATTTCTGTATCTAATTTATTGAGAGTTTTTTTATAAAAGGATTTTGAACACTGTCAAATAGGATATAATAATATGATTTTTATCCTTCATTTTGCTCATGCAGTGTATCACATTTTTGTATTTGTGTATGTTTAACTGTCTTTGCATTCCAAGGATAAATCCCACTTGATTGAGGGATATGATCTTTTTAATATGCTGTTAAATTTTATTTGTCTGTAATTGGTAAATGCTTTGCATCTATGTTCATGGGGATGTTGGCCTGCAATTTTGTATTTTTTAGTGTTATTGTCTGACTTTGGTATCAGGGTAATGTTGTCCTTGTAAAATTAGTTTAGTAGTGTTTGCTCCTCTTTATATTTTTGGTTAAATTTGAGATTATTGGTATTAATTCCTTAAATATTTGGTACAATTGAGCAGTAATAACACAGGCCCTAGGCTTTCCTTTTATGAGAGACTTTTTACTTCATCAATCTACTTACTTGGTATTTGTTCAGATATTCTATTTTATCATGATTCATTCTCAGTTGTTTGTATATTTTTAAGCATTATTCATTTTTTTCTTTCTTATTTTTTGGCATATAGCTGTTCATAGCAGTCTCTAATGATCGTTTCTATTTCTACAATATCAGTTGTAATGTCTGTCCTCTTTCATTTTGATTTTCTTATTTGAGATTTCTCTTTTTTTGTAATCTAGCTACAGGTTTGTCAATTTCATCTTTTAAAAAATCAATTCTTAGTTTTGTGAATATTTTCCATTGTTTTTCTAGCCTCTCTTTCATTCAGCACTTATCTTTGTATTTTCTTCCTTCTAATAACTTTAAGCTTAGTTTATTGTTGTTTCTTTACATACTGGAGGTGTAACATTCTATTATTTACAGATTTTCTTTTAGAACATAGCCATTATTGCTATAAACTTCACTGTTGGAACTGTTTTTGCTGCATCTCATAAGTTTTGGTATGTTGTTTTTCCACTTTCATTGATCTTCAGCAGGTGCCTTTACTGCCATGTTGGTTATGGTATGTTAGGTGCAAATGCTGATAGAGCAACTGGGTACTGAATCATGGAAAGGTGGGGAGTGACAGTGGCTATGGGGCCTGAGGCACAGGATAGCCCACTGTGGTAGTGGCTCAGATGTCTAAGGTGTGGCTGCTCCCAATATAGCAGTAGAAATGGTACCCAGAGGACAGGTACATGCAGAGAGACCCGCTGTGGCAATAACTGGGGTATGGCCTAGCCCACACAGATGGTGATACAGTGGCTCTGGTGTTTGAGCTAAAAACACATGAGCAGTGGAGGCACAGAGCTAGAGTCTGGAGTACAGGGGCAGTGGCTCAGATGTCTAAAGTATACGTACTCATGTAGTGGTGGTGGAGCCACAGTGTGTGGTACTGGTGTGTGCAGATCAACCGAGGCTCCAAGGTAATGTGCAGTCCTTGGTGGTGAAGGCTACTGGGATCTTCCTAATCTATTTTTCTCCCATGAAGAAGTCATGGCTGAGGGAATCCTATGGGAACTGAGTCTGCCTTGCAGGCATTCTAAATGTCTAAATGTCAGTGCCCTCAGTGTTTGAGGTGCAGACGTGCAGTATGGCTGCAGAGCTGGGATATGGAATACAGACATGCGTGGAACTGCTGCACATAGATTTGAGAGGTATGTTGGTCCTGGTCCCAGGGTAATAAAACAGAGGCTCACTCTTGTGGATGGTGGGTGCAGCAGCATATCCTCTCCAAGGGGCCAGTAAGCAGTAATGGCTTTTATTTATCTCAGTGACAAAAGATGCCAGTGACCTTTGCGGAACAAGTATCTATTTGCCGTCTCTTGTGAGGGGATGAAGGCTGGTATCTTCTACTCTGTCAGACTGCTGACATCACTTGAGTATCGTTTTAGATGTAAATTTTTCTTGAATGCACTTTCTTGTGTAAAGGAAGTTCCCATCAATTGATAATTTTTAGAGTTTTTTTTAATGAAGTGGTGTTAGATTTTGTCAAATACTTTTCTGCATTGACTGATATAATCATGTGGTATTCCCCTATTGTTTTAGTTACATGTATTATATTGATTGATTTGCTTATGTTGAAACACTGTATTACTAGGATAAATCTCACTTGGCCATAGTGTATAATCTTTTAATATGCTACTGGATTCAGTTCAGTATTATTTTATTGAGGATTTTTACATCTATATTCAAAAGTCATATTGTCCTGTACTTACGCGTTTGCTTTCTACTTTGATATAAGGGGTAATATTAGCCTCATTGAATTACTTATCTATCTTACTCATTTTTTTAAGAGCTTGAGAATAATTAGTGTTAATCTTTATTTAAAATTTTTGGTAGGATTCAGTAGCAAAACCATCTGATCTGAGCTCTTTTTGGTAAGATTTTTGATAACTACTTCAATTTTATTACTTGTTATTTGGTTTGTTAAGATTTTATGTTTCTTCTTGAATCACTTTTGGTAATTGTGTGTTTTTAAGAATTGTCTCTTTCATCTAGCCTATCTAATTTTCTGATGTACAGTTGTTCATAGTATTCTCTTATAATCATTTTTCACATTTCTGTCATGTTGGTGTAACGTTGCCACTTACATTTCTGATATGTTTCTTGCACTTTGTATTTTTTTTAGTGAATCTAGCTAAATGTTTGCCAATTCTATAAAGTTTTTCAAAGAATTAACTTTTTTTTTTATTCTTTCTATTGTTTTAATATTGTCTATTTTGTTTACCCCAATCTTGATTATTTCCCTTCTTCTCCTAGGCTTTAGGTTTAATTTGCAATAGTTTTTATTGCATTAGGTGTAACATTAACGTATTTATTTGATATACTCCTTTTAAAAAAATACAGGTTTTGCCATTATAAAATTCCCTCTTAGAAATAATTTTGTTGCATCTTATACATGTTAGTGTATTATATTTTTATTTTATTCATCCATAATTATTTTCTCATTTTCTTGTGATGTATTATTTGATACATTGGTTGTTCAACAGCATGTTGGGTAATTTCCACATATTTGTAAATTTTTCAGTTTTCCTTCTGTCATTTATTTGTGGCTATTTAATTTTGTCTGAGAAGCTAATTTATGTTATTTCAATAGTTTTAAATTCATTGAGACTTGTTATGTGGCCTAACATATTGTCTGTGCTGAGGGATGTTCTGTGTACACTTGAGCAGAATGTATATAATGCTGTATATTCTATTGTTGGGTGGAGTCTTTTTTATATGTCTGTTAGGCCTAATTGGTTTTTAGTGTTTTTTCAGTTTCTTTATTTTTTATTGATCTTCTGTTTGGTTGTTCTATCTATTATTGAAAGTGGGATATTAAGGTACTCCAAGTATTATTGTAGAACTCTGTATGTCTTCAATTCTGTCAATGTTTGCTTTATAGATTTTGGGGCTATGTTTTTGGTCCATATAGGATTATAATTTTTAAATTTTTTTGATGATTTGACTCTGTTATCAATATATGCTGTTCTTTTTCTATTGTAAATACTTTTTAGTTCAAGTGTATGTCTGATATTAGCATACCTACTTCATTTTTTATTGGTATATATATAGAATACCTTTTTCCATCCTTTCATATTTTACCTATTTATGTCATTGGATCTAAAATAAGCCTTATATATAGTACATAGTGGGATCAAGTGGTTTTCTTTATAAATTCATTTTGCCAATCTCTGCCTTTTGACATGAGAATTGAATCTATTTATATTTAAGGTAATTACTGATAAAGAACTTATTTCTGATATTTTGCTACATGTGTTCTCTGTTCATTATTCATTTCTTTCATTACCATCTTATTTTTATTACTGGCAGTGTACGGTTTTGATTTCCCTCTCATACACTTTTATATGTATATTTTTGAGTTCTTCTTAGCGATTATCATAGAATTTAAGAAATGTTCTAAATTTATAATCATGTAGTCTGAATTGATGCTAACTTAACCTTAATAGCATTCAAAACTCTGTTCCTGTATCGTTCCACCCTCCCTTTACATTGTCATTGTCAGGAACTACATCTTTATTCATTCCATGTGTATTACCATACATTTATAGTTATGTTTTAGCATTTGACTTTTAAGTCATATAGGAAATTTTAAGAGGTATTACAAACCAAAAATACAATGATAGTGTCTTTTATATTTACCTATGTAGTTACCTTTACTGGATTTCTTTATTTCTTCATATAGCTTCAACCCTTTGTCTAGATTATTTTTATTTCAGGCTGGAAAATTCCCCTTAATACATCTTTTAGGACATGGTTAGTAGTGACATATTCCCTCCCTCAGCTTTAAAAAAGAAATCTGAGGATGTGTTAATTTTTATTGCATATATGAAAACTAGTTTTGCTGGACAAAATTATTATTTGTCAAGAACTTTTTTTTCTTTTAGGACTTAAAAAAATGCCATCCCCCTCCCCTTTGGCCTCTGTGGCTTCTGATGCGAAATCTTCCATTGATCCTACTGAAGATTCCTTGTATGTAACAAAGTATCTCACTCTTGCTTTGTTGAAAATGTTTAATTTGACTGGCTTTCAACAATTTAGTTATAAGGTGTCTCAGCATATAGCTCTTTGTGTTTGTCTTTACTAGAATGCACTATACTTCTTAAATATGTGGATTAGTGTCATTTATTAAATGTGAGAAGTTTTGGCCATTTTTTATAATATTTTCTGTATCTCCTTTTCTCTTTACTTTTCTTTAATTCTCATAATACATAAATTGGTATGCTTGATGATATCCCAGTGGTCTCGTAAGCTCTATTAGCTTTCCTTATTTTTTTTTGTTCTTCTCATTCTGAATAATTTAAATGAATCTGTCTTCAGGTTTGTTTGTAATGTCTTCTGTCTGCTTGAAGCTAATATATAAACTTTCTTATAATTTTCTTGAAATTTCAATTCCTGTACTTACTAGCTACAGAAGTTTTGGACTTCTTTCTTTTTATAATTTCAGTCTTTTTATTGTTATTTTCTATTTGTGCATACATCATTCTCTTGGTTTCCTTTAGTACTTTTTCATGATTTTCTTTAGATCTTTAAGGACATAGTTGACTCTTTCTTTAAAGTTTGTATCTAGTAAATCCAATGTTTATGCTTTCTCAGGGATGGTTTCTGTAAATTTCTTTTGTGAATGAGTCATACATTCATGATTTTTTCTATGCCTTATAATTTTTTGTTAAAAACTGGACATTTTGAACATTCTAATGTGGTAACTCAATTTCTGTATTTCCCCCTCATAATATGTATTTTATTGCTGATTGTTTACTAAGTTTTCAAAACAATTTTATAATGTCTATTTTCTTTATCTGATGTGTTTTCTGAAGTCTGTTCTTTTAACTTATATTTAGTTAGTGTTTTGACATAGATTTTACTGAACATCAGAAAAGGAGAAAGAAAAGAAAGAGAAAGAAGAAGCAGCAGCAGAAGAACAACAATAAGAAAGGGAACTCTTACTATCTACATAGATTAGTTCTGTGCTAAGACCCTTTTTCAATGTGTAGCCAGGCTTTCTACAACTCTGTCGTATTTCTCACCGAGTGCTTGTGCTGATCCTCACGATCAGCCAGAAGACAAAGCTTAGAGTCTTCTCAGATCTTTTCTGAGCAGGGATCTAGCCCTGGGTACATGCATTACTTTCCAAAATGTCCAGTATTCACAAACACTTTTGAAGCCATAATTTCCCAAATAAACTCTCCAGCTTTTGCTTTCATGGTTTCAGTGTTCTCTTGTTTCCTTCGATTCGGTAGATCTATTGTGTCTTTTGAATTGTAATCTTTTGCCCCCAGTGGCTGTAAGTTGTATATTTGCCTTACAGTGTTTCTGAAGAATGCCTATTACTTTTTTATCCTGAGTTCCTAATTAGATGAAACTAAAACAGGCCCCTTGTTTCTGTACTTCAGGTTGACTTAAGTTGGAACAGACAAACACCATTCTTTCTTCATGAATAATAATTTTTATGGCTTCTGCCTGGCGAGGTATCAGAGTCCCAACATCAAAAAATGGTTGGTTTGCAGGTTGTAGGGTAGTAAGAAGCATTTACCTATGATATTATAGGTTTGAAAACGAAAGTTTTATTAAATAGAAAGTATGAGCACACAGCAGTGGATTTTTCCCTATGGGTATTTATGGACTGTAAAGCCAGAGTTTAAGGGTAATTTGGACGGTATTAGCAACATAAGTCATGATAAATGATTACCTTGTAGACATTTTGGTGCCGTACACATTTTGGTGTCATGATATCATCAAGGGTTGCACAATGAGTTTTGACCTGCATGCATTCTATAAATATATCAAAATTCTCTTTATAATTTTTTTAAGCCTGGTACTGTGGGAGTTGAACAATGAGAACACATGGACACAGGGAGGGGTACATCTCATACCAGGGCCTGTTGGGGGGCTGGGGGGCTAGGGGAGGGATAGCATGAGGAAAAATACCTAATGTAGATGACGGGTTGATGGGAGCAGCAAACCACCATGGCATGTAACAAACCTGCATGTTCTGCACATGTGTCCTAGAACTTAAAATATATATATATATTTTTTAAAAAGCCTGGTACCAGATGCCAGCTTTAGATAATAGGGAAGTCTAATTACTTCTAATTCCCCAGGTAGGGAGTTTTACTTCTGGATGGTCTGCTTGATGCCCAGCAGGTGGTCTTTGTTCTTTTCATTATATTTCTCAATTTCTCAGATAAGGAGTTTTGCCTTTGGATGGTCTGCTCGATGGTCCCCAGGTGATCTTTACTGTCCTCAGTGTCTCTATCTGGAACCAGGGACCAGTATGCAGCACTGGGGATGCAGACTGACATCTTCAATATTGCCACCATGCTGAAAACGGGGTGGGAAAAGGGCAAGTACAAATTATTTTTAAGTTGCTCTTTTCTTGATTCAATGTTTGCTTGTTGCTGCAAATATTTGACTCTTTTCCTGAATTCTGACAAAGTTGATTCTGTCTTTCTTGAGTTGTCAATGTTTTTGTGGAAGTCCAGATCCTTGGGGTTACTTTTGTCACAGGCATTGCTCCCCGTTTTCACTTTTAAAAAGATAATAGAGGCTCAGATAGTTGATTTTGATACCTTTCTTCTCTCTCAGTTTTGCAGACCCACAAAACAAAAGAAAACAAAAGAAGATTCCTCTCTGTACACATTTCAAAAGAGATTTTAAACGATTGAGTTGGATTATTTTTGTTTTATATCTGTGTAAAAAGAAAATATCTCTTGATTCCTGTGTTTAAAAAAGAGACCATTTTCATCCTGGAAAATACTCAAAACATCTCAGAGAAAAAAATGCATTTCCTTCTTGTGACACAATGTTAGGGTTTTTTTTTTAAGTTTTCATAAACATATCAAAACATATAAACATACATGAAGTACAATGTCTCCTGATCTGTAAAAATCTAACATTACGATGCTACTACATATGGTGATAATAGGGGAAAGGAAATTTTGGAAGAGTGGTTCTAGGCTAAGAGTTGTCCCATAATTTGGAGGTGTTTGTTCTGGAGTTCACACAGCTTATGCTTTGTTCTATAAGCTACAAGAAGCCCAAGCTACATGGAGATGTCCTATTTGGGCAATGCCAACCTATTTTGTTGGCAGTGTCAGCTGAGCCCAGACATTGAATGTGAGCTCAGACACTGGGATTGCAGGTGTGGGCCACCACACTCAGCTTGCTCATATAAGGACATTCCACACATACCTGATATCTGAGTGAAGAAGCATGCAGATGCTTTCTCCCCTCTACCATTTGAGTCACCTTAACTAAGGCATGGGAAGAGAGGCAAGCTACATCTACAGTCTAAATTTCTGATCCACAGAACAAACAGCATCATATAATGTGGTTACTTGATGCCATTAAAATGGGGTAGCTCGTTATTCAGCAAGAAATAACTAGAACCCAAGGCTAAAAATAATAAATCACCTCAGAGTTCTAAGAGCTAAGTCAGAAAATGATTATAAGGATTCCAGCAGTTGCTAATAAATAACAGCTACTCAATAAGATTAGGCCCTGATCCATCATGCTCACAGGGTTTTGTTCACATTAATCCTACTTGACTTACTGAGTATGTCTCTTAGCAGAATCCTACTTTATTTAGCAAATAAGAGACACAAGTCCTACCTCTATGTAAACCCGTCCATGCCTTCAAAAATGGCTAGCGTGTTGAAACTCTTTGCCTTTTATTTTAAAAAATAGGTTTAATATACCAAACAGCCTATACATACATGAAAAAATTCCCCAGAAATATTTGTGACACAGTCTTTATATGAGCAAGCTGAGCATGGTGGCCCACACCTGTAATCCCAGCATTTGGAAAGCCTGAGGTTGGAAGATTGCTTGAGCCCAGGAGTTTGAGACCATTCTGGGCAACACAGTGAGACCCTGTCTCTACAAAGAAATACAAAAATTAACCAGGAGTGGTGGTGTGCACTTATAGTTCCAGCTACTTGGGAGGCTGAGGCAGGAGGATTGCTTGAACAAAGGAAGTCCAGGCTACAATGAGCTGTAGTTGGGCCACTGAACTCCAGTCTGGGCAACAGAGCAAGGCCCTGTCTCAAAAACAAAAAAAAAAAACAAAAAAAAAAACAACAAAAAAAACCCCACATTTTTCATATTTTATACTTCCATTCAAAAAGAAAAGACTGTGACGATAATTTCATATTTTACAACTTTTTTCTCAAGTGATTACAATATAGGGAGTCCACCAGAACATTTCTCTGCAGTCCTCAATCATACACTTTATAGTAAGAAATAATATAATTTGGCCGGGCGCGGTGGCTCACGCCTGTAATCCCAACACTTTGGGAGGCCGAGGTGGGCGGATCACGAGGTCAGGAGATCGAGACCATCCTGGCTAACACAGTGAAACCCCGTCTCTACTAAAAGTACAAAAAATTAGCCGGGCGTGGTGGCGGGCGCCTGTAGTCCCAGCTACTCGGGAGGCTGAGGCGGGAGAATGACGTGAACCCGGGAGGCAGAGCTTGCAGTGAGCCGAGATCACACCACTCCACTCCAGCCTGGGAAACAGTGCAAGACTCCATTTCAAAAAAAAAAAAAAAAAGAAATAATATAATTTTTGCAAGGTCTGAACTTTTATAGTCCTGTTACCATTTAATGTGAACATAAGACTTGAGATACAGATAAGTTTGAAATATATAGTTTTTGTTAAAGTTCACTTGGATATTACCAGTGAAAGAAAGCCCTCAAGAATATAGGAGACTAAGTGATTGAGTCAAGAACATTCACTGGGAGCCTATAGTACCTCTCTCATAAACAAAACCGTGAGTGACAAAAGAAATCCCATTGAAGTGTATCTATTGACTATATATTGCAAATGTCCTAGGTATATTAGACGTGGAACAGTGAAAAGCCATAAAATGAGTCCATGTGTACTGATAATGTCTGAAAACTTTTAATCTCACTTTGGAATCAAGACAGATAAAGCAATTAAAATAAATTCAAGCTTAGCTTAGGAATAGGAAATAAAATGTGAGCTAGTGCAGCCATGGTGTTAAGAGCTTTGGGGGAAAAAAAAGGAGTTAGCAATGTAGAAACAAGTAGCCAGGTAGAATTTATAGTGAAGCTTGAACTGGATCTGCAGTTTGAAGGAAGAAACACGCATATTCTAATCTTGGGTTTGCATGCTGGATATGATTCGAATGAAATACATGTAGATAAATTATGGCTAGTTCATTATTATTCTATGATTTAAGAACTGCACTTATGTAAAAGTATCTCACTTAGGGTAATTTCTTTCCCTCCTCTGTATGCTTTCCTGAATTATCCTAATACCTACACATATCTTAGAATTTTATTCTATTGAAATAATCTATTTTTTGTGTCTTTTTCTTTCATTGCATCACGGACCATTTGAAAACAAGGACCATACCTCATTCAGTTTTGTGCATCTCATGGTTTCTTTGCAATATTGTAATTTATAAAATGTATCTCAAATGTTAAGTAAATCACCAAAGATTGTACTTTTAGTAAAAGATAGAGTTAGAAATTAAACCCAGACTCTTTGGGACATTAAAGCCCATTGTGTTTATTAAAACGTGCTGTCAAAAATACATACTAAAAATACATGAATAGTTAAAATTCTTATTCCCGAGCCTCTTGCCAAATAAGAACATATAGATCTTATATATTTATCTGAAACACAACAAAAAGATAAGAATTGAACTACCACCACACTGAAAAGCCATGAAGTTTTGGTTGAGTCAAGCAGTATGTGAATAGACAAACGGAGATCCCCAGGAGTGTTTTGTCACCTTGTAAGATGATGTCCACAAAAAATAATTATAAAAATTATAGAAGAGGAAAGCCATAACTCATTCTTAGTTGCAGGATGAGAGACCAAGATCACAGAAATAGTACAACAGATTGTGAAATGAACCTCGATGAGTCAAGCACATACTGGTACCTATGTTGAGACATTTCTGGCCCTGAGCAAGCGTTTTTGGCAAGAAAAAAAAAGGGGGGGGGAATATTTGCATTTAATTTCTGTCGGGTATTTTCCCCTCCTACATCAGTGATAGAATAACAATGGATTGTGCCTCCTACTCTGTGGGTAATTTTTCAGTGCTCCCTCCTTGGGAATCAGCCTCATTTTTTGGACAGTTTCCTGCTGCTTCTGGGAGCCAAATAATTAGCAGCATAAAACTGAGCTAGAGGTCACATGGCATATGTTATATGCTTGAAAATACTAATTTTTAAGGTCCTATAGTTTAATATTGTAAATTAAGACACACAAGACAGACCGACAACATAAGTATATATCAGAACCTCCTATAGCCCTCCTCTCCTCCATTACATTTTGAAAAGAAAAGAAAATTTAAAAAAACAAGAAAAAAATGAAAATGATAAACCGACTTCAGGGATTCTTCTAAATCTGCTGGATAATTCAGGAAAGCATATATTACACTTGGTACCTACAGCATAACCACAGTTTTCCCAAATCCACAAGTCGCTTATTGATTGACTTGCATAGTTTGATACCTTTGGGTAGTTTAGCTTGAAAGATCTGTTATTTGAGACTTTTAAAAGACCTAATTTGGTGCTCAGTAATTCAAGCAAATCCTCTTGGTATGAAAATGAAATTCCAGGCATTGAGAGTCAAAAGGATGAGAAGAGCTGGCCTCCCTGTAAAAATCTGCATTCATGTCTATGTAGCTGAGCCTGGGGACATATAGGCCCACATGCTGCTGTTTGCCAATTAATCACAAGTACTTGGCTTGAATACTTAACAACTATGACCAACAAGCTGTAGTTTGTTGCCCTTCAATCAATATAGTCAAGCTTTAAGTCTAATTGCCATTGAATTAAAGCACATGGAGCATTTCAGTGTAAAATGACAGCCAGGTGTGACTGTTATTCCAAATGAGATTTTTATGTTTGCCACCCTGAGTAGTGCTACGTGAAGTATAAGAACATTTATAGATGCATCTTATTCACAGGACCCTAGAATTCTAAGATATTAGAGTCATAGATAAATCTAGGATGATTTTTCTTCTTTCACTTAAAAGACATTTATTGAGCACCTGTACTGTGCCAGGCAGAGACCTACGCACTGGGGATAGAATTGTAAACATTGTTCTCCCACTCCAGCATGATGAAGAAAAGACAATAAGGATTTTAGCAAATAGATGGGCAAGATTATTTCAGTTAGCAACAAAATCTACAAGGAAAAGGAAAAGGATTTGGAGAATGCAGAGAGTGGGGAAGAGTGGATAATTCCAACTTTTATTAATGTAGGAATCTCCACCATAGCAAAGGTTAAGGGTGATCATTTTGTCTTAACTTGCACACGTTGTACCCTCTGAAACTTTTTCTCAGTGGGCATGTCACTTCTACCTCATGTCCCCTGCCCAAGTGTAATGCACCTTGCCCACTTTGTTATCTCAATATTTTCCATCATTAAATATAGAACTTGATTGCAGTCATTTGTCTACAATTTTTCTTCTCCCCAAAACTATGACATCTCTAAAGCAGAAATTGGCCATATTTGATTCATTTCAATATCCCATCTACCAGCAAAGACTTAGTATAAAGTACGCAGTCAATACAAATATTTAAAGAATAAATTAACTAGGGAATGAGACACGAGCCGGCCATTCTAGTTTATGTACAATCTTATTTCTCAATTATTTGTCCCCTACTAAATTTCAAGTCTTCTCTTCATAGCTTTCACCTGAGCCTTCTTTTACTCTCTTAGCAACACATGAAGGAATCCCTTTAAAGATGTCAATATATCTTTCTTTCATGCCCTCTCATGCCCAATAATGGGTAATGTTTTCAGGCTAAAGAACCTCTGTTGCTTTCCTCTGGTTATAATATTTAAATTTTTACCATTTTTGCCAACATACTCTTAATTAACTCTAGTTTTTTTAGTTTTTATTTCAAAGAAAAGGTCTTAAAAATTATTAAATCAGCTGTGTTCTGAGCATTCCAAAGGCCTATGGTATAATTACATCTTACCATAACCAACAGTGAGTGTTTTTGATGCCAGGTTAAGGACCTGAAGATAATAAGTCAATGTGTAGATATGATATGACTTGGTATTGAAAACATATTTTTTATTTATAGCAATTGTTTCCTTCCTCTGTTCTAGGTATCATAGAAATGAAAATGGATTTGAGACTCAATAAATTTAGAATTATCAAAGGAATACAAAACCTATATGCTTTGTATGTGTGTATGTATGTACAATATAATCTTGTATCGGTTCTGTTTCTCTTGTCCTGACTGATGCAAGGTGTGTGGTAAGAGTGATTATAGTGCAATTATAGGGGGTAAGCTCAAATAGAAGCCTCCCTCTGAAATTGACTACAACTTAGCCTAGATGGCATATTTTTAAAAGTGTGTGTGTGTGTGTGTGTGTATACATATGTGTATAAAACACTCCAGGTGGAATAGCAGAAGTTAGTGATGATTTTAATAACATAAAAGATGCATGTGTAGTGTGTCTAATATTTTCATTTATATCAAGTCTAGCTCCTATAAAAATTAAATGATGATGGAGGATGACAGTTGGTTTTTGAAAAGCTATCCTAGTAGCAGTCCCATTTGCACCTACTATGATATATATGATGTCTTTGTTAGAGCATACTGACATGAGCTAAGATGAAAATAGTACCTCTAGGCCAGGCACAGTGTCTTATGCCTATAATCCCAGCCCTTTGGAAAGCTGAGGCAGGAGGATCACTTGAGGTCAGGAGTTCAAGACTGGCCTGGCCAACATGGTGAAACCCCGTCTCTACTAAAAATAGAAAAATTAGCCAGGCATGGTGATGCATGCCTGTAATCCCAGCTACTCAGGAGGCAGAGGTTGCAGGATTGCAGTGAGCCAAAATTGTGCCACTGCATTCCAGCCTGGGTGACAGAGTGAGACTCCATCTAAAAAAAAAAAAAAAAGAAAAGAAAAGAAAGAAAGAAAGAGAAAATAGTTCATCTAGTATCACAGTCAAGCATTTGGGAGGTCTCAAGTAAACCACATCAACTAGAGGCTCAGACCTGCACGTCATCTACAGCTTTTGCCCCAGTAGCTCTTCCTCAGCTTACATCTATGGCTTCAGCAGCCATCACCATTACAAGTTGAAGGAGAAGAGAAAATATGCTGTTTAATGGAATTGTCAGCTTGAATTTTGGATTCAGGTGAAAAGTGCTTTTTAGCTGCACTAAAGGCTCACTCAGAGATAACAGAAAGAAAGCAGTGAGGGGGTAAATCAGCAGGAATTTAGTCTGTGTGCCTGGCCAGCCACATTATCTATAAAAAGAAGTAGCCTGAAGGGTGTAGGTACGTTGTGTGTACACAAACATGTTTACAGGCCTACTTCATTATATTGTACTTTGTTTTATTGCACTTCTTAGATATTTCAATTTTTACAAATTGAACATTGTGAAAATCCTGTGTTGAGCAAGTCTATCAGTGCCATTTTTTTTTCTAACAGCATGTCCTCTCTTTGTGTCTCTGTGTCACATTTTGGTAATTCTTACAATATTTTGAACTTTTTCATTATTATATCTGTCATTGTGATCTGTGATCAGTGATATTTGATGTTACTATTGTAATTATTTTGGGGTGTCATGAACCACGACCATTTAAGATAGCAAATTTAATCAATAAATGTTGTGTGTGTTCTGACTGCTCCACAAACTGGCCGTTTGCCTATCGCTCTCCTTCTTCTACAGCCTCTCTATCCCCAGAATCAGCAATATTAAAATTAGGCCAGATAATAACTGGATTAGTCCATTTTCACACTGCTGATAAAAACACACCTTTTTTAAGAAAAAGAGGTTTAATTGGACTTACAGTTCCACCTGGCTGGGGAGGCCTCAGAATCATGGTGGGAGGTGAAAGGCACTGCTTACATGACAGCAGCAAGAGAAAATGAAGACACAAATGTGGAAATTCCTGATAAAACCATCAGATCTCATGAGACAGAATCACTGCCACAAGAACGGTATGGGGGAAAGTGCCCCCATGATTCAAATTATCTCCCACGGGGTCCTCCCACAACACATGGGAATTATGGGAGTACAATTCAAGGTGAGAATTGGGTGGGGACACAAAGCCAAACCATATCATTCCACCCCTGGCCCTTCCAAATCTCGTGTTCTCACATTTCAAAACCAATCATGCCTTTCCCAACAGTCCCCCGAAGTCTTCACTCATTTTAGCATTAACCTAAGAGTCCACAGTCCAAAGTCTCATCTGAGACAAGGCGAGTCCCTTCTGCCTATGAGACTGTAAAATCAAAAGCAAGCTTGCTATGTCCCAGATGCAATGTGGGTACAGGTATTGGGTAAATACAGCAGTTCCAAATGGGAGAAACTGGCCAAAACAAAGGGATTACAGGGCCCATGCAAGTTCAAAATCCAGCAGAGCAGTCAAATTTTAAAGCTCCAAAATGATCTCCTTTGACTCCAGGTCTCACCTCCAGGTCATGCTGATGCAAGAAGTGGGTTCCCTTCTTGCATCTCTGACCCCACATTTCCCTTTTGCACTGCCACAGTAGAGGTTCTCCATGAGAGCCCCACCCCTGGCACAAACTTCTGCCTGGGCATCCAGGTGTTTCCATACATCTTCTGAAATCTAGGTGGAGGTTCCCAAACCCCAATACTTATTTTTTTATACTTTAAGTTCTAGGGTACATGTGCAGAATGTGCAGTTTTGTTACATAGGTATACACGTGCCATGGTTGTTTGCTGCACCCATCAAACCATCACATATATTAGGTATTTCTCCTAATGATATCCTTCCCCTAGCCCTCCATCCCACAACAGACCCCATTGTGTAATCTTCCCCTCCCTGTGTCCATGTGTTCTCATTGTTCAACTCCCACTTACAAGTGAGAATATGTGGTGTTTGGTTTTCTGTTTTTGTGTTAGTTTGCTGAGAATGATGGTTTCCAGCTTCATCCATGTCCCTGCAAAGGACATGAACTCATCCTTTTTCATGTCTGCATAGTATTACATGATATATATGTCACATTTTCTATATCCAGTCTATCATTGATGGACATTTCAGTTGGTTCGAAGTCTTTGCTATTGTGAACAGTGCCGCAATAAACATATATGTGCATATGTCTTTATAGTAGAATGATTTATAATCTTTTGGGTATATACCCAGTAATGGGATTGCTGGGTCAAAGGTATTTCTGTTTCTAGATCCTTGAGGAATCGCCACACTGTCTTCCACAATGGTTGAATTAATTTACACTCCCACCAACAGTGTAAAAGCATTCCTATTTCTCCACATCCTCCCCCACATCTGTTGTTTTCTGACTTTTTAATGATCACCATTCTAACTGGTGTGAGATGGTATCTCATTGTGATTTTGATTTGCATTTCTCTAATGACCAGTGATGATAAGTGTTTTTTCATGTTTGTTGTCCACATAAATGTCTTCTTTTGAGAAGTGTCTGTTCATATCCTTTGCTCACTTTCTGATGGGGTTGTTTTTTTCTTGTAAAAATTTTTAAATTCTTTGTAGATTCTGGATATCAGTCCTTTGTCAGATGAATAGATTGCAAAAATTTTCTCCTTTTCTGTAGGTTGCCTGGTCACTCTGATGATAGTTTCTTTTGCGTGCAGAAGCTCTCTAGTTTAATTAGATCCCATTTGTCAATTTTGGCTTTTGTTGCCATTGCTTTTGGTGTTTTAGACATGAAGTTTTTGCCCATGCCTATGTCCTGAATGGTATTACCTAGGTTTTCTTCTAGGATTTTCATGGTTTTAGGTCTTACGTTTAAGCCTTTAATCTATCTTGAGTTAATTTTTGCATAAGGTGTAAGGAAGAGACCCAGTTTCAGTTTTCTGCATATGACTAGCCAGTTTTCCCAGCACCATTTATTAAATAGGGAATCCTTTTCCCATTGCTTGTTTTTCTCAGCCAAACCCCAGTTATTGACTTCCATGTACGCACAGTCTCAACACCACGTGAGAGCTGCCAAGGCTTGGGACCTGCACCCTCTGAAGCCATGGCCCAAGCTCTATGTTGTCTCCTTTCAGCCACAGCTGGAGCAGCTGGGACATAGGGCACTAAGTCCCTAGGCTGCACACAGCACAGGGACCCTGGGCAAGGCTCAGGAAATCATTTTCTCCTACGCCTCTGGGCCTGTGAAGGGAAGGGCTGCCCTGAAGGCCTCTGACATGCCCTGGAGACATTTTCCCCATTGTCTTGGGGATTAACATTCTGCTCCTTGTTACTTAGGCAAATTTTTGCAGCCAGCTTGAATTTCTCCTTAGAAAGTGGATTTTTCTTTTTCTATCACATTGTCAGGCTGCAAATTTTCTGAACTAAATCATCTTCAAGTTCAAAGTTCCACATATCTCTAGGGCAGTGGCAAAATGCCTCTAGTCTCTTTGCTAAAATATAACAAGAGTCAACTTTGTTCCAGTTCCCAACAAGTTCTTCATTTCCATATGAGACTACCTCTGCCTTGACCTTATTTTCCATATCGCTATCGGGCTTTTGGTCAAAGCCATTCAACAAGTCTCTATGAAGTTCCAAACTTTCTCACATTTTCCTGTCTTATTCTGAGCCCTCCAAACTGTTCCAAACTCTGCCTGTTACCCAGTTCCAAAGTTGCTTCCACATTTTTGGTATTTTTTCAGCAATGCCTCAATCTGTTGGTACCAATTTACTGTATTAGTCCATTTTCATGCTGCTGATAAAGACATACCTGAGACTGGGAAGAAAAAGAGGTTTAATTGGACTTACAGTTCCACTTGGCCGGGGAGGCCTCAGAATCATGGTGGGAGGTGAAAGTCACTCCTTACATGGTGACAACAAGAGAAAATGAAGAAGACCCAAAAGCAGAAATTCCTGGTAAAACCATCAGATCTCGTGAGACTTATTCACTACCACAAGAACAGTATGAGGGCAACTGCCCCCATGATTCAAATTATCTCCCACGGGGACCCTCCCACAACACATGGGAATTATGGGAGTACAATTCAAGATGAGATTTGGGTGGGGATACAGAACCAATCCATATCATAACCCTATGTTAGCTTCTAAGTTTTCAAATGAAAGGAAGATAAATCTTTAATTAAATGAAGAGTCAGTGCAGCAAACTTTGTTGTTTTATTTTAAAAAATTGCCACAACCACCCCAACCTTAAGCAATGACCACCCTGTTCAGTCAGCAGCAATCAACATTAAGGCAAGACCCTCCCTCCACTAGCAAAAAGATTTTAAGTCCCTTAAGGGTCTTTGGGACTTAAATCCCAAATCAGATGATTCTTTGCATTCTTTAGGAATAAAATATATTTCATTAAGTTATGTACTTTTTCAACATAATGCTATTGCCCACTTAATAGACTACAGCATAGTGTAACGTAACTTTTATATACTAGGAAACCAAAAAGTTATATGACTTGTTTATTGTAATATTCACTTTATTATGGTGGTCTGGAGCCAAACCCCTGGTATTTCCAAGGTATGCCTGCATGTACGTATATACTCACATAAACACACACGCATGCAGGATTACAAGTAGTGGTGAATGGGCTTACTCATTAGTCATGGCGCTGAAAGGAACTAAAGAGAGAGCTTGAAAAATCAGAGTGAAATTACATTCAGAAAAAGGCTTGTAGTTGGGTGAACCTATGGGGATTTATAAAACACACACACAGACACAAAAAAAACCCTACAAATGAGAGTCTAAATAACCAAGTTAAAAAAAAATAACTGCCAGTTGATGTCCACTAACCTCTGTCATTAGCCCTGTCAGTAATAAAAAACAAAACAAAACAAAACAAAACAAACAAACAAAAAAAAACAGGTGCATGAAGAAAGAGAACATGGTGGTAGGAATGGATGTTACGCAGCCACAGCTTTTATTCACCAAGGCTATTCTAGCTATTGCTAATGCCACCTCCACAAACATCAGAGATTCCTCAAGGACATCAGGTACCAGTTATTTGAAATCAAGTTGATTACATTAGATTTATTTTACCCTTCAAGAGACAATGCTTTATCTCAACTCTTCAGCACAAATTCTAACAATAAGTTTTTCCTTCCTATTTGCATGGCTTCATTCAGCACTGATATCTAAAGGCTGACAGATATTTGAGCCATTAACACAAGAGCCTGAATGATACTGCACTGAAACAGGGGCTCCTTTTTACAGCAAGTATGAAAGTAGACTCATGACTATAGGATCTACTGGTCTTATGACATAATATGCTATTCAGAAGCTGATAGTCCAACTGAGATATGCAACTTGGAGATGATACCTTGCACAGGTGAGGTACAAACCTCCAGGGCTCAGTAGATATCCTAGGTCAATAATTATTATTTGATACTTTGTCCTTAATAGGCAAAGTAAATTGGTCAAAGGATCAGAGAGTGAAATAGAAGTGGCTCTGCTTACGACCATGTCCAGTGACCTGCTTGGGGAATTTGTGCTGTCGCCTCCCACAGCTCCAAGCTCTGTGAGCTTGCAGGGGTCCTAGTTTCCAGAAAGAAATTTCTTCCAAAAGGAGAATCCCATTTATTCTTAAGACATAGCTTGCACTTTGTAATGTTGGGCTCCTCATATGGATAGTCTAGAGACTATTAACAAGGATAGGGATCACCATTCTGTAGGTATAATTATTTTGATAATCAGGAGGAGGTAGAACTGTTGTTACCTGGTGTATGAAGGGAAGAGCATGTTTGGCACCCAAATAATACACTTTGGTGTGTCTTGATACTCTCTTGCCAGTTTCAAGGATAAATTGACTAATTTAGCAGCCATGGCCTGAGAAAGTGTGGTGACCAGGGGCTTAGACTCCCAATTGCTGGGGTTCTGGGTCTCCGCATTAGAGTGTCTAGTTGATGGTGAGGGTAATAAAAAATTGGAAGAAAAAAAGGACATATTTAGTATCATCCAAAGACTGAAAAGCTCTGAAACTGCGCTTCTCACTTTCAGACAAAATAGAAAATTTTATATATATATATATATATATATATATATATATATATATATATATATATATATGTTGCAGTCAGAAGGGGTTATCAATTACTTACTAATCTTCCTTTTGTGTTTTCCTATGAAAGGAAGTCAAGAAGGTTCCTGAAGTAAAAGTTCCTAAAATACATCAAATAAGACTGTGGACCCAAATGGAGTGAGGGCTGGATTATAGCAGATGCTTTTGGCAGACTATCCAGAAACTCCTCATTTACATCACTGCATTACTTGCATTCCCCCAGCAGCTGGCATTATTGATTATTTTCAGCTCTCAGCTTACCCCTTCTCTAAAAATTACCCTCAACTGGTGAGCTACTTATTACACTCCTTTCCTAGGCACAGCTTGCAACTGATCATAATTCTGGGACGTAACAGCCTGGCCCTTTTGCCTCATTGCAGAAAGTCTGAATGGTCAGTTCAGCTCCAGAGCTCTGTAAAATAACTTAAAATCCTTCTTGTGACTGTATAGCAACTTATTATGCCCTCTACCCAATCGTGTTTCTTCTTGAGGAAATAGGTGTTGATTTTGAGAGTACATTCCAGTAAATACTCTACACACAAATCTGTATCTCAGAGTTTGTTTCCCAATAATGTACAACATCCTGCAATGGAAAATAGAAAAGAATGAAGGAAAAAGAGTAAGAGAAATACGGTGGCTTGAAACAATGGATTCAAAAATCCAATCTGCCTGGTATTGCAGATTGTCAACCACAAAGCAGATGCTGAAATGAAAATTAGCATGCATGGTATTTATTAGAGATAAACAGTTTAGTCACTTCACAGGAATGGCAGGAGGATATTTGACCTGTCAAAATTGTCCCGTCGCTGCTGGGATAGCCTGTTCCTTGTACACTTTACACTTGCCTTAATTAGTCACTGAATGTGGGCAGCTCCGGGATGAGTGTTTCCTTGGGCAAGCCAGCTCTGTTACCTAAGACAAACTGTGAAGAAGCTGTCAGCTGGAAGGCGTCTGCTGACCACACTCTCAGCACTTGGGGCAACAAATCTTTCTGTGAAGAGGGATCTGGGGAGGGCATCTCCGTGTCTGCCACGTTACACAATGAATCAAAGCTCTAAAATGTATCAGCTTTTACATCGGGCAGGTACTTGATCTCTTGAATTTTTTTTTATACAAAGTAGAAAAACAATAGTACCTATCTTTTTCATAATTGTATGAATAGAATTAAGTAGTACATGGAAAGTAATTTCCATAGGCCTGTTTGGAAGATGCTTAAAATTGGTTAGGCTGTTGTTGTGGTTATGATTATTAAATAATAAATATAACTTTGTAGTTCACTAGTTAGAAAAGTTGAAAGAGGGATGAAGACATTCCTTTCTGTTTTACAGAAACTTGTCAAGAGCATAACAGCCATTCAGATTAAGTTTAGGGGTTCCTGGGTGATCGCACATCAGCATTAACTGGAGGGCTCTTTAAAATACCGTTTTGAAATTCTTTCCACATAAATTCTAACACTGTAAGTTTGGGTAGGTATTTAGGAGACTTTATGTGGGAAAAAAAAACAAAAAACAAAAAACACTTACGGCCAGGCGTGGTGGCTCACGCCTGTAATCCCAGCACTTTGGGAGGCCGAGGAGGGTGGATCATGAGGTCGGGAGTTCAAGACTAGCCTGGCCAACACAGTGAAACACCGTCTCTACCAAAAATACAAAAAATTAGCTGGGCATGGTGGCGGGTGCCTGTAATTCCAGCTACTCTGGAGGCTGAGGCAGGAAAATCGCTTGAACCCGGGAGGTGGAGGTGGCAGTGAGCAGAGATCGTGCCACTGCACTCCAGCCTGGGCGACAGAGTGAAACTCCATCTCAAAAAAAAGAAAAAAAATAAAAAATAAAAAACTTACCAAGTAATTTACCATGTTTAGATACTACTGTTTTACTGGAACAAATGTCCTGTAACCAATTAAGTGTTTGGTTTCCACCGTTTTCCATGGGAACAGCATATTTAGTGAGTGAATTGTACACAGAACTCCTCAGATTCTCTTCTCACTTTACCATTTTACTATTCCCATGTGCAAATCAACCCACAATTTCTTACCTTACTTACAAATGGTTATGGTAACATTGTTTTATATCTCAGTGATGCTACACAGTTTTCCCAAACTCAAGCCAATCCTATAAAAAGGACTATGTAATACTCTAAAGCCTACTATTTTCTAACTGTTATCCATTTTCCACTTTCGGTTACTGTTTTTTTTTGCCTGAACTCTGTTTGGGATCATTATTTAAGCAAGGATGACTGTAACCTTTTATCAGAGAATTAGAACTACAAGTTAAATATTCCCTATCCAAAATACTTGAGACCAGATTTTTTGAATTTTGAATTTTTGGATTTTTTGAATTTTGGTATATTTGCATATACATAATGAGATATCTTGGCAATGAAACCCATCTCTAAACACAATATTTATGTTTCATATATACCTTAAACACATAGCCTGGAGGTAATTTTATATAATATTTTAAATAATTTTGTTTATGAAACAAAATTTTGACTGTTTTGACTGCAACCCAGCATATGAGGTCAGGTGTGGAATTTTCCACTTGTGGCATCAACTCAGCACTCAAATAGTTTTAGATTTGGGAGCATTTTGGATTTCAAATATTTGTATTATACCTCAACCTGCAATAAATTTTGTATCTCAGGGCCGACTGCGCACTGATCCTGCTATTCTGATGGCCCAGCCTCACCGCACCATAAATACCTATTTTTTTTTTAGAACTACCTGACTATTGTATGAGCTACAAAGAAACCTTGAAAATATGCTCTTTCGTTATTGAAGAATCTCGGTGAGATGAGAACTAAGACAGAAGTTAAATTATGAAGTGCCACCATTCCAGACTTCATCTAAGTGTTTCATGAAAGCACTGCTTTCTAATCCAATCAACCAAACTCACTTTATTTGAACTCATTTAGAAGATCCTTTTTTGGTATAGTCCTTTGAATATCTATGTGTACAGAACAGAAGGTAGAACTGTTACACAGAACAAAGGAAAAATCATAATCTAAATTATTTGTGTGCAAAGCTCTTTAAATACTATCAAGTTTGAAAAGAATACAAACTCAATTTCTGTCTCTATCAATGGAAGCAAGACTGCCTTTTTGCCTACAAACAACTGCATATGCAAATTGAAAGAATATAAGGAACTTTAAATAATTTTACCACTTGCAAAAGGCATTTTTGAATATGCCCATTCTATGCAGACTAATAAAAATACGCATTTTGTTGCTATGATCTTAG
This sequence comes from Gorilla gorilla gorilla, assembly GCF_029281585.2. NCBI lineage: Eukaryota > Metazoa > Chordata > Mammalia > Primates > Hominidae > Gorilla > Gorilla gorilla. The sequence goes on along the minus strand of NC_073235.2, from coordinate 18,089,465 downwards.
TTTTCTTAATCAAGTAATATGCCTTCTATTCATTAGCTCTACATTGATACATTTACTGTCACTAATTGTAGAGTGTTTCTGAAGGGAGTCTTCAGTATATATTTTTTAATTCCCAAATCACCCACAGATATTTTTAATACAGATTACTGCATACCTTAAATTTCATATTCTGATTTAATATAGTTTAAAGTGCTTTAGTGTGATGCAGCAATTTTTAATACTATTATTAGCTATTAGAGAGAATTTTTATTTTCTAAATTACCCTCTTACCATTTGTCAATTTCTCATGGTTTCTTAGACTAGGTCTGTCAATTTCAGGTGAATTGACATTACACTGACACACATAACCATGCTTTGCAACATCTCGTTACTCATTTTTGTTTTGAAAAGATTCAGATCTTTGATTTAATCATCTTTTTTCTCAAAGTCAGTTTTTATATATAGGCACAAATGTGACTGATCTGATTTTATGACAGGAAAATTGAAACACTGGAAAGAGCAGTGGTTTAGAGCGTCACTAACATTATATTAATTCTGGTTTCAACATTAACTAGATGTGTTCAGTTTGTGCAGCTGCTAAACTTCTGGAAGGTGTGTCTTCATCTTTAAATTGGGGTTGTTAATACACAACTAGCCCGTTGTGGTGATAATTAAATGAGAAACATATAAAGTGCTTAGCGAAGTTATTGTCAATATTAAAATTATTGAACTATTATGCGAGTTTCATTAGAAGTTTGTGGATGATAAGCACCTGTAGGCAATGTTGAACACCACACCCTCAGTATGAAGTAAGACAAAACAACAAAAACTTTACCAAAGAAGGAACAAATATAAGTGGAAAGCTTCTAAGGAAAATTGTGTTGACTCATTACCTAGAAGATATGGAACTAAGTGGCATTTACATGCTTATTCACACATTGATTCACCCAACAAAAATTATTATTGGCTAGAAAGAGAAAATAGAGCAAAGTGGATCTAGGCATAAGACTTAAAATGCCAATATTTGTAATGACCAGGTACAGGGCATAAATCTTCAAAGTAAGAAGGGAGGAAAGAGACCAAAAAAAAGAGAGTTCTTTTCAAGGAGAAGGCTATATCAGAGTGTGAAAAATAGTTTGAATGAAGTAGGGGTAGTGGAGTCAGATGACAGCTAAAATGTATTATTTGTGTGTAGTAACAGAAAAACAGTAATCTGGGTGGAGAAGAGGCCTATATTAGAGTCTATTGAAATGCAAATGTCAGTAGAGAATATGTATACAATTGCTAGGAATGAATAAAGAGAGATAGGGGAAGAAATAGAAATAAGGACACCAGCTGGATTTTGAATTGAGAGGGAGATATGCACCCAGTAGCAATCCATTCAATTAATGAACAGTGTTCTGGAGCTAGTTGCATGACAGTATGAGGGACATGTAAGATAGCCAAAAACGTTGATAGCTAATATTTATTTGTAAGTTATTTTTATGTGAATACACTATGTTGGACATTTTATTATTTTCATCATATGTGGACTCTCTTATTTTCATAGTAATTTTATAAAGCAGGCCATGGCAAGATAATGTGGTGTATATACACTATGGAGTACTATGCAGCCACAGAAAAAGAATAAAATAATGTCCTTTGCAGCAACATGGATGCAGCTGAAGGACATTATCCCATGTAAACTAACACAGGAAGAGAAAACCATATACTGTATATTCTCACTTATAAAAAGTGGGAGCTAAATATTGTATATTTATGGACATAATGATGGCAAAAATAGACACTGAACGTTACCAGAGGACGAAGTCAGGAGTGAGGCAAGGGATGAAAAATGAACTACTGGGTACACTCAGTACCCAGGTGACATGATCATTTGTACTCCAAACCTCAGCATCACAAAATATACCCAGCTAACAAATCTGAACATGTACCCCTTTAAGATAAAAGTTGAAAAAAAAATTTGATTTCCCCAAGTAAAAAAAATAGACAAAGGACTTGAATAATAGACATTTCTTCAAAGAAGATATACTAATGGCCAAAAAGCACATGAGACAGTGTTCAACATTATTTTCCATGTGAGAAAAGCAATTTAAAATTGCAAGTATGTAGCACATCACACCCAGTGTGATGACTACAGTTAAAAAACAGAAAAAGGGGCTGGGCACAGTGGCTCATGCCTGTAATCCCAGCACTTTGAGAGGCCAAAGCAGGCGGATCACCTGAGGTCAGGAGTTTGAGACCAGCCTAGCCAATATGGCGAAACCCCATCTCTACTAAATATAAAAAAAATTAGCCAGGTGTGGTAGTGGGCTCCCATAATTCCAGCGCTACTCAGGAGGCTGAGGCAGGAGAATCTGTTGAACCCAGGAGGCAGAGGTTGCGGTGAGCTGAGATCACACCACTCCACTCCAGCCAGGGAGACAGAATGAGACTCCGTCTCAAAAAAAAAAAAATAATTGAGAAAATGGAACTCTTGTACATTGATAATGGAAATTTAAGCTGGTTTAAGAGTGTAGAAAACAGTTTGGTCATTCTTCAAAAGTTAAACATAGAATTAACACTGCACTTAGGAGTACAATTCCTCAAAGCATCATACCCCAAAGATTTAAAAACTAATATTAAAAAAGACTGTACACATATATTTATAGCAGAACTATTTGCAAGGGCCAAAAGATAAAAAGAGCCCATATATCCCTCAATAGATGAATGGGTAAATTATGGTACATAGATATAATGGAATATTATACAGCCACAAAGAGAAATGAGGAATGATACATACCAAAAAAATGGATGAACCTCAAAAATATTATGCTAAGTAAATAAAGCCAAACACAAAAGTTTACATATTGTATGATTCCATTTATATGAAATATATGTGAAAATTAAACCCACAGAAACAGAATGTCGATTGGTGGTTGACAGGAGCTGGGTGGAGGGGAGAATATGGAGCAACTCCTTAGTGGGTGTGGTGTTTCCTTTCAGAGTGATAAAAAAATGTGGGATTAGATAGAAGTGGTGTTTGCGCCTTTAAAAACATGTCTTTAATCATATGAAAATAGTTCATTTTATGTTACATGAGTTTCACCTCAGTACAAAAATTAAAAGATAAATTGATTACTTTGGATTTAAGATTTCCTTTTTAGACATGGAAATTGTACAGATACAATATCAGGTAGCCATTTGCAACACTTTGCCACTCGGCTTATATGGTCTTACTGCATGGAATGCGTTCCATTAGGTTATAGGGATTTCAACAGGAGGGGTGGAAGAGGTCATTTTTTAGTGTGAAACATGTTTAGGAAAGGGTCGTTGAGGGATGCTGATAAAAAGAAAGACCAGGACTTAATTCAAATTTCTTCATAATTTTAATGAGCTTCTCCTACTTGTAGGTAGAGGAAATTTTTTATTTACACATGAGCTTTCCTTGGGAAAGAGTTTTCTTGATAATCGATCTGCCCTCTACCGCAGCTCCTGGGGATATGTTCTCAGGCTTCCTCCCGTGTGTGTGTGTGTGTGTGTGTGTGTGTGTGTGTGTGTGTGTGTGTAATTTTGAAAACTCTGCCTGTCTACTTCACATGAAAGCTTGAAGGCAATGTATAATCAGGATCAAAGCGAGATTCAGTGGTTGGAAGCCCCTTGTGTGTGAGGGTTTCATTATTCCAACGTTCAAACTGCAGCGTATTTTACATGGCCTCCATTTACTGACATTAGTTCTCTGGTGCTAGCCTTCATTTTTCATTTCAAAAACAGAATATAACTTTTTAATTGGGATGTTTTTTGTTAGGTGGCTCAATCCAGTAGGGAAAGAGTATTCTCATTTATTTAAAAGAATGGATTTGTATTAACGTGCTTGTGGGGAAATGTTTTACATTTGCAATATATCAATAAAATATAATTCAGTTTCTAAACAGATATTTCCCACTGACTTTCACTGTGGGGCAGGAAAAGGGAGTGATTGTATCAGCACTGTTCCCATTAATAGCACAGGGATAAAGCCACTGTTTTTTATCTTTGTCACAAAATCAAACTTAAGGCAACAATTATTTTGAATGCCACTTCTATTATTCTTATTTGAAGGCAAAGAAATTTCTTCCAAGGTCTGCCAGGGAAAGAAAGTGTCAGATGCCAAAATCTAAACCTATGGCAGAATACAAAGAAAAAAAAGTTGTCAACAGCATCCACTTACACTCTTGATGAAAATATCCTTTGGTGGACAATCTTATTTGAAGCTGTATCAATTTAGATTTAATGGAATCTTTTATTTTAATCAATTGTTATAAATATATAAGCATATGTGATACAATTCCTGAATCTCAAGGACAAAGTCTATGTTGTATTAATCTTGTATTTCTGGGATCTAGACTAGCTCTTGTATTTCTTGGATCTAGACTAGCACTTAATTCATCTCCATAGAGTCAGTGAATATACATTAATGAAAAAATGAACTGAAGTTTTCCTGTTATAGAATCTCTAGCTCTAGAATACTCTTTCTGATTTTATCTGTATTATCACTAAGTTAAATTTTACTTTTGGTCACTCCTCACCACCTTTTTTACTTGAAGTACATTTTAAGTACAGATCGCATCTGGTATAATTGGCCATCACAATTTGATGTACTTTAACAATCCAACTTGATTTGCTCCTATTCTTTATCTTGAACTTTGTCTTTTCTACTCAAGTCTTTTCAGTGCCCCCTGTCTGGTTTTAGTTTTCTGTTTTTTTCTCATTCTGCTTATCCACAGAGGACATTTGTATAAAGCACAGGATATTTAGACCAAAAAAACTTAATGTAAAAACTATAATGTAAACAGCTTGCCTGACAGAATGTTCTCTAGACAATGGATTCTTGATTCTAAAAGTTAAGGTCTTCTCCAGTCCAATTATCACTATGTAACTATAATTAAAAGGACTATTTTCATTATTTTTATGTCAATGTGCATGAACCAACTTTGGTATCTGTGTATCCTCTGTTGCAACAGTGTTCATCAGTTTCTTGTCCACAAACACACGTTTGTGTGCATAAAAGAGGCATAAAAGGGATGGTTTTAATTTCCATTAGGCTAGATTATAAAAAGCTGAACTTTTGCTCATCTCTTGTCGATGAATGACAGGAACTTAATAAAACACGCTACTAACATCTCCCACTTTGCAGTGCCAGCTACAGTAGACTGGGGATTATACTAAGTCTTGTTTTTACTTTGTTATAAATGGTATTTTAAAGTTACAGAAATTAAAGACCAAAAGGTCCACATTTCTTTCATCAACTAATCAATTTTTAGATTAAAAAAAATTTTTTTTTGGCCTCAGCACTCCTTTACATTCTTAAAAAATATTGAAGACTCCAAAGAGTTTCTGATCATGGGGACTATATCTATCAACATTTACCATTTTAAATATTAAGTATAAAATACAGGTATCACTAATTTTAATGTTATTATTTGTCTATTTGTTTATTAAAATAACAATGAACCATTTCATATTAACATAAAATAGTCTTATAGTCTTATGAAAGATTCCCTTTTTTTCTTTTTTTTGGCAGGGAGGGACAGGGTCTCCCTGTCACTGCCCAGACTGAAGTGCAGTGATGTGATCATTGCTCACCGCAGCCTCGACTTCCGGGTCTCATGTGATTCTCCCATCTCAGCCTCCTGAGTAGCCGGGACTACAGGCATTCACCACCATGTCAGGCTAAATTTTTGTATTTTTAGTGGAGATAAGGTTTGACCATGTTGACTAGGCTGGTCTCCAGCTCCTAAGTGCAAGCAATTTGCCAGCCTTGGCTTCCCAAAGTAGTGGAATTGCAAGCATAAGCCGTTGTGCCCAGCCAAAAGAAAGATTACTTTTTAACAAAGTATTAAGAAGAGTGGCTTCTAAAAACAATGTTTAGATATTTAATAGGTAGATTTTTATCTGGTTCTGTGTTCAAGTTGTTGTTGAACAAGTTGTTGATATATATATGTAATATATATAATACATATATGTAATATATATAATACATATATATGTATGTAATATATATTACATATATAATACATATATATGTTATATATATAATACATATATATGTAATATATATGTAATATATATATATACATGTTAGATATAAATAAAACACTACAAAGTACCACCAAAGTAGAAAGAAAAAAAGAAAAGTTAAAACTCAATAAGAAAATAGGCCGGGCGCAGTTGCTCACGCCTGTAATCCCAGCACTTTGGGAGGCCTAGGTGGGCGGATCAGGAGGTCAGGAGATTGAGACCATCTTGGCTAACGCCGTGAAACCCCGTCTCTACTAAAAATACAAAAAATTAGTCGGGCGTGGTGGCGGGCACCTGTAGTCCCAGCTACTGGGGAGGCTGAGGCAGGAGAATGGTGTGAACCCGGGAGGCGGAGCTTGCAGTGAGCCGAGATTGTGCCACTGCACTCCAGGCTGGGCAACAGAGCGAGACTCGGTTTCAACAACAACAACAAAAAAAAAACTCAATAAGAAAATATTAAAAATGTTTCTCTGATACTGGAAAACTCAGAAGATTTTGTCTTCTTAATTTCAAATACATAATTTTGTGAAGGTTTTAAGGCTCAAGAATTATTTTCTGCCTGAATTTGCATTTTCCAACTGTTGCTTGTAACAGCCCTGTCTGTTAACCCAGACATCTTGTATAATTTTGTCTCATAGGTATGTAGGGAATCTGATTCTTATAGAATCCCAGATTACCGGAGATCAGTTTTGAGTTTTACAAACCCCAGATAACTTTACTACATCATAATCCGTGTGGACTTTCTCCTGTCAACAAAGAACACTTTATATTGCTAAGAAATATTTTCCTTCTTTATTGGCCAAAGGTTTTCTATTTACTTCTTCTTTCTTTTGCGGTCACAATCTTCTGCTCAATTACTTGTATACCTTTAATAAAAAGTAATAAATTATTCCCTTTTTCTTTTGTTTTTTATAATTTCAATTTTTATTTTAGATTCAGGGGTACATGTGTAGGTTTGTTACGTGGGCATATTACATGATATTTCAGTTTGGGGTACAAATGATCCTATCATCCAGGTAATGGGCCTAATACCCAACAGGTAGTTTTTCAGCCCTTTCGCTTCCGCATTTCCCCTCAGCAGTCTCCAGTGCATACTGTTTTTATCTTTATGTCCATGGGCGTCCAAAGCTTAGTTCCGCGTGTAAGTGAGAACATGCAGTATTTGTTTTTTTGTTGTGTGTTAATTCATTTAGAGTAATGTCCTTCAGGCCAGGCACGGTGGCTCACGCTTGTAATCCCAGCACTTTGGGAGGCCGAGACGGGCAGATCATGAGGTCAGGAGATCGAGACCACCCTGGCTAACACGGTGAAACCCCGTCTCTACTAAAAAATACAAAAAATTAGCCGGGCGTGGTGGCGGGCGCCTGTAGTCCCAGCAACTCGGGAGGCTAAAGTGGGAGAATGGCCTGAACCCGGGAGGCGGAGCTTGCAGTGAGCTGAGATCGCGCCACTGCACTCCAGCCTGGGCGACAGAGTGAGACTCCGTCTCAAAAAGAAACAAACAAACGAAAAGAACAAAAAATGAATACCGTCCTTCACCTGCGTCTATGTTGCTGCAAAGGACATGATTTTGTTCCTTTTTTTTTTTTTTTTTTTAATGGCTGTGCGTAGTATACTGTGGTGTATATGCACATTTTCTTTATCCAGTTCCCTATTCATGGGCACCTAGGTTGATTCCATGTCTTTGCTATGATGAATAGTGCTGTGATGAACATGTGAGTGCGTGTATCTTTTTGGCAGAACAATTTATTTTCTTTTGGATATATACCGAGTAATGGGATTATTGGGTCAAATGGCAGTTCTGTTTTAAGTTCTCTGATAAATCTCCAAACTGCTTTCCGCAGTGGCTGGACTAATTTACAGCCCCACCAACAGTGTAGAAGCGTTCTCTTTTCTACGCAGCCTCACCTGCATCTCTTGTTTTTTGATTTTTTTACTAATAGCCTTTCTGACTGGTGAGAGATGACATCTCATTGTGGTTTTGATTTGCATTTCTCTGACGATTAGTGATTTTGAGCATTTTTTCACGTTTCTTGGCCCCTTGTATGTCTTCTTTTGAGAAAAGTTTGTTCATGTCTTTGGTCTCTCTTTTAATGGGGGCTATTTGGTTTGTGCTTTTGAATTGTTTAAATTTCTTATAGATTGTGGATGTTAGCCCTTTGTCAGACGAATAATTTGTGAATACTTGCTCCCATTCTGTAGGCTTTTTGCTCTATTGATAGTTTCCTTTGCTGTGCAGAAGCTGTTTAGTTTAATTAGGTTCCAATTGTCAATCTTTGTTTTTGTCACGGTTGCTCTTTAGGGCTTCATCATACATTATTTGCCAAGGCCAATGTCCAGAATGATATTTTTTAGGTTGCCTTCTCAGATTCTTATAGTTTGAGATCTTGCCTTTAACACTTCTTTTAACTTGAGTCACAAACCCCGCACCTATATAGCGATTCTAAACAGACTGAAGAGAGAGTAAATGGGACAGAAAATTCATGTTCTGCTGTTTACTTGTCTCTTTTCTAAGTCCCAGCTAACAGTTTGTATCCTTTTACTGCTAGCTTAATTCTTATCACTGTGGAGATAATAACAAAATTTAAAAGAATTTAATAAAAAATACTCCATAAAATTCTAACAGCTCTATATTCATTTCAAAACACTTTTCTATCCATTTCACTTCTTTCTCACAACGATCCTGTAAGGCAGGGATGATGTCATTACCCTTGAGACAAGTGGAGTACCTGGCTTAAAGAGTGACAGAGAATTAGGTGTGTCACAGACGTAACACAGTATTCTGCTAAGCAAGGTAAGGAGCCTACATAAAATCACCAAAAGTTTGCTCTATGGCCTCCTATAACAAGAAAAATAAGTGAAACATGCTGTGGTTTGAATCTTTGTCTGCTCCAAAGATCATGTTGAAACTTAATCCTCAATGTGGCAGTATTGAAAGGTAAGGTCTTAAGGGGTGATTGGGTCATGAGGGCTCTGCTCCCATTAATGGATTATTCATGAATTAATGATTAATGGATTAATGGGTTAATGGGTTATCGTGGGAGAGAAACTGGTGCCTTTATTAGAAGAGGAAGAGAGACTTGAGCTATCTAATGACTAAATAAACAAAATAAGTTTGTTTGTTATTTGAGCCACTTCTGCCAGTTTTTCCTATGTGATCCCTGCACCACTTTATGACTCTGTAGAAAATCCCCATCAGCAAGATGGCCCCCACCAGATACAGCCCCTGGGCCTTGGACTTCTCAGTCTTCATAACTGTATGAAATGAATTTATTTTCTTTATAAATTACCCCATTTCAGATATTCCATTATAAGCAACAGAAAATGACTAAGATGAAGTGTGACAGAGGAAAATTTTTGTGGACTAGGAATCAGGAGACTTGGAACCCTACCTGTATGCAGCCGTTTACTATGTGACTCAAGCCAGTCACTTTACTTCGTTAATTATTTTAATCTATAATAAAGTAAGATGATGGTGATTACCTTGACTATCTCACAAGGTATGTGAAAAGTGTTCTGAAAGCCAGTATAGTTATCCCTCCCCACTCTCTTCCAAAAAAACCCTGATTCGAGGCATTTGCTAATTTCAATACCAATTCATAGATACTATTGAAATATAGTAAAATAATAAAGGAGTGATTAATTTTGTCTTTTATCTTTGTTTCTAATGTATTTTTATTATACATTTATATAATTTAGATTTTACCAGTGGCAGATTTAATGACCAGCTAGCAAAATTCCTAAAAATTTAATAATCAGCTCTCATATGACAGCTGTAGCCAGTCTCACCCTATTCCCTTCCAGGAGACTAGGATTGTTTCTGCTCGTCTCTGTGTTTCTAGAAGCTTCTTTCCCAAGTCTGTTTCCCTAAACAAAGCTGTAGTCTTCATATTTTCATTTTGTCTTGCTCTGTATATGGGTGTCTACCAAGAACTCTTGTGTCTTGGGTTGTTAGTCAACACTTTAGAGGTTACCCAGAATGCCGGGGGTGGGCAGCCAATCTCTCCAGATCACTGACACTGCCTTTTCTTGTTAGATCATAGATAAACCTGGGCTTAAGTGACCTGCTGACAATCACACACTTTAGTAATGACAGAGCTGGGGCCACATTTAAGTCTGGTAACTCCTACATCCTTAGGCCAGGGATTGCAGCTGGGGCAATGAGAGTCAGAGCCCAGTGGGGGAATGAGACATAACTCCTCTGTCACTCTTTTCCAATCTGTGGCCTTGCTTTCCTCAAGGTGTCTCCTTTATCACCATTTTGTAGTTATTTCCCACCTCCTGATAACTTTCAGAGCCAATAGTGTCCTTTTTTGAGGTGAATAATCCATGATAATGAATATTGATTTCCAGTGAGTTCGACCAAGATGAAGTGTGTTGCTCTAGATTAGCCATATGTGTCCCTTAATAGCTTGAGAAAAGGCTCTCAGAGCATCTAATTTAAGCACCAGAGAGAAATAAAAAAAGGAACTGAGTTGCTAGGATACCTCGGTGAGCATTTGTTTTATTATCAAGTCTGTAAGTGTAAAACAAACAATGACAATAGCTACCTCTAAGTAATACAAAATGCTTGCTAAAAACTGACAAAAAGAAAAAGAAAACAGACAATCTTCAGAGAAAGAAGACTTTGCTTCTTGGCATACATCAAGTTTGATGAAATGCTTATTATTTTTACCTAGTCTTTCAGAAGCTTAAAAACTAGCAGCAGTCATGACACCCTGTAATTATAATAGCAAATGTGATCTTGGATAGAATTGCTCCATTGTTGTGTTCTTGCTCTTTGTGTGTACTGAAGAGACAAAGAAGTCTTTTCCATGGCAATGATCCACCAATGACCAGGGTTCATTTAGGTTTTTGTCTATGGAAGGCTAGGGCCACTGATATATTCAGTCAACTCCACAGAAGAACAATAATCCATTAAACCTGTTTTTGAAGCCCAGTAAACAAACTGTTTGATTTACCAGTATGCTTTGCTAAATTTTGATAATGTAATTAAATAAAAATATTTAAAAATTATCTTTATAGACCCCAAATTATGGCTGGAAGCATGCAAGTTACACACATAATAAAATAAAAGCTTTCCTGCAACAGGTCAAAATGTTTTTTGCCACACAGACCAGTGAGGTACCCCAATCTTGATACTGGCATCTGGGAATCAGGGTGTGATAGGTTAAGTGGCAGGTAAGAAAAATCAGAATAGAGAACAACTTAAAGGAAAAACTTTATCCATGAGAGTAGGCAGATTAAAAACAAAACTGGAATCAATTTGTCATTGTGTCTAAGAGGTGAGTTTAGGATTGTGTAAGATATGATTAATAAGCTCAAAGTTCAAAACCTGTTTAGTGGAGACATTGAGATGGAGAAGTGCAACAAAAATAGTGAAGAATTACAACACCATACTTTTTCTCTACACATAAATGAGTACACACATTTTTCTCTCACAGGATTGTAGTGGTCTGATTTGTATAGTAGGTGAGCTACATCTAAAAACGAAAGAGAAATACTCTTGTGGTGGAAAAACAAAGACTTATGGAGATGGCATTATTAGACAAGAGTGTACATCAAATACTGGATATTATATGCAAATATTGAAGTACTGGAAAAAAATGAAGGTCGATTAAGGCTGGCCCTTATAGGCTTTATAGGAAATGAAGCCTTGACTTGGGTTATTTGATATAAAAAGAATCTAGATCAGTGCAGAGAGGAATGGAGAACTTTGCAGTTTTAAAACCATTGTTTTGTTGTGATAGAAAATTTTCAGTCCGTAATGGTAACTATGTATCTTTTTCTTGGAAAGCAAATGGCAACCAAATCATAAACGCTTCACATCTTTCTCACCACTTTTCTCTTGAGACCTCAGTCTTGATCTGAATGGACTGTGATAAATCTTCAGAGAAAAATTCTACTGCCAAACCCCTTCAGGCTTGCTCTTGCCAAGTGAATTATTAGTTTAGAGAAGGGCATAGAATTATTATTTTTTCTTCTTCATTAATTCCTGGAGAGCAGTATTCTACATTCTTGTCAGCCATGGTTTTTTTAAATTTCCTGGATTGACCTAATAATGTCAATTTTTAACTATTCTTCTTAATGTCTTCACAAAGTATCAGGCATTTGGAAGGTGCACATTTTTACAAAAGAATATATTACAAGCTATGAGATCATGATGCAAATGACAACTTAAAAAATCAAGATAGTTTCCAGCTTCTAAATCCTGATATCTCTCAAGTATGCTCTGGAATATAGCTTTACTCTGAAAGGGATTCTAGCCAAAATCTTATCACCAATATTATATTGTTCCAGTTTTCACTAGCCCGGGTCTACAGGATCAATGATGGTTTATCTTTCTTGGCTCCTACTGTAAGAAGAAGCATTGATATCTTCTTTTATTAAAATTCATTCCTCTCCATAAATTTTGATTTAGTACATATTGCTATAATGCCTTACAGTCTGTTTTTTCCTTCTGTATTCCTTCCTCTTCTGCTCTGTGCAACCCAATCTCACCTCACTATTGTGTAGGAAATGGTAGCTTAAGAGTGAGAGAATCAGGTAGTCTCCAGCATGTAGTTTTCACCTGATACTTCTTCATTCTCAGAAATACCACAACCTTCTAAGTGCAAATATGGTCACTTCTCTCATATTCTGCTCTAAGTCTTTTGCATGCAGACTCAGTCTTCAAACTATCCCCAATGATGTGAACTGTGTGCCCTGAAAAACCAAGACTAGAGAGGTTTTGCAAGTGTGAGGCATCCAATTTCGATGATACAGGATGAAAACAAAGATTGAAGATCAGTCTCCTATTACTTTGATTATTGGCTCAGGAGGCTCAAGAACACGTACCAGTGGAAGCTTTCGTAGAAGGTCTTCCTGCTTCGGACTTTATGGTGTTAAATACATGCAAACCTGTGAAAGAATTTTAAAAGCTCAATTAGATAGATAGATAGATAGATAGATAGATAGATAGATAGATAGATAGATAGATAGACAGACAGATGATAGAGTTTTCTTGAGATATAATTCACATGATTCCTGTATATCAATGGTTTTGATATATTCACAGAGTAATGAGACTCGTCACTACTATCAATTTTACGCCATTTTCATCACCCATAGAGAAACCCCTTACCATTTAGTTGCCTGCCTCCAGCCCCTCCACACCCCTAGCCATAGAAAAACACTAATATACTTTCTGTCTCTTTAAATTTGCCTACTCTGGACATTTTATATAGGTAGGCATATATTCTAACAATATATGTGTTCTTCTGTGACTGACTTCTTTCACTTAGCATAACATTTTCAAAGTTCGTCTGTGTTGGATAGATTCCTAGTTACTTCCAGTCTCCCAACTATTCATCCACTGGACATTTTACATAGGTAGGCATATATTCTAACAATATATGTGTTCTTCTGTGACTGACTTCTTTCACTTAGCATAACATTTTCAAAGTTCGTCTGTGTTGGATAGATTCCTAGTTACTTCCAGTCTCCCAACTATTCATCCACTAGACGTTGGTAAGAGAATATTTCTAAACTACAAATGTTTTCTTACCTACCTTTAGAGGCTAACTGTCCAGTGACTAGAGAAAAAACTCCAATTTGTTTGGCATTCCAGACCAGGTTCTTTTTTAAAAAATCATATCAACCATTTTAAGTGTACAGTTCAGCAATACATTCACATTGTTGTGCAATCAATCTTCATATTTTCTCATCTTGTAAAACTGAAACTCTATGCTCATTAAACTTCCTATTCCCCACCCCCCTCAACTCTTGGCACCTGCCATTTTACTTTCAGTCTCTATTAATCTCTAGGTACTTTATGTAAGCAGAAAAATGTGGTAGAATAATGTAGTAGTTGTCTTTTGTGTGCCTGGCTTATATCACTTAGCATAAAGTCCTTACAGTTCATCTGTGTTAGAGCATGTCCCAGAATTTTCTTGTTCTTAAGGTTGAGTAATATTCCATTGCAAGGCGTCTACCACAATTTGTTGATCCCACTCGTTCATCAACAGATATTTTGGTTGATTCTGCCTTTTTGCTATTATGAATAATGATGCTATGAACATGAGTGCACAAATATCTCTCTGAGACTTCATTTTTAATAGTTTTGAATATATATCCGTAAATGGAATTGTTGGATCTTATGATAATTCTTTTTTTAAGAATTTTTTTTTGAGAAACCGCCATACTGTTTTTCATAGGGGCTATACCACTTTGCATTTCACTAAAAGAGAACAAGTGATCCAATTTTCTCCTCATCCTAACCAACGTTTTCTTTGGTCATTTTCTTTTCTTTTTTTTTTTTTTTATTTCTGCAGAAGCCATCTGACTTAGCTCACTTCCTGTTGCTATAACTGAATACCTGATACTGGGTAATTCATAAATAAAAAGAATCTATTTCTTACATTTCCAGAGGCTGGGAATCCAAGCCTGAGAGGACATATCTGGTGAGGACCATGTTGCTGGTGAGGGCTCTCTGCAGGGTCCTGAGGCACTGCAGGCCATTGCATAGTGTGATGCTTGCTCACTCAGGCCCCTCTCTCTCTTCTTATAAAACCACTAACGTTCTGACCTCATGATCTCATCTAATCTTTTTTTTTTCTTTTTTACATAATGATTTATTTTTCTTTGGGGAGATACCCAGTAGTGGGACTGCTAGATCCAATGGGAGTTCTATTTTTAATTCTTTTTTGTTTTGTTATACTTTAAGTTTTAGGGTACATGTGCACAACGTGCAGATTTGTTACATATGTATACATGTGCCATGTTGGTGTGCTACACCCATTAACTTGTCTTTTAGCATTATGTATATCTCCTAATGCTATCCCTCCCTGCTCCCCCCACCCCACAACAGGCCCCGGTGTGTGATGTTCCCTTCCTGTGTCCATATGTTCTCATTGTTCAATTCCCACCTATGAGTGAGAACATGCGGTGTTTAGTTTTTTGTTCTTGCGATAGTTTGCTGAGAATGATGGTTTCCAGCTTCATCCATGTCCCTACAAAGACATGAACTCATCCTTTTTTATGGCTGCATAGTATTCCATGGTGTATATGTGCCACATTTTCTTAATCCAGTCTATCATTGTTGGACATTTGGGTTGGTTCCAAGTCTTTGCTATTGTGAATAGTGCCGCAATAAACATACGTGCATGTGTCTTTACAGCAGCATGATTTATAATCCTTTGGGTATATACTCAGTAATGGGATGGCTGGGTCAAATGGTATTTCTAGTTCTAGATCCCTGAGGAATCGCCACACCGACTTCCACAATGGTTGAACTAGTTTACAGTCCCACCAACAGTGTAAAAGTGTTCCTATTTCTCCACATCCTCCCCCACATCTGTTGTTTTCTGACTTTTTAATGATCGCCATTCTAACTGGTGTGAGATGGTATCTCATTGTGGCTTTGATTTGCATTTCTCTGATGGCCAGTGATGATGAGCATTTTTTCATGTGTCTTTTGGCTACATAAATGTCTTCTTTTGAGAAGTGTCTGTTCATATCCTTCGCCCACTTTTTGATGGGGTTGTTTGTTTTTTTCTTGTAAATTTCTTTGAGTTCATTGTAGATTCTGGATATTAGCCCTTTGTCAGATGAGTAGATTACAAAAATTTTCTCCCATTCTATAGGTTGCCTGTTCACTCTGATGGTAGTTTCTTTTGCTGTGCAGAAGCTCTTGAGTTTAATTAGATCCCATTTGTCAATTTTGGCTTTTGTTGCCATTGCTTTTTGTGTCTAATCTTAATTGCATTCCAAACTTCCCACCCTCTCAAATGCCATAGTCAGGTTTTTTTCACCCTCTTAATGTTGTTGCAATGAGGATAAAGTTTCATCATGAGTTTTGGAAGGTACAAATACTAAAACCATAGCATCATTCTAATGGATGTGAGGTAATATATCATTGTGGTTTTGATTTGCATTTGATATGATTTATTCTGAGACTCTTTTTCATGTTTTTATTGGCAATTTGTATATTTCCTTTGGACAAATGTCATTCAAGTCCTTTGCCCATTTTGTAAACAGCTTGTTTTGCTGTTGTAGAGTTATTTATATAGTCTGTTAACTCCTTATCAGATGTAAGATTTGCAAACATTTTCTCCCATTCCATGGATTACCTTTCTAGTCTATTAATTGTGTCCTTTGATGTCAAGATCAATTATTTTTAAAAACTGATATTTATAATGCAGATAAAAGAGCTTCATTGCATAAAAGTAATGACCAATACATTCCACAGAGGAGTCTGGGCTCTTCCCCTTAATTTTATTCCTTCTAGCCATGCCCCGGAGGATATGTGTCATTGTCATCACCTCCCCCATAGCCTATCCAGATAGAATTTATATGTGAGAGGAAAGTCTCACTGATTAACGCTACATCAAGATTCCTCCTACATGTACCCAGTTCAGGCAGCTTCTCAGAGCAAGCTGGAGGCTAAGCCCCTCATTGGTTCACTAGCAACTTTGTAGTGACTCAGCTTTCACAGTCTGTACTTCACTTTCTCTGTCTTGGCTGCTGTTTTTCGATAACTTGTAATTTGGATTCTGATTATACATTATTTAACTTATGTCTCCTAACTCCACAAGAGATTATGTCTGACACTGTATCTGCCACTTTTTCATAATCTACCTGACATACTACTATCCACTCTAGACACTGAAGCTTCTTCTTGGGTGCATTTCTTTATGTGTAAATGAGAATCATCATCATAGTGCTTCTTTCTTAGAGCTTTTTATTGTTGTTATAAATATTAATGGATGTAATATATGTAAAGCATTGCATAACGTCCTATTAAAAGGCATATTCTCAATAAATGATTATGACTGCTGTTGCTTATATGACACAATTCATGCTGTATCCCCAGTTAGCTGCTTCTTTGAATGGCTGCATCACCTCTTAATTATCTGTTGCATTCCTGGCATAATCATGGAGCATCTTCACTGGCCTTGGGCTGCTTAGCTCTAGCTTTAGACATCTTGTTATGTAAAAAAAAGAATAAAAGTTAAAACAAATCACTAACCAAGAAATCCTGTTTGATTTATTCTTTGTTGTATTTATAATTTATTTACACTTGAGTTTTATCTTAATTGACATAAGAAGCAAAGGTTAACTTTAATCATGGATACATAAGTGTATACACAAAATATAGAGGTTTCATAACAAATGGATTATAGAAAGCAGCTTAGTCTAAATAGTCTGGGCCAGGCCGAGGGCAGTGGCTCATGCCTATAATCCCAGCACTTTGGGAGGCTGAGGCAGGCGGATCACCTGAGGTCAGGAGTTCAAGACCAGCCTGAGCAAAATGGAAAAACCCCATCTTTACTAAAAATACAAAATTAGCCAGGAGTGGTGGTGCACACCTGTAATCCCAGCTACTGGGCTTGAACCTAGGGGGCGGAGGTTGCGGTGAGCTGAGGTTGTGCCATTGCACTGCAGCCTGGGCAACAAGAGTGAAACTCTGTCTCAAAAAAAAAAAAAAATATCCGGGCCAGCCTCTTGCATCCTACTTCTTCTCCCTTAAGTCTAAGATGTCTAGGTCTGTGGTGATGCCTTTGGTTGGATTTATCCATCCTAAGGCAAGGTGAACATGCAGCATAGAGCACAGTGCTCAGACCCTACTACTACAAGATGAGTGACTTAGACTCTACCAGTAAGGGCCAGATGTATAAGAGGAAGAATATATTGGGGTATCTTTAGGTGTGCTTAACTAATAGGGTACGATAGGTAAAAGGGGTTCCCCCTACCTGAAACCTGACCTTAACAGACACTGGACACTAACATTACCTGATGAGCTTTGAAAAATCTGATTGGCAACTCCTTTACCTTTAGAGAGGGCATAATCCCGAAGGTGGCCAAAACAGTACAAATTTGCCTGATCTTTCTGCCGTATTTTTGCTTATGCCCATTCAGGAAAGAAATTTTATATTCAAAAACAAAAGTGAAAAAGCAAAAGTGGGAAGAAAAAATGTTAATGAATATAACGATTCCTTACAGTAAAGTAAGTATCATAAACATTGTAAATCACATTCAGTCTTTTTTTCTTTTCAAAATATAAAGTTTATTCAATATTGTTAAGCTCAAAGGGATTCCTTATATAAATCTACTCTTTTCTCTAGTGCTTACCTGTTAAGGTTACCACATTGCAGAGAAACTATAGTCTCCATATATTGCATCCAGCTTCAATAAAAAAAAATGGAGCAGGAACATATTTAGAGTGTTCCTATGGTAAATGATGCACACTTGAAAATCAGCCCAAGTATAGTTCTGATTTTCTCATAATACAGAATAGACTGTAAAACTGTGTTTTATTATTGATTGTATGATAAGCAGCTTTAATGCTATAATCAGACTCA
This sequence comes from Gorilla gorilla gorilla, assembly GCF_029281585.2. NCBI lineage: Eukaryota > Metazoa > Chordata > Mammalia > Primates > Hominidae > Gorilla > Gorilla gorilla. The sequence goes on along the minus strand of NC_073235.2, from coordinate 18,071,106 downwards.
ATGTGAAAATTATGGCCCTAACAGGAATTAATAGACAAATATTTAACTTTCCTAATGGGCCAATGCTTCTGAAATATATGTCTCTCTCTCTCTCTCTCTCTCTCTCTCTCTCTCTATCTATCTATCCATATATATATATATATATATATATATATACACACACGCACGCAGACAAGAGAAGAGAAGAGACAACTGCTAGCTACCAAGGCTTCCACAATATATCTGAGTTCCCAGTCTGCTTTCTTTGCAATTATGAGGCTGACAGCTTAGTTGATTTGCCCCACTTCCACCTCTCTCCCCAAATCACATTTATACCATCTGTCTTTAACATACAGTCAAAGCATTTCAGCTTTCTTATGGTCTTGGAAAAAGCCCCATTCAAATGGTTAAAAGGCATCATCTCGAAGGAACCAATCGAGAGAGAGAGGGTGAGACAGCGATAAAATTTTCACTCTGGTCATGGATTCTATCCAGAACAAGAAGTTCGACTTTTAGGTTTCAGGCCACCTTTGACTTGAAGGTTGGGTTTCACAGGTGACCCATCCCTGTCTACCTAGAAATTTGTCTGTCTCCTGTCACTATCAGATAGACACTTTGTACTATTTTTCACTTAAGAAAACATTTTCACACGGAGGTGGAGCAAGATGGTGACTAGAAAGTTCCACTGATTGTCCCCCTCACAAGGACACCAAGTTAACAACTGTCTACACAGATAAAACACCTTCATAAGAACCAAAAGTCATGTGAGCATTCATAGTACCTGGTTTTAACTTCATATCGCTAAAAGAGGCAATGAAGAGATTTTTAAAAAACAGGCCAGAATCCTTGACGGCACCCCTACCACCACCGCCCACCCCTGGTAGTGGAGGCTTGGTGCAGAGAGCTTCTCCTGGTCATGCGGAGGAGAAAACAGCAATTGTGAGGCATAGAACTTAATGCTGTTTTGTTAGAGAAGCAAGGAGTACTGGACCAAACTCAACTGTTGCCTGCCCACAGAAGGGGCGTTTAAACCAACCCTAGCCAGAGGGGAATTATCTCTCCCGGTGGTGAAAACTTGAGTGCCCACAAACCTCACCACCCAGGGCCAAAGTGCTCTCAGTCTTTAAGTAAAGTTGAAAGACAGTCTAGGTAGGCTGTAAGGACTGAAGCTGAAGCTCTTAGGCGTGTCCTAAGGCTGAAGTAGTCCCAGAGACGGTGGACTGTGTGGGGCACAGGCAATACACTGAGACATACTGAGGTAGCCAGAGGAGTCCTGGCATTACCCCTTCCCTAACTCCAGGTTACGGAAGCTCCAAAAGATATCTCTTCCTTCTGCTTGAGGGGAGGAGAGAAAAGAATGAGGAGGACTTTGTCTTGCATCTTAGATACCAGCTCAGCCATGGCAGGATAGGCACCTGTCAGAATCATAAGGCACCTTATGTAGGCCCTAGCTCCCAGATTACATTTCCGGATACACCCTTGGCTAGAAGGGAACCCACTGCCTTACTGCTAACTGAAGTGCCCTAGGGCTCTAAATAATCAGCAACAATATCCAGGTACTACATCAAGGGCCTTGGTGAGCCTCTGAGACTTGTTGGCTTCAGGTGAGACTCAGAACCTTACCAGCTGTGGTGGATATGGGCAACAGGCCTTCTGCTTGAGAAAAGCAGAGGGGAAAGTAAAAAGGACTTCGTCTTGCACCTTAGGTACCAGCATGGCCTTGGTGGGTAGAACACTAAGTGGGTTTTTGGGGTCCTAATTCCAGGACTTAAATCTTGGACTGCATTTCTGGACCTGCCCTGAGCCATGGGAGAGCCCACTGTTATAAAGGGTGAGTCGCAGGCCAGGCAGCATTCACAAGCTGACTTAAGAGACCTTAGGCATTAAGAGAACATTAGTGGTAGCTTGGCAGTACTCTTTCTGACCAGGAGTGGTGGTGCCTATGGGGCGAGGCTTGTCTCCCTTCTGAAAGGGGAGAGAAGAGCAGGAAGAACTGTATTTTGTGGTGTGAGTTGCCAGCTCAGCCCACAATACAAGAGAACACCAGGAAGAATTCTAAGGTTTTTTACTCTAGTTTCTGACTCCTAGATGGCACTTCTGGACCCACCTTAGGATAAGGGATTTCACCTCCCTGAAGGGGAAGTGATAGGGTTTTGCTGTGTCGCCACCCAAATCTCATCTTGACTTGTAGTTCACGTAATCCGCACATGTCATGGGAGGGACCAGGTGGGAAGTAATTAGATCATGGGGGCAGTTCCCCCATGCTGTTCTCATGATAATGAGTGAATATCACAATATCTGATGATTTTATAAGCATCTGGCATTTCCCCTGCTTGCATTGACTCCATTCTGCTGCCCTGTGAAGAAGGTGTCTGTCTCTCCTTTGTCTTCCACCATGATTATAAGTTTCCTGAGGCCTTCTCAGCAACGCGGAACAATGAGTCAATTCAACCTTTTTCCTTTATAAATTACCCATTCTCAGGTATTTCATCATGGCAGTGTAAAAACAGACTAATACAAGAGGACACATGCCTAGCTGGTTTTACCACATGCCTATTGTAGAGTCCCTGGGCCTTGAGTGGACATAAATAGTAGCCAAAGAGTAGTTATAGCAGGCCTTCGGCACGGTGCTGGCTTCAGCTCTGACCCAGAGCAGTAATAGTGATGGTGGCCACAGAGGTGCTTGTGTCTGTCACTCCACCCCCAGTGTCAGGTGGCTTAGAAAAAGAGAGACAGAAACTTGGTCTTGGAGAAATCAAGGGAAGAGAACAAGAGTCTCTGCTTGGTAACCCAGAGAGTTATCCTCAATCTTGTCCAAGACCATCAAGGCAGTACCCCTACAAGTATGCAAAAACCACAGTGTTACTGGACTTGAGGTGCCCCCTAAAGCAAAATCAGCTTAGATTAAAACACTCAACTCCTTTTAAATATCTGGAAAGCCTTCCCAAGAAAGATAGGTACAAACACACCCAGACAGTGAAGACTACAATAAATACCTCACTCTTAAATGACCAGACACAGACAAACATCTACAAGTATCAGGATCATACAGGAAAACGTGATCTCACTAAATGAACTAAATAAGGCACCAGGGACTAATCCTGGAGAAACAAATAGATGCGACCTTTCAGACAGAGAATTCAAAATAGCTGTGTTGAGGAAACAAAGAAATTGAAGATAACACAGATAAATAATTCAGAATTCTATCAGATAAATTTAACAAAGAAACTGAAATAATTAAAAAGAGTCAAGCAGAAATTGTGGAGCTAAATAATGCAATTGGCATACTGAAGAATACATCAGAGTCCTTTAACAGCAGAATGGATCAAGGAGAATAAATAATTAGTCAGCTTAAACACAAGATATTTAAAAATATATTCAGAGAATAAAAAAGAAAAAGAAAGAATAAAAACATGCCTACAACCTCTAGAAAATAACCTCAAAATTGCAAATCTAAGCTTTACTGGTCTTTATGAGAAGGTGGAGAAAAAGATAGGGGTAGAAAGAAAGAAAAGAATTTAAAAAGCATGCCTACAAGCTCTAGAAAATAACCTCGAAAGGGCAAATCTAAGCTTTATTGGCCTTAATGAGAAGGTAGAGAAAGAGACGGGGTAGAAAGTTTATTCAAAAGTATAATGACAGAAAACATCCTAAACCTAGAGAAACATATCAACATCCAGGTACAGGGAGGTTATAGAACACCAAGAAGATTTAACCCGAAGAAGACTGCTACAAGGCATTTAATAATCAGAATTTCAAAGGTCAGAGATAAAGAAGGATCCCAAAAGCAGCAAGAGAAAAAAAATAACATACAATTGAGCTCCAATACATCTGGCAGCAGACTTTTCAGTGGAAACCTTACAGGCCAAGAGAGGGTGGCATGACATATTTAAAGTGCTGCAGGTAAAAACCTTTTGCCCTGTAGTAGAATATCTGGCAAAAATATCCTTTTATCCTGATGGAGAAATAAAGCCTTTCCTATACACACAAAAGCTGAGGGATTTCATCAAAAGCAGACATGTCCTACAATAAATGCTTAAGAGAGTACTTCAGTCAGAGAGAAAAGGACATTAATGAGCAATAAATAATCACCTGAAGGTAAAAAAAGAAAGAAAAAATCTTACTGGTAATAGTAAGTACACAGAAAAACAAAGAATATTATAGCACTGTAAATGCGGTGTGTAAACTACTCTTACTCTAAGTAGAAACACTAAATGATGAACTAATCAAAAATAATAACTACAACTTTTCAACACACAGTACAACAAAATATAAATAGAAAAAGCAAAAAATTAAAAAGTGGGGTGACAAAGTTTTTATAACTTTTATAAGGCAAGTTTTTATGACTTTCTTTTTGCTTCCTTGTTTGTTTATACAAATAGTGTTAAGTTGTTATCAAATTACAATGAATTAAAAGATAGTATTTGCAAACTTCATGGTAACCTCAAATAAAATAACATACAATGGATACACAAAAAATTAAAAGCAAGACTACGTGAAATCACAAGAGAAAAATCATCATAACTAGAGGAAGACAGATAAATTTAAGAAAGAAGTGAAGATCACAAGAAAAGCAGAGAACAAATAATAATTCAGCAGGAGTAAGTCCTTACTTATTAATAACATTGAATGCAAATGGACTAAACTCTCCAATCAAAAGACATAGATTGGCTGAATAAATGAAAAAATAAAATCCATTGATCTGTTGCCCAAAAGAAACACACTTCACCTATAAAGATGCACATAGACTGAAAATAAAGGGATGAAAAAAATTCCATGATTTGACTCTCTGTCTATTGTTGGTGGATAGGAATGCTTGTAATTTTTGCACATTGATTTTGTATCCTGAGACTTTACCAAAGTTGCTTATCAGCTTAAGGAGTATTTGGGCTGAGACAGACAATGAGATTTTCTAAATATAGGATCATATCATCTGCAAACAGAGACAGTTCGACTTCCTCTCTTCCTATTTGAATACGCTTTATTTATTTATCTTGCCTGATTGCCCTGGTGAGAACTATCAATACTATGTTGAATAGGAGTGGTGAGAGAGGGCATCCTTTTCTTGTGCCAGTTTTCAAAGGGAATGCCTCCTGCTTTTGCTCATTCAGTATGATATTGGCTGTGGGTTTGTCATAAATAGCTCTTATTATTTTGAGATACATTCCATCAATACCTAGTTATTGAGAGTTTTTAAAATGAAGGGATGTTGAATTTTATCAAAGTCCTTTCTGTATCTATTGAGATAATCATGTGGTTTTTGTCATTGGTTCTGTTTATGTGATAGATAATGTTTATTAATTTGCATATGTTAAAACAGCCTTGCATTTCAGGGATGAAGCCAACTTGATCACAGTGGATAAGCTTTTTTTTAGATGTGCCACAGAACTCCCATTGACAATTCTTACAAAGAGAATAAAATAGCTAGGAATACAGCTAACAAAGGACATGAAAGACCTCTTTGAAGAAAACTACAAACCACAGCTCAAGGAAAGAAGAGAGGACACAAACAAATAGAAACACATTCCATTCTCATGAATAGAAAAAAGTCAATGAAAATGGCCGTACTACCCAAAGTAATTTATAGATTCAATGCTGTTTTCATCCAACTAACATTGACATTCCTCACAGAATTAGAAAAAAACTACATTAAAATTCATATAAAACCAAGAGAGCTCACATATCCAAGACAATCCCAAGCAAAAAGAACAAAGCTAGGGACATCGTGCTACCTGATTTCAAACTATACTGCAAGGCTACAGTAACCAAAACAGCATGGTACTGGTACCAAAACAGACATATAGACCAATGGAACAGAATAGTGACCTCAGAAATAAGAGTACCCATCTACAACCATCTGATCTTCAACAAACCTGACAAAAACAAGCAATGGGAAAAGGATTCCCCATTTAATAAATGGTAGTGGGAAAACTGGGAGCCATATGCAGAAAACTGAAATGGGACCCCTTCTTTACACTTTATGCAAAAATTAACTAAAGATGGATTAAAGACTTAAATGTAAAACTCCAAACCATAAAAACCCTGGAAGAAAACCTATGCAATACCATTCAGGGCATAGTCATGGGCAAAGATTTTATAAAGAAATGGCCTAAAGAATTGCTAAATAAAGAAATGGCCGAAAGCAACAAATGCTAAAATTGACAAGTAGGATCTAATGAAATTAAAGAACTTCTGCAAAGCAAAAGAAACTATCATCAGAGTGAACAGGCAACCTATAGAATGGGAGAAAACTTTTGCAATCTACCCATCTGACAAAGGTCTAATATCCAGAATTTACAAGGAACTTCAACAAGTTTACAGGAATAAACATGCTGAGCGCAGTGGCTCACACCTGTAATCCCAGCACTTTGGGAGGCTGAAGCAGGCAGATCACAAGGTCAGGATTTTGAGACTAGTTTGGCCAACATGGTGAAACTCCATCTCTACTAAAGATAAAAAAAAATTAGCCAGGTGTGGTGGCACACACCTGTAATCCCAGCTACTTGGGAGACTGAAGCAGGAGAATCCCTTGAACCCAGGAGGAGGAGGTTGGAGTGAGCCGAGATCACACCATTGCACTCCAGCCTGGGCAATAGGGTGAGACTCCATCTCAAAAAAAAAAAAAAAAAAAAAAGAATAGAAAAGGGAAAAACAACCCCATCAAAAAGTGGGCAAAGGATATGAACAGACAGAAGACATTTATACAGCCAACAAACATATGAAAGAAAGCTCAACATCACTGATCATTAGATAAATGCAAATGAACACCCAAATGAGATACCATCTCATGCCAGTCAGAATGGCGATTATTAAAAATTCAAGAAACAATAAATGGTGGCAAGGTTGTGGAGAAATAGAAACACTTTTATATTGTCAGTGGGACTGTAAATTAGTTCAATCATTTTGGAAAACAGTATGGCAATTCCTCAAGGATCTAGAACCAGAAATACTATTTGACCTAGCAATCCCATTACTGGGTATATACCCAAAGGAATATAAATCATTCTGTTATAAAGATACATCCATATGTATGTTTATTGCAGCACTATTCACAAGAGCAAAGACATTGAACCAACCCAAATGTCCATCATTGATAGACTGGATAAAGAAAATGTGGTAAATATATACACCATGGAATAATATGCTGCTACAAAAATGAATGAGATCATGTCCTTCGCAGGGACATGGATGAAGCTGGAAGCCACTATTCTCAGAAAACTAACACAGGAACAGAAAACCAAACATCACATGTTCTCATTTGTAGGAAGGAGCTGAACAATGAGAACACATGTACACAGGGAGGGGAACAACAGACACCTGGGCCTGTCAGCGGAGGGCAAAGGAGGGAGAGCATCAGGACAAATACCTAATGCATGGGGGGCTTAAACCCTAGGTGACGGGTTGATAGGTGCAGCAAACCACTGTGGCACACGGATACTTACGTAACAAACCTACACGTTCTGCACATGTATCCCATAACTTAAATTATGAAGTAGTAAAAAAAAAATAAAAGTTTAAAAAGGAAATTTCACGCCAATGGAAACCAAAACAGACCAAGAGTTGCTAATCTTACAGCAGACAAAATAGATTTGAAGAAAAAACTATAAGAAGAGACAAAGAAGGTCATTATATAATGATAAAGGGTTAAATTCAGCAAAAGAATACAACTAGTTTAAATATATTTGCACCAGACATGGGAGCAGCTGGATATAAAAAGGAAATTTTATTTGAGTAAAGAGAGCTATAGGTCCCAATACAATAATAGCTGGACACTTCAACACCCCAGTTTCAGCACTGGACAGATCTTCCAGGCAGAAAATAAACAAAGAAACAACAGACTTAATCTGCACTGTAGGCCAAATGGACCTAATAGATATTAACAGAACATTTCATCCAATGGCTGCACAATACACATTTTTTTTTCCCTCACCATATGCATCATTCTCAAAGGACAGACCACATGTTAGGTCACAAAACAAGCCTTAAAACACTCAGAAAAGCTAAAATAATATCATCCATCTTCTCAGATGGAATAAAACTACAAATTAAATAGAAGAGAAATTTTATAAATCATACAAATGCATGGAAATTAAACAATATCCTCCTGAATGACCAGTGGGCCAATGAGATATTAAGAAGAAAACTGAAAATATTTTTGAAACAAATGATTATAATAACATAACATGCCAAAACCTATGGGATACAGCAAAAGAAGTACTAAGAGGAAAGTTTATAGCTTTAAGCTTTATAGCTATAATGCACTTTGTAGCTATAAGTGCCTACATCAAAGAAAGAAAAAAACTTCAAATAAACAATCCAATGATGTACCTTGAAGAACTGGAGAAGCAAGAGCAAACCTAACTAAAACCAGCACAAGAAAATAAATAATAAAAGTTAGAGCAGAAATAAATAAAACTGAAGTAAAAAAAATTAAAAATTCAATGAAAAAAATTTTTTTGAAAAGTTAAACAAAATTGACAAACCTTAAATCTGATATGAAAGAGAAAAGATCCAAATGAATAAAATCAGAAATGAAAAAGCAGACATTACAACTGATAATGCAGAAATTTAAAGGGTCATTGGTTGCTACTATGAGCAACTATATGCCAATAAATTGGAAAATCTAGAAGAAATGGATGAATTCCTGGAAACATACAACCTACCAAGATTAAACCAGGAAGAAATCCAAAACCTGAACAAACCAATAACAAGTAACGAGATTGAAGCTGTAATAATAAGTAAAAGCCCAAGACCTGATGGCATCACTACTAAATTCTAGCAAACATCTAAAGAAGAACTAATACCAATTCTACTCAAAATATTTTGAAAAACAGAGGAGGAGATAATACTTTCAAACTCATTCTACAAGTAGTACAGGGTACCTTAATACCAAAGCCACCCAAAAACGAACGAAAGAAGGAGGAAGGAAGGAAGGGAGGAAAGGAAAGAAGAGGAGAGGAGGGGAGGGGAGGGGAGGGGAGGAGAGGAAAAACTAGAGTCCAATATCTCTAGTAAATATTGATGCAAAAATTCTCAACAAAATGCTAGCAAACAAATTAATACAATAGAAAGACAATTGATCATGATCATGGGATTTGTCGATGGGATGGAAGGATGGTTCAACATATACAACTCACTCAGTGTGATATATCATATCAACAGAATGAAGGATAAAAACCTTATCATTTCAACTGAAGCTGAAAAACATTTGATAAAATTCAACATCCCTTCATGATAAACACTCTCGAAAAACTGGTATTAGAAGGAACATACTCTAGAATAATAAAACCATAAATAACAAATCCACAGTTAGTATCATACTGAATGGAGAAAAACTGAAAGCCCTTCCTCTAATATCTGGAACATAATAAGAATGCCCATTGTCACCACTGTTATTCAGCATATTACTGAAAGATCTAGCTAAAGCAATAGGACAAGAGAAAGATATAAAGGGCACCCAAATTGGAAAGGAAGAAGTCCAAGTATCCTTGTTTGCAGATGATATAATCTTAAATTTGGAAAAACCTAAAGACTCCACAGGAAAACTATTGGAACTTATAAGCAAATTCACTCATTTCAAGATGCAAAATCAACATACGAAAATCAGTAGCATTTCTATATGCCAACAGTGGACAACGAAAAATAAATTTAAAAGTAATCCAATTTACACTAGCCACACATAAAATTAAATATCTAAGAATTAACCAAAAAAGTGAAAGATGTCTATAATGAAAACTGTAAAGCACTGATGAAAAAAATTGAGGAGGATACAAAATCATTGAAAAATATTCTATGTTCATGGATTGGAAGAATCAAAACTGTTAAAATGTCCATACTACCAAAGCAATCTACAGATTCAATGAAATCCTCATCAAAATACAAATGACACTCTTCACAGAAATAGAAAAAAATCTTAAAACTGATATGGAACCACAAAAGGCCCAGAATAGCCAAAGCTATTCCAAGCTAAAAGAACATAATTGGAGGAATTACCTGGCTTCAAATTATACTACAGAACTTTTGTAACCAAAACAGCATGGCACTGGCATAAACACAGACACATAGAACAATGAAACAGGTTGGAGAACCCATAAAACAGTCCCCACACCTACAGTAACTTATTTTAGACACAGGTGCCAAGAACATAACAGTAAGGAAAAGAAAGTCCCTTCAATAAATTGTGCTAGGACAACTGGGTGTCTATATGCAAATGAATGAAACCGTACCCCTATTTCTCACCATATACAAAAATAAAAATGGATTAAAGATTACCTCAAGACCTCAAACCATGAAACTACTATAAGAAAACATTGAGGAAAATACCTAGGACATTGGTCTGGGCAAGAATTTGAGTGATACCCTGTAAGCACAGACAACCAAAGCAAAAATGAGCAAATGGTATCACATCAAGTTAAAAAGCTTCTGCACACCAAAGCATAGAATCAGCAAAGTGAAGAGACAGCCACAGAATGGGAGAAAATATTTGCAAACTACCTATCTGACAAGGGATTAATAACCACACTATATTAAGATCTCAAACATTCTATAGGAAAACATCTAATAATTTGATCAAAAGATGGGCAAAATATTTGCAGAGAACTTTCTCAAAATAGGAGATACAAATAACAAACAGGGATATGAAAAGGAGCTCAAAATCATTATCAGAGAAATGCAAATCAAAACTATAATGAGATACCATCTCAACCCTGTTAAAATGGCTTATATCCAAAAGACAAACAATAGCAAATGCTAGTGAGGATGTGGAGAAAAGGGAACACTTGTATATGTTTAATGGGAATGTAAATTAATACAACCACTATGGAGAACAGTTTGGAGATTCCTCAAAAAAAAAAAAAAACTAAAAATAGAGCTACCATAGGATCAGGCAATCCCACTGCTGGGTAGAAAGGAAAGGAAATCAGTATATCAAAGAAATATCTGCACTCCTATATTTGTTGCAGCACTGTTTACAATAAGCTAAGATCTGGAAGCAACATAAGTGTCCATGGACAGATGAATGGATATAGAAAATACAGTACATATACACAATGGGGTACTATTCATCCATAAAAAGAAATAAGATCCAATCATTTGCAACATGGATAGAACTGGAGATCATTATTTTAAGTGAAATAAACCAGGCACAGAAAGACAAACATCACATGTTCTCTCTTATTTGTGGGATCTAAAAATCAAACCAATTGTACTTATGTACTTGGAGAGTAGAAGGATGGTTACCAGAGACTGGAAACTGTAGTAGGGGGCTGGGCTGGTTAATGGGTATAAAATAACTAGTTAGAAAGAATGGATAAGACCTAATATTGATAGCATTGCAGCTCAATGGATAGGTGCTTGGGCCGATGGATGCCCCATTCTTTGTGATATTCTTGTTTCACATCATGTGCCTATATCAGAACATCTCATGTACCCATTACATGTACACACCTACTATGTACACCACAAAAATTTTTTAAAAACATAAAAAACTATAAAAAGGAAAACATTTTCCTATACATTATTTTATTAGATTATGAGAAAATTGGTAAAGTGGAGACAGTACTCAACTTACATCACAAATGTTGTATTTGAATTTTCACCCATCCTCTTACTATCTAAAACTCCTTGAACATGCCTTTACACATCTCTATTTCAAGAGTGTATTTTGAGCCTATTCATTTTAGTTATATGTTGCGGGAAATAGTGCAACTTAAATTAACTATTCACTTGAGTTATATTTAAAATAGTTTTGATATTTTGAATTCTGACTCTCAGTCTTATTCTTAGGACTGTGTTATATTCTTCCAAATGTTATGTTTAATCTTCAGAAATACTCTGAAAACTGTTATCAACTATAGAATATTTTTAAAGGTTATACAAAGTATCTTGGGGGTGGGGTGACTACCACAGTCAAATAGGCATGCAATACATTTTGTTGAATATAATATAGATAAGCCTAAAGTTGAAGCATTTAGTTTGTTTCCTGTTTTTCATTTAACAGTATTATAACTAAGGAATAGGTAAGCTATTTAATGTGCCAGATTTTTCACAGCTACTTATCTGATTTCCAATGTAAAGTCCTTCTTTGGCAAGGCATGGTGGTTCATGCCTGTAATCCCAGCACTTTGGGAGGCCAAGATGGGAGGATCTCTTGAGGCCAGGAGTTCAAGACCAGCCTGGTCAACATAGTGAGATTCCGTCTCTTAAAAAAAAATGAAATTATAAAAAAAGAAATAAAGTCCTTCTTATTCAACTACAAAATTACATTTATTAATTATAATGCCCATATGGCAAAAGTCAAAATGTGTAGTACTTTATTTTACTTTCATAGGCTTTCATGATAACCCTATCCTTTTTAGAAATACCTGTTCCTAAAATGTCTTCTTTTCTTTTGCCTTCTTTCTTTTATTTTTCTCTTCAATATAACTCTAACTTAAAGTTAAAGAGCAGGAAGCCTGAAAAAATCTTTCCAGTATTCTCTGTATCACTGCAACATACAATTAAATGGAAGTAGGTTAGAGAAAATATTCCACAAGACCTGCATGAGCTCCTTATGTAGTCTGCCACTTTTCAACTCTCCCTCTTCTGGGATACAGGGTAATTTATTTTGAGAGTAGGATTTTCCTGATGTCTTGGTCTTCATTCTTTGCCCCTTTTTAAGCTTGAAATACTCTGAGACCTTTTATTAACTGAACTAAAATCATTCCCCTTAGAGGCCTGTTTTGTAGCTTTGTAAAAGTTTGCACTTTCCCCTTAAGTGTCACAAATGTTATCAGTGGAAGCTGTGAAAAGCATATAGTGCTGTTATGTCCTGTAAAAATTATGTTCCCCAAACAATTTCCTTGCTGCAAATAAATCTCAGTGAGTGCTCTGGTTGCTGAACATTGAAATTAGAAAGCAGTTTCCCAGATCATAACATCCATTGCTCCTTTTCCCTTTGCCAGAGAAACTTGCTACAAAAAGACCAACAAGAAGAGAAAGAACTGGGAGAAACATCTATTGTGTATTTCTCAGTTTGCAGTTTCTGGTGACCCCAATCCAACCAAGTCACACAAATAGCCATACTTACCATGAAGCCATGATATAACTATTTTTACATGGAATTTACCACTGACTGGGTGTTACATTGTTGTCTAAGATCACATGTTACTCATTTTATTCCCCAGTGCCTAATTACACTATGGTAGGTTAAAGGTGAAACTGAATAGTTATTTAAATATGAGAAAGATGACACGAGCTAATCTTAGTATTATTTTTAAGCCAATTCTAAATATGCTTCTTTTTTTAGTGGTTTTGTTGTTCAACACCTTTGACCAAAAAAAGTTCAAATTATAAAATTGTATCACCACCACCATTTTTAGTGTCAGAGAAACACTAAATCACCACCATTTTTAGTGTCAGAGAGAATTAGCTATTAGAAACTGAAACAAAAAGAGCTACGCTTGCATGTCTCTTTCTATGGGATTATGTAGTCTATTATTTCTACTTCTCTGCTGATGTCTATTCAAGGTTATCTCTCTGTAGATCAGTGATATTTCTTTCCACATGGGAGAAGATGTGTAGCAAAAGTTCGCATATATCTTAACTCACACTCTAAAGACAGACTCATTAAGATCTCTAAATCTCAATTCCTAATTTCTGAGAAACTGCTTTCTCATAGTTGAGTGTTTCAATCAGCCTATCACTAGGAGATCAAGGCATTGGGGCCCAAAAATAGTGTCCAGGGTCTATTGCAAATGTGTATAATATTAATCTAACACATGTCACCATGAAGATTCTCCCAAACTCATGAAAATGTTATGAATTTAAAGTAAAATTGATGAAAAACATCCATTGACACATCTCTAAGAGCTGCCCTCTTCAAGTGCTTTTCATATTTCTTCAAGAGCTGCTCCTGAAATAGAAATGTCGATTCACCAACTCCTCGAGTTTCTTGACACGTGAATAGCATAAATTCACGTTGGGACCCTTCCTAGGAAGCTAGATTCATCTGTTTCCCAGACCATCTCAGCTACAAGCTCAGAGAAGTCTCTACATCAGCCTTGTTATTTTGCCCCATTAAACACGTTAAGGCCTGTTGGTCTTTGGCTTTTAATCTCAAGTAATTACCACCTAGGAGTGCTGGGTACCTCAGGACCCACAGAGGGCAATTCCCTGCAGCTAATGAAAATGAGAAGGGAGCCAAATGATTAATAGAAATATTTAAGGCAGTGCCTTTATTTTCACCTCTCTGTAACAGTAGTAAAATACAAACAGGCTTTAATTCTTCTTGGAAATATCCAACATTCGAGCTACTCAAATTGAACAGCCAATCCAGTCAATAATGAATGAATATGTTAATATCACAGCCAAGAAATGAGCAGAGTTTGAAATTTACATTAATATTTGCACTAATTATTCTTAAAATGTTCTTTAAAGTGGTGAGCGGTCAATGTAATTACTGATGTCAAGAGATATCATTATTAAAGAGACATGGCCAACAATTGTATTAGGTATAGAAAGAAGCAGAGAAGTAATATCTCATTTTGCTGACATGTCTGCCTAGTCTAGAGTCTGCTGCAGTAACAATCAACCTCTACATCTCAAAGCCTTAACACTGTAAACTTTGATTTTTTGATCATCTGACAGTCATTAATGAGAGCTATTGTTAATGGCTCCTCTCCAAAGGGTGATCAATTGGCCCAGATAGCTTGTACTTTATTGTGAAATCATCTAAAATAAATGGCTTTTGAGGTCTCTCTAGAAGGCTAAGAGTATTGAATGGCTAAATTGTAAAGCCAAGAGTGGAAATAGCTTACAATTAATTTATTATCGACCAGAACTCAGTCATACAGCCTTCAACCTAAGTGCAGGAATTGCATTCTTCTTGCATGTTCAGGAAAGAGGTAGTTGTAGCGAATGGTGTTAACTCTGTCTCACCAATTGATTATGTTGGATAATTGATTAAAAACAAATATTACTTTTTAGGAAACTAAGCAATGTGCTAATTTTTAACATTTAAAAATGAGCTGTTAGGTAGTAAAATACAGAATCTAATATCTTCACTTTTAAAAAAGAAAATGAGAAAGACAGCTAAAATGTCAGTAAGTTTCATAAAATCAAGGCTCTTATCTCTGTCTTACTTAACAAAGGATCCCTAGTACTTACAGTACTGCCTTGTATATTATGCCTAACAAGTGTTTCTTAAATAAATAATGTAGATACCAAGTTTATCCTATTTGGCATTATACTTTAGTTCTTAAAGTATGGTTGACTTTCAATATTTTTTGGTGGGGCTGCATAAAATTCTATAATGTCTTCTAACTTGGACGTTTGTAAACTATATTTCATTGCAAAAGAAATAGGTGTACGGTTTGGGTGATCATTTTTGCTCCATGAGTACCTACTATACCAAGAAAGAAATAATCGACATACACATGTACACACATGCAAATACACAATCCCAGCTGATTCAGTTCCTTATATATGCTACTCACTGTTCTGGGTGCAGTGAACAACACAGAATATGTTCCCTCATGGAATTTATAATCTAAAGTGAAATACAGACACATAAGAAGATATGTTAGGAAATATATTCTGTTGTGTAGCTACTCTCTAAAATTGGGATGAACCCTTAACCTAAAATTTTGTTGGGATATTGAGACTAATGATGCTACAGGTGCACAAAGAGGATATGAAAAGATCTGTTACCTAGTTGAGGTTCCTGGGGAGAGCAGGGCAAGACTCTCCTAGCAAGTCTGAAAAGGCTTGAGTGGGCAAAGGGTTAGGGGTTCAAGTCAGGTGAAAATTTCTGCATGTGGGCGGGGCTTTCATAGATTAAATCTCCTGCTGGTGCCAAAGGAGGGCGCAGCCAGACTTTATCAGCTTGCCCACATGTTGGGCACAAGGAAAAGAGGGAGGAGTGAGACTTAAAACCTGTCAGCACCTCAGACATCAAAAAATGGGGTCAGATTCCTCATTACATTTATGTTATAGTGTGTTAAGTGTTGAGGAGAAAAAATGTAGTAAGGCAGGAGAATCAATAGCCTTGAAAAAGTTGCAATTTAGATAGGGTGACCAGGAAAGTCTTCACTAGTGCCTGGAAAGTGCCGATTCGTAGTTTTCTGGGGACATCATAGTCCTTCATGGTCAATATGGAGCACTCAGAAATTACTGAAGTGGTATTTCAGGGACCAATTTAAATGCTGTTGTGGACCAAAAAGAATTTGGGAGTGACTGTTCTTGCTGAGTTGCTTAAACCCCAATTTGGAACCAAATAGCTTTTTTGAGGATCCGAGTTTCTCAAGAAATTCAATTTTTGAGAAACCTCTAGAATTTTCAAAAATAACTAATCATCATAGCTTTCTCTATGTTGGCTCACAGCTGGCTTTGGCTGGTAACTGAAGTTACCCAAAGCCCCCAAATATTCACTTGTCCCAAGGTTAATAATTCCCATTCTATTTCTGCTTATCTTCTCAGAGAATTATTTCTTTAAGTTCATTATTGCTTCTGTGAGTATCCAAATACCATGACATAGAGCAGAGCTCAGAAATCAATTAGTAGGATCAGCTACATGTGCAAATGAAGGACCAAGAAATCTCCTAGGTATTGCATGGTTGTACTAATTAGTAATAATATAATTAGCAAAATAATAAAAAGAATAAACACATATAGAGTATACCATATGTTGAACCATTAGTGTTCTATTGTTGCTGTAATAAATTGCCATCAACTTAAAGGCTTAAAACCACGTAAATGTATTATATTACAGTTCTAGAGGTCAGACTTCCAAAATGGGTCTCAGTGGGCTACAATCGTGTTGTTGGTAAGACTGTGCTTCCTTTTGGAGGCTCTAGGAGAGAATCCATTTCTTCACTCAAACCAGTTATTGGCAGAATTTAGTTTCTTGTGGTTGTAGGAATGAAGTGTTCATTTCCTTGCCCACTGTCAGGTACAGTACAGTGTTAGTTTCTAGAGACTGCTTTTATTCCTTGGTTCGTGACTTCTTCCTGCACCTTTAAGCCAGCAATGGTGCATTGAATACCTCTCACACTTTGGATCTCTCCTGTCTTTTCTTCCACTGTCACATCTCTCTGACCACCACTGGAAAAGGGTCTCTGTTTTTCAGGATTTTGTGACTAGATTAGGCCCATCTGGATAATCCATGATGATCTCCACATCTCGAGATAACCTTAATCACATATTAAAAGTCCCCTTTGCAATGTGAAGAAATGTATCCCCAGGCTACTTTATCAGATACTTTATAATTTACTATTATTATTATTGTTCAGAACACTGATGTCCAAAGTTTGAAAAAAGAAATGCTAACAGTATTTCTAGTAGCTAAAATAGGAAGAGAATTGTGATGAGATCTGTGGAAATACCACACCAAATTTCTAGATAAAAAAAGAATATAATTATGATTTACAGAAAGCTCCATATTTAGATAATGTAAAATAATACTTTGTAAGTGAGCTTTTTGCATATGCAGAAGTTGGGCTTAAAGAAGGAAATGAGTGAACACTTCCAGACATAGTGTCTTAACTTTAAAACTGCTATATTTTGGATGGGTGGCTATAAGGATAGTAATCTTCACTTATATTACTTTTATGCTTCAATACACCTTCACAGATATTGTCATATTTTCTTAAAAAAAAGTATGTGAGGCAAAGTCAAGTATCTTCTTAAAAACAGGTAGAAAATTCTAAATAATTATTTAAAGGTGCAAATCTTAATAACATAGTGAGCTAAGTAGTAATAAGAGCTTAAATTATGCTTACTCTACAGCAGGCACTGCTTTAAGGATTTTAAATATATGAACTAATTTTAATTTGAAAGTGGATGAATTATAATACTATTTACCTACTTCACATATGAGGAACCTGAGGCGAAGATAAATTAAATAACTCTGCTAAGATTATGTAGCTAGAAGGAGGCACAGATAGATTTTGAACCTGGGCAATTGGGTTTCTTAATTGGAATGCTGTATGCCAATTTCTAGTCGAGTTTTCATTCCAGAGAGCAACCATTCCTGGTGTCCTTTATATCTGTCTTTCCTTTGTAGACACATAAAGAGGGAAAATGTGTACATCACTCATTCAGTGGCCATCTATAGCTCACCAGGTTGCTGTTGTATGGGGAGTGTAAAGATAAGCGAGAATCAGTCTTATCACACTGGTTACATCTCTTCACTTTCCTTTAGCAGTTAACATCTTTATTTCAGGTTTCTTTCTCAAGCTGGAGGTGTGGAATACCTGTATGAACGACATATATCTGACTTTGTAACAACTGTGGATTGACTGATAACAAATCTTTAAGGGCCATATGGTGGTAAAATCCCTCGAAGTATACACAAACTGTAAAAACAGATTTAGGAGTGTATTCCTCCATCAATATGCCAGCCTTGACATGAATAACTGCCATTAGCATTAAAAAGAATTTCCAATTTAAATCTCCCAGGAGAAAAGATCCAAACCCTGTCATCTGTCTCACAGACATACTAAATTATTTCTTATGGAGCATGCGGAATTGCCCAAATCAAACACCCAAATGGAAGCAGTAGAGTTTTAGTGGTGACGGTTCTTAAGGAGGGGCGGAAGCCGTTCACAACCATTAAACAAATTAATGGTCCAATATAACCAGAATCTATTCATTCTCTATAAACTAGAATAGTGTCAATTATTTTTTCAGTTGCATGCAAGGTAGTTGGAGGACATCTGAGTGCAAAGTCTGGATCATAACAGAGACATTTTAAGACATCAGATGACACAAGTGGGAAGCACCTTATTTTGTAGAATATGCAGTTTTATTGTTCATATCTTTCTCAAATAAAGAATCCTAAATCTGGCATTTGTCCTTGTCTCTGCTATTTATGCTGCAGTCTACTTGACATGAATAAGGTCCTGTAAGAGCCGGGCAGATGGCTCACACATTCAGAGTACAGATACAGAGCTCCCATGAAAATACAGAAAGGGGTGGCTTTCAAAATTCTTTTCATGAATTTGACATCCTCAGTGAAAGGGCATTTGCTGAAAACATGGAAGTCATTAATACAAAAACCTAATCTATAACATTGACAATGCAATTCAGGCATGTTTGATACAAATTAGATTAAAAATTCGTTATTTATCTCTAAGGTCCCTATTCCCTAAGACCATGTCTTCTGTCTAATTACATCATTTTTCCCTCTTTACTATTTACTTTGATTTGATAATTACATCTTTGTCACACTAGCATGAGTTGGGTCTGCCCCATGACTACTCACTCAGCCTATCTCTCTCTACCTGACTGAGGTCCTGCATCAGAGCATAAGAATGATATTCAATGATATAATGTATTCAATGATTAGAAATCAGTCCTCCTCTATCCCCACCCCCCCCTCAATTTGGGTTTCCAACATTAATTCAATTCCCTAAATATTTTTGTGAAATTAAAGTTACTACAACTCTTTCACTGACTTTATTAATTGGAAATATTAGACTCAGTGAAGATTAGATTTACAGTGGCTTACACAGTAGGCAGCTTCTGTTGGCGTGATGGTATCTGGGAAAGAATCTCTTCAGTCCTCTTCACCATGCCATTATGGTCACAAGATCACTGCCTTCATTCGAAGCATCACTGTCCCATCTAAGGGAGGTAGAAGGGAGAGATGGTAGGGTTTTAATGAAATCTATTACTTTTATTCAAGAAAACAAAGAGCTATCTAGATAAACCTTACAGAGGACTTAATCATTTTCTCGTAGACCCACATTGAATTTCCCATCTATGCAGAGCTACAAGGTAGGATAGGAAATGTAGGGTTTTAGATTTTAATCCTCTGTAGTCAAAAGTAGCAGGGAAATTGTTTGGAAATACCTTTTGGGTAGTCAATCTCAGTTTTTGCTTAATAGTTTGCTTGCAATATAACTTAATTTTTTTACATTAAACTTATTTCTTTTAGTAATTAAGAACTCAATCAAGTGTCCAGAGACTTTAATACAATAACTCAGATTTTTACCACTCATAATTTTCTCACAGCCTCTTCTTCCAACTTTCTAAATTATTAGTCTTATTTTTGTTAGTTTGAGCTTAAAGATATACTGCCTACTTTGTAATTGACCCCTCAACTCTCATACTCTCTTGAAGTACATCTACACATAGAGAATAGAGTAGATAAAAGATGAATTTCAGACCTATTTTTCCTTTGAAATAGCTTTATAAACCTGCCTCGAACTTTATTCTTTTTTTAAATTATTATACTTTAAGTTCTAGGGTACATGTGCACAATGTGTAGGTTTGTTACATATGTATACATGTGCCATGTTGGTGTGCTGCACCCGTTAACTAGTGATTTACATTAGGTATATCTCCTAATGCTATCCTTCCCCACTCCCCCCACCCCACGACAGGCCCCCAGTGTGTGATGTTCCCCACCCTGTGTCCAAGTGTTCTCATTGTTCATTTCCCACCTATGAGTGAGAACATGCAGTGTTTGGTTTTCTGTCCTTGCGATAGTTTGCTCAGAATTATGCTTTCTGGCTTCATCCATGTCCCTACAAAGGACATGAACTCATCCTTTTTTTATGGTGCATAGTATTCCATGGTGTATATGTGCCACATTTTCTTAATCCAGTCTATCATTGATGAATATTTGGGTTGGTTCCAAGTCTTTGCTATTGTGAATACTGCTGCAATAAACATACATGTGCGTGTGTCTTTATAGCAGCATGATTTACAATCCTTTGGGTATATGCCCAGTAATAGGATGGCTGGGTCAAATGGTATTTCTACTTCCAGATCCTTGAGGAATCGCCACACTGTCTTCCACAATGGTTGAACTAGTTTACAGTCCCACCAATAGTGTAAAAGTGTTCCTATTTGTCCACATCCTCTCCAGCACCTGTTGTTTCCTGACTTTTTAATGATCGCATAAATGTCTTCTTTTAAGAAGTGTCTGTTCATATCCTTCGCCCACTTTTTGATGGGGTAGTTTGATTTTTTCTTGTAAATTTGTTTAAGTTCTTTGTAGATTCTGGATATTAGCCCTTTGTCAGATGAGTAGATTGTAAAAATTTTCTCCCATTCTGTAGGTTGCCTGTTCACTCTGATGGTAGTTTCTTTTGCTGTGCAGAAGCTCTTGAGTTTAATTAGATCCCATTTGTCAATTTTGGCTTTTGTTGCCACTGCTTTTGGTGTTTTAGACATGAAGTCCTTGCCCATGCCTATGTCCTGAATGGTAATGCCTAGGTTTTCTTCTACAGTTTTTATGGTTTTAGGTCTAACATTTAAGTCTTCAATCCATCTTGAGTTACTTTTTGTATAAGGTGTAAGGAAGGGATCCAGTTTCAGCTTTCTACATATGGCTAGCCAGTTTTCCCAACACCGTTTATTAAATAGGGAATCCTTTCCCATTTCTTGTTTCTGTCAGTTTTGTCAAAGATCAGCATGAAGGGCTGTTGAATTTTGTCGAAGGCCTTTTCTGCATCTATTGAGATAATCATGTAGTTTTTGTCTTTGGTTCTGTTTATATGATGGATTACGTTTATTGATTTGCATATGTTGAACTAACCTTCCATCCCAGGGATGAAGCCAACTTGATCATGGTGCATAAGCTTTTTGATGTGCTGCTGGATTTGGGTTGCCAGTATTTTATTGAGGATTTTTGCATCAATGTTCATCAGGGATATTGGTCTAAAATTTCTTTTTTTGTTGTGTTTCTGCCAGGCTTTAGTATCAGGATGATATTGGCATCATAAAATGAATTAGGGAGGATTCCCTCGTTTTCTATTGATTGGAATAGTTTCAGAAGGAATGGTACCAGCTCCTCTTTGTACCTCTGGTAGAATTCGGCTGTGAATCCATCTGGTCCTGGACTTTTTTTGGTTGGTAGGCTATTGATTACTGCCTCAATTTCAGAACTTGTTATTGGTACAAATTCTATCTGGTTTAGTCTTGGGAGGGTGTATATGTCCAGGAATTTATCCATTTCTTCTATATTTTCTAGTTTTTTGCATAGAGGTGTTTATAGTATTCTCTGACGGTAGTTTGTATTTCTGTGGTATCGGTGGTGAGATCCCCTTTATCATTTTTTATTGTGTCTATTTGATTCTTCTCTCTTTCTTCTTTATTAGTCTTGCTAGCAGTCTATCAATTTTGTTGATCTTTTCAAAAAACCAATTCGTGGATTCATTGATTTTTGAAGGGTTTTTTTGTGTCTCTATCTCCTTCAGTTCTGCTCTGATCTTAGTTATTTCTTGCCTTCTGCTAGCTTTTGAATGTATTTGCTCTTGCTTCTCTAGTGCTTTTAATTGTGATGTTAGGGTGTCAATTTTAGATCTTTCCTGCTTTCTCTTGTGGGCATTTAGTGCTATAAATTTCCCTCTACACACTGCTTTGAATGTGTCCCAGAGATTCTGGTATGTTGTGTCTTTGTTCTCATTGGTTTCAAAGAACATCTTTATTTCTGCCTTCATTTTGTTACATACCCAGTAGTCATTCAGGAGCAGGTTGTTCAGTTTCCATGTAGTTGAGTGATTTTCAGTGAGTTTCTTAATCCTGAGTTCTAGTTTCATTGCACTGTGGTCTGAGAGACAGGTTGTTATAATTTCTGTTCTTTTACATTTGCTGAGGAGAGCTTTACTTCCAACTATGTGGTCAATTTTGCAATAAGTGTGATGTGGTGCTGAGAAGAATGTATATTCTGTTGATTTGGTGTGGAGAGTTCTGGAAATGTCTATTAGGTCTGCTTGGTGCAGAGCTGACTTCAATTCCTGGATATCCTTGTTAACTTTCTGTCTCGTTGATCTGTCTAATGTTGACAGTGGGGTGTTAAAGTCTCCCATTATTATTGTGTGGGAGTCTAAGCATCTTTGTAGGTCTCTAAGGACTTGCTTTATGAATCTGGGTGCTCCTGTATTGGCTGCATATATATTTAGGATAGTTAGCTCTTCTTGTTGAATTGATCCCTTTACCATTATGTAATGGCCTTCTTTGTCTCTTTTGATCTTTGTTGGTTTAAAGTCTGTTTTATCAGAGACTAGGATTGCAACCCCTGCTTTTTTTTTTCATTTGCTTGATAGATCTTCCTCCATCCCTTTATTTTGAGCCTGTGGGTGTCTGTGCACATGAGATGGGTCTCCTGAATACAGCACTCTGATGGGTCTTGACTCTTTATCCAGTTTGCCAGTCTGTGTCTTTTAATTGGAGCATTTAGCCCATTTACATTTGAAGTTAATATTGTTATGTGTGAATTTGATCCTGTCATTATGATGTTAGCTGGTTAGTTTGCTTGTTAGTTGATGCAGTTTCTTCCTAGCATTGACGGTCTTTACAATTTGGCATGTTTTTGCAGTGGCTGGTACCAGTTGTTCGTTTCTATGTTCAGTGCTTCCTTCAGGAGCTCTTGTAAGGCAGGCCTGGTGGTGACAAAATCTCTCAGCATTTGTTTTTCTGTAAAGGATGTTATTTCTCCTTCACTTATGAAGCTTAGTTTGGCTGGATATGAAATTCTGGGTTGAAAATTGTTTTCTTAAAGAATGTTGAATATTGGCCCCCACTCTCTTCTGGCTTGTAGGGTTTCTGCTGAGAGATCCGCTGTTAGTCTGATGGGCTTCACTTTGTGGGTAACCCGACCTTTCTCTCTGGCTGCCTTTAACATTTTTTCCTTCATTTCAACTTTGGTGAATCTGACAATTATGTGTCTTGGAGTTGCTCTTCTCGAGGAGTATCTTTGCGGCGTTCTCTGTGTTTCCTGAGTTTGAATGTTGGCCTGCCTTGCAACGTTGGGGAAGTTCTCCTGGATAATATCCTGAAGACTGTTTTCCAACTTGGTTCCATTCTCCCCGTCACTTTCAGGTACGCCAATCAGACATAGATTTGGTCTTTTCACATAGTCCCATATTTCTTGTAGGCTTTGTTCATTTCTTTTTACTCTTTTTTCTCTAAACTCCTCTTCTCACTTCATTTCATTCATTTGATCTTCAATCACTGATACCCTTTCTTCCAGTTGATCCAATCAGCTACTGAAGCTTGTGCATGCATCACGTAGTTCTCGTGCCATGGTTTTCAGCTCCATCAGGTCATTTAAGGAATTCTCTACATTGTTTATTCTAGTCAGCCATTCATCTAATCTTTTTTCAAGGTTTTTAGCTTCTTTGTGATGGGTTCAAACATCCTCCTTTAGCTCGGAGTAGTTTGTTATTTCCCATCATCTGAAGCCTCCTCTCAACTCGTCAAAGTCATTCTCCGTCCAGTTTTGTTCTGTTGCTGGTGAGGAGCTGCGTTCCTTTGAAGGAGAAAAGGCGCTCTGATTTTTAGAATTTTCAGCTTTTCTGCTCTGGTTTCTCCCCATCTTTCTGGTTTTATCTACCTTTCGTCTTTGATGATGGTGATGTACAGATGGGGTTTTGGTGTGAATGTCCTTTCTGTTTGTCAGTTTTCCTTCTAACAGTCAGCACCCTCAGCTCCAGGTCTGTTGGAGTTTGCTGGAGGTCCACTCCAGACCCTGTTTGCCAAGGTATCGCCAGTGGAGACTGCAGAACAGCGAATATTGCAGAACGGCAGATGTTTCTGCCTGATCCTTCCTCTGGAAGCTTTGTCTCAGAGGGGCACCCAGCTGTATGAGGTGTCAGTTGGCCCCTACTGGGAGGTGTCTCCAAGTTAGGCTACTCGGGGTCAGGGACCTACTTGAGGAGGCAGTCTGTCCGTTCTCAGATCTCAAACTCCATGCTGGGAGAACCACTACTCTCTTGAAAGCTGTCAGACAGGGACGTTTAAGTCTGTATAAGTTTCTGCTGCCTTTTGTTCAGCTATGCCCTGCCCCCAGAGGTGGAGTCTACAGAGGCAGGCAGGTGTCCTTGAGCTGGGGTGGACTCCACCCAGTTCGAGCTTCCCAGCCGCTTTGTTTATCTACTCAAGCCTCAGCAAAGGTGGACGCCCATCCCCCAGCCTCACTGCTGCATTGCAGTTCAATCTCAGACTGTTATGCTAGCAGTGAGCGAGTCTCCTTGAGTGTGAGACCCTCCGAGCCAGTGCGGGATAAAATCTCCTGGGTGTGCCATTTGATAAGCCCATTGGAAAAGCTCAGTATTAGGGTGGAAGTGTCCTGATTTTCCAGGTACCCTCTCTCACGGCCTCCCTTTGCTGGAAAAGGGAATTCCCCAACCCCTGGTGAGGCAATGCCCCACCCTGCTCCATGGGCTGCATCTGCTGTCTGTCAAGCCCCAATGAGATGAACCCTGTACCTCAGTTGGAAATGCAGAAATCACCCGTCTTCTGCGTCGCTCATGCTAGGAGCTGCAGGCTGAAGCTGTTCCTATTCAGCCATCTTGGAACCTCCCCCGCCTCAAACTTTATTCAATCCTCTCTCACACCTGAAATTATCAACTATTGGGGATTTCACATGGTAGAGAATTTATGCAATTTAGGCATAGAGTATATTATAAATGAGTTTGATCAATCATTCATCCAAGATTTACAGATTTGTTTTACTTCCTAACCCATGAAATAAGGGTGTACAGTATTTTCAGCTTGCTTGCTTTCCTGATTCACCATAGACAGGATATTTTCTCCACTTATCAGATTAACCTCTAGTTTCCATTATGTGGTAGTCAGAATAATGCTCTCCCAAACAAAAAGATGCCCATACCCTCATCCATGGAAGGTATAAATATATTGCCTTACATGGCAAAAGGGACTCTGTAGCTGTGGTTGATTGAGGAATTTGGCTGGGCATGATGGCTCATGCCTGTAATCCCAGCACTTTGGGAGGCCGAGGCGAGTGCATCACCTGAGGTCAGGAGTTCGAGACGAGCCTGGCCAACATGGCGAAACCCTGTCTCTACTAAAAATATAAAAATTAGCCGGATGCAGTTGCAGGTGCCTGTAAACCCAGCTACCCGTGAGGCTGAGGCAGGAGAATCACTTGAACCCAGTAGGCAGAGGTTGCATTGAGCCGAGATCGTGCCACTGCACTCCAGCCTGGGTGACAGAGCCAGACTGTTTCTCAATAAATAAATAAATAAATAAGACCAAAGAATTTGAGATGAGAATTATCCAACCTGGTCCAGTCTAATCACATGAATTCTTAAAATCACAGCAACCTTTCCTAGCTGCAGTCTGCAAAAGATGCAAAGACTACAGAAGGGTCAGAGAGACTGCACTGTTACCAGCTTTGAAAATGAGAGATAAAGGGGCGCAAGAAATGTGGGTGACATCCAGAAGCTGGAAAAGGCAAGGCAATGGCTTCTCACTTAGAGCCTCCAGGAGGAAAAGCAGCCCTGTTAATGCCTTGATTTTAGCCTAGTGAGATGTATGTTGAATGTCTGACTTTTTTTGTTGTTTTAAAACATTAAGTTTGTGAAAATGTGTTACAGCAGCAATAGAAAGCAAATAAAGATTTTCATATCTGAAATTGGAGTTCTGATGTAAAAAATACCTGAAATTGCAGAAGTGGAATGGGAATTGTGCACTAGGAAGAGGCTGGAAGAATTTTGAGTAGCATGATGGAAAATATCTAGATTGCCTTGCAAAAACTTAGCGAAAATATGAATGTTGATGATTCTGTCAGTGAGGGCTCAGAAGGAAGTGAGAAGCATGATAGAAAACCATGTGCCCCTAGAGAACACCTAAATGGTTGTGAACAGACTGCAAATAAAAATAGGAGCCTTAAAGTTGATGTTGATGGGGGCTTAGGAGGAAGTGAAGAACATGTTATCGGAAAGTGGAGGAAAGGAGATACTTGTTATATAGTGGCAGCAAGTTTAGTGCAATTGTGTCCTAAAATTAGGTGAAAAATAGAACTTGTAAATGACAAATTGGACATTTAGCTGAGGAGATTTTCAAGCAAAATGTTAGAGATGTGGTCTGGTTTCTTCATGTTGCTTACAGTAAAATTGGAGAGAAAAACAGTAAATTGAGAGAAAAACTGTTAAACACAAAAGAAGTGGGACTTGATTTTGAAAACTTCCAGCCTATTAAGGTCAAAAAAGCTTCCAAAATGAAGAGTTTCCATGTCAGAAAGGCATCCTCTAAAGGCGAAATTGAGGATGTGGCCCTACAACCCTTTGCTAATATCTTAAAAGAAAACATCAGACTTTTCAGTCACACAAAGATGCCTAGAAGAGATTAAAAGTGCAACAAATAGGTTGGCTCCAGAGAGCATCTGAAAAGCTTAAGAATATGCTCCCTCAGACATATAAGTAAAAGTCAAAAATATAAAAGGATTTTTCTATGAAAAATTTGTAGATGGGCCTTTTATGTAATGAAGTAAATCCAGATTAACCTACAGAAAATCCACATGATTTTTGGGAATTTCACATAGTAAAACCAATGACAGTTTGGACCAAAAGGGGAAGAGAGTACAACGTGAAAGACCTCAAATATTATCCTGGCAGGAAGCAGATCGGTACAACCACTCAGCTGCAAACACATATGAGCAGCATTTCTGTTCTCTTCTGAGACCAGAGATGCAAGTCCAGGGAGCAGAGCTGTGAGTCCAGAGATAGATCCATGAGTCAAAGAGGATTATTCTCTGGAAAGCAAATGTAGTTTACTTAGCTGAAATTTTAAATTGATTGGTGTCAGTAACTGCTTTTCCCATTTCATTTTCTCCATTTTACTACTAGTATGTCTAAAATTATTTTTCTATGGCTGTTCCATCATGATTTTTTTTGGAGCCAGTACCTTGTTTGTTAAGTTTCACATGTTCACACATAAAGAAGAATTGCGCCTGAGAACAAATTAGACCCCCTTCATTCATATCTAATGTAGATAATATTTGGAATTTTGATCTGATAAAATTTAGAAGTGATTTTGTTGATGTTTAATGGGTTGATGCTTTTGGGAATCTTGGGATGTGGTGAATGTCTTCTGCATGTGTGAAAGATGGGAATTTTGAAGGCCAGAAGTTGGGCTATGGTAGGCAGAATAATTGACCCACAAAGTTGTCCATAATCTATCACCTCAAACCTGTTTCCACATGAAAAATTGTGTTGACACTTGTCATTAAGATTAAAGAACCCAAGATGGGAACATTATGCTGCATTATTTAGTAGAACCAATTTAAAAGTGGCTGAATTGCAGGCACAACATTAGCAATACACAGCAGAACAGGTAAAATAGAATCTCAATTTTCTGTCCACAGGACTGAAATGGAATCTTCAGTAAACCATAAAAGACAAAAGAGGCTATGTAGAGGAATGGACTAAGAAAATATATTTAAAAAAATTTTATGAACTCCAGAGCTCACCTCCAAGCTCTACATGGCAGGACTGATTCTAGTCAGCATGCCAAACCCTTTGAGAAATGAATTAAAAGATAGGCCACTATCTAGGTCCCAGAATGACCATTAAATGGTACATGTCTTGAACAAATTTGAAGACTACTACCAAGGTTCTGAAAATAAATATAATATTAGAACCAGGACACTCAGGAAGCAGGATAAAACTAGTGGTTTAAACTAATCAGTTCAATGATCTGCTAAAACAAAAATAATAACATTTTCATAGAATGTTTTAAAACCTAGAATTTTACAACATAATATGTAAATGTGCAGGATAAAATCAAAAATCATAAAATAGTTTTTAAAAACATGAAAATTTTGACTCCTGTGGGAGAAGATAATCAGCAACACCAATATGACATGAGTATTGAAAATATCTGATGGACATTAAAGCAGCTATTACAGAAATGCTCTAACTAGGAATTATAAATACTCTTGAAAATGTGTTGAAATAGAAAGCCTCAAAAAAGATAAATAAAAAAGAGTCAAAAGAAAATTGTAGATATAAAAAATACCATCAAAATAAATCCTTATTGGATTGACTTAATATCAGAACAGAGAAGAAAAATACAAGTTGGTAAATTTGCAGATAGAGCAATAAAATTTATGCAATCTGAAAATGAGATTTAAAAAATAGGAAAAAATGAACAGAGATGAGAGATCATTGAAAAAACAAAGAAATTTCAAACATTTGTTTTATCAAAGTCCCAGAAAGACAGGACAGAGATTCTTCTCTGGAAGAAATGACAAAAATGGGAAGAAATGACAGCTGACAATGTCTTACATTGACACAAGATATAAACTTACAAATTCAATAAGCTGAACAAACCCTAAGAGGGAAATCTACTCAGACACATTATAACAAACCAGTGAAAACAAAAGACAAAAAAAAATTGGAAATAGTCAAAGAAAAATGATTACCTATAGATAAACAAATATTTAAAAGAATATAAAATTCTCATAATTAACCATTGAGTTCAGAAGGAAGTGGCATAATATTTTTAATGATGGAAAGTAATCCTGAATCATATATTCAATTATTGTATCTTCTTTAGGAATGAAGGTGAAATTAAGGCACTTAGTTAAAGAAAAACTGAGAAGTGGTTTACTGGAAGTATAAATTGAAACAAACTTGGGACTTAAGTAATAAAAGAGAACAACAGAATTGGAAAATATCCAGGTAAATATTCATCTGTTCCTCTCTTGAATTATTAAAAATAGCATTCTGGCAATGCTGGTTTCAACTACAATCAGAGAGTATAACATTGCCAGATGAGGTTCTTACTGTGTGTAGAAAAAAAGTGTAAGACATGTATGTAGCATAAAAGAACAATGGGACCTATACAATGTTAATATTTCTATATTCCAAATGACATAGAAAAATATTGATTCTGAATAGGCTTTAAAGGTAAATATGAAAAAGTTGAATATACATATTATTATACTTAATTATAAGCATATGAATAATTACATTAAATGTAAATATCTAAACATACTAATTAAAATACAGAATTTCAGATAGAATATGTAATGTAATTTAACTTTATGATGTCTACACAAAGCTCACTTCAAGTAGAATTAAGAAAAAGAGTGTAGAAAAAGTTTTTTCGGGCAATAATGAAACAAAAGAAAGCTAGAGTGGCTATATTCATATTGAACAAAAAATAATTACCAGGGAAAACAGAGATATTGATAAAAGGGATAATTCACCAGGAAAACTTAGAACTTCTAAATATGTATGCACCTAACCACAGAGCTTGAAAATGCATGAAGCAAAATCTAACAGGACTAAAATAAGATATAGTGAAGTCCACGGTTATAATTAATCTCAATACTTCTTTCTGAGTAATATTATAGTGGGTAGAAAATAAGTGAGGCTTTAGAAAAACTAAGAATACCATAAACT
The DNA here is from genome assembly GCF_029281585.2 of Gorilla gorilla gorilla. NCBI lineage: Eukaryota > Metazoa > Chordata > Mammalia > Primates > Hominidae > Gorilla > Gorilla gorilla. Next base: position 18,040,987 of record NC_073235.2, on the reverse strand, counting down.
AAGTAGATCTAACTGACATTTATAGAACACCCCACCCAAATGTATTTGTAATACTGAAGTAGATATACCAAACCTGTGCTACAAATTAGACCTTAACAAATTTAAAAGGTTTAAAACTGTACAAAGTATATTTTCAGGCCTTATGAAATTAAATTAGAAATTACTAGGAGAAGGATATGAAGAAAATCTCTAAACACTGAAACATTAAACAATGTACATCAAAATAATCTTTGAGGCAAAGAGGTAATTTTAACATAATTTAGAAAATACTTTGAACTCAATAAAAATGAAAAATTAGTAAGATGCAGCTAGAACAATGCTTAGAGGGAAATTTATAGCACTAAAATGCTTATATTAGTAAAGAAGGAATTTGTTAATACAGTAACATGCTTCCACATTAAAAAATTAGAAAAAGAATAGAGAAATAAACCACAATTAAATCAAGCAGAGGAAAGAAAGTAACAAGGGTGATAACAGAAAACAACAAAAATAAGAACAGAAAAACATACAGAAAAATTAAAACAAAAGAGGTTTTATGAAAAGATGAACAAAGTTGATAAAACTCTAGAAAGACTAAAGCAAAAGAGAAATAGTTGATAATGGGAATGAAAGACAATATATTCACTGCTATCCTCACAGATAATGAGATGATAATAAGGAATACTATAAACAACTCTGCAAACATAACTACATACCTGTGGCAATTTAGAAGAAATGTCATAGTCCTAATTCAGGCTCTTGGCAAATGAGTCTTTTCTTACTGGGATTTCCGACATTCATTCCACCTGATTCCTACCACCTTCCAGTCTGTGATTGGCACAACCAAAATTTCTACATTTTCTAAAGCTGATCTTGTAACTTCTATGCTTCATGTTTTTAAATTTCTTTTAACTTATTAGAAAATAATTATTAACATAAAAGCTCTATCGTGATATGACTTCTCCTATATCTCTACACTTTTTTGTATGACTCATTCTTTGTTTTGAGAAATTACATTACTTGTTTTTACGCTAATTCACAAATATTTCTCATGTGCACCTAGAATGCCCTCCCAAGATTTAGTGTAGCAAATTTCCATATTTCTAGAAATCTAATTTGCTTTCTCTTTGAAGGTTGATCTTCTTTCTTTAGGTAAATTTATATGCCGTTTTCCACCTGCTGTTATTGCATTTGTTTATGTTTCAAATACGGCACATATCTCATGTTTTTGCCATTATTTGCTGACCTGCCTTCTATTAGAATATAAAAACCTTGCAGGCAGGGGTGAACCTCTCTGCATTTGTGTCTTCACTGACCTGCACAGGATCTGGCACACAGTAGTCACTCAGTGGTTGTATATAGACAGGTGTAGAAATGAAATGGTCAAAATCTCACAGATTGGTAGAAGAGTCCATAGTGGGTAGCCATACTTGTCAATTCCTTTCAAAAATGGAAAAATATTAAAAGTTAAATATCTGGAACATTTTGTTCTTTAAATTTCCCAAAGCAATTACTTGAACTTTATTTTATAAAATATACTATTCATGTAATATTGATCTGCTAAGTTTAACATTAAATGATCAGTTTGACATAGACTATCATCTTCTACTTCATGCATAATAAAATCTAGCCTAACTTATAAAAGCATTTTGACATTAACCCCACATATACAATTAAGTATCCTTACTACCCATTTGCTTTGCATGAGTGCACACAACATATGTTCGCTTGGCATTCTTTTTCTGGAACAGTGAGTAAAAAATACTGTTATATCATTATTAAACATGAAATATCATTAAAGATACTCAAATGGAGGTACCAAAGGGATAAAACCATGCAATATTGCTCCATCATTTCAGAGGCTGAAGCTCTTCCAGTGAGGCTGCTATAATTTATAATTTGATTCCCACAACCTTATTTATCAATATCTTGCCCCACTGACAACATCTTTATAAAAGGGCCTTCCCTCTTGATATCTGGCATATCTCTTCACCTTCATCTCTTGCCATAAATTCAGTCTCATTATACTCAGGGATAAACACTTTGGGAACTTGCAGCCACTTATCGTAAACGGGTTTATGTCACAACTGGTTTTAAAGGAGAGACATAATTTTTTGAATTATGGGCACTGACCTGCTCTATTAGGTAATTCAATGTGACAAAATGACTCATCTGGATGACAGACTATTTATGTTGAAGGGGGAAAAATTGGAAGTGACATTTTATTCTGGTAGTCTTTTTTTTTTTCCTTTGCTTATCTTCCCAGGATTTAACTACTCAAAAGAGCCCACTTGATTGACACGTGTCCACTTTATTCGTACATCTCTTTTGGAGCAGGAAAAAAAATTAGTATCTTGAGCAGGCTTTGATTTCTCCTAAAGGCAGCAGAACCATTTCTTTTTGTGATTTTCCTATGAAGAACTAGATCTTCTCTGCAGGAACAAGGGTCTTGCTCTTGACTGGTTAGCCTGCATTGAATCAGGTCATTCAGGGAGACCTCAGACAGGTCTGCATTGACCTATCTCCATGCAGAAGGGGCAGCATTAGTTAGCCCACTGTCCTCAGGGCTTCCAGCAATGTGACAGCTCTGTCAAGAGAGGCACTGAAGAGTAAAAGTGGTTGCTTGTTCAAAGGCTTTCAATGGGATTGCTGCTGAAGATGAGACTCACTGAAATGTTGATGTTAATATGTTTGATAATTCCAAATCCATCAGGCTTGCAAAGGAATAGGTGATGTCCAAGGTTTGGGTTGGAGAATTCCTTCAAATGATGGGAGAGACATCCAGATGTCATTTCAGTAATTTTGTCTATTTAGTCTATGTCTTTGTCATCATAAACATACAGCTTGATCTTCCTCAGGATGGTGAGGAAGCAGTTGAAGGAGTTCCCTGAGTAAATTGCCAGTGCTTCTCTGAGTTGGCATGGCCATGGTCATTTGGATGCTGCCCAGGAGCTTTATTTAGTGCACTATTCTGTTTTTCTCAGAAGATAACATAGCCTTCTAAGAATAGCCAGAATAGACAAAAGTCTACAAGTCACTTGGTGGCTAGTGTTTGTACATTTAACTTACATATGAAGGCTTAGCTGTTTAATCAATCCTTAGAAGACTTCATTTTAACTCCACCAACAGGTTCTTTTCTTGTTCATGACTGGCCTGTCTTCTAGTTAGAACAAAGCTTCTCTATGGCTATCCTTTCACCTTATTTAGATTCATCTTTCTCCATACTATCACAGCACTGTTAAACTCCTCACAAATGTGCAGAGTCCTTCCAGAATGTTCCTGAGTCTAGTCTGTTTATGGTGCTACCTGCTCACACCTTGACTACTGCCTCAATATACCCCATATGGTAAGTGATAAAGACAGAGGACCATTCATTTCCTATGGTTCTGTTTTCTCATAATGTTAGCATCTATATACTTGATACCAAGTAATATCTTTGTATTTTTCAAGTGATGGAAGTGTTTCTGAAGAGTTTCCTGAAGAAATAACTTAAGTGTTCCAGATTCCTTGAAATTTAGTTGCAGCAATGGCTAATGAATTTATGAAAATTGTTCAAGCTCATCAGTCATTTAGAAAAAGTATAATAAAAGCTACAATGAGATGTTGCCTTATAAAATTAGAAAAGAAATAGTAAAGGAAGATCTTATATGAGTGAACATATAAAATAGGGACGCATTGCTAATGAGAATAAAAGCTTTTATTTAAAAATCTAATTTAGAAAACTTCATTAAAAGTAAAAAGCATATGCATTTTGATGCACATTTTGAAAATATTGCTTATAGAAAATTTCATCATGGTGTGGTTTATATTGGCAAAGCATTGGAGGCAAACTGAATATTTACAGAAAAAAAGTAAAATAAATTGATTTGAATCTAAATTCTAAAATATTAAAAAAGCATGAGATAAAATTGCACTGGATAATCTAATAGCCAGGAGAGAAATCCATAAATACTATTGAGGAAAACACGTTGCCATAAAATGTGTATAATACTATCTCATTAAAATAAGAAACAAAAGAAACATGTAAAGCTATACTATAAGGTTTTTTTAGGTAGACAAGTGATGGGTGGGACTAGTTATATTTTTCTACAAAATTACTGCATCATGTCACTAGTTTTATTGATCATGTGCATATTAATATTGAAGCATGTGATATGGTTTGGCTCTGTGTCCCCAGACAAATCTCTATTTCAAATTGCAATCCCCACAATCCCTATGTGTCAAGGATGGGACCTGGTGGGTGGTGATTTGACCATGGGGCTGTTTACACCCATGCTGTTCTCCTGATAGTGAGTGAGTTCTCATGAGATCTGGTGGCTTTATATGTGTTTCACAGTTCCTCCTACTCACCTTCTCTCTCACCTGCTGCCATGTAAGACATGTCTGCTTCCCGTTCCATCATAATCTTAAGTTTCCTGAGGCCTCCTTAGTCATGTGGAACTGAGTCAGTTAAACCTCTTTTCTATATAAATTACTCAGTCTTGGGTAGTTATTTATGGTAGTGTTAAAATGTACTAATACAGTAAATTGGTACCACAGAGACTGGGATACTGCTGTAAAGATAGTTGAAATTGTGGAAGCAACTTCAGAACTGGGTATTATACAGGGATTGTAATAGCTTGAAGGGCTCAGAAAAAGACAGAAAGAAGTGGGAAAGTTTGGAACTTCCTAGAGACTTGTTTAATAATTTTGACCAAAATTCTGATAGTGATGTGAACAATGAAGTCCAGGCTAAAGTGATCTCAGATGGAAATGAGGAATTTATTGGGAATTGAAGTAAAGGTCATTCTTGTTAAGCTTTAGCAAAGAGACTGGTGGCACTTTGCCCCTGCCCTAGATATTTGTGAAACTTCAAACATTAGATAATTGATTTAGGGTATTTGGCAGAAGAAATTTCTAAGCAGCAAAGCTTTCACGAGGAAGCAGAGAATAAATGTTTGGAATATCTGCAGCCTGACCATGAAGTAGAAAAGAAAAATACATTTTCTGGGGAGAAATTCAAGAGGGCTGCAGAAATTTGCATTAGTAATGAGGAGCCAAATGTTAATAGTCAAGACAGTGGTGCAAATGACTCGAGGGCATGTCAGAGACCTTTAGAGCAACCCCTACCATCACAGGCCCTGAGGCTTAGGAAGAAAAAAATGGTTTTGTGGGATGGGCCCAGGGCCCACTGCTTTGTGCAGCCTCAGGATTTGGTATCCTGAATCCCATCTGCTCCAGTTCCAGCCATGGCTAAAAGGGGGCAAGGTAGAGCTTGGGCCATTGCTTCAGAGTGTGCAAGTCCCAAGCTTGGCAGCTTCCACCTGGTTTTGAGCCTCCAGGTGCACAGAATTTAAGAATTGAGGTTTGGAACCTCCTCCTAGATTTCAGCAGATGTATGGAAACACTTGGATGCCCAGGCAGAAGTCTGCTTCAGGGCTGGATCCCTCAAGGAGAATCTGCTATGGCAATGTAGAAGGGAAATGTGGGATTGAAGCCCGCACACAGAGTCCCACTGGGGCACTGCCTAGTGGAGCTGTGAGAAGACGGCTATTGTCCTTTAGAGCCCCAAATGGTAGATCCACTGACAGCTCGTACCCTATGCCTGGAAAAGCCATAGACACTCAACATCAGCCCATTAAAGCAGCCAGGAGGCTGTACTCTGTAAAGCCACAGGGGTGGAGCTGCCCAAGGCCGTGGGAGCCCACCTCTTGCATATGTGCCCTGAATGTGAGACATGGAGTCAAAGGAGATCATTTCAGAACTTTAAGATTTAATGACTGTCTTGCTGGGTTTCAGAATTGCGTGGGCCTGTAGCCCCTTTGTTTTGGCCAATTTCTCCCATTTGGAATGGGAGTATTTATCCAATGCCTGTACCCTCCTTGTATCTTGGAAGTAACTAACTTGCTTTTGATTTTACAGGCTCATAGGCTGAAGGGATTTACCTTATCTTAGATGAGACTTTGGACTGTATTCTTTTGAGTTAATGCTGAAATGAGTTAAGAGTTTGGAGTACTGTCTGGAAGGCATGATTGGTTTGGAAACGCAAAAAGGACATAAACTTTGGGAGAGACTAGGGGAGAAATGATATGGGTTAGCTGTGTCCCCACACAAATCTTATTTTGAATTGTAATCCTCATAATCCCCATGTTTTGAGGGCAGGACCTGGTGGGAGGTGATTTGGTCATGGGGACAGTTTCCCCCATGCTATTCTCCTGATAGTGCATGAGTTCTCATGAGACCTGATGGTTTCATAAGTGTTTGACAGTTCCTCTTACATATGCTCTGTCTCATCTGCCACCATGTAAGACACTCCTACTTCCCCTTCTGCCATAATTGTCAGTTTTCTGTGGCTTCCTCAGACATGTGGAACTGTGAGTCAATGAAACTTATTTTCTTTATAAGTTACCCAGCCTCGAGCAGTTCTTTATAGCAGTGTGAAAATGGAATAATACAACATACATTTAACATTTAAACAAGAAATAAAGCAGTAGAGTTTGGGTGAGATAAAACCAAGATCCTCAGTTCCTCATCTATGTATTACAGTAGTAGCTGTCTTTTCAATATTCTGTTCTGATACCCACAGAGATTTGCTATTATTTTTTGCCTGACTAAAGAAGGTAAACTTAGACAAATGTTATTTCACTGAACAAATGTATTTAAGTTACTGGGACTTACAAACTTAGAATAAAATAATTCCATGAGGAAGAATGTTTTGAAGTGGGAAAAAAAAAAACACATGAATCTGGGCTGAAAATCGGTGGCATGGCTTATTTTAAGGGCTCACAGTTAAGGAGAAGAGTACATAAAGAGAACAAAAAGATGATTATGGATTAACAGTGTACTACTCCAGCTCATGATCTAGCATCACAATGAGTCTGTTCTTAGACAAAAAGGTAATTGTTATTTTATACCTAGTATCATTTTGCTACTAAATAATAATTGAATATATATTCACACACACACACACACACACACACACACACCATTGTTTCTGTTTCTTTGAGGAACCCTGACTAATATCTGTTTCTTTGGAGAACCCTTATGTCATATATATCTCATATATATATCATATAACTTATATCATATATATATATTTTTTTTACAGTCATCCTTTAGTATCATCTGAGATTGGTTCTGGGAGCCCTGTAGATACCAAAATCTGTCGATGCTCAAGTCTCCCAATTAGCCTAAAGGAACCTGCTGTTATGAAAACTTGTCTTTCCACATCTGTGTGTTCTGCATTCCCGGATTATTGTATTTTTCAATCAGCAGTTGGTTGAATCTGTCGATTGGAAACTGCAGATATGGAAGGTCAAGAGATATGGAGAAATGGAGAGAGAAAGATATGGGGGAGAAATACAGACAGAAAAACAGAGAGAGATTTATTATAAGGAACTAGCTTATGTGATTATAGATGCTGAGAACTGAGAAGTCCAATCTTCCAGCTGCAAGTGGAGATCCAGAAAAGCAGGGTCATAATTCAGTGTGAGTCTGCAGACTTGAGAATCAGGGAAGTTAATGATGGAAATCCCAGTCTTGAGGCAGAATAGGAGATGAGAGGTCCCAGGTCAAGCAATGGGGCAGAAAAAAAGAGGTGAATTCATCCCTCTGTGGGATTTTTTCCTATTCAGGCCCTCAGTGGATCAGATGATGTTAACCCATGTTGGAAAGGACCCCCCACCTCTAATGCTAATATTATGGAGATTCACCCTCACATACACACCCAGAAAAAGTGTTTAATCTAGACATCCAGGGGCCCACCCAAATTCACACATGAAATGATCCATCACAATAGTATACATAAAACCATTTAACAATTTAACAGATACAGCTAAGGTTTGAGTGCCTACTATGTGCCAACCACTACTCTGAGTGCTGGAGATACATTAGTAAACAAAATTGACAAACATTGTATCCTGGCAAACTCTACCTTTGACCAGTACCCAAAGAGTGTTATAGAGCCAGAGTATAGATTCCAGAGCTTACACTTACAAAGAAGAATTCATTTCTAGGAATAAAAAAAACCTGGGCAAGCATCGAAGCTCTTACATTCAATTCATTAAAAAAAAGGCGTGGAGTGCTAGGTCTCAGTGTTCAGTGTGCCTGTGAATGTCCTAGGAAATTTGAGATAAAGCCATTGTTTTATTCCAGTCTGAAAAATCTGAGTCAGAGCCCAGGGATCTGCATTTTACAAACCATCTCTGATGAATTGGTGTTTTGGCACCACACTTTCAGAAACAGTTGACTAGAGAGTAGCTGGAATGTTCACCCATCACTGCTTAACCAGATATTTTTCATACATCTATCTACAGAGTGACAGATGTAGACACCATATTGGAAATTATTCCCATCTCTACATAGTTTATTTGTTCAGTATTGGTCAATAGAGTTGCTCATCCTTCTGACTATAATTTATTGGTCTAGATAGAGGCATTTGAATCTAGTTAGACTTTTAATGGGGCGATGTCTTCATGGAACTTGAGCTCTTCCTTTTACCTTTTCTGCTATCCTGCTGTTTTTACTATCTGGGACTCCACAAGACACCCAGTATTATTATTACGCTAAATGCAATGTTTCTTCTAAACTATTTTAGCTAATTTTTTGTCTTATGAGCCAAGAATTCTTTCTAACTAACAATCAAACAAAAGCCACAGGCCTAGCTTAAAGCTACCAATAATAAGTAGCAAACATGGAAATGACTCTAAATCCATTTTTTCTGTTACTGCCTTTCCTCATATATCCTAGTTTTGCCAAAAAAATTACAGGCTCTGTGGTTCTTTTTATCTGTTCTCCACCAGTCCTTTAGTTAATGTGGTTCATCATTTACAAGGGACAAGCCAATTCTATTTCATTTCTTGCAGGGATATCCATATAATTCCCAATTAAAATCAGCCTAAATTTCTTTAGCGATATAGAAGATGTGAATGCTCTATAGTTTTGGTGGGGATTGGGGAAAGGACTGTTTGGCAAACCAGTCTGAACCTCTCCATTCCAGCTGCTGGTTAACTCTTGGGGGAAGAGATATGCTATTGCTCTTCAGGGAGTACCTTTACATTGAGGGTAAGGTGTTACTTTTCTTGTTGCATGAGGTTATAATTCCTTTGTGTGGCTTTCTTTCTCTGTGGGAGAAAAGAGACAGGATAAATATCAGTCTTGCTAAAGAAAAGTAATCTCTATGGTGCCGAATGTCTGCTTTGAGTGCCTTCAAAGCTGACCCGCTAGCTTGTCTAATTTATTGTCCCTGGTGAGAAAGTTTATATCTGGAAACAAAACTAACCTATTCTTAAATTCTTCAAAAGCAGCTCCCTTGCAGTTGTTTTGCGGGGGGGGTTTTGATACATTTTTTAGGCGTTAATTTTTTTCAAGATAAGAATAGCAATAGAATAAAGATATAAAATACAAAACTTCAAGGTATAGTCAATTATCTAGGACAATTTTCAGCCTTTTCTAAGAATAAGGAAAAAAATGAAAACATGAAGAGTATCACACATTGGATTGTTGTTCATTGCAAAACTATTTAATCAGAAAAATACCATGGAGTGATTTTAAAGTATCAGGCAACTTATATTCACACGAACAAATATGGGCATCTTAATGTCTGACAGAGAGAATACTTGGTCAGGAATCATGAAACTTGGCATCAATCCTGATTTTTTGTATTCAAAGTTCATTTTTTACTATGAAATAAAGAAAAGAATAATATCTACCAATTAAATTGTGTGAAGATCAAACTGATGATGTATGAAATGTGAGTTGTAAATTATAAAAGCCTAAACAAACATGAGATTGTCTTTTTATTTTTGTATAATTTACATAGAGTAAAAACTATTCTTTTCAGAATGCAATTCTTTGTTGATACAATCACACAGTAATGTTACTATCAGTAAACCAACATTTAGAGTAGTTCCATCATCATCTCACAAAATATTCTTTATGCCTACAAAAGGTCAAGTTCTCCTTATGACCCCAGTCTTTACCAAACATTGATTTTTTTGTCCCTAGTTTTGCGTTGAATTTGTTTTATTTCACTTTGCATAATACAGTTGAGCTTCGTTCATGCTGTTGCGTGCATCAATAGTCTGTTTTCTTGTATTGCTGGAGAGCATATCATTGTACGAATTTATGACAGTTTGTTTATACATTTACCAGTTGAAGAACATCTGGATATTTTCCCTTCAGATGATTATGAGTAAATCTGCTATAAATAAAAGCATACAAAATATTGTGTGAACATATTTTTTAATTTCCCTTGAATAAATACCTGGAAGTGAGGTTGCTAGGTCATAGGGTAAGTGTATATTTAAATTTTATATAAACTTTCTCCAAAGCAGCTGTGTAATATTATCCAAGTCCTGCTGTATGAGGGTTCTGGTTGCCCTGTATGTTCACCAGCATGTGATATAAGCATATTTGTTTCATTCGTACTGTTTTGTTTGGTTTGTAGCCGTTATGATAGGTGTGTAGGTGTGACTCATAATAATTTTAAGTTAAATTTCTCTAATGAATCATGATATTAAGCATATTTTCATGACTTTTGGCATCTATATATTTTATTTGGTGAAGTATCTCTTTACATCTTTTGCCCATATATCATAAAACTCTATTTCTTTATATTATTTCATTTTAATATTCACAATATTCCAGTAGGTTAGGATTTATAATTTTCATTTTACAGATGACAAAACTAAGCTATAAATACCACATTATCTCATATGTGGAATCTAAAAAAGTCTAACTAATAGACATAGAGAGTAGGATGATGGTTACCAGAGGCTGGGTAAATGGGGATGGAGGGAATGGGACATTGTTGTTCAAAGGTACAAAGTTTCAGAGAAGAAGAATGCGTTTTGGGCTCTATTGCACAGCAATGACTGTAGTTAATAAAAATAGCCGTGTGACTATAGTTAATAAAAATATATTGTACATTTCAAAATAATTAAGAGAATAAATTTCAAATGTTTTACCATTTTAAAAAAGTAGGTAAGCAATTTGATTGATATGCTAATCAGCTTGATCTAATCATTATACATTGTTTGCATATATTATATTATTTCATTGTAATAATTGCATAAACATATGCAATTGAAAAATATAATGGCATAAATGAATGCAATTATAATTTGTCAATTATGATTTGTCCAAAAATAGTATTTAAAACAACAAGCAAACTTGTTTTTTAACAAGTCCTAATGTGTCTTAAAACGTACAAAGATTAGGTGTCAGAACTGGAAACTCATGATAATTTCTTGTTGCTATACTAATTCCATAGAAGCCAGTGTGTTTTCTAAAGTCTATCAATTTCTAGTTGTCTTTAGGAAAATTATGTGTGTTGAGGATTATTGTTGTACAGTTTTGAGGATTATTGTTGTACAGTTTTGAATTTGAGCTCAACTTCCTTCTGTTTTCTAACATTTTTCAGAAGTAACAGAGGGTTGTGCACTAGTTATGTTGACTGACAAGGTATAAAACAATTTCATTGTTTTGAATCAGGAAGCAAATCTGGTGAAGGAAGCTGCAGGTGATTCATGCTTGAACATCAGGTAGATATAATTTTGGATCACCGCCCTCTTTGGTTTATTCATTTCTCTACACTCCTTGATTAGTCTAGTGAATAAAAATTGTTATCTATTTCTTGATTTTTACTTTATAGGTACAAGAGAGGCTTTTTTCTAAAATACATATTTATGAATTAGTATAGATATTCAGTCTGCATAGAAGAGGCCCCAAACATCAATCTTCCTGTATCGAAAATAAAGATTATAACAACTGCCACATAGAGTACTGTTAATTAAAGATGATGTATGTGAAATGATTAATATGGAAGATTAGTTAATGATAGTCACTTTATAATAATATTACTTGGTATGTGCCAAGGATTTTGATAAATGCATTACAGAATTCTAACAACTCCATGAAGCAAATTTTACATGTGAGGTAATTGACATATTATGCAATTAAATAAATAGACAAATTACCTAAATAGTAAATGAAGATGGGATTTAAATCAGGTATATTTGATTCCAAAGTCATACTCTTCACCTCTCTACTCAATTTATTATTTTAATGTAAAATATTTGAAATACTCAAAATGTTTGATGATGTTTCCAGTTATTTCTTAAGTACTTTGCACAAGTATATAAGGCCTGACTGTTTTCTTAATATAAATTGGCTATATTGTATAGGCATTACTCTTAAAAAATCAAGATTAACAACCTAATGCTTACTATTCTACTATCAATAGCATGCCCTTTGTATGTGTCCATAGTGATTAATTATAAGAGGCTGTAATCTTTGGAATCATAAATAAAACAAACAAACAGTAGCTAGTTGTAAATGATAAATAAAGAAAAATAGAAAATGTCTGTATTTGTATTTGATCAGGGAAACAGAACTCTTATAAATATTATAGAGTAAGAACTTATGACAGAAACTAGACACAACATAGTTGAGAGAGGAGTCTGGGAAGTCGGGGTCACAAGGGCAATTGGAGGATCATAGAAAAGCCCTGACCCGTCTTCCTAAACAGTGGTGCAGGTGGAAAACACACAACTTGCAGAAAAGTCTGGTAAGCCGTGTGGGTCCAGCTGCTGTGTGTGACCACGGAGTAGAACTGACGGGGAATTCTGTGGAAGGCTGTAGCCTCTACACCTGGTGGTAAGCTTGGAATTGTTGCTGGTCCGCAGAGCCAGAAGTCAGGAATAAGAGCTGAACATGAAGTGGGGTGAGCCAGCACGAGCTGGAACTCACAAAACAAGACAATTTACATAGTCTCACTGAAGTTAACCTTCCCAAAGTAATGTCTGTCACGTCACTTCTACCCTTTACAACTCATTCAAATGACTCTGTTGGCCATCTCTAACCCAGAAGGGATGTTGAGGAAACTAGATCCATCTTAGCTAAATTAACATTTTTTTAAAAGACACTGATTGCCTCTATTTATTTTGCTCTCTAATTATTTAAAATCTATTGAGTTTCTGAACCCATAATGATCTGAACATTCTGAGACAATCTATAAGGAAAGGGAAGTTTGTTTTGAGATATTTCTCTTCTCTTTAGATCACTCTTAGGGCAATTGTTTATGTTGCTCGTGTGCAGAGGGACCATTTATTGGCCTGATATTGTCAAAGCTGATTTCCAGAGGGCACTGCCACATATTGACTGAACAGCTTGGTTGATATTGAAGGAAAGACAACTGAATATGGAAAGGAATGGAGAATTTCCTGTAATTAATAATAACATGGAGGGTGAAGATTATTAGTAAAGGAAGATTGAGAGTGAAGCTCATTTCAGAGAGTAAGTACAAAGCGGCATATGTTCTTCCAACAAGGTCAGCGAATAAAAAAATCATACATGAGTGGAATGTGGGTCTGAGTTGGGTAGAAAGAAGAGTAATTAGATACACACAGGTTTTAGAAAGGAGTGGAAAAGGTGTGAGCATCTGATACAGTTCTCTCTGGAAATTTTATGACAACACGGTAAATTAGAACAAAAAGTGTGAATAAGTTAGCATAAACGAATACCAGTCCGTGGACCACTGACGGGGAATAGGGAAGAATTCAGGTGCGTGCTCTATTGTGCTGAGGCAAGTACAGAAATGTCAGGCACTCAACAGATGTAAGCAGAAGGAGTTAGGAAGGCACATTGGTACCTGATGGAGCTATTTTGAGCATGTAACTTTCGTGTGCTTTTATAGTTAACTGTATAATAGCTGTGTTTATTAAATCCTTATTGTGTGTGTTGTTTCTTATTCTCACATTAATCCTAATCTTCCTCCCTAAAATGGAGAATAAAATATTCCCCAATTTACAGATGGGGAAACTGAAGCTTAAGAATCTTGCAAAACATCGCATAGGTAAGAAGGAGAGCTTAGTAAACCAAGTCGTCGTCACCTGCAAAACCCATGCTCATTCCCTACACTGCACTCCTACTTTTAAAGTTGGCAATGTGACTAAAATTCTGTGTGCATGCCCGCTTTCTCGGAATTTATTTACTTGAAATTATAGGCACATAAAAATTTTATATAGAAATTTGTTTATCATAGTTTTACTGAAAATATATACATTTAAAAATTCCTACCAATAAAAAGGAGAAAAGGTAAAATAAACTATGAAATATAGGTAAGATATATATTTATAAATCATGTTTTGCTATTATATGAGCTTTTGTATAAAATGTACCCAATGTAATATTAAATTATAAAAACTGTTTATATTTTGAAGCGCTACATGGAGTATGATCTTAATTTGGTTTATTAAGAAAGTGCTATCCGATATAAACCTCTGAAAGATAAGCAGCAACATTTTAATGATACATATTCCTGAGTGGTATGGTTCTAGATTATTTGAATACTCTATAACTTACCATACATTTTAAAGGTTATAAATAAACAAAGACAAGTTAGATTTTGTTAAAAAGAAACAGTATGCTTTAAATGCAATTTTACTTTTATTATTAGATGAAAGCGAACATGAATAACATGGCTATAGAACACAGGAACTGAGATTCCCATATGTTATGCACTGAATTGTGTGCCTCCAAAATTCATATGTGGAAGCCATAGCCCCCATACTCACAATGTGACTGCATTTGGAGATAGGACTTTTAAAGAGGTGACTAAGTTAAAATGAGGTCAGCAAAGTAGTCTTTATAAGAAGAGGAAATTTGGACACACAAGGAGACACCAGGGATATGTGTGCACAGAGGAAAGGCCACATGAGGACACAACAAAAAGGTGGTGATCTGCGAGCAAAAGAGAGAAGCCTCAAAGGAGAATCCTCCTGCTCACAACTTGGTCTTGGACTTCTATCGTCTAGAAAATAAATTTTCATTGTTTCAGTCACCCGGTCTGTGATATTTTGTTATAGCAGCCCTAGCAAACTAATATATCATTCAAACTTGAAGTAACTGATTTTTCTAGCCTTAGTAACTTGCTAATTTTCTTGTTCAAAGTGCATTTTCATAGATTAGAAAAGTGAAACCCTTCTTAGTCCTTTAATAGTATAAAAATTTAGCACTAATTTTCAGCTTTGGTGCTGATAGATTATTTATGTGATCCAAATGAGATATATCAACAATATTTAATACAATGCAAACATCTGGACTAGAATAATGTAAGACCTTATAGTAGGATAGTAAAACAGATATTTTAGTTAATATGAGTCAATCCTTGAAGGCTGATGTTTTTACTTACAATAACTTTTTTGTTTTATGTTAATGCTTTTTAAATTAATCTTTTCTTTCTCTCTTCATTTCTTTCTTTCTTTCTCTCTCCTTCTTTTTCTCCTTCCTTGTTCTCTTCCACTTTTTCTTTTATTGAGATAAATACATAATTCAGTGTGATGTTTTCTAATACCTAAAACATTTATGTTTTTATATATACTGCTAAAATGCGGAATTTGGCTTTTGAAGCATTTTTATTACTCAAACTGTTTTTTCTTACCGCTAAGATAGTTGCAGGAATGGTTCTTTTTTTTTTCTATCTTCTTCTTATCCTCCTCTTACATACCAACAAATAAAAGGAGTTTATTTGTTTATTTTATTAGTTTATTTCTTGGTATGTTGGCATGATATTTTGGTAATGATCAGTTTGGACTTATAATTTGGGAGAGTGTTTATATTTAAGTATGCATTTATAATAAATATTGATTATTATTTTAATATGAAACCATGTCAAAAAATGAATATTCCCACATTATTGTTCAAATTTAATCAATATTTTATAGCAAAATAAAACAAGACAAAAACTAAACAATAGTGTACACTCCAAATAAATTTCCCATATAATAGAAGAAAATGTCTAGCAGCTAGATAGGTAATAAACTTCTTAGAATGTTAGAATATTATTTTAATTCTCAAAAAGAAATTTACTATATTTGAGATTTTGGTATTTTATTTTGGCTTATGTTTTTATATATGGATATATACATTATAAACCTTATTATTTTATGTCTAAGGAAGAACTTTAAGAAAATATTGTGCAAAGAAATTAATTTTTTTTACAAAGATTAAACGTTTATGTGCTGGTGAGAAAAAAATTAAGTTGAATGAGAAGACAAATAAAAAACTAAAAATATTTGTTGAATAATGATGAATAGCTTTAGTATGTGATTTAATAATTAAGATAGAAAAATTCGTTGCTATAGTTTTTGAGCAATTTAGGATTACACATCAACAGTTTAAAATGTTAATAACCTTACATTTCTTAACATAGAACTTTTGAAAATATTTCTAAGTAAGGCAGGAGGTGTGATTTTGGGGGATATTTGTGAAACCTGAAAACATTCATAAAATAAGAAGCTGGTTAAGTAAATAATGGTAATGCTGTTCAGCAAAAACTTAACAATTAAAAATGTCTGGACAAGCATTTAAGGGTATTGGGAAATGATCAAGACAAAAACTTGAAAAGAATATAGGTTGAAAGTTACAAATATATGTGTTGCTTCAGTTATGCCTCTTGGATAAGTAATGGATCAATAACTTCATCACTGCTTTAAATGTTTTCAATCACAGATATATCTTACTCATTTAGCCATGTGAGTAAATACAGCCCCTGCACTGGAGAAATTACTTTGCTTCACTCCAAGCGACAAATGTGTATTAATTACCCTAGTCTCACACTGCTGGAAAGACATACCTGAGAGTGCGTAGTTTATAAAGAAAAGAGGTTTAATAGTGTGTCAAACAGCAAGGGGGAAGTCCACCCCCATGATCCAATTGCCTCCCACCAGGCGCTCTTCCAATATTGAGGATTACAATTTAGCACGAGATTTGCATGGGAACACAGAGCCAAACCATATCATTCTGTCCTTGGCCCTTCCCAAATCTCATGTGTTCTTCTCACATTTCAAAATACAGTCATGCCTTCCCAACAGTCTCCCAAAGTCTTAACTAATTCCAGCATTAACTCAAAAGTCCAAGTCCAAAGTAACATCTGAAACAAGGCAAGCTCCTTCCGCCTATGAACCTCTAAAATAAAAAAACAATTTAGTTACTTCCAACATACAGTGGGGATATAGCCAATGAATACATGCTCCCATTTCAAGAGGAAACAGTTGGCCAAAACAAAGGGGCTACAGGTCCATGCAATTCTGAAACCCAGCAGGGCAGTCATTAAATCTTAATGCTCCAAAAAAATATCCTTTGACTCAATGTCTCATATCCAGGCCACAATAACACAAGGAGTTGGCTCCCAAGGCCTTGGGTAGCTCAGCCCCTGTGACTTTGTAAGGTACATCCTCTCAGCTGCTTTCATGGGTTGGTGTTGATTGTCTGTGGCTTTTTCAGGCACTCACTGCAAGCTGTCAGTGGATCTACTAATCTGGGGTCTAGAGGATGGTGGACCTCTTCTTACAGCTCCACTAGGCAGTGCCCCAGTAGGGACTCTGTGTGGGGGCTCCAACTCCCCATTTCCCCTCTGCACTGCTTTAGTAGAAGTTCTCCATGAGGGTTCTGCCCCTGCAGCAGACTTCTGTCTGGACATCCAGGTGTTTCCATACATCCTCTAAAACCTAGGTGGAGGCTCCAAACCTCAACTCTTGCCCTCTGTGCACCTGCAGGCTTAAAACCCTATGGAAGCCACCAAGGCTTCCTGCTTTCACCCCTTGGAGCAGTGTCCTGTGACTTATCTGGGGCCCTTTTAGCCATGGCTGGAGCTGGAGCAGGTGGGATGCAGGGAGCAGCATCACAAGGTTGCACAGGGCAGCAGGGCCCTGGGCCCAGCCTACAAAACCATTCTTTCCTCCTAGGCCTCCAGGCCTTTAATGGAAGTGGCTTCTGCCAAGTCTCTGAAATGCCTTGGAAGCACTGTCCCCATTGTCTTGGCCATTATCATTTGGCTCCTTTTTATTCATGCAAATTTCTGCAGCCAGCTTGAATTCCTTCCCAGAAAACAGATTTTTCTTTTCTACCACATAATCAGGCTGCAAGTTTTGTAAACTTTTATGCTCTGCTTCCCTTTTAAGTATAAGTTCCAGTTTCATATTATGTTTTGTGCACACATGTGACCATATGCTGTCAGAAGCAGCCAAGCCATATTTTGAGACCTTTGCTGTTTAGAAATTTCTTCCACCAGATACCCTAAATTGTCACTCTCAAGTTTAAAGTTCTACGGATCTCCAGAGCATGGGCACAATGTAGCCAGTCTCTTTGCTAAAGCATGGCAAAAGTGACCTTGACTCTAGTTCTCGGTAAGTTTCTCATCTCCATCTGAGACCATGTCAGCCCAGACATCATGGTTCATATCATTATTAGCATTTTGGTCACAACAATTTAGCAAGTCTCTAGGAAGTTCCAACATTTTTCTCATCTTCTTGCCTTCATCTGAATTCTCCAAAGTTACAGGAAAGGGATCATGATTCAGACCCCAAAAGAGGGTTCCTTGATCTTACAAAAGAAAGAATTTCAGGTGAATTTGTAGAAAGTAAAGGAATAAAAGAATGGTTACTCCATAGGCAGAGCAGCCCTGAGGACTGCTGGTTGCCCATTTGTATGGTTCTTTCTTGATTATATGCTAAACAAGGGGTAGATTATTCATACCTCCCCTTTTCAGACCATATAGGATAATTTCCTGATGTTGTCATGCCATCTGTAAACTGTCATGGCGCTGCTGGGGGTGTAACAGTGAGGATAACCAGAGGTAACTCTTGTCACCATCTTGGTTTTGGTTGGTGTTACCAGGCTTCTTTAGTGCAAACTGTTTTATCAGCAAGATCTTTATGACATGTATCTTGTGCCAACCTCCTATCTCATCCCGTGACTAAGAATGCTTTAACTTACTGTGAATGAAGCCCAACAGGTCTTAGCCTTATTTTACCCAACCCCTGTCAAGACGGAGTCACTCTGGTTCAAATGCCTCTGACAAAATTGTTCCAACCTCTGCCTGTTACCCAGTTCCAAAGTAATTTCCACATTTTCAGGTGTCTTTATAGCAATCCCCCAATTCTCTGGTACCAATTTTTTATGTTAGTCCATTCTCACACTGTTATAAAGACACACCTGAGACTGGGTTGTATACAGAGGAAAAAGGTTTAACTGTGCCCACGATTCTGCAGACTGTACAGGCTTCTGCTTCTGGAAGGCCTCAGGAAATTTACAATCATGGCAGAAGGCAAAGGGGAAGTGGGCACATATTCACATGGCCAGCAGGAGGGAGAGAGAAAAGGGGGAAGTGCTACACAATTTTAAACAACCAGATCTTGTGAGAACTCACTCACTATCATGAGAACAGCAAGGAGGAAGTCCACACCTATTATTCAATCACCTCCCACCAGGCCCTTCCTCCGACATTGAGGATTACAATTCAACATGAGATTTGGATAGGGGCAGAGAGCCAAACTGTATCAAAATGTAAAGTGAAAAATGTTGATATTAGATAGGTATTTTTCTTACTGTGAGATTTTCTTCCTTACCAGCTATTAAACTCTTAGCCTTTGTTTCCTCTCAACTTTCATACACCTCAGTCAAAATAAAATTATATTTGCAATTGTACTTTTATCCTTCTAACTCTTAGAGATTACCTGATTCTCAAATTACCTATGGTTACAAAAGAGATAGTAGTGGAATTCTCAATTTTCAAGGCTGCACATGGATGTAGCCAATGATGAACTTGGCTAATTCTTCTCTAATTGACTTCATGCAGAAAGAAGACAGTAGTGCCTGTCGTCTTATTATTATTGTTATTATTATTATTATTATTATTATTATTATACTTTAAGTTCTAGGGTACATGTGCACAATGTGCAGGTTTGTTACATATGTATACATGTGCCATGTTGGTGTGCTGCACCCATTTGTAGCGTTTGTCTTAATAAACAAGGTGAGCATGGCAGAGACAAAGTCAGCAGGATTGTATAAATCTGTTCCTGGAAAGATTCTATTTTGAGATCCTCTGATATGATGCATCAGCCCATGTGCCACCTCATTCATAGAGAACAGATAGTCTTCCTCTGAGCTGCATTTTGAGGAACTGATAGGGTGAGAACAACGTAATCATGGAATACATGATGCCAGTGAATGAACTTCTGAACATGGTCAAAAAAGAAGCGAGAGCATGATAACTATATTTTAATTTTTCATCTAATTTAACAAACTACATTTTCAAAATGATGATAATTTCTATATTTTTATTATTAAAAAGTAATGCGTGCTAACTTGTGGCAACATCAAGCAATATAAAATCAATCTTAATATTTGGGTATGGAGTTAAAGGATCGAGGGATGTAGAATACCTTGACATTCCTTTCTTTGGGAAACCACTATCTCCTCAGTTCCATATTAATTTTGCTTTGTTAGAGTTTTAGTTAGGGCCAATGCCATCTCCCTATAGCAATATTATCTCTCCAAGCCAAGTAGCAAACACATAATCCAGACTTGGTCAATCATGTTACTCCTTCCCTTTTTGCATGAAGATATTGACTGAAAATGGCCATATGAATCCAGACAAGCCAATTGGAATTATTTTTATAAGTTTTCACAGACCTGTTGTTTGGAAAGGTATTTTCTTCCTATGTTGTTACCATATGCCACGAGAATTCTAAAATTTAAGGAAAGGTGTGAAAAGTCTGACTTCACCATCTGACCTGGATTCAGTTATGTCTGAAGTTAGACTTTACTCTAGATTTTATTCAATTCAGGCAGCCAATGTTTATAATTTTCTTAAAAATGTTATTTTTTGCTTAAATGACTTTGAATTTTATTAATGATAGTAAAATATACTAACTACCACAATAAAGCATAGTCAAAACTCTGTGATTAAGCTAATAGGAAAATAGGTTTGTTTTATAAATATCTGCATAAGTTTTCCCAAGTTTTTATACCAGAAGATGTTGTTTTATATCCACGACACCATAGACATCTGTTTGTCACTTTTCCTCTGCATCCATTCATTAATTAAATGTAATTAATTAATTGATAGAATTCCTGCATGAACAGGAACTATTATGTAACATATTATCTCATCTGGCTATAATTTAACAAAGGATTTAACAACAACAAAAAAAGATTATTTCTAGTTGTCCAGCTGAGAAAGTCTACAAATATAGTAACTTTAAAATAAACTATAGTTTATGGTCAAAAAGGAAGTTTCATAATTTCTACTTAAAAGTCAGACTTTGGAGAAAATAGCTAAGGAAATGGTAATTGATTAAAATCTAAATTTCAAATGACTTGTGATTAGAAAAGGAATTATAATTCATCAAGCTCCAGCGACACAAGTAAGTCCAGAGAGCCAAGTAGGTATGAAAAACTGCCTGGAAAAAAATAAGAAAGCAGTGAAATCTCATTCCTAGAAGAAAAAAAAAGGTTTTTCCATGTAAAAACACAATGAAAATATTACCCAATATGTCCCAATAGTAGATACAACGAAGGTCTTAAAAGTAATGACATAACTTAAGAAAACAGCCTAGAGAAAAAAGAAAAAGAAAACAGGGCTTTTTAAGGGCAGAAGAGGGCAAATAGGAGAGAAAGTTATCCTTTGGTGATATGGTTAAGCAAAGATATAAAGAGGAAATTTTTGTTGTCTTATTAAACAAACAAACAAATAAAAACATTTATGGCATCCAAACTGTAGTGTGTTGAATAGTAACCCCAGCCTGAATTCATGTCCCCTTATTTGAATGGGGACTTTATTTGTTCAACATAGGAAGGTGACCCTATTTGAAAAGAGAGTTTTTTCAGATGTAGTTAGTTAAGGATCTTGAGATAGAAGCATATAGGATTTAGAGTGGGCCCTAACTTCAGGACTGGTGTTTCTAAGAAGAGTAAAAGATACAAGGAGATGCAGGGAAGAAGGCCATGTGATGACAGAGGCAGAGATTGGAGGAATTCAGCTACAGGCCAAAGAACACTGATAGCTAAGAGCAACCAGAAGCAAGAGAGAGGCAAAAATCTATTCTTCCCGAGAGCCTTCAGGGTCAACATGGCTCTGTGACACCTCGATTTCAGACTTCTAGATTCCAGAACTGTGACTTAATAAATTTCTGTTGCTTTAAGTCATTAAATTTGTGGTAAACTCCTAGACTTACTGCAACCTTAGGGAATTAATAAAGCACTTTGGTACTGCATTAATTTTGTGTAATTTGTTACTACAACCTTAGGAAATTAATGCACAATTCCACTATACATGACACAACCCCCACCCCAAAAACATTTTTGTTAAAGAGAATATGTTTTGATGTATTGACAGAAGAGGGCACTTTTGAATTAGAAATCTTTTACAGCAGGTGTTGGCAAACTTTTCCACAAAGGACTGGAGAATACTTTAGATTTTGCAAGCCAAAACTCAAAGTTTAGGATATTATATATTATATAATATCTATAATATAGATATTATATATGTATTATGTATTTTGTGATTGTATGCAACCATTAGAAGGTGACCATTTAAAAATATAAAAAATATTCTTAGCCTGCAAATGAGTTTTTTAAAAGTTGCTGGATAGATTTGGACCATGGACAATGGACCATAATTTGCAAACCCCTATTCTATAACACCTCCCAACATCAACCACATCTATGAAATGTAGAGAAAAAGCAATCTTTCTACACACGGAGGTACTATAAAAAAAATGAAAATTTCCCTGCCCACAAAATTTGTAGCTATAAAAATATGGAATTAAAAACAAAAAAACTTAAGGACAGATATGTAGAAAAGATAAGTAAAATGAGAGTTGTTTGAACCAAGGAAAGATTTGGAGCCAAGAAAGAAATAGTTAAAAAGACAAATTTATAACGTATCCAAAGGAGTATAGATTTAAATTTAAATAAGGAGCATGAAGAAAAGCAGGAAAAGAATCAATAGAAGGAAAAAATGGTATAAAGAAAACATAAGAAAGCCCAGAAAGTAAGTTGATGAAAAGAAAGGTGAGCTAAGATTTAAAGCACTAGAGTACCTTAAAAAGAAAAATAATGAACTCTCTATATATAATATGTACATATATATGTGTGTGTATGTACAACTTAACAAAGTAAGAAAATAACAAAGAGAATTAAAATGAGATCAAAAACAGAATAAATGTTAGAAAATAGTTGATAAGTGGATGACAAGCCAAGAAAATCTCCCATGATGTAATTAGAGACCCTGAAAAGGAAAAGAGAAACAGTGGTAGAGAACTTATATTTAAATCTATATCCAAGGAAACAAAGTGTACATATTAAATTACAAAATAGTAAACAAATGCAGCAAAATAGAAACTAAAATACAAGTAATAGCAGTAATGGTACAAAGAGTTAACTATTCTACAAAAATAAACATCAAGGAATCTCAAAAAAATAAGACTCAATTATATGCTGTACAGAAGGGCAGCATCAAAAACAAAGTTAACTTACAAAGCTAAAATTAACAGATTGGTAAAAGTATGTTAGATAAAAATATTTCTCAACTTAAATTCCTAATCTATAGAAAGAGCAAACAAGTGAAACAAGTAAAAACATGAGAAAGAAAATAATAAAAATAAAAAATAAATTATTGAAATAGAAAATAATTATTCCAATTACTAAATTCTAAAAAGTTGACAACTTACTAGATAATTTATTCAAAAGAAGACACACGTATCTAAAATAATGACAAGTGTGAAATTTCCATGAAAGTAGAGAAAAAATGTTAAAAGTGACATAATTTAAAGACCTCTAGGAAAATAAATGTGAAGATCTAGATAACTGGAGTATTCACTAGTTAAATCATGTTTACCACAATTAGCCTAATTAGAAATAAAAATTTTAAAAAGTTCCATAGAAAAAATATATAAAGAAAATTAACAAGGAATCACCCCAGGATTCAAGCACTAGGCTGAGATATCTTCACATAGAGGCCCTGTCAAACTTTCAAAAATAATATATATTTCACATTTTATGTAAACTTTTCAGTGCCTTGAAAACTAAGGAAACATTTTAAATTCCTTTATGAGTCAAATACAGCATCAATAGTTAAATTGACAGTGTCATGACAATTAAGAGAACCTTTTAAATTCCTTTATGAATCAAATACACCACCAATAGTTAAATTTATAAGTACAGTACAAAATATAAAATACAAACCAATACCATTCATGAATATTAATGAAAAAACTACTAGCAAACAGAATCCAAATTTCTTTTAATAAAATAATACACAATGACTAGGTGGGAGATATTCCAGAAAGACAAGGTCAGTTAACTTCCAGGAAACCCATTGATACAATATACCATATTAATAAATAATAAATAAAATAATTACACATATACTGACAACTGATTTTTTATAAAGTTGCAATACGATTCAGTACAGTCAGAATTTTTGTTTTCAAAAGTGATTCTGTAACATTTTGATATAAGTATGCAAAATTTGATTCATGTTTACATCATATACACAAAAAAAATCTCAAAATAGATCATAGACCTAAATATGAATACTAAAACTAGAAAACATCTAGAAGACAATATTTAAAAAATTCTTTGTGGTTGGGGGATAAGAAAGTTTAATATAAAAGAAAAAAATGATAAATTTGGTTTTAAAGAATTAGAACTTTCAGATTTTTAGAAGCCACATTTAAGAAAATGAAAACAAAACAAATAAAAGCTGGCCACAACGTTGCTCTGTACCGGAACGAGCACTGAGTGTGGAGAGGCCAGGGAGTGGGAACAGGCACTTCAGATCCTGCAGAGAGGGAGCGGGCTTCTCAGCGCAGGGATACTGGGTCTGGAGCCACAAATGAGTGGCTGTAGCTTCACCTGGAGTGTGGGCCCCCGCTCTGCCAACTTGGTAAAGTGTTGGGCTCCCACTGGTATCACCTGCGCCCGACCCCACCAGCTCCACAGAGCGTGCAGCCCCAGCTATCCCTCCCCTGCTGCACCTGACGTCCCTGCAGCAGCTGCTCCAGAAGGGCCACTGCTGCCATCATTTCTTGTCCACTACTTTTGTCAAGACTCAAAAACTCACCCGTGACAAATACCAATTTCTGATTTGATAAAATATCTTTGGTATTAAGAGACACAAGTAGTCCAGTATTTAAAAAGTATTTTATTTTCTTCAGGTATTTCTCAATGAATGAGAAATCACATCATAAATATTAGTTACTGAGAATTATACCCATAGAATCATAGAACATTCATGTCAAAAGGAATCATAGTCATCTTTTATTCTAGTGGTTCCAATGTTTTATATTCTTTAGATTATTATTCTAAAATAAAAATTTACTCATGTTATGACTTTTTATTTTATAAAATAAAAATGTTGAAATTTATTTTATTTGTCATTTATTATCTTCTTGCAAAAGCAGGACATTATATTTCCCCAAAATTATAATGAAGCTGTCATTATGTCTTCAGAATTAAAAACAAACAAATATAATTTTTTATAAAAAAATGTTGTTTTTGTTTCTTATCACTTTATTTTGGATAAATAAAAAGTAAGTCATGGACCAAAGTCTCTCTTCACATCTAAACCTACCTTTCTTATGTACAGAATAAGAAAGTGAGATCCACAGAATAAATATGATTTGCTCAGATTCCCATGACTGTTGTGTCCAGGATCTGGAATTAAAGACCAAGTCATTGGACTCTGTTTATCTAAAGATTCTGACATCACAAAAGGAGGATAGAAGAGAAGAAAACACTTCTGCTGTCTTTACCAATCTTGTATTGAGATGCCTTGCAAGTTGTATTGGTTGCCCTTTCTTAGTTCAACTATATGAAATCACAAGGAAATATATTTTTAAAAGAAAGACATTTCCTTTCAAATGCATCTCACAATGAGCTTTGAAGAGAAAAGATCAGAATTACAGAGGTTGGAGATTAAGTATTCTGTGGAGTACACAACCTGTAGTAAATTCACTACCAGTGTAGTTTTCTTTAAAAGCCCTATTTCTTTATGAACAGTTTCATTCTCTGAAGAGTGTTCTCTGAGAGCTAATCATTGTTTGTGTTTCTAACTTATAAAACATATATTCCTAATAAGTTAAAATTGAAACTGAATGGGATGAAATGAACATTCTTTGAAGCTAGTCCATAGAATTGTCAAGAAAAGGATATATAAATTTTAAAATAGCCGGGTGCAGCACACCAACATGGCACATGTATACATATGTAACAAACCTGCACGTTGTGCACATGTACCCTAAAACTTAAAGTATAATTAAAAAAAAAAAGAAAGTTGGCTGTATTCCATCAAAGACCAAAGCTGTCATGGCTGGAAATATGGGAGCCTGTGAAATGTGTGAGGAAAGGGGTTGCAGCGAGGGTGGCATTCCCCTATTTACTTCACCCTCAATCTGCCCTGTTTATTTTTGCGGCAGACCTCTGTCCAAGAAGGCAAAGACTTTTGCAGTGTTGCTTCAGATGAAGAGTGATTCCATTTCAAAATGATCAAGATGAACTAATCTGGGGAACTGAGTTGTCAAAAACCATTCTGGAAGAAAATTGCTCCTCATTTGTCTGTTATATATTTATTTCTATTGTGTTCAGTCCCCTGATTCTGTACATAGATTGATTTAGATTAAAAGAGTCTTGATTTAAAAATAAAATAAAATAAAATAGCCATTCTTGTTATGTAGGAAACCATTACACTGCAGCAATGTTTATCAAATACCAAGTGGACTTAGTTAATTCTATTCTTGTTGCCTTTATTTTCCATTTGTAAAATAGGAATAACAAGACCTGTCAACATTTCTGAAATAATTAAATGAGTTACTATATATAAAGTACTTAGTATGGAACAAATGCAGAATAATATATTGACAGAGAGGCTGGAGAGTCTAAAGTGATATTTTCCCAATTATCTTTAAATTCTTCAGAATTCATTTTTCCTGATCATCTTCTCTGGTTCAAATCACTCTGCTGCCTGTTAATTACTCAGATTTAGAGCTGAAGTGAATTGGATTTATTGAGAAAGGTATGGAGAATTCCTAGTTTTGCCAGGATATTTTGCTAAGTAATTGCTGGAGAAATTTAGTAATACTGACCTTCTTTGGTCACCATGTGTAAATAATCCCAATTCAGGAGCATGAGCACCATGTGGGGGCCATGTTATCTCCTTTAAGTGTGTGGTGTTGCAAAATAAAATACCTGCCAAGGCTACTGTGGAATGCAAACTTGGGAATGTTGTTGCCAAAGTAATCCCATATGATAGAAGGAGAGTTGGGAAAATACTACTTCATAGAGTATGCCCTCATCATCTTTCCCCACTAAAAATATATACCATCTATGAAACCACAAGTGTGATTTTTAATTTTTTTGAATAATAGGTTATATAGACTGAGGGCTACTGTAGAACCCAGGTAAATTATTCGTAGTATGAAACAGAGGGACATCCATTTATCTAGAGGTCTAGAAGCCAGAAGCTTTCGAAGAAAATACTAAAAATTGATAAATTAATCAGAACCTCAAGTGACAGGTACATTTGAGGAAATAATGGTTACAAGTGTGACAGTCCACAAAAGGACATTTCCAAGAACAGTTCTACAACAAACCTGCCAAAGTGCCAGTCGGGTGCTTCTCAGAAGATTCACCAGCTCTGACCAGGTGGTCTGTACAAACTATATATGGTGGTACTTCCCTTTTACTTTCCCTCTGCCTTAGTCTTTTTAAACAACTTTAACTCATCATTGCTTATGTTGGTTACAGAAACGGGAACTGTTGGGATATATGTCCTGTTATAAAGAAGGGTAGCTAAATCCCATTCTTAGGGTACGGTAATGAAGGCTAGCTGACCACCACAGTGCTTCATATGTAATTCAGACTCTACACCAGAGCTCATCCTGGGAAGCTATTGAGAATCCAGAGGGTCCACTTCTCAGTCACCTTGTATCTAGAGACACATGAATATTTCTGGCCAGTACTGTTGAGAAAATGTTTTCTATATTTAATGTGGCTTCCCCAACTCATACCTTTCTATGACAACAGCAGTGGGTTGGATGTGTGACCACATTTACCCAGAATGTGACCTTATTTGGATTAATGATCTTTGTCTACATAAGTAAGGTAAAGATCTCCAAATAAGATCACCCTGAATTAGGGTAGGCCCTAAATCCAATGATAAATCAATAATATAGCTTATTATAATAAGAGAGGAAGAGACAACACAGAGTCATACAGAGGGAAAGGGCCTGTGAAGGTGAAGGCAGAGATTGGAGGGTAGCCACAAGCCAAGGAACACAAGGATTGCCGGGGCAACTGGAAGCTAGGAGAAAAGCATGGAATGGATTCTTCAAATCAGCTCATCGATTTTGGATTCCTGGTCTCCAACAATATAAAAAGAATAAATTTCTGCGATTTTAAGTTACCAAATTTGTGGTAATTTTTCATGGCAGAGAAAATCCAGGCTTACACAAGCCTAATAACACCAAAGATTGCCAGAAAACCACTAGAAGCTACAGGACAGCCATTGCAATTATAATTATTTAAATGTAGATGAGGTTATACTAGAGTAAGGTGGGCCCTTTATTCAATATGACTGGTGTCCTTATGAAAGGGGGAAATGTGGACACCGAGACACACATGCAAGGATAATCCCAAGTGAAGAAGAAGGCATAGATCAAGATAATGCTTCTACAAGCCTAAGAACACCAAAGATTGCCCCCAAACCACTAGAAGCCACAGAAGAGGCATGGAACAGATTCTTTTGCACAGACTTCAGAAGAAAATAACCTTGCTGGCGCCTTGATCTCAAACTTCTAGCCTCCAGAACCATGAGGCCATATATTTCTGTCCTATAAGCAACTCAGTTTGTGGTACTTTGTTACAGCAACCCTAGCAAACTAATATAGGAAGGTTATTAGTTCAAATAACAAAATCAGTTCAGAGGCAGGGTAGATTTCAACTAGGGTTTCATCAGATTTCTACTAATTCTCCAAGGCATTCTCTCCTTCTTGGGTCACCTTTTGCTCTGGATGGCTTTTCTCACGGTTCCAAAATGGTTGCAGGAGTTCCAGGGATCACATTCATTTCTTTGGTGTCCAGAAGAAGGGAGAGTATCTTTGTCTCAGCATTCTAAGTAAAATATTTAAATTCAGTTTGGACTGGACTAGACTATTGCTAACTAACTGTGGGATTGATAATTAGAAGTGTTGAGTGATGTAAGTGAATCCGGATGGATTTTTAGATTTGAAGGAAGATTAGCATTCCTTGAAGAAAATGAGCAGCATAGTCAGAGGAGTATGCCTGAGCAAAAATAAGATACCATGAGAAAATAGGAGTGGGAAAATGCAGGCCAGCCAAGTGGCAAATGTATATACCTTTGGACCAAAGGCACATATTTTAACATTATTTTTGTCTTCCAGATATTTTCTATTTCTAACTTGTCAATTTTATCCTGATTTAATGTGTTCTTCAAAAATAAAATGCAGATATCTTATAGTTGTTAATTTTTTGTACATTTTTTATGATTTTTGATAAATATTGAGAATTGAATAGTTTTTTTACTTTAAAAATGTATTTGTTAATGTGAGTATATTCAATTGTTACAATGGCAAAAGGTAACATTTAGTGGCAACATCATTTTAAACTCATGTACATATTATTTAACACATTGCTATTTTTTAAATGGCATTTAGAAAATTTTTGACTGGCTACCTATATTTACAAGGCAACACTCCATGTTTTCCAAGAAATACATCATATTTTCTACTGCTGAAAAAAGTCATTTATATTACCCTTATGGAAAGAAAAATTATAAGTGTATATTTAATGTCTTGATAAATAATTTTTATTTGGGAAAAGAAAACATTTAAAGGTCAATTTCATAAAATACTATTCTGAAAGTTGTTTGTTTATTTTTTTCAATCCCATTGACCTAGATTGATTTAAATGGCTTAAAAAGAACTTCTGATGAGGAGGGATGCCATCTAGTTTAGAAGTCTCAGAATTCCCACTTTAACTGAATGTACATTTTGCTGAGAAAACTTCATGAAGGAAGCATTTGGTAAGCAAGTTTAGAAAATAATGTCGGGGTATGATCTATAGTGAAATGTAATGAGAAAATATTGTATTACTGTGATGTGATCCAAAATTGAAATGAAAACTGCAACAGTATTTATCTAGAATAATTACGTTCTAAAAAGCATCTGGACTTCAAAACAGTTTGCAGATTGATAAACTATGCAATTAACCAATATCCAATGTACTAGTGTAGCAAGTCAAGCAATCAGATGAGACTAGGTCAGAAATATGCTTAAATACTTTCCTATTTATGAGTTTTAGTGGATTTCCGAGATTAAATGAGAGCTTTTCCATTACTTGATGTATAAACACGTCATTACTTTATATATTAATATTATTTTTAAAAAATTTATACTATATTTCTCTGACTCTTTCCATTCAGTATAAAATTTTCTGTGAAATTTTTGAATTCATTTCTTCCTTATACCCTAATTTAATTAACAGCAAGTAATATTGCATAAGACCTCAAACCTTAAGTATGTCAATGTAAAGGATACTACAATATTTGGTTATGACATTTATTCCTGCACTGCTTCAGGACAAACAAACACTTATTCACAAAAAAATTACCATCCTAAATTCATGACGATCAATTAAATGTGATAAGTTAATATTGTTGAAATAATTTTCAGTTTTCCTTTGTGCAGACTTTGCATTTATCTTTAGCATTCTTATATCTTACCTTTTTTAAAAAAACGAGTTCCTATTAGCTGCTGTTTATTATGCTAAATTCTAAGAATGCAAAATAATGAGTAAGTCCTCATTATTTTCCTCAGGACAAATGGAGAGGAATGGGAAAAGCAGATGGAAAAGAAAGAATTAAGCAAGGGTAACTATTTTGTAATGATAAAAAGAGCCTGGAGTGACATGCAAAAGCGAGGCAGTTATTCCTGGAAGAGATGACCTGTGAGATGTATTTTGAGGAAAAAGTTAGAGTTCACAAGATTAATAAAAGATAAGCAGAAGAGAATGGGACTTGGGAGGTAGGAGGGTACCCAAGGGGAGGAAATAATGAGAAACGTCATGTGTGGAATTAACATTATAAAATTACTTTTCAAAAGCTAACTTTCTTGAGGGTTTTCCTTGAGGCACACACTAAGCTCTTTAGGTACATCATTTCCTAACAACCCTGAGAAGCAAGTACAATGACTTTCATTGCATTATGTGTGAGGGATAAAAATGGCTCAGTAGTGGGTTGAATGTTTAGTGTAAGGTATAGGGTGATATGATTATGAAGCCAGAGCTAGACAGGGAACAGTTTAAAGTAGAGTTAGAAATTTGTGTTAGCATTTTTGTTTGCAGGTGATGAAACGCATCTGCAGAGTCTTCTGCAAAGGGGTGGTATGATTCCTGACTCTTGAAATAGGTTACTCTGGCCACTCAGTAAAGGATGGGTCCAAGGGGCACACAATGAAGGTACAGAAACGTGCTTGGAAGTTAAACTGCAAAGGCAAGGAATTCTGGGAACTAGAACCTGGAAGAGTGACAGCAGGGCAGAGAAGATTCATTTTTATTTCTATTTGGAAGTTTGAGAAGGATCCCCTTCTTCCACAGATCCAGCATTCAATTTACACAGACATATTTGAAATAAGGAATTGTCTTAAAACAAAAACTTAAGACATTTAAAAACCAGCAATTTTATATAGAGACAATTAACAATTTTAAAAACTGATATTTCTCTCTCCAATCCTGAAAGAAATCAAATACTGAATTGCAGATACTCTAAAATGCACCCAGGTTTTCTGTCATACATTTAATTTTATGGAGAAAATGTTAGACATTAGATTTAGAGTGTGAGTTGTTAATATGCCTGGGTGTTTAAAGGTATTTTATCCACTATTAGGTTTGGTGTCTCCATCCGGAAAAAAACTGAGAAAAAAAACAGAGAAAGCTAAGCTCAGCAGCAAAAGAAATAGTGTCTTTTTTGTTGTGTCTCTGCCAGCTTGAGTATCAGGATGATGCTGGCCTTGTAGAATGAGCTGGGGAGGAGTTCCTCCTACTCGATTTTTTGAAATAGTTTCAGTAGGAATGGTACCAGCTTTTTATACATCTGCTAGAATTTGGCTGTGAATCTGTCCAGGGCTTTTTTTTTTTTTTTTTTTGGTAGGTAGGATACTTATTACTGATTCAATTTTGGAGCTCATTATTGTTCTGTTCAGGCCAATATCCTTGAAGAACACTGACGCAAAAATCCTCAACAGAATACTCGCAAACCAAATCCAACAACACATCCAAAAGTTAATCCAGCATGATCAAGTAGGCTTTATTCCTGGGATGCAAGGATGGTTCAACATATGCAAATTAATACATGTGATTCATCACATAAACATAACTAAAGACAAAAGCCACATGATTATCTCAATAGATACAGAGAAGGCTTTTGATAAAATTCAACATTCCTTCATGTTAAAAACTCTCAATAAACCAGGTATTGAAGGAACATACCTCAAAATAATAAGAGCCATCTATGACAAATTCACAGACAGCATTATACTGAATTGGCAAAAGCTAAAAGCATTCCCCCTGAAAACCAGCACAATACAAAGAGGTACTCTCCAAGTACCCCTATTCAACATAGTACTGCAAGTCCTAGCCAGAGCACTCAGGCAAAGGAAGGACATAAAGGACATCCAAAAAGGAAGAGAGAAGGTCAAACTATCTCTGTTTGTAGATGACATAAATCTGTATCTGGAAAACCTTATAGTGTCATCATGAAAGCTTCTTCAGGCTGATCAACCACTTGAGCAAAATTTCAGGATACAAAATCAATGTACAAATATTACTAGCATTCCTATACACCAAAAAGAGCCAAGCTGAGAGCCAAATCAGGAACACACATCCATTCACAACTGTCACAAAGAAAAAATAAAATACCTAGTAATACAGCTAACAATGGAGGTAAAAAATCTCTATAATGAGAATTATAAAACAATCCTTTAAGAAATCAGAGATGACACAAACAAATAGAAAAACATTCCATGCACATGGATAGGAAGAATCAATATTGTTAAAATGGCCACACTGCCCAAAGCAATTTACAGATTCAATGTTATTTCTATCAAACTACCAATAACATTCTTCACAGACCAAGAAAAAACTATTTTAAAATTCATATGAAACCAAGAAGGAGCCCAAATAGCCAAGGCAATCCTAAGCAGAAAGAGCAAAGCTGGAGGCATCACGCTACTGATTTTGAACTATAATACAGGGCTACAATAAACAAAACAGCATGGTACCAGTACAGAAACAGACACATAGACCAATGGAACAGAATACAGAGCCTAGAAATAAGGCTGCACACCTACATCAATTGATTTTTGATGAAGCTGACAAAAAAAAAAGCAATGAGGAAAGGGTACCCTATGCAAAAAATCGTACTGGGATAACTGGATAACTACATGCAGAAGATTGAAATTGGACCCCTTATTTACACCATATACAAAATTATCTCAAGATGCATTAAAGACTTAAATATAAAATGTAAAACCCAAAACTGTAAAAACCCTGGAAGATAACCTAGGCAACAACATTCTGGACATAGAAACTAGCAAATATATCATGATGAAGATGCCAAAAGCAATTGCAACAAAAGCAAAAATTGACAAACTGAATCTAATTTAACTAAAACTTTTGCATAGCAAAATAAACTATCAATAGAGTAAACAGGCAACCTACAGAATGGGAGAAAATATTTGCAAACTATGCAGCTGACAAAGGGCTAATATCCAGCATCTATAAGGAGCTGAAAGAAATTTGCAAGGAAAAAGCAATTCCTTAAAAAATGGGCAAAGTACATGAACAGAAACTTTTCAAAAGAAGACATACATGTGGCCAATAAGCACTTGAAAAAAAAGAAAAGCTCAATATTACTGATAATTAGAGCAATGCAAATCAAAACCAGGATGAGATAACATCTCACACCATTCAGAATGGCTATTACTAAAAAGTCTAAATTGTAATAGGTACTGGCTAAGTTGTGGAGAAAAAAGAACACTTATACATTGGTGAGAATGTAAATTTGTTCAACTGTTGTGGAAGCAGTGTGGCAATTCGTTAAAGAGTGAAAAACAGAACTACAATTTCATCCAGAAATCCCATTACTGGGTAGATACCCAAAGAAATATAATTTTTTTCTATCATAAGACAAATGCACACCTATGTTCTTTGCAGCACTATTTACATTGGCAAAGACATGGAATCAACCAACATGCCCATCAATGGAAGACTGGTTAAAGAAAATGTGGAACATATACACCATGAAATACTATGCATCCATAAAAAAGAACAAGATCATGTCCTTTGCAGGGACATGGATGGAGCTGGAGGCCATTATCCGTAGCAAACTAACTCAGAAAACCAAATACTGCATGTTCTCACTTATAAATGGGAGCTAAATGATGAAAACATATGCACACAATGAGGGGAACAACAGACATTGGGGCACGCCAGAGAGTGGGGGTTGAAAGGAGGGAGAGGAGCAGAAAAAAATAACTACTGGGTACTAGGCTTA
This sequence comes from Gorilla gorilla gorilla, assembly GCF_029281585.2. Taxonomy (NCBI): domain Eukaryota; kingdom Metazoa; phylum Chordata; class Mammalia; order Primates; family Hominidae; genus Gorilla; species Gorilla gorilla. The sequence continues at coordinate 18,006,612 of NC_073235.2, read as the reverse complement.
GTACCTGGGTGGTAAAATAATCTGTACATCAAACCCCCAGGACATGAGTTTACCTATATAAAAAACCTACACATGTAGCCTTGAACATAAACTTTTTAGAAAAAGAAATAATTTCTAATTGTTCTATTTCAATATCTCAGTAGTTTCTTAGAAGCTATTGTGAAGTCTGTGCTGCTTTGTCATACAAATGACCCTTACTTTAGCCCAGCAATTTCTAAAGATTAAATGTTTTATGTGTGATTTGCTTTTCTATTGTAAAATAATTATATTTAATGCTGCATGGTATAGTATTTTAATTATGTAATAAAGGAAATACAATACTTTATTAAAAAGTCAAAGAATAACAGTGTCACACGCGTCTGTGTGAAGAGAACACCAAAAAGGCTTTGTGTGAGCAATAAAGCTTTTTAATCACCTGCGTGCAGGCGAACTGAGTCCGAAAAAGGAGTCAGCAAAAGGAGATGGAGTGCGGCAGTTTTAGAGGATTTGGGTAGGTAGTGGAAAATTACAGTCAAAGGGGTTTGTTCGCTGGTGGGCAGGGGAGGGGGGTTCACAAGGTGCTCAGTATGGGAGCTTCTGAGATTCATTGTCCAGGAGAAGGAATTTCACAAGGTAATATCATCAGTTAAGACAGGAACTGCCCATTTTCACTTCTTTTGTGGTTCTTCAGTTGCCTCAGGCCATCTGAATGTATATGTGCAGGCTTGGGCTCAGAGACCTGACAAACAGGTGCTGGCGAGGTTGAGAAACACATGAATTAAAAGGTACTTTCATAGAAGGAGTTGTGAAGTCTGCCACTAATGCAAATCTGAAGTTATTTGTGAGAACAAGGCAGGCAGGAGGAAAAGTATTTGCATGGTAAATGGAGCTGAAAGACTCAAGGACAGTGCTGATTCTGTCACTAGAGGATGCTGTGAAACTAGGGGAAAAATAATAGTTTCTCACCAAGATTTTAAGAGAGATGAAATGTAAGCTATGGATAAATGTTTTCAAATATGCTTCCACAAAAAAATGACCCATTTACATTCTCACCATTGTCTGAGAATTACCATTTAACTGTACCAATTATAAATGTACCTGAACAAGTTTCCTTGCTTTGAAGTTTGTCCTGAGTGAAATTAAAATATCTACTATAGCTTTCTTTTGATTATTATTAGCATAGTTTATTACTCTCTATCCATTTACTTTTGATCCATATGTGTCTTTATATTTAAAGTGGGTTTCTTCTAGGCAACATATAATTGGGTCTTGTTTTTGGACATTGGACATCTCTGAAAATCTGTCTATTGATATATTTAGACCATTGACATTCAAAGTGATTATTGATATAGAATTAATAGCTATCATATTTGTTTCTGTTTCCTATTTGTTTCCCTTGTTCTTTCTTCCTGTTTTTGTCTTTCACTGTTTTTATGCTTGTTGTGATTTTAATTCAGGATTTTACATGATTCAATTTTCTCTTCTTTTTTACTATAGCAATTTTACTACTTCTTTACTTTTACTTTTTTACTGTTTGTCCTAATGTTTACAATATACATTTACAACAAATCGCAGTCCACTTTCAACTAACACTATACCATAGTTCAAAGGTTGTTCAAATACCTTATAATGACAAAATAATTCCAATCCCTACCATCCCTACCATGGTCAGCAAATCTAATACATTTTTGCTATTAATTTTTGAATGAACTATTACCTGTTATATCAATTAAGAATAAGAAAGATAATTTGTTATTTTACATCCACTTATTTATTCTCTGATGTTCTTCCTTTCCTTATGTAGAGCTGAGTTTCTGACCTATATAATTTTCTTTAACTCGAAAAAACTTCTTTTAACTTTTTGTACAAAGCAGGTCTACTGGTGAGAAATTCACTCATGTTTTGGCTGTCTTTGAAAGTCTGTATTTCTTCTTTACTTTTGAAAAACAATTTTTCAGGGTACAGAATTCTAGGTCAGTGGTTTTATTTTCTCCAAATGTTTTAAATATTTCATTCCACTGTCTTCTTGCTTGCATGGTTTTTGAGAAGTTGGATATCATTCTAATTTTTGCTCCCCTATAGTTAAGGTGTTGCCCCTCCGCCCACCACCACACCCATCCCTAGCTTCTTTCAGGACTTTTTCTTCATCTTTAATTTTCTGTAGTTTGCAAATGACGTTCCCAGATGTAGTTTTTCTGCTATTTGTCTTGAGTGGTGTTCTCTGAGCTCAGTGTCTGATATTCATTTGGAGATAATGCTCAGTCATTACTGTTTTAAATATCCTTCCTGTTTCTTTCTCCCTTTATTCTCCTTCTGTATTCCTATTTTGTATATGTTACACCTTTTATCATTGTCCCACATTTCTTGAATATTTGGCTCTGTATTTTTTTCTGGTTTTGTTTTTTTTTTTTTTTTTTTAGTCTTTTATTTATTTTCTCTTCAGTTTTGGAGGTTTCTATTGAGGTATCTTCAAGCTCAGATATTAGTTTCTCAGCTATATCCAGTCTAATAAGAAAGCTCCTAAAATAAATTTTTCATTTCTTTCAGCATTTTTTATCTCTAAGATTTCTCTTTGGTTCTTTCTTAGAATTTCATCTCTCTGCTCACTTTGTCTATCTGTTTTTACATGCTGTTGACATTATCCATTACAGACCTTAGCATATTAATCATAGTTGTTTTCAATTTCTTGTCTGATAATTCCGGCATCCCTGCCATATCTGAATCTAGTTTTGAAGGTTGCTCTGTTTCTTCAAACTGTGTTTCTTGCCTTTTAGTATATGTCTTTGTCCATTTTGTGTTGATAAAAAGAACCTGAGAGTGGCTAATTTGTAAAGAAAAGATGTTTATTTGGCTCATGATTCCGCAGGCTGTACCAGTAGCACAGCACCAGCATCTACTTGTGGTGAGGGCATAAGGCTGCTACCACTCATGAAAGGAGGCAAAAAGGTCCTGGTGTGTACAGAGATCACATGACATAAGATAAAGCCAAAAAGAAAGGGAAGAGGTGCTAGGATTTTTAACAACCAGCTCTCATAGGAACTAATAGAGTATATTCATTCACCGCCAAGGGAGGGCATTAATCTATTCATAAGGGATCCAGCCCCATGACCCAGACGTTGTCCATTAGGCCCCACATTTCAAAACTACCACACGGGGGTTTAAATGTCAACATGAAATTTGGTGAGGACAGATATCCAAACTATAGCAGTATGTCTTGTAACTTTTTCTTTAGCCAGACACGATGTACTAGGCAAATAAACTGTTCTAAATAAGCTTTTAGTAATTAGTAATGTGGTGATAGGTTGTGGGGGAAGGGGAAATGTCCTATTGTCTTATAAGTGAGTTTCAGTCTTTTAGTGAGCCTGTAGCTCTGGACTGTGAATTTCACACTTGCTTCTCAGGACTCCTCCCCTGCTTTGGTTGGATTGTATGCCTAGAGCTGGCTAGAGCTGGATGTTTCCCATCCCCTAGGAAGGTTATGCTCTGATAAAACCCCAGCAGGTTAGGCTCATGAAACAGTTGCTCCTGAAGGCAGACCTAGTTAAAAAGAACAAAATGGTCTGTTGTATTTTAAAATGGTCCCTTTACCCCTCCTTTTGCTGGAAGCATAAGGGAATTTTTCTCTCATATTCATTGTGAGAACATGATCTAGCTCCTAGAGGTAAAATTCGCACAAGCATGGAGGCCCTTCTATGACCGTTTACCCTGCAATCTTTATCTCTCAGACTTGTCCACACTGAGCCTCTTGCAATTCAATTACAGTTCAATTTTTTCTACCCCAGCCTTGGTTTCTACAAAGGTTGCTGCTTGTGAATTTTTGCTCTGGTAAATTGTGATTCTCTGTACTGTTTGTCTGTCCCTTCAATGTTGTGGACAGCAGTTTGCTCTGTGACTTCACAATATCCACAAAATATCCATACAAAATGTGGATATTTTAGTTTGTTCTGCTTTTTGCTTGTTGTTAGGATGGAGTGGCAACTTCCTAGATTTTTACATGTCAGACAGGATACTGGAAAGCTTAAAGCTATTTTAAAATCTCAAAACCATGTCATCATCATTTCTATTACATTTTATATGTCCCAATGTTTATAATATTGCTTACTTTGGTACCTTACTGTGATTTTTAAATACTTACAGACCCAAAATATGTACAATACATTCTCAAGCTGAAAGTGATTACTGGTTCTGCATCATCAACCAATTGATATTTTTGTTGGATCATTAGACCTAGTTGATTCCCCAAAGGCAATTTCAACCAGTTTCATGTAATTTGTTGCATCAACCATTGATATAACAAAGTTTATGCATGAAAACAAAGCTGTTACTTCAAGCTTTGTTTAAATGTATAAACTTTACTTGTTACATCAGTAATTTGTTTGGTCTATTTTTTCATATAAATTCTGTTTTTAACTTAATTTTTCGTTACAAACTATGCACACTCTGATTTTTCTTAGTATTATATAATTCAATGTGTCATCTGTTCTGAAAGATTATTAAAAAGATAAGGTGTTAATCTGTATCTAATTCCAATTAATAATTCCTACAAAAGTTTTCTCATACCAGATGAAACATAGATTCTACATGGTAAAATTCTCTCTTTAGAACAAGTAGGTGATTCATCTACCTGGAACACAGTGTTGAACTTTCTTGCTGTTCATATGTTGCAGATGACTTTAGAGCTGGATTTTCCCTCGTATTCTTGGTATGATCACGAACACTTCTGGGATTATTTGCATAACCAACAACCCCTTCCCCTGAATTCCCATCCATCATTCTCTACTAACTCTGTTAGAAGCAAATATATCTTATTAGTTATAAACAAACATACACTTAATAAAAAAAAATTTATGCATAAACATTAACACTTCTCCACTTTTATATTGTAATTAATATAGTACACCTTATGTTAATTTTTCACTTTCAGATTTTATTATGAAATCATGACCTTTTGAGAACTGGATTTATTTTTATTTGTATTAATTATGAGTTGTTTATGTCATTATTAATTTTAAATTGTAACAATTTAGGCAGTGTAAGTTCTTTTAATGTAGTTCTTTTGTGAGGTTTTTTGGTTAATATTACTGAACCCATTCCAGACATGTTTGACAGAATCAGCATCCTAGCAATAATAATATGTTCTGAGTCCATATTAAAGTTTTTCCTTCACCAATCACCTTCCAAGGAGGATAGCCATTTTTTCAATAGAGAACACATTGGAAAGCAAAATCTCAGGAAAAAAAATTAGTATCAGTGTTGAAAAAAAATTGCTGTGCTTATCTGGCATTTTCATTGGTATTTCCAGTTTAATATATTGGAGATTTAACTATTTTGTCAGACGCAATTTTCTTAGTCACTAAGACGTTCTGTGATGTTTAAAAGCTGAAGTGAGTGTAGCATGGAGAATCAGTATACTGATTTTGGGCCTGAGGTTCTTCTTTAACTTGCTTTGTATTGCTTACTGGATAAATATGCTCCAATTCCAAGAGTCATTAATCATAACTAAGAGGAAGGTAAACATTTGCTTACTGAACTTGTCTCATTGAGGGAAGCAAGAGGTCATTAGGATAATATAGTAGGATTAGAGGGACATGAACCAATGGTAGTGAGAACATTGATAAGGGGCAGGGCCTTGACTAAGTAGCTAGATAAATAGATCATGCATTATGTGATCTCTACTCAGCATAATCAGTCTCTAAAAGTTCCTATTCCTGTGGTTTTGATTTCCTAACATACTTGGTTCACTTTCTTTTATTCATATAGGCAAAGAAAACAATTCTTTTCTAAGCTGAAATAGGTATTTTCAAAGAGGACTCCACAGAATGTTAATACTAATTCTGTAGGATTAATAATAAAAAAGAGAAACAGTGTCTCATTCCTAAATAATTCTGCTATATTGAGTTTAAAATTAGCTTATTTCTTAATTGCAGAATTGCTCAGAGCCTTTAGTATCCTTATGTAGACAGTAAGACACACAGTATTTAATATAATATTTGACCATTCAAACCTCTTTTTAAGAAACACTGAAAATTTTGAATATATCACTTGGATAATACTTACCTAGAGGAATCATTGAGAATATAAACAATGTTTAAAGTCTGGTTTAGAATAAAATATATAAATAATTGTTAGACTATTTATCCATGAAAAATAAGTGTACTTTCACACATAATTATTAACAAGCAGAAAAAAACATTTAACCAAATGAGTTTGTAACTAGTCATATGATGCATTGGCGTTGGATATTTGCCTTCACCTTTGAGGAGGGAAATTTGAGGCAAATATGTGGTATATGTAGATAAACTTGAGACAGTAGCTAATTATTTTTGGGTATTTGGATGAAGAATAGCCCTGAAAAGCTTTTACATACGTTGGTTCATTTTACTCAGTTTATTTTTACTTTAGAAAGAGTCACTGAGTTTGCTTTACTAAACTGATTTACATGAGACTGGCAAACCTCTTAGTCTCCTATGGCTTTGCTCACCTTTGAAAATGAGCAGTCAGTAATTTTTAGAGAATTAGTTGGGTTCTTATTGGTGATTAGTGCATAAAAGCTCTTCATTATGATGCATGGGTAGGCCTTCAATAAAGTTGATAAAATTGGATAAATGAGACAGGTTATGGGGTGTGATTGCTGCTACTTTTATGTATACAGAACTGTGGAATTCCTTACTCACTTTTATTAATCTTTTACTTTGGGCTGATTGTGGATAGAATTGCAAAGCATTAATAACTAATTGAATTTTTTTTATTTGCTAATGTGCTGTATTACTTCATCAACCTCAGAATGTTCCTTCTCAACCTATTCACAGATCTATGATAGGCCTTAAACATAATAAATTCTTTATATTCCTGATGAAAACTCTCAATTCTTTCAGTTAGGAGTCATAGGGGAAAAAAAAAGTGTTTTAACTTTTTTCTTTCATTGTTGGAAGAATATATGGTAGTTTGAAGGATTAAATTCAAAGGTTGATTTCTAGGGATGAATATTTGGACACTTGTTTCCAAAAGTGTTCAAAAGGTGCCATGAACTATGAATGTGTGATTTCCTAACATGTAAATGTGCCTTCCCAGGACTTGAATATTTTACATTTTGGTAATGTAAAAGAAAGGGATGAATTTCTTAAAAAAAAAACAAAAAAACACAGGGTCTCACTTTGTTGCCCAAACTAGAGTGTAGTGGTGTAATCATAGCTCACTGCAGCCTCAAACTCTTGGGCTCAAGGGAGCCTCCCACCTCAGCCTCCTGAGTAGCTGAGACTACAGGTGCATGCCACCACACCCAGATAATTTTTAAAATATTTTGTAGAGATAGGGTCTCGCTTTGTTGCGCAGGCTGGTCTCAAACTCCTGGATGCAAACAATACTACCACCTCAGCCTCGCAAAGTGCTGGAACAATAGGCATGAGCCACCATGCCTGGCTGAATTTCAAGTCAGTCTCTATTATGTTTGTGTTTACATAATGCTTGCCAAGCTCTGTAAGATACTGTACTTTTGGGAAACATAGAAAATATTGTGTAAAATTATCTATATCTTCAAACAATTTACATTATTTTTAGCAATATAATGTCCGTATCTGAAATAATTACTTATAACCAGCATAATTCAGTATCTCTACATGTGCTCTAGGAATAAAGTTGCAAGCTCTGTGCCAAAAGAATACACCAATTACATCTCCTGTATTTGGATATTTGTTTTTGAATATTAGGTGTTCTCACATTCTACCTAATCAGTACTTTACTATATGTTCTCATTCATGGATCATTACTCTCAAAGACATAAAACAAAAACAAGATAAGAACTTCCTTTTGCATCCAGCTGTAATGGTTCATTGCTTCCTTAAAAAGAGTTTTTCTGACAAGCAAAGAAATAATGTGCCCTTGTAGTATTCTGAGAAGGGTAGCTTTTAAAATATTCAGTGTTAATTCTTGGTGTTAGAAAACTGAGGCTGGAAACAATGGCTCACACTTGTAATCCCAGCACTTTGGGAGGCCAAGGCTGGCAGATCATCTGAGGTCAGGAGTTCGAGACCAGCCTGCCCAACATGGCAAAACCTTGTCTCTACTGAAAACATAAAAATTAACTGGGTGTTGTGGCACATGCCTGTAATCCCAGCTACTCAGGAGGCTGAGGCAGGAGAATCTCTTGAACCTGGGAGGAAGTTACAGTGAGCCTAGATCATGCCACTGCACTCGAGCCTAGGTGACAGAGCAAGACTCCATCTCAAAAAAAAAAAAAAAAAAAAGGAAAACAGGGAAACAGGGCAGTGAGGGCATAACATATATATATATGTGTGTATATATATGTATATATGTGTATGTATGTGTGTGTATATATATATGTGTATGTATATATATATATATATTAGTCTAGCCAAACTACAGTAGTCAAATGTCTCATAAGCTTGAAAATAGGAATAAATGTACTTAGCAACTAGGACTCTCGTAGAATTAAGCAGAGAAAAGATAATCTGTACATGCTAACTTTTGACCAACACAATATCTGGATAAAGCTTTCCTCCTTTCAGTGTGAAGGCACAAACAAATAAAAAGACTACTGATGGGCTTTTGGAAAAAAAAACACAGAACTTACGGTTCAGCATAGCTGATAAAATAACTGCACATATCTTCTCTTTTTATCAAAATATTATAAAAATGGCAGCAAAAGAATAAAAAGGCACAAGCACATCAATCAAAGAGAGGAACACTACTAGGCAGTCTACTCCCAAATTTGGACTCTGACCCACAGAAACTGAGACAATGTTTGCTGCTTTAAGCTACTAAGGTTTGGAATAATTTGTTAGGCAGTAGTAGACAACCAGAGATCACTAAGCTTTTGAGAAAAGCAACTAACATGATAAAGAGAGGTATGAAATGCAAATAGAAAGGAGGAACACTGAGAAAATAGAAATAATCTAGCAGTAAAAATGCAAAGACATGAATAATATTATCAGAGATATAAAAAAAATTCTAACCTCATATGCCAGGCAAGTTGAATCACCTACCCTCTATTTAGATAGAAAAAGAAAGCTATTAACAAGCAATATTCAGAAAATTAAAAGAGGCCTTCAAAAACAAACAAACAAACAAAAATAAGATAGAGAAAAAACAAGCAAAAAAAAGCTGTAGGATAAAGTTGAAGAAATACCCCAGAGATCTAGGACCCACATATTAAAAATAGGAGGAGAAAAACATGGAACATTTAATGTAAGAGTTCCAACTAAAGGACATTTATAAGAGAAAATGAAAGAGAGAAATCATCAATAAAATATCATAAGAAATTTTCCCAGAACTGTAAAATACTGGATCATCAGCACTAATTCTTTGTGTTTTCTAATTGGAAAAAAGGAAAAAGAGGCTGAGAAAGAGGAAAACATGAAAGCTCCACAGCAAAGAATATCATCATAGAATTTCAGAACTCTGGTGCCAAAAAATTAAAAGTATAAAATGTTCAATAGGAAGAAAATTGGTCTCACATAAAGTAGTGATGCAGTGTTGTGTATGGTATCAATCTTTTACATAGCAACCCTGGAGCTATGGAACAATAGACTAATGCCTGGACTATCAATTAATTGTAAGAGTAGAATAACGTTTGGCCTGCCAAATATCTTTCTCAAGTTGTTTTTAATCAACAAATTGAAATGCAAGGGAAGCAGGAAATAGGGTTCAACCATAAGAGAGAAATAAAAGGAATGGCCAGGACACAGGAAAAGGATTAAGAATGACAGCCATTTTTTTGTTCTGTTTTGCTTTTTGTTTTTTTTCAAGATGGCAAATTAGAAGCTTTTAGCATGTGCCTCGGCCACTTGGAAACAGCAAGATAGTGCATGAGGATCAGCTCTGTGAGCTTTAATTCAAAAACAGGAATCCACTGGAATTGTGAAGGACACACGATATCACAGGGAGGAGAGTGTGGGCAAACAGCCCCTGTGATGGCATCCAGCTGATAAAAATAAGTGAAGCTCCAGTATGTGAAAGAGTCAGGGAGCCTCCCTCTGTGATTCACCTTTCCACTGCGGATCCAAGACACTGAGGCTAAGGGATGGCATTTTATTTCTCCAAATCCCTGTAGCTTGGGAGAGGTTTGAAGATGCTGTGACTGAAAGGCACTGGGAAAAGCTTTAGGCATTTTCCCAGGTGTAGAACTGACAGCAGGAAGCTGTTTTTAACCTGGGAGCATGCAAAGTCAGCTATTCCTAGGCGACCTGGCAATGTGGATGTTCAGACATTTTTGTCTTGGGCCAGTGATTGGAGCTATTGGCTCTGGAGCAGGGTAGAAGTCTTCACAGCCAGAACTGAGGAAAGCACCTCAGCAGCAGGCCTGGGGTGGAAGAAATGCTGCCACAGAACCAGTTTCACCTGGGTGATGGGAGTTGCAGCCAAGTCAGCTTGGCAATCTAAAGCCAGTATGCCTGTGTTATTGCTGAGTGCCCTAGCCTGCTCCCCTGAGGTCATGGTGTAGCAGGGCCCTCTCTGTTTCACCCACAGGTAAAAATTCAGACATTTGGATCACCCACTTGCCTGGACCAGCAGTCTAAGCCACCCTACCCTGCAAGGACGTAGATCGTGATGCAGCAGATCCTCCTATGCTCCACACCCAGGCAGATCACCAAGTTTTTGGAGCACCCCATTGCCTGGATCAGCACCTGAGCCAACCCACCCATTATGGACATAGACTGTGGTGTAGCATGTCCCTCTCCACTCCACATCCAGGCAGATTCACCAGATTTTTGGAACACCCCCTTGCCTGGATCAGTAGCCTAAGCCACCTCACCCTTCCTATTCAGAGATCCTCATTTAATGGGGCCCTCTTCACTTCCCACACAGGCAGATCTCCAGGCATTTAGAGAACTGATTTGCATGGACTAGCAGCCTGAGTCGCCACCCATCCCTGCCTATGCAGAGATCCTGGTGCAGGGGTTTCTCTCTGCTCAATGCCTGAGCAGATCTCCCAGCATTTGGCACCTGCTCTCCTGGATTAGAAGTTTAGGCTGCCCATATCCCCATGTAGAGAACTTCGGGCCAAGGAGATTTCCCATCTTCATGTCCAGGCACACTTCTGGGTCTTTGATGGCTGCCCACTAGATTCTTCCTGGTGCTGGTGCTTGTGTCTGCCACTGGGGGATCTGTAGGCAAACCTGCACAGTCCAGTCCCACTCATGTGGCCCTCTTGGGGCTGACCATGAGCTCAAACTACTGTGTACTCCATAAATCAGCCAATTGCCTGAGGCAACAGAGAGTCTCTCTCAGTAAACAAAGATCAAGTGTATACCCATCCTCTTTGCCTGAAGGTGGCTTTTACCCAAAGATGCCATCTACTGGTTTGTAGTTCAAACTGCACAGCCGAATATAAAACCTACTAAAGGAAGTGCATAGGGCTATGAAAGCAAAGGTAAAAGGCCCTACCCAACATTCTCTATAGTCACAAATCCTATGGAAAGGGGGAAAGAGGAAGGGAAAGAAAACAATACTATAGAGAAAGAAAAAGAAACATTCCTACTGACATGAAAATAATTTCAAAAAATAGAAGTGCCAGCATTTCCAGATAAGAAGGAACCAGTGTAAACAGTCTGCCACCATGAAAAATATGAATGCAGTGACATCACCAAAATAACACACTAGCTCTCCAGCAATAATTCCTAACCAAAATGGAAATGCAGAAATGATTTCGGTTAGGAAATAGTTCCTAACCAAAATGGAAATGCAGGTCCAAATAAAGAACCCAAAGCAGGGATTTCAGGGAAGCTCAATGACATCCAGTACAAGGTTGAGAATCAACACTATGAAACTTCTAAATCTATCCAGGAAATGAAGGATGAGATTAACATTAAAAAAAAAATTAAGTATAGCTTCTAGAATAGAAAAACTCATTTAAGGAATTTCAAAATATAATTGAAAGCTTTATCAACATACTGGATCAAGAAGAGAAATAATTTCAGATCTTGAAGACCAGTTTTTCAAACTAACCTAGTCACACAAAAATAAAGAAAAAATATTTTTAATGAACAAAATCTTAAAGAAATATGGGATTATGCAAATGGAAATCAAAAAAGAACAGGGATTGCTATTCTTATATCAGAAAAAAACAGACTTTAAACCAGTAACAGTAATGAAGGGCAAAGAAGAGCATTACAAAATGATAACGGGTTCAATTCAACAAGAAAACTTAACTATTCTTAGTATATACACATGCAACATTGGAGCACCCAGATTTATAAAACAAGTACTTTGAGGCCAACAAAAAGACCTAAACAGTCACACGGTTGAATAGGGCAGACTTCAACACTCCGCTAAAAGCATTAGATAGATCACTGAGGCAAAAAACTAACAAAGAAATTCTGGACTTAAATTTGACACTTGCCTAATAGAACTGATATCTACAAAACACTGTACTCATCAACCATGGAATTTACATTCTTCTCGTCTGCACAGGGAACACATTTCAAGAATAACCACATGCTTGGCCATAAAGCAAGTCTCAGTAAATTATAAAAAATCAAAATCATACCAATCATAGCTTCAGAACAGTGGAATAAAAATAGAAATCAGTACCAAGAAGATCACTCAAAACTACCAATTACATGGAAATTAAACAACTTGCTCCTGTGTGATTTGGGAGTAAACAACAAAAATAAGGCAAAAATATAAAATTATTTGAAATAAAAATAGAGACAAAATATACCAAAATCTGTAGGATGTAGCAAAAGCAGTGTTAAGAGGAAAGTTTCTAGCACTAAACATCTACCTCAAAAAGTCAGAAAGATCTCAAATTAACAATTTCAAATCACATCTAGAGGAACTATAAAAATAAGAAAAAAACTAATTTCAAAGCTAGCAGAAGAAATAAATAAGAGCAGAAGTGAAAGAAATTTAGACCATAGATCTATACAAAGAATCAGTGAAACCAAAAGTTAGTTATTCAAAAGGATGAACAGGATTGATAGATTAAAAGTTAGATTAACAAATTAAAAAGAGAGAAAATCCAAATAAGCACAATTAAAAATAATGAAGGTGACATTATAACTGATTCCACAGAAATATAAAACATCCTCAAAGACTATCATAAATACCTCTATGCACATCAACTAGAAAATCTAGAGGAAGTGGACAAATTGCTGGAAACACACAATCTCACAAGTTTGAATGAGGAAGAAATTAAAACCCTGAATGGATCACTATTGAGTTCTGAAATTGAATAAGTGATTAAAAATCTACCAACAAAATAAGCCCTGGATCAGATGGATTTATAGCCAAATTCTACCAGATGTTCAAAGAAGAGCTGTTATCTATTCTACTGAAACTATTCCAAATCTTGGAGAAGAAGAAACTCCCCCATGACTCATTCTACAAAGCCAGTGTTACTCTAATATCAAAATCTGGAAAAGACACAATGAAAAAAGAGAACTAAAAGCCAATACCCTTGATGAAAATACATACAAAAATCCTCAACGAAATTCTAGCATACTAAACTTAGCAGCACATAAAAAGATTATTTCCTCATGATTAAATAGGCTCTATTCCTGGGATGCAAGGCTAGTTCAAAATAAGCAAATCAATAAATGTGATTCACCACATTAACAGAATTAAAAACAAAAACCGTATGATCATCTAAATACATGTAGAAAATGCTTTCAATAAAATTAAACATCTCTTCTTAATATAAACCTTCAACAAACTAGGCAGTGAAGGAACATGCCTCAAAATAATAAGAGCTGTCTATGGCAAAAGCACAGGCAACATTATACTGAACAGGCAAAAGCTGCAATCATTCCCCTTGAAAATTGGAACAAGACAAAGATGCCTGCTTTCACCACTCCTATTCAACATAGTACTGGAATTCCTAGCCACAGCAATCAGGCAAAATGATGAAATAAAAGCCATCCAAATAGGAAAACAAGAAGTCAATTTATCCCTATTCTTGGACAATATGATTCTATACCTATAAAACTCTAAAGACTCTGCCTAAAGGCTCCTGGTACTGATACATATCTTCAGTAAACTATCAAGATATAAAGTCAGTGTACAAAAATCAGTACATTTCTACACATTGATAACATTCAATCTGAGAGTGAAATCAAGGATGCAATTGCATTTACAATAGATACCAAAAAACCCCACCTAAGAATACATCTAATCAATAAAGTGAAAGACCTCTATAAGGAGAATTACAAAACAGTGCTCAAAGAAATAATAGAATACACAATCAAATGTAAAAACATTCTATGCTCATAGATTGGAAGAATCAATGTTGTTAAAATGGCCATACTGTCCAAAGCAATCTACAAATTCAATGCTATTTCTATCAAGCTACCAACGTCATTTTTCACAGAACTAGCAAAAACTATCCTAAAATTTATATGGAACCAAAAAAGAGGCTGAATTGCCAAAGCAATCCTAAGCAAAAGGAACAAAGCTTGAAGCATCATGTTACCCACCTTCAAATTATACCATAAGGCTACAGGAACCAAAATAGCATCATACCAGTACAAAAACAAACACATATACTAGTGGAACAGAATAGAGAAGCCAGAAATAAAGGTGCATGCCTACAACCATCTGATCTTTGAAAAACTCAGTTAAAAAAAGCAAAGAGGAAAGGAATCCCTATTCAATAAATGGTGCTGCGATAGCTGGCTAGCCATATGCAGAAGAATGAAACTAGGTGTCTCCTTTCTACCATAGACAAAAATTATCTTAAGATGGATTAATTATTTAAATGGAAAACCTCAAACCATAAGAATTCTAGAAGAAAACCTAGGAAACACCATTGTGGACATTAGCCCTGGAAAAAAATTTATGACTAAGTTCTCAAAAGCAATTGCAACGAAAGCAAAAATTGAGAAGTGGGACCTAATTAAACTAAATAGCATCTGATTTAGTTTGATTAAAATATCAACAGAGTAAACATACAACCTACAGAATGGGAGAAATATTCAGAAATCATGCATTTGACAGAGGTTTACTATCTAGAATCTATAAAGAGCTTAAACAATTCAACAAGCAAAAAACAAATAACTCCATTAAAAACAGGCAAAAGATATGAACAGACACTTCTCAGAAGACCTACAAGCAGCAAACATATTAAATAAATACTCAACATCACTAATCATCAGAGATGCAAATCAAACCACAATGCGATACCATCTTGCATAAATTAGAATGACTATTATTAAAAAGTCAAAACCCAACAGATGCTGGAGTGGCTACCTAGAAAAGGGAACATTTATACACTGTTGGTGGGATGTAAATTAGTTCAGCTACTGTAGAAAGTGAAGATTTCTCAAAGAACTGAAAACAGAACTACAATTTGACCCAGAAATCCCATTACTAGGTATATGTCCAGAAGAAAATAAATTGTTCTACCAAAAAGACACGTGCACTCTTATTTTTATTGCAACACTATTCACGAAAGCAATGACTGGAATCAACCTAGGTGCTCATTAACGTGGACTGGATAAAGAAAATGTGGTACATATACACCATGGAATACTATGCAGCCAAAAACACAGAAGAAAATCATGTATTTTGCAGTAACATGGGTGCAGCTGGAGACTATTATCCTATGTAAATTAACACAGGAACAGAAAATCAAATGCTACATGTTCTTTCTCACTTATAAGTGGGTGCTAAGGATTGGGTGCTGATGGACATAAAGATGGTAACCATAGAAACTGGAGACTACTAGGCAGGAGGAAAAGATGGGGGAAAAGGTTGAAAAACGAACTATTGGGTACTATGCTCAGTGACAGAATCAATTATACCCCAAACTTCACCATCATGCAAAATACCCAGTAACAAACCTGCACCTGTGCCTCTTGAATGTGAAATAAATTTGGCACACACAAAAAAAAGAATAACAGCTATAGAAACAGAATGAAAACCTGTAACAACATGTTGGAAACTGAATTCAAACAGAAAATAAATAGGACAAAGAACAAGATATACAAATAAAATATTCAAATTTTGTTGGAGAGAACATTAAACAATTTATGAAAAACAAACCTGTAAGGGTTTTGAAAAAAAAGTAAATTTGAACATAGTATACTCTATGGCTGAGGAATGATATAATTATGCATTTGGATAATGGGAGGGGATTAATAGATGTGTTTCTTTTTTTTGACAGGAAGTGAATAATCTATCAAATGTATATTTTTAATAATTGGACACTGTAATGGTTAAATGTATGTACCTACTTGACTGGATCATGACTGCACAGACATTTGATTAAACATTATCTGGGTGCATCTGTTTCTAGCCTTGGAGGCTTCTTAAAACTGCAGAGTTAAAACAAAAAACAAGCAAACAACAAATTGTTGTGACTTATTGTCATGACCAAATGTCTGAATTCTTGGCAATAACTGTGGTTTGACAGTTCAGTGATTCTAATATTAAGCTAGGTTTTAGAACCACTGCAGTAGGCAAGCTCAGCAAAAGCAGACAGACTGGTAAAGACTTGCAAATGAGCCTTGGCAAGTAATCCAGTCACTACCTATTATTTCATGTGTTTACTGTATGAAAATCACCAGTTGGTTAGGCAATTTTGTGCCTATGTTATTTATGGCTTTTTTTTTTTTAGCAAACAACAGAAAACAATTCTTATTTAACTAAAACAAGAAAGGGACAAGGTTACTTGAAGGATGGGGCATGACTCTAATAAAGAAAAGAAATATAGCCAAACCTGAAAGACCCCATTAGTCTTCCAGACCAGGATAGTAGACAGACAAGGCCTTTCAGGTTTACTATTATTGGGATAAATTAGTTCCAACCATTTCGTTATTCTTATCATTCTTCTCAAGATTCAAATTCCCAAAAAGGAGAGGCTGACTGGCCAAGTGGATCACCTGCTTTTTTATTTTTTTTTCAAGAAGGGATAGTAAAGACAGTACAATGAACAAAGGGTAGTTTTCCAAATGGAGGAAAAAATGGGATTTCATTACTATTGAAGAGGAAACAGATGATAAACAGTCAGAAGTCATAGATATTCAATGAGAACTCCACTTTTCTTTCACGCGCCCTCATATTACTATGAGCACAATGGAACAATAATCCTTTATAAAAATTTCCAATATATAAAAGTTCAAATTTACGTATCTTCAGATGATAATTATATCCATTAGCAATGGCCTTCCTACATGATTCCCTTAAGGAACAATCTTCTTCATTGTATTATAATATCACTCTATCAACAAATATGGCTTCACAAACATTTTTCAGTTGTCCGTCATCACTATAGAAAGGAGTATATACCTCTACTGTGCTTGGGAACTTCAGGATCTCTTTTATCTTCATTAGCATTGTATTATGTTACTCTGTTAAATACAGTTCAGTGAAAACATAATTTAACAATGGGTTTGGTTATTTAGAAGAGTTGCTAAAGCTTAAGAGAAACTAAGCTAGCCAAGGAGAGGCCTAGGGTTCTCCCAACTTAATGCTTATTATTGGTAGCAGAGGTCCTTTTGGAAATGCATTATTTCAAAATTGTGTACTTGTTCTTTTCTACATCTCCTTCAAAACACCTTATTACCACTGCTGAGTACTTTTTATTATTATTATTTCTTTCTTCTTTTTGTAACTTCCAGTTTAGAAGGCACTTAAGAATATTTGGAACACACATTGGATGCAAATGTCTGTATGAACATGCTGATTGTCATAGCAGCCTCTATAGTTTTCTATGTATAAACATTATGGTTTCTTCTTAGAAGATGACTACAGAGTATAAATATTCACATAAAATATACTTTATGTGATAGTCACATAAAATATATTAGAACATATATGGTGGTATTTATTAAGAAAGAAACAGATTATAGTCATCTTCCAGAAAGACAAAAAGCTTGACTTAATCTTCCAAGAAGACATAGATCTCAGATCAGATGAGAAATCTTTTAGTAAATCAAGCTAAAATAGCTCTTTGTAACAGCACAGTGTTTCTGTGGTAGATAAATGTTTCATTTACTCAAAATGAGGTTTTTTTGAAAATAAAAAAGGCTTCCTCTAGAAGATTAATTTCTTTAACTTGGGCAGATCAAATGAGGAAAGGAATATGAACATACATTGCTGTAAGCAAGAGAACTCTCAAAAGGCTTTCCCGAATGTCTAATTTGACCCTTCTCATAGATCTTTAAAGTAAATAAAGGGTTAATATTATCTGACAATTAATAAATTAAGGATAGAGAAGACCTCCAATTCTATGCTACAGATGGCTCTTATGATGGGGTGACATCCCAATAAACCAATAGTAAGTTGAAAATATCATATGCCAAAAATGCATTTAATGCACCTAACCTGCCAAACACCGTTGCTTAGACTAGCTTACCTTAAATGAGCTCAGAACACTTACATTAGCCTAGAGTTGGGCAAAGTTATCTCACACAATGAGTATTTTATAATAAACTGTGACTATCTCATGTAGTTTATTACGTACTGTACTAAAGTGAAAACAGAATGGTTGTATGGGTACTTGTACAGATTCGACTGAATGTGTGTATCACTTTCACATTATTGTAAATTTGAAAAATCCTAAGTGAAACCATCATAACTCATGGACCACATGTAGTTTGAAATTATCTACTCATTGAGCATGATCAACAGTGCTGTATAAAATGTAAAAGCGTACCCTGAGAGCTTACGAGTTAGTGAAGCATTCCTAAAACAAGATCCAGGGTAAAAGGGAAATCCAAAGAAGTAAGTCTGAGAAACTTTTTCCTTGGAGATTAATTAATCGAGTAAAGGAAGTTCAATGGCTGGGACATATATCCAAGCAATTGACAGCCTTGTGTTGCTTGGATGATAAAATGTATGTTGAATTCGTGAAAGGTACATCCTGGGATTAAAGATTAGTTGGAAATAGTTCAGCCTTTCCAGAGATTGTAAAGCAATTCAAATAATTTTAAAACTTAAAATTGGATTAATGTATTTCAGATTGCTAGTGTCTCCAGGCACTTTGCCAGACAAAAAGTAAATTTTCTTTTCTGCAAAGAATTGCTACAAAAAATTGTAAACTAAATGTCTGATACACAATGCAAAATAACAAGTCATGATAAGAGGAATGAAAACATGCTAGAAAATCAGTAGAAACAAATTAAAATTAAAAAGCCAAAAAGGGTTGCATAAAAAAAGTATCATGAAAAAAATGTAATTAACAAACTGAACACAATTTACATACAGAATGCTGCATCCCAAAATTGAAGAACTCTTTTTTTGTAAATACCAAGCCCACGTAGGACATTTACAAAAAAATGATTAGCTAGGTTTGATTTTTCACTAAGAGAACTCACAGAACCCAGCAAAGAGTTATATTCACAGCTATAATTTATTACTGCCAAAGGGCACTGTTATGGGCTGAGTTGTGTCCCCCCACCAACTCAGATTTATATTTTGAAGCCTTAACCTCCGCTACTCAGAATGTTATGGCATTTAGAAGTAGGGTCATTAAAGAGGTGCTTAAGTGAAAATGAGGCTATTAGGGCAGGCCCTAGTCCAATATGACTGCTGTCTTTATAAAAAACAAAAATGGTCACAAAAGAGACACCTGGGACATGTATACACAGAGAAACAGTCACACAAGGACACAGCAAGAAGGTGGACATCTGTAAGCCAATGAGAGAGGCCTCAGGAGAAACCAGACCTGTTAACATCTTAATCTCATGTTTCTAGTTTCCAGAACTATGAGAAAATAAATTTCTATTGTTTAATCCACCCAGACTGTGGTATTTTCTTATGAAAGCCCTTGTAAACAAATATAGGCATCAGGAAAAATCAGCAAAGGGAAAAAGGCATATGGAGTAAAGTCCAGAGGAAACCAGATGAGAACTTCCAAGAATCCACCTGCAAGGTCTACCCCTTGCCATCTGGAATATTTACTGCAAAACTATGAGCAGGAAGACTCCAGGTAGCAGAAGGAGACCAAACCGAAGTGTTGAGCTCACATAGGAACATTAGGTGTCATAGATTTATTCAGTTGAAACAAATTCCACTAACCATAAAAGTCTATTTTTAAAAGCTAGGAGACTTCCTTCTTCAGCTTCTGCATGATGTTTTTTTCCCCCTGGCTCAAGGCAAGAATTCAGGCACAGCCTAACTCTGGCCAGTAAGTTGAAGCTGATATGAATGCCTTCCAGGACTGAAGCAGTATCATGATACTTAGGATAGATACACACACGAGAAACACAATCCCAGAGGGAACATGGTACGCCATAATGACAGAGTTTACAATTGTTAGGGTTCCTCCAGAGGGATAACATTAGTCAGGCAGTAAATTTAACAGGGCCCCTGATGTGGTTTCTCACCGTGGAGCCTGTCACCCTGGGATTCTCAGTTCACTTCGCTCAGTTTAGTGCTTGCTTTCAGAAGGACCACCTGAGGCAGTTAGTTCTAAACCTTTCACTTGTCCCTGACACCAGTTCACCTTCCTTTCAGATGTGGAAGCATCTGGTGATGTTCTGTGTGGAAAGTGCTGGGGCTACCCCCTGCTGTCTCAGAGTCAGGTGTGATCATAGGCTCAGCGGTAGGTTACATTCAAAATGCTCAGAGCAGCATGGAAGGTCAACACTCGGGATTTTTTTTTCTTTTTCCTCAGGAGTAGAGAAAGCTTCCAGTAATAGTTTTGACAAACAAAGATCATTGCCTTTCCACTTCTCCATGCCTGCCTTGGTGTAAAGATTTTGTTTTTCCTTGTTGTTATAAAGTCAATCTGTTCTTTTTAGCAATTATAACTTCACACTTTTTCAATTAGTTCCCAATCTCACTGAGATGTTTCATCTGGAAAACTTTCATACAAGAGGAGCAAAACTATTTTGTTAGAAAAAAATATTTCTGTACAACTTAATCAGAAAGATGCATCATGTTTAGGAACTGGTTAGGATAAAATCCTGAAGTAAAAAAAAATAAAATTATTTTACATAACTTTCCCTACCTTTTTTATAACCATTTACCTAGTGAGCATTCTATAAACAGTCACACTTTTCTGGGGACGGTTGTATTTAGTAGTAAAATTTCCTTACTGATGTGTGTGTACCAGGAGAAAGATACAGAAAATAGACTGAAGCTATCAGTTCATCATTGCAATCTACAACTGATCCAGAAAGCTAAACACAAGTCAACAACAGTTTGTGAGGCATCCCTCAGGAGGTCAAGATTCCCTGTGAAGGGGATTGAAGATTCCCTTTCTACCAACTTCCAGATTCTAGTCCAGATCAGAAATAGAAATACAAGCAGTGTCAGAAATATAGAGTTGACTAGGAGCTCAATTTTACATAGTCCCACCAGAGAATGAGCCCTTTTTGTGGGCATTTGTACATGGCACAGATGGTCCAGTCAACAACAAGGATATTGTCATACTTCATGTGCCCACAGAGGGGAATTTTAAATTTGCAACAGTCTTAGAATTTTAGTTCTATTCATTAAGCTGATGCTTGCTTTTAGTTCAACTTAGCCTGTGCTGAGGCCAAAACAGCCTGTGATAGACAATACTAGGTTTCAGCTTACAGTCACACCCAGGAAATTAGGGTATATAAATTCAGATTCTTTAAAAAGCTAGCAAATGTTCTTCAGCAGCAGTAAAGTTGTGATGCTATAGGGCCACACACTATGATTCATGTCTGAGTGGCAAGCAAGGTTTTCTTGAGCTTTTTTGTCTTGTTAGTCTGAGTCCAAATTGACCCACTCAAAAATATGCACATTACATGAGAAAATCATCCGCCTGTAAGGGTCGGATCACTGACTTACAAGGGCTCATTAGCAACTAAAAACTGTTTACAATGTCAGAAGTGCACCTCAGTTTGGATATTGACTCTCTGTTAATGCTATCTTTCTTCATTCAGAGAGCCTAACATTAGGCAAAATCAGAGCCAAGAGCATGCGTTACAAAGACGTATTTTGTTTTAAATGCTTAATGAATTTAACTTCCAGCCAACCCATCAGTGGTAAAAAGCAAAGAAGTTATGTCCCACTATCACTTTCGTTTGCAGCTTTCACTGATTGTGAAGATCCCCCTAAGAATTTATAAAATTACAAGTATATACCATTTACAACCATTTTCATTATACACATAACCAGAAAATCCACAGCCAATTTTTAAAAATCATTTTCTAAAGTATTGCAAATTTATTCAACCCCCTGTCAGTAAATTCCACATTTATAGCGTTAAGATTATAGTTGCTGGGGAGATCTAACTGTGATGCTGTTACCGGAAAGGGGACCGGATCCAGACCACAAGAGAGTTCTTGGATCTCCTGTGCAAGAAAGAATTCAGGGCATGTCCGCAGTGCAAAGCAAAAGCAAGTTTATTAAGAAAGTAAAGGAATAAAAGAAAGTCTACTCCATAGACAGAGCAGCCCCGAGAGCTACTGGTTGCACATTTTAATGGTTATTTCTTCATTGCATGCTAAACAAGGGGTTGATTATTCAGTCCTCCCGTTTTTAGACCATATAGGGTAACTTCCTGATGTTGCCTTGGCATTTGTAAACTGTCATGGTGCTGATGGTAGTGTAGCAGTGCGGATGACCAGAGGTCACTCTCGTGGCCATTTTGGTTTTGGTAGGCTTTGGGTAGCTCCTTTACTGCAACCTGTTTTATCAGCAAGGTCTTTATGACATGCGTCTTGTGCCAACCTCCTATCTCATGTTGTAACTTAGAATGCCGAACGGTCTTGGAATGCAGCCCAGTAGGTCTCAGCCTCATTTTACCCAGCCTCTACTCAAGATGGAGTTGCTCTGGTTCAAACACCTCTGACAATGCAAGGGTGGGGCTGCTGCAGCAAAGGCAGTTAGGTTGAAGATGTGGCAAGATTGTGATTCCCCCTTCCCCATCCCATCTTTATCCTCAATTATCTATCACTTTGTTCCAGCTCTGGAAATGGATTTAGCTGTTTTTGTCCCACTTGGAGAAGAGAATATAGAAAATTTTAACATTTTTAGACAAAGTTCACATTTGTGACTATTCAGGCTGTTTCTTTTACTACTCAGAGGAGAAAGAAAGAAATCACTGATGCTGCATGCTTTAATCCTCGCTTTAACCAGGATGGCCAAAAGCAGCCAGAGAGTGCAGCAAGCCAACGCTCATAGAGCTGCAGGTATCATTTTCAAATTCCATAGGTAATGTTTAAATCTCTCAGTAGACAGCAGTTTCAACAGCATTTTCATACCATGGCTAACTCCATAGCCACTCGGGAAGTGAAGGCTTACCATTCCCTGGACCCTTGAGCCTTTCTCTTCCCAGTGTTTTCACCATATTTCTGTAAACCAGGGTCATTCTAGCAAATTCCACTTCTGACCCCTACTATACTAGGGGTTCCCAAGACCACTACCAGATTTGACAATTCACTAAAAGGACTCACAGAAATTAAAATGTAGTCTTACTTATGGCTATAATTTATTACTGCAAAAGAAAAGCAAGTCAGCAAGGGGAAAAGGTGCATGGGTAAAATCCAGAAAAAAACAGGCTCAGGATTTTGTAACTCTTTTCCCAGTAGAGTCACACAGGACACACTTAATTCCTCCAGCATTGCATTGTAATGACACATTTGAAATCTCTACCAGGGGAGCTTATTATAGACTCAATGCCCAGGGTTTTCATTAAGGGTTGGTTACGCAGGCATCCTCTTCATCATACATACCAAAATTCCATAGAACCCATACGTAAAGTAAGTCTTCAGCATAAACAACATAATTTGTGCAAACATTTTAGGCACAGTGAGTTACTTTTATCAGTCCTGATTATGATAGGAACCCTTTTAATATCGGAGTTATCAGATGCCAGCTGAGGGCCAACTTTCAAACAGGTCTTTGTGCATTTAGTTTCAGGCCTGCTATGCTAACTCTTTTCTGCACATAGACCCATTGAGTCTTAATAAATGTCAGAGATTAAGTTCATGCAATCTGTTCTCTTATCGTAATTTAATTAAGCTTGAATTAATAACAAAATATTACAATTTAATCTCTAGATGTTTGAACAACAAGATACACATTTAAATGTCACAGGGGCCAAAGTCATACTCATAATGGAAATAAAATATTTTGAATTGAATGCTATAATCCTTATTGGAAATCAGGGAAATGGAATGCTAAATCATAATATTATATCCCTACAGCCTTAATATGGCTAAAACACAAAACAATAAAAATATCAGGACTTGGTGAGGGTGTGAAACAATTAGAGTTCTTATTAACTATTCTCATGAATGTAAGTTGGCACAACTGAACTGTGTAAATAACTTGTGTAGAATAGTAAATATATTGTGTGACGGTTATATATTAGAATACTAGATACACTGAGAATGATTTGCATTTATACACACATACATATACATGGGTGATTCTTACAATGCAATGTTGAATGAATGAGATCAGGCACAAAATAATAGATATTGTCTGATTCCATCTATATAAAAATCAAATAAGAAAAAACAAACTCATTTTTAATGTGTTCTTAGGTATAAAAATATTTCGAAATCAAGAAAGCAGTGACTGACACTGATGAATTGTAGATAGAGAGTAGTGATTGGGGGAGATGGCACAAAAAAGATTGTCAATGTCCTCCTTTTTGAGCTGCATATAGGTTAAGTAAGCAAATCCTTTTTGACATTTTAATGAGCAGTGTATTTTAGTTTTGTGTATTTTTATAAAAGTGTGTTGTATTTTGAATTAGAAAAAGTTTAACTGAAGAAAGAAGTATTTCTCAGAGGAAGTAAATAAATCATGTAATAACATACATATATTTCTATTCTAGAAGCCAGGTTTGTTGAATGTCTAAATCAGGATCATTGTACTATATTGTACAACAAAGTTAGTGGTATGACAGTTCTTCAAAGTGGAACTACATCCCCATACAATCACTGAAACTAATAATAATGCTTCTATGTGAAAGTAATAATCAGATATTTTCTATACTCTAAATCTACTACTTCCTTTATGTCATTAAATTATTCTTAGTCTCAGCACCCATAATTCTGTCTTTTTAATTCCCAGAATATCCCACATAGCTTTCATGTATTTCATTATTTATATACCTGTTCATTTACAAAGTAAGTATTTTTGTGAATGTGTACACGTCACATCACAATGAAAGGAATTTGGAACCCCTTGACAAAAAACAATACTGTAAGTTATTTTAAAAATATAAGTATACACACACACATGTGCACACACATATCTATATCTATCAACATACATATGTATATAATTATATAAATATACGTGTGTATATATATTCCCATATAAACATTATAGGGGAAATTGAAAATAAAAATGAGGCCAACAACTCTCTTAGATGAGAAATAAAATGTAGATACACAGCAGTGAGTGAAGGTTAAAATGATAAGAAAACAACTGGATTTCTGGGTTAGAAACTGGCAGAGGAGGATTGATATTCATTTCCTGTGAAATTTCAGAGGACAGAGTCAGTGATTTTGGAGACCAGAGCATGAATTTGGTTTCCCTGCCTATGTCTGAGTGCTTAAAAAGTACTGTAATTAGGGCTGTAGGGATTATGAAGCTGAGGCCTACAATGATAGAAGGAACAGAAACAGCCATATACTCAAACCTGAAGAAGTTATGTATTAACTTGGGAATTTATTTCTGATTTTTTTTTTTTAAAAAAAAAACCTCTGAATTTTCAACATTAAATCTTATGGTGAAGAGGATCCTACCTATTTAATTTGAACCATAAAACCACTAGATATGTAGGAGTACATTTGGGAAGAATGAGAGAGAGTTACCCATAGGAAGGGAAAGAGTGCATGGCCAACAGTGGGAAGAGTAATGAAGAGAGTGAGGGGAAAAAAACACAACACTTGGTATTTTAAGAGGCCAAAATACTACTTTGCTGAGACATAGTGAGCAAAAGGTATGGTTACTGGGAACAAGGTTAGAAGGGTATGAGGTCAGGTACTAAGTCAGGTATGATTTTTATGGTCATTTTAAAGTATTTGGGTTTTATATGAACACAGTGGGAATTTTAAGTAGTCAAGCATCATAATATGATTTGTTTTGCACTTATTATTCTGACTACTCTGAAGACAAATGATCTGATGAAGGAAGCATGAAAGAGAAATGTTAATAATAATGAGACTATTTCAGCCTTAAGGAAATAAATAATGATAAGTTGAAAGTGACTAGCCCTCTGAAAATTGAAAGTAGACATATTTAAGACATAGTCTGAAAAAGAAAGGCACTAAATATCTAATGATGTTATATGTATAAAGAGGAAAAACAGAAACCCAAGATGACCGCCTAATTTTCTGGTGTGATAAATTCGCAGGAAAGCTATACATTGAAAATTACTAACATACAGATGTCATATATTGCTGCTAGAATGGATGAGATTGCCTGTGAAGACTATGAAGCAATGTATGGTTAAATATCACTTACGTTTATTGACTATTAACTAGATTCCAGGAAAAATGCTCAGCACTTCACATGATTTATCTTGTTTAGTCTTTGTTAAAACTCTGAGAAATAGGTAGTGCTTCTATACTCTATTTAGAGAAGCAAAACTGTAATCTTAAAGGGTTATGTAACTTTCCCATGGCCACACGGTAAATGATGGAGGCAAATTTTAAATTTATTTAGTCCAAATTTAGAACCCACAAGCTTAAGCAGTATGATTGCCACCTTGGGGAAAAGAAGCATGCTTTGAACCACACCCCAAAAATGTCCATTTATAAAGAAGGAGCAGTCTACAAAGGAGATTGGAAGACAAAAAAGTATCCTTATATTAGAAAGACCAAGAAAATCAGGAGGGGAGTGTGTTTCAAGGTGAAAGATCTGGTCACTCTTGAATATTGCTGAGAAAACAATTAAGAATAGCAATTAAATTTGACATAAGTTATCACTGATCTTTATAAGAACAGTTTTTCTAGAGTATTGAGTGTAGGTTAAAATTGGAGGTCTATGTAGCCTCAAAAGAAAGAAAATATGTCCCATCTTATGTATGTGACTTAATGAGAATGATTGAGAAGAGACAGAGAAGAGGGAGAGGAACAGACAGAGTGATAGCCAGAAGGAGGGAAATATTAGACAGATAAATAATTCAGGAAGTGGAAGAGAAAAAAAGAACCAAATTCTGGAGATAAAGAACCAAATTCTGGAAATGTAAAACCAAGTGCTCTTTTCATGTTGGAAGTAGTCCAGTGTAATCAATCTGCCACCAGGTAATTGACTGATCATGCTGAGAAATAGCGTCAGGGACTCAGCATTGGTCTTGGCTTTTGGCAAGTTAGGTGCACAGCAATGGAAATTGCCAGATTACCTCCTAATCACCTAGCTAGAAGAAACTCCTCATAAGGCCATAAACGTGGGTTAAGATGGAGGAGACAGTGAGGCAGGAGTAGGAGCCATAGACATCCAAGCCGCGTGGCCGTGTAACCGACTCATTACTTAAGGATTTATTTGATCCCTCTATTTATGTACTCCTTCCATTTAATAGTGAAGTCCTGCTGCAATCAACCAAATATACAGCTTGGTCTATTATACAGCTTCTAGATAATGAGCATAATTAGATGGTCAATGGTCAAGCATTCATTCAGCCTCTATTAAGGACTATATCAAGCCAGAAACTTTCTCAAAGGGAACATAGTTAAATGCTGAGGACGGTATGGCTTTACTCCAAAGTTCTAAAGGATTGTGCTGTGATTCATTTATAAGTGTCTATCACTGATCCATACAGCATTCTATCTGCCACACATTCTTTGAGCACCTTTTGATCTACTTAGCTACATAAGCCAAATAGCAGAGCAGCCTGCACAGCATCCTGGACCTGTTACAAAGCATTTTCTTTTCTGGGTTCCATTAAAAACTGGAAAACTTTTGGAATATTTGGCAAATAGTTTTTGATAGCACAATCTGACAAGAAGTGTATTCTTCCAAAGAGCATCACCAGACACTGTGTCTGTGTCTTAGTTGTAAGAATGAGAGATGCAGGAATTCATCCTTTACCTTGGAAGGGATGACTGAACATACCCTAGACCATAGGACAGACAGCTATCTACATTTTTATAGGATTTGTTTTCCACTCTGTGCCACATATGTGTTGTATTAAAACGTTTAGTAATGTTTAGTTTACTAGTTCCATTTAGCATGATACTCTCAGCATAATGGATCCAGGCGATATACTGTGTTTTTAAGAGGTGAGTGATTCTGGAGAGTTGATATTTCCATAGGGTAAGCAACTAAGATGTACTGTGGCCCTTATCAGCTAAATGCAAACTTTCCTAAATGGTCTTTATTAATAAGTAAAGAGATTCATAGCTCTTTTTTTTTTTCAGACTCAAAGCTGCTTCATGGTGACTAGAAAATATGTTAAGTTGCTTCCAACTGTAGTGCCACAAAAACAAGAATTTTATTAAACTAATGAAATCAGTGGGATAAGAATTTAAGCAGAGTACTGAAAAGATGGCTTTTTTCTGTTTCATCATATTTATTGCTTCAGCTTGGAAGACTCGAGTGAGAGTGACTCTACTAGCTAGGTAAAAGAATCACAGGGAGGCTTCTTCAGCTCCACGTCCAGTGCCTGTCTAGGACAGCTTCTATGTTAGGCTTGCCTTTGACTAAGCACCTACGGGTAGTTTGGGTTTCCTCACAGCGTGAGTGCCTCGGGGTAGTCAGAATTCTATCATGGTGACTCAGCACTCTACGGGCAGCATTTTTTTTTTTTTTTCTTTTTTGGGACGGAATCTGACTCTCTTGCCCAGGCTGGAGTGCAGTGGCACGATCTCGGCTCACTGCAACCTCCGCCTCCCAGGTTCAAGCGATTCTCCTGCCTCAACCTCCTGAGTAGCTGGGATTACAGGTGCCTGCCACTGCACCCGGCTAATTTTTGTATTTTTAGTAGAGACGGGGTTTTGTCATGTTGGCCAGGCTGGTCTCAAAGTCCTAAGGGCAGCATTTTTAATGTGGAAGGAGGAAGCTGTGGAAGTTCTTTTGGTCTAATAATCTTAGAGATTACACAGCACCACTCCTCTTGCATTCCATTTGCTAAAAGAAAGCCACAGATTGTATTAGTCATCTGTAGCTGTGTAACAAATTAATGCAAAACCCAATGGCTTAAAACAAACAAAGAAAAAAGCCATTATTATCTCACAGCTTCTGTGAGTCACGATTCTGGGTGCAGCTTAGCTGGCTGATTCTTTCTCCAGATTTTCCACAGGAATGACGTTAAGGTGTTAGCCAGAGTCATTGTCTCTCCTGAAGCCTCACCTAAGGGAGGGTTTACTTCCAAGATCGGTCCTGTGATTGATAGCAACATTCAGTTCCTCACTGTTGTTGGCCTGAGGATCTCAGTTTCTCCTTGGCCGTGGACCAGAGGCTCCCTCCATTGCTCGCCATATGGTTTTCCATTGGGCAACATGCAGCATGTCAGCTGGCTTCCATCAGAATGAACAAGTGAGATAAAGCAGAAGAGAAAAAGCAGGAGAAAGAACATTTTTCAGAAGGGAGCTCAACGCCTTTGCCAGATTGTACTCATTGGAAGAAAGTCACTGGACTCTCACAAAATGAAGAGGAGGGGGTTACACAAGGTGTTCATACCGCACCAGGAGGTTAGAATTATTGGGGCCATCTAAGAAGGTGTTTTCTTAATCTGCACTCTGATTCCAATAATTCATATTCCTCCCACATTCAAAATGCATTTATATCCACCCACATTCCCCTAAAGTTCCATCACATTACATCACCAGCTTAAAGGTCAAAATCTCACTGCCTAACTTATTTTCATGTGTGATGACTCTCCTCAAATAATAGTGCCACAAGTGCAGCTTCTTAAGTACACTTCCTGTCAGTCTGTTGATTTGTCAAACTAGAGAGACACATTCTGTTCTTTGCATAATCAACATACAGTAAGGGGACAGGTACAGGGTAACTCCTGAAGATATTACTGTTTAAAAAGGGGGGAAATGAGAAGCAAAATGAGTCACTGATAGAAATTCTGAAATCTAGCCAGGCAAATGTTGACAGCTCCTTGATTAGGTCTCAAGGCCTGAGAATAATTCTCCACAGCTCTCATTTCCTCCCTCTGAGGTTTTTATCATACGCTTTGAGTCATACTTAATTTTTGGTAAATGTGTTTGAAGCCAAGTAGTATTCTCAGCTTGCTTTCTGCCTGTAAGATTTGAAATTTCAAAAAGCATCTTGTTATTTCATTCATCTAATTCTGGAATGGTTTTGCTGATATAATTCACTCAAAAACTTTGTAGGCTTCCTCTGAATATAACTGCAGTTTACTTAACTAGGCAGATATAAAAGCCACTAATTTATTTGACATAGATTTTTTTCTACTTTTTGTTCCTGTGTAGATAGTGAAGGGGCAAGGCCATTAAGATTCCATATTAGTCTGCAAGTGCTGCCATGATAAAACACAACAGTGAAAATTTGTACTTAGTTTCTATATGTTTTGAGCGATGACAAATGTTTCACTTTTATAACTTATGATAATGCAGGATGAATAAGAAATTTTGCAAGTTATTAAGGCTAGAAGACATTAACACCACTTAAAAGTTGTATGGCATATTCGTGTGTCAGGGATGCCATCAGAAAATATCACAGACCGGGTGTCTTAAACAACAGAAATTTGTTTTGTCACAGTTCTGGAAAATTAAGGTGTCAGCAGTTTTGGTGTCTTCTGAGAATTCTCTCCTTGACTTATAGTCATCTTCTCTCTTTGTCTTCGTTTGATCTTTCCTTTATGCGTGGCTATGTCTGAATTTTTCTCTTCATATAAGGACATCAGTCATATTGAATATGGCCCTGTTTTAACTTAATGATCCCTTCTTAATAAAAAACTCATTTTAACTCATTTAAAGGACCTGTTTCTAAGTGGAGTCACATTATGAGGTGCTGGGGGTTAGGACTTTAGTTTATGAATTTTGGGGGTACACAATTCTGACCATAACAGTTTTCTATGGACAGCTTGATATTTGAGATAATTTGTAATGCCCATCTCATCCCTAAACTTTGTAAAAGGGCATTTGTGTGATTGAATCATACTCTGAGATATCACCTTTTCTATTTCTGAGGTTTTAACAGTTTTTATAGTCAAGACTTTGCTTCATCTTTAGACAGTATTTTCCTGTAGGTGACCTAGATTTAAACTTTGATTAAAAGTAATTTCTTAATTTCAGCATCTATATCAGTGAGGGTTCTCCAGATAAACAGAACCAATAGAATATAAACTATATATAACATATATATATATAGTTTATGTTATTGAATATATAGTCTATGAATATATAGTATGCAGTCTATAGAATATAGACTATATATATTCTATACTTTATATAAATACATAGTCTCTCTATAAGTTCATTGGTTCATTGAGTGATAAGAGGAACATCTAGGGAAAGAGGGTGACTGGCAGCTGCAAAATAAGTCACGTTATTCACTTGATTATTAATATATAATTTATTATCAGGAGTTGGCTCACATAATTATGAAGGCCAAGAAGTCCTACAATCAAACCAGCTGTTTCAAGATAATGGAAAACGTGGTAAGACTGGTGAATATTATTATCATGAGCTCATTGCCACACTTTTTTGGCTGTCACAAGTCCTTTAGTCAGAAGCAATGCTGTGTGGAATTATAATCCTCATTTCTGTTAACTGTTAATACTTTTATGGTGGATAAGGCATTCTGTAAGTTTACAGATGATAGTTTTGGTAGAAGCATTGCATGCTGGGAAGGCAAATCCGTATCCAAAGTAAGTATCTATTCTGGTAAGAAAAAAATGCTGCCTCTTCCATAATAGAAGTGATCCAATGTAGTCAACTTGCTACCAGGTAGCTGGCTGATCATCCCAGGGAATCGTGCCATTTCATTGACCCAGGAATGGTCTCCACTGCTGATAGATTTGACACAGTGGTGGCTGTAGCCAGGTCAGCCTTAGAAATGAAGAGTCCATGTTGCTGAGCTAATGTATAACATCCATCCCTGCTACCATGATCACTTTGTTCATGAGATCATTGGGCAATGACATGGGTGGCTGAGGAGAGGCTGATGCTATCCACAGAATGAGTTGCCCTATCTACTTAGTTATTAAAATGCTTCTCTACTAAAGTCAACCTTTTGTGAGAATGCCCATGAAACACAAATATCTTTATGTCGTATTGCCCATTCGGAGAGGTCTTTTCACATACCTCTTTCATAAATTTGTTTCTCACTAATTTTTCAATCAAGTTTCTTCGAATTCCCTGACCATCCAGCCAAACCACTTGTTACAGCCCATGAAACGGTATATAGTCACACATATGGCTATTTATCCTTCCAAGTAAAGTGCACAACCAGGTAGACTGTCCGAAGTTTTGTTCACTGGGAAGATTTGCCTTCCTTGCCATCCTTCAGGGATGCCTGAAAATGGGGCTGTAGTGCCACAGCTATCCACTTTTGGATGGTGCTTATCTATCAGACAGAACCATCTGTAAAACCAGGCCTGAGCCTTTCCTACCTCTGTCAACTTATCATAGGAAACTGCTACAATGAGGCTATACACACAAGCAGGGAGAGAGAAGGCAGTGTAGCAGCAGGAGGGGAAATCATAGGCATTTGTGTCACTTCTTTGTATAACTTGTGCCTTCAGGGCCTGCTTGGCCTCAATTACATACCCACTGCTCCATATAATGGTGGAGTAGTGCTGTACACACCCAGCTTTGTGGCTTGGTGAGTCAGAGAGCACCCAGCTAATGATACTCAGCTCAGGTTGTAGGGTAACTTGGTGGTCCACGGTCAATCATTCAGTCATTACAAAGGCCCAGTAGCAGACTACTTTCAAAGGAAAGTTATTTATGGATAATGGCAGGAACGTTTCAGCAACATCTGGTGGAGGCAACTAGTGTTGCAACTCATTGAAATGGCTGACAGCAATGAACTCCAAATGGTGCTGCAGACAGAACCATGTTAATATAATAGTAGCATTCCTTTTAGGATAAGTGACACTGGAGTTGAGTGACTAGAGTTAGTGTTTCTTGTTCTCTCTAACTCCACAAAAATCAACTTTTTAGCCCCAAAATATGTGATAATATGCAATGTTTTTCTTTCGGTGACTAGCTTATTTAACTTAACACCATCACTTCTAATTCCAGCCATATTACTGTAAGTAACATGATTTAATTTTTTAATGGCTGAATATATTCCATTGTATATATTTACCATTTAGTCCTCATTCAGTTATTCATTGATGGACACTCGGGTTGATTCCATATCTTTGTTGTTGTGAAGAGTGCTGCAGTAAACATAGGATTGCCAGTATCCATCTGATATACTGATTTTGTTTCCTGTGGATAAATACTCAGTAGTGGGATTGTTGGATTGTGTGGTAGTTCTATTTTTAGTTTTTTGAGAAATCTCCATTCTGTTTTCCATAGTGGCTGCACTAATTTACATTCCCACCGACAGTGTATAAGGGTCCTCTTATCTTCACATTCCTAGCAGTATCAGTTATTTTTTGTCTTTTTAATACTAGTCACTGTAACTTGAGTAAAATAATATCTCATTGTGGTTTTGATTTTTATTTCCCTGATAATTAGTGATATTAAGCATTTTTTTCATATATCTATTGTGCATTTGTATGTGTTCTTTTAAGAAATGTCTATTTATGTCCTTTAGACACTTTTTAATGACATTATTTGTTTTCTCACTGTTGAGATTTTTCAGTTGCTTGTATATCCTGAATCATTTGGCATATGAATAGTTTAAAAATATTTTCTGCCATTCAATAGGTTGTTTCTTCACTCTATTGATTCTTTCCTTTGCTGTGAAGAAGAATTTTTGTTTAACATAACTCTATTTGCCTATTTTTGTTACCTTTGCTTTTGAGGTCTTAGCCATAAAGATCTGTGCTTAGACAAATGTCTTGTAGTGTTTCCTAAATGTTTTCTTCAAATAGCTTCATTTTTTCAGATCTTATACTTAAACCATCTTCAGTTTATTTTTGTCTGTAAGGAGAGACAGGGGTCCAGTTTCATTCTGTAATGTGCCATGGAGAAGACCTTTTTGAATTTTATGTGCTTAGGAATATTTGAGCTTCCTATATCTGGATGTATGAATCTCTTGCTAGACTGGGGAAGTTTTCAGCTATGATTTTATTAAATAGGTTGTCTATTTCTTTGGTTTTCTCTTCACCTTTTGGGACATTGGAAATTCAAATATTTGGTTGCTTTGTGTTGTTTTATATGTCATGTAGGCTTTCTTCATTTTATTTTTATTCGTTTTTTCTTTATTTTTGTCTTACTGACTTATTTCAAAAGGTCTGTCTTCAAGTTCTGAAATTCTTTTTTCCATTTGATCTAGTCTACTGTTGAGCTCTGATATGTGTTTTTTATTGCATTCAATGAACTTTTCAGTTCCAGGATTTTTTTTAATGATATCTATTTCCTCTATGGATTTCTCATTCATAGCCTACATTGTTTTTCTAATTTGTTTGCATTATTTGTGTTCTCTCCCATCTTACTGAGCTTTAAAAATATTATTTTAGTTATATTTTCTCAGTATTTCATAAATTTATTTTTCATAGGAATCTGTTGCTAGATAATTATTGTACTCCTTTGGAGGTATCATATTTCCTTCTTTTTTCATGTTTCTTGTATCCTCACATTAATTTCTACACATCTGATGTAACAATTGCTTCTTCCAAGTTTTTGAATTTCTTTTCATAGGAGAGGACTTTTTCATAAAGTTGTACCTATACTGTTGCTTGGGTAAGACATTTTGGCTTTTATTCTGGGTGCATACACTAGTGCAGTCCACACATAATTTCTTCTGATGTAAACAGTATCAGTGGTGTCTCTGATTTCCTCAGTTGCTCAGGGTGCAGTTCTTCATGGAGGCTGTGGTGAAGTTGTTGCTGTGGATGGGGATGCCAGGTGGACCAGTCCACAGGCCCCTGTGGTAGCAGCAGTGGGCCAAGCATGCCTGTCCTTGGGCTTGAGGATGGCATATGTTGGCACTGGTGTTAGTGGATCCAGGTGGGCCAATTATTGGGCCTCCAAGTGACTTGCTTGGGTGCTGGCAGTGGCAGTAGTGGGCCAGGAAGTTGTATTGGTCCTGGGATCCCTGGGATCCCTGGGCAGCAGGCATGGAGTAGGCGATAGCTGTAGCAGTAATGAGACAGCTATCTGGCTCCCAGTCCATGTTAATATTGGTGCTGGCTGTGATGAGCTGGACAGACCAGTCCCTGGGCCCACAGATGGCATATGCAGGGGAGTGCCAGCTGTGGTGGTAGCATCAGGCTGCCTGAGCCCCAGGAAGGGTGCTCAAGTGCCAAAGATGGTGAATGGTGCACGGTGATCCCCAAGCCCACAGTTTGTGTGCTTGGGCACTGGTGGGGGCAAAGCTAGGCCAGGAAGACCTGTCCTCAGGCTCCCTGGTGGTGCATATAGGTGCTGGCTGTAGTCGTCTGGTCTGGGGTGATGCCCAGGCCCTGGTTATGGAGGTCATGGGTGTGGCCCTGCTGCTGGGGAGGGCAGGTTTGCTTTCAGCAGCTGTAGGCAGGCAGCTGGCGAGTATGTGATTCAGCCTCAGGTGGCAGGTGCAGAAGGCGGCATTTGTTCCTCGAGGCACTTGTTCGTGAACAATAATCCCCCTACTTGGCTGCTTGGCAGGGGAGGGTCCCTGCCGGTGGCTCATGCTTTGGCCCAAGTGGCAGCAGTCAGCAGCAGTGGTAGCTACATGTTGAGGATGTCACTGTGGCTCCAGGGATGTGGAGATGTGTAGTTTGTTGAGTCCCAAGGCACCGGGCAGTTTAGTGGGGGCTGGACTCTTGAAATGGCACTGTGCTGTAGCTGCTTAATGTTAATAAACATCTCAGGGGATGTGTGGGACCCAGTGTGAGCTTCCTCTCTTGACTATCACTGTTGTGCAGTCTGCAGGCAGTTTCCTGTGTTAGTCTCAGGGTCCACAAGCGTTGAAGGGCTCTCCCTTGGCTGGGATTGAAAGAGTTCGTGGTGGACTGCTGCAAACTGTTCACTTAACTCCTTCCCCACACTGGGGAGACTCTCTGGGGCTCCAGGTGATCCTGGCTGGGCAGGCTGACTCACTTCCCTCTCCTTTGTCGCTTTAGGGGTTTTCTGTCACTCCGCTGTTGAATTCAAGTGTTCTCTCTTAGATGATCTATTCAAAGTATGAATATCTACTCACTACATTGTGTGTGTGTGTGAGTGTGTGTGTGTGTGTGTGGAGGTGACTGCCAGATACCTTAGCCAGCCATCTTGAAGCTAAAAAATGTATAATCGTCTTAACAAAAACAGAAAATGTAATTGAAAAAAATATAACATCAATTTCTGATAAAAATTCAGTAATCTGAGAATAGTAGAACATTTCCTAAGCCATCAGGTTTAGGATATGCAGCACATATGAAAGATGCATATGACAAATTGTGATATAGGGCACATATGAAAAATGTCCATCTCATATTTTATTTAGTGATCATAGTCTAAATTATTTTATTTTTAGACTGAGAACAAGGAAAGAATGTCTACTCCTACTTCTTCACTATTGTACTAGTAATTTTAGCCATTGGGGGAAAAAACGAGAAAGAAAGAAAATGCTAAAATAAAACTGTCTCATTATAGATGACATGATCATCTGTGTGTAAAATACTACAGAATCTACGGAAGAAGCTAGTATAACTAATAAGGGAGCATGGCAAGTTTGTAAAATAGATCAATTACAAATGGTATTTCTATATGCTAGCAATGAGTATATAATATAGCATGTAATAAAATTCATATCACTTACAATAGAATTAACATGCAATAATTATGGTTAAATTTGACAATATGACAAAATATGCATGAAACTCACAGAATAAAATCTACGCAACATTCCTGAGAGTTATTAAAGAAGGCCTAAATAAATGCAGAGATACACTTTGTTCATGGTTCAAGAGACTCACATTTCCAAGATATCAATTTGAAAATTAATCTATAGATTCAATGAAATGACAATCAAATCCCTAGCAGGCTTTTCTTTGTGTAGAAATTGATGAGCTGGTCCTAAAGTTTTCATACAAATGCAAAGGACTAGTAGAGACTAAATATCTTTGGAAAAAAACCACATTTATCTGGCTTACTTGGCTGATTTTCAAATGTATTATCATGCTATCATTATCAAGATAGCATAGTATTGGACTAAAGATAGTCAAATTGATTATTGGAAGATAATAGTTTCCAGAAATGAACCCTCTCATATATATAGTCAAATAATTTTAACAAATATTTAAAGGCAACTCATTGAATAAAGGAAAGGGTTTTTCATATATAAATGAAACAACTGACTAGTTACATTTAAAAAATAAAATTTTATCCATACCTCACAGCATGTTTCAAAAATTATCTCAAAATAAACCATAGACCTAGGTATAAAAGCTAAAATTACAAAACTTCTAGAGAAAAACTTATGTGAAAATATTTATGCCTTGGGCTACAATGATGTAAGAAGTAGGGTGGAAAACCAAACCAAACCAAATTATTGTAACGAAGATAGAGAAAATCTAGAATGTATTAAGAATCCTTAAGAAAACAGAAAAAAAACTTATTTGAAAAATTGGAAAAAAATATGAATAGTCATTTTGAAATAGAGGAAATCCAAATACTAATGGAAATCTAGAAAAATAATTAATTAATAAG
This sequence comes from Gorilla gorilla gorilla, assembly GCF_029281585.2. Classification (NCBI taxonomy): domain Eukaryota; kingdom Metazoa; phylum Chordata; class Mammalia; order Primates; family Hominidae; genus Gorilla; species Gorilla gorilla. The sequence continues at coordinate 17,969,029 of NC_073235.2, read as the reverse complement.
GAATTGCAAACTAAAGAATAGATAGTATACTTGAACACCTATTAGATTAGTAAAAAATTAGAAAGCCAATTTCAAGTTTTGGTAAGAATATAGAATAAAGAGAACTTGCAGATACTCTACTAAGAATGCAAAGTGATACATCCATCATTGAAAGTAACTTAGTAGTGTCTGATGAAGTTGACCATATACTGAATACTTCTTCAGTCTTAACGATTTGTATCCCTACATGTATAGCCTAAGGTATTCTTATGCATACTGGCATCAGAATAGAATTACCAGAATGTTTATTGAACACTAGCTGCATGTTTTTGTAATAGCTACAAAACTGGACACAATCTAACAAGGTATCAAAAATAGAATGCATACTTAAATAATTATGGAATATTCATGTAATATTCTAAAAAATGCATAAGTAAATGATTATGGAGTAGTCACATAAAATAATATTCTAAAAAATGGATTCCATTCCTATAAGGTGAGATTAGTAAACTGTTTTTTGCAGATTGGCTGCCTATTTTTGTAGATAAAATACAGTGTTATTGAAAGACAGGCATGGATATTTATTTGCATATTGTCTTTGGCTATTCTCAGGCTACCAAAAGCAAAGTTGAGTAGGTGTGACAGAGAACTATGGTGCATAATTTTAAAATACTTTCTGACCTTTTTGGACAAAGTTTGCCTGTCTTAGAATAAAATTCAAAAGCAGGTAAAACTATACCGTATTTTTACAGATACAAACATATTTGGTAAAATTATCAATAAAATAAGGGAATTATAACAAAAGTTTCAGAGCATGAAAAGAGGTTTTGGGTGGCAAAAAACTCAATAGGTAATTCTACTATTAAAATTAAAATTCAAAGCTAGTGATATTCAATTTCTTTACCTATGTTTTACTTAGAATTACTTGTAAAACATTCTCTGTATGTTTTGACATGCTTTTCAAAATATAGGCTACTTTTTTGGGGGAATCTTTTACTCTGTTATCTTTGTTACATATATTCTATAATTTGAGAATTATACCTCCTTTGAAGTTTTGAAGAACTTCCAAGAAAAGTGTGCGTGTACTACTCACTCAACTGCTTTAGTAGTAGCAGATCTATCATATTTTCTATTTCTTCTTTATATTTTTTCCAAGTTATGTTTTAAAAGGAATTTGTCTATATACATATAAATAAATTATTAGCATAAAATTTCTCATAGAATTCTAAGGATATTTTTAAAATCCTAAATCTTTCATTAAATTAATTTATTTATAAATTGATTTGTTATAACATTGTATGGTAGATACAGAATAGAGACTAGCACAAGTATCATGTTTCTTATCAATCTACTTAGAAAATAGAATATTATTGGTATCTTTGAGGTATCATGTACTCCTGTATTGTTGTAACAGTCTTTGTTTAACCCCAAAATAACCAATATCCTGAATTTTGTATTCATCACTTTTCATACTTCATACTTCTTGCTCATTTTGTTTACCATAGGTGTTTCTTTACCGAAGAATATATTACTTGGTTTTACTCACAATAAAAATTTACATAAATAGAAACATATTATTTGTATATCACTGTGACCTGATATTTTCTCAAAATTATTTCTGAAACGTATTGGTACATATAGCTGTAATTCATGTATTTTCTCTGACACAGAGTGAAAAATTTTATGAATATACCACACTTTGTTCATTCTGGTATGTATGACCAATTTTGTTACTAAGGCTGTAATTATTTTCAGCGCTGTTATAAACATCCCTTGGTATGCAAATAGAAGAGACATTTTAGTACAATATCGTACAATATTTTTCCAGAAGGTTAAAACTCATTAGTGACCTGTGGAATTAACTTAGTGAATTGCAACCATTATTTAAAAATAAAACAAAATAGAATATAATAAACTAGAAGACAGTATAATTAAAAAGAAAATATGGTGCGCTGAAATAGTAAGCATTCAAATGCGTATATGTGCACTTATACAAATTGTATATGTATGTCATTGTATATGTATATTATTATATATGAGTGCTGGCTTAGATTTTAAAATGTATTTTCTACTGATGATTACTGTAGATTGCAGTCAAACATTTTTGTTTGTCTGTTTTTGTTTTTGAGACTGAGTCTTGCTCTGTCATCCAGGCTGGAGAAGAGTGGTGTGATCTTGGCTTACTGGAACCTCCACCTCCCGAAATCAAGCGATTCTCCTGCCTCAGTCTCCCAAATAGCTGGGATTACAGGCGTACGCTACCATGCCTGGCTAATTTTTTGTATTTTTAGTAGAGACAGGGTTTCACCATGTTGGCCAGGCTGGTCTCAAACTCCCAACCTCAGGTGATCCTCCCACCTCGGCCTCCCAAAGTGATGGGATTACAGGCGTGAGCCACCACGCCCAGCCAAAAAGTGTTAAAGTCACAAGAAGTGCTTGGTCAGGGATATATATGCATGTCTTCAATTTTAAATGGAATGACAGTGTTTCTAATAGTGTTATTCAAATGATAGGATTCATTATACGGAACATCTAATTAATAAAACATAATCCTACCTTTAAGGATATTATAGTCTCAGTAAAAATATTTTAGATCAATATATTCAACTTGGACCACCTTTTCTGAGTGCCAGATTTTACATCTCATCATCTACTCCTTTTGAAGATAAGTTTGGTTTCTGGCACATACTGATTACATTTTAGTGGATTGTTGAGTGAATGGATAAAGGATAAAAATGAAAAACATTCCAATAATATAGGATAGCATTTGCTGCATTTTTTGAGTGGCTCAGACATAATATTATAGAGGGAAGAAGAATAGATCACATCATGTTTGTAAATGAGAGATGTGCTGAGATTTCACTGAAGAAATAGAAATTACGATTTCATGTCTTTCCTGCTTGCATGTTATTTTATTGCCAGATCAACCACCATGTAGAATCCAGTTTCAAGCAAAGTTTAGAGTACAGGTATTTATTTCCAGGTGGCACAAACCTACTGTATAATTTAGGCAAGGCAAGCCATTTTATTTACATAAATTTTTACCCATTTTGTAAGCACTAAGAAATAACTGACCCAACATTATTTTATCCTACCTCCAACTCTTGTAATACCATTAGTATACAAGCTTATTATGTCTCCCTTACTCACGTTTAAAAAAAAAAAGAAGCTACATATAAAATCTTCTTTAACAACGATTTTTACTAGCTTGAAATTTTGGCTGGAGTGCAATACTGCAGATCTTTACCCACAGAGTGCCTGAGTTAATTGAAGATCATATTTTATTTTCTGCCTACCTATAGATGAGAATTTCTTTTTGCAATTTCCTTGTTTGAACATGTCTTCATTGGGATTTTAAAGGTTTACAAATATGCTCTGACCAAGTGAAATTTAGTCTGTGAATCCCAACTTTCTTGGTCAATATCATGAACACTTGCTGACACTGTACATGTAAATGTTTCTAGTTCTGTTTTTGATGCTTTCTCATCCTACATCTAAGACCAAAGTTCTGTTAAAATAGAAGTTGTTCTCTCTAAATCCATCCATTTAGCTTAGTGGCTATATACTTGATATAGAATACTCCAAAAAAATAGTAGGTGTCTTTATCATATTTCATTTTTCTTCTTTTCAAATTATGTTTTTTTCTCACATTGGCCTGTATGCCTGCTGGAAGTCTAATACGACAGCATGAATTTTAAGAATAATCGTACCCTTTATTAACAAACTAAGTACAGATTTTTTATAGATAAATGAATAAATGGGCTAGTTTTATTTTTACTCAAGCCACTTTTAGAATAATGTAACTGGTTGTAACTCTACACCACAAGAAAGATACAACATAGATGGATAAAGAATCCCATGAAAGACTGGGTACAGCAATGGTGAATCTGGTGACCTAAAATAATATCTTTTTTTTAATTGATCAACTGTTTTATTTAGGTAATGATGATGCAAAATTCCTTAGATTTGTGGAAAAGGAAGATAATTGACATGTATTGAGTGCTCAAGATAAATTAAAAAAGAGAGAGAATGTTAACGTTAAACTGCAAATCTCACAGCTAGGATATTCCAGATACTTGACTAAAACTGAAACCTGACTAAATCCAAAACCTATATGCCTTTTCTATTTCTTCTACTAATTCTTCTTTGTTTAGTTACCCTGAATTCATATTCTGAAACATGTTTTTTGATTTTTCTATCTCACCACAGTAATTTATGCCCCTGCCTTGCTTTCTTTACATATTTTTGTTTTTTAAAAAACAGATTTGGCCAGGTGTGGTGGCTCACACCTGTAATCCTAGCACTTTGGGAGGCCAAGGCGGGCAGATCACAAGGTCAGGAGATCGAGACCATCCTGGCTAACACGGTGAAACCCCATCTCTACTAAAAATTCAAAAATAAAATTAGCCGGGCGTGGTGGCGGGTGCCTGTAGTCCCAGCTATTCAGGAGGCTGAGGCAGGAGAATGGCGGGAACCCAGGAGGAGGAGCTTGCAGTGAGCTGAGATCGCCCCACCGCACTCCAGCCTGGGCAACAGAACGAGACTCCATCTCAAAAAAAAAAAAAACAAAAACAAAAACAAAAAACAAAAAACCAAAAAAACAGATCTATGTGTTCATCTGTCAGCTGGATGAATTTCAATTATGATGTTCATAGGTGAAATTCTCATTTAATGACCTTTATTTTTACTAATTAAATCACATGAAAAAAAATACATTGTACTGGAAGTCTGTGCCAGAATCTTTACCTACAAAAATGGCACAGAGCTGGCTATGGTCTACCTAAGCAGATTAGAGACAACAGTCTGGATCAACCCTGAGTAGCTGCATTTTACATTTGCCACTCCAACTGGGTTGATAAATAAGTAGCAGTTTTTTCCACTTACAAGTTACAACTGAAGAGTACATTATAAAATTATTTTTGTAGGACATTACCAGCATTTTAAAATGAAATGAAAGAGAATAAACTAGATCAGAGGACAATAAAATAGAATAGGAAATCTCAGAATGCATTATATAAATATTTAATGAAGTACACAGATAAGGGATATACTGAGTCATCACCAGACAACTCTTTGAAATTTCCTATGTCCTATCTTTTCATGCTGCGTTTTATTTTGCTGCCAGATCAACCTCCATGCACAGCCTATTTCTTACGTCCTCCTTAACTACTCAGATTCCCATGGCAGACATCGCCCGTGTATCCCAGAAGTCTTTCCCGATGAATCTAGAGGAGATTTAAAATTATTCTTTTCAGGGCTTCATGCTAATACTTACAAATTTACAATTTCTGGTGTTCTAAGCTGTCATTTATCAATTGTGTCAAGGTAGTAGAAGAGTAGAAATCAGGTCTCAACCCTAGCCCAAACTCATGTTTACATGATTATGTAGGTGAATGCTAGCTGTATCTCTGTGTCCAATTGTTGATGATCTGCCTATATCCAGGCCACATGTTAATGCTTTCAGTACTTTCCCGTGAAGACTATTTTACAAAATCTCTAATTGTTAGAATTAAATACACTCTGTAAAACAGAAAATTTTTCTTGCTAGAACAAAAAATTTAATATTTTTGGAGCAGAAATTTAATTGTAGAGTTCCTGATATTTGAAGTTTAGGGTGGAGCTGATATGTACCTAAATGTTTTATTTTCTTTTGTTTGCCTGTACACCATTTTAAGATCTTTTTCAATATTTTGGAATATTGCTTCTGTGTTTGAAATAGGACCCTACCTCTTTTTATAGAATTCCTGAATCTAGACCCTTAGTCCTGATTTCTGAAAGGTAAAGTTCCCATAGAAATCTAACTCAAATTGGCTGGGCGCGGTGGCTCAGGCCTGTAATCCCAGCACTTTGGGAGGCCGAGGCGGGCGGATCATGAGGTCAGGAGATAGAAACCACCGCGGCTAACACGGTGAAACCCCGTCTGTGCTAAAAAAAAAAAAAAAAAAAAAAAACGCAAAAAATTAGCTGGGCGTGGTGGCGGGCACCTGTAGTCCCAGCTATTCAGGAGGCTGAGGCAGGAGAAGGGCGTGAACCCAGAAGGCGGAGCTTGCCAGTGAGCCGAGATCGCGCCACTGTACTCCAGCCTGGGCAACAGAGCGAGACTCCATCTCAAAAAAAAAAAAAAAAGACAAACTCAAATTTACTTACCTGGATACATGCTTCACTAGAAGTTTGCAGTCTCAGAGAAGCACAGAACCATAGGGGCACTTAATATCTCTCTCCCTCTCTCTCTTCCTCCCTCCCTCCCTTCCTTCCTTCCTTCTTGCCTTCCTTCTTCCTTGCTTCCTTCCTTTATTTTCTTCTCTACCTCTCTCTATTATCTATCAGAATTTGTTTAAAGTGTTATTGTAGAACACTAAATTCAGAATTCTGTACCCAATGCATAACTAATGGCACACAATGACACACTGTTGCTTGGAGATACAGAAAAGTTTATTTAATTTAACCAAAGCGTGAAGGCAGGAAAGTAAGCTCCCTGAAATCCACCTTAAAAACAAACAAACAGCAACAACAAAAACAGAAAGTTTTTATATGGTTAGAGAGTAAGGAGGGGAAGTTTCAAGGAACTGAGGGAAAACGTCTGTGCTTCTTCAATCTCAGATAACACCTTGAGCAACTAGAGTGAGCAGCCGGTTGCAATGTCTATAAATGCATTCATTCCTTCAGAAAAAATATTTTGTAACTCTGAACTTTTTTCTCCTCCTTGACAGAGAAACAATACATCAGCAGTTTATAATTATATTATGGTAACAGGAGATGTTGGCTTTTGTGCAAGCAGGCAAGGGCTCGATCAGAATTTTTATTATTTCTGTCACAAAAAATGTTGGGGTGCTGAAAGCTCAAGGGGCCTGTCTTTATCTATTACTCGTTAATGTAGAAAAAGGGGTGTCATTTTTTTCTGGCTAATTCCTGCTGATAAGGGGTGAAGATGGGGGAAATTGATAAACAGAACCTATCCACCTGAATTTGAAAATATTCCCAGGTGCTGGGCCAGTACCCTGCACATTGCAATACCATTATCTGAGTACTCTTATCTATAGTCTTAGAGAAGCACCTTAAATCACATTTGATGATGACATTAATAAAGAAATAAGCTTCAATAATAATTAATAAGAGGCCAGGTGAGGTGGCTCCCACCTGTTATCCCAGCACTTTGGAGGCTGAAGCGGGTGGATCACCTGAGGTCAGGAGTTCAAGACCAGCCTGGCCAACATGGTGAAATCCCGTCTCTACTCAAAATACAAAAATTAGCCAGGTGTGGTGGTATGACCTGTAATCCCAGCTACTCGGGAGGCTGGGCAGGAGAATCACTTGAACCCAAGAGGCAGAGTTTGCAGTGAGCTGAGATCACTCCACTGCACACCAGCCTGGGCAACAGAGCGAGACTGGCTCAAAACAAAACACAACAGCACACACACACACACAAAATAGCTGGGCGTGGTGGCAGGCACCTGTAATCCCAGCTACTTGGGAAGCTGAGGCAGGAGAATCACTTGAATCCGGGAGGCGGAGGTTGCAGTGAGCCGAGATTGCACCACTGCACTCCAGCCTAAGCAACAAGAGTGAAACTCCATCTCAAAAAATAATAGTAAATACTGAATAATAATAATTAATAAGAGAGGTAAGCCAAATTTAAAGATGCCACAAAATACAAATCAGATCCCTGTGGGATCCAACAAAATAATCCAGAAAACCAATCACCTAATCCTGCTTCATCATTTACTTGTTTTAACCATGAAGCTTGTTTTCTTATTTTATCTATATGCATTTTAACTTTGGCTGAGTTGTTAATCTAAGTGCAGCAGGAAGAGTTTGGTATTACACCTACTCCATCTTGTTCAGCCAGCAGGTAATCTGATGCTATGCAATTATCCAAAACAACTTCAACTAGAGAATCCAAAGACTTTTGCTATGCTGCAATAGCAGCAGCAGTTTCGTCAGATATAGTCCTTAAAGTGATAGATAAGTTTCTAAAAACATGTTGATAAGAAGCCACCCTCATCATAGGAGCAAAGTGTGTCCAAAGAAGTACCCTGGGCCAGCAGGAATCCTCCTGAAAATTTTCTTCAGGGACCACCCCCATGGAGTCTTCTTCCAAAATTCCTTGAGACCCTGGAAAAGTTTCAAGGAACTTCTCTAGTATTATATTACTGTGTTCTGATAATGGCGTAAATGAGTATCCCAATAAACATTGTCCATGATCTCCTCCCCTAAAGCACCTATAGGTCCAAGGATGGGTTTCCTGACTGCAGACAGAAAAACATCCCACAGGAGCACAGGTCATGGTGTCAATAGTTGTGGCTGTTATTAAAGCCGTTTAATCTACGCACGGACCTGTTATGCTGTTGTCACGCTCGGGTAAGGCTGGGCCTATCCAATATCCTTCCCGTGCTGCAAAACTGGGGTCAAATGAAGTTCTTTGCAAATCATCATCCAGTGAGAATTTTCACATGACATCCTTTAAGAATGAAAGGGGACATCTCTGTCGAGAAGCCAAATACAAACAAGGGTGTTTGGTAGCTCCATGAATGAGTCAGATGAGGCATACCTGATACTCCACACTTTGGGGAGTCTTTGGATACTCAAATGTGCAGATACAGATATTTGAAACATTATAAGCTGTCTGCATCAGAGAGTCATAATGGTCTAGAACAGATGAGGTTTAGGTTGACATATCCAATACCAAAATAAGTTAGCAGAAGAATCTAGAGGTTGGGAAATCCATAACAATGAATTGTGCTTCCATGAAAAAGAAGAAATCAAGGCATTCATGACCCAAACTATAAAGACCCAATTCATTTTGCTTTTCTGTCAGTAGACTTGGCTTGAAACAGCAACCCAAGATGCTCCCATAGCCAAGGCTTTTCTTTTCCTGTTCAAGGTTGTAGGGACAAGTTTTATTCGAGGGTGATGGATCCAAAATTCTATTCTGGCTAGTATGGCTGACAAGTGGGGAGTCGGTAGTACTCCTTAGAGAGCAGTTTACTGGGGGGATGAGGTGGTCCCCTGGCCTGCACTCTGTCCACAACTTGAGAAGGACCTGGTCACCCACTTTAAAGTGATGGAGGGGCACGCCTGTTGGAATCAGTAGGCTGTTAGAAGCAAGTTTATAAACAAAGGTTAGAACTCCATTTAAGATCTTTAAATACTGTTTAATTGCTCTCTCTGTTTTTGTTATACCAGGCACTTTTCCTTTAGCAAGGCCAGCAATGCTTTTCCATACATTGTTTTAAAGCAGCTCAGTTGGAGCTTACTTTGGGCCACTACCCAGATTCACATCAGGGAAGAGCATAACACCTTATTCAAGGTTAAACTGGTTTCTTGACAGATTTTTGCAATCATTTTCTTCAAGGTGTGATTTAATCTTTTCAATCTTTCCAGTGGACTCTGCTCACCATAGGGCAGTTTTCAATTTATTCTCAAAACATTTGACACTTCCTAAGTTACCTTGGAAGCAAATGTGGACATATTATCACTCTGAATTGTTACAGAAAGTCCATACATAAGGATTATTTCTTTAAGTAGGGCTTTAGCCACTTCTGTGGCCTTCTCTGTTCTGTAGGGAATGGCTTCAAACCACCCAGTGAAGCCATCAACAAATACCAAAAGGGACCTGATGTTTCCACATGCTCAGAGCATCACAGTGAAGTCCACCTAAAAATCCTTGGAAGGGGCTAATTTCTTTTGTTGGAACCCTTTTAGAGGGAATGGCCATGCCTGAGGGCTCTTTTCAGCACAAATTACACACTGTTGAATCATCTTTCAGACAGTCTGTTGTAAACTAGGACTAATGAATTGTTTTTTTTAAGACAAAGTCTCACTCAAGTCGCCCAGGCTGGAGTGCAATGGCGCGATCTCGGTTCACTGCAACCTCCGCCTCCTGGGTTCAAGTGATTCTCCAGCCTCAGCCTCCTTAATAGCTGGGATTACAGGCACCTGCCATCACACCCGGCTACTTTTTGTATTTTTACTATAGAGTTTCACCATATTGGCCAGGCTGGTCTCAAACTCCTGACCTCAGGTGATCCATGCACCTCGACCTCCCAAAGTGCTGGGATTATAGGTGTGAGCCACCGTGCCTGGCCTAATTAAATATTTTTAAATCCACTGCAAGGTGGCATTCCTCCCATAATCATGGGTTTAATGAATTTGACTTATGATTTCCTTTGAGAGGACCTTGGGCACCAGTGATAACCTGTGAACTGTATTTCCAGCCAAGATGTACTGGAGTGGAAGACTCAAAAAACAATTCTTTGGCTAGTATTAAATCCTCTTGGTTATATTGAAGCTGAAAAATGACCAAGTCTATTTGGGAAATTAAGGGTTCCAGAAGAGTTTTGAATCTCTGAGTCTTTCCCACAGCCTTAGCTACTTGATCTGCAGCTTTGTTGGTTTCTTTTTGCTATTAGGGAATTTCCCTTCTTGTGCCTGGAGTAGTGCATAACAGCTACTTCCTTAGGGTTGTTCACAGATTTCAATAAGGTCAAAATGTCTGGCACATGTTTGATGTCTTTATTTTCAGTACTTAAAAGTAGTCTTCCTTTCCATATGGCCCTGTTTGCATGCATCACTGAGAAAGCATACTTTGTGTCTGTGTAAATACTGACAGCTTTGTCCTTACCTATTAGGAAAGCCCTGGTAAGGACTATAAGTTCAGATCTCTGAGCTGAAGTGTCCAGAGGCAAAGCCTTGGCTTCTAAGGTGACCTGCAAGGTGACAACTGCATAACCTTCTCAACGATGTCCTTGGCCCATGAAGCTACTTCCATCAGTACATATTTCCAATTCTGGTTGCTCCAGTGGTCAGCCAGTCAAGTCACAGTGGCTAGAAAATATGTGTTTAATAATCTGAACATTTAGTGGAGCAAATAAATCTCAACCCAGAAGGAGAACAGAACATTCAGGCATAAATAAAAAACTATGCTTCAGGCTTGTTTCTCCAAGATGACAATCTAAAGATTGCAGGAAGGGGCAAGTCACACTTCCCCTGACATTCTTGTAACCACCATAGTCTCCTTTGAATCAGGGAACAAGTGGGTTTTAACTACAAATGATGTGGCCCCTGTATTAATAAGAAAGTCAATCAGTTTGTTTCCTACTCTCAATTACAAGAGCTCTTGTGTGGATATGACACTGATCGCTTCAGATCTAATGGAGCTCTGGGGCCTCTTCTTTCTTCAGCTGTATCTGTCTCCTTCACTTCCGCCATCCGGGCTGAGGGACTCTTACTTTTCTTTTTTCCTTCACCAATTTGGGATAATCCTTTGTACAATGTCCTTCTTCTTTGTAATATAAACATTGATTCTTTCCTCAAGGAGGGGGTGTTCCTCTTACCTTCCATCATCCTTCTTCTAACCTCTTTCCTATCTTCCTATCAGCTCAGCAGTAGAGTGCTATTACTTCACCTTTCTTTTCCTTTCACTTCACCTTTATTGTTGTAAACCTTAGAAACAAACTCCACCAAATATGAGATTGACAGCTCAAGGATGTCATCTACCTTCTGCAACTTCCTTTTGATATCTGGGGAACTTAAGCTGACAGTTATTCTCTGACCCTCAGAGGCCTTGATATTGGCATCAGCTTATTTTCTATATACATAATTATTCTAAAAACTGAGAGGTGCTCTCCTGGGATTGTTGCTCAACCTCCTGAACTTACTGAGGCTTTTCAATTGTAGGAATCCTTTCCTTAATCTTTCCAGAATACAATTAATATAATGCTCAAGCCAGTACATGTTGTGGGAAGTCAGGGACCCCAAACGGAGGGACCAGCTGGAGCTGTGGCAGAGGAACATAAATTGTGAAGATTTCATGGACATTTGTCAGTTCCCAAAATTAATACTTTTATAATTTCTTATGCCTGCCTTTACTGCAATGTCTGAACATAAATTGTGAAGTTTTCATGGACATTTATCACTTCTCTAATAATACTCTTATAATTTCTTATGCTTGTCTTATTTTTAGCTCTTAATCCTGTTGTCTTCGTAAGCTGAGGATGTATTCACCTCAGGACCCTGTGATGATTGCATTAATTGTACAGATTGATTGTAAAACATGTGTGTTTGAACAATATGAAATCAATGCACCTTGAAAATGAACAGAATAACAGTGATTTTAGGGAACAAGGGAAGACAACAAAAGGTCTGACTGCCTGTGGGGTCAGGCAAAAAGAGCCATATTTTTCTTCTTGTAGAGAGCCTATAAACAGACATGCAAGTAGGAGAGATATTGCTAAATTCTTTTCCTAGCAAGGAATATAATATTAAGACCCTAGGAAAAGAATTGCATTCCTGGGGGGAGGTCTATAAACGGTCGCTCTGGGAGTGTCTGTCCTGTGCGGTTGAGATAAGGACTGAGATACGTCCTGGTCTCCTGCAGTACACTCAGGCTTACTAGGATTGGGAACCCCCAGCCCTGGTAAATTTGAGGTCAGACCGGTTCTCTGCTCTCGAACCCTGTTTTCTGTTAAGATGTTTAGCAAGACAATACATGCACCACTGAACATAGACCCTTATCAGGAGTTCTGATTTTGTCCTTGCCCTATTTCCTCAGAAGCATGTGATCTTTGCTCTGCCTTTTGCCCCTTAAAGCATGTGACCTACCCCCTGTTCGTACACTCCCTCCCCTTTTGAAATCCTTAATAAAAACTTGCTGGTTTTTGCGGCTCAGGTGGGAATCACAGACCTACCAATATATGATGTCACCCCCGGTGGCCCAGCTGTAAAATTCCTCTCTTTGTACTCTTTCTCTTTATTTCTCAGACTGGCTGACACTTAGGGAAAATAGAAAGAACCTACACTGAAAGATTGGGCGCAGGTTCCCCCGATAAGTACAGGTCCCCACTGTTCACATCCCAACTTGGTTCAACCATAGGAATAGCATCAGAAGATTCAGGGCAGTTGTTCCCACCTTCAGGATAAAGCCAATGGACTTCTGCTCTTGCTTTTTCAATAACCATATGGTGTCCTACAGCCACGAACAAAACATTCATTAAAGCCTATCAGCTCAGGTAGGGTAATACGTCAAAAAGGTGAAGGAAACACAACTTGGCCATGAATCTAGGGTCATGCCAATAAAAAAGTTTATTATTTTTTTCAATTAAATAAATCCATGTGGGGAGTGGGCACTGTGTCCACATCATACCTATAGGCTGTCCATTGGAATTTAGCCCTCCAAGTGGGAATTGGCAAAGTGGAAACTGCCCTGCCCGAGGAGTCCCAGCCCTCAGGCCAAATTGGATACCCTGTCAAGTACAGAATGGTGAGATTATATCCTTACTTCCTGACTTTCTTCCATCAGGGGAGCTTGTCCCATTCTGCACCCCATCCCCCATATCAAATCTGGGTCTGCTGGAAAAGGAGGTAGTGGTTCAGGTGCAAATTGAATTGGCATCAACTGAGAGAGTGATCTGGCCCCAGTGGTGGTTCATTGGCATGGCAGGAGGGTTCAAAACGTTGATCAAGACATTATTCTCCTCATCTAGTATTTGAGATTCTAATATTTTTGACTTGAGTTTCTCACCCCTTGCACCATCAAATTGAACATTCTCTGTGTGGATTCATTCTGAAGCAGTAACATAAAAGCTGCATATATGGAATTTTATTTCATTTTCTTTTCCTATTACGAAATGGTTCTAAATCACATAATAACATAGTTAAGAGACCCATTGATGGTCCATGTTTATCTCACCAACAACTTAAAAATTAGCCTATTTATCCAACATTTAATTGGAAAGCAATGTGGCTTATTTAATTTATGAACACTCCTTTAATAATAAACCAATGTGGTACCATATAGACACAATATATAGGACAATATATGTACATACACATGAAAACATGTAAACATATATTCACACACATATAAACAAGGATCCAATAGCTTTTTCCTCAGGACTCTAGCCATGAGATAGCAGCACAGTATCCCCAGTTTACAAAAATTCGCTAGATCCAAATAATTTCTGATGAAATTAGAACCTGTTCATATGGCTAAACTTTATTTGCCCTCACAGATAATCAAATGAAGGCTGTGAGACAAAAATTTAGGCAAAACCGTTTCCATGACAGGTTGATTTTAGAAACCTATTTTACCCTTTTTTTTCCCTTCAGTTTCAAATGAATTTCAATCTTTCATTTTGGGGAGAACTGTATAAGAGAAACAGAATCTCCAAGTAGTCTTGAATTAGCAGTTAGCAGTATCAGAAAATAGTGAGTTTTATCTCAATACCAGTAGCCGGTAACAGCAGATTCGAAGCAGGCAGAAAAATAAAAGAGAGAAACAGGGAGCTTTAGAAGACTCTACAGTTTAACACTACAGTTGCAAGTTGACCATCTGAGTTCTGAATTTTCTTTTGCTATAATTTGCCTACCTACTTAATATGTGCACAAGCATGGGCCATAATATGTAACCAGCTGGAGTTGTAGAAGACCTGGCATGCCTTTGAACTTTCCCATAGCTCAAACACGTAAGCCAGAGGAGTTCCTGTGATTAGTGAGTAAGTTACACATTGCGCTGATCTGATGAAGATGTCTTTTCCTGTACTGTTAGTGTGAGCATCCCCATAAAACTTATGGACCAGTTGAGTCTTACCTGAACCTAGGGAATATTGTGGCAAGACTGTATTATAAAAGAAAATTTTTTTTATGCTTCGTTGGTTCCCAACTAAAAGCAATGCAGTTCTGGAGAATGTAATCCAAAGGGCTGCATTTGGGAATCAAATTTGAGTTTCTCTTAGTTTCACACTTGCATACAAAATAAATATACACGTTTACACAAAGAATAAAATAAAATTCCTGCAGGACAAAAGGGTGGAGTCCAACAATTTCTTCAACTCTCCCAAATAAGGGTCCCTCTTTTCAACAACTAACAAAATGCAAATGGAGAGACAGAGAATCACAGCTGTGCATGTCAAAGCAACTCACCCATCAAAGGCAAAACTGAAAGCAGACTGAAGTCTGGCACGTATCTCCACTTCAAGTGATTGTTGTCCTGAAGGTTGTTGGCACCAGCAAGAAGGGAAGTGATGAGAAGTGTTTCCCGGGCAAAACTCCAGAACAGCAGCAGGGATGCCCTGTGTGCTCAGATCCTGCTGGGGCTATTCACCTATGAGGACAATATCCTACCATGGTCACCAGAACTGTTGAAGAACCCAAAATATAGGCTCGTGTATCAAACACACAGCTAATACTAAACACTGACACACCAATACCTGAAGATAAAGGTTTATTCAATTTTGCCAAAGCAGGAGAGCAAGATCCCTCAAATCCATCTTAACGAAAAGAAGCTAGCCAGTAAAAAGGGGAGTTTTAGGGATCCCTGGGGGAAAAGTCTGTCCTTTTCCAACTCAGATAACACCTTGAGCCACCAGATAACACCTTGAGCCACCTTTTCCAATTCAGATAACACTTTGAGCCACCAGATAACACCTTGAGCCACCTTTTCCAATTCAGATAACACTTTGAGCCACCAGATAACACCTTGAGCCACCTTTTCCAATTCAGGTAACACCTTGAGCCACCAGCATCAGTAGCTGGCTGCAATGTTCTTAAAGGCATTCGTTCCTTCTGCAAAAATATTATGTGACCCTTAAGTTATCTCCTCCTACTTATCAAAAAGACAGTACAACAGGAGTTTATAAAAAGGGATGTTGGCCTTTGTGCAAGCAAGCAAGAGCTTAACCAAAATTTTCATTATTTCAGCCACTAAAAATGTTGGGGTACCAAAGTCTCAGAAGTCTCAGTTTCAGTAACAGTTTAGTAAAATAGAGTGGCTCTTAATGGCTCACTCAAATCTTTGGGCTCAAGTGTTTCATTCCAGGGTAGGCCT
Organism: Gorilla gorilla gorilla; assembly: GCF_029281585.2. NCBI lineage: Eukaryota > Metazoa > Chordata > Mammalia > Primates > Hominidae > Gorilla > Gorilla gorilla. Next base: position 17,953,227 of record NC_073235.2, on the reverse strand, counting down.
GGATAAACAATTTTTTCCTGCCTCTTTTTTAAAACAAAAAACTTGGAATGTGAACTGTAGCTTTACAACAAGTCCAATTCATTTATTTACAGTAATATCCTATGTTTCCCATACTCATCAAAATCTACAGAATTATATTCTGACTGCGTAGTATTTCCTTGAGTAAAAACACCATATTTGATTTGCTTCTCTTCAGCATTGTATACCTAGATTGATTTCAATTTTTTATAAAATACTATGTTAATGTTTACTTATATAAAAATATCAATAGTTGGCCTGGCAGGGCGGTGGCTCACGCCTATAATCCCAGCACTTTGGGAGGCCAAGGCGGGTGGATCACTTGAGTCAGGAGTTCAAGACCAGCCTGACCAACATGGTGAAACCCTGTCTCTACTAAAAATACAAAAATTAGCCAGGCGTGGTGGCGCATGCCTGTAATCCCAGCTACTAGGGAGACTAAGGCAGGAGAATCACTTGAACCCAGGAGGCAGAGGATGTAGAGAGCTGAGGTGGCACCACTGCACTCCAGACTGGGCAACACGAGCGAAACTCCATCTCAAAAAAAAAAAGTGTCAATATTTGGAATAATTTTTACATAAATTTATGACTCAAGACAAATGGATATGTTTAGGTGTACATATTACCAAGGTGTCTTTCCAAAAGGACCACCCAAAATCATCTTTATTAACAATGTATGAAAATTCATTTTCACTTTTTAAAATGCTGGGCATTTATCAATATTATTAATCTTTGTGAACCTTATAAAATAGGCTTTTGTTATTTTTTTCCATATATTTGAATAATTATGTATTTGGATCAATACTAAGTATTTGACTAACTTTAGTTCCACACATCAATTGACAGTCTATATTCTCCTTTGCAAATTGTTTTTGCTCAGGATATTCATGTTTAAAATTTTTTCTTATTTATTTGGAACAGTTCTTCACGTAGTACAGATTTTAATCCTCTGTCTTATAAGGATTTTTATGCACTTCTACAAAGGGCTTTCTACAGAATATATTGAATTAATTGTCAAACATCTGTTTAAACAATTACTACTGTAGTTAAGAATGAAGTCTTTGGAGTCAGAGATTTTGGGATTCAAATCTTGGCTCTAGTATTTATTAGTAGTATGAAACCGAGAAACTTGCTTAATCTGGTTTTGCCTAAGTTTATTTATTTGTTAAAAGAATGATTTCTAAATCACTATTGTTTTCATAATTAAAATGAAGTGATATATGTAAAGTGTTTAGTTCACAGTGTCTGGCACATTATAAATACTGAATAAATATTAGCTGTTGCAATCCTAAGTAAATCACTCAGAAGTACTTAAATACACATTACAATTGATCCACGTGAGCCCAGTCAACTTTCTCCTTGCCAGCTTCTCCCTTATTTTACTTGACTATCAGCTGTGACACTGATTGTTGACACTGATTCTCCCTCCATGGACTCTCTACACAGCAGAATTTGGTGATCCGTTTTAGCTGTGTGGTACTAAACACAGGTTCTATACTATATAGTTAGTAGACATTATCCAGGATATATTTTTCAGATACAGACATAAATTAATCAGGAACTCTGATAGCAGAAAACTTATGGTCTAATTTTCTACCTTTTAATTTTGTTTTAGCAATATTTTATTAAGAGTTTATTTTGGTTCTGAATTTTGGTAATTGCTCAGTACATTTTTGGAGTGAGCCTTCCTGCAAATTACAGTTATTAATTGAAGAAAATAGTAAAAAACAGCTACAACAATAATGATATGGTTTGAATGTGTGTCCCCTGCAAATCTTGTGTTAAAATGTGATCCCCAATGCTCGAAGTAGAGCCTGGCAGGAGGTGTTTGGATGAAGGAAGTGAATCCTTCATGAATGGTTTGGTGCCCTCCCTGAGAAAATGAGCAAGTTTTCACTATGAATTCATGCTAGAGCTGTTTTTTTAAAAGAGCCTGGCACCTCCTCCTCCCACTTTTGCTCCTTCTCTTGCCATGTGACACTCCTGCTCCCCCTTCACCTTCCACCATGACTGTAAGCCTCCTGAGGCCTCACCAGGAGTAAATGCTACTGCCATGCATCTCATAGAGCCTGCGGGACCATGAGCCAAAATAATTACCTTTTCTTCATAAATTTCCCAGCCTCAGATATTCTTTATAGAAACACAAATGGACCAACACATATAATAACATGAATTTGACAACCTTGGAAAGAGTTACCAAGCAGATAGAAATTGGAGGAAATTTTACTCTTGAAAGATTGTGATTCAGTTAGATAATTATCATGAGTTTGTTGCTGCTTTGCTTGTGGTCACTACCCAACTCTTGATAGCTCCAGCTGAAAATAATTGCAGCCTAACTGGCTAGAAAAAGAGAGGAATGCGGTCGCAGCTGGCAGAGACGCTGAAAATGTATAGGTTGTATTCAAGAAGCAAGAGAGCCACAGAAGGAAGATGGACCCCAAATCTGGATGTAATCCTGGATGACTCCTAAACAAACACATGCATGGGGGACTCTCCCAGCAGCTCAGTGAAGAAGAAGGAAGAAACCAGCAAAGAAGCCACCATTTAAAGAAAAAAGCACACTGGATGAGATTTGTGAGTTTGGTCTATTTTCATCATGTGATTCTTTAACCTGTGAACAAGTCAGGCAATAGAAAACACATTATGTCCAGGTGCTGTGGCTCATGCCTATAATCGCAGCATTTTGTGAGGCTGAGGTGGGCAGATCACCTAAGGTCAGGAGTTCAAGACCAGCCTGGCCAACATGGTGAAACCCTGCCCTCACTAAAAATACAAAAATTAGCTGGGCATGATGGCGGGCACCTGTAATCCCAGCTACTCGGGAGGCTGAGGCAGGAGAATTGCTTGAACCCGGGAGGTGGAGGTTGCAGTGAACCGAGATCATGCCACGGCACTGCAGTCTGGGCGACAGAGTGAGACCCTGTTTAAAAAAAAAAGAAAGAAAGAAAAAGAAAACACATTACTGGGTTGAGATGTCAAAGAATAGAGCTTGGAGCTGCCAGAGTAGCTGGAAATGTAGAGGGCAATGCTTGAAAACAATGAAACCACAGAAAGAATGAGTTCCCAAGGGTGAATATCAACTTCTCAAATCTTTAGCTAACCAGTAAACTACACATGTTCAGGGGAGATGAGGGGATAGGGGACATGAGGGGAGCAGGTGAGAAAAAAACGCACTAGCTGGAAACCGAAACAACTGAGCAAGGTTATTAACTCCTGAACAAGGCAGAAAAGAACAAATTTGCTGTGTGAATGTAGGCTAGTTAAAATACTGCTGGAAGAAAGAAATCCTCATAAGAACACAACTGAATGCAGAATAACTAGCCTGTATCATTTATTATCCACGATGTACCATTTTCAACCAAAATTATAATACATGTTCAAAAATGACAGAAATGTCTGTAGCCTGGTGGTGTAGGCATGGATTGATAGAATGTAATGAGAAAGCTTTTAGAGAGGGGTAGAATTGTTGACTAACTTGATTGTGGTGGTGGTTACATGGATGTAAAATTGGTCAAAATTTGTCCAAATGTGTGCATAAAATGGGTGCATTTTAATGTAGAGACTATATTTAGTAAAAATCAGAAAAGGCACATTTTTAAAGTTTTCCCTCAGTTCCAAAGACAAGCAAACGGGAACTATAGAAGAAGTAAAAGAGTAAAGAAGTGGTTGAACTTTGTTATAATTCATTAACATATAGTGTCTTTCATTTTTGTTTGTTATCCTGGCATCTTTTGTTTGTTCTTCTTTGTTACCCTCTGATTATCTGACACTTGGAAACAACAACAACAACAAAAAGATGTTTTTTTAACACCTCACTTTTTCCATTCTCCTTTTGGGCATATTTTCCTCTATTAAACTATGGCTTCTTTGATACTTTTATTTATAATTGCTTTCTAATATTGTTGAATAATGCCTGGGCATAGTAAGGGCTTGATAACTGTATGTTGTTGTTTGCTTGTTTGTATGAAAGAATTATGAATGAAAAATTAAAAAGAACAATTGCTCTCCTTCTTCGAATGTGCCTCCCCCAAATTCTTCTTGTCGTCATTTAGGTCTTTAAATTTTTTAAATGAACATATGATAATTTTACATATTTATAAGGTACATAGTGATTTTGTGATACATGTAATGTATAGTGATCAGATCAGGGTGATTAGCATATCCATCATTTCAAAGCTTTATCATTTCTTTGTTTTAGGAACATTCAATATCATCTTTCTAGCCATTCGAAACTATATATTGTTAACTACAGTCATCCTATAGTGCTATAGAACACTATGATTTATTTTTTCTTTCTAGCTGTAACTTTGAATCCCTTAACAAACCTCTCTGTATCCCTCCCTCTTCCCCCTGCCTTTCCAAGCCTCTAGTGTCTTCTGTTACAGTTTTTCCTTTTATGAGATCGACTTTTTAAAGAGTCCATATATGAATGAGAACACACAGTGTTTAACTTTCTGTTCCTGGCTTATTTCACTAAACATAATGTCCTCCAGTTCCATCTATGTTGCCTTAAATGATAAAATTTCATTCTTTTTGATGGATGAATAGTACTCTATTGTTGAAGACCGAGGTCAATTCTATATCTTGGCTATTGTGAATAGTGCTACAATAAACATGGTGTGCAGATGTTTCTTTGATAAACCAATTCATTTTTCTTTGGATAAATAACCGGTAGTGGGATTGCTTTATCACAAGGTAATTCTACTTGTAGTTTTTTGAGGAACCTCCATAGTGGCTATACTTGTTTACATTCTCACCAACAGTGTATGAGTTCCCTTTTCCCAACATCCTCACCAGCATTTTTTATCTTTTGTCTTTAGTAATAGCCATCCTAATTGGTAAAATGATACCTCATTGTGGCTTTGATATGCATCTCCTTAATGATTAGTGATGTTGAACATTATTTCATATATTTATTGGATATTTGTATGTTTTCTTCTGATACATGTGTGATCAGATCATTTGTCCATTTCGTAATAGGATTCTTTGGTTTTTGATGTTGTGATGTTTGAGTTCCTTGATACATATATATGACCCTTGTTAGATGAATGGTTTGCAGATATTTTCTCTTATTCTTTAGAGGGTCTTTTCACTCCATTCATTTTTTTTCCTTTGTATGCAGAAGCTTTTTTACGTTGATACAATTTCATTTATTTACATTTGCTTTTGTTTCCTGTGCTTTTAAAGTCCCATTCATAAAATCATTTCCCAGATCAATGTCCTGAAGAATTTCCCCTAAGTTTTCATGTAATAGTTTTATAGCTTCAAGTCTTACATTTAGGCCTTTGACCCATGCCGAGTTGATTTTTATTTTATTATTTATTTTTTGAAACAGAGTCTTCCTCTGTCTCCCAGGCTGGAGGAGTGCAGCAGCATGATCTCAACTCACTACAACCTCCACCTCCTGGGTTCAAGTGATTCTCATGCCTCAGCCTCCCAAGTAGCTGGGATCACAGGTATGCATCTCCATGTCCGGTTAATTTTTTTTTGTATTTTTAGTACAGACCGGGTTTCAGTATGTTGGCCAGGATGGTCTTGAACTCCTGGCCTCAAGTGATCCACTCGCCTTGGCCTCCCACAGTGCTGAAATTGCAGGTATGAGCAACCACGCTGGGCCTGGGTTGATTTTTTTTTTAAATCAGATGATAGGTGGGAAATCTAGTTTCATACTTCTGCATATGGATATCCAGTTTTTCTAGCACCATTTATTGAAGAGATTTTCTTTTCCTTAATGTATGTTTTTTGACACCTTTGTCAAAAATCTATTGGCTATAGATATATGGATTTCTGCATTCTCCATTCTGTTCTGTTGGTCTTTGTTTTTGTTTTTATGTGAGTACAGTGCTAGTCTGGTTACTATGGTTTTGTAGTATATTTTGAAGTCTGGTAGTGTGATGTGACCAGCTTAGTTCTGTTTGTTCAAAATTGCTTTGGGTTGTTTGAGGTCCTGTGTGATTCCATACAAATTTTAAAACTGTTTTTCCAATTATGTGAGGAATGTCATTAGTATGTTAATAGAAATTGCATTATATCAGTAGATTGTTTGGGGTAATAGTGTCATTTTAACAATAGCAATTCTTTCGATTCATGATCATGGGTTGTTTTTACATTTGTTTATATTTTCAATTTTTTTATTTGTGTTTTGCAGTTTTTCTTGTAGAAGTCTTTCACCTTCTTGGTTAAGTTTATTCCTAGGGATTTTTTGTATTTATTTCATTTTTCATTTGTAGCTATTGTAAATGAGATCGACTTCTTGATTTCTTTTTCAGTTACTTTATTGTTTGTGTATAAGAAGCACTACTGATTTTGTTTGTTGATTTTGTATCCTGTAACTTTGCCAAATTAAGTTGTTAATCTGAATTTTTCTTTTTCATGTCAGACTTTGTTTATAGATTGCTCTGTTTATTAAACTATATATACTGTAAAGGCACAGCTTTTTATTTAGTCGTGGTTGTGTTCCCAATACCTAGATAGTACATGGTATATAGTAGGTGCTTAAATTCTTGACTGACTAACAAAATACCGACAAAGAGATCCATCTGGATTATTTACTAGCCCTGTTTTTCCTTCACATAATCAGTTTGGGGTGCAGGATTCGGTCCAGCTTGGCAGCAGTGAGTAATTTTCTTCTTACAATTCTCTTAACCTCATACATATTTTCCTTTAGTAAGGTTGAAAGAGAACTGGATTTCTGCCACTCAACAGAGAGTGATGAAATGGTGTCTCAGTGATACATTTTACTTCGTTTTACTTCATGGAGTCTCTGTAATCTGCATGAGTGTGCCATTTGTAAATTTTTCGAACCAAGAGAACTGTACGTAACACCTGATTTTTCTGTTGTTTATTTTCTTTTTACAGTACAAGATCCTTACGGGAAACTAATCTGCTTATTACAAGTCCCAATGATTTCTCCCAGATAAACAGAAAACAGTTCTCTCTCTCCCAATAATTGTTCCAAATTTCAAGTTAGCACATTTGCAAAGTGAATGTAATTGCTTTTAGTGATGTGTTATTAACAGAATGTGGTTTTTCTGGATGTTTTCTGAACATCTTCGTGACTTTAAATCAGGATTGTTTTTCTCTGCCTGATCTCAATAGGTTATAAGCACTTTTATCATACAACACAGGTCTTATGGAAATCTTGTCTATAAACATTTTTAGTTTTGTTTGTTTGTTTGTTTGTTTTGAGGCGGAGTCTCGCTCTGTCGCCCAGGCTGGAGCGCCGTGGCGCGATCTCTGCTCACTGCAAGCTCCGCCTCCCAGGTTCATGCCATTCTCCTGCCTCAGCCTCCTGAGTAGCTGGGACTACAGGCACCAGCCACCACACCAGGCTAATTTTTGTATTTTTAGTAGAGACAGGGTTTCACCGTGTTAGCCAAGATGGTCTGGATCTCCTGACCTCGTGATCCGCCTGCCTCAGCCTCCCAAAGTGCTGGGATTACAGGAGTGAGCCACCACGCCTGGCCCATTTTTAGTTATTTTTAACTTAGAGTAATGTCTATTCTTCTGTCTGACAGCTTTTACTCTCTGTATGATAAAATTTCACATTTGATTTCATCCTTCTTATATTGATCTGTAGCCTTTGTCACTGTAAAATGCAAAGTAAAAGTTAAGGATAATTCAGTTTATTTTTCTTGAGCCCTTCATAGTATCTAGCAGAGTCCTGGATGCAATGCTCATTGATTAACTTATAAGGAGATGTAACTTTCATTCTGTTGCTGTGGTGAGGAAAAAGGTTTCAGAGTCAGGTGGCATGGAAATTTTAGTTTTTAATATATGTTTGACTGGCCTAAATGTCAATACAAGTTTGAAAATCTCTGCTGAATATATGTGTGTGTCACAACATATATTTTTGCCTTGTGATTGGAGAGGGTGGAATATAATTGAAACTGCATGTTAATAACTCCAGGATCTCACTTCACTCAGGGTGGGTGCCTCCTTCCAAGCTGCAAGTCATCTCACAGACCTGGGAGTGAGGCTGATGTGTGTGCAAAGAGTTTCTCAAGACAATGATTTTTAGGGTTGGTTTAACTTGTCACCATAAGTAGGTGATTAATTCATAAGTTTTTAAATAAATGCTCACTTTTTACCAGGCTCTGTGCAAATACTTATGTAAGAGCACCCCTCATAAAATATCATCTGATTTTTTTTTAATGTCTTCTCACATGATGTTCTTTCCACTGGGAATATCCTCTCTTCACTTACTCTTAACTCTATCTTTTACACTCAACACGCAGCTCAAGAATATGTCTTTGGAGTCTTTCTGATCTGTTAGTCTGAGTTACGTGTTCTCTTTTTCATCCTCCTCTTCTTCCCTCCTGTAATGATATCAACACATATTTGCCATATTACTTTGTCTATTTTCTGCCACAAGACTGAGAATTAGATTGAACAGTAACTGGTACAGGATGGCTGCTAAATTGTATTCTTTCACCTAAATTAATTGAAAGATATTTATTTATAAGCAATCATCTGAAATAAAATAATTAAAGAAAATATTTTAACAGGAGTCTTAAGACTGTATTTGTCCATGATTGAAAGTTTATGTACCTCACAGAGCAAAATATCATATGAAATTTAGATCAATATTTTTTTCTGAAAATAGGAATACATAGTTTATGTTTTTATTTAGTAGGTCTAGTTCAAAGATGTTTCTTCACTGAATTAACAATTTTAAAGGAAATGTAGAGCCACAGAAAAATATGATATTTACAATAAAATGATTGTAAACCAGATGATTTATGCTGATGCTTTCCACAAATGTGCTAATAAACTTATATGGACATTATTGCTGTAATGGCAAAGATCACTTTTACTTCTATACTTTAAAAAATTAGGATATAATAAAACTTTCATGAGTTTCTATGTAGTGCTGAAAAAGTAAAAAATTATATTGTGTACAACCAAACTGTGATATTCCTTCCAAATTAAACAAGGAAACTCTAAGACCACAAAAATGACTAACTTCTTTTTCTTTTCACTGACATATTTTCTGAGTTATTTTTCCTTCCTTGCCAATGAAAACTCTAATATTGCTTAAAACTTCCACCTCCTAGTTTAAAATATTAAAATATCCAATTTCTGAATTTTTCCAATTTCTTAAAGACAGCCAATCAAAAATTGGTGTTCATGGGTTTTTTGTTTCATTATGGCAGATTAGAGGCATTGCTAGCACACCTCTCCCACTTGGAAGGACAAAATAGTGTATAGAAGTTCACGCCATAAACACTTCCTTTCAATAAGTGATTCAGGAACTGAACAGGAAACTGAAAGAATCCACAGGCCCTTTGAAGGAAGTACCAGGCTGCAGCCTACACCATGAGTCAGGCAAAGGTCTGTGAGTCCTCAGAGTGTGAGAGGGATAGAAGCTGTCTCCAGGATACACATTCTCACCAGGGATCTTGAAAGTTCAGGCCACAGAGGATGGCATTAACCCTACCCAGCACAGGCACTGACTTGAGGAGGGTCATGGAATATAAAAGTAAGAACAGCACAGAAAAGACCTCTGCCTGCACTCACAGTCTCCGGCATAGACCAAGACAAGCCATTCCATATTGTTCCTCACAGAGGACCCTGCAGAGGCCGGCCAAATAGTTCAGGCAGTGGTCGCAGGTTGAAAGAAACCCTCAAATGGAATTTGCAATACAACCTTGAGTGGAGACAAACTTCCTTGGCCACAGCTGGGGAAGGGCAAGTGAAAAGCAGGCTGTAGCCACAAGCACAGGAGCCAGGCACCCGGCTTTGTGGGAAGACAAGGAGGAGTGTATCTTGGAAGCCACAGTTGCTATCTCCATAGGGAAAGCTTGTGACGTGAGGCATTTGTGAGTTCTGAGTGCAGGCTGCCTGGAACTTAGCTCACTGCTGCTAGTGACACACTTAACACCAAGGACAGAAACTTTTGGGAGCTTTATGGCCCCACCCATTGCCTGAGAAACCTGAGTACCTTTCTGGGCAACATACGGCAATCAAAAATCCCACTGCTGTTACCACAGAGGGTGCTCTTTTGCAAGTGTCACCTCCTGGCTGGAGGCCAAACAACAATCCATTACAGCACCTCCTGGTAGAAAACCACTGCACCCAGGAAGGAGAAAACAGCTGTGTAACTTCAGTTATCACCACTACTTGCACCACTCTGGCTAACCAGGGGGTCCTAAGTCTGTCCACGTGATCAGTTCCCTACTACTATAACTGGCATTTGAGAAAGCCAACACACTAAGGCTATCTAAAATGAAGGAATCTCACAGAGTCTATGTCACTACCCTGCCATCCCCATGAGAGCTGTACCCACTGCTGGGAGACTTGAGGACAGGTCACATCACTGGATCCCTTGAAGACATTTCCTAGTACCAGCCTAGAGTGTGGCAACTTCACTGGGAGGCTAGACCCAGAGGAGCAACAACACTCACAGTAGTCTGTCTCCAAGGGATTCTAGGGGAAGCGGGGGTACACCACAAAAAGGGAACACACTGTGAGTTAAAAGAATCCAGACAACAGGCCTTGAACACAAATCAGATCTTTCAGCTGGTGGGGAGTTTCTTTCAGCAGAGGCACAGTTGCAGTTCTGGGCTCGGCAGGGAAAGTCTGCAGCTCTAACCCAACAGACAGCTCTGGCGTGTGTGAAGGATGTTGGAGAAAGGGAAGTATTTCCTCCTCATCCATCACTACAGGCACAGCTGGGGCTTTTCCCATGGGAGCTTGGCATGGGCACAACTATAGACAGACTTTCTGGAACATGTCAGAGTGACTACATCTGCAAAGGTTCACAATTCCTCTCTACTTGGAACATCAACATTCCCACAAATGAAACGAGGTGCCTGTCTGATCTGAATAGCTATATCACTGGGACAGAAGTATGTCTGGGACATGGATAGCTTTCCTACTGTCCTGGCAGGAGAGCTGAGGTGGCTCCAACCCTTTCTCCTGATAAGCCCTCAGTGAGACTCACTGATAGCTCCTCCAGCCACCTCCATCAAGGCTGGGACCTCTGCCCATATTGGGTATTGCATTTACCTACCTGATTTAGCTACAACTAGTTCCTACGCAGGGACATCTCCCCTATTGGCCTAAAGCCCAAACCATCAAGCCAATAAAATAAATACTGAGGAAAAGTAAATAAATAAATAAATAAATAAGAAAGTGCATGCCACGGGATATGAGAAAAAGCTTCAAGAGACCTCTACTATTCCAACCCTATAGAAGACAGTGAACTTGCTCACACACTGAGCACATTGCTACTACAACCGGCATATGAGAAACCCATCATACAAAGATTCTCTATAATCTTTGTATGACTTCAGTAAGGAAGTCTTACTGAATTTTCACTGCTGAAAACACCAAGAACTCCATTAGGCTACAATTAATTTTAAACATTAAAGTCACAGACTTAAGGGGAAAACAATAAATTAAAAAAAAAGTCATATAAATTCAAGAATAATTAGAATAAATAGTCTACCCAAAGGAGAAGGAACCAGAAAATAACTGATAACATGACAAAACAGGGTTCTATAACAACCCCAAAAGATTACGCTAGCTCCCCAGCAATGCACTCAAACCAAGATGAAGTCTTTGAAATATCAGATACAGAAATCAGGAGGTTGATTATTAAGCTACTCAAGAAAATACCAGAGAAAGGCGAAGACCAACATAAAGACACTTAAAAAGGAGTTCAGGATAAGAATGAAAAATTTTCTAGAGAGATAGATATCATTAAAAAATCAGAACTTCTGTAAATGAAAGATACACTTAGGGAATTTATGAAATGCAGTGGAAATTTTTAATGATAGACTAGAACAAGTAAAAGAATTTTAGAACTTGAAGACAAGGCTTTTTTATTAAGCCAATCAGATGAAAATAAGAAAAAATAATAAAAAGAAATGAACAAAGTCTCCAAGAAATATGGGATTGTGTAAAATCGACAAACTTAAGAATAATTAGTGTTCCTGAGGGAGAAGAGAAAACCTCTGGAAAATTTATCTGAGAGTAAATTGAGGAAAACTTCCCTAGTCTGGCTAGAGATTTAGATATCCAAATCCAAGAAGTTCAAAGAACTCTTGGGAAATTTATTGCCAAAATATCTTCACCAAGGTGCGTAGTCATCAGGCTACCTAACATCAATATGAAGGAAAGAATTCTAAGAGTAATAAGACAAAAGCATCAGGTAACCTATAAAGGAAAGCCTATCAAACTAACATATTTCTCAGCAGAAACCTTACAAGCTGGAGAAGATTGGGGTCCTATCTTCAGTCTCCTTAAACAGAAAAAGCAAGAATTTTGTATCCAACAAAAGTAAGTTTCAAAAAATGAAGGAGAAATAAAGTCATTTTCAGACAAACAAATGCTGAGGGAATTTGTCACTACCAAACCAGCACTACAAGAAATGCTAGAAGGAGTTCTAAACTTTGAAACAAAGGCTCAATATGCACCAAGATAGAATCTCTTGAAAGTTTAAAACTCCCAAGGCCTAAGAAACAATAACATACACAAAAAATCAAAGTATCTAGGTAAACATCAAACATAATGAAGAGAACAGTATCTCACATCCCAGTATTAACATTAAATGTAAATGGCCTAAATAGTTCACTTAAAAGATATGAAATGGCAGAATAGATAAAAAAATTACAAACCCAAAATACCTGCCATCTTGAAGAGACTCACCTAACATAGAAAGATTCATATAAACTTAAGGTAAAAGGGTGGAAAAAGTTATTCCATGCCAATGGAAACCAAAAGTGACCAGAAGTAGCTATTCTTTTTTCAGACAAAACAGATTTCAAAGTAAAAACAGTAAAAAAAAAAAAAAAAAGAGAAAGTTATGATAAATAATAAAAGGATCAATCCAACAAGAAGATATTACAATTCTAAATTTATATGCACCTAACACTGGAACTCCCAGATTCATAAAACAATTACTACTGAAACTAAGAAATGAGATAGACAGAAATACAATACTAGTGAGAGACTTCAATACACCACTGACAACACTAGGCAGATGACTGAGAGAAATTCAACAAAGAAACAATGGATTTAAACAACACACTAGAAAAAAATGGACTTAAGAGATATTTACAGGACTTTCTACCCAAGAGCTGCAGAATATACATTCTTCTCATCAGCACATGGACCATTATCTAAGACAGACACTGTCATAAGCCACAAACAAGTCTCAATAAATTTTAAAAATTGAAATCACAACAAGTATCTTCTTAGACCACAGTGGAATAAAACTAGAAATCAACTCCAGATAGAATCCTCAAAACTATACAAATACATGATAATTAAATAATAGGCTCCTGAATATTTTCTGGGTTAACAGTGAAATCATGATGAAAATTTAAAAACTCTTTGAATGGAATGATAATAATGACACAAGTTATCAAAGCCTTTGGGATACAGCAAAAGCAGTACTGAGAGTGAAGATGATAGCACTAGATGGCTACATGAAAAAGTCTGAAAGGATACAAATTGACAACCTCATGTCACACCTCAAGGGACCAGAGAAACAAAAACAAACTAAACCCAAAGCTAGCAGAAGAAAAGCAACAACAAATACCAGAGCAGAACTATAAAAAATTAATACAAAATAATTTAAAGGATCAACGAAAGAAAATTTTTTTCTTTGAAAATATAAACAAAATTGATAGACCGTTAGCTAGAATAACCAAGAAAAGAGGAGAGAAGATCCAAATAAGCTTAATTAGAAATGAAACTGGAGACATTACAACAAACACCACAGGAATGCAAAAGCACATTCCAGATTACTATGAATAGCTTCATGTGCATAAACTAAAAAACCTAGAGGAGATGAATACATTCCTGGAAACTACCCTCCTGGATTAAATTGAAAGAAATAGAAACCCTGAATAGACCAAAAACAAGCAGGGAGGTTGAAATGGTGATTTAAAAATTACCAACAAATAAAAGCCCAGAACTAGATGTATTCACAGCTGAATTCTACTAGATACATAAATAAGAATTGGTGCCAACCCTACTTAAAGTACTCCAAAAGATTGAGAAGGAGGGACTCCTCCCTAAATGATTCTATGAAGCTAATAGCTCCCTAATACCAAAACCAACAAACAACATAACAAAAAAAGTAAGCTACAGACCAACATTCCTGATGAACATAGATGCAAAAATCCTCAATAAATTACTAGCTAGACAAATCCAACGGCATATCAAAAAGATAATACATCATCATCAAATGGGTTTCATACCAGGGAGGCAGGGAGAGTTTAACATACACAAGTCATGTGTTCTACTAATTTACATTCCCACCAGCAGGGTATAAGCATTTTCTTTTCCCCACATCCACACCAACTTCTATAGTTTTTTGATGTTTTATTAATGGCCATTTTTGAAGGAGTAAGGTGGTACCTCATTGTGGTTTTAATTTTCAATTCCCTGATAATTAGTAATGTTGAGCTTTTTTAAATATATGTTTGTTGGACATTTGTATATTTTCTTTTGAGAAATGTCTACTCATGTCCTTTGTCCACTTTTTTGATAGGATTATTTGTTTTATCTTGCTGATTTGTTTGAGTTCCTTGTAGATGCTGGATACTAGTTCTTTGTTAGATGCGTCCTTCGCAAATGTTTCCTCCTATTCCATGGCTTGTTTACTTTGATTATTATTTATTTTGCTGTGCCGATGCTTTTTAGTTTAATTAAGTACTATTTATTTTTGTTTATGTTGCCTTTGCTTTCGGTCTCTCTCACCTGTTGCCGTCTAAAATGTTTCTTTGCTTCTCTTTCACCTTCCACCATGATTGTAAGTTTCCTGAGGCACCCCCATCCCCAAGCTATGCAAAACTGTGAATCATTTAAACCTCTTTCCTTTATAAATTACCCAGTCTCAGGTATGTCTTTATAGTAGTGTGAGAATGGACTAATTCCTATCATATGGAATACTACTCAGCCGTAAAATGGAATGAAATAATGTCTTTTTCAGTAACTTGGATGGAGCTAGAAGCCATTATTCCAAGTGAAGTGATTCAGGAGTGGAAAACTGAAAACTGTATGTTCTCACTTATAAATGGAGCTAAGCTATGACTACACAAAGTCACACAGAGTGATATAATGGACCTTAGAGAATCAGAATGGGGAGAGTAGCAGGGGGACTAGGGATAAAGAAATTACACATTAGGTACAATATACACTACTCAGGTGATGGATGCACTAAAATCTCAGAATTCACTGTTATATAATTCATCCATTAACCAAAAAACACTTGTACCCCAAAAGTTATTGAAATAAAAGTTAAAACAAAAAAGAATTGTTGTTCACTTCCCTATTACCTTTTAAGAATTACCCAACATGGCTCAGACCTGGTGAGATTTCTTTCCCAGATCTCCCTTACTTAGATACTCTGTACTTCCCCAGGTTTCATTTTCTCTTCCAGAGTGAAGCAAAATAAACAAACCTAATGTTTTTCTTTGTTTTTTTTGACTGCAAATGAGTTCTTGATGGACTTTGTCTTTGGTCTGTGGGACTCCAAATGATTAAGCATAAAGCAAACATTTCACAAGTGATGTTTCAATTTACAGACCAGGAGTTTGGCAATAATGTTAAGTTCATTTAGAAGCAATGTGTTGCCTACATAATTAAGTTCTAGATTCATTTCATTCTCTTCACAGTTCTGGAACTTCATTTCTGTACTGGGACCTGAGTGTTAATGTCCCCTGTATGACTGGACTGAAGTGTTTGGGGTCTGTCCTTTAACCAGGTGAAAGAAAGAAACAGGTTAAACTTCTATTTATTGCTTCTAGGATTAACTTTACCTACTTGTTATGCATTCATTATGAACTATTGGGAGAAAAAATCAATTAAATAAATAGTATTTTTTCCAGCAAAATCTTAAGAGCTAGTATTAATTGTGAGATGCAAATATTACTTTTGTCTTAGGTCATTCCACCATCCTCTTGTTGTGACTTTTGCCACATTATAAGCCTAGATACGCCCATAAACAGCAAAGAAATGAGGTGTTCTGTTATATCTTAGCAATTCGATTCTTCCTGTTTTCTAGACTCAATGGTTAAGTAGGAAATACCCGAGAATACATAGATCTCACATACTAACTGGCTATGAAATGGGCATTAAGAAGGCTATTATTTCATAGATGATGGAATACAGGCTGATAAACCAGGGGACCAAATCATGAGCAGTTCCATCTCCAAATCTTGTTGCTTAATGGCGAGGTTTCTACCCTCCCCTCCCACAGTTCCATTAAAGACATTCTAACAGTGTAAACAAGCAGAGAGAAGACCCATTTCTGCAGAAGTCGTGATTATGTTAATAGGAGCCATCACCTCTAATTACCTGATTAGAGAATCCTAACCATCTTTCAAGTGTTGGCTTCAGTAATGGAAAGCAGTTAAGTCCAGAGATGAGTAATTGGAGTTGATTTCACCACCTGAAATGAAAACACATTACTCTCAATGAAATGGTTCTGCCTCTGCCTTGTAATGTTGGAGCTGATGTATGGTAAGGCACTTCTGCTCTTATATATTACCACTGATGACACACAATACATATTTCCTTTTAACTTTGTCATTTTTGCTAGAAGGGGAAATAAAATACAAACATGAAATTGTGGCTAAAACTGTAGAGACTGACATTTATTACATTATTTACCACAGACACAGTCATCTGGCATGTTTTGTCTGGTTTGCATGTCTGTATCTGGGGCTTGTTAAAAATGAATAATTGAACAAATATTTCCAAATAGGAGGGCACTCTTCAGTTTGCTCCTTTGGACTTCCTTCTTCTTTTTGGCATACAAATATGACTTTAGTTCCCTAAGCCCAGTGAAAGCCAGGGAATTCAATGAAGAATTGCACCTCAGTTTTTGGTGTCATCCTTAGAGCATTCAATTGGAACTTAAAAATAAAAGTGGTATAGACTTTTTGGAGGACAGTGTGTCAAAAATTGGCACCATACTTTCATGAAAAATTGCTGTGCTCAATATCTGCTTATTGCTACAATCACAATCAGAATTTCCACAGAAAATCCATTCTCGTCAGCTGTTATCAATGAGCACTCACAACTTTACATGATGCACCAATTGTTTCTCCCACTACCTCACTAAGGAGACCTAGGGGGCAAATGATTGGGTGGAGAGCGAGTGTGTGTATTGGAGGATTGTTTTCAGAAAATATGATTATTTTCACACCCAGCATTTCCCTTCCATGAAAGAAGTATATAGACTAACTGGTAAAAGCTGAGGGAGTTAACTGTTAGCTGCTGGTGCAAAATGCCTTTCTTTGCCTGCCTTCTTTCTCTGCCAAAATTCCATTTCACTAGATTTTGGAGGCTGTCTAATTGCAATGAAATTTGATGACTGAAGGGTCTCTTTGAAGATAGGCAGTGTATGTTACTCAACTCTGAGCCACATCTAGCTCAGTATATAGTCAGTTAATTCATTTATTGGAGTAAACTAGACATATATAATTATTATAAAAAGGTAAATGTGTCCTAGAGATAACATCAATTCTTTTGAACTGCTCAAACTGCTCGTGGTGGAATAATTTGTCTTAACTTAATCAACCAAGCACTGAAGAGAAGAAAAAATAGTTTTATTTTTATAGAACACTTGTACCCACATATAGACTTAGGAATCATCAGCAACCTGAGTGTAATTGTGAAGAAATCCCTGTATAGAAATTCAGGCAAACTTGTACCTTTTCTAGCTGCTGCCACTCAGCACAAGAGAGCTTTGAATGGTATATGTATGCATAATGAATACATTAATCATTATATCATTAGGAATATCATGAGCAATTTAGATTTGCATACTCAACATTCAATGTGTTAATGAAATTATTTGTATTTTTAATTGATCAGCTTTTAAAAAGACTGAATATTGTGTAGGCACTCACCTATTATAGTATTAAGTTTTTCATTAATAATTTAGGCTATGAGCAAACGTATGCAGCCAAAGATTTTTTTGTCTCCTCCAAAATTATTTCCAATTTTCAGCTTTATAACTTCCCTGATGGTACAACTGTCATATAATTTCATTAACAGCATTCCAGTTGTTGAACTGGCATCCCGGAAAATTATTACGCTAAGCTTTTTTTGAGTCTATTTTAACCTACTATTTGACCAAAGGTTATCTTTTTGTCCAATCAGTTTGAGAAGACTGCACATCTTATTTTGTTTTTAAACTAAGAACCGGAACAACTTAGAGTAGATATCAATTAGTTGTATCTCTCTAGCTATGATGCCTTGTTTTGATAATACTGCAAATGATTTCATCAGTCAGGACTTGTATGTAATACATGTAAAATGTAGTTCTTGAAATACTACTCCCTCTAACACTCAGTCCCACAAATATATTCATTTACCAGTCATCTTCTCAGGAAAGAAACTTCAATCATTATTTACACTGGAAAATTAAGAGTTGTATTTGTTCCTTCATTTTCATTATCCCCTAGATACAATCAATAAGTGCAATAACGTACCTTCAAAATAGTTCCCAAATAACCCCATTTTCCCTATCTCACTTTTTAACAATACCCTGTTCAACAGCTATCTTCATTTATTTCCACTATTGAATTGCCTCCTTCTGATATCTCTGCTAAGATTAAATCCTTCTAAGTATTTTTATCGGCAGCAACCGAAGTGAGATACTTTTTAACATACATCATTATTATATTGAAATCCTGCTTGAAATGATATAAGAGGTGGGCAGATCTTTTCTATTGAATACATAAATATATCCCTTTTCTTTCTAAAATGACATTAAATGACCATAACAGGTAAAGAAAAATAACAGGTATAAAAATGACACAGATAGGGTTTAACAATTTCAAAAAATCAATTAAATGAGCAATAACTGACTTGACACATCTCAGAAAACTGTTATGAAACTTACAAGGAGAAAAACCACAAGAAGCTGGTTATTTCTGTTGCAATTCTCAGAAACACGAGGTGCATACAAGCACAGTTCAGATTTAAATGAAAATCAGAAGGGATATTTGAAAGTTTCTACGAAGAGTAGGTATATAACACCAGATACTTTCCCCCATTCTAAGGGATCTGGGAAAACAGCAACACAAGGGAAGGACAAATAGATACTGATTTTAAAATGTTCATTTCCTTATTTCCTTGAGTTGTAGCCTATAACATATATATATGGACTATGCTCTTTTCACTCTATTTCATAGAGATCTTCATTCATTCTCACAGATTCATGGTACTCTACTATATGAGCTGTACCATTATTTATTCAAACATTATCTTACGTATGGGCTAATAGTTTTTTTCTTCCCAATAATTGCCATTACAAATGATGCTACATAAAACTTTCTGGGAAACTATTTTTGTATTACTGGAAATATGTCTCAGAGTGAATTCTTAGAAGCAGGCTTGGGGGATCAAAGAGTAAAAAAACCTATGTAGTTTTAGTTAGATATTGCTAAATTCACCTCCTGAGGGGATGTACAGGTTTGTGCCTATTTCAACATAGCTTCTCTAAAAGAGTGAGTGGTCAAATGTTTTAGTTTTTAAAAATTGTATAAGTGAGAATTAATACTGTCATGTAGTATCTTTAAAGAAACATTTAAGAATAGTTTGAATTTATGGAAAAATGATGCAGTACAAAGACCTCCCATATACCCAGACTTTCCCTCATTACTACCTTCTTACATTGACCTAACACTTTTGTCACAATTAAGAAACCAATATTGATACATTATTATTAACTAAAGTCTATACTTTATTAAGATTCCTTCTTACCTAATCTACTTTTTTTCTATTTTAAAATTCCATCCAAGATGTCATTTTGTACATTTAGATATGAGGTCTCCTTAGGCTACTCTTGGCCATGATAATTTGTCAGACTTTCTTTGTATTATAGAATGTCCCTCATATGTGTCCTGTCTGACATGTTTCTCATGGTTAAACTGGGGTATGTGTTTACAGAAGGAAAAATATAAAAGTGAAGCATCATTTTCATCATTCCAAGGGTTCATATTATCAAGACTTGTCACTGTTGAAGTGAACCTTGATCACAGATAGTATTTGTCTGGTTTCTTCATGGCAAAGTTACTCTTTTCCTCTTTTTTTTCCATGCATTGTTTAGAAGAAAGTCACTATGGTACAGTGCATATTTAAGGAAGGAGTTATGCTTTACTTCCTTGAAAATGAAATCTAGATAAATTATCTAGAATTCTTCTGCATGAGAGATTTGTTTACTCTCTCTATATTTAGTCAAATGTTATATCAGTATGGACTCCTGAATAATAATTCTTGTGTTTCTTTGGCATGCCCCCTTCATTGTGTGTGTGTGTGTGTGTGTGTGTGTGTGTATGTGTGTGTGTGTGAAATATGGTTTGGCTCTGTGTCCCCACCAAAATCTCATGTTGAATTGCAATTCCCAATGTTGGGGGAGGTACCAGATGGGAGTTGATTGGATCATGAGGACAGATTTCCCCCTTGCTGTTCTCATGATAGAGAGTTCTTATAAGATCTGATTGTTTAAAAGTGTGTAGCACTTCCCCCTTTGTGCTGTCTGTCTCCTGCTTTGCCATGGTAAGATATACTTTTGTAAGTTTCCTGAGGCTTCCTAGCCATACTTCCTGTATTGTAAGAAGAACTGTGAGTCAATTAAACTTCTCTTCATAAATTACCCAGTCTCAAGTAGTGCTTGATAGCGGTGTGAGAACAACCTAATACAGAAAATTGGTACTGGGAGTGGAGCTTTGCTATAAAGATACCTGAAAATGTGGACGTGAATTTGGAATTAGGTAATGGGCAGAATTTGGAAGACTTTGGAGGGCTCAGAAGAAGATAGAAAGATGAGGGAAAGTTTGAAACTTCCTAGAGACTTGTTGAATGGCTGTGACCAAAATGCTGATAGTGATATGAACAGTAAAGTCTAGGCTGAGGTGGTCTCAGATGAAAATAAGGAACTTATTGGGAAGTAGAGCAAAGATCACTCTTGCTATGCTTCAGCAAAGAGACTGGCAACATTGTGCCCCTGCTCTAGAGATCTGTGGAACTTTAAACTTGAGAGAGATAATTTAGGGTATCTCACGGAAGAAATTTCTAAGCATCAAAGCATTCAAGATGTGGCCTGTCTGCTTCTAATAGCACATGCTAATTTGCATGAACAAACAAATATCTGAAACTACAACTTATATTTTAAAGGGAAGCAGAGCATAAAAGTTTGGAGAATTTGCAGCCTGACCATGCGGTTGTAAAGAAAAACTCATTTTCTAGGTAGGAATTTAAGCCAGCTGCAGAAATTTGCATAAGCGGAGCCAAATGTTTATAGCCAAGACAATGAAGGAAATGCCTCCAAGACATTTCAAAGACCTTCAGGGTAGCCCATCCCATCATAGGCCTGGAGAACTAGGAGGAAAAAATGGTTTCATGGAACAGCCCAGGGCCTTGCTATTCTGTGCAGCCTCAGGACATGGCAGCCTTCATCGTAGCCTCTCCAGCTCCAGCTGTGGCTGAAAGGTGCAAAGGTACAACTTGGACCATCACTTCAGAGGGTGCAAGCACCACGCCCTGGAAGCTTCCATGTGGTGTTGAGCCTGTGGGTGCGCAGAGGGCAAGAGTTGATGCTTGGGAGCCTCCACCTAGATTTTAAAGAATGTATGGAAATGCCTGGATGTACAGGCAGAAAGCTACTGCAGGGGTGGAGCCCTCATGGAAAACGTCTACTAGGGCAGTGCACAAGAGAAATGTGGGGTTGGAACCCCCACACAGAGTTTACACTGGGGCACTACCTAGTGGAGCTGTGAGAAGAGGGCCACTGGCCTTCAGACCCCAAAATTGTAGATCCACCAACAGCTTCCATCATGTGCCTTGAAAAGCCACAGACACTCAATGAGAGACTGTGAAAGCAGCTTTGGGGGCTGTTCCCTGCAGAGCCACAGAAGCAGAGCTACCCAAAGCCTTGGGATCATACCTCTTGCACCAGTGTGACCTGGATGTCAGACATGGAGTCAAAGGAGATTATTTTGGACCTTTGATATTTAATGACTGCCCTGCTGGGTTTCAGGCTTGCATGGGGTTTGTAGCTGCTTTGTTTTGGACAATTTTTCCCATTTGGAATGGGAACATTTACCCAATGCCTGTATCCCTGTTGTATCTTGGAAATAACTAACTTGTTATTGATTTTACAGGCTTATAGGTGAAAGAGACTTCCCTTGTCTTAGATGAGACTTTGGACTTGGACTTTTGAGTTAATGCTACAATCAGTTAAGACTTTGGGTGACTGTTGGGAAGGCATGATTTTATTTTGAAATGTGAGAAGAAAATGAGATTTGGGAGGCACCAGGTGCTGAATGATATAATTTGGCTCTGTGTCCCCATGCAAATCTCATACTGAACTGTAGTTTCCAGTGTTGGGGAAGGGACCTGGTGGTAGGTGATTGGATCATAGGGGCAGATTTTTTCCTTGCTGTTCTTGTGTCATTGAGTTCTCCCAGGATCTGGTTGTTTAAAAGTATGTAGCACTTCCTCCTTTGCTCTGTCTCTCCCACTCTACCGTGTTAAGATGTGATTGCTTTTCCTTTGTCTTCTGCCATGATTGTCAGTTTTCTGAGGCCTCCCAGCCATGCTTCCTATACAGCCTGCTGAACCGTAAGTCAATTAAATCTCTTTACCAATTACCCAGTCACAGATAATTCTTTATTACAGTATGTAAACAAACTAACACAGTATGTGTGTATTTAACACTTTCTTAATTTCTAGCTGTACAAAATGCTTTCTGTTCATCTTGTATATATCCTGCCCCAAACCTAGAGTCAGTCATTTCTCTTAGCACTCCTGGTTCCTTTTATTAGATAATAGTATTTGAAAATAAGATCTGGCTCTAGGTATACTTCTTTTTAGTGAGAGTGTTGTTGCTTCCAGGCCCTGTAAGCTGACAGGGAAATATATGTGTGTATATTATGCAGATTATATATAAATACATACATATACACATATTTCTATATGAAACTATGTGTATCTGTGTTAAGCACAACAGGAGTTCATACTTGTTTCTCTAAATCGAATTCATTGTCACATGGATTGTTCCACCCTCACCTCTTTCTTCTGTGAAACTTCACACACAGCAGTCAGAAACTTGGCTTCTACTACCCACCACCAATTTACTTAAATATTAAATTCTTTTGTTCAAGTATTGTGGTTTCAGAATTGTTAACTCATATTCCTGTGCAAATGACTTCTTCAACGGGAGTACAGTGCTTATGGTCAGCTTATTTCGCCTTTAGTCTTAGAGACTCTACTTGTTTCCAAATATACATAGGTTTCTACCTTTTCTCTTTAACCCCTACAGCAAGTTTGTTTCACACATATAATCCAGTGAGGTTCCATCGTCTCCTTTTCCATTTTATCATGAGATCCCTCAAGATCCTAAACGTTTATTTAATTTGCACACATTAAGGTTTTTTGTGTCAAGTTCTATACGTTTTGATAAACATATCATGTATCCACTATCACTGTATCATATGAAATCAGCATCACTGTCCTGTGCTTTACCTGTTCGATCCCTTCCCGTGTCATCCATTACAGGCACTAACATGTTTATCATCTCAATAGCTTGGCCTTTTCCAGAATGTCATTTAATGGAAGCACGCCTTTTCAGGCTGGCTTTTTTCACTTAGCAATATGCATGTAAGATCCATTTTTGTCTTAATATTTCTTTTTATCTTATTACTTTTAAACGCTTGCTATGGTTTGAGTGTGTCTGCTCCAAGATCCAGGTGTTGCCTATATGATGGTATTAAGGGGTGGGACCTTTAAAAGATGATTAGGTCATGAGGGCTCCTTTCTTATTAATGGGATTAAGGCTCTATAAAATAGGCTTCTTGAAGCATTCAGCTGGCTTGCTAGCTTGATTTTCAGCTCTAGTTTCCCTTTCTCCTAAATAAGGATGCAGCAAGAAGGCCTCACTAGATGCCAGCACCTTGCTCTTGGGCTTCCCAGACACCAAAACGTGAGGAAGAAATGTCAGTTCTTTACAAATTACTGAGTCTCAGGTATTTTGTTGTATCAGCACAAAATAGACTAAAACAATTCTGAATTGTATTTTATTATATGGGTATACCTTAGTTTGTTTATTCATTTGCCTATTGAAGGATGTGTTAAGCCATTCTTGCACTGCTATAAAGAAACACCTGGGCCAGGCATGATGGCTCACGCCTATAATCCAAGCACTTTGGGAGGCCAAGGTAAGCAGATCATGAGGTCAAGAGATCGAGACCATCCTGGCTAACATGGTGAAACCCCATCTCTACTAAAAATACGAAAAATTAGCCGGGTGTGGTGGCCGGCGCCTGTAGTCCCAGCTACTCGGGAGGCTGAGGCAGGAGAATCACTTTAATCTGGGAGGCAGAGTTTGCAGTGAGTCAAGAAAGAAACACCTGAGGCTAGGTAATTTATAAGGAAAAAATACTTAATTGGCTAATGGTTCTGTGGGCTTTACAGGAAGCATGACGATGGCATCTGCCTCTGGTGAGGCCTTAGGAAGCTTACAATCATGACAGCAGTTAACAGAGAGCCATCATGTCAACATGGTAAGCACAAAAGCAAGAGAGTGGTGTGAGGAGGTGCCATACTTTTAAACAACCAGATCTTGTATGAACAAACTGAGCAAAAACTCATTTATCATGTAAGGGGATGGTGCTAAACCATTCATTAGGGGTGCATCCCCTTAATGGAATGACCTCCCACCAGGCCCCACCTCCAACATTTGGAATCACATTTCAACATGAGATTTGGAAAGGAGAAACGTCCCAAGCATATAAAAAGGCATCTTGTTTTTTTCCAGTGTTTGGTAATGATAAAGAAAACCATTATAAACATTCATACGTAGGCATTTGTGTACATATATCTTAAAATTAATCGGGTAAAAAACCGAACAGCAAGACTTCTGGGGTGCTATGGTAAGGCTACATCTTGCTGTATAAGAAACTCCCAAACTGTCTTCAAAAGTGGCTATACCATTTTGCATTTTTTGCCAGCAATAGATGAGTTCCTGCTGCTAGGCATCCTCACCGGAAGTCAGTATTGCCAGGGTGGTTAGATTTTTAGCCAGTCTACAGAAATAGCAACAAACAGAAAACAAGACAACATGGAATAAATAGAAACAGTACAGGGATCAGAAGATTATTTAAAAATTAGTATCTTCACAGAAATAAGACAATGTGTTGAAACCATGGAATAGAAACATGACACTATAAAAGGACATCCATAAAACAAGAGTTTTCAAAGTGAAAATATGGTAGCAGACAATAAAAATTAAACAGAACAATTTAAAGTGAATATGTATGGATCATATTTGTGAAGAAATGGAGGAGAGAGAGAGTCAAGAAGATATAAACCAAGAGAGAAAAGGGAATTAAGTAATTTTGATTGCAACATCAAACTAATAGATTGAACAAAGTGAAAGTAATCATATTTTCACAGAATTAATGGTCAAAATTCCTAAACTTGAAACAAAAAATGTTCCAAATAAAATAGAACAAGTACAGTAATAGAAATAAGACCCACGTTAAGACAAATTTTTGCGAAATTTCAGAGTACTAGGGGTAAAGGGATAACATTAAAATCTTTTAAGGAGGGGAAAATCAGAACCACAAAAGTAACCTGTGAAAAGAATCAAAATGAGTGACATTGGTCTTCTCCTAAGATGATACCACAAACTGGAAAAACAAATATACCTAGAATCCAATACCCAGTTGTATTGTGCTTATTCTTTATCAATGAACAACATTATTTCTTAAAGCTATTCCACATTTATTAGTTACTTCAAATCCTAGTACTGTCAAGTTCTCCTTCTGCAGTTACACAGTTAATACAAGTTCATTCCTTTCACCATAAACATTGTTCTTTATATGAATCAAATTGTTTATTTCTATTTTTGTCTGTTTTTTATGTCTGTTTATTTCTACTTCTATTTGTGTTTGAAGTTCTGTTGCATAAATCTGCTCATTTCTATACCTCTGATGCATGGAATAGTGCCCCACTTAATAGATATACTTAATAAATTAGTAAATATTATACTAATAAAGAGCTATAGCTTTCCTGTATGTTTTCCTTTTAGTGGGAATTAGATGTCTGAATCCTCTGTTTATCTTAAACCAGGCTAACTTCTCAAGGAAGGACAGGAAGTACGTCTTCTAACCTCATCATCATCTTAAAATTACGTCACCATTATTTTAAAGATATTACCTTTGTGTTTACTGTGTGGTAGTTACTATACATATCCTCGTTACCAAAGATCCATGTAATTCTAGTACAGATTTTCATGTTCTGGAGCAGGCTTCACTCTTTAACTGTTCATGCCCATCACATACAGCTTACTCATCATTTTTCCTCCTGATTTCTTGGCATCACTTGATGTGTACTTGGATCACAGACTCCAGGATCTTAAAATCAATAAAAATTTGCCAGTTAAACTCTTGTTCTTGGAAATTTTCTGAAGAGTGCAGTCTGATTTTTAAATGATATATCTGAGCATACAAATGCAGCTGTTTTTACAATGAAGTCATCTGGGATGCCTCTGTGGAAGACAGGCATAGACAGGAGGGTATTTCTGAGTTTTGTAGGAAGTCATTGCAGGGCAACAGTGTCTTTTTATGTTTTCCTTCAAACACAGTGACATAAAATTCACCCTCAATAACTTATTTCCAGATTGAAAACCAAGGTTGTGAAGAACTGAGATGTCATGGGGTTGGCACTACAGGTAGAAACGGAGTTGCTTCACATTTTCTTTAATTTGGGAAGTATTTTTTTTTCTCTTTATAGCGGTGTAATGCCTAAGGAGATTACTGCTTCTTCCTCTTTCCAAGTTTATGTTAGTGTTCTAAATAAACAAATACAGTAACTTTTTCTATGCATGTCTGGGAATTTGTCTGGGCTTTGTAGTCATTTTCTCTCTGCCAGTCACAAAGTGATGTCTTTATATACAAGTCTTGCCTCAACTTCTTTCATTTTAGCTTCTGTCTTGAATTTTAACCCTTTTAGTTGCCAGGAAGGTTATGGATTGTTAGCTCCTGCTTTCTTTTTTTTTTTTTAATTCTAGTGGGAAGGAAAAGGAGAGAAACGATGTGTTTTGCTAAAAGGCTCATCCTCCTCAGCATTTCCTAATATACTACTTCCTGTCAAATCTGCTCCAAATAATCTCATATTCACCCCCACCCAACATACCTTATAAAAGGGTTTGGAGGAACACTTGAAAATATGTATACAAAAATGCTTCATAAACTTTAAAGGTTTATTGGATTAGCTGATGGATTGATTTTGGTCTACATAGATGTAGTATCTGAGTATTGTTGAGCAAGTCTTCTAAAGCAAAAATAGTCTTACAAAAAACAGCAGGAAATATAGAAAGTTGTCATCATTTGGAAAAATCTACCAGTACTTTTATTAATATATAAGATTTAATGCATAAAAAGACAGAATGAAAATTGATTCATAATGTATCTTGAATATAAGTCTGAAGAGTTTTGTGTTTATCCTTATAGAGAAACATCAATGTAAAAGCAAGTAGTTAGTAAAATTAGTTCTGCAGTTTCTTGCAGGTTGGATTTGCATGGCACAGCTGGAAGTAGAGATTAGAGAAAACTCACATAGTTCATGGTTACAGGCATAAGAAATTGACCAAATCATTCCTTGATTAGACCATCTCATGTAAAGACTTTACTTGGCATACATAAAGTATGATGTAAACAGTGTTTTAGCCTAAAATATTCAGTACTCAAATGGACATTCCTAATTGTAGCTTCTTGATAACTAATGAGCAAGTTATTATATTTGTATATTCAAAATGACTTTAAAAAACTGTTTTCTGTCTCTATTCAATGCAAATGATTTAAGCTATCATTCTCACAACTTCAGAGTCCAATAAATGAACCTAATCAGGCAAGTATTTCCCTAGATTCAATTAGACTTTCCATAGATTTTTGAGAGCCTGCTGTTTCCTCTTGAAACACTTGATGGCTTTTGTGTGCGGCTTCTTCCCAGAATAATTTACATCATAATCTAACCCCAGAATGAGAGAAATCAGAAATTTTCATAGTGTGATTCATGGGAGAATACATAAAATATCTACTTGACTGAAATCATTGCTAGTTCTTCTGCAGTTAGAATTCTCAAGTTCTGAATAAGGTATTAAATATTTAAAAGCTGTTTTGTATGGCAAAAATTTTCATATTAGAAAAGAAGAGCAATATTCACACCAGTAGGCACATATATAATATCTATAGTTGTTTTTAATTTTATTAGGGCTATGTAGACTATTTTCTCTGACAGTCTACTAGATATCTTCCAATTGAACATTCTGCATATCTACTGCTGAGTGTTAAATATAAATATTAGTTTGCAAGAATATAAAAACTTCTCATAAAAAATGATTAAATGTATCACATGCATTTGAGTCTGTCCAGGGCTTGTTTGCCTTCAAACCTGTTCCTTATTCTTCTCATATATTGCTAGGTGTTCCAGGTGGGATGACCTCTGGAAGCAGTTTTCCTGGTTATTTTGTCAGCTGCTGCCATCTGTGTTTCAGCCAATGGGAGAAATCACTGAATCACTGGCAGGTGATTTCAGAGCGTGATACAGAGGAGAGAGGAAAAGGAAAGAGCTAGAGCATATGAACTCCAGTCTATATGCCGAGGCAGTATCTACGACAGCATGGTATCTTGTTTACACCACCAATCTCTCCTGTGGTTATTCCAGTTTCTGCCGGGTGACTTCACTCCCTGAAATCTAGTAATACCATTCTCTCTCTCTCTCTCTCTCTCTCTGTTTTTCCTGTTGATCCTAATGCAGTAGTGGGTTTCTATAGTTGGAGATCTCTGAGTTGTCTCCTTTTCTCTAATTGGCTCCCCTGGTCTTCCAGCAACTATGTAACCACACCTCTGTACTAAATTATCTGTAATATGCTTAAAATGCTTGCTATTTTCCCACGTTGGACCATGAACACCAATGTAGTGTTAATTGCATTTAGATATTAATTTATCATTATATGAAAATATATAAAGAATCAATCACTTTGCAGAAAATGCAAGCAGTAGAGCTCTCCTTTACTTGTTTCCTCTACCTGATTCCCTTCTTAATGGAGGAGTACTATGAACATTTTTGTGTCTCCTTCAGGGTAGTTCTTTATATATGTGGACATACACATGCACAAACATAACTTTGAAACTTGTTTCTATTTATTTAAAAATGTTTCTATCCATTCATATAGATCTGCCTAATTTTTTAAACTGCTAAATTGTGACAATATAGGTGTTCTGTAATTATACATCGCTTTATAGGTAGATGTTTAGGATATAAATTCCCATCAGATATTGCTATGTATTATACTACACTCTTACAAATGTGTGAGTACATTAAACTTTTTAATGTTTGCCAAAATGTTGAGTGGTAACAATCTCACTTTAATTGCAATTAAATACTAGAAATTAAGAATCTTTTTAATATAATTTTGTTCATTTATTTTACTTATATTATTTGTAGTTCATATTGTTGATTTTAATATTACTTGATATATATAATGTTGTTTTCATTCATAAATAGGTTAGTCACATTAGCTTTTTTTTTTTTTGACAGTGTCTCACTCTGTTGCCCAGGCTGTAGTGTACCGGCACAATCTTGGCTCACTGCAACCTCTGCCTCCCAGATTCAAGCGATTATCTTGCCTCAGCCTCCCAAGTAGCTGGGATTACAGGCATGCACCACCATGCCTGGCAAATGTTTGCATTTTTAGTAGTGATGGGGTTTTACCATGTTGGCCAGGCTGGTCTCGAACTCCTGACCTCAGGTGATTCTACTGCTTTGGCCTCCCAAAGTGCTGGTATTACAGGTGTGAACCACCATGTCCAGCTCCACATTAGCTTTTATATAACATTTTCTTAAATGGTATTTTTTGAGTATACGATCATATAATTTTTTTTCTTTTTTTTTTTTTTGAGACGGAGTCTTGCTCTGTTGCCCAGGCTGGAGTACAGTGATGCGATCTCGGCTCACTGCAAGCTCTGCCTCCTGGGTTCATGCCATTCTCCTGCCTCAGCCTCCCGAGTAGCAGGGACTACAGGTGCCCACCACCACGCCTGGCTAATTTTTTGTACTTTTAGTAGAGACGGGACGGGGTTTCACTGGGTTAGTCAGGAAGGTCTCGATCTCCTGACCTCATGATCCACCCGCCTCAGCCTCCCAAAGTGCTGGGATTACAGGAGTGAGCCACCGCGCCTGGCCTCATATAATTTTTTTAAACAACAGTTTTCTACCTTTCTTCTAAAATTAAACATCTTAATAATTTATCTAGTTTTATTCACAAGAATCTCTGGTAAATGGTTTACACTTGCAAAGACAGTAGTGAGGCTTTTCCAGTTGTCTATGTGAAAAAATTATTTAATTTCCCTATGCCATGAATTTCATTAATAAATTCCTGAATATTGAAATATTTTTACACTTCCTTGTAAACCATGTTTAGTGTGTTATTTTTTCAACTATATTATTCATGTGCTTGGCTGATAATTTTTCTTTCTCTTCATCTTTCTCTTTCTTTTCCCTACTGCATCTGCTTCCCTTTTTTCTTTACCTGTCATTCTGTCAACTATGTTAGGTTTTGATGTCACAATCACTCTATAAAATATCCTTTTTGAATACTACAGGATGCTAACCAGCTTTTCCTGGGCTTTACAACAAGTTATATAAATGGTGTTTAACCATCCCTTGAAGTATGATAGAATTTACATCCTAACCATATGGAACTGGTGCTTTTGTGATGGGTTGCATTAGTTTCCCATTGCTGCTTTAATGAATTGTGATAACTTGATGGCTTGAAATAACTTTGTGTTAAAATCAGGAGTTGCATTTCTCCCGTAGCCTCTAGGGGAGTGTATTAGTCCGTTCTCACGCTGCTAATAAAGACATACCAGAGATGGGGTAATTTGTGAAGGAAAGAGGTTTCATTGACTCACAGTACCACAGGACTGGGGAGGCCTCTGCAAACTTATGATCATGACAGAAGGGGAAGCAAACACATCCTTTTTCACATGGCAGCAGTAAGGAGAAGTGCAAAGCAAAGGCGCGGGAAAAGCCTCTTATAAAACCATCAGATCTCATAAGAACTCATTCACTATCATGAGAACAGTGTGGAGGTAACTGCCCCCATGATTCAATTGCCTCGCACTGTGTCCCTCCCACAATATGTGTGGATTATGGGAACTACAATTCAAGATGAGGTTTGGGTGGGGGCACAGCCAAAACACATCAGGGAGCATCAGTTTCCTTATATTTCCCAACTTCTTCAGGCTGCCTGAATTTCCCCTTTATGGCACTCTTCCTTCCTCAAGGCAAGAATAGTTTGTAAAATTCTCTCATCATCATTCTAACCATTCTAGCCTTCACTCTAGCCATCAACTTTTGTTCCTCCCCCTTCCACATTTCAAGACTTATGATTATATTGGCCCCACTTGGATAGTTCATTAGAATCTTTCTATTTTAAAAGTCATCTGATTAGAAATTTTATTTCTATCTGGTACCCTGTTTTTGACACGTAATGTAACATATTCACAGGCTCCAGGGAGTAGGAGGTGAACGTCTTTGGTATGCAATTGTTCTGCCTATCACAACAGTATCTGACCACCTTTAAAGTTTATTCTTTGTTTTTTTTTTATTACTTCTTTTAAGTCAGTATTGTTAAATAACATTTCACCAGGAAATCATATGTTAAGTTTAGAGTTTCAAATACATGATGTAAATTTGCACATTCTTTTATTTGATCACATATGTATCCAAAAATAAGACTATCCATTTTTTTATGTTTTGCTGTTGTTTATTTCATCATTTTATTTTTCAACAGAAATAAGCACTTTTCTGCATTTTAGTAATACTGCTTTTTTTAGAAATAACCAGCTTTTACTTATGTCAATAATTTTTTTGGTAGTCTCTTTTTAAAAAAATACATTTATTTTAGTTTTAAATATTTAATCATGTTTTATCTTGTGCTTATGTGGTTCTTCCTTTTTCTTCTTTCTCATGTGAGAATTGAATTTTAGTCTTTATTTTGTAATAAGTTAATTTAACACTAAATTTCCTCTGAGTAATTCATCAGCCATATCCCAAAGTTTTTGTTGTGTCGTGCTTTCATTATCACTCATTTTTAAGTTATTGCCTGCATTCCCTGGCATGTAATAAGGAAATAAATAGATAATAATGTTATTTATTTTTATTTTATCCTTAACCTTCAATGTATTTAGATCAGTTTTTTAAAATAAAATATCCCAGTGAACACATTTTTTTTACAATTGACTTGTTACACTGTCATTTAAAGTATGATGACCAAATATAAGTTATTTTATATATATATATAATTTACTAAATGACATGGTTTGGCTTTGCCCCCACTCAAACCTCATCTTGAATTATAACTCCAACAATCCCCATGTGTGGTGGGATGTACTCACTGGGAGGTAATTGAATTACAGGGGTGGGTGTTTCCTACACTGTTCTTATTGCAGTGAATGACTCTCATGAGATCACATGGTTTTACAAACAGTTTTTCTGCTCATTCTCTGGTTTTGCCTGCTGCCATCCATGTAAGATGTGACTTGCTCCTCCTTGCCTTCCACCATGATTGTGAGGACCCCCAGCCATGTGGAACTGCTTTCTTTTTTAAATTGCCCAATCTCAGGTATGTTTTTATCAGCAGCATGAAAAAAGACTAATACAGTAAATTGGTACTTGGAGTGGGGTGCTGCTGAAAAGATACCTGAAAATGTGGAAGCACCTTTGGAATTGGGGAAAAGGCAGAGGTTGGAAGAGTTTGGCGGGCTCAGAAGAAGACAGGAAAATGTGGGAAAGTTTGGAACTTGCTAGAGTCTTGTTGAATGGCTTTATCTAAAATGCTGATAGTGACATGGACAATAAAGTCCAAGCTGAGGTGGTCTCAGATAGAGATGAGGAACTTGCTTGGAACTTGAACAACATTTGCTCTTGTTATGTTTTAGCAAAGAGACTGGCAGCATTTTGCCCCTGCCCTAGAGCCTGGTGGAACTTTAAACTTGAGAGAGTTGATTTAGGGTATCTGGCAGAAGAAATTTCTAAGCAGCAAACCATTAAAGATGTGACTTGGGTGCTATTAAAAGCATAAAAGCATTCACTTTTATAAGGGAAGCAGAGCCTGAAAGTTCAAAAAATTGGCCACCTGACAATGCAATAGAAAAGAAAATCCCATTTTCTGAGGAGAAATTCAAGCTGACTGCTGAAATTTGCATGAGTAATGATAAGCCAAATATTAATCCCCAAGACAATGGGGAAGATGTCTCCAGGACATAGGAGATACCTTTGCAGCAACCCCTCCCATCACAGGTCTGGAAGTTTAGGAGGAAAAAATGGTTTCCTTGGCTGGGACCAGGGTCCCTCTGCTGTGTGCGGTCTAGGGATAAGACACCCTGCATCCCAGCTATTCCAGCCATGACTAAAAGAGGCCAAGGTACAGCTCAGGCTGTGGCTTCAGAGGGTTAAAGCCCCAAGACTTGGCAGCTTCCATGTGGTATTGAGGCTGCAGGTGCACAGAAGTCAATAATTGACATTTGGGAACCTCCACCTAGATTTCAAAGGATGTATGGAAATGCCTGGATGCCCAGGCAGCAGTTTGCTATGGATGCAGTACTCTCATTGAGAAACTCCACTAGGGCAGTGCAGAAGGGAAATGTGAGGTCAGAGTCCTCACAAAGAGTCCCCCCTGGGGCACTGCCTGGTGGAGCTGTGAGATGAGGGCCACCATTCTCCAGACCCCAGAATGGTAGATCCACTGACAGCTTGTACCGTGCTCATGGAAAAGCCACAGACACCCAATGCCAGACCCCCATGAAAGCAGCCAGGAAGGAGGTTGTATCCTGCAAAGCCGTGAGGGCAGAGCTGCCCAAGACCATGGGAACCCCAACTCTTGCGTCAGTGTTACCCATATATGAGACATGGAGTCAAAGGAGATAATTTTAGAGCTTTGAGATTTGACTGCCCCACTGGATTTCTGACTTGCAGGGGGCATGTAGCCCTTTTGTTGTGGAAAATTTCTCCCATTTGGAAGGGCTATATTTACTCAAGGCCTGTACCCCCATTGTATCTAGGAAGTAACTAACTTGCTTTTGATTTTACAGGCTCACAGGTGAATGGGATTTGCCTTGTCTCAGATGAGATGTGGGACTGTGGACTTTTGAGTTAATGCTGAAATGAGTTAAGACTTTGGAAGACTATTAGGAAGGCATGATTGGTTTTGAAATGTAAGGACATGAGATTTGGGAGGGGATGGGGTGAATGATATGGTTTGGCTGTGTCCCCACCCAAATCTCATTTTGAATTGTAACTCCAACAATTCCCACATGTCATGGGAGGAACTTGGTGGGAGATTATTGAAATATGAGAGCAGGTCTTTCCTGTGCTGTTCTTGTGAGAGTTAATGAGCCTCATGAGCTCTTATGGTTTTAAAAACAGGAGTTTCCCTGCACATTCTTTTTGCCTGCTGCCATCCATGTAAGATGTTACTTGCTCCTCCTGCCTTCTGCCATGATTGTGAGGCCTCCCCACCCTTGTGTGACTGTAAGTCCATTAAATCTCTTTCTTTTGTAAATTGCCCAGTCTCAGATATGTCTTTAACAGCAGCATGAAAACAGACTAATACACTAAGCTTTTGGTTTTATATAATACATCATTCCTATTTATTATGCATTTATGAATATTAGAAGATATTTGGAATGCCTTTTAATAGTCACAAAATTGTGGAATAATAGCCAGACACAGGAATTAAGAATATTGACTAAGATATAAATACAGAAAACAAACCAGGCTGCCCATCCTATCTATCAGTATCCATTTTGTTTTATTTTCTATGTAGATTTTCTATTTGGCCATTTTTAGCTATTTCTACTGATGCAAGCTGGTCCAAACCACTATAATGTTTTACGTGAATTATTACTATAGGCTTCCAATGCATTCCTGACATTCCATCCTTACTTACGTTTAATTTTATTTTTCCCACCAAATTACCCAGTCATGCAATTTTATGTAAACCAGATCATGTCACTATTCTACTCAAAATCTCCTATTAGCTTTAACTCTTACTCCTCCTTTGAGCATTTACTCAATGTCTTATTCTTAGTGAAGCCTTCCCTAATAAACCCAAGTGAAACTGCAATCTGCTCACCCACCCAGGCTGACTTTCCTCATTCTCTTCAAATACTTACTACCTTGTCATATGTGGTGTACTTAATTTATTTTTTCAATTGTCTGTCTTTCCCTATAAAAATGAGAAGCTAAAATCTTTAGATCTGGACTTTTCTTTTTTACTGTCACAATCTAGAACACTCAAAAGAGTAACTGTCACACAGTGAGTGCTCAAAAACCTTTGTTGAATAAATGGCTAAACTACTTTTATTGTGTCATTCAAATCCTCTGCCTTATTTATTATTTTGTTCTTTTGTTGATTTCTGAAAACTTTGTGTTAAATTCTACCAATGTATTTCTAAAATTGGCAATGTCTCACTTTCTGCTTCTGCTTTATATATTTGGAAGCTTTTGTCTTACCTGATTAAAGTTTAATGATTTATATTTTCTTAGCATTACCTTTTGTTAATACGGAATTTCATGATGGAATTAAAGTCTGCTTGGAGTTTCATCAACATTTTAACATTAGCTTTCTTTCGTTAGCACTTGCTGGCATATATATTGTTTCTCCTATTTTTTTTTTAATTTTATCTTAGATGAGTCTCTTAAAAGTAAAATAAGGTTGTAGGTTGTTGTTTTGTCTTTTATATCTTTTCTTCGATAGTTTGATAATCAGTGAGTCTTATTAAGAAAATTTAAATTTTCAATATGTAACTATTTTTGTAATGGTTAATTTCTCAAGTACATATATTTTTATCACACATTTTTATGAATCACCAAGATAAATCAATTATTCCTTCATCCTGTTACTCTTCACCCCATTTTCCTTCTAATAATAGATAACCTAGCATGCTTTCATTTCCTCCTGCCCCACCCCATCTCCCATGTTGAGCTCATCTGGGATTGTTTTATTGCAGTTAATAATTTTTTTATTTATGTATAAATGCTTATTTATATTTTATCATTATGTGATTATATTGCATAAGTATAAATGGTATACATTATGAATATGTTATTTGTACTTCCAAATTATTAAACATATATTTTAGTGGCTTCTATAATCTTACTATGTTTAAAATGTTATATTTTATTACATTATTTTCTTTGGCTGTAGTACACTCCTTCAGTGCTAATTCTTTCAGAGAAAGCCTATGGGTTTTAGATTTCTTACGTTAAATTTCTTACTCTTTGCAAATTCTGAACTTTTATTATGTCTTTAAAATTAACAGTTGAGATGTTCTGTTCACATTTCGGATAATGGATTGACTGGTTTCAAAATAATTTTCCTTAAATCTCTGTGAATAGTGCAGCATCATCTTTCAATATGTAATTTTGTTAATGAAATGTCGACATAATTTTCCTTCTTCTGTTTTTTAGATATGGTCTTGCTCTGAAAGTTTTTAGTATTTTCATGCATGAAGCTTTGGGTTCAAATCCTTGCTCTACTACTTACCTACTACTTACCAGTACTTCTATTAAAAATATATTAGCCTTCTTAGATTAATCCTCAATATCTTCTAACTTTTTAGCACATTTAAAAAAATTGCTATCTGTAATTCCCTTGTCTTGGTATTCTAATGTTCTGTTTGAGTTTTACTTACTTGATTTCACTTTCAGCCTTATGTCAGTTATTTTTAATTTAGGCAATATTTGTCAATTTGTCCATAATTCTTTCTGATTGTTTCATTTTCTTAATCTTTATAGTTGTTTTCCGGTTTCAATAATCTCTCAAATTTCTCATAACTAGCAAATATATTTTATTTATTTTCTATTTTTAGTTTTATTTTTAGATTTTTGTTTTTTAACCAGGGAATAATTTGTTTTTTTGTTTGTTTTTTATTTTATTTTATTTTATTTTTTATTATTATACTTTAAGTTTTAGGGTACATGTGCACATTGTGCAGGTTAGTTACATATGTATACATGTGCCATGCTGGTGCGCTACACCCACGAACTCGTCATCTAGCATTAGGTATATCTCCCAATGCTATCCCTCCACCCCCCACCCCCCAACAATGCCCAGAGTGTGATGTTCCCCTTCCTGTGTCCATGTGTTCTCATTGTTCAATTGCCACCTATGAGTGACAATATGCAGTGTTTGGTTTCTTGTTCTTGTGATAGTTTACTGAGAATGATGATTTCCAATTTCATCCATGTCCCTACAAAGGATATGAACTCATCATTTTTTATGGCTGCGTAGTATTCCATGGTGTATATGTGCCACATTTTCTTAATCCAGTCTATCATTGTTGGACATTTGCGTTGGTTCCAAGTCTTTGCTATTGTGAATAATGCTGCAATAAACATACGTGTGCATGTGTCTTTATAGCAGCATGATTTATAGTCCTTTGGGTATATACCCAGTAATGGGATGGCTGGGTCAAATGGTATTTCTAGTTCTAGATCCCTGAGGAATCACCACACTGACTTCCACAATGGTTGAACTAGTTTACAGTCCCACCAACAGTGTAAAAGTGTTCCTATTTCTCCACATCCTCTCCAGTACCTGTTGTTTCCTGACTTTTTAATGATTGCCATTCTAACTGGTGTGAGATGGTATCTCATAGTGGTTTTGATTTGCATTTCTCTGATGGCCAGTGATGATGAGCATTTTTTCATGTGTTTTTTGGCTGCATAAATGTCTTCTTTTGAGAAGTGTCTCTTCATGTCCTTTGCCCACTTTTTGATGGGGTTGTTTGTTTTTTTCTTGTAAATTTGTTTGAGTTCATTGTAGATTCTGGATATTAGCCCTTTGTCAGATGCGTAGGTTGCGAAAATTTTCTCCCATTTTGTAGGTTGCCTGTTCACTCTGATGGTAGTTTCTTTTGCTGTGCAGAAGCTTTTTAGTTTAAGTAGATCCCATTTGTCAATTTTGGCTTTTGTTGCCATTGCTTTTGGTGTTTTAGACATGAAGTCCTTGCCCATGCCTATGTCCTGAATGGTAATGCCTAGGTTTTCTTCTAGGGTTTTTATGGTTTTAGGTCTAATATTTAAGTCTTCAATCCAACTTGAATTGATTTTTGTATAAGGTGTAAGGAAGGGATCCAGTTTCAGCTTTCTACATATGGCTAGCCAGTTTTCCCAGCACCATTTATTAAACAGGGAATCCTTTCCCCATTGCTTGTTTTTCTCCGGTTTGTCAAAGATCAGATAGTTGTAGATATGCGGCATTATTTCTGAGGGCTCTGTTCTGCTCCATTGATCTACATCTCTGTTTTGGTACCAGTACCATGCTGTTTTGGTTACTGTAGCCTTGTAGTATAGTTTGAAGTCAGGTAGTGTGATGCCTCCAGCTTTGTTCTTTTGGCTTAGGATTGACTTGGCGATGCGGGCTCTTTTTTGGTTCCATATGAACTTTAAAGTAGTTTTTTCCTATTCTGTGAAGAATGGCATTGGTAGCTTGATGGGGATGGCATTGAATCTGTAAATTACCTTGGGCAGTATGGTCATTTTCATGATATTGATTCTTTCTACCCGTGAGCATGGAATGTTCTTCCATTTATTTGTATCCTCTTTTATTTCCTTGAGCAGTGGTTTGTAGTTCTCCTTGAAGAGGTCCTTCACATCCCTTGTAAGTTGGATTCCTAGGTATTTTATTCTCTTTGAAGCAATTGTGAATGGGAGTTCACTCATGATTTGGCTCTCTGTTTGTCTGTTGTTGGTGTATAAG
Source organism: Gorilla gorilla gorilla (assembly GCF_029281585.2). Lineage (NCBI taxonomy): Eukaryota > Metazoa > Chordata > Mammalia > Primates > Hominidae > Gorilla > Gorilla gorilla. Next base: position 17,914,406 of record NC_073235.2, on the reverse strand, counting down.
AATGCTTGTGATTTTTGTACATTGATTTTGTATCCTGAGACTTTGCTGAAGTTGCTTATCAGCTTAAGGAGATTTTGGGCTGAGACAATGAGGTTTTCTAGATATACAATCATGTCGTCTGCAAACAGGGACAATTTGACTTCCTCTTTTCCTAATTGAATACCCTTTATTTCCTTCTCCTGCCTAATTGCCCTGGCCAGAACTTCCAACACTATGTTGAATAGGAGTGGTGAGAGGGCATCCCTGTCTTGTGCCAGTTTTCAAAGGGAATGCTTCCAGTTTTTGTCCATTCAGTATGATATTGGCTGTGAGTTTGTCATAGATAGCTCTTATTATTTTGAAATACATCCCATCAATACCTAATTTCTTGAGAGTTTTTAGCATGAAGGGTTGTTGAATTTTGTCAAAGGCTTTTTCTGCATCTATTGAGATAATCATGTGGTTTTTGTCTTTGGCTCTGTTTATATGCTGGATTACATTTATTGATTTGTGTATATTGAACCAGCCTTGCATCCCAGGGATGAAGCCCACTTGATCATGGTGGATAAGCTTTTTGATGTGCTGCTAGATTCGTTTTGCCAGTATTTTATTGAGGATTTTTGCATCAATGTTCATCAAGGATATTGGTCTAAAATTCTTTTTTGGTTGTGTCTCTGCCTGGCTTTGGTATCAGAATGATGCTGGCTTCATTAAATGAGTTAGGGAGGATTCCCTCTTTTTCTATTGATTGGAATAGTTTCAGAAGGAATGGTACCAGTTCCTCCTTATACCTCTGGTAGAATTCTGCTGTGAATCCATCTGGTCCTGGACACTTTTTGGTTGGTAAGCTGTTGATTATTGCCACAATTTCAGAGCCTGTTATTGGTCTATTCAGAGATTCAACTTCTTCCTGGTTTAGTCTTGGGTGGGTGTATGTGTCGAGGAATTTATCTATTTCTTCTAGATTTTCTAGTTTATTTGCATAGAGGTGTTTGTAGTATTCTCTGATGGTAGTTTGTATTTCTGTGGGATCGGTGGTGATATCCCCTTTATCATTTTTTATTGCGTCTATTTGATTCTTCACTCTTTTTTTCTTTATTAGTCTTGCTAGCAGTCTATCAATTTTGTTGATCCTTTCAAAAAACCAGCTCCTGGATTCATTAATTTTTTGAAGGGTTTTTTGTGTCTCTATTTCCTTCAGTTCTGCTCTGATTTTAGTTATTTCTTGCCTTCTGCTAGCTTTTGAATGTGTTTGCTCTTTCTTTTCTTGTTCTTTTAATTGTGACGTTAGGGTGTCAATTTTGGATGTTTCCTGCTTTCTCTTGTGGGCATTTCGTGCTATAAATTTCCCTCTACACACTGCTTTGAATGCGTCCCAGAGATTCTGGTATGTTGTGTCTTTGTTCTCGTTGGTTTCAAAGAACATCTTTATTTCTGCCTTCATTTCATTATGTACCCAGTAGTCATTCAGGAGCAGGTTGTTCAGTTTCCATGTAGTTGAGAGGTTTTGAGTGAGTTTCTTAATCCTGTGTTCTAGTTTGATTGCACTGTGGTCTGAGAGAAAGTTTGTTGTAATTTCTGTTCTTTTACATTTGCTGAGGAGAGCTTTACTTCCAAGTATGTGGTCAATTTTGGAATAGGTGTGGTGTGGTGCTGAAAAAAATGTATATTCTGTTGATTTGTGGTGGAGAGTTCTGTAGATGTCTATTAGGTCTGCTTGGTGCAGAGCTGAGTTCAATTCCTGGGTATCCTTGTTGACTTTCTGTCTTGTTGATCTGTCTAATATTGACAGTGGGGTTTTAAAGTCCCTATTATTAATGTGTGGGAGTCTAAGTCTCTTTGTAGGTCACTCAGGACTTGCTTTATGAATCTGGGTGCTCCTGTATTGGGTGCATATATATTTAGGATAGTTAGCTCTTCTTGTTGAATTGATCCCTTTACCATTATGTAATGGCCTTCTTTGTCTCTTTTGATCTTTGTTGGTTTAAAGTCTGTTTTATCAGAGACTAGGATTGCAACCCCTGCCTTTTTTTGTTTTCCATTTGCTTGGTAGATCTTCTTCCATCCTTTTATTTTGAGCCTATGTGTGTCTCTGCACGTGAGATGGGTTTCCTGAATACAGCACACTGATGGGTCTTGACTCTTTATCCAATTTGCCAGTCTGTGTCTTTTAATTGGAGCATTTAGCCCATTTACATTTAAAGTTAATATTGTTATGTGTGAATTTGATACTGTCATTATGATGTTAGCTGGCTATTTTGCTCGTTAGTTGATGCAGTTTCTTCCTAGTCTCGATGGTCTTTACATTTTGGCATGATTTTGCAGCGGCTGGTACTGGTTGTTCCTTTCCTTGTTTAGCGCTTCCTTCAGGAGCTCTTTTAGGGCAGGCCTGGTGGTGACAAAATCTCTCAGCATTTGCTTGTCTGTAAAGTATTTTATTTCTCCTTCGCTTATGAAGCTTAGTTTGGCTGGATATGAAGCTCTGGGTTGAAAATTCTTTTCTTTAAGAATGTTGAATATTGGCCCCCACTCTCTTCTGGCTTGTAGGGTTTCTGCTGAGAGATCCGCTGTTAGTCTGATGGGCTTCCCTTTGAGGGTAACCTGACCTTTCTCTCTGGCTGTCCTTAACATTTTTCCCTTCATTTCAACTTTGGTGAATCTGACAATTATGTGTCTTGGAGTTGCTCTTCTCGAGGAGTATCTTTGTGGTGTTCTCTGTATTTCCTGAATCTGAACGTTGGCCTGCCTTGCTAGATTGGGGAAGTTCTCCTGGATAATATCCTGCAGAGTGTTTTCCAACTTGGTTCCATTCTCCCCATCACTTTCAGGTACACCAATCAGAGGTAGATTTGATCTTTTCACATAGTCCCATATTTCTTGGAGGCTTTGCTTATTTCTTTTTATTCTTTTTTCTCTAAACTTCCCTTCTCGCTTCATTTCATTCGTTTCATCTTCCATCGCTGATACCCTTTCTTCCAGTTGATCGCATTGGCTCCTGAGGGTTCTGCATTCTTCACGTAGTTCTCGAGCCTTGGTTTTCAGCTCCATCAGCTCCTTTAAGTGCTTCTCTGTATTGGTTATTCTAGTTAGACATTCTTCTAAATTTTTTTCAAAGTTTTCAACTTCTTTGCCTTTGGTTTGAATGTCCTCCCGCAGCTCAGAGTAATTTGATCGTCTGAAGCCTTCTTCTCTCAGCTCGTCAAAGTCATTCTCTATCCAGGTTTGTTCCGTTGCTGGTGAGGAACTGCGTTCCTTTGAAGGAGGAGAGGCGCTCTGCTTTTTAGAGTTTCCAGTTTTTCTGTTCTGTTTTTTCCCCATCTTTGTGGTTTTATCTGCTTTTGGTCTTTGATGATGGTGATGTACAGATGGGTTTTTGGTGTGGATGTCCTTTCTGTTTATTAGTTTTCCTTCTAACAGACAGGACCCTCAGCTGCAGGTCTGTTGGAATACCCTGCCGTGTGAGGTGTCAGTGTGCCCCTGCTGGGGGGTGCCTCCCAGTTAGGCTGCTCGGGGGTCAGGGGTCAGGGACCCACTTGAGGAGGCAATCTGCCGGTTCTCAGATCTCTAACTGTGTGCTGGGAGAACCACTGCTCTCTTCAAAACTGTCAGACAGGGATATTTAAGTCTGCAGAGGTTACTGCTGTCTTTTTGTTTGTCTGTGCCCTGCCCCCAGAGGTGGAGCCTACAGAGGCAGGCAGGCCTCCTTGAGCTGTGGTGGGCTCCACCCAGTTCGAGCTTCCCGGCTGCTTTGTTTACCTAATCAAGCCTGGGTAATGGCGGGCGCCCCTCCCCCAGCCTTGCTGCTGCCTTGCAGTTTGATCTCAGACTGCTGTGCTAGGAATCAGTGAGACTCCGTGGGCGTAGGACCCTCCGAGCCAGGTGCGGGATATAATCTCGTGGTGCGCCGTTTATTAAGCTGGTCGGAAAAATGCAGTATTTGGGTGGGAGTGACCCTACTTTCCAGGTGCCGTCTGTCACCCCTTTCTTTGACTTGGAAAGGGAACTCTCTGACCCCTTGCGCTTCCCAAGTGAGGCAATGCCTCGCCCTGCTTCGGCTCGTGCACGGTGCGTGCACCCACTGACCTGCGCCCACTGTCTGGCACTCCCTAGTGAGATGAAACCGGTACCTCAGATGGAAATGCAGAAATCACCCATCTTCTGCGTTGCTCATGCTGGGAGCTGAGACCGGAGCTGTTCCTATTCGGCCATCTTGGCTCCGAATGCAAATATATTTTATTAAAATCTCCGTTATTCCCTGGATTTCCTTTTAGCATCTTTTCTTGGCACCTTGGCTGATTTCTTTATTTTTTTTCTTTAACAATATTTGTTTCCTTCAAATAGCTTATGATTCTTAGTGATTGGTTTAGATTGCTGATATGAGTTTGTTTAAGTAGAAGGGATAATCAAACGCTGTGTGTAAAAAATCAAGAATGGTTTTGTTAAGTTCACTCAAGGTCTATTAGTATGAGGCTTGCAGCAAAGCTTAGGACACCCTCTAGCAGCTAAAATAAGGAATAATTTCTTTCAGCACTGAAAACATAAGTAAATTTCATCCATGGATGAAATGGCTTCTCTCCCACCTCCCCACTCAATTTCTCATCCTGTCTCGACCTTCCTGAAGCTCTCTCCTTCTTTCTCATTAATCTGTGTGTGAACTAAACCTGACCCCAAGCAAGTAGTTCACATCATTTATGGTACAGCTTTTGGTTTTTAGATTGCCATTGGGTATTAGGGATTGTGGACAGAAAGTAGTTGGACTCATTTGACCAGCTGGTTAGGATTTTTGTCTTTAATTAATTACTATGATAGGTGACTTAGTACTCTCTCTCATGCTTTGTGGATTTCCACTCTTCACTTGTCGTATTTGGGTTATAGTTTTTCTGTCCTTATTTATCTGATATTAATGACTTTATACCTTTTCTACATTTTTCATAAATTTTGGAATTCCTGTTTCTTGCCATAAAATTGGAAATTAATCTGGTGTGTTTTCATGTATGCATAAACACACACACACTCTGATGACACATGCAGAGTCATCATAAGAGATCACATAGAAGAGGAAAAGTTAAGTGTATATGCTCAGACTATCTAATTAGTCCATCTTTACTATGTTTCAGATTTTATTTTGTGTACCAGGATATTTGATAGGTTACTGATTGAACAGCCAGAAAGTTCCTTTATACAATGAAACAAGGAGTTTTCTATTGCATTCAAAAAAAAAATGTCACATGTAATCTGTCATCAATGAAATCCCACAAGAATATCTAGGTCTTCTAAAAATTTAAACTATACTACAAGGCTACAGTAACCAAAACAGCATGGTACTGGTACCAAAACAGGGATATAGACCAATGGAACAGAACAGAGCCCTCAGATATAATACCACACATCTACAACCATCTGATCTTTGACAAACGTGACAAAAACAAGAAATCGGGAAAGGATTCCCTATTTAATAAATGGTTCTGGGAAAACTGGCTAGCCATATGTAGAAAGCTGAAACTGGATCCCTTCCTTACACCTTATACGAAAATTAATTCAAGATGGATTAAAGACTTACATGTTAGACCTAAAACCATAAAAACCCTAGAAGAAAACCTAGGCAATACCATTCAGGACATAGGCATGGGCAAGGACTTCATGTCTAAAACACCAAAAGCAATGGAAACAAAAGCCAAAATTGACAAATGGGATCTAATTAAACTAAAGAGCTTCTGCATAGCAAAAGAAACTACCATCAGAGTGAACAGACAACCTATGGAATGGGAGAAAATTTTTACAATCTACTCATCTGACAAAGGGCTAATATCCAGAATCTGCAATGAACTCAAACAAATTTACAAGCAAAAAACCACCCCATCAACAAGTGGGCGAAGGATATGAACAGACACTTCTCAAAAGAAGACATTTATGCAGCCATCAGACACATGAAAAAATGCTCATCATCACTGGCCATCAGAGAAATGCAAATCAAAACCACAATGAGATACCATCTCACACCAGTTAGAATGGCGATCATTAAAAAATTGGGAAACAAGAGGTGCTGGGGAGGATGTGGAGAAATAGGAACACTTTTACACTCTTAGTGGGACTGTAAACTAGCTCAACCATTGTGGAAGACAGTGTGGCTATTCCTCAGGGATCTAGAACTAGAAATACCATTTGACCCAGCCATCCCATTACTGGGTATATACCCAAAGGATTATAAATCATGCTGCTATAAAGACATATGCACATGTATGTTTATTGTGGCACTATTCACAATAGCAAAGACTTGGAACCAACCCAAATGTCCATCAATGATAGACTGGATTAAGAAAATGTGGCACATATATGCCACGGAATACTATGCAGCTATAAAAAAGGATAAGTTCATGTCCTTTATAGGGACATGGATGAAGCTGGAAACCATCATTCTCAGCAAACTAGCACAAGAACAAAAAACCAAACACTGCATGTTCTCACTCACAGGTGGGAAATGAACAGTGAGAACACTTGGACACAGGAAGGTGAACATCACACACCGGGGCCCGTTGTGGACTGGGGGGAGTGGGGAGGGATAGCATTAGGAGATATACCTAATGTAAATGACGAGTTAATGGGTGCAGCACACCAACATGGCACATGTTTACATATGTTACAAACCTGCTTTGTGCACATGTACCCTAGAACTTAAAGTATAATAAAAAAATTTAAAAAAAAACACAAAGCTTGGATGTTCAAACCACTCCTCTGTAGCAAGAAGTTCCCAGCCTTGGCAACCTGTCCTGATTCAACTCTAAGTTGAAATATATGACAAATATTCTTTTAATATTTTTCTTTTTTTTTAGAGACAGGGTTTCACTCTGTTGCCCAGGCTGGAGTGTAGTGGTGCGATCACAGCTCACTGCACCTTTAACTCCTGAGCTGAAGTGATCCTCCCACCTCAGCATTTGAGTTGCTAGGACTACAGGCATATGCCACCAAACCCAGATAATTTTTAAAAATTTTTTTTTAGAGATGGGGGTCTCACAGGCTACATGACAAGTATTCCCTTAGACCTTGCATTATTCTTTCTACATCAAAATGATAAACGAAACGAAACTAAAAGTATACCACCTGATGTCACTTTCAAAAATTCTGGAGTACATCGACATGTACTCTTCAGAGTTGTCTATGTGTTAGATCCTCTTGAATAGGCAATGTTACAATCTTTACTGAGTTATACACAGTTCCTGTTATGCCTTCATTAATTTGAGCAATACTTACAGAGCACCTACTACGTGAAAGATACTATCCTCAGCATTGAGATACATGTGTAAAGAGAAGACAACAAATCAAGATTTCTTCCCTTGTTAACTTACATTCTAAGAGTATCTCAAGTATTTTCTCGTCTCATTCACAGTAGAAATAAAGCTAATGGTAAAGGGCCTAACATTTTAAAAATCTCCAATTTAAGTCATTTGCAGAAAATTCAATAACTATAAAATACATTGGAAATAATATAGAATAATAATTATAAATATTCTATATTGATACTTGATGGCATCAGCAGTTAATAAGTTATAAAATGGTTAAAGTCTGTACTTTTATATTAAGGATTTAACATAGTTTGTCTATACATTTTTGACGGTTTCTCTTATTTTTCCAAATTAGACTAGTAACACAGCAGTTCAAAAAATATTTGATTTTAAGGTATGCCAATCATTCTAAAATAAGATTCTAGTTCGGAAAAAGGGCTTTTTCAGATGAAGTCTGGGTCAACAATCTGCCAGAGTTTCTAGTTGAGGAATGAAAATGTCAGTCACTCATAATATTTCAAAATATCTGGATACATGACACTGCATAGATAGACAAATCCATGGGTGAGGGAGCTGAATTTTTATAAGTTATTTCTGTTGTTCCATCAGCATATACCGAGGTAATGCAGTCATAGAGGAATTCGCTCAGCTCAGATTAGTTTCAACAAGGTTTAAGAAATTAAGAATAGTTTAAGCCACCATAGCAAAGGGTTCCAGGATATGTCAGCCTATTCTGATGCAACTCCATGGACATTATAGGACAGTTATTCCTTTAACTCTTTATCATTCTTTCCTCAACCTCTGTGTAAAAAGCAATCCAACTAATTCATGCTACTTTTATAAATTAACATGTATTGTCATGCAAAGTAATTTTTAGGCAAAGTAATTTTTCTCTCCTCTGATACCATGCCAGAATGAGCCGAATGCCTTCAAAGTAGTTATATACAAATCAGCCTAAACTTGAAACAGAACAATTTCCCTGGTATTCTCACTTAAACCTAAGAATAAAGAATATACATAAATCATATGGTTTTATGTATGACATATATATTCATATTATATGTCACATATATAATCTTATATATTTAATATATTATATCTATATAATGTTGCAGTGGTATGAGAAATATGAGGTAGTCAACATCAGTTATACTGCAAATAGCTATTGCTATCCTTCTTGACATAGTCCCGATTTTAGAAACTTTACTAAAAATAATTCACTTTTTAATCTCTTTTTCTGGTCATCACATATGATTTTATCAAATTCTCACATGAGGCTCAAATTGAAGATACAAAAGTCCTGATAAATACGGCAGCACTTGCCACATGTAAGCTACCTCTTAGGCCACTGATCTTGTTTGACTTCAAGTTATGTTTGTTCATGGAGTACTGCCATCCCATACAGCTTCAGGGTCTCTAAGACTCGTTTCTACTTTTATACTCTCTCATGAACTCATCTGAGACAGTGGAGATTAGGCCACAAAGCAGGCTAGGAAGATGCCCCAGAATACAGTGACTCTACTCATCGCCAAAACATATACAAAAGAGGAAATTATCTCACAGGTCATCAAAAACACGGTCATCTGTTCCCTGGAGAAATTTAAACCTGACTAAAAACCCTTACAACTTTGAAAATGCCAGTCTGTGATCTGTATCCTTGCTCTCCTACTCCTCACCATTTCTACCCCCATTAACATGGGATTGAAAAAAATTCAACAGCTACCCAAAGGATTTTGCTTTCTTCCTCGTTCTTCCTGTTCTCCAGACATTATAATAAGAAATTACTGTCTTAGAAGAGCTCTTGAATTTAATCTGCTTGAAAAGATGTAATTAATTTTTTCTTTGCAATTTCTTCTGTTTATATGCCCTTGGGAGAGTTTAATAAATATTTCTTTCTTATTCTTTGCTTTAAATTGATCTCTGGGAAATACTTAAGAGGTTGTATGTATTCTTCACAGTTTTTCACTTTGCTTCCCTAATATAAAGTGACAATGGATTTTTAGCTGACTATTCAATTTATTAACAATTTTGAAAGTTTTCTTGCTGTTGTATCCATTATTATTTTTATTAGTTTAATTAAAACTAAAAAATTTATCCTGATTACACATTTCCTTTACCTTCCTTAACACAAACAATTAATTAGAAAAAATAGTACGGAATACAATTTTTTCATATGGAACTTTTCAAATAAGCGTCCCAATCAAGTCAATATATACATTTAAAGAGAATTAACATAGTAAATTTATACTTACTCTTATATCCCTAGCTAGTCATGCAACATGAGAAAAATCCCCAGACTTCCTGGTCCTTTAATCTTTTCATTGATAAATACAGAAGATCAGATAAGATTATTCTGAAGCTTCCTCCACAGGTATAATGACCTATTATTCTAAAGCATAGTCAGTGTAGCTTCTTAGACACTCATATTTTATTCTACATTTGGCTGGGTAGTCTTTGAAAATCGTCACAATAGCAAATAACCTTTTTTATTTATCTGCATGTGAGATTGACTTTTGCAATCTTGAAGACAGGACTTAAACTTGTAGAACCTAGAGTTGTGAAAAAGAAAATCACAAATTCTTCAATTAAGGCACAGTGAATTCTACTTAGTTCCTGGCCTCGTACACTTTACTGTAGATACAATAATGTACAATCATGATTGATTGAGAGTGCACATTGAATCCTGGCTGAAAGTGTCTCATCCTTATAGGGCATCATTTTGTAGCTGATGACTCAGCTGTACCTTCATTAGGTTATTCCAACATCGTATGAAGTCATTAGCTTCCAGATAGTGCCAGAACATGATACAACTTTCTTGCTCTAGAGTGAGTCCATTGGTTATGTGGGATCCTGTGTAAGGGATTACATATTCTGTGAGCTCTAGGACAGGAGTGCTGATTTAGGTCTTGTGGACAGGTAAGGGAAATTCATATCAGGAATATATTTGTATTCTATTCCAGCCAGGCGCAGTGGCCCATGTCTGCAATCCCAGCACTTTGGGAAGCTGAGGCGAGCAGATCACTTGAGACCAGGAGTTCGAGACCAGCCTGGGCAACATAGTGAAACCCTATCCCTACTAAAAATGCAAAAATTAGCCGGGTGTGGTGTCACACGCCTGTAATCTCAGATACTCGGGAGGCTGAGGCATGAGAATCACTTGGGCCCTGGAGACCCAGGTTACAGAGATTACGCCACTCCACTCCAGCCTGGGTGACAGAGTGAGACTCTCTCTCTCTCAAAAAAAAGAATATAATTGTATTCCACTTTAGACGATTGCTGTCTCTTCCAGGATGAAAGGGATTAATGTAGTCAACTTGCCAAGTGTCTATGTTCTCTTTAAAAGATGGTGATGCATAGAGGACTTAGTATGTATCTATTTCTTGTAGTTAGGGCAGCAGTAATAGATAAATAGGCTTTGGGAACAGGGAACCCTTGCTTTGGCATGTATGCATAATGGTCCTTTTAGCAACGTAGCTACTTTGTAAATGACCCTACTGTATCAGCATAAGTGTGGCCAATGCAGAGGCTGGCTGCAGCATACCAACTGAGTCATTTCGTTTACTTGGTTGACTGTAGCTTCAACTTTGGTATATGCTCTCTGGTAGATATTAACATGTGATACAGATCTTCACACCTGATCATTCTCACAGGTCCATTCATATGTTTCTTCTACAGATGATTTTTTACCCAGTCTTCCAATATCTCTTTCTCGTTCCATTCAGCAACCAGCCTGTGAATCCATATAAATTCTAACCTCAGGACCTGGGCCAATTGGCATAATGGGAACAGTTTTTTGAAAGGTATTTAGTTCTCTGCTTCCAATGTAACTAACTTGCTATGGAAAAATAGGTGTCTATATTGCGATTCTTCTTTAGGCCCTGTCATAAAATTTACATGGTATCTTCTCCCATGTACTTCTCTAAAACCCTGGGTTTCACTGGATCATATATCCTAAATAATAGAAACTCCAAAGTAGCAGACCAGGTGTAACACCTGGAATCCAGCACTCTTGGAGGATTTTCCCTCATCACTGTCTCTCTATGTCATTTCTAAATAGGGCTATAGTACAATGTCATCCATTTTCAATGTGCATAAGCTGCTGAGTTTATTCATCCATGTACCAATATTTGAATTCTTCCTCCTCTGTCAAGGGACTCCCATGCAGCTATTTGTGTGATCTGAGGCAATAAGCCAGGAGAAAAGTGGTAGATAATGTAGGGGATCTAGGCCACTTTCTGTACAGACATTTTGTGTCCTATGCTTTTGTTTGGTAATGAATGCATTACTTACATCCTGCAACTGATTCCTGCTGGGCCAATTCAGCCTATGACTTGGTGGGTTTGATAAAAGCCAGCTTATAACAGTTCTTTCTACATAGATAGATTATGTCCCATCATCAGGCAATCTGTCTGTACAAGTACCAATTTGTACGCTAGGAACAGTTTTTTGAAAGGTGTTTAGTTCTCTTTTTCCAATGTAACTTGCTCCAGAACAGTAGAGGTCTACATTGCCATTCTCCACTAGGTCATATACCCCAAATGACAGGACCTCTTAGGTCTTAACCTGGGCTTGCTGCAAAGCCTGTGCTTACTCTTGGCCTCACTCAAAGCTGAGTATGACATGTCATCAAATGTATGAGCTCAGCAGGATTCCGAAGTGCAGAATATGCTGCCTCAGGAGCCCAAAGGAGGCTAATAATGTGTCATGCTTTCTTCTTAGTAGTGAGAGGTACAAGACAGAATCGTTTATTTTTAGCTTTGAAGGGAACACCATATACTATTAACTGTCTCCACAATTCTATGTGAGTCCCCCAGCTTTCTCTCTGACCTGATTTTTACAGCAATAAACAATTTAGCTTGTATCCTTTCAGGAACCTACCTTCCCCACTGCTGTCATGTAGCCAGTTCTGTAACTGTATCTCCTACTATCAGCTGTGGACTTCAGAGAACATATACCCAGGGCTTCTCAGTGATGCTGGTGCCTCTCTCATTAATATGTTCCTTATTGTTTTGGTAAAGGAAGCGTCCACCAGGAACACAGTCATCTTCTGAATATCCCAATATTACATACTATATCCACTGTAGTGTATCCAATGCTCAGAACCTTTTGATCCCTTACTTCATTCTGCATCATAGTAGTTCAAATACTTCTATTTTATACTATATTCCACTGGCTTTTCCAAGCTTCCATTAACCATATGAGCACTGGTTGGTGCAATCCCCAAGGGTGTTTTCCAGAGTATTAAATTCTATGAACTGGAAGAGGAATCCCACATGAATAAACTTACCTTTATCCAACTTCACATTTCACTGCTGCCCCCCTTGATTCAACACTCTTGAAATTTATTTCCATACATAACACTCCCAATTCTTTTTCATACAAGTTGGCTACTTCTGCAAGCCATTCAGTGTGCAGCTTTTTTCTTTCATTTAAGGCCTAGAACTTCTCCAACTCCATTATCTTGTGATATGGCCTTACTTAACGGTGCTGTAGCCAGAAGGTAGTTAGAGGAAGATTAAAACACTCTCTGCCTTTAAGCATGGCGAGTAAGCCTAGCTTTCAACAGGGAGAAGTGGGTCATTTCTGCAGGCCGTAGAGATTGAAGATTTTCAAGTGTGTCACCCAGATATTCCTAACTTCATGTTTCGGGGGCCCTTTCCTTCCCAATCAGAGTCTTGACATTGAGGTAGCAGACATGATGAGACTAAGAGTTCAACCTTCTCTAGAGATTTGCTGCAATTCTGATTACAGCTTTGAACTGAGCTTTTTCTGCCCTCCCAGTCCAGGAAGTGAGTCCCCTTCTGTACTGCCAAGAAACACTTGTGATTTTTGCAAGTAATGTTTAATTGCTGATTATCACTCTCAGCATCTTCTTAATAAAATTAATAATGAATCCTATTAATTATTAAATATAATTAAATAAATATGTGTGCTAACATAATGAAATTAACAAATGATTCAGTATCAGTTGCTCCCATCAACAGCTATCCAGTTGCACTGCTTTATTATTTTCTTCATTAGACATAAATACCCCAGTGCATTTGTCTTTCACTGACACAACCCAGGCCTAGAGAAAACTTGAGGTCATGAGATGAGCTTTTAAGTGTGAGAATTTGGAAGTTTGGGTATCTATGCTGCTCTCAGTTCTGCTGCCCCATTGATTCCATATCTCTCTAGATAAAAAATCTGAAACTAATATTTTTGTTCTTATCTAAAATGCCCTCAGTCCTCAGTTATCCTCAGTAGCCTGATAGTAACATGACTGGGTGACTGTGCATTCCCTTAGACGGCTACTAAGTTTCGCTCCAATTAAAACCTTCTGGAAATCTTTGCAGACAAAAATTTTAATATGCAGAGTATGCATTTAGCTTAATGATTCCCATTGTCACTTAATGCAATAGGCTTAAAATGAGGGGAGAGTACAAGCAACAGGAGACTAGACCGGTTTATTTGTGTAATTCTATAACGTACTTTAAACCGTTTAAAACGTTTAAACGAAAGTTAAACTGTACTATGGGGAACATTTATCATGAGCTGTTTTCTGTCTTGCTTTAGGAATCGTTTCTACTCCTTGGGTGAATTTGCACCCTCAGGTTCTACATTTTGATATGTGGAATGATGCTATTAATTTATGCTTTATACAAAAAGTGAATATTTTAGGTAGTTTCTTTTATTCATGTTTTTCAAACCCAAAACTTAACAAACCAACAAAAATAACCAAAAAAAGCAAACAAAAATTAAAACAAACCAACAATAATAAGGGAAAAAAAATCTTCTATTTTTCAGCTATTGTCCTATAATAAAGCACTGAAAAAGTCGGTAACATACAAGAGTATAGAAATATCATGCTAATAAGCCTCTGGTCAGCTGGAGCAGATCCATATAAGGCTGCAGGTCTGTGAACCAATGAGAATGGCTCTGCTTCATGCTTTTCTGGGACTAGTGGACTTCCTGGAAATCGGGTAGGAAACAAGATACATAGAATACAACCTGATTGATGATTTGAGATATAAACCAGACATGCAAATTATATTGCCTTTAAAATATTTGGGAAAGTTGAAATTATACAAACTATATTCATCAATTTATTTATTTAAAAATATTGATTTAGCCTTTACATGTCATGTGCCAAGGATTGTGGTAAATCCTAGAGATGCGAAGTTGAGCAGAGCAGACATATTCTCTTCCTCCAGGAAGCTCACATTAGGATGTATCCAAGAATGTATGTTCAAGCTAAAATCCCAGATTCTCATTTGGCAAACCTTTTTTTCATGTGGCTATATTTCAACTCGGGTAAATATACATAAGAAAAATTTTTACTTCTTTTTAAGAAAAATTGTTAGTTCTTTTTATAAGTGTTTTAATTTTAATTCAATTTTACAATATTATTAAGTCTGAAATTAATATTTTTTTTGAGGCAGAGTTTTGCTCTTGTTGCCCAGGTTGGAGTGCAGTGGTGGGATCTTGTCTCACTGAAACCTCCGCCTCTGGAGTTCAAGCAGTTTTCCTGCCTCAGCCTCCCGAGTAGCTGGGATTACAGGTGCCCACAACGACACCCAGCTATTTTTTTGTATTTTTAGTAGAGATGGGGTTTCACCACATTGGCCAGGCTGGTCTCGAACTCCTGACCTCATATGATCCGCCTGCCTCAGCCTCCCAAAGTGCTAGGATTACAGGCGTGAGCCACTGCGCCCAGCCTAAAATTAATCTTAATCCTCACGCATTTGCTGTGTAACTTTGAAAAATTTACTTTGTCCAGTATTCTGTAGCCAGTATTCTCATATATAATACAAAATAAATATGAATGATAATTTTGATTCTCCTAGCTCAAAGTATTTTCTCATTTCTCATGGGCACCATTCACATATTAATCTTTTACATTTTAATTCTTAAAGAAGGAGAGAAGAGAGCTCTTCTCTTTCTTTCGCCTATTAAACCTCTGCTCTTAACCTCACTTTTTTTGTTGTTTTTTGTTTGTTTGTTTGTTTGTTTTTGAGACGGAGTCTCGCTCTTTCACCCAGGCTGGAGTGCAGGGCCGCTATCTTGGCTCGCTGCAAGCTCCGCCTCCCAGGTTCACGCCATTCTCCTGCCTCAGCCTCCAAAGTAGCTGGGACTACAGGCGCCGCCACCATGCCCGGCTAATTTTTTGTATTTTTAGCAGAGACGGGGTTTCACTGTGTTAGCCAGGATGGTCTCGATCTCCTGAACTCGTGATCCGCCCACCTCGTCCTCCCAAAGTGCTGGGATTACAGGCGTGAACCACCGCGCCCGGCCAACCTCACTTCTTGTGTGTCCGTGTCCTTGATTTCCTTGTCATGAGAAAATGAACCTCGGATATCATCCCAGACAACGAGGCTGCTTCAGAAGGGGTCCAGTTTCAACTTCTGCATATGGCTAGCCAGTAATCCCTGCATCATTTATTGATTAGGGAGTTATTTCCCTATTGCTTTATTTGTCAACTTTGTCAAAGGACAGATAGTTTTAGGTGTATGACTTTATTTCTGGGTTCTCTAAACTGTTCTGTTAATCTATGCATCTACTTCTGTACCACTACCATGCTGTTTTGGTTACTGTAGCCCTGTACTATAGTTTGAATTCAGGTAGTGTGGTGCCTCTAGCTTTGTTCTTTTTGCTTAGGGTTGCCTTGGCTATTTGGGCTTTTTTAGGCTTCATACAAATATTAAAATAGGTTTTTGTTTTGTTTTGTTTTTTCGTTCTGTGAAAAATGCCATTGGTAGTTTGATAGGAATAGCATTCAATCTCTAAATTGCTTTGGGCAGTATGGCCATTTCCACAAAACTGATTCTTCTTATCCATGAGTATGTAATATTTTTCCATTTGTTTGTGTCATCTCTGATTTATTTCAGTGTTTGGTAATTTTCATTATAGAGATCTTTCACCTCCCTGGTTAGCTAGATTCCTAGGTACTTTATTCTTTCTGTGGCTATTGTGAATGGGATTGCATTCTGGATTTGGCTCTCATCTTGGATGTTATTGTTGTATAGAAATGCTACCAATTTTTATACAGTCATTTTGTATCCTTATACTTTGCTGAAATTGTTTATCAGATTTAGGAGGTTTTAGGCAGTGACTATGGTGTTTTCTAGGCACAGAATTATGTAATCTATATACAGAGATAGTCTGACTTCATATCTTTCTATTTGGATGCCTTGTATTTCTTTCTATTCCCTGATTGCTCTGGCTGGGACTTCCATTACTGTGCTGTATAGGAGTGGTGGGATTGGGCATCCTTGTCTTCTTCTGGTACTCAAGGGGAATGCTTCTAGCTTCTGCATATTCAGTATGATGTTGCCTGTGTGTTGGTCATAGATGGCTGTTATTACTTTGAGGTATGTTCTTTAAAAGACTGGTTTGTTGAAGGTTTTTAATATGAAGGGATGTTGGATTATATCAAAAGCCTTTTCTGCATTTATTGAGAGGATCATGTAGTTTTTTAAAATTCTTTTTATATGATGAATCACATTTATTCATTTTTGCATGTTGAACCACCCTTGCATCCCAGGGATAAAGCCTACATGACAGTGGCGGATTAGCTTTTTGATGTGGTACTGGATTTGGCTTGCAAGTATTTTGTTTAGGATTTTTGTAACTATGTTCATCAAGAATATTGCCAGAAGTTTTAAGTTTTGCTTTTTTTTGCTGTGTCTCTGCCAGGTTTTGGTATCAGAATGATGCTGGGCTCATAGAATGAGTGAGGGAGAAGTACCTCCTCCTGAATTATTTGGAATAGTTTCAGTAGGAATGATATCAGCTCTTCCTTATACATTTGGAAGAATTTGTCTGTGAATCCGTCTGGTCCTGGTCTTTTTTCTGGTTGGCAGGTTTTTTATTACTCATTCACTTTTGGAGCTCATTATTTTTCTCTTCAGGGATTTAATTTCTTCCTGGCTCAATTCTGGGATACTGTATATTTCCAGGAATTTATTCATTTCTTCAAGGTTTTCTAGTTTGTGTGCATACAGTTTTTTCTAATAGTGTCTGAGGGTTTTTCATATTTCTGTGGGATCAGTTCTAAAGTCCCTTTTGTCATTTATTATTGCATGTATGTCTTCTCTTTTTTTTATTAGTCTAACTAGAAGTCTATCCATCTTATTTACTCTTTCAAACAACCAATTAATAAGTGTGTTAATCTTTTGTATGGTTTTTCACCTCCCAATTTTATTCTGTCCAATTCTGTTTTGCATTATTTCTTGTTTTCTGCTTGCTTTGGGGTTGGTTTACTCTTATTTCTCTAGTTCCTCTAGTTGTGAAAATGGGTTCTTAGTTTGAGATGTTTAACTTTTTGATGTGAGTGTTTTACACTGTAAACTTTCTTCTTATCAATGTTTTCGCTGTGTCCCAGAGATTCTCGTATATTATATCCTTGTTCTCCTTAGCTTCAAAGGATTTTTTGATTTCTTTCTCTATTTCATTTTTTACCCAATTTATTCAGTAAGAAGGTTGTTTAATTTCCGTGTAATTGTGTGGTTTTAAGTGATTTTTTTGGTATTAATTTCTACTTGTATTACACTGTGGTCTACAAGTGTGGTTGATATAATTTCAGTTTTTGTGAATTTGCTGAGGATTATTTTATGGCCTATTGTGTGGTTGATTTTAGAGTATGTGCCATGTGCAGACGAGAAGAGTGACTATTCTCTTGTTTTGGGGTGAAGAGTTCTGTAGATGTCTGTTAGATCCATTTGGTCAAGTGTCAAAGTTCCAGTCCCAAATATTTTTGTTAGTTTTCTGACTTAATGATCTAATACCATGAGTGGGATGTTGAAGTTTCTCATCGTTATTGTGTGGCTAGCTGCATTTCTTCAGTGATCTCTAAGAACTTGGTTTTATGAATATAGGTGCTCTTTTTCTGTGTGAATACATACTTAGGATATTTAGGTTTTCTTGTTGAATTGACCTCTTTACCACTGTGTAATGCCCTTCTTTGTCTTTTTTTTTCATCTTTATTGTTTTAAAGTCTGTTTTTTTTTTTCCTGAAATTCCAATAGCAATATGTGCTCTTTTTTGTTTTTAACTTTCTTGGTAGATTTTTCTCCATCACTTTATTTGAGTCTATGTGTGTCATTGACTGTGAGATGGATATCTTGAAGACAGCATAGACTTGGGTCCTGTTTCTTTATCCAACTTGCACTCTGTGCCTTTTAAGTGTGTGTTTCGCCCATTTACATACAAGGCTGATGTTGATATATGTGGATTTTATTCTGTCATAGTGTTGTTAGCTGTTTATTACACATACGTGATTATGTGCTTGCTTTATGATATCAATGGTCCATGTACTTACGTGTGTTTTTTTGTGGCAGCTGCTAATGGTCTTTCTTTTCCATATTTATCACGCCCTTCAGGACCTCTTGTAAGGCAAGTCTTGTAGGTGTAGTAGATCCTTTTATTCCCTTAGCATTTACTTGTCTGAAAAGGATCTTATATCTCTTTGGCTTATGGGACTTAATTTGGTTGAATATGAGATTCTTGGTTGAAGAGTACTGAATATAGGCTCCCAGTCTCTTCTGGCTTGCACGGTTTCTGCTGAATGATCTGCTGTTTGTTAGCCTGATGGATGGGGTGCTCTTTATAGGTGACCTGCCCCTTCTCAGTCTTTTTCTTTCATTTTGATATTGGAGAATCTGATGACTATTTATCTTAGGAATGGTCATCTTGTACAGCATCTCAAAGAGGTTCCCTTCATTCCCTGAATTTGAATGTTGGCCTCTGTAGCAAGGTAGGGGAAATTCTCATGAATAATTTCCTTAAATATGTTCTTAACATTGTTTGGTTTCTCTCCCTTTCTTTTGGAATGCCAGTGAGTCATAGATTTGATTTCTTTACATAATTCCATATCTTTTGGAGGTTTTGTTCATTCTTTTTTTTTGTTTGTTTGTTTGATGGAGTTATTTTGAAGAACCAGGCTTTGAGCTCTGAGTTTCTTTCCAGAGTTTGGTTGATTACTCTGTTAATACTTGCCTTTTTATTCTGAAATTCTTGAAGTGATTTTTTTCCTCCATCAGATCAGTTTGGTTCTTTCTCAAAACGACAACTTCATCTTTCAGCTCTTGTGTCATTTTAATGTATTCTTTAGATTCCTTGGATTGCATTTCAACTTTCTTCTGAATCTTGACGATCTTTGTTTCTATCCATATTCTGAATTCTATTTTTGTCATTTCAGCCATTTTAGGCTGGTTGATAACCACGTAGTCCTTTAGAGGTAAGAAGACAATCTTTCTTTTTGAGCTGCCAGAGTTCTTGTGTAATTTTTTTTTCTCATCTATGTGCTGATGTTCCTTCAGCCTATGAAGTTGCTGTCCTTTGGATAGGATTTTTGCTTTGATCTCCTTTGATGCCCTTGTGGGTTCGATTGTGGTATAAGGTGGGTTCAGTTTACTGGCCTTGTTTCTGAAAGATTTCAGGAGGCTGACGCTCAGCTCAGCACTCCTGGTCTATGTGGTTAACTCTGCGGGGGCTGGTACTCTGCCTTTCAGCTTTGTTCTGTGGCAACTTGAGGTTAGAAACATGCTGTGCCAGAGGGGCTGAGGTGTTCCCAGTCTCCTGGCCACAACACTCCAGTGGGTAGTGCTGGCCAAAATGCTTTACAGGGGTGGTGGCAGTGGGATCCATGCTTGCTCGAGCATGCCAGGAGTCATGGTAGCATGGCGGAGTGCATGTGCATCAGCTGGGGTAGGGTACTGAAAGGAGTGGGCTTTGGCATTCCTGTGTGTGCTCATGCTAGCAGCAGCAATGATAGAATCCTGGTGGGGGCAGGGCTGCCACTGTCCCTGTGCACATTTACACTGGCAGTGGCAGGTGCACGAGGGGCAGGGAATAGGGGTGAGGTTGCTGGAATGTGAGTGAGTGTTCACATCGGTAATGATGGCACGGTGAGGTGCCTGCACATCATCAGGGGATGGATGAGGCAGTAGTTGTCTTTCCACCTGCAGCAGTGTTTGGTGGGGTCTGTGCATATGTGCAGGCTGGCAGGGTGTGGGGAGCAAGCCCC
Organism: Gorilla gorilla gorilla; assembly: GCF_029281585.2. Classification (NCBI taxonomy): domain Eukaryota; kingdom Metazoa; phylum Chordata; class Mammalia; order Primates; family Hominidae; genus Gorilla; species Gorilla gorilla. The sequence continues at coordinate 17,894,141 of NC_073235.2, read as the reverse complement.
CGTGTGTGCCAGCAAAGCAGTGTGGAAATGGCTGTGGGCAAGTGTGTACTGGCAAAGTGGTGGGGGAAGGCTGCAGAGGGAGAAGGGTAGCATGCAGGGAGGCTGCAGGGAGGTTGGCACATGTTGGCGGTTGCTGGTCTACTGGAGCTCTCTGATGGTCAGGTGTGGTCTTCTGATAAAACAACTATAATGAGGGCACTGACAGGCACCCTCGTTGGGCATCGAAAACTGTGCTGCAAGTGGGCACAGCCAGGCTGGGGCCTCAGGAGAGGCAAGTGGACTGGAGAACACTCAGATCAGACTGGCCCTATCTCACAGGCAAGACCAACCTGCTCTGCCTAGGTCCAACGGTCACCTTATGGCTAAAGTCTCCTAAAGGATCATGTCAAGCCTTAGGGGATGGGCATCCTTGGCTGGACTGCGCGCCTGACATTCCCTCATCAAGCTCTCTGGACTACATACAGGCTGGACTCCCACCCCTATAACCTCTTTAAGCAGCTGTCCCTGCCAGCTCATGTGTCTGTGAGGGTCATCAGGTCTCCTGCAGCTAAGATCCTGGAGGTCCATGGTGAGAATGTGCCATTCCTTGCCTTTTCAGCTTACTCCTTCACTAGGAGTTGCTGGAGGCCAGGAAGCAGTCCTGGTGCTCGCTAGCCCCATCCGGGGTTTCCAGCTTTCTGCCTTTGCAGCTCAGCATCCGTGTCCCCACTCCATCCACTCTCAATGCCTTCCCTTAAAAAATCTGCTCAGAGTGTGCCAAACTTCCCAGTGTTTCTCCTAGCTTTGTCTAATCAGCCATCTTGGCTCCCTCCCCTTCTCCTTTAAATCTGGACTGACCTGTGACTGCTTAACCAATAAAATGCAGTGGAAGTAATGTTGTGCAACTTCTAGGCAACTCTTGAAAAGGACTGGCAAAATTGGCTCCGTCTCTATTGGAAAGCTGCTTCTTGTGATACTTGCTCTCAGAACCCAGGTGCTATTCCGTGAGAAGCACAAGGCACAGGCAGAGGCCATGAAGACAGCCAAGCTAAGATCATGGTCTAGTCATAGCTACGTGCTCGGTGATTGCCAGCACAAATTGACAGTCATGTGAATGAGTCATTTTGGTTGTCCAGCTCGTCAAGGACTCAGATGACTTTAGCCTTCTCTGGCATGTAATTCCAACTACATGAGGGGCCCTAAGCAAATACTTATTAGTTGATCCTATCCAACTCCAGGGATGTAAAACATAATAGGAAGAGTTAATTTGTAAATTTGGGGAATGATTTAATTTGCAGCAAAACATAACTAGGATGGGCATCTTTAGAGCTACTTACTTTCATGGGTGTCTTCTCAGGGCTCCAATATTTAATTTTATATTCATGATTTTATATTGTTTCCATGAGGAAGTCCCCTCCAATTGTATAAGCTTCAGGTACCCAGGATTTGCCCACGCTCTACTTCCTCTAATCTCTTTTCTCTCCTACTTTCTAGTTTGCTTTTCCCATTCTCTCTTTACCCAACCCTCTACCCACCTTTAAGTAGAACTTGCTAATTTAGAAAATGCCAGTACTGTGCAGTTTTAAAATATGCATGCCAATAAAGTTATATACTTTAACCTTGTGATCTCTTTGTTGCTTACTTACTATGAGTTCCAGTTCGCCATCGTTAGAGACAACAACATGTCCCCATATGGTTGTGGAGCAGATTATAGAAGAAATACCATGTATATTACTTAACACATGGTCTTGTTTGTAGTTTACAGTATATACCTAGTAAACATTTACTTCTATTTTCTCAGCTCTAGCTTCAATATTGCCTCTATTGATGTCTGCCTTGCAGAGTGGCATTGATGGCTGAAATTACCCCGTTCTCTGCCCTAGCTTACCTCAGCCACATTGGCCCCAGTTAATGAAAAAAAAAAAAAAATCTTCACTTGATTATAGTTCCTGGAGCTCATTAAGCTTAAGCCTTCCAAGCACCAGAATTTGATTACTGCATTAAAAATGAATTCTCTGGTGGTTGTTTTTAGATGTTGCTTCTAAACAATGGCATGTTTAATTAACACAATTTATATCAAGTCACACAGAGATACACATTCTCACACTGTAGCATATTTACCCAAAATAGACAACCTAATTACTGAAAAAAATTGGCTGTATTTGCAGAACTAGAGCATTATACGAAAAATGAACTGCAATTATGAAACAGAGAAGGGTGGGAAAATGCCAAATTCTTGCTATTTTTACTTTGTTTTAAAAAATGTTAATTAAGTTACAGAGTTCACAAGTACTGTAGAGTTTAGCACAAGTGAATGAATAAGTATCTTCGACATGGATAAAGGGAGAGATTCATCTTTTCTAGCTTACTTATCTTGAATTCATAGATCCTAAGAAACTGCTGCTGAGTCAGAACACAGTGACAAAAGCAGCACATTGTCTCATTCACACAGAGAAGCTGGGTGCTCAATAAAGACAGTAAAGTTGTTGGGAAGTCGTTTAATAAAATTTGGAAGATACAAGATTAATTTAATTATTATCAACACAGATTTCTTAGAATTAAATAAGAGAATGGTGTTAAAGTTAACTTTTCCCTCTGGTGGTCTTTGTGTTTCTCCTTTTCTAAAGCAAGGTCCTTAGGGAAAAAAGAAGTAAAGGGAAGGAAGATACGTAAAGAACGTAAAGATAACCGTATTTTCCCACAGAGGTCATCCAATGAAATGATAATTTTAAAATTCTTTTTTTTTCTTATACTTGAGGCTTTTGTGCCTGATAGAGATCTTTTATTGATTTTAACTAAGTAGTGACCACAGGGCAAGTAAGAACAATATACGAAGCAAAGATAAAAATCTTTTATATTCCCACAAATATTTATCATTTTCTTTTGCAGTGCACTATACTTGTTATTAAGAAAGTTATAATGAAGAAATGAGAATTAGTTTCTTTTTTTTATAGACTTTTTTTGGGGACTAGGACACAGATGTATTAACAAATGATATGAATATAGAGTAAATATCACATCAAAATAGACATATGTTCAGAATGCCGTAAGAACATAGGAGAAAAACATAAAATCTAATCTGGCAAGGAGGCCATGATGAATGAATCGACATTTGACTGAATCTGGCCGTTTCTATATATGGTGCCCAGTCCCATTATTGAAAAATAATGAGTACTCAGTAAGTTTAGATTAAATCAATAAATGCAATGATAAGAAGTTTTTAAAGAGGAGAATACCATGGAAGGATGATACAATAACACAAAAGTTTGCGTTGTCAGTTCAGATGCATATAAATCAGAGATCACATTCAGTATCAAGTTTTAGTAATGACTTCAAGGACAAAGCTAAGCACACGATATTATGGAGCAGCCACATTTCTTCCCAAGTATTTCTTCACCATATTAGAATGTGCCCTGAACTAAATTCAACATGCAAGTGGAAAATCACCATGCAATTTAGGTTACAAAAATCCCTAGTTTATAATCTAATAATTGCATAGCTTAAATGATACTTTTTGACTTATAAAACTGTACATTTCAGTTTAATTTATTTGACTTAAGCAATCAGAATGGTCCTGGTACATCATGTAAAAGCATTTCGTAGATAAGCTTACTCATGCTAGTGAAGGCTAACACAGGATATGGAGGCTTCCTTTGTATAGAGATCTGTTACTAGCATGTTAACGAGGGAATTTGGCAAAGTTATCTTACTTTCCTAGTTAGATTAGGGATGAAATAAACTGCAGGTTGCTATTAACACTCTCTTTTTTAAATGGGAAAATCAAAGAGATAGATTAAGATGGTTTATTTACGACTTTATTACTCGGTTGCCATATTTTATTTAGGAATTGGCTTTTAAATGAGAGCCACATGAATGCAAATCCTGAATCCCCAAACTTGGATGAGTTATTTAAACTTTCTCAGTAACCATTTTCCAATTTCTAAATTGTGAGAAACAAAAAAACATCAAACTCACAGCATTGCGATGATGAATAAATAAGGTAGCAAAAACTGAGCATGATGCCAAGCATATATTAGATGCTGAATAAATACATTTCTCATTTCACATTTACCCCTAGATTTCTAGTTATCTTATCCAGATGTACTGGATGAACCATGAGGCTGCTCATTCAATAAATCCACTGTTTCATAATGTGGTCCTTTCAAGGTATGTTTTCTTTCCCATACCTCAGTATTCCACATATCACCCAACTCAGTCATATTTATATTTGATAGTTTTGATTCTCAAACCAGATTAAAAGCTTTATGAATACTAAGCCATGTCCAAGGTATCTTTTATTTCTTCAAATTTCTGTGCATAATACCATAAGCACAAATATTGCCAATTCAACACTGGCTGATTAATTGTTGATGGGGTAAGTTATAACTCAATAATTAAAGTTAATATATAGTTCAATAGTTCAACCCAGCTATGGTAAAATGGACATTTATTAATGCTAAAGAAAATTAGTCTTTATTTTCTCTATACCATACATTGTAACCTTTTATATTACATAATTTGAAACTTACTGAGAAGTTGAAAAGATAGTACAAAAACCTTTGAACATTTTGAGGGTAGAGGTACCATCTCTTAAGAACAAGGGGCTTCTCTAACAAAACTACAAGAGCATAATCAAAACCAGGAATTTATCATTGATGCAATACTGTTATATAATTCTGGTCCATACTCAATATTTTTAAAATGTCTCAATATTTTCAGTACTATCTCCCATCACCTACCACTGTCATCTTGGCCATAGCTCAATCTGAGGATTTTCTGAAATTAGCATCAAAAGCCACTTTAGTTGAGTGGAGCATACCCTCAGCCCTTCTCTAGCTTGTGTAGCTTTGGAAATTTTGAAAAACATAAGCCAAATATTTTATAGAATATCCATTAATCTAGGTGTGTCTGATGTTTCCTAATGATTATATTTAGATTAGAGAGTTTTGGAAGAAATACCATAGAGACATTAAATGTTCCTTAGTGGATCATCAGTACAAATAGAATGTCAGTCTGTATTTGTCCATTTTCATGCTGCTAATAAACGCATACCTAAGAATGGGCAATTAACAGAGAGAGGTTTAATGAACTTACAGTTCCACATGGCTGGGGAGACCTCACATTCATGGTGAAAAGCAAGGAGGAGCAAGTCACATCTTACATGGATGACAGCAGGCAAAGAGAGAGAGCTTGTGCAGGAAAACTCCCCCTTATAAAACCGTCAGATTTGGAGAGACGTATTCACTATCATGAGAACAGCATGGAAAAGACCTGCCCCCATGATTCAATTACCTCCCACTGGGTCCCTTCCACAATACATGGGAATTCAAAATGAGATTTGGATGGGGACACAGCCAAAACATATCATTCCACTCCTGGACCCTCACAAGTCTCATGTCCTCACATTTTAAAACCAATCATTTGTTCCCAACAGTCCCCCAAAGTCTAAACTCATTTCAGCGTTAACTCAAAAGTCTACAGTCCAGTCTCATCTGAGACAAGGCAAGTCCCTCCTGCATATGAGCCTATAAAATCAAAAGCAAGTTAGTTACTTCCTAGATACAATGGAGGTACAGGCATTGGGTAAATACAGCCCTTCCAAATGGGAGAAATTGACCAAAACAAAGGGGCTATAGGACCCATGCAAGTCCAAGATCCAGCAGGGCAGTCAAATCTTAAAGCTCCAAAATGATCTCCTTTGATTCCATGTCTCACATCCTGGTCACAGTGATGCAAGAAGTAGGTTGCCATAGTCTTGAGCAGCACCACCCCTGTGGCTTTGCAGGTTACAGCCTCCCTCCTGCTGCTTTCATGGGCTGGCATTGAGTTTCTGCAGCTTTTCCAGGTGCACGGCACAGGCTGTCAGTGGACCTATCATTCTAGGGTCTTGGGGACAGTGGCCCTCTTCTCACAGCTCCACTAGGCAGCACCCAAGTGGGTACTCTGTGTCGGGGTTTCAACCCCACATTTCCCTTCCACACTGCCCTAGCAGAGGTTCTCCATGAGAGCCCTGTTTCTGCAGCAAACTTCTGCCTGGACATCCAGGTGTTTCCATTCATATTTTGAAATCTAGAAAGAGGTTCCCAAACCCCAATTCTTGACTTCTGTGTACTCATAGACTTGACAACACGTGGAAGCTGCCAAGGCTTGGGGTTTGCACCCTCTGAAGCCATGGGCTGAGCTCTACATTGGCCCCATTCAACCATGGCTGGAGTGACTGGGATGCAAGGCACCAAGTCCCTAGGCTGCACGCAGCAGAGGGACCCTGAGCCGAGCTCATGAAACCACTTTTTCCTACTAGGCCTTTGGGCCTGTGATGGGAGGGGCTGCCATGAAGACCTTTGATATGCCCTGGCGACATTTTCTTCATTGTCTTGGGGATTAACATTGGGTTCCTCATTTCTTATGCAAATTTCTGCAGCCAGCTTGAATTTCTCCTCAGAGAATGGGATTTTCTTTTCTATCACATTGTCAAGCTGCAAATTTTCTGATCTTCTATGCTCTGCTTCCCTTATATAACTGAATATATAACCCTATAACCTTTATATAACCTTTAACAGCACCCAAGTCACTTCCTGAATGTTTTACTCCTTAGAAGTTTTTTCTGCCAGTTGCACTAAATCATCTCTCTCAAGTTCAAAGTTCCACAAATCTCTAGGGCAGGGGCAAAATGCTGCCAGCCTCTTTGCTAAAACATAACAAGGGTCACATTTGCTCCAATTCCCAACAAGTTCCTCATGTCCATCTGAGCCCACCTCAGCCTGGATTTCATTCTCTAGATCATTATCGGCATTTTTGTCAAAGCCATTCCACAAGTCTCTAGGGAGTGCTAAACTTTCCCACATTTTCCTGTCTTCTTCTGAGCCCTCCAAACTGTTCCAACCTCTGCCTGTTACCCAGTTCCAAAGTTGCTTCCACATTTTCTGGTATCTTTTCAGCAACACCCCACTCTAATGGTACCAATTTACTGTGTTAGCTTGTTTTTACACTGCTAATAAATACATACCCGATACTGGGCAATTTATAAAAGGAAAAGGTTGAATGAACTTACAGTTCCACATGGCTGGGGAGGCCTCACATTCATGGTGAAAGGCAAGGAGGAGCAAGTCACATCTTACATGGATGTCAGCAGGAAAAGAGAGAGAGCTTGTGCAGGGAAATTCCCCATTGTAAAACCATCAGATCTCATGAGACTTATTCACTATCATGAGAACAGGATGGGAAAGACCTGCCTCCATGATTCAATTACCTCCTGCTGGGTCCCTCCTACAACACGTGGGAATTCAAGATGAGATTTGGGTAGGGACACAGCCAAACCATATCACAGTCTTTGTCCAATATTGATGTTATTGATATTGATAACTTAGTTAACATAGTGTCTACCAGAATTTCCAACATAAAGTTACTATACTGCTTTTTAAAATGAACACATAGTGTTGTGAAAACATTCCTGTTCTTCATCTATGTAAAGTTTCTATTATTCATCAAACCCCCATTAGGTTTAGTGTTCATTAATGACTTTATAATTCTATAATTCCTTCAGTATTTAATGACATACTATAAAGATGAACTTTTCTTTATCATTTTTCCTTTTATCAGCATAGACATGCATTTTTTCTTAAATTTAGTGGGTGATAATACTTCACTATCACTGTTAATTATTATTAATTTTTATTTTTCAGTGGAAATCTATTCATTTTGATTATTGTCTTCCTTTGATAAGTCTCTTTTATTCTCTGAGAACTTCTTTGCTGTCTTGTGTACCAAGCTCTTCCAGGGCCATGTTACGTTTTCCCTTTTTTAGCCCTGGAATTAACTATTTCTGCAAAATGGGTGCTAGGTATAATCCATTCCTGCTGGTGTGTCATTTTTTTATACCCTGTCAGTACTCAAAGCTAAGAACCTAAATTATCTAATTCCTTTATACTTAAGTACTTATTTACCCAAACTTAGAATATGCAAAGAAATGGTTTCAGAATTACTAACCCATAGTACTATGAAAAGCACACCAATTAACTGAAATTCAATATGTGCTTCATATTTTTGTTTTTCACATGGAGGGAGGTGTAAAATATGCACAGAGCAAACTACACAAAACTTAAGTAAACTTCATCTACAACAATCTCCCTCATTCTGGGGACTGGGTGTGCCTTAGAAATGGCTTGGCTGCAGCCGGCATGGTGGCTGATGCCTGTAATCTCAGCACTTTGGGAGGCCAAGGTGGGCGGATCGTGAGGTCAGGAGATTGAGACCATCCTGGCTAATGCAGTGAAGCCCCATCTCTACTAAAAATACAAAAAATTAGCCGGGCATGGTGGCGGGCGCCTGTAGTCCCAGCTACTCAGGAGGCTGAGCCAGAAGAATGGCATGAACCCAGGAGGCAGAGCTTGCAGTGAGCCGAGATTGTGCCACTGCACTCCAGCCTGGGCAACAGAGTGAGAATACGCCTCCAAAAAAAAAAAAAGAAAAAAGAAAAAGAAAAAGAAATGGCTTGGCTGCATGGATTCTCCAACTGCCACTCTCCTCTATTATTCATCTAGGTTTATAGAAACATCTCCTAGTCGTCTTCTAGCACCATGTGGCTAATCCACAGGCTTAACATTTTAGCTATAATAATGGGTAAGTAGTCAAGACAGGGAAACTTTGAAATAAACTACATCAAACGTGGGGTCTAAGAAGGCGTGGGCTGACTCTCAGCAAGCACCTATCTTACCTGCAAGTATCTTCATATTTCACTGTCCAAGCTTAAATAATTTCCTTGCGTATTTGAGGGTAATTTACAGTAATTTACATGTAATTTACAGTAAATTTTGAGAGAGAACATCAAAGCAAACATACTTTCCCTTGGTCATCATTATTTGTACATCAAGTAGGTAATAATTAGGTACTACAACTTACTGATACTGTTAATTACCCAGATTTGCATTTCATTTAAATTTAAATTATTTATTTATTGAATTTAAATCTATATTGCTTATATTTGAGACACTTGTTAATATTAGATATATATTTATTTCCAACAAATGATGTTGGAATAATTGGATATTCACTTAGAAAAAAGTTACATTTAGTCTTTCCTTTACACAATCATATAAACCAACTTTGCCTAAAACAATTTTTTTTTTTTTTTTTTGAGATGGACTCTGGCTCTTTCGCCCAGGCTGGAGTGCAATGGCACAATCTCGGCTTATGGCAAGCTCCCCCTCCCGGGTTCATGCCATTCTCCTGCCTCAGCCTCCCGCGTAGCTGGGACTACAGGCGCCTGCCACCACACCCAGCTAATTTTTTCTCTGTATTTTTAGTAGAGACGGGGTTTCACCATGTTAGCCAGGATGGTCTTGATCTCCTGACCTCATGATACCCCTGCCTCGGCCTCCCAAAGTGCTGGGATTACAGGCGTGAGCCACCGCGCCTAGCCTCGTCTAAAAATTCTTTTTTAAAGAAGATGCAAAATCCACAAACCATAAAATAACTGATTGATATACTTAATTTCATTACAATTGAAAGCAAAAAATATGCATAAGCAAATAACAAAAAGCTATGAACCTGAAACCACCTTGAAGAAAATGAAGAAAATGTATAGTCTGAACGGAAAATCTGTTTATATAATAAATGATTAATATTAGTAATATATTTGTAAGCTATTTCTACAACAATAGTTTTAAGTGCCTATATTAAAAAATGTCAAAAATATGAATAGACAATTGAGATGAAGACATACATGTATGGCTAATAAACATACACAAAGATATAGGGACCCATTATTAAATAGTACAAGTTAAAATCATAATTAAATCTTGTCTTAGATCATTCAAATTGACAAAGAAATCTGTTAAAGGTGGTATAAGGCCAGTGCGGTGGCTCATGCCTGGAATCCCAGCACTTTGGGAGGCCGAGGCTGGTAGGTCACCTGAAGTCAGGTGTTTGAGACCAGCCTGGTCAACATGGTGAAACCTCGTCTCTACTAAAAATACAAAAATTAGCTGGGTGTGGTGGCAGGTGCCTGTAATCCCAGTGGAAGCTGAGGAAGGAGAATTGTTTGAACCCGGGAGGCGAGGTTGCTATGAGCCGAGATCTCGCCATTGTACTCCAGCCTGGGTGACAAGAGCAAAACTCCGCCTTAAAAAAAAAAAGAAAGAAAGAAAAAAGGAAAAAGAAGATATAGTTGAAGGTGTGGTACATAGGCACTCTTAGACACTGTGATGAGATGATATGTTTAGTAGAAATAATTTGGACAATTTTTATAGACTGCACTGAGACACATGACATAAAGGTATACATTGATACATGAAAATAATAATCAAATTCAGGACAGAATTTTTATCTGGACAGAAAGAAAAAAATATGTATATATACATATATATGATAGGAGAGAAATACACAGGACTACTTTAAACTATACTGGGAATGTTATATTTTTAACCAAGTGGTAATTTAAGTGTTTGGTTTATCTTTTTAGGCATTTTTAAATATCTTTTGTATATTATAAATTTTACATACTGATTATTTTCAGAGAAAACAACAGAAGTGGTAAATAAAACGTGGTTTTTGAAAATCTTTCTCCAGGTAAGGAAATATGAACATTTTCAGACAGCTCAGCAAATCCTGAAGGGGAAGCGATGGTGTCCTTAGTTAATTCAGGATACGTAGAATTATATTTGTATGATACTAAATTAATAACTTGATAAAATATGTTTTAGATTCTATTCTCTATGTCACAATCTCTCCACCTCTAAACATACAGACATTTCAGAAACATGTCTGTATGGGAAAATGTCTATTTAGGAAAACTGAAGGGAAAGAAAACACAAAACCGATCACGTAAAGACAACTGATCAATCAGTGTCTAGAAAGAAATCAAAGTAAGCTAAATCAGGAAGAAAACATTAATCAGCTTTGGTTGGGCATTTCTTTTAATTGCTCGTAATACATGTCCTTTAACATCAGTTAACTTCTTAAGATCAACTGCAAAATGGCTGAGCAGGTATTTGCAAATTATTTCTCATTCTAATATTGATTTTCATTTCTAACAAAATTTTCCTGATCAAGGTAAAGTCAGATTCTGTTTTCTACATAGTTACAGTAAGAAAAACATCACATACCTATAACTCCCAGATTCGAATCTACTTTCAACTCTTCTATGGCAGTTACCATCATCTGATCGAAGCATTGAACTTGGCTTTGCCACTTACTCTGAGAAAGGGATTTAACATTCTGGGCCCAAGGTGACTTCTCTCAAAAATGAGGAAGCTAAAGAGGAAAGTACAGGCGCAAATTACTGTGCTATTACCCATCAACCGCGTGATACTAAGCAAATCACTTAGCTTCTCTTTATTCATTTCCTTACTTGTAAGTCAGAATTACTAATTTCTCACTGTCAAGGTCATTTTCAGGATTATATGGCAATGTTTGTGTCAATATATATATATAATGGCTGACATATGACAGATGACCACTTCTTCAAAGCACATTCTATCTCTGCATCTGCACAGTAGGCTTGTCCTACCTTTGAAGATATTTCTTTTAAAGGCAGAATTATCCATCAATTATGAATCCATCACTTTTGTATGAGAAGGCTTTCTGAAACTGAGTGTTTGAGGTTGCATCTTGTCTAATAATGGACAAGCTTTCGTAACACATGTGGAAACAACAAAACAAGAGAAGCTAATTAGCGGAATGGTCATCCTTTCATGTTTTTTTGTTTCTTTAGCATTGGCTTCACAACTAGCAGAAGTTAAAGGAATAAAAATAAACCAGGACTTTAGCAATCTATCAAAAAGTATTACCCAATCTAACTTTAATTCATTGGAATAATTTCATATTTGTATACCAGAGATAAGAAACCTCAACAATTCTAGTTAGATATGAATATGTGTTTGTTACCTTTCAGATAGTGGAATTTAAGACCCCACACAGCTGTTTCAGTATGTCAAGGTAAGCTGATTCAATCTTCTACTATTCAGCTTTTGCTTAATCAAGCACAGTGAGCTAAAACAGAGTGGCTTTGATAGACATCATTCTTTAAAAGGAAGTGAATTTTTTTTTCAGTTTATGCTGCAAAAGGATTTATACTCCCATTTATGCAGTTGTTTCTGCCCTGTTAAAAAATAAATACTTTCTTACTTGTGCTTCCCATTATCATTCATTGTGCCCTTGGCAGAAATGCCTGCCTTCCTCTTCAGCCAGATGAATCCTACTCACTTGTCAAGATGCTCCTCCTGAAATCCTCCCTAGACTTTCTCTAAAATAATTGGGCCATTGCTTCCTTTTTCCACTGTCGTGTTTACTTTATGCCTCTATCTTAGATTTTAATAGTTATTATACCCCATACAGTATTACAAACATTTTTGAACATATGTTTTTCATATAGGCATATATGTTCTTCATATATATATATGTATGTATATATATATAATGCTGGATTAAATATATTTTAAAAATAGGATAAATTAGACAACTAACAAGTATAAAGAGGGTAGGTCAAGGCACGACTGAAGCTTGTAATAAAATGGAAACTATGGAGTTGCACATATTTGCTAGATTTGAAATGTATAAATTTGACTTCAACCTTCATAGTAATGAAAGCCAGGTGGGAAAGGTAGTCAGTTACATTAGGTTCTGAATAAATATGATGAAACCAAACCAAATTTTTGAAAAGCATAAAATTTCCTGATCCAAATAATTTGTCAGATGGCCCTCAAGAAGAGGATATTATGCAATGTCATGATCTTTCTCAACAGCATCATTTTAGGGCCCATAGCAATGATATACGTGGCATCATTTCTTGAAATAGCCCTCAGTGCAGTTAAGGACATCTCAGCAAAATGCAATTCAGTGAAAGAAGTTCTACTGGATATCTATCTGCTGTTGTTTAGCTATTATCCTCATCTTAGCTTGTGTTAAGGGATCAATTTTAGATTGTTGGGAGAAACTATGAATGACAGATTTTAGAAAATCCTTCATAAATTTCCTTTCTCATAGCTGAACTTTAATACAGTAGATTGGTGGAATGTTCAAGACAAAGTAAAGCTACAACCTTTTCATTCAGAGCTGTATTTATCAATTGATCCTGCTGAGAATAAGCGTGATATTCTTTTATAACATTAGAAAGTGAGTATACGGTAGGATCTATAAAATAATCATGCCTAGACAAGGTACATAGTTCTCATGACAACCACTACAATAGCAAAAAACAGTAACAATGTTGTGAGGTTATAAATAAGGCGTGGAATAGAAGGTAGGGAGTCAACACAGAATAAATATTTTTGTTGTTATTTATTACTAAATTTATTTATAAATTTAATTTTAAAATTAAAATATTTATCAAAATATGGTTATTTCCAGGATGCAGCTTTAGGTTTGCCCTAATGAACAGACAAATGAGTTTCTGGGAATAAGCCTTAAAACATGGCCACTTGTATCTGATTGTAATTAATTACTAGACCACTTACCCATTAAGATCACTGATTATTCATTATAATTAAGTTGTATTATCTATTTGTAGGGACAGACATTTCTTTCCATTGTATATATTGAGAATATATATGTATATACACACACACACATATATATATATTGCATTCAGTTTTTACAAACATGGTATTAGATAACTAACAAACAGATTAAAATTGAATAGGGGGAGCTTTGACATGTAAAGAGCTTTGAAGTTGTCATTCCCATTCTTACTGAACAGAGATCACACAATAAATCACTACTGGGAAATCTAGAGATATAGGCTATTTCAGACTAATAGTTGAGATCTGCTTACCTGAAGCCATAAACTAGTAAGAACATATAAATGGTAATTGGAATGAATTACTGGAGGCTGTTTTGAGTGTGGACAAGCATAAGAGTGAGAAACTCCTGGGCGCCTCAGTCATGGAGGTGGTGGCAGTTCCCAAATTCATGAATTTTTGCCATTGGGAACTTCATCAGATACCAATGATAGAGTCAAGAAAGGTCTCCTTATGGATTGGCATAGGAAATAGAAAGGTAACCATATAAAATATGCCCAGAGCATTGTCCGTAACAAAGGCCTATTCTCCATTAAAATATTGAATTCATGAATTAGAAAAAAAGAAAGACCTAAAATCAATAATCCAAGTTTCTACCTTAGGAAACTAGGGAGAGAGAACAATTTAAGCCTAAAGCAAGCAGAATAAAGTATATAATTATAATTACAGCAGAAAGCAATGAAACTGAAAAACAGGAAAACAATAGAGAAAATCAGCCTGAAGTTTTCTTTTCTTTTTTTTTTTTTTAATATCTATGCCAAGTTTTGGAATCAGGATGATGCTGGCCTCATAAAATGAGTTAGGGAGGAGTGTCTTCTTTTCAACTGTTTGGAATAGTTTCGGTAAAAATGGTACCAGCTCTTCGTTGTACCTCTGGTAGAATTCAGCAGTAAATTCATCTGGTCCTGGGCTTTTTTTGATTGGTAGGCTATTTATTACTGCCTCAATTTCAGAACTTGTTATTGGTCTATTCAGGGATTCTGTTTCTTCCTGATTCAGTTGTGGGAGGGTGTATGTGTTTCGGAATTTATCTATTTCTTCTAGATTTTCTATTATAGTTTATGTGCATAGAGGTGTTTATAGTATTCTCTCATGGTTGTTTGTATTTCTGTGGGGTCAGTGGTGATAGCTCCCTTATCATTTTTGATTGTGTCTATTTGATTCTTCTCTCTTTTCCTCTTTGTCTAGCTGGTAGTAATCTATTTTATTTATTTTTATTTTTTTCTCAAAAACACAGTTCCTGGATTTGTTGATTTTCTGAAGGGCTTTTTTGTGTCTCCCTTTCCTTTAGTTCTGCTTTGATCTTGGTTATTTCTTGTCTTGTGCAAGCTTTGGGATTTGTTTACTCTTGGTTCTCTAGTTCTTATGGTTTTGGTGTTAGTTTGTTGATTTGAGATCTTTCCAGCTTTTTGATGAGGGCATAAATTTCCTTCTTAACATTGCTTTAGCCGCATCCCAGAGATTCAGGTATGTTGTCTCTTTGTTCTCTTTAATTTCAAATAACTTCTTGATTTGTGCCTTAATTTCATTATTTACCCACGAGTCATTCAGGAGCAGGTTGTTTAATTTCCTTGTAGTCGTGTGGTTTCTTAACATTGAATTCTAATTTAATTATGCTCTGGTCTGAGAGACTGTTATGATTTCAGCTGTTTTGCATTTGCTGAGAGTGTTTTACTTCAGATTATGTGATCAATTTTTGAGTAAGTGCTGTGTGTCAATGAGAATATATATTCTGTTGTTTTTGGGTGGAGAGTTCTCTATATATCTATCAAGTCCACTTGATCCCTAGCTGAGTTCAGGTCCTGAATCTCTTTGTTAATTTTCTGTCTTAATGTTCTGTCTAACATTGTTAGTGGGGTGTTCAAGTCTCCGTCTCCCACTATTATTGTGTAAGAGTCTAAGTCTCTGTGAAGGTCTCTATGAATCTGGGTGCTCCTGTATTGGGTGCATATATACTTAGGATAGTTAGCGCTTCTTGTTGAGTTGAACCCTTTATCATTATGTAATGCCCTTCTTTGTATTTTTTTATCTTTGTTGGTTTAAAGTCTATTTCATCAGAAACTAGGATTGCAACCCCCGCTTTTTTTCTCTTTTCCATGTACTTGGTAAATCTTCCTCCATCCCTTTATTTTGAGCCTGTGTGTCTCTTTGCACATGAGATGGGGCTCTTGAAGACAGCATTCCAATGGAGTTTCTATCCAGCTTGCCATGCTGTCTGTGTCTTTTAATTGGGGCATTTAGCCCATTTACATTAAAGGTTAGTATTGTTATGCATGAATTTGATCCTGTCATCATGATGTAGCTAGCTATTTTGCAGAGTTGTTTATGTGGTTGCTTCATGATGTCACTGGTCATGTACTTCAGTGTGTTTTTGTAGTGGCTGGTAATGGTTTTTCCTTTCCATATTTAGTGCTTCCTTCAGGAGTTCTTGCAAGGCAGGCCTGGTGGTGACTTATTCCCTCAGCAGTTGCTTGTCGGAAAAGGATCTTATTTCTTCTTTGCTTATGAAGCTTAGTTTGGCCAGATACAAAATTCTGGGTTGGAAATTCTTTAAGAATGTTGAATATTGGCCCCCAATTGCTTCTGGCTTGTAGGGTTTCTGCTGAGAGGCCCACTGTTAGTCTGATGGGCTTGCCTTTTTAGGTAACCTAGCCTTTCTGTCTGGTCAAAAGATGGTTTATTGAAAGGATTAGTAAAATAAATCCCTAGCCCTGTTAACCCCAAATAAAAGAGGGAAGATATAATGATCAATTTCAAAAATAAATAAATAAATAAATAAATAAATAAATAACACATACAAAAGGACAAAAGAGAGCCCATCACTACTGACAATATTAAAATGCTAATAAAGGAATACTATAAACAATTCTAGGCCCACAAATTTGTATTTGATATCTTAGATGAAATAGAATGACTGCTTGAAAGATAAAAACTACCAAAACTAAATGTCAAAGACACATAAGTACACACACACAGATACATATATACTTCCGATGCCTATCTCAGTGCTCATGTAATAATTGGGACTGGTTAAAAATTATTAAAAATGAATAATCCAATTCTAGTGGCTATGCTTAAAACCTTTGGACTTTTGCCTTGCGTTTCAGAAGACTTAGCAGTCTGAACATCTAAAAAAAAAGAACGTACTCTAACTCTTTCACTTGTTCTCCAGTCTCCAAACATGTAGAAAAATGCTCCCACTATTTTTATGTATGCAACCTCACTTATGATAACAAATTCTCTTCTAAAAGAAAGGATAGATAAAGTTAATGTCTTCTTTAGATTAAGAAAAATGTATGTTACTTTTTACCTGTTTTGAGGGAGTGATAACTTACGCCAGGAAGTATATTAAGATAAATGATTACTATTTGAGGTGACAGGGGGTAGTAGAGTGAGGTATGAATTATGAATACTATAATTCATTCACTAACTCATCACTTCCCAAAATCTACTAGCAAACAAAACAGAGAAGGAGGAATAATTTGTAGTTTTCAAAGGTTACAGTCCATTTAGTTTAGTGATATTCATGGATTTTTTAACTTCTCTTTTTTTTCTGGAAAACATGTTAGTGGTGAAATAATAAGCATGATAATATAAATTCAACACTAATTATGGGTTGCTATGTGTGTTAAATGAATTAAAATATAAAAACATTTTTGAGCAAACTCTAAGAATGGCACAGTAATCTCATGTCATTTTGCTATAAGTGCATAGCTTTTGAAATTAAGAGATTTTTCCCACATTTACTTCAGGTTGTGACGTGCCAGTGAAAATGCCATCTATAAAGGGCATATTGGGTGTGCTAATATATCATGGAATGGTTTCAGTATGCAGGCAGATCCCTAATTTAAAATGCTATGTTCCCTATTAGTTCTGTTTTTCCACCAGGATATATTCTATTCACAGTAGACAAAAGGGTGTAACAAATCTTTAAGGTCTATACTTTTCTGATGAAAATATTCTGATCAACTTCATTCACTTATAATTTTCATCAGTTTTGAAGTGAACATTTCATCTCCTTTCATTTTTCATTGCCATTCCTGCTGATGAAGATAAAGTGAATGCATGAAGAACTTACACTGAATTGTTGCCATTTGTGCACATTAGTAGTCTGATTTCAGTTAGAAGCTTTATTTATCTAAAATAATATTTAAAGAGACATATATTGGTAGAGTAGTAGAAATCAAAAAAGTTTTTTTATGCAGTACATCTTAATGAAAGTTTTGATATAGGTGACAGATTGCATGGTGGAGTATGAGAAGGGAGAAGTAGATAGTACAAGCTCAACATGAAATCTGTGAGTGATAATAATTATTATTTTCCCAAAGTGCTTTTAGGTGAAAAATATCAACAGGAGATAGAAACATCCTGCAAATGTTACATATATTATTACGTAAGTCAAGATATGAGGAATCTAAGATCTTTTTGAAGATTAAGTTAATAAACACAATTTATAGTCTGTGAGTTTCAGAGAGACCATCTGTGTGGATTCATTTAGTATTTCTTTATACTATGTGTGCCTATAATTCAGCCTAGAGTTGCCTTATAATTAATATTTTTCATTAAAAATTTGTTAATATTAAACTCAAGGAGCTCCTTGTATTCACTGCTTTTCTCTGTTTAAAATAAGCTGATAGGCTTTTTCTTCCCCCAGCATTTAAGAAGTAGGATAATAGAGCTTATTAATCTAACAGAATTGTTATGATTGTGACAAAAATAACTGGAGTCCTTCAGGTACTGAGAAATGAAAAATTGTAGAATTTAGGTATTGTAGAAGGAAGGAACTTAAACATCTAACTTCTGCTACCAGCATCACGTATGGCTGTATGTTCTAAAAGACACTGATAGTGTAGAACAATTATACCATGCATATGATAGTCTTTCTGTGAGGCCAGTTATTTTAAATGATATTGATAAATATTGCCAGGGCTGTCCTCCAACGAATATGTTCAGCACACACATTAGGTCATCTGTAAAAAGGAGGTTAGACTGAAAATATTGCTATTGGCATTACTGATTCTTGAGCAACAATGAGGTAAGAAACTCCTACAGCAGAACTGAAATTGTTTAAGAGGGCTGATGCAGTCGCAGATCAGTGTCACTCCCTTTGTTACCTCTTAAAAATGGTAAAAGCGGCCAGATGTGGTGGCTCCCGCCTGTAATCTCAGCACTTTGGGAGGCCAAGGCAGGTAGATCACGAGATTAGGAGATTGAGACCATCCTGCTAACATGGTGAAACCCCGTCTCTACTAAAAATACAAAAAACTAGCCGGGCGTGATGGCACACACCTGTAGTCCCAGCTACTCAGGAGGCTGAGGCAGGAGAATCACTTGAACCCGGGAGGCGGAGGTTGCAGTGAGTGAGATCACGCCACTACACTCCAGCCTGGGAAACAGAGGGAGACTCCGTCTCGGGGAAAAAAAAAAAAAAAAAAAGTAAAAGGAAGTCCTGTAAGCAGGAACACTATTGAAATTCCCCCATTTAAGTCTTAGAATTTCCACAGTTAAAAGCAAACAATGTTAAAAAATGAAGGCACAATCGAAGATGAGGAATATACAAAACTGCAAGCCACTTTGATGAATTTACATAAATGATAAAAAACTGATTTAGACTACCCAATGCTAAAAGTGTTAGAATTATTGCATAAATAATATTTTTTAAAACTGATTGTGAAAGTGTTTAAGAACATAAGGGATCAAATCACAAAAATTGTCATTTTTAAGATATTTTTATAAATGAATACATCAGAAAGATAAGAGAAAGTGAAACTAAAAGTAACTAAAATTACTAAAACTAATAAACTTATACATTTAAATAAACTTATCCAAAAATTTAAACAGTAGATTAAACACTGCTCAAGAGAAAGATAACACGCAGGAAAATAAATAAGAATAAAATATATAGAATGAAGTAGAAAGTAAAAGAGACTGAAAAGAGGAAGGGGATATTAAGAGATAAGAAAGATAGAATTAGAAAGTCTAATGTGTATAATTGGAGTACAAGAAGGAGTGAACTGAAAAGTGTGATTTTTTTTCATTTTCAAACATTAGAGAAAAGCATACATTCACATATTTTGCTCTTACTTTTTTTGCAGAGGCTCTAATTAAATGTATCTACAATGCTAAAGTATCCCTGGTCTCCACATACAAAATGTCAGGAGTTCTCTTAAGTCACTATAACATCCAAAAACTTTCGGATACATTTCCAAATGCGTTCTATACACAAGATGAGAACACGAGAATTTGACATATCATCATCAGGAATCCATATTTCAGAAGCAGTTATGTGAGCACTTAACATAACTGAAACTTAATATTTGAATTAAGAAATGTAATTTAAATTATTGACATTCATGATATTTAAGAAATATAGTTGTTAGAAATAGTGCATACTGCTTCAGCATAAATAGGGTATGAAATTCCATCAACTTCAGAAGATTCAATTCAGTGCTATCATTCTTTAGTTTTGTATCACCCCATTTCATGTGGCACTCTGTTGCCTAAGAATCCTAGAAGATTTGCTTACTATGCTGTAAAAATATTGTTGTACATACCGTAGATGAATGTTTCTGTCAACAGGCCTATTGGAATGCCCGAGGACAGAGCATAGAGTGAGGCTTCCCTGAACTTTTAGAACAGATTCTGTAGTTATTTTTGTGCCTGCTTGTCAATAAATATTTGTAAATTTGGAAAAACCTAGTACAAAACTTTTAAAATTATAATATTTACTTGGTAGTAGGGCTGTGTGTGAGGAATTACAAAGGTTCTCTCTGTAATGATCAGAGCCTACAGATATTTACTAAAAAACCCAATAATTGCCTAATGAACAAATTGGTTCAGGTCAGTTTACACACACACACACGTAGATATATATATAATCATGCATATATAAAAGGTAGGGTATTAATACTGTGATCTCATGTTTTTACATATGGAAAAGCACTGGGATTGCCACAGAGAAGAATTGGTAGCAAATAGTCATTTTCCAAATAAAAAGTAATGAAATGCCAATGAATATGTCCTGTTACTCTGCATTAGAAAATATAGGTTTTTATTTTCAAGTTAGAAGAATGACTTTTTAAACATGCATATAGTAGTGTTGCAACAAAATTGCTGCCGTTGACATGACTACTTGATAAAGTTCAATACTTAGTGACTAAACTTTTTGGAAAATCATTTTGCCTTATTATAATACACGTACAAAATGCTTGAAATGATAGTGCAAAAATCAGTCTTATGTTTCTATTTTATTAAAAAGCATTTCTCAAACTCCAACAATGTTATCCATTACTTGCGTTTTTGATTACTTGCATTTTTCATTGAAATGCCATCAGATGTGTTTTATATTTATCCCCTCAGGACAGAAATCAGTCATGACTAAAAACTATTGAATCAATATTATCCAGATACCTATCTATACACCCACCTATGTGCACAACCATATGCACATAGTTTCTAAATCCGTACATGGAAACACTGTTGGAATAATTAGCTGCTTGAAAAGGTCATACTCGATTGGATATATAAATGGAGAATAAATAAATAGAATTGTATATTCAATAGCACATAGCATATTTTTTGTTTACAGAAATACAGTTTTTGCCTTTCTGTTGACTACTCAAGTATAGATCTACCATCTCTTCTTTTTTTTTTTTTTTGAGATGGAGTCTCACTCTGTCCCCTGGCTGGAGTGCAGTGGCATGACCTTAGCTCACTGCAACCTCTGCCTCCTGGGTTCAAGCAATTCTCCTGCTTCAGCCTCCCCAATAGCTGGGACTACAGGCACGTGCCACCACGCCCAGCTAATTTTTTTGTATTTTTAGTAGAGACAGGGTTTCACCATGTAGGCCAGGATGGTCTCGATCTCCTGACCCTGCCCGCCTCGGCCTCCCAAAGTGCTGGGATTACAGACATGAGACATGCCATCTCTTCTTAAAACACTTGGAACAAGTTATAGTTCATATTTCAAATTTTCTCAAAGGAAGATACACAATATATGATTAACAGTTCACAGGAGGGTCGGGGCCATTGATATTTCTTCAGCAGAACATGTGAAAACCCACACTGATTGATATACATAAAGATTCTAGGTTACCTTAGATTAGGTCGTGCTAATCTGCCAAGTGGGTTATGCAAAAAAAAAAAAAAACTCAGATATTGGAATTCAAAATTATAGACAAATAATTGTGAACATGTGTTCGTTTCTATAAGCTTTCTTTCACTTTACAGTGAAGCCTCGTTGTGAAGGTTCACATTCCACCCACATGTAGCTTCAAGGGAAGACTCTGATCCTGAAGAGTTTCTAATGTCACTTTATTTGCTATTTATTTTTATATATTTTCATCTTTGATGACAGTCAATACCACAGGAATACTTTGTAATTTCACTTTTGCCCCTTTGATCCAGGAACTAATTCTCTTGCTGTGTGACATCTTCAACCATGTCTTGTATTCTCAAGCCCATAAGCTTCTTTCCACAAATTTTTACCTCAAATAGAATACAATTGAATTTGTATTTTATAAATAATAGTGAATCTCAATACTCAATAATATTTCCAATGACTTTGAGTTCAAAGATAAGGTCATTGCTATCTAAAGTTGAAAACAGATTTTCTTAACTCTCTTTTTATTTTATAATAAATACTAAAAAAAAAATCATAATACTTCCTAGAATGGAAATTGCAATACTTCTATAAGGCTACCTTGGGTAATTTTTTTTTGTCTTTCTGTTATAGCCCATTTAAAATTTTTCACAATTTTTCTTTTCTTAACTTGGGATTGATTAGTTCAACCATTAGATTTAAATTGGCTATTGAGATTGTGTCTAGCCATTTGGTAGGCATGAAATAATTATTGCACGTTCAATATCTCTGACTGTGGGGGCTCTAAGTTCTTCTTGCATGTAAATCCTTAATTATTGCAATACAAATGAGTGAATGTAGGTAATTTAATTATCATTTGTGGGTTAGTATCTCTTTGACATTCTGGAACTGTCACCATCAAAATGAAGCGATGATTCTAGGTTGTCTTCATTTGAAATTATTACTCATTATCTGGTACTAATTGTTTAGTTCACAATGGCTGCTTCAGTGATATAAATTGCTACACACATTATAATTTGTATAGGAATTTCTATTACTAAGTCATATGCTATCTAGATAAGGCAAGGTTTTGTTTCACACAAATAAAAGTAATTATATAACAAAAAAGTTTCCTTGGCGACCTTAATCTCTATGATTTCTCCCAGGATGACGATTCTGACTTGTGTTGTGACCCTTTGTTATTTCTGGGAAATATTATTTCAGCCAATGTGTGACTGGCAGTGAACATTAAATCCTATTTGAACAAATGAGACCTTGAATTTATTAAACCCTATTTCTTGCACTGCAGTATATTTGTAATCAAATAACCCGATTCTTCCAGTACCCAAATTACTTGAATGACATTGGAAAACCGATACTAAACCAAACAAGACAGAGCTCCAGATATGCAGAATGAATTTAAAAAAGGAAAAATATAAGAGATATAAAAATCATATGAAGTTAAAAAATACTTATAACATGATGGGATAAGTTGGATATTATAAATGAAATGGAGAATAAGACAAAACAGTGTGCAATTACTTTGTGTTTTCCAGAACATATGTGGGCAGACTTTAAAATATGAAAATATTAATGCAATTATGGGTATAAAAATCTAAATTCACATCACTGAAGTGAGAAATATGAAAGTTGGTAAATAAAAATCAAAAGTATATTGGGTGGTGCATCAGTAGATGAGGTTAAAAGAACCCAGCTAAATTCAGTCAGTTAGTGAGCTGGGATATTGGTCAATGAATTCTACAATACATCACACAAGTGTGTGTCAGTATGTGTGTGTATCTGTATAAGACGGAGGAGGGACAGGGAAGGGGAGAGGAAGGCAAGGAGAGAAAATAAAATTTAATACACAAAAGAATACATCAGATTCCATCATCCATCAGTACTTGTTATATATAAAAGTGACAACAGAGTGGGGAGAGTAGGTAGGAAGTTAGTTAAAACATATTTTTTAAAAGTTATTTTAAAAGTTCTGAAAAGGAAACACAAGTCCTTAGATTTTATTGTCTACCTAAAATAAGAAAGCAAATTTAAAATGACCAATACATTGTCATATCAGAAAGAAATTTCGGAACACCAAGGATAACTCCATTGGAAGTTCTATGGGATGGGATGGAAGTAGAGGCTGCTATGAAATGAATAACAGCAGAAAGACTTCTGAATTCTCATTAGTAATAGTAAGTGCAAGACTGAAGGATTATCTGTCTAAATGTGATGACTATTTTACTAGAACTCTTTATGCAACCAAACTAACATTCAACTATGAGTGCAAAATAAAAACACTGAAAGCATGCCTCAACACATAATGTTTCCCAACCGTCCACTCCTGTCTGGAAGAATTACTAGAGGATACATTTTGAAAAAAGGAGCAATAAGTCTGAGAGAGAGATTGTATAAGAAATAGTGAAGAACAATAAAACCAGTATAATTTATGCTTAGGCATAAATAAGGATAGCTTTTGAAGAAAACAATGGGAATTTTTATTTTAGAATTAATTTATTGATTATCTTAATGTAGGGTAGGCTTTTCAATGTGCTGATATAGAAGATGGCAGGAGGTGGGAGGAAGAGCAAAATAATTGCTAAGATTCTTGATTTATATGAGAAAATATAAAGAAAATGATTAACAAATGCATTGCATGGAAGTAGCAAAGCTTAAATACACATGTTAAAATTTCAAGGGCAACCATTTGACAATGAGATGTCAAACTTTCAAACCATTAGAGAAAAATAAATGTAAGATAACTGCATGAATTCATCAAAAGACAAGAATAATATTTTTTAAAGTAGAGAAAGAAAACATAAAAGAAGTTGTTAAAAATGATTTAAACATCGCAGTAATCACAAATCAAATCAATATCTAAAAACAATTTAAATGCTTAGTTTCAAACTGGGTTTAAAATAGTTCTTTTCTTTTGTTTAAAAGAGCATAAAACATTTAATCTTAAAAAATAAAATGACTCATAAATAGATGTAGCAAAGAAATAAAATAATATCAGACATATGTCCAAAATACAAGTGTGTTAATATTGATGTTAGGACACAGAAAATGCTAATTGAATACATTTAAGAGGACATCTTCAATATCCTTTTAAAGAAGATATCTTTAGAATCTATCACACTAAGAATATATTTTGTGCCAAGCCTATTTTGGCCTCTACAAAGACGCAGGTAACAGATACAATTTCACAGGATTATAAAATAAAAATCGCAGTTGCCTTAAACTGAGATGGCAAAGATTGTAAGAAGAAGCGGTGGTATTGATGACATGTTAGAGTCTGAGAGCTAAGTTTGGGGTATGATTGTTTTGAGTTGCATATTAGAAAACCAAGTATACATATCAAGTAGAAAGTTGACTATAAAAGTCTTTGAATCAGTGTTAAATCTAGTTACAAGATATAAATTTTAGAATCTCTAGTATAAAAACTTCATTTAAAAATATATGACCGAATGATATTGGGTAAGTGTACACACATCAGTTTTTTAAAACTCAAGCAATCCAAGGACTAAGCTTTTGGGAATTCCAATATTTTTAGAGCAGGAAATGAGAGAACACAGTGAAGCAAATGCAAAGAGTATAGAAGGAAATCCAGGAGAGTGGTGACAGTCCGGAAAAAGTTAAAAATTGTGTTGTAAAGATGAGAATGGCAAATACTGCAGATAGATGAAGCAAGATGAAGACTAAGAATTGACTATTGTATTCAGTGATTAAGAAGTCATTGCTGACCTTGTATTAGAAGTTCTGTTACAGTGACAAGAGCAATAGGCTTGTTTGGAATGGGCTCAACGGGTAATATGAAAAGAAGCATTAAAATAAATGAGGGAAGTGAAGTGTTGTAAGGAGTGTTGTTGTAAAGAAAAAAAAACAGGTTTTTATATAAAGCAGAGGGAGAGGCAGGATCGGCAGTTTTTAATTTGTTTGAAGATAAGAGAAAAAGCTACATCTTTCACACAGATGTGAAAGATCATGCACATACCTAAAAATAAATAAAACAGACGCAAAAATTGAAGAAATGATGTACTTCAGGAAAATGGTGATAGTAGAATCTATTGTACAACTGAAGGTGTTGCCTTTGGATAGAAGCATGAATAATTTATTTCTAATGAAACAGGAAAAATGTATACATTGTCATAGAAACTATTACGAGGCTGTAATAGTGGTGGAAGCATCTAGAAGATATTTTGGCTGCTACAATTCTTTTCATAAAGCAAGAGCTGACCTCATCAGATAAGAGTATAGATTTTGGAGGTTTGTGAAGAAAGGACAGTGTCTGAAATGGTCGTCTTGGAAAATGGCAGATTGAATGGAGAATGGAAACACCCAATACAGTTGTTGAGCAGCAGTAGGAGTATGTAAGAAGCTGGTAAACATGCTTTTCTATGTGAACAATCAGCATGATAGTGTGTTTTACACCACTAAGCTGAAGTAAGTATATATAGGTTCAGGGTATGCAGAGAATGTGAACCAGGGTTGTGGTGTTACCAAGGGAGTTGAAGACATAGGCAAGGGATTGATTATAATGTTTTACCATGAAATTTAAGCTGGGTAAAGATATAAAAGAAGATAAGAAATAAGAGAGGAATGATGTAAACAAAAGGGGCAGTAAATCTTAGGTTCTGGTTATTGGTGTTGGGATCTTAGAGCATGTAAGTTAGGGATAGGGTGGAATTAGAGAGCAATGTTCTTGAAATTGACATTATGGAAAGTTTGTGCTTATTAGTAATGGTAAGTTCTAGGGTACAAATATGATTGTTGGGTGAGTTATCCATGTCAATATTTAAAGCTTCAAGAGTTATGAAAGTAGTCATGTTGGACAGACAGCCAGTAAACTGGGAGGTAAAATTCTATGGGATGTGAGACGAAGCCTAAGTGTCTACGATATTTGTTAGAAGCAGGATGACATCAAATTTAAATCTGTTGTTCCTAGGGATGAAGAAGGAACATCACTGAAGCTAGGAGTTTTGAAAGAAAAGGGAAGAAAAGAGATTGGATGTGACATGGAGGGTATCTTTCACATCTCCATAATGTCAGGAGTAAGGAAAGTGAAACAGCTACCATTTGAGACTCTTACAGGAGAAGCAGTGTTCTTGAGGGTACAGAGTTTAATAAAAGCAAAATAATAAAAAAATACAATGTTTTAAAAAGCGATTCAGGTGATTTTATCAATTATTTGTTTCTGTTTAACAAACCACTTAAATCTGAGGATTTAAAGTAACAGCCTTTCTTTTTTTTTCCTCATAAATCTACACACCAGCCAAGAGGTTCCATTGACGGGCCAGAATTACTGATCAGAATTCGGCTTGCTCAGGTGTTTGCCTTCAGTTAGTGAATTGGCCAGGGCTGGCTGGTTACTGTGTTTTGCCTGGAAAGCCTGAGCTCTGCTCCATATGTTTCTCATATCACTCCAGCTGCCATTCCCTCTACTCATGGTAATGGCAGAAGATTTAAATTAACAATTTAGAAAGAAAGCATCAATGGCTAATAAACATATTACAAGAAGGTCATTTCTCATTACTAATCAGTGAACACACATTAAAACAATTAAAAGGTAACATTTTATACATGTTAAGAAAGGTTTATAAAATTCACTGTTGGTGAGGGGGGATGGAAAATATATGCTTTCATTTAGTTTCAGAGAGAGAATAAATTGTTCCTCCATCTTTAGAAGGACTTTCAGCCATGTGTATCAATTTTTAAATTGAAGCTACTTTTTAACCCCAAAACTATTCTTCCAGGTATCAACCATAAAAGAATATTCATTATAAAAGAATACTCACAGTACTTATAGAGAAAGATGTTTAAGGATGTTCAGTGTAGCATTGTATAAAATATCAAACATTGTAGGCAGTTATAAATGTGTAAGTAAAGATTAAATATAGCAATGCTTCATGCATCAGTCAAAGAGTTAGATGAAAACAAGTGCCACACTCAAATTAAGTAACTGAACATATTTTAATAAAGGCATTGTTTACAATGATATGGGTACAAGTTTAGGAAAGTCAGAAAGGGAAACACGGTATCCTGGGGTTTATAACAATGGAAAACTCCCAGTATCTCTTGGCCTAATGGGAAACTCGTGACAGCTGTGTGTAGAAGGCCACCTGATAAAAGGTATGACCCTTGGTAGGGGAAGATGGCAAATAGAAAACAAGTATGCAAGAGGATGGGAAATAAGTGCCTCAACTTTGCTTGTTTTTCTTCTTTCTGTATCTCCTGCCAGTGGCTTTCACTGCACTGACAGATGCAATCAGAAGCCATAGAGCAAGGAAGGTATTGGAGATCAAGAGTTCTTTCAGGCAGTCGTTTTAGTTCGGTTTCCCAGGACACAGAGCAGGGTGGAGAAGAGTGGAGACTGGATCTGGTGAGACAAATGGAAGTTATCCAGCATAACACACAAGATAGCATTAAACAGCAGAAAAGAGGTCCAGGTAAGTTCATACCTGTTTATATAGAATGATTTCTCCAAAATGGGAAAATGAAAAGAAATTTTAATTTTGCAATCTAATATTTTTAATATAAAATATACAATGTGACTATATACTTCTAAATCTACATATGTAATTATTTCAGTGAAAATAGTTACCTTAAATTGTTAACAATAGTCATCATTCCTGTAGACAGTAGTTAGTTGATACGGGTAGAAAGTTAAAAGAGATTTTATTCAACTGGATTTTAAAGTTTACAATGAGCATGCATTTACGTAACAAATTTATTTCACTGAAATTTTAATTTTTTACATCAATAAAATTATTACTAAAATTCTATAGAGCAGTTGGGCAAGGGGCAGGAGCAAAATTTATATTACGATAAACAATTTATCTTCTAATATATACAATACAGAGAATCCGAATGAGGAAATCACAGTGGAAGCCTGCTTATTGAATAATTATTGAATTATGAATTGAATTATGAATTGGATTTAATTATGAATTGAATTATAAATTGAATTTAACTATGAATTAAATCATGAATTAAATTATGAATTATGAGTTATGAATTCAATAACAAGAATCAGGAAATGAGGGTGGCTGCCACCAGTCTGATTCTGAGGTTTGAAAAGTTTTACAGTGGAAAACAGGTCCATACATACTTTCAGTAAATAATGGTGTTTAATTGTGTTTAATTTCTCCTTTTCTTTTAAGTGACTCCTAATTTTTTAGGAAATACGTAAGTTATTTGTACCTAAGTCCTTAGTAAACAGGATTTCTTTCTTTCGGCTTAGGGGTACTATGAAAAACTTACTGAGATACTAAGGGCACGGTGAACAGAGAAAGTTTGAAAACCTCAGATCTGAAGTATTAAAAATTATATTCAGGCAAATTACAAAAGTTCTACGTACATATTTCTAAAGATATAAGCATGTTAACTGTAAACTTCTCCTATCTCTACTGTAGATTATCAAATGGCACTTCACTCTTACGGTTTTTTTTTTTTTAATTTTTTTCAGGCGGGCAATTCATTTACATGGACTCCTTTTTCATGTAATTTGTATCTAGATGAAATATTTTGGGACTTATCATTGAGTGTAAATAGAAAGAACTCATGAGAACTAATGCCTCTCTCCCTTCATCCGCTCAGTTTATTTCCCTAACGTTTGCTAATCACTTGTGACTCATTTGGCAAAGAAAATACACTAATATGCATAGTCTAGCAGAAAGCAGGTGTTAAGCATTGTACTGTGAAATTATACTAGTTGGTACCATGCACAGGAACATGAACAGAAATATAAAAAGGGGAAATTGCATCAGGTTGTAATGTAGTGCTCAAAACTAGGAAACAGAACATAATCTGTGCCCCCATCTAGCTACATTACCATGGGCAATCACTTACTGTTCTGAGCCTCAGTTTTGTTTTCACAAAGAAACGAATCAATCTAACACTAATTGACCAGTTTCTTGAGAAACTTAAGCATGAGGATAAAATAATACCTAATTGCAATTACTACATAATCTATTAGGTCAAATTAGACATACTGTTACTTTGACATATACATAGTTACTTATTTTAGAAACGCTTGAGGATTCCAGAAAAATTTCAAACTCCTTAATTTGGCGCACTTGGCCTGGCCTAGCATTTTGTGAATTAGCCATGACTTGTTTTTGCAATTCTGACTTCTACCACAAACCATACCAGATTATTACTAATGTCTATTATAATGTTATGTGGTTTCATTTTTCCATGCTTTGACTTTAATAAGTGATTTTAAATATATTAGTGAAGAATATCTACATAAAATCTAATAATGACTAATGGAATGTATTAGAAATGTGTGGGAATCAAAATGTGCTATAGGAATTCGGAAAAAGTGGGGATTAATTTTTATGAGAAATTAGTTTTATTTTAAAAATGGTATCTGAACTAAACCACAGAGATAGGTAAAAGCTACAGCAGCAGAGACTATATGAGGGCTTTATAACTAGAGGAATACCCTACGTATGGAATAACTCAGGCATATGCCTGCTTTCAAGAGTCTGTTTTATTAAATTTTTTCTTGCTAACTATGCCTTTTCTAATCTAGCTTATAATCTATTCAATTCAAAACTATGAACATTTGCTAGACATAAATGAGGTAGTCTTCAGCTCACAGGAATTCTTCTGTTCTGGGAATTTCCCCATAGTAGCCAGGTTTCTCTTCCCTGATATTATTCTCATTATCCTCCTATGACCCTGGCTGATTGTTGCTATTATTACCAACAAGTGTTGGTAGTAACAATTGCAGCTGTGCTGGACACGTTTTATTTACCAGATTCAACCTTTGCCCTTCTCCAGCCTGCTATTTGCCAATAAGATGGTCAAGGGGGAATCGTAGTAGATCAGTCAGAAGAAATGATTGATATTGGAGGGTATTTTTTTTTCCCTGAGATGGACTCTTGTTTTGTAGCCCAGCCTGGTGTGCAGTGGTATGATCTTGACAACCTCTGCCTCCTGAGTAGCTGGGATTACAGGCACCTGCCACCATGCCCAGCTAATTCTTGTATTTTTAATAGAGACAGGGTTTCGCTTTGTTGACCAGGCTGGTCTTTAACTCCTGAACTCAACTTATCCTCCCGCCTTGGCCTCCCAATGTGCTGGGATTAAAGATGTGAGCCAGCAAGCCCAGCACTGGAGTTTTCATTTACTTAACTTCCTTACTGTGTGGTATCACACAATAACTTTGCTCTCCTAGAAAAAAACAGCTCTTGTCAAGAGTAAATTCACTATATAACTTTCTCTTCTTGGAATCTTTGCTTCCTTTCATCCCTTTAAGTAGATGGGTGGTAATAGCTCTGTTCTTACTACTGTTAAGTCTTTATATTTTTCCTTATGGTACCATTCAATTACTTACGTTAAAAGAAAATTAAATGACTCACAGTTTTAGTTTTCACATGTAGAGAGGTTAGGAGTTTTTAACTCTTATTTTTGCAAGAAGAAAACAGCATTCAAAAAATTGAAAATGTATGACTTTTCTTGGACAAGAGAACTGAGGTTTTAGAGCAATTCAAAATGTGGAGAGATAGGTGAATCCAGAGTGATAGCCAACACCTGCTTACCTGAAACGGGAATCACCTGAGTAGAAAACTGGTAGGACAACTTACATGGTAATGTTGATCAATTGTTGGAGCTGAGCGTGGACTAATGAGAAACTATAGGAGCTGCAGACTTACTGCTCTCCATACTTTTGTGAGCCCCACCATGAGCCCCACTGAGTTCTCATGGTGAGGATCTGAGAAACCTACCCTCTTGCCTCTGGCAGGGGAAAGGGAAGAGCGGTTTTATTTTTTTAATGCCCAGAGCATTTTCCATAACAAAAACCCACCCTCCTGAGAAAAAGACTTTATCAGAGATTTTCCCAAACAGGAAAAGTCATTTCCTCCCATGCCAGCCCCCTACTGCTTTTCTATCTCACCAAATGAGGGCCAAGGGGGAAGGTGGGGTGTTTTGTTTGTTTGTTTTTGTTTTGTTTTGTTTTTTTACAGGGGATGTTAAGGAGGACTATAGCACTGGTGAAGATCACAGTCCTAAAATACAGGCCCACTGAAAGACTAAGATTTAATAATGAGATTATAGAATGCTTCTCCCCCTCACCCATACACATACTACCTTCACATCATTAGAGGTCTAGTGTAAAAATAGTGGATTACAGTTAAATGTGCTGCAAGACATAGACTTGGAAATTTTTCTGCAGTGAGCAGGTCTATGCAAACCTACGCCCAAAGACGTAGGAAGCTAAGGGGCAGAATAAAGAGGCTGACAAATCCAGTTTCACAGAAAGAAACATTCATTAATAGTAGGCACTTACAAACAGAAGCCATGTCTTGGGCAGCCAAGGGACAAGATGGTGAATCCCTGTGCCCAGACTCAGGGTTTATATACCATATGGAATTTGCCTAAGGGCAGGATTTATGGTAAGTAAATGTTTACAATAACATCAAAGTTGTTTCGACCTAAGGGCAGAATTTATGGTATGTGAAAGTAGAAATCTTAGATGCATTCCCAGAGCTGGTGTTAATCAGAAGTCAACATGATGGATGTGCATCCAAGATGAAGTTGCTTCAGCCTCCACAAAGGTGAAGTTCTTAGGGAAGCCAAAGTGAGTGGCAGAGATTAAAAAAAAAAAAAACAGTCAGAGTTTGAGGTTCTGGCAACTAGGGCTACATAAAATATTAAACATTTAAATTTTTAATTAAAAATTAAATTTATGCCAACTCCTAGCCAGATTAGCACAAATAATCATACAAAATGCTTACTTACCTCAGTTCTTATTACCATGTACATTATGTTTGACTTGCAACAACAAAAAATTACAAAGCATGTTAAACAGTGAAAAAAAATGTAAAAGCAAAACTAAATGATGCTATGAAGAGATAAAGTTCTCATGAGAATTAAACTCCAATATTATACAAGTTTTCAAATGATCAGACAGGGAATTTAACTATAATCAATATGTTAAGAGTTCTAATAAAAAAGTAAACAGGCAAAATTATGTGGGTAATATAAGCAGAGAGATAGAAATTACACAAATCAAACTGATAGACATTTTTTTAAAAACCTAAGATATAAATGAAGTTCTTTTGAGCTCAGAGGTAGACTGGATACACCAGAGACACAAATTAGAAACTTCATAGATAGTTCAATAGGAACATCCCAAGAGCTGCAGAATTTCAAAAGGTGTAACATACACATAATTAAAACACCAGGGGAGAAGAAAATAAGCAGAAGAAATATTTGAAGTAATAATGGCCAATAACTTTTCAAAGTTAATTACAGACACCAAACCACAGATCCAGGATGCACAGAAAACAAACCGTATAAATACTTAAAAAAAACACACAAAAAACTGGACCTCTATATTCAGCGAAGTTATAAGTGAAGGAAAGATAAAGTCACTCTCTGACACTCATGCACATCTGGAGGATTCACCACCAGAACTTCCCTGCAATGAAATATAAAAAGTTCTTTAGGCAGAAGAAAAATGATAGAGGGCAGAAATTGAGATCTACAAAAAGAAAGGAAAAGTGTCAGAGGGAGAATAAAGATTAAATAAATATTTTATCATTTCCATATTTGACCCAAAAGATAACTATTTAAAGTAGTAATAGTATTGATGTATGTATTGGGGTAATTACAGCATCTACTTAAGTAAAATGAATGGCAGCAGGTCATAAGAAGGGAGAGATTGGAACTTCTTGTCATAAAGTACCTACATTACATATGAAGCAACATTGTGTCATTTGAAGGTTGATTTAGGTTACTGGAAAATGTATGCTGGGAAATCTAGGGCAACCAATACAAAACTTTCTAACAAGAAACATAATGGATATGCTAAAGAGATGAAATGAAACCATATAAAATGACCAATTATAACACAACAAGGCATAAAGTGATGGAGAGGGGAAGAAGAAACAAACATGTAGCAAATAAATAGGGACTAGGATGGTAGATATTAACCCAATTATATCAATAATTAACCTCAAAACTCAAAGAGAAATAGATAATCTGAAAAGGCCTATACCAAATAATTTGAATCAATAATTTAGAACCTTCCAAAGGAAAAGTTACAACTACCATATTGTTCCACTGGTAAATTCTACCAAACATTTAAGGAAGAAATAGTGTTAATTCTCTATAGTCTCTTGCAGAATATAGAAACAGAAAGAATACTTACTTACTAATTCATTCTATGTGGTCAGAATTACCTGATTATCAAAACTCGATAAAGACATTATATAAAAAAGCCTTTAGCACAATATTTGTCATAAATATAGATGCAAAAATCTTCAACAAAATATTAAATTGAATTCAACAATGTATAAAATATATTATACACCAAAATCATATGGGATTTATTTCAGGTATGCAAGGCTGGTTCAATATTCAAAGATGAAATTCATCACATTAACAGGCTAAAAAGAAAAATGATCTATCAATTGATGCAGAAAATATATTGGGAAACTCCAAATCTCATTTATATTTAAAACAACAAAATCTCAGAACTACAAATCCAGGGCAACTTTCTTAACTTGATAAAGAACACCTACAGAAAACCTACAGTTAATGTTAAACTTAGTGATTAGAAACTGGACACTTTCTCCTAAGATCTGGAACAAGTAAGGATGTTCCCTTTCACAACTTCTATTCACTATTGTCCTAGAAATCCTAGATAATGCATTAAGACATGAACATGAAACAAAGTTATGCACATTGAGATCCTGTCATTTGCAACAATGTGGATGGAACTGGAAGTCATTATGCTTAGTGAAATGAGCCAGACACAGAAAAATATCACATGTTCTCACTTACTTGTAGGATTTAAAAATCAAAACAACTGAGCTCATGGAAATAGAGAGAGTAGAAGGATGGTTACCAGGTGCTTGGAATGGTAGTGGGGTGAGGTGGGGATGGTTAATAGGTACAAAAAAAATAGAAGGAATAAAACCTAGTATTTGATAACACAACAGGATGCCTATATTCAATAACTAATTATACATTTTAAAATAAAAGTATAAGAATTTTTCATAATACAGAAGATAAATGCTTGAGGGGATGCATACCCCATTTTTCATGATGTGATTATTACACATTGCACAACTGTATCAAACCATCTCCTGAAAAAAAAATCTCCTGTATCCCATAAGTATATGTATAACTACTATGTATCCACAAACATTAAAAATGATATAAAATTATCTTCATAATTAACCTGATTATAGAAATCCTAAAGAATAACAGAAACCCCTTTCAGAACTAATGGATAATATAATTAGGTCACATAAAGTGACAGCAATATCATACAATATAAAGTTAATATAGAAAAATAAATTGCTTGCCTATATAGCAACAATTAACAATTCAATTAAAAAATACCTCAAACCAAAGAATCAAAATAAAATGCAATGCTCAGGTAAAAATTAACAAAATATAATACGTGGAAAAATACAAATGTCTGATGAAAGAAATCAAAGATGATCTGGAGAGAGTTATACTGTAAAAATGTCAATTCTCCCCAAATTGATACACAGCCTTTAGCAAAATTCCTGTCAAAAGCTCAGTAAGATTTTTGTATTTCCATAAAAGATTATTCTGAAATGTATATGGAAAGGCAAACTAGAAATAGCTAAAGCATTTTTTTAAAAAGAGTAAAACAGGAGGATCAAGACTTTATTTTACAGCCAAAATAATAAAGACTGTTGTAACAGTGAATGGATAGCCAGATAAGTCATTAGAACAGATATCTTTGCCAATTTTGCCTATCTGGAGAGGTATATCCATACACATCCTTGCAAGACCCACTTGTCACCAATTTTCCAAATATTTGCCTTCGAGAACCTGATCATTTGACCAAATCATTGTCCACAGCCCCTGAATCTGTGTGCATGCACACGTATGGCCTTTTTCCAAGCAAGGTGAACATCCATGTGTCTTACTCCAGCTGTCCACTGGGCCTATACATTGTGCAGAAACATCAGTAAAGCAGGGCTGACCTTTTCCTCCCTCAACTGATTGTAGGTGTTAACCACATCTACAATATACCTTCACAGAAACACCTAGATTTAATTAAATAATTGAGTGCTATAGTCTAGCCAATTTGATTCATAAAAGCAATGATTATACCACCTAAAAAAATACTTAAAGGTATGTGAAGGATTCTATGGAAAAACCAATTGACAAATAGGAGGTGTATAATAGAGAGGATGGATAACAAAGCTGACAAGTATTTTACCCTATTTTTCACTTTAAGAGTCACTTCTAACCTAAGGCTAGAGGAAAGTTGTCATCATGTCTCACGTAATTAAAACACCTATCTGTTGTTGTCTTTGCTATGTGTCAGGTAGTGTTGTAAGTTTATTTAATTTTCACACCATCATAAAGTAGATTATTTTTGTCCCATTTTAGGCACAGAGACATAATTATAGAGGTGGGATGCAAACCCAGTCTTACTCTGTAGTCTGATTTCTTAACCATAAGCAACATTGCCTCTCAGATAAGAAGTTTAATGAATTTTCAGTATATAGGCTTGCAGCCTCCAATTTTAATTGCTTTGCTTTATTTACCTCACACTTTCTAGTTCTACTAGCTCAGTTTTAACTCTCTTGGCTAGTCTACAGTATTGGTGATCACAGCAGAGGAGTGTGTTACAGCATTTGACCTCAGTGATAGTTACATGATCAGTTAACAATGCCTTCTGTGAATAAGAGAGGGCAAGATAAAGACTTATGGAATGCCACGCTTTAATTTCTGTTCTAGATCCTTCATTTAAAAAGACCAGTTAACTGCTTAATAAGTGGCTTTCAACCTCAGTTTCATTTCCAAGCTTATGGATACCTTGATTTATTTATCCATACACTCTGGGGATGTTTATATCACAGCTTCCTGAAGATTGCTCTAAAACCTCTGTCCTGTGCTTAGCCTCTGCTCTGGAGAAAGAAAAATAAGTACTTATTGAAGCTGTGCTTCACTCTTAACACTTCTAACTTCCTCTTGTCCAGTATCTAGTCCTAGCCTTTCACCTAGGAGGGTGCAAACCCCACGAGAAGCAAGTTAGATTTGAGTAATAGAGAAACCTTAATAGCAGTTTAGGGGAAGTGTACAATTTTTCCTGCAGGCAACGTAGAAAAATTAAATGCTTCTGTGCAATGAGGTCCTATGTCTTTCTTCTGTTTCTTAATGGAACAGATCATCCAACGTATATCAAAGACCTGACCACTGGAATATTTAGCTAAATTTTAATTATATTTTTATTCTATTTTAGATTGAATACATGCACGTCTCCTAGGTAACCCAATCCATTGCTGATGGAAGCTAAGCAGGAGTGATTTCGGCAGTGGCTATCTAAGAGAAAAATAATTATAGTAAATGCACTATGCATTACAAATGAGATAGAGCTATTGAAATTACTCCAAACATCTTTACAAAGAAAATCTCTAAAGAGTTTTTTTTTTCTTTTCTCTATTGCTTTTGTTTTACCCTCTCAAAACTGTTTTTATAATGGCATTATTTTCTGGGCAGGAGAAACAGGAGTGTATATATAGGAGGTAGCTTGTGCTAAAAATTGAAACTTCCAAATGATAAAAAAAGACCAACTTAAACTTCAAAAACAGAACTTTTAAAGCTGTGTTTATGGCTTAAACTCCAAAGTGAGATGTTATTTTTTATTTTGAACTGACTTAAGGCCAATGAGATTGAATTCTTTAATTTCCCATTTCAGCATCAAATGTGAAATTGTGCATACAATGTAGTCTAATTAAAAACAGTAACATTTGTTTTACAGAAAAACTTTCCAGAGAATAACTTTATAGGTTATTGTGACTAGCATTTACTTCAAATGTAAAATTAAATTATATAGATTTTATTGTTTTTCTGTTGGAAGAAAAGATAATGACATCAAGTACTTTTATGCAGCTACTGTTAAATTTTCAACAAACACAATAGCTGAAAATGTGAACTTGTTCTACTTTAATATTTATTTTTCTAATTATTCTTGTATTTTTAAGAATTAGTTACGAGAATATTAAGGCACACCACCCTGTTTCATACAGTTATATACAATAGAAAGCAGAAGTGGAAAAGTAAATCCCATAGAACATCCTTTATGTAGGGCTCATTTTGTTTTTAGTTCTGTGAAATTGGAAAAGATACTTATTTTTTTTTGAGCCTGAGTTTTATCTTATGTGAAATGGGTGGAAAGAGCCTACCTCTAAATTTGTCTCAAGAGCAAAATGCCTATCTTTATGTGATGTGTTTCACACGGAACCCAGAATATAATAGGAATCAATATTTTTACTTTCCACATGGAATGAAAATCTCTTGGTTTAGTGTTTATCAATAGATTAGGAAAAAATTTGGTGTTGCTAGGAGTTAAAAGCATTGTAATAAAATCTGTGCCTTTATTAATGAAGATACTAAAGCATTCCACTGATAATTCCAGTTTCCTAATGTTCAGAGACAGGTTTACATTTTGTTACCCCAAAACCTCAACTCTCCTATCCCTGGGAATTAGGCAGTTAATTAATTCCACCTCCTTTCCAGGAAGATGTGTCAGGGCCAATGTACATCCGCAGATGAATTTCAGGACTACTTTACATACCTTCAAACCCCAATGCTTCAGCTTTGTATGACAATATTTGAAAAATATTCCCTACGTGAAAAAGCACTGAGGTGCCCCCTTGGGATAGAAAGCAATTTCTGCATCAGCCTGTGTTGGGACATAGAATAGGCAGCCAATAACTATTACTATGATTGAATCATTCTGGCTTTAAGCAGTAAGCATTTACCTTCACAGTAGGTGATTGCCACTGTGCTACGGGTGTGAAAAAGAACTATGAAATCATCTCTGCCCTCAGGAAGCTTATAGCCACATGAGAGAAGTGTTTCACAAACATAAAATGGTTAGAAGAGATCCTACTTGACTTCACATACCTTTTACAAGTACTGTTGCTATTTGGAGAGAGGGTACAATCTCTGCTGGCTGTGATACACAAAAGGTCTTCTTAAAGACGCAGAATGGCTAGAACAATGATGGTTAGAGAGGAAAACAAAAATTTGTATATATGAGGAACAGCACCTGTATAAACTTTTCCAATGCTTTCCCAGCACTTTTCCATTTATTCAGGATAACTTACTCATGTTCTTTTTGTCACTTCTAACAAGTCTTCATATCTTTTCTTTATTCTGTTATTAATTATTTCACAAAGCGGGGAAATACTATGAAATATTCCTGACTGCTTTATTGAAGACTTATGGCTCATTTCCACAGTAAAGAATCCACAGAGTATGTGGATATCTTTGATCCACTCCAAACATGTTAAATGTTCTTTTTGCACTCTACAATTTTCCTACTTTTTTTTTCAGCAGCTGTGGTTTCAATTAAGCCGTAACACTTTGGCACATATTTCCCCACATCTTGACATATAGTTTCATGTCTTGACACAATATCTCAGAGATCCAGTATGGGGAAATAAAGTCTGCAATTTACAAGGCTCAACTAATTACCAATGTGTATAAATTCCCAAGTTCAACTTGAATTGTATCTCCTTGCAAAATGGAATGTCAAAGAATGCTAAAATATTAAGACATAATTCTGATTTGATATGTGACTTTAAAAAAATCTAGGTAAGTAACAAGAAAATATGTAAACAAAGAAGTATAACTCTCATTAAAATTTAAATGTACTCTGGTGGCCCATTTTTAAATTTACATTTTTGGAAGTGGAAGAACTGAATAAATTGGCAACAATTCAGCAGATGTCTAGACAGTATTTCTGTATGGAAAGGTCCTGAGGCCAGGGGAACTCATAGAGGATGTAACATCCATTTAACCTAACCTCTGGATTTAATAGATGAAGACTATTACAGAAAGTCTAAGATATTTGCCATGTACCTAGAAAGTGGCTGAGGGTGGTTATAGCCCATTTATCTTACAATTTAACCACTTTTATGAGTCATTTAATTATGAAAACATCAAAAGTAAAAGTAATTTACTTTGTTGCTGTAACTTAGGTCATTCAGAAATATGGCTATGTGTGGTACTTGAAATAGATGGAAACTGATTTTATATTAATAACATTGATGTTAAAGAAAAAATCTTTGAACATTAAGTTAACTAAAATAAATGGAAGGGCATATTATTTTATATAAGAAATCTTTTTCATTTAGTAATCTGAGACTCAGATGACACTTCCAGAGTTTATCCACAAAACATTTGCTGGAGTCCTAGATGGGTCAGGTATAGTCAGAATTCTTCACATAAGTGTCGGGAGTGACTTTATTCAGAACATCTGTTGAAATGTCACCTTCAAATATAGACCAGTGAGAGGCATGCATTCATAATATTCTTTCTGATAAATATTTCTTAAGCACTTTGTGCCAGATACTATTGAAAGTAGATGAAGTAGGCATAGTCTCCTCTCTCATGGAGCTTATACCCTAGTGGGGGAAAGACAGATGTTAAATGGATAACTGGTGATGAGATGATGACGGAGCAAACTGAATGGATGTGAGTGCAGGAGGCACGACTTGAGGGTGATTTGTGTAGGGTGCGGAGGGATCTGTCTACAGGGATGAGGTTCAAAGTGAAAGTTAGAGAAAGAATTATTCTGCCATGGAGGAGAATCCAGATGAATAATGTCCCAGGCAGAG
Source organism: Gorilla gorilla gorilla (assembly GCF_029281585.2). NCBI lineage: Eukaryota > Metazoa > Chordata > Mammalia > Primates > Hominidae > Gorilla > Gorilla gorilla. The sequence continues at coordinate 17,853,936 of NC_073235.2, read as the reverse complement.
GAGAATGGAAAGCATAGAGGGCTCAAGGTAAGGAAGATGCAGTGTGTTACAGAAACTAAAAGGAGATTACAAAGGGTGTAAGGTTAGTTAACCTGAGAAGAATGGCTCCAAATGAGAAGGATGGATCAAAAGGAGTGAGATTATTCAAGATGAGAAGTTTGGGATTTTGTAAAAGTCAATGAGAATTAGATGACGGGCCTTTAAAGAAAAGCTTTATTGACACATAAATAACGTATTATAAAATTCACACTTTTAAAGTGCAAAGCTCAATGATTTTAGCAAAGAGTTGTGCAACCCTCAGTATAATCTAATTTTTATTGTAGTAAAATATATATAAAATCTAGTATTTTAACTAATTTAAAGTGTTTCATTTTATGCCATTAACTACAGTCACAATGTTGTTCAACCATCTCCATTATCTAATTTCTGAACTTTTGTTACCCTGAATGGAAATCTCATACTCATTAACCAGTGACTCTTATTCTTCTTCTTCCATGCGCGTGTAAACCACAAAACTGCTTTTTCTTGCTATAGATTTTTCTACTCTGGATATTTTGTATAAATGGTATCCTATAATATGTGGCCTTCTGTGTCTGGCTTCTTTCATTTAGCATAGCGTACACTGATGTTCACAGAAGCTCTATTTACAATAGCCAAAGGGTGAGAATAACACAAATGTGTATCAAAAAAATGAAACGATAAGCAAAATGTGTCATATCTATACAATGGAATGCTATTTAACCATAAAAGAATAATGTTATGATACATACTAAAGAATGAAACTTAAAACATTAGAATTATAGAACAATTTGTACGAAGGATTTCTAAACAAGATGGCAAATAATACAGTTTACTTTTGAACACATCTCAAACACCCCATTGATTGCTGTGTGAAGACTGGATTGAAGGGAGAAGAAAAGGAAATACTTGTTGAAAAGCGACCGCAGTTGACCAAGCGGGATACTGCGTTTGTTTAGAGTAGGACATTTGCAACGGAGGCGGGGAAACTGATACATTAGAAATATATTTAGAAATAGAATAATCATGCTTTGTGTTTCATTGAATTCAGGGAATGAAACAGAAATCAGTGCAGACACACAAGTGTGGAATGCAGCTACGTCACTTACTACGATGTAGAAGAAACAGATTTGGGGGAGAAAGGATAAGATGTGATTAAGTTCAGCATTGTGTGTTGCTGAGGATGTGGGCGAACTAGAACTTTCTTCATGGAAGCACATATTTCTATAAATGCTATTTTACATGGAAATAGGTAGAATTGATACCACTACTTTGGAAAACTGTTGAGCATTATCTTCAAAAAACAAATATGCACATGAAATATACCCCAGTAATTTTATAATACATACCCAATAGGAATAAGCACATATATTTACAAAAATGGGTGAGTTTTATTAAAGCAAGATTATTCATAAATTCCAAAACCAGAATCTACCAAAATTCCCACGACAGTGGAATGATTGAATAAATTGTGACACTGTCATACAAAAGAACACTGTGAAACAAGAAACAAGCTCCAGCTGCACGCAAAAACATAGATAGATCTTGAAAATATGCGGATTAACAGCAGCCTGACACAAATAAGCACACAAGGTATGATTGCAACCATTATAAAGTTTTAAAAGAAGCAATTCAGGCTCTAAGAATTCAGGGTAAGGTATCCTGGGATGGAGGGAAGAGGCTTTAACAGGAAGATGGCATGAGGATTTCTGGGGTCCTACCCTCCCTGACTGCTCCTGTCTTAGTGGCTCTACAACTCTTACATATTGTAAACAATTTTTTCATGTGTTTATCTTTGCACAAGTAAGTGTGTGTTCTAGGTATGTCTGTATGTCTGTTTCCCCTAGTAGTCTTTGAGCTCCTTGTAGTAATAGAGACTGTATTTTATTCAGCTTGGAACCTGACACATAGTTGAATCACAGTAAATGTTGAATGAATGAATGAATGAATGAATGAATAGCAGGGTGTTAGGAGACAAGCGGATATGGATCATTGTATCAAAGCCAGTACCTAAAAGAAACATAGGCAATGCTCTGGTATCAGATGTACCATGGCAGCGGGCAAAACTCAAAGGTCCGTATGAAAATAAATTTGGCAACTTTCAGTCATTTTAGAGTGCATTTGAAATGATGGTTACTCACTTTTTTTGGATGACTTAAAAAAAACCTTATTCTTTGTAATAGGACTTTTTTTTTAACTGGGATGCAATGTATCCAGAAAAGGATGGCCTTTTCTAATTTCTATGACTACTAGGAAGGTAAATGAGAAGCAAAATACTATTTGATAGTACTGTTAGAGAATTTCCTGAAGAGAAGTGCAAATATTTGGCATGTCCCCTTCTTATCCTCTTCCCTACCAATGCACACATTTTTAACACATGCCTGGAGTGTGGATGTGATAACTGGATCCGCCATGAATCTGAGGTAGCCTTGAGGACAGAAGACATCTACTAAAGAAGGCAGAGATAAGGACCCAAGTTTTCTATGACTTTTTGGAGTTTTCATACCAACCCTGGACTGTCTCCTCATGCTTACTTTAGAGGCAAGAATAAACCCATTTGTGTTCAGCCATCAAAGTTTAGTTTCTGTTTCTGGCAGCAGTTTATAGTTTCTAACTGACAGAGAAACTGATCTCTGTGCAGGTAAGAAATGTCTCCCACATTACACAGCAAGTAAATGGTGGAGCGGACTTTAAATCTGTCAGTGTGCCAAAATATTTTATGCACTACGTATCACTGAACTTTCCCTCCCCTTTTAATGCTTTCTGCTGTCTCTTTAACTTACAGGAAGAAAACTGTAGCCATAGGGGCAATCAGAGGACTGTGCCTGAAACCTTCTATGAATCAGGGCAGAGGTTTCAGGATTTCTAGAAAATTAGGAAGATCTAAATGATCCCAGTACATCCCCATGACTTCCCCATGGCACCTGTGCCATACAATGGCAATGAAATTGTTGTTATCAAATGGAAAAATATTTTGCACGGCACAATCTTTCTGATACGCCATAGTGGATGTCAACTGTTAAATCATGCTGAACACTGTGAAAAGAATTAAAAGTACAGGGTCTTAGCATTTATCCCTGTCAGCCAAGCAGTTGAAATAAATACCCAACTATCTAGGAAAATTGAAACCAGCGTGCCGCCTCACGGACTTCTACATCCTTCCCAAAACAAAACAAAGCAAACAAAACCTCAGAGCCCTAGAGTTCATTAAGGGTTCTGAAACAGGTGGCATTAAGAAACAAAAAATGGTGCAGTCCACATATTCCATCAGGTCCTCAAGAATCATTCCAAAAGTTTTCTGTGTCCCATGCCATCTTAATGGGGAGCAACAGGCTGTTTATATTGCAGGGGGACTTAATAGTAGATGGTTTATCCATGTTGCCTACAACCAGAGATTTCCCAGAATTTGCGTTTCCCTTTTTCTGGTCTCTCCCAGAAATCCATCCTGTTTTCTGCCAGGAAACTACTTTTTTCACTTAAGTCTGTCTGGCTTTCACTGTACATGCCCTTTCACCCTATTGGGTTTCATGGATGGCAAAATTTTCATAAACCAAAGCAGAGATTGTCATTCTCATTAGATATTTTACTTAGTAGATGTAGAGAGGATTTATGTCCACGTGGGTTATTCCCACCTGGAACTTCTTTCCATCTTGCCGGAGCCAGGCTTCTAAGATGTCAGCAAGTTTAGCCCATATGTCTTTCCAATAGTTTTAGGCAGTTAAATAAATGGGAATATCTATCTTTTATTTTTCCCTATAAGTGACTTTCTTGGTATATTTTAATTTACCATTAAATATACCATTTAATATACCATTTGGTATATTTTTATTTACCATTTTACTTTGAGGATAATACGGTGCATTAGTTTCCTAGAGCTGCTGTAACAAATTACTACAAACTGTGTGGCTTAAAGTAATATAAATATATTTGCTCACAATCCTAAAAGCCAGAAGTTTGAAATCAAGATGTCAGCAGGGCTACACTCCCTCCCAAGGCTCTAGAGAGAATCCATTCTATGCTCTTCTTTTGGTGGCTGCTGGTAATCCTTAGGATTCCTTGGCTTGTAGCTCCTTTTGTCTTTACATTGCTGCTTCCTGTGACGTCTGTGCCTTCTTTTTTCTATTAGAAGAACATTTGTCATTAGATTTAGGGCCTGCCTGGGTAATCCAGGGTAATCATATCTCAAGATTTGAACTTTATTACATCTGCAAAAACCCATTTCCCGAATAGGCTAATATTCACAGATGATAGGGATTTGGGCATATCTTTCTAGGTTCTACCTTTCAACTTGCTACATATATGGTAAGATCAAAATGGGATATGTGGCACAGACTGTAACACGTGCTTTCCCAAACTAGTTTCTAGTGTTTTTTAGTTCTGGTTGCCTAGTCACTGTCTATTTTACCTGGGCCAAGACATTATACAATATTTTCTGCTCTTTTCAGCGAAAGTCCAAGTCTATCTATAGCTCAACTCAGTCCTGAACTATGCTGGTGTCCTCCAAGACTGGCTTATACAGAAACATGTATAATCAATATTGTTGCTTTTAAAAATATTGTTTAATATTCTTTAGAAAAATAAAGAATACTAATGAGAGGCAATCTGGTTTCATTGTTCTAGATTTCTCTTCTAGCTATGTTGCCTGATAATGAGCAATATTGGAAGATCAGATTTCTAGCCTCATCTACCTATGTAGGCAATATTATTTATCATCTAATTCAGAAAAGATATTTACTCTTAATCAGATGACAAGGATAGAAAATACATAAAAACTTTTGAGTTCTGACCTCTCCTGCATTGTAACCCTAGATCTTTGGTTATGCCGTTGACTGATAAATATTTATGCCTTTCATTTAATTATCTTTTTCCCTATGGAAAGTTTAATGACTTCTAGAAATATTTATTTCCTTTACTGTGGAAAACTTGACATAATCAGAACAGTATGGTTTATAATTTTAGCCACAATAATAATTATTTATCAGAATCAGTTATTTTAATTTCCTTCTCAAAGCAGGTGACTGCTGAGCACAGCCCCATAAAGCTAATTAATTATGGCAATTGTATAATATGGTGCTGGAAAATGGGTGTTTACAGAAATTGCTGGGAGAAATGCTTCTATATGTAGTTTGGCAGGATAAATTTGTACTTTCAATTTGTATTCTTCCATATTCCACCAGATGAATAATTTTCCTTCTGGAGAAAGAAACCAATATAGAATATGACATTCTCCAAAGTCCCGTGGTAGTCCAGCCTAAGCCTGTCATACAAATGGATTAATGGTCCATAATATTCTGTGCATTAAAATATTTGTCACAAAAATGAATGTACACTCTCTCCCCCTTCACACTCTGTCCTCGTTATAGACCTTCTCAAAGGAAATGATTATCTATTATTTTTTTTTTTTGGAAAAATGTTCTGTTCTTGGAAGTATAATCTCTGCCATTAGAATGATAAAGAAAAATATAACAATACTTTTAGATATAAGTCTCTGAAAAATAGTTCTCATGACAGAATATAATAGAACACACAATAATACAAAAATAGTCCTATTACCGTGGAACATGTTAGAGTGTATTAGTTTAGAAAAAAAAAGTAAGCCCACTGTTGAAATTACATTGTGTTTTTATTCTTTAGATGTCTGCTTTATTTTTCTCTAAATTCTTTAGATTGAGATAGGCTGCTAAGCCTGTCACACATCATGCCTATTCTGTGAATGCAACTGGGGAGGGCTCAGCTGGAAAATTCTCTGCATCTAGATAGCTCCAGAAAGCACTTTCACTGGCCTGGTTTCTTTGATGGCAAAATATAGAAGGAAGAGCTTTTACCATTTACTTCCTTTGTTTCTTGTGTTCACACAATTTCCAACATTGATTCTGAGAACAGAATTAATCTATTTAATTAAAAGAGAACTAGAGTTGGACATAAATTGAGATTTCTTATTCATATGCTAAATTGTAGGTATTTTTGCCTCATGCAGCAGTCCTAGCTTGTGATATTAGCAAAATGATTCTTGTGGCCCCAAATCAAAGTGGAATCCATATTTAGTAACATAAAAAAGAGATAGAAACTATTTTTATATATTTTATAAATAGTTCTGTATCTTTGTTCTTTTTATACTTTTTTAATAAAAACTGGCATTAATATTATTTACATATCATTAAAATGTCTTTAAATCCCTGTAAGGGCCCTAACAGATCTATCTACATTCTTTACTTACATAACACCAATCTAGCCAGCTAAAATATTAAATGCATATTCTAAGTTTTATTCAACATTTCAACTACATTTTAAGTTCCTTGACAGCAGCAGTTATGCCTTTTCTCATCTATTTTCAGCATATTTCTGAGAAGGGTATGATACCAAAAGTCAGATGCCCAGTGAGCATCAGTTGTAGCAGTCTATCCTTGCAGCAGTACTTGGCATTTCTCCACATTCTTAAAAAAACAAAACAAAACAAAAACAAACAAAAAAAAACCTCTTCAAAATAAAATGCAATCTGAGATTTACTGTAGATTGTGCACAAAAAAAAATTGAGGCACCACCATCAATTCCAGGAGACAATCAGACTTTCCTTAAAGTCTCTGTTCATTCTTTCTAGCAACTAGGGACCACCCACTCCCCTTACCCTACCCGCTGACATTGCTCAGCTTTTTAGCTTCCTCCCTCTTTTCTTTATTGAGCTAGATGTCTTTCTCTTTCTGCTTTAACATGCTTGCAGAGTTCTGCCCCTCAACAGACTTTTCAAAGCCATTTTCTCTACAAAGTCATTTGCTCTACAAAGAAGCTTTCAGACCAATTGCCTGGAAGATTACATTTGCTTGGAAAAGAGCGCTGCAACTATGTAATGGGTACTTTAATCAAAGGAGAAACATGGCGTTCCAACAGGGGTTCTAAGACTCAAGGCTTCCTTAAGTTCTGGTTTTATCACTTGTATAATATGTGATAAATTATCCTCTCCAAAACTTAGTTTCCTGGTTTTTAGAACTGTCTAGCCATATGCAGAAAACTGAAACTGGTTCCCTTCCTTACACCTTATACAAAAATTAACTCAAGATGGATTAAAAACTTAAACATTAAGATGAAATCCATAAAAACCCTAGAAGAAAACCTAGGCAATACCATTCAGGACATAGGCATGGGCAAAGACCTCATGACTAAAACACCAAACGCAATGGCAACAAAAGCCAAAATTGATAAATGGGATCTAATTAAAGAGCTTCTGCACAGCAAAAGAAACTACCATCAGAGTGAACAGGCAACCTACAGAATGGGAGAACATTTTTGCAATCTACCCATCTGACAAAGAGGTAATATCCAGACTCTACGAAGAATTTAAACAAATTACAGGAAAAAAAAAACCATCAAAAAGTGGGCAAAGAATATGAACAGACACTTCTCAAAATAAGACATTTATGCAGCCAACAAACATATGAAAAACTCATCATCACTGGTCATGAGAGAAATGCAAATCAAAACCACAATGAGATACCATCTCATGCCAGTTAGAATGGCGATCATTAAAAAGTCAGGGAACAACAGATGCTAGAGAGGATGTGGAGAAATAGGAATGCTTTTACACTGTTGGTGGGAGAGTAAATTAGTTCAACCATTGTGGAAGACAGTGTGGGCATTCATCAAGGATCTAGAACCAGATATACCATTTGACCCAGCAATCCCATTACTGGGTATATACTCAAAGGGTTATAAATCATTCTGCTATAAAGACACATGCACACATATGTTTATTGCATCACTATTCAGAATAGCAAAGACTTGAAGCCAACCCAAATGCCCATCAATGATAGACTGGATAAAGAAAATGTGGCACGTATATACCATGGAATAATATGCAACCACAGAAAAGGATGAATTCGTGTCCTTTGCAGGGACATGGATGAAGCTGGAAAGCATCATTCTCAGAAAACTAACGTAGGAACAGAAAACCAAACACCGCATTTTCTCACTCATAAGTGGGAGCTGAACAATGAGAACACATGGACCCAGTGAGGAGAGCATCACACACCAGGGCCTGTCAGGGGGTGGGGAGGATAGGGGAGGGGTGGCATTAGGTGAAATACCTAACGTAGATGATGGGTTGATGGGTGTAGCAAACTACCATGGCATGTGTATATCTGTGTAACAAACCTGCACATTCCACACGTGTATCCCAGAACTTAAAGTATAATTTAAAAAGTGCTAGTATTACACATATCATATTATGCTTGTTGGATTATTTAGCAATATTATTTGGGAAGCATTATTTGGGATGCGTTTTATCTTACAGAAAGTAAGACTACAGGCTCAGAATGTTTAAAAACCCCTTGTCCTTTATTTTAGGAAAAAAGGAGATGAATTAATACTAGCCAGTAGCTGGGTGACTACAACATCTGTGTTTCTTAATATAGCAAAATTATGATATACACATGAGCAAAACCTAAGACTTTCAACAAACTGTCTCCAAGTGAGCAAGGAAAGAGAAGTTTTTGGACACTAGGAGGGGAGAGGAGACCATGCTCTACTTAACAACAAAGAGAAAGATATACCTTGCAGACAAAAGTAGGAAACAACAGCTATTTAATGAGATATTGATACCATGCAGTTGAAAAAAAAAAACTTATGGTGATAGACTTAGGATCTATGAAGGAGTCTCAGAATTTGTCCAACAGGGTAGAACACTGAAGATACATAATGGGGTTGCAGTATTTGTTCTGCATCACAAAATGTGAAGTTGCGCTTGTTTTTTGAGATTTTAGCTCCCCAACAAGACATAAAGTTCTGTTTATTGCAGAGACTGATTTCTTCCTCATTGGCGCAGTGTAGTAAATAGAATAAATGTGCATTCTGTATTGAATTTTAATCTGCATAAAAATTATTGGTTTGCCTAAGTATTTAATAGGTTTGACACCTTGTTTTCATGTTATAAAAACCTTTTAGACTATGTTTCAATAGATATCTTTATTAATAAAAGAAAATATAAAGAAGGTTCATTTCAATTCTAGGAATACATCGTCACACCTGTCAAATAAAAATGGGAAAACAAGAAGCTTTTTATTAAAATGAAATTACTGACATCAGATAAACATCTCTGCACATGTTATTCTCATTCTTACACCGCCTGTTGAGAAAAAAGAAACCCAAAAGAGTCCCTCATGGCTTCAGAGAATGGAATTGAGATCAGAGTAATGAGATATTGGTTAAAGGAAACTATGTTAAACAAGCATTTAATTAGCTTTGGATGATGTCAGCTTTCTGACTGTGGTGAATTCGAATGTGTTTTTTGTTTCATTTTCTTGTTTTGTTTTGTTTTGTTTCTCTTAGACCGGTTTTCTTCCAGCAAAAAGGAAACAATATCATTGATAATGCCATCCACATTTGACTCTATAAGCTTCCGGGTCGCTGTGTGATGATATGTGTGGCTATCTAAGGTTAAACACATGAGGAGCTCTTTTTCTCATGATATTTCAAAAATTCTTAATCTGAAGAGTCATCATCCAATTAGTAATGGGAAAGGGAAAAAGGTTCAATAGTTGGCATTTGAAATCAGACCTAGCTAAAAATGTAACTTTATATTTTCCTTTACCTCCTGATCAAAACTACAATTTTAGCTTCTATTGATTGAACATCAATCTATGCCTACGTCACGTTTAAGTGCATATGTGTCTGTGTATAAGGAGACAGCATTATACATTACATACATAGAGAACATTTGTTATATGTGGGTATTTTATTAATCATTCTATTAAATCAATGATGTATGTGTATATATATTTAATATCTATGTATCATTTTACAGTTACTGAAATTGAGTCTCAAAGATGTTAAATATTTTCAACCTTACATATTAAGGAAACAACATAAATAGTTCTGACTTATTTCAACTATTTCTCAACATAACGCTGTTGAAAAAGGAAGTAGACCCCCCCAAAAATTTGCCACATATTTGGTGGTTAACTTTTTTTTTAATTAATTTTTTTTAAAGATGGGACTCGCTATGTTGCTCAGGCTTGGCCCGAATTTCTGGGCACAAGTTATACTCCTGCCTCAGCCTCCTCAGTAGTTGTGGCTACAGGTGTGCACCACTGCACCAAACTAGTTAACATTTTAAATATCACTATTAAATAAATCTTACCTCAGTCTCACTTATCTTGATAAATCAGGCTCATGTATTCACATCCATGAACTCTGCACCTTACTTCCTACAGCCCCTTTGGCAAGCTGGCTATCAGTTATTACTTGCTGCTATTGTCAATGTTTGCCCTCTTTGTTCTAATTTTGTCTCCAGGACTGGAAACTAAATGGCTATGGTAGAACTGAGAATCAAGTAGTAATGTACAGGGTCTGAGTATGCCTCAATATAACATCGGCAGAAGCAGTACCAGTCACACTTAAAGTAAAGCCCTTCTAAAGCTATCCACATTGGATTTATATGTACAAAATATTTACCTCATTAGAAATTTATAACTGCGGGATACTCCAAGCCTTTACTCCTCTTCTCATGATATTTTGATCACATAATTAAAAAGAAACTCAATCTTCTCACTATTGGTTGGTTTACATTTAGGCTTCCTTTTTTATCTGACACTTCTTATCCACTATGTAATTCATTTATTTCACTGGGTTCTGCTCTGATCTTACCCATTAATCTCAACAAAGTATCACTTCTATAAGGCTTGGTAAATCCCTTTGTCACAATCTGGCCTTACTATTTTTTTCTCTAGTCTTGCTAATCAACTCTTTACCCAGTTGAGCTGTAAGTGACTAATAACTCTAATTGAAAGTCTGGTAACTCCTAAGAGTAAAAAGCAGAAGCTCTCATAACCTCAAAGTCATTGATTCAGAGGTTTATTTACTAGCATATCTGTATTTATTGAGAGTGGCTGGGTTTATTATAACCGCAGAAGAAAGGGATGCCCTGTTTCTTTTTCCATCAACCTCTAATCTTAGGAAAATACCTTCTTCACAAAGCCCAGTTGCCAACATGCCAATATATATAATATCTCTGAATTTCAAAAGACAATGGTGATATTTTCCCATCTCAAATAATTCATGTTGTCTATGACATACCTTTTTCATTTATTTAATCATATTCTGAATAAAATTTAATCCTATTCTGAATTTTATGTAGATATTTATAGTCTAAATTTTCTACCCAATAGATTTTTTGTGTTTTTTTTTCTTTAACACTGTTTTTAGAGGAGTTTTAGGTTCACAACTACATTGATAGGAAGGTATGACTATTTTTCTACATAATCCCTGAACCCACACAAGCATAGTTTACTCCATTATCAGCATTCTTTACCAAAATGGTACATTAGTTACAATTGAAAAACCTAAATTTTCATATTATTATAATCCAAAGTCCATGTAATATGAAGTTTTTTTTCATCTGCTCATTTTTCATCTATATATATTCTTCAGTGAGATTCCCACTAATATCTTTAGCCTACTTTTAATTGGTTATTTTCTTCTTTTAAGAGTCCTTTGTATATTTTGGATAACAGTTCCTTAACAAATATATATTTCGTAAATATTTTCTCTTAGTCTGTGGCTCATGTTTTCATGCCCTCTGCAGTCTTTTTGCAGAGTAGAAATTTGTAATTTTAATAAAGTCAAGCTTATCAATTTTTTTATTATACTTTAAGTTCTAGGATACATGCGCAGAACATCTAGGTTTGTTACATAGGTATATATGTGCCATGGTGGTTTGCTGCATCCATCAACTTGTCATCTACATTAGGTATTTCTCCTAATGCTATCCCTCCCCTAGCCTCCCCACCCCCTGATAGGCCCCAGTGTGTGATGTTCCCCTCCCTGTGTCCATGTGTTCTCATTGTTCAACTCCCACCTATGAGTGAGAACATGCAGTGTTTGGTTTTCTGTTCCTGTATTAGTTTGCTGAGAATGATGGTTTCCAGCTTCATCCATGTCATGAACTCATGAATTCGTCCTTTTCTATGGCTGCATAGTATTGCATGGTGTATATGTGCCACATTTTCTTTATCCATTCTATCATTGATGGGCTTATATGTTGGTTCCAAGTCTTTGCTATTCTGAAAAGTGCTGCAATAAACATATGTGTGCATGTGTCTTTATAGTAGAGTGATTTACAATCCTTTGGGTATATCCCAAGTAATGGGACTGCTGAATCTAATGGTATTGCTGGTTCTCCTTGAGGAATAGCCACACTGCCTTCCACGATGGTTGAATTAATTTACACACCCACCAACAGTGTAAAAGTGTTCCTATTTTTCCACATCCTCTCTAGCATCTATTGTTTCCTGACTTTTTAATGATTGCCATTCTAACCGGCATGAGATTGTATTTCATTGTGGTTTTGATTTGCATTTCTCTAATGACCAGTGATGATGAGCTTTTTTCATAAATGTCTTCTTTTGAGAAGTGTCTGTTTATATCCTTTGCCCACTTTTTGAATGGGTTTTTCTTGTAAATTTGTTTAAGTTCTTGTAGATTCTTGATATTAGCCCTTTGTCAGATGGATAGACTGCAAAAATTTTCTCCCATTCTGTAGGTTGCCTGTTCACTCTGATGGTAGTTTCTTTGGCTGTGCAGAAGCTCTTTAGTTTAATTAGATCCCATTTGTCAATTTTGGCTTTTGTTGCCATCGCTTTTGGTGTTTTAGTCATGAAGTCTTTGCCATGCGTCTGTCCTGAATGGTACTGCCTAGGTTTTCTTCTAGGGTTTTTTATGGTTTTAGGTCTTACACTTAAGTCTTTAATCCATCTTGAGTTAATTTTTGCTTAAGGTTTAAGGGAGGGGTCCAGTTTCAGTTTTCTGCATGTGGCTAGCTAGTTTTCCTAACATCATTTATTAAATAGGGGATCCTTTCCCCATTGCTTATTTTTGTCAGGTTTGTCAAAGATCAGATGGTTGTAGATGTGTGGCATTATTTCTGAGGCCTCTGTTCTGTTCCATTGGTCTACATATGTGTTTTGGTACCAGTACCATGCTGTTTTGGTTACTGTAGACTTGTAGTATAGTTTGAAGTCAGGTAGCAGGATGCCTCCAGCTTTGTTTTTTTTTGCTTAGGATTGTCTTGGCTATATGGTCTCTTTTTTGGTTCCATTTGAAATTTACAGTAGTTTTTTCTAATTCTGTGAAGAAAGTCAATGGTAGCTTGATGGGGATAGCATTAAGTCTATAAATTACTTTGGGCGGTATGGCCATTTTGATGATATTGATTCTTCCTATCCATGGGCATGGAATGTTTTTCTGTTTGTTTCTATCTTATTTCCTTGAGCAGTGGTTTGTAGTTCTCCTTGAAAAAGTCCTTCACACCCCTTCTAAGTTGTATTCCTGGGTGTTTTATTCTCTTTGTAGCAATTGTGAATGGGAGTTCACTCATGATTTGGCTCTCTGTTTGTCTATTATTGGTGTATAGGAATGCTTGTGATTTTTACACATTGCTTTTGTATCCTGAGACTTTGCTGAAGTTGCTTACCAGCTTAAGTAGATTTTGGGCTGAGACGATGTGGTTTTCTAACTGTACAATCATGTCATCTGCAAACAGAGACAATTTGACTTCCTCTTTTCCTATTTGAATACCTTTTATTTCTTTCTCTTCCCTGATTGCCCTGGCCAGAACTTCCAATGCTGTGTTGAATAGGAGGGGTGAGAGAGGGAATCCTTGTCTTGTGCCGGTTTTCAAAGGGAATGCTTCCAGCTTTTGCCCATTCAGTGTGATATTGGCTGTGGGTTTGTCATAAATAGCTCTTATTATTTTGAGATAATGTTCTATCAATGCCTAGTTTATTAAGAGTTTTTAGCATGAAGACATGTTGAATTTTGTTGAAGGCCTTTTCTGCGCCTATTGAGATAACCATGTGTGTTTTTTGTCATTGGTTCTGTTTATGTGATGGATTATATTTATTGATTTGAGTATGTTGAGCCAACCTTGCATGCCAGGGACAGAGTCAACTTGATCATGGTGGATAAGCTTTTTGATGTGCTGCTGGATTCAGTTTGTCAGTATTTTATTGAGGATTTTCACATCGATGTTCACCAGGGATACTGGCCTGAAATTTTCTTTCTTTGTTGCTTCTCTGCCAAGTTTCAGTATCAGGATGATGCTGACCTCATAAAGTGTGTTAGGAAGGAGTCCCTCTTTTTCTATCGTTTGGAATAGTTTCAGAAGGAATGGTACCAGCTCCTCTTTGTACATCTGGTAGAATTCGGCTGTGAATCTGTCTGGTCCTGGGCTTTTTTTGGTTGGTAGGCTATTAATTACTGCCTCAATTTCAGAACTTATTATTGGTCTATTCAGGGATTCTACTTCTTCCTGGTTTAGTCTTGGGAGGGTGTATATGTCCAGGAATTTATCTATTTCTTCTAGATTTTCTAGTTTACTTGCAAAGAGGTGTTTACAATATTCTCTGATGGTAGTTTGTATTTCTGTGGGATTAGTGGTGATATCCACTTTATCATTTTTTGTGTGTCTATTTGATTCTTGTCTCTTTTCTTCTTTATTAGTCTGGCCAGCAGTCTATTTTGTTGATCTTTTCAAAAAACCAGCTCCTGGATTATTAATTTTTTGAAGGTTTTTTTGTGTCTCTATCCCCTTCAGTTCTGCTGTGATCTTAGTTATTTCTTGTCTTCTGCTAGCTTTTGAATTGTTTTGCTCTTGCTTCTCTAGTTCTTTTAATTGTGATGTTAGAGAATCAATTTTAGATCTTTTCTGCTTTCTCCTGTGGGTATTTAGTGCTATAAATTTCTCTCTACACATTGCTTTGGCTATGTCTCAGAGATTGTGGTATGTTGTGTCTTTGTTCTTATTGTTTTCAAATAACTTACCTATTTCTGCCTTCATTTCATTATTTACCCAGCAGTTGTTCAGGAGCAGGTTGTTCAGTTTCCATGTATTTGGGTGATTTAGAGTGAGTTTCTTAATCCTGAGTTCTAATTTGATTGCACTGTGTTCTGAGAGACTGCTTGTTATGATTTCCATTCTTTTGCATTTGCTGAGGAGTGTTTTACTTCCAATTATGTGGTCAATTTTAGAATAAGTGTTATGTGGTGCTGAGAAGAATGTATATTCTGTTGATTTGGGGTGGAGAGTTCTGTAGATGTCTATTAGGTCTGTTTGGTCCAGAGCTGAGTTCAAGTCTTGAATATCCTTGTTAACCTTCTGTCTCATTTATCCGTCTAATATTGATAGTGGGGTGTTAAAGTCTCCCATTATTATTGTGTGGGAGTCTATTCTCTTTATAGGTCTCTAAGAACTTGCTTTATGAATCTGGGTGCTCCTGTATTGGGTGCATATATATTTACGATAGTTAGCTCTTCTTGTTGTATTGATCCCTTTACCATTATGTAATGCCCTTGTCTTTTTTGATCTTTGTTGGTTTAAAGTCTGTTTTATCAGAGACTAGGATTACAACCCCTGCTTCTTTTTGTTTTCCATTTGCTTGGTAAATATTCTTCTATCCCTTTATTTTGAGCCTATATTTGTCTTTGCACATGAGATGGGTCTCCTGAATACAGCACACCAATGGGCCTTGACTCTTTATCCAACATTTACATTTAAGGTTAATATTATTGTGTGTGAATTTCATCCTGTCATTATGATGCTAGCTGTTTATTTTGCCTGTTAGTTGATGCAGCTTCTTCATAGTGTCAATGGTCTTTACAATTTGGTATGTTTTTGCAGTGGCTGGTACCATTTTTTCTTTCCATATTTAGTGTTTCTTTCGGGAGCTCTTGTAAGGCAGGCCTGGTGGTTACAAAATCTCTCAGCATTTGCTTGTCTGTAAAGGATTTTATTTCTCCTTGACTTATGAAACTTAGTTTGGCTGGATATGAAATTCGGGGTTGAAAATTCTTTTCTTTAAGAATGTTGAATATTGGCCTTCACTCTCTCCTGGCTTGTAGGGTTTCTGCAGAGAGATATGCTGTTAGTCTGATGGGCTTCCCTTTATGTGTAACCCAACCTTTCTCTCTGGCTGCCCTTAACATTTTTTCTTTCATTTCAACCTTGGTGAATCTAATGATTATGTGTCTTGGGGTTGCTCTTCTCAAGGAGTATCTTTGTGATGTTCTCTGTATTTCCTGAATTTGAATGTTGGCCTATCTTGCTACATTGAGGATGTTCTCCTGGATAATATCCTGAAGAGTGTTTTCCAACTTGGTTCCATTCTCTCTGTCACTTTCAGGTACACCAATCAAATGTAGGTTTGGTCTTTTCACATAGTCCCATATTTCTTATAGGCTTTTTTTTTTTCATTTGTTTTCATTCTTTTTTCTCTAATCTTGTCTTCATGCTTTATTTTATTAAGTCGATCTTCAATCTCTGATATCCTTTCTTCTGCTTGATCGACTTGGCTATTGATACTTGTTTATGCTTCATGAAGTTCTTGTGCTGTATTTTTCAGCTCCATCAAGTCATTTATATTCTTCTCTAAAGTGGTTATTCTAGTTAGCAATTCCTCTAACGTTTTTTCAAGGTTCTTAGCTTCCTTGCATTGGGTTAGAACATGCTCCTTTAACTTGGATGAGTTTGTTATTACCCACCTTCTGAAGCCTACTTTTGTCAATTTGTCAAACTCATTTCCTGTCCAGTTTTGTTCCCTTGCTGGTGAGGAGTTGTGATCCCTTGGAGGAGAAGAGGCATTCTGGTTTTTGGAATTTTCAGCCTTTTTGCACTGGTTCTCCTTGTCTTCATAGATTTATCTACCATTGATCTTTAATGTTGGTGACCTTTGGGTGGGGTTTCTGTGTGGATGTCCTTTTTGTCGATGTTGACACTATTCCTTTCTATTTGTTAGTTTTCCTTCTAACAGTAAGGCCCCTCTGCTGCAGGTCTGCTGGATTTTGCTGGAGGTCTACTCCAGACTCTGTTGCCTGGGTATCATGAGCGGAGTCTGCAGAACAGCCAAGATTGCACAGTCCCCCAGGGCTTCTCTTGGCTAGGGGAGGGAGTTCCCCAACCCCTTGAGCTTCCTGGCTGAGGCAATGCCCCACCCTGCTTTGACTTGCCCTCTGTGGGCTCCACTCACTAACCAGTCCCAGTGAGATGAGCCAGGTACCTCAGTTGGAAATGCAGAAATCACCCACCTTCTGCATCGATCTTGCTGGGAGCTGCAGACTGGAGCTGTTCCTATTCTGCCATCTTGCCAGCTCCTACCCTATCAATTCTTTCAGGGATTGTGCCTTTGATTTCACGTTTAAAATGTAATCATCAAACACAAGATTACCTACATTTTCTCTTGTGTTATCTTCTAGCAGTTTTATGGTTTTGCATTTTACATTTAGGCCTGTGATCATTTTGAGTTACTTTTTATGCACAGCTTATAGTCTCTGTCTAGATTTATTTTCTGGTATGTGTATATACAGTTGTTCCAGTATTATTTGTTGAAAGTACTACCTTTGTTCCATGGTCTTGGCTCTGCTGATTTATAAAAGATCAGTTGATTATTAGACCTTTGTCAGATGGGTAGATTGCAAAATTTATCTCCCGCTCTGTAGGTTGCCTGTTTCCTCTGATGATAGTTTCTTTTGCTGTGCAGAAGCTCTTTAATTTAATTAGATCCCATTGGTCAAATTTTTCTTTTATTGCAATTGATTTTGGTGATTTCATTACAAAATGTTTGCCCATTCCTAAGTCCTGAATGGTATTGTCTAGATTTTTTTCTAGGGATTTTATAGTTTTGGGTTTTACATTTAAGTCTTTAATCTATCTTGAGTTAATTTTAAGGAACTTAAACAAATTTACAAGAAAAAAGAAAGCAACTTCATTAAAAAGTGGGCAAAGGACATGAACAGACACTTCTCAAAAGAAGACATTCATAAGGCCAACAAACTTGAAAAACAGCTCAGCATCACTGATCATTAGAGAAATGCAAATTAAAACCACAATAAGACACCACCTCATACAAGTCATAATGGTGATTATTAAAAATTCAAGTAACAACAGATTCTGGTGAGGTTGCAGAGAAGTAGAAATACTTTTACAGTGTTGGTGGGAATGTAAATTAGTTCAGCCATTCTGGAAGACAGTGTGGTGATTCTTCAAAGATCTAGGACGAGAGATACCATTTGACCCAGCAATTCCATTTCACTGCAGCACTATTCACAACAGCAAAGACATAGAATCAATCCAAATGCCCATCACTGATAGACTGGATAAAGAAAACGTGGTACATATAAACACGGAAGACTACGCACCCATAAAAAGGAAGGAGATTATGTCCCTTGTAAGAACATGGATGGAGCTAGAACACATCATCCTCAGCAAACTAATGCAGAAACAGAATACCAAACACTGCATGTTCTCACTTACAAGTAAGAGCTGAACAATGAGAACACATGGACGTATGGAGGGGAACAACACACACTGGGGCTTGTCAGTGGTGGGAGAGAGAGCATTAGGAAAAATAGCTAATGCATGCTGGGCTTAATACTGAGGTGATGGGTTAAAAGGTGCAGCAAATCACCATGGCACACGTTTACCTATGTAACAAGACTGCATATCCTGCACATGTACCCTGGAGCTTAAAATTCTTAAATAAAAATAAAAAGATCAGTGGGTTATATTTATATGGTTCTATTTATTGGCTCTTTATTCTGTTCCATTAATCTGTTTAGCTAATCTTTCACCAGTATCACAATCTCTCGATTACTGCAGTTTCATAGTAAATCTTAAAGTCAAGATTTTCATTCCTTCAATTCTATACATTTTCAATATGGATTGACTATACTGGATTTTTTGCCTCTACATATAAATTTTGGAATCAGTTTGATATGCACAAAATAACTTGCTAGGGTTTTAATTAAAATTGAATTGAATTTATTGCCCAATTTTGGAAAAGCTGACCTTCACAACATTGAATCTTCCTATCCGTGAACATGAAATATCTCTTCATTTATTTAGTTATTCTTTGATTTCTTTGATCAGAAT
Organism: Gorilla gorilla gorilla; assembly: GCF_029281585.2. Classification (NCBI taxonomy): domain Eukaryota; kingdom Metazoa; phylum Chordata; class Mammalia; order Primates; family Hominidae; genus Gorilla; species Gorilla gorilla. The sequence goes on along the minus strand of NC_073235.2, from coordinate 17,835,008 downwards.
TTTATAGTTTTCCTCATATAGATTTTAAACATATTTTATTATATTTATGATTAAGTATTTCATTTTTTAATGTTAATATAAATAGTATTGTTTTCAGTTTTAAATTCCACTTCGTCATTGCTGATGTATAGGAAAGAAGTTGATTTTCATATTTTAACCTTTCTATAAAGCGTATTAGTTCCAGGAGATTTTTGCTTATTCTTTCAGATTTTTGACATTGTTTAGACCCATCTGCAATCAAAGTTTTATTTCTTTCTTCCCAATCAATGCGCTTTGTTTTTTTTTCTCTTATCGTACTAGCCAGGACTGCTAGTACAATATTGAAAAGGAGTAATGAGAGGACTCGTACTTGTCTTGTGTCTCATTTTAGTGGAATTGCTTCTAGTTTCTCTCCATTTAGTGTGGTGTGAGCTGTGGGTTTTCTGTAGGTATACCTTATCAAGTGGAGGAAGTCCCCCTCCTTCATAGTTCACTGAGAGTTTTTTTTTTTTTTTTTAGCACAGAGAGTTGTTGGAGTTCGTCAAAGGCTTTTTCTGCATCTATTGATGTGATTATGTTATTTTTCTTTTTTAGTCTATTCTGACGATGGATTCTGCTAATTGATTTTTGAATGCTGAATAAGTCTTGCATTACGTGGGATGCACCTCTTGGTCGTGGTATGTAATACTTTTTATACATTGTTGGATTCAACTTGCTAAGATTTTGCTGAGGATTTTTGCATCTGTGTTCATGAGAGTTATTGGTCTGTGGTTTTACTTTTTTGTAATGCTTTTGTCTGATTTTGTTATTAGCATGATGCTGGCCTCATAGAATGAGTTATAAAATATTACCTCTCCCTCTATATTCTAATATAAATTTTAGAGAACTTGGTATAATCTCTCCTTAAGTCTTTGGTAGAATTTACTAGTGAACAAAACTGGGCTTAGTGCTTTCTGTTTGGAAGGTAATTAATTTTTTATTCAATTTTTAATAGATATAAGACAATCCAAATTGTCTATTTCTTCTTGTGTGAATTTTGGCATATTCCCCTCCCCCCCGCCCCCCCACCACACGCAAGGAACTGACCCGTTTCATCCAGGTTATCAAATACGTGGGCCTATGGGCATGGTGGCTCACCCCTGTAATCCCAGCACTTTGGGAGGCCGAGGCGGGTGGACTACTTGAAGTCAGGAGTTCAAGATCAGCCTGGCCAGCATGGTGAAACCCCATCTCTACTAAAAATACAAAATAATTAGCCGAGTGTGGTGGCACATGCCTGTAATCCCAGCTACTCAGGAGACTGAGGTGGGAAAATCGCTTGAACCCGGGAGGCAGAGGCTGCAGTGAGCCGAGATCACACCACTGCACTCTAGCCTAGGCAACAGATTGAGCCTCCATCTCAAAAAACAAAGAAACAAACAAAACCTAAAGTTGTCCATACTATTCGTTTTTATCCTTTCGATGTCCATGAGATACGTAATGATGTTCCATCTTTCATTTCTGACAATTGTAACTTTTGTTTTTTCTCCATTTTACTTAGCCTGGCCAAAAGCTTATCATTTTTTTCAGTCTTCTAAAAGAACAAGCTTGTGATTTTGTGGGTTTTTTCTTCTATGGATTTCCTATTATCAATTTTATTGGTTACTGTTCTAATTCTTATTGCTTCTCTCTGTTACACGTGGATTTAATCCACTTTACTTTTCCTAGGTTCCTAAGGTGGAAGCTTAAGTGATTGATTTTAGATATTTCTTCTTTTCTAATATATGAATTCAATGCTATAAATTTCCTCTAAGCACTGCTTTTGCTGAATCCTAACATTTTATTGATTTACAATAGTTGCACATATTTTGCTATGTGTGGGGGTATGTGTGATCTTTTGATAAATGTATACAGTGTGTACGAATCCTAATATTTTTATTGATTTACAATAGTTGCACGTATTTTGGGGGTATGTGCGATATTTTTATACATGTATACAATGTGTAATAATCAAATCAGGATAATTTTGATAAATTGTGTTTCCATTTTTATTTAGTCAAAAGCGTTTTTTAATTGTTGTTGAGATTTCTTCACCTCATATTTTATTTACAAGTGTGTTGTTTAATTTCTATGTGTGTCGAAATTTTTCAGTTATCTTACTATTATTGATTCCTAGTTGAACTCCATGTGGTCTGAAAGAAGACATTTTATGATTTCTATTCTTTTAAATGTGTTCAAGTATGTTTTATGGCCCAGAATGTGGCCTATCTTGATAAATGTTCCTTCCATGTTAGCTTGAGAAGAGTTTATATTCTGCTGCTATTGGATGAAATTGTCTATAGGTGTCAATTTATATTCAGTTAATTGATGGTTTCACTGAGTTCACCTGTGTGCTTACTGATGTTCTGTCTGCTGGATCTATTTCTGATATAGGGTTGTTGATGTCTCCAACTATAATATTGGATTTATCCAATTCTCACAGTTTTAATAGTTTTTGCTTCCCATATTCTGACGCTTTATTTAAACACACATTAAGGATGGCCATTTCTTCTTGGACAATTCACCCCTTTATCATCATGTAATATGACTTTTTACCTATTTTAACTTTTATATTTGCTTGGAATTCTGCTTGGTCTGAAATTAATATACATATGCTGATTTTCCAAAATTAGTGTTAGCATGATATATCTTTCCCCATCCATTTGTTTTTAATCTCTATGCATCTTTATATTTTAAGTGGGTTTTTTATAGACAATATATAGTTTGGTCTTATTTTTTATCTATTCTGACAATTTTTGTCTTTTCATTGGAACATCTAGACCATTGACATTCAAAGTGATTACTCATATAGCTGAATTATTTGTTACTGTTTTATTTTTTGCCTTTGTTCTTTGTTTCTATTTTGTCTTCTTTTTTTTAACTTTTGTGATTTTAATTAAGTAGTTTGTATAATTGTATTTTCTCTCATTTCTTAGCATACAAAGTATCCTTTTTTATACATTTTTTGGTAGATTGCTACAGTTTGCAATACACATTCACTACTAATCCAAGCCCCCTTTCACATAACACTATACTGACCAATAGATAGTGTGTACTTTCAAATAACAAAATAATCCTAGTTCCTCCCTCCCATGACTTGTATCATTGTTGTCCTCCATTTTACTTACATATAAGCTATGTAAGCAAACCTATATACTTCATATATATACACACACACATATACATATATACACACACACATGTATACACACAAACACATATATATATATACACACACATAAGAATATTTAATTGAATACATTGTTTTATTTAGCTCTCAGGCTTTTCCACATTAAGCCTCCAGCTATACATCATTTACGTTCGGATTTTTTTCTTACCCTGACACTAATTTGCCCCCTACTTCCCAAAGAAGATGTAGCTGTTAGTTTTTTCTTCAGTGAGTTATGACTTAATAAATTTTGATTTAAGTATTCTACCTACATTCACCAAGACGTAGTTTTCTTATCTGTAACGTTTGGACAATAACAGACTGGGTTTTTTTGTGGGGGTAAATTAAAAATATATGTGGAAAGCTTAAGCTTCATAATGGCTACAGTAAAGCCATATCTCATCTTGGGATAAATTATAAATTCAGCACTGAGTCAGTAAAACAGCCTTCTTTGATACTTTTATGTTTCTCTATACTTTTAAAATTAATATTTATTTCTTATTCATTTCTGTATTTCTTCTTGATACCAATGACAGAATTACCACCAGGTCATCTAGCCAGGTTTTCAGTTATTAATCAATGAATGGTAAATCTTAGAATCTCCTATATATTTCTTCCTTACGTTTTACCAGTATGAAAGGTTACTTCATGTTTCATTACTTCATTTACTTCTTAATTTCAATTCATTTTCTAGCATGAATAAACAGGCATTTATACATACACACATACACACACTCTCCTTGATAATAGAGCAAACAGAAATATATGTATATGTACATATGTGTCAAAAAATATGGATAAAAATGTGTATGACAGTGCTTTTTATAACAGGCCAAAATTGGAAACAAATGAAATGGTCATAAACAATATAATTATGTACGTATATGGTGGAATATTCAATTACTAAGATATTTTACAGCCATGATAATAAACTACTCCCACATATAACATAGAACAATATGGATGCATCTCATACACAATAAAAAAGATAAAATAATACATAATGTGCAATTTCATACCTGTTATCTGCAAATAAACACATAAAATACAACATAAATATACTCCCACATATACATTTTGCCCATAAAGGAAATATGGATCCTATATCAGGATAGGAGATTTTCGAGGGGGAGAAAGAAGTAAAGATTGAGGAGGGTCACAAGGGAAGTTTCTGGGGTGGTGATAATTTCCTACTCATTTACAAGTGCATATTGTGGATGGCATGTAGATATGAATGCTTATGGTTTGTACACTACTCTATATGCTATACATCAGTAAAAATGAGAAGTTATTTTTTGTCTTCTTTAAAGTATAGAAATATGGATTCCTATAAGTTAAATGAACTAATAAGGTATATTTAATAAATGATAGCTTACCTGTTGTTAGAAACACAGCAGGTTCTTAATAGAAGTTAGCTTTTCTTTATTGATAATACTGAATCTACTGTACCTGGTGCTGGGGTGTAATGATGAACCCATTTTACTAGGTAATTGACAGCATGCACCCACACATAAGAGACTCCAGGCTGCTAAAGAAATTTTACAGCATAAACCTAAGGAAGTTAGTTTCTTTAAAATAAAAATATAATTTTAGCTACAACTATTAGGTAAATAATAAATTGATATTAAAATGCATGTATTAATAAAAACATGCTTAGCGTTAAATTAACTATTAGCAGTAGTTTACAACTTTCATTATAATTCCTTGCATTTATCAATTTATATACATTTTGTTCACACTTCTGGGTTTAATTGAAAGATCCTTTTTATGTGTTTATTCCTTTTGCAATTACGTTTTGAGCTTTTATTTGCCACGTTCTGTGGTAGATTCAAAGACACAAAAGTAAAAGATACTGGCCCTGTCTTTAAAAACCTTTCATTTGGAATATTACAGACAAATTAGGCAATGATTATAACACATTGCAATTTGTTCTGATAGTTATTCTCACGATGCTACGGAAGTAAGAAACAGTGGTTTATGACTCCAAAGGGAGTGGATCAGAACAAGGCAGAGGCTTTCTGACTAGAAAGTGACAAATTGTAGTTGGACAGCGAATGAAGAAGAGCATTCTCAAAGGCACTTTCATCATTCAGTTCTATTAAATATTAATTATTATTTATTTAGTGGCCATCCTTCAGTAAAGGACTTGAAGGGGTGGAGTTGGACTCATCTTTAGTCACCAATAGCTGTCATTTTTTGAGAGACAAAATATGACAGATCCTTAAATAATGGGACAATCAAATTTAATGTAGCCATTAAAATAGAGTACTCCTAACAAACAAGGTCTCCACAAAGCCAGCAAATCATTGCTAAAATGGCTTCGAGGCAATAACGCTATCTAGATATGAGAACAGCTTAACTCCAGCAGAAAAAGACTTGACCTTGTGTTGATCCCAGCTGCCTTTACATTTTTATTGTTAATAGAACCCATATTCTATTTGGTGGGGTCTTTAAATAATTTACTAAGAGATCAGGTAACTCAGCCATAAATGAAAGATCAAAAGAGACACGGCACTTAAAATATGGAACGGGAGGGCATGAGTACAGAGAGTTATTATTGTTCTGGAGAACATATTTTCATTTGTTTATGTATTTTTATGACTGTGGGAAATTTTCATGTCCTCAATTACTGTTCTAATCTGCAAAATTAATATTTTTATCTTTGTGACTTCACTGCCATTACCCAAGAAGCCATGGCTTTTATCAATCCTGTGTAGTCACTAAAACTATTCTACATGCATTTGGCTTTAATAATGTCCAAGATAAATTAAAAGCAAAATAAATTTATACTTGCATGTTTTCAGGAAGAATCTTCAATTATATATTATTTATGGAGAAAAAATCTTTTGTTAAGTTTTAAAATTTCTAAAAATAATTGCTTATTCTAAATAAAAGAACCAGTGTAAAACTGACCCAAACGGGAACAGTCAGATATTAGAAAGTGTCTATCCAAAGTGCAGATGGTAACCAGGAGTTAAACAGAAATTAAGAGGCAGGTAGATCAAGGAAAATATATGGCAGTGCAAAATAGACTATGAAACGATGTTTGCTTCATTTATTCCACTCACTTAAACCATATTTGTTGTCTACTTTGTATAAGACAATGTTCTAGGTGCTTGAAACACAGGGATAATAATTCTGTAAGGATCTCTCCCCTTGAGGAACTCATATTCCAGTGGGAGTAGACAATTCCCAGTAATACCTAGCTTTCAATCTAAATGCAGCTATAAATGATAGAGTGATAAAAATAGCTTTATTGCTAATGCACTTTGTTCTTCCATCTATTATTCATCAGCAAACAATAGTTGGACACCTATTTGAAAAGGTCTCCTGCCAAATGCTAAAAAGATACAATGAGACATGGTTTGCCTACAAACTGCTGAATATCCTGGAGGTCAGAGATAGCTACATGTTCAAAGTATTAGGCTTCTCTAGAACTGCTGCCCTCTTGGACAGCTGGTTTTTGAGGACATGCTCTTCATAGTGAAATAAAGCCAAAGTTGTTTCTTTTCTGTTGATTAGAAAACATGAATGTGTAATACAACTCTTCCATTATTGGGCAGGTTTAATTATATAATGTCATATATGTGAAAATATTTGTATAGAGCCAAATACAGGAATTAGAATTACTCGGTTAAAAGGCACTTTGAATTTATACATCTAAGAGAGTTAGTCAAATTTTCCTTTTTGATAATTTTATAAATTTATATTTCCAATGGCAAATATTGCTACACAACCTTAATAACATGGTGTTACTGGACTTACATATTTTGGTCATGTGGATTCATGAAAAACAAATATCATTATATTACTTTTATTTTCTTAGTAAATTGAGATTGAGCATGCTGTAATATTTAAGAGGTATTTACATTTCCATTTATTTGAATTACCTATTCATACCCTGTGTTCATTTTTCTATTGATTTGTTAATATTTTTCTTAGTTATTTCTGGCAGTTCTTAATCCTTCACAATACACATTGGAAATGTTTTTCTCAGCTTTTCATTTGTTCTTGGGCTTAGGTTATGGTATTTCTTCATATATGGGATATTTTTAATGTTGTTGACTTTATTCTTTAAAAGATACCTTTCATAGCCTCTGTATTTTGAATCTTAGAAAGGCCTCAGCATCTGGGAGGATACAAAGTAATTCTTCTCTGTTTTTCTCATGTATTTTTATGATTTTTATTTCTTTAATGTTCAAATATGTGATGCATTTGGAATCATTGTGATATTATGTACAAAGAAGAATGGCTCCACCTTCAAATTTTTCAAAATAACTCCCAGAGTTCCTAATACCATTGACCTAATGATTCAGTTAATTATCCACAGGACTTGAGACAGCCCTATAAAATATATTCAATCCTTATATACATTTGGGCTTATTTTTGGACTTCTTATTCTGCTTATGAGTCTGTCTAGAAAAAGACAATATTATTTCATGTCAATAAAATTTATGTCCATCCTGCATAGTTATTGGGAAATATGTTTTAACATCTATTATGGCTGGGTATTGCTGTTCTTTGTTTAAAATTTCTTGGGTATTTGCATCTCTGTGTACGATTTTTTAAGTAAACTAACAAAGTATTTTATCCAGCCCTTTTTCTACCTCAAAGAATGTGAGAAAAACTATTGGTATTATTACTCGTATCATGCTAAATTTAACAACTTAAAGAGAGTTGGTATCATTTCGTTATTTAGCCTTCCTCTCAAGACCATTGTTCAATTCTTCCTTTGAACTCTTTAAAAGGATTTTAAAGTTTTCTTTACATAGATAATGTGTATTTCTAGTTAGGTTTATTCCTAGCTATTTTTATCTCTGTAAATCAATGTTATTTTTGCCTTCGTCCCTTTGTAGGCCTGTCTGGATTTGGTCTTTTTTCTGACTTTGAATGCAACTGCAGGCATGTCTCATATCTCTGTTCCTTGCTGTCCCAAGCACATTCTTACTTCATAGGTTAATATCTATGTCCATTGTTAAATTTTTTTAAAAAGCAGTTCTCTGAGCATCAATTAATTTTTAACAGTTTTAACCATCACACCCCCCACCTACCTTGGACATGCCTCAGTCTTAGAATGCTGAAGTGTAGGATGGGTGTGGTCTGTTTTATCCTATCACCTAGTTATCCTCTCCCCAGGAGAAGGAGCATGTTATGTGCCTGCCTTTATAATCTGGCAATTATTTATTCTGCAGAAAGTGGAAGCACGTAATTGTTGTTTCTTTCTCTCCAGAGTTTTTATTTTGTCTTTTGGTTTTGTTTATTTGTTTTCAGAGATTATTCTCATGCTTGTTCTCTTCTTCTCTGGCTAAGCATTTAAGACTCCCCTCCCTCAGCCAGCCCCTAGTCTTCCAGCAGTTATCATCTCTTCCCACCCCACACCTCCATGCTCTCTCAATGTTTGTCTCTTCTTCTTTCCTGGCCATCTTTCTTTTTTTTTTGGCAGGGTCTCTATTAGAAAGTCCAGGCTGACTCTCTCCCACTGATAATGCTGATCTTTGGAGTACTACTTCCTTTCCTCACCTTTACTTAAGTGTAGTAGGAAATTCAGTTCAATCTTCTTTCTCTGTAGTGCTATTTAGGTGCAGCTCCAGGATGATTTTCATCTTTAGACAGTTTGTAGTGAGAGGTAAACACTATTAGAACTCTAAAGGGTGAACAGGTGTCCAGTTTTATTGTTGTTGTTTGCTAGCTTGTTTGTTTCAAGTGGGAAAGGCTCTCCTCACTTCCCCCATGGAGAGGATGGCAAGTTAGAATGCTTGGAAAATGCATATAATTCCAATTTTGCTATCCAAAGGGACTCTGTCTATGAACTCTTCACACCCCACCATTTCACAGGTGGGGTGAACGACCCCTAATGCTAGTAGAAGCAGGTTTTATAGCCTCACCTTGCACTACATGTGTTGTCCAGCAGCTTGCTTTAGGATGTAGGGGTTCTAAGTACCCATTCTCTCGACTTTTTGTAGTCTCAGCTGAACTAAGACAGAATGAGTTCCATTTTAACAATCAAATACATTAAAAATACAGCATTGCAGACACTTGAAGATAAAGTACATGGAGGTCACTATAATAAAGCACCTTCTGATTTAGACTGTGGTCCCCTTTTATTTTAGAATACACTGACATTTCTCAGAGCAATAAGCTATTTGTAAATCTTTATTCACTTAGGTTCACTGGAACTTGAGTGAAAAAAATAAAAATATGGGTGGATCAAATCTAATGAGATAAATTTATATTTTCCCTCATGTTCATCTGCATGATAAAGCTCTGCCATTTTTCTTCACGTCATTTTTCCAGTTTCTTTCACATTTTACCTTTGTTTTTCTCTCTTTGATTTCTAGAGAATATCACTCTCATTTGGATAGAGCAGTCTCCAGCCTCCTAAGAACATCTCAGAGTTGACATTTCTACATACTTGTTTATTCCTTTCAAGGAGTAAACATATTGTTCAGAACCAAGAAGCTGAAAATATTGTTGTAGAATTATAATACTAACATAAAATCATTTCCCACATCATCATTTGATTAATACAACATGGCTGTGGTTTCTCAAACCCTCTTGCTTTTTCATGTTTTTGTTCATGCTATGATACTACCACTAAATAGACAACTTTCTTCTCACTCTCCTTTGACCATCATCTACTCACCCTTCAGGATTTAGTCAGGCATATGTTGAAAAATATGCTTAAAAACAAAGCTTACCTGAGAATGTCATTGTCAAGGATATACAAAATAGCAAATATTAAATTTGTTGACTTTCTTTGTCATAGATTAGATGTAGAATATTTTGTTTGAATGCTGTTTAATTCAGATTAATATACATGCATACATATATATGCATCTGTATATATTAATATACCTATATGTGCATGTATATATATATATATATATACACACACACACAAACACACATGTATGTACATACATATACTATACCACTATTAGTTTTTAGGATAAAAAAGTCAAAATATGAAATTTTTTTATTTTGATATTTTTTCTTTGTGTGATTGGCACATAAAAGAACTAAGACTCCTATACTCTATGTATGTCTCAGAAAATAAGTACCATGGAGTCTCAGTATTTGAAAAACTTTTAAAGCTTATCTAGATGAAATTTCTACTGAATCTGAGAATTTGCTCCACTGTGTAACAGTACAATCCATACTATATTGAGAGATTGTCACCAGCTATTTGCTTGAATATTTAGGATGAAGAGCTGTGGACTTTCAAAGAAGAGCCCTTTAGGGTAACTTCTGTACCATAGGTGCTTTGTAACTCTAAAGGGTGGAACTAAAACCGGTTTCTGAATGTCACTGGGTAACACATTTCAGTTCATAATTCAAAAGTCATCTTTATTGACTCTTCCTCAATATAGAAAAGACTGCTTCACCTAAAATAAAAGTAGGATATCAAATAAGACTGAACATTTGTTTTGAGACAATAAAAGGAATTTTTCATGCTGTGTGTAGTCTTCAAAAGGAGGCAGGTAGAGAAGATGAAAGGAAGATGAAATGAGACTAGATTCTAAATTAGCCATACGGTGACTATGGCAATGACAAAATCATGTCAGTCTGTAAAATACAAAATAAACAATTACTCCCTCTCAAGAAAATACTAATTTGCACATGTGTTCGGAAAAAAAGATTAATATATGAAGAAAATACTTTATAGAGGAGGCCTTTTTTTGAAATAAAATCCATTGTAAAGGGATTTCTTCTTTAGACTACCATGGAGCAACACAGGTTAAAAATACCCACCTTTATGAAATAAAACATTATACAAAATATACAAAACAATGGTTTTCAAGGTAGTGGACATCAAAATATGAATGACAGTGATCCCTGCAAGGTGGGAAACAAATGAAGTGAGCCTTATGATTACCTAACTTAGCTACCTGAGAAGTTCTTAGACCATGACACATGATGAGGAACCCAGGTGGAGGCTGGTGGTCTCCATAAGAAGATGAGATGAAGCTTAGAGCCCAGGAAGGCCAAGATGAAAAGAGTAAGCAGGGCAGAGTAACAGAGAGGAGAGAGCTACAGGTAGAATTCTGGAAAAATGCACAGGGTCACCGTGAGTCTTAAGGCAAAGACTTACCAATGCAGAAGTGAAGAAACTAACTAAGGGAGAGGAAATAACCATCTAAAAGAATTAGAAGCAAAAAATCTACTGCTGACATAAAGTTATGAATAATTCTGTTTTTATTAGCCATAATAAAATATCTCATAATTCAAGAAGCATTGGGTAAAGTAGTGATAAGGATTATGCCTTCGTATTGAGTGAAAAATTAGTTTTAGGCAACATGCTGCTCTGGTTCCACCTAACAAATTTTAGCATCAAGACAAAGAAGATCAAACTGTTACCCAGCAATTAACTATATCATAGAATGGAGCTCAAAATTATGTATAGAAATGCAAAAATGTCCAGAAGCCAATAAAATAAAGTTCAAAATGCCCGGCATCCAGTCAAAAAGTATGAGTCGAAATGAGAAAAACCCAGAATCATAAAAACAACAACAACAACAACAAATGACTTGGACAAGTCCAGTGTGGCGAGGATGTGAGTTTGTTAAGACTTAAATATGAGGCACTCCTGGATGGCAACAGGACAGCTGTAGAGATTTGTGCTGCCTCTTATCTCTAAGCTACTTTTAAGCTGATTTTTTCGCTCTTTGCCTACTATGTTTAAACAATGAGACTGTTTTTCTCAGCAGGTTCTCAGACACTTTTTGGGATCTGAACAATTCTTGAGTTAAAATCTTAATTACCTGAAACTTTAAAAAGTACTGATTGTGATTAACAGCATATTAGATATTACAGAAGAAAAGTTTTGGGAACTTGAATACATAGCAAGAGAAAATATCCAAAATAAAACACAAAAAGGAAAAAGACTGGGAAAAATAGTAAACACAACTTCTGGAGCCAATGAAAAACTTGTAGCTCGTAAATATGTAATTAAAGTCCAAGGAGAAAAAGGGGGCAGAATAATATTTAAAGAAATACAGTCATCCTTTCTTCAAATTTGATGAAGGCTCTAAATCTATAGATCTAAGAATGTCAATTAACCCAAAGCACATGAAATATGAAGATACTTCTCCATAGTGCATTATAATCTAGAGAAGAGACAAATATTTACAACATGCAGAAAATGCAAATTAAGGACTGAGAAGTAAAGAAGATAGTTTCTTTTTGGACACAATTCAAAAAACAGGAAGAAAACAGTACAGCAATATCTTTAAAGAATTCAAATGTCAACCTAAAATTTTTTAAATAAAAAATATTTTTTCCAAAAATGAGGGAAAAATAAAGATTCTTTGAGACCTAAAAAACTGAAAGAACTCATCAATACTAGGCCTAAACTACAATATTTAAAGAAGTCCATGTGACAGCAGGAAAATTAAGTAGAACAGAAATCTGGATCAACAAAATGGAAAGCAGAGCCCTGGAAATGGTAGCTACAAAGATAAATATAAATGTATGATTTTATCATTTAACATGCTTTTTAAAGCATTTAAAAGCATTTTGCTTTAGCAAAATGACTTTTAAAGCAAAAATAGAAAAATGTATTGTGAAATTGATGACATAGGTAGAGATTCAATTAAAAAAAGGGATCAAAGCACATGTTGCCTATAAAAAGCCCAGTTAAATATAGATAGGTGAAAAATAAAAACATGAGAAAATACATGTCATCTTAACTCTAACCAAAAGAGTAGCTATAGTAATATTAGATAAGGTAGACTTGAGATTAAAGAGGATTACCAGGGATACAGAGAATCATTTCATAATATAAAGTTAAATGTACATACTTAACAAAAGATATAACTTCTGGTAGTTACCCACAAGAAATGAAAGCACATGGTCACAATAAGATATTGGTCTGTATCTTTTCATGCAATTTTTTTTCCTGGCTTTGGTGACAGAGTACTGTTGGCTTCAGAGAATACATTAAGTATTTATTTCTCTTTAATTTTCTGGAAGAATTTGTATAGAAGTGTTATCAATTCTTATTTAGGTGTTTAAAGTGATTTACCAGTCAAGCTATTTGAGCCAGGATTTGTTGATTTTTTGTTTTTAAGAATTTTAAGTGAAAAATTCAATTTGTAAAAGAACAATGTTCAGTAGGAAAGTACAGCTATTTAAATAGACTTGGAACCTTTGAGTTTTACAAAAGTCTACTGATTCTCTTTCCAATTTTTCCTACATGTTCAAGCAGAATGTTGCTGTATTTAAAATGCTGACTTACGCATTAAATGACAGTAAAATATCTGGTACTTATATTTCCATTAATCTAGTTGAGATAGGCTATTAAATTAAAATTTTTACAAAAACATAAAAAGGAACTTATAGAAAAAATAAGCTACACGTAAAAACATTTTCCTAAGTAATGTCTTAGGTTTTAATAATTATTATAGAGATGACAAAGATTAAAACTTCACACCAGACAAATATAAGATGTGAAGAATGCTCTGCTGATGATATTTAATTGTAGGAAGGCTAGGGAATCCAGAAGTTCTCGGATTCTTCCCCGCCAATGACTCATGCTCTGTAGGGGTTTTATGGAACAATATAATCAAGGAACACCAGCAGAGTGGACTCAGAATTTGTTGTCATTAATAGTTGGCCTAGTTTGCAATTTGCTATTGCCAACCTAAAAAACATTGCCTTGGATCAATGACAGAAGAAGTGAGCCTCTTATTTCCCTTTTGTATTTAAAGATAACTGAAACCAGTTCAAATGACTATAGACACAGTGCTAAGAACAGCCCTGAATCCACTTATTCATCCAATCCACATGGAACAAGGAAAGAGATAAATTACTTGGCTCATGAATGCTCCTTCTTGGCATAGAAAGATATCTACAGCTAAAGGTATTACTGGGGTATTGATTGTTCAAATTGTTCACCTTTTACTAGATTGTGCTATAGTAACAAAAAGCCTCAAAAATGTCAATGATTTACCACAATAGAGATGTATCCCTCATTCATGATACGTGTTAATTGCTGATCATCTATGGCTCTATTACAGGCTGAAGTAGCATCTATCAATCTTAAATTTGAAACTGAGGGCAATGATCCAAAATCCAGGGCAAATGAAAGAGACTGGGTTTGGAATCTCAGTGGTTCAGAAGAGGTGCTCAGAGAACAAAGCAAGATAAGGAGAGCATAAAAATAGGTTATAATAGTTAAAAAGATAGGATTGGCACTCAGAATTTACAGGGATCCAGCAGATAGCAGAAATGTGACCACATCCATACCTTAATATCAAAAGAAATAGAAATATTCATGTGAGGAATTAGGGGAAAAAAAGCCTGATTAAAATGAAAATGGACCCAGGAGAGCATCTCAGAGACTTGCATATGAATGTAATTCTAATTCTAACATTTTTGTACATTTAGGGTTGTATTGCTCTCAAGAAACTTTGCCTTTATTACAAGAAGGTTCATGGTATAGTCTAATAAGAACTAGACAGGGAAGAAGGGCTGCTCCCAGAAACAAGATAGGATTCTCTGAATGTAGGAAATTATGATATCATATGAAACTCAAAAATAGAAAATGTTTAATTACATTCCCTCTGAAGAATTGCCAACACAATAGTCTTTTACTTCAACTGAAAGAGGATATAGTGTTATAATAATAAACATATTTTTATAGAATTCTATATTATATACATAGACAACTAAAGCTCTCATCAACCGTTCTGGACAGCAAATTAAAATGTGCCCATCAACTTCAGCATGTTAGCAAAAAGCAATTAATATATCATAGCCATGGGCCTTTGCCAAAATTAAATTTGTATGTGTTTAGAATTTTGTCATCCCGACAGTTTAATAGCACAAACAAGACGGGTAAAATATGGACTTTGTCCACGAACAATGTTACACATTTTGTTTACATTAAAATATGTGACTTTTTTTCAGCTTAGTGGCAAAATAAGCAGAGAATGTCTTACCCATTTCTTGAATTTGCCGTTTTTTAAACTACTTAAACTAATTTTTAAAGTCACTTCTTTATTGTCTCTGATTCAAAATAGATTGGGTTCCAATGCAACAGGATTTATATTAGAAAAAAATCTAACACAAAGAAAGTCAGGCTGTATGTAACCCCACCTAAAAGGTTTTAATTATTAATGGATCAAAGAATCTCACTGTAAGGTAACGTTTCACATATGGTCCCCCAAAATATCCCGCATGTTAATTGCTTCTGCTTTTTTTATGCCACTACTTTTCCTTGAACTGCGTCTCACAACACCTATCATGATGAAAATTAATTTACCTCTCCTTATCTCTATTAACCTGGGGAGTCTTTCCGTCCATGACTGATATGTTGTTTATTCTTGTATCCCCTGTATGTTGCACATTGCTGGGCACCTCGTAACATCTGGTTTCGTTTTCTGAAACTGAATTGATGGAATAAGAGTGGTATCCTAAAATAAACCATTTAAGTGACCTCTATCTAGGTAGAAATGACGGCCCATTGACCCTTTGACCGATTGGGCCTTTTGCATCCATTTCACATTTGAAAGGGTAATGGCAAATCTATAATCACTCTGATCAATATCACACAGTTCCTGAAACCCTGCAGAAGTAGCAAGAGATATCCTTACTGACATACTGTTTCTGTGAGCAATTATGCTTCCTTTTCAGTTTTTACTGGCTGCAGTGAGAAGACAGTGAGTAAAAATCACATGGTGCTAGAAAGAGGGTTTGGATACTTGATTGTCTTGTTAATAAATAGGTTGTCTCCTGTAGAATCGTAACATTTTGTTGGCTATTTTATTGTTCATTTAAAGTGAATACATGGGTTACAGGAGAATAATGCTGAAATAGTGAATTGAAATGGAGAAATGTTAGCCTACTTTGTGGATGGGACACCTCAGGTTTGGAAGTTAGAAAATATTGCAAATAATTGAATTTTGGAAGTCACTTAGTAATTTCTTGATAATTTCTCCCTTTCTCTAACTAAAAAAAAAAAGCCATTAGATAGCTTATCTCTACACTTATTTTGATAAATTTCTCACTTTATTCAACTACAAATGGTCTTCATTTAAAGAAATAGTATATTGATTATGTAGATACTGTTTATGCTGCATAATAGACATCTCCATGAACACTATATGTAATATTAATAACAAATCTGAAAATTAATGTCTCCATTTAGATGTACAAGTGGAGGTACAAATATTCTAAATAAATAACTCAGAATTACATAATTACAAGTCTAAGATACAAAACGAGTTCAGTTGACTTACTTTCCTTTTTCCTCTATACTATATTATCTCTTTGAGAAGGGACTATTAGGGAGATCAGGCAAATATCATATATAAATGTGATTATTTAATTGATAAAGCAATTCATTACCAGCTTAGAACAGGTCCCTCTTTCTTCACACTCAGAAAAAGGGACTGTTATTTATGCTTGTCAGAATTTAATAAGCAAAGACCATACTAAAATCATTTTCTCCAAGAAAATACACTACAGGCCTTGGCAAATCTATAATAGGGTAGATTTATATACGTGTTTTATCTTGTTTTCTAAAATAAGCACAATAAATGGGCCAGATACACATAGCTGTGTTTCTATCTGAATAAAAGTGTGTGGAAAATGGGATAAAAGAGAGTTCCAGGCATTCCTTTAATTATAAATTGAATTAAAAATTATTCAATTTGCCAGACATTGTCAAAAGTCTACATTGAATATGCCATTGAGAAAAAATGATTTTTCCGTTTCCCTTTCAACCCAAAATTTGGACATTGTCCTTTGGGGTGGCGTGATAAAACAAAAATAGTCTGTGTAGGATCATTTTTAAAATTCTCTATTTTTCATTGAGGATTCTGATTGCCAGTTGCATTGAAAAGTATTGGGCTTCTTTTTCTACCAAAAAAGGAAACAACATGTGTGTGTGTGTATATATATATATGTGTGTGTGTGTATGTGTGTGTGTGTAAATGAGCTTACACATTACACATAAAATCATGCAGCATATTATATATAATCTGTTTCTGAATGAGCTAAACAAAACCTCAAATAGTTAGATTATAAACATTTGCTGACTATCCCTTTATCTTCATCTTTTAAAAATGAAGAATTTTTTGATCATCGAGCAAACTCTCCAGCTTTGTTTGTGATGCAAGGAAGGAAGAAAAGCAGAGGATGAAAGTTAGCTGAGTTGTTCCTCGTGAGAATATATATTAGGGGAATAGATGTTGGCTGCTTATGAGTGATTTTGATAAATAACAGAAGAGTGGAGAAGAAGAGAATTTGGGGAACAAGAAAGGGAAGATTATATGAGCCATTATATGAAGATGGAAACTTTTAGGAGGAACATTTATATGAAAAATTTTAAGAAAGCATTCAGTACATTTTGTTAATAACTTTTTCATATATACTTTTAATGACTTTGAATAGTTTATATATCTTTTCAAATTTAATTTCTGAGTCTGTGGTTTTTTTTGTTGTTGTTGTTACTAAGCTGGTCAGTAACCTAAAAGTCACCCACTTATGTTTCCTTTAACTTTGGAGGTCCAACAAATAGGATATTGGATTTGATGTGCATTATCTAGCTGTATGGCACCAAAAATACCTTTTCAACATAACCATGAGATTATTGTGTTTAAGGTGCAAGGGAATTGACATCAACTAAAAGTAACCCATAACATATCTTTTATTCTACCTCAACATGAGTAGAAATGGCACAAACCACTCTAACAATTAAAATTTAGAATGATATAAACAAGCATAAGTAGTTGCATGTGTAGAATGTTGTACTAGATGTACACAGCATTGCGTTAGGCTTTCTGGGTAAAAAATTCTAAAATATTTCTTGGCATTTCAGCATTAGTTCCAGGTTCCATGAAGAGATTATTTATTAAGACATTAAAATCATTCCAAGAGGTGAAGAAGGGAAAACTGTGATAGACCTGGTTGGATTCAGACCAGACTGAGTTCAGGGCCATTATAGGGTTTCATCAGATGTAAGCGGCTTTATTGAATATTAACTTCATCAGATGTAAGCGGCTTTGTTGAATATTAAGCTTCTGTGATAGGTAAATGATCCAGCCAGCTCTGCAGCCATAGGTAAAGCCCACCCAAATGTGGAGAAAATCATCCCAGATTTGGAGAAAATCATAGGGTTCTTCCCTCAGTCAGACAAGAAATAAAGGAAGCCTAGTGTAAACCAACTTATGGGAAAACAGAAGAGAAATTGAGACAGAATCTACAGGGGTAGAATGTGAAAAATAGGAGAGCGGGAGTGGGCAACATTTACTGTCCATTTTTTGACTTGAGAGGCAAGGTGGATTTTGGCACATAAACCAAGATAGAAAATACAAGGATTAAAACCAGTTTAAGGTAGTGCTACTAGAACTAGGATAAAGGTAACAATAGTGGACTCTGCTTTGTACATTTAGTATTTGATATGTCTATAAGCTTTTTACAGGGGTTTTCTACTAGGCAGAGTATATTATGTGAATCTGAAATCTTGCAGCTGATGGCATGATTTATAAAGGATAAGGGTAGAAACAATCCACTAAGAAAAATGCAGTGCAATAAGAAATTGAAGAAGCTAAATGGATTTAAAGAATCTTTTCAGTTTTATATGGAAAAAGACCTTTTTAGCTGAGAAATACCTGAGATACTATCATGAAGTAGAAGGTCTTTAATGTATATCTAAATGTTAGATTCCTAACATTTTAGGAGTCTCAGTAAAGAGTATAAGTCTCTCATAGTTACTCATACCTTTTGCTAGGTTCAAATCCTGGGTCAGCAAAGCATCGTGTGACCTTGTATTAGAAACTTAACCTCTGAACTACAATTTCTTCACTGATAAAGGCGAATATAAATATGTGACCTTTAAAATTATGGTATTATGATGATTCTATTACAAAGTGTGTAAAACAACTACAACAGTGCCTGGAACCAATAATGAGTTGCTGTTTCTACTTCTTCAACTTCCCCTCCTCATTATTTTTATGATTGTTTATTTGGTTGCTTTGGACATTACCTCTACATGTATAGTTAAATGTTATCTACCTACTGATTCTATAAAATTTGCTGTACTTCGGTGGAGCCCACTGCAGCTCCCGCTCAATCTAGATGTGGAATCGGGCAGCAGCAGGAGGCAGCCTGGAGAGCTGAGCTTTGAAGAGAGCAGTGACTCTCCCAGCACAGAGTTTGAGATCTGAGAACGGACAGACTGCCTCCTCAAGTGGGTCCCTGACTCCCAAGTAGCCTAACTGGGAGACATCTCCCAGTAGGGGCCGACTGACACCTCATACAGGTGGGTGCCCCTCTGAGACGAAGCTTTCAGAGGAAGGATCAGGCAGCAATATTTGCTGTTCTGCAATATTTGCTGTTCTGCAGTCTCTGCTGGTAATACCCAGACAAACAGGATATGGAGTGGACCTCCAGCAAACTCCAACAGACTTGAAACTCAGGGTCCTGACTGTTAGAAGGAAAACTAACAAACAGAAGGGAATACCATCAACATCAACAGAGAGGACATCCACATCAAAACCCCATCTGTAGGTCACCATCATCAAAGACCAAAGGTAGATAAAACCACAAAGATGGGGAGAAACCAGAGCAGAAAAGCTGAAAATTCTAAAAACCAGAGCGCCTCTTTTCCTCCAAAGGAATGCAGCTCCTCGCCAGCAATGGAGCAAAGCTGGACAGGGAATGACTTTGACAAGTTGACAGAAGTAGGCTTCAGAAGATCGGTAATAACAGACTTCTCCAAGCTAAAGGAGGATGTTCGAATCCATTGCAAGGAAGCTTTAAAACTTTGAAAAAAGATTAGATGAATGGCTAACTAGAGTAAACAGCATAGAGAAGACCTTAAAGGACCTGATGGAGCTGAAAACCATGGCACGAGAACTATGCGACAGATGCACCAGCTTCAGTAGCCCATTCGATCAACTGGAAGAAAGGGTATCAGTGATTGAAGATCAAATTAATGAAATGAAATGAGAATAAAAGTTTAGAGAAAAAAAGAGTAAAAAGAAACAAACAAAGCCTCCAAGAAATATGGGACTATGTGAAAAGAACAAATCTACGTCTGATTGGTGTTCCTGAGAGTGACAGAGAGAATGGAACCAAGTTGGAAAACACTCTTCAGGATATTATCCAGGAGAACTTTCCCAACCTAGCAAAGCAGGCCAACATTAAAGTTCCGGAAATACAGAGAACACCACAAAGATACTCATTGAGAAGAGCAACCCCAAAACACATAACTGTCAGATTCACCAAGGTTGAAATGAAGGAAACAACGTTAAGGGCAGCCAGAGAGAAAGGTCGGGTTACCTACAAAGGGGAAGCCCATCACACTAACAGCAGATCTCTCAGCAGAAACTCTACAAGCCAGAAGAGAGTGGGGGCCAATATTCAACATTCTTAAAGAAAAGAATTTTCAACCCAGAACTTCATATCCAGCCAAACTAAGCTTCATAAGTGTAGGAGAAATAACATCCTTTACAGAAAAACAAATGCTGAGAGATTTTGTCACCACCAGGCCTGCCTTACAAGAGCTCCTGAAGGAAGCACTAAACATGGAAAGGAACAACTGGTACCAGCCACTGCAAAAACATGCCAAATTGTAAAGACCATCAATGCTAGGAAGAAACTGCATCAACTAACGAGCAAAATAACCAGCTAACATCATAATGACAGGATCAAATTCACATACAATAATATTAACCTTAAATGTAAATAGGCTAAATGCTCCAATTAAAAGACACAGACTGGCAAACTGGATAAAGAGTCAAGACCCATCAGAGTGCTGTATTCAAGAGACACATCTCATGTGCACAGACACCCATAGGCTCAAAAGAAAGGGATGGAGGAAAATCTGCCAAGCAAATGGAAAACAAAAAAAAAAGCAGGGGTTGCAATCCTGGTCTCTAATGAAACAGGCTTTAAACCAACAAAGATCAAAAGAGACAAAGAAGGCCAATACATAATAGTAAAGGGATCAATTCAACAAGAAGAATTAACTATCCTAAATATATATGCACCCAATACAGGAGCACCCAGATTGATAAAGCAAGTCCTTAGATACCTAGAAAGAGACTTAGACTGCCACACAATAATAACAGGAGACTTTAACACCCCACTGTCAACATTAGACAGATCAACAACACAGAAAGTTAACAAGGATTCCAGGACTTGAACTTAACTCTGCACCAAGCAGATCTAATAGACATCTACAGAACTCTCTATCCCAGATCAACAGAATATACATTCTTCTCAGCACCACATCGCACTTATTCCAAAGTTGACCACATAGTTGGAAGTAAAGCACTCCTCAGCAAATGTAAAAACAAAAAAACAAAAAAACAGAAATCTTAACAAACTGTCTCTCAGACCACAGTGCAATCAAACTAGAACTCAGGATTAAGAAACTCACTCAAAACCGCACAACTACATGGAAACTGAACAACCTGCTCCTGAATGACTACTGGGTAAACAACAAAATGAAGGAAGAAATAAAGATGTTCTTTGAAACCAATGAGAATAAAGACACAACATACTAGAATCTCTGTGACACGTTTAAAGCAGTGTGTAGAGGGAAATTTATAGCGGTAAATACCCACAAGAGAAAGCAGGAAAGATCTAAAATCGACACCCTAACATCACAATTAAAGGAACTAGAGAAGTAAGAGCAAACATATTCAAAAGCTAGCCGAAGGCAAGAAATTACTAAGATCAGAGCAGAATTGAAGGAGATAGAGATACAAAAAACCCTTCAAAAAATCAATGAATCCAGGAGCTGATATTTGAAAAGAGGAACAAAATAGACCACCAGCAAGACTACTAAAGAAGAAAGGAGAGAAGAATCAAATAGACACAATAAAAAATGATAAAGGGGATATCAACACTGATCCCACAAAAATACAAATTACCTGCAGAGAATACTATAAACACCTCTATGCAAATACTAGAAAATCTAGGAGAAATTAAACTCCTGGACACATACACCCTCCCAAGACTAAACCAGGAAGAAGTTGAATCTCTGAATAGATCAATAACAGGCTCTGAAATTGAGGCAGTAATTAATAGCTTACCAACCAAAAAAAGTCCAGGACCCAGACAGATTCCCCGCTGAATTCTACCAGAGGTACAAAGAAGAGCTGGTACCTTTCCTTCTGAAAATATTTCAATCAATAGAAAAAGAGGGAATCCTCCCTAACTCATTTAATGAGGCCAGCATCATCCTGATGCCAAAGCATGGCAGAGACACAACAAAAAAAGAGAATTTTAGACCAATATCCCTGATGAACATGGATGCAAAAATCCTCAGTAAAATACTGGCAAACCAAATCCAGCAGCACAACAAAAAGCTTATCCCACCACGACCAAGTTGGCTTCATCCCTGTGATGCAAGGCTGGTTCAACATATGCAAATCAATAAACGTAATCCAGCATATAAACAGAACCAAAGACAAAAACCACATAATTATCTCAATAGATGCAGAAGAGGCCTTCAACAAAATTCAGCAGCCTTCATGCTAAAAACTCTTAGTAAGCTAGGTATTGATAGGCCATATCTCAAAATAATAAGAGCTATTTATGACAAACCCACAGCCAATAACATACTGAATGAGCGAAAACTGGAAGCATTCCCTTTGAAAACTGGCACAAGACAGGGATGCCCTCTCTCACCACTCCTATTCAACACAGTGTTGGAAGCTCTGGCCAGGGCAATCAGGCAGGAGAAAGAAGGAAAGGGTATTCAATTAGGAAAAGAGGAAGTCAAATTGTCTCTGTTTGCAGATGACATGATTGTATATTTAGAAAACCCCATCATCTCCACCCAAAATCTCCTTGTCTCCACCTAAAATCTCCAAAAACTTCAGCAAAGTCTCAGGATACAAAATCAACGTGCGAAAATCACAAGCATTCCTATGCACCAATAACAGACAAACAGAGAGCCAAATCATGAGTGAACTCCCATTCACAATTGCTTCAAAGAGAATAAAATACCTAGGAATCCAACTTACAAGGGATGTGAAGGACCTCTTCAAGGAGAACTACAAACCACTGCTCTACAAAATAAGAGGACACAAACAAATGGAAGAACATTCCATGCTCATGGATAGGAAGAATCAATATCATGAAAAATAGCCATACTGCCCAAGGTAATTTATAGATTCAATGCCATCCCCATCAAGCTACCAATGACTTTCTTCACAATATTGGAAAAAACTAAAGTTCATATTGAACCAAAAAAGAGCCTGCATTGCCAAGACAATCCTAAGCAAAAAGAACAAAGCTGGAGACATCATGCTACCTGACTTCAAACTATACTACAAGGCTACAGTAACCAAAACAGCATGGTACTCATGGCAAAACAGAGACATAGACCAATGGAACAGAACAGAGGCCTCAGAAAAAATACCAGACATCTACAACCATCTGATCTTTGACAAACCTGACCAAGAAATGGGGAAAGGATACCCTGTTTAATAAATGTTGCTGGGGAAACTGGCTAGCCATATGCAGAAAGCTGAAACTGGATCCCTTCCTTACACCTTGTACAAAAATTAATTCAAGATAGATTAAAGACTTAAATGTTAGACCTAAAACCATAAAACCCTAGAAGAAAACCTAGGCAATACAATTCAGGCCATAGGCATGGGCAAGGACTTCATGACTAAAACACCAAAAGCAATGGCAAAAAAAGCCAAATGAGATCTAATCAAAGAGCTTCTGCACAGCAAAAGAAACTACCATCAGAGTGAACAGGCAACCTACAGAATGGGAGAGAATCTTTGCAATCTACCCATCTGACAAAGGGCTAATATCCAGAATCTACAAAGAACTCAAACAAATTTACAAGAAAAAATCAAACAACCCCATCAAAAAGTGGGCAAAGGATATGAACAGACACTTCTCAAAAGAAGACATTTATGCAGCCAACAGACACATTAAAAAATGCTTATCATCAGTAGCCATCAGAGAAATGTAAATCAAAATCACAATGAGATACCATCTCACAACCGTTAGAATGGCGATCATTGAAAAGTCAGGAAACAGCAGGTGCTGGAGAGGATGTGGAGAAATAGGAACACTTTTACACTGTTGGTGGGAGTGTAAAATAGTTCAACCGTTGTTGAAGACAGTGTGGCGATTCCTCAGGGATCTAGAACTAGAAATACCATTTGACCTAGCCATCCCATTAATGGGTATATAGCCAAAGGATTATAAATCATGCTACTATAAAGACATACACACTTATGTTTGTTGCAGCACTATTCACAATAGCAAAGACTTGGAACCAACCCAAATGTCCATCAATGATAGACTAGATTAAGAAAATGTGGCACATAGACACCATGGAATGCTATGCAGCCACAAGAAAGGATGAGTTCATGTCCTTTGTAGGGATGGGGTGAAGCTGGAAACCATCATTCTGAGCAAACTATCGCAGGGACAGTGGGCCAAGCACCACATGTTCTCACTCATGGGTGGGAGTAGAACAGGGGGAACACTTGGACACAGGGCAGGGAGCATCACACACCGGGGCCTGTCGTGGGGTCGGGGGAGTGGGGAGGGATAGCATTCAGAGAAATGCCTGGTGTAGGTGACGAGTTGGTAGGTGCAGGACACCAACATGGCACATGTATACATGTGTAACAAGCCTGTACATTGTGCACATGTACCCTAGAACTTAAAGTATAATAAAAAATAAATAAAATTTACTATACTTTATCTCCAGTAAATTAAAGTCACCAGTGTGGTTCAGACTAACCTAGGTATGAGTTCTATTTTGGAGCAGCAGCTGTCCCATTTTCAGTAAGTAATTTAGTATTTATTAGCTTCAATTTCTGTAACTTAGCCTAGTATTTACTTCAGTGAAACACAGCCGCTAAGATGGAATCATGACTCATGGATTAGTAGGCACTCCCCTTCCTGTAGTTAGGGTTACCTTGGTTTATTTGTAATAACTTTATTTGTGTCAGAAAACACTTGCATATCTGCACCGACCAATGTGTAGTGATATATGGCATTGGCTCCACACAACATACTCCATCAGAGCATAGCAAACCCAAACAATCCCTTTAATTAATTTTTTTCTTAATCATATATCAACCAACTTCAGTCAACAGATTAATTTAATGGGATGTTTGGAGAACAGACTCCAATATTGACATATAGAAAATATTTTTCAATGGTTTGCTAGTTTTTTTATTGTTGTTGTGACCGTTGATGTTTATTACTCTAAAAGAAGAAACAATATACTACTTGGGTCACATGTTTTAATGGTTTGGAAATAAATAATAAGTTTAGTTATATAAATATAAAGAAAGATTATCTCTAGGAATTGATAAATTATAAAAAAATTACTAAACATTTGTAATGTTGTGCAACTTTCAGTTTATGGAGAGAGGAGTTATATTCTTGGAAATCATGTTATTGAGAAGTTTATTTGACTGAGACAATGAGGAAATAGTATTTTTTATACCCTAATCTCAAAGAAGCAAGTGTGTACTCTGGATGGGGAGAGCACGATTAGGTTATTTCTAATGTATAGGCCTAGGGTGGGTTCTGGAGAACAGAAAATGATTATGGCATCAGTAGAGACAAAACAGTTGGCTATAGACTGGTAGAGCCTATAGACATTGGAATAATAGTATCAGTTATTGAAAACACTGATTTTAACATGGCAAGAATGGAAAGTGAAATGCTAGCCCAGAGCAGCAGAGCAGAAAATACAATTCCCTAAGTGATTTCTACAGACATAATGATGTCAGTTCTCTATCCCTCCTCAACTTCCAGTTCCAGCAAGGATAATTCATTGCAACCACCTCCCTCTAACACTGTCTTTTCACGTGCAAAGCCCACCCTGCATCTTCTGTGAATTAAGGACAGTCAATAATTCACCAGAAGCCCTATGTCAATAAGAATATCTTTTTATAGTTTTTCAGGGATTTTGGAGCAATGTGTTCAACAGTCAGTATAGATTTTTTTTTCTTCTCAATATGAGATAGATCAAAGAAAAAGGAGTATACACATTATGTAGTCAAAAATGTTTAATTTTCTATGGATTAGCTGAAGAATTTCTGCTCTGCCTGTGTGTGCAAGTGCACACACACACATCTCAGTCATCTTCTGAGATAGTAAATTAGCCAGATAAGTAACTTCAGGATACAACAGTTGTTACAGAGTTTAATTTTTTGGAGGTTGGAAACCATTTTGTCTAGAGAACATAAAACAGTAGGACTACTGTTCGTACTGCGGGTTATAAGAAAGACTAACAGGGAAATAGAATTTCCAGGATTCTAATTTGTCAGTATGACCATTCTAGAATCTATAAGGGATGTTTTTGCCCTTGACCACGTCATTATGCAGTCACACAGTGCTGGAATCCATGGGCTTAAGATCTTGAAAAGATACTTGCTAAGCTAATAACCAGAATTCATGATAAAGTGACCACGGGCATGATAACATTAATAGGGCTCCTCTTCTAAAACAGTATATTCCATTTTTAATAAAGGCCTTCCTAGGGTACTATGCCTAACAAATCCCAGTGTCTTAATTTCAGGTCCGAACCAAGAAAATAATTCTTGATAGGCAATCTCTTTTTCTGCCTGAGTTTGGTAATGGCAGAAGCCATACGAAAGCATAAAGTTTCCAAAAGTACCCCGGCATGGAATCAAAGGACAGGGAGGGAGAAACGGGACTGAAACAAACAGCAAGTGAAAGAAACGATTTCCAAAGTTCTGTGCTATATACTTCCAAATGAATATTCTGACTTTGTGTGGCTTCATGCCACATCATCCTGCAAATATTCAGAGATTGAAATGTTTTAATTATGTAGTTCCATACCACAAGCAGTATAAACAAAGTGTTTTAATATGTCGGGATGTTAATGTTATCTTTCTATTGCAGGAGAAAAAAGTCTACATGAATAGATATTGATTTTCTGACTGCGTGTTACTTAGCATTTTACCTGGTGTTAGTAACTGATAAGCCTTTCAAGGGATTTCATTATGGAGATTCTGTTTCTCCCAAGCCTTGTGCAGACTCTGATGCCAGGTCTTTTTATTGATGCATGTAATCTGATGGACTTCAAATTAAAAGCAATGAAAATCACATTAGTCTGTCTACTAGATGAGATGTTATTAAGAGTAATGGGGTAATGCTATCAGAGCTTCATGTCTTAATGTTTGGTTCTTAAAACCCAAAATTTCAGACAAATAAAGCCTGTCATGAGTTATTACTCACTGTCCTACACAAATACTGATATATTTATCACTGTTGGCTAAAGCAGTGGCATCTTTAAGATAATTATTTTCTAGGAGAGTGGTTGTAGAGAAGAAGAAAGGTAATAAATAAAATTGGGAGGCCCACACAAAGGGAGCGTGGGTGTGAGTACACTGAAGAAAAGTGTAGTGCCTCAAAGGATGATGATAATGTCATATTAACAATGTGTCTATATAAATATATTTTATCATTTTTGCTGAAATATAGTTGTAATTTATTACACCACTATGTATCCTGTGGTAAAACTATAAAACACCATAAAATCAGATATTATAGGTAAGAGTATAAAATTGGAACCATATATTCAAGAGTAGCCTTATATAGAAAGTATTACAAAAAATAAATATGTGTATATAAATAAAGTATTACAATAGAAAATGTAATATGTGAAATTATTATTCCATACTCACATATTAGCAAACCTTGGAGAAGACTTGGGTCTCCTGATTTCTAATTGAGTTTTCTTTCTACCGCAAGATACTGGCTTCTCATGCAATTTCTCCCTTAGAACTCTGAAGTGTCTTTTTATTCATTTAAGTGTACATAGGGTCAATATATCATTTGATTACTTACCTTGTACCTTGTACTTACCTCTGACTGCATATGAATAATTTGCAGTGAGAAGACTGATAAATTCATCTCCATTTACAAATGTCTATCAGTTTCATGTTTATGATCCTAAACTTATTAAGCCATTAGCACAAAAGAAAGTGATGTAAGGGAATATTCCAAACTACCAGAGTCAGATTAAACGTGGATACATAGCTCAGAATTATTCTGACCATGGATATATAGTCACAATTTTTCTTTCTCTTAAAAACCATAATACTTGTCCAGTATGTTTTGTGAAAGGAGGCACTGTGGGCCATTTGTACATTAATAGGTCTAATTGCCTAAGATTTCTTTGCAGACTAATGAATTGTATTTTGTGGGGAGCATGGCAATAAGAAGACTGAGTGCACAGCAGCATTGTTTAACTTTATTTTAAACTGTGAGGACCCTGTAAAATCATATACTTTTTATGTTGACTTATCTTTTCCAGCGTCTCTTCATTTTGAGAAAGGACAAAACAGAAAAATATTGGGAAAATTTACACAGGGTTCTACCTGAAAGAAATAGCACATTCCCAAATTTGGTTACCTTCTTTACTCTTCATTGAAAATGAGCATCACCAAAATCATTTGCAGCTCTCTGTACTCACCATAGGAAGGGATCTTGTAATGTTGTATTTTGCGCACACTTACTAACATTACCCTTTACAAGGACCTGTGTGCATTTCCCCCTTCTTTATCATTTCTATGAGTTAAAAATAGATAAAATAACTTGCTGAAGCAGCTAACATTGAAGAAGTATATGCAACCTATATAAAAAGTTGAGAAGAATAATCAAATGAGATTTATGAGAGACACATGATTCAAGGCAGGGCATGAATATAGGAAAGTCAGAATAAAAAAGCAAAAGAGTATGATAGTCCCAGCTAAGAAGTCAGTATACACAAGCAGTTCTCAGACTGATGGGTGTGACTCATTAGGTCTAAAATTCGGGGTGAGAATTTCATTCCTGACAAATTCCCAGGCAATGCAGATGCTATTGGTCCATGGACCATACCTTGAACAGCACAGGTACATACGCACTGACCCTCTTAGCCCTGAAGACTGGTATGAAGGTACAAGATGAAATTAACATTGCTAAATGAAAAATTGCAGGGAGGGACAAAGAATGGCTGTAAAGTAATTAAACTGTGCAGCTGTAACAGCAAAAATGTTATTTCCGAGAACCCTGAACCCGATCGTCATTTAAAATTTTTGTGCCATTAGGCAACATTGGCATGAATATGCATCTATAACTAGATATCCTTATTTATCATTTTAGCAAAGAACAGTGAATATTTATTCCATGCCTGGGATTGTGCTGTATGGAAATACAGAAGCAAAAGTTCTTGTTCCCTTGTTTTGTGCCTCCCAGAGTTTCAGGTTTATAGATAGAAAAGATATAGATGCATAAATACAAACATAAATGATTATATGCAATTAATATGTTCTATTCCTTTACAATGTGGTTCCAAATCTCACGTTCCATTTCAATCCTGTTGGAAAAATTTTATTTTTTATATTCTAACTCCGTATATTAAAGGGCCCTAAAGTTTTACTAAATCCAAGGTTGTTTAGCAAGAAATGGGATATTTTAATCCGTCCAGCAGAGAGCCCCTTCACGGTGGCACTGGTGTGGGAAAGCCACCACCTTGGGCACATTATGCCACTGCTGACCTAGCAGTTGTTTCTAGAAGTTGAAGGGTAGAGGAGGAGCATCTTTCAAGTGTTACTGCTTCGCCATGTAGCTGTGAGCTTTAAATGTCATAATACTTTAAATACTTCAGAGACACAGCTCTTTGGTTTAAATACTTTTGAGGCACAGCTCAAAGTTTTCTCAAGGATTCACAAATATGGCAAGTCTGGTGGGTGTAGCCCCATAATACCTGACTTGTATAGTTTGAAATCATCTGTGGTATTTTTTTTGTATTCTCTCCACAATGTTAACTTTCAAATGAAGCGCTAAACAATTCCGCTCCCACTCTTGAGTCTCATCCCCATCTGCTCTGCTCTTCAGCTTCCTGCACATGGCTTTTGCTGTCTCCCCAAAATAGCACACCTCTGCTTTGCACTTTCAGTTTTCTTCCTGCAGTGTTGTTCGCCCAGATAACCAGCTGCAGGGCCCACACTCTCATGTTACTCAGGCCTTCATTTAAAACTCACTTTCTCTGGGAACATTACCTCATTACCTTATTTAAAGTGAAAACAACTTTTCCAACTCTCTCTGAACTCTGAGTTTTATTTTTCTTCATAGACTTTACTGTCAACTAATTATCTATCAGGTCTCATTTTTTCTACCGGAATGTAATTCTTAGACAACATGAATTATTTAATCTGCTTTGTTAAGTATCTCTAATACCTAGAACTTTGCTTCAATGATGCAGTAAGTGAATGAATAAAAAAATGAAGCATATCTACAAATTTCCAAATAAAATGTTTTTAAGAGTTTTCTTTAAAACCCACCAAGAAATTTCAGAAATAAATGTGACAATAGCAACATAACATGAAGTCAAACATTGTAGCTGTTTATCTCTTTTGAATATATATACACACACACATATATACACATATATGTATATTAATCATGACTTTAATATGCATTTATTCCCCTGTTGATATATAATTGTCTTACCTAGAAAAAATGATACGAAACACATTGCTTGATGTAATTGACAGGAAGAGTAATTTGTCTCTTTACAATTCTTCCCATTAGAATGTTAGTGATGTTTGTTTTCATTAATAAATGTAATTAATATTTTACCCCATTATCCACTGTGAAAACAATTATTTAAAAACTGTAAATTATACACAAATTTTGTAAGAAAACTGCAAAATATGAATGGCAGTACTGTGAAAAGCAACTAGAGATTAGTGTGTCATCAGTTATAAGTCCATATGAGAGAACATGAACAAATATGAAGCAAATAATCTTTATCAATTATTACATTCAAATAAGAAATGAGGTAATAGTATGTTTTGCTATACAGATGGGAGAATGTTTGATGTCAATTACTTTCCAAAAAAAAAAAACACACACACACACAGAAATAAACCTACTAAGATAGTATTTAGTAATTCATCCCCTTCCCACACACCCAAACACGTACATTTCTCCAATTCAAATTTCTATCCTTGATGAAATAGATGCTTTAATAATTACCCCTACTGCTATCTTTTGAATAAATTACCGTATTGTTTGTTTTCCCCCAGGTTTTTTTCCCTGTAAAATTATATTTGGGTATACGAAAGATTCTAGTCCCTGTGTTAAATGGAACCCATTAAAGTCATTAGCCGAGGATATCAAGTGATACAAACTTGACTTACATTTCAGAATAACGACAGGATAACCAACCACTTGAGTTTTAATTTCCTGTTAATAGTGTAGGGTTATGACTATTAAGACAATTTATCAGGCACTTAATAGAAACAGTAAATGTTACTGTTGGAAGAAAACATAATGTTAATTTCAATGCTGCATAATTGAAAGGGTAAAGCATGGGGAATGAAGAGATTTAAATGAAGCTCTGGTTTCAGCCCCATTTTAATTGGGTGTCTGTGGAGAAGCCATTTAATGATGGTTAAATCGTTAGCAGAAAGGTATAATAATTTCAGGTCTACCTAACTCCCAGAGGTGTTTATAGGATCAAATCAATTGCTCTGAGTAAACAAGTTTAGGTAAAACACTGAAGAGATAAGGAACCTTCATCTTACATAGATTGAGAGCAAATATATAATTAGTGGCATGTCTGTTGATTCCCAATCTAGAGTGCTTGAGTTGCTTGAGTATGAAAAGTACTGTCATGGTGAAGAGAATCAAGAACATGTCACCAATTATGCATTTATCCTTTCATGATACAAGTATACAAAATAGAAATGTTGGCTTAGTCAGATTACCTAAGAGTGACACCAAGTGTGAGCCCTGGACCAGCAACATCAGCGTACTCTAGGATCTTGTTAGAAATGCAAATTATTGGGCCCTAACCCAAACCTACTGGATCAAAAACTCTGCATATATGGACCAGAAATTTGTGTTTCTAAATTTGTACTTTAATTCCTGCAGATGGTTCTGATGCAACTTAAGGGTTGAGAACTACAGCCACTTTTGATAATGGTTTAACGTCTCTACTGTGGAAAGAGATGGCACAGAGTTCGCTTGGGTAACTTTGCCCATAACAAAAGTTACATAGCCCTGAAGGGTTTGGTCACTTCTTAATTCTCAGCCTCATCTCACCCAGAGCCTCCTTGCTTTCAGAAACTCTCTCACACTGTCTTTCATTCAGTTCCTTGCATGTCATATAGCCTCAAGGCCCTTCTGGGAATATTTTTCTCCTTGCTCTTAAGCTTTCTCTTTTTTTCCTAAATATCCTTCAACTCTTTAATTCAAGCATTGTTTCATCATGAAAATATTTTCTAATCCCCAGATTTGGCTATATCTCACTATAACTCTTATGACACTCTATTTTTCCTTTATAGTATGTATCACAGTTTATAAAGATATATTTTTGTTATTATCTGATTAATGTGTTTCTCACCTGTAAGAATGCATGCTGCATGTAATCAGAGCCTGTATTAGTCCATTCTCACACTGCTATAAAGAACCACCCAAGATTGGGTAATTTATAAAGGAAAGAGGTTTAATTGATTCACAGTTCCATGTAGCTCAGGAGGCCTCAGGAAGCTGACATATCCTTCTTCACAAGGCAGCGGGAGAGAGAAGTGCCAAGTGAAGGGGAAAGAGCCCCTTATAAAACCATCAGATCTGGTGAGAACTCACTATTATGAGAACAGCATGGGGGAAACTACCCCTATGATTCAATTACCTCCACCTGGTCCTGCCCTTGACACATGGGGATTATGGAGATTACAATTCAAGGTGAGATTTTGGTAGGGACATGGAGCCAAACCATATCAGAGTCCATGTCTGCTTTACTTGCCATAAAATCCCAGTAGCAAGCTGAGAACATGAATACCTCATGTTCTCACTTACGTTTGTGAGATTTAGAACAATCAATCAAACTCGAGGAAGTAGACAGTAGAATGGTGGTTACCAGAGGCTGGGCTCAGGGGAGTAGAAGGGATGAGGAGATGATGGTAAAAGAAAACAAAGTCTCAATTAGACAACAAGAATAAGGGTTTTTTTTTTCTTTTAGATATATTGCACACCATGGTGAATATAGAAAATAACATATATTTCAAAATTTCTAAGAAAAAAATTTGTTTTTACTACAAAAAAGTATTTGAGGTGACGGAAATGTTAATTAGCTTGAATTAATTATTTCCACATTGTATTCATAAGTTATAACATCACTTTGACCCCATAAAAACATAAAACTATGATTATCAATTTACAAGTTATAAACTTTTTTTTAACACTGAAGGCAGACCATGAAGGAGGAATGTATGGCACTCAATAACTCTTAAGGAGTTAGAGGATATGAATGATTCTATCTTTGTGTATATCATGTGTATTTGTTTCCCCTGGTATTTATCATCAGTGGTTCAGACCTTGGGGAAAAGCTGAAGTGTATACAAATTAAGCAGTGCTTCAAGACAGAAGATTCTG
Source organism: Gorilla gorilla gorilla (assembly GCF_029281585.2). Classification (NCBI taxonomy): domain Eukaryota; kingdom Metazoa; phylum Chordata; class Mammalia; order Primates; family Hominidae; genus Gorilla; species Gorilla gorilla. Next base: position 17,801,437 of record NC_073235.2, on the reverse strand, counting down.
AAAAGCAGCCTTTTTTTTTCATTTGTTTACCATCATAATATAAAAACTCTACTGCTCTTTTCCCCCACTGAATAGTAAGTATTGTATTACCAGGAATAATGGACAAATTAAGTATGGACAAAATATATGCTTATTTAGTGTCATTAAGTGTTGTCTTCACTTTAAAATCTGCATGAAAACTAACATAAAGTCAATTGTTGGGATGTCTGGACCAAACTATTGCAGGATACTTATAATCATTTAGATAACTGAGCATCTAAATGTTTAGACTATAAATAGCCACATTTACCCACATTTACTCTTACAACAACTCTTTATAGAATTTCATTTCTTTGTCAAATAATAATTTCATATATACTTTTCTTTTCTTTTCTTTTCTTTTGAGATGGAGTCTCGCTCCGTCGCCCAGGCTGGAGTGCAGTAGCATGACCTTGGCTCACTGCAACCTCCGACTCCTGAATTCAAGCGATTCTCCTGCCTCAGCCTCCTGAGTAGCTGGGATTATAGGCACATGCCACCAGGCCCGGATGATTTTTTTGTATTTTTAGTAAAGACGGGGTTTCACCACATTGGCCAGGCTGGTCTCAAACTCCTGACCTCAGGTGATCCATCAGCCTCAGTCTCCCAAAGTGCTTGGATTACAGGTGTAAGCCACTGCACCTGACCCATATATGTTTTTTAAGTTTCTTTTACCCACAGCACTACACAGGTAAAGACCCTGAAGCTGAAAATTATAAAGCTAATGAGGTTTGTCATGGAGAGTCTAACAAATCATCTACATGTAATATCTGCACTGTTTTACCTTATTCAGTTGCTTATGAGTGGATTTCTTATACCATCATCATCCATGGGGTATTGGTGTCAGCACCTCCCACAGATATGAAAATCCAAGGGTGCCTAAGTCTCTTATATAAAATGACAAGGTGTTTGCATCCAACCCACACACATCCTCTCGTACAGCTTAAATCATCTCTAGATTACTTATAATACTTAACACAATTGCTGTGTAAAGTTGTTATATTGTATTTTTAAAATTTGTATTATTTTTGTTATATTTTTATTTTGTATTTTTTTCCAAATATTTTTGATCCATGATTGTTGAACTCATAGATGCAGAGCCCACAGATGTGGAGTGCTGAATGTTCTCCTTAAGTTTAAAATCTGAATTGCACATATACACACACACACGTAGATGTCTACTTGTTGCTTTCTGAGCAGGAACACTTTTTTATTCACTTTTTTAAAAGTTCACAATTGAGGCATAGTGCTGAGTGCTTAACTACTTAATAAGAAGTGTTTTTCTCATGACTTGGTGTGTTTATTCAACAAACATTCATCCAAGTCTGAATCTCAACTATGTTTCAATAACTCACAAATACCTGTTTTCACCCAGGCTTCTTCCATGAATGAGTTGAACACTCATATCTACAATTGTACGTTAAACAGCATAATGTAAACATTTTACAGAATACTGACTGTAATGTGTTTTAAACCAAACTCATACTTTCCCTCTGAATTTGTCTAGTTCTCCTGTCTTCTCTACTGCAGTAGACTAAACACCCAGCTTTCTATGCCATGACCCTATGAGGCCTCTTCACCTTATCAAATTTGTTAATTTGGTCATTTTGTTGGTTCTCAATCATATTTCACAGTTTTACTCCAATTATCAAGTTTTAAGTCATTTTCTATCATTTCTCACTTAAATATTCTGAAATTGGTATTTAGCTGCAATTTCTGTTGCCAGTCTTGTACTCTGAGTCCCTCATTGCTGCCTATTACTGGTTGATTAAAGGACACATTTAACCACATTATTCACTCATAAACTACACCCATTGCCTTTAAGCCTTTTATTCCTGCCTTTCCAGACTCCTCTCCATTCATTCCTCATGTACCCTGAACTGTAGTTATCTTCAGTGACTATAGTTCTTGGTATATGCCACGTGTTCCCATCCACATGTGCCTTTGCTTAAGCTCTGCCTTCTCCACCCTCCTTTCCCAGCCTTCATATCATTGCATTCGCTGCTTGAATATATTTTTATTTTTCCTTAAGAGTCTTCTCAAATATCATCTTTTCTGTTATCAGTTTCCTGATCTTCCAAGGACATGTTATATCCTTTCCTATGTAGGAACACTCACTGAATACTTATATTTTCTGGATTGACACGGTAATTTAGCATCTGAAGGGATTTCCTCTTTTAATGTGTTTCACCATTGCAAGAGACGAGCCAGGAATTTATTTCCCCGACTCTCCTCCCTGTAATGGTTCTGGCTTTGAGTTGTTCCAGTAAGCGACACTCAAGAAATTTAGAAGGTAGAAGAGAAGGAATAGCCATTATTCTCTTAGCACAGGTATAGTTTGATGTGTGGGGCAGACAGAAGATTCAGTGGCTTCCCAGTGAGCTTCTGAGAACCACTCACTTTGCTTCTGCAGAGTTTTGATAGGAGTTTCTCAGAGAGTCCTGAGAATTATAGCAGCTTTGCTGTGAACTTTTGAGAATGACCTGCTTCAGTGCTTCAAGGTGAGGTCTTTAGTGACATTTATACAGTTTCCCTTTGATGACTTGATTCTGTGTCAGCTAATCTGGAACTATGTTTCACAGAATTTTCTCTCTTATTTGCTTCTGGAATGAGATTGACCTCAAGAGAAATTCAGGGAGATTTGTAGGTGAAAGTGAAGCAGCTTCCACAGTAATGGATACTATATCAGTGTTGGTTTAGGCACTGTTTAAACTTGCATTGTGATGGATCCTTCTTTCTACTTTGTGGGCATGAAGCAGAGCACAGTCTATACCTCCTCCATCTTCTTCAGTATCTCCTTCTTTAGCTTTTCTGACTCCCAAGACAGATGCACGTTTAGGTGACCACCTTTGATTTCAGGTTGGTCATATCACAGAAGGTGAGGTTAGACATCATGAGATGCTCAAATGTGTTTCAGCTCATTCTCATAGGTTACAGTTTGTCCTCATGGATTTTAATTTGTCCTTGCTTTCTTCCACTCTGCATTTACCTTTCCTTCTTGACTGCCTGCCCTTCTGACTTCAGGCTAGCACCTGACAGAGAAACAATAGTTGGACATAAACTTGTTAACCAATTCCCGTACTGTGTAAGGCCAAAATCCTATAATAGGGATATTAAATTCCATATCATTTCTAGTGATTCTGCTTCTTTGACCAAACCTGACTCATGAATTCCCTGATCTTCATTGGAGATGTCTTTCACATCAATCCTCTCAGCTCTTCCAGCAGTCACACATGCCCAGAATTCCTGGAATCCATGGAATGCCTGTCTTTTGACTTTTGTTTTTCTCTAAGTAGGATTAACATATTAGGTTCATGAATATATGAATCAGTGGATCCTTGAGCCTCGATGAGATTGGAATTTTGGTCACATGAGATTCAAAAGGACTTGACTAATCCAAATACTTCCTGGTTATACTCCCGTGTTGTCAAAATTGGAGCTAAAACTTGTTTACATTTGTATCTTTAGTGTCTAATGTAATGCAGTAAACATGCTTTAAAAATGAAATAATAAACTGCTAGCCTATAAACAACAAAAAACAATTGCTCATAATGAATAGAGAACATTTTTTAAAAAACAAAGCTCTTTCTGCTCACAAAATAATGTTAGAGTCTGAGGAGAACAAGTCCACAGATTGAAGAGGGCACACTAATTACAATTAGTTAAACATACACAATTAGGTAAAAAATATTGTATGACACCTATCAAACCTGCTACAGGGGAGATTACAGAATTAGGTTTGGATAAAAGTAGAAACAATAAACATTACAAATTATATGAAAATAGAATCGTGTTATCCAAATTTGGCAAACCTCCAATGAATAACTAGCTCAACCTATGTCCATGTGGAATTCTAGTGTTCATTTTATTGAATTTTAAAGATGAAGTAAAAATCAATAGAGACAGAATCTGGTAGATTATAGATAAAGAGAAACACCTCTAATGCACTAGTAAGTAATGTAGAGGTTAAGTGAAAAAATATTGGGTTGACACAGGAGAGGTACAAAGAATACACCCAAATCCATCTTAAATGTATATGTCTAATTCATTTTCTATTTGGACTCAAATCCCTCCTCATAAGTCAGTCCCTTCCCCTCTTCCATCCTCTCCACTTCATTGGTTCTACAGCTCTGTTTGTACCTGTGCTGACCACAGTTATTCACAGCTACTCAGGCTATGCATGTCACATCCACACTCCAAATACTAGTTATTAGGAAGCAGCAGAGTGAGTAAAAACGGAGCTTACCCTTCAGGGCTTCCCCCAAGCTGGTTATCAAATTAATCATCTCAGCAAAGCAAGTATTTACCTCAAAGCATTACATATATTGCCATTTCTGTTAAACTGCATGAATTATGGAAAAATAGGACATAATTAGAATATATTCTACTTGGGTCAATAAACTACATTAATTTTAGTCCATTATCAACTCATAATTTTGATCGGATAGATCAAATGGATGAGGAAGATTAACGTTCTTATCTGATCCTCAGCTATATTGCAGCGGGATAATTAAGGAATCAGAGGGACCGAGGGGTTGAGGAGGAATTATTTAATTGTTTAGGTGCACCGACCCAGTTGGATTAACATACAAAGAACTGAGCCCCGAACAAAGAGTCAAGCTACCTTTTAAGCATTTTGTGGGGCAGGGGGAGATTTGCGCAGGGAGAAGCGTATTACGGAAGCGAGAAACAAAGACAGTTATTCAATGAAGACATGCATTACGTTCTTTCTTACTTTTCAAGGAACAGCATGTTTTATATCTTGAGATTCTCTGTCTAGTGACCTTGCAGCTGCACAGCGAGAGAGAGATGAGGCTCAGTAGCCACAGGAAAACAGGCAGTCAATTTTTAAAGGACTTCAGCTCTTCCTCTTCCTCAGGGGAATTGGTTTTTCTTACATACAACCGAGTTTTTGCTTACACATTCTTCAATTTCTTTTAATTCCTGTTCCAATATAATATTTATTTATTTATTTATTTATTTATTTTTGAGACAGAGTCCCACTCTGTCACCCAGGCTGGAGTGCAGTGGCACAATCTCGGCTCACTGCAATCTCCGCCTCCCGGCTTCAAGCAATTCTCCGGCCTCAGCCTCAGTACCCATTTTCAAAGATCATAGCACATATACACACAAATCAGGATATGTGACATTTCCTTCTCTTGTTAATATGCATGCTAATTAATATGAAAAGGGGAAACAACTCATCTCATACCCAAAGGTTATTTGTGTATATATAATTACATAAATGATTCCATTAGAAATCAGTAATATAATCCACTCAATTCCCCAAATTATGAATTTGTTCCAAGAACCCACAATTGTTGATATTTTATATACAACACAAAATAGCTACAATAGAGAAAAAACATTTAAACAAGTGTGCCATTTCCTTAGGAACCATTTAGTTGTAAATATTCCTCTAAAGTTTATAGCCATCTATCTGCTACCACAGCAGCCTGAAAACCAAGTGAGAATGTTCAATATTCTGTCCATATTTTTGCATCCTGAAGGGAATATATGCAAATCTAACTGATTTTTTCTGATTCCACTGAGATATTTAATGCATAAAAACATATAATTTATGTGTATGTATTTTCTTAGATGTGTACATAAAGTCCCATGAGAAAGTTTCAATAAGTTTAGTTGTAGCAAATATTTATTCCTTAGACTTTAGTCATCACTATTTAAAATACATAAGACTTTATAAGTTAAACTTTAACAATAATCTATATTTCATTCCCTGTAACATATTCACTAAACCTCATGTTTAGTAACCCAACTTTTTCTCCCCAATGTACACATAGTCTTGTTGATTTTTAAACCAATTCTCTTGGAAGAGTGTGCTGATTTTAGCTTCTGTCATGAAACTACTTTGTCTTCTCAAGCGTTGTGGTTATTGTTCTCAAGCTATTCTCAGCCATGTGACAATGTTATAGTTTATTTTTGTCTTGATACGATAAAATCAGCATCATGTCACTGGACGCTGTGCCATTTCAACAGAGTACATTAGCTTGATGGCTTAAATAAGGAACAAAACCTCAATCATTTATTATTTAACATTCTAAAGCTTTAAGCTTGCTAAATTTTAAAGCAAATTTTGTAGAGACTTCTAGCACAAACTCAATGAATTTGACAGGTGTTAGCTCATGATAGCCAATCAACTTTGTGTTTACAGATGGGAAAATTATATCTAGCTCCATAAATCTATCACAGTCACTCTCCTTAAAGCACTCCTACTATATTTTTTCTTTTCCTTCTCCTAAACCAAACACCTTTCTAATCCTATTTTTTGTTTAGTGAAAATAGATTACATTCTCATAGTCCTATTCAACAGTGTTAATTTCTCCCCCAGGGTTTATGCTTATGCTATTTTTCCCGCCACTCTATATTAGAATACGTTTTACTCTCCTCTTCTTAAAGTTCACATGTCTTTCAATACTTAGGTTCAAACTCATTTGCCTTAAAAATGTGGCTCTGCTAGAAAGAAACATACAAGTCATGTTGCCTTAGAAAAGAGAAAAAAAATGTTCCCATTAGTTAAGCCTATGTATGCATACTTTCTTCCACATTCGGCTACTACGAAGTATATAGGACTATAGTTAATGATAGCAAGCAGCTTGCAATAGGTGCTATTTATATGGTTGCTGGAAACTGAGATTTGTCTTTTTACTCAAGTATATTGATTTCTTCTTGGATTGTCTTTTTATGTACAATATTGTATGGGCGGTGAAACTGGTTTTTAAATTATTTTCACTGGCATTTTATTTAAATGATAACATAATCAGTTACCTTGCTTTCCTCCAGGAAACTGAATGCGCCATAATCAAGGGTAGCTAGACCTATAAATATGGAACATGTTGACCTAGCCTGCATCTGTTTAAAGCATATTATACAATTGTTTGTATGCCTTTTTCTACATTTTTTAAACGAAGATCAAGAATATAGATTTAACAACCACATAAAGGATGTTATATTAAATTTATGTATAAATATTAAAATATGCTGTTAAATGTCACTTAAATTTTAAAATGTGAAGTTAAAATTAACTGAAAAGGAAATAAAGATCTTAGGTATTGTGAATGTGGAAACCTCTCTAGTCACTTTTATCAAATTCTTCCTCCTTTTTCTTTTACTGAAAATACCAAGAATAATACCTACCACAAGGTAGCTACTTCTCTACAATAATTTTACATCATTTCCATCTATTGTTGCCTATTTCACCCTTAAACTCTGAAATGAGTTGCAGCTGTTGGATTAATAGTGATGGGGGTGGGTGGGTTCTGTTCCCTCTTTCCTCTATTGTTTCATCATAGCATGAGCTACCTTTATCAGTATTTATTTACCTAAATATTCTTGTCTTCTGTCTCTACAAATGATCACTATTCTTTGTCTTTTTGTGTTCATGTTGTACAATTTTGTCCTTTCTATGCTTTCATATCTAATCTTAATCAAATGTGACTTTCCCTCTTAATTTATTTCCTTTATTCCTCTTCTTTCCCTTTTGCATAGTACATAGAAAAAAAAGTGTCTAGGCTATGAGTCTCATGTTAATAAATGAGTGAAAGATTTGGGATGGTGATTAAAATTAAAGGAGAAATATGGTCACGTGGGGTTCTGTGAGTCATTTCTAGTGAAATACATGTTATAAATAATGTGTATGAGTATATGTTACATATAATGTATTTGTATATGTTATATAAAGCATGTGTGCATGTGTATATATTATATAAAACATATAAACTCTCCTGTGGGGAAAGATATATATATCTGGCATTTTATTAAACAATGTGTATATATATACATATGTATATACACACATATACATATACATATGTATATACACATATACATATACATATGTATATATACATATACATATACATATGTATATATACATATACATATGTGTATATACATATACATATGTGTATATACATATACATATGTGTATATACATATACATATACATATGTGTATATACATATACATATACATATGTGTATATACATACACATATGTGTATATACATACGCATATGTGTATATACACATATACATACACATATGTATATATACATATACATACACATATTATATATACATATACATACACATATGTATATATACATATACATACACATATGTATATATACATATACATACACATATGTATATATACACATACACATATGTATATATATATACACATATACACATATACATACATATGTATGTATATGTGTGTGTAGGTAGGTAGGTATATAGGTACATAGGTAGGTAGGTAGGTAGGTAGGTAGATAGATCTCCCTACAGAAGACCTTATTTCTTCAAAGTAGCTTGAACAATAGTGTGTGAACAGTGCTTATGGTAAGAAAATCTATAGAGAAATGAAGAGAAAAGTAGTCAACATTTGTTTCTTTTATTTATCAGGTACTTTCCAAGAAAGTAGAGGATACAGATATATACAATGTAAGATTCTACAACTCAAAATGTATGCTCACTTTTATTCTGTCACCAATACTTTATCTATACAACATCACTCTAATAACCCTAGGTATTTTCTTTCTCAGCTTCTCTCTCTATATATTGATCTCTCTTTTCAGCTCTCTCTTAATATACACCTTGACTCATGTTATTTATACACACACACACACACACACCATTAATCATACATTCTCTTAAACTCTTGCTACCAAAACTCATTTCGATCCATAATAATCCTCTTTCTCATTTCTCCTCTTCAGTTAAGTAAATAAGCTTGTCATTCTCTTATCTATAGATGTCTCTATGTGATTTGGCTCCTATACCCTATCATCTTTTTAAAAACTTGGTAATATCAATTATGCTTGCTTTCTTAATATTTAACATTTCTTAGAAAACATATTAAAATTACCATAAAAACTTCATGCTCTCTGATATTAAATTTTAAAAAGTCTAAACTTCCCTGGACCTCATATTCCTCTAAAATTCTCTCTCTTTCACAGCCAAGCTATTATAAGGGTTATTAATGCCTGTCATCCCCACTTCCTCATTTGAAAGACTCTCCTCACTCCACTCCTATCTGGCCTCTGCCCTATGTCTCATTCCAAATATCTCCTATTCAGAACTCAATGCCTTCACTGTCCTTGAAGCCAATGATGATTTTCTACCCCCGATAGGGCCTCTACCCTAAATCTCTTCTTTGAGATTCAGAAGCACACTCTCAGAGGCTTACTTGATATTTTCTTTTAAATATCTAAGACAACTCTTTAATATGATGTCCAAAAAGAAACTCATAATCTTTCTGCTCCAAATATTCCTGCTCCTAGAAGAGATACAAATGAATAAGCTTGGGTATTCAAGGAGTAGACAGTCCAGTGTTGGAAACCAACAAGAAAATAAATGCCAAATTACTATGTAATATGTGCTATTATAATGATGATCAGGACAGAAATATATACATAATTCAAAAGAGAAAAAAATGCCACAACTATAATAAAACTAAGATGACAATTTTTTTTATACCTAGAAGATTGACAACAATTCAGCAGTGTGACTGTATCAATCATTAAGTGTTACGAGAATTTAGAGGAAAATACCAAAAGCAGGATACTTAATAAATGATACAGGAATAGTGATTTTAGGATGTACTGACAAGAAAAGATAGCACTTTAACTAAGTTTTGCTTAATAAAGCAGGTCTAATTGACATGATTAAGAAGGGAGAATAAATATTATTAGGAAAGGCAAAGGGACATAAAAGGGATACATGGAAGTGTTGAGAAAAATTGAAAGTGGAAGAGACTAAAAGAAAAACCACAAAGGCATAAAACAAATTTAATTTCAGTCCTGCTCAAGAAATTGAAAAGGTATTATTTCATTTAACATTGCATTACATATAATCTGAGTTAGAAAAATAACGCAATTTTATTCAACTTGACTCCCACCACACTTCAAATTCAGTTCATGCTTGTTTGCACATTTTGTTAGATATTCAATACATTCAGGAGATCCAAATGATAGGTAATTTTTTTTCTATATTTTTATGTTTATAAGTCCAAAGTTAAATTTATTTAATTTTTCATAATTTGAATTATGGTAGCCCTCTGACCATACTGGTCTGAAAGGAAGGAGTTTTACTTTCTGTTTAATTCACAGTTTATGATTTTTTTCTAATTTCTAATTCACACAAACTATTATTTTCTTTCCTTTAAATATCTGAAGTCAGGAAGTGAGAAAAAGAATAAAAATGAGACATGATTGGCTATGGGTTGGTAGCTGTTGAAGTTAGGTGATATATGCATGGAAGTTCATTATCCTATTCTGTCTCCTATTATACATGTTTGAAATTCACCATAATAAAATGTTAAAAAAAAATGGACAAATCTCAGGCTCGGTAGTCAGACAGATATAGTTGAATTCTAACCCTTTCATCTTAGCTCTTTCAAAGCGTGGCTCTTTCCTTTGTGCTTTCCAAGTCTCTAATGCAGACCTATCATTGACGTTTCACTTCCAGAAGGCAAGTCAGGAATCGCTGTTACTGCTTAGTTAAGTCTACCACAAGAAGCTTGTGTTGGCATTGATGACATTGGCAAATTTATCAGAGTTCTGATCCTCAGACTCAAAGGTTTAGAAATCTAATCTTATTTTTCCTTGTAAAAGTGATATGTCTTTCAGGGAAAAAGTTATATTACACAAGCCACATATTCTTCCCTTGTAGGTGGCTTTAAGTTAAAAGCCAAATCATTATTACTGTTATTATTTTCAAACATGTATAGAGTTCTTGCTATGTGTCAGACACTCTTCTAAGCACTTTATAAATATTATCCCATTTGTCCTTGTAACAATATCTTTATAGATGAGGAATAGCTGAAACAGAGATGTCAGATTACTTTCTGAAATTCATATATCTCAGAGTACAAGAGCTTGGATTTTGAATCCAGCCAATCTGGATTTAAATCTGTGCTCTTAACCATGTAACATTTGGTATTCATCAAGAAAGAACTAAATGGGTCAACACAATTACAATAAGAGTTCTCGATCTCTTGTTGAAGATGCCCAGAACAATAACACTCAAAATGTAACAGCAGTAGGTTCTATCCTGTCTGCAAAAGATGAGATGAATGCTTCTGAAAGAAGCCTCTCTGACATTTGTCTGTTTCTCAGAAGCTGCCCAACTCTTACTGTGATCTATGTATTATTAAAAGACACTTCAGTGTCTTCATTCTAAACTTTCTCTGACTTAGGGGCCATTTTACTTTTTGATGACAAATTTTTGTAGCTTTGAATTTGTCTCTTAGTTTGTGTTTTATAGGAAATTTCAAGTTACTATAATTCCTAATTTCAACTAAAAACACTGAGGTCCAAATAGGTTAAATAACTCACTTTGTGGCAAAGCTGGTAGAGCTAATGATTCAGTTCCTAATGGAGAGCAATTTACATGTTTTTGCTAAATTAAACAGAATGTCAATGTGAAATAAGGCGGTATAGAAGAAGTTTTTAGAGATACCACACTTCACCAACTTTTAAACTTATACCAGATATGTTGTGTTTTTTTTTTCCTGTCAGTATTGAACAGTCATTTCCAATTCCATTTTGTTTATGTAAGTCATGACCCTGATTGAATTTAATTGTATTAAATGGAATTTTGAAAGACTGTCCTTTTCTCAATGTGTCTTCTTGAGGTCTTTGTTGAAAATCACTTGGCTGTAAATACATAGATTTATTTCTCAGTTGTCCATTCTGTTACGTTATTCTATATGCCTGTTTTTATGCAAGTAACATCCTGTTTTGGTTGCTATAGCTTTGTAGAATATTTTGGAGTGAGGTAGTGTGATACCTCCAGGTTTGCTATTATTGCACAAGATTTTTTTTTAACTATCCATTTTCTTTTTCCTTTCCATATAAATTTTAGAATATTTTTCTATCTCTGAAAAATGTAATTGGCATTTTGATGGAAATTGCATTGCATCTGTAGATTGTTTTGAGTAATACAGACATTTTCATATTAATTTTTCTAATTTGTGAACAGATTATCTCTTTTCATTTATTTGTGTCCTCTTCAATTTCCTTCATTATTACTTCATAGTTTTCATTGTAGAAACCTGTTATGTTCTTAGTTAAGTTTATTCCTAGGTATACCTTTTTTGTAGCTATTATAAATGAAATTGCTTTCTTGATTTCTTTTTTATATAATTCACTATTGGTGTGTAGAAATGCTACTGATTTAACATGTTGGTTTTGTATCCTGCAACTTAACTAAATTTGTTCATTATAATAGTTTTTTTGCTGAAATTTTTAGGGTGTTCTATATGTACAATCGTGTCATAGGCAAACAGGGACAACCTCCTCCTTTACAATTTCTATGCACTCTTTTTCTTTATTTTGCCAGTTTACTCTGGTTAAGGCTTCTAGTACTGTGTTGAATAAAGGTAATGAAAATGGGCATCATTGCCCTGTACTAGAACTCAGATAAAAATTTTTCTCTGAATTTTACCCATTCAGTGAGCTGTGGCTTGTCATATATAGCCTTTATTGTGCTGACATGTTCCTTCTATACCCACTTTGTTGAGGGTTTTTATCATAAGGAGATATGAAATATTATCAAATGTGTTTCCAGCATCCACTGAAATAATCATTTAATTTTTTACCTAGATTCCGTTAATGTAGTAAATGGCATTGGGAAAACTGGATATCCACATGCAGAAAAATAAAACTAGATCCCTATATCTCATTATATAAAAAATCAACTTTAAATAGACTAACAACTTAAATGTAAGACTAAAAAGTATAAAATGATTTTAAAAATCAGAGGAAATTCTTCACGAATTGGAGTGGGTGAAGAATTTTTGAGTAAGACTCAAAGAACAGACAACCAAAGCAAAAATAGACAAATGAGATTATATCAAACAGAAAAGTTTCTGCACAGCAAAGAAACAATAAAGTGAAGAGACAACCTACAGAATGGGAGAAAGTATTTGCAAATTATGCATCTGACAAGTAGCTAATGTCCAGAAGATATAAGGAACTCAACTCAATAGCATACAAACAACAATAACAAAAAAAATCAAATTTTTTTTTATACTGATTCTTTTTTTTTTTTTTTTTTTTTTTTACATTTTTTTTTATTATACTTTAAGTTTTAGGGTACATGTGCACATTGTGCAGGTTAGTTACATATGTATACATGTGCCATGCTGGTGCACTGCACCCACTAACTCGTCATCTAGCATTAGATATATCTCCCAATGCTATCCCTCCCCCCTCCCCCAACCCCACAACATTCCCCAGAGTGTGATATTCCCCTTCCTGTGTCCATGTGATCTCATTGTTCAATTCCCACCTATGAGTGAGAATATGCAGTGTTTGGTTTTTTGTTCTTGCGATAGTTTACTGAGAATGATGGTTTCCAATTTCATCCATGTCCCTACAAAGGACATGAACTCATCATTTTTTATGGCTGCATAGTATTCCATGGTGTATATGTGCCACATTTTCTTAATCCAGTCTATTATTGTTGGACATTTGGGTTGGTTCCAAGTCTTTGCTATTGTGAATAATGCCGCAATAAACATACGTGTGCATGTGTCTTTATAGCAGCATGATTTATAGTCCTTTGGGTATATACCCAGTAATGGGATGGCTGGGTCAAATGGTATTTCTAGTCTAGATCCCTGAGGAATCGCCACACTGACTTCCACAATGGTTGAACTAGTTTACAGTCCCACCAACAGTGTAAAAGTGTTCCTATTTCTCCACATCCTCTCCAGCACCTGTTGTTTCCTGACTTTTTAATGATTGCCATTCTAAAAAATCAAATTTAAAAATGGGCCAAGGACCCAAATTGACTTTTCTCAAAAGAAGACATACAAATAGCCAACAGGTATATGAAAAAATGTTCGTCACCACTAATCATCGGAGAAATGCAAATAAAAACCAAAATGAGATATCACCTAACCCTCATTAGAATAGCTATTATCAAAAAGACAAAAATGTGACAAATGCTGATGAGGATGTGGAGAAAAGGGACTTTTATACGCTGTTGGTGGGAATGTAAATTAGTACAACCATTGTGGAAACCAGTGTAGTTTCTTCAAAAAATTAAAAATAGAACTACCATATGATCCAGCAATCCCATAACTGGGTATCTATCCAAAAGAAAAGCAATAAGTAGCAAAGACACGTGCATGCCCATGTTTATTGCAGAGCTGGTCACAAAAGCCAAGGTACAGAATCAACCTAAATGCCCATCCAATGAAGAATGGGTAAAGAAAATGTGGCTATATACATAATGGAATACTATGTAGCCATAAAACAGAATAAAATTCTGTCATTTGCAGCAACATGAATGAACCTGGAGAACGTTATGTTAAGTGAAATAAGCCAGACACAAAAAGAAAAATACCATATGATCTCATTCATACGTGAAATCTAAAAAAAGTTGATTTCATGGAAGTAGAGTGTGTAGAATATTGGTTACCAGAGACTGGGGATATGAGGGAGAATAAGGGGAATGGGAGAAGTTGGTCAATGGGTACAAAGTTGCAGATAGTAGGAATACGCTTTAGTGTTCTTTACACACTAGGATGACTGTAGCAAGTAACAACGTGTAGTTAAAGATCACTGGAAGAGATTTTGAATGTTGTCACTACAAATAAATAATGCTAAAAGTGATGTATATGATGGTTACCCTGATTTAATCATTACACTGTACGTACATTGAGACATTATATTACATATCAGAAATATGTACAATTATTATGTGTCAATTATAAGTAAAAAATAAATTTAAAATGAAATACCAGCAGACCTCTAGGATTTGCTATTTTCTCAAAGACAAAATATTTACCTTTGAATTTTCAACCAACATCCAGGCATTGTCCCTATAATGTCTTCTATTATATTTCTATTTTGCTTCAGTCTGTATATTTGTTCAAAATTCAGGAGTCTTTGAACCCAATATTAATAATCTACAGGGATAAAATAAATATTCTGAAGGGCATGAATCTAGTTTCTCTATATTACACAGAGATATTTCGCAACAACATTTTACTGGAGTTTGTTTTAAACAGTATTTTATTTTGCATTTGTAAGAGTTTTGCTATAAATTAAATTCATAGTCAACTCAAATGTTAAGAAAATAATCAATTATGTAACTTCATTAACAAAATCATCAATCTGCTCAAATACAAACAAGTTGTTCTGATACTCAATATTCTCTTATGTTAAAATGTTAAATTTTAGACTCTTCATACAATTTCAGTCACTTCAGTAGATATGTTTGTATTTCAGGTATTAAGGAGTAATATGTAATTTATGAGAGAGAGAGAGTGTGTGTATTAACTGCCACTCCATCGTAAAGTATTCTCTCACTGTTGATTTGGCTCTATTGATAAATAAGTTATAAGGAAAGGCATTATCTCTTTTTATATTCCATGTTGAAATGCAAATTGGCTTTTTCTTCTAAATAATTATCAATTTTGGTAAATATAAATATACTAAAAACTGAGACAGGACAAAATATTCAGTATTTTAAAATTATTTTGAAGTCATACTATTGCTATAATCAGAAACTATATTTTAGTTTCATTTTTAAATAAAATATAAACTTTTCTGAATTACTTTCAGGAGATGCTAGCAAAATTTTTTTCTATGTTATAAAAGCTGTTATATTAATATAATCATAATAAATTTTAGCATATATTAATACTAATACTTCTAAGTATGATAATATGAGAATATAATTGAGACAGATACAAAATCTTTGATGTAAAAAAGCAAAAATTGTAATTGAATATTAATGATCAATAACAATTACATCCTAAGCAATATTTTTACAAAAGTAGCAGTGATTGATAGAAAACATTCAGATTGGCACAAATAGAATAAAATATTTTTGAATCAGTAGAAACTTCTTTATTTTATGGAGTTTACTCTGAGAAGTATCTTGTGGAATAATGCAAGAAGGCATCTTTCCTTAGAAGTTTGAAAGAAGGACACTCAGTAATTTGAGTGACCTATTCTTGTTATATTTCCCTTCACCATCTGCTGTCTTTCGTTTTTATTTATTCATTTACTTATTTATTTTTGAGACGGAGTCTTGCTCTGTCGCCCAGGATGGAGTGCAGTGGCACTATCTTGACTCACTGCAAACTCTGCCTCTCTGGTTCAACCCATTCTCTTGCCTCATCCTCCCGAGTAGCTGGGATCATAGGTGTGTTCCACCATGCTTGACTAATCTTTGTATTTTTAGTAGAGACGGGGTTTTGCCATGTTGGCCATGCTGGTCTTGAACTCCTGACCTCAGGTGATCCTCCCACCTCGGCCTCCCAAAGTGCTAGGATTACAGGCATGAGCCACTGTGCCCGGCCTTGTCTTTTAGTTATAAACTTTAAGGTGAGAATATTTCACAGTAATAAGAGAGAAAGGGAAGATGCAAATTCCCATTATGAATACATATGTGCTTGTAAGCCTGCATCTATCATGTTTCATCCATAAATATCTTTGCAATCCTCAAAAATCATTGTATTTACTATACATTCTGCCTTGATTTATTACATTTCTACTCTTTGAGTGCCCTCACAAAAATATGGACTCATAGTTTACACTAGTAAAAGATATTATTTAAAATATGCAACACATGTTTATTGTCAAAACTACAGAAAAGTAAGAATATATTTAGTTTCACATTTCACAAATAGCTATTATTATTTTTCCAACTGTGTGTATGTGTTTTGCAGGCTGGGGTAAGGTGGCTATGTCTGTGTATGTGAAGAGAAAGTTGAGTTTACTTGAACAGTGCTTAACTGTACTCGCCTCTACATTTTATTGGGGGAGATGGATTGACAAATGCTTCAGACAATTATTGAAGAATAAAAGTAGATTTTCTACACTGATATTAGTTTGGCATTGCAGTGGGCAAAAAGGTGTTCAGTAAGTCAATCAATGGAAGTGGGAAAAGTAATTCTAACTTGTGAGGAATTCAGATGAAGCTACATGACAGTGAGAATCCAAAAGAATGGAAGGAATGAAGTGAAGGAATAAAAGGCAGTATACAATTATCAAAGCCATAAATTTTCTAAGCTTAAAAATAGAAACATTAAAATATTTCATCTATCCCTGTCAGACCATCAGGATTCGTTCCTCTAGGCCATATAAGAATTTCTGTTTGGTAGATGTTTTTGGATATTATTGTCCATCTGTTGAAGCATCTGTAATACTGACACCTAAATACCTTTTACCCCAAAACTTCTTTAAATTAAATCTGTGATTTCAGTGTTTTCTGAGTGCCATTACTAAGACAGCCTAGAATTCTTATATGTGTATATATGTTATGTGTGTATATATGTACACATATATGTTATATGTACGCATATGTTATATGTACGCATATATGTTATATGTACGCATATATGTTATATGTATACATACAGACACATTTTAGCTATAAAAATATAGAAATAATACTTATATAAATGTTAACTTTGGTAAACTTGTGTTATCTTTTGATTTATATTCTATTGCCTAAGATGGAATTCTCCCAAGCCTCTTTATGCCAAGAATTTTACCTGCAATATCTTATCTATGTCCAAACATAATCCTGTCAATTACATGTTGTTATTCTCATTTTGCAGATCAGAGAGATTAGGTAATTGTCTGAATCCACACAGTGAACAAGTAGCAGAAATAGGATTAAAAAAACTATTTCTGTCTTCTTTTAGAATGTTGGGCTTAATACTCAGACATGTCTCTAATGAGAATTCCAAACTCCAGAGTATTCATTAGTGTTTATAATTTGAATCCTATGTGTCCTAAGCTTGACTGAATCATTCCCATCACATAAGTAATGAAAAACTTCTCTTTCTGCATTTGGTTGGAGATGTATGACAAGCACTGCAGGACTGTGCTTGAAACAAAAATAAATATACATTTTTATATTTCACAAAATCACTCTGTTCTCCTTATTCACTATTTTTTGTTAATTTGTTTCCATACACAAATAGAACAACCTAATACATTACTGCAGCACTGAAATGTAGAATATAAATTGCAGAGATTTTTACATTTTTGTCTGTCTTTCTTGTTACTCTATCAGAATCAGAGAGGGCTATGTTGAATTTCAAACTTGTTAGACCCAAGGTAAAAAAAAAAAAAAAAAAAAAAGTGCCTTTCCTCCCCAAAAAATGTGTTTCTGAAAAAATAATTATAACTATTTCTATAATCAGAAACTATATTTTCTGATTATCCAGTACAATTAGTACAAATACAAATCTATAAGCATCACGTGAAATGCCCAATAGAAATTTTTTATATAAAGAAAGAAGTGGCATATAAGGGGCAAATTATTCTATAAAGATTTACCAATCATTTTTAAGCTTGGATTTATGTTTGAAGAGACTTTCATTAGAATATTGCAAACTGGTTTTGGCCAATTGTAATGTGAGCATCCTTTGGAAGGAGTGATAACGATTTTGGGGCTACAAAGCTAAATGAACACATGAGCCTTCCTTCCTTTTCCCAATATTACACATTTTGCCTCTGACGCATGACATTTTTGCCCTTCTTCATATAAATTAAATGTAAGTTACTTTGCAAATAAGGTATTGTGGCTTATTTTCACAAAAATAAAATGACCTATGCTATATCTGTTCAACGTATTCTATCTACAATACCCTCCAGTGGTCTCTCATTTGTATTGTGATAAAATCCACTGGAGGATTTTATCATCTAGTGATATGACCAGATGTTTATTTTGTCAAATATAGCACCTTATTATTTAAATAGTAACATTTTAATATTCAGATTTCAAGTTACGTATTATTGTCCCAATGAAAATTTCCCTTAACTCTTAGCCATGAGCCCATTATATACACTCACATAATACTATTTATTTTTCCCTTATGACACATTACATTATTTATAATTATAAATATATTTTTAGATTGTTTGATTAATGCCTTGATTAACTTAGTTTCACAAAGACAGAGACCTTGTCTAATTGTTTTCTCCATTGAATTTCTAAAGGTCTGCCATGGAATATATTAAGTAGTTAATAAATTATGTATTTAAAAAGCACACTGACAGGTGTGTGAATATAGAAAGAGATTCACCACAAAGTTAACATTAGACATCCTATGTAGTGTGAGTATAAATTATTTGATTTAGTCTTAATTTTACATTTTCTAATATATATTAATTTTATAATGACAGTATTTTAAAAGGAAAGCAGTATAAATCTTTATATCAATTAGCACCACATAGACAAAATTCCAACTGCAATTCCTTGTTTAGGATATCACTTCTGCTTTCTTGTTTTTAAGATACAATTTCATTCCCTTGGAATGTGCTCCATCTATAAACTGATGTTTTTTAATCAAAATTTGTTTCTTGTCTTAAAAGCAAGACATTTATAATTTGTCTTCTTTATTGATGACTTGATTATAGTTATTTCACAAAAGCTGCATCAATCCATTTATATTGGTTTATTTAAGACCTATAATGTTATTCAACTGGGTTCTAGAGCCATAAAGGTGATAAAGACTTATTTCTTGCTGTAGATAAGTGTTTAGAAAAGAAGTAATTGTAAAAGTCACATTGAAGTAACTGCTTATAGAGCCTAATATTTGGTGTGATTTGAAGCCTGAGGCAAAAGTTGTGAGCTATTCTAATGAGTATGTAAGGTATGGGATTAGTCTAATCAGCTTCCAGAAAGATTTAAAATTGAGCAGAGCCCTGGAGGAAGAGTAACCACTCATCAAGAATGAAGTGGGAGAAGAATGGATTCCTGGCAAAGGAAACAGCACAGGTAGTGAAGTGGGGACGTGAAAGTGAATGCTGTCTTCCGGGAATAGTAACAAGGAGGGCATGGCCAGTCTATATGGCATTCAGGGGAAGTGTTAGGAGACAAAACTATGAAGAGTATTAGGAGCTAGATAATGAAGCAAATCTTAGGCCTTGCTAAGAAACTTAGCTGGCTAAGAAACAAGACATTTTACTGTGTTAGAAAGCAGAATGGATTCCAAATATTGAAACCATGAACTTCTCTAGGTGGTTATGTCAATAATATAATGGTATTATAAAGATATAGAATAAAGTCGTCATCTTTAGGGCCCGTTATTCTCTCTGAGTCATTAATTTTGATGTAAAAACAAAAATTCAGTAGTAAAAACTGCTTTAGTAGCAATGATAATATGAATAGACATTTTCCATATCATTCCTTGTGGAAAAATAGATGGCTTTTAATTTCCCCTTTTTAAAAATATGTTCGTATTAATGCATGTTAGCCTATGTTGTCTCTCAGAAAATACATTTGGATGTTTATTCAATGAACTTTATAATAAAAAACTTCAGATTTGGTGGGTGATATTTTACTATTTATTTTCTGTTTCTTATTTGTGAGCATTTATTATTAGAGAACCTTGGAATCAGATAAACAATGATGTGAATTCCAGCTCTGGAGCCCATATTTTGTACTGTCTGTGTAATGTCCATTACTCTGAATTCCTCTCAGTCTCTATTCCCACCTGAGTAAAATGGCAATAATAATATTTGCATGGCAACATGGAATATTGCTTCGGTAAATGTATTTCATGAGTCATCAGTCTTGTTCTCTTGATCAACCTTTTTGCATACCTTGGCCTACAAAGAGTTGAGATGTAGAGTTGTCTCTGGAGTGAGCAGGCTCTGGGTTGCTCAGAAACTGAACCATACCTTTGAAGCACCATGTACTCTGTCAGTGTTTATTTGATTTGCATAAGTTCAGAACACTTTTAAGGGAAATAAAACAAATATTGCCTTGAGTTATTTTTATATTACTTCAACATACAAATGTGAACTTCTCATTATAACCTTTATACAACTAAAAATACAAGTAAAATTCTTAAATTTTAAATCACAAAGGATAATTCAATATAACTGATGGTACTGAAATTTCTGCCTAAAAGGAGCTCAATAAAATATTCTATAAATACATACAAGAACATCAACTTGACTGCTGATATTCAGATTTTGTTGTGTTTGGCATTCCTGAACAGTCATTGGCCACCAAGTTACGGTTCAATTTTCCCACTATTTTTCTCCGTACGATCCTATAGTTAAATATTTTTATAGTGCGCCTACATGTTGTTTTGCATTAAACCAACTTAAGTATATTATATCTACGTTAAATCTGTCTCTATTTATTTTTATTAGTCAGTGATGAAGTAATACTTTTTGCATCAATATAACCCAAAATATAAGTGTAAATACCAATATTGGAAATTGCCTAGAAGTGCTTATCAATATAGGTGATAGCCTAATAATTGCATTATGCTTTTATTCATATTCCATTTTAGTATAACAGTATACAATTAA
This sequence comes from Gorilla gorilla gorilla, assembly GCF_029281585.2. NCBI lineage: Eukaryota > Metazoa > Chordata > Mammalia > Primates > Hominidae > Gorilla > Gorilla gorilla. The sequence goes on along the minus strand of NC_073235.2, from coordinate 17,780,091 downwards.
ACATATGGATTATCCATGGACACTAAAAATATTTCAGATAGTCATGAAGGTTGCAGAGAAATCCAGTGTAAGAAAGAGTCGTCTAAAATAACTAAGGTAGTATGACACTTAGGAATGAAAGGATTTTTAAGCAATATTTGATAGCTTCAAATAGTATTCTGCTCTTAACAGCATCTTCATATATTTAAATTTTTTATTTCAATTTTTATTATGCATTATTTTTTAGATAGAGTCTCGTTCTTTCACCCAGACTGGAGTGCAATTTTTAAAATTTTAACTGATACCTAACAGATGCACATATTTTGAGGGTAATTTGATACATTCACATAATGTGTAATGATCAAATTAGCTTAATCAGGATATTCATCACCTTAAATATTTCTGTTTATGCTAGGAACACTTAAATTAGTCTCTTCTAGCTATTTTGAAAAATACAGTAGATTAATGTTAACTATAGTCGCCCTACTGAACTATTGAACACTGGGTCTTATATCTTCTAACTGTATATTTGCACCCATTAATCAAACACCCTTCATCTTTGCCTACCTCTTTTGGCCTCTGGTAACTACAAATCTGCTACCTTCATGGGCTCCACCATTTTACCTCCCACTTACGAATGAGGACATGCAATATTTTTCTTTGCTTGGCTTATTTTACCTAATTTCAGTTCTATTCATGTTGCTGTAAATGACAGGATTTTATTATTTTTATGTTGAATTATATATCATTGTGTAGTATATATCAATTTTCTTCATCCGTTTAACCACTGATGTGCACTTAAGTTGATTCCGTAGTTTGTCTTATTAATAGTTCTGCAAAACACAGGGGAGTGTAGACAGCTCTTTGATATATTAATTTCCTTTTTTGGATATATGCCCAGTAGTAGAATTGCTAGATCATATGAAAGTTACAATTAAAAAACCCTCAATAAACTGTGTATAGAAGGAACATACCTCAAAAAAATAAAGTCACTTCAATAATGTTTCCTATAGTGACTGTACTAATTTTCACTCCCACCAAGAGAGTACAAGAGTTCCTTTCCTCCACATCCTCACCAGCATTTATTATTCCCTGTCTTTTCAATAAAAGCCATATTCACTAGGGTGAGATAATATCTCATTGTGGTTTTGATTTGGATTCATCTGATGATTAATGATGTTGAGCATTTTTTCATATACCTATTGGCCATTTGTATGTCTTATTTTGAGAAATGTCTTTTTAGACTTTAGCTCATGTTTAAATAAAATTATTTGGTGTTTTTTGCTATTGAGTTGTTTGAGCTCCTTTTATATTCTGGTTATTAATCCCTTGATGGAGAGTTTGCAAATAGGTTATTTTATTCTGTAGGTTGTCTCTTTACTTTATATATTTTGCTGTGCAGAAACTTTTGATGTAATCTCATTTGTCTATTTTTTTCTTTTGTTGCCTTTAGCTTTCTTGTATTAATTTCATAATTTCAGGCCTTAGATTTAAATGTTTAAACTGTTTTGATTTTATTTTTGTATATGGTGAGAAAAGGGATATAGTTTCATTCTTCTGCATGTGGTTATCAAGTTTCCCCACCAGTATTTACTTAAAAGGCTGTTGTTCCCCATTGTATGTTCTTGGTGCCTTTGTCAAAACTGAATTGGCTGTAACTGTGTGGATTTATATCTGGGTTCTCTATTACGTTCCAGCGCTCTATGTTTCTGTTTTTACCCCAGTAGCATGCTGATTTTGTTACTATAGCCTTGTGAGATATTTTGAAATCAGGTATCGTAACACTTCTGCTTTTGTCCCTTGTGTTCAGGATTGCTTTGGCTATTTGAAGTCTTTTGTGGATCCACATAAGTGTTAGGCATTTTTTTTTCCTATTTCCCCGAAGAATGTCATTGGTATTTTGATAGGGATGTCATTAAATATGTAAATTGCTTTGAATAATATTTTCATTTTAACAGTATTAATTTTTCCAATAATTAGCATAAACCACCATTTTTTGTTGCCTCTTCAATTTATTTCATTATTGTTTTATAGTATTAGTTTTGTATAGTATAATTCTTTCGCATATATATATATATTTTTTTGAGATGGAATCTCGCTCTGTAGCCCAGGCTGGAGTGCAGTGGCGCGATGTTGGCTCACTGCAACCTCCGCCTCCCAGGTCCTGGTTCAAATGATTCTCCTGCCTCAGCCTCCCGAGTAGCTGGGATTACAAGCACGCACCACCATGCGCAGCCAATTTTTGTATTTTTAGTAGAGACGGGGTTTCACCATGTTGGCCAGACTGCTCTTGAACTCCTGACCTCATGATCTGCCTGCCTCCGCCTCCCAAAGTGCTGGGATTACCAGTGTGAGGAACCACGCCCAGCCCACATCTTTGGTTAAATTGAATCCTAGGTATTTTATATTATTTGTAGCTATTGTAATCAGGAATGCTTTCTTGATTTCTTTTCAGACTGTTTGCTCTTGGAGTATATAAATGCTACTGATTTTTGTATCCTGTAATTTTATTGAAATGAGCAGTTCCAACAGTTTTTTGGTGGACTCTTTAGGTTCTTATAAGATTATATCAGACAAAAATCTTAATTTGACTTCTTCCATTCCAATTTCAATGTTCTTTATTTCTGTTGTATGATTGCTCTGGTGAGGAATTCCAGTATTATGTTGAATAAAAGTGGTGAAAGTAAATTTTTCTTGTTCCAGATCTTAGAGAAAAGGCTTTCAGTTTTTCCCTGTTCAGCAGGACACTGGCTGTGGCTTTGTCACATACGGCTTTTATTATTTTGAGATACTTTCCTTCTATACCCAGTTTGTTGAGTGTTTTTTTTAATCATAAAACGATATTGGATTTTATAAAATTATTTTTGGCATATATTTGAAATGATCGTATTGTTTTGTTCTTGGTTCTGTTAAAATGTTTTATCATGTTTATTGCATTGCAATCAATAATAGTGCAATTATTTATTGAACCATCCTTGCATCCCTAGGATGAATCCCACTTAATCATAGTGAATAATCTTTCTAATGTGTTGTTAAATTGAGTTTCCTTGTATTTTTTTGTTGAGGATTTTTATATCTATGTTAATCAGTGATATTGGCCTGTAGTTTATTCATTTATTTTTATTTGTTGTTGTTGTGTCCTAGTTTGGTATTAGTCATCAAAATAGTGCTGGCTTTGTAGAATGAATTTGGAAGTAGTATCTCCCTGTCATTTTTTTTTTTTTTTTGAAGAGTTTGAGTAGAATTGGTATTCTTATTAAATGTTTGGTAGAATTCAGCATTGAAGCCATCAGGTCCTGGGCTTCTCTTTTATTGGGGACATTTTATCATAGCTTCAATTTTGTTGCTCTTTATTGGTTTATAGAAGTTTTTTTATTTCTTCATAGTTCAATCTTGGTAGGTTGTATGTGTCCAAGAATTTATGAATTTCTTCTAAGTTTTCCAATTTGTTGGCATAAAGTTGTTCCCAATAGTCTCTAATTTTTTTTTAATTTTATTTCTGTAGTCTCAGTTTTATGTCATCTTTATCACTTCTGATTCTATTTGGGTCTCCTCTGTTTTCCTAGTTAAGTTTTGCTGATTTTACTTATCTTTTCAAGAAAAAGCCTTTTCATTTATATGGTTTTCTGTATTTTTTTCATCTCAATTTCATTTATTTCTGATCGGATCTTAATTTTTTCTTTCTTTCCACTAATTTTGGATTTGGTTTGTTCCTGATTTTCTATTTCCTTGAGGTGTATCATTAGGTTGTTTATTTAAAGTCTTTGTTTTTTTAATGCAAATATTTATTGCTATAAACCTCATGCCTAGTACTACTTTTGCTGTATCTCAGATTTTGTTTGTTGTCTTTTAAGAAATTTTCAAATTTGCCTTCTTCATTTATTCATTGTCCCATTGGTCATTCAGGAGCATTTTGTTTAATTTTGATGTGTTTGTGTAGTTTTTTAGTTTTTTTTTATTATGTATTTCTACTTGTATTACAGTGTTCAGAAGAAATACTTAATATTATTTCTATTTTTTTGAATTTATTGACACTTGTTTTGTGGCCTAAGATATAGCCCATTGTGAAAATTTTCCATGTGTTGATAAAAAGAATGTGTATTCTGTTGCCATTGGGTGAAATGTCCTGTAAATTTCAGTTATTCCTATTTGATTTAGTGTGTAGTTTAACTCTGATGTTTCCTTGTTGATTTTCTGTTGTAGTGATCTGTCCATTACTGTAAATGGGGTGTTGAAGTTTTCAATAATTATTAAATTGCAGTCTGTATCTTCCTTCAGATTAATTAGTGTTTGTTTTATATACTTGTGTGTTTCAGTGTTGTTTGCATTAGTATTTATATTGGATATATCTTCTTGCTGAATTGAAATATTTATCATTATGTAGTGACATTTTTCTCTTTTACAGTCTTTGACTTCTGGTCTGTTTTATCTAAGCATAGCTACCCCTATTTTTTTAGTATCCACTAGAATGGAATATCTTTTTCTTTCCATCCCTTCACTTGCAGTCTATGTGTGTCTTTACACGTGAAATGGATTTCTAGTAGACAGCGTAGTTGGTTCTTGTTTCTTTATTCAATCAGCCACTCTTTTTTCTATAACTGGGAAGTTAAGTTCATTTACATTCAATGATGTTAGTGGTAATAAACAAGGAGTTACTGCCATTTTTTGGTTGTTTTATACTTCATTTGAAATTCCTTTTTTTCCCTCTTTTCATTTTTTATTGTCTTTATCGTTAAGTGATTTTCTCTTGTAGTATGTTTTAATTCATTGCTTTTTATTTTTAACATACCTATTACAGGTTTCTGCATTTTGGCTATCATGAGGTTTACAAGAGCCTATTATAGATGTAATAACTCATTTTAAAGAGATGACAACTTATATCATAAAAAAAGGAAAAAAATGTTTGGAACTATCTACATTTTGACTCCATTCCCCACCCCCCCAACATTTTGACTTTTTGTTGTCTCAATTTACATATTTTAATAATGTCTATCTCTGAACAGGTTTCTCTAACTATTTTTGTTTTTTATATATTTGTCTTTTAGGCTTCATACTAGAGATGGTAGTGGATTGCATCTCACAAAATACAGCATCAGAGTATTATAAGGTGGTCTATTTAGTTAATTTTTTCTGTGGGTTTTATACCTCTAAATGTTATCTTTTTGCACATTAGTGTTTTTTTTTTTTTTTGTCTTTTGGATTAAAGCACACTCTTTAGTATTTCTTGGAAGGTGGGTCAGCTGGTGATAAATTCTCTCAACTATTTGTCTGTGAAAGATTTTCTCCCTCCTTTATATTTGAAGCTAGCTTTGCTCGATACAGTATTTTTGAATGGTAGTGTTTTGTTTTGTTTTCTCTCTCAGTACTTTAAAAATGTTATCCCATTCTCTGTATCGTTTCCATTGAGATGTCTGTTGCCACATGAATTGGAGCTCTTTTATACGTTATTTGCTTCTTTCATCTTGCTACCTTTGAGATCCTTTCTTTGTCCTTGACTTTGAAGAGTTTGATTATTAGTCCAAGAGATCTGCCTTGGGGTAGTCTTATCTAGGATGAATCTGTTTAGTATTCTGTGATCTTCTTGTATCTGGATATTTATATCATCCTCAAGTTTTGGAAAGGTTTTGTTATTATTTATTTGAATAAGCTTTCTTTTCCTTCCTCTTGCTAAATTGCCTCTTGAGTATCAATTATCCTTAGTTCTGGCCTTTTTGAGGTATTTTTCTATATTCTATAGGCAATCTTTCTACTGTTCCCTTTTTATTCTTTTGTCATTGTTTTCCTCTTTGTGCTTTCAGATATCCTAATTTTGAGCCCACTGATTCTTTCTTATTCTGAATTCATTTTGATATTGCAGGCTTTTAATATATTTGTCAGTTTAGCAATTGTATTCTTCTAAGAGTTCTAAGAATTCTGCTTGATATTTTAAAATTATTTTAATATCCTTGCTGAATTTCTCTGATAAATGCATGAATTGCTTTTCTGTGGTATCTTGGAGATCATTGAGTTTCCTTAAAATTGCTACTTTGAATATATGATCATAGAGCTCACATATCACAATCTTATTAGAGTCAGTCACTGGCTCCTTGCTTTGTTAACTTCAGGAGGTCTTTTTGTCTGGTTTATTTTGGTTTTTACTTGGATATGTTTGCTTAGAGAGTCTTTGCAATTTACCAGTTGAGTTTCTTTCTTTTACTTCCTGCTGGGTCTCTGTCTCCTTTTTGACACTAGATGTATGTTTCACCCAGGTTTGCCTTGGCTCTAGTATGGATCAGAGTACTGCCTGTTTCAAATGGTGGAAGTCCCTAGGGAGATATCCCAGTAGTGTGGGAAGGCTGGCTAATTGTTCATGCCCAGGGGAACAAAGGAATGTACCTTCTGTAGCACAGTGCTGCTGAAAAGCCTATCTGATTTGGTGTGTCCTTTTACCTATTTATAGAGCAAAGTTTCTAGGGCTGGGGATAGTAATCACATTCTCTGCCTGGCAGAAAAAGATTTCCCGCCAGGGAACTAAGATGGTTGGAAAGCTGGTTGTCACAAGAGTTTTACTTTTTGCAGTGTAGAAATTGTGAGTCAGGGGAAAACACTTGCACACTTGATGCCAGGCAGATTAGAGGCTTGATACCACAAATAGGAAAATCCAATTATTTTACCATCTCTTTGGAGACTTGACTTCACTGTGGCTGTGGCAACTGCCTCATCCTCATATTTCAGATTTGGTATATTACTGGTGATAATATTAGTGCTGTGTATTTGTTTTTGGTGATCTGTGGTGGGGAATAAAGCCAATTTGCATATATGCTGCTACTTTGGAACTTGAAAGTTCCAGTATCTTCATAAAATAAGATAATATTAATGTTCTAAGAAAATTCTCAGGTTACCTTTTAGATAACATTCAGAAGATATTTGGGATTTTAAGAAATAAATCAGTTTTATTTTTTGTGCCATAGAAAATCATTCTCATTTTTTTCTATAGGCTCTGAGAAACATTTCATAAGAACAGTTAGTTTTGTTTTGAACAATGAGTTCATGAAACATGTTTTGTCATTTCAGTGGCTAAAACTTTATAGAAACATTCCAACTGATGTCTTACAAAGAACATTTTATCTTATTTAACTCTCATAATGTGAGTTAAAGATTATAATTCTTGTTTTGATTATGTAGCAACTGAGGCTAAGAAGAGTGGAAGTAATTCACTAAAGTCCCACAGTGAGTAAAAGATATAATCAGGAGCCAAACCCAGTCTAATGTAACTCCCTAAACCCTTATTCTCCAATCTAGCAATAGGTGTGTCCAATTTTTCAGGACTATTTTTAATAGGATGCTTGTCGCTAATATGTTAGGTCTGGTGTGTTAATTATACAATTTTTCTACATATTTTAATAAAATATATATGTACATCTATATATAAAAAGTGAAAAACTGTGAATTCAATTCTAGTTTCAAAACTTCTAACAGCATTTTTGCATCCAGATAGGTAACTATTTTATATGCTAATCTAAAAGGAATATGAAACTCTAAATATTTGACTGAAAAGTCATGGTCACAAATATAAGAAGGCAATTTTGATGCTTACCATGAATTCCCAAATCTCCTAGAGTTTTGAAAGCATCTTCAAGACATCTCACAAACCTCCCGTTATCTGTTAAAGATGAAATCCAAAATTTGTATCTTTTGGTTATTTTTACAGTGACATTTTCTAAGCATATAAGCAGATGTGCAAGGACCTTAGGGGGAAATAAACTCCACTCATAATTACCTCTCCTCTGCTAAGCCAGAGTACACCTGTGAAATCTTTGCAGAACCACGTTTATAAGCAGGAAATGTTCAAATTTAGAATGAATTCATTTATATTATTTTTATATGCATGTTTTCTTTTTTGTGAATATCGGGACAAATTAAGCACTAAAATATTAAATATTTCTATATTAGTATAAATGTTGCTGAAATCGTATATGTAAATAAGATATTAGCCAATGCCAGCCCTCATTTCCCTACAGAGACACCAGCATAAAAATAACATATGAACCAAAATATCTTTTGGGAACACTGAAACCCAATTAATAACTTGCAGTACCCAAAATTTAGTGCAAAGCTACAAACGGCCACATTGAAATAGGTAAAAAGAGACATTTTGGTTTACCTGCAATTACCCCACCCCCAAACTGGCATGGCTGAATTTCATCAGGAGAGAAGCCCAGCCCTCTTCACAGGGGAGGGAAAAGAAAATTGTAAGGTGTATTCTGGCTTTTTGGAGGGCTGACCTCATATCAGTTCTGCCTTACCTGACTCAGAAAATTGTTGGAGTCTTGAGAGTTTGGGTGGCTGGGAACACTGAAAACAAGGGAGAGTAGGGCTGGCATAGTGCAGCACTAAAGAAATTGCAGTGCGTTCTAGACCATCCTGGCTAACGCGGTGAAACCCTGTCTCTACTAAAAATACAAAAAATTAGCCAGGCATGGTGGCGGGCGCCTGTAGTCCCAGCTACTCGGGAGGCTGAGGCAGGAGAACGGTGTGAACCCGGGAGGCGGAGCTTGCAGTGAGCCGAGATCGCGCCACTGCACTCCAGCCTGGGCAACAGAGTGAGACTTCGTCTCAAAAAGAAAAAAAAAAAAAAAAAAAAAAGAAATTGCAGTGCTTTTATAAACAGGCTAGTATAACTCAGCACAATTGAGAGGGTGTGGCCAATTTGGGGTTTCTCCCTCAGGAGGGAGAGAAAATAATCAAATATGTGTCTGGCCTTCTGATTTTCCAAAAGGCTGTCTGAAGAACTGGTTTCTGTCTTGCCTGGCGTAGAGAACTGACAAGGAGCCAGGATACTTTGGATGCCCTGGACCACTGAGAATAAAAGAGTACAGGAAGACTTGTTGCTGCAGCACCACAGAACCTGCAGTACTGCGGGCAAACACCAGAAATAACCAGAGATTACCAGCTCCTGAAAAGAAAACCAGCAACTCCCTGTAATTGGGGTTACATGCACAGGCTTGGAGAAGTTACAACCCCCACGAAAAGGTTTTATGGTCCCCAGAATCTCTAGCCAGATTGTCTGTTGAAGGTATTACCAAGTATGAAGCCAGTCCATAAGAACTTGCAGAAGAATATATTTTTCTAATGCATAAGTCTAAGTGACCAAAAGTACAAGGCAAATGAGACAAAACAACAACAATCAAACCAGAGAAACACAGCTTAGCAAAAAAACAGCAACAGCCTAAGTCTCTGAGAACTAAACCCCCAAAAATGGAGATCTCTGAATTACCTGACAAATAATTCAAAATATTTATCATTTAAAAAAATCCATAATCTATAAGAGAATACAGATGAGCAATTAAAATCAGGAAAATAATTTAAAAACAAAATAAGATCATTGACAAAGAAATAGAATATATGCAAAAGAAACAAACAAATTCTGAAGTTGAAGAATACAATAAGTGAATTGAAAACTTTACTAGAAGGAGTCAAAAGCAGATTGGCAGAAATCAGTGAACTTGAAGATAATTCATCTAAAATTATTAAGTCAGAGAATAAAAAGAATAAAGAAAAGAAAGCCTAAAGAACTTTTGACTGTCAAGCCAACCAATATATCCATTATGAAAATTTCAGAAGAAAAGTGAAAAGAACAGAATGGTTATTTGAAGAAATAATGATCAGAAAATTCAGAAAGAAATGTGCATTCAAATTCAAAATTCTTAAAGGATTATGAATAGAATAAATAGAGATTCATACCTAGAAACATTATAATCAAATTCACAAAAGTCAAAAGACAAATAGATTTGAAAGTAGCAAGAGAAAAGTGACTCATAACGTAAAAGAGAGCTTCTATATAAGTATTAGCAGGTATCTCAGCAGAATAATTTCAGGCTAGAGGAAATGAAATATTCAAAATGCTGAAAGAAAAAATAAATTTTCTACTGAAAATAGTATATCCAGCAAAACTGTTATTCAGAAAAAAGGGGAAAATGAATACTTTCTTAGGTAAACAAAACCTGAGAGAGTTCATCACCACTGCACTTTTATTATAAAAAATGCTAATGGCAGTCTTTACAATTTGAAGCAAAGGGGAAATAGACAGCAACATAAAATCTCATGAAAATATAAATAAAGCTCACTACAGGTAAACATGTAGACAAATACAGAATACTGTATTATTGCCATAGTGGTGCATAAAACATCTTTAATTTTTATATAGAATTTGAAAGACAAAGGCATAAAAACAACTTACTCTAAATATGTTATTAGAAGTACTACATATATAGGTATAATTTATGGTATCAATAAAATAAAATGGGAATGAAGATACATGAAAAGGAATATTTTTTGTGTATGATTGAAGATTTTTTTCTGCTCAAAATAGTTATATCTTTAAGATGTTTTATGTAATCTCCATGGTAGACCCAAAGACAATATCTATAGATGATACACAAAAAGAAATGATAAATCGAAACATGACAACACAAAAAAAATCAATATAGCACACAGAAAGGCAGCTGGAGAACCAAATAAGAGCAAAAGGAAAAAAAGTCAAAAAAATGCAGTAGTAAGTTATTTCTTAAAATTAGTAATTACTTGGAATGTATATCAATTAAACTCTTCCATCAAAAGAAACAGAGTGGCTGAATGAATTTTAAAAGAAGATGCATTCTTTCTATAAGAGACTCATCTTAAACATAATAACACATGGAGACTGAAAGTGAAAGAATGGGGGAAAAGTTCCTGCAAATCATAACCAAAAGAGAGCAGGGATGGTTATTCTTATAATATAAAAATAAACTTTAGTTAAAAAAGAATCACAAGGGACAAAGAGTGACCTTTTATAATCAGAAAAGAATAAATACACCAGAAAATATAACAGTTATAAATGTATCTACACCTACAATCCAAGCAACTGAAATATAAGAAGCATATATTGACAGAATATAGAAATGGAAGAGATAGTAACATAGTAATAGTAGGATAATTCAGTATCTCACTTTCAATAATGGCTAGAACAACCAGATAGAAGACCAATAAAGAAATGGAAGATGAGAACAATATAGACAAAATAGAACCAATAGACATATACAAAACCCTCCACCCAACAGTATCAGAATATACATTCTTCTCAAGTATACATGAAACATTCTCAGAGATGGACCATGTCAGACCACCAAGCACATCTGTTATTAACAAATTTAAGAATTTTGAGTAAGTATCTAATCTGACCCCAGTGGAACCAAACTAGAATTCAATTGCAGTAGGAAAAGTAGAAATTTACAGGTATTTGAAAGTTAAACAATGCCCTCTTAAATAACCAATGAATCAAAGAAAAAAAACAACACAAGTAAATTAGAAAATATCTTCAGAGAAATAAAAACAAAAACACAATGAACCAAAACTTATGAGTTTAAGAAATAAGTAGTACTAAGAAGGGAAGTGTGTTATAGCAAATGGTTACATTTCAAAAGAACAATTTCAAATCCAGAACCTACTTCACACCTCAATAAACTATAAAACATCAATCTATACCCATAGTTAGAAGAAGAAGGGAAACAAATATGAGAGTAGACATAAATGAAAGAATGGAACAAAATGAAAGTTTTTTAAATTCAATTTTTATTTTAGATTCTGGGGTACACATGCAGGTTTGTTACTTGGGTGTATTATGCAATGCTGAGGTGTGGGAAATGAATGATTCTGCCACCCAGATAGTGAGCATAGTAACTAACAGTTATACCAGCCTTGTCCCCCTTCCTCCATCCTGACTTTAGTGGTTCCCAGTGTCTGTTGTTGCCATCTTTATGTCTATGAGTGCCCAATCTTTAGCTCCCACTTATAAATGAGAACATGTGATATTTGGTTTTCTGTTGTTTAATTCATTCATTTAGAATAATGGCCTCCAGTTGCATCTATATTGCTGTAAGCAACATAATTTTGTTCTTTTTAATGGTTTCCCAGTATTTCATGGTGTATATGTACCACATTTTCTTTATTCAATCCACCGTTGATGGGCAGCTAGGTTGATTCCATGTCTTTGCTATTGTGAATAGTGAGTGCTGTGATGAACATGCGAGTGCAGTGCAGTGTCTCTTTGGTAGAATGAATTATTTTCTTTTGGATATATATCTAGTAATTGGATTGCTGGGTCAAATGGTAGTTCGATTTTAAGTTGTTTGAGAAATTCCCAAACTAGTTTCTATAATGGCTGAACTATTTGTATTGCAACCAGCAGTGCATAAGCATTCCCTTTTATCTGCAATTCCATCAACATCTGTTTTCTTTTTTGTTTTTTTATTTGTTTGTTTGTTTGTTTAGTTTTTAATAATAGCCATTCTGACTGGTGTGAGGTGGTATCTCACTGTGGTTTGGCATTGCCTTTCTCTGATGATTTGTGATGTAGAGGATATTTTCATGTTTGTCAGCCACTTGTATGTCTTCTTTTGAGAAGTATCTGTTATGCCTTTTGTCTATTTTTTATTGGGGTTATTGGTTTTAATTTTTGCTTGTTGATTTGAATTTCTTATAGATTATAGATATAGACCTTTGTTGGATTCTTAGTTTGCAAATATTTTCTCCCATTCTCTAGGAGGCCTGTTTACTCTGTTGGTAGTTTCTTTGGCTGCACAGAAGCTCTTTAGTTTAATTAGATCCCCCTTGTCAATTTTTGTTTTTGTTGCAATAGTTTTTGAAGACTTAGTTATTAATTCTTTTTCAAGACTTATGTCCACAGTGGTGTCTCCTACATTTTCTTCTAGGATTCTTATAGTTTGAGGTCTTACATTTAAATCTTTAATCCATCTTTATTTAATTTTTGTATATGGTGAAAGGTAGACATCCAGTGTCATACTTTTGCATATATCTAGCCTGCTATCCCAGAGCAATGTTTTGGATAGGCAGTCTTTTCTCCATTGCTTTTTTTGTTGTTGTTGAGTTTAGCTCAAAGGCTAAAACTCAGATGGCTGTAGATGTGCACCTTTTTTTCTGGGTTCTTTATTCTGTTCTGTTAGTTTATGTGTCTGTTTATATACCAGTACTATACTGTTTCGGTTACCATAGACTTACAGTGTAGTTTGAAGTTGGGTAATGTGATGCCTCTGGCTTTCTTCTCTTTGCTTAGGATTCCTTTTGTCATTTGGGCTTTTTATAGTCCCATATTAATTTTAGAATTTTTTTGTAATTCTATTAAAAAATAAAATGATAGTTTGATAGAAACAGTGCTGAATTTGTAGATTGCTTTGGGCAGTATGGCAATTTTCAAGATATTAGTTTTTCCAATTGATGAACGTGGAAAATTTTTCCATTTGTTTCTGTAATCTATGATGTCTTTTAGCAGTGTTTTAGAGTTCTCCTTGCAGAGATCTTTCACCTCCTTGGTTAGGTGTATTTCTAGGTATTTTGCTTTTTTACAGATTTTGTATATGGGATTGCATTCTTGATTTTGTGTCCAGAGTTGGTTCCTGCCAGTGGGTTTGTGGTCTCGCTGACTTCAAGAATGAAGCTGCAGACCTTCATGGTGAGTGTTACAGCTCTTAAAGATGGCACGGACCCAATGAGTGAGTGGTAGCAAGGTTTATTGTGAAGAGCAAAAGGACAAAGCTTCCACAGCATGGAAGGGGACCCAAGCAGGTTGTCGCTGCTGGCTGGGATGGCCGGCTTTTATTCCCTTACTGTCCCCTCTTATGTTCTGTTTCTGTCATATCAGAGTGCCCTTTTTTCAATCCTCCCTGCGATTGCCTACTTTTAGAATCCTGCTGATTGGTGCATTTTACAGAGCACTGATTGGTGTATTTTACAGAGTGCTGATTGGTGTGTTTTACAGAGCGCTGATTTGTGTGTTTTGTAAGTCCTCTTGTAAGACAGGAAAGTTCCCCATGTCCCCACTCGACCCAGGAAGTCCAGCTGGCCTCACCTCTCAATCCACCCCCTAAACAGGACACCCCAATTGCTGTTGGGAACTGGGCAATGACAGCTGTAGCTACTTCCTATTGTGGGATCTGGCCAGCAGCCCGCAATGCAACGGGGCTCTCTCTTTGCTCCTAGGCAGATCGGCAGGTTGAGAAATAATAGATGCACACAAGATAGTGAAAGCTGGGTCCAGGGGGGTCACTGCCTTCTGGTCCCACGGTGCCAACAATGCACTGGATATACCAGTATTTATTATTAAGTTTAGTGAGGGCAGGGGTAGGTTAGTGAGGGATTTAGGGTCATTTGATTATGAGGTGAGATAGTCACATGGGGATGAAGTAATTCTTTAACGTAACATTTGTATGTAGAAGTACAGTACATTTGTATGTAGAAGTACAGTATACAGAGATAAAAATTTACAATATAGTGTGTGCATCAGTAATTTCTAACAGAGCCTTAGAACAGAAACACAGTCTTTCCATAACCTATGATTAGCAAGATATTAATCAGCAATAAGAATTGCAACAAAAGCTGGTTACAAACAATCAACAGCAACAGGACATGAAGCTAGACAACTGGTTAGACCAGAAATTCTCAGAAGGGAGTATGCTTTAACCCTAAAGAGGCCTAGAAGAGCTGTGGCAAGATGAGGGCATTTATAGCCCTATCTTATCCATGTGGCCAGGCGCCCCCCATGCATCCATTTATAGGCTCTCCACAAGGGTCGCATTCCATTCCCAGAGCTATGAACATCTGCTTTTCTGGGATAGGAATCTTGGTGATGTGAAACCTCCCTGACTGCATGTCCATTCATAGGCTCTCTGCAGGGGGAAGCACATCACGTGCTGTTGGCTCATTCTGGCAGTCCAACCTGGCATTGTCTTTACACAATCCTGCATGCAATTTTGTATTTACAATAATCAGGAGCATTTCATCTTTTATTCCATAGCAATAGTTTCAGGGGGTCTCCCTACAACTTCCTGCTGGATAGGGGTGAAGAAGTGGCCCTGCAGTTGTAGTGTTCTCCAGGGGGGAACTCTTTAGGCCAAAGGGCCAGTGGGTCAGTCCAGGGTTCCTAGGCAGAAGTTGTGAGTTGAGCTCATATGGGGTTCCATTTGTAAGACCATCTGTAGCTTGATGGCCTCAATCCTGGAGGAAACAATTTTAAGAAGAAGTTTAAAAATACAGGGCCTGAAGGTGAGTAGTAGCAAGATGGCTGTCATGGGACCTAGAAAGGGGAGAAGCCATGTCACCCAACTCCAGAGGTTGGTATAAGAGTTTGAAAGGCATTGCCTGAATTCAGAAGCCTTTTCCCATAAACACCAGGTGACGTCTTGTGCTACCCCTGACTGGTTAGTGTAAAAACAACACTGCTCCCCTAAGAAGGTGCAAAGTCCTCCTCTCTCAGCAGTGAGGAGGTCTAGGCTTCAGCGGTTTTGGAAAGTCACTGCTGCCAAAGAGTCTATTTGGGATTGTAGAGTAGATGGATTTTGTTGTTTCTTGTAAACTGAGAAATCCTTTGAGAGTGTGTGGTGGTAGGATAATGAAGTAGATAAACTGACTATTCTGTTTCCTGTAGCAGTGGCCATTCCTAACCCTATAAGTAGGGGTATTAGTTGTATGGCCCTGTGCTGACGGACTTGAGCGTTGAGGGGGCACTGATAGGGTCTGATTTCCTGGGGAAATGTCAGTGTTGGGACTTAGGAAGACTAAGGTGCAGGTGTCTGTCCAGTGGGTGGAGAGACAGATATAGGTTGAAGTTCCACATAAGAAGAATATGCCTTTGCTGGGTAAGCAGAACTTGTCGTGTATGTTAAAAAAGTGTGTGAGTTTGCTGTTTTCATTTTCCCATACTCCTAGAGTACTTGCCAAGGTAGCTCTAGTGAGTGGCTGGAAAGGGGTGTTGGGAGCAAACTGAGTGGCTCCCTGTATTCTATTTTCCCACTGGAGAAAAAAACCATTAATCAGTGTCTGATAGAGAGATACAAAACCAACAGTCGTTTGCCAGGGAAGGATTGGACTGGTTTAACAGAGAGTGGGTTAAGTTGAGAGTCTTGTAGAGCTAATGAGCTAGTGGAAGGGGAGGAACGACTGTGTGGGGTATCCAAGGAAGCAGGAGGGATAGATAGGCAAAGAGTAAGTAGGAAGGTAAAGAGGATGCCCTGGAACATGTGATCATTTTATCCAGTCTGAGTTAAAGGTAGGAGTAAATTGCTGTCAGAAAGAAGGATGATAGAAAAAAGGTTGATGTGATTAGGATTTTTGTCCCAGCAGGAGCTACAGTATATAGTCCTACTGCAAAAAGTATGGTTAGTATACTGCTTAATAACATGATGAAACAGTAAAATGATCCCATTAAAGGGGCAAGGAGAGGTGTTAAATATTATGTAGGTTTTCGCTTATCATTTTTAGGTAGGAAGGGTTTTTTCCTCAGGATCAGCTGTAGGAGCCTTTTTAGTCTGGGATGTTTCCTTCCAAAATAGGAGACACAAGTCCTCCAATGGTTTACAGTTGTATCGAGGCTGGTCTGGCTGATCTTGGGACTCCTGAGCTGGTGGTCCTGCAGGTTCTTCAGGGGGTGTCCAAAGCTTAACTTAGATGTGGTAAATCCAAGATTCCACTCCTGCCACCTTAACTGCAGTTGGGGTAAAGAGGATTACCATGTATGGTCCTTCCCACAAGGAATCCATAGATGGGGAGGTAGAGGAGAGGGACTTGACCAACACTAGATCTCCAGGTTGGAACAACTCTGTTCCCTTATCTCTGTGACATCCTTTGGGTAGGTTTTTAAGGTTTTGTTGATATTTTGCCAAGGAAGTTATATCCTTGACCAAGTTGGCCATTTCCTGATCAAGTAGGAGGTCATTTGTGAGAAAAGGTCATCCATATAGCATTTCATATGGACTGAACCCCATTTTGTGAGGAGAATTTTGGATTCTCAACAAGGCCATGGACAAGAGAGTAGGCCATGGGAGATGAATTCCTTGTGTTAGTTTCCTTTAGTACCTCTTGAGTGTTTCATTTGCCTTCTCAACCTTCCCTGAGGATTGTGGCCTCCAGGCTCAATGAAGGTGATATTGTATCCCTAACACCTTGGAAATTCCCTGAGTTACCTTGGCTTTAAAAGTCAGACCATTGTCACTTTGTAAGCTTTGGGGAAGCCCACATCTAGGAATTATTTCGTGAATTAGGACTTTAACCACTTCCTGAGACTTCTCTGTCTTGCAGGGGAAGGCTTCTGTCCAATTTGTAAAGGTATCAACACAGACCAACAGGTATTGAAATTCCCTTGACTTTGGCATATGGATGAAGTCTAACTGCCAGTCCTCTCCGGGATAGTGCCCTATTCTTTGTTCCTCCAGAAGCGCTTTATGGTGGACCAAGGGATTATTCCTTTGGCACACCTCACAGGCTTTGACTACTTGTCAGGTGTCCGGAGGAGATTTGGCCCTGTAAATAGGGATTTGGCCACTTGATGAGTACTCTCAATAGCCATATGAAAAGTTTGATGGAGGGTCTTAAGTATTTTTCACTGACTGGCTTCAGGTATGAGTACCCTTCCCTCTTCCGTTGTTAACTACCCTGAGGGGAGAAAACTATGCCCCCATGAAAGTCCCCATTCTGTTTCAGTCGGGGAATACTGGGGCTTAATCTCTCTGAGAGGGTTGTTCCATACCAAGGATCCTTCTATAGGTATTTCTAATGGGAGGTTCCATCTGGCAGCAATTTTGGCCTCAGCGTCTGCCCGACGGTTTCCTAGTGCCTTTTCTCCTTCACCTTTTTGATGGCTTTGGCAGTGTAAGACTGTCACCTCCTTGGGTTTTTGCACTGCGTGCAATAACTCCATGATTTCCTTGTGGTATTTAATGGGGGTTCCCCAAGAAGTTAGGAATTCCCTTTCTTTCCATATTGCAGCATGCGCATGCAGGATTAAATAAGCATACCTACTGTCTGTATACACATTTATTCTTTTTTCCTTTCCCAGTTCTAAGACTTGGGTAAGTGCCACTAGTTCTGCTAATTGGGCACTGGTCCCCAGGGAAAGAGGCTTACTTTCAAGTACTGTTACATCACTAATTATGGCATAACCTGCCCTTCATATCCCATTCTCCACAGATGAACTTCCATCGATATATAGCTTAAGGTCGTGATTAGCTAAGGGGACTTCTGAGAGATCCTCTCAGGTGGCATAAGTCTGGGCTACAATTTGTTGGCAGTCATGCTTGATTGGTTTCCCATCCCCCTGGGAGAAAAGTAGCAGGGTTGAGAGCTGCACACATGCATATTTGAAGCACTGGTCCCTCAAGGGGCAGCATCTGGTATCTAAGCAAGCAGTTGTCTGACAGCCATAAATTTCCTTTGGCACCTAGTATGCCATTTACATCCTGACTAGTTCAGAAGTTGAGATCCTTTCCTTGTATTATTTTGATAGCCTCTGATACCAAGATGGGCACCGCCACAACTACCAGTAAACAGTTAGGCCAGGCTTTTGCTACTACATCAATTTCCTTACTTAGGTATGCCACTGGTTGTGGGGTTGTCCCACAAGTTTGAATAAGGACTCCAAGAGCTATTCCTATTCTCTCTGTGATGTATAAAGAGAAATTTTTTCCTGTGGGAAGGCTTAAAGCTGGAGCTTGTACTAGGGCCTGCTTTAAGATTTTGAAGGCTGTTTCCCTTCAAAATCTGGTTCCCATTCTACTAGATGAGTATTTGCCCTCTGGGTCTCCTTGATTAGAGTATAGAGTGGCCTGGCCATCTCGCTGGATCAGGTGATCCATCTTTGGCAAAAGCTGGTGATCCCAAGGAAGCCCCACAACTGTTTTAATGTCTTAGGGAGAGGACAGGCCAATATATGTTGTATTCATTCTTTGCTGAGGGTTCTGGTTCCTCTAGCTAAGATTAGGCCTAGATATTTGACTTGTTGTAGGCCAATCTGGGCCTTCGATTTAGATGCCTTGTACCCTCGATTAGCTAGGAAGTTCAAGAGATCTAGAATAGCCTGCTGGTATGAGGCTTCTGAACTGGTAGCCAAAAGTAAATCATCCACATTTTGAAGGATCAGAGTGCCTGGACTTTAGAAGTGGCCTAGATCTTGGGCCAGTGCCTGACCAAACAGATGAGGGCTATCCCTAAATCTTTGAGGCAAGACTGTCCATGTAAGTTGGGACATGTAGTCTGTGGGATCCTCAAAGGTAAAGAGAAACTGGGAGTCATAGTGCAGGGAAGTGCAGAAGAAGGCATCCTTGAGGTCTAGAACAGTGAACCACTCTGCTTCCTCTGGTATTTGGGAGAGCAGGGGATACAAGTTGGGTACAGCTATATATAGCGGTATTATTCCCTCATTGATGAGTCTAAGATCTTGCACTAGTCTCCACTGACCATTTGGTTTTTGTACTCCTAAAACTGGGGTATTGCAGGGACTGCTGCATTTTCTTACTAAGCCTTGAACTTTTAAATGTCTAACAGTATCATGTAATCCTTTATGAGCTTCAGGCCTTAAAGGATATTGCCTTTGAAAAAGAAAAGTGGTGGGGTCTTTTTAGCCTGATTTGGACTGGGTGGGCATTTTTTGCCCTTCCAATTATCCTTCCAATGCCCAGACTTCAGGGATGATTCCCTCCTCAAGTAGAGGACAACAAATGTGTAACTTGTTCCCCATATTCATGTAGATGATAGCTCCAGCTTTGGCTAATAGATCCCTCCCCAATAAGTGTGTGGGACTTTCAGGCATAACAAGAAATGCATGTGAAAAGAGCAAAGTCTCCCAATTACAACTGAGGAGATGGGAGAAATACCTGGTTGCAGGCTGTCCCAGGATTCCTCAGATGGTAACAGACTTCGAAGACAGCCACCTAGGGCAGGAAATTAACATTGAGAATGCCACGCCAGTGTCCAGGAAGAAGTCAATTTCCTGGCCCTCAATGGTTAAACTTACCCGGGCCTCAGTGAGGGTGATGACATGAGCTGACGCTTGCCCTGGGCATCCTCAGTCCTGTTGTTGGATCACCCGGTTGGGGGCTTCTGGCCCAGAGAACCTTTGTCCTCTGGGGCAGTGGGCCTTCCAGTGATTGCCTTGGCATAACGGACATGAGCAAGGGGGCGGCTTGTTTCTCGTTGGACAATCTTTTTTAAGATGTCCTTGCAAACCACACTGATAACAAGCCCTACTGGGTGATTGGCCTGCTCCATTTTCTGTCCTCTCCAAACCACCAAGGTTTGTTTGTCTGAGGGCCGTGACTAAGGCTGTGGCCTTTCTCTTTTCTTGCTTTTCCTTTTCGGCCTGTTCCTCTTGGTAGGCTCATCTAACAATAGCATAACATCTCTCCAAGTGAGGTTGAAGGTTTGCCCTAGACCCTGTAGAACATCTATATACCTATTAGGATCATCTGAAAACTTCCCCAGGTCTACCTTGATCTGCTTTAAATTAGAGAGAGAGAAGAGGACATGTACCCAGATTGGACCAAATTCCCCTCCCCCCACAGCTTGAGGGGGACATAACTGATGGCCCAGGGGGTTTTTTGGTCCCTTGGAGATTTCTTTGCTCATTTCTTTCGTATCAGAGTGCCCTTTTTTCAATCCTCCCCGTGATTGGCTACTTTAGAATCCTGCTGATTGGTGTGTTTTACAGAGTGCTGATTGGTATGTTTTATGATCTTATTCCAAGACAGGAAAGTTCCCCAGGTCCCCACTCAACCCAGGAAGTCCAGCTGGCCTCACCTCTCAATTTGACTCACAGTTTCAACATTATTAGTGTATAGAAATGCTGCTGAATCTAGTACATTCATTTTGTACCCTGATTCTTTACTGAAATCATTTTCAAATTGCAGGAGTCATTTGATGGAGTGTTTAGGATTTTCTAGGGAATCATATCATCTGTGAAGAGAGATATTTTGATTTCTTCTTTTTCTATTTGGATGCCTTTTATTTTCTTCACTGATTGTTCTGGCAAAGACTACCTGTAGTATCTTTTATAGGAGTGATGAGAGTGGGCATCCTTGTCTTTCCCAGTTCTCAAGGGGAATGTTTCCAGCTTTTGTCCATTTAGTATGAGTTGGATGTGGATTCATCGTACATAGCTCTTATTTTTTGGAGGTATGTTTCTTCAGTGTCTATTTTATTGGTCATTTTTATCATGTAAGGACGTTGGGTTTTATCAAAGGCTTTTTCCGCATCTGCTGAAATGATCCTGTGGTTTTAATTTTTAATTCTTTTTATAGGATGAATCACATTTATTGATTAGTATATGTTGAACAAATTGTGTATTCCAGGAATGAGCCTACTTGATCCTGGCGAATTAACTTTTTGATGTGCTACTAGATTCAGTAGGCTGGCATTTTGTTTAGGAATTTTGTGTACATGTTCATCAGGGACATTGGCTTGGCCTATAGTTTTCTCTTTTCATTGGATTTTTGTCATTTGTGTTGATGTTGGCTTCACAGAATGAGTTAAGGAGGCATCCCTCCCTCTTGAATTTTTCAAATAGTTTCAGTTTAATTGGTACCAGCTCTCCAGCTGAATTGGAAGAATTTGGCTAGGAATCCATCTAGTCTGGGTCTTTTTTGTGTTTGTTAGTAGGTTTTTTATTACTGATTCAATTTCAGGACTCAATATTGATTCGCTCATGGTTCCAATTTCTTCCTACTTCAATATTGGCAGTTTATGTGTTGCTAGAATTTTTCTGTTTCCTCTACATTTTCTAGTTTGTGTGCATAGAAGTATTCATATTTAGCTCTGAAATTTTTTTTTTGTATTTCTGTGGTATTAGTTGTAATACCACTTTTTTCATTCCTGATTTTGCTTATTTGGATCTTATCTTTCTTTTTTCTTTGTTAATCAAGCTATGGGTTTATTGATCTTGTCTTTTCTGTGGAAGAAACAACTTTTGGTTCTATCAATTTCTTTTTTGAATTTTTTGGTCTCGATTTTGTTTAATTCCACTAAAATTTTAGTTATTTATCCTGCTAGCTTTGGAGTTGATTTGTTCTTGTTTTTCTAGTTCATCTAGGTGTGATGGTAGATCATTAATTTAAGATCTTTCTAGCTTGTAGAGTTAGTTGTGTAGACTATAAACTTTTAACATTGATTTTGCCGCATCCCAGAGATTTGGGTATGTTGTATCTCTATTTTCATTTATTTGAATGAATTTTTTTATATCTTCCTTCATTTTGTTGCTTACCCAAAAGTCATTCAGAAGGAGGTTGTTTAATATCCATGTAATTTTGTGGTTGTGGGAGATCTTCCTGGTATTGATTTCTGTTTTTCTGCCACTGTGGTCTGAGAGTATGGTTGCTATTATATATTTTTAAAAAGATTTATTGAGACTTGTTTAATTGCTGAGCATGTTATTAGTCTTGAAGTATGTACCATCTTCAGAAGAATATATATTATGTGATTGATGCTCAGAGTGTTCTGTAGATGTCTATTACGTCCAATTAGTCAAGTGACAAATTTAAATTCAGAATCTCCTTGTTAGTTTTGCACCTTGAGATCTGTCTAACATTTCAGTGTTTTTTTTTTTAAACTCCCCACTGTTATTTTCTGGTTGTTTTCTTGTACATTTAAAAGTAGTTATTTTGTGAATCTGGGTGCTCCAGTGTTGCTGCGTATACATTTAGAATAGTTAAGTCTTTTGTTGAATTGAACCCATTATCATTATGTAATGTCCTTTGTTCATTTTTACACTTGTTGGTTTAAAGTTTGTTTTATCTGATATAAGAATAGTGACCTCTGCTTTTTTGTTGTTGTTTATTTTCCATTTGTGTGGTGATATTTTTCCAACCCTTTACTTGGAGCCTATGGGTGTGTCATTACATATGAGATGGGTCTCTCAAAGGCAACAGATTGACATGTCTTTAAAATTTTTTTTTCCACTTGCAATACTGTGCCTTTTAAATGGGGGGCACTTAAGCTAATTACAGTCAAGGTTTGTTTATATGTGAGGTTTTGATAGTATAATAAACCTATTAGCTCTTTGCTTTGTAGTTTCTATTGTCTGGTTCCTTCATAACGTCTGTGGGCTATGTACTTAAGTTTGTTTCTGTAGTAGCAGGTATCTTTCTTTTGTTTCCATGTTTAGAACTCCCAAGTATCTCTTGTAAGGCTGGTCTAGTGGTAACAATTTACCTTACTGCTTTCTGTTTGGAAAAGTCTTTGTTTCTCCATTTCTGAAGCTAATTTGGTATGCTATGAAATTCATGGTTGGAATTTCTTTTCTTTATTAATGCTGAAAATAGGCCCCTCATCTCTCCTACCTTGTAAGGTTGCTACTGAAAAGTTTGCTGCTAGCCAGATCATGTTCCCTTTGTACATAATCTTTTTTCTCTAGCTATCTTTAAGATTTTTTCTTCTTCATTGACCTTAGACAGTCTGGTGACTAAAGGCTTGGTGATATTCATTTTGTGCAGTATTGCACAGGTGTTATTTTATCTGGTTCATTGTATCTGGATGTCTATTTTTCTAGAAAGACTAGAAAAATTTTCTTGAATTATTCCCTCAACTATGTTTTCCAGGTTGTATACCCTTTCTCCTTCTCTGTCAGGAATGCCAGTGCGTCATAGGTTTAGTCACTTTACATAATCCCATATTTTTCCAAAGATTATCTTCATTTTTAAATTCCTTTCTCTTTAGTTTTGTCTGCCTAGGTTAATTTGAACAACTGGTCTTAAAGATCAGACATTTTTTCCTCTGCTTGGTCCAGTCTCTTTATAAAGCTTTCAATTGCATTTTGAAATTCCTTATGTGAGTTTTTCAATTCCAGAAGCTCTGATTTATTTTTAAGATGCCTATATCTTTCTTCATTTCCTGGATTCATTTAGAATTTTTTTTGTGTTTTGATTTTCAAACGTGTCTTGAAGCTCATTAATTTTCCTTATAATCCATGCTTTGAATTGTTTATCTGTCATTTTTGCCTTTCCATTTTGGTTAGGGACTATTGCTGGAGAGCTCATGTGATCCCTTGGTGGTGTCACTACATTCAGAATTTTTGTGGTGCCAGAATTCTTGTGCTGGTTCCTTCTCATCTAGAGTGCCAACACTTTTAATTCTTGTAATTATTTTCATCAGGGTAGGATTTGTTTTTCTTTCTGTCTTTATGATATTATCTTTTTTCTTTTCATTTCCCTTTTTCCTCTCCATAGGGACTGTGATTATAGACAGTGTTTGGTAGGGTCTTTTGTCTTTGCTTCTAAATACTTAAGTACTTCATTCAGCAAGTTTTATATAGAGATGTACAGTTTGACCTAAAAGCCAGTAGATGGTGGTCTGCAGCCAATGTGGCTAGACAAAGTTCTTTTCCCAACCTAGGTTGCTTGGATCCCCAGTAGAAAGGTGAGTCACAGAGGGAGGCTCTCTGCCTCTCTCATGTACTAGAGCTTCGTTCATTTATTTCAGCCAGATGCTGTAACGGGGGCTCTTTGCCAGCATTCTCCTCCCCAGGATCTGGGATGCCCTTCACAATTCTGGTGGATTCTCATTTTCCTTCTTGGATTAAAGCTCAGATAATTAATCTTTTCACACTATTTTGCTATTTCCAAGTGGCCGAAGTACACTAAAAACCTCTATTTTCTCATCTTGGAAAATAAAAATAACAACAGCAAAGAGTTGTTTTATTTGAAGCTTCAACAGAAATTGCAAATACTTAAGAAAAGAGATGACCCAGATAGTTAAAATCAGAAGTGAAAGAGGAGAAATTACAACTGATGCCATAGATATAAAAATTATTTTGAGACTACTACAAATGATATATGCCAACAAATTGGATAATTTAGAAAAAAAGTTGCTAGAAACATACAGTCTACTGAGTAAATCATAAATGGAAAAACTGAACATACCAATAACAAGTAAGGAGGTTAAATCAATTATCAAACCATGCAACAAAAGAAACATCAGGACCAAATAGCTTTGCTGGAGAATTTTGCCAAACATTTAAATAAGAATCAGCACAAATCCTCCTGAAATCCTTTCAAATAAATGAATAGAAAGGAACACTTTTAAATGAACTGTATGAGTCCAACATTACCCTGATACTTAAGCCAGACACAGATACTATTTAAAAATCCAGACTAATAACCCTGATGAATATTGATGCAAAAGCTTCAAAAGAATAAGAGCAAACCAAATCTAATAGCACATTAAAAGCATTATACACAAGAATAAGAGCAAACCAAATCTAATAGCACATTAAAAGCATTATACACTATGTCCAAATGGGATTTACCATTGGGATGCCAGGATGTTTCAGTATATGAAAATCAGCAAATGCAATTTACCCCATTAACAGAACAAAGAACACAAACGACAATTAATACAGAAAACATATTTTTTCAAAATTCAACACTTTTATAAGAAAACACTCAGCAAACTAGAAATAGAAGAAAATTACTTCAAAATAATAAAAGTTATATATGAAAAGCTCATAGCCAACGTTATACCCAATGGTAAAAATAATAAAAGCTTTTTAAGACCAAGAACAAGAAAAAAATGCACCCTCTTGCCACTTGTATTTATCATTGTACTAGCACTCCTAGTCAAAACCATTAGGTAGTAAAAATAAAGAGTAGGCTTAGCCAAATTGTAAAGGAAGAAGTAAAATTATCTGTTCTTATAGATGACATGATTTTGTATGTGGAACATCCAAAGTATTTCATGCAAAAATACAGTTAGAAATAATAAATTTTGTAAAGTGGCATCATATAAAATTAACATCCAAAAATACATTTACATGCACCAGCAAAGAGCAATCTGAAAATAATTTAAAAAACTGATTTAGAATAGCATCAAAAATAATAAAATACTGAGGAATAAAATTGAGCAGGTGAGAGATTTGTGTACGGAAAACTATAAACAATGCTGAAAGAAATTAAAGAATACAAAAAAGAATAAAAAGATATCCTGTGTTTATGGATTAAGATAAATAATATTGTTAAAATGTCCATATTACCTAAAGCAATCTACAGATTCAGTGCAATCCATATCAAAATCCCAATGGCAGTTTTGGCAGAAATAGGACAAACATCCAAAAATTTATATGGAATCCTTGGGAACTTTACATAGCAGTAAGAATCCTGAGAAAGAGCAAAGCTTCAGGCCCCACACTGCCAGGTTTAAAACATATTGCAAAGTAATAGCCATCATAACAGTATGATGCTGGTATAAAGACCATCCATCAATGGAATGGGTTAGAGAGCCCAAAACTTAACCTTCACTCATATAGTCAAATGATTTTTGACAAAGGTGCTACAATGATGCAATGAGGAAAGGATAGTCTCTTCAACAAATGGTGTTAAGAAAACTAGATATACACAACGGAAAAGAATGAAGATGTACCTTTATCTTACTCTGTATATACAAATTAAAAATAAATTAAAGGCCTAACTGTAAGACCTGAACTATAAAACTCCTAAAAGAAAAAAAGGGAAAATTATTTATGACATTAGAATGGGTGATTTTTTTGGATATGATACAAAAACACAAACAGCAAAAGCAAAAATAGACAAATGTGATTGTAACAAATTTTAAAACTTCTGCACAGCAAGAGAAACAAGAGAGTTAAAAGGACAATCATGAAACAGAAGAAAATATTTGCAAACCATATATCAGATAAAGAGTTAATATCTATTATATGTAAGAAACACCCACAAATCAATAACAAAAAAACTCAAAAATTACTAGACATTTACTTAAAGAAGATAAACAGTCAACAGGCACATAAAAAGATGTGCAAAATCACTAATCATTATTAAAATGCAAATCAAAACCACCAGGAGATACTACCTCACATTATTAGGATGCCCCCTATCATAAAAAGGGAAAAAAATAAATGTGGCAAAGATATGGAGATATTGGACCCCTTGTTCACGGTTGATGTGACTGTAAAATGGTGTAGCCACAATGCAAAAAGAGTATGGAGATTCCTTAGAAGATTACCATATTAAGAGAACTACCATATTATTCAGCCATCCTATTTCTGGGTATACCTCCAAAATAATCAAATACAGAATCTCTAAGAAATATTTGCATGGCCACATTCATTGCAGTGTTATTCATAATAGCCAAGGTTTAGAAACAAACCAAATGTCCATCTAAGAATAAATAAATGAAGAAAATGTGGCATATACATTCAATGGAATATTACTTAGCCTTAAAAAATGAAATGGTGATAAATGATACAATATAGAAGAAACCTGACCAATGACAAAATGACAAATATTGCAGGATTCTACTTGTATGAGATATCTGAGGTAATTAAGCTCAAAGAAACAGAAAATAGAAGGTTGATTGCCAGGAGTGCATTAGGAGGGGGAAATGTGGAGTTGTACAATGAATATAGAATTTCAGTCATGCAAGATGTAAGAGTTCTAGAGATCTGTTTCCAATAATGAATACATAGTTAACAATACTATACTGTACACTTAACATTTTCTAAGAGAGAAAGTTTATGTTATATATACTTACCACAATAAGATAGAATGTATACGTTATGTATTTTTACCACAATAAAATAGTATGTATGTTTGTGCATACACACACACACATATATATATGAATACATTTATGTGTGTATAATATATAATGCACTTCTATATGAATATATATGCTATATCAGGTATATGAATATATGATATATCATAGATATACATATATTGATGTATATTCATATGTATGACATATAAATATGTGACATATATGATGTAACAATATATCATGATGTATTATATATATCATATGTAATATATATGTCACATATATGAATGTATAATAACTATAATTATGAAGTTCTAGTCTGTGAACATTGGATACTTCCTCACAATTTCAATCCTGGGCTTTGGTTTCATTCCATAATGGAGGAAAATAACCTGCTCTGAAAAATTTCCTCTTACCCAAGCTCAAACCAGCTTTGCATTTTTGTCACAACTGAACATTTAGTAAAATCAGAAATAGAACTATTTACTTTTTTTTATTCATACTATACTTATATATGCATTCTCCTGTTTTTTGTAACTTATTTAAAACTTTTAAATGATTTTATTTTTTATTTTCTAATGAACTAACATCTCATTTAAACTTTGGTTAATTTATCTTTTCTTCTTTCCTTAGTTTTCAAACAGTAAATTAATACTGCACTTTTCTATTTAATAATTTACAACTGAATTTTACAGTTAGCACAACTCTATTATTTGACATGTAATTCTGAAATTGTTCATGTGTTCTAAGAAGGATATAATCAGAGTTTTGGCCCAAATGATGGAGGGTAACACATCGATTATCTGTTAAATTGATAATTTAACAATTATCAATTATCAACAATATTTGTCATGATATGTAAGGTTGTATTATTTAGATTGTATTCTGCCTTTTGACCTTCACTAAAAATTTATTTATGCCCCCATCATGCCAGCAGGCAGAAAAGGAGAACCAATAAATATTTTCAGTTGTGCATATCCCAAGAACTCCATCCACATATTTCTGTAGAAATTTTGTCAAGAATGATTGTTTTCTCTCTCACATTTATTTACTTGCTTATTTGTTTATCTTAAGTAGTAAATTTGATGAGATGAGAATGATCCAGTAGCTAGGAAGGGTTGATGTATTGCAGAAAGGAACAAGGTCACTAGGAGTTATGAAGAAAAGTAAGAGTTCAAAAAATGGATTAACTTGGGCAGAGGCTAAGGCATGTCTCATTGTGTAAAATGAAATAGTACATTATGGTGTTGAAAACAGATATCTGTTGTTGTTGTTGTTGTTGTTGTTGTTGTTATTGGCAGGGAGTTGATAGCATTTCTGTATAATGGCTGCTGGTTTCACAGAAAGTACAACTAAATCTCTGGAATTAAAATATTTAGCTAGGGAAGGTTTCCACTGGATACATTAAATCAAAATTTCTTATGGTAGTTTTCACAAGTCTATAATTTTTACTCATTCTTTCTTTCCAGCTCTAATTAATTATTTAATGATATACATTTTCTGGTCCAGTTACAAAGCACACTTTTTAAGGTGGGGCTTATAATGTGGTTACATCTTCATACTTTAGAATGTCCTCTTTCTTCTGCTGGAAACACTTTATCATATCTTCAAAAGGTCAACTCCTGTTCACACTTCAAGACACAACTCAGTTTCCCCCTGTTACAGAAACCCTTTTATAACATTCTCAAGCAAAATTTTATTTTGTCATATTATTATGCTTTCATAACACACTGTATTTGACTCTACTGTGACATTTTTGGGTTTCTTTTTCTTTCTTCTTTTTTTACTCTTCTGTGTTTTCTACTAAATACAAATTCTTTGAAGTCATAGTCCTTGAAGAATTTTAATCTCTAGTGCCAAGTATGTAGTCAACATCCAATGAATATTTGTCGAATAAATAAATGAGTAGATTAATTAATCTGTACCTAAGGCTGAATTAGTATGTAGTTAACACACCTGCATAAAGGCATATATGAACAAAAAAAGCTAAGAGAATAAATCAAAGTGATTACAGAACATATATGCTCATAGACTAAAGATGTTATTTTAGAGTAATAAATATAAAAATTTAAATAGGATCAATATGAAGTCTCATCTCATAAAATAGATAAAGTGAATGTGAGCCTAAACTTGTTCATTAAGTCTCAGCACACAATAATAGCAACCTAGTCTCTGCTTCCACTAATCCCTATCAACACCCATACAAGCACACTTCAGAAGCATGAAGGAGACACTTTTTGGAACAGATAAAATTGTCAATTAGTTTATGGAACTAATTAACCCTGCAGTTTCATAGAGAAGATATACAGGTAGTTTAAATAAGGGTTGTAAAGAGTAATGACTGCTCCCTGGAAATATGAGCAATATTGTAACAGTGATTGTTAACAGTAATTTATAACCACAATAATGATAATAGAGTGAATTATAAGACTAATCATAAAGATAACTACTTTAATAATTAAGTACACAGCAAAACGAAGTTCACAAAATGAAAGTTCATAGAGTCAGTGTCTGGAAACCTGAATCTCATATGTATGAAGATATGACTGTGGGAATCTCACTATTTCCTCCAGGTCTCAATAATTGTAAAATTAACCAACTTATTCTTCCAAGATCAAATGGTCTTTGCCTTAGACTACTAATAATATAATAAATTATACAAATGACTTTCTCTAAGCAAATTACTCTGAGTAAATTTCTTACATTATGGTTAAGATCATTAGTAAACAAAACTCTTGCAGGAATGCCATCAAAATATTTATGAAAATAGAATCAGCCTACCAATTTATTATCACCAGAGCTGGCCACTCTGAAATACAGTATCTAGGATCAAATCTATAGATAAAGGATATTGGACAATTTTGTTCACTGCTGTATCTCTGCCCTATTAAGGACAACTGGCTCATATGAGGCACATTTTGTTTGATACAGGGTCTCTCTCTGTCACCCATGCTGGGTGCAATGGCACAATCACAGCTCACTACAGCCTCGACCTCCAAGGCTCAGGAGATCCTTCCACTTAAGCCTCCCAAGTAATTGGGACTACAGGCCCACACTACCACACCCAACAGGTTTTTTTTTTTTTTTTTGGTAGAGACAGGGACCTGCTATGCTGCCCAGGCTGGCCTTGAATCCCTGGGCTCAAGTGATCCTCCTGTCTTGGCCTCCCAAAGTGCTGAGATTACACATGTGAGCCACTGTGCCTGGCCTTCATATCAAGCACTTGATATGAAGTGTGATTATGATGTGAAAGTCAGAATTAACATATGAATATTAAATTTTGTGTGAGAATAATGCTATGTTGGGGCTGAGAGCTTTATGGTAAGAAATAGTTACATAGTTACATATACAGAAAAAAAGTATTCTAATCAGAGAAATTATGCACACAAATACCTTGAGGGAAGAAAGTGCTTGGAAAGTTCATGTAATTAAATAAAAACATGTATAGCTGGATTAGAGACACCAAGAACACATAGGGCTGAAGAGGTATCCTGGAGTCTTATCCTGGAGGGTCTTTTGAATCGTAATAATAATTTTGTGTTTCACTCTGAGAGTTTGGGAAATTTTCAAATCGTTTTAATCAAGAAATGGCATTATGTTCAAATCAGGAAGTGCTCAAGGGTACAATTTTTGAAATTCAACAATTATATTACAAAGTTTAAAAATATGTTTAGATGCCAAATATTATAATAACTAAAACACTAATATAACTCAATGTGTAATTTTAGTTAACATAAAATACATTGAAGACATCAAACCATAAACGCAGGCTTCTGGAATGTGAATTATCTGATGACTTTAAGTCAGAGTTGAAATTTAAATTTGAAGTGTCTCCTCTAGAAGTTTATTTACTGCAAAGTCCACCAAAGTAAGTGATAACTTCTATTACAGTTTATAGTATAAATGAACACTATATCAAAAACAAAAAATCAAATATAAATTAAATAGTAGCTATTCCACCCCTTTGTGGGTTAAGTCCTAGTAATGTAAGAGTTATTTTTCCCCATATTCCATCTACTTGTATAATTACAGCTTATTTTTGAGAGGCATTTTTGTTGACTTTTAAAAAACAAGCAAATTACCTATTTTTAAACAGAATCACATCAATATTAAAGAAAATTTATTGCCATAATTCTAGCGTTTAGCAAAACATTATAAGCATTTAATAAAATTTTCCTACTATAAAACACAGTCAAATTTGCTCAGAAAAAAATGTTGAACAGTGTGTCTAATTTTGGTCTAGCATTGAAGGGTCTCAAATGGCAGTCTCCACACTTTTAAATTAAATCACATCATTTCATTACAGACTTCTTCATGAAGCAGAGCATCCAAGGTCAGAAGCTTCAACATTTAAGCTGACTGGGATTTAAATTTTGATATGATCATTGAATACCCATGTAGCCTCAAAGATATTACTTAATCTCTGAGTCTCAGTTTTTTCATCTGTAAAATAGAGTCAACAATATTTTAACCATAGGCTATTTGTGTCTCAGTAATTGTTATATGGTTTTAATATATAATTTACCTATTATATAAAAGTGCCTAATAAATGGTCACTGTTAGAAAAGATATTTGACTTCTTAATTTTTTTAACATTTCTTGAAAAATTCAGTAAATTATAGAAAATAATACTCAAATTCTATTCATACTAATTGTGTTCTTTTCATATTTTTTTCAGTTCATTTATGTACTTTTTTGTGTATAATTTCCATGTGTACACACCTTGCTTTCCTACTGAAATAACGAACTTGTCAAACAAAAGGTTTCTTTTACTTAACAATAAGAACAGGGAAATTGTGTTAAAAAAAAAAAAAGAAAAAAGCTTCCTAATATTAGGAATCACAGTTAACAGCACGCAGCATGTCTATAAATATACCATTTACAAGAAAAAAATACAAAGCATAAAGCTGTTTTTAAACTATGTCTTTTTGTCTTGTTTTTCAACTTTAAACTATAGTTGTAATTATAATTATTTTTCAGTATTATTTTAAACTAGTTGATTAGGTTTTCTAATAATTTCAAATATGTTATACAATTATCTGATTATCAAAACCAATATTTGAAGTAAAGGAGCAGGCATGGTCAACTATTTTATAAAGACAGAATGAGTCAGTTTAAATATTTATAACTGGCCTATGTTCAAATAGCTGGTAATGTGTCATAGTCATATTTTTTAATCTGCAAGTCAAATGTGCTATAAAAATGCCATATAATCTTACATATCAAATTAATATACTAATAAGTTAATATAAATAAAATAGAAAATGTAAACTAGATACCAAAGCTAAAAAGGAGGTTCCATTGAAAT
Organism: Gorilla gorilla gorilla; assembly: GCF_029281585.2. Taxonomy (NCBI): domain Eukaryota; kingdom Metazoa; phylum Chordata; class Mammalia; order Primates; family Hominidae; genus Gorilla; species Gorilla gorilla. Next base: position 17,747,462 of record NC_073235.2, on the reverse strand, counting down.
ACTTGTGGGAAGAAGTTTAAATCACTCATATAGCAAATGACGTATTTCATCACTGATCCAAGTTAAAAGTGAGGAAGTGTCTATTGCTTTTTTCTATCTGCAAAGCATTTTGAGAAGTTTGTTTTTTTCTATTCATTTTTCTACCTCCAAAGCATTCTGTAGTCTAGTGGAAGCTCTTACTGTTTTCTCAACCAGAATGAGACAGGATTGAGGGCCATAGACCTGAGATTATTTTAAAAATAATTCATAGAGGAAGAAAGGAATACAGTAAGCATCTGATGATATGTAGCAGCAAGTTTTGGACAAGGAGGGGTTTCAGGTGATGGGAACTGAAGAAACCAGGATAGAAGAGTGGACATTGAGATTTGACTCAAATATAGAGAGAAGATTTCCATAGAACATGAGAAGACAAATTTATATCTCAATTTAGAATGTTTATCTCTTATTTACTGTATGAAAATGTTTGTTGCTTGTGGTAAATAGAATAACAGTCCCCCCAAAATGCCCACATCTTAATCTATAGAATCTGTGAATTAATATTTAATTATTTAATAATAATATTTAATAATCATTACATGGTAAAAGGTAGGCCGAACTTAATCACATGATTAAGCAGAGAACCTTTCCAGGCCAGGTCTAAGAGGGAGGCATGACTACATGGAAGAAGGGTCAGAGAGATGCAATATTGCTAGTTTTAAAGATGGAGGAAGAGGCCACCGGCCAAAAAATGTGAATGGCCTTTAATTGTAAGAAGGAAAGAGATTGCCACCTGGAACCTCTAGAATGCTCTGCAGCCCATGAACATCATCATTTTAGCACAGTGAGAACTATGTTAGTCTTCTAACTTGCAGAACTATAAGATATTAAATTTGTGTTGTTTAAGCCAATAAGATTTGTTAATTTTTATGACACCAATAGAAAACTAATACAAGCCAGTCTCTCTTCATTCGGATTGCATTGTAGTCTCTCATTATTACCATTGGAGGGTTTTGACAATGAGTGGTCCCCCTCTTGGCATTTTGAACAAAGAATTGGGCCAAACACATAGAAAAGCAATGAAAGAATGAAACAACAAAAACACAGACTTATGAAAATGAAAGTACACTCCACAGAGTGAGAGTGGGCTCGAACAAATGGCTCAAGACGACTGGTTTTGGCCCGGCGCAGTGGCTTATGCCTGTATTCCCAGCACTTTGGGAGGCCGAGGCGGGCGGATCACGTGAGGTCAGGAGATCGAGACCATCCTGGCTAACGCGGTGAAACCCCATCTCTACCAAAAATACAAAAAATTAGCGGGGCGTAGTGGCTGGTGCCTGTAGTCCCAGCTACTGGAGAGACTGAGGCAGGAGAATGGCGTGAACCTGGGAGGCGGAGCTTGCAGTGAGCCGAGATCGCACCACTGCACTCCGGCCTGGGCGACAGAGCCAGACTCAAAAAAAGAAAACACTGGTTTCAGAATACTTTCTAGAGGTTTTCCATTGGTTACTTGGTTACTCTTTATCTAAATGAGGGAGTGGCCAACTGTTGTACCCAGGCGAGTTGAGAAAATGCCACACTTTGAGACGAATTAAGAGTCCTTTATTAAGCCGTCGGCCAAAGAGACAGCTAATGCTCAAAATTCTGTCGGCCACGAGGAAGGGACTCGATTAACTTTTATACCTAGGTTTAGGAAAGGGAGGGGGACTCAAATGCAATAATTCTACAGAAGTGAAAACGTGCAAGAATCAAAAGAAGCAAAATGGTTACAGAGTGATAAACAACTTAAAAGACAAATGGTTACAAGAAGAGCAACGGTACCAGGAGCAAGGTTCTAAATCTTTCATTATAATTAGATATAGAGTCTATGCCAGACAGGAACTCGAGGTTTTATGTTGTTATCTCTTGAAGAAAAATCCTGGGAACTTCATACATTGTTGGTGTTAGTACCTTATCAGTTAATTGGGCTCCTTTGAAATGCTGAGGATCTGTTTACCCAGGCTGAGTCCTTAGGAAGAGGGGTTGGATGAGAAGCCCTCAGTGTCTTGTAAATTAAGGGGTCAATTGGAGTTTGTCCCGCCTTCCTAGCTAGAGAGAGTCTCATTTACATGAGAAGCAAGGCTAGGTGATTAAAGAGACAAGCAGGACAAAATTCAAAGTAACGAGTTAAAGTAAAAACAAGGTTAGGCATTTCTCAACAACCAGTCTGGTTGCAGAAGGCTACCAATCGGGCTGAAGTGAAGTTACAAATTTACACGTGGAGACTTGGCCCATGATCAGTCTGAATTGTTGTGGGAGGGGACCAATCAGAGATACTTTTCATTTTTCATCTGCAACACAGTGCAAAGGGAGTTACTTCTGATCGTTTTGTTACTTGGTTGTGGAGAGGTGGGGATTTCCTTTTGATTCAGTTCCAGAAAGTCAGCATATGGGCCTTAGGTTCCCTTCCTCCAGACCCTATTCTCCTACCTCATTATCACCCATAGCAGTGGTTCTTAACCACTTTCAGGTTGCTCTCCCCTTGGATAATGTGAAGAAAGTGCCAGACTCAAAATGGTATGTATCCACTACTTGAAGGAGAATACAGATGCCAGTACAAGAATCCTGTCCTATCATGAAAGACAGTCTCGACAAGCAGTGTTGGAAGATACTCAAATGAAGGTCAGAGAAGAGAGATATAATACCAATGAAAAGAATATACATAAAAAAATTGACAAAATGTTCATCAATTAGGACTGGGGCAAATTGTCAAAAGGACTATATGAATAAATTGTGTAAGCCTTAAAAAGAGAAACACAAGTTTTCTGAAAAGGTAAGGTACTTTCAGCAATTGAATCTACTCATCAAATGAAGACATCTTTATAATGAATTGTAAAAGCAAATTACTGTAGACCATTAATGTAAGAGTCAGCTTCTAAAATACACATGATTATTCACAAATATATTGTAATCTGTATGCCACAATGAGTTGTGATGTTGTGATATTTATGGTTCTACACTGTCATTAAGAACTTTGATGATGTAGAACCATAAAGACCCTAAATCATAAGTACATGTGTTTTACTTCTCTTAAAGTCCAGAATAGATGGACTTTAGTTTTTATTAGGTCTAATCGCTTTAAACAGGAATAATGGAAAATTGTTTCTATCAATAGAGAGACAAACTGTACTGACATTTCAAATGTCATTAGTGCTTAATTTATCAGAAGTCATTCTTTACACTTCTTACAATGATTTATGAATTTGTACTTACATTTGTACTGTTTTTACATGGAACAAAAAAGAAATTTAAATCGCATTTTTCCATTTTTTACATGTAAATAGATAATTTCTATAGAATTTCTGTTATGTGCTGAGATATATCTCTTCTATAAATTAGTAGCTGAAAGTTTATACTTTGAAATCATTTCCCATTTTATTTCCTACAAATGAAAGTATACTGTTTGCTAAATCATTTATTTTCATTTTCTAACATTAATATAAATCTTTTCAAGAGGTATGAAGAAACAAGTGCCTTCTCCTGAGAATTCTGAAGTCAGCAAAGCAATAGTGTATTTTAAACTTTGAATAAATCAATTTGCAATTAATATATTTGAATATTATTTCAGATAATGGTACTTCATATTTTATTTCACATTACAAAGTAGATCTTGAGTATACATAAAGGATATTAGAAAGTAAAAATCACTCATGCAAGTAACATTTAGCTTAAGTTTAATATAAAAGTCACTGAACTTAGAGTAGTAGAAAAACTGGCAGTGAGATATCTTTGATGTGATAATATAATGTTGGGACAAAAACATTTGCCTGATTAGATTTTCAAAGATTAGAAAGTGAAGAAAGATTTAAATTTCACATACTAATTGGTTTAGAAAACCTGGAGGAAGCAATGTCTTTCATGTTTAAATTCTAATTTTAAATTACCAAAATGTTTCATGTGAAGATGAAGATAATTGGAGAATTTCTGCCTGTGCTCTTGAAACTCAGACAGTATTTCTATTGCCATATGATGGTTTTTTTTTTTAACATTTTCATTGGTATATAGGTATATTTTTACCAGAATTTGTGACTTTTGTAGTAATTTTTCAACAGATTTGATGTTGGAAGTAAAAAGATTAATGTTCTACAGGAAAATGAATAAAAATAACCGGCAATTTTTGTACTATTTTGTTGAAGACAACTATTACTTAAATTTAGAGAAGTAACCTTATTTTTTGACTGCTTTTTTTTCTTTCTAATTTCAATCAGCAAGGATGTGTCTGACAGAGATTTATGAGAACAGGAGTCTTTTAAGTGGTTTAAGTATTTTTTCACCCCCAATAAAGATTGTGCATCAGCTTTAGTGAGTGATTCCTAAGTAAATAAGTATTTACTAACAGATATACACAAAGACAGTATAATGAAATTCATGTTTTTCTCTTTGGGTGGTACGGCCAATGCAATTTAATGATAGAACAGAAACATTTAATGTTAGGAAAAACGCATGGACTTCTCTTTAAAGGAATAGTCAGCTTCTCTGTTTATATCACTAGTTTACTTACGGACTGTGACTACCACAGAGATGGTCTACAGTAGAAAGATTTTTCTACTTCAATAGCCATTTATCCTAGGATACATGCCTGAATTCACTCAACAAATACCAAATGCTGGCCAGTAAAGTCAATGAAGGGAAAGTATTCAAAAGAGAATGTATTTGGTTGACTTGAGGTTGTTCATTTATTCAACCAACAACCCTAGCAGGCTGAGCCTATCAGTGTTCAGAACCATGAAAGTAGACAAGACAGTGTTAGGTAAGTCACTAGGTTTTTGGTCTTAAAACTATTTTGCTATGCAGTAATAAAGGAAATATACATTTTAATGTATGTTGTGACCCTTCTATTAGCAAATATTTAAAGTGTTAATGAAATTATTTTACTTTGTGAATTTTCAGGTAACTATGTAGTGTCTACTTGAATAGATAGGTATTCAGCATTCTTATCTGTGACAAACTGAACTCTAAACAATGAACTCTGTGCAAATAAACAATGATGGCTTTGTCCCTTTCCTTCAGGTATGTTGGAAACATTAGAATGAAGTAGCTTTGATGTCCATACTCCTAGCTACCTTCTAAGACACGATCTAATGTTTTATGAGTGAAGAATAGATGAGACTGGTTAAGACCAGCTTTTGCAGAGTGAGGAGATAGGTCCTACTACAACCCCAAGAGAAGGCACCATTGGGAATCCTGAGTGCCTGAGATTAACCAGAGGTAATTAACTTCCAGAAAATTATGCTGAGTGAGTAAAAAATCAATCCCAAATGATTGCAATCTGTATAATTCCATTTACACAACATTTTCGGAACATGACAAGATTATAGAACTGAAGAACAATTGCCTGGGATTACTACATAGGGGTGTATGTGAGATCAAAGTGGATGTGGCTATAAAAGGGCCACATGAGGGACACCTGTGGTGATGCCCTTAACAACCAGAGAAGGAAAAAGAAAAGGAAAGTAAGTATACTTCAGTGTTTCAAATAGGACAATGTTATAAATAAATCCAGAGACAAAAGACAAAAACTATTACTTTTCATGACTGAAGTATGTTTTCAAACTGAAGTCAGTTGCAGTTTATCTGAGTGTATAATAGTTTAGACCCTTAATATTTGGTATGTGTTATTATATGATCTAAGAGTTACTTTTAAATTATATTATTGGCTTTGATTTATATACTGCTGTTAGCTGAAAATGCAGTAAGATCCTATGTAACATTAACGAACTTTTTAAATGGCAACAGCTTGCAAGACTATAGTACAAGAACATAATTATATGCAGAATATTTCCATCACCACAAGGGTTCCTCCTGTGGCCCTTTGATAGCCACAGCAACTTCAATTTCACCTATAACTCAAATGCAGTAACCCCAGGCAATTGTTCTTCATATCGGTAATTTCATCATTTCAAAAGTGTTGTTGTGTAAATGGGAGTATATAGTACACAATCTTTTGGAATTGGCCTTTTATTCGCTCAGCATAATTCTCTGGAGATTTATCCTAGTTGTTGCCTTTATCAATGATTAATTTCTTTTTTTGCTAGTAGTATTGCATGGTGTGGATGTGCCATAGTTTGTTTAGCAATTTACCTGTTGAAGGACATCTGGAATGTTTCTATTTTTTGGCTATTACAAATAAAGCTGTTATAAACATATATATACAAGTTTTGTGTAAACACAAATTCTCACTACTCTGCGATGAATGCCTCAGAATACAATTGGTAGTAGATATCATAATCCAAGGTTTACACTTTTAAGAAACTGTCAAAGTGTTTTACGGAGCGGCTATATCATTTTGCATGACCACGAACAATGTATGTGTGATCCAGTTGCCCACATGCTCACCAGAATTGGTGTAGTCACAATTTTTTACTTTAGCCATTCTGATAAATGTGTAGTGATACGGCCTTATAGTTTTAATTTGTGTTTCACTAATGGCTAGTGATGTTGAACACCTTTTCACGTGCTTATTTGCCACATGTATAGCCTCTTTGTGAAAATGTCACTATACTCTTTGCTCATTTTCTAATCTGATTATTTCTTTATTAGAATTTTTCATTCTTTCTATGTTCTAGCCACTAGTTCTTTGTCAAATATGTTATTTGCCATTATTTCACTGTAATCTGTACCTTGTATTTTATTCTCTTAACAGTGTCCTGGTCAGAGAAAAAGTTTTAATTTAATGAAATCAAATTTAACAAGTTTTCTTTCTAAGGATTATACTTTTGATTATGAAATCTAAGAACTCTTTGCCTAGCATTAGTTCCTTGAGATTTTCTCCTTTTTCCCAAAAGTTTTATGGTTCTTTATTTTTCCTTCACTTGTTGAAAAAGCTACCTTTCCTACATTGATTTTTTTTTTTTTTTTTTTTTTTGCCATTGTAAGAAATCTGTTAGATGTATTTGTGTGGGTATTTTTCTGGGTCAATTTTATTGAACTTTCCAAAGAAATAATTTTATTTCATTATCTTTTAGTCTATCATTTTCCTATTTTTCAATTCCACTCATTTCTGCTCTTTGATATTTCCTTCTTCATGCTTGCTTTGGGTTTATTTTGTACTTATTTTTCAAGTTTCTTAGGGGGGTTGCTGAAATTATTGATATGAGAGTTTTAATCTTATCTAATATATGCAGATAGAGCCATAAATAAGTCTCTTAACACTGCCTTAATTGCTTTCCATGAATTTTATATATTGTATTTTTTATGTTCATTCATTTCTATATATATGTTTATTTGCTTTGTGTTTTTCTCTTTGACCAAAGATTATTTAGGAGTGTTGTTTAATTTTAAGTATTTTGAGATTTCCCTGCTGTTGCTTTTTAGTTTGATTTCTTTGTAGTCAGGGAATGCACTCTATATAATTTGAAATCCTTTAAATGTATTGAGATGTGTTTTATGGCCCAGGGTATAGATTTGTTTGTTTGTTTGTTTTGGTATATGTTTGAAAATGATGGACTTCTTGCCATTTTTGGTGAATATTCTGTAGATGTTCATTAGGTTCTCTTGGTTGATGTTGTTTCTGACTCCTTTTATGTCCTGCCTGAATTTCTGTCTAGTTAATCTATCAACTGCTGAAAGAAGGATATTGAAATCTCCAGCTACTATTGTCAATTTGTCTAATTTCTTTCAAGTTCTATTTTTGTGTCACGTATTTTGCAACTCTGTTGTTTGTTGCATACATGTATAGGGTTATGTATATGCTCTTGATAGGTTGATGATATTGTTATGATATATCCCTCTCTGATAATTTTGTTTGTTCTGTGCTCTTCTTTATCTGGTGTTAATATGGCCTCTCTGGCTTTCTTGTGGTTAATGTTTTCATGGCATGTCTTTTCTATCCTTTAACTTCCAACCTGCCTCCTTCTTCATGTTTGAAGTCAGATTGTTTTAGGCAACATAATATTAAGTGCAGTTTTATTTTTTAGTTCATTCTCCCTATTTATGTCTTTTAGTTGGTTTATTTAGACTGTTTACATTTAAAGTAATGATGTATTCGGGCTAGGTCTACCATTCTGTTTTGGCATGTGTTTGTTTACTCTGGTTTTTGTTTCTCTAGTTTGTTGGCTTGCCTTCCTGTATGTTACCTAAATCAAGCTTCACAATTCCATTTTGACATATCTATAGTGTTTTGGAATATTTTTTATGATGGCTACTTTAAAATATTTCTAACATCTCTGTTACCTCAGTTTTGACATGTTTTGATTATCTTTTTACACTCATCTTGACATCTTCTTGCTTCTTGGTGTGGCAAATACTTTTCCATTGAGACCTGAATATTTTGAGCGCTATGAGACTCAGATCACATGCAAACCTTCTCTCTTACCTGACTTTTTTCCGTTGTCATCTGACAAAGGAAAAAAGTGTGCTACTTTCTTACTGCCAAATGAGGGTAGAAGTCCAGGTTTCCTGCTTGATCCCTATTATTATTGAGGTCTGTAGTTCCTCTTCTCTGCTAGGTGGATGTAGGAGTGCTGGTTCCCACTAGGTCTTACTGATACTGCCCTGGCTGGGAGGGTAGGAGGCATGCCTTCTTACTAACTCCCATGTTGTCTTCACTAACACCACAGGGGAATGAGAGTGTATTATTCTGTTTTCACACTGCTGATAAAGACATACCCAAGACTGGCCATTTCCAAAAGAAAGAGGTTTATTGGACTTAACAGTTCCACATGGCTGGGGAGGCCTCACAATTATGGCTGAAGGCAAGGAGGAGCAAGTCACATCTTACATGGATGGCAGCAGGCAAAGAGAGAGCTTGTGCAGAGAAACTCCTGCCTTCAAAACTATCATATCTCATGATATTCTTTCACTATCATGAGAGCAGCATAGGAAAGACACTCCTCTATGGTTCTGTCACCTCCCACTAGGTCAATCCCACAACATGTAGGAATTATGGGAACTACAAGATGAGATTCGGGTGGGGACACAGAGCCAAACTATATAAGTTAGAGACCTCATCACTGTTAAACTGAGGTGAAAGTCTGACCTTTCGATTTGGTCTCTTCTTACGTCACTGCCACAGGAAGAGAGAGGCACCTATGTTACTGCCTGGTGGGAGTGGAAACGCAGGTTCCTCATGTGGTCTCTGATGACATAGCAGGGTGGGGCCTCATTACTGCTCAGCAGGAATGAAAGTCCATGCTCCCCACTCAGTTTTCACTGATACACCATGACAACAGGTTTTTGGGGTGCCTTTTTACAATCTCGTGATATCGCAGGATCTGGCCAGCAGGCCACAATGCAACGGGGCTCTTTCTTTGTTCCCAGGCAGATTGCCAGGTTGAGAAATAAAAGACACACACAAGATAGTGAAAGCTGGGTCCAGGGGGGTCACTGCCTTCTGGTCCTGCGATGCCGCCAATGCACTGGATATACCAGTATTTATTATTAAGTTTAGTGAGGGCGGGGGTAGGTTAGTGAGGGATTTAGGGTCGTTTGATTATGAGGTGAGATGGTCACATGGGAATGAAGTAATTCTTTAACATAACATCGGTATGCAGAAGTGCAGTATACAGAGATAAGAATTTTAAATACAGTGTGTGTGTCAGCAATTTCTAACAGCCTTAAAACAGAAACACAGTCTATAACCTATGATTAGCAAGATATTAATCAGCAGTAACAGTTGCAGCAAAAGCTGGTTGCAAACAATCAATAGAAACAGGACGTGAAGCTAGACAACTGGTTAGACCAAAAATTCTCAGAAGGGAGTATGCCTTAACCCTAAAGAGACCTAGAAAAGCTGTGGCAAGATAAGGGCGTTTATAACCCTATCTTATCCACATGAACAGGCACCCCTCATGCGTCCGTTTATAGGCTCTCCACAAGTGTCACATTCCATTCCCAGAGCTATGAACATCTGCTTTTCTGGGATAGGAATCTTGGTGATGTGAAACATCCCTGACTGCATGTCCATTCATAGGCTGTCTGCAGGGGGAAGCACATTACATGCTGTTGGCTCATTATGGCAGCCCATCGTGGCATTATCTTTACACAATCCTGCATGCAATTTTGTATTTACAATAATCAGGAGCATTTCATCTTTTATTCCATAGCAATAGTTTCAGGGGGTCTCCCTAGAATGAGGGTGGAAATTTAGTCTCTCTGATCAGTATTTGCTGTTGGGGTAGCAGTGGGACCACTGTTTTTGTTTGTTTGTTTGTTTGTTTTTTCTGCAGTGTTTAGCTGGCTTAGGGCCATTATTTCTAAGTGTTTTATGCCCTCCTAGGCTACTCCCTTCCTGGTCTTTTGGCTAGAGAGAACAGGGGTTGTGTATTTGTTCGTGTGCGTGTGTACATGTGCACACATGTGCCCAAAGGTGTTTTCAGGTTATTTGCTTATGTGGCACCAAATCTGGGTCATGTGGGAGGCAAAGAGAAAACCCGGCAAACTCACCACTGTTGTTCCTTGGGTTCTGAGATCCGTAGGCAGTCTTTATCTTTCCTCTCCATCTCAGAATTGTTATATATTGGTTTTATATACAATGTCCAGGATTTCTAGTTGTAGTTACCTAGAAGTATGGAAAAACTATGTCTGCTTCATCTTTCTATAAGCAAAAGTCTATATAATTTAAGTGTTCTAACATAGACATTGAAATACTCTGGGTTTTTTTTTTTTTTTTTTTTTAGCTAGATTAAACAATATGCTCAGGACAGTTAATTGTTCTAATCAGTAATTTGTACTCCAAAGGTAGTATTTTAATAAAAAGATCGCACTCTAAGGGCAGCTACAATAAGTAGTTCAGCCATCATTATCTCTGGCAAAGAAAGCATCTCAATTTATTCATGAGCATGCTGCCCAAGGTTGTGGGAGCCCACCTCTTGCATTAATGTGATCTGGGTGTGAGAAACGGAGTCAAAGGAGATCATTTTGAAACTTTAAGGTTTAATGACTGCCATATTGGATTAAGAGGTTGCATGGGGCTTGTAGCATCTTTGTTTTAGCCAATTTCTCCCATTTGGAATGAGTGCATTTATCTAATGCTTGTACCCCCATTATATCTTGGAAGTAACTAACTTGCATTTGATTTTACAGGCTTATAGGGAGAAGGGACTTACCTTGTTTCAGGTGAAAATATGGACTTGGGCTTTTGGATTAGTCCTCAAAGGAGTTAAGACTTTGGGAAACTGTAGGGGAGGCATAATTGTGTTTTGGAATGTGAGAAAGATGGGATTTGGGAGGGCCCCCAGGTGGAATGACGTGGCTGGCTCTGTGTCCCCACCCAAATCTCATCTTGAATTGTAATCTGAATTGTCATCACCATGTATAGGGGGAGGAACCTCGTGGGAGGTGATTAGGTCATGGTGGCCATTCTCCATGCTGTTCTCATGATAGTTCTCATGAGATCTGATGGTTTCATAAGGGGTTTTCCCCACTTCTTTCTGCACTTCTCTCCTCTGCTGCTTTGTGAAGATGGGGCCTTGCTTCCCTTTCACTTTCTGCCATGATGTAAGTTTCCTGAGGCCTTCCCAACCATGCTGAACTGTGAGTCAATTAAACCTCTTTCCTTTATAAATTACCCAGTCTCAGATATATTTTTTATGGCAATGTGAGAACAGACTAATGCATTAATTTGGCACCAAGCTAGTGGGTCATTGCTATAATATACCTGAGAATGTGAAATGACTTTGGAACTGGGTAATGGGCAGAGGTTGGAACAGTTTCAAGGACTCAGAAGAAGACAGGAAGATGTGGAAAAGATTAGAACTTCCTAGAGACTTCTTGAATGGCTTCAACAAAAATGCTGATAGTGATATGGATGTGAGAGTCATGGAGTCAAATGAAGTCCAGGCTGAGGTGGTCTTAGATGCAGGTGATAAACTTGTTGGGAACTGGAATAAAGCTATTTCTTGCTATGCTTTAGCAAAAAGACTGGCAACATTTTGCTTCTACCCTAGAGGTCTGTGGAATGTTGAACTTGAGAGAGGTGATTTAGGGTATCTGGCAGAAGAAATTTCTAAGCAGCAAAACATCCAAGAGGTGACAGAGCATAAAAGTTTGAAAGACATCCAGCCTGATAATGCAGTAGAAAAGAAAAACCCATTTTCTGGGGAGAAGTTCAAGCCAGCTTCAGAAATTTGCATAAATAAAAAAGCGTCAAATGTTAATCTCCAAGACAATGGGGAAAATATCTCCAAGGCATGTCAAAGAGCTTTGTGGCAGCCCCTCAGATCATAGGCCCAGAGGCCTAGGGGGGAAAAAATGTTTCATGGGCCGGGTCCAGGACCTCCCTGCTGTGTGCAGCCTGCAACTTCATGTCATATGTCCCACTTCAGTTATCACTAAGAGGGGCCAAGATATAGCTCAGGCCATGGCTTCAGAGGGTGCAAGCCTTGGCAGCTTCCTCATGGTGTCAGTCCTGTGGATGTACAGAAGACAAGGATTGAGGTTTGGAAACCTGGGCCTAGATTTCAGATGATATATGGAAATGCCTGGATGTCCAGGCAGAAGTCTGCTGCAGGGGTGGAGCTCTCAAGGAGAACCTCTGCTAGAATAGTGTGGAAGGGAAGGAACCCCAGCACAGAGTCCCTGCTGGTGCACTGTCTAGTGCAGTTGTGAGAAGAGGGCCACCATCCTCCAGACTGCAAAATAGTACATCCACTGAGAGCTTGCACTGTGAACATGGAAAAGCTGCAGGCATTCAATGCCAGCCCATGAAAGCAGCCAGGAGGGGGGGCTATATATCATGCAAAGCCACAGAGACAGAGCTGCCCAAGGCCATTGGAACCCACCTCTTACATCAGCATGACCTGGTTCTGAGACATGGAGTCAAAGGAGATCATTTTGGAATTTTAAGGTTTAATGACTACCCTATTGGATTATGAACTTGCATGGGCCTGTAGCCTCTTTGTTTTGGCCAATTTATCCCATTTGAGATTGGTACATTTATCCAGTTCCTGCACCCCCATTATATCTTGGAAGTAACTAACTTGCTTTTAATGGGCTCATAGGTGGAAGGTTCTTGCCTTGTCTCAGATAATACTATGGACTTGGACTTTTTGTTAATGTTGAAATGAATTAAATTTGGGGAACTGTTGGGAAGGTACGATTGTGTTTTGAAATGTGAGAAAGATTAGATTTGAAAGGAACCAGGGGCACAATGATATGGTCTGGCTCTGTGTCCCCACCAAATCTCATCTTTGTTATCTGAATTGTAATCCCCATGTGTTGGAGGAGGGACCTCCTGGGAGGGGAGTAGATCGTGGTGGCAGTTCCCCATGCTGTTCTCATGATAGTGAATGAGTTTTCATTAGATCTGATGGTTTTATAAGGGATTTTTTTTCCTCTTCACTCTGCATTTCTCTCTGTTGCCATCTTTTGAAAAAAGTGCCTTGCTCCCCTTCACCTTCTGCCATGATGGTAAGTTTCCTGAGGCCTTCTCAGCCATGCTGAACTGTGAGTCAATGAAACTTCTTTCCTTTAAGTTTCCAATCTCTGGTATTTCTTCACTGCACCATGAAAACAGACTGGTACACATACATTAAATTTTTATTACAATATTACTTGGAAAGTGAAAGGCCTCTACTAGACTATGTGAAAGACTCATTCTGATTAGAAGATCTTTATAGGAAATGTAATAAATAGTATAAAGAGGAAAACAAAAGCCTGATTACAGTCACTAGAGTTCACTAACAGCCAGCTGGGGGTGCGTATAAACTTTTTTTTTTCCATTATTCTCAGAACAAATCTTATTCCCAACAAAATTCATCAATAAATTACTTAAGCATTTCATCAGGAATGCCAACTTCTTTTCAGAATAAAGTTGTCAGTCCTAGCCTAGAACAGGTTTCAGACCATGTTTTGGACACCTTTCTAATATTCTTATATGAATACCAGAAGGCTTTCTAATTAACATAGTAAAGATTAGATAATCGTTTTAATTGGAGAAGGAAAGGCCTTATGAAATAGGTTAAAATTGTTAGAATTTGGGTCCCAATTGGTGCAATTTTTTGCATATAAGATATAGTGATTAGCTCAAAAGAATTCCTGGATACTCTCTTTGAATGAACAAAACATGAGTCCTGTAGCCTCTTCAACATTGACTGCTTAGCTTGATTGATCAACAGGCCTGTGCTGAGCCACTCATTTGAAGGATTTCTTAGTTGCCTCAGTCTGACTAATGGTGAGCTCAGTCCTGCCATTAAAAAACTGTCACATTTGCCTCAGGTCAATTGTGTATGCAAAGTGACTTGTGCCGAGACCAGCTTGGTTGGGAAGACCCGAACCCAGTGGCACTAGAGGAATTAAAGACACACACACAGAAATATAGAGGTGTGAAGTGGGAAATCAGGGGTCTCACAGCTTTCAGAGCTGAGAGCCTCAAACAGAGATTTACCCATGTACTTATTAACAGCAAGCCAGTGATTAGCATTGTTTCTATACCTATTAGATTAACCAAAAGTATCCCTTATGGGAAACAAAGGGATGTGCCAAAATAAAGGGGTGGGTCTGGCTAGTTATCTGCAGCAGATAACTTAAGGCACAGATAGCTCACTCAATTGTTTGTGGTTTAAGAACACCTTTAAGTGGTTTTCCACCCTGGGCAGGCCAGGTGTTCCTTGCCGTCATTCCGGTAAACCCACAAACTCCCAGTGTGGGCGTTATGGCCATCATGAACATGTCATAGTGCTGCAGAGATTTTGTTTATGGCCAGTTTTGGGGCCAGTTTATGGCCAGATTTTGGGGGGGCCTGTTCTCAACATGTCCCCCTTCTTTGATTTGCAAATCGATAAAAGCAAAGGCAGCTTTGTCACAGTGAGCTACTTCTCACAGGAGTCAGGATCCACATCTGCAGACTATACAAAGACAACACAGATTAAAAGCACAATCACCATTGAAATCACAGAGCTTCCAAGTGTTTTTATCCATTTTAATGGATTACTAGCTGCTAATCTGTCTGCTTCTCCTTTAAGCACTCTAGTTCCTGGCATTAAGGTCAAGTGTGCCTGGGATGCTTTAAATATTTGTTCTTTGAATTTTGCAATATCCAAAGACAAGTTTGTAGATGGTCCTTCCAGATGTTTTTTTATTCTTCCAAAATTTTTATTATTAAGAGCTTTTAATAGTTTCCACAAATCCTTAATGTTTAGCTCCTACAGCAGGCTATATCATTTGAGGTTGAGGTACCACTATACCGCCATGGTTCCAGATAATTGGAACTCTTGCTGTACTTCTTATCATTTCTACCATCTGACCATTTCGTTCACATCAGCTGAACATAGTGTGGCCGTGGCATGCAGACTGAGAGGTACAATTCAAGCTAAACATCCCCTTAGGGGACCAATTAATAATGATTCCATAGGAATCAATGTGCAGCACCTCTACCTGTTCTGCAATGCAATCTTCCTAAATAAGTACATTCATATTTTCTGGCCAGGTTTAATTTTGTTTACAAATAGGTTTTTGAGGGTGGTATGCGTCAATCATAGGAGCAGATTTATTATGGTAAATACTGAGATCAGAAAGCATATGTAACTGCATCATAGAGTGATTACATCTAGGCATTATTGCCAGCCAAGATTGAAAATATGCCTAATAAGTATAATTGTTCCCTGTGTCAGCCCTTATTGAAGGAATACTCATGGCAATGGTGATCACTGCTATCATAGCTACCGTTATATTATTCATTGTGACTGGCTGTCTCGCTTTCCTCAGGTTTTCTTCCTCCATCTGTGACAGCTTCTTGATCTATCCCCAGGTGGGTGGCTGTGTTTGACGGGTGTTGCTTGTGACAGTTGGGGGTCCTCCTCAGTGTCAGCCTTGACATGGCTGCAACCAGCGGGTCCTCAGGCTCCTCCTGGAATCTCTTCCTCAGCATCTGGCTCATAATAAGGTTTCAGGTGTCTTGATGGTATCCAAATCAGCTGTTGATTTTGGCCTGGAGAAACACAAGCATAACCTCTACCCCAAGTTATTATTTTACCTGTTTCCCAATTTTTTGTTATCAGATCTCTCCACCAAATCAATTGTTCTGCTTCTGTCTTTGCAGCTGGTTTCTGTAGATGCTGTTCAGCTGCTGATAACATCTGGCCTTTTGGCAGGCTCAAAAAATTTAAAGTTAATAATGCTAGATTTAATTGTGTATGGGCTGTCCCATAATCCCTGTTTCTCCACCCTTTTTCGTTTTTGTCATCAGTTGTTTTTCTATATGAAATCATAACTGAGCATTTTCAATTAACTGTGTGGAATGAACCACATATGAAGAATCAGAAATCACGTTAATAGGCATATAAAAAGCAGTCAATACCTCAGTTACAGCTACAAGCTCCGCTTTTTGAGCTGAAGTATAGGGCGTCTGGAAAACTTCACCTTTTGATCCAGAATAAGAAGCTTTACCGTTACTAGAACCATCTGTAAAACAATGAAAATGCTTAGCAGGCTGAAGGTTGTTTACTGCAGGAACTGTAAATGCAAACCGTTTACAGTCTTGCTCAGCTAAAGGGTTAGTAAAGAAAGTCTTTTAAATCTATGACTATTAAAGTCTAATATTTTGGAATTATAGCAGGAGAAGGCAATCCTGGCTGTAATGCTCCCATAGGTTGTATAACTGAATTGATGGCTCTTAAGTCAGTTAACATTCTCCATTTACCTGATTTTTTCTTAATTACGAAAACTGGAGAATTCCAAGGGGAAAATGTTGGAGCTATGTGCCCATTTTCAAATTGTTCAGTAACTAATTCCTCTAACACCTCCAGTTGCTCTTTACTTAGTGGCCACTGTTCTATACAAATTGGCTTATCTGTTAACCATTTTAAAGGTATAGGTTCTGGAGGCTTAACAGTGGCCACCATCAAAAATGATATCCTAATCTTTGGCGGGAACTTTGTCTTTTTGCTTGAAGTGGTTCTTTCAAACCTTGCAAATTTTTTTCTAGTCCCATACCAGGGACATACACCATTTCATGCAGTATGTGTTCACTTTGAGGGCTATATAATTGTTCTGGAATTAGAACTTGTGCTCCCCATTGTTGTAATAAATCTCTTCCCCATAAATTTATAGGTACAGAAGTTATAATTGATTGAATAGTCCCAGGTTGTCCATCGGGCCCCTCAAAATGCAAAATATAACTACTTTGATATACTTCAGGGGCTTTACCAACTCCAACTATGTTAAATTGAGCAGGTTGAATTGGCCATGTGGACAGCCAGTGCTGTAGAGAAATGATTGAAATGTCCGCTCCTGTATCTACCAAATCTTTAAATTTCTTTCCCTGAATAGTTATTTCACAGGTAGGATGTTTATCAATAATTTGATGTATCCAGTAAGCTGCTTTGCCATGTTTATTTGTGCTTCCAAATCCTCCCGTTCATTTAATTTCACTTTTTCCTATTCCCACATATGGCACAATCAGGAGCTGTGCTATGCACTCTCCTGGCTCTGCTTTCCAGGGAACAGAAGTAGATATAACAATTTGAATTGCCCCATTGCAATCTGAATCAATGACTCCTGTATGTATTTGTACCCCTTTTAAACTTAAACTAGAGCTTCCTAAAAGTAATCCTATTGTCCCCGCTGGCAAGGGTCCACAGACTCCTGTTGGGACCTTTTGCGGGGGTTCCCCAGGCAGAAGACTCAGAGCTTTTGTGCAGCATAAATCTACTGTGGCACTACTGGCTATGGCGGGGACAGATATTGTACAGGGGTGAGGGAATGAGCTGAGCAGGAAATGCCCTGGTTTAGAATGGGGCCCAGGACGGGCCCCTCATGGCATTTCCCGAAATTGGGTTCCCATCTTTATCAAACTTAGAGTGACACTGATTAGCCCAATGTCTTCCTTTTTTACATTTTGGAGATATTTCAGGCTCAGCAGTTTTCTTTTTTCCCCTGTCTGGTGGCCTGACTCATTGATTATTTCTACATTCTTTTTTAGTATGAATAGCTTGTTTAAATTCTTTGAGTAATTTAAAGGAAAAGGCTCAAATGTAGATGTAATATTTTTCTGTTGATCTGGGGGGTGTATTCTAACAGGGAACTGCCAAGCCTCTAAATCACCCTCTTACCTAGCTTGCTGAATTCCTGCCTGAATAGAAATGAGGGTGGTCGCTCAAGGCACTGCTCGAACAGTCAATGGGGCAACTATTTTTCACCCAGTGTCCTCTGGAAAAGAAAGATCTGGTGGGTATTTTTCTTCAAAATAATAATGAGGGAGTGCAGAAGGGTAGGGATGAACCTCGCCCTCCTTTCCACTTTAGCTTTAGCTGGCAAATAAATCTGCTCTGTAACCTCTTCTGTTACTTCATTATGCATTCCTTTCTCCTCATCATCAGTGTGAAAAAGTTCCAAGGTGGAAGAACCACACCCCACACTTGTCCCACTGTTACCCTGATGCTTCTGAGCTCCCCTTCTTACTCACCACGGGAATTGCTATAAGAGTACTTGGGTGTCCTCCAGCTAGTTCCACCCTCTCCAACTGTGCTCCGGTGACCCTTTGACCTGGATTCGAGCCCCCACATATGGGCACCGCTTGCCAAGATCAGCTCAGTTGGGGAGACCCTAACCCAGTGGCGCTAGAGGAATTAAAGACACACACACAGAAATATAGAGGTGTGAAGTGGGAAATCAGGGGTCTCACAGCCTTCAGAGCTGAGAGCCTCAAACAGAGATTTACCCACATATTTCTTAACAGCAAGCCAGTCATTAGCATTGTTTCTATACCTATTAGATTAACTAAAAGTATCCCTTATGGGAAACAAAGGAATGTGCCAAAATAAAGGGGTGAGTCTGGCTAGTTATCTGCAGCGGGAGCATGTCCTTAAGGCACAGATCACTCACGCTATTGTTTGTGGTTTAAGAACGCCTTTAAGTGGTTTTCCACCCTGGGTGGTCCAGGTGTTCCTTGCCGTCATTCCGGTAAACCCACAAACTCCCAGCATGGGCATTGTGGCCATCAAGAACATGTCACAGTGCTGCAGAGATTTTGTTTACGGCCAGTTTTGGGGCCAGTTTATGGCCAGATTTTGGGGGTGCCTGTTCCCAACAGACTTGGATGAGCCTGAATGTTGCTAAACTTATAAAAGGGATGGCTACACTGATTTTTGCTGGTTTTAAGTATCTGCATGCTTAGTAGAGTTTGGTCTGACAGTTGCTTTGAATATAATCTATAAAGGAATTTACGGGAGCCAAATGAATGCTCACACACCTCCACATATTAGTTTTCACCTATACTTAACAAAATGTATGCAATGATTGTGAATTCCAGTTTGTCTCTTTCATTTTGCAACTGAATATGTGTCAAAGCATATCTCTGTTTAATTAAAGACCGTAATATAATTATGCTTAGGGATCTTATCTGAAATATCATATTTTCTAAGACTTTTGAGACCTGGGGTACTATATCACCTAGCAATATTAGTGATTCTAATTAACTGGGAGGAATCTTATTAAGAAATGTATTTTATACCATATCAGTTTAATGGATTTTAGTGTTTCAGATTTTTAAGAAAGGTATGCTTTCTTTAAGAAACAACTTACAGTGTCAACTTTCTTACCTACTCTGACATTTTACACTTTATAATTACTGGTAGAATTCTCAGTTGTGATCTTCTGAAATATTTGTAGCTATGTACTCCAAACACTACAAATTTGCCGTTAGATGGTATGCAGGATTGGACACCTACCCTCTATATATGTCCAAATAAAAGGAACAGTATTAAAACTGCTAAACTTTTGAAACTTATCTTTGCAAGCCTGAGCTTGAAGATTTAAAAACCTCGAATTATTTCCCAATATGTGCCGTAAATTATTCCCTTTGTAACCTGTTACATTTGATTAATGTTGATTGCATAATAGGTCAATTTTATTTATTTTAATGCATGCCTTCATAGAACATTATAAGTAAATGCCTTTCAAAGTTCAGCTTAACCCTAGTAGCACTGGGCATTTCTAAGGGACTTTCAGCAGTAATTTTGGATGTGCTTTCCTAATAACTGTTTTCAGAATCCATTAAGATCCAAAGAGAGTTATGCATAGATGCAAACTTTCACCACATTACATAGTGAACACTCATCAGAAACAAAAGCCAAACCCTGTTGCTGGGTTTCTCCCTCTGGGCAATAAACTGTTTAATGAAACTATAAAGAAATTTATCTCACATAATCCTTAAAATTTCTGACCAAACTACAGACTTATGGAAGAGTAACCCTGTTTAAACTTCGTTTGAAAATATAATCCATTTTTATATAACCAACATTATTGCTAATCACTGCTAAATCCTAATTTGATATTGAGAAGTAATATCAAGAAATATGAATTATAACTAGGACTGAAGACACTGAGAAGTAGCACCAGAATGCAAATTTCAGAAGTTCCAGATGGTATCTATTTCAAATATTTTTCACGATGCCTAAAGTAGTGATGAGCATGGATGATTTTAGTTGTAACCTAACTAAGCAATAGGACATAACTAATTCACTCCTATAAAGTCCAGGAATAAAACAGCTCTGGAATTGTTTAATTGGTAAAATGAGGTAATCAAAAACCTAGCTTTTCCACGGTTTTGTTATGCCATACTTCATATGTTGGATTTCTTCATGAGAAATCACAGTTGTATTTATAGGCATTATTTGCAAATTTGAAAATATTAAGTGAAAAAAATCTCTTTTTGCCAAGGTGTCCCTTCTTTAAAAGTGAGTAATCCTTTCTTAGAAACCCTCTAAAACCCTCTTTTTTCTATCACATTTCATAAGCCAAAACTCCGTCATATACCCACCATTCAGCATTAACAAAGGATACCCACCTGTGATTTAAATTTCTCTAAGAGAAAAATATCTCAGCACAATTAGGGTTTGGGTGATGAGAAATAGGGGAAAGGTTTTGCCTAGGCAACAATGGGTACCTTCTACAAAGTTAGTAGATATTTATTGTCTAATGCAAATATTCAGTCAGTCACTCAGCATGTACCAGGAATCGTCAATAAACTAGGAAATATGCAAGGGTTTATATAAGATTTTAAATAAAAAAGGAAAAAATAATAATTCCTATACTACTAATAATAGAATGTAAGCTAGGTATTTTTGTGCAGGTAGGTTTTAGAACCATCATAGAGAAAGGCTAATGTGCTATAATGCTTTTACATTCTACATTCTCTGTTCTCCCCTTGAGTGTCTTTGTCATACAAATGTCTTACTGAGAGAATCAGCTTCTATTTAAAAAATAATAAAAAAAAAAACTCTACAAGTTAGATGTAAAACTTGGCAGATGTGAATCCCTTTCAATTATCACTGGCTCCTGTAGTCCTAACAAATCTATTATATGTGTTAATTGTTGAATATTTCCAGCTTGTGAATGGGGTTTCATGTATATGTCTAGCTGGAGAACAATAAATGCTATTAATATTTTTTATTTTTTAGTAATCAGAGAGGAATTGGTAGAAGAATATAATTTTCTGGGTTGGGTAGTTGCTATTGTTGTTTTCCGCTCACATTTTCTGTATTATCCTATCAATTTTTTATTTTCAGTATAATTGTTTAATTCCATATTAGGGGAAATTGAATAAGGATAGAAAAATGGGTGGAAGGTAATGACAAGGAGGAGATTAAAGCAGCCAAATGTTTCGAAGTAAACAGAGGGGTTTAGGTTAGCAAATCTTTCAGTTCAATCATTCTTCATGGTGTGTGACTCCCAGTGTGGTGTGTGGCCCTTAGTACTGACCCTTGAAGTTTCAAGCGTCAACATGGAGACAAGGACAGAAATTGATAGTGACCCTTGAAAAGCACATTGCAGCAACATTCAAATGAGGCTCCTTGTTATAGACCCGCTCAGGTGTGGTTGAACTTATGTGCTGAATGATACGGAATGTGAACAGCATGTATAGGCCAGTGATTAACTGGAAACTTAAAAGATTAAGAACAAAAACTTGTCTTCCACCACAAAGAGCTTGAGAAGCATTCTTGTGTGAAAGTTGAAAGACAAAGGCTCCCTTTAGTCTTTAGTAGACGATCCATAAAAATGTGTTCATGAGTGAATAAGTTATATAATGGTTGTAAGTGTAAAACGTAAGACAGCACAGAGCATTTATAATTAATGAGTATGGTCACACAAATATCAAAGCAGTTATGAATCTCATAATATTTTCAAAAGTTATATGACTAAGTTCTACCCCTAAAGCCTTTGTTTCAGTAGTTTAGAAAGTAGGTTCTACGTGTGGTATTGAAAAACAGTCAACAAAAACAAAAACAAACACTTCTCTGCTTGTTTTTCTGGAGACCAAAGCTTGAGACTCTGTGAACTAAGCCCTAAAGAGTCAAGTTTAGCCAAGGTTGATATGTAAGTAAAACCCTAGAGGTTCACTATGAGCAGCAGCCAGAATTGAGTTCCTGAGGTCAGTCCAAGCTAATCTCAATATGCCAGGAAGAACCACAAAGTTTGAGTGCACAGGTTTCTATGTAACTGAGATGGGTTGACTTGTGAAGAAAGGAAGTTCAGTTATAGAGAATAAAAAAACAAAAGAAGAAGCGAAGATAAAAATTTCTTTCTTTAATGAAGCTGGCAGTCTTGCAATAGTGGAAGAAATAAATCCTTCACAGGAAATATATTTTCATATTAATAAACATTAAAGATACATATTCTATAATTATTTCAGTGTTATCAACTGTCACATTGTTTATCTTTTTTCTGCTGTTTTTTTTCTTGTTTTAAAAATTAAATATATGCAAACACCAAGCATATTTAGAAATATATGAAATCAGGATAACAAACAAAACGGCAGATACAATATTCATTGTTATAAAGTAGTATACGGGCAGAAAATTTGTGAAAATCTCCAGTGTTTTTAGGGTACAAGAAATTCAAACTTTCATATATTTTAAATGGAAATTGTGAACTCTTAAAATTTGGAGAATAATATGGTAACATTCATGGAAGTATACATTTTTACCTATCCTGATTATTTGGAAGTCTCTGTTATTTTAATTAAAGAAGTACTAGGTCTAGGTGTGTGTGTGTATATATGTATATACCCATACATATATATAATTTAAATTATATATGTGTACACACATATAAACACAACAATATTTATCGCAGCATTGTGGGAGTGGAAAATGGTTAGCAAATTTCAAACAGCTAAAGAAATGGTTGGATAGTGAGTGTATCACATACTCTGAGATATTAAGCAACTAGTGAGGCAAAGAAGCTATTTCTGTATGTATTAAGCAAGACAGACATTTTTTTATATATTGATTCACATTACAGAGTAACGTGCAAACAATTATTTGTGACAACAAAAATATGTATGCATTCATAAGAACATCTATGCATATATTTGGATGAGCATATCATAAGATGTGGAAGGATGTAACTTTTCTGCTTATATTTACTATCTCAGGAGAAGAATAGAGGAAGGTGATTAGAGAGAATTTAAAAATGTTCTTTTTATACATTTTTGGAGAATTTCATTTGTTACAAAAAAATCACATTGCTATTGCAATTTGAGAGCTTTGTTTAATTTTTGTTTATTTTGAGAAAATTTTAAATGTCAATTTGCAAGAATGGCATGAATAGCTTCTATGTACCATGGTTCAACAATTAATATTTTGACACAATGCATGCTTCCTCTCTCTCTACACCCTCCCTACACAAATTATTTTCTAAGAACATGCTTTTTATATAAATACAGTTATCAAAGTAAAATTTAATATTGATAATGCTATTATCAGTCCATCTTCAAGATTCACCGGATTTCCCAGTATTGTCTTTCATAATCTTTTTCTATATAGGATATAATTGAGAACCTGAGAGCTACACTGTCATTTCTCTATAGCCTCTTTTAATATGAAACAGTTATAGCCTCTCTTTGTCTTTCAAGACACTGGTATTTTTAAATAGATCAATTTTGTAGAATGTTCCCAACTTTGGGTTTATCTGATGTTTCCTCATGACTAGATTCAAGTTAAGCATTTTTTGTCAAGGACATCATAAAAGTCACATTATTCATGGTGTTAACTTTGATCACTTGGTTGACAAGGTTATCTGCCAGGTTTCTTCACTATACGGTTACTACTTTTCCTTTTATTAGTAGGTAATTTGTGGGGAGATAGTTTGATGTTACATGAATATCTTATTCCTCATTCAATGTCCACTTGTTAATTTTAACATCCACTGGTGATTCTTGCCTAAATTATTATAATAATTATAAAATATTGATGTTTTAAGTTTATCAGTTCCTCTACAGGTATTAATTGGTGTCCTACTATAATTTAAAATTTTCTAAAAATGGTTAATAGAGAAAATAACAAGCGACATTCCATATGCTCAAAGTTGTTGAGGTCTGACCAGGCATAAAGCCAGACAAGGGCCATGGTCGGCAAGTCCCAAGCCTTGAAGTCAAGTCCTAGCTCTAACGAGGATACCTGAAATACATCTCTTAATCTTCCTATGCCTTTGTTCCATCCCTGACAAAATGAAATAACTGCTCAAGCACTTTTCAGAATTATGATTCTACAAGATCTGCTAGAATTGATTCATTTCCAGGAATTTTTGCACTGAAAAACGTAGCTCAAATTTAAGAATTTTGGATGAACAAAGACGAAAGTAATTTGCTTCCTGACTATGCTTCAGTGGCCACGACTCCTCACATGACACAGTGCACAAAGGAGTGGGATTCTGAGTAACTACAGTACAGTATAATTTTTCTGACAATCGATCAAAGTATACATTTTGAAGTAGGCTAAAACAGTACTTTGAAGAGACAGGGGCAATCTGAACATTTTAAATATTTGTTTTAAAATATTACAGTGATTGTTCCCCCCAGTTTCTCCGTGCTTCTAAAAGATTGAATTGCATATAAAGGAAGCATTTACTGTGAAAAATAAACCTCCTCTCTATGGAAAGGATTATAATAAAATGAAAGTGAAATCACACCTCAAAGGAACATGCCTTTTTCACAATAAAGTTTAAATTTTCCTTGTAGAAAAGAGAAAGCTGATGCTCCACATAATTATATAGCTAGTAGGAATCTCAGACACCATGGGGTCCAATCATGCTTGGGGTCCAAGTAAATACCATGGGGTCTTTACTTCACAGAGGGTTAATTGAGGCCAGTGAGATAAACTGTTGAAAGTCATGGATGTGAACGCAGGTCCTGGATTGTCTAGTCCACGTCAGTTCTCATGTTGTGTTTTTCCTTTCCCAACTAAAGCTGAGTCATGACAGTCTTCCAGAGATAATATTTCAGGATAAATATATGAAGCCATTTCCTGGGCAGTGTGACATAAAAATGTAGGAACAAAACTCTATTTCCTAATTATCCCCCACCCAGATGACACGTTTTATTTTTCTGAAATTCTCACATTATAGTTTTGTTTTTTGAAAATTCGTTTTACAGCAGCCCCCACCTTTTCCATGATCTCTTTCTATACAGTTTCAGTTACCTGTATCAACTGTAGCCTGAAAATATCAAATGGGAGATGACAAAAATGAATCGTTTATGAGGGTTTTTTGTTTTATTATTTTAAAAAAATGTTTTTTAAACAATTTGTAAGTTGTAAATTATGTGCTATTCTGAAGAGTGTGATAAAATCTCAGGTCAGCCTGCTCCATCCCACCCAGGAGGTGAATGATCCCCTGGACCAGCATCTCCACCATGTATCTGCTCCCTTCCCATTGGTCAGTAGTCTTCTGGGTGATCAACTGTCACAGTATCTTGGTGCAGATATTAAATAAAATAAGAGTTCTTTATTTTACTTAATAATGGCCTCAAAGCACAAGAGTAGTGATGCTGAAAATTCAGATATAACAAAGAAAAGCCAAAAGTGCTTTCTTCAAGTGAAAAGGCACAAGTTCTTGACTCAACAAGGAAGGACAAAAATCATATGCTGAGGTTGCCAAGATCTCTGGTAAGAATGAATCTCTTATCAGTGCAGTAGTGAAGAAAGTGAAAGAACTTTATGCACAGTCCATATAGGGTTTAGTGCTCTTGTGCCATATTCCATCTTGCTTACCCATGATGTCCAGCCACACTGCCCCCCTCAGATGTTCCTAGAACACATCCAACCTCCTTGCATCTCAGAGTATTTGAGCTTGTCCCCCTCTGCTTGAATCATTCTTATTCCAGAGACACAAAAGACTTGTTTTCTCACTTCCTTCAGTTTTTAACTTATGCATCCTCTGGTAAAGTAGGCCTTTTATCAACAACTTGTATCAGGCTTGCTCTATTCTCCTCACCCTGCTTTACTTTTCTTTGTAGGACTAATAATCATTTGATATATATTTTCTCATATATGTACCTTTTTCTCCCATTAGAATGTAAATTCCTTGAGAGCAATAGGTTTTGTGCAATGATATATCCTCAAGTATTCTTTATTTACTGCTACAGGTATTAGTTCCTATTGTCGTTGTAACATATTACCACAAACATAGTAGCTTAAAAGAACAACAACAAATTATCTTACAGCAGTGAGGGGCCAAAGTCCAATATCATTTTCACTCAACTAAAATCCAGGTGTTTGCAGGCCTCCATTCCTTCTAGAGATTCCAGGGGATAATCCATTTCTTTGCCTTTTTAAGTTCCTAGAGGCTGCCCACATCTCCTGGTCCATGGGGCTTCCTCCATCTTCAAAGTTGATAATAGCCAGTCAAGTCCTTCTCTCGCTTCCTTATCCTAACACTTCTTGTATAATCAGATCTCCTACTACTCTGCCTCCTTCCCTAGTATAAAGATCTTTGTGATTATATTGAACTCACGCATATAATCCAGGATTGTCTCCCCATTTAAAATCTTTAACTTCGCCTATAATCCCAGCACTTTAGGAGGCCGATGGATCACTTGAGGTCGGGAGTTTGAGACCAGCCTGGCCAACATGGTGAAACCCCATCTCAACTAAAAATTTAGAAAACTAGCTGGGCATGGTGATGGGAACCTGTAATCCCAGCTACTCAGGAGGCTGAGGCAGAAGAATCGTCTGAACCCTGGAGGCGGAGGTTGCAGTGAGCCAAGATCGCGCCATTGCACTCCAGCCTGGGCAACAAGAGCGAAACTCCATCTTAAAAAAAAAAAAAAAAAAAAAAAAAAACTTTTTATTGCACCTCAAATTCCGCATGAAGTAATGTATTCAGAGATTCCAGAGATTAGAATGTGGACATCTTTGGGGAAATTATTAATCTCTCAACACTATATAACAATTTATGCAAAAACTTAGCTTAAAACAAAACTATTCACTATCACATGTATTTTCTGATGGTCAGGAATCTAGACGAAGCTTAGCTGGGTCGATCTGGCACAGTATCTCATGAGGGTGCAGTCCAGCTGTCAGCCAAGGTTGCCTTCATCTATAACTTTACTAATCCACTTCCAAACTCACACACAGTTGTTGGCAGACATCTGTTTCTCACCATAGGCAGGACATAGCTCTGCGTACAACATGACAGTTGGCTTCCCCTCAAGTGATTGATTGAAGAGAAAGGATGACTTTGCAGAAGATTTAACACAGCAGTTCTAAGACTGCAATCCTTAGAAAGGCCTGCCTGGAAGTTTTGGTCCATGGCTGGCATTTGGAAAGGTGACTGCTAATCAGTTCTCTATACGACGATGACTTTTTACCTAAATGATAAGTACTAGACCAGATCGGGCGCGTTCAGGGTGGTATGGCCGTAGCTGGCCAACCTTGGTCATGTGCCCTAGAGCCAGGGGATAGGATCAGCACCTCTAGAACCAAATGAAGTGAGAAACTTAGAAGAGTGTTTCCCAAAAGGAAAATAAACAACGAGAAAATGATAAGTACCAGTAGCTTATTGTGCCTAAAACTGTTTGTGTAAACAGTATGGTTTATGCTGAACACCTGCTTTCCTTCTGGATATCTGGAATTTAGGTGTTAGAGACTGCGTGTGTCCCCAACCTACAATGAAAACCTTACATACCGAATCTTTCCTCGTAGTGAACACTCATGTGTTGTCACAGTTCATTGCAGGAAGAAGTAAGTATGTCCCGTGTGACTCTACTAGGAGACAACTCTTGAAAATTTGCACCTGGTTTCTTTAAGCCTTCATCCCATGGCCTTTTTTTCTTTACTAATTTTGCTGCGTGTTATTTTGCTTTGATAAATCTTAGCCATAAATACAACTGTATACTGAGTCCTGTGAGTTCTTCTACTGAATAAGCAAATCTGGGGCCGGTTTTAGAGACCTCTGACATAGTAACAATGATGGAAGCACCAGTATCTTATATAATCTAATCCTGGAAGTGACACACCAAGACTTCTGCCATATACTATTGGTTGCACAGATCGATTCTGATGCTTTGAGGGACAGGAGTGTGAATACCAGGAGCTAGGTAGGGATCACTGGGAACCATCTTGGAGGCTACTATGGGAAATGCAGCCTTTCGTTTAGCAAATTTTAAATAAAGCATTAGTAAAGTTACCATACATACTAGTTTGCTGCAGTAGTTCTGGCTTACAAACATTTTCTTCCATTCATGATAGTGTCCTATAAAACCTCCATTAAAAAACTATGAAGTCCAATTTATCTATTTTTAAAAATTTTATTGCTTGTGCTTTTTTGGGGTCATATATAAGAATCCATTTCCAATTCTGAAGTAATGAACTTTTTTGTTTCTTCTAATAATCTTATAGTTCATACTTTTAGGTAATTTTATAGTTTATACTTTTAAAATTTCATTTCCCTATGTTTTCTAATGGCAATACAGTAATAGAATAAATTTGGGGGTACTGATTTAGTATGCCACAAACTTGCTAGAAGTATAAATTATAAGTATAGCTTATACTTTTGTTTTCTTCCAATAATTTTATAGCTTATACATTTAGGTCTTTGATCCACTTGGAGTAAATTTTTAGACATGGTGTAAAGTAAGAGCCTGACTTTTGTCTTCGGCATATGGCTATCTAGTTGTCCCAGGCCCATTAATTGGAAAGGCTCTTTTTTCCCATTTAATTGTCTTAGTTGATCATCAAAATATGGGCTTATTTCTGGACTCTCAATTCTATTTCATTGATCTGTATGTCTATCCTTGTGCTTGTACCACACCCTATTGATTATTGTTGCCTGGTAGTACTTTTAAAATGGGAACCTACATGCCCCCAACTTGGTTTTTTAGTTTTCATGGTATGCACTTACACTTCCTTTGTTAAATTTATTTTTCAAAAGTGTTTTATTCTCTTTGATATTATTGAAAATGGATTTTAAAGGCTGGGTGTGGTGGCACATGCCTGTAATCCCAGCACTCTGGGAGGCCGAGGCGGGCAGATCACGAGGTCAGGAGATCAAGACCATCCTGGCTAACATGGTGAAACCCCATCTCTACAAAAACTACAAAAAAAAATTAGCCAGGCATGGTGGCGCATGCCTGTAGTCCCAGCTACTTGGGAGGCTGAGGCAGGAGAATCACATGAACCCAGGGGGCAGAAATTGTAGTGAACTGAGATCGCGCCACTGCACTTCACCCTAGGAGACAGAGTAAGACTCCGTCTCAAAAGAAGAAAAGGAAAAAAATGGATTTTAAAAGTTTTATTTTGTATTGTTCATTGCAATCATATGAAAACATAATTGATTTTTGTATATTAATTTTGTATCCATCAAACTTGATAGCCATGTCTCACTTTGTGCTCATTTGCTGTCCTCGCTGTGCATTCACCTGCATTAAGGCATGTTCATGGTAAAAAAACAAAAAAACGTTCAGCAACCACTTTATTAAATATATGAGTAGGTATTTATTTTTTTCTTTAATGTTATAAATGTTGGCTATAACATTATAATGTTGTAATGTTTTAAAATTTCATTTCCCTATGTTTTCTAATGGGAATACAGTAATAGAATAAATTTGGGGGTACTGATTTAGTATGCCACAAACTTACTAAACTTTCTTATTGGTTCTATGAATTACTTTGTACATTATTCTGGATTTTCTACTTACCCAATCATGGTATCTGTGAGAAAACATTTTTATTTTCTCCATTACAATTTTCTCTATTGAACTCACTTCCAGTAAAATATTAAATAGAAGTAGTAGAAACAAATATATTTATCTTATTTCCAACTTCAAAGACAAAGCATTACATTTTACAACACATCATGTGATGTTAGCTATGGATGTTTTTGCAATTATTCCTTATAAGGATATTTTCTATTTCAGTTTGCTGAGAGTTTTGTCATGAGTAGGTGATACATTTTGTCAAATCCATTTCTCTACAACTTCTAAGATAATCATATAAATTTTCTTCTAAAATCTGTTAATGTGATGTTGATTTTTTAAAGTTAAACCAAACACTTTGTCATGCTGAAGAATCATTTTAATACAGATTTCCACTGTCATTCATTTGATAATACTTTTGTTAAACATTTTTACATATATGTTAATGGGATTTTTTCATTGTTTTTCTTATACTTAACTGGTTTTGGTTTAATGTTACACTGGCCTCAAAAAAACAAGTCAAGATGTGTTACATCTTTTCTTGTTTATGGAAAGTATGACTTTCTGTATTTCCTAATATATTCTCATACATTTTTATATACACACACACACATACACTTTCACCTCATCCCATCTATCCAAACCTTTTCCCTGAACGTTCTTGAATATATCATCTCACAATAGAAAATGTCCTTAAATTTAACTTTGAAACTTCTCCTCCCCTTCTTGTACATAAAAACTGTTTCTATCATGAGGATAGTTTTTACTGAAGGCTTCTCCACCACTGATTATTTTTATAACCACATCCCTCATATCAATGTTGCTTAAGGAAGTATAATTGTTTCTTATTTCTAATTTGAGCATCATCCTTCCATAGCTCCTCCCCAGTAAAGAAAAAAAAAAAGATCCAGGAACATGACACATTTCTGGGAGCAGCATTAAAGCCCAGGTTGTCAGATTATTACACCTGTTTCACTTGTTGTAATCTTCATCATAAGATAAAACACATAAATATAACAAAATTCATTATGTCAGAACTTTCCTCATAACCTTTGCATGGATGCCACTTGCCTGCAGAACATTCTACATAATTTTCAATCACAGATTTCACCTTCCTCATAATTTGGCCCCAGCCTAACTTGTTAATAGTATCTCAGTAGTAACTTAGAGCAGATTTATTTTATTGCTCTAAACACATGTAACAGTAATATATCCTTATGCCATTTACCAGTGTTCCAGATAGAGCATGTTAGCCAATTAAACTTATGAACAAGTTTTAAAGAGAAATTAAGCAATTTTATGTTAAGCTCTAAGCATGTTGCGTGAACCAAAAAAAAAATAAAAATACATATGTATACATATAAGTGTATGTATGTAAATAAGTATGTGTGTGTGTGTGTGTATACACACACAGGGTGGGGTAAGGGAAACAGATGAAATTTTACAATTTGGGTCCAATATATGGATGCCTGTTTGTTTATAGGCTTATAATTTATTGACTTATCTAAACAGAGAAGAATATCCACATTGTCTTATATAGCAAGGAAGAAAATTAATAGCAAAAAGACTGTGAAAAAATCTTTCACTCAGCTACGTTATTTCAATACAAAGTTCATGTTTATAAAACTTTGACTTAAGTTCATTAGTCCCCACTTATTGGCAGTTTTGCTTTCTATGGTTTCAGATATCAGCAGTTAACCATAGTCCAAAAATATTAAATGAAAAATTCCAGAAATTATAAATTTTAAACTGCACACCACTCTGTTATATTTGTTTTATTATTGTTAATCTCTTTCCCTAATTTATAAGTTAAGTTCTATCATAGGTATGTATGTATAGGACAATACATTGTATATATAGAGTTTGGTACTTTCCATGGTTTTTGGCATCATTTGGAGGTCTTAGATTGTAGCCCAAATGAGTAACAGTGGGCTATTGTATGTGTATAATTAAAGAAGTTATTTGAAAACTGAAAAGCATGTCAAAAATATACATGCAGTTATTTTTATCTGATAATTTTGTGCATATGTATTAAACTTTTACAAATCATATTTTCATTGAATTGAAAAGATAGTATGCTTTAAAGAAATAGTGATTCATTTGAACAGAGAATATTAGAATTTGTGACTATTTTATAAGCTTTTTATTTAACTATGTCACCCAATAAATCTGGGAACACATTTTTAAACACCTAATTTATCAAATTTGCTTCTTTTCCTTTAAAATTGTTTACATTGAATACTATTGAAGTCTATGCCATAAATATCAGAGTTGTTAGATATTTACATTGAATACTATTGAAGTCTATACCATATAAAAATATCAGAGTTGTTAGATTTTTATCAATTTATGTAGAAAATGCCAAGAATATATTAAAATTTACCCATGCCAGTAACATATGTTTTCCAGTTTTTTTTTACTTCTTCAGTGATGCTTATCTTTTCTTTTGAAATTATTATTTTGTTTTATTCACCTCAATAGATAAATATTTGTGGTATTTTGACGCTGGATATTCGGTAGTGGGTAAAAATCCTGTTTTATATCAGTATTAGTTTTTTCCAACTATTCAGTTTTGCACATGATACTTATTTTCGCTAGGCTTCCATCTCCTCATCTGCAAATTGAAGCTAGCACACAAAGTAGACATGATTGTTCTAAAAATTAAGTGAGATAATATATACATAGACCTACTACAATGTTGGTTGGCACAAAGAAGGCCCCATCTCATAGAAAAATCTTATTCTTATCACCATTATTTTGACTCTTTTTTATAGTTTACCAGTAAAATTGTTCCTATCGTACTTGACCAATTATTGCACTTGAATTTATTCTGCA
This sequence comes from Gorilla gorilla gorilla, assembly GCF_029281585.2. Lineage (NCBI taxonomy): Eukaryota > Metazoa > Chordata > Mammalia > Primates > Hominidae > Gorilla > Gorilla gorilla. The sequence goes on along the minus strand of NC_073235.2, from coordinate 17,714,764 downwards.
TATTGCCTCAAATCAAATGTATAATGACGTATGGAATAAGACAAACTGGTTCAAATAAGTCACCAACAGTACACATGTATTTTCATATCTATTACTACAAAAACCCTATAGTAATCAACAAACTTCAAATTAAAATCTAGCTCTTTTAAAAGAATAAAACTATATATTTGGCTCATTAACTTCTTGCAAAAAAAAAAAAGGCTGAGTAAATGGCATTGTTTAACATTATAAACTCTGCTGTTTTTCCTCTTGTATACCTTTGTATGAATTCTTGGTGGCTAAATGCAGAATACGCACAGGCAGAGAGGTTAGAAATTTGTTTTATTCCAGTTATTTGCATCACCATTTCCTCCACTGACAGATAATGGAAGTTGACCATTTTATGACATTTCTCTGATTCTATTATCACCTAATACTTTCAAATCTAACTGAATATCATTTCGTTGGCAGCAATAATATCTGATAGGGCATCCTTTTCTATCGATTCTGTGTCTCAATTTTTCATATTTTATATCATGGCAAAGCTGAATTGTGTCATCTTTTCTGCATTCCAATAACTTGAAAATTATTATTAATGATCTTGATATTCACAATATTTTTACCTACTGCATCATAGGGGACAGAGATGGATATGTTTATATTGTCATCAATTTCTGAAGGAGGTTCCCATCTGACTGCAGTAATTCAGGCAATATTAGAAAACTGTTTGTGCTTTTTCAAATTACATAGAATTCAAGCTTGTTCTTTTCCAATGCACAACTACTTGTATGGCATTTGAGAAGATTCCACTTGCTGCAATATATTTCTTGCTCCTTAGAACAATATTTGCTTGCTGAAATGTTTATCCTACATGCTAAAATTACAGTTTTTATTCATTGAGTTTTTCCTTTTCCATGTTCAGCTCTGCACTTTGAATCTTGGGCCCTGTATATCCTTGACTTCCAAATGGTAGAGTGATCATAAAATTTGCTCTGGAATAAAATATGGCAATACCATACACTTTTATGTTTCAGAGTTACTTTCTAATGGAATAAAACTAGTTGTTAATTTGCTTTCCATCATCTGTTCCTTTAGTAAGCTAACCTACACCATTCCCTCATCCTTAAACCTTTTTTTTTTTTTTTTTAAATATCCTGGGAAAGGTCACAAAGTAGCCATCTGGGGTGCTAAGGATATTCTTTTTTTTTTATTATACTTTAAGTTCTGGGGTACATGTGCAGAAAGTGCAGGGTTGTTACAAAGGTATGCATGTACCATGGTGGTTTGCTGCACCCATCAACCTGTCATCTGTATTAGGTATTTCTCCTAATGGTACACTCCCCTAGCCCCCCCAGCCCCCCGGACAGGCCTTGGTTTGTGATGTTCCTCTCCCTGCGCTCATGTGTTCCCATTGTTCAACTCTCACTTATGAGTGAGAACATGTAGCGTTTGGTTTTCTGTTCTTGTGTTAGTTTGCTGAGAATGTTGGTTTCCAGCTTCATCCATGTCCCTGCAAAGGATATGAACTCATCCTTTTTTATGGTTGCATAGTATTCCATGGTGTATATATGCCACAGTTTCTTTATCCAGTTTATCATTGATGGGCATTTGGGTTGGTTCCAAGTCTTTGCTATTGTGAATAGTGCCGCAATAAACATACGTGTGCATGTGTCTTTAGAGTAGAGTGGTTTATAATCCTTTGGGTATATACCCAGTAATGGGATTCCTGGGTCAAATGGTATTTCTGGTTCTAGATCCTTGAGGAATCGCCACACTGTCTTCCACAATGGTTGAACTAATTTACACTCCCACCAACAGTGTAAAAGTGTTCCTATTCCTCCACATCCTCTCCAGCATCTGTTGTTTTCCTGACTTTTTAATGATCGCCATTCTAACTGGCATGAAGTAGTATCTCATTGTGGTTTTGATTTGCATTTCTCTAATGACCAGTGATAAGCTTTTTTTCATAGGTTTATTGGCTGCATAAATGTCTTCTTTTGCAAAGTGTCTGTTCATATCCTTCACCCACTTTTTGATTTTTTTTTTCTTGTAAATTTGTTTAAGTTCTTTGTAGATGCTGGATATTGGCCCTTTGTCAGATGGATAGATTTCAAAACTTTTCTCCCATTCTGTAGGTTGCCTATTCACTCTGATGATAGTTTCTTTTGCTATGCAGAAGCTCTTTAGTTTAGTTAGATCTAATTTGTCTATTTTGGCTTTTCTTGCCATTGCTTTTGGTGTTATAAGCATGGGCAAAGACTTCATGACTAAATCCTGAATGTTATTGCCTAGGTTTTCTTCTAGGGTTTGTATGGTTTTAGGTCTTACATTTAAGTCTCTAATCCATTGTGATTTAATTTTTGTATAAGGTGTGAGGAAGGGGTCCAGTTTCAGTTTTCTGCATATGGGTAGCCAGTTTTCCCAACACCATTTATTAAATAGAGAATCCTTTCCCCATTGCTTGTTTTTGTCAGGTTTGTCGAAGATCAGATGGTTGTAGATGTGTGGTGTTATTTCTGAGGACTCTGTTCTGTTCCATTGGTCTATATCTCTGTTTTGGTACCAGTACCATGCTGTTTTGGTTGCTGTAGCCTTGTTGTACAGCTTGAAGTCAGGTAGTGTGATGCTCCAGGTTTGTTCGTGTTGCTTAGGATTGTCTTGGCTATGCAGGCTCTTTTTTAGTTCCATATGAAATTTAAAGTAGTTTTTTTCTAATTCTGTGAAGAAAGTCAATGGTAGCTTGATGGGGATAGCATTGAATCTATAAATTACTTTGGGCAGTATGGCCATTTTCACGATATTGATTCTTCCTATCCATGAGCATGGAATGTTTTTCCATTTGTTTGTGTCCACTCTTATTTCCTTGAGCAGTGGTTTGTAGTTCTCCTTGAAGAGGTCCTTCACATCCCTTGTAAGTTATATTCCTAGGTATTTAATTCTCTTTGTAGCAATTGTGAATGGGAGTTCACTCATGATTTGGCTGTTTGTCTATTATTGGTGTATAAGAATGCTTGTGATTTTTGCACATTGATTTTGTATCCTGAGACTTTGCTGAAGTTACTTATCAGCTTAAGGAGATTTTGGGCTGAGATGATGTGGTTTTTCAAATATACAATCATGTCTTCTGCAAACAGAGACAATTTGACTTCCTCTTTTCTTATTTGAGTACCCTTTCTTTCTCTTGCCTGATTGCCCTGGCCAGAACTTCCAATACTATGTTGAATAGGAGTGGTGAGAGAGGGCATACTTGTCTTACACTGGTTTTCAACAGGAATGCTTCCAGTTTTTGCCCATTCAGTACGATATTGGCTGAGTGTTTGTCATAAATAGCTCTTAATATTTTGAGATACGTTCCATCAATACCCAGTTTATTGAGAGTTTTTTAGCATGAAGAGTTGTTGAATTATGTCAAAGGCCTTTTCTGCACCTATTGAGATAATCATATGTTTTTTGTCATTGGTTCAATTTATGTGATGGAGTACATTTATTGATTTGCATTTGCTGAACCAGCCTTGCATCCCAGGGATGAAGCCAACTTGATCATGGTGGATAAGCTTTTTGTTGTGCTGCTGGATTTGTTTTGCCAATATTTTATTGAGGATTTCGCATCGATCTTCAGGGATATTGGCCTGAAATTTTCTTTTTTTGTCATGTCTCTGCTAGGCTTTTGTATCAGGATGATGCTGGCCTCATAAAATGAGTTAGGGAGGGTTCCTTCTTTTTCTATTGTGAATAGTGCTGCAATAAACATACGTGTACATGTGTCTTTATAGTAGAGTGATTTATAATACTCTGCTATTGTTAGGAATGGTACCAGCTCCTCTTTGTACCTCTGGTAGAATTTGTCTGTGAATCCTTCTGGTCCTGGACTTTTTTTGGTTGGTAGGCTATTAATTATTGCCTCAATTTCAGAACTTATTATTGGTCTATTCAGGGTTTCAACTTCTTCCGGTTTAGACTTGGGAGGGTGTATGTGTCCAGGAATTCGTCTATTTCTTCTACTTTATTTGCATAGAAGTGTTTATAGTACTGTCTGATGGTAGTTTATATTTCTGTAAACTTTTTCTTAATGCTGCTCTTTTTGCTTAAGTCTTGAATGCAGTAATACCTCAAATATATTACAGGTTCAGTTCCAGACCCCTGCAATAAAGCAAGTTACACACATTTTTGATTTCCTAGTGCATATAAATATTACCTTTACACTATAATATAGTCTTTACACTATAATATAGTCCATTAAGTGTGCAATAGTATTGTGTTTTTAAGAAAACAATGTATATACCTGAATTAAAAATACTTTGTTGCTAAAAATGCTAATAATAATCTGAGCCTTCAGTGAGCTATAATCTTTTTGCTGGTGGAGGGTCTTGCATCGATACTGGTGGTTACCGACTGTGTTGATCATGGTGATAGTTTCTGAAGATTCAGGTAGCTGTGGCAATTTCTTAAAATAAGAAAAAATGGAATTTTGCCACATCAACTGACCGTTTCATGAGAGATTTCTCTAAAGCATGCAATTCTGTTTGATAGCATTTACCCACAGTAGAACTTCTATCAAAATTGGATTCAATTATCTCCAACCCTACAACTGCTTGATCAACTAAGTTTATGTAACATTCAGAATAATTTGTTGTCTTTTTAACTGTGCTCTTTTGACCTCCCATGGAACATGAATGATCTTAATGGCACCTACAATGGTGAATTCTTTCCAGAAGGTTTTCAATTTCCTTTTTCTAGATCCATTAAATAAATCACCATCTATGGCAGCTAAAGGCTTATGAAATGCATTTCTTAAATAAGAAGACTTGAAAATTGAAATTACTTTTTGATCCAGAGTGGATGTTTTGTTAATTGGCATGAAATCAACATTAATCTCTTTGCATACCTCCCTGAGAGTTCTTGGGTAACCAGATAAATTATTTGAAAGGAATCTTATTTTTTGAGCAGTAGGTCTCAATAATGTGCTTAAAACAATCAAACCATGCTATAGACAGATTTCCCTGTCATTCAGGCTTTGTTGTTCCATTTCAAGAGCATAGCAGAATAGATTTAGCATAACTATTAAAGGGCTTAGGAATTTCAGAATAGCAAGTGAACACTGGCTTCAACTTCTAGTCACTCACTGCATTAATCCCTAACTACAGAGTCAGACTGTCCTTTGAAGCTTTGAAGCCAAGCATTGAATTCTTCACTTCTAGTTAGTCCTAGGTGATATCATTTTTAAATATAAGGCTTTTTTGTCTGCATTGAAAATCTGGTGCTTAGTATAGCTACCTTTATCAATGATCTTAGCTAGATCTTCTGTGTAACTTGCTGAAGCCTCTACATTAGCACTTGCTTCTTCATCTTGTACTTTAATGTTATAGACATGACTTCTTTCCTTACACCTCATGAACCAACCTCTGCTAGCTTCTAAGTTTCTTCTTCAGCTTTCTCACCTCTGAACTTTTATAGAAGTCAAGAGAGTTAGGGCCTCGTTCTGAATTAGGCTTTGGCTTAAGGGAATGCTGTGGCTGGTTTGACCTTTATATCCAGTTCCCTAAGACCTTCTCCATATCAGCAATGAGGAATCGCCACACTGTCTTCCACAATGGTTGAACTAATTTTACACTCCCACTAACAGTGTAAAAACATTTCTGTTTCTCCATAGCCTTGCCAGAATCTGGTATTTTTTGAATTTTTAATAATATCTATTCTGACCGGTATGAGATGGCATCTCATTTTTATTTCGATTTACATTTCTGTAATGAGTGATGTGGAATGTTTTTTCACATGCTAGCTGGCTGCATGTATGTAATAAAAGATGTATGTCATCTTTGAGAGGTGTATGTTCATGACCTTTTGCCCATTTTTTAATGGGGTTGTTTGGTTTTGCTTGTTAATTTGTTTGTTTCTAATAGATTCTGGATATCAGACTTTTGTTTGATGTATAGTTTATGAATTTTTTCTTCCCATTCTGTAGATTGTCTGTTTACTCTGATGATGTATATCACTGTGCAGAAGCTCTTTAATTAGGTCCCATTTATCAATTTTTGTTTTTATTGCAATTGCTTTTGGAGTCTTCAACATGAAATCTTTGTCAGGGACCTATGTGCACAATAGTATTTTCTAAGCTTTCCTCTAGGGTTTTCATAGTTTTCAGTTTTGCATTTAAGTCTTTAACCTATCATAAGTTGATTTTTGTATATGGTGAAAGAAAGGGGTCCAGTTTGAATTTCCTGTATATATTTGGCTAGCCAGTAATCCCAGCACCATGTATTGAATATGGAGTCATTTTTCCATTGCTTGACTTTGTTGACTTTGTCAAATATCAGAGGGTTGTAAGTGTGTAGCTTTATTTCTGGGTTCCCTAACCTGTTCCATTGGTCTATGTGTCTGTTTTTGTACCAGTACCATGCTGTTTGGGCTATGGTAGCCTTGTAGTATAGTTTGAAGTTGAGTAGTTTGATGATTCTGGCTTTGTCCTCTTTGCTTCGTATTACTTTGGCTGTTTTGGTTTCACGTGATTTATTTCTATATTTCATTTTTTTGAGATGGTGTCTTGCACTGTCACACAGACCACAGGCTTTAGTCTAGTGGCAAAATCAGGTTCATGCAATCCTCCCACTTCAGACTCCCAAGTAGATGGGACTACAGGTGCAAGCTACCACACTCAACTTTTTTTTTTAATTTTGTAAATATTGAGTTTCACCATGCTGCCAAGGCTAGTCTCAAACTCCTGAGCTGAAGCTTTCCTCCTACCTTGGCTTCCCAAAGTGCTGGGATTACAGGTGTGAACCACCACACCTAGCACTATATGAATTTCAGAATCGTTTTTTTTCTAATTCTATGAAAAATGTCATTGGTCATTTGATAGGAATAGTATTAAATCTGTAAATTGTTTTTGGCACTATGGCCAAATTCCAGTAGAATGTAGCTGTGAATCTGTCTGGTCCAGGGTTTTTTCTTGTTGATAGGCTTTTTTTTTTTTTTTTTTTGACTGATTCAATTTTGGAACTCATTACTGGCCCATTCAGGGATTCAGTTTCTTCCTGGTTACCTCTTGGGAGGGTGTATGTTTCCAGGAATACATCCATTTCTTCAAGGTTTTCCAGTTTGTGTGCACAGAATTGTTCGTAATAGCATCTGAGGGTTTTTATATTTATGTACAGTTGGTGGTAATGTCCCCTTTGTCGTTTATGATTGTGTTTCTTTGGATGGTTTTTTCTTTATTATTCGCACTAGCAGTCTATCATCAATCTTCTTTATTTTTAAGAACAAGCTTGGCCAGGCACAATGGGTCATGCCTGTAATCCCAGTACTTTGGGAGGCTGAGGTGGGTGGATCACCTGAGGTCAGGAGTCTGCGACCAGCCTGGCCAACATGGTGACACCCTGTCTCTACTAAAAATACAAAACAATTAGCCAGGCGTGGTTGCAGGTACCTGTAATCCCAGCTACTCAGGAGGCTGAGGCAGGAGAATCGCTTGAACCTGGGAGAAGGAGGCTGCAATGAGCCAAGATTGCACCAGTGTTCTCCAGTCTGGGCAACAAGAGCGAAACTGTCTCAAAAAAAGAACCAACTGTTGGTTTCATTGATCTTTGTGTGATTTTTTCATTTCTTAATTTTGTTGAGTTCAGCCCTGATTTTGGCTATTTCTTTTCTCCTGCCAGCTTTGGGATTGGTTTGCTCTTTTTTCCCCCAGGTTTTCTAGATATAATCTTAGATTGTTAATTTGAGATCTTTCTAACTTTTTGATGTGGACTTTTAGTGCCATAAATTTTCCTGTTAACACTGCTTTAGCTGTGTTCCAGAGATTGTGCTATGTTGCATCTGTTTTCATTAGTTTAAATGTTTTTCTTTTAATTTCTGTCTTAATTTCATTATTTACCCTAAAGTCATTCAGGACAAGCACGCTTAATTTCTATGTAGTTGTATGGTTCTGAGAGATCTTCTTGGTATTCATCTGTTTTTACTGTTCTGTGATCTGAGAGTGTGGTCGGCATGATTTCAGTTCTTTTGAATTTGTTGAGAATTGCCTTATGGCCGAGCATGTTGTTGATTTGAGAGTCTGGGCCATGTATAGATGAGAATACCAACTTGTGGTTGATGGGTGGAGTGCTCTGTAGATGTCTGTTAGGATCACTTGGTCAAATGTTGAGTTTAGGTTTCAGATTTTCTTCTTTCTCTTCCTCAGTGATCTGTCAAATAACGTCCATGGGGTGTTGAGGTCTCCCACTATTATTGTGTGGTTATCTAAGCCTGTTCACAGGTTTCTGAGAACTTGTTTTATGAATCTATGTGTTGGGTACATATATATTTAGGATAGCTAAGGCTTCTTATTGAATAAAACCTGTCATCATTAGGTAATGTCCTTCTTTGTCCTTTCTGATCATTGTTGTTTTAAAATTGGTTTGTATGAAATAAGAAGAGCAGCTTCTGATCTTTTTTGTTTTCTACTGGCTTGATAGAGAAAACAACTCTTTCATTGTAAAAACGGTGCATGCTCATTACAAGATCTTTATAATATGCAGGAGCAAAAAGAAGAAACAAATCAACCTGCATTTCATTACCAACTACACATAGCTACAAATTCAATGTGTAATTTTTTCTGTGCAGATAGAATATGAAATTAACTTTTATTTGAATTTCCCTTGAGTTAAACAAAATTCTCAAATATCAAACCTGGGCTACTACAATGTTCATCAAAGTGGTCTTCAGCATTCTGCAGTTCCCACATAGCCACAATAGTAATAGTTTTCAAAAGGAAATTAGGTATTTTTATCTTATATAAAATATGTCTGAGGTTTCTCATCACTATTATAAACTTCAAAACATTCCTTGGCCCATAAGACCCTATAAATCTGGCGCCCTCTATCTCTTTGATTTTTTTCCTTTTTCATTTTCTCATATCCTACTATAACCTAGAATCACTAAAACTCCCTTTTGTCTCTTTTTTAAATTTATTTTTATGGATGCATAATACATGTACATAGTTTTTGGATACATGTAATAATTTATTTGTATAATTTGAAAGATCATATTAGCGAAAGATCATCACCTTAAACATTTATCTTTATGCTGGAAAGATTCAAATTATTCCCCTTTGGCTATTTTGAAATCTGCAATAGATAACTGTAGTCACTCAATTTATCTAACAATAGGTCTTATTTCTTCTGCCAAACCATATATTTTTACCTTTAATCAACTTCTATTCAACGTTCTCCCTCCCCACTACCCTTTCTGGCTTCTGGTAACTACCCATCTACTCACTATCTTCACGTTCTATTCAACGCTCTCCCTCCCCAGTACCCTTTCTGGCTTCTGGTAACCACCCATCTACTCTCTATCTATCTTCATGTGATCCACATTTTTAGCTCCCACATATGAGTGAAAACATGTGATATTTGTCTTTCTGTGCTTAATGGCCTTGATACATTTCTTTTTCTGGGTGTCTTAGGGTCTTTGCAGTTTGCATTCCCTAAGCCTCCCATACTATTGCTCTGCATATTTACCTGTTTCCGTAGGTCTCGGCGTAAATATTTCCCCAAAATAGCCCTTTTACCACCTTACCAAAAGAACTGTGTCTAAAATAACACTTTTATTACATTCCTCTTTTTTTCAATAATGTATTCATTTTGTTTTTGTCTTCTCCTGCTCCAGCACAATCTAAGCTTTATAAAAGAAGAGACAACTGTTGCTCTTACTACTATATCTATAGTCCCCAGCACAGTTCCTGGCATATCGTAATTATTTTAATGTGTTGAATAAACAAGTGACTAAAAATATATCTTACATCTGGGGAAGATAAAAGTAGCCAAGTAGAAGAAAAAGAGCTATAATCCGATCTTATAATTGGGTGAATGTTGCCTAAAAACATGTGTGGTTACATAGATCAGTAGATAAACACACAGTGCTAAAACTGTTTTGACCCTTGTTGAGATTTAACCTCTCTAGTAATGTTTAACTGGTTGCTGGTAGCTTGGACTACAGGCGTGCACCACCACGTTTTAAAAAATTGTTAATTGATGTTCTATTTATATTTTACTATAGTAGTCAGCGTATTACCTGTAACTTACCTCAAATCCTCTGTGAACTAAACAGGGAAAAAAGAGGTAAGGAGATGACTGACAACCTGGAAGGAATGGAAACTAACTATCAATAAATGGCTTTGTCAGTCATCCATTATTGTTATGTTTAGAAAAAAAAACTTAGTTATCAGTTTAAAATACGCTGTTATAACGTTAAGAAGTTTTATGCAATTGTAATTGTGACCAAAAAGAAAATATATATAGAATAAAGACAAAGAGAAGTGATAAAGGAATCAAAACACATCATTACAAAAAAAATCAACAAAATATAAAAGAAGGCAGTGAGAAAGGAGGCACAAAAAAGCGACAAAACATACAGAAAACAATTAACAAAATGACAACAATCCTTGACTATCAGTAATTACTATAAATAAATATTCAAATTTGGTTAAAAATCCTATTAAAATACATTGCTAACAGAAACCAAAAATACACATAAGTAGAAAGCCATTCTGTGTTTATAGAGTAGAAGACTTTATATTGTTAAAATGTCTGTACTACCTAGTTATCTACAGATGCAATTGCTATCGAAATCTCAATGGCCATTTTTTTTTTTCTTTTTTTGATGGAGACTCGCTCTGTCGCCAGGCTGGAGTGCAGTGGCGTGATCTCGCTTCACTGCAACCTCCACCTCCCAGGTTCAAGCGATTCTCTTGCCTCAGCCTCCTGAGTAGCTGGGACTACAGGCACACACCACCATGCCCAGCTAATTTTTATATTTTTAGCAGAGACGAGATTTCACCATGTTGGGCAGGATGGTCTCGACCTCACGATCTGCCTGCCTCAGCCTCCCAAAGTGCTGGGATTACGGGCTTGAACCACCATGCGCAGCTGGCAATTTTTTTTAAGAAATAGAAAGTAGCACCAAAACTTACAGGAAATTTCAATTTCAAGAGATCCCACATAGCCAAAACAGTACTAAAAAATACGGACTTCTTACATTTCCTAATTTCAAAACATACTATAAGCAATGGATCTCAAGATAGTGTGTCACTGGCATATAGACCAATATAGAGGTCAGTGGAACAAAACAGAGCACCTAGGAATAAACCCTTACATATATATAGCCAAAGGATCTTTGACAAGGGACTAAGACTACATAATGGGGAACTGTCAGTCTTTCTGTGAAAAAAATGGTTTTGAGAAAATTGGATCTCCATATGAAAAAGAATAAATTTAGACCCTTCCCTCACACCATATACAACAATTAACTGAAAACGAATTAAAAACCTAAACTTAAGACCAAAAACTATCAAACTCCTAGGAGAAAACATAGGGGAAAACATCAGACCGCTGGATTTGGCAATGATTTCTTGGGTAGGGTACGAAAAGCACAGGCAGCCAAAACAAAAGTAGACAAATAAGGCTACATCAAACTTAAAAATTCTATCACACAAAGTAGTAAATAAAGTGAAAAGGCAATCTATGGAATGGGAGAAAATATTTGCAAATCCTGTGTATGATAAAGGATCAATATTCAGAGTATGTGAGCAGCTTCTACAACTCAACAGCAGCAACAACAACAAAAATAACCCAATTAAAAAATGACCAAAAGACTTCAATACACAGCTGCCCAATGAAGATATACATATGACCAACAAGCATATGAAAAAATGCTCAACATCACTCATCATAAAGTAAAAGCAAATAAAAACCACAATGAGATTTCATAGCCTCAGCTCCATTAGGATGGCCACTATCAAAACAACAGAAAATAAAAAGTATTGGTGTGGAAAACTGTAATTTTTGTGCACTGTTGGTGGAAATGCAAAATGGTGCAGCCATTTTAGAAAACAACAATGAGATTCCTTAAAAAATTAAATATAGAATGACCATATTATCTAGCAATCCCACTTCTTGGTATATACACAAATTAAAAGCATGATCTAGAAAAAATATTTTCACACTCATGTTTGCTGCAACATTATTCACAAGAACTAAGAGGTAAAAGCAACCCAAATGTTGATCAACAAATAAGTGGATAAAGACAATGTGTTATGTACATGTGATAGAATATTATGGAGCCTTAAAAAAAGAAGGAAACCCTGTCACATACTACAATGTGAATGAACCTCAAGGATGTTATGCTAAGTGAAATAAGCCATTTACAAAAGGACAGGTAAGGTAATAACAAAAGGGTAGTAGTAATTTCTGGCCTATGAGTTAACTTTATTCAGTGTGTTTTGTAGCTTTATTTGTTCTTCCTTTCTTCTCGTTGCCTGTGTTGACTTTCGTAGTGACATTTTTTTGTTTTGTTTTGTTTTTTGAGATGGAGTTTCACTCTTGTTGCCCAGGCTGGAGTGCAATGGTGCAATCTCGGCTCACCGCAATCTCCACCTCCCGGGTTCAAGCAATTCTCCTGTCTCAGTCTCCCAAGTAGCTGGGATTACAGGCATGCACCACCGTGCCCGACTAATTTTTTGTATTTTTAGTAGAGACGGGGTTTCTCCATGTTGGTCAGGCTGGTCTTGAACTCCCGACCTCAAGTGATCCACCAGCCTCAGCCTCCCAATGTGCTGGGATTAAAGGCATGAGCCCAACTTTCGTAGTAACATGTTTTGATTCCCTTCTCGTTTATCTTTGTGTTTATTCTACAGATATTTTCTTGTGGTCACGATGGCAATTGCATAAAACATCTTAAAGTCGTAACAGTGTATTTTAAACTGATAACTTACCTTCAATCACAAACGACATTTTTTTTTTGAAAAGATGGTCATGAATGTCTGAGAAAGCCATTTATTGATAATAGCTTCCATTTCTTCTAGGTTGTCAATCATAATCTTAATATTTTATTCTTCTGCCTTCCTTCACAAAGGATTTCAAGTGGCTTACATGTAATTCATGGAATATTATAGTAAAATATAAATAGAATGTCAATTAACATTTTTAAGCCAGCACTAAAGAAATTAAATCTCAAAGTTCAAAATAATCTCCCCAGTGTGCATTTACCTACTGATTTATAGAGTCACATTTTCAGGTAACATTCATACAATCATATAGTTGGGTTACAGCTCTTTTTCCCTACTTGGACATGTTCATCTTTCTCAGGTTATAAGCTATGTTTTAGGCCTGGAGCTTCGACCCCTGGGGGTCAGCCTGAAACCAGGGTTCACAGGAGCTGACCTGGCACTGGAGTGGGCCTGGCACCTGGGTCCCCTGGAATGGGACTTGAACCATTATTCTGCTGGAGCGGTCCTGGAACTGGGTCCTCTGGAGCTTGGGCTATGGGGACAGGCCTGTGGCCTAGGGCCATCCAGGTGCTGGGGCCGGCATAAAGCCTGGGTCCACAGTCTGGAGCTTAGGCTCTCAAGGGCTGGCTATGAGTCATAGAAACCGACCTGGTTTATCCTGGGTCTGCTGGAGCCTGGGTTACTGGAGCCAGCTGAAGGGTGAAGCCATGATCCATGGGAATTGCAGCAACACTGGGCAAGCCTGAAGCTTGTGTTCAGGGATGTCTACATGGTATTTTATACCAGGAATGCTAATCTGGTACTAGGATGATGTGGAGCCTGAGGCCACAAGGGCTGTCCTTGCTTGGTGAGTTTAGATCCCGAATTCAAAGAGATGAGAGGGGAAGATGAGTCTGAAGTTGCCACCTTGATGACTAGGTATGAGGTTGCCAACTTAATGCTAGGATGGCCCTAAAGTCTGGGGCTGAGGTGCTATTCACAGTTCTTATGGCAGTCTGAACCCTGGGGCCACTGGAGTCAGCCTGGCACTGGGAAAGACCTGGAGACCAAGTCTACTTGGCAGGCCTGGAGCCTGAGCTGTGGGATTCTGCCTGGAGCTGAGACATGCGTGGCAACTCAGTATGCAGGTACCATACTGGAGTCTGGGGTCCCAGGGGTTGTCCCGGTCTGGAGAGGTCTGGAGGCGGAGTCCATGTGTCCTAACCTGATGACTACAGTTGTTGTGGGGCTCTACCTAATGCTGAGCTAGGCTTGAAGCCTATGGCTGCAGGGCCAGCCTGTTCTGGGGCAGTCTGGAGCCTAGGGCCACTGGGTTTGACCTGCCAGAGGGGTGGCTACACAAGCCTGGAGGCTGAGGCTGTGGAATCCTTGGTGCTTTGTTGGGCTCGGACACTTAGTTTACAGGCTGGGGCCATGGGTGACTATCCACTACCGTCTTTTACTGGGGTGGGTCCAGTTTCAGGGTCTGAGGCAAAATCTGGTGCTCATTTTTCCTCTTGTTCTCAATTCAGAGGGTATCTCTCTTCACACTGTGCTGCCTGGGGCTGGAAGAGGGATGATGTGAGTACAGTATAACAGTCGTTCCTACCCTCTTCAATGCATCTGTTCTCAGTTCCGTGTTACAGCAGGTGCTGTAATCTCCCATCTGAATTCCATAGCTCTTGTGAAGGTATTTGCATGCATAGTAGTTGTTCAAATTGATGTTTCTGCAGGGGCATGAGTTGTGGGGAGTCCTAATCAACCATCTTGCTGATGACGGACCTACATTTAAGTTTTTGAAGAATCTCCAAACTATTTTCCACAGCAGCTGCAGCGTTTTATACCTTCACTAGAAATGTACAAGGGCTCCGATCGCCCTATATCCTCACTAACGCTTGTTAATTTCCTTTTTTAAAAAATTACCATTCTAGTGCATATAAGATGGTACTTCATTGTGTTTTGATTTGCATCACTAATAACTAATGATGTTGAGTATCTTTGCTTAATGTGCTTGTCCATTTGTATATCTTCTTTGGAGACATAGCTGTTCAATCCCTTTTCCCACTTTTAATATAATTTTTTGTCTTTGTATTATTTAGTTATAGGAGTTCTTTATATGTCCTAGATATTAGACCCTTATCAGATGTAAGATTTGAAAATATTTCTATTTTGTAAGTTATCTTTGTACTTTCGTGATAATGATGTTCTTTGATGCACATTAAAAACAAATTTGGAGGAAGTATGATTTATTTTCCTTTTGTTGCCCAGGCTTTTGGTTTCACATGTAAGAATCATTGCCAAATCCAAGGTCATGAAGTGACCCCTGTGTTTTATCTAAGACTTTAGTAGTTTTACTTTTAGATATTATATCTAGGTGATTAATCCATGTTGAGTAACTTTTATATATGGTGTGATGTAGTCCAACATCATTATTTTACATGTTGGATACCCAGTTGTCACAATACAATTTTCTGAAAAGACCATTCTGTCTCTCAGTGAATAGTCTTGGCAACTTTGCCAAATATTAAATGACCATAAATGTGATTTTTTTTTCTGGACACTCAATTTGATTCCACGTTTATGTCCATCTTTATGCCAGTACCACAATCTTTTGATTACAGTAGCTTTTTGGTAAGTTTTGAAAAAAATAATGTAAGTTCTTCAAATTTGTTCTTTTTTCAAGACATGTTTTTAGCTATTTGGGAGACTTTGAGACTTCATATGAATTTGAACATTAACTTCCCATTTTGGGAGGGAAAAGGCCATTGTGATTTTCATAGGGACTGCATAAATTGGTAGATCCCTGGGAAGTATAGCTATTTTAACAATATTAACTATTTCAATTTATGAACATAGAATGTATTTTTCATGTATTTATTTCAGGAATGTTTTCTAGTCTTCAGTGTATAAACCTTTCCTCTCAATGGTAAAATTTATATCTAGTTATTCTTTTGGATAATACTTTGAATAGAAATTTTCTTAATTTCATCCTTTGGACTGTTCATTGCTTATGTATAGAATCACAATTGATTTTTATGTGCTGGCTTTGTACCTTCCAGGTTTTCTAAATTAATTTATTAGCTTTAGTAGTTTGTGAATTTATGTGCGTGTATTGTGTATATGTGTATATTTTTTGATATTCTCTACATTTAGGATATTGTCATCTGCAAGTAGAGGTAGTTCTTTCCTTCCAATGTGATTGCCTTTTAATTCCTTTTCTTGCCTAAATGCCCTGGCTAGAACATCCTGTATGATGTCAAGCAGAAGTCATGAAAATCGGCATCCTTGTCTTGTTTCTGATTTTAGTACTAAAAACTTCTGGTCTTCTCCCACTATGATGTTAGCTGTTGGCTTTTCATATATACTCTTTGCCATATGGAAGAATTTGCTTTCAATTTTTGTATATATATATTTTTTATCATGAATGGATGTTAGATTTTTGTCATGCTTTTTCTAGATCAAAGGCAATAATCCTGTAATCATTTTTTCTATTAATGTGTTATATTAAATTATCATATACAGACCTACCCTTGAATTCCTGGGATAAATCACAATTGGTCATCATGTATAATACTTTCAATATGCTCTGATTTGACTTGCTATTATGTGTGATGGAATTTGCGCATATATATATATATATATATATATTTATTTTCTTGCTTGTGATGTTTATTCCTCCCTCCCATCCCCTGGCTTTAGTAGCAGGCTAATGCTGGCGTCATAGGACGTATTCCCTTTTCTTCTATTTTTTGAAAAAGTTTGGGAATTGGTTTTAATAAATGTTTGGTAGAATTTCGCCAACAAAGCCATCAATCTGATAATTTTTGTTGTTGTGAGCATTTTTAAATACTGGTTCAATCTGCTGACTGTAGTTCTGTTCAGATTTTCTATATTTTCTTGAATTAGTTTTGTAATTTATGTGTTTCTACGTGTTTTTCATCTAATTTGTCAGCCTACCGTGTTCACAGCATCCCATTATAATCTCTTTGTATCTGTAAGGTCAGCAGTTATGTCCCTCTGTTAAGCTCTGATTTTATTTAAGATAAAAGTTTGTCATTTTATTCATCTTTCTTTTTTAAAGAAACAACTTATGTGTTCATTGATTCTATTGTTTTTTCTCATCTTTATTTCATTTGTCTCTACTCTGATCTGTTTCCTTCCTTCAGCTACCTCTGGGTCTAGTTTGTGCTTCTTCTTTATTAATGTAGGTGCTTACAGCTATAGATCCCCTCTCAGCACCTGTTTTGCTGCACCTAATCACTTTTGGTATACTGTGCTTTTGTTTGTATGGTCTCTCTCTACATATTTTCTAATTTCCTTTGTGATTTCTATGTCAATACATGTTCAAAAGTGTGTTTTTAAATTTCCCTGCGTTTGTGAATTTTCCGAGTTTTCCTTATCACTAAGTTTTAGCTTTATTCCATTCTGGTTAGAAAATATATTTTGTATAATTTCCATATTTTAAAATTTGAGACTTGTTTTGTGGCCCAATATATGATCTATTCCAGAGAACATGTCATGGGCCTTAAGAAGAATTAAAATTATGCTTTTGTTGGTGGGTTATTCAGTATATGTCTGTTAGGTCTTGCTGATACGTTGTGCTGTTCAGATTCTCAATTTTCTATCTTCTGTTTAGATGGTCTATCCACTATCTTTTTTGTTTATTATTTTCTCCATTAAACACATTTTTTTATGTGTTTGTTTTTTTCTTTTTTTTGTATTGTACCCTTTTTATTCATTTCTCTTTTGTCTTCCTTCTTAGTGGTTACCATGTGGATTACAATCAACATCCAAATTTATAACAATCTAGTTTGATTTGATACCAATTTATCATCTCTAACATATCAAAACTTTGCCCCTATTTAGCCTCATCCTGTCTTTAAGTTACTATTTCATACTATTTCATGAAATTTTATCTTCATACACCATGTGCGAATTAACATGGATTTATATATTTCATGCATTATTTATTTTTTATATCATGCAGAAAATAAGAGGAGTTACAAAAAATACAGTACTGGCATTTATATTTACTACTACAGTTACCTTTATAACATTCCTTCCTTTTCCATATGTCTTTGCATACTGTAGTGCTTGAATTTATCTTGAAGGATTGACTTTAGCATTTTTGATTTTTGTAGGGAAGGTCTACCAGAAAATCATTTCCTCAACTTTTGTGTATTTGGCATGTATTTGAAGAATAGTTTTACTGAACATAGAACTTCTGGTTGACTTTATTGTTTTTCTTTCAATACTTTAAATATTTTATTCTAAAGTTACTGAAATTAGCTGTTAGTCCTATTGAGGATCCCTTGCATGTAAAACTTGCTACTTGCTTGTTTTCAGTATTTTATCTTTTCAAAACTTTGATTATGGTTTATGTCTGTGATCTTTATGAGTTGGTCCTATTTGGAGAATTTTTTAAGCTCTTGAATGTGTAGCTCATACCCTCCATCAAACTTGAAGTTTTCAGTCACTATTATTTCTTCAATCTGTTCTTCTGACTCTTCAATCTGTTCTTCTGACTCTTCAATCTGTTCTTCTGACTTGATAATTCTAATTGCTATTTATCTCCAAATTTGCTAGTTATTTCTACTGCCTTCGGAAAGCTGCTGAATTCTTTTACTATTTTTTTTTAATTTATTTTACTTTTTGACACTAGAATTTCTCTTTGGATCCTTTTTTATTATTTCTTATTAATATTTTACTTCTTTAGACATTATTTTCCCAGTTTTCTTTATTTCTTTAGCCATGACTTCTTTTAGCCTATTAAGGATTTTTTTAAGGATTTTTAAGATGATAGTTAATTTAAAGGTTTTATCTGCTAATTCTAGTGTCTGTGCTTCCTCACAACCAGCTGTCTTTTTTTTTCCCATGTGAATGGGCCATACTTCCTTTTTCTTTTTATGCCTTGTGATTTTTAAAAAAACACAACTGTGCAGTTTGAATATTTAAAGGTGGTAACTCTGGAAATTAGATTCTCCTCATTCCCCTGGGTTTGCTGGTGTTAATTTTTTAGGGCTCTACTTGTCTATTTGGTGACTTTTCCAAACTATTTTTACAAAGATTGTATTCCTTATGCTGTATAGTTCTTGAAGCCTATGTTTCCTATGTTTCATTATCTCAGCAGTAAGCAAGTGACCCGACAGATTTTTTTTTAATACACCTGGAGTTAAAAGGTAATCCTACCCTCCTAATTTGTGCAGATTACCTCTGAGTTGTATTACTTCAATACCAAGCCAGACTACCCAGGACTGTGCCCTAACCTTAATATTTAGCTTTTGTAGAGCTCACAGTTATCCCAAAGGTGCAGGCCTAGGGTTCACTCAGGTCTATTCTGAGCCTGCTTTTAGTCCTGGTCATACATATTGCACACCCTGTAAACAGAATGAGCTGTCTATGTTTTTATTTCTTCAAGGAATTTCCTCCTGAGCTTTGTCTTTCCCAGGCTTTAGAGTTGTCTGATTCTTGCCTTATCCACTGTTTCTTTCTTCAGGCAGGTACAGTCAGTGTATGTCTTTAAATATTTTGAAAGATGCAGTCACTACCAAGAAAACCACTCCAGCTTGATTGCTGGGGAGGGAGAAATAAATGTCAGCCTCTACACTGTTTATTTAGAGAACAACCCAGTAGGTCAAAACAGACAACTACACTATTTTAAAAACAATGTTTCCATCAGCACTAACACCAGCAAACTTGATCAGGAACGTGGTTTGCCATTCCCATGGATGGCATCTCTGCCATGCTGGGGAATTAGAGATAGTTATCAGATGAGTGAAAATACCTAATGCTTTTTCGCCAAATTTCAGCTGCCCTTTCCTTCATTAAGTGGTCCTCTGGTTATACATTTTGAATTACAGTAGGTTCTAGGGTTCCAAAAACAGAGCTGACTCTGTCAGTGTTTGCCAGGTGATGGTAGTTTCCATGAGTGGACCTAGTATTCAAACACCTTACTCTGCCATTCCCAAGACATCACTATCTGTCTGATTATCTCAAGGTCTAAGGTCTGCCTCTTCTCTCTCTTTCTCTGAAGCGTGATACCCTGCTTGTGGGAGACAGTGTATGTAATTAGTATAATTCATCATCAAAATAGATGAAATAATTTGAGATAATGGCTAATTCATAGATCAGCAGTGGCATTTCCACATAGTGGGATAAGTTAAAGTATGACCTAAAAATACTAGTCACATTCATGCCCAGAACAATTTCTTTGTATTACTCTAGTAAGTTTCATTTGTCAATTGTAGAGATGCCTGGAAATGTGTTTTTGAGAACTGGTATAATTATTTAATATATCATTATTATGCTTTAATTTCTATTTTATAGAAATCTTGATATCCATTATGTTTTTGAGAGCCACAGAATGGTTAGAAATAAGTAAATATATATATATAGTGTGTGTGTGTGTGTATAGGAAATCTTGGTATCCATTGTGTATTATGTTTTTGAGGGTTAGAAAGAAGTACATATATATACTACCATATTTGGAAATAACTTCCATGTATATATATATTTGGAAGTTATATATATAGTATATATATTTACTAAGGCCCCTGGTTTCTAGATCAATTTTAGCCATAATTTTTCTTTTTCTAGCATATAGCATATTGCTTCTCGAAGACAGAGTAAAATAAATAAATTGAAGGAAGGGATACAGAAGTGAAGGATCTCTTATAAGGCAAATGAATTAGAAGCAAATACCAAGGTCAATTTTATCCTTCTTTAGTAATATAGATGATTTGCAGTAAATGGACCTATATAGGATTACATATATACCTCACCATAGGTATAGAAAACAGACTCCAGAAAATGAAAATTGTTATGTATATCCACCCTGAAAATGTTGAGGCAACGTGTATTCCCAAAGTAAGAGAGTACTGGCAACTTTCATCTCTCCATTAGAAACATCTGACTCTTATCCAAGTGTGGAGAGTTAATTCAGATAATATAATATAAATTTTTAAATGCGGCATATATATACAAAATAATTTGTATGCCATGTACATTTAAACAAAGAATAAAAGTCTTAAAAATTAAGACTAAAAATAAAAATGACACAAAGAGAAACTAAAAATGTTTTTATGGTCAATTGATGTTTTTCCAGATATCTCAAAAACCTCATTTATATTCATGACTTCTGCAACAGTGCAGTAGTTATATTATAGCCTGGGCTAGAATGCATGTCATCAGAATCATCTGGCCTCCTCTTATGCAAATAGGCACCTCAAAGCCATTAGCCACTATGAAGGTAAAGTTGCATGTTCTCACATTGGTAATCTAGACACCTATGCTTAGTTCAGTATTTGTAAAGAGGTGAGGGTTTTCTTAATGTTGTTTAAGCTTTGTAAAGTGAGACAGTTCAAATGAGAATTCTAAAACTTCAAGGCGACACTTTCACGATTAGGGTCTTCACTTCCTAAAAACCTTTTCCGGAAGCATTCTGTAAAACTACTTACCAGATTGCCAAAGAAAAGAAGTCCCAAAGCATTGGAAAGACTTTAAATAAAGACATGTGTCCCCACAAAAATTTTCAAACTGGTTGGTGGCCTGGAAAAGGAAGGAGAAAAGACTGGAAAGTGAATCATTTTTCAAATGACGCTCTGTGTTCCCACTGATATATTCCCATGTATGTTCTATACCTCTATCTAAGTTTTATGTATTTTCTAATCTAGCTAACTAACTCTCAAATTGCTCATCAAGGTACTGCAGCTTTACTACTCCCCTTCCATGGTAGCCACGTCCTTTAAAAAACATTACTGTTAATATCATTATTATTTTTTGAGACAGGGTCTCACTCTGTCACCCAGGCTAGAGTGCAGTGGCACAAACATGGCTCACTGCAGCCTTGACATCCTGGAGCCGAGCAATTCTCCTGCCTCAGCATCCTATGTAGCTGAGACTACAGGTGTGTATCACCACACCTGGCTAATTTTTAAAAAATGTATGTAGAGACAGGATCTTGCCATGTTTCCTAGGCTGGTCTTGAACTCCATCTCAAGCTATCCTTCTGCCTTGGCCTCCCAAAGTGCTAGGATTACAGATCTGTGAGTCCCCATGCCTGACCTTCAAATCTATATATTATTACTCTTTACGTGCACGCTGATGCCATAAGGGAAAATTACATCTCTTACGTGTCCATTTTAGAAACTACTAAAAGAGTCAACATTTTAAAGGCAGCTAAAGAATGTTGCTTGATTCTTTTTTATTAGATCATAACTTTAAGTGGAAATGAATGCTGCTGCTTCTTGCCACAGATGGAGCTCCTACACTACTTAAAAAATATTCTCAACAAACATCAGCAGGAAATCAAGCTCCTCATATTACTGCTTTCAAGCTCCTCATATTACTGCTTTTTACACAGACGCATTGGCATTAGAGATTCTTCCAACAACCCTGAAAGTTTTGTCAACAACCATAAAAGTCATCAGCTTTATAATTTTAAAAATATTTTTTTCAGGCCGGTTGCAGTGGCTCACACCTGTAATCCCAGCACTGTGGGAGGCTGAGGTCAGTGGATCACCTGAGGTCAGGAGTTCGAGACCAACCTGGCCAACATGGCGAAACTCCCTCTTTACTAAAAATACAAAGAACTAGCTGGGCGTGGTGGCGTGCACCTGTAATCCCAGCCACTAGACAGGAGAATCGCTGGAACCCAGGAGGTGGAAGTTGCAGTGAGCCAAGATTGTGCCATTGCACTACAGCCTGAGCAAGAGAGTGAAACTCTATCTATCTTAAAAAAAAAAAAAAAATCAAAAATGTGAGTATAGCATAGTGCTTCACTATGACACCCATAACTTTTTGACGTTCAAGAAGACAAGTCTCATTTAGACTAAAGTTATAGTGAAAATCTTATTTGGACCAGTCACGTGTGCTATTTTTAAAGAGAAAAAAAAAATCACTGAATGAATATTATCTCTATATGAGAGGTTGAGTTTCTGTGAAATCCAGGTATAAGGTTCAATAAGGTCATAAGAGTGGAGCCCTAATTAGATAGGACTGGTGTCCTTCAAAGAAGGAAGAGGCATCAAAACTCTCACTCTGTGTGTTTTTGTGTTCTGAGAAAGGCCACGCAAAGGCCCAGCAACAAGGTAGCCACATGCAAGGAAGAGAGGCCTTGCCAGAAGTCAAGCCTAACAGCACCTTGATCTGGACTTCCTACCTCCAGAACTGTGAGAAAATACATTTCTGTCATTTAAGCCACCCAGTCCATGGTATTTTGTTATGGCAGATCTACCTGACTAGCACAACTTCTAAGGCAAAGCAAGGTGGGTGACCCTCCTCAATTAAAAACTATTACCATAAACGATTGAGAGAACAATACATTAGCTATATTGAAAGAGATACGTAGGTGGTTAGATGCCTCCCAAAACACCATGACTGTAAATCAATTCTAAATTAGATTAATAACATTATTTTTTGATACAGCATTTCATTCTGTCACCCAGTCTGGAGTGCGGTGGCACAATCTCGTCTCACTGTACCTCTGCCTCCTGGGTTCAAGCGATTCTCCCCGCTCATCCTCCCGAGTAGCTGGGATTACAGGCATGAGCCATTGCGCCCAGCCCCAGCCAGTGACATAAATTTTAAAAGCATAAAGACTTTTTTTTTTTCTCTGAGACAGAGTCTTGTTCTGTTGCCCAGGATGGAGTGCAGTGACATGATCAGGGCTCAGGCAATCCTCCTGCCTCAGCCTTCCCAATAGTTGGGACTACAAGCATGCACCACCACAACTGGCTAATTCTTGTATTTTTTTTTTTGTAGAGATGGGGCTCTCACCTTGTTGCCCAGGCTCGTCTTGAACTCCTGCGCTCGATCAATCCTGCCACCATGCCCAGCCAATTTAAAGCCCTTTATATGAACATAAGAGATAGATAGGGAATAGAAAGTTAAAGCCCTTTATATGAACATAAGAGATAGATAGATAGGGAATAGAAAGTGTCCAATACAAAGTTAAAGATTATGTTGAGGATATTATCTATATTGTAACATTATTTTCATATAATAAAATACTATACTCAAGATCTTTTCAATACACGTAGCTGAGAGAGGATTAGTATTCAGGGAACCTAACAAAACTGCAAATCATTAGAAAAATACTAAAAACACATATTACTGGTGGGATGGGTCTCTTAATTTGATTTGAGCAGGGTTAGCAAAATCAGCCACAAGAAAGTACATGGAAAATGCTGTGTTACTTAGGTTGAGGTTTGAGGTGACTCACCTGCCTTTTTCAGCATATTCGATATTTGGTTCCAACTAAAAGATGGCATATTTGGGTATTTAAAATACAAAAATCATCAATACAGAAAATTGGCAAGAATATCAACAAATATTGTACAATATAGTCATGTTCTTAGCAAGAATATCAAGCTGTTGATGAATATATAAATTGGAAAATCTAATGGGGAGAATAATTTGGCAACATATCAGAAATTTCACTTAGGCATATTCTAGTAACTAGGCTGTGCACAATTACAAGAATAGTTAGTTATTGTTGTGCTGTCCAAAACACTGGAAACAGTTTATATAGCACTGATTCAGTGATATGATATAAGGTGAATCAACCAGACTACATCTGTTAACATGGATAAATTTCAAAATATAATGTAAAACACAAAATCAGCAGCACAGTGCATTGTTATCTCTTATTAAATATATCATTTTAATTTTATATGTATAATAAAAAAATGCATAAGTATGCACATGTCATGGAAAATATGCATGTGGTACACAACACAAATAATCAGTGATTCCCTCTGAGGAGGAAGGGATGCATCCAAACTATACATAGCATCTGAAAAAATTATACCTATTAATATATTCACCAAGCAGGTGAAGTAGATCTTAACATTCATTATTTCACTACATTTTTTGTTTCATTTTTTTTTACATCATCTACTTCGTAGATTAAATTTTGTGAACATAAGATATCACCTGTCATCAAAAACAAAGATTTACCTTTTATAGATCACATTTTTAAAGTCTGAAAAAGCTAGGAAGTTAGATTTTAAATGCTTATACAGTTTGACCCTTAAACAATCAAGGGGTTAGAGGCTCACGCCCTGCACAGTTGAAAATCTACATGTAACTATTGACTCTCCAGCAACCAGAAATCTTGCCAATAACATAAACAGTGAATAAACACATTTTGTATGTCATATATTGTATACTATAGTAAAGTAAGCTAGAGAAAATATATTTATCATTAAATGGAAGTTGATTATCATAAAGGTCTTCATCCTTGCCATATTCACATTGAGAAGGCAGTGTTGGTCTTGCTGTTTCATGGGTGGCAGATACAGAATAAAATATGCAGGTAGTGGACCCACACAGTTCAAACCTGTATTGTGTAAGAGTCAACTAGATTAATACATTCATAGAGTAATTTTCATTTTATGTGCATTCGTATTCATTCTTATATGTATCAACGTATTTACTAATTATCTATCTCATAACGTATTTACTAATTATCTATCTCATAGAGCCCTGCCCTAACAAGGTGACTTGCACTAAAAATGATAGAAAAAAAGTGTTTACCTATCAGAATTTTCCAATAACTAACTTTTAAATATAACAATAGAAACCCATTCAGAACACTACATTTCACTACATTTGATGTAATTAGGATGTCATTAGTTGTTGAAAATGAAATCTTCAGTTCGATTCCTGGCAGCAATTCATTCATCTGAATTGATTCTTAAAACCACATCCTTGTCTTTGCCTTCTTTTAAGCTATGTGGATTGATTCCACTGGGTTTCCTTCCCAGTCAGGAGCCTATCTATACTCATCTGGCTGTGGGTGTTATGTGCGTCAGAATGAGATCAAGCCATGTATTCATGATATTCTGGAGAAAAGTGAAGAAAATGAAGGCATCCTCTGGGTGGTATCAGAAAAGTGGGAGGCAGCCCTGTCTCCTACGCATTGTGAGACACTCGCCTCGATTTTGAGTTTCCTAAATTAATAAATAGCCTCTGTTTTAGTGAAAGAAAGAAAGATTGGTCCTCAACACACTTGACAAATCTCTTCATAGTCAGTCAGTATGAACATTTTGAGTTGTAATATGAGTTGTAATAAAAATTGAAAAAGAAACATAGGTTTGGGAGAATATTCAGCAGCTGTTGACCAAAAAAAAAAAATTTCTTTCTCTTTTTTTTTTTTTACTGTGTGTGTTTTGAAAACATTTCTGTATTGCGAGTTTGTGCAGTTATGGATTATGTATTTTATGATTTTGCTTTTTGTGGTATCAATCACAGCACTTTTATCATAACAGCATTTCACACCAATCGCACTTCGAAGACTCTAATTCCAACTTGTCAAGGACGAAGAGATGAAATGTGAAAACTGCCTGACAACAGGCAGATATCTGTGCACCAAGAAATGATATTCACTACTCACTTTGTGAATCAGATGTCTAAAATTACGGCTTCCATGGCAGTGATGGGCATTTGAGGCAATTTGTCTACAAAAGAATCTCAGATAAGCATCTTTAATAAAACTCATGTCTCCCCTGTTGGTCTGTACCTCATTATACTGTAATCCTAAGATTCAATTTTATGCAAATGCATATATATCTATCTAAACTCAAGTTTTATAACGGTATCCTATTTCTATGTACTACACTATTACCATATGCATAGCCTTAATTTAAATATCAAGGCAGTGTGTCTACTATAAAATCTTCTCCATATAACTGCACAGAGTTAAAGACTTGAAAGGGTCTGACTAGAACTACGTGCTTTACCAACTTAATGTACTTCATTTGTGACACAGCATCAGATGACATCAGATGAGGATCCTTTAAATGCAAAGTGTGTCTTAAATAAATAGCACATAATTATTTTATTCTTCTTCAGGGTCTGTATGATGGTTAATACTATGTGTCAACTTGAGTGGACCACCAGCTGTTTCGATATTTTGCCAAATGTCACCAACATTTATAACTTTTATTATAGATAATTTTTAAAACTTATCATCATATAATCCTTATTCTTAATACTCCATCACTGTGAGCTGAGACTTTCTGCTAGTGTTTAGGGTAGATTTACAACATAAATATATGGCTAAAATTTGAGAAGCATTTTTCTCGATTCAATATTTTTCCTCACACACAGTTGTGTTAATCCAAGAAATCTCAAAAAACTAACTAACTAACTTCGAGAAGCCACTAAAAGACAATTCATTCTAATTTTCATGTAACTCAAAGACTTATCTGACTAATGCTGAATAAGTTGGGGAGAGATTTCATCATCTTTAAAAATTCAGATTAAAAATAATTGTAAAACCACAAGAAACTAAGTAATATTCAGTCACACATACCCCAAGAACAGCAGAATATACGTTCTTCAAGAAAACAGTGAACATGTAACATGATAGATTGCTTTCTGAGCCATGAAACATGTCTCAGTATTTTAAACTTACTTATATAATACAACGTTTATTATCTGCCTTCGGTGGGATTCAATTAGAACTTATAATCTTCAACTAACGCAGGGCTTTGAGAAACAAATTATAGATTTGAACACTTTTAAAGAAATAGAGCTCATGTTATTTAGAAAACTATTAAATTACAATTAAACCACAGAAAATAAATAACAAACATTAAGTGCAGAAAACAATGAAATAAAAACAGAAGAATGGGAAGATCAGTAAAGTTGATAAGCCTCAAGCCAAGCTGATTAAAAAATGTGAGGAAAAACCACAAATTACAAATATCAGGAGAAAGGAACATGGCATCGCTGCAGTTCTTATTAGCGTTAACAGTTTAAAGATGTCTGTCAATAAATTCCAAATTTTAGATGACATGACAAATATCTTAAATACCAACTCACTGAAAAGGTAATATATAACCTAAATAGCTGTATATCAAAGTAAACAGTGACATGTGATGGAAGAAACTGGAATTTTAGGTAAAACATTCATACAAAGAAAACTCCAGTTTCAGATGATATCCCTGGTAAATTCCACCAAACAAACATTGAAGGAAGAAACATTTCCAATTTTACAACTTTTTCAGAAAACAGAGTTGCAGAAAACATTTTCAAACTCATTATATGAGGCCAACATTATCCTGATAATATGAGGCCAACATTATCCTGATACTTAAACCAAAGATATAAGAAAAGCACACAGCAACATGTTTCATAAAAATAAATACAAAAATTTGTTAACAGTTTAAGAAAATTAAATCCAATGATAGATAATGCATCATAATTAAGTGCAAGAATGCAAGGATATTTAAATAATCATACCATTAAATTAATGAAGAAAAATGCATACCAGTAGTCTCCAGCATTTAACAGAACTGAATCTCCATTTATGGTAAAACTCTCAGCAAACTAACAAAATTTCTCAACCTGACAAAGGGCATATATGATAAAACATTTAATGATTAAAACTGAATGCTTTTCCTCTAAGATCAGAAATGATGTCTATTCTTACCTCATCTATTAAACATTACATTGGAGAATTTAGTTATGCAATAAAGTAGGAAAAAACTAATCACAACTTAGAAAGCAAAGATTAAATCTGTATTTAGAAGCAGCATGATTGTCTATACAGGAAATCTTAGGAATCTACAAAAAAAAATTGTAACTAGTACCTGTGTCTAGCAAGTTTGGAATATATGGCGTATTTGTATATACTAGCAACGAATAATTAGAAATTATAATAATAGCATTAAAAGACATAATATTTAGCAATAAATTGAACAAAAGGTGTAAAAGGCCCCTAAACTGATAAAAACAAGATTGTTAAGACTTCTAAGCATATAGAACTATACCAAGCTGATAGATCAAAAAAAGTGGCAATATGTTACTTGTCCCCAAAATATCTACAGATTCAATGCAATTTTAATTAGTATTTCATCAGACTTTTGTATAGAAATTGTCAAGATGATTATAAAATTTACATGGCATTTCAAAAGGCATAGTCTGGGAAAAACTACCTTGAAAAATAAAAAATTTGGAGGATTTATTCTTCTTTTACCTAATTGAATTATTGATACATGCAGCAAGTTGGATGAATCTCAAAATAGCTATGCTATGTGAAGCCAGATCCAAAAGTATATGCACCGTAAACACCATTTACATAACCTTCTAGAAAATGAAAACTAAACTACATGAAGTGAAGCAGATCAGGGACTGCCTGAGGAAGGATGGGCCAGGCACATTGGCTCACGCCTGTAATCCCAGTACATTGGGAGGCTGAGGCGGGCGGATCATGAGGTCATCAGAAGTTCGAGACCAGCCTGGCTAACAAGGTGAAACCCCGTCTCTACTGAAAATACAAAAAATATTAGCCGGGTATGGTGGTGCATACCTGTAATCCCAGCTACTCGGGAGGCTGAGGCAGGAGAATTGCTTGAACTCAGGATGCAGAGGTTGCAGTGAGCCAAGATCGCACCATTGCACTCCAGTCTGGGAGACAGAGTGAAACTCTGTCTCAAAAAAAAAGAGGATTGACACAGGCATATGAGAAAACTTTGAGGGATGCTCAAATATGTTCATTATTTTGATTGTGCAGAAGTTCTCATCAGTGCAGGCAGTCCTTGCTTGGCGTGGTAGGAAAACTTCGGCGTATCAGGACTGAATCCTTGCATGTCAAGGTTCCATGGTAACAAAGCACAACATTTTCACTTTGCACAGTGACAAAGGAAGGAAGCTGTTCCAATATGTACTACTCTGCACTATCACCTTATCCTACAAAGAGAGGTGGCCTCAAATATATATAGTTTTAGTTTATTATATGTGACTTATACTAAAATAAAACTACAGACATTGTTTTTCTTACCTTTTGATGAATAAGTATCAAATTAGCTATACCTTTAAAGACAATTTTCTTTCACATAAATTTACACCTCTTATGATGTGCCATTATTTTTCAAATACTAGCAGCTTCTTAAACCTGCATACCCCTACATATCATCCAGAAACCATCCAGATCAACAAACAGCACAAATAAAACCACTCATAACTGTTGCCCAGCATTAGTAAGCTAGAAATAATATTACAGCTCTGAATGACATATGTGTAATGAAATGATCATCTCAAACCAACAGAGACAGCTGCATGGGCAACGCAGAAGTAAGGTTTCATGAAGATTTCTGAGGAGGAGGAAAGCCTGAGGCCAGGGTGATTGGAAGGGCCACAGGAAAACGGAAAGGAAGGGGTTTAACTTCTGCAGGAGGTTGAGGTAGTTTGGAAGGAACAGGCTTCCCTCGGAGCCTTGGTGGTGATGAGAAAGAAAGAAGTGACTGATGAAAATTAAGTTTTCTATATAAACAGGAGAGTATTACTACAACATGAATCCTCTCTGCCACTAAGGCAACAATAAGTTAAAGAAGAAGCATTCTAAGAGAAGACACTTTAACACAAAATCTGGTCAAATCTTTAACCCTTTCTTATGTTGAAACAGCTGCCACTGCAGTCTAAAAAAGAAAAACAAAAAACCATTTAAAACTAAGTAATGGCAGGGAATATATAAGTAAAATTACTGCATAGAAAAATTAGAAAATGAAACATTTCAAATGAAACCGTCACCTCTAAAACAAGAAAGCAAAAAAAGTAACATATAAAACAAATAGGAATTTAGTACCATAAAAGTAGCATTTTATAGATTAGATAATAAAACAGAATTCAAAATCTCAGTATCTCCTGAAAAGAACAAGAAGATACAAGACAAACTTTAATTAAAGTGACAAACACCATAAGAAAAAGATTTTCTTTTTTGTAATGAAAGTTTTCTGCAGTCAAGTTTCGTAGATAGTTGCTATGTAAAACCCGTTTACTAAATACACTAAAAATAGCCACAATGCAGTCCACGGGCATGACTAAGATATGCCATTTTTCAGTTTTATATGAATTATAATTTCCTCTGTGATGCATATTTGCGTTTGTATTCAAATTCAAGGAAAGATATTAGTCACCTGTATGCCATACACTCTTCCTTACTTAAATACGTTACCTTAATTTCATCAATTCCTTGGCTAAGTGTTTTACTTTCTACTTTGTAGGTGAAATTTTGAGAAACAGCAAAGTTAAGAGATGTGCTCAAGGTCACAGAGATGATAAATGTCAAAAACAGATTTAAATCCACTTCTCTCTGCCTCTGTGTCCAGTGTTCTTTCCATTTTTCTCCTGAGAAACTCAGTCTATTATACTCTGTAAACTGTAGGTTTCATTGGTATTCATGTGTAAATAACTACTTTTTAAAAATTTAACTGAGTTTTGCATGCATTAAATGCCAGAAAATGTCATAAACAAATCAAGAAAAAGTTAGATTAAAGAAGGAGGTTATCATGACAACCTCTGAAATTGAATTCTAGGTTGAGTAGATGCGGACACAGCTAAAAATAAAAATAAAATAGAGTTTTAGCTTTGCTTAGGGTGGAGAAAGTTGTAAGAAAACATAAATTATATCCTAAAAAGAGCAGGATAGGAAACTGACAAATTATAGTCTTTTTTTTTTTTTTTTTTTGGTCTGTTTGTGTTTTAATGTCCATCAAAGAGCTGAGGTGGCAAGAAAAGATAATGAAATAAAATCCATAAAATGACAAATTTTTCTCAGGAGATGATATGAGATCTATAGGTGATTTCCTCCTTAGCAGAAGATAGGAAGATGAAGAACCAGCCAGAGATAGGTAGGTAAAAAGAAATCCAGTAAATTGTAAATACCCTTTTAAGTCTAACTTAGGTGTTAGCACAGTGGCTTAGAATTCCCAGGAGCCCCAAACAAAAGGAGTCAGTATTCCCTGCCAGCTCTTTTTCTTGGACCTACACTGTGTGCTCATGAGACAGATTGTGGGCAGCGTAGAGAAGCTGAGAGAGATTTCTTCTGCATAGGCACAGCAAGCCAGCTGAAAGCAGGAAAGAACTGAAGAGAACTCAAATACTTAAATCTTATACTGATTTTGACTGTTTTGCCATCTGCAGCTAGGAGGAAGGACTGAGAAAACACTGCCTCTTTTAAGTACAGACTTACAGAGCCCACTGAAGTCTAAAGTCATGGTGAAAAAACTTAGAGAAACTCTACAGGTATACACTGGGCCTTATTCTGAATACAATGAAGCAGCCAACTTTATTACGGTAGTCAGAAGACCTGAAAGAGTTGCACCAATTGAGGCTCAAGAGTATGGAGTTTGTAGGTGGCTGAGAATCAGGCAAAGAACTGAGACAAATGTACTGGGCAATATTATTTTCCACAGTTTACCTATACATAAAATACATAAAAATAAGAGTAGCAAAAAATTTGCATTACAAACTAGAAATCATTGCTGAAAAATAATAACAGAGATGACCCAATATTAAGATGTCGATCTTCCCCAAGTTGCTTTATAAATTCAATGTTATTATAATAAAAATACTTTAAGGTATTTTTATAATAATATACAAATATATTATAAAATTTGTACAAAACTGCAAACAATATAGGTTATCCAAAATATATTGAAAAGAAAGAATACATGTTGAAGACACATTACCAGACTGTAGAGCTACAGTAACTGAGAGAGCATAGTATTGGCTAAACGACACATAAAGAGTTCTGTGGAAAGAGAATCAAGAGTCTCACCCATATTGAATGAATGAAGAATGCCAAAGCCATGCAATGAGTAAAGGAATGTCATATTAGAAATGATTCGAAAACAACTTACTCTCCACATAAACATTTACCTTAAAATAATACTGCAGACATAAAACTCAAAATTCAGACAAATTTATGGAAGAAAATCCTACAAAAGATTGGGATCCTAACGTGAAGCAAAAATGTTTAGAAGGGGCTCAGATTACTAATAAAAATAATAAATTAGACTTTATTGTCATTAAAGCCCTTTACTCATCCAAAGTGATTACCTAGTAAATGAATACATTAGCCAAAGTTTGTGAAAATATATGTGTAAATACACACCTAAGAACTCATAAATGGAATATATAAACAACTCATGAAATTCAATAATAAATAGACTAGCAATAGAAACAAACAGAAAAATGACTTGAAATATGCTTTACAAAAGAATATGAAGAAATAGTTAAAGTACTCAACATCACTAGTCATCGCTGCAACAAAAATTAAACCTCAATGACATAGTCCAACACCTTCAGCAGAATGGTTACAATACAAAAAGCTGGGCAGAGGACCCAAGATGGCTGACATCTTCCACTGAGAGAGGAACATCTCCCACCAAGAGACTGGGACACTGAGAAGACTGGCACACTTTGAGCACACCTTTAGAGGACAGAAATTGAGAGTGGATAGAGGAAGGATGCAGATGCTGAGCTGAAAAGAGAGGTAGCAGGGAACCCTGCATGGGACTACTGAGCACGAGAACTTCTTCCTGGTCTCTAGAGACTCATGGGGAAGGCTAGAGACTCACGGGGAAGGCGTGAGTTGAACAAGTGAGGAGTGTCCCACTATTGCTGCAGACCTCTAGAATCCTGGCATCAGCAGATCCCATGAACACCACAGAAACTTGAGCTGCTAGGGAGAGCTACTCAGAGAGGCAGTAGGGGCGGTACTCCAGTCTGTGCAGAGCTCAGAAGGTTTGGGGCAGAAATGTCTGCCGTGGAGCATGGCCGGCCAGAGATGCCCATCTCCCAAGGCTTACCATGCTCCTCTAAGAGACTTTAGCCTTGGGATGAGTATCAGACCTAGACAGAATAGGGTGGTCTTGTCTATGAGATGGGGTCAGTCCAATCTGAGTACCACCCTGTCTGCTGGCCTCTCCAAGGGCCCCAGCATGGCCATGGCCATGGCCATGTAGCACAGCCTCAGATGCCCAAGCAGGGTACTTTCTGAGGGCCCTCATCAGAGGTCCCTCACTAGCAGATGGCAATGGATTATCAGAGAACTCCAGCTAACTGGACCCAGCAATATGCACCAGTTCACCTGCACCCTCCCCCTAATACAGCACCCCCAGCCCCTGCCCCGCTTTGTCTGCATGCACTCACCTGTGGCCACACCTCCACTGATTTGCTAGGGTGCGTAGATGTGGACCTCGCCTCCCCTTCCCTACTGGCATGCATGTGTGTGCACAGCCCTCTGCACCACTGCACAAGCACACCCCACTGTCCCCATGCCCTCCTGCTGATGGACAGGCACCTAGCTGCACTGCCATTGCTAGTGCCACCATACGCATGAATGCTGGAAGCCCTTCCCTATTCAGTGCCCCACCCCTGCCAAGCTGCAGTTGCCACTGGAGCAAGAACACACAGGAACATCGCAGCCCCACTGCCATTAGTGTCCCACCCCAGCCAATGCACATGCAACCTGCTATGCTTCGGTAACTGCTGGCATGTTTGAGCAAGTACAGAACCCATTGCCCCAGTGAAACTCTTTGCCTGGCAACACCCATTGGAATCTCATGGCAAGCAGACCAGGAACACCTCAGCCCCTCCAGTGCAGCAGGTTCCTAACCTCTAGGAGCCAGAAAACAAAGCCAGGGTTCTGGTGTCAGCTACTCAGAATTGGAGCACACAGCCCAGGAGTGCCAAGCTCAGTCTTGGCCCCCTAAAGTCTTCCAGAAACAAAGCCAGTTGACTGAACCCATATTATATATACCACAATCAAACCCCCCAGAGCATCAAAGAAGATAAAAACTAAAAACAATATTCATAGGAGAGCAATAGCAAAAATTGAAGGAACATCATCCTACACATGAGAGAAACAGTACAAAAACCTTGTCAACTCAAAAAGCCAGACTGTCTTCTTACCTCCAAACAACCACACTACTTCCCTAGCAGTGGTTCTTAACCAGGCTAAAATGACAGATGTATAATTCAGAATATGGATGTGAACAAACATCATCGAGATTTAGCAGAGAGTTGTAACTCAATCTACGGAATACAGTAAAACAATTCAGGAGCTGAAAGCCAAAATGTCCGTTTTAAGAAAACACCTAACTCTACTAATAGAGCTGAAAAGTTTGCTTCAAGAATTCCATAATACAATTGCAAGTATTAAACAGCAGAATCAACTGGGCTGAGGAAAGAATCTCAGAGCTCAAAAACTGTTTCTCAAAAATAACTCAGAAAATCTTTTTAAACAATGAATAAATAGAACTTATGAGGAATATGAGATTACGTAAAAAGATTAAAAATATGACTCATTGGCATCCCTGAAAAAGGGAGAGAAAGCAAGCAACTTAGAACACATATTTGAGGATATTATCCATGAAAACTACCCCAACCTCACTAGAGATATAAACATTCAAATTCGGGAAATGTAGAGAACCTCTGTGAGACGCTATGCAAGATGATCATCTCTAAGACGAGACACACAGTCATCAGATTCTCTCAGATTGAAATGAAAGAAAAATGTTAAAGGCAAATAGAAGGTGCAGGTCACCTAGAAAGGGAACCCCACTGGGCTAATAGCAGACCTGTCACCAGAAACCCTGCAAGCCAGAGGAGATTGAGGGCCTACGATTGATATTCTTAAAGAAAAGAAATGCCAATGATGAATTTTATATCCAGCCAAACTAAGCTTCATTAGCAAAGGAAAAATGAGATCATTTTCAGACAAGCAAATGCTAAGGGAATTCATTACCGCCAGATGTGTCTTACAAGAGGTCCTTAAGGGAGTGCTAAATATGGAAAGGAAAGACCATTTCTAGACACCATAAAAAACACACTTAAGTACATAGACCATTGACACTAGAAAGCAACTAACTACACAATTGAGTCTGTATAATAACCAGCTAACATTTCCATGACAAGATCAAATTCACACATATCAATATTAACTTTGAATGTAAATGAGCTAAATGCTCCAATTAAAAGGCATAGAGTGGCAAGCCTGATAAAGAAGCAAGATGTACTGTGTGCTGTCTTCAATAGACACATCTCAAATGCAAGGACATCCATTGGTTCAATGTAAAGTGATGAAAAAACATACCAAATCAAATGGAAAACTGAAAAAAGCAGCTATTGCTGTTCTAATTTCATACTAAACTGACTTTAAATGAACAATGGTTTAAGAAAAACATACACAAAAAGAACATTACATAATGATAAACACTTTGATTCAACAAGAAGACCTAACTATTTTAATTAAAAATGCACCCAACACAGGGGCACCAATATTTATAAAACAAGTCCTTAGCATCCTAAAAGAGACTTAGCTAACCATATAATGGTGGAATTCAACACTCACTGGTATTAGACATATTATCAAGGCAGAAAAGTAACACAGATATTTGACACCTAAACTCAACAACACTTGATCAAATGGTCCAAACGGACATCTACAGAAGTTGCCACAGAAAAACAAGAGAATATACATTCTTCTCATTTACACGCGCACGTTCTCTAAAACTGACCATGCAATCAGCCACAAAACAATTCTCAGCAAATTACCAAAAAAAAAAAAAAAAAAAAAAACTAATTTGTACCAATCACACTCTCGGACCATAGCACAATAAAAATAGAAATCAGTACCAAGAAAAGTGCTCAAAACCATAAATTACATGGAAATTAAGCTGTTCCTGAATGACATTTGTATAAACAAACAAAAAAAAAATTAAGGCAGAAATCAAGAAATTCTTTGAAACTAATGAGAACAAAGATACAACATACCAGAATCTCTGGGACACAGATAAAACAATATTAAGAGGAAAGATTCTAGCACTAAATGCCTATATCTAAAAGTAAGAGAGATATCAAATTACCAATCTAATATCACATCTAGAAGAACTAGAGATACAAGAGCAAACCAACCCCAGTGCCAGTAGAAGAAAAGAAATAACCAAAATCAGAGCTTACCTGAAGGAGACGTGAAAAACAATAAGAAAGGTCAACAAATTCTATGACTGTTTTTTTTTTTTGAAAC
Organism: Gorilla gorilla gorilla; assembly: GCF_029281585.2. Taxonomy (NCBI): domain Eukaryota; kingdom Metazoa; phylum Chordata; class Mammalia; order Primates; family Hominidae; genus Gorilla; species Gorilla gorilla. The sequence continues at coordinate 17,678,225 of NC_073235.2, read as the reverse complement.
AATAAATACTAGTAGACTACTCACTTAAAAAGCTTTGTACAAACTCTCTGTTTTCACTCCACATGTAAAGAGCTTGTAAGTTGTCATTCTACCCAAACAACAAATAAAAGGCTGAAGAGACTAAAATTAACCACTCTTTAGATCCACAGGAGAGTGAGGCCACAGGGCAAGCTGCCTCCCCCAGTTGTACAGACAGACAGGCAAATACAGGAAGTCCTGACTTAACTGGAGCAGGCTCAGTAGTGGAAAGGACTGCAGGAACAAGTGTTGGGGTAGAAAAACCTGAACTAATATTCAAAAATTTCTGGACACTCAGTGTGGACAAGTCTGGGAGTTAAACATGTCAGTCATGGGAGTCCTGTATTTTGTGAGTTTTACCTTGAAAATTACAAATAGGTTCTCAGTAAATATCACAGGGAAATTGTCCTGTTATTCTGATGAGGCTGAAGAGGAACCATTTGAAATATGCCATAGCATTCTGTTCTTCTTCAGAAGCTCTGCTCTCAAAAACCAACAACAACAAACCCTATTTTTAAAATGTATTAACTGCTGGTGTTTTATCAGAGCCCAGGTGAACTGGGAAAAAAAAAAAAAAATACACAACTCCAGCCCACTATAGCCAAACTTTTCCACCTAAAATGGAGAAATAAGAGCAGAATACACATTCTTCTAAAGCTCACATGGGACTTATACAAAGACGGACCACATTCTGGGTGAAAAAATACACCTTGCCAAATTTAAGAATAGAAATCATGTAATATCTGTTATCAGATTACAATGGAATTGAAGAAAAAAATGGAAAATCCCAATATATGTGAATATTAAAAAAACCAGAGTTCTAAATAATACATGGTCAAAGAAAATCTCAAAAGTATTTAAAAATAATTTTAACTACATGAAAATGAAAACAACTTATAAAAACGTGTGGGATGCAGAAAACGTAGTGCTTGAAGAAAATTGTACAGCATATTTAAATGCATATATTATACAAATCAGAATGATCTAAAATTAATTACCTAAGCTTCCACCTTAGAAAAAAGAAGGGAAAATTAAAGTACGATGAAGAAAAGCAATAAGAGTTAGAACAAAAATTAATAAAATTAAGAAATAGAGAGTAGTTAATGAAATCTAAAGCTGTTTATTTGAAAAGACCAAAAAATTAATAAGCCTACAATAATGCTTACTAAGGCGAAAAAAGAGCAGATAGAAATAACTCATATCAGAAATAAAAGGTTGTATTATTACAGATTCTATGAATATTAAAAGGATATTAAAGAAATATTATGAACAATCCTATGCCCACAAATTTGATAACCTAGATAAAACAGACCTATTCTTTGAAAGCCATAATCTTCTGAAACTCAATCAACAAAAAATAGATGCTTTGAACAGACCTATATCTATTAAATAAATTAAAGTAATTATAAATAATCTCCTAAAGCAGAAAGCACCAGGCCCATATAGGTTCATTGGTCAATTTTATCAAACATTTAGGAAGACATTAAACCAATTATCTACAAGCTCTTTCCAAACATAAAAACAGGGAGAACAACTTAACTCAGTCTATGAAGCCATCATTGTCTTAATACCTAAACCAAAGACAGTACGAAAAAAGAAAACTACATATCAATATCTCTTATGAACATAGATGCAAACATTTTCAATGAAATATTAGCAAATTCAATGTAACAATGTACAAAAATAATTATATACCACAACCAAGTATGATTTTACTCAGGTATGCAAAGCTGATTCAATATTTGAAAATCAATTAATATAATCCACAACAGGCTGAAATAGAAAAATTACATGATCTCATAAGTAGATATACAAAAAACCATTTAACAAAATCAAAAATCTGCTTATAACAAAAATTTTTAGTAAACTTGGAATAGAGAAGAAAATTCTACCACTTCATCAAAAATAACTACAAAGAACTTACAGCTGACATCACACTTCATGGTGACAAACTAGAAGTTTGTCTACTAAGGACAAGTCAGGAATATTTCCTCTCATCACTAATTTTTGACATTTTCCTGGAAGTCTTAGGAAATGCAGGGAGACAATAAAAGAAAATGTAAAATGTATGGATTAGAAACAAAGAAATTTTTTTAAATGCTGTTTTTTTTTTTTTTTTTTTTGCAGAAGACTTGCTCATCTATATATAAAATTCAAAATAATCAAAATATTCTGGATCCGTTATATGATTATAGCAAAGTTTCAGAATACTAAAGTAATATCAAAAGGTTAATTGCTTTCATATATACTAGCAATGAACAAATGGAATGTGAAACTAAAAACACAAAACATAATAGCATTTACATTAGCACCTCACAAAATGAAATACTTAGGAATTTACCTGAAAAGATATGTATGTCTAAAAGGAAAACCATAACATTGAATGAAAGAAATCAAATAAGGAATAAACCGATGGAGAACTATTCCATGTTAATGGATAGGAAAAATCAATACTGTCAAGTTGCCAGTTCTTCCCAATTTGACCTATAGATTCAATGCAATCCCAGGCAAAATCACAGAAAGTTATTTTGTCAGTATTGACAAACATCGTATAGAAGGGAAGAAGAGCCACAATTGCCAACAAAACACTAAAGAACAAAATTGGAGTACTGATATTACCTAGTTTTAAACCTTCCTATAAAGCTATAATAATAAAGACAGGGTGTTATCGATGAAAGATTAGACAAATAGATCAATGGGGCGGAATAAAGAGCCCCAAAACAGATCTACATAAATATAGTCAACTGATCTTTTCGAAGGAGAAAAGGCAATACAATAGAAAAATGATAATCTACTCAAAATACGGTGTGGGGAAAACTAGATATCACATGTAAATTGTGTGTGTGTGTGTGTATATATACACACATTTGCATGTGATGTCTAGTATACAACACACACACAAATTTTATGTACCTATATTTATAGACCTTATACCCTTCCAAAAATTAACTCAAATAAATCATAGATATAAGTGTAAAATGCAAAACGATATAACTCCTGGAAGCTAATATAGGAGGAAATGTAGATGATACTGGGTACAGTGCTGACTTTGTATATACAACATCAAAGGTACAATCAATGAAAGAAATAATTAATAAACTGAACTTCATTAGAATTAAAAACTGCTGTTGCTCTATGTAAGATAACGTCAGGAATACAAGAAGGAAAGCCACAAACTGTGAGGAAAATATTTGCCAACACACAAAATAAGAACTCTGAAACCTGATTAAAAATTGAGCCAAAGACTAACAGACTCGTTACCAAAGAGATATGCAGAAGAAAAACACGCATAAGAAAAGAGGCTCATCTGGGCATGGTTTGGGAGGCTGGGAGGCTGAGGTGAGCAGATCACCTGAGGTCGGGAGCTGAGACCAGCCTGACCAACATGGAGAAACCCCGTCTTTACTAAAAATACAAAATTAGCCAGGTTTGGTGGCTCACGCCTGTAATCCCAACTACTCAGGAGGCTGAGGCAGGAGAATGGCTTGAACCTGGGAGGCGAAGGTTGCGGTGAGCCGTGGTTTTGCCATTGCACTCCAGCCTGGACAACAAAAGCAAAACTCCATCTCAAAAAAAAAAAAAGAAAAGAGGCTCCACATCATACATCATCATGAAAATGCAAATTAAAACAATGAGATACCACAGCATGTTTACTAGAATGGCCAAAATCCATCACACAAAAACTATATCTGGGTATTTACAGTACCTTTATTCACAATTGCCAAATCTTGGAGGCAACCATGTTATCCTTCAGTAAGTGAAAAATAAACTCTGGTACATCCAGAAAAAGTAAAATTTTTGTTGTTAAAAGCAACTGAGTTATCAAGCCATGAAAAGACATGGAAGAAACTTTAATGCATATTACTAAGTGAAAAAAGCCCCTCTGAAAAGACTACATAGTCTATGATTCCAACTATATGACCTTCTGGCCAAGGCAAAACTATGGAGGTAATCAAAAAGATCAGTGGTTTTCAGAGGCTAGGGGAAAGATAGGATGAATAGGAGAAATGCCAATTTTTAGGGTAGTAAAACTACACTGCACGTTACTATAAGGGTGAATATATGTCACCATACTTTCTTCCAAACCCATAGAATGTGAACTCCAATGTAAACTATGGACTTTGAGTGATAATGGTGTACCAATGTAGGTTCACCAGTTGTAACAAATGTATCACTCTGGTGACACATGTTGATAAGAGTAGAGACTATGCACTATAATGTCCTTTCAATTTTGCTGTGAATTTAAAACTGATGTAAAAAAGTCATGAAAAGACTTCTATAATAGTTTAATAACACATTTATCCATAAAACCCCCAAAAGATACACTCTAATACACATGCACTTAAGAACGAACAAACAGAAGAAAGAGATGGAGCAAGATGGTGGAAGAAAAAGCTCCACCAATCATACCCCTTTCAAGGACACCAAGTTAACAACTACCTACACAGAAAAAAACACCTTCATGAGAACCAAAACTCAGGCAAGTACTTGCAGTACCTGGTTCTAACTTTGTATTGCTGAAAGACGCAGTGAGGAGAGAAAACAGTCCTGAATTACCGAAGCCACCCCTCCCCATCCCCAGTGGCAGCCGCAGGGTGGGTGTGGAGAGCCTCTCTGTGAGGCATCGAACTCAGTGCTGTCCTTTCAGAGAAAAAATAATCAGACCAAACTCAGCTGACACCAACACACAGAAGGAGCATTCCCCTACCCAGAGGGAAATCACTGGTCTCAGAGGTCTGAACTCCAGTGCCCACAAACCTTGACACCAAGGGCCAAAGTGTTCTCAGTCTCTGTGTAAACCTGAAAGGCAGTCTAGGCCATAAAGACCACAGCTCTTATGCAATTCCTTGGGCTGAACTAGGCCCAGAGACAGCAGAATGGGAGGGGGGCAGGCAACACTCTGAGACACCAGCCGAAGCAGCCAAGGGAGTGCTGGCATCACCCCTCTTCTAGCCCCCAGCTCCAAAAGAGATCCCATCCTTCCACCTGAGGAGGAGAGAGAGAAGAGTAGGGAAAACTGTCTTACCTCTTGGTTACCAGCTCAGCCACAGCAGGATAGGAAAGCTGTCAAAGTCATGAGGCCCCTTTTCTAGGCCCTAGCTCCCAGGGGACATTTTTAGACACATCCCGGGCCAGGAGGAAACCCACTGCCTTAAAGAAATTGACCCAGTCCTGCCAGCATTTATTACCTGCTAACTGAAAAGCCCCTGGGTTCTGGATAACCAGCGGTGATACCCAGGTATTACATCAAGGGCCCCTGTGAGCCTCTGATGACTTGCTGGCTCCAGGTATCAACACTGCCACAGTGGGGAAGGGTACCAAGCAGGTTCTTGGGGTCCCCAATTCCAGGAATTGACTCTTAGAATTTCTGGACATTGCTTGGGCCAGAAGGAAGCCCACTGCCCTGAAGGGTGAGTCCTAGGGCACGCAGCATTCACCATAAACTGACTCAAGAACCTTGGGCCTTAAGGGAACACTGGCGGTGGTCTGGCAGTACTTCTTGTGCCAGGGTGGTGGTGACTATGGGGTGTGGCTCCTCTGCTTTTGGCAAGGGGAAGGAAGAGTGGGAAGGACTGCATCTTGCGGTGTTGAGTGTCAGCTCAGCTACAATACAATAGAATACCAGGTAGATTGCTAAGGTTTTTGACACTAGTCCCTCACTCCCAGATGGCACTTCTAGATCCACGTGGGGGCCTGGGGGACTTCACCACCCTGAGGCAAAGGACATAGGGCTGGTCTGGCTGGCTTTGCCATCTGGTGATTGTAGACCCTTGGGTCCTTGAGTGAACATGGGCAGTAGCCAGGGAGTGGTTACAGCAGGCTGTGGGTGAGACCCAATGCTGTGCGGGCTTCAGGTCTGACCAGTGTAGTCACAGTGGTGGTAGCCACAGGGGTGCTTGTGTCACTCCATGCTATGGTTAGGCTTTGTGTTCCCACTAACATCTCTTCTTGAATTGTAATCCTCAGGTGCTAAGGGAGAGGCCTGGTGGGAGGTGATTGGATCATGGGGGCCGCTTCCCCCATGCTATTCTAATGATAGAGAGTGAGTTCTCACAAGATCTGATGGTTTTATAAGGGGATCTGCCCCCCTTTGCTTTTGACACATGGTTCTCTGACCTGGCATCATGTAAGATGTGCCTTTGCTTCTCCTTCACCTTCTGCCATGATTGTAAGTTTCTTAAGGCCTTCCCAGCCCTCAGAACTGTGAGTCGATTAAACCTCCTTCCTTTATAAATTACCCAGTCTTGGATATTTCTTTATAGCAGTGTGAAAACGAATTAATACAGTAAATTGTTACCAAGGTAGTGGGACACTGCTACAAAGATACTTAAAAATGTGGAACTGACTTTGGAACTGGGTAACAGGCAGAGGTTGGAACAGTTTGGAGGGCTCAGAAGAACACAGGAAGACGTGGGAAAGTTTGGAACTTTCCAGACTTGTTTAATGGTTTTGACCAAAATGCTGACATAGTGAGGTTGAAAATGAAGTCCAGGTTGAGGTGGTCTCAGATGGAGGTGAGAAACTTATTCAGAACTGAAGCAAAGGCCACTCTTGCTATGCTTCAGCAAAGAGACTGGTGGCATTTTGCCCCTGTGCTAGAGATCTGTGGAACTGGAACTTGAGAGAGATGATCTGAAATTGGAACTTATGTTTAAAAAGGAAGCAGAGCATCAAAGTTTGGAAAATTTGCAGCTTGATGATGCAGTAGAAAAGAAAAACCCATTTTCCTGGGAGAAATTCAAACCCATTGCAGAAATTTCCCTAAGAAATGAGGAGTCAAATGTTAATTACCAAAACGATATGGAAAATGTCTCCAGGGCATGTCAGAGGTTTTCACAGCAGCCCCTCCTAACACAGGGCCAAAGCCTCAGAGGAAAAAACTGTTTCCTGGGCCAACTGCTTTGTGCAGTGTAGGTACTTGGTGCCTTAAGTCCTAGCCATGGCTAAAAGGGGCCAATGTACAGCTCAGGCCATTGCTTCACAGGGTGCAAGCCCCAAGGCACTTGGCAGCTTCCATGTGGTGTTGCGGCTGCAGATGCACCGAAGTCAAGAATTGAGCTTTGGAAACCTCTGCCTAGACTTCAGAGGATGTATGGAAACAGATGGTTGTTCAGGTAGAAGTCTGCTGCAGGGGCGAAGCTCTCATGGAGAATGTCTGCTAGGGTAATGCAAAGAAGAAATGTGGGGTTGGAGCCCCCACACGGAGTCCCGACTAGGACACCGCCTAGTGGAGCTGTAAGAAGAGGACCACCATCCTCCAGACCCCAGAATGGTAGATCCACTGACAGCTTGAACCCTGCACCAGGAAAAGTCACAGACAATGCCAGCCACAAAAGCAGCTGGGTGAGGGGGCTATACCCTGCAAAGCCTTGGTGGCAGAGCTGCCCAAGGCTGTGAGGGCCCACCTCTTCCATCAGTGTGACTGGATGGGAGACACAGAGTCAAAGGATATCATTTTGGAGCTTTAAGATTTAATGACTGCCCTGTTGGATTTTGGACTTGCATGGAGCCTGTATAGCCCCTTTATTTTGGCCTATTTATCCCATTTGGCATGAGAGCATTTATCCAATTCCTATATTCCATTGTGACTTGGAGGTAACTAACTTGCTTTTGATTTTATGGGCTCCTAGGCAGAGGAACTTGACTTGTCACAGATGGGATTTTGGACTTGGACTTTTGAGTTAATGCTAAAATGAGTTAAGAATTTCGTGAACTGTTGGGAAGGCATGATTGTGTTTTGAAATGTGAGAATAGGAGATTTTGGGAGGGACTACAGGCAGAGAAATATGGTTAGGCTCTGTGTCCCCACTCAAATGTCATCTTGAATTGTAATCCCAAGGTGTTGAAGGAGAGACCTTGAGGGAGGTGATTGGATCACAGGGGCAATTTCCGCCATGCTTTTCTTGTGACAGTGAGTGAGTTCTCACAAGATCTGATGGTTTTATAAGGGGCTCCTACCCCTTTGCTTTTCACACATGCTTTTCTTGCCTTCCACCATGTAAGATGTGCCTTTGCTTCTCTTTCACCTTCCACCATGACACTAAGTTTTATAAGGCCTCCCAAGGAACTGTGAATCCATTAAACCTCCTTCCTTTGTAAATTACACAGTCCCAGGTATTTCTTTATAGCAGGGTGAAAATGGACTAATACACACCACCTCCAGCTTTAGGTGGCTCAGAACAGAGACAGAGACTCTGTATGTTTGGGACAAGGTAAGGGAAGGGAACAAGGGTCTATGCCTGGTAAATGAGAGAATTCTCCCAGAACATGTCCAACATAATCAAGACAGTCCATCTATGAGTCTGCAAGAACCACAGAATTACTTGGCTAGGTTGCCTCCCAAAGTAGAAACAGTTTAGATCACAACACTCAAGTCCTCTCAAATATCTGGAAAGGCTACCCCAAAAGGAAAACTACAAGTAAGCCCAGACAGTGAAGATTACAATAAATACCTAATTATTCAATGCTCGGACACAAAAGAACATCTACTAGCATCAACGTCAGCCAGGAAAACATGAACTTACCAAATGAACTAAATAAGGCACCAAGGAGCAATCCTGGTGAATCAGATATGTGATCCTTCAGATACAGAATTCACAATAGTTGTTTGTTTTAAGGAAACTCAAATAAATTCAAAATAACACAGAGAAGTAACTCAGAAATAGAAAAGCTTAACAAAGAGATGGAAATAATTAAAAATAAGCAGAAATACTGGAGCTGAATAATACAACTGGCATACTGAAGAATGCATCAGAGTCCTTTAACAGCAGAATGGATCAAGGAGAAGACATAATTAGTGATCTTAAAGGCAAGCTATTTTAAAATACATAATCAGAGGAGGCAAAAAATAAAAATAAAAAAGAAACAGGCTTAGAGGATGTAGAAAATATCCTCAAATGGGCAAATCTAAGAGTCATTGGTCTTAACGAGGAGGTAGAGTGATATGGAGAGAAAGCTTTTTCAAAGGTATAATAACAGAGAACTTCCCAATTCTAGAGAAAGATTTCAATATCCAAGTACAAGAAGGTTGTAGAACACCAAGCAGATTTAACCCAAAGAAAATTGCCTCAAGGAATTTAATAGTCAGACTCCTAAAGGTCAAGGATAAAGAAAGGATTCTAAAAGCAGGAAGAGAAAACAAGCAAATAACATAAAATGGAGCTACAATATGTCTTTCAGAACACTTTTTAGTGGAAACCTTACAGGCCAAGAGAGAATGGCATGACATATTTAAAGTGCTGAAGGAAAATAACTTTTGCCCTAGAATAGTATATCTGGCAAAAATGTCATTCAAGCATGAAGGAGAAATAAGCAAAAGCTGGGGAATTTTATCAGTACCAGACCTTTCCTACAAGAAAAGCTACAACCTTTTCCACATGGAAATGCCAGGCCTTTAGTACTTCAGTCAGAAGGAAAAGAATATTAATAAGCAATAAATAATCACCTGAAGGTATAAAACTCACTGGTAATAGTAAACACACAGAAAAACACAGAATACTATAACAATGTAACTATGGTGTGTAAACAACTCTTATCCTGAGTAGAAAGACTAAACAATGAACCAATAAAAAATAACTACAAAAACTTTGTAAGACATAGTACAAAAATATATAAATGGAAACAATAAAAAGTTTAAAAGTTCGAGGACAAAGTTAAGGTGAATTTTTATTAGTTTTTATTTTGCTTGCTTGTTTATACAGAGAATACTGTTATCAGGTTAAAATAATAAGTACAGTATTTGCAAGCCTCATGGTAACCTCAAACTAAAAAACATACAATGGATACAGAAAAGATAAAAAGAAAGAAACTAAATCATATCACCAGAGCAAATGTTCTTCACTAGAGAAAGACAAGAATGAAAGAAAGAGAAGGCCACAAAACAACCAGAAAACAAGTAACAAAATGTCAGGAGTAAGTCCTTACTTATTCGTAATATGTTGAATGTAAATGGATGAAACTCTCCAATCAAAAGATGTAGAATGGCTGAATGAATGAAAAAACAAGACTCATTTATCTGTTTCTTACAAGAAACACACTTCGCCTATAAAGACACACATAGACTAAAAATAAAGGGGTAGAAAAAGAATTTCATGCCAATGGAAGCCAAAAACAAGCAGAAGTCACTATATACATATCAGACAAAAGAGATTTCAAGAGAAAAACTATAAGAGACAAAGAAGGTTGTTATAAAATGATAAAGGGGTCAGTTCAGCAAAAGGATAATAATTTTAAATATATATGCAGCAAACACAGGAACACCCCGATATATAAAGAAAATATTATTAGAGTTAAAAAGAGAGGCCCCAATATAATAAGAGCTGGAGACTTCAACACCCAAGTAAAAGAAATAATAAAGACCAGAGCATAAATAAATGAAATTGAATTTTAAAGACACTAAAAAGATCAATGAAACAAAAAATGAGTTTTGTGAAAAGTTAAACAAAATTGACAAACCTTTAGCCAGACTGTCAGGCCTCTGAGCCAAAGCTAAGCCATCATATCCCCTGTGACCTGCACGTACACATCCAGATGGCCTGCTCCTGCCTTAACTGATGACATTCCACCACCAAATAAGTGAAAATGGCCTGTTCCTGCCTTAACTGATAACATTACCTTGTGAAATTCCTTTTCCTGGCTCATCCTGGCTCAAAAGCTCCCCAACTGAGCACCTTGTGACCCCCACCCCTGCCAGCCAGAGAACAACCCCCTTTGACTGTAATTTTCCTTTACCTACCAAATCCTATAAAATGGCCCCATCCCATCTCCCTTCCCTGACCCTCTTTTCAGACTCAGCCCACCTGCACCCAGGAGATTAAAAAGCTTTATTGCTCACACAAAGCCTGTTTGGAGGTCTTTCACACAGACACGAGTGAAACAGACTAAGAAGAAAAGATCAAAAACAGAAAGATAAAATAGACAAAAAAATTGAAGTTTTATTGATTTTCTGAGAAAATCAGAAATGAAAAAGGAGATATTACATCAGATACTGTAGAAATTCAAAAGATCATTAGTGACTGGGTATGAGCAACTACATGCCAATAAATTGGAAAATCTAGAAGAAATGGACAAATTTCCAGATACATACAATCTACCAAGATTAACACAGGAAGAAATCCAAAACCTGAACAGACCAATAACAAGTAACGAGATCAAAGCCGTAATAAAAAGTATTCCAGTAAAGAACGTCCCAGGACTTGGTGGCTTGGTGAATTATACCAATCCTACTCAAGAACTAATACCAATCCCACTGAAATTATTCTGAAAAATAGAGGAGGAGGAAATACTTCCAAATTCACTCTTTAAGGCCAGAATTACCCTGATACCAAAACCAGACAAAGACATATCAAAAATTGAAAACTACAGGTCAATATCTCTGATCAATGTTGGTGCAAAAATTCTCAACAAGATATTAGCAATCCAAATTCAACAATACATTTGAAAGGTCACACATATGACCAAGTGGAATTTATTACTAGGATGCAAGGATGATTCAACATATGCAAATCAATCAATATGATACATCATAACAGAATGAAAGATAAAAACCATATGGTCATTTCAATTGATGCTGAAAACGCATTTGATAAAATTCAACATCCCTTCAGAATAAAAAAAAAAAATCTCCGACAAACTGGGTATAGAAGGAACATAACTCTACATAATAAAAGCTATATAAGACAGACCCATAGCTAGTATTGTCAGGCCCCTGAGCCCAAGCTAAGCCATCATATCTGCTGTGACCTGCACGTACACATCCAGATGGCCAGTTCCTGCCTTAACTGATGACATTCCACCACAAAAGAGGTGAAAATGGCCTGTTCCTGCATTAACTGATAACATTACCTTGTGAAATTCCTTCTCCTGGCTCATCCTGGCTCAAAAGCTCCCCTACTGAGCACCTTGTGACCCCCACCCCTGCCAGCCAGAGAACAACCCCCCTTTGAGTGTAATTTTCCTTTACCTACCCAAATCTTATAAAACGGCCCTACCCCTATCTCCCTTCGCTGACTCTCTTTTCGGACTCAGCCCGCCTGCACCCAGGTGAAATAAACAGCCTTGTTGCTCACGCAAAGCCTGTTTGGTGGTCTCTTCAAAAGGACATGCATGAAATTTGGTGCCGTGACTCAGATCGGGGGACCTCCCTTGGGAGATCAATCCCCTGTCCTCCTGCTCTTTGCTCCGTGAGAAAGATCCACCTACGACCTCAGATCCTCAGACCAACCAGCCCAAGGAACGTCTCACCAATTTCAAATCCAGTAAGCGGCCTCTTTTTACTCTCTTTTCCAACCTCCCTCACTATCCCTCAACCTCTTTCTCCTTTCAATCTTGGCGCCACACTTCAATCTCTCCCTTCTCTTAATTTCAATTCCTTTCATTTTCTGGTAGAGACAAAGGAGACACATTTTATCTGTGGACCCAAAACTCTGGTGCCAGTCACGGACTTGGGGAGGCAGCCTTCCCTTGGTGTTTAATCATTGCAGGGACGGCTCTCTGATCATTCAGCCATGTTCCATTTGTGTCTGATCTCCACGGGGACACCTGCCTTGATCATTCACCCACGTACCCTTAGTGGCAAGTCAACTGCAGGGATGCCTGCTTTACTGCTCACCCACATTGCAGCCCAAGGCTGCTCACCACCTCCTTCTCCGTGTCTCTACCCTTCTCTTCAAACTTGCCTCCTTCGCTATAGGCAAGCGTCCACCCTCCATTCCTCCTTCTTCTCCCTTAGACTGTGTTCTCAAGAACATAAAACCCCTTCAACTCACACCTGACCTAAAACCTAAACACCTTATTTTCTTCTACAATGCCGCTTGACCCCAATACAAACTCGACAGTGGTTCCAAATAGCCAGAAAATGGCACTTTCAATTTTTCCATCCTACAAGATCTAAATAATTCTTGTTGTAAAATAGGCAAACAGTCTGAGATGCCTGATGTCCAGGCATTCTTTTACACATCGGTCCCTCCCTAGTCTCTGTTCCCAATGCAACTCGTCCCAAATCTTCCTTCCCTCCCACCTGTCCCCTCAGTCCCAACCCCAAGCATTGCTGAGTCTTTCTAATCTTCCTTTTATATAGACCTATCTGACCTCTCCCCTCCTCACCAGGCTGAGCTAGGTCCCAATTCTTCCTCAGCCTCTGTTCCTCCACCCTATAATCCTTTTATCCCTTCCCCTCCTCACACCCTGTCCAGCTTACAGTTTCGTTCCATGACTGGCCCTCCCCCACCTGCCCAGCAATTTCCTCTTAAAAAGGTGGCTGGAGCTAAAGGCATACTCAAAGTTAATGCTCCTTTTTCTTTATCCCAAATCAGATAACGTTTAGGCTCTTTTTCATCAAATATAAAAACCCAGCCCAGTTCACGGCTTGTTTGGCAGCAACCCTGAGACGCTTTACAGCCCTAGACCCTAAAAGGTCAAAAGGCCGTTTTATTCTCAATATACATTTTATTACCCAATCCACTCCCGACTTTAAATAAAGCTCCAAAAATTAAATTCCGGCCCTCAAACACCACAACGGGACTTTAAATCTTGCCTTCAAGATGTACAATAATAGAAAAAAGTTGCAATTCCTTGCTTCCACTGTGAGAGAAACCCCAACCACATCTCCAGCACACAAGAACTTCCAAACGCCTGAACCACAGTGGCCAGGGATTCCTCCAGAACCTCCTCCCCCAGGAGCTTGCTACAAGTGCCGGAAATCTGGCCACCAGGCCAAGGAATGCCCGCAGCCTGGGATTCCTCCTAAGCCGCATCCCATCTGTGCGGGACCCCACTGAAAACCGGACTGTTCAACTCACCTGGTAGCCACTCCCAGAGCCCCTGGAACTCTGCCCAAGGCTCTCCGACTGACTCCTTCCCAGATCTTCTTGGCTTAGCAGCTGAAGACTGACACTGCCCGATCGCCTCAGAAGCCCCCTAAACCATCATGGATGCCAAGCATCAGGTAACTCACAGTAGAAGGTAAGTCAGTCTCCTTCTTAATCAATATGGAGGCTACCCACTCCACATTACCTTCTTTTCAAGGGCCTGTTTCCCTTACCTCCATAATTGTTGTAGGTATTGACAGCCAGGCTACTAAGCCTCTTAAAACTCCCCAACTCTGCTGCCAACTTAGACAATACTTTTTAAAGCACTCTTTTAGTTTTCCCCACCTGCCCAGTTCCCTTATTAGGCCAAGACACTTTAACTAAATTATCTGCCTCCCTGACTATTCCTGGACTACAGCCACATCTCATTGCTGCCCTTGTTCCCAATCCAAAGCCTCCTTTGCGTCCTCCTCTTGTATCCCCCCACCTTAACCCACAAGTATAAGATACCTCCACTCCCTCCTTGGTGACCCATCATGCACTCCTTACCATCTTGTTAAAGCCTAATCACCCTTACCCCACTCAACGCCAATATCCCATCCCGCAGGGTGCTTTAAAAAGATTAAAGCCTCTTATCACTCACCTGCTACAGCATGGCCTTTTAAAGCCTATAGACTCTCCTTACAATTCCCCCATTTTACCTGTCCTAAAACCAGACAAGCCTTACAAGTTAGTTCAGGATCTGTGCCTTATCAACCAAATTGTTTTGCCTATCCACCCCATAGTGCCAAACCCATATACTCTCCTATCCTCAATACTTCCCTCCACAATCCATTATTCTGTTCTGTATCTCAAACATGCTTTCTTTACTATTTATTTGCACCCTTCATCCCAGCCTCTCTTTGCTTTCACTTAGACTGACCCATCAGGCTCAGCAAATTACCTACGCTGTACTGCCATGAGGCTTCACAGATAGCCCCCATTACTTCAGTCAAGCCCAAATTCCATCCTCATCTGTTACCTATTTTGGCATAATTCTCATAAAAACACACGTGCTCTCCCTGCTGATCGTGTTCTACTAATCTCCCAAACCTCAATCCCTTCTACAAAACAACTCCTTTCCTTCCTAGGCATGGTTAGTGTGGTCAGAATTCTTACACAAGAGCCAGGACCGCACCCTGTAGCCTTCCTGTCCAAACAACTTGACCTTACTGTTTTAGCCTAGCCTTCATGCCTGCATGCAGCAGCTGCCACTGCCTTAATGCTTTTAGAGGCCCTAAAAATCACAAACTATGCTCAACTCGCTCTCTGCAGTTCTCATAACTTCCAAAACCTATTTTCTTCCTCATACCTGATGCGTATACTTTCTGCTTCCAGGCTCCTTCAGCTATACTCACTCTTTGTTGAGTCTCCCACAGTTACCATTGTTCCTGGCACGGACTTCAATCCGGCCTCCCACATTATTCTGGATACCACACCTGACCCCCATGACTGTATCTCTCTGATCCACCTGACATTAACCCCATTTCCTCATATTTCCTTATTTCCTGTTCCTCACCCTGATCACATTTAGTTTATTAATGGCAATTCCACCAGGCCTAATCGCCACTCACCAGCAAAGGCA
Source organism: Gorilla gorilla gorilla (assembly GCF_029281585.2). Lineage (NCBI taxonomy): Eukaryota > Metazoa > Chordata > Mammalia > Primates > Hominidae > Gorilla > Gorilla gorilla. Next base: position 17,662,775 of record NC_073235.2, on the reverse strand, counting down.
GGCTATGCTATAGTATCTTCCACATCTGTCATTGAGGCTACTGCTCTGCCCACCCCTAGTACCTCTCAGCAAGCCGAACTACTTGCCTTAACTCAAGCTGTCACTCTTGCAAAAGGACTACTCATCGGTATTTATACTGACTCTAAATATGCCTTTCATATTCTGCACCACCATGCTGTTATAGAGGCTGAAAGAAGTTTCCTGACTACTCAAAGATCCTCCATCATTAATGCCTCTTTAATAAAAACTCTGCTCAAGGTCGCTTTACTTCCAAAAGAAGCCGGAGTCATTCACTGCGAAGGCCATCAAAAGGCGTCAGATCCCATTGCTCTAGGCAACACTTATGCTGATAAGGTGGCTAGACAAGCAGCTAGCGTTCCAACTTCTGTCCCTCATGGCCAGTTTTTCTCCTTCACATCAGTCACTCCCACCTATGAATCGCTTCCCACACAAGGCAAATAGTTCTTAGACCAAGGAAAATATCTCCTTCCAGCCCCAAAGGCCCATTCTATTCTGTCATCATTTCATAACCTCTTCCATGTAGATTATAAGCCGCTAGCCCGTCTCTTAGAACCTCTCATTTCCTTTCCATCCTGGAAATCTATCCTCAAAGAAATCACTTCTCAGTGTTCCATCTGCTATTCTACTAACCCTCAAGGATTGTTCAGGCCTCCTCCCTTTCCTACACATCAAGCTCGAGGATTTGCCCCTGCCCAGAACTGGCAAATTGATTTTACTTATGTGCCCGAGTCAGAAAAGTAAAATACCTCTTAATCTAGGTAGACACTTTCATTGGATAAGTAGAGGCCTTTCCTACAGGGTCTGAGAAGGCCACCACAGTCATTTCTTCCCTTCTGTCAGACATCATTCCTCAGTTTGGCCTTCCCACCTCTATATAGTCCGACAGCAGACCGGCCTTTATTAGCCAAATCAGCCAAGCATTTTTTCAGGCTCTTAGTATTCAGTGAAATCTTTATATCCCTTACAGTCCTCAGTCTTCAGGAAAAGTAGAACACACTAATAGTCTTTTAAAAACACACCTCACCAAGCTCAGCCACCAACTTAAACGGGACTAGACAATACTTTTACCACTTTCCCTTCTCAGAATTCAGGCCTGTCCTTGGAATGCTACAAGGTACAGCCCATTTGAGCTCCTGTATATACGCTCCTTTTAATTAGGCGCCAGTCTCATTCCAGACACCCGACCAACTTAAACTGTGCCCCAGAAAACTTGTCATCCCTACTATCTTCTGTGTAGTCATACTCCTATTCACCGTTCTCAACTACTCATACATGCCCTGCTCTTGTTTACACTGCCAGGTTACACCGTTTCTCCAACCCATGACAGCTGATATCTCCTGGTGCTATCCCCAACTGCCACTCTTAACTCTTAGAGTAAATAAATAATCTTTGCTGGTAGGACTATGCTGAATCTCCTTAATTAAATGTCTGAATCTCTCTAATTAAATGTCCTAGGTCCTCCCAATTCTTAGACATTTAATACCTGTTTTTCTCCTTCTCTTATTCCGTTTAGTTTTTCAATTCATATAAAACCATATCCAGGCCATCGCCAATAATTCTAAGTGACAAATGTTTCTTCTAACAACCCCACAATATCGCCCCTTACCACAAAATCTTCCTTCAGCTTAATCTCTCCCGCTCTAGGTTCCCACGCCGCCCCTAATCCTGCTCGAAGCAGCCCTGAGAAACATTGCCCATTATCTCTCCATACCACCCCCCAAAATTTTCGCCGTCCCAACGTTTTACCACTATTTCATTTTATTTTTCTTATTAATATAAGAAGACAGGAATGTCAGGCCCCTGAGCCCAAGCTAAGCTATCATATCCCCTGTGACCTGCAAGTACACATCCAGATAGCCAGTTCCTGCCTTAACTGATGACATTCCACCACAAAAGAAGTGAAAATGGCCTGTTCCTGCCTTAACTGATGACATTATCTTGTGAAATTCCTTCTCCTGGCTCATCCTGGCTCAAAAGCTCCCCTACTGAGCACCTTATGACCCCCACCCCTGCCCGCCAGAGAACAACCCCCCTTTGAGTGTAATTTTCCTTTACCTACCCAAATCTTATACAACGGCCCCACGCCTATCTCCTTTGCTGACTCTCTTTTTGGACTCAGCCCGCCTGCACCCAGGTGAAATAAACAGCCTTGCTGCTCACACAAAGCCTGTTTAGTGGTCTCTTCACACGGACTTGTATGAAAAGTATCATATGGAATGGGGAACACCTGAAAGCCTTTCCTCTTAAGATCTGATACACCACAAGAATGGCACTGTCACCACTGTTACTCAACACAGTACTGAAAGTCCTAGCTAGAGCAATCAGACAAGAGAAAGATATTAAGGGCATACAAATTGGAATGGAACAAGTCAAAATATCCTGTTTTGCAGATTATATAATCTTATATTTGGAAAAACCTAAAGAATCCACAAGAAAACTATTAGAACTGATTAAAAAAAATAAAGTGGGAAAATACAAAATCAACATACAAAAATCTGTAGCATTTCTCTATGTCAATAGTGAACATTCTGAAAAAAAAAGGAATAAAAAAATCTAACTTAGAATCGCCACACATAAAATTAAACACTTAGAAATTAAAGAAGTGAAAGATCTCTGTAATGAAAACTTTAAAACACTGATGAAAAAAATTGAAGAGGACATCAAAAAATGAAAAAAAAAATTATGTTCATTAATTGGGAGACTCAATATTGTTAAAATGTTCATAATACCCAAAGCATAATCTATAGATTCAGTGCAATCCTTATCAAAATACCAATGATGGTCTTCACAGAAATGGAAAAAGCATTCCTAAAATTTGTATGGAACTACAGAAAAACCAAGAATAGTCAAAGCTAAAAAAAAAAAAAAAAAAAAAAAACTAGATAAATTACATTACCAGACTTCTTCTTATACTACAGAGCTATAGTAACCAAAATAGCATTGTAGTGGCATAAAAACAGACACATAGAATGATAAAACAGAATAGAGAACCCAGAAACAAATCCACACACTTACAGTGAGCTCATTTGGACAAAGGTGCCATAACATACCCTGGGGAAAAAATGAGTCTCTTCAATAAATGGTGCTTGGAAAACTGGATGTCCATAAGCAGAAGAGACTTGACCCTTATCTCTCAGCAAATAAAAATTCTATCAAAATGAATTAAAGGCTTAAATCCAAGACATCAAACCATGAATCTACTACAAGAAAACATTGGGGAAAATGTCCACAACATTGGTGTGGGCAAAGATTTCTTGATCAATACTCCACAAACAAACACAGGCAACCAAAGCAAACATGGACAAACGGGATCACGCCAAGTTAAAAAGTTTCTAAACAGTAAAGTATACAATCAAAAAGTGAACAGACAACCCACACAATGGGAGAAAATATTTGCAAACTATCGCTCTGATAAGGGAGGAATCACCAGTATATGTAAGGAGCACAAACAACTCTATAGGAAAAAAAAATCTAATAATCCAATAAAGTAAGCAAATATTTGAACAGATATTTTTCAAAAGAAGACATACAAATGGCAAGTGGGCATATGAAAAGGTGCCCAACGTCATTGATCATCAGATAAATGCAAATCAAAACTATAATTAGATATCATCTCACCCCAGTTAAAATGGCTTATATCCAAAAGACAGGTAATACGAAGTGCTGGCAAGGATGCGGAGAAAAGGGAACCCTTGTAAACTGTTGGTGGGAATTTAATTAGTACAACCACTATAGAAAGCAGTTTGGAGGTTCCTCAAAAAACTAAAACTAGAGCTGCCATATGATCCAGCAATCTCACTGCTGGGTATGTACCCAAAAGAAAGGAACTCAATATATCAAAGAGATATCTGTACTCCTACATTTGTTGCAGCACTGTTTCCAATAGCTAAGATTTGGAAGAAACCTAAGTGTCCATCAACAGATGAATAGATAAAGAAAATATGATACATATACACAGTGGAATACCATGCAGCCATAATAAAGAATGAGATTCAGTCATCTGCAATAACATGGATGGAACTGGAGATCACTATGTTAAGTGAAATAAGCCAGAGACAGAAACAAAAACATTGCATACTCTCACTTATTTGTGGAATCTAAAAATAAAAATCAGTTGAACTCATGGACATAAAAAGTAAAAGCATGGTTACCAGAGGCTAGGAAGGGTAGTGAGGGTTGCGGGTAGAAGGTAGGGATGATTAATGGGTAAAAAAGAAAAAACAGAAAGAATGAATAACACCTACTATTTGAGAGCACCTTATGGTGACTGAAGTCAAAAATAATTGTATATTTTAAGATAACTAAAGAATGTAATTGGATTGTTTGTAACTTAAAAGACAAATGCTTGAGGGCAAGGATATCCCATTCTTTAAGATGTGGTTATTTAACATTGTACGCCTGTATCAAAACATCTCAGGTACCCCATAAATATATATACCTACTATGTATCCACAAAAATTTTAAAATCTAATTTTTTTAAAGAATGGATAAATATAACCATATAATGAAATACTATTTATATGCATACTACTGATTTGCATAATGACATGGATGAACCTCAAAACATGTTAAGTGAAAGAAGCACAATACTAAATAATACACTGTATTATTCCATTTATATGAAGTTTTAGAAGAACAAAATTCATCAATGATAAAATAGTGATTTCAAAGTGTATGTGTTGAGTGAGCATAACACACAACTTTGTGGGATGATAGAAATGTTTTATGATGTGAGTTACATGGATGCATGCATTTTTTTCAAATATGTTTGGACTGTACAGTTAAGACATATATTTTACTGCCTATAAATTAAACCAAATAGATATATAAATGTAATATAACAGAAATTATCAATGTGTGTACATTTAAGTAATCTTTCAATAACAATGTATTTCAAAGATATTTCACAGCTCAAAAAAACATACCATTTTGTCAAACTGGGAAAACAGAACATTTTTGCTAAATGATATTTTTTATTGGGGTAAGATATAAATAACAAACAAACTTACTTTTTGATTTTTTAAATATACAATTCAGTGTCATCAAATACATTCACAATGTTTTACAACTACTCACTAGTCATTTCCAGAACATTTTATTACAGCAAACAGAAACTCTCTACCTATTAAGCAATTAATTCCTCATTCCCACTATACCAAGCCTAGGGTAACATTGGTTCTATTTTCTGTCTCTAAAAGTTTGGCTATTGTGGGTACCTCATATAAGCATAATAATACAATATTTATCCTTTGTGTGCGGTTTATCTAACTTAGCCTAATGCCTTTAACTTTACTCATGTCGTAGCATGTATCAGAATTTTATTCTTTTTAAGGCTAAATGTTCCAGTATATATATACCACATTTTGTTTATCTATCTTTTGAAGGATATTTGGGTTGTTTCCATCTTTTGGCTGCTGTGAATAATACTGCCATGAATGTTAGTGCACAAATATATACACCTAGAAATGAAATGACTGGATCATAGATAATTCTATGTTTAACTTTTTGAGAAACATGTAAATTATTTTCTATAGCAATTGCATCATTTTATGTTCCCAAGAACAAAACACGAAAGTTTTAATTTCTCCACATCTTCACCAACACCTGTTGTTTTCTCTTCTTAATAATAGCCAACCTATTTTGTGTGGGGAGGCATCTCATTGAAGTTTAGATTGGCATTTCCCAAATGACTAGTGAGGTTTAGCATCTTTTCATGTGCTTATTAGCCATCTGCATATCTTCTTTGGAGCAATGAACTATTCAAGTCCTTTTTTTTTGTATTGGCTTGTTTGGTTTTTGTTGTTGAGTTGTAGGACTTCGTTGTATATTCTGGAAATTAACCTCCTATTAGATAAGTAATTTGCAAATTCTTTTTTCCTATTTAGCAGGTTGTCTTTTCATTCACTTAATAGTGCTATTCAATGCATAGAAATTTTTAACGGTGAAGAAGCCAAAATTGTATTTTGTTTTGTTGCCAGTGCTTTTTTTTCTTCATTTTAAACAACTGAACAGCTTTGGTTTCATTACCTTTTCTCAATTATTTTTCTTTTCAATTTTATTAATTTCTGGTATTTATTACTTTCTTTCTCTTGCTACATTTGAGTTTTATTTGTTCTCCCTTTACTAGTTTCTTGAGGGTGGAAGCTTAGAATACTGTTTTGAGAATATTTTTATTTTCTCAATATAAGTATGTAATGCTATAAATTTCTCTGTAAGCATTGCTTTTCACTGCATTCACAAATTTTGACATGGTTCATTTTCATTCCACTTAAGTTCCATTTGGACTTAATTTTTAATTCATATGGTTTTTTTTTTGGTTTTATTATGGTCTAAGAATTCTTGACAAAATGTGTGTTCTAATACTTTGGGGTGAAGTGTTTAACGAATTTCAAATTAGGTCAAATTGAATGGCAATTTGGGTCATATATTCAATATCCTTACTATTTTTCTGCCTACTTTTTCTATCAATTATTGCAAAGGAGTGTTGAAGTCTGCATTTACGATTGTGGATTTCTCCATTTCTGCTTTTAGTCTATGTATTTTGATACTCAATTATTAAGTGCATGTGCATTTAGAACTTTTGTCTTAGAAAAATAGCCCTTTTATAATTAAATGATGTTTCTTTTTATTCTTATTTGTTTTTGGAAACTTACTTTTCTGATACTAATTGTCAGGCCTCTGAGCCCAAACTAAGCCATCGCATCCCCTGTGACCTGCACGTATATGCCCAGATGGCCTGAAGTAACTGAAGAATCACAAAAGAAGTGAAAATGGCCTGTTCCTGCCTTAGCTGATGACATTCCACCACAAAAGAAGTGAAAATGGGCAGTTCTTGCCTTAAGTGATGACATTACCTTTCCTTTTCCTGGCTCATCCTGGCTCAAAAAAGCTGTGAAATTCCTTTTCCTGGCTCATCCTGGCTCAAAAAAGCTCCCCCACTGAGCACCTTGTGTCCCCCTACTCCTGCCCACCAGAGAACAACCCCCCTTTGACTGTAATATTCCTTTACCTACCCAAATCTTATAAAACGGCCCCACCCCTATCTCCCTTCGCTGACTCTCTTTTCGGACTCAGCCCGCCTGCACCCAGGTGATTAAAAAGCTTTATTGCTCACACAAAGCCTGTTTGGTGGTCTCTTCACACGGACACGAGTGAAACTAATATTGCTGCTTTTGCTTTATTTATTTTGGTTATTGTTTTAATAATATTTTACAGCTGTTTATCTTTAGCTTACCTGTGTCCTTATGTTTAAAGTGAGATTTTGTAGGGATAACATATTGGATCTCGATTTCTAATGCAATTTTACAATCTCTGTCTTATCAGTAATTTTTATGCCATTCATACTTAGAGTGCTTATTAATATCATTGAATTAAAATCTACCATTGTCTCCTTCTATTTTTCTACCTATTATTTATTCTTCATCCTCTGTTTTCCTGTCTTTCATGGCTAATTAAGGAAATTTTTAGGATTTTTAAAATCTACTTTATTGGTTTATTAAGTCTATCTTTTAAAATATTTATAGTGATTGCTAAAACGTTTAAATTATGCCTCCTTAATAAATGTTTAAATTATGCCTCCAAATAATAGCATGCTGCTTCATGAATAGTAGAGCAACATAACAGTGCATTTGCGCATTCCCAAATCTATTCATCTTTTGCATTACTGTGTCATGTACTATATATTGCTAATATTTTTGTCTTAGTTTATCTTTAAAAAAAATTCTTCATATAGATCCAAGTTACAGTGTTATATTCCTTTTGCCTGAAGAATTTCTAAAATTTCTTGCAGGTTTAAACATTTATTGTTGGTCTTCTGACAATAAATTCTCCCAGGTTTAATTTGTCCAGGAAAAGTATTAATTTTTATTCTTTGAAAAATATTTTTGCTTTTTACAGAATGATAGGTTGGCAGTTAGGTTTTCAAATGTTTTAGTACTTTAAAAATGATATTTTATTTTTACAGCTGGCATGATTTCTGAAGAGAAATTCTTTTATAATTGTCATCTATATTCTTCTGTTAGAACTTTTTCCCTTTTTCTGCTTTCAAATATTTTGGTGGTGGTGTTTGGTTTGTCATTTTTATTTTATCCTGCTTGGTGTCCTCTGAGATTCTTAGAACATTGTTTTTGCATTTGTTTTTAATTTTGAAAAATTCTTAGCTATCATTTCTTTAAATATTTCTTCCTCCTCATTCTCCTAGCTTCTCCCTTCATGGATTCTATCACATATTTGTTACTGTTTAACAATGGCCTAGAAAATTGTGGTGTTGTGTTTTTCTTTTGATAACTTTTTTATACTTTTGAAGTTTGACTTTCAATAATTTCTATAAACCTATCTTCAAATTCACATATTTATTTCCTTTCTACATCAAGTCTACTGATGAGTACAACTAAGGCATTTTTCCTGTTATTTCCCCCTAGTTGATTCTTTCTGCTTCCTCTTTTTTTTCTAGAATTCCATCTGATTTTTAATGTTGTCCATCTTCCCATTAGAACCTTTAACTTAATAATCATGATTATTTTGATCCCATTTCACATAGTTCAACATCTTTGTCATATCTGCATCTGTTTCTGATTCTTGCTCTGTACTTCATGAGAGTCTGCCTTTTGCAGTTAGTTGTTTAATTTACTGCTTGTAGGCCTGGACATGGGCAGGGTGAAAAGGAGACAGTTATGTGATGCCCTGATTATGCTTCAAACATAGGAAGGCACCATTTCTCAGGATATTAGGGGTATAGTTTTGTCAGTACTCCTGCCCCTGCCCTAACTATAGTTCTTTGACCAACATATATTTCTACCATTTTTTTTTGGTAGTAGAGGGGATTTTTCAGTTTACTCCTCTAGCTGCAATGGGCTTTCTCCAGTATGCTAATGGCCTTCTTTTCAAAGATTCTGGCTTTTATTCTGTAAGAGAGATGGAGGGAAGAATTTCACTGGAATTTTGCCTTTCCTGCAATGGCAGTTCTTTTTCTTTCTGATTTTTGCATCCCAAGGAAAATTATCTCAAGACTCTCCCAAGATTGTCAGCGAGTACCCAGTGAGCTTTACTGAACAAAAGGTAACAACAGTACATAGGCTCCCCCTATATTTTTGGACCCCAGCAGTTTCACTCCCCTTCCACCAATTCACCAGTCTCCCAAACTCAAATGTTCTAAACCGTGTCCTGCTGCCTTTATTTTTCTAGTTAAAACAGTGCTCCTGTCTGCCACTGATCTCCCTGGTGGCTGTTAGTGTCTACTTAGCTTTGGTGCCAGTTGTTGTCTAGTGACCTTGTCACTAACGCGTGTTGGAAAAAAAGTCACGGACTTGTTATTTGTCCAAATATTGCTTTCATTGTAATTTTGAAAACAATGTAATTTCTATTTCTATAATTTCCTCAGTAGATTCCAGAAGCATAAAGTATTATTTTAACATGCCAAATTTGTCATCTTTTGTTCACAGCATTTATGTGTAGTAATGTCAGGATATGGAATGTTATGGATCTGTCAAAATTGTGGAATAATACTGGAGCTTTCAAAATAGTGATTTGGACGAAAGAACAAAGACCAAAAATACATTTTTTCTGCTTCCAAGGGATCCAAACTTATGCTTTATATATGACCTGCTTTCAGTTCAGAAAGATTTGTGTCTTAAGATAGAAATCATAAACTGAGGATGTCTGTCTATTTGCTTGTTGCCCCTCGAGGCTCTAGCAATTTTCACCTGTGGTTCACAAAGAAAACAAAAAACAAACCAAAAACCACGTGTTTTGTTGTTTTCTTTGCAATGACTAAACTTTTTATAGATATCTGTATTAAAAAACCAACCAACAATACAACAAATAAACCTCTCTTTTGTAACTCTAGTTAAGTTTTTAAGAAGTCCCTGCCCTGCTGATTCATTTTCAATGATTACATTCTCCATTCAAATTAATTTGGAATTGGCATTCCATAAATGATCCAAAATGGGCAATTCTTCTTTTTTCCCATGGGAACAGATGTTCTGATATATGTAAAAGAATAATCCAAAAAATTAAAATCCTGGCCAGATTGTGTCATGATATCTGAGGAAAGATAAGATGTACACACATGCGTGCACACACACACACACACACAAATTGTCAGTTGCCATTCTCACAAACACAATATTTGGTAAAACTTAAAAATCTTAGCAAGATGAAACAAAGCAAGATAAAACAAACAACCAAAAAACACATTTGGATTTGCTTATAGACTTAAAATCAAACTTGCACCAAGACTTTGCTAGATAAAAGACAGGACAACCAGTTAAATTTGAATTTCAGATAAACAACAATTGATTTTTTTATTTACATAAGTATGTTCCAAACATTATATGGGACATATCACAGTAATATATGTCTATTTATAGATTTTAAATTATATACATATAATTTAAGGATGAAATAATACTTTGAATATTCTTGTACAAAATTTATAGTTATTTATCTGAAATTTCAACTTAATGAGGTAACCTATATATTTGTTAAATATAGAAACCTTAATTTAAAAAATAACTAAAAGTCTTGTATCAAATTACCTCAATGAAATGTTAAACCCCCAAAATGTATCAGCAAGGTTTCTGAAGTTTTGAGAAGACACAGCCTAGAAGTAATAGATTAAATATTACCCCAGAGTATTTAACAAAATAAGTTTTATACTCTAGTAAAGACTCTCTCACATCACAAAAAAACAAAAATTCTCTCCGAGCAGAAGTATATTTTTGTGAATATAACTTCTACATTAATTACCAGGTTTTGACTTAGGTAATTGGTAATACATAGCAATAGACTATCCTTTTCACAGTAAAAATAGACTACAAAGTACCAAGAAATAGATAAGTTACTGCATTTTAGTTTTTATTTTAATAAAGAATGTTAACCTAGCAGGAGTATGGAGTACAACCTCAAATTTAAATATAAATAACAATAAACAAGTGAGTTTTGCAAATAAAGAATTTCCACTCCCTTATATACACACAAACACAAAGCTAGAAGTATTATAAATTTTTGTAAGAACTGTCTGTTTGGAAAGCGGAACTCCAAATTATGTATACATTGATTCATATATAAATAATACAAAGTTTAAAATGTGATAAATTTGAAGATGTTAATTGAATGTTGTTTGATTTGTAGCCAAAAATAATGACACGACATTTCTGTATATAAAAGAAAAATACATATGAATTAAATTATGTTCAAAAAATGTTTTTCTAATAGATTTTAAGTTAAATTTTAAAAATAACATCTGATTTGACAGAAAGAAGCTACAGGTCAAAGAAATAATAAGAGATTTAGGCCTGAGTCTAGGTTCTTAGAAAAACAAAGTGGCAGCTCTCTGATTCTGAAATAATGAGGGGTTGAGTTTAGAACCTCTGTCCCCATTAATAAAAACAAGTTCTTAACCACTTTTTTCCTAAACATTAATTCTGATTTGGAGTTATCTTCTTTTGAGTGCAGGTGGGAAACAGAGTCTCACTGTTGCCCAGGCTGGACTGCAGTGTCATGATATCAGCTCACTGCTACCTCTGCCTAGCGGGTTCAAGTAAAACTCCTGCCTCAGCCTCCTGAGTAGCTGGGATTACAGGTGTGCACCATCATACCCAGCTAATTTTTGTATTTTTAGTTGAGTTGGGGTTTCACCACGTTGGCCAGACTGGTTATGAACTCCTGGCATCAAATGATCCACCCACCTCAGCCTCCCAATGTGCTGGGATTACAGGTGTGAGCCACCATGCCCGGCCTGGAGTTATCTTAATCAATGTCCTTCATATTTAAATAATGTTTTAACTAAATAATTATATGATAATAGACATTTTATCATTTTACCTTATGCCAATTTTCTGTTTGTTTTTGATCTGTAGTTATGAGTTTATTGCAAAATGTGAAATATTGAATTCCATATACAAATTTTATTTTCTTCATTAATACTAAATTTCTAAAGCTACATGTAAATGTGATGAAAAACACAGAATTGCAATTTCAATACGTTATAACTGCAAACACGGGCATCATGTGGAAAATGGTTTTACAGGGCATAATCCAAAAATCATATGACTCTACAAGAGTTTCCACCTTTTTTTTCTGGTTTGGTTTAGTATTTCTCTGTTAATACATTTCAAAATTAGTTGAACCTAATTTATATTATGGTTGTATTTTACAACGGTTTTTATTTGCTTGAATCATTTTTAAACCCATGAATTAATAAGGTAATAGATGTTTATACTTAGTAAATGATGTCTGAGAAACTCAATTTTTACAGCAGACTTGCCCACAATTTATGTGGAATTACCTATAATAAGGATGAAAAACTGAATTTTGACCCTTGAGAGAAAAAAATTAGTTCAGGCAAAATTTAAAGAGCCTAAATTAATATGCTCTTTATTAATAATATGGAATTCTAAGATATTGGATACCAGCTTGATTCCCTGCAGAAAGGTAAAGCTATAACTGGTATTAGGTCAAGAATGTTAATTGAAATTAATTAGATTTGTATATTATAATCTTCGTTATAATAACAGATGGGATAATTTTTTAAACTGAAAAAGGATTGTTGTATATAATAAAGAATTTTAGCTCACAAAAGAACAATACATATTTTAAGGCTGTAATATTAAGATATGATTTGTTAGAGATAAAATTAATAAATAGCAAAAATACTTATATTACTAAAAAATAATAGGAAGCAGAATATATTAATTCATTCGTAAATCTCTCTCTCACACACACATATATATGTACAAAGAAAGAGACAGAGATCTCATTGAAGATTGTTAGATGTGGGAAAATGAGAGTTATCCAAGTCTTACAGTGGACAGGTAGAGTGAACCTTCTTCTCTAACCCAGGGGCTATCTCCACTAAGAAAAAATGAGGCCCTGAGAGACTCTAGTTTCTAGGAACAGAGCTGTGGAAGGTCAATGCCTCAGAAGAGAAATAACTGGAATCAAGTGAAAGTAAACCAAACTATCCATCAGACACTTATCTAGCCTCTAATATAGAATAAAATAATTTCAATAAACATCCAATGTGTTAAACACTATTTAAAAACAAGGAAGTACATAGAAAGGGATAAATTCTATTCTGTAGTTATATTTTGGTATAAATGCCTTGTTTTGAAACTAATGTTGGCATTTTAATTGAAGAAGAAATATAATTATACAGTTTGTTAGCAACCACTACTTTCAGAATAAAAAATGGAAAGAGAAACATATTATCTAACATTTAAATAGAAAAAAGTATTTTGTTGATACTAAGTAGAAATGATCAATATGACTTTACAGGAGTCTAAATTATAACATGTTTCCTCTAGTTTTTTTTTTCCACTGAAATGTCTCAAATACTGTTATTCCACAGTATTCCCCAGAGCCTAGATGTCATTTTTTCTCAAATATTTTACCAAGAATCTCCAGAGTTCTTCAGATAATATTTATTCTCCTTATTTCATATTTGAGGCAGAAGAACATGAAGGAGAGCTTGGTACAACCTGTTGCTCCAGAAACCAAGAAACTTTCAAAGACTATTCAAGTCATGGCAAAAGGACATAAGAAGAAATCTAAAGCAAACTTCCACTGACCAAAATTGAGATGATTTGAACATAAAATATACAGCAATGTCTATAGCTAATTAACATGTACGCAATCTGAAAATCCATGAACCCATAATTAACACATGTATTTTTAACAGGATAAATCATCCTACATAAAGTAATGAAAAATTCCATGGTGTCTTAAGGCCTTTAAGGTATATTTTTAATACTTATCAAATTTATAGTTTTTCCACATAAAAAAGAAGGAAAATATTATATACCTTGAGTTCCTCAGCTGAATGAGAATTGGAGACTTCCTAATGATAAACTGAACCATCTAAGAACCACAATGTTAGCCCAGGAAAGTAAAACCAAGATCTCTGTGCTAATCGCAATTTTTAACTTTTATAATAAATGAAAGGAAAAGTGTGTGTGTGTGTGTGTGTTAAGGATTGATTTTCTCATTATTTATATTCACTCTGAAGGCAAACACCACACACCCACATGCACACACACACACACAAGAGACACACATATATATCTCCTACGTATTCATAACACATTATAAACATTTCTTCTCAAGGGTTTCTGTTCTTCGCTCTCAACATCATAGACCCTTGTGGAGAGTTAGAAAAGGCAAACTTTTCTACATGTAGCAAATTCCTATAAGCAAGAATAAAACTATCATGAGCGCCAAAGACACTGTTATTCTCATGTTTTTTTCAATATGGCATTTGAACTGTATCACTCACTTCCCAATGCAGTCCTATATGGTACTTCTCTGAATTGGTGGTTTACATTATCAGAGAGCACATAAATGTGACTCTGCTGGTTAAAGAAAAATAGACACCAAGTATTTGGTGAGTTTAGTGCAGATATTTAGGGCCACAAAAGGTCAGATAAGAAGTGTAGATCGGCCGGGCGCGGTGGCTCACGCCTGTAATCCCAGCACTTTGGGAGGCCGAGGCGGGCGGATCACGAGGTCAGGAGATCGAGACCATCCTGGCTAACATGGTGAAACCCCGTCTCTACTAAAAATACAAAAAATTAACCGGGCGTAGTGGCGGGCGCCTGTGGTCCCAGCTACTCGGGAGGCTGAGGCAGGAGAATGGCGTGAACCCGGGAGGCGGAGCTTGCAGTGAGCCGAGATCACGCCACTGCACTCCAGGCTGGGTGACAGAGCGAGACTCCGTCTCAAAAAAAAAAAGAAGTGTAGATCTTGGAGTTACTGGATTATGAAAAATATGTTCAAAGCAGAGTTGGAACATGAGGAAGAGCTTGATGGGTGGATAGAATTGGGCTGAGCTGAAAGGACTGGAGGCACTTGACATTGTAGGAAGAGAGTAAATAAGGAGTCCAAGCTTGTGGTGCAAGCTTCTCAATCTGCGGGATGGTAAAGAGACCAACCTAGCCAAAAGGAAGAATATATGGTGTGAGGAAATAAAGTCCACCTAAGTGGGAACACACAGAAGCCAGTTATTCAGGCTACTTATAATACTTGTGTTTGGCAGAATTTAAATGCTATCCAGGAAAATGGAGTGTTATAATTTAAAAAGGGTAGGTTTCAGTTAACATCTGATGGGAGATTGTCAGCATATGGAAACTGGAGGTGGACTGGAGATAAACAGAACACCTTATGTTTATTTGGGGAGCATACTTGTTTTTTTTCTGGTTAGTCCTTAGTTGCACTGTGGGATAAAAACTGGGAAGGTGATGGTTCTTGACTGCTGCAGAGGCTATGATTTGACTTGCTGAGTTTCTTATGTGAGTCAGAGTTCTAGTGCCATGAATCGCCTGGCCAGTGTTTATATGTGTATTCAGTCTCTCTGTTGTGAATTATTGAAAAATTAGTTTGAATAGAAATAAGGTATCTTGAGAGTCAAGGGATCTAACTCTGATAAAGAAAGTAAGTATGTTACATATACACCACGGAATACTATGCAGCCATAAAAAAGAATGAGATCTTATCCTCTGCAGGGACATGGATGGATCTGGAGGCCATTATCCTAAGCAAACTAATACAGGAACAAAAAACCAAATACCAAATGTTCTCACTGACAAGTAGGAGCTAAAGGATGAGAACACATGGACACACAGAGGGGAACAACACACACTGGGGCTTATTGGAGGGTGGAGGTTGGGAGGAGGGAGAGGATCAAGAAAAACAACCAGTGAGTTCTAGGCTTAATACCCGGGTCATGAAATAATCCGTACTACAAACCCTCATAAGTTTACCTATGTAATAAACCTGCACTTGTACCCCTGAACTTAAAATAAATAAATAAAATAGTTGTTTTATTTGATCCCTTAAAACAAAATGAATTGTTAACTCTCATGCTTCCCTACTGGCCATACTGTTATTATGTAAGCAAAGGTATTTTGCTTTTTAGAACAGCAAAATAATCAGATGGTTCTTTGGATTGTGAGAACAGGGCGGGAAAAGAGTAACATAACTTTATAATAAAAACAATTCAAGCAGAATTCTCCCATAACATTTGTTTAGCCTAAAGGCATAGGGGTCTTCTATCTATTCCCCATCATTGTAACTATACTGTCTAATATGTAGTCAACTTGAATAGTTGCTATCTGATCACAGTTTTTTACTCTTTGACCAGCAATTTTGTTGTCATTTGAACACTGTCAGATTATCTATTTTTCCAATTCTTACTAAAGGTTTGAGTCATCACAAAGTACAGTTGATCAGTGTTACATTGGAATTTGTTTTACCTTTGGATGATTAAAAGCAGTCCTTGTTCTCCTTTTGTTTTCTCGAGAAAACAGACTTTTGAGAATTTCTACTTCTATGTCTCAAGACATATAAGGAAAATAAAAAGCGTTAGTGGAATGTTTCATGAGGAATGAAATTTCAACTACTGGGAGAAGCCAATGTCTAGATTCTCTGAAAATTTTATTTTTCAAAGAATAATATTTCTCACCAATACAGATAATCATTCCTTTCCTACATCAAAAAGAAACTTTTCAAAAAGGCTGATACAAGATAGGTAGTACGTAATATCCATGTATGTGTTTTTCCTGCCATATTAGACATGATCTTAAAGTTTTTCATTATCCTAACTTGTTCCTTGAAAGAGATAAAATCCTAAGAAAAATGCTTTTAAAGAACTCAGAGGATTTTTTTTTTAATTTCATTTATGTTTTTTCTTAGAGACACGGTCCTCTCTTTGTTGCCTAGGCTGGAGTACAGTGGTGTGATCACAGCTCACTATAACCCTGAACTGCTGGAATCAAGTGATCCTACTGCCTCAGCCTCCCAGAAGATGGTCAGGTGTGTGTCACCACATTTAGCTAATCTTTCTATTTTCTTCTGTAGAGACAAGCCCTCCCTATGTTGCTCAGGCTGATATCAAACTCCTGGCCTCAAGTGATCCTCCCCCAACTCAGCCTCCCAAAGTTCTAGGATTACAGTTGTGAGCCCCTGTGCTAGGTAGGCCAGGTTACAGTTTTCAGATCTAGATATGGCTGAGTTACTTTTCTTGATAGCTTTATGTATGGCCTAAAGAGAATATTTATCTTATGTTGATGTCTTAATTAGAAATATCTGCATCTCATTTATTACTGAGGAGGACTAGACATGAGGTTGGCTGCAAGTAGAGTCTGGAAAACTGAAGCAACTTCAGAAAGTCCAAAACAGGAAAGAAAACCAGGATATGTAGAACTCATTTTTAAAAGTAAGGTGCATTTAGTTGTGGTTCTGTTCAACAGGAGGTAATGGTGGTGGGAGAGAACATATTAATCTTTTAGACAGAACACAGCAGTTTATGACATCCTGGAACTGAACATATTCTAAATTAAACAGGACAAACATCAAGCTTCCAGATAATCTGGTCAAGTAAATCAAAGTGTTAGCTCTTGTTAACGTGGATAAACGTAGAGCTCAAGAAAGAAAGGCAGATATAACCTACAGAATTTTTTGTTTTGCTTTGCTTTTAGTTTAGTTTTAGAAACAAACAAAAAAAATGGTTTAAAAAAGCTTTTGCTAAATACTAACTGGGAATCAAATTGAAACCACTCAGGACCCTTCCGCCCCTGCACAGCAAGCTAGGATTAGGGATGGATCTTCAAGCCTAGTAGTAAACTTGAGTACTAGATGGAGAATCCAAATCTAAAATCCAGTTCTTCAAATGTGGTTTCCATTGTACAAATAGTACATACTGGGTTTAGAGTGTCTCCAGTGCGTACCAAGAGGACGACTGGGGAGGTATCTGCTCTGGGTACAGACAACAAAAAGGTATATAATTTCATAAATTATTTTATTAAATAAAAAGAATAACAAAACTGAAATTCAATCTGATTTTATGATCACCATACATTAGCAATATCAGTTAATACTTCTCCTTGGGTGGGCTGACAGCTCCTATTGCCACCTCCCCCTACTCACCACCTTTGTACACTGCATGGTCCCTGGGTACCTAGAAGGCATATCATAGTAGACAGTAGATCCTGGACCTATAGGCAGAAACATTTAAAACCCCAAACGTTTTGGAAAATCAGGACTAAAACTCTTTATATTTTCTAATTTGTCATGCTTTGCTTCAGGTATAGGAAGAATACAGCTTCCAGTGCCTCTAGCTATAAGAAGTTAAAGACAGAATGACCATGACATTCCTTTAAAGGTTAAAGGGAAATAAGGAAAACCTAACTCCCAGTGACTTTTTCTAAGTGAGTGAGAAATAAACATTTCTTACATCAAGCCACTGAGATTTGAAAACTGTTACAGAAGCTAATAATTTCAACCTTGATCAATACATTCCTGCATGTGGTGTACGGAAGTCCCTTTGCCAAAAACAGATACTCTTTTCCTCTACCTTGTGTGTCAGCGTATGTACGTGCATGTACATGAGAATTAATGAGGTATACATAGGGAAAACGTGAGACACATTACCAAACTCTAGCAACAATAACCTAAATGTGCCCAGAAGTTCCTTCTCTCTCCATTTATTCTTTGCAGGGTACAGGGAAGGGGAGGATGGACTCAATTTCTAAGACACCACATAGCATAGCTGCTGAGAGCATATGTTTTGAAAACAGTCTACCTATAGTTGAATCCTAGCTGAGACAGCATGCAAGCTCAGTATTGTCTAAACTCAAGACTCACCCTCTTTCTACAATACTTCTCCTTTCATATATAAAATTCTTGTCAGTAGACTTGCAGGAATACTTGAAGGTAAAGTAAATACTCATTTCTTCAGCAGAGGGACAATGTGAGAAACCAATTATAAACAGCAATGTCTCCTGAAAAAAACTAGACTTTTTAATGTTGCTCAGGCTCAGTGGGTATTACAAATAAAATCAGCTGAAATATGATGATACTTGGCTGTAGGACTGCTATAAACACTTTAGGCTTCACAATTTACTGTTAAAATTCATCACATTTTCATCTCAAAGCTGTTGCAAATGCATAGCTGAATGAATCAGTCAGTTGTTGATTCTCACTGTGGAATTCAATAGTACATTTGCAATTATATCAATGCAAATTTTTCTGAAACATAATGTTTTTCCTTTGGAAAGTACAGACTATTTTGGTGGTTTCTAAATATTTACATGAACATGTACATCTATATATGCACTGATATGTCCACTGAAAATTTCAATCAAACTTTATCTTATATTTTTAAAAATTGTCATTTTGTATTAATGAAAATTTAGCATCTTTTTTTCCGTTCGGTTGTAAATTATCTGACAGCAAGCATCTGAAGTATGGAAAGATCAATATATTTCATATTTTTCTGGTATATTTTATATTTTTCTATGATATCCAAAGATTATCAATACCAATGAATTAATGAGGAAAGAGCTAACAGATCTTTAAGCTATGTATTTTGGGCCAACAAATCTAATAATGTTAACTTCTATAATTCCTTTGTATCATAATTTCAATAACACATTGGGATTGTTCATAGCATTATAACACCAAATCAACCAGTGGCATTTGAATGCTTGATAGGATATTTATTATAAAAAACAGATTAAAATATTTTTACTAAGACATAACTCCTTTACCCCTTCATAAAGAATGCGGCCGGGTGTGGTGGCTCACGCCTGTAATCCCAGCACTTTGGGAGGCCAAGACACGCAGATCACCTGAGGTTGGGAGTTTGAGACCAGACTGACCAACATGGCGAAACCATGTCTCTACATAAAATACAAAATTAGCCGGGCATCGTGGCACATGCCTATAATCCCAGCTACTCGGGAGGCTGAGGCAGGAGAATGGCTTGAACCTAGGAGACGGAGGTTGCAGTGAGCCGAGATTGCACCTTTGCATTCCAGCCTGGGCAACAAGAGCAAAACTCCATCTCAAAAAAAAAAAAAAAAAAAAATAGTGTCTGTTAATTTTCAACCAAAGTGTTAATGGAGAGGCATGTTTTGCTAGACTGTTTGCCTATTACTTACTACCACAGAAGTAGTATTTATTTCTATCCACTCACTGACTTTATGACCTCAAAATCTTTAAATAGTTGTTATTACTTAAAAGGAGCAACCAATAAACAAGGATGAATTGCTGCTTTGTGTTATTCAAAATTCAGTGCTGAACCAACTCTTCAGGCAGGTGGATGAAAAGTGGTGAAGGAAACCAAAATATTTTTTTGCAAAATAGATTTCCTTCACATAGTTTAAGATGGCTACTTAGAATAGCTTGTTATGTAAGAATAGCTAAAAAGCCGGGGGGTTTTCTTGGTGGGGGGGATGTTTGCATCTGTAGAGAATCTACATTGATGCAGCCAGACTTTCTCGAGGCATTTCCTTGTCCAACCTAGGAGAGATTAACTGAGAGTTTGACACTTCTTCTATTATTTCTGTTTACATGCTGTTGAGCAAGACAGATATACCCGAGACTGGGAGGAAAAAGAGGATTAGTTGGACTTATACATGGCTGTGGAGGCCTCAGAATCATGGCGGGAGGTGAAAGGCACTTCCTGCATGGTGGCAGCAAGAGAAAATGGGGAAGAAGCAAAAGCAGAAACCCCTGATAAACCCATCAGATCTTGTGAGACATATTCACTATGATGAGACTAGCACAGGAAGGACCGGCCCCCATGATTCAATTACCTCCCCCTGGGTCCCTCCCACAACATGAAGGAAATCTGGGAGATATGATTCAAGTTGAGATTTGGGTGGGGACACAGCCAAACTATATAATTCTGCCTCTGGCCCCTCCAAGTCTCATGTCCTCACCTTTCAAAACCAATCATGCCTTCCCAAGAATACTCCAAAGTCTTAACTCATTTCAGCATTAACCCAAAAGTCCACAGTCCAAAGTTTCATCTAAGACAAGGCAAGTCCCCTCCACCTATAAGCCTGTCAAATCAAAAGCAAGCTAGTTACTTCCTAGAAACATGGAGGTACAGGTATTGGGTAAATATAGCCATTCCAAAGGGAAGAGATTAGCCAAAACAAAGGGGTTGCAGGGCCCATGCAAGTCTGAAATCCAGCAGCACAGTCACATTTTGAAGCTCCAAAATGTTGGGAGGCTGAGGCAGGCAGATCTCAAGGTCAGGAGATCAAGAACATCTTGGCCAACATGGTGAAACACAGTCTCTATTAAAAATACAAAAATTAGCCAGGCATAGTGGCATGCACCTGTATTCCCAGCTACTCTGGAGGCTGAGGCAGGAGAATCTCTTGAACCCGGGAGGCAGAGGTTGCAATGAGCCGAGATCGTGCCACTGCACTCCAGCCTGGGCAACAAGAGCGAAACTCCATCTCAAAGAAAAGCTCCAAAATTATCTCCTTTGACTCCAAGTCTCACATGCAGGTCACACTGATGAAAGAGGTGGGTTCCCATGGTCTTGGACAGCTCTGCTCCTGTGGCTTTGCAAGGTACAGCAAAGCCCTTTCATGGGCTGCTGTTGAGTGTCTGCAGCTTTTCCGGGCACATGGTGGAAGCTGTTGGTGCATCTACCATTCTGGTGCCTGGAGGATGGCAGGCCTCTTCTCATAGCTCCACTAGGCAGTGCCCCAGTAGGGGCTCTGTGTGGGGGCTCTGACCCCACATTTCCCTTCCGCACTGCCCTAGAAGAGGTTCTCCATGAGCGCCTCCCCGCTACCACAGTCTTTTGCCTGGGCATCCAGGTATTTCCATACATCTTCTGAAATCTAGACAGAGGTTCCCAACCCTCAGTTCTGGAATTCTGTGTACCCACAGGCTCAACACCACATGGAAGCTGCCAAGGCCTGGGGCTTCCACCCTCTGAAGCCACAGCCCAAGCTCTACATTGGCCCCTTTTGGCCATGGCTGGAGTGGCTGGGACACAAGGGATGAAGTCCCTAGGCTACACACAGCACAGGCACCCTGGGCCTGGCCCACGAGACCAGTTTTTCCCCAGGGCCTCTGGACCTGCGATGGAAGGGGCTGCTGTGAATGTCTCTGACATGGCCTGGAGACATTTTCCCCATGGTTTTGGGGATTAACATTAGGCTCCTTGCTACTTATGCAAATTTCTGCAGCTGGCTTGAATTTATCCCCGGAAATTGAGTTTTTCTTTTCTATTACATAGTCAGGCTGCAAATTTTCCAAACTTTTATGCTCTGTTTCCTTGATAAAACTGAGTGCCTTTAATGGAACCCAAGTCACCTCTTGAATGCTTTGCTGCTTAGAAATCTCTTCCTCCAGATACCCTAAATCATCGCTCTCAAGTTCAAAGTTCCACAACTCTCTAGGGCGGGGGCAAAATGCCCCCAGTCTCTTTGCTAAAACATAACAAAAATCACCTTTGCTCCAGTTCCCAACAAGTTCCTCATCTCCATCTGAGACCACCTTAGCCTGGATTTTATTGTCCATATTGCTATCAGCCTTTTGGGCAAAGCCATTAAACAAGTCTCTAGGAAGGTCCAAACTAGCCCACATTTTTCTGTCTTCTTCTGAGCCCTCCAAACTGTTCCAACCTCTGCCTGTTACCCAGTTCCAAAGTTGCTTCCACATTTTCAGATATCTTTTCAGCAACACCCCACTTCTGGTACCAGTTTACTGTATTATTCTGTTTACATGCTGTTGATACACACATACCCAAGACTGAGAAAAAAAGAGGTTTAATTGGCCTTACAGTTCCACATGGTT
Source organism: Gorilla gorilla gorilla (assembly GCF_029281585.2). Lineage (NCBI taxonomy): Eukaryota > Metazoa > Chordata > Mammalia > Primates > Hominidae > Gorilla > Gorilla gorilla. Next base: position 17,640,155 of record NC_073235.2, on the reverse strand, counting down.
GGGGAGGCCTCAGAATCATAGCAGGAGGTGAAAGGCACTTCTCACATGGTGGTGGCAAGAGAAAATGAGGAAGGAGCAAAAGCAGAAACCCCTGATAAACCCATCAGATCTCATGAGACTTATTCACTATCACAAGAATAGCAAGGGAAAGACTGGGCCCCATGATTCAATTACTTCCCATTATGTCCCTCCCACAACACTGGGGTATTCTGGGAGATACAATTCGAGATTTGGGTGGTGACACAGCTAAACTATATTATCTCTAAAGATCTGAAAGAAACATTCACCATCTACTTTCTCTGAGGGCTGCTACCTGTGAGGTTTCATCTGTGTAACAAGACCACCCTTTGCTAGCCAGGCCTCCTTTACTCCCTAGCCCATAACCTGCTTTGCTACCATCATCTGTTTTGACATGATCCAAGCCCGCATTCTCTCTGTAACCTCAAGATGATATGTAAGCTTCTGTATCTTACTGGGGTCTGGGGTAATTGCTCTGGTTTTTTGGGGTAATTGCTCTGGGGTAATTACTGGTTCTGAGACAGGAATAATACAAGGAGGTCACATTAGAATAGAAAATTTCAGACAGCAGTTTTACACAACTAGCAAAAAAGAAAGTGTTGAAATAGCTGCATAAGCTAGCAGCTGTTAAGATCCAGAAAACCAGGGTTTGGGCCAAACTAGCTAAGACCCACTGGATCCAAAATAAGTTTGGATTTGACTTATGTTTCCCCTAGGACATCATTATTTGCTCATTAACATGCTAAATTGCACACCCACCAGTGCCATGACACTTCTGGGAACATCCATATTTGGTGAAGAAATTCGTAGCACCACAGTTCCACAGATACCTTTTTCTAGGAATCTTCACAAATATTTTACTCTTTGGCTAAAGAAATCCACAAACCAAATACTAATGCAGGAACAGAAAACCAAATATTTACTAACATGCTACCTGGTTACATAATTTCAATAACCCCACTGTTCAAACCCCTGGAATTCTATCAAAGGATACCTATCAAGTGTGACATGGTAGGCAGAAGATAGACAGGTAGAAGCCCCCAAACCCCCTTGCGCATGACTCCTTCAATAGAGAAAGCCCGCACTTTCTGTTTTTAAGTGTGTACTTTTGCTTTGCAATAAATGTCCATACTTTCAAGATATTCCCACTCATCCTTGAATTGCTTCCTGCTACAGTGTCAAGAGCCTTGACACCAGCCAGCTGTAATTGAGGTCTCATCACATTTTGGGATCTCCCTAGCCCACTGGTATCTCTCTATCATGATCCAGCCAGGAGCATCATCACCCCCATTTTAGAACCACCGGCAGTTGGTAAGTCTCACTCCAATCTGAGTCAGAGTATTCTCACTCTCTAGAGTTACTCCTACTTTCTTCCTTGTTCCTAGAAACAAACTACAGCATGACTCCCCTCAGCCATAGCACCTCGGCTCCTTCCAGCTGGAAAACCCAGTTTATACTTACGGACAACAAGCAAAATGGGAAGGTTTCTGAAATGCCAGGGTCCTCCCTGAGGGAAGGCTAATGAGGATGGCAGGGTAAAGTCCCATACCGTGCAGTGGCTAGACAGCTTTCAAGGAGCACTATCACTTTTTCCTGGGAAACATCTTTCATTTTCCTAAGAGACCAACTGTGCCAAGACACTGATCCTGGTTGGGAACTGTTTTATCTTTCCTGTCTCTCTTTAAACCCTGCTTTTATGATTTTCTCTTCTCATGCTTCTTTCTCATATTTCACACAAAAGCTTAGTAAACTCTTTGAACCCAGCAAGATAGGCCACTTAGATATTGTCCTCTGGAATGCCAAACTTAGGCTATGGTTCTAAAGGAGTCTCTTCAAGGTCCTTGTTTATTGGCCATGCTGAATCATCTCTAATCTCAAGTTTTACTTGATGATAAACATTCAGACACATATCGGCATGCTTGCCCCTTTCAAAATAGGCTCATGATTCATCCCACTCAACCCTGAAGGCCTTCCTATTTTCAAAGCCCCAGAGGCCATGGATACCTGGGCAACACTGGGGATCCAGGAAATGCCTGGATGCCAAGGCAATCAGCCAGAGAATCAGGGACACATGTCTCTCTGGTCTGGCCATGGAGTGGGCCAATTGTAAGGGCCATGCTCATGCACCTGGACAAAAAAATGCCAGGACCAGTGCCTGCATGAGGGAAGCATCCTGTTATTTCCCCCTTATTTTTCAGGTTGACCCAAAGACAAGTCAAGGTCATGGGCAACTCTCTGGGGTTTAATGGCCAATGAACAGGGCCCTAAAATTTAATACAGTCTTACAATTAGAACTTTTTTGTATACATCAGAAAAAAATGGAGTGAAATACCATGTGTACAGGCCTTCATGGCATTTTTTCAGAATCCTGACCTTCCTGGGAATTGCTGCCTTTGTTATGCTCATACCCCTTTAGGGAAACCAAGAAACAGTTATCCTAGAGGTTCCCCTCTTGGGAAATGTACCTCCCCAGAGCCTTCTCCCACCTCTTAACCCAGACTCAATTCCAGCACCCTCAGCTCCTCTCTCTGACTCACCTTCACTTCAAGTCCCCATTCTTTTGCTAGTTCCACCCTCTCCAGTGCCCAGAGTCCTGCTAGTCCACTTCCGTGCCAACCTATATACCCTTGCCTACCAAGAGAACAGAGCCCTGCTGGGGTCGCCTGCAGCAGCATTTTCTACCTTCCTGGTCATTTTAAGTTATGCCTATTTAGGGAGGTGGCCAGTGGGGATGCTAGGACCATTTTAGCACATATGCCTTTTTCAGAGTCTGACTCAGCACATTGTAGACAGAGGTTGGGCCAATTTTCAGATGACCCGACTAAATGGAGAAATTTCAGGCACTCTTACTCTCATTTGAGTTAACTTGGGGAGATATGCATATTATCTTGTACAAGTATTGCAACTGTGAAGCAAAGCAGGGTATTTTGGTGTAGGCACAGGCTTATGCTGACACTTGTCAGCCGGGGACCCTGAACAATAGGCTGTGTGGGGCCACATCTGTGCCTAACAATGACCCTAATTGGAACTATCAACAGGGCCAAGCTGATCTAAGAACAAGAAATCATACGGACCCGTTTAGTGTAGGGATGAAAAAAATGCTCCGCTAAGCATGTGAACTTTGATAAGATAAGGTAAATAACTCAAGGAAAGGATGAAAACCCAGCTTTATTCCATGAGTGCCTTGTGGAGGCCCGAAGAGATTATACTAATATTGACCCCGGTATTGATGTTGGCCAAATTTTACTAAGCACACACTTTATTAGCCAGTCAGTGCCTGCAAATCAGAAGAAAATTACAGAAATTGGCTTTGTGATTCCAAACGCATATTTATAAAATGCTTTATATAGTTTTAATGTAGTTTTCAGAGTATTCAATAATAGAGATGGGGCTGAAAAGGCTGCAAGAACCTCACATGCTAAACAGTGGGATAAACAGCCGGCCCAAATGACAACAGTCACTATAAGCAGTGGCCTGCAATCTCAGGGTCACCGAGGGGGACGTCTCACCCACAGACCAAACAGGCGTAACAGCAAACCTGCAGGTAATAATTGCTGCTTCAAATGTGGAAAGCCAGGACATTGGAGCAAGAACTCTCCCCGCCAGGGGAGCTCACCCACTGTCCTCACTGCAAGCAAGGGGACCATTAGAAAAGGTATTGCCCTCAGTCCCAAAGGGGGAAGAGGACACTGCAAGCCACAATGGCCATAACTGAGGACTGATGAAGTCTAAGGTTCCTGGTGGCTCCCACTAAGATGTAGTCATCACAACTGAGGAGCCCTGGGTGACTCCTGACGTGGCAGGTAAGAATATTAATTTCTTAAATCTATACAAGAGCTAGTTACTGTGTCCTAAAGGACACTCTGGGCCCTTATTCTCCAAAAGCTGTACTGTCATTGGTATTAATGGCACCCCAAAACCAAAAACTTCATTTTGCCTCTGTGCTGAAGGCTAGAAAACTATGTGGTAACTCATGAGCTTCTAGTTTTACTGAGTGTCCCACTCCCTTTTAGAACAGGACCTCCTAGCCACCCTTTGATATTTATCAGGCCCTGGGGAAACCTCTTTATTGGCAATCCTTGTTTTATTCTAACCCAGCCTCAGAAAAACAAGAGAGCCTCCCAAAATAAGGTGTCAAGCAGACCCACAAGTGTGGGATCAAGAAATCCCTGGCAAAGCAATACATGCTAAGCCAGTGATCATCTCTTTAAAAGACAAAAATAATTTCCCACACAAGCATCAATATTCCCTCAAACCAGAAGCCAGGCGAGGACTCCAACCTCTAATTGAAAAGCTTTTAAAACATGGATTTCTGATTCTGTGTCAGTCTCTTGGTAATACTCCTGTCCCCCCTATCCAAAAATCAAATGGAGAATATAAAGTATTAAGTTGGTACAAAAGTAATTGTAGTTTCTGCTATAAAAGTAATGGTAAAAACTGAAATTACTTTTGCACTAGCCTAATAGTTTAAGACTTATGAGCTATTAATGAGGCTGTAATGACTTTACATCCTATAGTGCCAAATCATTATGCAATACTTAACCCAAATACTGTGAGACACCAATTGGTTTAAGGTGTTAGATGTTAATGATGCTTTTTTTGTGTCCTTTTGTACCCTGACTCTTAGTATTTGTTTGCTTTTAGTGGGCTAATCATGGAACTAATATTACCCAGCAGTACACCTGGACAGTACTGACTCTGGGCTTTAGGGATAGCCCTCGATTGTACAGAAAAACATTGTCATGAGAATTAAGGGAGCTAGAGCTAGAAAGGGGAGTCACAGTCCAATATATGGATGACATCCTTCTATGCAGTTCCTCTAAAGGGGACTCAGATAAGAATTCCATTCAACTCCTAAACTTTCTGAGAGAAAGAGTGTATCAAGTCTCTCCATCCAAGGACCAGATTTCTAAACCAGAAGTAAGATATCTAGGCTGGGCCTGGTGGCTCACGCCTGTAATCCCAGCACTTTGGGAGGCCGAGGCAGCCAGATCATGAGATCAGGAGATCGAGGCCATCCTGGACAACATGGTGAAACCCTATCTCTACTGAAAATACAAAAATTAGCTGGGTGTGGTGGCACATGCCTGTAATCCCAGCTACTCGGGAGACTGAGGCAGGAGAATCACTGTGGAGACGACAGACCAAGACTCAGTCTCAAAAAAAAAAAAAAAAAGGAGTACATGCTAAGCCCAGGAAACCAGCCTTTCTCCATTGAATGAAAGGTAGCTACCTCCACAAAGCAACTCAAAACTTTCCTGGATTTTGCAGGATTTGGGTCTCAGTATTTGGCTGAGCCATTGTATGATGCCCTAACAGAACCAGAGAATGAAATGCTTGAATGGTCAGGGAAACAACATGAGTGTTTATTGTCTAGCTGAACATGGAGGGGTTTGCACAGTAATAAACAACAGCTGTTCTTATATTAACAATTCAGGATTAGTTGAACTGCAAGTTCAAAGGATTTATCAGCAGGCTACCTGGCTACATAATTTCAATAACACCACTGTTCAAACCATCTGGGATTCTATCAAAGGATACTTCCCATGTCATACTTAATAGGTATCCTTTGAAAGAATCCCAGATGGTTTGATCTACCTTTCCTGGGACATTTAATGGCTACCTTATTACTCTTAATCTTTAGTCCTTGCTTGTTTAACCTCCACGTAAAGTTTTTATCTTTGAGGTTTCAATGGTTCCATGTCAAAATGATGGCAATGCAAGGATTCCAACCAATCCTTGCCTTGGGTTCAGATTCTTCCAATGACCCACCCTTTTGACCCTTAGAACAGGCAGCCAGAGATTTCTATGCTCTTGCTAGGCAGGGCCATCACTCCTAATCAGCAGAAAATAGATACAGAAGACTGACCTCCTCCCTCATCAACCAACCCTTAAGAATAAGAAATGGAAACCTTTGGGGAGTGGTAAGGGATGAGACAGGAATACTACAGGAATAATTACCCTGTGACAGGGTGGTCACAGGAGAATAGAAAATTCAAGACAGCAAATTTTCATGACTAGCAAAAAGGAAATTATTGAAGTAACTGCATAAGCTAGGGGTCACTAAGGTCCTGAAAACCAGGGTCTGGGCCAAGCTGGCTAAGACCAACTGGACCAACATGATGAGAGATCCTAGATTTGATCCAGGTTTCGCCTAGGACCTCATTATATGCTCCTTAAAATATTATACACCCTTCAGCACCATGACAGTTCAAGAATACCCACATTTGGTGTAAAAGCGAGACACACCACAGTTCTGAGAAATCTCCATCTTTTTCCAGGAATCTTCATGAATATTCCACCCCTTGGTTAAATAAATCCATAAAGGTAGAAGCCCCAGAGCCCTTGAGGCTCCTTCTCTTGAGTATGCCTGCTCTCCCCTTTTTTGAGTGTGTACTTTCGCTTTGGAATAAATCTCAATACTTTCACTATTTTCCAACTCATCCTTAAATTTCTTCTTGTGACAGTGTCAACATACTGGACACTGGCTGGGGTCGAGGTCCCACTGGCATTCCGGGACCTCCCCTAGCCTACCAGTATCAGTTCTCTCCTGTGCACATTAATAAATGTACATGGCATTTCTCCTATTAATCTGCCTTTTATCAATTGTTTTTTCTGTGAACCTTTAGAAGGTAAAAGGAAAGTTTTCCCTTGGCCCCTGCAGTGGCAATAAGGAAGTTCAAAAAAAAAGTTGTTAGTTCTGACCTGGGCTGGTATATTATGTACTATAGGCATAGTGACTAGAGCCTACGATAATTATATGGGGCCCACAAAAATGACTTAATTTTCATTTAAGATCAGAAGGGAAAATGAATCGTATAATACTAATGAAGATATAATAATAATTAGAGCCCAGATTATTTTCATTTCTTTACCAATACAATTGCAAAATATTAGTTTATAATGTTTTAAGAAAAAGGGGACTACCTGGTTAATAGTGCCTAGGTCTCATGACAGTCACAGTGCAGCACTTCTACTAGCAAAAATTAACAAATGAGACCTAATTAAGCTAAAAAGCTTCTGCACAAAGAAACCATAAAGAAATTATATTGACAACCTATAGAATGTGAGAAAGTATTTGCAAACTATGCATTTGACAAAGGTCTAATATCTAGCATCTATAAGAAACAAATTTTCAAGTAAAAACAACCTCATTAAAGATGGGAAAATTACATGAACAGACATTTTTCAAAAGAAGACATACACATAGCCAACAAGCATATGAAAAAATGCTCAACATCGCTATCATTAGAGAAATGCAAACCAAAACCACAATGAGATGCTACCTCATACCAGTCAGAATGGCCACTATTAAAAAGTCAAAAAAATTACAGATGCTGCAAGGTTGTGGAGAGAAGGAAATGCCTATGCACTGCTGGTGGAAATGTAAACTAGTTCAACCACTGTGGAAAGCAATTTGGAAATTTCTGCAAGAACTTAAAATAGAATTACCATTTGACCCAGCAATCCCATTATTGGGTATATACCCAAAGGAATATAAATTATTCTACCATAAGAAAACATGCACACATATGTTCACTGCAGCACTATTCACAATAGCAAAGACATGGAATTCACTTAAATGCACATCAATGGTAGACTGAATAAAGAAAATGAGATACATATATACCATGGAATACTATGCAGCCATAAAAAAGAATGAGACTGTGACCCTTGCAGCAATGTGGATGGAGCTGGAAACCATTATCCTAAGCAAACTAATACAGGAACAGAAAACCAAGTAGTGCATGTTCTCACTTGCAATAGAAGCTAAACACTGAGTACATAGGGACACAAAAAGGGAACAACAGACACTGGGATCTACTTGAGGTTGGAGGGTGGAAGATGGTTAAGACTGGAAAACTACCTGTTAGGTCTTATGCTTATTACCTAGGTAATGAACCCCAAACCCCTTTAACACCCAATTTACCTGTATAGGAAACCTGCATATGTACCCCTCAATCTAAAATAAAAGTTTAAAAAGTAATAAATAAAAGAATTAATCAAGTTAAATACATTTGTGCTGTCTATATAAAGAAGTAGTTGCCATTTCTGAGCTATAAAAATTTAACTATCTCCAGATCTCCTTTACACTAGTCAGCTGTATATAAATTAGTCTTCATAAGTGTACTAAAGAAAAACAAATTCACTTAAAATGGTATGAAAAAGTTCTGATCTGCACTATGTCCGTCTTGAAATACAGTTCTTAGGCAGTATATTTTGTCGTCACAAAAGGCAACAGCAAATAAGCTTAAATACTGCTAAACACAGCATTGTATTTTTTTAAAAAATTATGCCCTCCCCCAAACTGATGTTTGTGCAAATAAATTTATTAGAACATAATGTTCAAATGTTTTAGTCTATCTAAAAAAACTTTTCAGTACAATATCAACAAATAAATATTAAATTGCATGCATGGATTAACTACAATACATGGTCATACATAAAAGTGTGGTAGAAGTAGGCAAGAAATAATTCAGGAACATTTAGACAGCCATCTTTATATATATATATATATTTTAGTGTAGCCCACAGCAAAGCTTTAGGAGCCAAATATTCATTCAACTATCATTTATTAAATAGTATATATTGGTTAGCTACAATTCCAACTAAAGAAAGAATAAAAATAATGCTCTAGTAAGAAATGCCTTATTTCTCTTGGAAGAGGCTGTTATATATAATCAAGTCTCCACATTTTCCAGTAAACTTGGAAAAGTTATTTTCAAATTGTCAAATTTTAGTGTATCAGTTCTAAAAATTCCAATATTTTACGTAAGATTGACAATAAGAAAACTGCCAAATTAGATAACTAAAGTTTCCTTTTTTTCATTATAAATTATCAAATTTACCATCTAGAATATAACATTAGACCTATGCGTACAATGATTTTATTGTGTTTCATAAATGAGATGATTTAGTTTTAGCTTCTGGGAACATATGCCATTGTATTATAAGTCCATTCAAGCTCAAAAATGTAATTTTATAAGTAATGGCAATTTACTAACAATTCAATTACTTTGTATGCTTGGCTATTTTATTTCCACCAATATATTTGAAGATTTAAACATGAGGTAAGAAAAACTTAGTGCAAATTAATGCAATTCAAATAAACTACTTGAATTCTTACCACGTACTGGTGTTTCACACAGAGGCTTGACATAAGCTTAAGCTATTGTCATGTTTGTATTTCAAAAAGAGTATTGTAGAGTAATGGTGTGTGGCAAATAAAGACTGAAGTCTTGGAGAGTGTATTGGCCATAGTAATGGAGAATGAAGTAAATATAATAGAGATCTTTGAGGTTTAATTAAAAAATTCATTGAATAAATTGATTGGATTTGGGGAGGTATGAAAGGAGGAGTAGTCAAGGTAGACTAGTAAATTTTTGACTTGTCTAAAGTTGGTCATGCTCCTAACATAGTAATTACAGAAGTACATACATTTTAGATGGCAGAGTAAGACATGATAAGTCATTTCGAGTTCAGGGTTCATCTTTTGAATGTGATATACATGCAGTTATAGTTACCTATACCAGTCTAGAACAAACTCAAAGAAAGAAATAACAGAGCAAAAAGAATACATAAATAGTTCTTACAAACAGATGTGAATAAAACTACACATATGGAGATGAAAATTAAGGGGATCATCAACATCTGGGAGAAACAGAGTAAGTGGCACCAATAAATGACATCATCAATGTGCTGCTGAGGAGCTGTGTGCAAAAAACGGAGATTGTGATGCCTTCAGAAAATGAATTTTCTGAAGGATAAAATTGTCAGAAGTTGGAAAAATAAAAGGTACCCATAGAATTTTATAAGAAAATGAACATGGATAATATTTGCCCCAGCAGTTTTGTCTGGTGTTAGAGCACAAACCAGGTTACAGAGACTGAAAATATTTATGGGGAAAGAGAAAGTAGAAACACAAATGTCAAAAAGGTCTTAACAAATCTTGTCTCCTTTAGAGCCTTTGAAATGGAAGAAAACTCACCATATGACCAAAGGCTTATGTTTGAAGAGAGGATTATGAGAGATCAAAATACGTTGGAATATTGATGGGGAAGAGCGATTGCAAAGGCAAGATTGGAAACAAAATGAAAAATCAATTAATTTACGTGAAGAGATAGAAGTGTGTCCAGAATACAAAAGAGATCATCTTAGACAAACGTTTTATTCTACATTTCCTTTTGTGAGTAGGAAAAGATAGGAAACGTGATATTAGATGGAGATAGAGTGATAGAACGTTGAGGTGGTTTCACCTGCTGATGAGTACAATAAAAATATTGAATATTTATATGACACTTATGTACCTTCCACGTTTCTGAATAATTTTATATATATTTTATATATTTAAAATTTATAAATATATGATATATATTTTATATATTAACTCTATATATGTACACACACAACACTAATTTTCTGTATAAAAATTATCTCTTCAGAATTACATTGTTTACATGTAAAGGTGTAATAGGGTGGAGGTACATTATGGGATAGGGAGTAGAAAGACAAGAGACAATTTGAAATAATTACTACAGAAAATTATCAGAAAGTATTAAGTGCACAAATGGAAGTGGGCAACAGGAATATGTAAGGGCATGAACTTCACTGATTAGAAGATTTTATTTGGCCTTCCCCTGGAGCTCCTGTGTGAAAAAGAAAAAAAGACTGAATGTGAGTGCCATCTCATGTTGGAGTTTTCCAGGCAGATATGACAGAAGAATTAGAACGCAAAAGGAAATAAAGCCAGAAGTGTTATGAAAGACATCCACATTATAAAGGAAGACGTTAAATTGTCCCTGGTTGCTGATGACATGATTTTATGTATAGAAAACCTTAAAGACTCCACAAAAAAATTCTTAGAACTGATAAGAAAATGCAATAAAGTTGAATGATATAAAATCAATATACAAAAATCAGTAGCATTTCTATATACTAACAAGGAATTAACCAAAAAAGATATTAGAAAAAAAAAACTTGTTAGAACAGCCAGAAAAAAATCTAGATATAAATTTAACTAAAAGGTGCAAGATCTGTACATTGAAAACTCTAAAACAATAGTAAAATAAATGAAAGAAAACACAAGTAAATAGAAAGATATTCCATGCTCATGGATTGAGTTAATATTGTTAAAATATCCATATTACTCAAAGTGATCTACAGATTCAATATAATCCCCGCCAAAATTCCAATGACATTTTTCACAGATATATAAAAACAATCCTACCATTTCTACAGAGCCACAAAAGATCCAGAATAGCCAAAGCAATCTTGAAAGAACAAAGCTGGAAACACCACACTACCTGACTTCAAAATATACCACAAAGCTATAGCAATCAAAACAGCATGGTACTGGTATACAAACAAACACATAGACCGAGGAAACGGAATAAAGAGCCAGAAAGAAACCAACACATTTACAGTCAATTGATTTTTAACAAAGGTGTCAAGAACACAAAATGGAGAAAGGGCAGTCTCTTCAATAAATGATGGTGGGACAACTCAATATCCATAGGAAGAATAATGAAATTGGACCCTTATCTCATGTCATGTACAGAAATAACTCAAAATGGATTAAGGACCTAAACGCTGGGGCTGAAACTGTAAACTTAGTGGAAGAAAACACAAAGGAAAATCTCCATTATACTGGTCTGGGCAATATTCTTTTTTGGATATAAACCCAAATGCACAGGCAATGAAAGCAAAAATGAAGAATGGGATTAAATCAGGCTTAAAGTTTCTGCACATCCAAGAAAACAATACCGACTAAAGAAACAACCTACAGAATGGGAGAAAATATTTGCAAACCAGATATCTTATAAGGGGTTTATATCCAAGATACATGCGGAACTAAAAGTAAACAAATAAACTGATTAATAAATGGGCAAAGGAATGAAATAGTTCTCAAAAGAAGACATAAAAATGGCCAACAGTTCTATTTAAAAATGCACACCATCATTAATGATCAAAGAAATTCAAATTAAACCACAATACGATATCACTTCATGTACTTTAAAATGGCTATTATCAAAAACACAAAAGATGACAAGTGCTAAAGAGGATGTGGAGAAAAGAGAATCTTTGCACACTGTTGGGAGGAATGTAAATCTATACAGTCATTTTGAAAAGCGGTATGGAGTTTCTTCAAAAAATTAAAAGGAACTAACATACAATCTAGCAATACCACTATTGGGTATATTCATATATTCAACGGAAATTATATAAATATGTCAAAGAGATGTCTGTTTGCTCCCATGTTCATTGCAGGATTTTTCATAATTGCTGAGATATGGATACAACCTAAGTGTTCATTATCAGATGAATGAATAAAGAAAATGTGGTACATAAACACAGTGGAATACTATTCAGCCTAAAGAAAAAGAAAAGAAAAAATCCTGTCATTTGTGACATGAATGAACCTAAAGAATATTATATTAAGTGGAATGATCAAGGCACAGAAGGATAAATACAGATTGATCTCACTTATATGCAGTGTGTACAAAAGGCTGAACTAATAGAAGAAGAGAGTTGAATAATGGTTAGTTACCAGAGGCTGAGGCAAAAAGAGTGATGGCCATATGATAAAAATTAAAAAAAGACTCCAAGGAATACGTTCAAGAGATCTATTGTGTAACATGGTGACTATAGTTAATAGCAATGCATTGTATTGGTGAAAATTGTGAAGAGGGTAAATTTTGAGTGTTCTCATCACAGAAAAAACTAAGTAGGTGAGTTAATGTATATGCTAATTAGCTTGATTCAGCCATTCCACAATGCGTATCTATTTAAAAGTAACGTGTTTTACTAAATAAATATATACAATTGTTGTCAATTACAAATTTAATTTTCAAAAAAGTGACTTTGCAGAATGGAAGAAAGGACGGTTCTCACTGAGGTCAAGGACAAGGTAAACTGGTAAAAGCGAAGGAAAACTGGGAGAATATGAGACATCTCAACTCAGATATTTAACGTACGATTTCAGTTTGGGGGAAGTTCATGATGACAAGAACAAAGATGTGACAATGATGGTTAATATTAGATGTCAGCCTGACTGGATTGAGGGATGTTGAGATGGCTGGTGAAGTATTGTTTCTGGGTGTGTCTGTGAGGGTGTTTCCAGAAGAGATTTACACATCAGTCAGTGAAATGGGAGAGGAAGAGCTGCCTGCAATGTGGGCAGGCACCATCCAGTCAGCTGATGGTGTCACTAGAAAAAAACTAGATGGAAAAAAGAGGCATTCAGTTTGCTTGCTCCCTTCTCTCTCTCTCTCTCTCTCTCTCTCTCTCTCCCTTTCCTGGAGCAGTACACCCTTTCCTCCTCCTGCTTTTGGACATCAGACATCAGACACCAGGTTCTGTGGCCACTGGACTGGGAATTTCACCAAAGGAACACCATCACCACCCTGCCCCCAGATACACATATCCCGGGAGTTCTCAGGCCTTTGGCCTCAGACTGGAGCCACACTATCAGCTTCCCTGGTTTTGAGGCTTTCAGACTTGGACGGAGTCATGCCACCACCCTACCTGGGAGCCATATTAACAGTATTCTCTAGCTTGCCGGCAGCCTCTCGAGGGACTTCACCTTGGTAATCATGTGAGCCAATTCTCTCTAATGAACTCCCTTTAATATTCATAAATATACATGGATGTACCTCCTATTAGTTCCATCCCTCTAGAGAAACCTAATACAAATGCTAAAGTGGAGCTCAAATGTTAAAATGTAGGTAATTGGAGCTAAGGAGGTCAGAAACGTAAACTAAAACATACTCTAAAATTTGAAATCACCCCAGATTGTAACACCTTGGAGTCAAGAGAAAGACTACTAGTAAGATTCTGTAAAGGGGTTTATGAAGTATGGGAGCAGATAGAGCAGAAGCTTTACTGCTACAATGAACAGAATTAAGTCATGGCTCAAGTTAGTCAAATTAATCTACCAATTTTTGAGTTCAGAATCAAACAGAAACACCTTACAGAAACACCCTTTTTATTGTGTTCCTCACAGACAAAGCTGTTTATCTATTACTTCTTTTGTTTTGCACTAATTTATACCGACAAAAAGTCTTTGCTGTGCTGTCTTCTCCTTCCAGCAAGAGTCCGAAATGGATGGAATAATAATGTAATAATAAAAGCAAAAAAAGATGTATCTACTTTCAGCACATTCAAAGAGTTTTACATGTACTCATCCAATTATATTTCACTCTACCTGATGAAGTAGATTAGATCTACTAATTTGCTAATGAAAAATGGAGAAGTTATGTAACTTGCCTGAAGTTGCACAGCTAAAAGTAGTAGATCTCTCATCTGAACAGGCATGCAAACTCCATTTAGCGTCAGCATGGGTTTTCATCACATGTATCTAAAAAGAGGTGATGAAGAAGCCTCTTCTTCATCAGTCAGAATTAGTCTTGCACTCTGGGGTAATCACCAAAAACTATCCCTTCCTCTGTCATGAGATACCAATTATAAAAAGTTTGCCTCAGTTTCCTAGTGTATCACTTCTACCTTTTGGGCAAGATTAACCTGTGCACGCCCTAAATGACACTACATTTTGCCTGCATAGTTTATGCCAGTATTCTATCCCCAGAGTTTACCTTTATTCTACATTCAGTTGAAATTCTGAGTATGGTTGTGCCTAAGCACAACCTTTAGGATCTTTAGGATCTTTAGGAAGAAAGACAATATTCACTGCCTGAAATCTCCACTGCCTCAATCTGACTAGTGGATTGAAAAACTGTTATAATGACAGACCACATTATAGACTGCTGGCCACACCTTTGACAGGGATAGGGCACCACGGACCAAAAACTCTCAAATCATACTGGTTTTAATTATTTTAATTAAATAGCATATTTTAAACGAGTGTCTCATTTGCACCAGTTTTGTTAGAATTCTTTTTTTTAACTTCTTATCTTTACATTGAAGTCATCCTTCAATCAAAGTACCTCAAAATCAGCCTATTTGTCCACCACAAACTGCAAAGCAAGCAAGAAGGCAAGTCACATTAAGACTGACAGTCCTATTGTCAGATAAGCAATAGAATACATTTTACATAAGAAAGAAGAGTATCAAAGGGAACAGTAAGTGGCAGATTGCAAAATGAAATTAAAGACCTAACAGAATAGATGTTTTTCTTTCCCTTTGGTGAGTCACCAGCCTTCTCATATTAAATGTTAAAGGTTATATAAACAATGAAACAGAAAGCAAATGGAAGATAGTATCACTTAGTGCTTTTTAACAAACATCAATGAACTGGGTTATATTAACATTAAAATATTTCTTAATAAAAATATACCTCACCCATGGGAAATTAGAAAAGACATCATAGTGATTCTATGCTTTGCGATATTTGTTGTGATCATAAAGTAAAGCCGACAATTTAGAATGAAAAAAGATAATCAACTGTCTAGGTCAAATAAGACATTCACTTAACACACTGCTTTATTTATTGATTTTCTCAAAGATAAGCAAGAAAGTGTTCATCAGACGTTAATTTTTACAGGATTAGTATGTTTGTTCCTCAGCTCATCAGCTTCTAGGAATGGATGAACTTGATATTTTCCCTGCTACCTTATCTGCTGAGTATATAAAATACCATAAACCTTTTCTGACACCTTCAGATAATTTGCAGAAAGATAAATGACCACAAATCAGATATGGTTAGCCATAGGACCAAGTCTCAAAGGGCATCTCTCCTTTGCTGAAAAAGATTTTGGATAGGTAAACATAAATTTATATTAAAGTTTACCACAGTATTCTGTCACACTACCATTTGGGGGTAGGAATAAGCCTCTTTACTATTCACGTAAGAAAAGAGTTTTATAGTTTATAAGGAAAACATTAATGTCACCTGACCATTCCAATAGATCCCTAAGATATTTTTTTCTGTGTTAGAAAGGCTTAGAAAAAAAATCTTAGAATGATGTGATACCCCAAATATGAACCGTAACTTGTTCTTTAAATATCTACTGTTATTAAGACTAATTGAGCTCATGAGTTAGCATCTTCTAATTCTACAACAAATGTGGACTCCAAAAATGATATAATAATGACACATTCTACTGCAACTGTGCAACAAAATCAAAGTGTTGTTCAAGATATAGCAATTCAATCATGTAGTATTACAAAGGAATTAATGACACATATAAGGAATCGATCGACTAAGGTAGAGTTGAGGACAGTTAACTTCATATAATCATTAATCCCTTGGAATTGTTCTTTTATTGCCTCTAAATATTGAAATGGAGAAATAATGCAGTGATATGAGTTCTTTCATAGCAAAATTGATAGTTTTAACAGTAATTATCGCCGGGAGTGGTGGCTTACACCGGTAATCCCAGCATTTGGGAAGCCGAGGTGGGTGGATCACGAGGTCAGGAGATCGAGACCATCCTGGCTAACATGGTGAAACCCTGTCTCTACTAACAATACAAAAAATTAGCCGATCGTGGTGGCGGGTGCCTGTAGTCCCAGCTACTCAGGAGGCTGAGGCAGGAGAATGGCATGAAGCTGGGAGGCAGAGCTTGCAGTGAGCCAAGATCATGCCACTACACTCCAGCCTGGGCAACAGAGCGAGACTCCGTCTCAAAAAAAAAAAAAACGCAGTAATTATCAAATTCCTGTTGGAGGGTTTCTCATGTTAACTTTCTTAAGTGGGTTAACTAACAAGCCTTTCTCATGTTAGTCATATAAAATATACAAAATATGTATGGTTGTGCAACATAAATAACAGAAATGAATAGGGGGTTCACTGCACATTTCATAAACTGTAGAGTAACCCAAGATTATACGCAAACTTTGACAACTCTCAGTTGTTTGACCTCAGAAACATTACACTTTGAATTTAGTTCCTCAACCATATAATGAGTAAATCCCCAAAATAACATAGGAATATTGTACAGATTAACCAGGCCAACATGTATGCAGTCCTTAATATAGTACATTGTCCATATTCAGGACTCAGTAAATGTTATCTCTGTCTCTTTAGTACCCAAATTAACCTTGAACTTAATTGTGTACTTGATTTACATCAAGTGAAATGATAGTTAATAGGTTCAATGTACTCAAAAAGTCCTTAATATTTACCAAATATGCTCCATAGAAAAACAGTGTCTTCAAGTGTTCTGCCAAAGGAAAAAAAAAAACACATTAAAAAGCATTATGTGGCCAAGGAGGTTTATGAATTAGATGGCAGTAGATAGACAAATCTAGATGTAGATTTATCAGTCCCCCATCTTATATATTCATAATGTTCAGGGGCATATTAAAGAATCTGATAAATCTTGTGATAAAAACAAGTCTGTTGAACTTATGGAGTGGGTTTTTGACCCCTGTAAAACACTTAATATTACGTGGAGGAATTTTCAAGTAGCAGATATTGAGGAGTAAAAGCTCACCAACTTGCTGAAGAGTAGACTGTATATATTCTATTAATAAAATTCACCTTGAATTGTACAAGGTGTAAAGCCTGCTTGTGCACAATATTACATTCAATCGACACTGACATATTAAAGATGATTTAGGATTGAATTGTAACAGCGATGGAAAGTCTAAGCTGCTAGAGAAGGGTTTACGAAGGAGACAGAATTGGAGCTAGGTCTGGAAGTCCACATAGGATTTTACAAAGTTATCAAGCAACATCTCTTGAGACAATAAAAAGGCAAAGTTGCAGGTCACAGTAAGGTGGTTAAATCTTTAGAAAAGGTATATTGGAAGCAGCATCTGCTAGACATCCCTTCACTCTGGCTTGCATGGGAGGGCTGCACCTTACTTTAGATATCTTAAATATGACATGTTCTCAGCTCTGTTGGGCAAAATAAAACTTGTTTTGACATATAGCTATATATACTGTGTCTTTTCCAGACCAAACATTATTCAAAAAAAAAATATAGGTGATTTTGAGGAGAGTCCAACATCCTTTGCTCTGAGAGGACTACATTTCACTGAGAATGCTACTCACACAATATGGCTGCTAACCTGGTAAAACTTATAAACACTTCACAGTAGATATTTAGGACTTTAAATATCGAAAACTTCCACTATGATTCTTTCCTTCTTACATTTATCAACACTTCTCTACCCCCACCCTTACATACCTACACTAGAAAATCCTTGGGTTGTTGTAAGTTATTGAGAGTAAGTTGATAGAATATCTTATGGCCCAGTCCCCACTATACTTCAAAAAAAAAATAAGGAATTAAATTTTTTAATAGTCACAGGTACTACTCTTTATTATTTGTCTTATGAGATACATATGATGGCACAAGGGTCTTGGTGAAGAAAAAAAATTATCTAAAGGCCATTGGGATAATTCCTTGCAAAATTTTTGGCAAGCTCTTTGGAAGGCTCTGAAAAACATAAAAACGGCCAAGCAACGGAGCCATCTGCCTCATCTGGGCTGAGATGCAGTTAACAGTTTATAATATCACTTTTGAGATTTTGCATAGAACCTAGGTTCATGCAAGACAATCCTCACATATAGTTTCAGAAATAAATGGATAACATATGGTTGCCTATGGAGAAATAGTAGCTTATTCATTTCTTTTTACTCAACCAGGACATTTACTTAAAAGGCTGTTTTTGTACTGGCCCAGTGTGTTTCCAGTGTGTTCCTCAGCCTCCCCTGTGGCTGGGATTACAGGTGCCTGTCACCATGCCTGGCTAATTTTTGTATTTTTAGTAGAGTCGAGGTTTTGCCATGATGGCCAAGCTGGTCTCAAACTCCTGACATCGTGATCTGCCCACCTCGGCCACCCGAAGTGCTGGGATTACAGGTGTGAGCCACCGTGCCCATCCAGTAACTAATTTTCTATCCAACAAAGATTTAATATAACCAATAGGCACTATTCTGGGTGCTAGGTAAAGGTGATCAACTTGTGTCTTCAAGTTGCTTAAAGTTTAGGGAGGGAGACAGGGTAGTGTATTATTATTATAATTTACTGTCGTAAGTGCTATGATGCAAGAAGGCTTGAAGGGCCATGAAGCATCAACAAGAGACATACTAAAAGAAGTACGCCTTACATAATTGCTGTGGTAGCTGGTTTTTTGTTTTTGTTTTTGTTTTGAGTTGGAGTCTTGTTCTTGTTGCCCAGCCTGGAGTGCAACGGCACAATCTCAGCTCACTGCAACCTCTACCTCCCGGGTTCAAGTGATTCTCTTGCCTCAGCCTCCTTAGGAGCTGGGATTACAGGTGCCCACCACCACGCCTGGCTAATCTTTGTATTTTTAGTAAAGATGGAGTTTTGCCATGTTGGCCAGGCTGATATCGAACTCCTGACTTTGTGATCAGCCCACCTCAGCCTCCCAAAGGGTTGGGATTACAGGCATGAGCCACCATGCCCGGCTGGTAACTAGTTTCCTATCCAACAAAGATTTAATACAACCAAGCAAGTTCAACTTTGCTACCTCAAGAGAAGGAAAAAAAAAAAAATTCAGTGTCTATAATTTAGCTAGCTCTGTCACTTTTCTAGAAAATTCTAAAGCAAATTACTAGACTGTAAGGCCAGAAATATTATAAGAAGAAAAAATGAGTTGGTTCCTTTGTGATGGAAATACAGAGTAGCTTGACTATGATGTCCATTTTTTAAATGTCATGTTCATTTCTAAACTAAATCTTGTGTAAATGACGAATTAATGGGTGCATCACACCAACATGGCACATGTATACATATGTAACAAACCTGCACATTGTGCACATGTACCTTAAAACTTAAAGTATAAAAAACAAACAAAAAAAACAAAAAAACCAAAAAAACCCTAAATCTTGTACATAACTATGGAAAATACTTGTTCAAATTGTTTAATGTATCTTGGTAGATTCTGGCATCTCCAGAAACTTTAAATATCCTCCTTGATTAATAGATAAAATGCCAAATTACTCCAGTGAAAGTCCAGGGACTCTAGGCACAATGCATGGACAGTCTGGCTCCCTATAATTGTTAGTGTCATTTCCCGGGTGTCCTCTGTTACTCTGGGCATATATTTCCAAGAGTCCATGATCTAGCAGAAATATTCTGAACACTTAATTCCTCTCTTTCCACGGGATATAATTACATAAAACATGCAACTAGATGAGAACCATGGCTTCTGATAAAGATGAGGACCTTAATGTTCCACGTGGAAAAACGAGTATTCCATGTCCAGTATCTTACCACCTCTGGTCCTCTGTACCCACACCAAGTAGAATCTTCAACTCAGATGATACAATACATAGAACAATTACATACATTTTTTTTTATAATGCCCAGTTTTGAGGTAACACTCTAAGGAGGCCTCAGATTCTGGGGCCTCCAAGAAACTTCCTTGATTTGCAGGATGTAAATTGACCCTGGATTGAGAACTGCAAGAACTGTCAGCTCATAATAACTTCATCTAAAACCCTGCTTTAAGAGAATTGACTAAACTTTAGCAGGGCTTCCATCACCGTAAGATCATTTGTTGTTTCTCTGTAACCATCCAGCTTTCTTTTAAATTCCTGCCTCGAAAAGCTCAGGGCTGTCAAAAGAATTTACTGTTTGTTTTAGGGAACCCTGGATGAATAGGCACCTGACCTGCTTATTTAGATCCTTTGCTAAACATAGCTTAACATTGTGAATACGTCTCTGTCCTTTTGAGATGTATATGCCTCTCCTACAACTCAGAAGTGTCTTTCCCAAGGACCTGAAAGCCATTACTTTAAAATGTAATAATGATTGCATTTCCAAGGAAGGATAGGGTCTCTACCTCCCAGTCCCTGTGGGCACAGCTAGACTAATTACATTTACACTGACCAACCTTTGTAATTTTTCACTTCCCTGACACTACTTGAGTGCCTGCTTGCTCCCCCTCCACTCCCTCATTCTCTCATGAAAATGCACCATCACTTCTATGCAAATCGGAATGCAACTCTGCTCTTTCCCTCTCAGTAGTTATGAATAACGTCTGTTTTCACCATTGTAACTAACATCTGGTTTTATTTATCTTCAACAGGCCCACCACAGTGTGGAAAATTTCATTAAAACGTATATTCTACTCTTGTACCATGAACTGTCCATGGAAATCAGAATGCTTAGCATTCTGATTGACAATCCTAGAATTAAGGCCTGTGCTATTTCATTACTTTTTTAAAAGGACTTGTTTTGGTGGCAGCAAAGACCCTTTTCAAATCCGGGTTTTCAATGTAGCAAGAAGGACCTCATGATGGTACTGAAAACACCACTGTTGTTTAACTTATTGGACTTATCAATACTCCCTGGGCTGTTTACAAGGTCTCAAGATAACACTTGTATATTTTCAACAATCCATGTTTCCTCTGGGTACCTGGTTTAGTCAAGTAGAGAATGAGCCACTAGTTTCTGAGAACAACGTATGATTCAATGACAAAGTGAAACTAGCTTTCCATCCGCATTCAACTTACACAAGTCCATCAGTACATTCATTCAAAACATGCCTTTTCCTGGCCTTTTACCTCCCATGCCAATACCCATCATCATTCGTGTCAGGCCTCTGAGCCCAAGCGAAACCGTCGTATCCCCTGTGACCTGCACATATACGCCCAGATGGCCCAAAGCAAGTGAAGAATCACAACAGAAGTGAAAATGACCGGTTCCTGCCTTAATTGATGACATTCCACCACAAAAGAAGTGAAAATGTCCGGTCCCTGCCTTAACTGATGACATTACCTTGTGAAATTCCTTCTGCTGGCTCATCCTGGCTCAAAAGCTCCCCAACTGAGCACCTTGTGACCCCCACCCCTGCCCGCCAGAGAACCCCCCTTTGACTGTAATTTTCCTTTACCTACCCAAATCTTATAAAACGGCCCCACCCTTATCTCCCTTCGCTGACTCTCTTTTTGGACTCAGCCCGCCTGCACCCAGGTGAAATAAACAGCCTTGCTGCTCACACAAAGCCTGTTTTGTGGTCTCTTCACACAGACTAGAGTGACAATTCTCATAATTCATAACTGACTTTCAAATTCTATACCACAAGGCTGAACTCACGTCACTCACACACTGGCCAAGCTCCAGGATCTCAAATTAATGATATTCCAAAGAAGGTCTACTGCTTTAAAAGAACTTTCTATGACTTTATCTGTCACTTTAAGCAACCACTTCTTTAAGAAACTGCATAGTATTTACATGGGGTCTATTCACTATTATCTATAAAAGTGATCTTATAACTTAAAGAAATACTCATTTATGAAATAAATAAATCTAGGAAAAAAAGTATTCACTGCCTCAAAAGTTTGTATATACCTTGAAATTATTATCTCATTTAATAGGAGAGTAGGGGAAAAAAGATGAATTATTGTTGAAATGGAAAAGGACACTGCTTCACAAACCAATTATACAATTCACTCACCTAATGTCAAAAGGAGTTAGTCACAAAAAAATATTTAATGGGTAAATTGCCATCTGGTGTAGATTAAATCTTAGAGTCAACCTCAGAGAATTCCTACAGTGCTTGTTCCATTTGACTTCTTGATTGCCACAACCTCTATTTTTCTTTAATATTCCCATTCCCAGATACTGCAACCCAGGTATATTCTGATCAACAGATTTCATATTTGGCCCTACCCTCAGTCTCTTCATTTTGCCCCACTTTCAGCATAATGCCTATAAACCTGCCTCTTTTTTTTTTCAGATTCCACATTCTGCTGTTATATTTTTACCACTGTTTTTTGCTATTTGTTTTGAAAATTTAAAGTCCAGTCTTGTCTCCATCTTCTCATTCTGACCAAAGCATATCAGTCAGAAAATAACATGACTCAGAGAGTAAGGACTTGACATCTACAATTATGAGAAAACATGACAATCAGGTAAATGATTTCTGGTCATTATATACTTTAGTAGATATATGTAATTGAAACAGTTACTTCAAATAGAAGAACATTTGACTTATATTAATTGGCACAGCATGTAGACTTGGTCTCATACCCCGTGGAAGGGAAGAGTAAATTTTTTAAATATCTAGACAGGGCTTTTTTTTTTTTTTTTTTTTTGATGGAGTCTCACTCTGTCTCACCCAGGCTGGAGTACAGTGGCACGATCTGAGCTCACTGCAACCTCTACCTCCTGAGTTGAAGCGATTCTCCTGCCTCAGCCTCCCAAGTAGCTGGGATTACAGGTGCCCACCACCACACCAGGCTAATTTTTTGTATTTTTCTTTTTTAATAAGAAATAGTTTAAAATTTTTTTAAATTATACTTTAAGTTCTAGGGTACACGTGCACAACATGCAGGTTTGTTACATATGTATACATGTGCCATGTTGGTGTGCTATACCCATTAACTCGTCATTTACATTAGGTATATCTCCTAATGCTTTCCCTCCCCCCTCCCCCCAGTTTTTTGTATTTTTCAGTAGAGATGGGGTTTCGCCATGTTGGCCAGGCTGGTCTTGAATTCCTACCTTCAGGTGACCCACTCACTTCGGCCTCCCAAAGTACTGGGATTATAAGCGTGAGCCACCGCGCCTGGCCTAGATGGGGTTCTTTGAGCATAATTATGTCTGTTACTAAATTAATGTCCCTCACCTTCAATCCCACCATTCTAGTCTGCTTTGTGGTGCTAGCGCTGAGACACTGCAAACTGTATTTATCCTTTGTCCACTGATTTCCTGTTGGAGTCTGCAAAGAGGAGGTATGAGAGAGTGACTGGAAAGCTTTCCATGCTCTTCCTCTTCCTTGTTTTGGAAGTGTCAAGTGTTGCTGTCAAGTGTTTCTCAAAGACCCAAGCAGGTTGGGTTTTCAAGTAGCAGCAGCTGATTCTAATAAGCAGTCTTTGCAGCACTTGCCGACCCAGCACCACTGTGCCCTCTGGGAGACACTAGCACCATCAGCGGAAGCTCCCTCCTCAGAGCCTGGGCCCTCGGCCCCATGAGGGCTCCTCTTCAAACCCAGCAACTCCAGCCGCAACTGAACACCATCTCATTCTTGGTTTTTTTGTCTTTTCACTTTCTGAATACCTAGTAAACATTCTTTTATTAAAGTCTATCCTGGCCGAGTACTGTGGCTACACCTGTAATCCCAGCACTTTAGGAGGCCGAGGCGGGAGGATCACCTGGCCAACATGGTGAAACCCCATCTCTACTAAAAATACAAAAATTAGGCTGGGCGCAGTGGCTCACGCCTGTAATCCCAACCCTTTGGGAGGCTAAGGCGGGCAAATCACAAGGTCAGGAGCTTGAGTCCAGCCTGGCCAACATGGTGAAACCCTGTCTCTACTAAAAATACAAAAAATTAGCTGGGCCTGGTGGTGGGCATCTGTAATCCCAGCTATTTGGGAGGCTGAGGCAGGAGAATCACTTGAACCCAGGAGGGAGAGGTTGCAGTGAGCCGAGATCGTGCCAGTGCACTCCAGCCTAGGCGACAAGAGTGAAACTCAGTCTCCAAAAATGATACTAAGAAAGTCTGTCCTGATTGGACACAGACAGATACAATGATTCATAGAAAAAGATCTTTTATATTGCTATCCAGTATAATATGCATGCACTCATATAAAAAGTTAAAACAAATGTTTTCTGAAATAATATTCACCATAATTTTGTGTAATACACTCTATTTTCTGTTATTTTTCTTTTTTGATTTTTTTGAAAATTCTGGTAGCAATCTAGTATATTGATTTTATAACATCCTATTATTTATTAACCTGAAAATACTGATGTAGGTGAAACATAAATATGTAGTCTAGCACTATAATCCCTTTGCCCACATAATGGTTTAAATCAGATATTTGATTTGTATATATAGAATCTTCTGAAAATTTTCTAAATATACTCAGAATGTCGGGAATAAAAGTTAGCAAGAAACATATTTAAAAAGATAATAAAAAGTAAAATGCAAAATACAACTAAATATAAAAACCCAAATTGTACAAGGAAATTCTATTGGGGTGGTCTGGATCCACAGTCGAAATCTTGCAATGGACCTGCTGGAAAATACTGAGAACCAAAAGATGATTCAGACACACCTACACATATGCAAATTACAGTACTAATAATTTTTCTGATTTCATTAAGTCCTTTTGTATTTATACTGAAAGAGAATCTGTTCCCATAAATTTATATAAATGGAGAGAGAGAGAATGTGTGTGTGTGAGAGAGAGAGAGATAGTGCAGGAGAAAGTGTGTGTGTGTGTGTGTGAGAGAGAGAGAGAGAAGGTCTTCAATGTCTCACTATGTTGACTAGGCTGGTCATAAACTCCTGGCCTCGAGTGATCCCCCCCTGCCTCGGCCTACCAAAGCCCTGGGAGTACATGCATAAACCATGGTACCCAGCTGAGAATCTGTTCTTAGTCACAGAGAAAATATAATAAATCAGTCAGTCAAGAGAAGTGAAAAGATTTTCATACAATACAATAAAATCCCATTATTTGTCTATGCTAAAACCTAAATTAATGATAGTTCATATGCTTAGTAAAATGGGAAAAAATTCATTTTCAAAGTCTACTGTGTTTTCCCATCTATAGAAGGTGTGATATGGACTACTTATAGAGTCGAAAAAATGCCCAACTGATTCGTTGGCAGTTTCAGACCTGGAGACCACTAAAAATAGTAGCGTTTGTTTAAGACATCAACAGGTTGGCCCACCATTTAACTCAGACCATTTTTTCTTACAACTAAATTGGACAAATCATGTTTAAATAAATTTATAGCACAGATAAACTGCATAGAAAGAGTTTAAAATGCCTTAAGAGAAATGATGATATATGGCAGTTGAAATGAATTAAAAGTAAGAGAACCTAGTTTTCCAATAAACTCATCATCCCTCAGTGGGCCTCACTTGCTCTGTTTGAAAATAAGAGTCTAGAGATTAAGTAACCTCTAAGCCTCTATCAAGTTATGCTACTTCTTTGTATTACAGTAAGAATAAATGAAGTTCCTAAGTGCCAACACACATGAAGGTCACTGGGAACTGCCTCAGAAGCGATCAAATCAATAAACCAGGGCATCAGCACTTCTCTCCATCCTCACAATGTGAGGACAGCCCCCACTGCTGCCTGCTCTCACTCTTCTGCTACCATCGGGATCATCTGTCACACTCCAGGATATTTGTCTTCTCTCACTCATCTCTTATTCATCATTAAGCAAAGAGTGTGTTAAAATATCATCTATTCTCGGCCAGGCGCAGTGGCTCACACTTGAAATCCTAGTACCTTGGGAGGCCAAGGTGGGTGGATCACCTGAGGTCAGGAGCTCGAAACCAGGCTGGCCATGTTGATGGTGAAACCGCATCTCTACTAAAAATACAAAATTAGCCAGGTGTGGTGCCTGGTGCCTGTAATCCCAGCTACTCAAGAGACTGAGACAGAAGAATCGCTTGAACCTGAGAGGCGGAGGCTGCAGTGAGCTGATACCGTGCCACTGCACTCCAGCCTGGGTGAGCCAGAGCAAGATTCTGTCTTAAAAAAATAAAAAAATAAATAATATATGTATATATGTGTATATAAATATATATACACACATATACACATATATACACATATATGAACATATAAATATATACATGCATACACACATATATACACATATGAACATATAAATATATGCATGCATATACACATATATACACATATATACACATATATATACATACATGCATATACACATATATACACATATACACACATATATGAACATATAATATATACATGCATATACACATATATACACATATATGAACATATAAATACATACATGCATATACACATATATACATATATACATATATATGCATTTATTAATTAATAAATATATACATATATGTGTATATACATACTGAAACATACCCAAAATGAGGTCATACATTGATTGGTTAAGAAAGTATCATGGTCAGAGGCTCATGAAACCCTAACCCAGTATCTCCTCTAGGAGCAATGGTTCTAGATAAACATATATACACATGTATACATGTAAACATATATATATATCTATATATGTTTATATATGTATATAAGTATATATGTGTATATATGTATATATGTGTGTGTGTATATATATACATATATATAGAGAAAGAGAGAGAGACTGTCAGTTCTCACTCTTCACTGTAGTTATGCTTTATAAAGTCACAATGAACACTGAAATAGCAAATCCAGAACCATTGCTCCTAGAGGAGATACTGGGCTAGGGTTTCATGAGCCTCTGACCGTGATACTTTCTTAACCAATCAATATATGACCTTATTCTGGGTATGTTTCAGTATGAAGATACCTCATTTAATATGTATTGTTGAGTCATGAATATTGAACTCACAGCCAACAGTACTATAACTTATACCTGAATAAAGTTCATCTAACGTACACGTTTTCCCCATAAAGCACATTACAGACTTCTTGTGCATAGAAACGCCAGATGGAACTTTAGCACTATGCTTGGGGGCCATTTCAGATGGCAAATCAATACGAGGAAACACAAAAATGTGAAAAATGTAGCCGTAAAAAACCTGCGAAAAAGGACACGTGCCTATAGTATAAGAGCTGAAATAAGAAGACTCAGGGTTGCTTTGTTCTACCTCAGCTGGAAGGTGAGTTTCACTTACCCCAGATTTTTGCCATTTTGCAAATGTCAATAAATGATCACGATTGAAACAAGAGTATTGATTTGGGGGTTCTAAATACATTTTGGCAAGAATGTGAATTCACAAATACAAAAATCATAGTAGGAAGGATCAGTTCTATGTTGCCCTACTTCTCATAGAGAATGGTTTATAATCAATTTTGGATGAATAAATACAATCTTGACAATAGCTACCTAGGAGTTTATGAGGCTGCCCCCTACACTAAAAATAAACAGTCCATTTTACGTCAAGTAGCACTTCAAAATAAGCCAACTGATGAAAAAATTAAAGTTCTTCCTTCAGAATGGAAAAAATAATGAGATTTTAATTTCTTACCTATATCTCACTCCTAAAAAAATTCTAGTAAAAATCTTAATGGAACTAGTTTTATTCTTGAATCTGTTTTAAAGTTATGCATTAAATTTACTTTTAAATATGGTTATAATTTAAGATCTACATTACTCAAGATGAATCTTCAACCAATCCTATAATGACCAGAAATTACTAGGACTTTCTATGACTTATAATAGCAGTTATTGCTAATGTATTTTCTGGCTTAAATTATATTAAATTTTAAAAGGAACACCCATGTAAATTTAGTTTCATAAAGCAATTTGCTGTCCTTAGCACTGAAAATAAAACATTAGAATAAAAACTACTTTAAGCAAATGGCTACTGAAAGCCAATATTACCTTTTCTACTTAAAATACATCATGCTCCCTCCTCATTTTCTATAAATTTTAAACTCTTTAGATCAATATGACCCGATCTCCACATATTTCTCTACTCCAACTCCAACTACACTCTGCCTTACAGCAAATTGCTAGCCACACTCTGCTTCCTCGCTCCCTCTGCCCACACACATGCACAGGATACATGCAGGGGCAGAATAGTGTAGTGATTTTGAATTCATATTCTCAGTCAGACTGTGTGGATTTAAATAAGTTCAAACCCAACTACTGAGTGCTTATTTCTTGGTCGTATTACTTTATCTCTTGAAGTTCAGTTCTCTTTCAATGCATAGGACTACTAAGGCACCTACTTTCAGCAGATGATTAGATTTAAAAAATGTGTTATACATATACAATGGAATACTACTTGTCCGTAAAAAGAATGAAATTATGCATTTTGCAGCAATATAAATGGAACTGGACGGGTTTTTGTCATTTATTTGTTTGAGATGGAGTCTCACTCTGTCACCCAGGCTGGAGTGCAGTAGCAAGATCTTGGCTCGCTGCAACCTCCACCTGCCAGGTTCAAAGGATTCTCAAGCCTCAGCTTCCTGAGTTGCTGGGACTACAGGTGTGAGCCACCATGCCTAGCTAGTTTTTGTATTTTTAGTAGAGATGGGGTTTCACCATATCACCCAGGGTTGTCTCCAACTCCTGGCCTCAAGTGATCCTTCCGCCTTGGCCTCCCAAAGTGCTGAGATTATAGGTGTGAGCCACCATGCCTGACAGAACTGAAAGTTTTATCTTAAGTAAAATTACTCAAAACAGAACATGAAATACCACATTCTCACTTATAAGTGGGAGGTAAATAATGTGTATACATGGACATAAAGTGTGGAATAATAGACACTGGAGACTCGGGAAGGATGAGAGGATGAGAGGGTGGGAGGGTGGGAGGGTGGGATGAGGTGTGGGATGAAAATTACAAAATTACAACGTTCGCAAATTCAGGTGATGGTTACTCCAAAAGCCCAGACTTAACCCCTACTATATCCATGTAACAAAACTATAATTGTACCCTCTAAATCTATTTTAAAAATTAAAAACAAAATTAAATAAAATGATGCTTATAAAACATTTGCCAAGTCCTAAATACTATTATTAAATTCTATTATGAGTATTAGCGTTATTATTTCTATGATGGTGACTTTGATGATGATAAGGAGGAGGAGGTAGAATGTCTGTTTGTGGCATTGCCTCTGCCTCTGGCATTACTTCTGCCTCCAGTGCCCATCCACCTTCATTCATATTTGTCCTTCAGATTCAGCTCAGATATCATCTCTTTTAGAAAACATTTTCCAATGCTCTGGGTTGAGTGAAATAAACTACTCCCATAGGACGTATAATTTTATGCGCATACATCATAGATTTTCTTGGACTTGCCTATTTGGTTTCTTGACTTCTTCGCTATGCTGTGAGTCCCTCAAGGACAGAGAGCCTACCATACTCATCAGACTGTTACCATTATCTAGCTCATTACCTTCCTCATCACATGTGTTCAATATTTTCACCGTAGCACTGAGTCCCTGAAGACAAATAATCAACAATTTTACTTGTCAGTGTTGCTATTGCCATGCCTTCAGAATAGAACTCAAAGAGCGAAATAAATTGAACTAAATCTATCTACCACACCTACTTTCTTTCCTTTATGTTTTTCCCTAAAATATCCCAAGCATGTGGCCCTTAGGAAAGCTGACTCAACACCCTTGTCCCTCGGGCCCTGGCCCTCTGGCCCGGTGTTCCCGTCTCACACACCGAGTGTTCTCCCTTGCCGTGGTGTGCGGTGAGCAGCCGGCATTGTGATGATACACCACCGACTGCTTCCAATGTGCCTCCTGACAGCTATCTTCACAAATAAAATGTAAATTGAAACTGTTCCAAAAAACATCCATGACCTCAAGAAGATTTATCAGCTCTCCTGGTGTATGCAGTAAATGAAACGTTATTATTCTCTCTTCACACAAATTCTGTCTGACAGATGGTGTTTTGTTATTTTAGGAAAGTAGCAGTCTATCGAGTCTTTAAGAGTTCCTTTAAAGGTCCCACTGCACCATTTCCACAAATCTTTTGCCTCTAAGAGAATACATACAATAAATTCTCCCATAAAATAACCACAGAGAAATTGGCATCTCCTAGGGTTACGAAGCCGAGATTAAGTAAGAAAATGTATATGAAAGAACTCTGTAGCCATCAATGCTTTATAAATATGTGTGCAAAAAAGGAAACCTGTTTTCCAAATAAGTTTCTGGAGGACTATTGCTTTATAATATCTCCATAGAACTAGCCAGTTAAACTTGTTCTTGTTATTCAATCATCTCTGCTTTCCCAATGGGATATTCTCCTTGCATTTTTCAAGTGCTATCTGATAAGACTGGGTTTTAAAATGATTGTTACTCTTAATTTCGCATGAAGACAAATTGAGATAGAATTAACCTTACCCGGCCTGGCGCGGGTGGCTCATGCCTGTAATCTCCGCACTTTGCAAGGCCAAGGGAGGTGGATCGCCTGAGGTCAGGAGCTTAATACCAGCCTGGCCAACGTGGTGAAACACTGTCTCTACTAAAAATACAAAATTAGCCTGGCATGATGGCATGCCCCTGTAATCCCAGCTATGGGAGGCTGAGGTAGGAGAATTGCTTGAACCCGGGAGGTAGAGGTTGCAGTGAACTGAGATCACGCCATTGCGCTCCAGCCTGGGCAACAGATTGAGCCTCTATCTCAAAAAAGAAAAAAAATAAAAAAAGAAAAAAGAAAAGATAAAAGAATTACCTCACCCAGGAAACTAAGGTCCCTCTGAAAATCTGAACAGAGGAGATGATATTGTTCTGTTAATGAATCCCAGGAGACAGCAATTATGTGTCATTGTTGACACATATCATAAGAAGCAGGCTATATAACCCCAAATTAGAGATGATTACAAATGAGGTTTATCATTAAAGTCATTATAAAATGACAGTCATTAACACAAGGGAAAAAAGACTTTTGCAAAACCAAAACACCTGCAGGTAGAAGAAATTTTTACTTTCAGGAAAAGGAGCATTTTTTAAATTTGATTTGTGGAATTTACGATGCCCAATTCATCATTTTAAGTAGATTAAAAGATTTTATTGCACTGAATTAAAACATAGATTGAAATTAGTAATTTTGCATTGAGCATATTTAAACGTGTTAATTTTTTTTAAGTATAAATAAGCTAGACTGGCTTAATATATTTTACATACATTCACACCCTAAGCTAATATCAATGGTCTTTAAAAAAAAATTGGGAGTTTAAATTGATGCAACACTTTTGGTGGACATTTTGTCAATACTGCTCACACTAAGTTCTAAAAAATATACACACGTTTTTGATCCTACAATTTTACTGCTAAAAGTTGGCTTGAACCTGTTGCTACAATGTAATACTTTCAAAATAATTATGTTTGTAGCATGGCAAAAAAATTCAATAGCACAACACTAAAGAAGCAGCGGCTGTCTATACAGCAGTAATTACGATGCTTAGTCACTTAAACAGCTTTATCGTCCCTTCCAGGAGATTCTAAACAAGCTAGTTTTTCTAACTTTTTCCATTGAACTGATTACATCTCTAACTATTTTGATATCATATAAATGTCAACTTTTATACAGTGTAGTTAAATTCACTTTTTAAAAAGTATAGTCATACGTTATCATTTTATAAAATAGTCTCTAAAATATTTTGCATAATTATTCTGTATAGCTTTGAGGACTGTTACAAACTTTATATTTACTTAGTTAGCTTGCCACAAGGGTGGTAATTACATCAGGTGTACTCTCCACTTATTATTATTATTATTTTTTGAGATGAAGTCTCCCTCTGTCACCCAGGCTAGAGTGCAATGCTGCTATCTCGGCTCACGGCAACCTCTGCCTCCTGGGTTCAAGTGATTCTCCTGCCTCAGTCTCCCGAGATTACAGGCATGTGCTTATATTTTTAATCAACTTTTATTTTGGAAAATTTTCAGGTTGACCAAACAGTTGCAACATTAGAGCAGTGGGTTTCCATGCACCTAGTGCCCAGTTTCAGTTTCCAACAATGTTATCTCTTCTGTGGCCCATGTATGTTTGACAAAATGAGAAAAACAAAATTGACCTATTACTATTAACCAAACCCCAGACTTAATTGAGATTTCACCAGTTTTATCAATAATGTCCTTTTTCTGTTCTGGAGTTTCATCCAGAGAACCACATTCCATTTAGTTGTCATATGCCCTTTAGTCTCCGCCATACTGTCTCTGTTTCTCGATGTTTCCATGGTTTTCATGACAGCTTAAAGGGGTACTGCTCAGTATTTTGTAGTTTGCCCCTCAATTGGGATTTGACTGATGTTTTAATCATAATTAGACTGAGGTTATGGGGTTTTAGGAAGACTACAGTGATTCAGTGTCCTTTTCATCACCCCAAATCTATGGTCTTTTTAGTGATCAGAAGGAATAAGGAGAGTTCATAAGCTAAAGTATTTTGGAAATTGTAGGACTGTGTAGAGGTGGTGTTCTGGAAATTTATGGGGCCAATATTGATTGACACCATGTTTGAGGTCAATAATATGGCATCAAATGGGCAAGTGTCAGGCATTCTAGATGCTGTGCAATGTGTAGGATTCTTCTATACAAAAATGAAATGCTATATTTTACATAAATGTGAATTCCCACCAGATGGTCCTATAAAAATATATATACATAACACATACATATTAATAAATTTCAGAGGCAATAACATAACTCTGTTGTATAAGTAAACACAAATATTTTTATGAATTTAATTTATATTAAAATTTCTAGGACTACAACAATCATGAATGTTAAGGTAAAGTTATTCATCATTTTTAAGGGCATAATCAAGATTTTATTAATCAATTTGGAAAATAATGTCACTGAATGTAGCATCACTCATATTTGAATTTTCAATACAACAAACCTATAATAGTAGGTACTATATCTTTTATGTGATTCTTTGTATGAAAATAAATGCGTTTATTTGGTGTTTATTTTTAAAATGTCAAAGAAAAAGTGATAATATTCAGTGTTAAATATTATGTTACATTTCTTAAATCTGAACTCATTCTTTCTAAGTTGTTGCAAACACCTGGATCCTTAGTGTAGATATTCTAAGCATTTTTCTTACTGGATTATACTTTATTTTATTATAAGTTACTTTATTTTTATTTTATTAGAATAAAGGCACTACATTGATTTTTTCAAAGTCATGTATACGGGTTGCTTATAGTTTTTATCAATATCAGGATCATAAAAGGGTAGTAAATGTTAAAATACAGTGGCAATGGCATAGAATGCACCTTCCACAGAGTGATCCTAGCAGATAGAGGGCTAACGAAGGCAGCAAAAGACTCAAGACTATTTTGTTTATTCCACATTTATTTTATGACTCTTTTAAGTGAGATATTAGAGATAGAGGAGAAAGGTACCATCCTTCATTACACAGAACTTAGAGTTTAATATAACTCTAATTACACAGAACTTAGAGTTTAATATAAATAATCATGTCTATGTGGATAAATGTCATTCATTCATTCAATCATTCTCTTAATGCCCTTCAACCAATGCCACTAGGAACACAGAAATAATTGAACAATGGGGACTGGTGAGGTATCACAAAAGAAAGTGTTAACAGGACTTAGAAAAGTAATCAGGCTTGTGTTAGGTGATTTTGATGAGGACTCAGTGAAATAGAGCTTGACTCTGGATGGGATGCTGTCATAATATGGGTTATTCTATGCTGAGTATCTTAAAAATGTTTACCTAGAAAGTGAGAAGAACACAGAGAAGCTAAAGCTGTGATTGTAAAAGAAACACTAATCACTCATATTAGCCAGGATGGAGGATATTTGGCCACTGTTGTGGTTTAAGCGATGTTATGTTTTTGTTTTGATTCTTCACAGTCACTGAGTGCCCTTGTCTGATGTTGGTGTTCTGTGGAATCATATCCAATGGAATACAACAAAGCCAATGTACGAGTTCCAGGCCTACCCTGGGCCATCATGGGCTACTTTTCTCTTTCTCATGTCATTTATTCAACTTGCATATAATTTTTTTTTATTTCACAAGTAATACATAGTATTTTAGAAAATTTGAAAAATACAAAAATGTTGAAGGATGAAAAAAATCACCCATAATCCATCCATCGAATATCAAATATGTTTATGGTTCTAAAGTCACAAGTATATATTTGGTAGCCCCAGCTCTCAAAAAAGAATTTAGGTGCATTGTTACAGTCCGTAAATTAGAATTATATATTTGAAGATGGCCCAAATAAAGACATTTTCAGGGTGGTGAGAACATTTAGTAAAGGTGCCGCAGAGAAGAAGTTGTATTTAGCCAGGTGTTGACAGATGCATAATTTCTGCCAGTTTTAGACTGAGACCATTATGAGCACACGTGGCCACTGGGAAAGTCATGTTATGTAAGGAACACTAGGAGCTCTATGGAGAGTTAACTCCTTTTGATTCTCTTTTGACCAGAGGCCACTATGGAAGTATTTCCTACAAAGGAAGCTGAAGATCAGATAGGTGCTTGGCTGAGTAGTTTGTAGGATGGGATTAAAAACATATATGCTAGCATATGTTTTGAGAACAAAATAAATGCATGCCAAAAGAGCCTAGTACTGAGACTGGCAAACGCTTGCTGCATGGTCAATGGTCCTGCCCCATGGGTTTCCCATGCTCCTCCCAGTGACAATGCTAATCCCATGGGAAGCAAGCATTGCTGAATTAGAGGACACTTCCTTAATGGAAGAAAAACTGTTCTTAAGGAGATAGAAATCATTCAGTCTTTGTAGTAATTTCACTTGATTTTGAAGGATAAAAACAATTCAGAGATTGTGTTTCAGTGCTAAGAGTATTCTCTGCTTTCCAAATCAGTCTTTCAAAACTTCTTTTTCCAGGTTACCATTAAATACAGAATTTAAAATATTCTGTCAACAAAACATTATTAAGTGCTAAAAAGTGCCAGCAAAGACATGGCAAGTTCTCAAAAGGTCTAAAATGGAATGGATTCTAATCTTTCTTGGATAATTTAAGAGGCATCTTGTGTGATGATAAGGAAATGAAGTAGATGACCTCTCGATGTCCTTTCTAGGCTAGAAATTATATGACAATGTATTCTAATAAATTTTCATAGTTAATGAAATAAGAGAGGGCTTCTTTTTAAACTCTACATTTTTAAAATTATTTTTTCTCTGTAAAATTAAGGCTAGTTTAAAGTTAAATTGGGTGTGAAATTGTTTCTAAGGTATTTTGAGCAAGAGATTGCATATAATTTTTTTCACAATAATAGCATTTTAGAAAATTTGAAAAATACAAAAATGTTGAAGGATCAAAAAGAATCACTCATAACATACTCATATATGTTTATGTTTAATAACTTGGCCCCTATTTATATATTATGTTCAGTAGATGAAATCACCACAAGCGATATTTTATTCTTAGCCCTTCCTAAGTTCAACTCACCTTCTAAACTCCCTACCTGAATTCCCATGCTTTAAGTTATCACTCTTGCTTTTCCTTCTCATCACATCTGCTCTCACCTGCCATCACAAATAAATAATGTCTCTTAGGTCATTTTATAATTCTGTCTACCATATCTACACGGAAAAACAGTGTAGAGTTGAACACAGAAAGCATCACTTTATTTTTTATTTATCAAACGACTTTCCCTCTTCCTCTCTTCTCCCTCAGAGATTCATTTACCATTAAATGTGGTCTGTTGAAAACTGTCCACAGAGATTTTCAAGAAATATAATGGTACAGATAATTCAGGGAAACCACGCAGCTGTCTAACACAGAGACATCAAGGTGGTAGATGGCCCTGTAGACATAATGGTCACAAAGAAAAGAGGGAAGTCTTCGTTACATAATTCAGTGCAAAATAACGCACTCTGCTGTATTATTTTAGTGACAGCACAAAATTTGAACTGAAGGAGTTAATTTTGGTTACATATTACTTGTATTTCTTTCAATAAATAAATCAGAGACAGTGTTGAAAGCCACACAGATTCTAATATTAGGCAGGGTAGGTCCAATATGTGTCTGTAATGATCACAATAATTAAGATATAAAAATGTATAATAATATCTCTATTAAGAGTTTATCTTTTGGTTACTAAAAAAAAAAAATATGTGTTTAAAAGGAGGCACCTCACCACACCTCCCGAATGGGTTCAGATGGGATTCTAGGGAGTAGCCATGGGCTCTGGGGTGATACAGGTTTTCTGCCAATTGATCCACTCTCTTTCATTCCTTTTTTCCCTATTACTCAGCATATTTGGGGTGGAGGGTCATCATTAAATGTGTTATGTGATTCTAAGTGCTTTCGATGGTGAAGATTTACCAGGCAACACCTCATTTAATCTACATTATGAACTCAAGGTAAGTACTACCAGTATATAGATTTTGTGGCTGAGTAAACAGATTCTGAGAGATTCAGTGACTTTTATACATCACACTGATTGTGAATGTCCCAAGTCTATCATCAGAGCCATCATATTTAATGTTTGCACAGAGACCTAACCTGTTTTTCTTAGTATTATTTTATTCTGGAAATAATATCACTAGCATATTTCACTTATGTGTGTGTGTGTGTGTGTGTGTGTCTGTGTGTATGAAATATAATGTTTTAACTTTTGAGGGTTGATATGGTTTGCCTCTGTGTCCCCAACTAAATCTCATGTTGAATTGTAATTCCCAAATAGGGGGAGAGACCTGGTGGGAGATGATTGGATCATGGAGGCAAACTTCCCCCTGCTGTTCTTGCGATAGTGAGTTAAGAGTGTGTAGCATATCCCCCTTCACTGATTCTCCCCTGCTCTGCCATATGGATATTGTGCCTGCTTCCCCTGAACCTTTCACCATGATTTTAAGTTTTCTGAAGCCTCCCCAGCCATACCTCCTGTATAGCCCACAGAACTGTAAGTCAATTAAACCTCTTTTCTCCATAAATTACCCAGTCTCAGGTATGTCTGTATGGCAGTGTGAGAATAGCCTAATACAGAAAATTAAAACAAGAGAAGTGGGGTGTTGCAATAAAGATACATGAAAATGTGTAAGCAACTATGGAACTGGGTAACAGGAAGATGTTGGAACAGTTGGGAGGTATGAGAAGAAGGCAGGAAGATGAGGGAAAGTTTGGAACTTCCTAGACACTTGTTGCATGGTTGTAACCAACAAGCTGATAGTGGTATGGACAGTAAAGTCCAGACTCAGGTGGTCTCAGATGGAGATGAGGAACTTATTATGAACTAGAGTAAAGGTCACTTTTGCTATGCTTTAGCAAAGAGACTGACGGCATTATGCCCCTGATCTAGAGATCTGTGGGACTTTGGAGAAAGAAGATTTAGAATATCTGGCAGAATAAATTTTTAAGAAGCAAAGTGTTCAAGAAGTGACCTGGCTGCTTCTAAAAGTCAACACTCATTTGCATAAACAAATTACCTGAAAGAAGAACCTCTATTTAAAAGGGAAGCAGAGCATAAAAGCTCAGCAAATATGCAACCCAGAAATGTGGGAGAAACAAACAAACAAACAGAAATGTTCTGGGGAAGAATTCAAAGCTTCAGAAATTTGCATAAGCAAAGAAGATCCGAATGTTAATAGCCAAGACAATGGGAAAAATGCCTCCAGAGAATTTCAAAGACCTTTGCAGCAGCCTTCCATTGCAGGCCTGGAGGCCTAGATGGAAAAAATGGTTTTATGGGCCAGGTCCAGGCCCCTGCTGCTCTGTCTAGCCTCAGGACATGGCACCCTGCATCCCAGCTGCTCCAGATCCAGCTGTGGCTAAAAGGGGCCAAGATACAGCTTGAGTCATTGCCTCAAAGGGAACAAGCCTCATGCCTTTGTGGCTTCCATGTGGTGTTGGACCTGCAGGTGCGCAGAAGATGAGTTGAGCTTTGGGAACCTATGCTGAGATTTCAGAGGATGTATGGAAACACCTGGGTTTCCAGGCAGAAATTTGCTGCAGGGGTGGAGCCCTCATGGAGAGCCTCTGGTAAGGCAGTGTTGAGGGGAAATGTAGGATTGGAGTCCCCACACAGAGTCCACCACTGGGGCACTGCCTAATGGCACTATGAGAAGAGGGCCACTGTCCTCTAGGATGCAGTATGGTAGATCCAGTGATAGTTTGCACCGTATACCTGGAAAAGCAGCAGACACTCAACACCAGCCAGGGAAAGCAGCTGTGGGGGCTACAATCTGCAGAGTCACGGAAGCAGAGCTGCTCAAGGCCTTAGAAGCCCACTCCTTGCATCAGTGTGGCTTGGATGTGAGACATGGGGTCAAAAGAGATTGTTTTGGAGCTTTAAGATTTAATAACTGCCCTGCTAGGTTTTGGACTTGCATGATGTATTAGTCTGTTTTCATGCTGCTGATAAAAACATATCTGAGACTGGGAAGAAAAAAAGGTTTAATTGGACTTACAGTTCCACATGGCTGGGGAGGCCTCAGAATCATGGTAGGAGGTGAAAGGCTCTCCTTACATGGTGGCGGCAAGAGAAAAATAAGGAAGATGCAAAAGCAGAAACCCGTGATAAAACCATCAGGTCTCATGAGACTTACTCACTACCTCAAGAACAGTATTGGGGAAAGCATCCCTATGTTCAAATTATCTCCCACCAGGTCCCTCCCACAACACATGGGAGTTACAGGAGTACAATTCAAGATGCGATGTGGGTGGGGACACAGAGCCAAAGCATATCATTCTGCCCTTGGCCCCTCCAAATCTCGTGTCCTCACATTTCAAATCCAATCATGCCTTCCCAACAGTCCCCCAAAGTCTTAACTCATTTCAGCACTAACCCCAAGTCCTCAGTCCAAAGTCTCATGTGAGACAAGGCAAGTCCCTTCTGCCTATGAGCCTGTAAAATCAAAAGCAAGCTAGTTACTTCCTAGATACAACAGGGATACAGGCATTGGGTAAATACAGCCATTCTAAACGGGAGAAATTGGCCGAAACAAAGGGGTTACGGGGCCCATGCAAGTCATAAATCCAGCAAGGCAGTCGAATTCTAAAGCTCTAAAATGATCTTTGACTCCCTGTCTCACATCCAGGTCATGCTGATGCAAGAGGTAGATTCTAATAGTCTTGGGAAGCGCCGCCCCTGTGGCTTTGCAGGGGTATAGCCCTGCTCCTGGCTGCTTTCACAGGCTGCCACTGAGTGTTCTGAGGTTTTCCAGGTGCACGGTGCAAGCTGTCTGTGGATTTACCATTCTGGGTCTGGAGGACAGTGGCACTCTTCTCACAGCTTCACTAGGCAGTGCCCCAGAAGGGACTGTCTGGGGGCTCCCACCTCACATTTCCATTCTGCACTGCCCTAGCAGAGGTTCTCCATGAGGGCCCCACCCCTGCAGGAAATATTTACCTGGGTATCCAGGTGTTTCCATACATCTTCTGCAATCTAGGTGGAGGTTCCCAAACGTCAATTCTTGACTTCTGCATACCAGCAGGTTTGACACTATATGGAAGCTGCCAAGGTTTGGGATTGCACCCTCTGAAACCACGGGCCAAGCTGTACCTTGGCCCCTTTTAGCTATGGCTGGAGCAGCTGGGACATAGGGCACCGAGTCCCTAGACTATACTCAGCATAGGGACCCTGGGTCCAGTCCACAAAACCATTTTTTTCCTCCTAGGCTTCCATGTCTGTGATGTGAGGGGCTGCCATGAAGACCTATGACATGCCCTGGAGACATTTTCTCCATTGCCTTGGGGATTAACATTCAGCTCCTTGTTACCTACGCAAATTTCTGCAGCCAGCTTGAATTTCTCCTCAAAAAAAATAAGTTTTTCCTTTCTACTGGATCGTCAGGCTGCAAATTTTCTGAATTTGTATGCTTTGATTCCAGTTTAAAACTGAATGCTTTTAACAGCACCCAAGTCACCTCTTGAATGCTTTGCTGCTTAGAAACTTCTTCCACCATAGATCTACCAAGCAAATGGAAAACAAAATAAGCAGGGGTTGCAATCCTAGTCTCTGATAAAACAGACGTTAAACCAACAAAGATCAAGAGAGACAAAGAAGGCCATTACATAATGGTAAAGGGATCAATTCAACAAGAAGAGCTAACTATCCTAAATATATATGTACCCAATACAGGAGCACCCAGATTCATAAAGCAAGTCCTGAGTGACCTACAGAGAGACTTAGACTCCCACACAATAATAATGGGACACTTTAACACCCCACTGTCAACATTAGACAGATCAACGAGACAGAAAGTTAATAAGGATTCCCAGGAATTGAACT
Organism: Gorilla gorilla gorilla; assembly: GCF_029281585.2. NCBI lineage: Eukaryota > Metazoa > Chordata > Mammalia > Primates > Hominidae > Gorilla > Gorilla gorilla. Next base: position 17,599,609 of record NC_073235.2, on the reverse strand, counting down.
CAGCTCTGCATCAAGCAGACCTAATAGACATCTACAGAACTCTCCACCCCAAATCAACAGAATATACATTTTTTTCAGCACCACACCACACCTATTCCAAAATGACCACAAAGTGGAAAGTAAAGCTCTCCTCAGCAAATGTAAAAGAACAGAAATTATAACAAACTGTCTCTCAGACCACAGTGCAATCAAACTACAACTCAGGATTAAGAAACTCACTCAAAACTGCTCAACTACATGGAAACTGAACAACCTGCTCCTGCATGACTACTGGGTACATAACAAAATGAAGGCAGAAATAAAGATGTTCTTTCAAACCAACAAGAACAAAGACACAACATACCAGAATCTCTGGGACACATTCAAAGCAGTGTGTAGAGGGAAATTTATAGCACTAAATGCCCACAAGAGAAAGCAGGAAAGATCCAAAATTGACACCCTGACATCACAATTAAAAGAACTAGAGAAGCAAGAGCAAACACATTCAAAAGCTAGCAGAAGGCAAGAAATAACTAAAATCAGAGCAGAACTGAAGGAAATAGAGACCAAAAAATCCCTTCAAAAAATTAATGAATCCAGGAGCTGGTTTTTTGAAAGGATCAACAAAATTGATAGATGGCTAGCAAGACTAATAAAGAAGAAAAGAGAGAAGAATCAAATAGACGCAATAAAAAATGATAAAGGGGGTATCACCACCGATCCCACAGAAATACAAATTACCATCAGAAAATACTACAAACACCTCTACGCAAATAAACTAGAAAATCTAGAAGAAATGGATAAATTCCTCGACACATACACCCTCCCAAGACTAAACCAGGAAGAAGTTGAATCTCTGAATAGACCAAAAACAGGACCTGAAATTGTGGCAATAATCAATAGCTTACCAACCAAAAAGAGTCCAGGACCAGATGGATTCACAGCCGAATTCTACCAGAGGTACAAGGAGGAACTGGAACCATTCCTTCTGAAACTATTCCAATCAATAGAAAAAGAGGGAATCCTCCCTAACTCATTTTATGAGGCCAGGATCATCCTGATACCAAAGCCGGGCAGAGACACCACCAAAAAAGAGAATTTTAGACCAATATCCTTGATGAACATTGATGCAAAAATCCACAATAAAATACTGACAAAACGAATCCAGCAGCACATCAAAAAGCTTATCCACTAGGATCAAGTGGGCTTCATCCCTGGGATGCAAGGCTGGTTCAATATATGCAAATCAATAAATGTAATCCAGCAAATAAACAGAACCAAAGACAAAAACCACATGATTATCTCCATAGATGCAGAAAAGGCCTTTGACAAAATTCAACAGCTCTTCATGCTAAAAACTCTCAATAAATTAGGTATTGATGGGACGTATCTCAAAACAGTAAGAGCTATCTGTGACAAACCCACAGCCAATATCATACTGAATGGGCAAAAACTGGAAGCATGCCCTTTGAAAACTGGCACAAGACAGGGATGTCCTCTCTCACCACTCCTATTCAACATAGTGTTGGAAGTTCTGGCCAGGGCAATTAGGCAGGAGAAGGAAATAAAGGGTATTCAATTAGGAAAAGAGGAAGTCAAACTGTCCCTGTTTCTATGTGACATGATTGTATATCTAGAAAACCCCATTGTCTCAGCCCAAAATCTCCTTAAGCTGATAAGCAACTTCAGCAAAGTCTCAGGATACAAAATCAATGTACAAAAATCACAAGCATTCTTATACACCAATAACAGACAAACAGAGAGCCAAATCATGAGTGAACTCCCATTCAGAATTGCTTCAAAGAGAATAAAATACCTAGGAATCCAACTTACAAGGGATGTGAAGGACCTCTTCAAGGAGAACTACAAACCACTGCTCAAGGAAATAAAAGAGGATACAAACAAATGGAAGAACATTCCATGCTCATGGGTAGGAAGAATCAATATCGTGAAAATGGCCATACTGCTCAAGGTAATTTATAGATTCAATGCCATCCCCATCAAGCTACCAATGCCTTTCTTCACAGAATTGGAAAAAACTACTTTAAAGTTCATATGGAACCAAAAAAGAGCCTGCATTGCTAAGTCAATCCTAAGCCAAAAGAACAAAGCTGGAGGCATCACGCTACCCGACTTCAGACTATGCTACCTGACTTCAAACTATACTATAAGGCTACAGTAACCAAAACAGCATGGTACTGGTACCAAAACAGAGATATAGATCAACAGAACAGAACAGAGCCCTCAGAAATAATGCCGCATATCTACAACTATCTGATCTTTGACAAACCTGAGAAAAACAAGCAATGGGGAAAGGATTCCCTATTTAATAAATGGTGCTGGGAAAACTGGCTAGCCATATGTAGAAAGCTGAAACTGGATCCCTTCCTTAAACCTTATACAAAAATTAATTCAAGATGGATTGAAGACTTAAACGTTAGACCTAAAACCATAAAAACCCTAGAAGAAAACCTAGGCATTACCATTCAGGACATAGGCATGGGCAAGGACTTCATGTCTAAAACACCAAAAGCAATGGCAACAAAAGCCACAATTGACAAATAGGATCTAATTAAACTAAAGAGCTTCTACACAGCAAAAGAAACTACCATCAGAGTGAACAGCCAACCTACAAAATGGGAGAAAATTTTCGCAACCTACTCATCTGACAAAGGGCTAATATGCAGAATCTACAATGAACTCAAACAAATTTACAAGAAAAAAAAAACAACCCCATCAAAAAGTGGGCGAAGAACATGAACAGACACTTCTCAAGACATTTATGCAGCCAAAAAACACATGAAAAAATGCTCACCATCACTGGCCATCAGAGAAATGCAAATCAAAACCACAATGAGATACCATCTCACACCAGTTAGAATGGCAATCATTAAAAAGTCAGGAAACAACAGGTGCTGGAGAGGATGTGGAGAAATACGAACACTTTTACACTGTTGGTGGGACTGTAAACTAGTTCAACCATTGTGGAAGTCAGTGTGGCGATTCCTCAGGGATCTAGAACTAGAAATACCATTTGACCCAGCCATCTCATTACTGGGTATATACCCAAAGGACTATAAATCATGCCGCTATAAAGACACATGCACACGTATGTTTAGAGCGGCACTATTCACAATAGCAAAGACTTGGAACCAACCCAAATGTCCAACAATGATAGACTGGATTAAGAAAATGTGGCACATATACACCATGGAATACTATGCAACCATAAAAAATGATGAGTTCATGTCCTTTGTAGGGACATGGATGAAATTGGAAATCATCATTCTCAGTAAACTATCGCAAGGACACAAAACCAAACACTGCATGTTCTCACTCATAGGTGGGAATTGAACAATGAGAACACATGGACACAGGAAGGGGAACATCACACTCTGGGGACTGTTGTGGGGTGAGGGGAGAGGGGAGGGATAGCATTAGGAGATATACCTAATGCTAAATGACGGGTTAATGGGTACAGCACACCAGCATGGCACACGTATACATATGTAACTAACCTGCACATTGTGCACATGTACCCTAAAACTTAAAGTATAATAATAATAAAATTTAAAAAAAAAAAAAAGAAGCTTCTTCCACCAGATGCCCTAAATCATCTCTCTCAAGTTTAAAGGTCCACAAATCTCTAGGGCAGGGGCAAAATGCCACCAGTCTCTTTGCTAAAACATAACAAGAGTCCCCTTTGCTCCAGTTCCTAACAAGTTCCTCATCTCCATCTGAGCCCACGTCAGCCTGGACCTTATTTTTGACATCACTGTCAGCATTTTTGTCAAAGCCATTCAACAAGTCTCTAGGAGGTTCCAAATTTTCCCACATTTTTCTGCCTTCTTCTGAGCCCTCCAAACTTTTCCAACCTCTGCCTGATACCCAGTTCCAAAGTCGCTTCCACATTTTCAGGTATCATTTCAGCAATGCCTTACTCTACTGGTACCAATTTACTGTTTTAGTCTGTTTTCACACTGCTGATAAAGACATACCTGAGACTGGGAAGAAAAAGTGGTTTAATTGGACTTACAGTTCTGCATGGCTGGGGAAGCCTCAGAATCATGGCAGGAGGGGAAAGGTACTTCTTACATGGTGGCAGCAAGAGAAAAATGAGGAAGATGCAAAAGTGGAAACCCATGATAAAACCTTCAGCTCTTGTGAGACTTATTCACTATCACTTGAACAGTATGGGGGAAAGCATGCTGATGATTCAGATTATCTCCCACTGTGTCTCTCCCACATGGGAATTTCAGGAGTACAATTCAAGATGAGATTTTAGTGGGGACACAGAGCCAAACCGTATCACATGGGGTCTGTAGCCCCTTTGTTTTGGTCACTTTTTCCCTTTTGTAATGGACACATTTACCCAATGCCTGTACCCTCATTGTATCTTGGAAGTAATTAACATGTTTTAGATTTTACAGGCTCATGTGTAGAAGGGACTTGGCTTGTCTCAGATGAGATTTGGAATTTGGACACTTGAGTTAATGCTGAAATTAGTTAACACTTTGGGGGACCGTTGGGAAGGCATGATTGTGATTTGAAATGTGAGAAGGACATGAGATTTCAGAGGGTCCATGAGTGGAATGATATGGTTTGGCTCTGTGTCCTCACCCAAATCTCATGTAAAGTGGTAAATCCCAATGTTGGGGGAAGGACCTGGTAGGAAGTGATTGAATCATGTGGGTTAATTTCCTCCTTGCTGTTCTTGTGATTGTGAGTGAGTTCTCACGAGGTCTAGTTGTGTAAAAATGAATAGCACTTCACCCTTCACTCTTTCTCCCTCCCCGGCTCTGCCATGTGAAGACATGCTTGCTTTCCCTTTGCCTTCCGCCCTGATTCTAAGTTTCATGAGGCCTCCCCAGCCATGCCTCCTGTGCAGCCCACAGAACTGTGAGTCCATGAAACCTCATTTCTCCATAAATTACCCACTCTCAGGTATGTTACAGCAGTGTGAGAAACAGACTAATACAAGGGTGGTCACTATATTCATTACGTTGGTTGTGGTGGTAGCTTTAGATGTATACATGAAATGTATTATATTTCAATTATGCCTCAATCATGTTGTTAAAAATAAACTATATTTTCTTATATTAAGAGTGAGAATGAAATAAAATTAAATTTAAAAAAAGAGTGAGAGACAATATCTTGAAGGGGAAATACGAAGAATCTCAACCAGATTGAAATGAATAAATTAATGGAAACTTTTCTTGGAGCCAGAAGGTGCTGATGCAGCACAAGGACCAATTCTGATAAGTAGAAAGATTCAATTAAGATGTTATTACCATTATTAGTAGTAGCAGAAGTGGAAGAGTCATATGAGAACCTGGATATGGAAGAGAAAAAAGAAAGAAAATAGCTACTTATCTTTTTTTAGGTACTTACTTATTTTAGACATCATTTCATACCCTTTGAGGAAGATGGATGAATAGGGAGGGTAGATAGAAATATTAACTCTCATCCACGCAACAAAAATATGTTAATATTCAGTCTTTGCACTAGATGCTAGGAAAAAAAGATGTACAAACACAATTTTTGCTGTTATGGAGCTCCTTTGTAGAGGTAATACAGTGTACTAAAGAACACAAAGGAAGGATACCTATCCAGTTCATGATAGAGTTGAGTTGCAGGGTGGGAGAATTTCCTAAAGGAGATGTCTTCTTGATAATTTGGCAAAGAGTGGTTTGATTAAAAAGATGAGAAGGTGTGTTCCTATAAAGCATTGCTATAAAGAGAACAGTGTGTGCTAAGACGTGTATTTGACAGGGCAGCAAGTCTGGGGTATTTCAAGCATTTCAGTGTGACTTCTACACGAGCAGGATGAGATAATCAGGGAACAATCAGTAGGGACAAACATGGTCTTAGTGATCAGAAAGAATTCTGTCATCTATCTAATTTTAAGCCACTTAGATTTTATAATGAGACAGTGTACAAAACTTAAGACTAGACTCAGCTTGCATAATCCACTTCAGTAACTTCTACATAATGTTTTTCTGTATCTTCATAGTCTTTAAAATTTTTGTAATAAACTGTGCAACTAAAACCTATTTTTAAAAGAGTTACAACAGAGAAAAACTAGTTTAAAGACAGAAGGTGCAAACAACCTCCTTCTGTGTGAGTTCTAGAATCTTGTTTCCACATTTAAGAACAGCTGAAAGTGTGTACTATTCTGGTTGTCTACTGTATTGACATTTTCTTCTTATTAGAGTAACAGTGACTAAAATTTATCAGCATCTTAAAATCATGAAATCATAAAACACCAGATCCAGTTTTTTAAAAAAGTCTGAAATCATCTAATCCCATTAAAGTTATAGAAAATAAAAGACAAGATCAGAGAGAGAAGTGAACTCTCCCACCATCAGTAGTTGAGAAAGCAAGGTCTACAATCAACAACTGCTACATTAGAGTCCCGATTTCTTTAATGTTCACCAGTCTCCTTAATACTTTACTTTTTCAACATCCATTACTGTGAGTGAATGGAAAAATTTTATTGATAGTCATTTGAAAATTAAATTCTGTGATTTTCAACAAAAGAAATAATATGAAGCTGTTTTAAAAGCTCAATGCAAGACTATTTGACAAAAATATATGGTAGCTTTCCAAAGTTCCTTGTCACAAGGTTACAACAAAATCTATAGATGAAAATCTTTACAAATTTACAACAAATTGAAGAATTCATAAGATGCACACAGGCTTCCGATTCAGGGAAGTAGAATCATCCTCTTTTACTCTCAAAATTCGATTAAAGTAATAGTAAAGAAATGCAATAATAATAATAATCATAGTGCTTATCAGAAGTTTTGGGGACGGACATCAGGCCACATCAGTAGACTGATAATATTCACAGGCTTCTAAAAACAGAACTCATTTGAGATGTTATTGATGGACAACCCAGAGAACAGAAAACTACAGTTAAAAACATCTGCTGAAAAGTACAGCATACGTAGTGGGAAAGTCACCGTCTCCTCTCGAACTGAGCCTCAGAGTGTCTGAGGTGAGAGTTGGCAAATATGAGCTGTCTTTTAGATGATATTAATTAGAGGAATATTTAGAGAAAAGTGTGACAGTTAATTCCTCCAAACTTCCCCTACCTCATTATAATCTAAAAATATAGAGTGACAGTAACAGTGGCATTCAGCTGTAAGAACAATCCTAAAAAACTACTCTAAAGAAGTTGGCTTATTCACTCATATGTATTAGGGGCCATTGAATGAGTTTGAGAAACTCAGAGCATGTTCTTTATTTAAGTATCGAGGTTTAGCTTTGCGTGTCTAGTTGCTTAGCACCCACTCAAACAAGAATAAATCTTGTAGTGACATGTCCTACCCATTTACATGGAAGTCAGAATCTACTCTCCAATTCTGGAAAAATAGAGAACTATTGTGTAAAGAGGTTTATATAACAAGAGGGTAAACTCATAGCAGCTCTATTAACTACCAACCTAGTACATCATTTAAAAGAGATAAGAATAAAAACCAACTGTACAAGAAGAAAACACTAACGAATAAAAGACTATGTTAATCAGGATAGGGAAAATTATGCTGAATAAACAACTCTGATATTTCAAATGACAATAATGCCATCTTAAATCTGGCTTGTTATTACGGCAGAAGATAAAACGGCCCATGCACCAACAGTTAAATGCTTTACCTATAAGCGACACACATTGCTTCCCATCAGATTACACAGACTAGTACTAACTTCATGGTCCTACTCACAAACAGGAATGGAAACACATCAAGTCTCAAACCTATTGATATATATTCATTAAATGGCTTAATTAAATAAAAAATTCCTAGGAAGTGCTCAGATGGTAGAGGACTTGAATTATTTGGTGAGAATCAATATTGACCCTGGAAGAAATAAAAGCTTTAGAAGGCAAGAACATTTTTTTTAATTTAATTATTCTTTTCAGCAAGGTTAGTTATGATGTATACCTGAAACTAATTTCAGGTGCTATGAAAAAAGGAGTTGTTAATGAATAAAACAGATATTGTTTTGTTTTAGAAAGTTATCATTAAAAGTGTATAGATGTAAAAGCCATAAGAAATGAAAGGTAAATTTGAGCAAATCCTGCAAATAGCTTGTATGTGTATGTGTGCACACGTGTGTGCAAGAGAGGATGAATTATTCAAGAGCAAAAAGAACAACCCAGAAATTCCAAAATCCATCCAATGGATTTATTCACAGGAATAAAAAAAAAAATCAACAAGGGAAAGAATGAATGCATAAATAAAGGAATAAACTAGCTAATTAAATAATTATTGTTTTTAAAATTTCAAGCTGAAGAAAGCTGAAAATATTCATAATAAGAGGACCTATTAAGTACTGAGTAGGAAGAATAGTAAAAGACTCACATCTAGGGACACGTTTATAGAATTTAAGAACATTAATGATAAAGAGAAGATCCTTTCAGAACTTTTTGTTGGTTGATTGGTTGTGAGGATTAAGCTCTGATTTTTTATCTTGCCCAAATTCCTATCTGAGAGGTCTAGGGTGTCATGTCCTACAAACCATAAATTCTCATCAGATGGGTTTTATTTGACCCTACATATTGGGACTTACTTTTCAATCTGACTCTGGCATAACATTATAAGACAAGGAAAAAAATATCTAACTGCATAATATATTACCTTGCCATACCTTAAAATTGCCCTGCAAAGTCTCTTGTGGGAAAAATCCACATTCTACAAAGAATCGCCTACCCTCTTTGTTCTTTGTTTTCCTCCCTTCCTTCCCAGATCCAGGAGATCATCAACTAAGAGCCAGGCACCCTTTTAAGTATGATAAAAAAAACAATTTACAACCTGCTCTCTCTGAAGTCTGCTATCTAAGAGCTTCCTCCGCACAATAAAACTTGGTCTCCACAATCCTTTATCTTTAACCCGAACCTTCCTTTCTATCGATCCCAGGTCTTTAGACAAACTCAACCAATAGCTGACCAGAAAATGTTTAAATTTACCTATAGCTTGGAAGCCCCCACTTTGAGTTGTCCCACCTTTCTGAACCAAACCAATGTATTTCTTAAGTGTATTTGATCAATGCCTCATGCCTTCCTAAAATATATATAACCGAGCTGTGCCCCAACCACCTTGGGCACATGTTCTCAGGACCTCCGGAGGACTGTGTCATGGGCCATGGTCACTCGTACTTGGCCCAGAATAAATGTGTTCAAATATTTTACAGTTGACTCTTTTCATAAACAGTTGTTTTTATTTTTTATGTTCTCTACTAAAAGATACGAATTATGTCTATATTTTCTCAACTAAAACATGTTTGTCTGTTTTCTACTAAAAGACATACATTTTATGTCTGAGCTTCACATCTGCACTTCTGGATATTAGAAGACAGTAGAGTATCATGTTCGAAGTTTAAAGAAATATGCTGTTGAATTTATTATTCCATACCCTTACAAACTATTAATCAACTGTAATAATTTGAACATTGCAAATCTGATTAATGCAAAAGTAAATATCATATAAATGCTTTGGAAATCTTGAATTTAAACAATCTATTAAGTGTGGAAGTATACCAATAAATAGAAAGACATCTGAGAAATAAGAAAGAATAGAATCAAATAAATAAGAACTAAATCATAAGTTCAGTATAAAGTAATCCAAGAGTGAGAAATGAGCTATAAGCCTAGAATGAAAATTTCTTCTAGAAGAGAGTGAATTCTAGGATACATATTCCATGAATGAGAAACTGGAACTTCTAAATATAATAAAGCTTTTATTTGTCCTCAAAAGAACCAGAAGAACAGCAATTTATAAAGTTCAAGAAAGTCCAGAAAAAGCTCTAAAAAAAACTATGCTCTAGGTATAAAAGACAGCCACTATAAATAAAAACCTATATTTTAGAATTCGTGACATTTGAAGTTTCTATCTCACTGTTTTTGTTAAAATGTGTCCTTCAACGGGTACATCTTATCTAAAGAAAAGCAATATTTAAACAAAGACAATCTTATCTAAGAATACAATAGTATCTAAATAAACACTACTTATTGGTTGTCCTTTTTACAAAAACAACAACAACAAAAAAAAAACAGTATATACAGAAACACAGAAGACTAAACAATTGTATGATAAGCAAAGGTCATAAACTTTAACAGTCCATATTGTATTTTTATAATTTTACATCATAGAAATTTAAGAGAATTTGGCTAAACATAATGGAAATTGAGTTTGTTATTTAAATGGTAGTTTGTAAAACAACAAAAATAATTTAACTGATTATACCTGGTATACAAAGGGGGTTTGAATAATTTAAAATAAAAATTACTGTTTTAATTCCATGGTAACAATTACTATGAAGAAGGGATTGAGATTTCCTAAAGAAGATGCCAAGTAAAAATTTTATTTATATAGGCTTGATTTTTATTCCCCCTATTTTCCCAAAATATGCTACCCTAACTAGGTGTATTTAGTACTCTGATGCTATTATCTTTTTATTTGCTCACTATTGAACTAATGATACATGTGGCTTTATACTAAGTACACATATCTCTATTGTCAAAATATTTTAGTCTAAGAAGATGAATGGCAAACTACCCATTTTCCTTAAAACAAATCGACACTATTTCAGTAAAAGAAGCTTAGCATTTGAAGGAATTTTGAAGATTGTATCTCCAGACACTATACCTACAGGTATGCAAAATGAAGCACAAAGACTCAGAGAGAAAACTCAGACCAAAGTCATTAACTCAGATCCCCTGTCTTCCATGCCAATGCTAGGCGGCTGCTAGAGGTCTCCACTTCTGTGACTAGAGTCCCCTAACCTAAGTCCTTGGCAGCTTCCTCCTCTTGACTATTTGTATATAACATATATCACTAAGCTGTTTCAATTTTATTTTTGAAATATATCTCAAATCTACTCACTTCTCCCTTTTTTTTTGTTTTTTGAGACAGAGTCTCACTCTGTCACCCAGGCTGGCGTGTAATGGCGCCATCTTGGCTCACTGTAAGCTCTGCCTCCCGGGTTCACACCATTCTCCTGCCTCAGCCTCCCGAGTACCTGGGACTACATGTGCCCACCACCATGCCCAGCTAATTGTTTTGTATTTTTAGTAGAGACAGGGTTTCACTGTGTTAGCCAGGATGGTCTTGGTCTCCTGACCTTGTGATCCACCCACCTCGGCCTCCCAAAGTGCTGGGATTACAGGCATGAGCCACAGCGTCCGGCCCTCCTTATCTTAATTACAACCAGGCTAGTCAGTTAGTCAACCATTATGTATAATGCTTCTACTAGCTTCCAGGTGCAGTTCCACTTGCTGTACCATTAATTAAAGGAGAGAGGAAGAGTCCCCATATTCAACATGGTCACCTCACAATGGGAGTAACAAAGATGAAAAATAAAATGGACTAAATGAATAAGATAATACAGGGATAAACAATATGAAGAAAATGAAATCACAATTCAGATCATCACACTGTTAGTAATTCTTAGGGGGTGTCATGGTTAGATGTCCCACGAGTGCCCTGCATCTCTCTAACCAAATTCCTTACTCTGTGCCATCATAGTAGCTTGTTACTGCAATCACTCCCAAGTAGTAAAGAGGTGAAGATGTACAAAGATATCTGACATTATCTGGAAATTCCAGGTCTGGAATGGCACCATCAGGAGCTCTGCTGACTTATCTGCCAGGGAAATAACCATAACTAGGGAACTTCATAACAAAACAAAGCAACTTTTTAAAGTCTCTGGAAAATGTTCTTAGGGTACACAGCCGATGAAGAAACATTTATTCAAGAAAATCTGCTACATCTCAGTAAGAACTGTTTGAATCTGCAGCTCTTCAGTCATACCATGCTCTCTTTCTTCTTCTCACCCCTAGTTCAGCTTAACAAAAGTTCTACTCTAGGTGAGTTTCGCCAAGAAAACCATGATCCTTTTCCCGCATCTCCCAATTAAAGACTACACCCGAGCTCCTCCAGTGGGGAAGGATGCTAACATTTTTCTTCCAGCTCTGTGTTAGGAAGGCAAAATTTCAGGTGTCTCAACGTGATGTACAAAGGCTTTAACCTAGCTGTGGCAAAACATGTCTTGGAAAAGTGTTCACCACAGATATCTAGGAGTGAAATACATTTCTTTCCATCTTTCCCTTTTCATTGACTATAGTGACCATATCTACGTGATTTACTTTCATACTTTTTCATTTTAAGTGGAATAAGGGAGGTATTCAAATACTTGTTGAAAAAAGAATGATATAAAAACCGTTATATTTCCAGTTATATAAATCGTGTCCGTCAAAACTGGGTGGAGCTGTGTCTCCCAAGTGTCATTCGCTAAGCCTTAGATATGTTCTTATATGGAAATAGGGTCAGTCATTAATCAAATATGACTGGTGTTATAAGAACAGGAGAAGAGATGTAAGACAGAAACACAGGTGGAGACAGAAATTGGAGTTATCCTGCCCAAAGCTAAGGTACACCAAGGAATGCAGCAACCACCGGAAGCTAGAAAAGAGGCACAGGGCAGATTCTCCCTCCGAGCCCCCAGGAAGAATTCAACCTTGCCAATGCCTTGATTCCAGACTTTTAGCCTAAACTGTGAGGAAATACATTTCTGTTGTTTTAAGCCTCCAATTCTGTGTTATTTTGTTACAGAAGCCCGAGGAAACTATTACAGCATCTTCTTAGATTCAGCTCGAACGCCCTTTCATCCTTAAATCTTCCTTGATTCCAACTACAAATTGAGCACTTACAGAAGAAAAGTTATGTCTTATTTTTATTTGCACCCTCACTGACTAGCCAGAGAGGTACACAATAGGAGATTTTGTGCCTTCTTTTGAAAAGATAAGGTTTCTTCCCTCTGGAAGCAATCCTTTCCTCTTCTGAATGCTTACAGCACTTAACAAAGAAGGAAAAAACAGATTCAGGTTAAGGTGTCTGAACAAGATAGTGACTCCAATGAAAAGATGTAGAACAAAATTTGCAGTACATAACAACCAATAACTATAAATTAAGTTGATACAAATGCCCCAAATCAGAAAATTGTCAATATAGTGTTTTTCATGGTTCCTAGGAACTGGGGCAGGCTCCTCAGTATTTTTCCTGGAAACACTTATTTCGTCTCTCCAGGAACTCTTGAGACCCATAGTGAAATGAAGAGGATCTCTTGCTGAAAGTGTGCTCCCCTCTCCCTTCAAGAGATAGAAGCTGTTGACAAGAAGGATGAGACTGAATTTCCTCCTATGCTGTTCTTAGAAGAAACCTAGCTTGGATTCCTTATCACCATTCTGACGACCTACATCTGGAAGTGAAAACAATAGGCACAAGTGTTGTCATTGGCTGTAGGGATGCCTCTGTTTTAGTAGTGGAGAATAGTGGTGTAAAATACCAGAGGAGAGCAGAAAGCTTGATATTTTATTTGCGTTTTCAGAAAACACCCTAGAGACTAAGGGAAAAAATAACCTCTCATTCCTAGTGTGCAATTTATAACAAAATACAATCATAGAAAATCTTATTTCTTTCCTTGGATTTTGTTTCATTTCATGGCTGTTGGCAAGCTTATTATGACAATATAGACCTAGAGAATGGCTGACATTCTTATGACAAACACAAACCTTAATGATACATTTTATGGTGTGTGATTTGAGATGCTCATCCTTGAGTGTGCACAATGCTCTGAATCATCATTGTTTTGGCATCAAGGTATGATTGATATTAGATGTTACATGTAGTATTTTGTCACCTCCGAGATGCAACTTTTAAAACTGAATTCTCTTGAACATTTACCAACTGCATGTTATTATCTCTGGAGGAATGAATATTTAGATAATTGGGAACTCTAAAACGTTGATGTAGGGATTTATGATTCGGACAAAATTGCCTTCTGCAACATGAATTTTTGAGCGAATGGAAAAATTCTTACATCCCACAAATACTAAGAACTTATGAAGTATATCGAGATATATTCAGATTCATACTGAGCCTTTATTGAATTTTTCGTTTAACAGATTTGTGCCTTTGATCTTTGATCCCAAAAGACTCAACTCAGCATACTACCATATCACACTGAAACGTGTATTTTCGTGCTCAGTGAAATACAACTTTTCAAAACTGGACACTGTTTTACAAAATGTCTCATGTGAACTTAGAAGATTTTCATATAAGGAAACTTTAAAAATCATTTCTACATTTTAAAATTTATTGCTTAATATTTTTAGTGTCTACAATTGACAATATTTTTTGTGTCTACAATTGACAGATTCCTATCTTAACCTACAACTATAGCCCAGGACACAGGTACCAGAAAAATAGTCGAGTTCAGCTTTGTAATTGTTACAATACAATCTTCGTCACTTCGCTTCAACAATAAGTGTGTCTCTATCAGGCATCTAGGATTCATTCACCTGATTATGTTTCATGATTCAGATAATATTGCTGAGTTCAAAATTGATCTAGGAACAAGCAAAAGAGGTAGGAAATCTCATACAGAAGCGATTTTATCAATCATGATGCTCTTGCACCTTTTCTTCCAACAAAGACAGATATTGATTGAGCTCATTTTCTATATGAAACATTACCCTAAATTCTAGGTAGAATTCAAATAAGAAAGAGGCACAATCCCTAACATCAAGAAATTTTAAGAAGCACCTTGCTTTATAAAGCAATATTGAGTCATCCTCAACATGGTGACTTAATAATTGCAGAAAGGAATCACAGGCGAGAGAGTTTCTGTGAACAGAAAAAGTCTATTGCTAAGTAGCTGTGGGGGTCAATACTTTGACTACAGAACCAAAAAGATAGACTGCTTGGGGGACCAAGCATTTTGGTTTTTAACTTCTGTTTTTTAAGTTTATTTCTACAAAATGGCTTATGAAAGTATAAAAATTAAGTGTTATTCATGTCATTATGGGAAAAATGCAATAATTTAGTCCTAGAAAGTCTTGTACAGATAGCCCTATATAACGACAGTTGCAGAAAGATTTAGTTACAGATAGCTCCAGAAAGAAAAAAAAACAAGAACAACAACAACAAAAACCAGTGGAATAGAGGTATGAACCATCACTTTGATACTTTTCTATTTCCGTTGGTGGTTTTTCTTATTTTCCTCTTTCTTCAAAACTCATCACTCTGTGTTCAACATGTTGCAAAATTTACAGAATGAAGCATACTTATACATTACATTTGTGAGTAGTTCTTAGTCCTCTAAAGTTCAGCAGAGGTACCTCTGAAGCTGCCATGTGCAGTGAGTTGAAGGAAAAAAGCTGGACTCCTGTCTCTTCCTCACACCTGCTTCCACCTTGCTTCAATCAGAGGAGCTCTGCTGTTATCTAATATTTTAAATGTTAGACTTCTGCATAGTATTTTTAACAAAAGGGGTATATTTTGAAAAAATTAAACTGTTTATTGATCTATTTCAATTCTCTTATTTTGAAAATGAGAAATATGAAAGTGCATAGAGATTAAGAACCTTCACAAGGTCACAACTAAGGAATTGAAAAGAAAATCAGGGGCCAGGAGTGGTGGCTCACACCTGTAATCCCAGTAATTTGGGAGGCTGAGGCAGGCAGATGACTTGAGGCCAGGATTTGGAGACCAGCCTGGCCAACATGGTGAAACCCCGTCTCTACCAAAAATACAAAAAATAGCCGGGCATAGGGACACACAACTGTAATCCCAGCTACTCAGCTAAGGTAGGAGAATCGCTTGAACCTGGGAGGCAGAGGTTGCAGTGAGCTGAGATCGTGCCATTGCACTCCAGCCTGGGTGACAGAGTGAGACATCATCTCAAAAATAAAATTAGGAAGAAATTAAATTTAAATCTGAGTAAAAAAATTATTTTACATGGCCGTTTTAGACTTATGTTTTATTTTTCTTTGTCATTAATCTATATCATCAAAAGAAGGATATAAAATACCTGCTTTGAAACTCAATGTTTATAAGTACCATTACTTCTTTTTTTTTTTTTTTTTTTTGAGATGGAGTTTTGCTCTTGTCACCCAGGCTGGAATGCAATGGTGCAATCTCAGCTCACTGCAACCTCCTTCTGCTGGGTTGAAGCGATTCTCCTGCCTGAACCTCCCAAGTAGCTGGTATTACAGGTGCCCACCACCACGCTTGGCTAATTTTTGTATTTTTATTAGAGACAGGGTTTCACCATATTGGCCAGGCTTGTCTCGAACTCCTGACCTCAGGTGATCCACCCACCTCAGCCTCCCAAAGTGCTGGGATTACAGGTGAGGGCAACCGTACCTGGCGCATTGTTCCTTCTAATTTGTGGTTTTGCTTTCTGTGGTTTCAGTTACCCTGAGGTCAACCACAGTCCAAAAATATTAAATGAACAATTCCAGAAATAAACAACTCATAAGTTTTACATTGTGCATCATTCTGAGTAGTTGGATTCAATGTCATACTGTTTCCTCATTTCACCTGGGACACAAGTCACCCCTTTGTAAAACATATCCAGGCTGTATTCTATATACCTGATAATCATTTTGTAGCTATCTGGGTTATCAGATTAACAGTCCTTTTATTGCAGTACTTGTGTTTGATTAACCCTTATTTGACTTAATAATGGCCCCAAAGCCCAAGAGTAGTGATCCTGGCATATTGTTATAATTGTTCCATTTTATTTGTTAATTTTTCAATCTCTTATTGTGCATAATTTATAAATTGAACTTTATCATAGGTATGTATACAGAGGAAAAATATAGCATATATTGGGTTCAGTACCATCCACAGTTTCAGGCATTCACTGGGGGTCCTGGAAAGTATCCTCCATGGATAAGGGTGGATTAGTGTACACATGTATAGACAAGACTGTACAATGAGTCAGTTTAAGAAAGCCTAACCTAAAATAAGTACATTGCTATAATCAGCTATTTACATATTATAAATGCCAATGTTTTAGAAAACAAATTCATAAAATACTTTCAAAATAAATCTTGCCAAAATGCCTATCAGTGGATGTTCTGATCATATTTACAACACAAGGAAAAAATATATTAATATATAAAGTTATCTTAAGACATTGTGTTTGATGCCTTACAGAATTCTGTTTATCAGTAATTAGAACTTACAGGGTAGTTAAATGTAGTTCCAGCTTACATTTTACCATACATTTCAAATGTGCAAGATTCCTACAGGTAATATATTTCCAGTTTGTTAGCATTTGCTGTAAATGCAATGCAAGTAAAAACATAAAAAGACAACATCACCATGCAGAAAACAAAATAAACTTCAGGAAAATATCTAGATCAAATAATCTCTTCTTTGTTTTGCAAATGATGTCATTTAACAGGCCACAAATTTGCAAACCATTAAAATAAACTATAAACATTACCTGCTGTGAAGCACAGAATAACCTTAGCTTTACATAATAGAATGGGCATGGCCTTTATAGTCAGAGAGAATTAATTATAAATTCGAGCTCTGTCATTACCTCTCTGAATCTCTATTTCCTTTTATGTTTACTGGAGATAGTAATACATTATTAAGGTCAGGTGATAAAAAAATGAGAAAATACACAAGGCCTTGCCACAAAATACTTTTCACAGACTGAAAATTTGTGTTCCCCCAATACTGATATGTTGAAACCCCACCTTTAATGTAATGGTACTGGGAGGTGGGGCTTTTGAGAGGCGATCAGGTCATAATGGTGAAGTTCTCATGAATGGGGTTAGTGCCCTTACAAAACAGTGTGCTTCTCTTGGCCATGTGAGGGCAGAAAAAGAAGACAGTCATCTACAAGCCAAGAAGCCAGCCAGACACCAGACTTGCTGGGACTTTGATCTTGGAGTTCGTAGCCTGCAGAGTTATGAGAAATAAATGTCTGTTGTTTATAAGCCACTCAGTTTATGGCATTTTGCTATTGCAGCCTGATCTGGCTAAAACAATACTATAAACCAACATTAGGTCCGCTTACGTGCTAATAATAGTACCATAACTAGAATCAATAGTAGTAATAACAGTAATGGTAGAAGTTGTAAATTTCTAAAAGTAAAGAAGTCAGGCCGGGCGCGGTGGCTCACGCCTGTAATCCCAGCACTTTGGGAGGCCGAGGCGGGCGGATCACGAGGTCAGGAAATCGAGACCATCCTGGCTAACACAGTGAAACCCCGTCTCTACTAAAAAAATACAAAAAATTAGCCGGGCTTGGTGGCGGGCGCCTGTAGTCCCAGCTACTCGGGAGGCTGAGGCAGGAGAATGGCGTGAACCCGGGAGGCGGAGCTTGCAGTGAGCCGAGATTGCGCCACTGTACTCCAGCCTGGGCGACAGAGCGAGACTCCGTCTCAAAAAAAAAAAAGAAGTCAGATAGAAACACTACATCATTGCTTCTCCTTTCCAGTATTCCATAAAAAGATAAAAATGGAAAGTATAAAATGGCGTTAACCCTTAACAGAGCATAGAAGAGAATGGTCCATGGACAAAAAATTTCAACAATTATTGGAAGATGGAAAGGGTCAGAAGTACTATTGAAAGATTCAGCCCCATCCTTGGGCATGCATCCTGAGGCAATAGTCACAGAGGATGCCCAGCTGCCAGCAGAGCTTCAGAGACACTTTATATTCAGAAATCTTAGCTACAGTGTGGGCCAGAGTGAGCATCCAAACTTAAATTGTGGGCATAAATAAGTACATATCCATGGGAGTAGTTCAATTCATGTAACCCACAAAGCTTTTGTGGTCACGAATCTTGGGCTAGACAAAATGTTCTCCTGTATTTAATGTCTGTGTAGAGGCCCTGCTGAGGAGAGCCTTCCCTAATCTGACATTAAGGGCTCCCCCCAGCACAACCGCCAGCTCCACTCTGGAGCACAATGACACAGAGCCTCCCTGTCAATAGCCTGACTACAGACTGTGAACAAATTGGCCTTTCTGTTGCTCTAGACATAAACATAAATCCAAAATGAAGGATCCATAGAATTTTGAAGAAACCCTGCAACATGAAAAACGCTGATAATTAAACAAAAGAAAAGAAAAATAACTTTAAAAATAGGTGCAGGAAAATGCATACATTTTATGTACAGACAAGAACAGGATATTACGAAACAGAACAGTTATGAACTCTTATATTAAAATACCATTTTCAAAATAAAACAAATGATAAATGATACAGGAGAGTAAGGTAAAGAAATGTCTCAGCGGATATAACAAAAGATGACACAGAAAATGAGGAAAGAAATGAGAAACAAAGAGGACCCACCATATAGAAGTTTCAGAAAGAGAGACTAAAAAAAAAATGATGGGGAAAAATTTATTCAATAATTAATTTAAGTAATTAATTTATGAAAATTTATGATCTGAAGGAATCCATGGTCAAATTAAAGGCAAGATGCATAAAAATAAAAAAGTTCTATGTATCAATTTTAAATTGCAGAATGCTAAGGATAAAGGCCCTAAAATTCTCAAAAAAGAAAAAAAATAGTCATTTATAAAGATATGAAAAATTGAATGAGCTCAGACTTTTTCTTAACAACAATGAATATAGAAAGACAATGAAAAGATACCTTCAGAATTGTGAGAGGAAAATGTTTTCAACCTAGAATAGGTTGTACTGTCAAACTACAATAAAATGAGAAGATAGGATAAAGATAAATTCATCATGAAAATACAGTTACCTTCTCTGTACACTTAGGAAATTACTTGAGTCTATAGTTTCATGAAATAAGAGATTCATTTCATTAAAAGGAAGATGTGAATTCAATAGAGCAGGAAAAGCAAGTCCTGTGCTGACAGCAAGGTGGCCTGGAGAGTTCAAATGGGAGCAGATCAAAGAGTCTAGAAGGGATTTTCCTTGAAGAAAAGAAGATTCTAGTAACGCAGATCTTGAAAGTTTTCAGCAGATGAAAAGATAATGGTCTAAGAATTGTGCTTGAAGTTGTAGAGGTGACCAAAATAAAAACAATAATTAAAAAACTAAGCAAAAACACAAAGCTTTTTGGAGGACGGGGATGGAGGCTTTCTAAGGGAAAATCACATGTGAGCTGTTTCTTAATATCTCCTAGGAAGTGAGTGGTACAAAATCTGATATATAAAGTAAGAGCAGTACATTGTTTAGTGATGTGAGAAATAAAATGCCATACAGTTAAGCCATGCAAAAATGATACCCATTCTGTCTAGGAAAAGGGAGGATTGGTGGTCACTGTTGATTTACAATATGTGCCCCTTGTACTGTGGTCTTTAGATGAGAATTGTTTTTGATAAAATAAACAGTAATTTTAAAGGATCAGTTCATGTTTCCAAGGCAGATTTTGAATAAGCAGACCATAATACATGTTTTCACGTGCAAAGGTTTAATTAATGAAGTGTTGCTTGGAGAAAACAGTAACAAGACTGCATGAGGAGGACAAGGAAGGAGAAGAGCAGGCAACAGGGTGATTTCAGAGGAAAGTCTTGGCTTCAGCCTGAACGTCTAAGACCTTGTCCTCATTAAAAGTGGGAGCTGGGCTCTTATAGTCCACTCCAGGTTTCAGCCTGTCTCTGAGAAAGGCCATACCGAAGAAAGAGGAGGAGGACATGACGTTCCAGGCCTTGTTCCCCACTCGCTCTGCGAGGCGGCACAGGCCTTTAGAAACACAAGCATAGCAAATGGCGGGGAGGGTGACAAAGAAAAGAAAAACGGATATAAGAGATCTGAGTGGAGCACTCACAGTGTTTACAACAGAATGTTGGTCAAGATCATTGAATCTGATAGTCCAGCCAGCCAGTCTGAGGCAGTCCTTCTCCCAACATCCTCAAACACATTTAATACACATCTATTTCCTGCCCTCGAACAATATTGTTCATTAAATTGTACATTAATTATTAAATGTTATCATAAAAGTATGCTTTGAAAAAGACATTGGGCCCAGGTAATTTGATTTCATCATGGTTTGGGAAGTGGGGTGGGATAGTATTCCAAAAAACCTATGAGAAGTTGATGCTTGCATTGAAGCATGAATAAGTCTTGGTCAAGCAAATCAGGGAGAAAAGTTTTTTCTAAGAAGTCACAGATGTGAGCCATATGCAGAGGAGGAGACATGACTGAGTTTGGCACATTTTGAGAACTGTTAGTATTTCATTGTGGAGGTAAGTGTCCATTCATCAACCACTTTTAATTGTCTCTGTTTGCAGATGGCATGATTGCATATTTAGAAAACCCCATTTTCTCAGCCCAAAATCTCCTTAAGCTGATAAGCAACTTCAGCAAACCCTCAGGATACAAAATCAATGTACAAAAATCACAAACATTCCTATATGCCAATAATAGATAAACAGAAAGCCAAATCATGTGTGAACTCCCATTCACAACTGCTGCAAAGAGAATAAAATACCTATTAATACAATTTACAAGGGATGTGAGGGAACTCTTAAGGAGAACTACAAACCACTGCTCAAGGAAATCAGAGAGGACACAAACAAATGGAAAAACATTCCATGCTCGTGGATAAGAAGAATCAATATCGTGAAAATGGCCAAACTGCCCCAAGTAATTTAGATATTCAATGCTATCCCCATCGAGCTACCATTGACTTTCTTCATAGAATTAGAAAAAACTACTCTAAATTTCATATGGAATGAAAAAAGAGCCCATATAGCCAAGATAATCCTAAGCAAAAAGAACAAAGCTGGAGGCATGACGCTACCTGACTTCAAATTATACGACAATGCTAGAGTAACCAAAACAGCATGATACTGGTACCAAAACAGATATATAGATCAATGGAGCAGAACAGAGGCCTCAGAAACAATGTCACGCATCTACAACCATCTGATCTTTGACAAACCTGACAAAAACAAGCAATGGGGAAAGGACTCCCGATTTAATAAATGGTGTTGGGAAAACTGGCTAGCCATGTGCAGAAAACCGAAACTGGACCCCTTCCTTATACCTTATACAAAAATTAATTCAAGATGGATTAAGGACTTAAACATAAGACCTAAAATCATAAAAATTCTAGAAGAAAACCTAGGCAATACCATTCAGGATATAGGCATGGGCAAAGATTTCATGACTAAAACACTAAAAGCAATGGCAACAAAAGCCAAAATTGACAAATGGGACCTAAACTAAAGATCTTCTGCACAGCAAAAGAAGCTATCATCAGAGTGAACAGGCAACCTACAGAATGGGAGAACATTTTTGCAATCTATCCATCTCACAAAGGGCTAATATCCAGAATCTACAAAGAACTTACACAAATTTACAAGAAAAAAACAACCCCATCAAAAAGTGGGTGAAGGATATGAACAGACAATTTTCAAGTAATACATTTATGTGGCCAAAAAACATATGAAAAAAAGCTCATCATCACTGGTCATTAGAGAAATGCAAATCAAAACCACAATGAGATACCAACTCCACCCGTATGTTTATTGCAGCACTGTTCACAATAGCAAAGACTTGAAACCAACTCAAATGCCCATCAATGATAGACTGGATAAAGAAAATGTCACACATATACACCATGGAATACTATGCAGCCATAAAAAGATGAGTTCATGTCCTTTGCTGGAACATAGATGAAGCTGGAAACCATCATTCTCAGCAAACTAACACAACAACAGAAAACCAATCACCACATGTTCTCACTCATAAGTGGGAGATGAACAATGAGAACACATGGACACAGGGAGGGGAACATCACACACCAGGGCCTGTCAGAGGATGGGGGGCTAGGGGAGGATTAGCATGAGGAGAAATACCTAATGTAGGTGATGGGTTGATGGGTTGATGGGTGCAGCAAACCCATAAAATCTCTAATACATTAATATTTCCAACTTATTTTGATTTTTTGATATATCTTTAAAAGCAATGCTATTTTGTAGTAATAAATGCTTTCATTGATTAACTTTATACCCACAAGCATGTTGTCCTTTAAAAGCAAACTCCATCTCTACCTCTTATAAAAACACACAGTGAATGTATGTGTTCACCATATACATAAGGGTAGAGCAGAGATGAGAAAGCATACCTCAATCTAGCATTAGCATTCTTATTCACTTTTGGCATCTAATTATTATTAATCACTTTGTTGCTAATTCGAAAACTTTACTATCCTCACTACCTGAGTAGCATATCACATTGGGCAAATTATTTCACCTTTCAGAGACCTATATTTTCTAGCCATAAAGTAAGGATATTTATAGTCAACTCACAAGGTTATTATGTACATTGAAAAACATGTTGTCAAACACACAATGCAAATAACCACATGCCTGGCTCATACTAGGTGTGAAAGTTCACTGCATCTTTCCTTTTCCAGATGTTGGCCCCTACCTGCCTACCGTAATTTCAGAAAACTATTAGTTCTTGATTGAGTTCTGTGTTCCAGAAACCCTGGTTATCTTATCAGGCCTTGGAGAAAAAGCTTGAGGTAGGTATCATAATTATTGTATTTTACACATCAGAAACTAAAGGAACAAAAAGATTAAGTATCTTTCTCAATGTCACTTGCTGGATAAGGAGATAAAACTCAGGATTTAACTTTGCTGGTTCTGACTTTTAGTCAGAAGTTTTTAACTTGAGTTCTTTCCACTAAAAAACATTTTTTGTTTTTTTGTTTTGTTTTGTTTTTTTAGCATCTGAGGTAACCCAGAATTAATCATAATTAAAATTCATGCTTGAATGTAAAAAATTATTTTAAATGTTCTCAAGAAGTTATTTTAAAGGTTAGAGAAAAGAAAATAAGAGAACATGTTTGGGCATTGACACTGCCGCCCATCTTGCTTGGCATACCTGAACTTTTTGTGTTCTTATTGGGTAGCTAGATTATGTAAAGATGATAATCTGGACAACTGAAAAGAACATAATGCTTCCATGCTGATACAGACCGAGTCATCCTAAATTCTAAAAGATGTATGGAGTATTTTAGAGAATGTATTTTAGAGATTATATTTTAGATGTATTTTAGAGAAATGTTACATTTTTTTCCAAACTAAACAAAAGCATGAGGTATGTGACATTGCAACAGGAAGAACAGTTTCCTAAGAGTCAAAATTATCTTATTCTGAATCATTAACTCCCTCTGGAAAATTAAAAAATATATATATTTTTAGTAGTATGGTGGTTGGCTCCTACAGAAAATGACAGTAAGATGGAATTAGGAGGGTTAAAGCTTATGTGGGATCACATCTGTGAAAGCAAAAGGGATGGACAGGATTGGGCATGCTGTGTTGAGAGCCTGTGATGCAAACACAACAAAATCGCGTCGAGTCCAGTGGGGGCTAGGGCTAATATCACAGTAGTTCTGCAGTGAGCAGACATTGCTAGACTCTGTGTCATGGTCTTGCCCAGTCATTGACTAAGGCCACCAGCAGGAGCACATGACCTCAACTCAGAAGGTAAAGCACACCTAAAGTTAACAGCAGGAAGCTGCCAGTTGACTACACTCTTCATAGTTGGGAAAAGCAGGTCCTTACTTGAAGGAGCACTTGAGTTCTCTCCCTGTGTGTCTGTCTTATCCATCCCTGTGGCCTACAGATTCACTTCATCCATATTCATTTGGGGAATAGCTACTCCTGGGAGGAAATTTAGGAAGAAAAAAGTACTGGCTAAAATTGCATTCTCCTTTTAACTTCTCATTTCAGGGCTGCAACTGTACTTTGCCCATCTCTTTCCTCCTCTATCCATTCAAACTCCCATTTCCCTTAGGTATTACATCTACTTATATTGGTGGGTAGACTACCTTATGCTGTGTTCAGAACCCTCATTCTTGAGGGATCTGAGTTCTTGGTAAACCTATTCTTCTCAGCCTAGTTTCCTGACCTTACTCTTTCATTGCTATTAGGTTGGAGCAAAAGTAATTGCGGTTTTTGCCATTACTTTAATGAATGCCATTAATTTAATTTTTATTTATGCCATTTATTTAATTTTTACCATTAAAGTAATGGCAAAAACTGCAATTAGTTTGCACCAACCTAACACAATTGGTCAAAACAGTACCCAGAAGTACTCAGTGGATACCCTCTATTCCACACTTATTTCTACTGCCCCTGTTACATAAGACCTGCTCTATCTTCTTTTACTAATCCTGTTCAGTGGTCTGATAAGATGATGCCTCCTTTTATGGCCTTCTGTTCCTTAGACATGGGTATCTAAAGTGCCAGGTGACGGCCATAGCTTTTAGTTTAGTAGAATTGTTGTGTCTACTGGCAACAGTGTACCCCTTTCGGGTATCACGACCTCTAAACTTGAAAAGCCAGGAATTGTAGGAATGAGAAGCACACAATTTCCCAGTAAGTCATTAAAAATGTTAGTACAGGGGCCACTCCTGATTCAACCTCTTGATTCCCTATGTATCCCCTATGAAGATATACGTATTTTTCCTATTGGAGATACAATGCCATAGAGAGGTCTCTAATTCCTGGTGGATGGAACCCCAGGCTCACAGAGTATTGCCTCCCAACTAGTACTTCATTTGCACATTCAACAAACCATTCCATCCCTCCATCAGGCAGCTTCCACTGATTGGTGTGTATGAGACAACCAGTGGATCTCTTGGTCATGGGACTACTGCTCATCCTTTGCTGTAAGTGACTCTCCTGGTCAGAAGCTGCGTTAGATGGGACTGTATGCGTACATATTAGGCACTCTGGGAGATTCTGGATGGTGGTGCTAACTGAGGCTCCGCAGGGAGGAAACGCAAACCAATATCTGCAGTTAAGTATCTATAAGAACAAAAAGTGTTCCTATAAGAATACATAAATGCCACCAAATGGCTTTCTAGTCTCCTTGAATAGTAGTAATATGGGGGACAAATTGTCTCTGTTGCTGGCAGGTTGGACGCTCAGAAATAGCTGTAGTTATTTAGGCCCTGGTCTGTGGGAATCTCTGCTTTTGGGCTGTTGCAAAGCCTCCATCTCTGACTTCATGGCCACTGCATTAGTGAGTCATTGAGCAAGCACTGGGATGGCTGCTGACTTCAACTGGCTGACTTATTTATTGTACTTGGTTGGCAGTGTCTCTGCAGTGTGTTCTCTGCTGGGTACTAATATGTGATGCAGTGATCTTCACACATTGTCTCTACTCTTACATGTTCATCCTTTTGTCTCTACCTTAGACCTTTTTGTCTTTGATCTTCCAATGATTCTATTCTAGAGCCCTGACAAACCAGCCAGGTTATTTGCAACTTTATGTGAGTCTATATGTTCTAATCCTGAACCACTTTCCTTTCCACACAGAGCATGCCCAGGTGTAGTGCCTAAAGCTTTTCCCTTTGGGAAGATTCTCCCTTGCCACTGTCAGTCATGGCCACTTCTGAGTAGCTAGCACTCAAAAGCTGAGGTGGGCCTTGAGGTGTTAGCAGTTCCCACACTTCCCAGAGCTGGGCAATGAGCCATTTCTTGAAGGAGATGCTGAGCTGCATGTCTTCATGTCTGCCACAAGCAGACGTTTACTATTCTTACATACTCAGCATTCTTTCCCCATTCTTTTGGTAACAGTGCTTCCCTTTTCTTTAATGAAAAACTCCTCTCTTTTATGAAATCCTGGAAAGACTTTGAATAAAGCATACCTTCTCCTCTGATCATGTTCCTCTGACTCTTGTCCGCCCTCTTTGGCCAGAGGATGAACATATGATCAAACTGGGCTAACCATAATCTCCCCAGATAAGTTATAACTGTAAAACTACAGTTACGACAAAATAAGAGAAATGTCAGCTCTTGGCAAATTCTGCTTTTCCTGCCGCTGATATTTCAGTCGTACACTGGTGGTGTCATTCTGAACGATTCTCTAAGCTACTCCAATATCTTACATCAAATGCCTTTTCTGTCCTGTAAGTTAACCAGAGTAAATTTTTATTGTTTGCCATAAAATCCCTAACTGATATGGAACTCTGAAGAATTGTACAACTAGACCTAAAACTCTAGGAGAGGGTATTTATTCAAACTGAAAAAGGTGTCTCATTCTGGACAGATGCAAATACATGTATGCACAGCTTGGTGAGCATATGGCCCCTTTGTGCTAATGAGGAAAAGACGCCCCTTGAAGTGGTCTACTCGGTGACACCCTCATGCAGGATTCGACCTTGAATATCTTTGCTTGAGGCAATTCACTGTCTGTCTCTTATCCGACAGCAGAAAGAGAAGGAAAATAAGACAGCGAAGAAATATATTTGAAATAGAGGAAATATAATGTTTGTTACGATACACACCTAAGTGGGACACAGAACTAATATTGACTTTGAGCCGAGGGTACGGGTTAACAGAAATGAAGTCACTGATTTCCTCAGAGTTGATGGTACAGAGATTACAAGGGAGTAGGAAAAAAGTCACATTTTAAAAAGCTTTGCTTTTGAAAAAAAAGAAACATATAGTTTATCCAGGTGGCTCTAATTTAGAAGTGGAAAAGTTAACCAAAGTAATTATTCCAATTTCATCACAGAAAGAACCATTAAAAGAGAAGAAAGAGTTCATTTCAGAAGGACACAACGTTAGCGTAAACTTTCAAAGGAGTTCATTCCAATTTTTATTTAAAAAGCCTTCTTAAATGCATAATGTTATAAAAGTGGGAGCTTTGTACAATTCTTAGAAGAAACTATTTGATGAAATAAAAGTAGGTTGTATTAAAAGTTTATAACTGATTATAAAAAGTTTTCAGGAGAAACCACAGAAAACAATTTTTCATTCATTAACGGATAACCTGGATACTAATATTCATGCCCCTGAATGGACAAGAGGGACTTTAAAGGTCATTCATTTAATTTTCCTAGCCCAAGTCTTGTCTATCTCCAGGTAGATCAGATATTTCTTACCAAGAAGCATAAAGGAAAATTCCAGAGCCTCCCTGGAAGTCACTTCAGGACAGGAACATACTGGAAAGATTATCTAGCACAGGTTGAACCTGTGTAAACACTAGAAACAAAATGAGGGGCAATTATGTCTCATGTAACTTAACATGGAAATCAATTAACAGTTTAAACTCTGAAAATGTACTATCTTCTTATTGGACAAATACTTTTATTTAGTACCAAATCCACTTGATACCCATTTGTTGTCTGTATAATTTTATTGGAAATTCACATTGTTTTTAGATAGTAGAATTCACCTCAGGTTCTAGAAATGGTAGTAGAATTCACCCCAGGTTCTAGAATTCACCCCAGGTAACAAGGCGAACTCCAACAGTGCCTTCTGCCATACCGGCCCTAAGTTTCCATTTGGGATGGGCATTTGACCTGAAATCTGAGAATATTTGATGGGAAAGTTGAGAAAATCATAATTTCCCACTCTGTTGCTTTGGGCACTATAAGGCCTAGTACTTCTGCCTTGCACTGTTCAGCACTGGGCCTGGAAAAAAGCAACACTCAGGAGATGAGTGTCGACAGAATAGCAGAGAAATGGAGCTGAATTCTTGATATGTCTGAAGCTTGCCTACCTATTAATCTCTTTCAATTCTTTAAGACAAAAAAGTTATCTTTATAGCTTAATTTATAGCTTAATTCATTTGGAATAAGGTTTTTTGTTTCTTAAAAGCAAAATCACCCCACTTAATATTAGTAAGATTGGGAGTGGTGTGTTGTTAACAGACTATCCTCAATTATGTTATGCAGGAGAAGAGTGTAGAATTTTCTACCTCAAGTGAGAAATTGATGATTTTTCTACATTGGTGATACAATTGTTAGTGAGTGGTCTCTGGAAAGTTTTGTCATAAATCGCTTTAATGTAGTTGCTGCCTCAGCATCCATTTTAGTTGTCTGAATCCCTGTTGACCCTGTCACCTTTGGCCTCACTAAAATTTCCCTTCCCTGTGGTTGCCTGTAGTATAGGCCACTTGTTCCTCATCTCACTAACCCAAAACGCAACACATCCTACAACTACTGATCACAAAAGACACTTAATTATTAACACCAGAGTCATGTAAATAAGTTTCCCACTTTCTGATATGTTTTCTTTAAATTAGCCCATCCACAAATGACACAGGAAAGCCAAAAAGGTAATTCCTAAGGACCTTGAGAAAGGCATAGTCCCCTAGGTCCTCTCATGCTAGTGGAGCCCCCTACTGCCTCTGGACTTCCCATCAGCCACCCTAACATCTCTGAGATCCCTAAGTAATGCATTTCTTCTGTTTCATGCATTTTTTTTCCACTTCCTCATGTGTCTCACTTGACACATACACCTGCAATTAACTTCCCCTATCAGCGTTCTTATAGAGAGTAGACAGCTTAGCATATGGTCACTGTCCATAGACAGACCTCAAGACCAAATTAGGAAAAGATCACAACATGGAGTGAATAGGCTAAAGATGGCTAACTACAGGCATTTGACAGTTGCCTCCTCCAGAAAGAACTAAAATTATGAATAGATATTCACTCTCAAAAAGAGCATATAAGACAGAACATTGGAATACAGCAGAGTAGTGACAGAAAACATCTGAGGCACAGGAGAGGATATAGGAGTTAGCCAGTGTAGCCAGGATCAGCTGGCATCCTCAAGACTGCCCCCAACCCCCTGGTGCAAGGAAAGGGTAAGTGAGAGATCCTCAGCAGTCCACATTCCCACCGAGGGTTCCTGCAATCCTAGGCACAGGAGAGGCCCGCGACCCACATAGCCCCTTAGATTAGCATAGGCAGTTGCCTGGAGATACCACAAAGGCCCTGCTCCAGAGAGGGAGTTCATGCTAGGTCATACACACCCCTGGAGACCTAAGAAACTGCAGCACAATGCCATTTTGAGAGTCCAGTCTCCATCAGACTGCATGCTGCCCTGGTGCTCAACAGCCCCTGCATCTCCACATCTTGGGAGCCCCCCCTGAAATTTCCCATGTCCACTTGGAGGGCTGCAGTGGTGCAACACCAGGTAGACCCAACAATGTGGCAGCGTCCCCATAACTGTAGGCCACACAGAGCTCTACACCCCAGGGAAAGGGTGGTACAGCACACCAGGGAGGCTGCCCTAGGAAAAAGGAAACCTAAGCTGTGGAAACTCCCCAGGGGTTAAGAGCTGCTTTCCTGGGGCTGCTGACAGCAACTCCAACCCCAACAGCAGCAGTCTCTGCTCTAGCTTGTGCTCTGAGGACAAACTCCTCCTGCACACCACCATGGCTGTGGCTACTGCCAGGAGCCAAAGTGAGCAACTCTCAGAGCCTGAAAGCTGCCTATATGGGGCTACTGACAACAAGCAGCATGGCTTCTGTGCTCTAATATATGCCCTAAGTATGTCCTAAGTACGGGATATCCCTGAATACCACCACAGCTGCTGCTGCCGCTGGGGAGCCAAATATAGACTCCCCAGAACCTGAAGGCTGCTTGTCTGCCTGCTTCAGTCTGCTCCCACTGACAGCAACTCATTGCCTCCCAGCAGCAGGACTGCTGCACAATTTCACACACTGTAAGAACAGGCTTTCTCTCTCTACCACTGCAGATTGTCCTACCCTACCTACTGTAGCCTACACCCATGTGCACCACCAGAGGGCGTGAGTTCAGGCCTGCTTGGCCTGGCGTCATCCCCCACCAGTGCCTGAGCATGCCACCCAGGGACCTGGGGAGCACCCTGGCTGGTCCACCTCTGCTAGCACCTGTGCACTCCTCCTGGGAACCTGAAGATGGGCCCACACAGCCTGCCACCAACACCACTGCTAGCACTTGCCTGCATGCACCAACTGGGTTCCAGGAAACTGGCATGCCTAGCCCATCACAGCCCTATTAACAAGAGCCACCTGGGAGCCTAAGAATTGCCACATCAGTGCTACTACCATTGTTCATGCCACACATGCTATTCGTGGGCTTATGGACCCACCCACCTACCCATCTGGCCCACCACCTCCATTGCTGGCACCTGAGTAAGCTCCCTGAAAGCCCAAGGATCAGGCCACCTGGACCTGCTAACACCAGTGCCTGAATAAACCACCTAGGTGCCCAGAAAAAGAAATATTTGGGCTGCAGCTGCCACTACTGGGGTTCAAGGACTGGCCCACCTGGCATCTTTATCCCTAGCAAAGGTTCACCACAGCCTCCACTAACAATTATACCTAAGCCACTAAAGAATTCACAAATACTACTGATGCTATTCACAGCTGAATATATAATTCAAAGACTGCATTACTGTATGTACCCAGAATTAAAAATACCATACTCAATCAACATAGACACATAGTCAGTAAAATTCTTCCCCTATGAAAGACAATCCAAAGAATGAAATAAGTGACCATTTCACCAGACGTGCAGATATCAATGTAAGGATGCCACATATGTGAAAAGCAGGAAAATTGGACACATCCAAAGAATTATAATTCTCTAACAAAAAATTTCAGGAAAAAAGAAATGATGAAATGCCGGAAATTGAATATGAATAAAAATGCTCAGTGAAATCAATTGAACACATAAACAATATAAAGAAATCAGAAAAAAAATTCAGGATATGAATGAGAAATTTACCAAAGATATAGATACCACTAAAAAAAAGAAAATCCCCGAACTTAATAATATATGAAATTTAAAAAAAAATGTATTCCAGAGTTTCAACAACAGACTAGATTAAGCAGAAGAAAGAATAACAGTGGATTTCTCAGGAAAAACAAACAAACAAAAAACCTTACAGGCCAGGGGAGAATGAGATGATATATTCAAAGTGCTGAAAGAAAAATCAGTCAGTCAAGAATAATATAGCCATCAAAGTTATCCTTCATAAATGAATAAGAAATCAATCTTTCCCAGATAAGCCAAAACTGAGAAATTTTTTTTTCACCATTAGATTGTCCCTACAAGAAATGCTTTAGAGAGTCCCAAACCTGGAAATGAAAAGATGATATATACTATTGTGGAAACCTATGAAAATATAAAACTCCTTAGTAGAACAAACACATAAATGAGGAAGAGAAAACTCAAATGTTATTTCAAAAAACCACCAAACCCTGATGATAAACAACAGAGAAATAAAAAAGAAAAAAGGGATATACAAAACTACCAGAAAACAATTAACAACATGACAGGGATAAAACCTCACATGTCAATAATGACCTGGAAGGTAAAGAGATTAAATTTTCCACTTTAAAGATATATACTGGCTGAATGTAGTTTTTAAAAATGATGCAATCATGTGGTGCCTACAAGAAACTCACTTTATCAGTAAAGACGTATATAGAGTGAAAGTAAAGGAATAGAAAAAGCTATTCCATAGAAATCTAAATCAAGCAGGAGTAGCTATACTTACATCAGATAAATGCACTTTAAGTCAAAAACAGTAAAAAGAAAGAAATAAGGTCATTACATAATGATAAAGGTGTCAATCCATCAAGAGGATATAACAAATCTAAATATATATACACTCAATGCTGGAACACCTAGATATATAAACCAAATATTGCTAGATCTAAAAGGCGAGATAGACTCCAGTGCAATAATAGTGGGGGAGTTAAACTCCTCATTCTTGACATTAAACAGATCATCTAGACATAAATTCAAACAAGAAACACTGGATTTAAACTGGACTTTAAACCAAATGGACCTAACAGACATTTATCTGCAAAACATTTTGCACAAACCCTACATTCTTCTGATCAGCACATGGAACATTCTCTGGGATAAATCATATGTTAGGCCAAAAACCAAGCGGCAATGCATTTTTAAATATTAAAATTATTTGAAATACCTTCTGAGATGACATGAAATAAAACAAGAAATCAATACCAAGAGGAGTTTTTAAAACTATACAAATATACAGAAAGTAAACAACATGCAAATGATATCACATAAATACAGAAGATCATCAAACACTATCATGAATTACTATAAACCAACAAACTGGAAAATCTAGAAAACTTGTATACATTTTTGGACATACGCAACTGACCAAGATTGAATTGGGAAGAAATGGCGTGGCCTCACTGCTGAATTCTACCAAAAATATTAACCAACATCAATTTGCCTCAAACTCTTCCAAAAAATTGAAGAGGAGGGAATTCTCTCTAGCCCATTCTGTAAGTCCACATTATCTTGATATTGACACCAGACAAAGACATATTAAAAAATAAAAAGAAAGAAAACATTAGATCAATATCTCTGATGAACATGGACACAAAATATCTTCAACAAAATACTGGAAAACTGAACCCAACAGCACATAAAAAAAAATACACCATGATCAGGTGGGATTTATTCCAGGGATACAAGGATTATTCACTATACGCAAATCAATAAATGTAATACATTACATCAACAGAATGAAGGACAAAAGATATCTGATCATTTTTATACATGAAGAATAAGCATTTGATAAAATAAAATATCCCCTGTTGATAAAGAAAAAACAACATTGAATAAAGTGAGTATAAAAGGAACATACCTCAACGTAATAAAGGCCATATATGACAACCAAATAATGAATGTGGAAAAGCTAAAAGCCTTTTTTCTAAGAACTAGAAACTAGACAATGATGCCCATTTTTTCCACTGTTACTCAACATAGTATTGGAGATTATAGCCAGAGTGGTCAGGCAAGAGAAAAAAAAATCAGTCAAATTGGAAAAAGGAAGTCAAATTGTCTCTCTTTGCAGAAGACATGATCTTATATCTAGAAAAACCTAAAGACCCCACCACAAAATTTAGATCTGATAAATTCAGTAAAGCTGCAGGATACAAAATTAACAACACTAAAAATGTCATTAGTGTTTCTATATGTGAATAATGAACGAGCTGAGAAAGAAATCAAAAAGGCAATTCCACTTATAATAGCTACAAATAAAATACTCAGAAATAAATTTAACCAAGGGGGTGAAATACTTTCACAAGAAAAAAAAAATTAAAAAAACTGATGAAAGAAATTCAAGAGAATACACACAAATAGAAAAACATCTCATGTTCATGGATTAGCATAGTTAATATTATTGAAAGTGACTATACTACCCAATCTATAGATTCAATGGAATTCCTGTCAAGCTATTTACATCCTTTTTCACAGAAATAGAAAAAAAATTCTGAAAGCTAATATGGAACCAAAATTGAGCCCAAATACCCAAAGCAATACTGAGCAAAACAAAGTTAGAACAATTATACTACCTGACTTCAAAGTATATTACAAGGCTATAGTAAAGAAAATAGCATGGCATTGTTATGAAAACAGATATATAGGCTAAAGGAACAGAATAAAGAACTCAGATAGGCTGGGTGCAGTGGCTCACGCCTGTAATCCCAGCACTTTGGGAGGCCAAGGCGGGAAGATCATGAGGTCAGGAGATCGAGACCATCCTGGCCAACAAGATGAAACCGTGTCTCTACTGAAAATACAAAACAACAACAACAACAACAACAACAACAACAACAAAAAAAAAACATTAGCTGGGCATGGTGGCAGGTGCCTGTAATCCCAGCTACTTGGGAGGCTGAGGCAGAAGAATAGCTTGAACCCGGAAGGCGGAGGTTGCAGTGAGCTGAGATCGCACCACTGCACTTGGGTGACAAAGCGAGACTCTGTCTCAAAAAACAAAACAAGACAAAAAACCAAAGAACTCAGATTCCACATATTTATAGCCAATTGATTTTTGACAAGGCACCTAGAATATACATTGGAGAAAGGATACCCCCTTCAATAAATAATGCTGGGAAAACTGGATTTCCTTATGCAAAAGAATGAAACTCAACACCCATCTCTTTTCATAAACAAAAATCAATTCAAGATGGATTAAAGAC
The DNA here is from genome assembly GCF_029281585.2 of Gorilla gorilla gorilla. Taxonomy (NCBI): domain Eukaryota; kingdom Metazoa; phylum Chordata; class Mammalia; order Primates; family Hominidae; genus Gorilla; species Gorilla gorilla. Next base: position 17,565,077 of record NC_073235.2, on the reverse strand, counting down.
GTAACATATGACCCAAAACTATAAAGGTGCTGGAAGAAAACATAGGAGAATCATTTCAGGACATTGGTCTAGGCAAAATTTTATGGTTAAGACTTAAAAAGCACAGGAAAGAAAAACAAAAATAGACAAATGGGACTATGTTAAACTTAAAGGCTTCTGCACAGCAAAGAAAATAATCAACAGAGTTAAGAGAAAACCTGTAAATGAATGGGGGAAAATATTTGCAAACTATTCATCAGACAAGGGACTAATATGCAGAATATACAAGGAACTCATTTCAATAGTAAAAAAAAAAAAAAAAAGGAAACCCAAAAGAATTGCATTAAAATGTGGGCAAACGACATAAACAGACATTTCTCGAAAAAAGACTTACAAATGGCCAACAGGTATATAAACCAATGTTCAACATCACTCAGGATCAGGGAAATGCAAATGACCACCACAATGAGATATCATCTTACCCCAACTAGAATGGTTATTATTAAAAAGACAAAACAACAGATGCTAATGATGAAAGAAAAATGAAGGTTTATACATTGTTGGTAGGCTTGTGAATTAGTACAGCCACTGTGGGAACCAGTATGCAGATTTCTCAAAGAACTAAAAATAGAACTAAACCCACTACTTGGATATTTATGCAAAGGAAAGGAAATCAGCATATCAAAGGGATACCTGCAGCCTTATGTTTATTGCAGCATTATTAATAATAGCAAAGATGTTGAATCAACCTAAGTATCCATCAACGGATGAATTGATAAAGAAAATGTGGTACACATACACAACAAAATACTATTCAGCAATAAAAAAGAATGAAATCCTGTCATTTGCAGGGACATGAATGAAACTGGAGGTCATCATGTTAAGTGAAATCAGCCAGGCACAAAAAGACAACTATCCCATAATCTCACTCACATAGGGGAGCTAAAAAAAGTGGATCTGCTGAAGATAGGGAATAAAACAATAGATATCAGAGGCTGAAGAAGCCATGTGTGAGGGGTAGCGAAGATAAAAAGAGGTTGGTTAATGGGTACAAACATACAGTTAGAAGGAATATGTTCTAATGTTCCATAGCAGAGTAGGATGACTATAATGAACAAAGTATTGTATATTTCAAAATATCTACATGACTTGAAATGCTCCCAACATATAGAAATAATACATATTTGAGGTGATGAATACCTTATATACCCTGGCTTGATCAATACATTCTCTGCATGTAACAAACGATCACATGTACCCCACAAATATGTAAAATATCATGTATCAATTAAGAAAAAAATAAAAAAATAAGTTTGGACATGGATGTTGTGCTTATAAAGCACACAGCATTAGGGGACATGGCGCAAAAGTCAGGGTAGTGTTACTTGGTTGCTATTTTTGGTACTTTCAATAAGTTCATTCACCACAGAGATAAGCGGCTTTGAAACTGTTCTGCAGAGAAGCAGAGGAAGATCCGCAGCTTTACAATGAGAGGCCTTTCTGCCTGTGGCCTGCATTCCATGTTGATGACACTCAACATTTTGAAACATTTAAGATTTAAGAACTACATTTCCTACCTCAAATCTTTTATAATGGAAACAGTAAAGTTAAAATTATGATAGGATTAAGACTGTGACACAGGAAAAGCCGGATCCCCAAAGCCTCCTCACACAACTCCAGCAGAGTAATCTCTGTTTGTTGTAGGAAATAATCACTTCAGTGTGAGAAAGAGCTGGGAAGCAGCCTGGGTTGAAAGGGCAATTTACCTTTACCTTGTTTCCCTAGGCTCACTTTGTTCAATGTGCCCCAAAACACATTTCAGTTGAAGATTGGAAAGATAGACACACTTGTTGAGAGTGGACAGAAATCCTCAAGCTCATTAGTAGCTGCAAATGTGGGCCAGGTAAGAGTCTACGACCTCTAGTACATGAAAAACATTAGAAGTTACTATAAACCGCGTAGATAAAGAGTCTGACTGCTTTTTAAAGAAAATATTTGATAGCTGACATCTTTTAAGCCTTATCCTTACCTCTCCCCATTGTGGCCCACTTCTGGGGAAGCTGATGAGAAAGCCTGGCTGCCACCTCTTTTGAAGCCAGCGGAGATTTAAACCATGCAAGCTGTGGCTCACCTGTGAGAACCCCTAACCACAATAAACCACCTCAGCCAGCCTCTTTCCTGGCCCTTTTAAAGCTTTGTTAGGAGCGGCTTGGGAGGCCTGCGCCACCCTTCCCACAAAAGCCCCAGTGTATACACATCGTTTTCACACCTTCTTCTATGTGTGGCAACATCAGTCTCAACATTCAAACTAACTTTTGAGTGGGGGGTCCTTCCTGCCTTTGTAGGGCAACCAAAGTAGACCTGAAGGCTGCTGAATACTTAAGGACAGTGTATCGCCAGTAACCTCAAGACTGACTTCCAATGGCTTACAATTTTTCAAGCTATGGGATGATCTCCAAGCCTCTGAATAATCATTATCACATGGAAATGGACTGCTTATTAAGATTTCTTAAAGGAAAAGCCTCGCCAAAGTGCAGTACCTGTGACCATGGAGAAGATTAAAATGTACAGGAAAGTTCTTCCTGCAGAGCAAAACAAGGGCCCAGCCAGTGGACTGAAGAACTCACTTCAACAATACAGAGAGGCTTTGTTGCTTTGTTACTGTTGCCCATAGGATATCCTGTGTGTGTGTGTTATAAACAACTTACCACTGTATCTTGTTTCCAACTGCTCCTTCTCCCAAAGGTTTTTTTTTTTTGTTTTTTTGGAGACGGAGTCTGGCTCTGTCGCCCAGGCTGGAGTGCGGTGGCACCATCTCGGCTCACTGCAAGCCCCGCCTCCCAGGTTCACACCATTCTCCTGCCTCAGCCTCCCGAGTAGCTGGGACTACAGGCTCCCACCACTACGCTGGGCTAATTTTTTGTATTTTTAGTAGAGACAGGGTTTCACCGTGTTAGCCAGGATGGTCTTGATCTCCTGACCTCGTGATCCGCCCGCCTCGGCCTCCCAAAGTGCTGGGACCCAGAGGTAATTTTTATGAAAATTTATATATTGGACTAAAGTTTTATTTACCCATAAATACTGAACACTGAGAAGCTGCCTACGAGCCTGATGAAGAAGACAGTTCACCCAGTGAGCCTAAAGATCAGAGCTAGATGTTATAACTGGATAATACATTTTTTTTAGAAAAACTCTTTTTTTTGGAGAGAAAATGAGCAAATCCCAGGTTGATAAAAAACATATTGGAAAAGGGATATGTTACAGAAACTTGTGTGTGGATGTTTATCTGCCCAAAAATGTTAGGAGTAGCTGTTGTTTGCTTCTCTAATATCCATTTTCCTTTTTCAAATAAGCCCCCGTGTATAGTAGAATCTGTGTGGCTTTGAGCGATTTTATTCCATTCTTAGCTCCTGGAGTGGCACATGTGTTCCAAGGCTAAGATAGTTATTCTCGGGACTCTTCTTGAAAATTTTGTAATAGAGATGCTCTTTTCTTGCTTTGGATGACATGGTGTTCAGACAGTTAACTTTGGTACCGCTATAGGCTTTTTCTTTCATAAGGAATACCAGCCTGAGTCTGAAGACAAAACAGGAGTTGAGGAAACCTCAGGAAAATGGGGCTGGAGCACTGACCATATGGCACCTGAAGCCCACCCCACCTCTGCACTTACTCATTTCCATAAGTAAAATATTTCTTTTTCAATAAGTTAGAGTTACTTCAGTAGGGTTTTTGGTTATTTGCAATTATAAGCATCCAAGGCATTGTGGATTAAGAAAAAATAAAGACTGAGTGATAACACATCATTTCTGACAAGGAATTTGCATAGCTCTCTCTTCTATAATACTGTAAGACAAAATTCCATCAAATGTTAAAAGAGCCATGATTATTGTGTATTACTTCTAAGGCTAAATGAAAGGAAAATAAATTCAAACTCTGAGTTAGACCTAAATGTCTAATGTGTAACTAGATGTCTTAAATCTTTTAAACTAAAACTCTTATTCAACATAACTAAATTGTCAATCTTCTTCTGAAATCTGCTCTTATTCTCATGATACTAGCAAATGTCACCACTAATCTTAAGGCCAGAATCTGTGGCATCACCCTTAACCCCTGGCTTTTTTTTAGGCCCCATATATAATCTATCGCTGTTGATTGTAGAATTACCACCTGAATGACTCTCACCTGTTTTCTCCCACTTGTTCAAGCTCTAATTATTTTCTTCCTGACCTGACTTCCAAGATCAACACTTGCTTCTTCTAATCTGGTTTCTCCAGCACAGGCACAACAATCTTCCCATTACTCAAATATATTCCTCTCACTCCCTGCTTTATACCCTCCACTGCCTTCTCTTTTCTCTACAGTTAAGTACAAAGCTTTCTGACATAAGTGAGCACAATATAGAATAGAAAGCCTGAACAAGTCTAGATGTCACTTGTTTCTTGTCTCTTTTTACATCAGGTGCCCCTTGTAGGCAGCACTCCAGCCTTCTTGTAGTCTCCAGTATTGACCTGAAGCTTCTAGAAAGTCTTTCTCATGTTGTGGCCTCTTCTTGGAGGTGCCTCACTTTGCTTTTCCTCCTGGAAGAAACCTTTCCTCACTCTACCAACAAGTCCAATTCCTCCTATTCACCCTAAAAGTCTATTTATGTAACCTTTATCATGATTGACCATTATGGAGTTTTTACTAGATTATGTGATGATTTGATTTATACATGTCTTCTCCAGTATGCTTTAAGCTTCCTGAAGGCCAGATAGATACCTGTTTATCTGCTTTCATACAGGACTGTCTGAGGTAAAGGGCATACTCAATAAATATTTTCTAAACAAATGAATGAACATAGTCCAGGGTGATAAGTAAAGTGCATTTATTCTTTTGATTAAGCAACAAAAATTAACCCTGTTTGACCTTCCTTCCAATAACATTATAAATTCTATCACAAACTTTGAAGACAAGCACATATGGGTTGACTGTATGCAATGAATCCTGGCAAAAGCCCAACAAAATTGAATATAGCCTAAAGGAAGGATATGTTACGTGTGACAGAAGAAAGATTGCTAATTTAAAAATCAGAATAGCAAAGTCCCAGGTGTCTTGTACCACACATTAGCTATGTAGCTGTCTTAGTCAGCTCAAGCTGCCATAACAAAAACAGCATAAACTGTGTGGTTTATAAACAATAAGCTATTATTTCTGACAGTTCTGGAGGGTAAAATTTCAAGATCAAGGTACCAGCAGATGGGGTGTCTGGTGCAGGCCCACTTTTTGGTTCATAGACAGTAGCTTCTTGCTGTATTCTCCCATGGTGGAGGGAGTAAGGCAGCTCTCTGGGGTCTCTTTTTAAGGACACTAATCCTGTCCATAAGGGCTGCCCCGTTATGAACTAATTACCTCCCAAAGGCCCTAATTTCTAAGACCATTGCCTTGGGTTAGAATTTGAACATATAAACCCTGGGGAGGACACAAACATTCAGAACACAGCAGTGTCTCATAAAAAAGCATAGCTCTCCAAAGCCTCAGTTTCTTCTTCAATAAAGTGAACATAAGTACCCATCAAACTCAACCAATGGGGTTACTTAAAAGAACATATAATGTGTTCGCCATAAAAAATCCCGGCAGTTTTCCAAATAGACTTCAGGTGTCTCATTTTCCTTAAGCAAAGGTGGACACCCCAATCAGGGGTGAAAACATTTTTTTGGAACCCCAGAAACCTGTTGTTCTTATTTCTACAATGGTATTTTCTCCATTATGCCTGTTAGAACCACAAACTTTCTTCCTGGAATACTCTTGTAAATTTACTTCTCCTGATACTATAGAAAGTGACTCATATGGAAGTCAACCAATACGTTGCCAGGTTGAGCACAAAGGGACTTATAACATCTTATATGAATACTAAAGTATCTTGGGCATACAAGGAAAAGACATGCACTTTGGAGGAATGTAGTTGAACTTCACATACTGCTTCTACTTGACTATCTGCGACCTTCAACAATCATAATTCTCAACTACATCAAAGTTCTGTGAGGATAAGAAATAATGGGTATAAAACCCAGTAGAGTTTCTATGATGCAGTATGTGAACAACAAATGTTAACCATAGCTGTTCTGTTTTTATAGATATTGCTGATCACCTTCCTCACATCCATGATATAGAAAAATTTAGAAATAATAAGTCTATGGTATAACCATGTTGTATACTTCTTTATTAATAATTGTATATGGTATTTAGCAACTCACTTAAAGTTTAATAAAGACTTCTGCTTCATATGGATTACCTATGTGTTTGTGTTTCTCAAACCTCAGAGGAAAATACTTTGTAATTTCTCTACCTAGGAGGTCACATTTGTCCAATTCAAAACAAAGTAAGAATGTGAATGGGCTTCAAACTCAAACAATGTGATTATACCCTGACCACTATTCTTACGATTTCACAGTCCTTGGAATGTATCCCTATATATGCAGCAGTCCTGATTCTATGGATTCATATGTCATGTGGTTCTCAAAGATGAATGGCATTGGTGCAACTTTTTGCTATAAAGATGAATATGATACTGTCCTTGTTACCAACACTCTTCTAAATAAAACATGATACACTAAATTGTCATTTGTTTTTAAGTGTGGTGATGCATGCATACACAACAAATGAGAATTACAAAGAGGAAAGCCCCCATATTTCATTGTTTATTACTGGAGAGATCTGATGTGCCTGTAAATTGCTGGTTCAACAAGCTCCCTTGGTGATTTTATTTTTTAAATCAGCAGACCCCTGGATAACAGTTTGACAAGCTGTATGCACTTGGCCTTGCATGTATTAGGAATTCTATAAACAATTAGTGGATTTGATTGGCACTGATATGTAATAGCATTATATAATAGAAACTATTTTTATCTATACAAACACACAGATAGGTTCAAACATTTATGAACAAGGTTAATTTAAGGTACAGTGGAATGAAGTGATTATAAAGTGGTGATCAGTGCAAAGTAGATATTAATAAATGCAACAACCATAGCAGTGAAAGTTTTAATGTCTTGAGGTGACTGAAGGGTCAAAATTCAAATATCAATGTTTGAACTATAGGAGAGGTGGTAAACCTTGAAAAATTTAGCCAGGTTTCCTAGTTATAAGTAAAATTTGACATAAATAACCACTGGCTTCAAGAAAGATATTTTAGTATATCAAAAAATTTTGTGAAAAAGGAAGCAAGAGTAGGAATGAGAGAGAATAAGACAGAGAAGAGAGGAAGGTGGGGAGTTGTAGTAAATTGAATTGTGTTCCTCCAAAGTGTATAGCCACTGAAGCCTGAGATATGATATTATTTGGTAAAGGGTATTTGTGGATGTAATTTATTTAATGTAAAGTATCTCAAGATAACATCTTTCTGGATTTAGAGTGGGTCCTAAATACATTAACAGACATCCTTATAGAATAGTAAAGACATCGAGGAGAAAGCCATGTGAAGATAGAGACAGAGATTGAGGATATGCAGCTACAAGCCCAAGAAACTCCCAGATTTGTAGCCAAGTCAGATGGAAATGCAGGTACCCTGGGGATGCTTTCTCGTGGCTGGCATCTGAAGTAAGAGTAGTCCTGTTAAGGACCTTGCCCCTTAACTTATAGGATATGAGGCTATTTCTGAGTAGTTAACATTGGAATTGAAAGAGTTAACCCTTAACTTGTGGGGTCTGCACTAATTCCAGGTAGTTAGCGTCAGAACTGATTTGAATTGTAGAACACCCAATTGATATTAGAGAATTGGTGTCAAAATCTATAGGAAATTCACTGTTCAGAAACTGTGCTCTGGAAAGAAGTTCAAGTGTATGGCTTAACAGTCTTTAGCTAAAGACTCCAAGGGTGTGACTCATGCATCTAGTCAAATATCTCAGCAGAAGCCAGAAATAGAAATGAGCTTATCCATGAAAGATAGTGGAGGACTATTGTCTGATGGCTTATACCACAAGACATATACAAGAGACCAACATGGTTTTTAAGAATAGTATATCAGTAGAAACATTGCCATCTTGGACTGAAAGAGACACAAACAGGAAACAATGACAAAAGACTGTTGAACTTCTACGATTCTGTAAGCACGAAATGGGATCATGGAGCTACTCAGCTGCATATGTACTACCCTAGAAGAAAAAGGAAGAATAACTCTGAGGGTGACACAGATGTTTGCAGGACCACCTGCATCCCAGAGGACAGAACATCAAGCCACAGAGGACGATCTCAGGCTTTGAAATCCAATCAAATTTTTCCTGCTGGATTTTGAACTTGCTTGTGACCAGTGACCACCATGTTCCTTCTATCATGGAATAAAAATGTCTATTCTACACCTGGGCCATTATTGTATTTTGGAAGCATATGACTTGTTTTGCAGTTCCATACAGCCACAGATGGAGACGAATTCTACTCCCAAAAGGGTCATACTCAGAGTCTCACTCATATATGACTTAGATGAGATTTGGGACTTTCTGACTTGATATTTAGATGAGATTTTGGACTTAGAGTTCACGATATAATAGGTTTGGGCTATCAAGATTATTGAGAGGTGGTTAATATAGTTTGCATTTGAAACAAATGTAAATTTTTGGAGTCCAGAGGGTAGATTTTAATAGTTTGAATTATGCCCAAAAGACATTTCTACCTGGAAGCTGCGAGTATGACTTTCTCTGGGGGGGGGGGGGGGAAAAACAAGTCTTTGAAGATGTGATTAAGGTAACGATCTCAATATGAGATCATCCTTGATTTAGGTTGAGCCCTAAATCCAAAAACAGGTGTTTCCTATAGAGCAAGTAAAATACAGAGACACCGAGAAGACCATGTGAAAACAGAGGCAGAAGTCACATGGCTACAATCCCAGCAACACCAAGGATTGCCAGCAGTGAGTAGAAGCTAGAAGAGAGCCATGACACAGATCATTCTTCAGAGCCCCCAGGAAGAAGCAACCCTGTTAACACTTTGATTTCAGGCTTTTGGTCTCCTGAATTGTGAGAGAATATATGCCTGTCATTTTAAGCCACCGAGTTTGTGGTTAATTTGTTATAATAGCCTTTTTTGTTTGGAGACAAAAAGAAAAACTAGATATTTTCATTACTAGTGCATTATACACTATAAAGGCAAGACGACTGTTCCACATTTATGTTCTCAGCAAAGTGACTCAAAACAAATAACCAAGCAGAGCTTTGACCCACCTGTTACATCTCCAGTGTCTCCCCACTGTTGACAGAAATAGCTCTGTTTAACTACTACCTTTGCACAATTGAAATTTTATGTTTGTGTCTTCATTTCACACAAAATAATCGACTTGGATACCTAAACAAGGCACAACATTATTTATTGGAAAGGACAAAATCGGTGTCATTACTGACACGATATGAATTTTCACTTGCACGCCTATAAATGGAATATTGACAAAAAGAACAGAAAAGGTAGAACAAAATGACCAAAAACTACGTAAGAAAGGTTTGAAACCCAACAGGATAAAACAGAAAGATTAAGACATTATGAATAATAAATTTAGAGAAAAAATCCTTTTCCTACCAAAATTCATAGCATACATAAATCCAGAGCAGCAATGTAAAAGATTCCCCTTCAGAAAGAATCAGATCCTAACTTGAAATTTGGTATCTTAATTCCCAATTACATGTGCATTTTTTTCTATAGCAGACATTAAGCACAGAAAAATTTTTAAAAAATATATAAAATGTATAGAACTTAGGTAATTAAAAAATATATACATACCTCAAAACCCAGAGGCCGCTGTGAATGTAACACACACACACACACACACACATATATATATATATATATATATCCAGCAAGGGTAACAAATGTTGTAAAGTAAGTTGTATAATAATTTTGCTGTCACGTTGGTTTCTATGTGAGAGACACACATGGGATTTGAAAGCAAGTCAGTATTTATAATGCAATACAGAGTGTAAGTCATAGTCCAAGATGGGATTTCTGAAATGTCACCAACACATAAATTTACTGCTATTTCCAGAAGAAAAATAAAAGCATTGAATACAACCAATGCAGACTGAATGTTAACAGAAAATCTCAATTGCAAACCATATTTTCTCCTTTAAATTTTACATTCCTTTAAGGACAGCTTCAGAGGTTTTGAAAGAAGAGTAAGAAAAAATAAAGAAATAATATTCACTATTTACTTAGAAGAATGCTATTTGACATATTTATAACTGGATCAGAAATTGATGACTTTAGATAGGCTTCAATCTATAAAGTTTTTTTTTTCTTTTTGTCAAAAGCCCTATAAAAGACAGCTGTTTTGTCAAATCCCAAACTATATCTTGTTTGTCAGAAAAATAATGGTTGGAGGTAGATGTCAGTCACTTTTATTAACATGAGACAACAAATCTAAGATGTAAAGGAATTTTCAGGCCAATGAGAATTAAACAAATGGATTTCAAGAGTTCTAGCATCAGAAATTCAGTTTCATAGATATGTGTCAATCTAAAAGGATGTCACATTTAAGTGATGGCTCCGTACATTTTATTTATGCTAATATGTAATATGTTTGCTTCTTTAGTGAAACTGGGTGATGGTGGTTAGGTTGGATGGCAGAGATGCAGCGATGTGAAAGAAAGCAGTATTTGATACTGGCAGATATTCATTCTAATGAATTTTTACTTAAGCAATGGAATGTTGACACTTGTCATTTGAGTAGATGGTATAAATAAAATGACTTTTCTTCTTTTCCTATGGTAAAGAGAATGAAAAAAACAAAAAAAGGACCACGATGATACTATGTCACAATAAGTTTAGAATAAAGACATAGTTATGCTGGCTAGATGTGGTGGCTAATGCCCGTAATCCCAGCATTTTGGGAGGTTTAGGCTGGAATACTCTTTCAGGCCAGGAGTTTGAGACCAGCCTGGGCAACATAGCAAGATGCTGTCTCTACAAAAAATTTTAAAAATTAGCCGGTGTGGTGGTGCATGCATATAGTCCTAGCTACCTGGAAGGCTGAGGCTGGAGAATCACTTAAGCCTAGGAGTTTGAGGCTGCAGTGAGCTATGATTGCACCGCTTTACTCCAGCCTAGTCTCAGCAACAGGGCAATACCCTATCGCTAAATTAAAAAGTAGTTATGCTCATACCTATTTTATTTTATGATGTTTTCTATTAACAAATTCTGCTAATAAAATACTAAAGTAAGAAGGTTAAAATGACATATAAAATATCTCTACAACTTGGTTTATACAAAGCCAGATACAACAAGGCAATGTGCTCTTCACAATATAGAAAACATATGATATACGTTTGTGATGGTTCGAATGTGCCCCTATAAAGCATGTGTTGGAAACTTTACCCCCAGTGCGACAGTGGTGGGAGGTGGGACCTACTGGGTGGTGGTTTTTAGGTCATGAGAGCTCCATCCTCATGAATAGGTTAATGCTGATTATAAAAAGTTTGAGGCTGAGATCTCAATCTTTTGCTTTCTCTCATCCTCACTTTGCCCTTCCACCATGGAACAATGCTATAAGAAAACCCTCCCCAGATGTTTAACCCTCAACTTTGGACTTCCTAGCCTCCAAAACTGGGAGCCAGTAAATTTCTGTTCATTTTAAAATACTCATCTCAGATATTCTTTTATAGTAGCACAAAACAGACTAAAGCATTGTCAATATATAGATTTGTGATTTTGCAATTAGATCGTGTGTGTGTGTGTGTGTATACCCTATTGGGGAAAAGGAAATATCATGAAACTAGAAGAACTAATTACTACAATTGCTTTCATGAATTTTCAAGGGGTAGTAAGTAACTTTAACTTTTAGTGTCAAGTTGTTGGGTTTTGTTCACTAGGTTGGCTGGGAAAGAGGCATGTGTTATGGTGAAGTGGTGCTTTGTAAAAGGCAATTAGACTTTCCTGGCTCCTGTTATACAAACTGTCCTTAGAAATACCAACTTGCTTTATGAGATGATAAATTTTATATGTCACCTTGACTGAGCTATGGGATGCCCAAATAGTGGTATAACATTATTCTGGGCATTTCTGTGAGGGTATTTTTGAATGAGTTTAACATTCAATTCGGCAGACTGAATAAAGTAGACTTTCCTCCATAATGTAGGTGAGCCTGAATAAAACAAAAAGCTGACCCTCCACTGAGTAAGAGGGAATTCCTCCTGCCTGCCAGACTTTTAGCTGTTACGCTGATTTTTTTTTTTTTCCCAGATTGGAACTACACCATCAGCTTTCCTGGGTCTCTAGTCTGCCATCTGCACATCTTGAGACTTGTCAGGCTCCATATATATATATATGTTTGTTTATATTTATATATAATATATAATATAAACAAATATATATATGTCTATATTTAAACATACATGCATGTATGTGGTTGTGTGTGGGTATGTGTGTATGTGTGTGTGTGTGTGTATCCTATGGTACCGTTTCTATGGAGAACTCTAAATTTAATTCTGGTAATTTTCCATGTTTGACTTGCCTTTTAAGGTCAATGATGCTGTTTGCATAACTATCTCTAAGACTTTAGTCTTATTATTCTACTTTGTAAAGAAAGCCTGGTTTGGACAGTTTTTCTGCAAGTGCTTCTTTAGTAATTACTGCAACCAGGTATGCTCTCCTGATTGGGCCTAACACAGAATGCATTTGATTTCTCTGACTATTTACATGAGTAATTTTTTAAACTATATCTTTTATTTTCTATCCATTAAACCAGTAGTGGATAAACTGTAGCCTCAAGGCCAAAGTCAGTCTGTTACCCATTTTTCTGGTAAAGTTTTATTGGAACACAGCCATCCCCATTATTTATGTACCTATTTTCAATGGCTAGTTTTGCCTTACAAGGATGGAGCTGAACAGGTGTGACAAAGACTATATGCCTCTAAAAGCCAAAAATATTTAAAATCTGGTCCTGAATAGACAAAAGTTTGCTGATCCTCACATTAAATCAATCTGTAGATGGTTCATTTATGTTCCTGTAGATATATTGTCTACTAAGCCAGGAAAATGGCCTCATCTTCCACATACCCTGTGCTTCCATTAGCCCCTAATGGATCTCATGGCATGGCAGATGATTAAATATGATAGTGACCTGATTTCTTGACTTGAAGATGAAAAAGAAGGAAGTAGGGAGGAGAAACAGACCAGGGATATTTAGGAAGTGTAATATATTTTCTTGAAGGCTAAGAAGCTTCTGTGTTGTACTGTAGTTTTTTTATTATTATTATTATTCCAAAGAACACTAAATAATGTGCTTTTTTAGAGCAGAAGCAATGTTTTAATTTTTTAAATTACTAACACCAAGAGTAGGTATCCAAGAAATGTGTTTAATGAATGAAAGTAAACTAAGCAAATGTTCCAAGGCCAGAAACACCATGGTTGAGAGCTCGGTGCTATATAAAAGGCAAAGGAGGGAATGGTGAGAAATCAAGTGAGAATACTAAGCATAAATCATATTATGAAAGACATGCAAAGCTAAATTAAAGACTTTGATTTTATTATTTAGGTGATGGCGTGACCATTGGAGAATATTAATTACAGGAGTACTATGGGTTGAGTTATGTTTACATAGAACACTTTAAAAGGTCAATGTTAGAATATTAGAATAAATGTATGAAATAAGAAATAGAGAAATATTATGTGCCTCTTAAAGCAAATAAAAATATACTAAATGTTTGACAAACAACTAAATACAAAAATTAAAAGTATATTTTAAATTCATTTATACATTTATTTATAGAACTAAATAAATCACCCACATAGAAAAACATGTAGAGGAAGTAGAATCACTTTATTAGAATTTTTGGAAATGGTTATCTAATTCACAAAAACTGCATGTCTCTATATCCTCTAACAAGAGATTACACTTCATTCATGTAAGTTGCAACTTGCTGAAAATATGTTCCCCTAGGAAGTTTTATTGACTTCCACTTTGTATGGCAGACAGAAATATAAATCTCCAAGTTAGTAAAGCTTATTGATAAAATTTTTTTTATGTTCCAAATTTTCTAAAAGTCAGTTTGATACCTTAACAATGACAATGCTAATATCATACTGAATGGGCAAAAGCTGGAAGCATTTGCCTTAAAAACTGGCACAAGACAAGGATGCCCTCTCTTACCACTCTTATTCAACATAGTCTTGGAAGTTCTAGCCAGGGCAATCAGGAAAGAGAAAGAAATAAATGGTATTCAAATAGGAAGAGAGGAAGTCAAATTGTCTTCGTCTGCATTTACATGATCCTATATCTAGAAAACACCATCAACTCAGCCCAAAAGTTTCTTAAGCTGATAAGAAACTTCAGCAAATTCTCTGGATACAAAATCAATGTGCAGAAATCACAAGCATTCGTATACACCAACCACAGACAAACAAAGAGCCAAATCATGAATGAAGTCCCATTCGTAATTGTCACAAAGAGAAGAAAATACAGCTAACAAGGGACATGAAGGACCTCTTCAAGGAGAACTACAAACTACTGCTCGACGAAATCAGAGAGGAAAGAAACCGATGGAAAAACATTTCATGCTCATGGCTCATGAATAAGAAGAATCAATATTATGAAAATGGCATTACTGCTCAAAACAATTTATAGATTCAATGCTATTCCTATTAAACTACCATTGACTTTCTTCACAGAATTGGAAAAAAAAAAAGGCTATTTTAAAATTCACATGGAACCAAAAAAGAGCTTGTATAGCCAGGACAATTACAGACAAAAAGAACAAAGCTGGAGGCATCATGTTACTTGACTTCAAACTATACTACAAGGCTACAGTAACCAAAACAGCATGGTACTGGTACAAAAACAGGCACATAGACCACGGAACAGAATAGATAACTCAGAAATAAAACCACACCTCTACAACCATCTGATTTTTGACAAACCTGACAAAAACAAGCAATGGAGAAAGGATTCCCTATTTAATAAATGGTGCTGGGAAAACTGGCTAGCCTTATGCAGAAAATTGAAACTGGACCCTTTCCTTACACCTTCTACAAAAATTAACTCAAGATGGATTAAAGATTTAAATGCAAAACCCAAAACTATTAAAATCCTAGAAGAATATCTAGGCAATACCATTCTGGAAATAGGCATGGGCAAAAGATTTTATGATGAAATCACCAAAAGCAATTGCAACAAAAGCAAAAATTGAAAAATGGGATCTAATTAAACTAAAGAGCTTCTGCACAGCAGAAGGAACTATCATCAGAGCGAACAGGCAACCTACAGAATGGGAGAAAATTTTTGCAATCTATCCATCTGACAAAGGTCTAATATCTGGAATCTACAAAGAACTTAAATTTACAAGAAACAAAAACAAACAACTCTATTGAAAAGTAGGCAAAGGACATGAACAGACACTTCCCAAAAGAAGACATACATGCAATATACAACATAGACATACAACAGTGTAACTAACTCCCACGTTCTCACTTTTAAGTGGGAGCTGAACAATTTGGTTCAGCTGTGAGAACATGTGGTGTTTGGCTTTCTATTCCTGGACACAGGGAGGGGAACAACACACACTGAGGCCTGTCAGGGGAGGGTGTGGTGGAGGAGAGCATCAGAAAAACAGCTAATGCATGCTGGGCTTAATACCTATATGACGGGTTGAAAGGTGCAGCAAACCACCTACGTAATCAGCCTGCACATCCTGCAAGTGTACCCTGGAACTGAAAATAAAATACAATGGCAATGCAACAGAAAAGTAAAATGTCAAATGATTGAGTTAAAATAGAGAATCTCTTTAACTAGAAAATTTTCACTTAGAAGGTTTTTATTAGAAAAAATGATGGATTTTTTCCAATTATTCATATTTTACTTGCATGAAAATATATTTAAACATAAGCAGCATTCAATATAGAAGACAAGCATAACATAGTAAAAAGGGAAGGGGCTTTGGAATCAGAGAGCTGGATATAATTTCCAGTACCATCAGGCTCAACATATGTGATCTTTGGCAAATCAGATATTTTTCTGTGCCTCAGTTTTGTCATCTGTGAAAGGATGGCATAATACCTTCTTAGCTATATTCTTATATGTATATTATAGATACTGTCTGTAAAACCAGCATAACTAAACCAGAAAGTTCTACATAGATCACTTGAATTTTATAATTTATTCAGCTAAGTTTAAGTACACATCAAAGTTATAGTTTTTGTTTGTAATAGAAAATATGCATCTACATAATACACTGATAAGTCAGTTTCCATAAAAGTTACCCTATGTATATTTCAACAAGAAAAATAAAAATTCTCAGTGATATCAGACACCATTTACCTTCTTACTTCCAAAGACTCTGAATTTTTACCAACTTTTTCTGTCATTATATCATGCATGAGGGACACAATGTTGATGATGTTTTAAAAATTATTTATTTCATACTTTTTATTTGAATTCTCAAAGACAACAAAATGTGTGTTCTTAGCTGGGTGCGATGGTGCACACCTGTAATCCCAGCACTTTGGGAGGCCGAGGCAGGTGGATCACCTGAGGTCAGGAGTTAAAGACCAGCCTGGCCAACATGGCGAAACCCCGTCTCTACTAAAAATACAAAAATTAACTGGGCAAGGTGGCAGGAGCCTGTAATCACAGCTACTCAGGAGGCTGAGGCAGGAGAATCACCTGAACTCAGGAAGCAGAGGTTGCAGTGTGCTAAGATTGTGCCATTGCACTCCAGCCTGGGCTACAGAGCAAGACTCCATCTCAAAAACGAAACAAAACAAAACAAAAAAAGTGTGTTCTCTGGGGGTTATTTTCATATCCTGATTTTACTTTTTATGTTCACCCCCCAAAAAACTACCATGACTCATGATGCATGATGAAGGCTGTATAGGATTTCAGCTTTTATCATATGTTTACTGAGACCTGTTAGAATTTCTATACACTCTTGCGTAGTATTTCTTCCAATTAGTTGTATTTGTGGCTTTGGGGACTTTCTTTTATATTGCAGATGTTAAGTAAAGTAACCAGGAATTGTTTTCATGTAAATTATTGAGAGAACCCTATACCACCTTTTTCAAAGAAAAATGAAGAAATGAACTTTATATTATAATCTCATTTAAAATGTTCAGATATCCCCGTATGAATGAAAATCACCAGATAGTTACTTACTGCTACTAAAAAGTCACTTTCTAATTCTTATCACCATTATTATTATTATTACTATTATTATTATTATTATTATTATTGAGATGGAGTCTTGCCCCGTCACCCAGGCTGGAGTGCAATGGTTGATCTCGGCTCACTGCAACCTCAGCCTCCCAGGTTCAAGCGATTCTCCTGCCTCAGCCTCCCGAATAGCTGGGACTACAGGCACGTGCCACCATGCCCGGCTACTTTTTGTATCTTTAGGAGGTACAGGGTTTCCCCATGTTTCCCAGGGTGATCTCAAACTCCTGACCTCATGATCCTTCCGCCTCAGCCTCCCAAAGTGCTAAGATTACAGGCATGAGCCACCGCGCCCTGCCTCTATTATTTTTTTTGTCTGTGGTCAATTAGCTGAGTTGCTTGAATCAACATGCTAATAATGAATTCTGATTATCTGTTCAATCCTTGTCTAGACCTGCTAAACTTAGTTCAGTACTGCATTAATCCACATCACTATCCCCAACCAACTGCTGTCCAAAGAAGTGCCAGTTATACTTTTCTCCACTAAGGTAAAATAAAAGTTAAAGAAAAATAGCATCATCGTGTTTTGATTTACATAATGAAGTGGCTAAATGTATATCTACTTACATGTATACTTCAAACCCAGGGTATAGTGCATGCTTCCAGGTAATAGAAATTTGGATCAGACAGATAGCAATTGTTCAGTAGGCTTATATGGCTACTGGCTACTTACATTGGAGAGACAGAACTAAATCTTTGCCCTAATAACCCAAAAAGAAGAAGATTATAGCCCCATCAGATAAACTGTGTACAGAATGAGGAAAATGCAATGTGCTAGGCAAAACTGGTGACTCTTGATAACTTACTGAGTGAGTGAGAAGGGAGAATCAAAGCACTTTTCTCATTTGTTGACTTCAAGGAAATATTGTTGGAAAAGGAGAATCAGTAGAAAAATATCACATGGTTTTGAAGACAAGAAAAAACATATTAGATATTCCACACAAGCAACTACTATATCTTATAGGAAAAGGAAGTCACCCATATATGTAGAAGATATATGGAAAAAATAGATTTCTTTTAATGCTAATTTGAAAAATGATTTCTTAATGCAGAACAATCAAATATCTCTGTAACCTTTATCCAAAGCTTACATTTCATTCATATCAATTATTGCTTTTGGAAAATATGTCTCTTTGGAGAGCTTTATATAACTGCCATTTTTTTCACAATAGCAGACGAAGATATAAATCATCCAATTAGTAGTTTACATTGATCTAGTTTCACGTAGCAAATGTCATCAAGAAAAGCCAGTCCCATAACAGCTTCCATGAAACAAAATCACACAAAATGCCAAGTAGCCAATTGAAAAATACAGATATTTCTTCATTTAATATCTTTAACTAGATTTTTTAATGTGCACATTTTGCTTTTATGAAAAGTTATTTATGAAAAAACAGCAGTGAAAAATATTGTGACAATCTATTAGAGTAGAAAGGGCACGGTCTTTGGAATCGAAGTGAGCTGGGTTTAACTTCAGCATTATCATAGTCTACCTGGGCGTGTTATTTAACTTTTTCTGCTTAAATTTCTCCATCTGCAAAAAGATGATATATGTCTATTCAGAAGGATCCTCACATAAATTAGAGATAACACATGTCGACTATCTAATGTATGCAAAAGTTGAGTGAATATAAAGTGTCTATATTTAATAGGCTTTCAAAATATTGTAATAGTTATTCACATAGATAATGAGTTCTGATTCTGTGTGACTTTTTTATATAAGAAAAAATATAAGTGTAACCTCAAAAGAAAAACTTAACGAACCTTCTCATAGATAATTTGAGGGTTTTATTCATCTCCAACTAAATTCAAAAGTACATTAGTGTTATTGTTTTCATTAGTACTAAACAAATACACATCTCGGCATTCCGGGGAAGAATCAATTTTTATACAAGTTGTCCCCAGAGTAATTTCAGTGGGATGGAAAAAATATTGCAGTGCAATCAGCTGTAATCTGTATCTTTTCTTCTAAAGAACCAAAGTTCTTCACCACTATTATTGGCAAAGTCATTATGCAAAAGTGAGAGAAAATTGAAGATGCTCTTTTAAATCCTACTCATTTTCTGTTTTTTTTTCTTTCCTTTAGGTTCTCAAAGAAATACAAAGAAGTTTCTCTGTACTTTATCTCTACAGTACAAAAGTATTTTATTCTTCATCTTTCCCCTGAAATATCCATGTAACTGTTTCTATAGCTATTGAACTCTGAGTCCATTACTGTTCTTTGTGGGGCCACACCTGAAGTATTTGTAATTATCTTACTACAATCCACTAGATCACCATTAATCAAACTATTCGTGATAGACAACCACTTTTAAAAATCCCAATCCATCACAGTCCAAAACATTTTAAAAAGTTAAATGAATTACTAGAAAAAGTAAACAATAAAAATCTATAAAATAAAGCCCAAGATTTTTCATTTTTTTATATCCAACAAGGCATATTAAATGGTAATATAATCACAACCAACATTACATAGAGAAATAATTAAATATCTACATAAGTCAGTTATTGCAAATGTGAGTAGTCAATTAATATAGAAAATACACACCAACTTTTTGTCATTATGCAGTTGAAACTAAATAAAAATTTGTGAGGGAGATGATGATTCTCCACATTAAAAGCCTGCAAACACTCTCTGAGTAAATATTAACAGCAAATATTAATGAGACAAATAAACTCACTTATTAACTTATTTAATCTAGTTTGCGTTGGCAATACTGCTATCCACAGACAATAATGTATACCGAAACTGTTTCAGTACTTTGTTTGATAACAGTACAAAACCAGTCTCGCAGTCCTGCGTTGAGAATAGAAACGGTTTTAAAGCAATTTCAATAAGCTCATATGAATCTCTTAAACTTTCCTTCAA
This sequence comes from Gorilla gorilla gorilla, assembly GCF_029281585.2. Taxonomy (NCBI): domain Eukaryota; kingdom Metazoa; phylum Chordata; class Mammalia; order Primates; family Hominidae; genus Gorilla; species Gorilla gorilla. Next base: position 17,545,071 of record NC_073235.2, on the reverse strand, counting down.
AATGTAGCAATTGATGCTCCATTTTTTAAATTCATTTTTAATACTTTATCACTAGTTGTATTTTCAACAATTAACCTTGTCAAATTAGTTAAATTTAAGTTTTTTGATGAAATAAATAGATTAATTATAAAATTCCTATACATACATCTTCTCTTGGTGAAAATGAAACTCAAAATGATCTATCAATCTTTTTAAGGGTTTGGTGATTATCTTCTCACAGATGTGCGATGTCAAGATCACCTGTATCATTAATAATTATTCTTTTTTTGAACTTTTATTTCAGGTTCAGAGGTACATATGCTGGTTTGTTCTATAGGTAAACTCGTGTCACAGGCGTTTGTTGTACAGATTATTTAATCACCCAGGTACTAAGGCTAGTACCCACTAGTTATTTTTTCTGATTCTCTCCCTCCTCCCACCCTTCACCCTCAAGTAGGCTCCAGTGTCTATTTTTCCCATCTTTGTGTTCACGAGTTCTCATCATTTAGCTCCCACTTATAAGTGAGAACATGCGGTATTTTGTTTTCTGCTTCTGCACTAGTTTGCTAGGGATAACAGCCTCCAGCTTCATCCACGTTCCCTCAAAAGACATGAGCTCATTATTTTTTATACCTGTATAGTATTCCATGGTGTACATGTACCACATTTTCTTTATCCAGTCTGTCATTTATGGGCATTTGTGTTGATTCCACGTCTTTACTATTGTGAATAGTGCTGCAACGAACATGAAAATGAACCTGCATGTGTCTTTATGGTAGGTTGATTTATATTCCTCTGGGTATATGCGTAATAATGGGATTGATGGATGGAATGGCAGTTCTGTGCTCAGCTTTTTGTGGAATTGCCATACCGCTTTCCACAACGGTTGAACTAATTTACACTCCCACCAACAGTGTGTAACTATTCCCTTTTCTCTACAACCTCGCCAGCAATTTTTTTTTGACTTTTTAAGAATAGCCACTCTGACTGCTGTGAGATGATATGTCATTGTGGCTTTGATTTGCATTTTTCTAACAATCGGTGATATTGAGGTTTTTTTTCACATGCTTGTTGGATACATGTATGTCTTCTTTCAATAAGTGTCTTTTCATTTCTTTTGCCCCCTTTTTAACGGGGTTGCTTTTCTCTTGTAAATTTGTGTAAGTTCCTAAGAGATGCTGGATACACTCAAAAGAAAGGAAGTCAATATACTGAAGAGATATCTGCACTCCCTTGTATACTGCAGCACTATTCACAATACCCAAGATTTGGAAACAACCTAAGTGTCTGTCAGCAGATGAATAGGTAAGAAAATATGGTACCTATACACAATGGAGAACTATTCAGCCTTAGAGAAAATGAGATTTTGTCTTCTATGTCAACATGGATGGAACTGGAGGTCATTATGTTAAGTGAAATAAGCCAGGTGCAGAAAGACAAACGGTTGCATGTTCCCACTTATTTGTGGGAAATAAAAATTAAAACAGTTGAACTCATGAAGATAGAGTGGAAGATGAAGGATGGGTATCAGAGGCTGCGAAGGGTAGTTGTGGGGGAAGATGGTTAATGGGTAGAAAAATATAACTAGATCAAATGAATAAGATCTAGCATTTGACAGCACAACAGGGTGACTACAGTCAACAATAATTTGTTGTAGATTTTGAAATAACTAAAAGAGTATAATTGGATTGTTTATAACACAAATAATGAATACATGCTTGAGGTGATGGATACCCCGATGTGATTTTTTTTTTTTTTTTTTTTAGATGGAGTTTCACTCTTGTCACCCAGGCTGGAGTGCGATGGCGCCATCTCAGCTCACTGCAACCTCCACCTCCCGGGTTCAAGTGATTCTCCTGCCTCAGCCTCCCGAGTAGCTGGGATTACAGGTGTCCACGACCACGCCCAGCTAATTTTGTATTTTTAGTGGAGATGGGGGTTCACTATGTTGGCCAGGCTGGTCTGGAACTCCTGACCTCAGGTGATCCACCCACCTCGGCCTCCCAAAGTGCTGGGATTATGGGCGTGAGCCACCACGCCCTGCCCCTGACGTGATTATTATGTATCGCATGCCTTCACCAAAGTATCTCATGTGCCCCATAATATATATACCTAATATGTACCTATAAAAATTAAAAATAACCATTTTTCCAAAATGTATACTAATTATTTTTCCAACTTTTTAGATTCAGAGAGTACATGTGCAGGTTTGTTACCTGGGTATATTGCATGATGCTGAGGTTTGAGGTACAAATGATCCTGTCACCCAGATACTGAGCAGAGTAACCAATAGTTCCTCAAACTTTTCCCTCTAGTAGTCCGCGGTGTCTATTGTTGCCATATTTATGTCCATGAGTACTCAATGTTTAGCTTCCACTTATAAATGAAAGCATGTGGTATTTAATTTTTGTTCCTGCATTAATTCACTCAGGATAATGGCCTCCAGCTGCATCCACATGGCTGAAGAGGACATAATTTTGTTCTATTCTATGGCTGCATAGTATTCCATGGTGTATATGTACACTTCCTTTGTCCAATCCACCATTGATGGATACCTAGATTGATTCCAGGTTTTTCTACTTGTGAATAATGCTGCAATAAAGGTACGGGTGCATGTGTCTTTATGGTTGAGTGATTTATTTTCTTTTGGATATATACCCAGTAATAGGATAGCTGGATCAAACGGTAGTTCTAAGTTTTCTGAGAAATCTCCAAACTGCTTTCCAGAGTGTATGAACTAATTTATTAATTCTTGACAAAAGCGTAAAGTGAACGTGTTTCACCATATAAAAATTAGGGTGAAAAAATAATAAAAATACTTTCCTAACTTATGAATACTATAAAATACTTTCCTAACTCATGAATACTATAAAACTATAATGTTATATAAACTATATATATGACTACATACCTAAAACTATAAATGTTAAAAAGTTTGATAAAAATGATGTTTATAAAAACAACTTGTACACACAATTATATGCTTAAGCTATTTTATAGTTTTGGGTTTAACAGATTAAACTGTCACATGAGTAGTTATATCAGACACAACGTACCCTGCAAGATGGACAACATTTACACTGATTTGTTTCATATTCACTGAGACAAGTTTCCTGATTACACACTTTGAAGGTTGTAGTTAGGCTTACTACAAAAGTTTTTAAAACACTTTCAATTTTTGTGTCATCTTGTCATGGCCCAGTAACAAATTGTTCATAGACTTGCACCAAACCACAGACCACACTAAAAGTCCTACATGATCTGTATATAGTTTTTTTTTTTTTTTGCATTTGACTTCATTTGTGTGAAAGATAGAGAACCCCCAGGTGGTATCTGATGTAGTAAAATAAACGTAACTCACATGTATGATATTTTTAGATTTAGATAAATTCATTCTATATTAGATTAAAAGTAGGTAGGTAACTGACATTTGCTTCACCATTCAAGATTCTTGCATGTGATGGCATATCTGAGTTTGCTGGACCACTCTGTTAACATGCCAACTTGTTTTAGCAATTCATGTTCATGTTTTTTATTCAGAATATCCTCTTTAAATACACATTTATAAGCATTATGATGTCCCAATTCTGCATTTTGCTCTTTGTTATTTGCTCTTTCTGCTGACTTTCTCACATACTGTATTGATTCTTCAATCGACCGGTAATTTTTGTTTGTAAGCCCCTATTCAGCTGATCTTATTCAATGAAAATCCCAAAGTATCTAAGTTGAACTTGAGCTTTTGTAGATAATATTTACATGTGCTTCTTTCAGATTTCTAAGGTAGTGCTCTCTCTGTCTTCAGTGTTTACAGTAGACAAAATAAAAGCCCATCCATCCCCCAAATATGCCCAAGTCTCACTTCCTAAAACCTGTGTATATGTTACTCTATATAGCAAAGGGACATTGCAGGTGGGGTTAATCTAAGAATCTTAGGTTATCCAGTTAGGACCAATGTAATCAAAAGGGCCCTTAAGCAGGGAGGCAGTAAAGTCATAGTAAGGAAAGTAGATGTCATTATAGAAATGGCGTAAAAGAGAGAAATGTTACAGGCTGCCCTTGAAGATGGAGGAGACTCTATAAGCCAAAGAATGCAAAAAGCCTTCAGGAACTAGAAAAGGCAAGGAGCGAGATTCTCACCTACAGCTTCCAGGAAAAAAAAAAAAATCACCTTTTGACACCTTGATTTTAAGACTTCTGATCTTCAATAAGATAGTATTCAGTGTTTTATTCTGCTAAGTTTGTGGTTACAGCACATTGTTCCACTAAGTTTGTTACAGCAGCAATAGAAAACTAGGGCAATATGCATGCAAATCACCTCAGATCTTGTTTAAAAATGTAATTTGATAGTATGCCTGGAGAAGAGTGACAGGGTCTGTATTTCTAACAAGCTCTTGATGGTGCACATACTGCTACATGTTTGTGGATCCAACTTTTAGCATCAGAAAGTAGGACAATATTATCTTGAGAAGGCATTAAATAAAATTTGCTACTTGAGTTTTCACAGAATATACGGGTCATTAAAATTCAAATCTCAAACACCATGTGAAGACTTTTTTTTTTTTTTAAGCGCTATTCATGTAGATGAGCTCCCTAACTTTATGAAGGGATTTCATCTCACTTCTCTCCTGGTATAAACTGAATGACTTGCCTTTGTCTCCTGAAGAAGATTGATAAACTCAAGGCACTAAGTTTATGGTATATGCAAACACAATGCCATGCATATACCATGAGTATCTCCTCAATGATATCTGTGTGCTTTTTGGTAATTCTTGCCAGTATGAACAATTAATTGCTAATTTAAACTTTTGGGTCCTAAGTAACAGTAATAATTTTGAAAAGTAAAAGTCAATATCAAAGAGATTAAGGGGTTGATATAATGTGCATATGGACTCCTTTATATGTTTGAATTAAAGAAAGGAAGTTGGGGATAAATAGTGAAATCTACATTTTCCATTAATTTCAGTCACTAATTTAAGTCTCTTGTAGATGCACTAAACCATGAACCATATATATACATATTTAATTATATTAATATATTTAATATTATTTAACATATGTTTATATATTAATTAGTTCATTACTATCCTTACTTTATAAAATTTGTGTATATATACATCTAAATATATATATATATATATATATATATATATATATATATATATATATAAGTTCATTTGATCTTCCAAACAACTTTATGGAGTAAGAATTATCCTAATGTTAGAGATTAGAAAACTCAGACTCAGACACACATACACACACACAGAAAAGACTTCCAGAAAGTCCTCCTAGATACATAGTAGAAACTTATACATTTAAGAATAACTTTAATATTTACTACCTGGTGGAGCCAAGATCAGAAGGAAACAATACCCTACAACTTGAAAGAGGAAGAGTCAGGAGTGTAACCCAGGACTTTCTTATTACCAAGCCTGTGCTCTTTGCTTTGTTCTATGTTGATTCTAAAGTTATCCAAAGATAGAGATTTGCAACTGACTTTCAGTACTGTGTAGAATTCTACTACAAGATTACTTATTCAGTGACATAGTCTCTTTCATCTACATAGTAACAGAAGAACATAGCTACACAAGCCACTGATTGTTCTTATTACACATTATTGAGTCACACATTTCTAACCTAAGCTCCTCAACATACTCAATTTCTAATTACTCCAAAGGGCCTTACCTTTCTCCTAACTGCATCAATCTCAGCAGATCACTTTACATCCAGAAGATTTAAATCATTAAGCATAACATTCTTTGATTTCTACTACCTCATATTACGTATTTTTTACATCAAAAACATTTCCCATGCCTCCAATTTCAAAGGATCAGGTATCACATTCTTTTCAAAGCTAAACCTTCCACAGGTGCTCTTAACCCCACCTTCTGTTCCGCAGAGATTGAGTTCTATTGATGACTACTGTATCTCTTTTATCTGAAATTTCTCCCTCTAACTACTTTTCCTTTGTTAACATGCTTATAGCTCTCTTACCCTAAAAATTAAATCCTTCTTGTCCTATGCCATATGCCCTGGAAGATAATGTTTTATCTCTTTCTCTTTTCATTTAAACTTTACAAAGAACAACATACCCTAGAGATCTCTGTCATCTCACCTGACATTTTCTTCCCAACTCATGATAGTTTAGTTCCTATTCTAGAAAAAGAACTAAAAATGTTTTAATAGAATTGAATTGCCAAATTCAATGGATGTTTCTTCATGCTTCATATTAAAACAGTGTTCTCTAATATTTAGCATCACTGATCACTCCATACTTGAGGAAATATCTAATTTCCTCTCATGGCTACTTCTACAGTTTTCTTATAAATTATTAAATATTAGAGTTCCCTAGATTTCTGTCCTTGAGTTTATGCTTTTATCATTCATCATACTTTGTTTAGGTAATCACTTCCACTCTCATAATTTTGACTTGCTCTTGAATGCTGATGACTCAGTAATTTGTATCTCCTATCTGTCCTCTCTCCATCAAACTTTAGTTATGTTATCTCATTGCCTGATGGCCAATTACCTCTGAATGCTCTACAAATGTTTCCCATTATCCAGATTTAAACTGGAATTGATTTTCTTTTCTGACTTGCTCCTACTTCATGTATTATATCAGTCAACGATTCCACATCTTAGAATCATCGTTGACATTATTCTTAATGTCTACAATTAATTAAGCAATGATCTGTATCAGTTAGAATTCAATCAGGATAAATAAACTACACATTAATTTTAAACGGTAAAATTTAACATAACATAAAGAATTATCAATTATATCAGAAGAATAAAAGGTAAGGATAATTCTTTAAAAAATACCGTAGGTCTGAAAGAGAGTATCCAAAGAAGAGACAAACTTGGAAGTGGAATATTCTTCCCAACATTGTGTTTCAGACCTTAATGGAGTAGATATAGTGGCAGCTCACCAGATGATGGAGTAATTCTCTGGGTTGAACTTGGCCAAAGTTGGTTTACAGTTGCCAGGCAAGCAGAAAATGCCTGTTCAGGGTATAGATTGGTAAAAATTGTGGCTGGAATTTTCAAGTGGGTGACAATACTACCGGGCAGAGGTGACAAAGCCTTGTGGAAAGGTCCACAGAGAAAGTCCCCACCCAGGGGTTTCTAAATGGCTGAGTGTTGTGGGGCTCTGTCTGTGTCAGGGGCTTCTTGATACACCTGTGGGATGCAGGTAGACTAGGGCATATTAATAAGTGCATAGAGGGAATTAAGGAATGAGGAGCCTGTTCACAGAATGAACAGCAAAAGGCCTGGGGTGTACTACGTCCCTCCTAAGAGAACTGTGATGAGGTGGTAACCAGGCCAGAAATGAGGCTGCCAACTTACCGAGGAACAGCATAATATGGATTGTATCTGTATAGCAGGAGGAAGAAAAGGTCCCAAGAAGCACACACAAACCAGTAGGGGAAATATTTTCCTTCCTATAACAGAAGATATCTTCCAGCTGTAAAGAAGAACTGTTTTACAGTGTCCATTTTTATTATCACAGAGCAGGTAATAGACAATAAATTTGGAGCTGAGAGGTAATACCTCTGTACTTGCAAATTGCTGTCAAATACATATTATGTTAAGCATAATTTATATTGAATTTGTATATACAAATTCATGATACAAATACATAATTTGTATTGAATTTGTATATAAATTCCCTTTCCTCTATTACTGTCATCTTTAAACTTCTGCCACCATCCCAATTTAGAATGTATGTTCTGTAGATTCAGTGAAATGACCTATCTAAATGGGAACTCTGAGTCTTCCTAAAAGTCTTTCAAAATGACTTATTATTCATAAACTCCAAAATTATTTATCTATCAAATGAGTTAGGCTTTGTATAATTTTCTGGCCCAATTTCTTAGCACTCACCGGGTACAGTTGTCAAAAACAATGCAAAAAATAAAGAAATAAAATCTCAGTAGCATACAATAAGGATTGTTTTTCCTTGAGTGTTTGTGGGTTGGCTGGTGATTAGGGTGGGCAAAGCTAACTGGCTTTAAAGATCTGTTTGGAGCAAGTTCTACTCCAAAAGTGTATTTCAACAGCAGGCTAGAGAGTGTACATTTTCCTCATGTTAAGAGCAAAGATGCAAGGAAAACATCAAACTGTATAAACTCATTTTTTTAAGACCCTGTGTCCATCTTCTGGCATCCTTGACCTAAACAGTTTTCATGCTGAATCTAAAAATCATAGGGCTGGGTGGCATAAGCCTCCTATGAATGTGGTAGGGAGAAGGAGAACATATTTTTGAAAGGTATACTACCTCTTACCTTACTTAATGCCATCACTAGTCTACTAAAATGATAGTCATGTAAGCTGCATTCCCATATCATACTAATGTGCCTCCAAAGCAAGCAAAAACACTTGGGATTATAGTTAGTGTGTGCAAACTTGTCATGGCTAAGTGTATAATTTGTTAGGATTTCTGAAGTGGTGAAAATACCAGAAGTACCTTACAGAGCTTTCAATCATTTCAAGTTCTCTATTGATCTCAGGTCAAGGACTTCTGTGATAAAAAGTGTCAGTCAAGTTTATTCTTGCACAGAATCCTGTTGCCCATTGGAAAAAGATATTTTTCTTGAGACTTTACATCTGTTGGCATGTTTCTCATGTTCATCGCACCAACCAAATGTCGTGTTCCTACTTTCTCTTTTGGTTCCACATCTCTAGCTAAAGCTTCTCAGTAATGCCCTCAGAATCAGGTGTTTACATTGCAGTTCTTTGTCACTCTCTCCTCTCCATTTTTCCACTGTTAGTCGTGGGTCCATGTGCTTCTTAGTCCACCTTAAACATTTTGAATGGTTACACATTCATACTTTAAGACTAAGATCAGGGACTTAATTATCACAAAATATTCATACCAAGTGTGCTACCTTCTGGCTAATTACTGCTTATTAATAGCTACTGAAAAGAATTGTCCTTGCATAAGAAACTTAGAAGGACAGATGCTTAAAATATTAAACAGGACTTGAAATGTTGGATGAAATATTCATTAGCCATTTTACGCAAAATATAATTTAGCCAGAAAAGATGAAGAGGAGCAAATGGAAAGAAAGATGAAAAAGCATGAAAGAGAGTACACTATCCTGACCCCTACCATGTCAGAACAAAAGGGGTTAGAACGACACTTTCTAGCAGGAGTACAGAGATAAAAGATGAACACTTATTACTAGACAGGTGTTCATTTGTCAAGAATCCTCTTTGGTGACAGAAATCTGTATCACTTTGTTTTTCAGCGAGCTACAATTTATCCTAAGGAGTTCTCATTCCATATTCTCATGCATCTCTTCCCTGAAAAAAAGAATTCTTTCTATTTGGTCTGGCTCCAAGAAAACTGCAACAATGTTAAATGGCGGTTCCTAAAAAATGGTAGGGAGACTAATTCAAACTGTAGTTCCTAGGGCCAGAACAGACATTAGACAAATATGGACAATGAAGATTTATAATAATTATCTTTGTTAGCTGAATCTCTTAGCATCTACTGTATAAAGAGCAATGAGAAAAGAAATAACATCCTCCTTTAGTGTTTAGATTATATTTTAATATACAAGAGAAGAGTTTTCATTGGGTCTTAATCATTTTATGAAATATGCTCCTTTTCTTTAGTACTCAATGGACAGAAATACTAGGAAGGCTTCAGAACTGGTTGACCCACTCAATCTCCCCTTCAACTCATCTACTAGTTTAGGATCTTGGAAGTCAAAGACCGCCACAGAACCAACCCAGTGCATTTTATTCTCAGGTAAATTCTGCATAATAACAATGTTTGCTTGGATCCCTTACAACCACAAATACTTAAAAAATAATTTATCAAAATATATAGAGTTGCTTTATATAGCAACAAATCTCCTTCTGTAATTTAATATAAAATGGGAATAGGAGATATAAAACTCAAGTTAATCTGCTGTATAATGCAATTTCAGGATATATACATATATATATATATACACACACACACATACACATACATACACATCTTTTTTAGATGTAAATATTATGTAGAAGTATATAGTCATAATTTAATTATAAAGAGTTTCTTTGTGTTATCTAGTTTGAATTTCTTAATTAAATATTTCATTAGCAGACATTGAGCAGTTTTGTAATATAACCAAATAAGTTTCATTTAACTAAAATCATACACTCTCAGTACAATCTGGGTTTTAGAAGAAAAGAATGTCATAATGAATGCTGACCGTGTAAGTCCCACCAAGATTTTAAAAAATGATAGGATCATGGAAATACTGAGTCCACTGAGTAAAATAAATGTATTATTTTTGGGACAGTGGGAAGGTGTATGTTATAATCCATATAATGCTGGTAAATTCTCATATTTGTTCTAGGTAGCTATGGTATTTATATCCTTTAATAAAAATTATTATTCAATTTAGATTACAGATTTTTATTAAATATTTATTAAGAAAGTGAATAAAATATATACACTAGTATGTTATACAACCCCAACCTCATTTAAGAAAGACAGAAATTTCGTAGTTTTATTTGCAATTTTTGCATCTCAGTTTTATAAATTTGTCTCCTTGCTAGTAACTCTCCTTGAATTATGTGTTTCTGTTTATGAAAAGGATGACCTAGGGTACAAAAGGCTTCAGGCAAATTATTTAGGACTTGTTAATACCCTTAAGAAATAAACAGGAGCTTTGGATTTTCCTGTGAGAAATCCATGTCGCTACTAATTAACTCAGATGAAACAAAGAATATCCCTGAAAAACATAGCCTCTAACCTCAGATGCCAGACATCCTCATTCTTCTGGCTATTACATTCATACATAAAACATTTGAAATTGCCAAGTTTATTTGAGAACAGTACAGAAGACTTCTGGGTACAATAAAAAAAGCATATGATAAGCACAAAACTTTTTATAGCAACTTGAAAAGGTTAAATAAAAATGCATACAAAATGGTTAGCCAAACCACCAATACTTATTGTGCTTCTTTTTATCCAACACTAAGATGTGAAAACATACCAAATACATTATGTCTAGAAACAATCTTTACTCTCAAGAAGCTTAAAATCTGGTAGGTGAAGCCTGCAATAATAAGCACAATGACATCGATTAACTACTGCAGCCTTAATCGTACTTAAGTGTACCTTCCCCAGCTTCTGCTTCCAGTTGAGCATAGAAGAAAAGGATAAATGCTACAATATGAAAGGATCAAAATGACAATCAAAAATCTGTCATTGTAATTCACCGCCTGAATGAAAATGCAGGACAAAGATGTAGACAAAGGAATAGAAGACATCTTTCTTAATCTGACACAGGATATCCAGCAAAGCCTTTAATTTGATAGTGAGGTATTGAAGAGTACCCGCCCCCAGGCGTCTTTTTCACTATACCACTTTCAAAGAATTTTCTGTCTCAGGTTCAGCTTCTACAAAATTCAACCTCTAACAGATATAAATAAATCAATTTAGAATTTTTCTTAAAATATTGAAAAACAATCATAATGATATAAGAACTAAAAATAGATATCAAAATTAAATAAAAAGGAATAAATATGTGAATATACATAAATCCAAACTAGGCTTTAGGAAAGATAAAGGAATAGTCTTCATGAACCCAGTTAATTTAAACAGATTTAAAAAAAAAGCAAGATTAGGAATAAAAACTATTTTTTGTTTCTTATACTGTTATTATACATAAGAGAAATAAAAATAAATAAAAACACCACCTGCAAATCTATGACAAAAAAATTAAATCTAGAGTAAATTATTTCTAAGCAAAATTTATAACATTTTAATAATCTTAGAATAATTAAATATTTCCACATAAAAGTAGTTGCAAAGGTGATTCAGCCATTCAAAAAGTTATCAGAATCAGACGGTTGTACAGTTGAGTTATGTTAAAGAACCAATAAGTCCATTATTATTTAAAATTTTCTAGAAAATGTATACTGTATAAATAACATTCTAATATTAGAAATAATATTTTAAGAATATTCTAGAAAAGGTTTAGAAAAAGATGGAAATCTCTTTGGTTTATTAGGCTAATATACATTTATTACCAAATTCTGTCACAAGTATTACAAAAAAAAAATAGATCAATCTCTTGTTGTATTGTAAAATCTAGAATTTCAAGTCTGTCCTTGATATCTTTTAGCCTCATGGGGTCCCCAAAGGCCTGATCATGAGTATCCCTGCTCTACCCACATAGGGCTCCCACCCAGCTGGAAACGTGCCTCCTCTGACCAGTTTCCTTATCAGCCACACCAGCTGCAATCTCTTGATTTTCACCTTCTTGCCAGTCCATGAAATTTTTCCAACAAACCAATCTCATAGCTTTCATGGAACCAGGGGCCTCCTGACCCTCTGGTTACTACAAAGCCTGCCTCCAGAGTCCCTGTTGGTTAACTTACCCTGCCCTCCACCACCCAGATGGAACCATTGCTTGGCCCTGCATGCTGTGTGGTAGTCTCTTCCCCCAGGCTGTGAGTATATGTAACCAGTGAACTGCCACCCAAGCTCATCTGTCTAGTGTTGGGTATCATATATCAGCCATCTCCTACTATTTAGAGAATGGGATTCCTTTTTTGCCAACAGGATCAACAAGAGGTGTGTAGAACACTTATGAATATGGTTGCAAAATATGTAAGAAAATATATGCAATGTCATTCAGTAAAGTATTAAATAACAGTATATCATGACCAGTGTAGATTTATGTGAGTAATGCAAGGGAGGTTTACTGTAAGGAAATCCATTAATCTATTAGAGTATCTAAACACAGAATAAGAAACCTCAGAAGTGCATCATTGGATACTAATAAGATACTTCATATATGAAGTGGTAAGATTTAATGCGTTTTAAGAATTCAAGGTAGCTAAATAAATACAAAAATTATTTTCCAAAGCCAAACGTATGTTTATAATAGAAGAACATAAATATCATTAGAATTAAAATCTGTAATCCTGTAAAGAAGTCTGCTACTTTTATAACTCTATTTCAGAGGCTCCACAAAAATGCAATAGAAACAAAAATAATAGAAACAAAAATAATAATAGAAACAAAAATAATTGGAACAAACATTAAAACAGAGATAAAACTATTCCATTTTGCTAATGATATGTTGCATGTTTATAAAGTACAGGACACTCTAGTGAAATGGAAAGAGCCATTTTTGATACATATGAATTTTTAAAATATTTAGTAATCTGTATAACTCTTTGGTAACACATTTTTTGAGAATTAGACAAAGGGTTAAATTTCTTTTTTTTTTTAATATACTTTAAGTTTTAGGGTACATGTGCACATTGTGCAGGTTAGTTACATATGTATCAAAGGGTTAAATTTCTAAGAAAATATAACTTAAATGTTAGAATAAATGGAAACCTAAATAATCTGAAAAACACCGTAGAAACTGAAAAGGTAGTCCTGATATACATCATTGAAAAAAAATTGACAACAGATGATTTGGGGAAATTTCTACCATATCTTTAATAAACTGTTTATTCTTAAATAAATATTTGCAGAGAACAAACACAAAAACCAGTTCTCAATCTATACTACAAGTCTAGAAATATTCTGAGATCAGGACTAGCCACATTGAAAGAAAAAATAAGTATCGTACAAATACTGCAAAAGTAATACTTAAAAGTTTAACAATTGAATGAGCAGTTTATTAGAGAATGCAAAAAAAAGATGCACACAGAAAACAAATATTCAGGAATGGTAAAAACAAGAAACTATTTTATTTGATATAAAGTTCTATTATAATTTTAAAATAATTGAAATGTATGTTGGTAAAAATATTTCAATAGAAAAGATGTATTAAGAGACAGACATATATGTAAAAAATATATGGAATTTTAGTATATAATTACTTGATTTTTAATTCAATAAAGAATGGATATCTAATATATAACAATTTACTTGAAAAAGATCATGTTTATAACTCGAAATGTTGACAAATAAATTAATGACATAAAACCTTTAAAAACTATGTATTAAGAAAAATGTAGGAAAGATATTATTCAAAATTTGGAAACTGTAAGGAAAAATCATGTATTTATCTATGTAAGCATTGGCAATCCCATGTAGGAAAGGTGCCAGGTTAAAATCAAGTGACAGATTGCAGAAGATTCTTTGCAATATATTTATATCAAAGGTCCCATAATAAAAAAGTATTATTATAAATCAAGAAAAAAATACATCAAGTAGGCTTTATCCCTGGGATTTAAGGTTGGTTCAACATATGCAAATCAATAAATGTGATTCGTCACATAAACAGAACTAAAGACAAAATCCACATGATTATCTCAACAGATGCAGAAAAGGCTTTTGATAAAATTCAACATCCTTTCATGTTAAAAACTCTAGATAAACTAGGTACTGAAGGAATATACCTCAAAATAATAAAAGCAACCTATTACAAACCCACAGCCAACAGCATACTGAATGGGCAAAAGCTGGAAGCATTCCTTTGGAAAACCAGCACAAGGCAAGGATGCCTTCTGACACCACTTCTATTCAACATTGGAAGTCCTGGCTAGAGCAATGAGTCATGACAAAGAAATAAAGGGCATTCAATTAGGAAGAGAGGAAGTCAAACTATCCCTGTGAGCAGATGACATGATTCTATATCTAGAAAACTCCATAGTCTCAGCCCAAAAGCTCCTTAAGCTGATAAACAACTTCAGTGAATTCTCAGAATATAAAACCAACATACAAAACTCATTAACATATCTACACATCGACAACAGTCAAGCCAAGAGCCAAATCAGAAATTCAGTCTTATTCATAATTGCCACAAAAAGAATAAAATATCTAGGGATATAGCTAATCAGGGAGGTGAACGATCTCTTACGAGAACTACAAAACACCACTCGAAATCAGAGATGACACAAACAAATAGAAAAGCATTCCATGTTCATGGAAAGGTGAGTCAATATAGTTAAAATGGCCAAACAGCCCAAAGCAATTTATAGACTCAATGTTATTTCCATCAAACTACCAATGATATTCTTTACAGAACTAGAAAAAACTATTTTGAAATTCATATGGAACCAAAAGTGAGCCCAAATATCCAAGGCAATCCTAAGAGAAAAGAACAAAGCTGGAGGCATCATGCTACCTGAATTCAAACTGTGCTACAGAGCTACAGTAACCAAAACAACATGGTAATGGTACAAAAACAGATATATAGACCAATGGAACAGAAATAGAGAGCCCAGAAATAAGACCACACATCTACGACCAACTGTCTTCAACAAAGCTGACAAAAACAAGCAAGGAGGAAAGGATTCCCTATTCAATAAATGGTGCTGGGAGAACTGGCTAGCCATATGCAGAAAATTGAAATTGGACTCCTTTCTTACAACGTATACAAAAATCAACTCCAGGTGGACTAGCAACTTAAATGTAAAACCCAAAAGCGTAAAAACCCTGGAAGACAACCTAGACAATACCATTCTGGACATAGGAAAGGGAAAAGATTTGATGAATAAAATGCCAAAAGCAGCTGCAACAAAAGCAAAATTGACAAGTGGGATCCAATTAAACTAAAGAGTTTCTACACAGCAAAAGAAACGATCAACAGAGCAAACAGACAACCTACAGAATGGGAAAATATTTTTGTAAACTATGAATCTGACAAAGGTCTAATATACTGCATCTATAAGAAACTTAAGTTTACAGGAAAAGAAAACAAACAACCCCATTAAAAAGTGGGCAAAGGACATGAAATGACACTTTTCAAAAAAAGACATAAATACAGCTAACAGGCATATGAAAAAAAGCTCAACATCACTGATCATTATAGAAATGCAAATCAAAACCGCAGTGAGATACCATTTCACACCAGTCAGAATGGCTATTTTAAAAAAGTAAAAAAATAACAGATGCTAGTGAGGTTACAGAGAAAAGAGAACACTTTATACTGCTGGTGGGAGTGTAAATTAGTCCAACCACTGTGGAAAACAGTGTGGTCATTCCACAAAGACCTAAAAACAGAACTACCATTTAACCCAGCAATCACATTACTATGTATATACCCAAAGGAATATAAATTGTTTTATTATAAAGACACATTCATGTGTATGTTCACTGAAGCAGTATTCACAATAGCGAAGACATGGAATCAACCTAAATGCCCATCAATGGTAGACTGGATAACAAAAATGTGGTACATATATACCATGGAATAGTATGAAGCCATAAAAGAGAACAATATTATGTTCTTTGCATGAACATGGATGGAGCTGGAGGCCATTATCCTTAGCAAACTGCTGCAGGAACAGAAAACCAAACACCACATGTTCTCACTTATAAGTGGGAGAATAACAATAAGAAAAATGGACACATAAGGAAACAACAGACGTTAGAGCCTACTGAAAAGTGGAGGATAGAAGGAGAGAGAGAATCAAGAAAAATAATTACTGGGTACTAGGCTTAATACGTGGGTAACAATATAATCTGTACAAAAAAGCCCATGACATGAGTTTACCTCTATAACAAACCTGCATGAGTACACCTGACCCATGACATGAGTTTACCTCTATAACAAACCTGCATGAGTACACCTGAACTTAAAAGTTAAAAACAGAGACACAGGCAAAGAAAACACATTTCATGAAGAAGATTGAGGAGGAGGAGATGAAGGACATGTGTATGGGAGAGTGTTCTCCTGGAAGATCAGAGAGGAAATGATTACATGGATGGGATGCCCAATAATTATGGTTTCCTTGGAAATTCATGTTTTGGGTAGAGTAAAAGTATATCCTATAGTGTTCTGACTAGTAAAATTAAACAATATTTATTTTAAAAAACTATGGGCAAAAGATATGAGTAGGCAGATAAGAGTAAATGTTAAAAACTAACCAAATATCGTGGGGATAATTTTGTGCCAGTTGTTTTTCTAGTACTTTACATCTGTCTTCACTGCTACTTTACTAGCTAGGTACTAATTTCCTCTCCATTTTACAGTTGGGAAATCAAGGCAAAGACTGGTTACATTTTACAGACTCTCTTTGCTAGGAAGCAAAGAAGCTAGAATTAAAACTGATGTAATCTGGTCAGAGTCTGTGCTTTTATTCACCATATACACAGCCTTCTAAGTAGGCATATAAAAAGTTCTTCAAATGACATCAGAAAATGCAAGTAGAAAAATAATTTAATAATTGTAAAAGTGTGCAGAAGTTCATACTTTTATATATTACCACTGAAGTTTAAATTGTAATGTTTCTGTGGAGTATGGGTTATTATCTACCATACCTAAAAATATTAATATTTTTTCACAACATATAAACATTTATTAAAAACTGATATGGTGTGTATATATATACATATATATACCATAAAAACTGATATGGTATATGTACACATATACCAGTTTTTAATAACATTATAACCAACATAAAAGTATATAATGGTAGAACAAACAAGTATTCTACACATACAGTATGGAAAGCAGTGTAGTAATTTACTGCAAATTTTTATATACACAACCACACAAACACAAACACACACTATCACAAGTTGCCAAGACATTTTGTTAATTAAAAGCAAGTCATTTAAATACATACATCAAATGATCTCCTTTATGTATTATAATGTAAAGATACATACACACACAAGTGGCCAAGTGTCACAGAAAGTTGTTACCTACTCTAGTAATGATTTTTGGAAAATAAAGGGTGATTTTCATATATTATTTTATTTTATGTACATGTTTGATGTTTAACATAATACTTTATATTACAATTTTCTAATACAACTAGTATTTTATTATATTACAATGTAATATTTTTCACTTATCAAACTGGAAAAGAATTGAAAATATTGGCAAAGTTGTGAGCATGAACTTTCACATTCTCTTACCAAGAGAATTTACCAAATTGCATTCTTTCCCTTGAGGAAAAATTTGGAAATGTATTTCAAAATCACTAAAGATTTTCTTATTTCAAAAATTCTACTCTTGTGAATTTTTCCTATTGAAATAATTAACATTTTCAAGACATGCAAACAGTTACAACAAAGTTGTCCTAGGAATATTTGTTTATAACAATGAAAATTACTAAAAAGTAATTCAGAAATTTAAAAATTAACTCTGCATCAATTGATTTTGTCTAATTGCTTAAAGTAATATAGCTCTTAAGAAATTATCTTTAGAAATGTAAAATGATACTCATGGGATAATCACATAGCATGATATGCACAGTAACATTTCTGATTCTTAAACTTCTCACAGTCTCAGAAGATTTTTTTTTATTATAACTTTTATTTTAGGTTAAGAGGTACACGGGAAGTTTTGTTACATAGGTAAACTGTGTATCACAGAGGTTTGGTATATAGATTATTTTGTCACCCAGGTAATAAGCCTATTTCCCAATAGGTATTTTTTCTGATCCTCTCCTTCCTCCCATCCTCCACCCTCAAGTTGGCCGAAGTGTCTGTTGTTCTCGTCTTTGTGTCCATGTGTTCTCCTTGTTTAGCTCCCACTTGTAAGTGAAAACATGTGGTATTTAGTTTTCTGTTCCTGCGTAAATTTGCTTAGGATAATGGCCTCAAGCTCCATCCATGTTTCTGGAAAGGACATGATCTCATTCTTTTTTATAGCTGTGTAGTATTCCATGATACACAGGTACCACATTTTCTTTATCCAGTTGACCATTGATGGGTATTTAGGTTGATTTCATGTCTTTGCTATTGTGAACAGTGCTGCAATGAACATACACATGCAATGTTTCTTTGTGATACAGTGATTTATATTCTTTTGGGTATGGATTTCTCTAATAAGATGCTGAGCATTTCTTACATACTCGTTGGTTTCACGTATGTCTCTTTTGAAAAGCATCTACTCATTTCCTTTGCCCATTTTTTAGTGGGGTTGTTTGGTTTTGCTTGTTAAGTTTCTTACTGATTCTGGATATTAGACCTTTGATGGATGCATAGTTTACAAATATTGTCTCCCATTCTGTAGGTTATCTGATTACCACTCCCTTGTTGTTGTTTTTGCTGTGCAGAAACTCTTTAATTACATCCCATTTGTCAATTTTTGATTTTGTTGCAATTGCTTTCGGCATCTTCGTCATGAAATTTTTGTTCGTTCCTGTGTTTAGAACAGTATTGCTTACGTTATCTTCCAGGGTTTTTATATTTTTAGGTTTTACATTTAAGTCTTTAATTCATCTTGTGTTGATTTTTGTATATGGTGGAAGGAAAGGGCCCCAGTTTCAATCTTCTGTATATGGCTAGCCAGTTATCCTAGTACCATTTATTGAATAGGGAGTCCTTTCTTCATCGCTTGTTTTTGTCAGTTTTGTCAAAAATCATACAGCTGTAGGTGTGCAGCCTTATTTCTGGGCTCTCTATTCTGTTTCATTGGTCTATGTGTCTGTTTTTGTACCAGTACCATGCTGTTTCGGTCACTGCCGTAACTATACTGACTGTACTAACTTTCAGTTACTATGCTTTGAAGTTGAGTAATGGGATGCCTCCAGCTTTGTTCTCAGAAGATATTAACACCACGTTATTCACAATGTTTTGCTTAGAATGGTAAGGTTTATGAGTATTATCTTTTATAATTCTTGCTAAGAAAAGATTCTAATTTTTATACAATTAACTACACAAAATACCTTACATTTTATCACGTCACTAATCTGTGTGTGCTCTTGTTAACTATATTTAATTAATGTATTGGTGTTTTATCTTTTTTTACCAATCTGCTTTGTTTATATTAATTTTTGGACATGAACAAAAGTCCTATAAAGTATTATGCTTATACTATGCATGAGAAAACTTAGTTTTATATAAGTAACCTCATCAGGCCAGTGGGGCTGGGAACCAGGCTCACCTCTGGATCTAGGTGATACCATTATCTTTGTTCTTCCTGCTACATTTAATGTAGCAGAGATATAAATGCTACCAACATTTATATTCAAGGAGGACCCATCCTTTCCCATGACTCTGTCAATCTTTCCTGTTAGGTAAAGCCTGAAGTGAAGCCTGCTGCCATTATTGCTTAACTGAATTATGTTTCTGAGGTATAGGCTTAGGGCAGGCCATTGTTGAAGACCATAATTTTGAATACTATAAAATTTAATCCTTCAAAAATCCCTAAAAAACAGGGACTATTTCATATAGGCTTACAGGAATGATGGCCTTGGAACTGAAACTAGGTCATGTTTGTCAATTAAAAAAAAAAAAAAAAAACAAGGCCATTTTCAAGACAATAAGGATTGTGGACCTAACCGTTGTACATCTGAGTCAGAAATCTTTTTAGGATCTTTGTGCAAACCCAAATAGTACCTGAAAACAGATTAAATTATATGTTATATTTCTGAGATTAATAAATACTGATTTAAATTACTAATTAAAAACAACTATATTTTATGTACTTTCCCAATAAATAGAATATTTTTATACCATGTGAGAGTCAACAAAACTTTGTGTTAAAAATTGGTTTTCTAGTTTAGATTGTTAGAAACTCCTGTTATCTGTTTTATTGTTCTTCATTCTTCACAAAAAGAACAGTGTTAGGGAACTGCCTAGACATGTTGTTTCATACAGCAAGTATTTATTGAAGACACCATGGGCCAGGCACTCAATCTAGACCTGGGAATACAGCAGTAAACACACAAACAACAAATTGCAATTCTTGCCCCCGGAAGAGCTTATATTCTGGTAAGAAGAGATAGAAAGGATAAAAAAGAATTAAATGATACATTGAAAATAACTTCTATCGAGGAAACTATAGTAGATAAGAGGATAATATGAAAAGTGTGTGTGTGTGTGTGTGTGTGTGCACGTGAGGCAATTTTAATAATAGTATTACACAATATCTCAATGTACAAAAGTCATATAAACAAAAACTTAAAAGACAGGAAGGAATTAGCCTGTGTATAAGTATGAGGAAAGCATTCTGGACAGACAGATGAGCAAATGCTAAGACCACAGAAATGTCTTTGTGCATATCATTAGCAAGAAAGGCAAATTGAGCTAGAGGGGGAGTAGAACTTGTTAAGATCAGAGAGCTGACAGGGCTTGCCAGGTAATGATAGGATGATGGCTTTTACCTGGAGATGGGGACCCCACTGGAGATCTCTGAAAGGAGGGTTGCCATGTCATGACCTATGCTTCTCCAATATTACATGTCTTGGTGTTGTTTTAATGCCATCTTTTGAGGCTTTTCAGGAAACCCACTAGAACCCATGAGAAGAATCATGTTGACTAGAAGAGCAAGGAAGATTAATTTGTCTGACTAAGGCATCATGGAGTCAGCAGGGAGCAAGCAAGAAGGGCATACAAGCAGCACATTGGAGTAGTACTAGAGAGAATTCTTTACTAGCCTGGCCTAAAAATAGAACAGGAGTGACACAGTAGATGCAGTTTTTAATATATATGCTCATGACAATCAGCAGGCTCTCACACATATTAAAATAGCATGAAAATGGTAGCTTAACTTTCAGAGCATGAATGTAGCATGAAGACAGAAGAGAATGGACTGTCAGTACCCAATGAAAGTTCTGCCACAGTCTGAGGAGTCTGCAAATATTCAGTAGGAGAGAGAGAATAAGAAAAATCAAGAGGATATCCATATGCTGATTTTGGCCTTTACAATTTTTCTATTCATGGGTAGTTTAAGTGAGGTTCATCAACATGAGAAGACACACCTGAATGCATTTAACTACTAAGATTATAATCAACATTGACACTGCATTTGAACCATTTTACATTTACAGCTTCAGACAATTAATTTTATGTATGGGCGGTCTTAGTGTGGGTCTGCTCTTCAAGTGACTCTCAACTCACCATAGACTCTCACAGGTAGCTTAGACAAGCCACAAGCAAATGTTTTCTCTATGGCAACAGTGCCTAGGCGACCTCTCCTGCTAAGGGCATGTATGGGTCACAGTCATGGCGAACACTGGCTTCAGGATGTAAGCAAAAGCATTTATGTTCTTTTTTGCAACTACTTCTAAGTGCAGTTATAGTTTACCATCCAGCATCATAGATGCATAACTTTTCCAGAACTGTTGCTAGGTTGGGGACTGCCCAGAAAATGAGCAAAGCCCAAGATAGGCTAAAGGGGTTGCCAATAGGAGAATTAAATTTGTATCCCACATACATAACCTTCATGACCTCGAATGAAGAATTTAAATGCTCTGAGGTTCATTTTCTTCATTTTAAAAATAAGTGCAATAATTTCTATTTCCCTTAAATGTTAGGATGGCTACATTAAATATCATAAAAGATAACTGGTCTTCAAAGTAATAGACACTTGTAAGCTATTAGTTACAATTATGCTATTATTAATAATGACTGTCTTTCAACCATTTACTAATTCAACCACGTCCCTCTTAACATATCAAACTGAAATTCCATCGGGAACTCTAACCATATACAAAAGTAAAGGGTTTTCCTTCTTTTTTTTTTTATAACCAATACCAGCCCCCCAATCTCATTTGAAATCATTATTTTTTTTATGTTTTACAAGCTAGACATATAGGCTTGTTTTTTAAAGACAAGAGTATAATTAAATTATACCACTTTGCATTAAAACGTTTACAGATTTAACAGGATCACATATTTCTTTTCCATAAGAAAAAAAAATCATGCTGAAAAGAACTGCATTACTGTTTAGAACCTCTCTACTCCTCCAATATTGCCCACAGAATGGTTGACCAGAGATACTAATTACTCTATATCTCAGAGAGCTCTGTTAGGAATAGACAAAGTTTCACTTTTTTAGAGTAAGGGAAGAAGTAGCTTTTTGCCTGTTTAAGCTGAAACATTTGTATTTCAACTGACATTATCCCTTGGCATTTTAGAGTTCTCAGCACAGCTCTCACAGGAAAGTGGTTCCTTAATTGAATTCTCTTGTTTTTAAATTTGTGTACTAGACTAGAGAATATGCTGGAAGCATAGTATTGATGGTGATTATTTGATTATTTTAGGCTGCTATAAAGAAAAGTCTATATCATGAAAGCACATGGTATTGAACCACAATAAAGAAACATATACAGTCATCTCCTACCATAATAAGGCACTGGTTGGTGGATTCTAATGATCCAGAACTGTATGCCACTGGATTGCTACTCTTCTTCCTCTGAATCCACTTACTGGAGAAATAAGAAAATTGTCAGAAACAAGCCCACTTTGGACATTTTTCTCAAAGCTGGTCATTAGAACCCATCTGACACATCTACAGGCTTAGCCCTGTCTTCTAAAACTACCAGCTGTAAGAATTGAAAGGCATCTTAGATGACACCAATCCCTACACCCACATCTCACAGATAGAGGAAGTGCATCTCAAGAGGTGGGACAATTTATCCAGGATTCTAGGAAAAGCTAGTGGCTGAGTCATGGCCCAAAACCAGGTCCCCAATTTGTACTGTACACTGACCACTTTCAGTGTTTCGCATGATCACTAACATCTGGCTAACACACATTTCTTCAAGATTCCACAGTCAACAAAGAGCAATTGGGCTGAGATTATAATTGTTCAGTCGATTTTTCTTGGTTCCCTTACCTTATACTGTCTTCTTTCTTCATGTTCATCTCCTCCACAAAGCCACTAATCCCTAAAATTGGCTGCTTAGCATTAGCATCTGAGATTAGTTAAAGTGATAGGTATCAGGACTCTACTTAAACCTAGTACATACGAACTCTTGGGGAAGACCCGGTTGTCTTTAATTTTAACAAAGCTATGGTGATGCATGGTAAGTTTGGGGACTTGTTACATAAGACACAGCTCCTAGAAAGCAGGGACACATTCTTCATCTTACAACCTAATGTCCAGGACAAGGTAGACCTCAGTAAGTATTTTATATATTAATGATTAAATTAATTGGCCTCAAATCATGAGAGAGCAAGCAGCAACAAGAGATTTAGACATTTGAAATAAAAAGAGAAAAAAAGAAAAAACATGGAACTCTCAAGATGGAGGGAATGTTAAAGGTCATTTAGTCCAATACTCACAGTTGAGATACTGAGGGAAATGAGACCTAGGAAATTAAGCACTTCTCCCATAACCAAACAAGTAATCAGACCACTGTAACTAAAAGTCAGGTCACTGGATTTTTAGCTCTTGAGGAAAGACTGCAATTGAAATGTACTAGGGTAGGCCAATGGTTGTCAAGGCTGATTTCAGGACCAGCAGCAGCAGCATCTGGGACCCTGATAAAATGCACATTCTTTTTTGTTGTTGTTTAATAAAACTAATGTTTTCAGGTCTTTTATTAAAACACAATAAATACCATCAATTTTTGACATGAAATTTCATTACATACTGTAAATATTTATCTTTTTTAAAATTTTATCATTATAATACTTTAAGTTTTAGGGTACATGTGCACAATGTACAGGTTTGTTACATATGTATACATGTGCCATGTTGGTATGCTGCACCCATTAACTCATCATTTAGCATTAGGTATATCTCCTAATGCTATCCCTCCCTCCTCCCCCCCACCCCACAACAGTCCCTGGTGTGTGATGTTCCCCTTCCTGTGTCCATGTGTTCTCATTGTTCAATTCCCACCTATGAGTGAGAACATGGGGTGTTTGGTTTTTCGTCCTTGCGATAGTTTGCTGAGAATGATGGTTTCCAGCTTCATCCATGTCCCTACAAAGGACATGAACTCATCATTTTTTATGGCTGCATAGTATTCCATGGTGTATATGTGCCACATTTCCTTAATCCAGTCTATCGTTGTTGGACATTTGGGTTGGCTCCAAGTCTTTGCTATTGTGAATAGTGCCACTATAAACACACATGTGCATATGTCTTTATAGCAGCATGATTTATAATCCTTTGGGTATATACCCAGTAATGGGATGGCTGGGTCAAATGGTATTTCTAGTTCTAGATCCCTGAGGAATCGCCACACTGACTTCCACAATGGTTGAACTAGTTTACAGTCCCACCAACAGTGTAAAAGTGTTCTATTTCTCCACATCCTCTCCAGCACCTGTTGTTTCCTGACTTTTAAATGATTGCCATTCTAACTGGTGTGAGATGGTATCTCATTGTGGTTTTGATTTGCATTGCTCTGATGGCCAGTGATGATGAGCATTTTTTCTGTGTCTCATGGCTGCATAAATGTCTTCTTTTGAGAAGTGTCTGTTTATATCCTTCGCCCACTTGTTGATGGGTTTGTTTTTTTCTTGTAAATTTGTTTGAGTTCATTGTAGATTCTGGATATTAGCCCTTTGTCAGATGAGTAGGTTGCGAAAATTTTCTCCCATTCTGTAGGTTGCCTGTTCACTCTGATGATAGTTTCTTTTGCTGTGCAGAAGCTCTTTAGTTTAGTTAGATCTCATTTGTCAATTTTGGCTTTTGTTGCCATTGCTTTTGGTGTTTTAGACATGAAGTCCTTGCCCATGCCTATGTCCTGAATGGTAATGCCTAGGTTTTCTTCTAAGGTTTTTATGGTTGTAGGTCTAATGTTTAAGTCTTTAATCCATCTTGAATTAATTTTTGTATAAGGTGTAAGGAAGGGATCCAGTTTCAGCTTTCTACATATGGCTAGCCAGTTTTCCCAGCACCATTTATTAAATAGGGAATCTTTTCCCCATTGCTTGTTTTTGTCAGGTTTGTCAAAGATCAGATAATTGTAGATATGTGGCATTATTTCTGAGGGCTCTGTTCTGTTCCATTGGTCTATATCTCTGTTTTGGTACCAGTACCATGCTGTTTTGTTTGCTGTAGCCTTGTTGTACAGCTTGAAGTCAGGTAGTGTGATGCTCCAGGTTTGTTCTTTTTGCTTAGGATTGTCTTGGCTATGCAGGCTCTTTTTTGGTTCCATATGAACTTTAAAGTAGTTTTTTCCAAGTCAGTGAAGAAAGTCATTGGTAGCTTGATGGGGATGGCATTGAATCTATAAATTACCTTGGGCAGTATGGCCATTTTCACGATATTGATTCTTCCTACCCATGAGCATGGAATGTTCTTCCATTTGTTTGTATCCTCTTTTATTTCCTTGAGCAGTGGTTTGTAGTTCTCCTTGAAGAGGTCCTTCACATCTCTTGTAAGTTGGATTCCTAGGTATTTTATTCTCTTTGAAGCAATTGTGAATGGGAGTTCACTCATGATTTGGCTCTCTGTTTGTCTGTTGTTGGTGTATAAGAATGCTTGTGATTTTTGTACATTGATTTTGTATCCTGAGACTTTGCTGAAGTTGCTTATCAGCTTGAGGAGATTTGGGGCTGAGACAATGGGGTTTTCTAGATATACAATCATGTCATCTCCAAACAGGGACAATTTGACTTCCTCTTTTCCTAATTGAATACCCTTTATTTCCTTCTCCTGCCTGATTGCCCTGGCCAGAACTTCCAACACTATGTTGAATAGGAGTGGTGAGAGAGGGCATCCCTGTCTTGTGCCTGTTTTCAAAGGGAATGCTTCCAGTTTTTGCCTATTCAGTATGATGTTGGCTGTGGGTTTATCATAAATAGCTCTTATTATTTTGAGATACGTCCCATCAATACCGAATTTATTGAGAGCTTTTAGCATGAAGGGTTGTTGAATTTTGTCAAAGGCCTTTTCTGCATCTATGGAGATAATCATGTGGTTTTTGTCTTTGGTTCTGTTTATATGCTGGATTACATTTATTGATTTGCGTATATTGAACCAGCCTTGCATCCCAGGGATGAAGCCCACTTGATCATGGTGGATAAGCTTTTTGATGTGCTGCTGGATTCGCTGTGCCAGTATTTTATTGAGGATTTTTGTATCAGTGTTCATCAAGGATATTGGTCTAAAATTCTCTTTTTTGGTGGTGTCTCTGCCAGGCTTTGGTATCAGGATGATGCTGGCCTCATAAAATGAGTTAGGGAGGATTCCCTCTTTTTCTATTGATTGGAATAGTTTCAGAAGGAAAGGTACCAGCTCCTCTTTGTACCTCTGGTAGAATTCGGCTGTGAATCCGTCTGGTCCTGGACTTTTTTTGGTTGGTAAGCTATTGATTATTGCCTGAATTTCAGAGCCTGTTATTGGTCTATTCAGAGATTCAACTTCTTCCTGGTTTAGTCTTGGGAGGATGTATGTGTCAAGGAATTTATCCATTTCTTCTGGATTTTCTAGTTTATTTGCGTAGAGCTGTTTATAGTATTCTCCGATGGTAGTTTGTATTTCTGTGGGATCGGTGGTGATACCCCCTTTATCATTTTTTATTGTGTCTATTTGATTCTTCTCTCTTTTCTTCTTTATTAGTCTTGCTAGCGGTCTATCAATTTTGTTGATCTTTTCAAAAAACCAGCTCCTGGATTCATTAATTTTTTGAAGGGTTTTTTGTGTCTCTATTTCGTTCAGTTCTGCTCTGATCTTAGTTATTTCTTGCCTTCTGCTAACTTTCGAATGTGTTTGCTCTTGCTTTTCTAGTTCTTTTAATTGTGATGTTAGGGTGTCAATTTTAGATCTTTCCTGCTTTCTCTTGTGGGCATTTAGTGCTATAAATTTCCTTCTACTCACTGCTTTACATGTGTCCCAGAGATTCTCGTATGTTGTGTCTTTGTTCTCATTGGTTTCAAAGAATATCTTTATTTCTGCCTTCATTTTGTTATGTACCCAGTAGTCACTCAGGAGCAGGTTGTTCAGTTTCCATGTAGTTGTGCGGTTTTGAGTGAGTTTCTTAATCCTGAGTTCTAGTTTGATTGCACTGTGGTCTGAGAGACAGTTTGTTATAATTTCTGTTCTGTTACATTTGCTGAAGAGTGCTTTACTTCCAACTATGTGGTCAATTTTTATGCACCACAGCCAACCTACTGAATCAGAAATACTGAGACAGGACCCAGTGATTTCTTTCAACAACCTTCAGGTGATTCTGAAACATACTGAAGTTTGAGGACCACTGATCTGGGCAAACGAATCTTCCTTATCCACATCTTTTAAAAGTCATTCTTATAATGTTGTATTTAAATCTGCTGAAACAAAAGTTCATTCTCAATTATATTTTAGAAACAACCCAAGGTAATATATCTTTGAGGGTAGATGAGTAGAAATTACTTGGGAGCAAATACTCTACTTTATTGTACCTTTCCTCATGTAAAGTTTGTTTCTTCTTTTGGGATCTCCATTTATGCAAGTATATATGAGATTCCCATAAATTCCACAGTTGTGGTTTTTTTTCATTGTATTATTCAAATGACCATCAAGCTCAAATTCTTATAAATACTTATCTATTGACTAGGTTACAAGAGTTTTCCCCCTGTAACCTCAACCTTTCCATTTTATTTCTCATTGTTCAAGTCTTTGATTGTGATTATGCTTAAAAAAACTGAGAGGCCATTGTTTTGGACTGAGATCCTGCACTAGGATCCCATAGAACAAACTGATACATTATAGAGTCAATTGTGTTAGATGCCATGTAATCAAGCTGAACTTAGAAACAGGACAATTTTCCTAAAAACAGGAAATTTGCAGTAACCAATCATAAGGGGTTCAGTTGGTCTGAGTCTACACGTTAAGAAAGTCCCCACTGTTTTAAACCTATAAGGAAGGTAACCTGATGTTGACCAATCCACCTTTTGCACTCTGCTATTCCCTTGTTCCTACTCAGCCTACCTTACTAAAACCAACTGTTCTGCCACACACAGCAGAGTACCTTTCTATTTTTTAGATAGGATGCTGTTTAATTCATGAATCGCTAATTAAAGACAATTACAATTATTAAACTCAGTTTGTTGAATTTTTGGTTGACAGTTCATAGTATATACTTTGGAAGTAAAAAGTTTTGAGTTTAAATTCTAGCCACAACATTTATTAGCGATGTGACCTGGAAAATTACTTAACCATTAAATATCTCTTAAGACACTTAAAATAAATATTTAATATTAGCAGATTTTTAAAAATGATATGTCTATCTTCAGTATTTGATATATAGTAAAATTTAGTATATTTTTGCTGGTTCAACTGTAGAAAATCTAGAATTTTCATTTTTGAAAACATAATTATCCTTTGATTTTCATACTTTCTTTTGTCAAAGAAGGCCCACCCTACCCCTGTAATATACAAATACCTTTCTTATGGGCTATCTCAGTCATGTATCTCCCGGCTATCAATTATATTCATCAATGATATCCTTCTGTCCTTAGCTGGACACAGTGGCCCATGACTGTAGTCCTAGCACTTTGGGAGGCCAAGGCAGGTGGATTACCTGAAGTCAGGAGTTCGAGACCAGCCTGGCCAACATTGTGAACTCCTCTCTCTACTAAAAATACAAAAATTAGCAGGACATGGTGGTGTGTGCCTATAATCCCAGCTACCCAGGAGCCTGAAGCAGGACAATCTCTGGAACCTGGGAGGAGGAGGCTTCAGTTAGCCCATATTATGCCACTGCACTCCAGCCTGGGCGACAAAGTGAGACTCCATCTCAAAAAAAAAAAAAAAAAAAATCCTTCTGTCCTTAAATTCTCATTGCTTCCATTTCTACCACTGAAGTGAAATCATAATTCTTCTTTTTTGAACATTTTTACAACCACATTATTTTATTTTTCCATTGATGCCAGAAACAATCTTCATAAGTCTTGTTTTAACGGTAAAAACAATACTTCTATATTGGCTAATTAATTTCATACCAGTTGAATATACAGTTAAAAATTATAATATCTAAAATACTATTTTTTTTTTTGAGACAAAAATCTCACTGTGCAGCCCAGGCTGGAGTGCAGTGGTGTGATCTGGGCTCACTGCAACCTTCGCGCCCCAGGTTCAAGGGATTCTCCTGCCTCAGCCTCCTGAGTAGCTGGGATTACAGGCACACACCACCATGCCCGGATAATTTTTGTATTTTTAGTAGAGATGGGGTTTTACCATGTTGATCAGACTGGTCTTGAACTCCTGACCTCATGATCTGCCCACCTTGGCCTCCCAAAGTGCTGGGATTACAGATGTGAGCCAACGTGCCAGGCCTAAAATACTATTTCTAAATTAGAGCTGTGTGGATATGGTCTTCATAGTCTGTGAGTTAAATAAATTTTTAATCTTGTTATGACAATCTAAAAATAATACTATAGTTTTTATCCCAGAAATGCAAAATGGGGTCAACATTTGAAAATGGATCACTACAATTCACAATATTAACAAGCTAAAAACAAACTATATGGTGATCTCAAAAGGTACAGGGAAAGCTTTTCATAAAATTCAACATTTATTCATGACAAAACTGTCAAAAAGTAGCAACAGAAACGCCCTTCCTCAACTTGATATAAAGGCATTTACACACAAGCTACAGTTAACATTATACTTAAAGTAAAAAGACTGAATACTTCTTCCTAATAATGTCTAAAAAGGCGACTTTGTGGAAAGGATCTGGCTAAGACAATCAGACAAGGAAAAAAAATAAAAATTATCCAGTTTGGGAAAAAAGAAGTAAAATTTTTGTTATTTGCAAACAACTTGATCATTGATTTGGAAAATCCTAAATAGTTTACCAAAGTTATAGAAACTAATATATGAATTCAGGGACATTACAGTATACAAGGTAAATATATACAATCAATTAACTGTATTTCTATATACTAGTGTTAAAAAAAATTACTCATCACACTTGTTGAAGAATGGTAAAGCCGACTTTGTTCAGAACCATCAGGATGGGTACAGGGAGTACTGCAATGGGGTTTTGCAGTAGAGGAAAGAGATTCTGCTCAACTCTAAATACAACAGAGAAAAGTGAAAATGTATAGTCAAGAAGCAAGGTGGAGAATTATTAAGAGGAAATATCAGGGCACAGGGGATTCTTATTAGATCAATCATTGCTGCAACAGGACAGGGTGATCAGCAGACATCCACCTCGGAGATGGTGGCAGATGAGGAACTGGATACCAAGCATGATGAGATATTGAGGATGGGGAAACTGACTAACTCAGTAGGATTCTTGCTAAATTTGGACAATAAAAAGACAAATACAGAAGCTCAAATGTTAGAGGCTAGTTGAGATGAGAGTGCAGGGGAGCCTTAGTAGAGTTAGGTCAAAGAAAGAATCTCTGTCACTAGTAATGAAAAATTTAAAGTTGTAATTTGAAAAGATCCATTTATTGTTGCACTATAACCAAACAAACAAACGGTATAATTCTTATAAGACTTGTGCAAGATATATACAGTGAGGGCAACAAAACATTGATGAAAGAAAAAAAATCTGCATACGTTGTGAGCCATATGATGTTCACAGTTTGGAAGACTCAGCGTTGTTAGACATTTTCCCCAAAATTGATCTATAGATTCAGTGCAGCTTCCATCAAAATTTCACCAAAATTTTACCAAGATTTGTGTAGAAATAGCCAAGCTTATTTTAAAATTTATATAAAAAAATTACAGTAGCTAAAATTTAGAAAAATAAATTTGAAAAAGTATATTACCTGAAGACCCAGACTACCTTACTATAAAGCTCTAAGTGTAGCTTTTTAATAAAATTCCAAGTAAATCAATAAAACAGACTGAATCATAGATGAATAATTGATTATCAATAAAATAAAGATAGCAAGGCAAATGGAAAGAGAAGATGGTCTTTTCAGTGAATAGTGCCCTAAGTAAGAAAACAAAAAAACATGTTATAAAGAAAATATGTTTCTATTTCACACGACATACAAAAAATGACTTAAAATTAAGAATAGACCTACATGTCAAACCAAAAATTCTAACACTTCAAGAATTAAACATAAGAGAAAAACCTTTGTTAACTTATTAAGGAGAGGTTTAGGTATAACCGAAAAAGCATGATCCATACATTTTAGGGCTTTTTTCAATTTGTGTTTCATTTCGGGTACTTTCAATTGCTGTTTCTTCAAGTTCACTAATCTTTTCTTTTACATTGTCAAATCTTCTATCAGTTCTGTTCAGTGTCTTCATCTCAGGCATGAAAGTTTTTCATTTCTTAAAGTTTGATTTGAGCATTTTTATAACATTTATTTATCGAACCACTTCTGTATTCTACTTCTTGAACATGTGGAATACAATTATTAAAACAAATTATTTTAATGTATTTGCCTAGTAATTCAGTAATTTTTTTTATATCAATTGACTTTTCTCTTCATTGTAGGTCAAATTTTCCTGCTTCTTTACATTACTGATTTGGTTTTGAGAATTTTAGTTTGTTGGGTTTTCGATGCTTTTTATTTCCTTAAATATACCTGTCCATTGTTCTATGATGCAGTTTAATTACCTGGAAACAGCTTAATTCTTCCAAAGCTTCCTTTAACCTCTCTTAAGCAGGATACAAATAGCCTTTTGTCTAAGGCTAACTTTATCTACACTGAATATACCTCAAAGTAATTATACCTTACCAGTTATGAGATTTTCTACTCTGATCACTTGAAAAAGACATTTTCTTCCCTTGTATAGTGCTAATAATTATTTCTCCTACAAAATTTAACTCAAAATGGATCAGGGATATAAATGTAAGAACTAAAACCATAAAACTCTTAGAAGAAGACATAGGGATAATTTTTTATTACCTTGGGTTTGACAATGGAATCATAGGACACTAAAAGCATGAGTAACAAAACGAAAAATAGGTGAGTTGTACGTCATCAAAATTAAAAACATTTGTGCATAATATAAAAAGATAACCTATAGAGTGGTAAAGAATATTTGCAAATCATACATCTGATAAGGATCTAGTACCTAGAATATATAAATAATGTTTACAATTAAAAAACAAAAATACTCCCAAATCAGTAATAGGCAAAGTACTTGAATAAACATTTTCTTCAAAGAAGGTATGCAAATAGTCAATAGGCACACAAAAAACTTGCTCAACATTATTAGTCATTAAGGAAATGTAAGTCAAAACCACAAGAGGGACCATTTTATACCCTTTGGATGGCCATAAAGAAAGAGACAGACCCAGCACTTTGGGAGGCCGAGGCGGGCCAATCACGAGGTCAAGAGACCAAGATCATCCTGACCAAACAGTGAAACCCTGCCCTACCAAAAATACAAAAATTAGCTGGGCATGGTGGTGTGCAGCCTGTAGTCCCAGCTACTTTGGAGGCTAAGGCAGAGAACTGCTTGAATCCGGGAGGTGGAAGTTGCAGTGAGCCAAGATCACACCACTGCACTCCAACCGGTGACAGAGTGAGACTCCACCTCAAAAAAAAAAAAAAAAAGAAAAGAAAAGAAAAGAAAAAGACAAGAAAGAGACAGAGAGCGCACACGTGCAAGAGAGAGCCACAGACTGAAAGAGGGGAGGGAGGTAGGGAGGGGAGGGAGGTAGGGGGAAAAGGAAGGAGGGAGGGAGGGAGGGAGGCAGGCAGGGAAGGAAGGAAGGAAGGAAGGAAGGAAGGAAGGAAGGAAGGAAGGAAGGAAGGAGGGAGGGAAGACTGCTGGCAAGGATGTGGAGAAATTCACACACTAGTACCTTACTGGTAGGAATGTAAAATCGTTCAGCCATTGTAGAAAACATTTTGCAGCCCTCGAAAGGTAAAACATAGGTCAGGCATGGTGGCTGATGCCTGTAATCCCAATGTTTTGGGAGGCCGAGGTGGGAGGATTGCTTGAGGCCAGGAGTTTGAGACCAGACTGAGAAACACAGTGAGACCCTGTCTCTACAAAACAATTTTTAAAAATTAGCTGGGTGTGGTGGCATGTACTTGCAGTCCAAGCTACTCTGAAGGCTGAAGTGGGAGGATTGCTTGAGCCCAGGAGTCAGAGGTTACAGTGAGTTAATGATTGCACCTCTGCACTCCAGCATGAGTGACAGTGAGACCTTGTCTCTTAAAAAAAAAAATGAAAGCCAGGCCAGCACAGTGGCTCACGTCTGTAATCCCAGCACTTTGGGAGGCCAAGGCAGGCGGATCACAAGGTCAGGAGATCGAGACAATCCTGGCAAACATGGTGAAACCCCGTCCCTACTAAAAATACAAAAATTAGCCAGGCGTGGTGGCGGGCGCCTGTAGTCCCAGCTACTTGGGAGGCTGAGGCAGGAGAATGGTGTGAACCCGGGAGGCAGAGCTTGCAGTGAGCCAAGATTGTGCCACTGCACTCCAGCCTGGGCGACAGAGCAAGATTCTGTCTCAAAAAAAAAAAAAAAAAAGAATACCATAGAATTACCATATGACCCAGCAATTATAGCCAAAAAAAATTGAGACGAGGTACTTAAACAAGTACATGTATACACACATTGATAATAGCATTATTCACAATAGCCAGAAGATGGAAACAGCCCATGTATTCATCCCCCCATGAACAGATAAAAGTTGGTATATACATACAGTAGAATATAATTCAGCCATAAAAAGGAATGAAGTACTGATACAAGCTACAATTTGAATGAACCTTAAAAACGTTATGGTAAGTGAAAGAAGTCAGACACAAAAGGCCACATATTATTAGATCCCATTTATATGAAATAGCTAGAATAGGAAAATCTGTGGGAACAGAAAGCATATTGGTAGTTGCCAGGAGTTGGGGGTGGGAAAGGCAGAATGGGAAGTAACAGTTTAATGGGTACAAGGTTTTTTATGGAGGGGAATAAAAATATTTTGGAACCAAATAGGGGTGGTGATTGTGCAACACTGTGAATGTGGTAAATGCCACTGAATTATTCACTCTAAATGGTGAATTTTATGTTGTGTGAATTTCACCTCAATAATAATAATAATAATAATAATAATAATAAATCATTCCCTCTAAACTTTTTGGAGTGGGTCTTTTCTCAACTTTAGTGATTGTCTTACCTGCATGCCCTGATCAGTACTCAGGTAAAGATGCCAGGGTTATCCTCTGCAGATCTCTCTTCTCTTACACTGCTGTGATCTCTACCTGCTGTGCCTCACTTTAGATTTTCTGCTCCATCTTCTTTCCTTTCCTTTCCTTTTTCCTTCCTTCCCTCCCTCCCTCCCTCCCTCCCTCCCTCCCTCCCTTCCTCCCTTCCTTCCTTCCTTCCTTCCTTCCCTCCTTCCTCAGGGAGACTGGAGTTTTATTATTACTCAAATCAGTCTCTCCAAGCATTTGGGGAGCAGAGTTTTTAAGGATAACTTGGTGGTTTGGGGGAAGCTAGTGAGCCGGGAATGCTGACTGGTCAGAGATGAAATCATAGGGAGTGGAAGCTGTCTGCTTGTGCTGAGTCAGTTCCTGGGTGGGGGCCACAAGATCAGATGACCCAGTTTATTGATCTGGGTGGTGCCAGCTGATCCATCAAGTGCAGGGTCTGAAGAATATCTCAAGTAATGATCTTAGGAGCAGTTTAGGGAGGGTCAGAATCTTGAAGCCTCCAGCTGCATGACTCCTAAACCATAATTTCCAATCTTGTGGGTAATGTTAGTCCTACAAAGGCAATCTAGTACCATCTTTAAACAAGAGCTACCTCTGACCTCCACCTGGAATCCTAATACTTACAGTTTGCAAACTCCCCCTAGGTAATAAACTGGGAAATCGTGGGCTCACCTCACTGATATCCTCTGTCAAAAGTGTCATTGTCCTGCATTTCTCAATGCCCAAAGCCTAAAAATCATTGTAATACATGTATTGTCCAGTGTTAGCTGTTTTGTGTCTGTTATCCAGTGTCTGTTATCCTATTGTGGCCAGAAAGAGAAGTCAGAATTTGCCTTTTAATGAAGTGTTCTCAACTTAGGTTTTACATATTTGTTCTCAAGTTTGAATTTTATAAACATATACATATGTACTTAGGCACACATACACATACAGATATATTTCTCCCTTAGAAGATATCATGTACTACTTAAGCATGAGAAAAACTGATCTAAATCTTCCTGAAGAGAAGTGTACATGCATATGATCACTATAACATTTCTAATTTTATTTTATTCACTGTAGCAACAGGAATTTCCAGCACCATAAGGCTCTTATCTCAGTGAGTACCATCCTGAAGCTCTTCTCAGAGCACAGATGTTGCTGTCTAATTAGATACCACAGCCAAGAGTGGAAGAAAATAGGAAATACACCTGTCCATGCAACCTATTAATGATGCTTAGCCTTTAATTCTAATGGGTATATGATTTCCATGGGTTGTTTGAAATTCCAAGGGGATTAGACTGACAAGAACAAAACTTTTCTAATGATATATCTTGACAAGGAACCACCACTAACAACAAAGGAAACCCATATATCAAGAGAAAGGATACCATTTTTTAAAAAAAGAATGTTCACTGGGCAAAACAGATTTGATTAGCTGGTTCTGCTCAATGTGTGGATGGAATAGAGAGCCATGCATTCTAAGCTAAAGCGTCACATGTACCTATATTCTATCTTTTTTAAAGTAATTGCTTTTAAGCAATTTATTTTAGAGGATTGCTTTTTAAATGAAGAATGGCATGTCAGTCCTGAAAGTATGTTTTGTGGTTGTGTTATTCTTGTTCTGAAAATTATTTGCTTCGTAATCTCAGCTCACTTTTTATGATCCTGGAGCAATTTATAGGAAAAATAGTTATCAATCAACTCGTTTCAGAGTAGAATGTGAAAAGGAAGCTTCTATTAATATGTCCCATGCTGGCATCCCCCTCTGTGTCATCTCCCTTCCACTCCTCCTCTGTGATCAGAGAACAAGCTCACGCCAGCCCGCACATCAGCTGTGGCTTATTTCTCCTAGCGTCCTGTGTTCTTTCATGCTTCTGCTGCTTTGTAATTGTTGTGCTCCCACCTGGAAGACCTTCCATACGTTCTCCATCCTAAGCAAATTTATTCACCTTTCAAGACCTGTTTTCAGTGGCATCTTTTAACGGAATCTTTCCCAACTTCCCTAGTAAGTCAGGTAGCATATCTTCCTTTAAACCACTCCACCATAGACAGATTTGACTCTAGAGTTGGAGCCCCTCATTACCTCCTGAGCTTCTGGAAAGTCTGGCCTCTGCTTAAACCATTTTTGGATGTTCTGTCCTCAGTGCATAATAAACCTTTAAAATAATTACTGGTGGGAAAAAAGGAAGGAAGAAGGCACAGAGCACAGTAGGTAAAGAAAAACTAAATGAGTAAACACCTTCTTGTAGGCATTAGGCAGAACAAAGATAAGAGACTATCCCTATTCTGACATTTGCACAGTTGGGCAACCCAAACCAGCAAAATTTGGCCATAACATCTAAATTAACATGATCTTGATAAACTCATGTACTTTGGAAGGTCCAGAACTTTCAACAACAGGGGAAATCGTAACATGAGACAATGTGATCATGATTTTAAATACCATGAAACCTGAATATACGGAATATATAATACAATTTTTTATGTGAAGTATTAGCTAAAGGGTTAAAGAGATTAATATTTAATGATATCTCCATTAATCTTATGTTGGCTGTTTTTTAAATGTTTAATAAATAGGCATAGTTCTCTCACTAGCTCCCAAGAAGAAACAGTAAGATACCAGGATACACTGTACCTAGTTTACAGTTTAGTAGAGGTGATAAAACACATCTTGAAGAAAGATTTTGAATAAATTTGCACCTTTATGTGGAGGACAGAAAGCAGTATTTTATTTCCAGCCCGGACCATTCAGTACTAGCTTGGTAAATCATGGGGAAAAAAAAAAAAATATATATATATATATATATACACATATCTATATACACATATATATATATTTTTTATATATATATATTTTATATATATATATCCCCATGATATGTATATATATATACATATATATATATATACACACACATATATATATATCGGCCGGGCGCAGTGGCTCACGCCTGTAATCCCAGCACTTTGGGAGGCTGAGGTGGGTGAATCACGAGGCCAGGAGTTCGAGACCAGCCTGGCTAACATAGTGAAACTCCGTCTCTACTAAAAATGCAAAAAATTAGCCGGGCGCGGTGGTGGGCGCCTGTAGTCCCAGCTACTCCGGAGGCTGAGGCAGGAGAACGGCGTGAACCCGGGAGGCGGAGCTTGCAATGAGCTGAGATAGCGCCGCTGCACTCCAGCCTGGGTGACAGAGCGAGATGCCATCTCAAATAGTAATAATAAATAAATAAATAAATAAATAAATAAATAAATAAATAAATATAAATCATGCTCTACAGGACTCATTGAAAATATGAAGACTTAAGAAACCTCTGGCTAGAATGTTCACACAGAAGAAAATATTTTCATGATTGAAATTAAATGCAAACGTATTGACAGAATGTTAGTAAGGAGGAAATTGAGTTATGGGGTCTAAATTAATAAAGAAACCCCAAAGGGCTAGACAACATGTAAAAACACAAATACAGAGCTCATGGTTGTGACTGCATCCCACTAGTTAGACATCACTAGGCATGGTATTTCACAATAAATAAAAAAAGTTTGTGTACCCATGAAAGAGGCTACCAGACTACTGTATTTATAAAATATTTTAAGAAGTTGCCAAGTACATACAAATGGCCATTCATCAGAGGGTAGCTCTCTTCATGTTAAGCTGGGCCATATTTGAGGTTAGAGTGAAATTTTCTTTTGCCATGACTATGCCCTCAAACATTTCTATAAATACTTTCTACACTTTAAGAAATACTTGTCTTCATATATGAAAACATGCCAATATTTTTCAGAGCAATCCCAATTCATATCTGAATTCTGCAATAAGCTACATAGTACCTTGGTGGCTGTTATTATTTTCTTCTCAAGAATGTTGGACTTTCAAACCAATGATGACCCCTTGAAACACAGATTTAGATGATTTTGTTTAAAAGGAGGTTGATTTCCACTGTCTATCTCACTAAACATTAAATTACTCCCCGTTATATTTCATATCCCCAGTATGAAATAATCTGTTTTTGATCAGCTTCCAACAAAAAATATTATGTCTAGCAGGATCCCATTTGCTATTTTGAGTCCACTGTGTCACAAATTTTCAAGTTTTTAAATCTGGTGTCTTAGTTCAGGCTGCTATAAAGAAGAATATCACGGA
This sequence comes from Gorilla gorilla gorilla, assembly GCF_029281585.2. Lineage (NCBI taxonomy): Eukaryota > Metazoa > Chordata > Mammalia > Primates > Hominidae > Gorilla > Gorilla gorilla. Next base: position 17,506,293 of record NC_073235.2, on the reverse strand, counting down.
CTGTGTGGGCTTAAAAAGCAAATATACATTTCTTATAGTTCTAGAAGTTGGGAAGTGCAAGCCAGCATATTTGAAGTCTGAAGAAAGTTGCCTTCTTGATGAATCTTCACATGGCTGACAGAGAGAGCTCTAGTTTCTTCAGATTGTTTCAGTGCTTCATCCTATTCATGTGGACTCCACCCTCATGATTTAATCACCTCTCAAATACCCTGCCCCTAAATACCTCACTTTGGGGATTAGACCTCAATTTTAGAGGAACACAGATATTCAGCCCATAGCAGCAAGCAGTGTTTATTTTGGTCAAAATAAAAATAAGATAAAATCTAGACATTTAGATCTCAAAAGTTATATAAAAATTAGATTTAAAGCAGTTGGCATTAGAGCACAAACTCATTTGTGCATCTGTTGCTCACAAAATAATTATATTTATTCAATCCAAATTAAACATTTGCTAGTAAAATCTTAACTACATTATGCCTTCCCCCACCCACCCCTTAAGTATTTTCATTTCTGAACAAAATGCACTTTCAAAAATCCTGATCTTTTCTGAACTCATAAGCAAAATAAGAGGGCTAATTTCAGAAATCTACCACTGCCTTTTTTTAACCTTTTATTGTGACAGAATAATAGCATACTACAAGTGAGCCACACTTAAGGGAAAAAAAATTGTAGCAATTATTTGAATCATTCTTTTTTGGAGGATTAGAAAACCTATGAAATTGTAATTTTTGAACATTCAAATGTTTCAAGGAAAGTGTTAAATAGTTCTTGCTTAGCCTAGTGCTCTAAAAGTTTCTTCTAGTACAATGTAATCCAATTTCCTATACAAAGAAAGAAAGCTTTTATTGAAAGGGAGAACTCAATTTTTACCAAATTATACATAGTTTGTAACTAGGCTCAGTGAAAAAAAAAATTGCTATAATAATTCAAAACTTAATGATTCAAATCAATAAAATACATTACTATCTCTAGATAAATCAGTTATTGGAAAATGAGGTCTAGTTACAAGGTGAAGGGCTATGCCATCCTTGAAGATCTGTTTCTGTGACTACAATGACCAAATATACGGCTCTGATATGAGCATTCTGTTTTATTTTGCAGAGTTGTTTTCTGGCCAGGCTCTTTAATCTGCAGATGAAATCAATTATGATTTCTATAGTGGAATGTTCCAACTGGAGTTTAAGAAATTCAGATATTTCTAGCCTTTATTTGACATTGCTGAGCTATTCTGAGACTAATTTCTTGCAATGGCACTAAAAAGCAAATTGGAAGAACACCTATCTGGAGCCAAGA